>NC_046316.1:21983462-24483462 GCF_009819535.1 Lacerta agilis | reverse complement strand
TGCTACACCACATCCCAGATATGAGAAAATACACATTATGAGAAGGAAGCAGTGAGTACATTTCAGGAAGGCTCTGTTCACTTGCAGCTACATGTCTGCTGTAGTTTGGTTTGCTAAAACATACGTACCTTGAAGGCCACATTTAGCAGAAGGGCATGGTTGGAATATTAAAATAAAGAATGTTTCAACATCTGGGGGAGGAAATGATTTTCAAAAGTTGCTGTTTGGGCCTTACTGGAAAACCTTTCAAGGCATAACTAGACAAAGCCTGCCCTCTAGAGAGCATTGCCTTTTCCAAGCTCTCTCACATTCAGTGGCTAGCTAAGAACTAAGGAGCTTGTTCTTCAATAAACTGCAGAAGCAGACCTTCAGTTCAAAGTCTCAGAGGTTAAAGGAAAAATGAATTAGCATGTTTGTATAAAGAGTAATCAATAAGCCAATAGCTAATATTAAGCACAGGACACACTAACCTTGGGGGAGGGGGCTTGGGAAATATGGACTCCTCAAAAAAGAATTGCTTGTGTTCAGGATATATTTCCTCCTGCAGTGCCATATCTATAAAAAAATCACAACAAAGGATGAAAGTCTATAATGCCTTCCCTTGGTGTAGCAACACAAGCCTTCCCAAGACACTTCAGTGCTTGAAGCAGAATATTCAGATGCTGTCGCCTATGAAATCTTCACAATAAACACTAAAACAAATAAAAGCAAAAAAAAAAAATCTATCCCACAACACTAATTATGAATATGGGAAAGCGGTGAGGATAGCATATGCATTATGCAGCATCCTTAAATTATATGCAGCAGGAGAGGATGTGATTGTGGCTAAATCAGCACTGGGGCTAAATCTGTGTCAGGGCTCACTCCCAGAATATATTTCAGAACGGTACTGAAAAGTGTTGCTGCTACTCACCACTGCCGCCACTTCAGCTGCTTTCTCTCATTTCTTTGCCAAATATTAATTAATTAATTGAAATTTCTATATCGCGATCTCTGCCAAAAAGAGAACACTCAAAGCTGCGTACTGTGCAGTAAACACAAACAATTACAATAAAAACATCCCCCAAACACTATGAGAAACAAACAGCTGGCATGAAACGCAGCCAAAAAGATTCCAGGTTATTTCCCAACAGAGAAAGGCACCAGCTCCAGCTTAACCGGCAAGACATGCTTTCTGGAACAGCCACATCTTAACTAAGTGTGGAGAGGTCCATGGAGATGCTTCCAGCTGGGCTTTGATTGGCTGCGTTTCCACAGTGGCAGTATGTCACCACAGAGAAAGCACAGATTTGCATCCTTCCCATTCACATTCCTGTGAAAGACACAGGGCCGTGCCTCCACTGCAGATCTGGAGAAACCGGGAGGTACACAGACCCTCCAAGTGTCCCTATTTTCCAGCGACAGTCCCGGATTTACAGAAGCCATCCCAGTTTCTAATTTGATATCAGAATGTCCCACTTTTCCTTAGGACGTCCTTATTTCCATTGGAGAAATATTGGAGGGTATGGAGTTATATGACCCACAAGCCAAGGAGATAAGTAAGTATAGAGCAGTGATAGCCAAACTTGGCCCTCCAGCTGTTGTGGGACTACAACTCCCATCATCCCTGACCACTGTTCCTGTTAGCTAGGGATGATGGGAGTTGTAGTCCCAAAACAGCTGGAGGGCCAAGTTTGGCCATCACTGGTATAGAACCTTTAGAAGACATCTAAAGACAGCCCTGTATAGGGGAGTTTTTCAAACATTTAGTGTTTTATTATGTTTTTATATATGTTGGAAGACACCAAGAGTGACTATGGCAACCCAGTCAGATGGGACATCCCTATTTTCATCAGAGAACTGTTGGAGGGTATGAGGTACATACATTAGACGATGCTCCTTAAGGTGTACAGGTCCCTGACTATAGAGCAGAGTGAGGAACATGTGGCTCTCTGGAGGTTTTTGGACTACAACTCCCAGTGGCCCCAGCCAGCACAGCTAATGGTCAGGGATGAAGGGAGTTGTAGTCCATTAGCATCTGGAGGTCCACAGGCTCCACACCTTTGTGGCAGAGGACCTCCATCTCTGCTATTTACTGCATCTTCAAAGGGCACTGTGAGTCTGGAGGCAGGGAACGCCATCTCTGGTTTTGGTACGGAGTGCGGTGAAGAGATTTCTGGGGGGGAAGGGTAAAAATATTCAGAGCAAGTTCCAACTGAGAAACTCAAACCTGATGTCACATTCACAATATCCATTTCAAGTGCTCTTACACCACTTTATAGTCATGACTTTCCCCCCACAAAACCCCATGGGAACTGTACTCTACCCCTCACAATTCCCTGCAACCTTAACAAACTGAAGTTCCCAGGATTTGGGGAGGAGGGCTATGGCTGTTAAAGTGATATAAGAGTTATTTAAATGTGTGGGTGTGGATGCAGCCTGAATTGGGGAAAAGCTGTGCATTTAAGTTACAGTTGTTTTAGGGCCGCTGCTTAGTACACAGAACACATGTTTTGCCTGCTTAATGAACCAGCTGTAATCCATGGCATCTCCAGTCTTAAAAAAAAAGATTCAAATAACTGAGGTGTGTGAAAGCTTCCTACCCAAGGGGGAGGCTGCAGCCAGTCACAACAGATGGACAAAGAGGCCGAGCTGGTATAAAGCAATTTCTGGTGTTCCTATCACCTTTTGTTTGGGATGAGATATAACAGTCAAATGTATGAGGAATAGTCCTGTAGTCTGAAACACTGTGGGGGCACTGCCCCACCCTGGTGCCTATATAATGATCCCAGCTTGAGGATTTTGCCACTTTATAAGCAGTGGGACCCCTTCATGGATCACTGCCTTGTCGTGGCGAAGGGGCTTGAATTACTCAGGCAAGCTATGGACAGGTCAAGATGGACAGGTCATAGCGGAGAGTTTGGACCAAACGTGATCCACCTGGAGAAGGAACTGGCAAGCCGCTCCAGTATCCCTGCCAAGAAAACTCCATGGACAAAGACAACAGGCATATAAAAGATATGACGCTGGAAGATGAGCCCCTCAGGTCGGAAGGCGTCCAACTTGCTACTGGGGAAGAGTGGAGGACAAGTACAAGTAGATCCAGAGCTGATGAAGTGGCTGGGCCAAAGCCGAAAGGACGCTCAGTTGCGGATATGCCTGGAAGCGAAAGGAAAGTCCAATGCTGTAAAGAAAAGTATTGCATAGGAACCTGGAATGTAAGAACCATGAACCTTGGTAAGCTGGATGTGGTAAAAAATGAGATGGCAAGAATAAACATTGACATCCTAGGCATCAGTGAACTAAAATGGACAGGAATGGGCGAATTCAGTTCGGATGACTATCATATCTACTACTGTGGGCAGGAATCCCGTAAAAGAAATGGAGTGGCCCTCATAGTCAACAAAAGAGTGGCGAAAGCTGTACTGGGATGCAACTTCAAAAATGATAGAATGATCTCGATACGAATCCAAGGCAGTCCTTTTAACATCACAGTAATCCAAGTTTATGCACCAACTACCAGTGCTGAAGAAACCGAAATTGATCAATTCTATGAAGACTTACAACACCTTATAGAAATGACACCAAAGAAGGATGTTCTTCTCATTATAGGGGATTGGAATGCTAAAGTAGGGAGTCAAGAGATAAAAGGAACAACTGGCAAGTTTGGCCTTGGAGATCAAAATGAAGCAGGGCAAAGGCTAATAGAGTTCTGTCAAGAGAACAAGCTGGTCATCACAAACACTCTTTTCCAACAACACAAGAGACGACTCTACACATGGACATCACCAGATGGGCAACATCGAAATCAGATTGATTATATTCTCTGCAGCCAAAGATGGAGAAGCTCTATACACTCAGCAAAAACAAGACCTGGAGCTGACTGTGGCTCAGATCATCAGCTTCTTATAGCAAAATTCCAGCTTAAACTGAAGAAAGTAGGAAAAACCACTGGGCCAGTAAGATTCAATCTAAATCAAATTCCTTATGAATACACAGTTGAAGTGAAGAACAGGTTCAAGGATTTAGATTGGTGGATAGAGTACCTGAAGAACTGTGGATGGAGGCTCGTAACATTATACAGGAGACAGCAACGAAAACCATCCCAATGAAAAAGAAATGCAAGAAAGCAAAGTGGCTGACCAATGAGGCCTTACAAATAGCGGGGGAGAGAAGACAAGCAAAATGCGAAGGAGATCGTGAAAGATACAGGAAATTGAATGCAGATTTCCAAAGAATAGCAAGGAGAGACAAGAGGGCCTTTCTAAACGAGCAATGCAAAGAAATAGAGGAAAATAACAGAATGGGAAAAACCAGAGATTTATTCAAGAAAATTGGAGATATGAAAGGAACATTTCGTACAAAGATTACCACAATTAAGGACAAAAGTGGAAAGGACCTAACAGATGCAGAAGACATCAAGAAGAGGTGGCAAGAATACACAGAGGAATTATACCAGAAAGATATGGAGGTCTCATACACCCCAGGAAATGTGGTTGCTGACCTTGAGCCAGACATCCTGGAGAGTGAAGTTAAATGGGCCTTAGAAAGCCTTGCTAACAACAAGGCCAGTGGAAGTGATGATATTCCAGCTGAACTATTTAAAATTTTTAAAGAGGATGCTGTTAAGGTGCTGCACTCAATATGCCAGCAAGTTTGGAAAACTCAGCAGTGGCCAGAGGATTGGAGAAGATCAGTCTACATCCCAATCCCAAAGAAGGGCAGTGCCAAAGAATGCTCCAACTACCGCACAATTGCACTCATTTCACACGCTAGCAAGGTTATGCTTAAAATTCTACAAGGCAGGCTTAAGCAGTATGTGGACCGAGAACTCCCAGAAGTGCAAGCTGGATTTCGAAGGGGCAGAGGAACCAGAGACCAAATTGCAAACATGCGCTGGATTATGGAGAAAGCCAGAGAGTTCCAGAAAAACATCTACTTCTGCTTCATTGATTATGCAAAAGCATTTGACTGTGTCGACCACAGCAAACTATGGCAAGTTCTTAAAGAAATGGAAGTGCCGGATCACCTCATTTGCCTCCTGAGAAATCTCTATGTGGGACAAGAAGCTACAGTTAGAACTGGATATGGAACAACTGATTGGTTCAAAATTGGGAAAGGAGTACGACAAGGCTGTATATTGTCTCCCTGCTTATTTAACTTATATGCAGAATACATCATGCGAAAGGCTGGACTGGATGAATCCCCAACCGGAATTAAGATTGCCGGAAAAAATATCAACAACCTCAGATATGCTGATGATACTACCTTGATGGCAGAAAGTGAGGAAGAATTGAAGAACCTTTTAATGAGGGTGAAAGAAGAGAGCCCAAAATATGGTCTGAAGCTCAACATCAAAAAAACTAAGATCATGGCCACTGGTCCCATCACCTCCTGGCAAATAGAAGGGGAAGAAATGGAGGCAGTGAGAGATTTCACTTTCTTGGGTTCCATGATCACTGCAGATGGTGACAGCAGTCACGAAATCAGAAGACGCCTGCTTCTTGGGAGAAAAGCAATGACAAACCTAGACAGCATCTTAAAAAGCAAAGACATCACCTTGCCGACAAAAGTCCGTATAGTTAAAGCTATGGTTTTCCCAGTAGTAATGTACGGAAGTGAGAGCTGGACCATAAAGAAGGCTGATCGCCGTAGAATTGATGCTTTTGAATTATGGTGCTGGAGGAGACTCTTGAGAGTCCCGTGGACTGCAAGAAGATCAAACCTATCCATTCTCAAAGAAATCAGCCCTGAGTACTCACTAGAAGGACAGATCCTGAAGTTGAGGCTCCAGTACTTTGGCCACCTCATGAGAAGAGAAGAATCCCTAGAAAAGACCCTGATGTTGGGAAAGATGGAGGGCACAAGGAGAAGGGGACGACAGAGGATGAGATGGTTGGACAGTGTTCTTGAAGCTACTAACATGAGTTTGGCCAAACTGCGAGAGGCAGTGAAGGATAGGCGTGCCTGGCGTACTCTGGTCCATGGGGTCACAAAGAGTCGGACACGACTGAACGACTGAACAACAACAAGCAGTGGGAAATACATTCAGATCACTTAAGGCGAAACACCGCACTAGAGTGCTGCTTAATTGCACTGAATTCTTAACTCCCACCGTTTATAACGTCACATTGAACTGTGCTGCACACCAGTATTATGGACCAAGGTCAAAGCCCAATGGCATACATGAGGCGTTTTGCCTTCATTATTAAAATGTTTTAGTGTCTTCCCGTAATCTTCATTCATGTCACTAAATGGCATTTCCCAGTCTGCTGAAAAGGCCACCATTGTAAGGGATGAGGATGCTGTACAGTACTTCCAAAATCTCCCACTGTAAGGTGCAGTGACATGAAAGCAAACAAAAAACAACAAAAACCAAGTTGTGCTCAACCAATTTTCATTCTTTCCATCATCTTTTGATTTAAAAGCAGGGCACTTAGTGGCCCAGAGTGCAGTTGTTTCGTTGTGGCAAATGTACTTCCCATTTTTATACCTTACTGAGCAAACTTTACTCTTTCATTTCCATGTTTTCAGCCAATTATGAAGCAGTCAAAGGCTGTTCCCTTGCATGATTTTTAAACACTTGAAAGCAAGTTGGTAAAGCCAGCACAGACATTGGTTCACTGGCTAACCTTGAGGCTAATCATGTCTACACAGAAATCAATCCTGTCAAACTCAGTGGGGTTTACACCCAGGTAAAATGGGTTAGGACTGCAGCCTAAGTCACTGTCGCTCAGTCTCAGTGCCCTGCAAATTGCAAAATTAGGAATAAATTTCATCTCTCAGAATGTAGATTGAGAGAAGAACTTCTAGTTGACAAATCTAACTGTGAGAGCAAGCAAATTGAAGTGTTTTGAAATACATATATATTTGTGAATTCTACCAGGTTAATGAAGTTGTGGTATCTGTACAAAATGGTCATAAAAGGGGGTTTCAATCATATCCACATTTACTTGGGAGGAATCCCCATTGAAAACAGTGGGACTTACTTCTGTGTAATCATGCATAGAATTATACTCCAAGGCGATTATTGATCTGGCTGTAAAAGGATATGTAACAGATTTGAGTTTGCTTGACAAGACCATTGTGTAGGCTCAAACACCTTTCTTCCTTCCTTCTCAGAGTATACTTTGGTGTCTAGTACCCAAATAATAACTAGAAAGAACCAAGTAATGGAGACCAGGGACTCAGCTACATTAGTCCAAAAACAGTGTTTTGAATGTATTATAAACATGCAACACCAGATGGTGCTGTAGAGCAGAAAACTTTTCTATGCGATTTTACATAGTGTTTTTTCTTTTGTTATAATGATTTAATTTCTGACTCACTTATAGCGTGTTTTTTCCTGTGTGTAGATCCACCCCAGGCAAGGAGCACACATATCATCAGTTTTGGAGAGAATCATTAATGGCCTGAGAGATGTTTGGTCCAGCTGTTCCTCACTTTCCCAAGAACCATGTGCCTTGAAGGCAGGCAGGAAGGAGCCCAGGCCGGACATTACACATATCACCGGCTCCTAATTGACCTGATAGTACTCTGCCACACTTGGGTACCTTAGTAAGGGTGGTATATAAATCAAAGTAGATAAAGCAATCAATAAATCAATGTAGCACATCCAGTGGGCGGAGTCACAGCAATAGCCTATTAGCACCAGTGCCCTCCGACATTTCCCCCCACTGAGATTCCCTCTTAGCAGTTTACCCACACAGGGCCTATGAATGTCAAGTCAAATTCCTGAGTTTAAGAAGCAACGTGGAATTTGAACAAAATGGTTTAGAAGGACATGACTGCTGATGAGTGCATGGTGTCCCTCCCCAGCACTGAGTGCCATCCCAATAGGCAATGTCTGACAGCTCAAACCACTTCTGAAACAGAGCAGAACACAGAGGGCTCTGAGAATGTATCAGAGACAGGGACGAATGTACCTTTCTGCTGTACTCAGTGATCACCAAGATGGGGCAATGCATCCTTTAAGCACTCGTTCATGCAAATAATCTGGAGGACAGGAACAACTCTAAAGAGCCAGCAGGAGGCTCACATATTTCATGCAGTCATCAGACTGACTTCCTTAAAATTGATTTGTGGCTTTCCTTTCATGCTTGGCATCATTTATTGCTAAAATTAATTACGCATGGATAAAATGATTTATAGCATTAAAAAATCCTTCAGTAGGATACACAGAGAAGAACCATGGTGGAACAATTTGAGCATCTCCAGAGAACCACTTCAGACGTGGGTTTTCCAGCACTCAGTTTGAAAATGCATGCATACACGACCAATTAAAATTAAAAACATTCATGTTTTTCACATATATCACCATTAAACATCAGGTTCTCAGTGGATATTTATCATATGTAAAAGGATATAATAAACCATATTTATTCCTTGTTTCTTAACTGATATATATATGTATATTGTTTTTAATACTTAATTGGGAGCCGCCCAGAGTTGCTGGGGAAACTCAGCCAGATGGGCGGGATATAAATAAGAAATGATACACGCACACACACACACACACACACACATTTTGTCACAGCAGTGGTGAATGTCACTTCTGTCATACAAAGGGCAAAATTGCTGCTAACTACTCCAGCTAGCACAGGTCTCCCTTAAGGCAAAAGTTCAATGTTACATCATCTACTTGAGCAGCTTCTCTAGGTAGGGCTGTGAATGTTCCCTGTTTGAAATGCTGGAGAACAGGCGGCTGCCAGTCAGTGCAGACAAAACTGAGCTAGATGAACCAATGGTTTCACTCTGTATAAGGCAGATTCTATGTACTGGCAGCATGCCTTGCTAACTGATTCTGTTTGCTGACATGCAGTCAAACATATTGCCTTCTCAACAAGGCTTATTGTACTTCAAGTTTATGAATCTTGGCACTTTAGGACAAATTACATGGAGAGAGAAATCATGTGGTGTAGTCTTGCTGGGACTTCAGATATGAGGCTTAAAATTAGGAACATGGTGTAAGATAGCATGAGGTATCAAGAAAATAGCCTTCTTCCTCTGGTGGAGGTGATGGGGTAATTTTCCATTAATGCTTACAGTTGAGATATCCATTCCTGGCCCTTCAGTAATGTCATTTAATATCCCATTATGTATACCTCATTTGATGTTTCTTTCCATGCACCAGAGACTAAGCATGCAATCTGGAGTAGCTGTAGCTATTAGCATATTTACTAAAAAAAAAAAAAAAATACCCCCCCCAAAAAAAGCTTCAGCGGGAAGTAGAAAGGGGGGGAGCAGAAAAGTTATTGTCAGAGACTGTGCAAACAATTTCAAGAGGAAATTTGAGTTGGTTGTGGAAATTCTGATGATTCTGTAACACTGATGATGTCACAAAACTGCACTGTTGCATCATTTAGCCACCTGCCATGGTAATGATGGCTGTAGGTTGGGCTTAAGGTTGTCAACTTTTGCTTTCCAAAAGGAGTAAGGCGAAGCTAGACAACCATAATTGAGTCTGGTAAGTCAAGGTCTAGCCCAGAGCAGAACCAGGTATCTTGGGGATGCAACGGAATGAATTAGGAAGGTCAGGGTGGAGCTAGGGTAGAATTTTTCAGGTTATGTCATACCCTTCAAGATTTCACAGGCTTTGGATTGTACCTAACATAATGCTTTAAGGTGAATGTTGTGTCGACACAAGAATTTCCCCTTGCACAATGGAATGTTCTCCCAATCTCCTCCTCCCATGCACCCCTTAAATCAATTCGGGGGGGGGGGTGTCCCACCAACATCTGAGAGCAGATATAGGGATGGCACAGGGCATGCACAGGGGAGGAGAGGGAGAAACTCTCCTTGCACTGGCGCTAATCGTTGCATCAGCACAAGTATTTAGACGATGACAGCCCAACAGACTTTACATATCCTTGAAGCATCCCAATTCTCATATCCTGGGATGGTCCACTTACAATCACAGTTTCACATTACTGAATGGGCCCCCCACCTACTTTACACTGCATTTGTTTTAAAGCTAGAAGCATATTTCTTCTTTTTATTAAATACCTCCTAGGTAACCACATTGTCTTGCAACAGGCTAGCTGCTGTTCAAAATATACCTCTAGAACTGCCAGTTGTGAACAGACCGGCTGTGCACTGCAAGGTGCCTTAGCATTCACACCTACGCGCTCTAGAGACAAAATACTTCCCACTGCAAGATGAAACTTCTACAGGCTCTTAGAGAGAAGAGCTGAACCCTGAAGAACAACCATTCCAGCAACAAACTTTTTTCCTGACAAGGTGCAAAAGCACAGTGATTTGCCAGGTACCAGAATTAAGGCAAGCATGTGTTATGAGTGGTGCCATAAGAAGGTGCCAGTTTCAACCCCTGGCATCTCCAGGTAGAGAAAACCCCTTTCTGAAGTCTCGGTCAGCGTTGACAACAATAAGCTTGACCGCCGATGCTTTGATATCGAATAAGGGCACTTCCTATGTTCCATTATTGCTAACTGTACCAGGAGCCAGACCCCTAAAAATGAAGGCAATATGCTAGTATTTTACTTCTGCTAGCAGCATGAACTGGCAGTGTCCCACTAAGAAATCCCACTGACGGTGGAGAATCACATGTTGAACTAAGAAAGGGCAGCCAAGATGAGGCGAAAGGAAGGAACATTTTGTGTGCACAGTAATGCTCTGGGTAATCATGTCTCCCAGATGGATATGTATATCCAGTGTAGACATAAAAGTTAATAAAAGAACCTGTGAGAGAGAAAACTTGATAAGCAGCTTTAAATTAGATTTTAAAATATGCAGCGTTCAAACAGTAAGTGACATTTTGTCAAGGAGCCAATTTGTCAGTGTCTTCCATATTATTTTTGTATCATAATCCAGCAGCGTGTCTTTTGCAGTTCCCTCTTATTTCTCATGTCCATGAATAAAAGATGTCCTTTGCTACTAATACAAGATGACTTTTGGCCACCCACCATGACACGAGTCCCTACAGGGAATGGGTTTCTTTCCACATTGTTGAACTCTTTATATTCTATGAAGAGAATCTTTGTGGGGCTGCCTTATCTTCCAGCGGGGGGACGGAGGACCCCCAGTGTTGAAATTAAGAAGTCTAAGGCAACAATCTTAAATGCGCTGACTTGGAAGCAAATCACACTGAAATCAATGCGGCTGATTTCCACACTTTACAGGTCAGAAACTGTTGCTGCAGGTGCTTATAATATGCAGAGCAGCCTGTGATCCAAGCACAGGGCTAAGCTGCTGTTGGAATCCATCTGTCTCAGGAGACAATGGAAGGATGTGCCTTCGGGGGTAAAGTCAAGCCAGTGGAGAGGTATAGCACCTGCTGTGGCTGTAGAGACTACAAGTAGATGCATGCTCATAGGTGCCAACTGTGTGGGGCCCTGGGTGCCTGAGCACCCACAAATTTTAAATGAAGGTGCCGGATCCCCCCAAGGTTTCACTCGGCAGTGCGCACACACACCCGCGATGTGTACAAGTGACACCAGCACGCTGTGGGGGTGCCGACACCACGCGTGCACGCCACAATGACATTGGCGTGCCCCGGGCACCCACTGTCACGGGTCCAAGACGGTGTGCCTGTGCATGCTTGTAATTGCTAGAGTTGTGTGCAATCCCCAGAATTCAGGGACTGATCTAGCACAACCCCAGTCTGTCTAGGATTGCACAGTCATGCAGTTGGGGGGGGTGAAAGATGTGCACAGACTGCTTGCACATCTCCTTCTCCACCCATTATATGTCATCAGACTTACACACACACACAACTTTTGACAGCCCCAAATCTCTTTGGGTAGACCCACTCTGACCCCAGGAAATCCTGGGGCTATTTCAACATGATCCGGCAGACTCCTAGGATGACTGAAATAGCTCCAATCCCATTCAGGATCCGGGCACAGCCCTAAGAATTACAGTGGTACCTTGGTTGTCAAACTTAATCTGTTCCGGAAGTCCGTTTGACTCGCGGAACCATTCAAAAACCAAGCCGCGGCTTCCGATTGGCTGCAGGAGCTTCCTGCACTCAATCAGAAGCCGCAGAAGCCACGTCGGACGTTCAACTTCCGAAAAACGTTCACAGACCAGAACACTTCCAGGTTTGCGGCATTTGGGAGCCGATTTGTTCGGAAGCCAAGCCATTTGACAACCAAGGTACTGCTGTACTTTATTTAAAGCAATTTGCATCCCGCCTTTTCTTGGCAGAGTTCATGGTGGCGTAACAAAAATTCGTATCTTATAAAATCACAGCACAACTTTTCAAAAGTGGAGAGAAAAACAGCTAATTTCATTAACAGAGCTTCCAGAACTTTTAAAATGATTAACGTAAATTCCACCACTCTGTTTAAGGAAATCAGTCACAACAAACTAACTGGGTAGTCCTATATATGTCTACTCTGACATGCCCCACAGAGCTCAATAGGGCTAACTCCTAAGAACACAAGTATAGGATAGCTTTGCAGCCTAAATTAATGCTTTTACAAATTTTCAAAATGGCTGGCAGTATGAACCACTGAATTTTTTGTATCGCAAAACATTTTTGCTGGAACATACAAACAGGGCTGAACATTTGGCATACTCTGTTAAAGGACAAGATAATGCACCAGTTAACTATAACATAGCAGACTCCCTGATTCCTTTTCTTATCTATTCTGAAACTGCTAAAAAGATATACTGGATCTCATGAAAATAGGTGCCTCCTTTTGTATATTAACTATGTGCTTGGTGGAGCAAGGTTACTGGCATTTCTCCTGCACAGAGTGAGGAAAAGAGAAATTTGGCTAATTTTCTTTGGCTAATGGAGTGCACTTCTCTTAGGTGTACGATTAAGGCTGCAAACTGTACTTTTGGATGCTTTATTAATTTCCTGTTAGAGCATTGCAACCTGAAAAGTTTACCACAAAAAAATCCAGCTGCACATGAAGTACACTCTCCTTTTTGTGATCATTTCTATGTTAAAATTTTAATAATAATAATAATAATAATAATAATAATAATAATGCAGTTGTGCCCTATGCAATGGACCTGAGAAGTTTATAGAATTTGGTGGAATGCAAAGCTACACAGCATTAAGCAATAATTTAACAAAAGGGGCATCTGAATTAGCAAGTGCTTTGAAGAGACAATATGCAAATGAGATCATTCATTACTCTGAAATAGCACAGCTCTGTATTCTTTATTCTTGATACATTGTACTGATAAAAGCTGCCATCTTCATAGCTGTTACTAATTTATTTATTTCCGGAAACACTGAGCCGCAATTATAGATGCCATCTTCATTGCTGGTACTAATGGCCCCATATCAAGTAATATGCAGAGCTACTTAAATTATAAGGCTATTACTCCATTTTTTTATTGACACCAATACCAAGTATACTAAAGTACGGTATTAAGCAAAGGAAAAAGTAAATTAGGAAAAAACGAGAGCACGGTTCTTCAAAATATCAAAAAGAGAACAACACAAAGGAAAAGACGCATTGAAAGAAAGCAATTCATCCAGCCCATTTTTAAGTAGCACAACCCTCCTCCTACAAGAGGCTTGGAAGAAATATGGATTGAAGTCTGCGAGACCATTTGTAGAATATTATAATCCACAAGTGGGACATGCAGCAAAATGATATAACTTGGAAAGCTCCTGTTTAGAATATTCTGTTCCATTCTCCATTTCCAACGGTTGTCAGCTTTGCATGGTCAGGCGGAGTGCCCCCAGACCCCGGGCAGCCCCTGAGGGAAATAACGGCATGTGACAACGTTCTATGGGATTAAAATTAGCCACAACTTTATTAATATTCAGATGTAGGGAGACCTTGGCACAGGCATTGGCCGTTTTCCTTCCCAGCCCCCCAGCCAGGGTTCTGGGTAATTTCAGGGTTATCCAGCATGTGTGGGGAATGGCTAGCTCTGAAGAACATATGTTCAAGCAGATTGCCCGCCTCCCTGTTTGCCACTGCTGGAGACGGTCATTCACAGACGGCCAATAGCATAGGTCTACTATAAAAAGTACAGTAACAGATGCACTCATCTTCACAATAAACATAATTTGCAGTTCTTATGCTGAAGGAGTTTTATAGTCCACGTCTCCACCAAGTTACAGGTACTGTTGTTCAGGCAGTATCTTAATACCTAATCTTGTTGGCATCAGAATAGGCCTACTCTGAGATATGGAAAACTCAATAGGAATAAATTGGACTCCAAGACCCATTTTCCAGGTTACATTTCACCCTCTAAATAGAGTTAACTCATTTCCTTGGAAGACTGAAAAGCACAAGCTTCATTTTTATGTACATTCTGCATGCTGATGATTTTTCCAATAGCACTACCAAAATCAGCACACAACTCAGAATATAATTAACTCAGATCTTTTGATTTAAGTGGAAATTAGAGTGACTTTCCATTTGTCTCCTCCTTTTAATGTATGGCACTGCTGTGACCTCTCTTGTTATGATGGGTGCCAAACCAAGCAAACATGGGCAAAATATTTATTTAGTGTGCAGTTAATAGAGCTGCGTAGGGATTTACTGAGGAAATTGGCTAGCGGAGCATAACAGGCTCAAGAAGGAATGAATTATTAGTAGACGATACACTTTGTTCCCTGTTCAAATCATTCAGGTCTGAAGTTTATGAAGTTTGTAAATAAAGATTGGAAGTGGACTAAAGCTGCCTGAATTAAATATTTAAACTAGAATTAAATTATAGTTAAAGCTATGGTTTTCCCAGTAGTAATGTACGGAAGTGAGAGCTGGACCATAAAGAAGGCTGATCGCCGTAGAATTGATGCTTTTGAATTGTGGTGCTGGAGGAGACTCTTGAGAGTCCCATGGACTGCAAGAAGATCAAACCTATCCATTCTCAAAGAAATCAGCCCTGAGTGCTCACTAGAAGGACAGATCCTGAAGTTGAGGCTCCAGTACTTTGGCCACCTCATGAGAAGAGAAGACTCCCTAGAAAAGACCCTGATGTTGGGAAAGATGGAGGGCACAAGGAGAAGGGGACGACAGAGGATGAGATGGTTGGACAGTGTTCTTGAAGCTACTAACATGAGTTTGGCCAAACTGCGAGAGGCAGTGGAGGATAGGCGTGCCTGGCGTGCTCTGGTCCATGGGGTCACGAAGAGTCGGACACGACTGAACGACTGAACAACAACAACAAGAATTAAATTAGAAGTTTAACCCACCCTATCCCTGAGGGCTCTAAGTTTTGGGATTGTTTTTGTCAAGTATGCAAAATGTCAATACTGCTTCAATGTCCTAGAGAATGTTTGTTTATAGTGGCTTTGTTGCGTATTATATTGGATTGGATGAAGTGAATATTGTTTTTTATATAGCTGACAGATGAAGAATCAGAAGTTCTTTACTTTATGAATCTTATTTTTCTATCTTTCTCATTTAACCTCTTTTCTATTAACCTCTTTTTAAAACTTCTTTCTTTCTTTCTTTCTTTCTTTCTTTCTTTTTTCTTTCTCCCCTCCCCCTTTTGTGCTTTTATTTATCTAGATAAAAGTATTGGTTTGGTTTAAAACAAGGGAAAAGATATTAAGTTTTGAATTTTTCTCCATAAACCTTGTCCTCAGTTCCTCTTGACTATTCGGAAATGTTCAAGGCACACATAGTTTTCTAGAGAAATCAGTCTTGCGTACATGGTTTTCATTTTTAAGAACCTTATTGTATAAAAGACATGCTGTAACCCTATTCCCCTTCCCCTGAATTGGCATTTCAAGGGCTATAGGATACAATGCACCCTCCCCTTTGAGGTAATAAAGAGAATTCTGATGTCAGAGGGAGGGATTTGATGATGGACATACACACTTGCTGCCATGGAAACATCTGCAGCCCTGGCCCCAGTGGTGCTTGCCCTGTGGAACACCCTCCCATTAGATGTCAAGGAAATAAGCAACTATCTGACATTCAGAAGACATCTGAAGGCAGCCCTGTTTAGGGAAGTTTTAATGTTTGATGTTTTATCACATTATTATTATTATTATTATTATTATTATTATTATTATTATTATTATGATGATGATGATGATGATGTTGGGAGCCACCCAGAGTGGCTGGGGAAACCCAGCCAGATGGGCGGGGTATGTATGTATGTATGTGTGTATGTATGCATGTTGTTGTTGTTGTTGTTGTTGTTGTTGTTTTTGTGCTGGAGCTCCAGCATCAGTTAAGGGACAAAAGGGGGCATGCTGTTGAGGTTTGGGGTGCACAGCTTCTGATGAAACAGTTCAAATGCCTTTGGGTTTCCTTGGAATGGGTTTTGCACACACCTGGGACCAGTTCACTTGTGCACATAAATCACTCAATTTCTGAAAGCAGCTTCACAGTGGAGGCCCATTCTAAATACTGTACTCACCATGGGGATTGACACCTCCAGTAAATTATTCCTGAGTAAAATTATTCCTACCCAATGGTGGCTGGTCACTTGACAAAACTACTAGACAAGAGTGTGGGGAAATCAAGGCAGGAAGAAAAATTCTCAGGGGTACCTTTGTGTTTGTTAGGAGCAGCCGTTGAGGAAGGAGGACTGCAGTCAACAACCTACAAATGCAAGTTTGCCAAGTCCTGTATTATTCCCCACCTTGTCTTTTTTTCTCATTTCCTGAATATCACCTTTTAGTGGCTGCTGAAACTTTATTCAGAGATGTATACCAATGATGTTTATCTCAACAAATTCATACCCCCCCCCACAAAAATGCCAACATTCTTACCAAAATAAAAGAGGCCTTGGCATTTTACATGTGGGAAGCCATCCTGAAAGTCTCAGCTTCCTAGGAGGGGAAAATAATTTAAACTGAGCTTTAAATCCTATCACCAAAAGATCACAGAGTAAACACCACACATTAGATAACAAGTCATGTCGGCATGCCCAGCAATCTCAAGAAGTTTATTTTTAATCACAAAGCACAGAACATTAAATGTGAGGCCAACAAAATAAATAAGATTGTTAGATTAGGAAAAGGGGAAAGAAAGATGTGGACAGGATGAGTAGCTATTCCCACCTTTATTGTTGTGTGTGGGTGTGAACCATCAACCTCTCAAAACCCCAAAACTTGAAGGGCTGGAAAGGGGTTAGTTTAACCTCCGGTTTGCTAGTAAAACTGAATTACTGTGTCAAGAAATGATGCATGTCTAAAAAGTGTGTCACCAACATAAGAAGCTTGGAAAGTTCTACCTTACAGGGCTTTGATAGGATTTGCAACATAAAGCTGTCAAGAATACTGCCTGCAGAGTCCTGCAAGCTCTAGTTTTGTTTGTTTTGTTAAGGGAGAGCAACATAGAATTTTTACAAACTTAAATTAAGTGTTTAACTTTAAACAAAATTCTTCTGTTGTTGTACTTTAACCAAAAAAAATCCAGATCTTGCCACAAGCAACATTTTGGACGGGCTTATTCCCTGCAAAGCTCATGGACCTAGAAGAACATAGAGTTATATAGGAAGACCACTACTGCAAGATCAGGCTTCAAAAATTACAAATCACATGAGGATATATGAGGGGGTTTTACTCTCCTTTCTGTTCAAGGAAACCCTATCAGGCATGGCCAAACTTGCCTCTCCAGCTGTTTTGGGACTACAACTCCCATCACCCCTAGCTAACAGGACCAGTCATCAGGGATGATGGGAATTGTAGTCCCAAAACAGCTGTAGGGCCAAGGCTTATTCCATTTTATTTTACTTTTGCTTTGAATATCCATACATAGTTATTGTCCTGAGTTTCAAACTTTTTAAACAACTAAATTATCCAGCATCCTTTAACCTGTTACATGCATTGCTGAAACAGGTTTATTTTCATCTGTAATACACTCGCAGGATTTGATTTAAAAATACTGGATGGAATCAATGCATATTACTAAGTAGCTGTAGTGGAATTCCAAGTAATGAAATAAGCAGGTGTCTGCTGCAATAACCTGTGAATTATCAGGCTATGTAAGTCAGAACACTACAGAGTCAAACCAGTCAGCAAGCAGAGAGCCTTTGGACAGCTCTGCCTCCCTTTCCAGATGGTCTTTCCATCTGTTGCCAGCAATTCAATAACCCTAGCTTCTGCCTCTTTCCCAATAATTAAGAACACCTGAAAGAGAATTTAGTACAGTGCTATATGTCTCAAAATATTTTGCATACTATCAAGGCGCTGCTGCTAACTCTGTGGGGCACAATCCATCGAGGGGTTCTCTCACGAGCACCCCATTAAAATTAATGGAAGCTGTGGAGCAGTTGGTTCACATCAGTTTTGCTCTAAGATATTTCAAACAGCCCTGGAAAACCAATGAACAGTTAATCTTGCAGTTTTTCTAACCACGTAAGAGTAAGCACAACTACAGTGAAGTTTCCATTTCAGCATGGGATTGTGAGTGCAAGTAGAATATTCCTCTTCAACTAGGCCTTTGGCTGATTGACATCTGATGCCCTTTTAAATGTGTTGCAGGAGGGGAGATTAGTTTTTGATCTTATTGTATCTATTTTGTGTTTTTTATAGTGTAGTTTTATGCTGTGAACCGCCCTGAGATCTACAGATGTAGGGTGGTATACAAATTGTAATAATAATAATAATAATAATAATAATAATAATAATAATAATAATAATAATAATAATAATATCTGCCTGGATCTCTATCCTTTTACTTGAATACCTCCAAACCTCAAAAGGAAAGAGGCGCTGTATTCTCAAAGACTTGCTTTCACAGAGTCACTTCACTTTTAAATAATACTTGCCTAGTGTTTAAGATAAATTATTACTTTAATATCCAAGCAACTGAGTCACACAAATCTGATTAACTACCTCAGCAAATTAGTCACCAAACTGACAGAAGGCATCTTATTATTTTGCATTTTGATCTGACTGAGAGCAGAGCCTTCCCTTTAGGCACACAAATAGGGGAAAGCTGTTTGCAAATACCCTTCTTCCTGTAAAAAGTGGATGACAAATGTGTGCCTACGTCATGACGAACATCCTAGAGTCTCCAAACCTGATGGGTTTCTGATGAGAAAGAGATGGAAGCTTGGATGAAGTAGAAAAGCAAATCAGCTACAATAACCAGAGAGTCCATGAACACAGCCATGTGGCAGCTCAAACCACACCTTGATAAACTTCTTGTTGCTGCCCACCAGGAACCGCAAAACCAGGGAGCTATCAAGCATGTGGCAATCTATAATATAGAGCTATATTCAACTCAGGCTGTCAGAGGTTATGGAGGTCTGGGCTAGATAAAAGTGAAGGTTGATTGGAAGAATATGAGCTCAAGCTGCAGCTGTGGCAACAACTTATTTCCAAGATATATCACAAGCAAGTCCGACCAGGATAATGAGAGCCTGTGCAGAAATGTCGCTATGATGAAACCAGATTCACGGTGTGACATGTGTGTAGTGTCATTAGTTGAGTTCTGTTCATGTGTTATTCCCTCACATGAATACACTCCAGTGAAGGGCAGAGGGGTACGCCCTCACTCCAGCCCATTGCCAATCATGTGCCCCATCACATGTTGAGGACCGAACATTGCAGCAGGGAGACTGCTCTACTCACATAGGAACCCTGTGTGACTTAGTGCCAGTCTGCATTTACAGAAAGTATTGACCTGATGTGTAGAGATCTTTCCTGTTCTGCTTAGTTCAAGAGGGTTCTGGAAGGTTTCTTCTCCATGTGAAAGAAGGCTATTGTTTGGGTTATTCCTTCTGAGAAGCTGAGTACAGCTGGTTTAAACTGGTTCTGATCTTTCTGTCAAGGTCATGCTGACTATAATAGTCAGGCCAGAAGGAGCCTGGGTTTCACTTACTTTCCCTTTCTATCTCTTTGTTCTGGTGTGGTGTGAATATAGTGTTAAGGTTTCGTCTTATTATAAGTTTTGTCTTATTATAAGTTCTTGTTAGTAATATGTCTGCTGCAACTGGATTTCTTATGGATTGTGCCAATCCTGAATGTATTGGATTTGTGACCATTATGCTCATTCGCCTTCAGTAGCAGTAAAGCTCTGCTGGATGAAGTACAATTGCCTCTGGTCTATTTTTTGGGAACTCTGCAACATGTTTAAGTTTTTCCTCCACACTACCGACACTTAGAACCCTGGAAGATCAGAGCTCTAAATTACCCAGGTAGCTTACTTTAGTTGAAAATATTCCCGTCTGCTGGATTGCAACCCTCAATATGTGGAGGGCTGGAGGACTGGTGTCCATGATACAAGAGAGCGAGACCAGGAGAACACCTCTGATCTCTTCCTTCATTCACATGAAAGGGGAAGCTTATAGTTTAATCACTAGGTCACATTGAACTTAAATGTATCTGAGTGTGGTCAGAAGTTTACTGTTGTGTTCTTTGAGAGAGAGAGAAAGTTCTTGCCTAGCTTCCTGACTGGAGGTGTGTAATCTAAGACTTCCATAGAAGGCTGCTTGTAGAGTGATTCCAGTGGAGAGCTGGATAGTTTTTGTTTTGTTTTGTTTTTGTATTTTAAAAGAATGATGCACCAATTGCAGGAAAAATAGGAAAGATTATATCCCATCAGCAAAATTCACCACCTAGTTCTTTTAGCAGATCATCCTTGCAAAATC
The DNA here is from genome assembly GCF_009819535.1 of Lacerta agilis. Taxonomy (NCBI): domain Eukaryota; kingdom Metazoa; phylum Chordata; class Lepidosauria; order Squamata; family Lacertidae; genus Lacerta; species Lacerta agilis. Next base: position 24,462,987 of record NC_046316.1, on the reverse strand, counting down.
CATGTGGCATTTCCATTTTAACTGAAAAATATCTGCTCTTAATATCTGTTCTTTCATGCAGCTAAGGCCCAACGGTGTTTTGGACTCACGTGCTAATGAGCATGCAAGGGGAAAGGAGTCAGGATAAGTGTCTAGCATTTCATCCATCTAAAATACCAATTCCCAGGGGGGGAAACAAGTACAAGAATTACTGATGTAGAAAGCAGAGACCACCATTTATGACAAGCAGACATTATGTGTGAGCAAAGAGATGTCATTTGTTTCAGAGAGGCAAAATGGAGATTAGCATTGCAATGACACAATGTTCTCTGGAGCAGTTATTGTAGAAAGCATTGATGACAAAATATATGCTAGCCCTTAGCAGCCATGCCTAGGAGTGACAGGGCAGCCTAATTAATTGTGTTTAAAATGCATAGAGACTGAGGGTTTAAAAAGTCAAGTGAAAATCTTTTCGAACCCAGAAGGAAAGGAATCTGGCCAAGACGTGCTGATTAACCTACAATTGACTGCCAAAGTGAAAAAGGACAACTACCAGTTTATACGCAGCCCTAACAAGTGTAAAAGACCCTCTCATCCCCTGTCACTGGTCCAGGGACAAAGAAAATGAAGCCAGGGAGATTTAACCCTGTAAAGGAACAAGTTAGGGTCAAAGAATTGGAGGCAAATGATCTTTTTTTCCCCGTCAGTATGGTGAAGCTGGTATGTGAGAGGCATTAATACTCAAGCGTGCAAACATCCCGTAGGCTGTGTTATATTTCATATTATTCATATACACTGCTTTGAGAAACCTGCATAACTGGCAGTGTAGAAACATCTAAAGTAATAAATAAATAGTTTAAACCTCCAGCAGAAAACACTTTTTTTGCACCCTTCATTTGGTAAGCAGCATTGGCCATGTTAAATGCTGGCAGTGGTACATTCATGGAAAAAAGTTTTCTCCTGCATGAGAGCAAGCAGTGTTACCTCTGCTGTGGTCAGGGGTGCCAACTCCTGGTGGCCAAATCCTTTTGGGCCTCCTCTAATATTTGTTTGGAGGGCTGCCTCCAATGTTAAAAAATAAAAGTTGTGCCTGGTGTTGGAGGAGCCAGGAATGTGGCAGCAGTGCGACTTCAATAGCCAGTGGCTCTTCTTCTTCTTCTTCTTCTTCTTCTTCTTCTTCTTCTTCTTCTTCCGCCTCCACCTCCTCCTCCTCCTGCCACCACCACCACTGGGGGCGGCTTCCTCCCTTCTTCCCCTCTGCAGCAGGAGGAGGTAGTGCCAGACATTGAAGCTGTGCTGCTGCCGCATTCCTGGCTCCTCCAACCTGATGCCACATGGGGATGTCAGGATATCAGCATGATGCTTGCTTATGTAATTACGCAAGTCCAGCACACTAGAAATTCCAAAAGGGTTGGACTCCTCCACAGAATCACTGTGGGTGATGATACTGGGCCCCAATAGTAATTTTGCACTGTGGATGTGCTGTCATATCACTGATCAGAATGATCAGGGAGAACTTGAGATGACAAATGAAATCTAGGAAGCATCTAAAGAAGAAGAAAACCCCCAAACTGTTATTATCACAGGACCAGCCAATAACTTTTAAAAAGCTTTTTCTTTTAATTAAATCAAATGACAAATGGTGAGTGTATGTTAGAGGCCACACAAAAAACCTCTTGGGAACTGGATATGGACCACAGTTATTCACCCTTGCTTTAAGCTTTTTCTTTTAGAATGCTTTCTAAAGTTTCCTGGTCAAACTAGCCTCTGATCTTCCCAGTATGCCCTTTGCTTTAAAGGTCTATGATCCAGTGCATAGCGCATACCTAAAATAGTTTCTGCATTTGATCTTGGGCATATGCAGACTTCTGCGTTGCATGCTGCGACGAACCTCCACCTCAGACTCTCAGACTTGTTACTAAGTTACGTTTTTAATCAGGTGTTCTGGGTCAAATTAACATGCACCCCACCTGTCCCTTTGAGGTCCGTCTGTTAATGTCTTTCCCTTTGTTTAATAAACTGGGACTTTCTTAGTAACAGGGGTTTTACTGTCCAGCGGCCGTGGCCGGTTATTTCCACTGCTCTGGGCTTTGGGGTTTAACCTCTCTTTTGCCTATAGTTCGGGGCCTCTCTTTGTTAGATCCCCTCACTATACCAGTTGACTAAGCCCTTTTAGCAACTCTGTGGCAATCCCAGGTTTTTCGCCCACTAGCCCCTCCTGAGGGAACTCTAAGACACAAACTATCGCCTTTCAGACTAGTTTTGCCCTTTACCTGAATTCCCCTCCTCAAGAGCTTATATAACCTGTTGGACCAAAAGAACGATGACTTGGCTCAAAAACAAGAGATCTTTATTTAGTACAGAGCATAACGGTTCCAGTATAGGTTCATAAGGTTAGTTTCTTAACAGGGTAAATTCTTCTTTTCATCAACATAAACACATCTTTAACGTTCCTAACCTAACCTAAACCTAACCGCGCCCCCACACCCTCCTTCTTCAGTCACCACTCTCCAACCCTCTCACACCCTCACACACTCAATCCCCCTCTAACGGCTGTTCCCTCCTTTTAAATCGCGGAATGTCCCGCCTCCCAAGGGTGTCTGCCACTCTAACTGGGGATTCCATTAACCCTTAAAACTCCATGGTTCTCTAAACAGCCCCTAACAATGACCTGATTCATCACACATGCCCAGTGCTGTATCAGCAGACATTTGACAAGTACTTTCTGCCCCTTTTAAAAAGCAGAGAGAGGACACCTGGGCAATGCAATGCACACAGGACATCAGTGGGAAACGTGCTTAGAAATCAAATTATCTCTGCGCATGCACACAGTGATCCTGAATAGCAAGAAGCAACTTTGGCTCACCCCAGCATCCACCATACAATTGGCAATGAGATAAACTCTTCAAAACTTTTATCCTGTTGAGTAATTGGAACCAAACAGCCAGCTTTAAATTCAGGAAATAGCAGGAACTAAAATGCAACAGCATGGAACGTAAGACACACAACCCCTGACACCTTTATGCTGGTGATATTTCACTAGGGCAAGCTGAACTGTGAAAATGATGAGTGTCTATAGAGCCAGACCCTATATTAAAAGACCTAGAAGTATGCCCATTCAGGGAGGGGGGGCGGGACTCTGCTGTTGTACAGAGAAATAAAATCTCTGTTCACATGCAATACTTAAATAGTCCAGAGTAAATGGAATATTAGTAGGAAGGAACGTGTAAATAAAACCCCTATTACCTCCTTCTATACACCTTGTCTTCTACAAAATTAATCAGCACTGCCACAATCATGGTGCCCAAGAACAGGGCTCCCAGCACGTACCAGGTGCTTCCTTTGAAGTTGCATTTCACTTGCATAAAGAGTCTCCACAGGAATACTAATTAGTATTCTAATAAATAAAGAGGCAGGAAAGGGAAAAACACCATTAAATAATCATAGTATAGAAGGAATAATGACTCAGGCCAAATAATTTTTTTTTCTGGGATATTAATGGCTGGTTCTAGTTAATGGCCCTCGATTACACTTCAGACGATCAATTCTCAAAGCCCTCATTAATCCCCAGGAAAACACTGAGTTTTGATCATTATTGCTTAATTACATGGAAAAACAGACAGATTGTTAATATTAATTTGCATCACACAACTGGTCAAGTGGGATGTTTGCCAAGACATCCTGAACACACTCTGCTGACACCACTCAACATGGATACAAGGAAGGGGAAGGGAGGGGGACAAAAATAGCCATTTATGGAGGCCATGTTGATTGGCATTGTGAAATTTCTACTGCATCATAGAAATACCCTATTGAATTTTGTTCCTCTGCATGAATAGCAAAGTGTGAGGATTTTTTAAGCAAACAAAGCCAATTTGTACTTCCCAGACTAAAACACTGATTGGTACACAGCTACCTGTTGGGCTTCATACTTCTCTGAATTTTGCAGGTTTCAGCTCAGAAGAGCACAAAAAATGGGTATTTTAGAATACGATGTACACAAAAATAGTGTGAATTTTTATGCAGCTCTTTTTAAGTCACAGATTGATGGAACTAACAAATGAACATATGTGATACTGGCATGAACTGGAAACCAGCTGATCTCTCCATCCATGAAAGTGAGCCATCTAAATGAAAACCATTAAAAGCTTCACGTACCAAAGTGTAATTTTAAAATAACACAACTCATAATGCAGGTTCAGCCCTAATGTATGCAATATGCTGCTGGTGACTGCATGTAGGGTTGCCTCAAGCCACAAAAGAGCGCAGTCAGTACAGCATGAGAGTCTCAATCTCAGGGTTGTAGGTTTGAGCCCCACCTTGGGTGAAACATTTCTGCATTACATGGGGTTGGACTTGATGACACTCATAGTGCCTTCCAATTCTACAATTCTATGACTCTAAAGCATGCAAAGTCAAAAGGCACCACTGAGTGGCAAAGCCTATGCTACAATGCATACAAAATGTTCCAAGGTTCAATCACAGGCAGTTCCAGTTAAAAGATCTGAGGGTGGGTCTACACACGGGGTGGGGGTGGGGGTGGGAATTGACCCACTAAACATAAGTAAGAAATTAGACTGTTTAAACAAAAGTTTTAAAACCCCTATGGAAAATCATGTTTAAATATGTCCTGCTCACTGGCGTCATCTAGTGTTACATGTTTATAGTGCATTCAAATCATTGTTTCTTTACTAATGTAGCCGATTCCTGAGTCAGAGAGCAAGGTTAGGAAGAATTCCTTTCTGAGGCCAGCTCTAGTCCAAGTAGCCAGTAGAAAATAGTAGGCTAGACCAATGTTTATGAAGCTTCATATGTACAACTTATTTGAATCCTTGAAATGCACTACAACATCCGTGCTGTTTTTTAATTGTACTAATATTAAAAGGCAGAATTTCAGAAGCACATATGAATTGAATAATATGAACCCTGAAGGTTTTCATCAAATGTAATATTTATGCAAATCTAATGCGCTTGTGTTGCAGCTTTTCTATAACAGGCAAAGCAAGGTAATTTGTGAGACTAAATATTCTAGTATTTTTTTTTTAATAAAGGGAAACCGTTATGATCAGTTTATTTAAAAAATCCCCCTTTGAAGCCAGTTTAGGAGAATCTATGGCAGAGCAAATGAATTACAGTGCATAGCAAGGAAAGAAGAGTGGCTTGGATAATGATCCTTACTGAGAAAAAAAGGCTGAAGTGCTGTACCCCATTATCGTAGAGTAAGTCCCACTGAACTCAGAAATGGAATGCTCCAAGGAGGGTGTAACCCTTTGCCTCACCATGTGAAGACCCCTGAAATATTCTGTAATTTGCTTTCTGAATAGGCTGTGCTCAGTTTGGAGTTGTGAACTACAAGAACATGCATGCTATCATTCTACAGGACTGCAGAAAAAGCATAGCATATGGTATTGTATACAGAACTCAGCTAATTGAGAATGGCAGCTCCTTAAATAAATAAAAATTGTCAAGACCCTAGCCTTTATTCAATATCTGCTTGAAAATGTGGACAAAGCTTCAGTTCCCCTTTTGGTCCCTGCCTTCGGAGTTGCTAGAGGCAAACAGAGAGAGAGAACCTAGTTGTCACAATATTGATGCAACTTTCTTAGAATGGCCAGTGGAGTAAGTAGCAGGTCTGGAAGGTCTGGTGGGGCTATCCACCTTTCTGACATCAGCATTGCTGCACCTTACCTGGATAGCTCAGCATGGGATAGAGGCGGGGGGGGGGGTGAGCTATCCTTAAGGGAAGTTTGGCTGTTGCTTCTGGTTTTCTCGTTGCAAAATTCATGATACACTTCAGAGGGACCCCAGAGTTTCTTGGTACAGATTTGAAAAATCACAACACCATACCATGGACTCTCAGAGGCAACATTTTCCTTTTCACATTCTAGATCTGTACTAATTAGGCCATTGTAACCAGTTTGCGCTTCCAGGAGATAATCTTCTGGACCTGTTGTTCCCTGGCTTGCTGCAGTCCTTTGTTCACAATAATAAGAGAGTAGCCTTTTGCATTATTGATATCTCAGTCCTCCTCATTTTCTGAAGGACTGCATGCCTGTACACATCTCCTCCTTACACAGTAACTTAAAAGCAAGTTGCATTCATTTAGCAAGGAGAAACAAAACAATACATCTCTAGAGGGCTCAGCTCATTTAATTCAGGTCAGAAATACATGAGACTTTGAAATATGTGCGGATGATTTTTGTGACATGAAAAGTAATGAAAAACTGACAAGATGGAATGAAAACCCCTCACTATTACAAGTTGGGCTGACAAGTCCTTGGGTCACATTGTCTAGCGTGGCTGGACTTTGAAGAAAGAGAAAACTAACTGTTTACCATTCTGAGGAAAGCCACTTTTTCTGGAATCTCAAACAAAATTCCACCCAGAAATTCCTTGTCAAAATTCCACCCTTGGTTTTCTTGTCATCATGACCTTGATCGCATATATTAGACCCCCTCAAATATGTACACTTTGGCAAAATGTCAAAACTTTTGTAACCTTTCTCTGGAGTTTGAACTGACAGATAAAGAACAGTATACATGGTTTGAGCAATGTAAAAAAACAAAAAAGCCCCACCAATAACTATGCCATTATGAACAGAAATAGCAAATAGAAGGGAATGAGTTTAAAGGACAGGTGAGTGTGTTATTTTGGGGTATGTGGGATGTTAGGGGAGGGGCGAGGGACACGCCATGCTCCTTCTGGGGTAGTTTGTCCACCTTTGGTCCCCACCTTGCACTTAGCTCTCACTTCTGGCTCCTAGAAGCTATCAGCATGTGACAGCAGCCACATCCTGGGAATGGCTACAACGGGCCAGCTAAACTAGATGTGGGCAGTCAATGGGTCTCAACCATCAGTGAGTTCAGGACTTCCCCTACATGTGAAGACAGGCTCCAGCAGATTGAGTGGATGAGACCAATAGAGGGTCCAAGGGTCAAGAAGGCAGTTTCTGTACATGGTGTAGAGGGAAGTGAGGGGCAGATGGGGCTCATCAACCTGGGAAGGTAGACCATCTTGGAGAATAAAAACTGATCCTAAACCTCTGCTGCCTTGCGGGATATCTCTGGGAGAAGAAAAAGCTAAGGAGTAAACCCTACACATATCAAGAGTGGAGTCCCTAAGACAGTTGGATGGCGCCTTGTACAGCTCCTTCCAGTAACTCCTGCAGCCAAGCTGGTGTCAAAACGTGTTGCTCTGCTTTCTTTTGGATCACACCAGTGAGGCCAAGAGAAGGGTCTTGTCAACTGGGCAGCCCAGGACCTCCATACACGCTGCCCAAGCTTGTGTCCTAAGGAGGTCACTTTGGTGCTGCTAACGCAATGGTTTGACTTCACCCCAGAGATGCACTTCATTGTCTCTCGAGACAGGAGAATGCCAGCAAGTGCTATTTATCTATACATTGTTCTAGCATATTTCCAGCCTAACTAAAAACAGCCTCAAAAATAATATTTAATACTTGTCGGCTTCGTGCCTCTGCTGACAGAGAGTCAGAACGCTGACAGCCAGATTAGATTGGAATGCAGGGAGGAGGGAGAAAAGGCAGGCTCCAGCAGTAATTTGAGCTCTGAGCAAAGAGTTCAAGGAAAGGAAGGAATGCAGCCTGGCCACTCAGGCTCTGGATCAGAGACAGAGAGACCGGATGTGATCTCTGCAAAAAATCATCGAGCTACGAGACTTCACGAGAGGTGCGAAAAAGAGTGGAAGAAATGGTGGGGGTTTCCTTGTTGGAGGAGGGGGCGGAGCTCAGTCCTGGCAACTGCTATCTTGGAGGACGATGCTAGTGACTGCGCTCCGTAATGATTTGTGTGTTTGAGCAATAAATCTGAGATAATTACCAGTGTTTTTCGGTGTGCAGGTGCTTCTGCACATGTCAGCGCGGTCTGCACATGCGCAGAAGCATTCTGCACAGTTCGTGCATGCACAGAAACGCAATATTGCACTTTGTGCATGTGCAAAATGGATGCTCGGGTTACATACTTTTCGGGGTGCGAATGGCACCCCGGAATGGATCGGGTACATAACCTGAGGTACCACTGCATATATATCTTGTTAATTATTTTACTTTTTTATTTGTTTATTGGTGTTACAACTACCCCTTGAAAGCCATGCTGAGAGTTCCCTGAGAACACAAGAATAGGGTATTTAAAAAACCTAAATAAGTTAACAAATATTTTCATAAGAAGGAACTCGTCTTGTTGCCAACTTATGTGAGAAGAAGTTCCAGTAATGTATGAATTGTACCTCAGTATGCTTATGATCAGGCTTAGTATGAATAATTTACAAAGTACTTTTTAGCAAAGCAAGTATTTTAAATCCTGATCATTCCACTTTGCACTAACACAGAACCTTTATTCTCAAAACAGCCCTATGCAGTAGGATCCAGCTGTCAAGGACGTCTTTAGATGGTGCATGTCCTTGTCAGATAAATTTGGTTCACAGGTAGTTCAGTTAGAGTTGTACTCTATAGTGCACTGGTTGTTCCAGGAGAAAAAAATTACTAGCTACTGTATTGCCAAGCCAGTCAATGGAGATGACATATTGTTGCGAATTTTATTATTGTATACATATCTGGTTTAGAGCATAGGAAAGAGTATTTTTGGGACTATTGAATGTAGTAACAAAGACATGCATCAGATCTCTGAGAGGAGCCAGTGTTAGCACAATGGTGATTGCTCCAAGCATGTTAAAACTTGGTTAGATTTGCATCAGTCCTCATGCACCTTTATGCAACATTCCCCACAAAATTACTTAGGCTAGAATAAACCACAGACACTTCACTTTGCAAATAAGTGAACATTTTACTCAGAGTTTCCAGAACTTCGTTGACAGTAAGATTAAGATGAAAAAAGCCTCCAAACAACTTAAAAAGAAAAGAACTTGGTTTCCTTATAAAAAGGATGATGCAATCTTTTGGGTTAGTAAAGATGCAGGCTATAAAATCTTCTTTTACAGAGATTCCTTTCACTTGCAGGGAATCATGGCCACATGGCTTCTTGCTTATTATTATAATGTATTTATTTTTTAACTCTGCCTTTTCCCCTGGCTGGACTCAAAGCGCCATACATAGGAAGTACAAAGAGAGGAGAGACTGAGAAGGTGGAGCAGAGGCTGCTAAGAGCCTGTTAATCTGTTACTCTGGAAACTTGGGCTCATGGCTCAGCTTAACCCTTTCATGCATGTGGATCAGTAACTGTAAATCACAACAGTCTGAACCAGGAGCTGTGGTTAGCATTTACTATGGTTTAGTTAGTGGAACAAGTTTGAAGTTGGTTTGTTTCACTAAACCCTAGCTAACACTAACCATGGTTTGTCCAGGTTCAATAATTATAATTGAAAATGGAAGTGAAAGCTTCCAATCTCCTTCTTATTGATGTAGCAGAGGAGGAGAGGTGTGGTGAAGCCAAATGTAAGGCCTGGGTCTCTCCCCCACACACAAGACAACTCCGGCAGTTAATTAAGATTTATTGGTTCAACAAAAAGCCCAGGTTGCAGCTCCACTAATTTCAGTCTTCCTCCGATGCCACAGTTGCCGGGACTGAGCTCTGTGCCCTTCTCCCCCAACAGGAAAAACCCCACCTCCTCTTCCTGTAATTTTCGCGCTTCTCAGCTAATCTCATGAGTCTACACAATCAGGGTGATTGCACTCTCTCTATTTCTGTGTCTGTGTCACTATCTGAACCTTGCAGCTGAATTCCTGCTCTCTGTGTCTCTCTGTCTCTCTCTGTGTGTACACAGGTCGAATTCAGAATTTATTAATTTCAGAAGTGGGAGAACTTGGCATAGGCCTTGGCAGGCAACCCTCTCAGCCCGAGAGCTGAGGATATGCAGGATGTAGAGGCACAGTGGGTGGGGACTGTAAAGCACACACTTACACAGCATGCCCACCCACTGGCCTCGGTTCGGGAGTTTTGACCTGTGCGCCGCCTCCAAGAGGTCAGGGACTCCCGAATTTTGCCCTCTAACAGGCCCCGCACCTGCCGCCGCTTGGGAAGAGGAGCATGGCCGCTCCCTTCCCCCAGATGATAGACTAAAGGCAGCCTTGCCAAGGCCTAACTCCGCCAAAGTTGTGACGAAATGCTGCGGGGGAGGCAAAACCTGCCAATGCAGGGAAAATTCCTTCCCGGTCCCGAATACGGCAACCATCTACGACCACAGCAGCGCCCGCTGACCTGTAACGCAAGAAGTTAACCTGCAAACAAAAGAATTATTGACTTGATGACCGCAACCTACCGCAGCAACTATAAAGAGAAAGTTGAGTTAATTAGAGGGAGGGGGGTGGGTGAACCTGCGGGAGAGAAACGAAAAGGGGGGAAATCTGGCGGCTCTGCCGCTTTTACCTGGCCCTTGACCCTGCCCCCGGCCTCTGTCCTTTGTCCCATCCTGGCCGGAGGCAGGTCAAGGGCTGACCTGACCCAAGGGCAGTGGAACCTGCCCAGGTGTTCCCGCCCGGTGCCGCAAACACCACCCACCAGGGAAGGGAGGGCGGGAATTCCTGTGGCTAACTGCTTCTCCCCCCCCCTTCCTCTGTGCCTGCTCTTTTGCTGCTTGTCAGAAAGTCCAGTTATCTGACACCAAGGATGTAAAAAATGACCTTAAGTTTCAGTACTGGAGATATATTCAGAACCCACTAGCAACAAGTCTGTTATTAGAAAGCAAATAATGTAGCAATGAAAATGGGTTAAAGCAGATGCCTTTCTGCAGCATATGTTATTTTTCTTAATATATAAGAACTATTTAACCATACACAGAACACAAAAATACACGCAAGTCTGTATACCCATTAAGATTGCATTTACAGTAATTTATGACAGTACTGTGCTGCACAGAATTTGCTTATTTAAAATATTTATATACCTTGTCTACTAACTGAAGTTCTCAAAGCAGCTTACAAAATGCTTGAAATGCAATGGAACAGACAACCAGAGTGCTAAGAGTAATTACCTCAGCTCTGGAGTCAAAACTCCAGGTATGTGTGTGAACAAGAGAGAAGATTTAGAACATTATTTGGAATAGGGGTAAAAATATAAAGAGTATGAATAGAAGAGGCAGTGTCATGAGACCTAGAATATGTAAACTATAAAACAGTATTTATCTAATCATTAATCATATATTAATGTCCAGGAATTGAACACTGGGTTAATGAAAGGTAACAATTGGGGGGGGGGGCGATCAGACCAACCACATTAATGAAGTTTTTGTTTTGCCATATTTTTCGGGAAATAAGTTTTCCATACTGTTTGGGGGAAGAGTATTGCTTGGGTTTAATTGAATTTATTTTTCATGTTTCTCTGCCTCCAACATCTTTTTCTCAAGTCATTTAGGAAAGCAGTTATTGTCTCCTTTTCCTCTGTTTAAGTAGCAGATTTATAATTCAAAATGTCTCTGAAACAGGTCTGAGATTTGTGAAGGATTACTTTCCTGCTCAGATAATTATTGACCTTTAATCAATAGGCCTTCTTCACATTATAATTACACCTGAAAAATCTGTTCATAGCTGCCATTGAAGAAGAGATTAACTGCAGACACCTTGAGCTCCGACACAAAAGCACACCTTGATTTAGAGGGGCCAAAAGGTGAAAGCAGATACAGAGTAAGCATATAACACAGCAACCCGAAACCCTAATCTGCATGCTGGACAGGATTTGGATGCAACAGAAGTGACCTTTTTTGTCTGGCTCTGTTCAACTACATTGGTCAGTGGGCTCTGTGAAAGTCTTTGCTAGGCCCACGGAAAGTAGCCAGCAGAAATATCCAAAAGAGTCATCTCTGGGGTGGGAAGGGGCAGAGTTAGACTGGATCCTAAAGCTGGCCCAGCTAATGGCAGTGGTCCCAATCTGGGCCTCTGTTCTGCACCAGCCTGGAGCAGGCATGGTAAAAGACGGGGTATCTGTCATGGATGCTTTAGTTGAGATTCCTGTGTTGCTGAGGGTTGAACTAGATGACCCTTGTGGTTTCTTCCAACTCTACCACATTCCCTACAGCTCTGCCAGATTTACACCATTTATAAAATTAGATGGAACATTCTGGGCTATACCATTTCAAACTGCAGGTGGGAGATCATAGCACTGATTATTTTGCAATGCAAAACCAAAAAAACACCTCCCTGCATGTAGACACTAGCCCTCTCCCTGATAGTTTACTACTTTCAGGTTTAATATGGCTGGGCAATCAAAAATATGGCACACATCCCACTTGCAATTCAAAGTGTTACAATCCACAATCATCACTTAAATTTGCATACAGGTAGATGAACTGTATTTTATCCAACAAGAATTTACTATGAAAATCTGTCATTCTATGGACTAGTACCTTGACATACAAAAAAGATTCTGTGCAGGATATGTTTCCTTGCTGGCTTGGATCCCACACAAGGGGAATGGGGTAAAAAGAAGCAAACCTATAGCCATGGTTGTGCATTCATTAATCCATGTTGGGTTAGACCAATGTGCCTTACAATGTGCTTGTGTATTCCCCTCCCCCCTGCTGTGCCATGCTGAACTAGGTCAAGGTAGTGTATATTATTACTGAGCTAACTTCAAAAGACCTTATAATACAACCCTCTCCCGATGGTATTGTGTATTCAAAATTAAATCAAAATCATTCTGCCCTGCTGCATTTGGGGTCTTCCTGTTCATTCTACAGGGTGGGAATCCTGAACATTAGCCCTAAATTCCTGTCCTGACAGTACTCCCTATGAGACCATAACTTCAATCTGCCTCCCGCAGAATTTCAGTATATATGTTTCACCTTTGTCCTAGTTTCTTTCACTCTGTAGTGGGGATGGAATAGAGATTCAATTTCAGTTCACATTTAAAGGCCAATCTACCAATTTGCACTTTCCAAAACACAACTGTTCTTTGAAAATCACACTTCTCTGAATTTTGCAATGCAATTCTCCAGTGGAGCAATGTATGCAAAAAAGCATGCACTAGGATAAAGTGTGCCTAAAAATGCACACATTAGTAAAAACAACATACTAAATATATTCTATTAGGGAATACTGTTTTACAAATGTGTCTATATTAAGCTAAAATGCATGCAAAGATGTCTATACTGTGTTAGAAGTTCACACTAAAATGCTGATGAATTTCCAGCAAGTTTGTGGATCACTATCCTGTACATACTTTGTTTAACCCCATAGGTCTCCTGAAATGCCTTTTTGACAAATCTTAAAACCAATTCATCACTGGAAGGGGGGGGGGGACAGAAGCAGTTGTTTGCCTCACCTTTTGAAAGTATTGCTCTAGTTGAAAATGAATGGAATGGAAGAAAGTACTGCCAAAACAAAAGACTGTTGACATTTTAGAAAGGGATAGTTACACAGTTGTTCAAAAAATATAGCCTCAATTTGACCATAACAAAAAGAACACCAAAAAAGCCCCATTATACTAAATCTTTCCCCATCTGGAAAGAACTCCACGATGTGAAACCATCACACACACACACACACACACACACAAAAAAAAAAAATCCATCATACACATATCAACAAAATGCGGAGTAATATAAAACTAACAGAGGAACAAGAAACATAAGTGAACTATTGGGAAAGTGTTGCATGCCAAAGGGTCAGAAGAAATCTTCAGGACATTTTGTGAAACATTTCTATTATCTTCCTAAGTCAGTAGCACACAGGAAACCATCAATAAATGTCCAGAGGTGTTTTATGGGGCAGCTGTCCTCAGCCCATTTCAATTTAAACCAACTCGCTGAAAATAAAGTGAGTTTGAGTATACGGCCACCTAAGAAAGGAGTTGCAAAAGTTTTCTCTCCTAAAGGAAACAGTGTGGTAGAGCCCCATTGGATGAGACTTTCAAAGCAGCTACACATTCATATGGCATTACAAAGCACATGCCTTGGCCTCAGCAAATGCGGCTTTTGGGGGGAGGTTCCTTCACAGGGTTCAGAAACTACAGGATGTAGTACCCCTCCCTAGTATGCAATACTTTTCTATATCATGAAGGATATTCAAAAACAACAACCTTACTCTACCAGAGAAAACAGGAATATTCTAGCTGGGGCATGTCCTGTTTCAGAGAGAGTCAAGACACTGAAGCCACCTCTGTTTCTGTGCATATCAGCTTCTCATGGACTACAGGCTCCATGGAAAGTGTGGGAGCAGTGCATACAAAATGCTATGGAAAGAGTTAATGTAGTATATAATTATATGATGTCACCACAGTAGGCAGTTTTTCAGTTGGGTCTGTTATCCACTGTATATTAGTGAGTTTTACTGTGAGAGCAGCAGGAGTCTGTTTTATGCTGCTATGTGCCTCAGAAGAAGTCTGTAAAGTCTCATAAGTCTGTCAGTCTCATATATATAAATAAACAAACACATGTAAATATGTTTTAGTATTCCAAGTACAGTAACATGTTATGTTTAAACTCTAAACAGAGAATCTTGTGCAATCTTTTCTAGGACAGAAAAAGAGAGCTATGTTTTTTAAAGGGTCAAATGACCTGAGGCAACTTTTGCACATATAAACACCACAGAAAGGGCGTAGTTAGGGCTTCCTTCTACCTTTCATTTCAAATTTTCTTACCTTTTGAGTGTGGGGCCTGTTATAGGGAGGTTTTCCAGGGTTTAGCCATGCTGGCTGCCCAGCAGAGTGTTTCCTTTCCGTTTCTGGATGAGTCCCTCCTTGTTCCAGTATGGCCTGTGAATTGTGGAGACCTTTCCCTGCAGAGCAGAGTCAAGTTTCAAGAAGCCCTGTCCCCTTTCTCCCCTCCTTCAGATACCCTCTGTAACTCTCGCCATAACAGGACATTTATGGTAAAGTCCCGTTTTCTCTCCCACAAGAAAAATAAGTCAGTGGAGAAAAAAATTAAAACTGTCATAAAAGCTCAGATACAAGCAGTGCCAGGAGCTTGCTGCCTATTATGTAAGCACGGAGAGCCTGGGAGCTTAGGAGAAGTCTCAGCCCTTAGTAATATATTTTCTGGGGACCCTGCCTGTCACCCAAGAAGAGCTACGTCCCAGGAGAAAAAAAAAGGTGCCCCACCCTGGAGCAACTGAAGGAAGAGAGAGGTGACTACCAGCTAACTCTGGTTGCCATGGGAACTAGAGAATGCTGAGAGGCCAAACAGAATCCAGGTGTGGTGAGAAATAAGCAGCTGGGAGGTTTTTTTCTCTTGTTGCGTGAGAGCCTTCTAAGCTTACATGACAGGAGAAAGGGGAGCTGCCATGGGAATATCAAGTAGGGCTATCTTCACATAGGCCCCAGGCAATGCCCCCCATCATGGCCCCAGAACCCAAGTGCTTAGGCTTAGAGACCCCAAGCAGTAGCAGGTCCAAGGAGGAGATGGATTTGTTCCCCATCCCACCCCCAGTAGGCCTGCCAGCACCAGAATCTTTGCTGAGACTCCTGGACCCTGAAGGTATAGCTTTGAATACCAGCTTCTCAGAGAATCAAGAAAGTCTTGTGGAGCATCCACTGACCAGGTCCCTGTAACCCCAAATAACCACCATGGGATGGGGGGAAATTCAAGTAAGCGTGCATTTAAAGCCAAATCGAATCAAATTAGCACTTTCTGAAACAATGTATGGACACAGTTATCCTTTGACATTTGCACTTTTGTGATAGAGTTATCCAATGTTTGCAAAACTGCATATATTGGGGAGAGCGTGCATAAAAACGAAGGTATTAGTGAAACTCTCATGCAAAGATGCATTGCGGTTGGGAAAATTGCTTTGCAAAAATGTGTACATTAGTCAAAACTGCATATAAAAATGTGTATAAAGAGAAATTCACACTAAAATGCTGATGAGGAGTCAGCACCAAAGGACACTGACTCTTAAGTGACGGTTTAACATTTAATTGGCCATCATGGGACACAGTAAGCCTAGGATGTACTCTGTGGCCCATACCTCTTTCTCTTGGACTTCTTTTTATGAACACAGGTAAAGGGTGGGGTTATACAATGACTGTGCCTCATCCTCAACACACAATAAACCCTGCATCAGCACTAGTAATAGTGGCATATGCTATGGGCCCTGGAATATGCTGACCACTGGCACCAGGCCTAGCAACAGGCTACCTAAAGCCTCTAAGAAGTGGGGAGGGGCAACAAACACCCTAGGTCACCCATCCCTGCTTCTATAAATAAATCATCTTACCAGTTTCAGGGGGAAATACCAGGTTGTCTTTCTCAATCCAGATTGATATTCCTTTTTAGTAAGCAGCATTGTTTCTCTTTTCCTGTTGTTAGCATTTCACTCCCTTGTTTTATAGAACAGCATTCTTTTAAACGTTGGTTTGCAGGACAAATCTTTAATTAAAAGATTGGGATAAAGGTGTGCACTTCCAAAGGCTGAGAAAATGCCCAGTCTTATAGGCTGGCCTTTTTATTGCCTTTGAACACTTTTAGCTTTGAATTTTTGCAAATCGTTCCAAAGTGTAAAATTGGGTTGCAATTATGAATATTGCTGCTGCTGCTGCTGCTGCTGTTGTTTTGCTATGCAACTTGGATGGGATCACTTGTTTCTTTGATACTTAAGAAGCTACGGTACGCAGAGTCAACACTTTCATCTCAGAAGAAAGGAAGCAGGTTCAATAGGCAACCAAAATAGCAGCAGCAGCAACTTAGTATAAAAGCTGGAAAGAAGGAAGGAAATGAGTAAACAAATCTGGCAAAACCCAATCACATTAACAAAAGCTACATACAGCAAAGAAAGTGAGGTCCCGATCTCTAATCCTCTCCCTGCATAGCTGTGTCTCCTTATTGTTCTACGTACCCTGTATGTTGTATTCCAAACATTTGTATTTCCTTGAAGTGCTGATAAAGAAGAACAGGGACATTTAGAGCGAAAAGTCATATCCCTTTATCTCTATCCGAAATAAGAATGTGGTTGAGAACAAAGCTAGCTCGCCACTGTGCTTTCAGGCATCAAACTTCTTTCCTTTCTTTAGCAGTTCTTTCCTAAGCTTTTTGTACAATACACTTGAAAGGCTTACCTTTCAAAGGATTGCCCCCGTAATATCCAGAGTACAGATCAGGGAGGTTTTGCAACAAGTCACAGCGTCTGAGATCAAGCACTAGCATTTCACCACCAATGTTGAATATGGCTTCCGAGTCACATGGGACACACCTTCCTAGATCTTACCAGTCAGTATAACAAAATTCAGCAGTCTGGGCCCATCATGCAAACTGTAAACGTTAACCCAACAAGAATCTTTGTGATTGCCTGCTCCATTTTTCACTTGGGCAAATGAGGCAGCACCTGAAATTCTAAAGTAATGGCTCACCCCGCGGCTTAGTTTTAACAGAGATGATTTTCAAAGTCTTTTCTGCTGAAAGGTTACTGCCATGTATTTTATCCTTCCAGGTAGCATTTATCTGGCAAAAGAGGAACAAGATTGCTGTCACTTAGAAGTTGTTATCTAGACCACTATTGGCAAATAATAGTGACAGGAAGGTAACAGGAACACTCTATTTCCTTTCTTCTCACCTGTGTCAAGGCCAGTTGCGGGGATTCGGTGCTGGAGCTTCCCGTGCGTGAGTCTAGGCCACCCACGCACGAGATACCAGTTGCTGGGGATGTACGGCCAGCGTTCCACGTGCGTATGGGCACGGGCGCCGGCCTAGCCTCAATATCTGAAGGTCCGTGAGTAAGTCGGAAACGAATGGATGCCTCGAAAATAAATGGATGCCTCGAAGATAATCTTGAAGTTGCTTGGTACATCCTGAACTATTACTAAAGTGAAGATAGCTAAACTAAGGGCAAAGTTAAAGCACTAAGGTAAAACCCCTGACGTTTTCTAAAATCAAATAAAAACCTTTTCCCCAATAAAGACAGACACCGATGTTTCTTTTACGGCTTTGGCTGACCCGCATAGGCTCTTTACACTTTACTGTTCCTAGCCCTATTCTAAGATTCTCCCTAAGCTTTCAGTCCCTACACCGCCAAATCTTCCGCAATGCTAAGGCTAAATAAAACTAAACCGAGAAATCTTCCGCGATCTAAACCTATGCTAGGTCTAAAGGCTATCTAACCTTTACCGCCAAGTCTTCCGCGAGCTAAACCTTAACTACCACTTGCACGCGCTTCCAACCCGTCCAACCCAGCCAACCCTCAGCCCAAAAAACCCTTAAACTAAACTAACTGAACTAAACCCAAAAGCAAAAGAACGAATGCTAAAGGAACTAACCTCTAACTAATACTGAGATAACTAAGATGACTAAGAATACCTAAAGAGGGAGCCTCAGCCTTTTATTGAGAACCAGGTATGACATCACGATCAATATATTAACCAATAAAACCACTGTTGCTGCCCCCAAAAAAAGGCGGGAAGCAGAATAAACGTCCATTGATAACTTTGAAAACCTCTGGAACTACAATTTTAGGCAGAGTGATCTCAGAGGCAAAGTGCCCACTGAGTTTTACTTTTACTTTCACTTTTAACGGAAGGATACGAAAAGTAGTGCTTAAATAAACATTAATACAAACAAATAACCGCGGATTTCAAAGAATCCACGAAGTGTATTCCCACAGCCAGTAATATTGGTATCTGCATGAACAGACACAAACTCAAATGACCATGAGTCCAGAGTTATAGCTTGACTTTCAATATATTATTCAATATTCATTGGAAACAAAGAGAGACAATCTGTGCTAAAAGCCAGGTTGAGTGAGTGATGAGAAAACAAAAAGAACCTCTAAGTTTACCTTTTTCTATTGCAACTTCCCCCAGCCTAGTGCCTAGGCATGGGAGAAAAATCTGATTCAGTTCACATTTAAAGGTGAATTTACCTAATTCACAAGTTCTGAAACAATATACAAACGGAAGCGCAGCCATCTTTTCAAACTGGCAGTTCTCCAGAGTTTGAAACACAGTTTTCAAGCCAAAAATGCATGTACAAAAAATGCATATACTAGGGTGAAGTGTGCATGAACATGCATATATTAGTGAAAATAACACACACAAATACATTTTATTAGGGAAATTGCTTTACTATGAGGCAAAATTGCATACAAACTGAATTCACACTAAAATGCTGGTGAATTGTCAGGACGACTTAAAAAATTACAAAGTAATGTGAAATGACAGGTGACATTGGAGGCCCTGCCAGACCTCCGAACACAACTTCTAGTAGGAACCGGAAGTCACATTGGAGGTCTCACGATGCCTCAGACATAACCTCTGAGACCCTGTGAGACCAAGGAAGCACCGCCGTGCCACTGACACAACATGACGTCATGACGTCACATTATGTCATGGGCACCATTGGGCACCCATAACCTGGGACCCAAGTTAGTGCCTCTGTCTAGCCCTATATAGAAGAAAACAGAAATGCACATCTCAAAGTACTTTCTTTCCAAAAACACATTTCTAAACTTATTTGATACAAAAATGGGCATGTTGGCAAATTTTTAGCCAATAATTGCACTCCAAAATTTTGTTGTTGTTCAGTCGTTCAGTCGTGTCCGGCTCTTCGTGACCCCATGGATCAGAGCACGCCAGGCATGCCTATCCTTCACTGCCTCTCGCAGTGTACAAAATCTGAATAACTATGCTCCAATCTGCACATCAGTCTGGAGAATGCAAATTGGGTTGATCCGAGTTGGAATTTACAAAGATTGAATTCTACAGTACCTCTGCTTCACTCTCAATACAATGACTGCTATGTGTTCTGCTTCTACCACCAAAGGCAGAATGCCTCTGAATACCAGTAGCTGGGAATCATGAATGGGGAGAGTGCCATTGCGTTCAGGTCCTGCCTGCAGGCTTCCCTTAGGCATCTGTCTGGTCACTGTGAGAACAGAATGCTAGACTACGTTGGCTTTTGGCATGATCTAGCAGGACTCTTCTTTTATTTCCTATAATTTAATCTGTTCACCACTGGCTCTGTGGCAATAGCAAAACATATTCATTAGAATTCTGAACATTGCCAAGGTCAATTTCCCCAATAGGTATTTCCAACAAAATGCTTGCTTCTTTCTCTCTAATAAGAAGGCAGGCAACTGGCTTCCAGGCACATTGAGGCAGGCCCCCCTGGCTGCTGTTCATTTTCTGTAATCATGCATTGCTTCAGGTGCCACATATTTCCATTCTCTGTGTTTCTGTTTATTTGAGCTCATCGTACTTGCTTAGCACAAGTCTGTCTTACATTGATCAATCATTCAGATCTTTTTCAGATTGACAGTCTAATGTGTGTTTATCATTAAATTACCATTCTTTTTGTTTGTTTGTTCCCATCCACCCCATTTTGTGTTTTTCTCTTCTTCTTCTTTTTCTTTCTTTCTTTAATAAATTTGCAGTTTTTATTTTAAATATGTATATTTCTGTTTTGTAATAAACTCCATATTCTTCTATTCTGAACTTTGGTCTGCCATCTTGTGGCTTATTCCCCCTTCCTTGCAGAATTTGCTCCGTGGCACACCATGACTCCTATATAAAGACAAAACATGTTCTTCCAGTACATGCGTATTTCTCAACATATGTGGACAAAGATACACAGTAGGAACATAAAACAAGATTAAACACCTTCACCACAGCACCAGTGTCTTGAGCTGATTGTCCCTCCATCCTACACAGCAGCATTGAACAAAACAAGTGTGAGATGCAATCATAGATCTCAGTGTCTTGCCTATTTTAACTATGAATTCATTTCCTTCTACACAATGAAACTCTAGACATTTTAATTAACATCCACTGAGTTCTGCTTTCAGCCCTATCTATTCCCACTTTCTCTCCCACTACTTCATTAATTCCAATACCTTTAACACCTTTATATGGATGACCAAAGCCTCGTATTTGCTTCAAAAAGCCGTGTTGCTTATCCTGCAGTTTTAATGTGCCTACGTGCATTCATTATCCACATGTATTTATTGAACAATCAATATTTAGCTTTCTCCCCCAATATACTCCAAATATGTAATACTGCAGTGAAAATCTCATTGTTTTATGGAAATCCAGTAACCAAGGCAGAAGAGTTTTTTAATATGTGGGGGTGTTAAATATATTGTATTTTAGCACTTAAAAAAACAACAACTTACTTGCTTCCAAAATCATAAGAGGTGGCTGCTGGATCAGGCCAACAGCCACTCTCCCTTCTTCAGGCATGCAGCATCAGCATGAGATCACAATGGTACCTCAGTGTGACTGTGTTACTAAAGCAGACAGCAGCAGCAGTATGTAGGCACAATCTCTCTCTCTCTCTCTCTCTCTCTCTCTCTCTCTCTCTCTCTCTTTCTCTCTCTCTCTCTCTCTCTCACACACACACACACAGTTGGCTATGTACAAGAGCATGTAAAAGATTCCAGTCCAAAAGTTCAATCAGCAATTTCACATTTGAATTCTTTGAGAACTCTAAAGTGGATGCCCTTCAGATCCAGCAAATTTCCCATTTTTATTTTGCCTATTAGACCCAGAACTTTGTCTCTCATCACCACCAGTCCTTCAAACGCCCTTCCTGCAAAAATTAATTCAGGCATAGGGACCTGCCCTATATCTTCCGCTGTGAAGACAGATGCATAGAATTCATTCAGCTTCTGTTTCTCTTCCTTTAACACACCTTTGACTCCTTTGACATCTAAAGGTCCAAATGTGGGAGCCAGTGTGGTGTAATGGTTAAGAGTGGTAGACTCGTAATATGGTGAACCGGGTTTGCGTCTCCGCTCCTCCACATGCAGCTGCTGGGTGACCTTGGGCTAGTCACACTTCTTTGAAGTCTCTCAGCCCCACTCACCTCACAGAGGGTAGTGATAAAGCAAGATATCAAATCCAAACTCTTCTTCTCTTCTTCAAATGCCCCCTTAGCCAATTTTCCTATTAAAGATTGAGGTGTATGGGGTGTTAGCGGAGAAGCAGTATCACTGGTGGGGGACATGACATGCTCCTTCTGGGGCAGTTCAACCACCATTGGTCCACCCCCCCCCCCCTGCATTCAGCTCTCATCTGTGGCTCCTAGAAGCTGTCAGCATGTGACAGCGGCCATACCCCAGGAACAGCTTCTGTGTCCGGCTAAACCAGGTGAGGTTAGCCGATGGATCTCAATTCTCAGTGACTTAGGGACTTCCCCTGCATGCAAAGACACACTTTGGTGGATTGAGCAGATGAGACCAATAGTGGGTCCAATGGTCAATAAAGCTGTTTCTGCACGTGCCGTAGAGGGAAGTGAGGGGCAGGTGGAGCTTGTAAACCTGGGAAGGTAGCCCATCTATGAGAAGGAAAACTCTGATCCTAAACCTCTACAGCCTTGCAGCTACACTCATTCATGATATAGGCTTCAGGAGTAAACCCTGAGGAAAAATATGTACCCTGCTTTCTTGCGGGACATCTTTGGGAAGAAAAGGCTAAGGAGTAAACCCGACACAAATCCAGAGTGGAGTCCCTAAGACGGTTGGATGGCGTCTTGTATGCCTCCTTTTGGCAACTCCTGCAGCCAAACTGGTGCCAAATGTATTGCTTTCCTTTCCTTTGGCCCACATCAGCAAGGGAGAGAGGGGGAGTCTTGTCGTCTGGGGAGCCCAGGACCTCCATACACACTGCCCGGGCTTGTGTACAGGACAGGTCACTTCCAACAGCTTGACCTCGCCCCCAAAGGCACATTCCTCCATTGTTTCCCGAGACAGATGGATGCCAGTTGTTTATTATACACTGCTATTTGTTATTGATAAAAAGAATCTCACAATTCGCTTCACATTTTAAAGATAAATCAAACCCAACATTCTCAATTTAAGCAAAAGCCTGCTAGTAAATAAGAAAGCAGCAGCAAAGTGGTGGTCCCTCTCCACTTATTTCTAAAGGAGAAAAAATTCTACTGAATTATGTGCTGCATCTCAAGACACCTGTGGAGGCTAACAATATATATTCCTTCAATTTAAGAATCTCACAATACTTGCTTGTTTTCTTGAAAAATTAAGTAAGCTATTGCTGAGCCAATTTCTCTTTTTCGCTCTTTTCCATTACGCTTTCAAAAGCTATTTTACCCTTTAGCTATTATTTTTGCAATTATAATCAGAACCATGGACAATTCCATGACAGCAATTCATTCAGAAGCATCCAGGCATTTGGAGTGCTATATTTAATGTTGCAGCTTTTAAACTTTCCAGGCATGGGACCCATTTTTAGGCTAAATCTGAAACCAACATTTTTCTTTTTACACTATATTTATGGGCTTAAGCTGCAACATGAACAATGTCTACACAGAAGCAAGTCCCATTGAATTCAGTGGTGCTTACTCCCAGGTAAGTGGGGTTTGGATTGCAGCCTTACTTACTTTTTTTTTATGAAGAATTTATTAGCATTTTCATAGCACAACACAGACCCTAACCCACACCTACAAATACATAACAAATACAGATACATATATTGCCAGGATTCTTCTTCTTGTTTATATACCTAAGAAAAAAAAAATTCTATTTTCGAATCTTGACATTTGACTTCCCCTGCCTTTTCACCTTCGGTTTTAAAACTATATTTTACTTCCATAACAACTTTTCTCTAAAAAAAAACAAAACAAAGAGTTTAACTTCCAATAAAAGTAACACCATTATCTTAATCTTCATGTTCTAGCTTAAATCTTAACAAAGTATTCTTATAAAATCTAAACTTATTTCTTCTGTCCTTTATCATGCTGCTATTAACATAAAATCTCAATATCTCCTTACTTAATCAAGATAGACTTACAATTAATAACCTTCACCCTCCGATTTCAGATACCATAACAAGCCATTTAAATTTTACATTTAGTACTTCACCCCACACCCCCTCTGTCCATTGTCTTTCTCTGTCTTGCGCCGGATCCAATCTTCCAGTTATCTTCTTTTCCATCGCCATTTTTCTGAAGCCAGAGCGTAAAGACCAAAACTTTAAACGGAGATATTTTCTGCCCACTTAATCCCCAAAGGGAAATCTCAGCAGTCTCAATTTTCAAATTTCAGACACATTATATCCATTGTTGTAGCAGCAGTCACTTAAACTGGTTATTTTCTTTCCTTCTCCCGAAGGGAGGGAGGCAGGCTGCCTTTCCTCTTCCCCCCGGATCGTTCCAAAGGTAAAAAAGTCAGTCAAATACTCACGACCACCGGGTTCTTTCAAATCGTTAATGACAGGTAGAACTTAGACGCTCATCTCGGGATTTGTCGCCGCATTTACATCCCGGTTGGGGCATGTCCCCTATAGCCCGGCTCCGTCGTCCCTTCACCCCCACTCCCCCTTTACAGGGGGAGCGAGGGAAGGGTTCGGAGCCACAACGGGCACAGCCGGGGAGCCCAGGGTGCGGGACGCTCTTCCCGCACCCCACCGGAGCCCCGCTTTGCGGTAGCGGGGCTCCAACCCCCGGGATGGACTGGGCGCTTCGCAGCCGAAGCAGCCCACGACCACCCGCAATGGCGTCGCCGCCGGAAGTCGCAGCCTTACTTACTTACTGAAAATTTGTAGCCTATGTTTCATCCATCCTGGAACCAAATGCAGTGTGTATGTGGTTCTGCATGGGTCACCCTACCCAGTCACTGACTAGATCCAGAACTAATTAGCTACAGCAAGGTGGAAGCCTGGTGCACCTTCAGACCATACCCTAGCATGTTTCTCTTGTATTTTTGTTCTCTTTCTTCCCTTAATAATGTGAATGGTTGTGTTGCTACAGGGATGATCAGCTGATTTGACCAAAGGTACGTGGGAGTGACCCATTTGTGAATCCCCCAACCTACCAGTTGAAGGTGAATGTCTTAGAAAACATGACAGTTCTTATTAAGACTTGCCTCTCTCTAATTTTGTTAGACCCTGCTTCTTTCTGCCTCTTCACTCTGAGTGATATGAATGGTGCCACTGCTGAAATATTTAATCAAACTGCCATGTCTCCCTTCTCCAGTTGTTTTCCCCATTACAAATGGCTATTCTTTGCCTTCTAAAGTTCAAAGTACACTTCATTGCTTCTCATTGATCACTCAAACTGGAGAAAATAAATCATTATTGAGCTCTCAGTAAATCACTCAGAGTGTACAAGAGGGCTTGAGGAATTTACAGTGCAAAATTACAAAATACAGAAATAGATTATGGAAGTAAATTCTGTTCCCAGTCTGGGACCATGGAGAAAGGAAAGCCAAGATAGGAGGGCAAGCACAGAAGAATGTCTGAGATTTTCATGCCAGTATTAGAAACTAAAGGCATATTTGAGAAGATGAGGAGTGTGTGGAAATTAAATCCTTTTCTAGGTCAACTAAACCAACACCGCTGTAGGTCATTAGTTGCTCATTCTGGAACAAAATATTAAATGTTTCCATACATGATTTTTGGTCTGGTTCAAGTGTGGGGAACCTTTGGCCCTCCAGATGTTGCTGAACTGAAACTCATCAGCACACACACAATGTTGCAGTTTTGTAGTCCTCATTTAAGAATTAGAAAGGCAATCACAACTGAGCCACCAAACAGAAGATGCACCTATTTTAAGTACCCCAATTAACACCCCCAGTTCTAGGGCTTTGCAGCTGTGCCCCCCTTGGGGGAAATTCAAAAAGAACCACCAGTGAACCATTTTGTGGAGTTAGGGATGAGACACTAGCTCACCACTCCTCCTTTAATATGGCCCTCCAGGAGAACTAACCAGCTCTTCAGACTACTACAGCGATATGACAATATATTGGACAATTCATTTCAGTGGAATCAAGGTGAGGTTCTTTCATATCTCATACCCCATCAGAACATAAAAAGTTGCTTTATTTGCCCAGTACTTGCCTTATTATGACTGACAGCGGACCTCCAGCATTTCAATCATAGGGATTTCTCATCATCTGCTACCTGAGCTTCTCATAACTGCAGATGCCAGGCTCTTCCACCGAGCCTCTATGCTACTCACACACACCACAGAGATTCTGACACACATCCAAACCTCACATTAGACACAGTCAACTTAATATGATAATTTAATTTCAAACCAAAAGAAGTCTCTTTTTTTTACATTTCAAATGCCACTTTTCTAATTACAAAACTACTCTACACAAAACGATGCTGTCTGAGCCTAAATCAAATGTATCACTTTTGCGAAGCCGTAAGTATGCAGAAAAATTCAATAAAGGACAGAAACCTTTTATATTTCCTAATGATGGGGAGAAAACACCACAAGTCTGTAGCAAGAGAACATACATTTTCTTCTCTCTCCTTTATTAAGCAACTCTGCCTGGAATAATAGCTAGAAGTGCTCCGGTGACCCAGCCCATTCTGTATTACTGCTCACTTCAATTACTTGTTCCATGTGTCTTCATCTTACAACCCATTAATTCATAAGTTCTCAGTTTCACTGAAAAAGTCTCAGCTAACAAATGGACTCCTAGTTCTGTGGAAGTCAATCCACATCAAAATGATTCTCAAATCCTTATATGTAGCATTTTGACGGTGCCCCCTCAAGCCAAAACAGTATTGGGGGGTGGGGGAGAAGGACCAACTGCCCCTCAGTTCTCCAAAATCAACAAGTGATACTTATATTAAACTGGACAAGATCTTGTGTCATCTGGCCACCTGCAGGCACTAGGAAAGTTAGGATGTGATCAAAATATTCTCATGCAATTTCATTAAAGGCCATTGTTCTACATAAGGTGATTCATTCATTGGTAACCTCAAGACTTGACTGTTGCAATGAGCTCTATCTGCGTCCAACCCTTGGGCCTAGTCCAGAAACACCAACTGATACAAAATGCTGCAGCTGGACTGTTGGCAGGGCAGAAAACTACTCGTACGTAACTTCAGTGTTTAAAACTTGTACTGGGTCTCTGATGCTTTCTCTCCTTAAGCCGGAGCTGCTAACCCTTCAGTACTGTTTGTCCATTAGAGAAACGACTGACAGGCAAAAAGCAAGAATGGCACAGAGAGCCAATGGTTACCAATGGAAACCAGAGAGCCACCCCCCCCCCCAGACCCTAGAGTTCTGATGGATCATGGTGCCTTCCTGCTGCTTTTAACAAAAAACAAAAAACAAAAACAGATGTCAGGAGATCTGCAATGTGAATATTGGCCTCAAGTAGTTACCCACTTAAATACTGTAGCGTAGAAATAATTAAAACTACACCAAACACAGTATTCAATGATAAGATAGCTAAAGATGTCAGTCAAATGGAAATGTTTGGGTTGTAACTCGTTGAAGACTTCAGAATTCAACACTTATCCCAACCTCATGACTGTGTCGGGGAAGGAACACCACTCTACTGAAAGTATAGCATGTGCTTTGTGCTCAGAACATCCCAGATTCAGTCCCTGCCTTCTCCAGGTAGGGATAAGAAAGACTCCTGCCTGAATCCCTATGGGGCCAGAGTGTGGCAGATGCACTAGATTGGTTCATCTAGTTTGGACTGACTTTAGGGCAGCTTCCTGTGCAATAAGGAAAACAGAACAGGATGAGAGTAGTCATAAATCTCCCTGCATAACTATGGTATAGACTAATGATCTGACTCAATATAAGGCAATTTCTGATGCTCCTAAGCTATGCTCAATGCAAAGAAGAAAGTGATAGCAATAGGAATATTACCAAAGTGCAGATCTGTCATTGTTTGCACATCTTGTAGTCATGTCTAGATCTCATCGTACTGTTAAACTTACATGAGGAGAATTGGGGAAAGTACAGGTTCACTCTCATCCCATGATGATTGCTTAGCTTTGATGAAGAAATATATGATTACTAGACTAATACATGGTTTTCACGGTTTAACTAAGTAGGCAAACACAAACGATATTTGATGCCACCAGGAAACGGCATTCAGTATAGTAGTCACTGAGGTGACTGAGGTGCACACTCTCAACAAGCTGAAGTCACATTCGCAGAAAGGAGAGACTTCAGGATACTACTCCTGCCCAATTTGAAGCCACTGACTCCACAATGCCTCTAATGTCGTCGCAGATGCAGATGTTTTAGTGCTTTCTGCAAGACTGTCCAAAACTACTGTAAGATTTCTTTCTTTCTTATTGCCGCTAGTGAATCAAAACATTTCCTATCCTCATGGAGGTATGTTCCTACTGCTCAATTCAGGATAGCTACTGTGCTCCCAGATTTCCATGCTTTTTTCATGATATAAACCAACTGTATGTAAGACATATGATATACCTATACATAAAAATCACTTTGGGATGCCTCAAAGGAAGTTAGCTTTAGGCACAGGCAAAAATGTTCCTCTTTAACCAGCCCTTTGGCTGACTGACACCTGATGCACTTTTAAATGTGTTGTGGAAGTCCGCTCACCAATCTTGGTGTGGCAGCATTGCTGGACGGAAGAGGCTTCACTGGGGCCCCAATGGTGGAATTCAAATGGCACTGCCCTTCCTGATAGGCAGGGGGGGGCTAGTGCCCCCGCCGCCTATCAGGAGCTGGATCTTAGCCTGCACCCTGCATTGGCGAATGGGGATGCAGGCTGGAACATGGGCTGTGCCAGGGGCGGAGCCAATGGAGCCGACGGTGGGCTTCCCTCTGATCCGCCCCCTGCCCATTTAAGCAGCCCACACTGGGGCACAGCCTGTTTGTTCCTGCGCCGGGTTTCCCCCCATCCCAACCACCCATGGTTTACACTGATAGACAATGACTCTGCTGTGGCTACAGTGGTCACCGTTCTTTATGGGGCCGGATAGGAATTTGCCCACCGGGATAATTAGGTTTTACCCAGTGGTTTTGTCTACTTCATAGTGATTCATCACAACTGGTTGAGCATTGGGACAATCCCTTGTTTTGGATGGAGGGAAGGTTGTAGTCCCTGCCTGCCGCTCCAAATGCTGGGATATCCCGTTAAAGGGATCTTGGGGGACTGGCCATGTCTGTGTGCCCAGGGGGGCCAGAGCCAAAGGCACTCCCCCAGAAGGCAGTCCTTGCAGGGGTCACCCTATTTGATGTAAGTCTTAGGAACCCCCACCTGGATTGACCACGCTTCAGTTCTGGTGGGCAGGCCTGAAGTATTTAGATTGCCCCATGCCCAAGCCAAACCTCTTTCATCTGTATTCAATACAAACCCAGTCTTAATGGTCTCTTATTTATATGGGTTGGGGTATGGAAGTCTGATGCCTTGTCCTGTAAGGGAGAGATTATTAGGTTGTCTTTGTTCTTATTTTATTACGTGTTTTGTGTTTTTTATGTTGTAATTTTATGTTGTGAACTGCCCTGAGATCTAGGAGTATATGGTGGTATACAAATGTAATAATAAATAATAAAAATAAATAATAGTCATAGATAAATATAATAGCAGCAGCAGCAGCATTGTAGATGTATTTCAAGCACTGGGTTTTGTACATATTTCTTGAACATATATAATTGTTATATAATTGCTCTTGCTTAATCATATAGTACCCATTACATTGTGAATGAAAAGATACCTAACTTGATCTACCGGTAGTTTCCAATTGTCATGATGTCCACCAACCAAAAGTACTGGATCTTTGAAGACCTCTAGCTCCCCAACTCTCCCCCGCCCCCAAAGGGAATGACACCATTGAAACTCTGGTTCTGTTGATTATTATTTTTTATCAAATGACACCTCCTTTGTCTATCAAAAGTTGCTCACGGAATTATATATGCACCCAATACTGACATCTTCAACAACAACAAAATCCTGGTCTAGTTTTCAGGGTTGTTCTACAGTGAAAGTCAGTTTATGGGCGGGGCAGAATACAACAAAAAAGTGTCTTAACAACAACAACAACAACAACGTAGAACAAGATGCTACACATTACTAAGACTGATACTTGTGGTTATTTACTTCCAGAATTAGGCCTGTAGGTATATGTTATTGAAACTTAGCAAAGGGACACTATACACAGGTTTTATACTAGTTTAACAATAATAGCTTCCCATAAACCAGGGTTCGCCAACCACTGGAAGCCTTGTGGGCAATTTTGCAAATGGGAGAGATTGTCATGAGAAAACACACACCACAATGAAGCACACAATGAAACCTCTTCTGGCTATAACAGAATGCTACTTTCAAGCCTAATTTCAGTGGGGGAAGCAGAATGGACCCTGTGTGGGCACTAGGAAAGCCACCATAGGCACACTTGGACCACAGGCACCACGCTGGTGTTCCCTGCCTCAAACAATCCTGGTAATCCTAGTTTGATTCCCTAGTGCCCTCAGAGTTTCCAGATCTTCTGGCAGAACTACAGACCATAGAGTTCCCTCTGGAGACCAGACTCCTCCAGCATATAAACAATCCCGTGCAGTTTGGGGCAATAGTTGGGAAATTAGAAAATTGGTTTGGACTACTCTTCCTTTTTTCTTACACTAATTCAGAAAGCCAGGGACAGCTAATTTGCTTAAAGCCTGCTGTTCTGCAATATCCCTTTTCAAGGAAAAACTGGGAAATAGCACTTGACATCCAGAAGCAGCTTGTATCAACTGAGATTGATCAGAGCAAAATGTGTGAAATAACAAACCACGTGAAATCAAACACAATTGAATCCTTGCTTCCAACCCATCTCCTGCTCCCACCCACCCAGCCAAGGAAGGCAATGGTGGATAGTTAATTCTTTATTGACAAATGCACACACTTACAGCTGCTCCTAAGCTTCAAACCAAAGCACACACACACTTCTAGAGGTCTCTTTGTTGTTGTTTAGTTGTGTCCGACTCTTCGTGACCCATGGACAGAGCACGCCAGGCACTCCTGTCTTCCACTGCCTCCCGCAGTTAGGTCACTGTCCAACCATCTCATCCTCTGTTGTCCCCTTCTCCTTGTGCCCTCAATCTTTCCCAGCATCAGGGTCTTTTCTTTATGGTCCAGGTCCCACTTCCATACATCACTACTGGGAAAACCATAGCTTTAACTATACGGACCTTTTGTCGGCAAAGTGATGTCTCTGGCTTCTTAAGATGCTGTCTAGGTTTGTCATTGCTTTCCTCCCAAGAAGCAGGTGTCTTTAATTTTGTGACTGCTGTCACCATCCGCAGTGACCAAGGAGCCCAAGAAAGTAAAATCTCTCACTGTCTCCATTTCTTGCCCCTTCTATTTGCCAGGAGGTGATGGGACCAATGACCATGATCTTAGTGATCCATGAAGAGTTCTCTTAGCTGGCCTTAACTTTTCCAGGTTCATGCCCCATGGAGCAGCTGAAGCAACAGTGGCACAATGCCCCCCTCTCAGGCTTACGTACCTTCATCTGACAGAGAGCACACATGCAACCTGAGACTTCTCCTGCTTGGAAAATGTTGCTGCTCTTCGTCTTCAAGCCTCTCCCAAATCTAGGAGACAGTGGGACAGGGGGATGGGCAAGGTTTCAGTCAGCCCACCACTCACCTGAACAGTCTCTTCCTCCACTTCTAACCTGTCTTGTGCCCCCACCTTTGTCTCTGACTGACTGCTCCGATCCTTCTTCTTCCCCCCATCCAGGCTCCTGTCTCATGGGTGGCACAAAACCCCATAAATCACTGCTCCCCTCTCCTGGGTCAGTATCCAGTCCCCTTGCCTCTGCCAGAGCACTGCCAGTCCCTGACACCCGATCTTGCTTTTCCGCACTTGCAACGGTTCTAGCTGGGAGAACAGTTTGGCTAAGGAAAAGGGGAAAATTGGACTGTTGCCATTAATAAGTTGCCATTGCACCCGTCCCAAATTATCAGGCTTCTAGCTGACAAGATGATTCCCACAGACTGATGCAACAATAGCATTCTTTGGGCTTTTAAGAAAAACATTTCTATTGAAAGCATCCAAATCGAAACAGAGTTTTGTCAGGAAAATGTTCACAAGAAGCCCTGTCTCTTCAAAGAGATCCTCTCACATGCTTAACTACAGTGTAATATCTAACCAACAACAACAACACGTCACCAGCTCATTTTAACCATAAAAAAATCTATGAATTCTGACTTAAACCTATGGATTTATATAAGCAGTCAACAGATATCCAAACAAGACTGGTACATGTTCAGACATAGAAAGGGAAGTGAAAACTTTAGACCACCAAGTAGTGGATGATGTGATTTTTATCCTTCCAGCCTTTGAAGAATTTTTTGCAAACCATAAGGGCTTAATAGGATCCACCTTTGTTGTCCATCTGTTAATCCCTCCTTCGCAGGAATACAATTTAAAAATTGTGAGCTTCTGCAAATATCAAGTTTTCCAAAACAAAGTGAATGTGAAAAATAATTTCTGACCAGAAGGAAAATGCAGCATAAGGCACACCCTTATCATATTCTTCAAGAGGCATTATCAGCCTCACATCATAGAATTGTAGAGTTTGAAGGGACCCTGAGGGTCATCTAGTCCAGCCCCCTGCAGTGCAGGAATATGCACCAGCACCTATCTGATCTAGTCAATTCCTTCCTATAGAGGTGTTATTGTAACTAATTGCATGTTGCATTGATTGTGTGACTTGCAACCACATCACAGGATTCTTTTTCAAAGATGCAATCGTAGATGTCAGGGTGGGGAAGAGATTTCCACAGGGACCATAGTGTGGAGAGAGGGGAGGCTGGACCCTTATCTCTGTGTCTAATTGTAGACATGCTGCAATCAGCCTTATGGTAGGGTTGCCGTATTTCAAACAGTGAAAAACTGGACAGAAAAGTTGTTGACTTTTTTATGGGAAAATGGCAAAAACTGCACTGCCGAGATGGGCAGTATTCCGGATATGTCCAGGAAATTCCAGACATATGGCAAGCCTACCTTATGAGCAAAAGCTACTGCTGGCATGCACCTCTGGCCAGCTAGTCCAATGGGGAAGTGGTACAACCCTATTCATACTCCTGTTCTATTGAGTACAATGGGGCTTCCTCCCAGGTACAGTGGTACCTCCGGTTATGAAATTAATTCGTCCGTTCTTAACCTGAAACCATTCTTAACATGAGGCATGCTTTCACTAATGGGGTCTCCCACTGCCGCCGTGCCGCACGACTTCCGCTCGCATCCTGGGGTAAAGTTCGCAACAAGGAGCATCTACTTCTGGGTTAGCAGAGCTCGTTACCCGAAATGTTCGTAAGGAGGATGGTACGTACCCGAGGTTCCATTGTAAATGGGTTCAGGATAGCAGCCTCCAAATATAAGAAGGGAATGTGAAAATCACTTGCAGAAGCCATATTTTCAGGGAGAAATGCTATAATATGCACTGCAGCGATGACAAAACCACAATATTGTAACACTGCAGGAAAAGCATGACATCTTATAGCACCTTCAGATTTATATTTTGAATTCCTGCTGTTAAACAGTATATAGCACTTGATGAATTGGATGAAGGAGGAGGACAAGGAGGATGAGAGTTACATCTTCATCTGCATCCACTGGCTACAAAGGGCTTCTCCAGATGACCTATTTATTGAGCATACATCCTGATTTGCTTACACGGAAGTTAGATTAAAGCTTTTCTTTATGAATCATTTGTTTCAATTTGTTTGTATTCACCATGTATTCATCCTCATTTGCTTGCAGGGTATTTATACATCATCACATTAATCTTGTTTCGTTCCACACTTCTCAATGCATTTCCCCATCACTTTCCTAAACGCAAAAAGTCTATTTGTTTTGTAAAGTTGATTTATTGTGCTGCAATTTCAGGGCACTTTAAATCCACCTTAATGGTGAGAGCCTAAATTTCCCAGTTTGTACTTGAATCCCTCGACTAAACACTGATAGTCTGCAGGCACCTTAGAAAAGGAGTTTAGTATTCTGGGGAAATGTGGATAATTACTGATCTGCATACATAATTCCATGTCCACTGCTGTTAATCTTATGTTTAAACCTACACCAATAAAAAAACAAACAGCATTTGCTACTGGCAACTCAATAACAAAAAGCCCCCATCATTTGCCAGCTCAACCCTACTGGTTTGTCAAACCTATTGGAGGGGGGGGGAATGGTGTCATTTACAGCACTTTTCATTTTGTGTTGCCCTAAACACTAGCAGCTGGATTGAGATTGCTTTTTCATAGTTCACAAGGGACATTTACAGCTGTCGGATCTAAGCAAGTCTTAACAACCATTTCTCAAAGCAAGATTTATTTGAGGGCTAGCATCTGGTGACAAACGCTGGCAGAATAGAAATATACCCTGTACACTGGGTGCCTTGACCTCCTCCCAGTTTATTAATGTTCATCTCTTCTCATAACTCAAAACTATAGCTCTGGCCAGGGCAGAATGCTTCCCATTGTGGACACACAGATAAATTTGTACTCTCTTCCTTGGTCTCTTCACATGGCAAAATACTTCATTAGAAGGACACACCTGTTATCAATGAATACATAAAATATTTTAATTTTTCCTCCTCATAGAAATGGTATGGGCCTTCTGGCGGTTCCCTCACTGCGAGAAGCAAAGCTACAGGGAACCAGGCAAAGGGCCTTCTCGGTAGTGGCGCCCACCCTATGGAACGCCCTCCCATCAGAGGTCAAGGAGATAACAACTACCTGACATTCAGAAATACTGAAGGCAGCCCTGTTTAGGGAACTTTTTAATCTGTGATTTTTTAAACGTATTTAGTATTTGTTGGAAGCCACCCAGAGTGGCTGGGGAGACCCAGCCAGGTGGGCGGGGTACAAATTAATAATAATAATATTCAACCAACTAGCTTAAACCTTTGCAAGATCTCGTTTAGACACAGCCCGTGCATGGAGAGATGGATTTGGAAATGTAAAAGAAAAGCAAGCCTTATTATGTCTCTGTGGGTTGTCAGAGAATTCTACTGGAAATGGAAATGAGAGTGTAAATTGCCTTCAATTGCATGTTTGTCTGAGGTCAGGAATGGAGAATTATGCAAGAGAATATGAGAGGTATTACTATCATTGTTTTCAGTCTGCAACTGTTACATAAATAATTACACTGTTTACTGAATTGTTTTTTGACATTGTCATGCACTGAAATTAACCACATAATTACATTAGTTCCAGCCATCGTGGATAGCAAGACAAATAACGTAGGTGTTAACAGAAACTGAAATGTGGAAGAATGGAAACAGTGCAACAAACACAGGATGGAGTGAAATTGCTGCTGCCTTTCCACCTGTCCCCTGACTGGGGTGGTGTTCGTAGAATGAGGAGGCAAAAGTGAAGAGTACAGGGAAATGAGACCTTGTTTACATCTCTGTCCCCTATGGCAGGAAGCAGTCTTAGGAGGGTACACAAAGGACAATGTTTCAGATTTCACAATCTGGATTTTTCTGATAAAATTTGGCCCGTATTCTGAAATGCGGATGAAATTTAACCCGAGTTCAAAATGTGGATTCAATTGGTTGAGGCAGTGTGTGTGTGTGTGTGTGTGTTCACTTATTAAAGAAAAGCTTTCCTTATTTTCACTGGTTTTAAACAAATACAATACTTTCCTAAGTAGCGTGATTGGATGGAAAAGTTAGTTGCTTGTCAAGGTGCAACATATTGGCAACTATCCATCTGCTTCTAGGCAAGATGAACATGCGACAGATATAACCATGGAAGGAAAGTAATCTGGTTCAGACAATACATCTTCTTCCCAAAGGGCAGGCAGGCGTGGGGGAAGGTAAGCACTTTAAGACTTCCCTGATTGTGGGGACAACCAAAGTAAGAGAAGCCTGGGTTCTGTCCTTCAGAAGAGGCCTGTTTGCATCCAGACACTCATTACATGCATTCTCACCTTCATTTTACTGCCATACACAATGCACTTGGGCTTCATTGCTGTGACTTAAATGCGCATGAGTGCAACTATTTCAGTAAAACACCTGACCTTAACAGTGAATGCTATACCTTTGTTTTCCTCACTTACTCTTCTTTAGGCACAAGCTAAAGCTACCTCTAGGTAATAACACCAAATAGGTTAGTGAGTCTATCAGATATTTATTTCATGTGCAACAAAGGGCTCTCGTCTTACATTTGAGAGCCGTGGCAGTGCTCCTTCTTCCTGCAATCCTGGGATAATACAAGATGCCACAGGGCATATGGAAAGAATCCACACTGCAGCTCTTCCCCATGCTAACTTCATCCCTCGGGAACTTGAAGTGGCATTGGCAGTATGAATTTGTCCAATGTGGCCCATGGATTCTATGCAATCATGAGGATGCCAATGTAATATGACATTCAAAGATCACCTCTTAACTTAAACTGCAAGGGCTGAGTTAGTGTCGATGCACTTTATTGTTTAATGTATCTGACTGGTTTTTATTTTAGTTCAGACTGATAAATGTACATCCTCTAAATGAAGTCATACATTAAAATAGCAAATGCTTTCATTTTTAACATTTGTGGAAATATGGTACATGAACGTGCTATTCCACACTTATTCTTAAATCTTGATACATCAACTGTTTTTTAAATGCCTCCTCTCTCTTTATTTCCAGGTTGATCTTTCTTGTTTGATAAGCAGCCTCCTGTGTCTTTTCTACTGGACCCTGAAAAAATGGTGGGATGTCAGGAAGAGTAATGCCTTAATTATGGACCATTAAATTTATTGTGTGCCAGTCGCTGGCATTTTGAACACGGCAGCTGTAAAGAAGTTAATAAAAGTGGAGGGGTGGGAAGCTATATATTTAACAGAGCTGTGTAAAATAAATTTATAGTGAATAATTCATTTGATGAATTTATCACTTTCTACTGTTGACAAAATATCTGGATGGCAGTGCCCAGATCGGTGGATTTTATTATTCAGGATCTGCAAAGTAAAGTACTACAAATAATTTCTCTTTCATGTTGCTATTCAAGCAGATTCTGCTTTCCCCAACTTATTTGTAGCACATGAGCCATCCGCTCCTCAGACAAAGGGCAAAACAGAGGAATAAAATTATGATAAACTCCGTCTTCTAGCTGGTCATTAAATCTTGCAATGGAATAAACTTACAATTAAGCAGTCCACATTAAGCAGCAAAAATACCAGGCAGAGAGATACTGCTATGGTAACCAGGTTACTCTGGTTGGGAATGAAACCAGAAAGGAGGACATCAGATATCTCACCCCACAGCCATACCTCCCTCTCCCTATCACACTTCAGATTGTGGCATCCAAAGTCTTCTCCCCAATCTTTCAATTCCCTCTCTGCCGAGAAAGCCTGCACCGAAACTCACACAGCCAAAATCTAGAGTCAAACACCACGAAGCCAGAGGGCTTTTAAAAAGAAAAAACCCAGACTGCAAACACAAGGACAGAACTTATTTATTATAAAAGCATTTATAAGCTGTATGTGTGTGTGTGTGTGTGTGTGTGTCTACAGTGCTTTTTTTCTTAAAAAATGTTTAGGGGTACTCTCATTTTCCTACTCATATGAAATACTGCCCTCAATGAGGCCAAACTTAGATTCACAAAATGTTTAGGGGTATGTGTCCCCCCCCCCAGAAAAAAGCACTGTGTGTGTGGTGTGTGTGTGTGAGAGGAGGGAGAGAGAGGAGAGAGAGAGAGGAGAGAGAGAGAGAGAGAGAGGTTTACAACAATATAAACACATCTACCTGTAGTATGCCCACCTGAAAGGCTACTTCAGTAGCTCATCCCTCATTCCCAGGTCATCTTCACCATGGACCTGGCTCTAAGCAATGCATTGAATGTACCATCTCCTCCCTTCTTCACAGTGGGAAAAGGATCCCACTCTCTTGCCAGAAAAAGAGGATAGCCCTGACCTTCCCTTTAATGTCATCTCCTTTGGGCCCCACCTGCGCAGACCCTGAAATCCCTATCCCAGAAGTGGAAGGATGATCGACTCTGATATGTGCTTCTGAATAGACCAATGTTCTACTCAGATGTAAACCCACTAAAATCAAAGATTTAATCTGCTTTATAAGATTTCTGAAAGGCTTCAGTAAAACTTTCAGATGACTGCACAAATGAAAACAAGAGTGTGATACCAGAATGAAAAAATTATCCCCAAAGGAAAACTAAAGTTCGCCTTATGCTCAACAGCAGTCAGTCACAGGCTTTCAACTTAGAAAATTAGAAAAATTAAATGATTAAATCAAAAGATAAAGCGTGACCACATGCTGAAGGATACAGTTAGAAGAAATGCAAATATTGATACCAACAGTTGTGTTTGTCTTTTTTAGGATTCCAGAGCATGTTTTCCGATAGCAGAGGGAGTTATGAATCACTGGGGCTAAGGGATTTTCAATCCAGGTGAAAAGCTGCAATTTAGTTGCCTGGATTTCTATATGTTGACAGGTATGTACTACAATTACAAAAGCGAATAACAGAATATGTGTCAAGATGTTCTAAAAATCCCCCAAATACTAATGAAAGCCTGCTTTGCATGTATTTACAAATAGACTTTTAATCATACTCCTAAGTACACAGAGAAAACATGTGTTGTAGAGAATGGCAGGCCTGATGCTGTACCTATGGGATCATGAATCTCAAAGAAAAAGTAAAAATCAGTAGCGTGAGCAGCTGTCATTTAGCTTTTCTAGTCATTTAACTAGGCAATGAATGCACAAAATCAGGATTGCTGATGAGTTGCATTTTTAAAGGCAGATGCAATGCACTTTGAGTCTGTCACAACCTGGATGGTTGTTGCATTGATCATTAAAATGACTCTCCTGAATAGTTTCTCCCCAAAAGATCCTGTTTGCTCCACCTTCAAGGGGACCTGCTTCAGAAATCCCTTATAAAAAATAATCAAAGTACATTATGATATGCAAGGAACATTTCTATAAATGACCTAACCCAGGGTAGGTCTATGCTTGTCCTGTCCAGTCTTTAGATATCTATGCACTAGAGCCCCTTTGCTCACATAGGGTTGCCATATTTCAAAAAGTGAAAATCCGGACACAAAAGTTGTTGACTTTTTCGGGCAAAGTTGGTGAGCTTTTTGAAGAAGAAAAAAAACCACCACACAACAACAACAACGTGAGCTATTTTTTAATGAAATAATCTACAAATCCAACATGGGCTGCCATATGTCCAGAGTTTCCCAGACATTTGAGCAATCTCTGCCTGGACACTGAATACCAGCCATGTCCAGGAAATTCTGAACGAATGGCAACCATAGCTTACAGAAGGGAGTTGGATAGATGGGATTGGGAAACTTGTTCTATTTATCAACTAAGTTTTTGAAGGGTTTTTTGTTTGTTTGTTGTTTGTTTGTTTGTTTGTTTATCAGGTCTGTATGCACATTTTAAAGCATACTTTGAGGTAGAAGAGCTACTGCCTGGTCGGGTCAGAATGTCTCTGTCTTGAAATCCTACACAACTACTGCCAAACAGTGTATAGAATACTAAACTAAATGAGCCCCTGTTCCAATTCTACCTGAACAGCTATGGAAAGGTAGGATAGTTCTTAATTAAAGCTAGGCATATTTTCAGTTCTATAAGAATTCAATTGGCACATTTCTTCCCTTATACGCTTTACACATACACTTTAGATACTGAACTGGAATGATGTCTACAGGTATACCTAGCTCAGTTCACTGACACAAATGTAAAAAATGCAGGAAAGTGTGACTGGCAGGTCAGAAAAACCAAAAATTCTGAGAATGTAAAAAGCAAACAAAACTGTGATGGTGTTTCAGGGAAACGGACAATTCAGAAAAATGTGAAAACAGGAAACACTGTGACTGGAGGGTCAAGAATACCCAAAATTCCACAAATGGGGGAAAGGCACAAACATGATCTTGGATTGGGAAGAATGAAAATTCAAAGAACACTGAGAAGCAACAAAACCATGGAAAATGATGGGGTAAAAAAAAAGGAAATCCAAAAGAAAGAAAGAAAAGAAAAAGAAAGAAAAAAGAAGAAAAGAAAGAAGAAAGAAAGAAAGAAGACAAGGAAAGAAAGAAAGAAAAAAAGAAAAGAAAGAAAGAAAGAAAAAGAAAAAGAAAAGAAGAAAGAAAGAAAAGATGCAGAAAACCTTGACCTGCAGGTCACAAACTGAAATTCTGACAAAACTGAAAGCAAACAAAACCATGAGCAGAGGATCAGGAAAATGGAAAATTCCTGAAAACTGAAAAGTGAGGTCAGGAAAACCTCTCTCCCATTAACCCGAACTATTGACGATATTGACTGGGGCTGAAGGATGTTGGAGTTCAGCAACATCTCGAGGGCTAAACATCTCCCATTGCTGCTGTACACCTTTAGAAATGAGTACAAGAAAATGTCTTTGTGCTGGCAAAGGGGATCAGAGTTTTACTGAGCCTCTGATGCGACTGATGGATACATAGCTCACATATTCAGAGGCTGCATTTGCTTGGTGGGTTAAAATTCTGCAAGCTTGAGCTACCTATTCATTTGTCTGTAGATTTTGCTTACAAAAAAACAATGCCTTAACATTTTTTGGATATTCACAATGAGATGTGGACTGAGGTACCAACTCCTCCTACACACTCATCAATCCCGGGAAAACTTCTGCTAACAGCCATTGTTACTCGATTGATGACCTTGAGGGAAATTGCTGCAATTTATCTTAAGGCTATTTCCTATGAAGCAAAAGTTGTTAAGGCTAAGATCTTGCTACAGATGTGGGAGAATAATATTCTGTCTTTTCAAAGCGTATCATCTGAAAATGCAATACATTTCAAATGAACAGTTAATTAGATTCAGGGTGTCACTAACACAAAAATACAAGGTAGCCGACCTCTAGTCTATTATTACCAATATGTTAAACTGAAAATAGTATTTCAATAAAATGTAAGATTCCTGAGGTCAGGTGAAATGAGAAAAGAAGCATAAATTAAAAGCATGCATTTCAAATGAACTGTGAATCTCTTGCACTCTTAAATAACGTGTTTTGGGTAGATTTCAGGCTGAAAAGTTGAGTAGATCCTTTACAACTAAAATGGTAAGAAATTCAGTGCAGAACTAACAATATGACAGGCAGTGGATAATCTGATCTAACAAAACTGTTCCATTTGTCAAAACATTGCTCATTGCAGTACAATCCTACACAGGTCTGCTAAGAAGTAACTGCAATGGGACTTGTTCCCAGCAAGTATAGAAGATGGCAACCATAACTATGGATGCAATAATATATACCAGGGGTCAGCAAACTAAGGCCTGGGGGCCAGATGAGGCCCACCGGGCTCGTTAATCTGACCAGTGAACCTTGTGGACCCTGCTGCCCGCTTGTTCAGTCCCTGCGCTAAACTGGCATGGCAAAGAGGCCTCGCCGCACGGGGACTGACTTCCGCGACATGGTGTGGCTTCGGATTGGCTGCAGAAAGCTCCTGCGGCCAATCCGAAGACACAGATGACTCTAGGCAATGCCCTTTCCTTCCTGCTGATGTGGCCGCATATGGCCAAGAGCCAAGCAGGAGGAAGCAGC
Organism: Lacerta agilis; assembly: GCF_009819535.1. Lineage (NCBI taxonomy): Eukaryota > Metazoa > Chordata > Lepidosauria > Squamata > Lacertidae > Lacerta > Lacerta agilis. Next base: position 24,421,917 of record NC_046316.1, on the reverse strand, counting down.
AGCGGGGAGGCTGCCTCTGCCGCCCAGGCCAGTGGCATGGGCTCTGTGCTCCGCGGACCCCTGGTCGAGACAGGATGATGACAACGCTGCTGAAGATGAGGTAGTGTCAGCAGCATAGGCGTGAGTAGCGGGGGGTCCTTTTGGGAGGGGGTGCTTTGGGAGGGGGGTTTCAGGGGGTGTTTTCAGGAGAGGGTGGGTTCGGCCCCCCACAAGGTATGAGGGACAGTGGACTGGTCCCCTCCTGAAAAGTTTGCTGACCCATGCTATACAGGTATACCCTTCCCTGGGAGTCTTACTAAACTCAGTAGGACTGACTTCTGAGTAGACATGAATAGGATTGCACTGTAATTGTATTTCGTTTGTGTCCTGAGCTTTCTGCATGGAGCTGAGAATGAAGTATATCAGTACAGTATCTTAGTTTCCATCCTGAAAAAGCTAGGTTCAGGCCTGTTTAGATGCTAAGGTATTGTTGCACCTTAAGCCCCAAAGAAGCATTCCCCCAGAACAATATATCTGTAAAATACAGATCATTAAGGAAAAACTTCACTGTCAACCTATTCGACTATAAAAGCAATATTTGCAGAACCCTGGTTTCTTTAAAACTACTGGAGTAGATTTAGAGAGTTTAAAATATCCAGAAAAATTGTGCATGGTGAATGATTTTTTAACATTCTAAAAACAAATAAATTGTGGCATTTTATTCAGCAGAAGGGCCGGCATAAAGTGAGACTGTAAGGAACAGGAATGGGCAATACAGACACAGCAGGCATGAATAAAGCAATATCTATTTTAAATAAATAACTTTTTTGCTAATGGATGTTGTCACCAAATAAATTTTGTTCAAAAGGTGGGGAAGGGCCCCATGGCTACAATAGATTTATAAGCCATATAAAGCCAGGCCTGAACTCCAGTGGTGTTGAGACATGGATGGGTCAAAATGTACACCATTTTGAGCTTTCCCTTATGAGACTTACTCCACCCCTAGTGAGGAATGCCTTTCCAACAGCATGTGTCATTTCTGCATGACAAGAGAGCTGGAGTTCCCAGGGCTCTATCAACACTCTCAGCCAGATTCTTACATTGCTGACACACAAATAGAACTAGTAAATGCTTGAAGAACATGTGGTTGTGGACCTACCCCCCAACCTATGCATGCTTCCATGGAAGTACTGAGTTCAATGGAACTTGCTCCCAACACTGAACGGCAGCCTGCTGGGTCTCTGGCTCCATAGTAAGAGGAGTTTGAGGCTTCTCTACTGGGCTCCTGACATTTGAGTTTGAGGCCACAGCACCTACAGCTGATGGGCAGGAACCTGCAAAACTGGAGCCACGACCCTCACAAGCACCTTCCCTTGACCCAAGAATCACCATCCAATGGCACAGGAAGCATGCCAAGCAGGAAGTCACACTGAGAGTCATCTGCAACCCGGGATGCTGGTCCTTTAAGGGTCATCATCCTTCAAAGGGGCTTGGGGTGGACTGGAAGCAGAAGCTCACAAGGCTTCAGTTCACATCCAGTCTTCATTGGCTCACATTGTTTGATAGGTGCTGTCCTTACTGGTGTGACTAGTGGTCACTTTGCCTGCAATGTTGGTGTGCCTCATGAGTGCTAGTCATGGCAAAATTATTACACAGCCAGACTCTTGCAGGCTTAGCCAAGTATAAGAGAAGCCTGAGCTGCCTCTCCTGCTATTTGCTTATCCAACCCATTTCCACATTCAGAATTTAAAACTGCTGACATACAGCTGAATTTATTCTTCTGAAATAGCATGCAAACAACTTTGATTTGAAAACATGTCATGCATCACTCTGGTAGTGTAAATTGCCAGGGTTTTACAATTTACCGTTCAACCAGAGTATAAAATTTAGTCAAAAAAGAGAGAGGAAGACCAGCTGTAAAAACATAGCATATCCCATCTATAAGTGGGAACGTATGGCCCGTGCCCTGGTTGGCAATTATGAAAAAGTTGACATCGACAAAGCAATGTGAAATTATTAGCTAGTAGGTCACTAGGAACTGCTAAAGAAATAACATACTTTCCACCACAAGGACAAGAAAATCATGCAGTATGTTAAGAAAAATAAGTCTTGCAGATCAGACACTAATTATTTTCAGAGGTAATGCTGCACCTAGGCTGTAACACAGCATGTCCACTGAATGAACTGCTTTACAGTTGACACCGTAGATTCTGGCTATCATTAGAAAAACACAGGCGGGCTCAACAAAACTTTATAATTACATCATTTAGTCAATTATGCAAAAGCAATCTCTCCAACATTTTTTCTGTCTTTGCCTCTGGAACTGAGGCAGAGACAGAATACTTTCCTGGGAATAGCAAAATGTGTGGACAAGTGTTAAGACATTATTAACCCCCTAAAAAAATACTAGAACCGATGTGACACAGTGACTTAATTTGCATGTAACACTGAGCCAAACAAACCTTGGTTATAGTTTGCAGTTAGTCTGGATCAGGGCAGTCCAATTTTTCATACCAAGTGGACCGCAAAAGTACTTCAATATGGAACTTGTGGGCCACACTGCTGCAATGTGGAATGTTTCCATTCAGAATTCTAGATGCTCCATTCCATCCCCCCACGTCTCACTATCAATTTTTCAGTTACCACCTCCCACTCTGACTGCAGATCAGCAATTCCATGGCCACTAAGCATGCACAATCCTCATTAGGTTGTATGGGGAAGAGGGTCCCCCCCCAAAAAAGGCTTTTGTTGGTTTTTTTCTTTCACTTTCGCAAACTGTAGGACATTCCGAAGTGTACCAATGATACCTCTCTCCTGTGGCTGGTGCCTAGATTTCAGCAACCAACAAAGTAAAAAGCAGCACTGAGAGGGAAATCAGGCCCTGGTGACATTTTGGGTTGGTGAGAGGTAGGTATGGGTGAATCTGTCAATTCCAGATTATTTTTGCAATCTTAAATTCATCTTGTCCAATTTCATTCAACCCACGGGAAAAGTTGTATGCAATTTTCCCTAACATACATATTTTTCTACCCTTTTTGTCTAGTTTATGCATTTTTGCAAGAAATTTTTCTGTGGCAGGATGCAACTGCCCAGACAATTCTCCTTGCATCATATTTCTCTTCTGTGCATATTTTACAGCCTAAGCCTATTTTAAAACAACACTCAGCAAGCAAAGTGCTGACATATTAGCATTGAAAAGCCTTGCTGCAAAGCTACCCAAAACAGTAGGCTATGTACATGCTGCATGAATGGGGGATATAAGAAACCATTCTTACTTGCAGTCCTGAGATGCTGCTGTTCTCTCTCCAGGTGCTTAGATGCTGCCCATCCACTACCTGCTGCTTGTCCCTCGCTGTTCTATCTTTGGCAAAATCTGCCACTTCTGCTTCTGCTCTTGGCTTTTATGTGTCCCTGCCTGACTGGGCATGGGGGCAGTCAATACCCGATCAGCCAGTGAGGCACTGCCCACTAGGAGGGTCTCTGACCAGTTTAAGTTGACTTTTTGGCGGGCAGTCCCACCCACAACCTGGCTGGCCAGGGAATTCCTAAATGGCCAGCCCAAACCTGTATGCTCAGGGAATGCTGGCCGAACATAAGGGGCCACCCCTGCCGCCCACCTGGGAAAGGGGTAAGCCATTGTGCACATATTATTTACAGCCAAAGCCTATTTAGAAACAACACTCACCCAGTATCCATTCCCTGTTCATATTTATTTCACCAGGCTGTCTGCTAATGGTGCTTTTCTGGAGCCCATTCTAACAAGACTGTCAGAGTCCAGGGACAGCTTCATTTAGCCTGACAATTATACTGACAGTCCGTATGTACAAATGTCTCACTCCTGATGTTCCAGACAAGACCAGCTCCTCTGTGTTTCTTTCCCTTAGGGAGGGGGAAAAACTTGAAATAACCTTTAAAACAGAAACAAGTGATGCTAAAACCCTACCCCACATCCCTCAGCCACTGACCTTAAAGTTTGAGTTCATTACTCACATCAAGTTTAAATTGTCATGGGTAGATCCTTTTTTATTGTTTCCAAAATTATAAAGGCAACTGGCAGGCTTGCTTCATTTCATTAGGCAGCAAAAACCCACATTACTTACATGAGCAATCAGCTCCAAAAGGTTGCTTTTTCCTTTATGCTGATGTATGTTTAAACTATTTTAAGAGTGCAATTCAATTTCATTTATCTGTTAAGTTATTTCATTTATCTGTTAAGCCCCACTGAATTCAGTGGGGCTCGCTTCTGAATAGAGATGCTCTACCAGCTGCCAGGCAAAAACAGATTAATAAATAACCGGTTATAGAATGCACTTCCATGTTGACGAGAAATATTTCAAGTAATGTCAGAATGTAAGATTATGGAGGGTAGTGATTAGTGGATATTCATGAGTGTTTACAATAATGCACGAGATAGATATAACGTTCTTAAATCAAATAAATAGGTTGATAATTCGTAATTAATAGTCGTATGGTATAATATTATGTACAATAAACAGTTATTATGTAAAATTTATAGATACCAGTTATTAGAGAGTGAGCTCTGTTGCTGTAGAGACAAATTGGGGGCCTTTTCTTATCTAGGATGCGGAACAATAGGCCAAGGGGAGCTGTCTGTGCATTACGTTTTGGCTGATTCTGGAAGCTGGAAACACAGAAGGCTGTTTTGCTCTATGCTAGACCCAATGCTGTATAATGTCAGCAATGGATGGAAAAGCACACATCATTAATAGACTCCAACAGATCTTGCCTCCACATCAGGTTTCCAGGGAAGCCTCAAGGCATAGCTGGAAGGTACCCACAAATATCATCCAGACTGACACTGCAAACTTGTAATAACAGCAGCAGTGTGGAAGTACACACTCTCCTCTAAAGGAGGAAGAAATGGCAGATTTCAAGAAGGGCCAGCAATATGATTCCTGTACAAAGAGCAGTTCTGTGGCTCGTGAGTGATGCGCCAGTGACGCCAAACACTCCAGTCTAGTCACTGCTTTTCTCATCGAGTCAGAAAGCTGAGGAAGTGCATTGAAACCATGATTCCATTAGAGCTGAGAGTCTGTTCCTGGAAAACTGAAATGTATGCAATTATCTTCCTTCCCTGCTGCAAAATTCTCCTAATGAGACCTGCATACACAGAGCAGAATGAAGTGAGGAAGAGCAGTCCCGCAAGCAATGTTTGTAAAGACAAATAAAAACAGACCTTTTCTCCCTTTCCATTTCAACACGTCTGTCTCAGATCAAGGTATTTTTCATCTGTATGCCACACCGACTCCCATTCCCCTGTCAAGTGTCAAGTACAAGTAAAATTGTGTTAGTCCAGTGTCAGGGTGCTGGAATTATGGTTGCTGTACAGCTATCAGTAGCCTATACTGAAATCTATACACACACTTCACAACGGAACATTTGGGATCTTTTCAGCTTAGCAAATGATAGCAAAGGGACTGATGAGCCAAGCTTTATAAAAGATTATTAGCTAAGAAGGAAGAAGATTAAAGATAAGTAATTAATGTGCTTAATGCATTTGCAATATGAAAGTTGGAGCACTCCGAGGAGCAGAGCCGTCTTAAGGGGATCTGCCGCCCTGGCGCGGCTATCCCTCCGGCGCCCCGCCATGCCGCCTCTCCGCCGCCTCCCTCCCGCGCTTGCCGCCCCTTGGGAGGGGGGTGGGCGAGCGGGGGATGAGGGGCGTGGCGCTGGAGCGGCGCGGGGCTCTGCGCGCCCTTCCAGCGCTTCCGGGACGGGAGGCGAGGGCAGCCGGCTCGCGCTCCGCGCGCAGCCGGACGGCGCGGCGCGGCTGGGCAGCTCGCGCTGCATCGGGCGGGCGGTCGGCTGCGCGCGGAGCGCGAGCTGCCCGCCTGCGCCGCGCCATCCGGCGCGCGGGAACGCGAGCCGGCTGCCCTCGCCTCCCGTCCCGGAAGCGCTGGAAGGGCGCGCAGAGCTCCTGTGCTCTGCTGGGCAGCCAGAGGGCGTGGCGTGGCCGGCCAGCTCCCTTGCCGGGAGTCAGAGGGCGCTGCCGGCAGGCGCTGCCAGCGGGGCTGGAGGGCGGAGGCGCCCTCCAGGCCATTGCGCCCTGGTGCGCCGCGCCACCAGCCCCAATGGATGAGACGGCTCTGCCGAGGAGATGGGTGTGGAGTGGGTTAATTGACCTAATTGAGGAACAAGCATTCAGGAGCAGAAGGAAAAGTCAAAGGGGAAGGCCTGCCTCAAACTAAGACAGCAGTTGAAACTCAAGGGGTGGAAAATAGTGTTAACACCGGGCTAGCTCAGTCGGTAGAGCATGAGACTCTTAATCTCAGGGTCGTGGGTTCGAGCCCGACGTTGGGTGCGAGATTTTTAAAGGGACATGGGTGGCACTGTGGACTAAACCACTGAGCCTCTTGGGCTTGCTGATCAGAAGGTTGGCGGTTCAAATCCCTGCGACAGTTCAAATCCCCGTTGCTCTGTCCCAGCTCCTGCCAACCTAGCAGTTCAAAGGCACACCAGTGTGAGTAGATAAATAGATGCAGCGGGAAGGTAAACGGTGTTTCCATGCACTCTGGTTTCCATCATGGTGTTCCGTTGCACTAGAAGTGGTTTAGTCATGCTGGTGGAAAGCTGTCTGTGGACAAACGCCGGCTCCCTTGGCATTCATGAAGCCCACCAAACACACCCTTTGTTCCTTTTGCCACGAGGTGGGTGAGAGTGGCTGTCCCCTGCAGGGCTGGATTTAGGTTTGATGAGGCCCTAAGCTACTGAAGGTAATGGTGCCTTATATGTCCAGCTGTCCTTTGTCAACAACAAATTGTCAGTGTTTTTGTGTTGAATATATGCTATATGGTCATTTATGGACCTAATATGTATCTAAACAATTTGCACATAACAAAATAGAAGCCTACACAACACAACACACTGTTGCTGTATGTAGGTTTTATTTTATTTGTTTTTTATCTTATATTTCGGAAATGTACATCCAGTGTTTTTTCATTTAATTTTTTGGGGGACCCCCACCTAAGCTATAGCTTGTTTAGCTTTTACGTAAATCCGGCACTGGCCCGCTGTGAAGAGCAGATGGAGGTGAAAGAGGAAGTACAGAAGATTGACACTCTTTCCTACTTATTTCAGCTCTATATACTTTTCAAGGTTGAGCTCCCCACTCAAGCTGCTGATGTGAGATTTCCGAAAAATATAAAGGTGAAATAGGAAGTGGGAAAAGTATTGCTCTTTCACCTTTCTCTGCTTTTGAAGGATTAGACTGGCACATGAGAAAATGAACAGATAGTGGAGTTTCAGGGAAAATTTGTTTTATATAACATACCAAAATGGCTTCTAAACAGTTTACAACTATAACATCAATCCATAATTAAAACCCACAGTAGCATTAAAACATCCTTAATTAAAATGTACAATAAGACAGTATACAGGAAGAAGCTGAACAACCCACAATGCTGTAAGCATCCCCAAAGATGTCTTTTCCTAGAAGAGAGTTGAGGCCAGTCTGGGACAACAGGAGATCAGTCTCAGAACTGGTATGGCTTGCCATTGCCGATACCAAAAGAGAGAGGGAAGTGCCATCTGTGCAGGTGATGCAGTTACAAAACAGCACAGCTTAATGTAACTGTTTTGCCTGTTCTGCTCCTGGAATTGTGAAATATGGTGATTGTGCCTAGGCTGCTTGATTTGCAAAAGCGAGAGAGAGGGAGGGAGAAAACAACCTGTGCAGGCCATAGCTTATAAATTACTACAATGAGATTTGCTCCAACAAAATTTTATCATGTTATTTTTACAGGAGCTTTTCATTTTCTAAAACATGTTATCCATTGAGGAAACATTCACAGTTGCTTACTATTTTACAAAACTTGCTTCTTGATAGATAATAAGGATTTCCAGTATTTATCTGCCTTGCATTATTTTCTTTTTGGTTATACATCTGCAAATATATTATACATAATAGCTCCCATCAATTACCGGTTTTCCTCACTGATAAACCCTTAGCCTTATTGCTGACCCAATCAGGTGGACTATAAACATATAGTCAAAGTGTTCAGATTAAATTAATTGAAGTTGATACAAACCTCTTTTTATTCTTCTTTGTACAAACAACACTAGTATTCAAATTATATTGCATAGGATTCATACAAACCTTTTTCTGTTGGTGACTGACCTATCCTCCCCACTGGTGCCTAAATCACTCCGACTAAGTTTGATGCTATGGTCCTTAATATTTAAAGTTCTTCCCTACTCTCGTATAGGTATAGTGTAATCACAGTCACATGCTAGCAGTTTGGCTTATTCAGTCCTGAATCAGGCTCCAAAATTCCCAAGTCATTCTTAAAGTCACCACAGTCTCATTGAGCAATTTTGCAAGAAACACAAGAGGTCAATTGAAGTTTTCAATCCATGTGGAACTTGGGTTCAAAGTCTACAGGTGAATAGTTCCTCAACAAGATCCAGCCAAGGTCCTCTTTATTATAGGAATGTTCTTACGCCTCAGAAAATTCTCACAGACATGATAATCAGACAAACAAGCTACATATAAACTGTTATATTTTATGTATGTTAATGACACATTTTTGTGTTTAAAAACCAGTGGGATCAGTTAAGATTTTTAATTTTTATTTATTTATTAAATTTGTATACTACCCTTCATCTGAAGGTGTTAGGGTGGTTCACAGCATAAAAATACAAGGTGAAAACACAAAATACATAATAAAAACAAGGACAAAAATGAACCAGACCAATAACCCCCTCTCCCACAAACACATTTAAAAGGATATAGGATGTTAATCAGCCAAAGTAATGTTTTCACCTGGTGCCTAAAGGTGTATAATGATCACATATTGTTTGTGTAGGTTTTTGTCCTTTACGTCAGGTTATTGTGGACCCCAACAACTCAATATTGTTATATTGAGACCCCTTTTCTAGTAAAGAAATTGTTTTCTAACCTGCTAATGGTGTCATGCTTAATTACCTCTGCCAGGTATGGATTTCTTGAGGTACGTTTGAATTGGAGTCAAATGACAATGGATTGGTACAGCCATGTTGTTTTTAATCAACTGAGATTAAATCTTGCTCTTTCAAATTAATCAGAGTGATAAGAGTTTTAAGTTAGGCTGGATTGGGCCCAAATTTTATACAAAATCTAATCTCCTAGAGTTAGTTATAAAACTCCCACTGACTTTTTTTTTGCTCTTCAAATTAATAAATGCACAGGAGACAGAACTGTCTGCCTACTTCAGTTGTCATTATGAATAGGGCTTGGCAGCAGCACGGCATATTAAAATCTCAGATGTATTTTTCTTGGTGCTTTTAAAGGGACCAGCCCTTTTAGAGAATATATATACACACACACACACACACACACACAACACACACACACACCACACACACACACCTTCCAAAGACAGAGAGCCCAGGGATAAAATCTTCCTCGTCATATGTTTTAGACTATGCAGTGAAGACAGTTTCATGTCACTGCATTATCAGATCTGAGAACTCTATTTGCATAATTAAACATCCATCCACTTCTTATATCTGCCATCCCTTTCTATGAAAGATGCTCATTCTACCTCCGCTTTGTGCACTGTATTCATTTCCTGCCAACAGAAAATGTAGTGTTAACTGGCCTCCTGAAATTGTGTTTATTTAGCTAGTGATAGAAAATGCATAAATAAATAAATAATAAATAAATAAATAAATAAATAAATAAATAAATAACCTTTATTGTCACTACACCACCTGTGTGCAGTGAGCCCCCCACCCCATACACAGTCTTGTTCACACTCTGTGTGCTCGTCGGAAGTCAATTGCACCACTGTTTTTTTCCACTCAGCAGCCCAACAGCCCACGGATAAAAACTGTTCGTTAACCTGTTGGTGTGGCTGACGATACTTCTATATCTCCTGCCTGAAGGTAGGAGATTAAAGAGGTGCTGGCCGGTGTGTGAGTCATCCCTGAGAATTTTCCTCCCTCTCCTGAGGCAGCGGTCTCCTGCGATGTCATCTAGTGAACTCAGGGGACAGCCCATGATATCATGTGCTGTATTCACCACCCTTTATAGGACTTCCTGTCCGTGGCTGTCAAACCAGCATACCACACTGAAATACAGTATGAAAGGACATTTTCTATTGTGGACCGGTAGAAAGAGATCATCAAATTTTGTTTGACATTGTTCTTACGCAAGACCCTAAGGAAATGGAGTCTCTGTTGGGCCTTCCTAACCACCTGGGTTGTATTGATTTTCCAAGTGAGGTCTTCACTAAGGTAAACTCCCAGGAATTTGAAGGAAGAGACTCTCTCCTGATATACAACAGGGCTAGTTCCCCTCTCTCTCCAAAAGTCCAACACCATCTCCATTGTCTTACTGATATTTAGGTGCAAGTTGTTCTCTAGGGACCATGTCGAGACTTTTTGAACCTCTTCCCTATACACTGATTCATCTCCACCTGTAATTAGACCCATTATGGTAGTATCATCAGCAAACTTAATAATTACAGTGGATGGATCGGATGAAATAGTCATATGTATACAATGAGTACAGATAGGGACTCAGCACGCATCCCTGTGGGGTACCAGTGCTGAGCTTCAGAGAGGTAGATGTAACAGGCCCAATCCTCACTATCTGCGTGCGATCCCTCAGAAAGTCTTTAATCCAATCACAGATGGTAGAAGAAAGGTCCAGGTCCATCAGCTTTTTAATAAGAATGTCCAGAAGGATGGTATTAAAAGCCAAGCTATAATCAATAAACAGCATTCTGACATAATTCCCCAGTCTCTCCAGTTGACTCACTACAAGGTGATAAGCTGTGGCTATAGCATCATCTGTTGACCTATTTCTCCTATAAGCGAACTGGTGTTCATCAAAATCTGGTGGAAAACAAGTGTTGAAGAACCAGTCTCTCAAAGCATTTCCTCACTACAGATGTTAATGCAATGGGTCTGTAGTCATTTAAGCAGTTAATTGCTGTTTTCTTTGGGACTGGGGAAATGGTGGCTGCTTTCAAACATGATGGTACACAAGCAGTTTGCAGGGAGATGTTAAAAACCTTTGTCAGGACCCCTGCTAGTTGATCAGTGCAGTTTTTTACCACTATCCCCAGCACCCCATCTGGTCCAGCAGCTTTACTGGGATTCACCATCCGCAATGCATTCACTTGATGGTCATATAGAATAAGTGGCTGAGAGTTTATAGGCTGGCAGGCAGGAGCCGTGATACTTGATCTTTCTACCTCATAGCGGGCGAAGATGTTCAGCTCCTCTGCTAACACATCATAAGCCTTAACCGTGTTCCTCGTATTGCCCTTGTAGTTGGTTAGGTGCTGCCACACTTGTTTCGTGTTGTTATCGGCTAGGCAATTCTCCACTTTAAGCTTATATTGTTGTTTTGCTGCCTTAATGCCTTCCCTGAGCTTTGTTCTTGCCTCTTATATATGTCCCTGCTCCCTGCCTTAAAGGCATTATCCCGAGCTTTCAAGAGTAACCTTACTTCAGCAGTCATCCAGGGTTTGCTGTTCCCATAAACTCCAATGCACCTCTCCGTTGTTACATTATCGGTGCACACTTTGATATAGGAAAGTACAGCGTCTGTGTATCTGTGCAGTTCTTGTTGTTCAAACACACTCCAATCAGTGCTTTCAAAACAGTCCTGGAGCAGACAGAGAGCACCCTCTGGCCAGATTCTAATTGTTTTTATAGCTGGCTGAGTTCTTCTCTTTAGGGGGATGTACTTCAGACACAGAAAAAAATGAGGAATGGTCTGGTGAACCTAAGTGGGGAAGGGAAATTGCCCTGTATGCCTGCTTCAGATTGGAATACACACGATCCAAAATATTTTCCCTCTAGTGGGGAATTTCACATACTGTTCAAACTTAGGAAAGATTGTCTTCAGGCAGGGCAGGCCTGATTAAAGTCCCCTGCCACAACAAGGGCACCCTCTGGATGGATTTGCTGCTGCCTAGAAATGATGTCATATAACTTAGAAAGTGCAGCTCTAACATTAGCATCAGGTGGAATATCAACGGAAAAGGATGCTCACTATAGGGTACAGCAGTGGTGGGGAACCTGTGGCACTCTGGATGTTGCAGAAGTACAACTACCATTATCCCTGAACACTAGCTATGGTGGCAGCGACTGAGGGTGGGGAAGAAATACTGTGCAATGTGCATTTAAAGGTGATTATAGTGCACAATTTTAAACAAAGTGCAAACCGAAAAGCAGCCGTCCTTTGAAACTGGCGCTTCCCTGAATTTTTCAATGCCATTCTGCATCTAAGTGAAGCATAAAATGTGCATTAAAATGCATATGTTCAAGAAAACAACATAGAAAAATGCGTAGGGAAAGCTGCATACAAAAATGTGCATATTAGGGGAAATGCTGAATTTTTATGAGGACTCTCCCCGCCCCACTAATGTGAAAACGGAATTTAAAGTTGAAAAAATGAGAAGCTGAGAGAGACATCCCCGGTAACTGGTGTTAAGAAGCATACTGCCTCTGATACATGAGGTAGGACACAGGCTGGATCTACACTGTTCTTATAGAATGTTATATTTAATAACATTCAATACCTTTAATGCAGTTTCCTATTGCTGGTGGTTCGCTGGTCTGCAGCACCCTCTGGTGTCACATTTTAATAATGCATTTTAACGCTATAAATGACACATGTAGATCTTCCCACAGTCATCGTAACTAGTAGTCATTGGTAGCCTTATTCTCCGTTAATTTATCTAACCCCCTTTTAAAGCAATCCAAGTTGGTGGCCTTCACAACATCCTGTATCAATGAACTCCACAATTAAGCTATGCACTATGTGAATAAGTACTTCCTTTTAAATGTTCTAAATCTTTCAACATTCCACTTTATTGTCCCCGAGTTCTAGTATTATGAAAGGGGGAGAATAGCTTTGATCTACTTCCTCCACACCATCCATTTTTAATATACCTCTACCATGTCCCCACTTGTGTGCCATTTTTCTAATCTAAATCCTGTGACATTTCCTCTTAGGAGAGTCACTACATCTCCGATTACTTTGGTTGCAGTTTACCGCACCTTTTCTACCTCTATGATGTCTTTTTTGAGGTATGGCAATTAGAACTGCACACATTATTTCAAGTGCACTGTCCCATAGATTTGCATAATGGCATTATGATATTGGCAGTTTTATTTTCAATTCATTTCCTAATGATCCTTAGCTTGGAGTTCACCCTTTTCACAGCTGCTGCACGCTGGGTCAACATTTTTGTTGAACTATCCCACCATGGCCCAATATCTCTTCCCTGGCCAGTCACTGCCAGTTCAGAACCTAATAATGTATAAGGTAATTAGGATTTATTTATTTATTGCCCCAATGTGCATCACTTTTACACTTGCTTATTTTGAATCCCATTTGTCATTTGAACACTCATTCACCTAGCTTTGAGAGTTCTTTTTAGAGCTCCTCACAATCCCTTTTTGCATTTACCAAACTCAGCAATTTGGTGTCATTGGCAGACATGACCACCTAACTCATTCCCAAACTCCAAATCATTTATGAATCAGTTAAAAAGCACAGCTCCCAGTACTAATCTTTGGGAATCCCCATTTCCTATATCCTTCCATTGGGAGAAGTCCATTCATTTCTACTTTCTGTTTCTTGCTCTTTAAACAGTTACTGATCCATAGGAGGATTTGTGCCCTTATTCCATGACTACCAAGGTTCTTTGGGAATCTTAAGGATTGCATCAAAAGCTTTTTGAAAGTCCAAGTGCATAATGTAAGCTGGATCACTTGCTGATCCTCTGTAAGAACTCTAAAGGGTTACTGAGCCAGAGGACTGGTCTTTGCAAACATGCTAGTTCCCCTTCAGAAACACTTGTTCTTCTATATGCTTGTTTTATTGTTTACAATACTTTGCACCGGTTTCACTGGAACAGACATTAAGCTACCTGACCTGTAGTTTTCCAGATCCTTTTTTAAAAAAATTGGTGTTACTATGATCTCCTTGCCATGATACAGGAGGCACCAACAGCGATTTGTTTCTCTTGCTAAAAATGTATGTTTACACAGGCTTTTCCAAATCACTGGTGCCAGCTTTTAATTAACCTGCCTGCTGCGGAGGCTTTTTAAAATGATGTTTCATAGTATTGTTGCTTTTCTTTTGTTTTTACTGTACTGTAGAGCACATTGAGATTTGGAATGAAAAGTGGCCTAGAAATATTTAAATGAAATGAAATCAATTTCAGCTTCTCGAGCCCTTCTGTGTGCCTTTCACAGTTCATCCAAACATCTCCACTTTTCTGCCCTCTCCATAATCTAACAATTTCACATCGTGTCTGCTTTCCCCAGCATTTTGGGGAAGGAGCTCTGGCTGCTGCTCCTCACAGTTGGCTGGGCATCTCCCTCAGGAATGAATGCCATTAGTGGGGAAGGCTTCGCCTGCCACAAAGCTGCTCCACCTGGATGGGATACTGGTCACCTGTTGTGTTTTCCTTTCCCTCCCATGTGTTGGAAAGAGGCAATCATCAGAATAGAGATTTGTTGCTGTTGCCTACTCCTAGAATGTTGAAGGATTTTTTTGTTTTTGTTTTTAAGAAAATGGCTCATTTGAATGTGCATTTTCTGCTCCAAATATATTTTTCCTGCAGGATTAGAGCTAGAGGACTCGATCAAGCCCTGAATCAATACTAGCAATTTAGTTTCAATATGGGTTCAGGCAGAGAAGTCCTCTTTATGTTTGCTATTTTAATGATGTGGACATTTTTGCTATCAGATATACAATGATTTAAACATATTTCTAGCATTCAGAATGCTTTAATATCCCTGTGTTCGCTCTGACATCCTTCTTAAGTGGGTTACCAGTTTAGGACCGAGCATTCAAACTGGAGAGAACTGAGTCCCCAACTAAGCAGAGAAACCTCATGGGTCCAATTCTAATGCTCAGACAATTCAACCACACCGACTCTTAATTACTAAATAATGTAATATTTAGCTATTGTAGGTAAGGCAGCTTGGGCAACTGCTGTTTGACAAATGCCAGGTCAAACCCCACTTGGGAACATGGAACTAGTTGTAAGGGTCTTTGGATCATGGCTGGACTGGGAAAGTGAAAATTTACCTTTTTTTTTTTTTTTTTTACAAAACCCATTAAATGCCAGTCCCAACAAATATTAAAACTGTATATGCTTTACTGCCTTGGAAAGGGATCTTAATAGGTTCATTGGATGGGTCATTAGATGAAGTGGCAATACTTTTAGGTCACGGAAAAGATTCCATGAAGGAAAGCAACTAATAGCAAATATGCTGAGATTCATAAAGTTGCCATTTTGTTTCAGTTTATAGCCTTTCAAAGCCTTTACGTAAATTACAAAACAGAGCTAAACTGGTGAGGCATGCAGATTTCATATTATATGAGACAACAAAAAGAAGAAAAGATCAGCCTGAAGTCTTTTCATTTTGTTCAAGATGCAAATACATAATTTCCACCACCTTGAGTTGCATTTATTGTGAACTATATGTTATTGTGGAACTTCATTTTATAGTTAATTTCTTTTTAGTGGAAATTGTTGGCTTGTTATTTTTACTCTAGTTAATTAAATTATTGTTTAAGCACACAAGAGCTTTTGCTAGGTATAATTGCCGTTTACATTCATTTGCCACTGTGTGCATACTCAACAAGGACCCCTTCTCTTTGGCAGGTTTAACTGCATAATACCCATATTTGCTACGCTTACACTTTGCTATGTACACTGAAAACACTTTGGATGCACATGTTTCAAAGGGATGGCTTGTGTTTTCAAGGCTCATTCTGTTCTCTAGACAGTGGTCCAGAAGCTAAAAATGTGCTTTGTCTAGACTCCTTCACAAATGGGCAGACGCACTAATAAAATTGGCACCATCAAGCAGTAAAGGCTTCCCAGTTATGCAATCTGTCATAAAATTATACACAAATATGCATATTTACACAGTATGTACAAAATCCAAGAGGGAGAACTAATTATGTGTGGGATATCTGTATGTCTTACTGCAGGAACTTTTCTTTTCCTTGCAAGTGAAGCTGAGAACTTTTGATCATGCCTTGATTAAAATTCATCAGGACTGCCAGAGACCAGACAATATTGCTCCGAGGGCCAGATGTGCCCTGCATATTGCCACTTGCCCATCCCCTTTCTAGCCTGTGGCCACAAAGCACCAATTTGTACCTGCTGATGTGAATAACTTCTCACATTGCTGAAGAAAACCCCGTGTGAAACCTTACGCAAGAAATATGCTCCACCTAATCAACTCTATTAATTTCATTCCAACACATGCAAATTATTTTTGACATATACATGAGGTGCTCTAGGGAGTGCACCAAAATTGCTTCCATTAACTGGATGAGCTGACAAGAACAAAACGACACTGCTTAAAGCAACATCTGGCAGCCCGCTACTATTTCAGACAAGAATTTTCCCGAGGCCCAGTCCCTCAAATGGGCAACTATTTATCATTTTCATTTGAATATTGGAACAGCAAAGCATCAATATGTCAGTGCAATGCTTGGGCATGTCACTTGAAGAGACTACTAGTTTTTGCCAACAACTTCTTTTTCCAGGCAATTTTGAAATGCTCTACAACAGTGTAGCCAAACTTCTGAGTACTTTGCTGCAATCTTCTCTTACTGCCCTCATCATTGCCTCCACCTCCACAAGAATGGAGAATGTCTATCTCAACCAATCAGTAATGCCCAATGTCTCCATGTATACCGGTACTTTTCTTTTAACCTTCTTTTAACTAGATCCTGGAATCAAGTGAATCCACCTTCCTACATAAAAACCAAGGACGGGGAACCAGCATCCTGTGGGCTGCCCCAAGAAGTCTTCCCAATTGGCTTTGTAGCCTCTCAGCCTCTTCTTTGCCCACTGTTTCTTATCATTCTTAAAATGAGCTCTCTCTTTCTACATAGCCAAATTATAGAATCATAGAATTGTAGAGTTGGAAGGTACCACAAGGGTCATCTAGTCCAACCCCCTGCAATGCAGGAATCTCAGCTAGAGCATCCATGACAGATGGTAATCCAACTTCTTTTTAAAAACCTTCAAGGAAGGAGAGTCCACAACCTCCCAAAGAAGACTGATCCATGGTTGAATAGTTCTTCCTGTCAGAAATTTCTTCCTGATGTTTAGTCGCAATCTCCTTTACAGTGGTACCTCAGGTTAACAACTTAATTCGTTCTGGAGGTCCGTTCTTAACCTGAAACTGTTCTTAACCTGAGGTACCACTTAATGGGGCCTCTCACTGCTACGCCGCCGCTGCACGATTTCTGTTCTCATCCTGAAGTAAAATTCTTAACCCGAGGTACTATTTCTGGGTTAGCGGAGTCTGTAACCTGAAGCGTCTGTAACCCAAGGTACCACTATATTGTAATTTGAAGGCATTGGTTCGAGTCCTACCCTCCAGAGCAGGAGAAAACAAGCTTGCTGCATCTTTCATGTGACAGCCCTTCAGATATTTAAAGATGGCTATCATATCACTCCTCTTTTCCAGGCTAAACAGCCCCCTCAACCGTTCCTCATAAGGCTTGGCTTCCTTGATCATCTTGGTTGCCCTCCTCTGCACATGTTCCAGCTTGTCAACATCCTTCTTAAATTGTGGTGCCCATAACTGAATATAGTATTCCAGGTGTGGTCTGACCAAGGCAGAATAGAGTGGTGCTATTATTTCCCTTGATCGGGACACGGTGCTTCTGTTGATGCAGCCTAGAATAGCATTAGCTTCTTTTTTTTGCTGCTGCTAAGACCCCAAATTGCTTGGTTCCTGCGCTCTGCAGTGAGAAAGGGACTCTTAATTCTCGCCAGCCACCACACAACACAGAAACTCTCTCGCTCACCCCCCTTTACCTCCCTCTCTTTCCTTCCACTCAACCTTGTGTGTGTGTACTTGTGCATGTGTGAAGCATGTCTATGTACATTAAGAGTGTGTGATTGTGGCCACTTATGGGGCTTCTGCTGCTCCCACCCAGTTTCCCACAGAGGTAACACGGTCCATGATCAGAAAAAGATTCCCTGTCTCTGATTTAAGAGAGCTAGAAGAGGTAAAAGTAACCAAAAGACAGATTAAAGGAAAAGGCTCCACAATAAAAATCTGATTCCAGAACTGGCAATATAGATTGTTCCGTGATATTACTGTCACACACCGAAGCTTGGAGGGCATCGTCTACTCCGACCACTTAGCTATTGCCAGTCCACTTGAATTGCTGATTTCCTTGCATATTGCTCCTTTATCAGAGAGTCCAGGAGTCAGCATTTTACTGTCCTGTGTTGCTACCTAGAGTTTGCCTTCCTATGGTCACTGCTTTGAGTTGTTTGCTCGTACATTTGTTGCTCTCTTTCACTTTAGCCTCTTAATGGGATTATATTTTCCCTGCACTTTACATCAGTTCTTCTCTTTCATCTTTCAGAATACCTCTCAAGACCTAACCTTTTCTTGTGGATTGTTGGATAGCCAGCACCAAACAATGCTTCCTAAGGTAACCATGCACTTTCCAGCTCTCCATTCATTCTCTCTCTAAAACTATTTCTAGTTTGCAGCCTCTCTGACTAGAAGGGAGATGATAAGGATGAAGAATCTTCTCCAACCATGTTCACACCTAGGCATTTGACCTATAATTCTCCTAACAGAAGATGTTCCTGGCAACTAAATATAGTTTCAAGTAGTCCTTCTGGCTCCATTAATCAGTTCCTGTGCTAACCCCACAAACTTACAATACATTACATATTTTTGCATAGCCGTATCTCCCTTCTCCATATTTCTCCTTGCGCTTTCCTGATGCTTTGCCCTTAGCATTTATTTATTTAGATTCATTTCCTGTCTATCATCAGTTTTATGCCCCCAGAGTTATAATAGCTTGATTGTAAGCCTTCAAACTGGCATGAGGTTTTAGTTATGATTGTGATATCTGTGGTTACGGTATCAGTTTAAGCGTTATACAAACAAGCAAACAAAGGACTAAAAAATAGTCCAGTAGCACCTTAGAGACCATCTAAATTTGTTCTACCTACAGTGGACACTCGGGTTACGGACGTAATCTGTGACGGAGGCACGTCCGCAACCTGCAGCGTTCGTATGCCGCAGCGCCGCGTCTGCGCACATGCGTGACGTAATTTGGTGCTTCTGCGCATGCACGAGCACCGAAACCTGGAAGTAACCCATTCCAGTACTTCCGGGTTCGGTGCGGAGCGCAACCCGAAAAAAACGTAACCTGCAGCAGCCGTAACATGAGGTATGGCTGTATAAGCTTTCATGTGCATGCACACTTCTTCAGATACGCTGAAACAGAAGTCACCAGACCCTTATATATAGTGGGAGGGTGGGGTGGGTCTATATATAAGGGTGGTGAAAGGGTCTGGTGACTTCTGTTTCAGTGTATCTGAAGAAGTGTGCATGCACACGAAAGCTTATTCCTAGAACAAACTTAGTTGGTCTCTAAGGTGCTACTGGACTATTTTTTATTTTTTAATTTCGACTGCATCAGACCAACACGGCTGCCTACCTGAAAATAAAGGACTACTTGCTAGACTATAGACTGTATTCTTGCCAAGATGGTTTTAGAAGAATGAACCACTATCAAATCCACTATCAAATCCAGGCCCCTGTCAGCTTAGGTGGAAGAAAGTAAGAGAATTAGAAAAGCAAACAGAAGGAACAACTCTGTGACTCAGAGGAAAGCCACAGATTGAAGAAACAGCAATTTCTCAGCAAAGAGAGAGAACAGGAGGGACACAGCAGAGCTTAATAAGAACAACAACAACAACCCCCAAAACAGTTTGTTCTCTTGCAGAAGGAACTACAACCTAATAGAATATTAGGGTTTAGCGAAAGCAAAAAGAGCAGGCTTGTTGAAGAAGAATAACTGACTGTAAGGAACTGTGGGTTAGGTAGAAAGTAGTTAAGAAAGTAGTTATTTTAAAAATGTAAATTGGCAAGGTGTCCAAAAAAACCCACCCAACAACCCCGAAAACACACAATCAGAGCTGTGTGCTATCATCAACAGATGCTCCATCCAATATAACAGATCACTGTTCTCACTTTGCAGCCTTTTTTGTATGTCATCTTGGCTAAGAAATTGAAGTTTTGCTTAGGAGTGTATACTTTCCTTTTTGCTGTAAAGGTCAGTGAGTATCAAACTTCATCTGACATCTAATTATGCCAGTAAAAGTGTGTGAACAAAGAAATGCCAAACTTACTTAAATAGCTATAAACAAGCACTTGTCCCCAGTATTAATGAACCGGATAACAAAGGCAAAACTATGCAAACACTATAATTTACAGACGAGATGACACAGATTTACTTCAATTTACTTTTCCTTGCAATGCACTTGGTTTTTGAAAGGCCATTCCATTTTTTTAAAGGCCATATTTGCTCACAACTTTCCTGAAAGCTTCCCTGGAACTTGCAACCTTCCTATCAACATATTTTAAAACAGAAGGCATGTTAATTGGGCTTTTCTATGCTCTTGTCCCCACAGTAACAGTACTAGTAGTGAATTGCTTGTGAAACTGCTTCCCTAAAGAGGCCCCACCAGGTCCTGGTCTTTGATTAAGCTTTATGAAACTGGCAAAGGCATTTTCTGTTGCATCTGGCTGTCAAACAAATTGCTTTTAATTGTCTCCATGGTTGACTATTCTGTTATCTTTATGCAGCTTTATTTTTAACTATCATTTTACCTACTTGCTTGATGTTAATTTTAAGTTGTATATAGCTCACCACCTCATTGATTCTAAATAGCATATAGGCAGCCAGTGTAAGCTTTTGAGCACAGGAGTGGTGTGTTGATGGTACCCTTACCCATCAACACTCTAGCCGCCAATATTTTGCAGGGGCAGTGACATTTGGGACAAGATTCGCCTTCTCACCTTCTCTCTGAATGCACAGATTC
Organism: Lacerta agilis; assembly: GCF_009819535.1. NCBI lineage: Eukaryota > Metazoa > Chordata > Lepidosauria > Squamata > Lacertidae > Lacerta > Lacerta agilis. The sequence goes on along the minus strand of NC_046316.1, from coordinate 24,401,077 downwards.
TAATTTCTGAAGGGCTTTTAGTTACACGATTTTGAAAGAAATTTAAATGATTTAAACTATGCATACCAGTGCAGGACTGAAAGAATGCGTTCCTCCATTACCTGTCATGTGGAGAGGTAGATGAAGCAGGTGCCCTCAGCTTTCTAAGGCAACTTGAGCAGCAGATGTTATTTAGAAGTAGCAAACTGGTAAGGAAATATGCAAATAATCAGGGAGCAGTTTTTGGAGGTGAGACCAGAGAAGCACTTTCCCGCAAGATACCATGCCATTTATACCCTCAAGAAAAGCTGTGAATTTGAGGGTGTCCAGCTTCGAAGCCCACTGGTACTCCACCCTGCAACTGACAGCTGAATTTTATCTTCTTTCTTTTGAAAAACCTTCTGAATATTTGGCAGATACAAAAGGCTACGCATTACAATACTCAAGGAACGCAGAAACAGGGGCACTGTGGACAATTAATTTTACCCTAGCTCCCAACTTCAACCTGTCCCAGATAATTAATGAAAGCTAAATAAAAATGTCTTAACATTATATATAGTGTTAGAATGCTCACCTATGATCAGCATGGACAGTAAGAGATTTGCTCCAGTATCCAGTGAATTTAATATGGATTACTTTACTTTTGTGGAATCAAGCCTGGCTTGAGAGTTGTGAAATGGAGCTTAATTATGGAGATTATCTTTTTAAAATCTGAAGGTATTTTCTTTCTTAATATGCAAAAAAAAAACATCTAAATTATAAAAATACAGAGATTTTATAAAAATTGTGGTTCAAAAACATTATAGGAAAAAAGTAGGTCAAGAAGTACAGAAATTGTAATGCTACACATATAAAAAAATCTATGACTATATTTCATAAAGACTATACTTTCAGAGGTAATTTCTATAGAGTCAAACTGATGGTAGCTTTCTTAGCATTGGTCTCATTCGCTTTCCTCAACATTTTGCTAATAGAAAAGTCTATGACTTTGCTTTGCGCCCAATCCACATTTTCTAAATGTGTTCCGAAAATGCCGAATGCCACCTGACAAATCAGGCATGAGATGAGCATTTTCTAAGACCTCTTCTGCTGAAGCCAGGAAACATCTTGTCTTCCTTAATGCTCTTTTGCCCCTGGCAGCCAGCAATTGAGAAATCATCCCTGCTGTTATGATACACTAGTTGCCATTTGAGCCATGAGGCTGAATGACTGCTGCTGCCCTTCTGAAGGTAGCTTTGTTAAAGCGGATGGCATGGTCTCATTCTACATAATCAGGTAGTTTGCCGCAGGGGGCCAAATGCAGCTCTCCAGGCCTTTCTAGCTGACCCACTGAATTCTGCTCAGGCCACACACTCTTCCTGGATGCTTTGCACCCACCCATGGGAGTTTTTGCCTGGCTGGAATGTGAAATGGGCCATATGGGGGTTTTGACTTTTGTATGGCTGGAATGTAACCTACTGTACAAAGGAAAGAATAATATCAGTTTCTACACCCCGGGTCTCTGGCCCTGCCCACCTCTGTTGGGGGGGGGGCAGTGTTACTGTTTTTTCAAGCGCAGGCAAAGCTGCAGGGACTTCTGTCTCACAACCACCTCCTGTTTTCCGTTCCATCCTTTACTCATTGCATGCAGCCCTGTTTCCATTCCACAGCACTGCCCCCTCCACACACAAAAATGACATTGTTCATCTCGCTGTTGCGGCAAATCTATGTAACTTCCATAATTGTCATTATGTTATTCCACCTTGTTTATTTTAATGCAAAGAAAACACAATGCAAATTTGGGTGGGTGGGCAAGCGTGGGAGAACCTACCGGTAATCAGCTACATACCATTTGTGGACTGAAAGCAACAGTAGAAGCAAATGTCAATAGTATTCACTAGATTGATTACTGTTCTGGACATGTGACATGCAAGCGATCACTGGGAATTTCTGCTTCTGTTTTCAACAAAATTCTCTGATATTCCTACAGTAAATCTGACTGTGCACGCTTAAATCTTCTGCAATGAACTTGCGGGTTCCCTCGTACTCTTCCGCAATACTCGCAGGATTCCTCACTTTCAATCACTGAGTGATTATTACTCTTCAAAATTTCTTGTTTCATAAGCAGCCTAATTCCAAATCGTCTACCTCAAGAGACCTACTATTTCTTCACTGCTGGCAGCTCTGCCATATCCCTCATTGTCAAAATTAAGACTTTAAGCTCCATTTCCTATAAAGCAAAGCACCATGTGCTTTGATGTATAACCCAAACTGTGTGCATGCAATGAATAAGTTGGGACATAGAAAGAATGTAGAACATGGTGTAGTGGTTTCTGGTTAACACAAAGTTAACAGTCCACAGCAAGTATGTTCTGACACTGGATGCTCCACCCACGTTTGGGTGTTCCTTTGTGTATATTATTTATTGCCTTTGTGTTTTCTGTAGGCTGGAGGAAGCAAAATGGAGTGCTCTCCAGGCTGAGTCTGTTTGTTCAATAAAATGCTCTAGATTAGAACATCTGTCTCAAGAAGCCTTATTTTTTTAAAAAAGATTTTTATTAAAGATTTTCAAAGGTCAAGAAGCCTTATTTGAGACATAACTTTTTCACTTCGAACATCTTGCTGCGCATATACTCTGCAAAAGGAAACAGCCAGCAAGAGCTACGCAGAAGAAGAGTGCCGGGCGATTTATGATTGTTGGCGTTTGGCCCGGAGAAGCTGATGCTTTTACATGGTATTGGCTGATGCTTTTACATGGTATTGACGGCAAAATCCAGCTTCCTGAGAACCTTAGCTTTCATTTGAATGAAGCAAGTTTTAGCCCTCATTGGTAAACAAATACATGATTGAAATTGAGTGGGCAATGCCTGCTGAAATCTTAGAAGCCAGATAAGATGAGACTGCAAGGTAAGATAGCCAGTGATCTATAATAGAGACACAGTGATCTACATAGCCTTATGCCCTTTCCCATAACTAACAAAATAAGAATTGTGCGCAGGGTAAGCTGCAGAGGAATGTAGAGGAAACTACGCTAAGTTATCTGATTTGTATCATAGGTAAAGGTCACAGAATTCAGCTTTCCCAGCACAGAGTTTGAATGGTCATCTAACACCAGCACTATTTTTAATACCTAAAGCTCTATTGACAATGCAGCTACAGCAATGGCTCACCTCTCCAAAAGGGTATGGAGAGGTGAACCATGCTGGCTTGGCCATGTCCACAGAATGGAAATTGGCAGGATCCCCAGGGACATGCTCTATGGGCAGCTGACTTCAGGCACCAGGCCCACTGGCAGACCAAGTCTGAGTTACAAAGATGTCTGCAGATGTGACTTGAAGGCTGGCAACATAATCCTACCATATGGGAATCCCTTGCAGATGACCACAGTGCCCAAAGACAGGCAGTCAGGTTGTGCATCCATAGCAGTGACCAGAGGAGGAATGACCTCTGAGAGGAACATAGAGAGAAGAAAAGCCACAGCGGCACAGCCAGACACTTTCATCTGTCCCAGCTGCAACAAAACATGTCTCTCTTGTATCAGTCTCTACAGCCAGGTGCTGCAACCTTCCAGCAGTTTGACTTCACCCCCAAAAGTGCACTCCTCCATTGTCTCCCAAGACAGACAAATGTCAACAGCAAAGCTCTGATCACATCCTGCAGTGCTAGCAAATCAAATTTCAAAGGGAGAAGAGACTGCAAAACCTTATGCAAGGAGGGCTTTTAACTCACCTTTAGGAATTGACCATGTTTTTTATTTCATTGATCCACTGAATTTGGTAGTGAGGATTCATAAGCAAGACCTCAGAGGACAAACATACATTCCAGAGCACTTCAAATGCATAGCAACAACAAACAGTTTCAAAACCCACTGATGAGCCAGATTGGAATCCAGCCTATCTGCAGCCACTTTAAATGCCTCTGAAAAATGGCAAACAAATGCAATTAGTGTTCAATAAGTATTTAATGCTAAGCAATGCATTTAAGTACTTTTATATGGCATTTTAATTGGAAAACACTCTGCTAATTACATTTATTGCACATTTCTGAACCTACCTGAATAAAATATTAAACGTAGCACCTTGAATGCTGCTGTTCTACCACAATGCCAAAAAAAAACCCGAGGGTCAGAAAGTTTGCCATAAGGCACCAGAAAAATGGTACCATCTGAGGGATATCAGCCCATAAGTTTCTGCTATGTTCTGGAACTGCATCATATGTTGGGTGGCCTGTTGATTTTAATGGATTTTCCTTTCCTTTTGCACTTAGCTCCAACTCATCCTATCCACCCAAAACAGGGCATGATATTCTAAGAGCACCATCAGGGCTGTAAAGGAACTGTAGGCAGTTTAACCAAATGCACCGTGTACCGTGACCCACCCAGTATCCTCCTTGCCTGGAACATTAGATGACAGCCAGAAGGCAAGTCCATGCTATTGTCTGATATAAATCCCCTAGTTCAACTGCGTTCCCCCAGTCCATACCCATATGACAGACTCAAGCCTGTGTTTCTACCACAGGAACCCAAGTAATTCCTCACCACTTTGAAGTGACAAGGTGTTTTTTTCTTTGCTCATACCAATACTGAAGTCATGATACAGGCAAAGCTAGATGTACTGTCATGTTAAGACTAATGCACCAGCCCAACTGGGGCCCCTGCTGTGGTTCAATTGCACGGCATTTCCAAGTTGTTAAAAGTGTGTTTTTCCCCATTTTCAGGTTTCTATAAAATTCTCTGCAGCTTAGAAATATTAATGTAAACCACGGTAGGAGAAACCATGTTCTAGGCTTAAGGGAAATTAGAGTAATGGCAGGCTGGCCAACATTTATTATTACTTCTTTACTCTTCTGCAATTTAAAATTCAGTATTTAAAAAATGGAACAATTACAGTAGCATGAATATAAAGTAGAATAGTCACTCCAAATAGCAAACAGGCCCACTGAGAAGCAAGAGGAAATGTTGGCATGCAAATCCTGAGGTTTGTAGAAGCTGTTTAAAAGAAAAACTGAGAGCCAAACCCCATCCCTCACCAAAAGCAACAATATACCCTCCAACATTTCTAGGATGAAGGATCCAGAAAATGCTACAGGCTTTATAGTTTAATATTATACAAGTCTGTAGACCCAATTTTAAGTCCCAATGAGTTCAGTAGGGGCTTATTCCCAGGTAAGTGGGCATAGGGCTTTGCAACCTTAATCTGACCTACAAGTCCTATTTTGGATTAGAGTGCCTTCTCCCTTGGAATGTAATAGTTTTGGGCTCTGTGCGCGCGTGTGTTTTAGAGGTTACCAACAGCAAACCTAGTCAGAGCAGAAAATTCAAGCCATTTATAATGCTCAAATCCCTCAATACAACACAGCCAGCCAAAGGTAGTGTGACTGAGAAACATATCACCTCTTCAGTAATACAAAGGCATGATAGCAATCAATGATGCAGCCTCTGGGTGCATTTCAGATCATGACATTCCATTCCGTTTCATACAAAGGGATGCCTTCCTTTATGCAGACTGCAAAATACACACACTTCTTCCTGCATCCTGATTTTAAAAACTATTTGCTACCAAGTCTTTCCTGTGCTATTCTTATTATAATTGCATGGTTCCTTCTTTCTACCTAGGACTGTGATGAGAATCCCTTGCATCAGTCTAGAATATATAGTCTTTTATTAATCATAACAATGTAACTATAAGAACGTAAGAAGAACCTGCTTGGTGAGACCACTGGCCCACCTAGCCCAGCATCCTGTTTTTGTTTTTTGTTTTTTTTTTGTTTTGTTTTGCCACTTACTATTTATTCAGAAAATGTATATACCGCTTAACAAAAATCTGCAGCTGATTTACAGAAAAAGAATCAAAGTACAATAAGATATGCACAAAGTTCAGAATACAATTACTGTAATACATTTCGAATGCAACATTTAAAACAGCCACTGAACAAGGTAGTGCTCTCAAAGATCTCCAATAGGCCTGAGTAAACAACCAAGCTTTTATGAGACTTCCCCCCCCTTCCCCCTCCCCTCCCACCCTCCCCTCTGGACAGACCTTCGTTCTTCAGGTCTTTATCCATGTACACAGTCTGTTCATTCGAGCTTGTATGTTTGGGTTGGCTTCACCCCTTTCTATCCAATTCCTGTAAAATGCCCATTTATTTGTAATTCTTTGGCATTTATTTTCCCAACTATCCTCTGCCGCTATCTGTGCAAATATTTCAGATTAGTACGCTGTTTCTATCTGTGCTGCTGGTTGCTCTTGTGTCCCATTTTAATTCTTCCTTGCTCCCATTTGGGGGGGGGGGGTTGTCACAGTTTAAATGCAGTAAAAAAAGGTAAAACACTACGTAGGGACATATGAGCAGTGTTTCACTGATATAGCAGCATAAAACGATTGAAAATTAAGCAATAAAAAGACAAGGTAATAACACATCATGAACGTAAAAGTAGGACATCATGTGTCCATCTACATTATCAAAACCATTCCTTAATGTTAAAAACCTTAAGTGTAGACCGCCCCAAGTCTGCAATCCTATGCACACTTACCTGGAAGTGAGTCCCATTGAACTCAGGTACAGGACAACAGCTATGAGATTATATGGTAAAAGTGTCAACTCCTAATAATGTTTGCTCAGAAGGAAGGTCCAATGTGTTCAATGGGGTTGATTTCCTAGTAACTGTGATTAGGATGGCATTTTAAGACTGCAATTATGTGCATACTTACCTGAGAGTAAGTTTCATTTCAGTCACAGGGCTTATTGTTGAGGAGACATGCATAGGGTTGGGCTATAAATCTAATTCACTGTTTTTCTTCTTCTTAAACCTTTGAAGTAGCCCAGCATGTTAAAATAAAAATAAAAATTCAGATGACCATGATGATTTTGGCTGGGAGATGATTTTACCATTTTTGTTTGCATCTGCCCAGTGGTAATATGATGTGATCATGTCCAATAAATGCTGTTGACACATAATGCTAAAAGCATAACCCTGATGAAAATAAAAAGCCTGAGAGAAAACCTCATTGCGTTAAGTGAGCAATAGCATTGGGAAGTCATTCACATTACTGGGAATATGTTACTCCGTTCCTAACAAGAGATGTCAAGTCTTTTGAAAAACAAACAAACATGGGTGTTAGCCTGGTTAAAAGAAAGTTGCATGCAGCGATTACAAATTTTGCAACCTGCCAGCCCATTGAGAGAAAGAGCCAGAATTACATTAAGAATATTTTCCTGTAGTTTATCTCTTACTGCCATCTGCAGGTCATATACAAACATTGTCTGTTCATTTTTGAATTTTAGAGCATCTTTATTTAGCTGTCCAGTGCTTCACATAATTATTTGAGGAGTGGGTGGGAATGGGATGGGGGGGGGTGTCCTCCACTAATGCTAGCTGCTAGTTTTAAAAAATTGAGGGGTGTGTGTAATGGAAGCTCCCGACAAGCAGGTCCCCCAAGACAACAGGGCACAATTAATTGGGCATTTCTTCTGCAGAGGCCCCAAAAGAATACATTTAATTGGAGCTTCTTCAAGAAAACTTCCCAGTGGGCCACAGTCATAATTCTTACTGCATTTCTGTGGTATTAGGCTGGGAAGCCATAGCCCTCTGAGACCACTCCAAAATAAGTGATTTGAGGCTCAGAGCCAGAAATGCTCTCAGATGTGTATTACCATCAACATTCACTTAGAGCATGAACACTCCACTTCATGAACGCCTTACATCTTGCCTAGTGCCAATAAAAGCACCATTATCTGTCCCACAGTAAATAACTCTATTACTTGACAAGTTTTCATTTCACAACATGATAAGGCCCTCTGTTTTTAACCTATCTAAAGCTTGTAACTTTGCATGCTACTTTCTGCCTCATGTGCTTCCTTCAGTCTGTGCTGTAGATGTGGGCATGGATTTAAACTTCTTGGGCCTGATCCCAGATCCCAAGTGTCCCTATTTTCCAGGGACAGAAGCCATCTCTGTTTCAGATTTGATTCCAGAATGTCCGGCTTTTCCTTCAGACACCCATTTTCATTGGATAACTGTTGGGAGGTTGTGGAGTTATAGGGAAGTCATTTAATGTTTTATTATGTTTTTATAAATGTTGAAAGCTGCCCAGAGTGGCTGGGGCAATCCAGTCAGATGGGTGGGGTACAACAACAACAACAACAACAACAGAATAGGACATTGGATAAATATTGGAGGGTATGTGATCCTAGTCTTATCACTTTCAGCACTCATGATCCCCCCCCTAAAGAATTCTGGGAGCTGTAGTTTGTTACAGCTGCTGAGAGTTTAGGGGAGACCCCATTCCCTTCCCAAAGCTACAATTCCCAGAGTTCTCTGTGAAGAGGGATTGGTTGTTAATTTGCTCTTGGAAGAAGAGTTTCCCAATGACTCTTATCATCCTTAACAAACTAGGGCTCCTGGAATTCTTTGGGGAAAGCCATGACTGTTGAAAGTGGTATCATAGCACTTTAAATGTGTGGTATGAAGAAGAAGAAGAAGAAGAAGAAGAAGAAGAAGAAGAAGAAGAAGAAGAAGAAGAAGAAGAAGAGTTTGGATTTGATATCCCGCTTTATCACTACCCTAAGGAGTCTCAACAAAATCGAAAATTCTTTCTAGTAGCACCTTAGAGACCAACTGAGTTTGTTCCTGGTATGAGCTTTCGTGTGCATGCACACTTCTTCAGATACAGGAGTCTCAAAGCGGCTAACATTCTCCTTTCCCTTCCTCCCCCACAACAAACATTCTGTGAGGTGAGTGGGGCTGAGAGACTTCAAAGAAGTGTGACTAGCCCAAGGTCACCCAGCAGCTGCATGTGGAGGAGCGGAGACACGAACCCGGTTCCCCAGATTATGAGACTACCGCTCTTAACCACTACACCACGCTGGCTCTCCATGAATGTGGTCCATATGAATGTGGACTCGAGTTGTCCAACAGCAATGCAGTAATGAAAGAGAAGGAGATGTTTAGTTGCAAGAGACGGAGTCAGTAGGAGAGAAGGGCGGCCATCTCTAGATGATCACAGAACTCTTGATTTCAGCCATTATTCAATGCTTTTATCACAAGTGGAGAGGGAGAGGGAGAGGGAGAGAGAGAGAGAGAGAGAGAGAGAGAGATTGTTTGGTAACTTTAGAATATGAACATCTGCAGAAGATGAAAGGCAAATGTTATGGTAGCACTGGCATCAATTTTAAGGTACCATAATAGCAGGTATGGAATTCTAATCACTGGAGTTTAACCCCCAAAACAGCAGCAGAAGACAGCTAGAACCATCAACAGTGCATTTAGATTTTTCCATGGTGTATTTGTATTTTACAGTTTTTATGAGAGAAAGTTAACCTTGCAAGTTGAAAGAGTAGTGGGTTTTTAGATATTTTCTGCCATCTAGAGCATTGAAATTGACACTGCATACATATGCAATAGAGATCTTACTTGGATGGGCAGTTCTCCTCCAAGCAATCCTGAATATTATGTTGTGATTGTGACAAGTGCTTCCAAATGAGAGTTTATTGCGGCATCAGTGCTGCTTAATATGCATGCATGTTTTTCACAGCATTCACATGGCATTGTTAGAATCAAAATGCCAGTCTGTATTTTTATTTTTAAAAAAACATTTAATCTAGATTCATCCTACAATAGAAAATCCAACAAGTAAATAACCCATTATATAGCCACAGTCACTGCTGGTGTGGATTTAGTGCATTTTTCTCTTTTTTATGGGTGGTTTTTCCATATATGTGATGACATTTTGGTGGTTAGTCTTTAATGCCATACATTGACTTCCATTTCCACCTCACATCAACACAGGCTAGCCATTTTGTTCCTGGTGGCCCAAACAATTCGAAGAAGGGACGTCTCATTTGCACTAACATTAACACAACCACATTTTCTATGGCAAGAGTTACAAAACAGTCACTATGCCCATTTTCCAAGAGCAATTTAAGGTAGCTCTTTGAATGCTTGTAAACAGTGATTCTGCCACATTCTGAAGTAAAGGTAAATGAATGCAGTGACAAGTGAAACAAATATTTATTTGCTGACTGAGACCCAAACCCCAATCAAGAAACTTTGGTGGTTGCATCCTATTCTAGCCTATCTCTTTGGCAATACTGGTTCAGTTGCCTCCAACATGAAAGTAGGAACACCCTAAATAATAATAATAATAATAATAATAATAATAATAATAATAATAATAATAATAATACCCCACCCATCTGACTGGGTTGCCCAGCCACTCTGTGTGGCTTGTATAAAAACATAATAAAACATTAAACATAAAAAACTTCCCTATCCAGGGCTACCTTCAAATGTCTTCTAAAGGTTGCAATTTATTTATCTCCTTGGCTCAGGGGTCACATAGCTCACATAACACATATCTTTCTACATTTCTCCAATGGAAATAGGAACATCCTAAGGAAAAGCGGGACATTCCAAGATCAAATCAGAAACCAGGATGGTTTCTGTAAATCCTGGACTGTCCCTGGAAAATAGGGACACTTGGTGGGGCTGTTATAGTATTTTTAACAATACCAGTAACAGTAAATTTTCCACTCTGTTTTCTTTCTGGCTAAAAGTCCCAAGTCAGAGGTCAGCATGGATTGGACTCATGACCTGACTGCAGATTCGGAAGCTAGCTATCTCTGCTACAAAGGAAACAAAGGCATTCAATTAAATATACAAGGAGGATTGCCTTGGTCGACAGCTCTGCATATCATTCAGATCCCACAGAGACAAGTGCAAATGAATGCATCATAACTCCTCACCAGTTCCACAGCCTTCCTAGTACTAATAAAACAAAATGATTCGGCTCCTCCATGATAATATGACAGCAACAATCACAGATAACAATGGCTCTCAAAGTGAACCATTCACAGTGGGATCAGGTGTTAAACAGGGTTGTGTTATTGCCCCAACTCTATTCATTATTTTCATTGCCATGATTCTACACTTTGTCAAAGGGAAACTCCCACTGGAGTAGAAATCATGTATCGAACAGATGGAAAGCTCTTCAATCTGAGCAGGCTGAAAGCAAAGAGTAAGGTTACCGTAACTTCCGTCATAGAGCTTCAGTATGCTGATGACAACATAGTGTGTGCACACTCAGAGGATGACCTCCAAACCATCCTAAATATCTTTGCAGAAGCTTACGAAAAGCTTGGCCTATCGCTCAACATCTAAAAACCCAAAGTGCTGCACCAACAAGTACAAAATGACCCCTCTGCAGCACCACAAATCCAACTCAATGGTGTAACGTTGGAAAAATGTCAATCACTTCTCCTACCTGGGCAGTTATCTCTCCACAAGGGCCGACATTGATGCCGAAATCCAGCATCGCCTGAGCTCTGCAAGTGCGGCTTTCTCCTGATTGAAGTGCAGAGTGTTTGAGGACTGGGACATTCACAGGGAAACCAAAATGCTTGTTTACAAAGCTATTGTACTACCAACCTTACTGTATGATTGTGAAACAAGGACCACTTAAAATGCCATCTCCAACTCCTTGAAAGCTTCCATCAACGGTGTCTCTGAAAATTTTTACACATCACTTGGGAAGACAGGTGAAGTAATACCAGCGTACTGGAAGAAGCAAAGATCACCAATGTTGAAGCAATGATTCTTCAACATCAACTTCATTGGACTGGTCAAGTTGTGCGGATGGATGCCTGATTATCATCTTCCAAAACAACTACTCTATTCCGAACTTTAAAATGGAAAGCGTAATGCTGGTGGTCAACAAAAGAGGTTTAAAGACTTCTCAACGCAATTTTTTTTTTTTTTTTAATGTGGTATAAACACCAACAATTGGGAAACACTTGCCTGTGAGCACTCCAATTGGAGAACAGCCTTTACCAAAGGTGTCATGGGCTTTGAAGACACTCAAACTCAGGAAGCAAAGGAGAAACATGCTAAGAGATAGATACGCTTGGCAAATTCACACCGCTATCAACTCCCGCCCAGAAACCAATGTCCCCACTGTGGAAGGACGTGTGGATCCAGAATTGGCCTCCACAGTCACTTACCGACTCATTGTTAAAACCGTGTTTATGGAAGACAATCTTACTCGGCTACAAGTGATCACCAAAGAAGAAGAAACAGAATGACAGCAAATAACTTTCTGGAGCACTCAACTGAACTATCAAGATTGCTTAAATAAAGATCAGGCATTCCATCTCACTCTGCTCCTCACACCATTGTCAAACCAAAACATAAACCAAAATTTAAGTCTACCATATAACACTTTATTCTAATGACTGCCACCACTACTATTCTAATGACTTCTGGAAAGTTCCTCCCAACATGCCTGGTTTGCAGGTCTGTGGAGTGTTTTACATGGGAGATCCCTTTATTTACAGTTTCAAATGGTACAGCCTTTGCTCATCTGGCTTAGATTCTGGTTCCCCCATATTTCTTCACTTACATTTTATGCATCCAAGTTCACATTTTCGCTTATTGCAGCCAGAAGTGTTTATCCACTCTCAGGTAAATGCTTTCCATCACTACTAAGAACTGAACAAGAATCAGGGGTGAGTGCTTCTCCAGGTGTAGGCCTGCTCCTCACTCCGTGGCAGTGGCACAACTGGTAGCAAATTCAGTCCAGAGAATGATCCACATCAGGGAGCCAGATCTCCAGCATGATTTAGCTTCTATGTCTCTTCGTGGCTAGCTTGCCTCTCAGGAGAGAACTGTGCCAACAAAAGAATCAATTGGTCCATGGTGAGTGAAAGGAGGTCCGTTCATTCTTCTATATAGCCCAGGGAAGACTCTTACAGAGCAGCTCTAGAATCTGTACAGCTGCCCATAATTGTTCTCTGACATCATTATGACATAATGAAAAGACAATACCACCTAGGGAATCCCACAGTACCCTTTTCCCTGTCATCAGCTGGCACTGGAGAAACCTAGACTCGTTGCCACTGTAAAATGAAGACACACAATGACTAAACTGAGATGCTAGTGCTTCCTTCCTCTGGCACAACATGATTTCTGCCATCACAAGCCAAAGTGTGGTGGGCTCAGCTCTTAGGTGAACGTGGTACAGGTTGCTTCCTCAACTCTTGGTCAGCATGTAGAGGCACAGGACCTCTGTCTTCACACCACCACTGTCTTGCCCATCAAACTGATGGGCCATCAGTTTGCACATAATAACCATTATTTCTGACGAAAATCTCATAGCACTCTGAATTACAGGGAAGTAATGATGATGATGAAGATGAAGAATGCCACTTGTCTTTATGGAAATTTAAGAGAGAGAGAAATCCATCCATCACAAGACAATGTTGATAACTATAATTGCACATATGACCCATGAGCTGAACTAATGAAGAACAGTCCTTTGAGTAATGTCTTCAGCTTCATGGAAGCCATTTGTTATTTGATAGAGAATCAATCCCGATGACTGGCAAAATGGGTCCTCACTTCTTTTGGCTCAAGATTTTGATGAAGGAGTTATTAATGTGTTTGAGATGAGCTCCATTCTTTAAATTCTGCTGTCACTCATGTGCCGGACATAAAGTGCTGAGGTTATCTATCGGTACAAAACTTTTAATATTCTTATATTAATAAATCTGAACTGGGCCAGAGTAAAGACTCTGGGTGTGCCATTAGGGACCTTTCTATATGCACAGAGTGGCATGTATTGTCAAGACATTCAGCTAAATGTGCAGAGATCAGGGCAACAGGCATAATTCTCTACCCACAGATATGACACACAAACTGGACTTTGCCAGTCAACCGCTTGCATTTGGAATTCTAAGGCCATGCAATGTAGAAGTCAGTTGGCCTGTCAGACATGGGCCCACCATTTGCTCGTACTTCAGCACAGGCAGAAGATGTGCACGGTGACGCTAATCATCTCCTTTCTGACACTGTAATATACTGCCATATCACAAAGTTCATTTGGCAATATATCATGATGTTGGAAATTGACCAGCCCTATTGGTGACATTAGCAGCCCCACCTGTACCAGAGTCGCTGGCCCAAACGGCCAATTGTGGACTTGCAAAATGCTGAGGCATAATTTGCTGCCACTTCTTGGTATTTACAAGTGGGTGCTCCTCTCCTCCATCACCCAGTCACCATCACCAATGATTTGTGGTACCTGTGGTACCTGCCCTCTTTAGCTCCCTGAACTAACCTGTACTGTTTATCTATATCTGCTTGCCTTGACAGGTCTCTTCTGAGTATTCCTTTCCCAAGCCTGTTGTTGTTGTTTGCTTTGAATCCTGCTCAACCCTGTCTGATCTGAGTTTGCCTGGTGATAATGCTCCCCAAATGTCATCTTTCTTCAGATGATGCTAATCGAGTTTGCCTTCAAAGGATGTGCCGATATTGCTCCCCTGGTGCAAAGCTGCCATATCTGTTTGGAAGACGGCAAGGAATAAATATTACAGTCATTAAAAGGCTCCGCTATGCCTCACTCTATTTTCTAAAGGGTATGCTGAAGCTGTTACTTGGCAATCTGCCAAGAATGAGCTGAAACCTGCCTCTAACATAAATGTCCTCATGGGTTTCCACTGAAACATCGTAAAAGCAAAATAATAATCTCTCTGTGAATTCCTGTCTATGCCGCTGTTACTCAACACCCTCTTAGTACGCCCAGATCCACCAAAACAATCAGGAGTTGGCAATCTGAGGCCCGCAGATGTTGTTGGACTACAACTCCCATCATCCTTGGGGCAATTTGGGGCAGATTAGAGTTGGAGTCCAGCAACACCTGGATAACATCTGCTTGCTCATCCCAGATCTAGATAAGTCCAATAGGGACTATTAATGGACGCTAAGTGAAGTATGTGGTGATGGTAGTGATGGTTCCCCCCCACCCCCGAATTAGCATTATTTGTGGATTATATTTTATCCCCTTTCAGTTCTAAAGTTTGCATCCCATTTTACAGAACAGAGGATATGGTAGGTTAAAACAGCTCTGCAGAAGTGGCAGGGAACTAAGATAAATTAGATAATGAATCACTAGCAGATCTTTGTGAATTTATCAAGGTGCCTTATACTGAAACAGACTGCTGGTCCATCTAGCCCAGATTGCTTGTTCTGACTGGCAGAGGATGTCAGGCAAGGTCCCAGACCTGCAGCCCACAGATTCATTCAAGTACAAAGCACATGCCAGGAGTAAGCAATGCGGTGACCTCTGGATGATTGCGGGACTGCAACTCCCATCAGCCCCAGAAATTATAGCTGTCAAGGATGATGAGAATCAGAGTCCAGGAGCCTCTGGAGGGCTTCCCCTCAGTCTTCCCCAGCCTTAAGCTTTCCTCAAAAGACTTATTTTTTTAGATTGTTCTTAAGGTGCCACACCCATCACTAGATACAGTCTCCCAGATGAGGTCTGACTAGCACAGAATTAAGTGGATTTTTTACTTCGTGTGTCTTGGAAACCATGGTTCTAGTAACGCAACCTAAAACTGTATTAGACTTTATTGTAGCATCACACTGCAAACTCTTGTTTCAGGTTGTGTGCAAGTACAGCCCTAACATCCTTTTCACATGTACTACTGCCAATTAATGTGTCCTCATTTTGCGACCTTGGTTATTATCCTCCATTCTGCCCTTCCTAGGTGTGTACTGGGATATCAGAGGTCCAAAAGCAAGCTAATGCTCCATTTTCTAGGTTAAGTGAAGTCTTTTTGTTCCTTCAATGTGCTCCTCAGAGAACTCTCTGGTTTTATTTAAGGAATTACGACTCCATTAACTATCCAAAATCCTTCAGCATTAGTTTTCAAACAGTTTTCCAGGGACCCTCAGGGTTCTGGTGTAACCTTTTAAGGGTTCTTCAATGAGAATATCAGGACCAGGAAATGAACTTCCCTTACATAACAGCTTGATTATCAGTACTCCCATTTAACCATGGCTAATATATTGTTTGCTCTGGGTGTCCATTATCTCAAGTTACAATTTCCTTTTGATTCTCCTGACAGATGCCAATGATTTGTTTTGTTTTTTTAATGTTATAGCCAGGATCCAAAGGATCACGTTCCTTTCTCCACATAGGCAACAGTTCAGGGCTTTCAGGGGGACAGGGGGAGACTCAAGTCACTCCTGCAAAGCAGAGAACCTTCCAGAGTGCCACTGATGTAGCACAAGAGGCTGCAGCTGGTAAGGGAAATTTCGTTAATCCCCTGCGCTTGTATGGAAGTGACTTTGGGCTCACTCAGCTATGAAGTTCACTAAGTGACTTTGGGCTGCCATGATACTTTAGCCTCCTCCCATGTTAAGGAATTGTTTTGAGGACAAAAGGGACCAGGGACCACAAGTGTCACCAGTGGCTCTTTGGAGAAAGGGAATGGAATGAAATGAAATGAATGAATAAATAAATAAATAAATAAATAACACATTTCCTTAGCAACTCTAAATTACTACACTCACACCAAATTCTGAAAGGTACCTCCCCTGCATTTCAATTATTTAGCTTAATATTTTAGAATTGTGATCAAGTACTGCTTTAATCAGTTGTAGAACTGTCTCAAGCAGTTGATCACTACTGTCAACTTCCTGTCAAATTTGGAATAGGATTCCATTCTCCTAAGTAACCAGCAACCAATTTACAATGCAGAACAGAACAGCTTAATCAATTACACAAGTAATTAGCTTCATTGCATTTTTTATGTTATGATATATCAATTTTCATGCTTCCTGGATTCATCTATTTCAGGATTCCAATTTGTAAGTTCTACAAACTTGATTAACTACAAAATGCTTGGCTTCATAGTGGTACATTATTGTAAATAAAAGGTGGTTCGCTCACTTGGGAAGCAATTTTAAAATGATAAGTACTTGATGATGTATGGCCTATAAGCGGCTGAAAGATAATTGAATATAGTCAGCTGTTTGTAAATTCAACATTATTTAATTACATGTAATTAGATTCTTTGTAAATGTAACATTGATAGTTGAATGCTGTCCTATTAAACTGATTGAAAGCACCTGCAATGTGTAATTAGCTTTTCCAACACCAAACTTTTACATACATACATACATATATCCACACACACACAAAATCCATGCCAATTATATTATTACCTTCCTAGCTGATTGCTAATATGTTTGATAATTTAAAAGTACATTTATAAGTAAGTATGTATATGAATTACATTCATGAAAGGAGAGGCAATGATGAACTGGAATGTATATGTAGGGGAAGAGTTGCTCTTTTTAAATTGGCCTGGAGGTTTCCAAGAGCAGTGCCTTTGATGGACCAGCACCATCAAGCTTTGGTACTTTATTATTGGTGGCCACTCCAATCTTGGAGCTTCCTTTTAGAAGTCAGAAACAGCACATGGCCTAACTGAACAAGTACTCAATGATCAGGGATTCTGGAGGGTTATATTCTGGACCATGTAGTTCAGCAAGCTGTTTCCACAGTGGCTATTCCAACATCTCTGAGAAAACTTCCAAGCAGAAACACAAGGGCAATATCCATCTTCTGCTGGTATTCCTCAGCAACATGTATGCCACATCTGAACCTGCAGATAGTATATGGGTATGTCTGTGTTTTGCACTTGGGGGTGACCTCTGTTGATGTCAGAATGTAACAGTCAAAGTTCAAGGCCTTGTGCTCTAACAGATTGTGAAAGGGAGATCATGTAATCATAGAATTATAGAGTTGGAAGGGACTGAGAGACATCAAGCCAAAATTCCTACAATGCAAGAATCACAACTAAAGAATCCATAACAAATGGTCATCCAACCTCTGCTTAAGACACCTCCAGTATGGAGGGTCTACCACATTCCAAGGGAGTCCATTCCACTGGCAAACAGCTCTTACCATCAGAAAGTTCTTCTTGAAGTTGGAATCTCCTTTCTCATAATTTGAATCCATCAGCATGAAGCAGCAGGAAACAAGCTTTCCATCTTCTATGTAAAGGGTAAAGGACCCCTGGACGGTTAAGTCCAGTCAAAGGCGACTAAGGGGTTGCAGTGCTCATCTCGCTTTCAGGCCGAGGGAGCCGGCATTTGTCCACAGACAGCTTTCTAGGGACATCCTACCGTACCCTCCCAACTTTTCTCCAATAAAAATAAGGACATCCTAAGGAAAAGCAGGACATTCTGGAATGAAATCAGAAACTGGGACAGCTTCTCTATATCACAGATTTCTCTGGAAAATAAGGACACTTGGAGGGGCTGCTGTACCAGCACTGCAGTGCTGGCTTTGGAGCAGATTCCCTGAAATAGCTTGCAAGATCTTACCCAAATCTCATGAGATCTTTTGCTGTCCTTGATATCTTGCAAGACTTTGATGAGACCTCACAAGATCTTGCAGGAAACCAGCACCTATACTGGCACCGCTTCTCTGGCAGAGGTGGGGGCACGAAAGGAGGCACTCATGGAGCCTAATTGTAGAGTGCTTGGTATCTGGTGGGAGGGGCTTGTGCTTTAAAAAAATAAAACCACTTTTCAAGGTACAGACAAAAATGACAAAACTAGATGCTTCTCATGTGGAAAAATAGGAAATTTTGCAAGGAATTGTACAAAACAAAGTGGCACTAATAAAGAAAAGTTCCAGGGTGGCGACAGAAAGCAAACTAAAAATGCTTTTGCAGTTCATCAGAATTATCTAGCAATATCAAGTTAAAGGAAAAACTGATGCTATTAACAGTTAACTCTTGTAGTTGGTTAATTGATTCAGCAGCTTCCAAGCACATGATACGTGATGCTATTTTTTTTTCAGAGAATTAAATGAAAACTCATCAGAGACAGTTACAGCTGCAAATGGCAACAAAATACCTGTGCAAGGAAAAGAAGCAGGTTTGCTCACGTGTGTTGCAGGTATAAAAACTGTTTGTAATGAAGTGAGAGATGTAGTTTACTTGCCGGAATTAACAGTCAGTTTGCTGAATGTGCCAACCCTGACCAAGCGTGGTTTTAATGTAAATTTTAATCGCAACAAATGTGCACTCACCAAAGATGGAGTTTTGTATGCACAAGGTTTTGAAAATAATAGAGTCTTTGTGCTGGATACGAGAGAATATGGTCAAGAAGAATTCAGGTGCAACCTGTGTTCATCTGTAGCACAAAAGGCTTGGATATAGAGACTTCAGGATTATAGCAGACCTGCCAAAGAAAGGTTTGGTGAGAGGAATGGAAATGAAACCTTGTAAAGTTGACCTGAATAGTGGGGAAGGGAACAAGACCTTCTATCTCCAAGCAAAGCCTCTGGTGGACGGGGCTTGTGTGCTTTGCTCCGGAATCAGCCCCTCCCTTCAGTGTGTGTTCAGTTCTGTTCAGTTAGTTAAGAATGTCCGTTAAGAGGGACCAACTGTCTCTTCTTGTTTCTTGCCTCAGACTTGCCTCCTGTTGCTGTACAGTGGTACCTCTGGTTACGAACTTAATTCGTTCTGGAGGTTCGTTCTTAACCTGAAACTGTTCTTAACCTGAGGTACCACTTTTGCTAATTGGGCCTCTCACTGCTGCCACGCCGCCGTTGTGCAATTTCTGTTCTCATCCTGAGGTAAAGTTCTTAACCTGAGGTACTACTTCCGGTTTAGCGGAGTTTGTAACCTGAAGTGTTTGTAACCCAAGATACCACTGTATTTGGTTTCTCTCATGATGTTATTTTGTTACAATTTTCTTTATTATTAAAGCTTAGTTTACATTTACGTGAGCTACTAATTTTTCTCAAAGAAAAATTCATGGATGGGTTGGCCTTGCCTGAGGTCATTATGGGCATGCACACTTGTATCTGCTTACCTGTAAACACACACCTTCAGTTTTTCTTTAAAAATAATAATACAAGTTTCTCAATCTACCAGCTTTGCACAAAACAGCAGCCATATATATGTTTGTGTGTGTGTTGCTCCAAGCCAGGAAACCTGAGATCCATGGGAATTTGTTCCCATATGCACATACACCTTTTGTGATCTACTATGCTTGCACAAAAGAGCAGTCCAAACATAAAAATTTAAGCGGTGCCTCACTCCAAACTAGGTAAGCATTTGGAAGTTGTTCACATGAAAGGCTGCCTGTCGCTTCATTTCCCCCCCATCTCCTCTACCCATGGGTGTAGCCAAGGGAGGGCAGGAGGGTCCACAAATCTTGTGGGGAAAGGCAGATTGCAGCCTTTTCCCACAAGGGAGACAGCACCCAGCAAATCACCACAGGCAGGGATTTTTTCATTGGAGACCCTGGGTGGAGTAGTAGGGGCAATCTCACCCTTTATTTCCACACTATGGCTCCAGACCAAATCATCTGTCAGGAGAGCTACAGCCTGGCCAGGATGCCTTTCCTGTTATACCTTCTGGGCTTGACAAGGCATGTGACCCCCACCTGTCCTGAGTTTACTCCGGTTGAGGAATCACACACCTACTCCCCAAACTAGCGAGCTCCACCTAGGCTGTGGGTCCTTGCCTGCCTTCCCTCAAGAATTGCCTTCCCTCAGATTGTTTGATCAATTTTGTAGGTACTCTCTTGACGGCAGAGTACATGATTTCACTTTTTTGAGTGTTTGAGATACCATAGTTGTTTGAGATATTGCCTGAAAAAGAGATTCCAGTGATTCCAACAGTTTACTGCAGGGAGGGCTAACCCTTTTCAGACCAAGTGCCACAATGACTCATGGTCAACCCCCTAGAGGCTGCATATTGAACTAGCAAGGATGCTATAAAGGCAAGGCTGCCTTCCAATAGACCATGCCCTAGCCACCCCTGGTTTAGTGTTTCTGATAAAAATCAATGCCAAGTAAAATGAAGAATAATGGGATTTCACCCCAAAAAATATGCAGGCCCTACAAGTGTGTGTAGACCTAGTTTCATAGTTCTGCTGGATCTCTCAGCTGCCTTTGACACCACTGACCATAACATCCTTCTGGACCATCTAGAGGGGTTGGGAGCTGGGGGCACTGTTATAGTGGTTCCGCTCCTTCCTCCTGGGCCGTGTTCAGAAAGTGGTGGTGGGGGATGAGTGTTCAGACCCCTGGGCTCTCACTTGCGGGGTGCCTCAGGGTTCTGTCCTCTCCCCTATGCTCTTTAATATCTATATTAAAGATATAGATCATCAGGGGGGTTGGGCTGGATGTTCATCAGTATGCGGATGATACCCAGCCCTACCTCTCTTTTAAATCAGAACCAGCGAAGGCGGTGAAGGTCCTGTGTGAGTGTCTGGAGGCTGTTGGAGGATGGATGGTGGCTAACAGATTGAGGTTGAATCCTGACAAGACAGAAGTACTGTTTTTGGGGACAGGGGGCAGGCGGGTGTGGGGGACTCCCTAGTCCTGAATGGGGTAACTGTGCCCCTGAAGGACCAGGTGCGTAGCCTGGGAGTCATTTTGGACTCACAGCTGTCCATGGAAGCGCAGGTTAATTCTGTGTCCAGGGCGGCTGTCTACCAGCTCCATCTGGTACGCAGGCTGAGACCCTACCTGCCCGTGAACTGTCTCGCCAGAGTGGTACATGCTCTAGTTATCACCCGCTTGGACTACTAAAATGCGCTCTATGTGGGGCTACCCTTGAATGTGACCCGGAAACTGCAATTAATCCAGAATGTGGCAGCTAGACTGGTGACTGGGAGTGGCCGCCGGGACCACATAACACTGGTCCTGAGAGATCTGCATTGGCTCCCAGTACGTTTCCGAGCACAATTCAAAGTGTTGGTGTTGACCTTTAAAGCCCTAAACGGCCTCGGTCCTGTATACCTGAAGGAGCGTCTCCACCCCCACTGTTCAGCCTGGACACTGTGATCCAACACCGAGGGCCTTCTGGCGGTTCCATCACTGCGAGAAGCAAAGCTACAGGGAACCAGGCAGAGGGCCTTCTCGATAGTGGTGCCTGCCCTGTGGAACGCCCTCCCATCAGGGGTCAGAGAGATAAACAACTACCTGTCATTTAGAAAATACCTGAAGGCAGCCCTGTTTAGGGAAGTTTTTAATCTGGGACTTTGTATTATATTTTGATATTTGTTGGAAGCCGCCCAGAGTGGCCGGGGAGACCCAGCCAGATGAGCGGGGTATAAATAAATTTTTATTTTTATTTTTATTATTATTATTATTATTATTATTATTATTATTATTATTATTATTATTATTATAGACCATGCAATACCAAGGAGGGTTGGCTGTGTTCTTGAGCCTTAAGTAACTGCAACAACGTGTATCTGAGATGGGAAAGCAACGCTGCGAGAATTCAAACCACAGAAAGGTGCCAACTATTATGAGACACCTCTGAAGTCAAAATCACAGGGTCATTCAATTTAGCAAAATTGGTGAGCTACATACTTCATTTTTCAGGGTAAGTCAGCCTACTGATTCTTCTCTATTGTCCAGAGGCTACTTTTGTTTCTGCCAGTAATGCTTTACGTAGTATCCTGTATACAGTATACTTGCCCTTCCCTTTGCCAAAGGATTTATATGAATCTCCTCCTTCCTGTGCACAGAAAGACATAGGCAGAATGTTAGCCTGTCTTCAGACAGATTTACAAAATTTTAATATAAATGTAAGAGAATCGTTTTAACAGTAAAGAATAGTAACCACAGCATTTAAAAGGTGTTTTTATTAGCCATTTGAAACATCACTGGAATAAAACAGCCTCATTAAAGATACATGATTATTTATCCGACATGAGAACTATTTCATTATGTGTCAGTAAGTTGGTGGAGAATTATCTTAGCAACTCACTTCTGCTTCCACAGGAGCTATATTTTCTCTTACAAAAATATAGATTTATAAAGCTTTCCATAATTATAAGCAAAACTCCACATTAAAAATGGGTCTTCCGTTTTTTTTCTGTTGTTTGGACATGAACACCAACATAAATTAATGAATTACCCAATGACATGGACAAAAAGTCCTGGCTGCTATGTTTTGGAACTTTAAAAAATGAAATATGCAGAAGTATATATAAAAAAGCCCCACAAACCAAATAGTTCATCAAGTTTAATAACCAAGTGCTGAAGCAGGGTGTTTAAATAAATAATAGATATTTAAAGGATTGTAAGCCAGGTATCATAAGGGTGTTTTATCATTATTATTTTGCTATGCTTACTTTATTTTAATAGTTGACACTGAAATCATAAACTGTAAATGTAGATCGTTGTCAGCTGAGTCTTTGCCAGACACCAAAATGATTTGACAGCTGACAGCTTGAATAATATAAACTGTGGGCCTTGTTTCCAGCAGGCTATCAAAACACCATTTTAACCTTCCATTTTCCCATATATCAAGGGCAAAATGAAAAGAAATCCCTTTGGTATAATGTCATATTGTGAAAACTCTTGTTAGGACTGGATTCAAAGAACCGTAAGGAAAAGAAGTGGCAATGCAATATTGCAAAGGGTTTGCAGCTCACGCAGTGCTATACTATAGTAGGGAGGGTGTATGGCAGGCATAGGCAAACTCGGCCCTCCAGATGTTTTGGGACTACAACTCCCATCATCCCTGACCATAGGTCCTGTAAGCTAGGGATGATGGGAGTTGTAATCCCAAAACAACTGGAAGGCCGAGTTTGCCTATGCCTGGTCTATGGTGTTTCTCATGATTCAGTTTATGCAAAAAGCTCTTGTGCAAAAAGATGAACAGTTTTGGATTTACTTTCATTTCTACACTTTACGGCACTGATGTGGGCTATGTAATAGCCCTTCTGCGTGGAAGAATCTTTCTGCAGATGGATGGGCACATTTGTATCCAACCCATAATCACATATAACACTTTCTGCCATGATACATGGAAAGTCATTGATAACTTGCTTCACACAAAACCTGCATTTCCTAATTGAGCACTTACCGTAACTGTTTCTAACAGCAGGTTTGTACTGCAATATATTTAATTCTTACTACAGACAAGTCATATTGCAGCAACAGTTTGAAACAGTAACAAAAGGCATCTTTGGTCTTTATAAATATTGTGGAACATTCATCTTAAAACATGAATACAAAAATATTGGCATCATGAAGAGTGTAAAAAGTAACAACGCCTAAATATTCCAGGCTGACCTGTAACCCTCCATTCTGAAGGTGCTTTAAGAAGAGTATGCTAAGGATATCCTGAGCCTATTTAAATAAGCCAGATGCAACAATTAAATACCTTCCTCTTGCTTGCATGTTTAGGATTACAGTAAAAATCCCCAGTATAATTTAACACTTACACAGTTAAGTCATCTAATCAACATAGAACTAGTCCTTTTGTTACCGAAGACATAAATCACCAGGTAATTCTGAATGTCCTAGAAAGTTTATAGAGTGTGGCAGTTTAAGGTAGATATTTCATTCCTTCATTGTTCCTCGTGAGTTTGTATAACCCCTTCCCCACCCCCTTCACAATTTAAGTTCACATTATTGAGCGTACTGGGATTCCCAAAATACTTTTAAGAGTTGAATTCTTGATGGCACCACACCTCAACAGTGGAAGTACTGTTGTCATTTTCAACCAAGATATGGTTTTTGCACACTAATTGCTTTCTTCTAACTGATTTACCTGTTAAGCAGATGGAAAATAAATTATTAGAATGTGTTGTTGTTTTTCTACAGCTATCTACTATTATTACCAGTCACTATTATTATTAATCACATATAATACCCAACATTTTCTAAGCGCTATACAGGGATTAAAAAAGAAGACAGTATCTGCCTGAAGGCTCACAATCTTAGCAAGACACAAAAGGAAAGGGGAGAGAAGAGAAAAACAAGAAAATTATGGTACCAGATCTTGAATCTCAGCAATATTATCTATACTGGTAGGTCTCCTGCCTTCAAGAGCTCATTACACAGAGAATCCAGTAGCCCTGACAGGTAACATGGCAGAGAGCAAAGCATGTTTACCGTTGGGTATGTTGCTCTAGAACAACTGGAGCTGTGTGACAAATTATAAATAACTCTGCTTCTATAGGGCTATGTAAAGTTTTTAATTGTGTTTTTACAAATGCCTTTGCAAAAAATAATATGCTAAATGCTCCAACCTAATTTAATAAAATAAAATAATAATAATAATAATTTATTTATACCCCGCCCATCTGGCTGGGTTTCCCCAGCCACTCTGGATAGCTTCCAAAAGAATATTAAAATACAATAATCTATTAAACATTAAAATCTTCCCTAAACAGGGCTGCCTTCAGATGTCTTCTAAAAGTCTGGTAGTTGTTTTTCTCTTTAACATCTGGTGGGAGGGCGTTCCACAGGGCGGGTGCCACTACCGAGAAGGCCCTCTGCCTGGTTCCCTGTAACTTGGCTTCTCACAGTGAGGGAACCACCAGAAGGCCCTCAGCACTGGACCTCAGTGTCCGGGCAGAACAATGGGGGTGGAGACGCTCCTTCAGGTATACTGGACCAAGGCCATTTAGGGCTTTAAAGGTCAGCACCAACACTTCAATTTCAATTGAATCTAACTATTTCAAGTGTTTCAGTTACATGAGCATTTAAATACAGTCATACTTTGGATCCTGAACACCTTGCAACTCGAAACATTTTTGCTCCCGAACGCCGCAAACCTGAAAGTGAGTATTCCAGTTTGGGACTGTTCTTTGGAATCCAAACGTCTGGTGTGGCTTATGTGGCTTCTGATTGGCTGCAGGAGCTTCCTGCTGCCAATCAGAAGCCGCGCTTCGGTTTCTGAACATTTTGGAAATAGAACAGACTTCCAGAATGGATTCTGTTCGAATTCCAAGGTACGACTGTACTGAAAAAGTTACCTGACAAATTTTGCCACAGCTAATAGCTACATATGTCAAATAGAAATAATTCACTTGTACAATGCATGTTCTTTAAGAATTAGCAACTGTATATTTTACATCAACCAAATATTTTTAAAATATATTCACAAAAACGTTCATTTCCTCTGAAATGATAAACTTTTCTCTCATCTGAAAACCTTGACTGAATACTTTGAAATGTTCTATAGATTTAAAGAGTATACATTAAATAACTGTAATTCTCAAATGCCACTGCTATTATAGGATCAGAATTACATTTCTTTTTAAAGCGGCCATGGCAATTTTGCTAAAACTTATCCATGACAACAACTAAAACAGACAAAACTAAGACATTTAACCATTTCCAAAGTTTTATTTGCCATATGTCTGTTGCTATAGGAAAATATTCCAGATGGCTTTCATAATGATGGAATGAGAAATATGAAACCAAGAGCTCTTCCTGATACCACACATTAAATAGCCTATCAGTAACAGCATGACTAAGTAAAAGCAAGCAAGGAGACGAGTGAATGAGATAACACAGAAACTCTGCTAAGAACATCAATTCCTATATACAAATAAAAAACAGATTACATCCAACATTTGGAGAATTCTTTCTCGTTAGACATTGAAAAAGATATTAAGTATGTACATTTGAGAAATAAGGAGAAAGGGGGGGTACTGTCAGATTTCAAATAAATTAGAGACTTCCTAGATTCTAACAGGGACAGAGGTTACTTCAAAAAAATCAAAAAATCATTTTTACTCTGCCTTTTTGTTTTTAAGTATTTGGTAGGTAGGTGTCTGCAAATCTTCAATGGTCTCTGCAATGGGTTTATTCACAGTTTCTGGTAGTAGAAGAGTAAGGAAACCAGCTGACAATCCACTGATTCCAAAGACCACAAATGGTACAGATGGGCCAAGGGATTTCTAGAAGAAATTAGTAATAAATTCATAATCGATACACACACACTTATACAAGTTACTGAAGAACAAATACCAACAAATCTATTACCCACTCAGTTCATATGCATATTCCCAAGACAGTCATTTGAAAAAATATAATTGTATATATACAGATCCCCATAGGTTATACAGCAATAATAATAATAATAATAATAATAATAATAATAATTCAATGACAGCTCACTTTAAGTCCTGTTATCAATGGGTTGTATCTAATGCTAGTCCTACTCAGAGAAGACCTACTAAAATTTACAGCTGTGGTTAACTTAGGTTTCTTAATTTCAATTGGTCTACTGTGTGTATAACTTAGCACATCAGCTATGGCCATGGATAACTATAGCATATGTATCTCTGCTTCATTTAGTGTTAAATATCATTTGTGTGTGTGTGTACGCGCGCACACGTGTGTGTGTGTGTGTGGGTATAATGCAATACAAT
This sequence comes from Lacerta agilis, assembly GCF_009819535.1. NCBI lineage: Eukaryota > Metazoa > Chordata > Lepidosauria > Squamata > Lacertidae > Lacerta > Lacerta agilis. The sequence goes on along the minus strand of NC_046316.1, from coordinate 24,374,121 downwards.
GGAGAGAAGTAAAGTCATACTACTTACCAGGGAAGGGACAAATGGTGCCAAAATACCACCAAATCTACAAGTCATCGAACATACACCTAAGCCAGCATTTCTGTTTCAAAAAGAGAATTTGTGTTAAGTTTCTGCAAAATATTTGCCAGAGAAGAGGAGATCAACACTGAAAGCTTTCAATTTTGTTAAACAGTTAATGCATAACAAGATTGTTTTGCTGAAATAATCATGTAATCTTTACCCCAATCCAAAAAATTTACAATGTATTACAATACTGGTTATCTTGTTATATTAGTTTCCATACAATTGACTTCCTAATCAACATCCTGTGTAACTTGGAAGAAAGCAAGGTGAATTTTAGAAAATGGCATCTTACCACTAGGTGGTGATAAAACACCATTTTTAAATTTCTCCATAGTATGTAAAGCATATTTTTACTAAATGATACTATTATAGGTTTGGGGTGGGACCCCACCTAAACCCTGGAAATTCATAAATGGTAGGATTTTGATTATTTGGGGTATGAATGAAAATAACAAGGTGCAGAACTGTGCCTGACAAGGAATTGCTGGGTTGGCTTATGCAAACCAGCCTGGCCCAGCTAGTGAAGAACAAAGCCATTAACATGACAAAAGGAGTTGATGGCCCATCTAAAAGGAATCCATAGGGACGTGGGTGGCGCTGTGGTCTAAACCAATCACTGAGCCCAGGGCTTGCCGATCAGAAAGTCAGTGGTTCGAATCCCCACTATAGGGTGAGCTCCCGTTGTTCGGTTCCAGCTCCTGCCCACCACCTAGCAGTTCGAAAGCACATCAAAGTGCAAGTAGAGAAATAGGTACCGCTCCGGCAGGAAGGTAAACGGCATTTCCGTGTGCTGCTCTGGTTCGCCAGAAGCGGCTTAGTCATGCTGGCCATATGACCCGGAAGCTGTCTGCGGACAAACGTCGGCTCCCTTGGCCTATAGAGTGAGATGAGCACCGCAATGCCAGAGTCGTCCACCACTGGACCTAATGGTCAGGGGTACCTTTACCTTTAAGAGGAATCCTTGGTCCTGGGCAGACAGAGATTGCTAAGGTGTGCTTGAAAGAGGAAGGGAGAGAACAAGGACAGAGATCTGCCTTGGGCAAGCTGGCTGAAGGGAGGCTGGGAGAGATGTCTTGGATTCTAGTGCTGCACTGTTGTGGGGAACAAGTCCCTCTTGAGATGACAATGCTATAAGATCTGGATTCCCTCCATCCAAACTCAGGTGTAAATACACGAATAAATCATATTTCTTAAAGCAATGACAACCTCCACCACATCTTCAATTCTCTAAAGGAACACAGACCCTGGAATATCAGGCATGCCTTGGCAGGGACTGGGGGGGGGGGCAGGTAACAATACAAATGTTTAAGCAGAGAAATGTATTCAAGTATGCAATGTTGTTTCAAATGCGATTAGCTGATCACATATGGAATCCTATTCCTTATTCAAGCCTCTAAACATGTAACTCAGAAACAGGAATGTTAATGCTGGCACACCTGTTGCTTGTACGCTGAATGTAGTTGTCGATGAGGTTTAATTTCTTTGTGCATTATTGCTCTTGGTATATGAGAACCATATGAGATTTGAAGCCAACTTTTTTTAAAAAATACAAAAAGAAAATTGTTTACCTCACTACTGTTGGGTAGAGTTCTGAAGTGTAAATATATATGATGTTGAAAGCAGCACTTACAGTCAATTTCCCATATAAAGCTAAGATGCTGGGACTGAATAAAAATCCTAAAACAGAATTTGAAAGAAATGTGTTACCCATTAAGTAAAATGGCACACAAAGGAAAAGTTCTGATTTGGCCACATTTGGAGAAGATTCCACTGAAAACAAAGAAATTTGTATTTAAGTTCAAGTGGCAGCTTCTAGCTTGTGTCAAAAGTTCTACTTTGGCATTAAAACACTGCATGCACTTGCTTTCATGCCTTATGATGAGATGAATTCTGTGTGTATAATGCTTACTTAGAAAAGGACATATACTCACCACCTCTATTTTCTGGTAGTAACATGGTGAATATACAGGCAAGGCCTGAAAATATCAAAAAAGCAGTTGTACTTTTACGTCTTCCTGACCTAAAGAGAAAACATAGCAGAAGCTCAGACTGAAATCTCTGCAAAAATGTACCGTATATCGCGGCGTATAAGGCGACCCCCAACTTTTCAAGGTGAAAAACAGAGTTTGGGGTATACTCACCCAGCCCGGGCTCCATGGTGGCTGAGGTGGTGGCGGCGGCTGGAGTGGCGGGGAGAGCCTCCCCTCTCGCCACACAGGAGCCCTCTGCGCTTGCCGCCCACGCGCAGAACGGCCTCCATGGCGGCGGCGGCAGCTGGAGCGGCGAGGAGAGGCTCCCCTGTCGCCGCACAGGAGCCCTCTGCACTTGCCGCCCACGCGCAGAACGGCCTCCATGGCGGCGGTGGCGGCTGGAGTGGTGGCTGAGATGGCGCACGCACGCACGCTGAGACGGCGCACGCACGCAGCCAGCGGCGGGGTGGAACTCCGCGTAGCGTCACATGATGTTGCCGGTGTACAAGACGACCCCCGACTTTAGAGAAGATTTTTCGGGATTAAAAAGTCGTCTTATACGCCGTGATATACGGTATTTTACAATTTGATTATTTGAAATGATATTATATTTTCTGTTAAGAGTCAACTATGCAAGTAAAGGAAAGCCAAAGATGCCAAAGGGTGGAAATAAATAAATAAATCTTACCATGATTTTTCAATGAAGAACATGCAGAGTGGAAATGCTGGAACTTCTACAAGGCCAGAAAGAGCCACATTTAGATATAGGTTTCCTCCTAATTCACCAGCGTTCAGCGTTAAGCCATAATAGACAAGGCTGCACACATACCTAAATGTATCAATTAAAGGTTGATCAGCTAATGCAGATCCTCAAAGGTCAGGGATGTATGTAACAGTAACCTTTATCTTTGTCCTATATAAAGCATATGTACACAACAGAAGAAAGCATATACAACAATGATACGTGTACAAGTTATAACAGCAAGGACCAAAACAGAACTCCACCTGAGATTTTGCTAGTTGTCCGATTACGTTATTTTATGTTATTTTACTATTTCTGGTGCAATTTCTATTCAGGTGCATTTCAAATACACCAGTAAGGTAATTGTGCCATAAACAACAAATTTAGACAATTGGATTAAGATTCTGTTGAAACCATCAAAACCTCAATCACACCAACCTTCATTTCAACTAGATACAGAAAGATCAAAATGAAATTAGAATACAAGCAGTTCAACTTCTTCTCTTTCTCAATCCCTAAAAAAACTAGAGAAAGAAAATTTCTCTGCATGTCCACTGCAAGTGATTATTTTGCGCCTGGTTCTGACTGCAACAACATCCAGTATAATCTTTAGTACAAAAGACTTTGGGGAGACCCAAAACCTACAGTCATAAAACAAAACAGTCCATCAAGAAATAATGAATACTGTATAGTAGTTATTTCAGCTGTAACCTTCTTTGTGGAGTGATACCCTAAAAAAATTAATTGGTTTTTTTTAAGGGACCTTGTGCTCTTAAATCCCCCTAGACACACATTCATACACACTTCTAAATGGAATTCATAATAATAGTTCTGTTATTATACTTCTCATAGTGATTATCTCTTTAAGCATGAAGGTATGAAACTTAGAAAAAGAAAGAAACAAAAACTTCAACCCTGCTCCGGGGGCAGAAGAGGCAGAATCAAAAAATAATGCCTCATGACTCAGAAAAACTCATAGCTCTTTCCAAATATTTAACTGCTTTTGGAAATGTCAGGTAATTTTGAAGTTGTTCCAATGAGGCATCAGCAGAATAACATTTTTTCAAACAGCCCAAAGTTTGCTATTTTGTGTGTGCAACTAATTCATGTACCCTGAGACGCTCTTTTTATTAATTACCAAATATACATCAAGATGACAGTGCGCCACCGAAGGACTGGATGCTTAATGAGGCTTCGGACACCAGATGCTGAATCATCCTTTTTTACTGCTCCTGTGCATTGCTTCAGTTTCACAGACAGTCTTTCTTTCCCATTACCAAGGGCTATGTATTGTAGCACATTCTCTGCTTCTGTTGTCCTCCCTTGGGAGTATAACCATCTTGGTGATTCTGGAAGCATGCTGTAAAGAGAACCGAGATGCCCGTGGATAATTACTTTGGGTTTCTTAAATCTGTATATTAACACAACTGTCTTTTCATTAGATCATCATATATTACTAGCCTTTCAAAGCTTGACAAAATCTATCAGAAAGCAGGTAAAGCAGGTAAAAATACTTAGTGTATGCTAGTGATTTGCAGTCTTTTAAAATTATGAATCTGCAAACCACTGTGAGATTAGCCAAATTTATCAAAATATTTTAACCATCCTGGTATAGAATGACAACAAACAAGATTACTTCCAGTTCTCTAGCTTCCAAATTAGCAAAGCCACAACCTCACATTATTTACATACCCACCCATTATGGTCATATTCCATAGACATAAATTATTTTCATGAATCTGTAAAAATACAAAAACTGTTCAATCATTTAATTGTAATAAAGCTATCCTGCATGTGCAAACACCACCAACCTTGACTTCCATGCATACAAAGGGAAGGGCTGTTTGTGAGAATCACAACCAACTGGATTTTTCTTCTGATTATATTGTTCCATAAGCAATATGTAGGCCTAAGTATTTTATTATGGACAGCAAAACAAAAATCCCCTAAGTTCCTCTAACTTATTTTACTTAGAACACAAGTCATTTCAAAATTCTACCTTTACTAGTCTGCTCTCCAGTAATAATACTTTATTTCTGGTTTGCAAATTACATAACATACACAAAACATTACTTACAAAGAGAGAAGGAGAAAGAAAAGTCCTGGAGAATTTGATACGAAGGCAAGGAAACGCCACTCTCTTATGTAAAAACCCAATAATGCATAAATTGCTATGCCAACCGCAAATGTCAAATTTGTTAATGAGCCTGAAAATAGAAAAAAGCAATAGGTTTCATTAACTATGGTTGTAAGTTTCTCCACATAGAAAGTATACATAAAGGGTGACCCAAAAGTAGGTATATAGTTGAATCAATGAAATTCATCACAACAGATTACAGTGGTGCCTCGCAAGACGAAATTAATTCGTTCCGCAAGACTCTTCGTCTTGCGGAAATTTCGTCTTGCGAGGCACCTTTTCCCATAGGAACGCATTAAAATTTAATTAATGCGTTCCTATGGGAAAAAAAAGTCCGGGGGCCCCTCCCGACCGGCACCGGAGCCAAGCCAAGCCGCGTTTTAAGACTGCAGTGAGCGAACAGCAGCGCTGCTGTTCGCTCGCTTCAGTCTTAAAACGCAGCTCCGCGGCTCCGGGAGGGAGGGAGAGGGCCGTGGGATGATGCCCGACATCGGGCATGATGCCACGGCCCCCTCCCGACCGGCACCGGAGCTCCGCGGTGCTGTGTTTTAAGACTGCAGCGATCGCTGCAGTCTTAAAACGCAGCTCCGCGGCTCCGGGAGGGAGGGAGAGGGCCGTGGGATGATGCCCGACATCGGGCATGATGCCACGGCCCCCTCCCGACCGGCACCGGAGCTCCGCGGTGCTGTGTTTTAAGACTGCAGCGATCGCTGCAGTCTTAAAACGCAGCTCCGCGGCTCCGGGAGGGAGGGAGAGGGCCGTGGGATGATGCCCGACATCGGGCATGATGCCACGGCCCCCTCCCGACCGGCACCGGAGCTCCGCGCCGCCGAGTTTTAAGACTGCAACGATCGTTGCAGTCTTAAAACGCAGCGGCGGGGCTCCGGGAAGGAGGGAGAGGGCCGTGGGATGATGCCTGACATTGGGCACGATCCCACGGCCCCCTCCCGACCGGCACCGGAGCTCCGCGCCGCCGAGTTTTAAGACTGCAACGATCGTTGCAGTCTTAAAACGCAGCGGCGGGGCTCCGGGAAGGAGGGAGAGGGCCGTGGGATGATGCCCGACATTGGGCACGATCCCACGGCCCCCTCCCGACCGGCACCGGAGCTCCGCGCCGCCGAGTTTTAAGACTGCAACGATTGTTGCAGTCTTAAAACGCAGCGGCGGGGCTCCGGGAAGGAGGGAGAGGGCCGTGGGATGATGCCCGACATTGGGCACGATCCCACGGCCCCCTCCCGACCGGCACCGGAGCTTACCTTTTCGCTCTGGTCGGGAGGGATGTTGTCCGCGTCTGCCATTTTGGATCGACTGCGCATGCACAGTCGATCCAAAATGGCGGACGCGGACATCACCCCTCCCGACCAGAGCGAAAAGGTAAGCCAGCTTACAGTGGTACCTCGCCAGACGAATTCGTCTTGCGAAAAACAGGCATAGACGAATTCGTCTTGCGAGTCAACTAAAAACTCGCAAAACCCTTTCGTTTTGCGAGTTTTTCGTCTAGTGAGGCATTCGTCTTGCGGGGTACCACTGTATATGGGTACACATAACTGACATACAACAAAGTGGCAGTTAAATTTCAGGCTGGCAGTTGGAAAGAATAGTGGAGTCAGATAAAAGGATTATTGTGAATGATGACAGCAAACTTGGGTCAGGAACAAAGAAAGTGGATTCTAAAGCAGTATACCTACTTTTGGGCCACCCTGTTATAAGAATTTAAGGTCTCATATATATAAATTAAATGTTCATAAATTTACAAGGCAAACACATACATAAGTATATAAACCACATGTCTGAAATAGTACAGGAGAGCAATCCTGAAACCATTTTGCCTCTCCCAAATTGACCTCAAATGTTTCTCTGCAAGGAGGAAGGAAATGGGAAAGCCTCTCCATTGTTTTCTGCTTACCTGTCTTTAGGGCATCTTTGTGTATTAATATGGTGAGCCTATTAATTCAGGAATTAAAATATTTACCATCACAAAAGAATGGTCCAGCTGCCCAAGTAAGCAATCGCTGGCCATTGTCAGATATCCTGGCAGACAGGATTTCTGTTGTAGACCGCCTCCTTCTGTGATGTATGTATGATGTTGATTGCTACAGGGTGGGCAATTTCAAAAGTCTATATAAGGGCTTGCACACCATTGTTCTGGGTTCCTCCTGCATATGGTGAGTGAGCACCCTGTTGCAGCAGTTTAATAAAGATCAGGCTTACTAGCTGCTTTGCTTCTCAATATTCTCTGGTTGGCCTTTGTTATTTTCTCCTGCTGATAGGGAACCCACTTAAGGACTGTGCGGGCTCTTGGATACCCCATAAGGGAAAAGGAGCAGATTTTTTCTACATCACTGTATAATAAGACCATAATTCATAAACCCTTATTCATGAGAAGTCCAACACTGTTTAGTTAGGTACTTTATGCATGTTTTAGCCTATAAGCTAAAAGACCTGAAACACCTTTGTGGACATTGCCAATTGGTAACCAACTGAAACATTTAGGAAATAAAATTTAGTATTTGAATCAAGTACAATAAACTATCTTAACTACATACTCTAAACTTCTTGAATCTTAGGCAAGCTAGCAAGCCACAGCAAACTTACTTTAAGAAATTAGATCCCAATTGTTTAAAAATACTTTTTGAAATTCAAGGATCTAAAGTGAGTAAAATGAAAAACAATTGGCAGACATGAAATGAAAAAAAAAGATGAAGAAGAGAAGAGTTTGGATTTGATATCCCGCTTTATCACTACCCTAAGAAGTCTCAAAGCGGCTAACAATTTCCTTTCCCTTCCTCTCCCACAACAAACACTCTGAAGTGAGTGAGGCTGAGAGACTTCCAAGAAGTGTCACTAGCCCAAGGTCACCCACCTGGTTCACCAGATTATGAGTCTACCACTCTTAACCACTACACCACACTGGCAAGAAAATGTTGTAACTGATGTATCTCAGCATAATCTAAAATATAATCCAGAATAGAGATGGGAACTACATAAATTATGTAGGCAATGGGCCGAAAGGCATTTTCAAAAGTATTAACATTTCAAACTGAACTATTTATTTATTTATTTATTATTTGGGAGGGGGAAGGGAGAATCCCAACAATTTAAAAACACTTTACTCGAAGACTACAATCTTATGCACCCTTACGTTAAACACCTCTAAAGACAGTGGAACCTTGTTCCAAGTAAACATGCTTAAGATTGTGCAGTGAGTTGCCACTTTACTATGACTGCAACCTTGATCTATATGCTACTTGGACTTTCAGAATTTTCTAAATGATCTGTCAGTCAAGGGAATTGTGGATTAACAAAAAGCTTGGCAATCTATTTTATGTATTATTAATTGCACTAGTTACCAATAAGATCAGTTCACAGCTGCAGTTCAAAATCTGTAGCTTACAGAGTATCAGATGCTGCTGTCATGACAACACACACATCATCAACACTGTTGTGAAAGGCAATGATCAACGGCAGGGAGGTCTGAAGTGGGAAGCGTTCTCTACACATATAGGCTTGCTGCACCCTTCAGAATCCTGATCCTGAAAGGTTTATAATGATACGGGGAGGCCTAAACATGTAGAGCAGGCTCCCGTCTTCAGACTCCTGCAGGTGGAAATGAGGATGTAACACCAGGTGCGGGGCAAGTGAATGCTGTTCCCTCCACATGATGGTAATGGGACAAGGACAGAATGCCTATAGGGGTTGGGGGGTTTGGGCAAATTCCACTGGAAAAAGAAATACACAGAGAAAAGCACTGAGGTCTAGCTGCTGTGTTCGATCTATGAAAGCCCATTCTTTGCAAAGTAAAAGTTATCATTTGTCATGATCCTGCCTGAGGGTAACTTTTAAAAATAATTATATGAGTGCCTAAAAGTCACAGGCAGGACAACATTCAAGAAAGAAAATGAAAAAGTCATGAATGCTTCCCAGACTGCTCTAAGGTTCCAGCTCAAAACCAAAATGGGGGTGTGAAGAATTAAGAGTTGCTGTGGTCTAAACCACAGAGCCTAGGGCTTGCCGATCAGAAGGTTGGTGGTTCGAATCCCCGTAACAGGGTGAGCTCCCTAGGTGTTTGAAAGCACGTCAAAGTGCAAGTAGAGAAATAGGTACCGCTACGGTGGGAAGGTAAACGGCGTTTCCGTGCGCTGCTCTGGTTCACCAGAAGAGGCTTAGTCATGCTGGCAACATGACCTGGAAGCTGTCTGCGGACAAACGCCGGCTCCCTCGGCCTATAGAGCAAGATGAGCGCCGCAACCCCAGAGTCGTCTGCGACTGGACCTAATGGTCAGGTTTACCCTTTACCTTTACAGTCTCCCCCAAGACAGAAATTCAACATCATGTGTGGTTTAAGGGGCAGGAAAGTCTCATTCAAACACTGACAATCATTACTTGAAGAAGGAAGGCTGGGTGGAGGGAGAGAAAAGAAAAAGAAACCCACAGTAGAAATTTATGTTGGGGGGGGGGGAAGTGGGCATGTGCTTCTGCCAATGCTTAAGTTTTTGAGCAATAGAATTAGGAGTATTAAAAGCAAAGAAGTAAAATATCTATTATAAAGAAAAAATGCCTGTCATAAAAAACAATTAATTGACTGAACAAATTCAGTGTTGTATCCACCTAAATATATGCATTGAAATTAATGATTCTAAGCTAGTCACAGCCATTATTTCCAATGGGTTTACTCTGAGTAGGACACAAGTGGAAGAAAGCCCCAAACACAAAGTCTTAAAATATTACAGTTTTTAGTAACTGGTTCTACAGAATCACAGAATCAAATTCCCATCAGAAATAAAGACCTACTAAATAAAGACCTACTAAAAATTTGCCAGAATTTTAGGAACTGCATATTTTTTTTAGCAGACTGAATCAAATTCTCATATCTTACCTGTCAATGCCCAAAAGGATTTTCCTACATATTCTTGTGTCAAAACAAAAGACACTAGAGACATACCACCATTTGTAATTCCAACGAAAAAGCGTGACATTGCAAAAATGTCATAGTTTGGAGCAAATGCTGAAACATACCCAAAAATGACATCTAAGAAAAGACCTGCACAAAACATATAATGGGTAAAAAATATTAGTTTTTTGGTGCAATCCTACATATGTCTACTAAGAATTAAGTCCCATTGAGTATGTATAGGATTGCAGCTTTCAATGAAGAAAAAATATGGTGAAAGAAGAAATAATTAGCCCCCCCCCCCCCACGTTAGGGGAAAACTTGGCTCCACTGAAATAGATCATACTGTACTTTTATTATCTTTAAACATCAAGAGACAAATTATGCACACACACACATAAGTTGACAGTACCCCCAATTAAGATTTACTGTATTGTTTAGAAATAATCAAATATATTTATAACAGGATGTAGCTACCACTTAACCCCTAAGTCTTCCTACTAAGTTATTTTAGTATGGACACAAATGTATCAGTTACTTGCAAATGTGTTAGCAATATCTAAAATATCAAAGGTGTCCAAATGGAAATCTGTGAATGCTCCTTCTACAACAGTGTTTTTCAACCTTTTTTGGGCAAAGGCACACTTGTTGCATGAAAAAAATCATGAGGCACACCACCATTAGAAAATGTTAAAAAATTTAACTCTGTGCCTATATTGACTATATATAAAGTACTTTTTCAATTTTTCCCACGACACACCAGGCAACATCTCGCGGCACACTAGTGTGCCACGGAACAGTGGTTGAAAAACACTGTTCTACAAGACAACACTGCAATTCTGTGCATGTGTACTTGGAGCAGAGGGTTGCCAACCTGGCACCTGACTGAACTTCCATTAAAAAAGGAGACGTTTCTAGCCCTCATTCCCCCTGAAAGAAAATTATGAAGCCTGGCTGCTCCTTCCTGTGAAATCAGAGTTGTGATTGATGAGTGAGTTGTTTGGATACCAGGCAGCAGGAATCCCATGTGTCCTACAGAGCTACCCTTTCCCTTTAATGCACTTTGCCTGTTTCTTATTTTCTAGTCCTAAGATCCACCCACTTGCTGCTCTAGTTTTCTGTTTGTTTGTTTGTTTTGCTGCCTCACAGCTAAGTAAAGCATTCAACAGGCAGCTACTTCAGAGGCTTTCAAATGTGTCCTGAAGTAGAGGAAGTGTGGAAATCACCTGTCATTTGTTTTGCTGCCTCTTAGTCACATGGATCAGGCAGCTGCAGGAGAGGGGCCTCAGCTGAATATTGGGAGGCAGGATACGGCAATCCTTTCTTATTCTTTTTCTGCTTCTTCTGAATGCTCTACAGCAGGCACGTCCAACAGGTAGATTGTGATCTACTGGTAGATCACTGGACGTCTGTGGTAGATCACAGGTAGATCACTGGATCCCCCCAAAGAGCCTCAACAAGTTTGGCTCCCCTAAAAAAAGCTCAACATTACCTGAACCCCTCAAAAAGGGGGTAGATCGCTCCAAATCTTTAACTGTGAGTAGATCGGAGTCTCTTGGGAGTTGGCCACCCCTGCTCTACAGCAAGGACTGTTCCATAGTTGGGTCTCCTCACAAACTGGAGGCACAGCAGAACTTTGCTGAGGCTCTTCAACCTCCTGGTTGACAGCTGATGTACTGGGAAACATCCCTGCAGGTCAGCTGAGTAAGTCCCACTTCCCCTCCATCTCACATGAGCTGGAGCAGCAGCAGGGCTTTCTTGAGCTGCTCAGCTGATATTTTATGTTTCCATCTCATTTTTATTTCTATTCTTTTGGAGCTGGCAGTCATTTTGTGAGTGGTGCCCTTGGCAGCTTCTGGAAATTCCAAGTGTGCTCCAGACCCAAAAAGGTTGGCGACTGCTGACTTAGAGGTTAAGCCCCATAGCATCCAATGGGGATTTCTCCCTAGTTAAGTGCATTTAGTATTACAGCGTAATTTTATTTCGTAATTTCATAATTTTGTGTACTAATTCTGAAACAATTCTGAAATATAATGTATGTATGTATAAATTATACACACACAAATAAGGCACTCCACACACCATCAATATGAATCACTTAAATCTAAAAAAACAAAAACCCTAGTTGATATTAACTCACACATTTGAAACAACCAAAACTGTGCCAGATACACAATTTTCCATATCATCTTACCTGTTAGATACACAGGCTTCCTGCCCAGTTTATCTGACAGCTGACCAAACAATATATTTCCAATAAGCAACCCAGCAAAGTACAAGGATGATGCCAGGCTCACTTTATATGCTTCATGCCTGATTAAATACCACTGTTAAAAACAAAAAAGGACTCTTTTCAGTTAAAAAATAGTAACAAACAAGTGAAAAGTTATCTAAGCCTACTAGTTAGAAACTAGTACTGTATAATGGCAACAGGCCCATTAGTCAAAAACAACTTGCTGCCATTTCCAGTGTAGCCAGGAGATCGGTTGGGAAGTGACTGCTGAATCCTTTTTCTGCTTGCTTGCTTGCATACATACTTGCTTACATACTCCTGAAACTGCTGCTCCCCATTCATTAAACTCCCAGTAAGGCTAAAGTAATATCTACCAGAAGAAAGAAGCAGGGATCCCTCCTGCCAACCCAAACTGCACTTTTAAATTTTCTCCCACTTTACAGGAAACAGACAAGACCCATATTCTGGCACATGGAATATAAATTTATTCTACCTTCCCACATCAGATTTTTTTAAAAAAATGACTTCAAGTTTAAAGGTAAATTGTTGGTGCACTACACTTCCCAAGCATCTGTTTACAATTATATTATATTTCCTATTATATGTTGGTTTTCTACAAGAGGCTACTTACGGTAATACCCACATGGCATGCAAAACTGCCTGGCTGTGAATGAAAAAAGACTATGGTAGAATTGCACAATGAGAACAGTAAAATGCCTTCTACAACCGCCAAGGTCAGAAGTCATCTCAAGAAGAGAGCACAGAAGCATATCCATCTCAGACCATTAGGGACATAGAAGAGCTGCCTGGTCTGGAATATATTTTGGAGTTTTGCGTAGGAAAGAACTGCAATCTGACATTGGTTACTATGGTAACTAGAAAAATATCGAGCTGAATTCATAACAGCTCCTTGTTTAAACAGCTGGCCCTCGTATTTCAATGTAATTCTAGAAAGCTACAGATTTAGAGCTTCTGATGAAGTTCTTGATATGTAGGTTAGTGATCAGTACAAGTACAGAAACAAACAACACCATACAATTGGGTGTTAATCCAAGTGGGAAGGTGAGATGAGCTACAGGAACCACCATTATAAGAAATGAAAACGCAGTTGGATAAAATATTGAAATTAAGAACACATCCAGCATTTTATTAATCTACATTGACATTTCTTACAAGTTTGGTTTCTGTAACTCATTTTTTTTAAATTACATCTGTAGTTCTTACCTACATGTTTGGCTCTAACTCAGTTTATAAATGCACAAAATTCAAATACAGATCTTAGCGTGACACCCCCCCCCCAAACACTAAACATTTAAACATTTACCAAAGCAATACAAGAGCCAGTTTTCAAAAACTGACATAGTATTACATTTATCAAGCTTTATCATGCCTATTTTTATAATAGTTTTGAGATACACCAATATAATTTTAATACGCTTTGTGTGCCCATCATACCTTAAGGCCTTTGGCAAGTTCTTGAATCATAGAATTGTAGAACTGGAAGGAACCACGAGGGTCATCCAGTCCAACCCCCTGCAATGCAGGAAACCTTTGCCCAACATGAACTCATGACCCTGAAATTAAGAGTCTCATGCTCTACCAACTAGCCATCTGGCTAAGATGTAACAGAAGTTTTGACATGACCAAGAACATCTAGTTTATGAAGAATGGACGTTTAACTATCAGGATTTATGTGCAGAATATTATATGATTATTCCAGCAGTGATTTTAACCAGAACACAGAGGTACACAGCTCGAAATAATCATAAGCACTTCCATGCATACATCTGCAAAAGCAGGAATTTTATTATGTCATAAATCACAGAGCAACTTCTCACTCCCACCATTTCAATTCTCCAGAATGCAATGTAATGTAGCTAGTGTGGTTCCATCCAGATGTTGTTAGACTGCAACTCCCATCATCCCTGGCCATTCGTCATGCTGGCTGGGGCTGATGGAAACTGTAGTCCAATGCACTATGCTGGTTACTGCCGTGTTTCTCCTAAAATAAGACACCGCCTTATATTTATTTTACTCAAGAAAATAAGCCTATGGCTTATTTTCGGGGGTGTCTTTTTTTTTAAATTAAGTACCGTACGGTTCTGGGCGCCTGCCTCCTCCTGCTGTGTCCAGCATTGCTGCTGCTAGGTCCAGCTGGCTTGGGGCGCGCGGCCCTGCTGTGCGCCGACCCGGCAGGCCACCTCCTCCTCCTGCTGGCTCCCGGAGGCTCGGGGGGCTGCTGGGCGCCGACCTGGCAAGCCTCCTCCTCTTCCTGCCATGGCTTGGCGCCGGGAACTGGCTGTTGCTGCTGAAGTGTTGACAAAGCGCCCAGCAGCGCCGTGCGGATCGCCCCGAGCCGCGACAGGGGGAGGATTCAAATTGCTACTGTACAGAGCACTGCTGAGTCCCGCTGGCTCGGGGCTTCACGCGGCACACGCAGTGGCTCTTGCTGGGTCCCGCTGGTTCGGGACTCCACGTGGCGCACACTGCGGCTGCTGCTGGCTCAGGGCTCCACGCGGCGCGCTGCAGCTCCTGCTGGGTCCCGCTGGATCGGGGCTCCATGCGGCACGCGCTGCAGCTCCTGCTGGGTCCTGCTGGATCGGGGCTCCATGCGGCACGCGCTGCAGCTCCTGCTGGATCCCGCTGGATCGGGGCTGCAGCAGCAGCAACATCCGGTTCTGGGCGCCAACCCGACAGACCTCTTCCTCTTCCTTGGCGCCCTCCAGAACTGCCCAGCACTACGGCTTATTTTCGGGGTATGTCTTATATTTTGTGAATGCTTGAAAATCCTGCCATGGCTTATTTTATAGGCACGTCTTATTTTATGAGAAACACGGTGTTTAGGGCTAGAGAGCACAAACACTTGAGTGTACTGTAGTAAGAAGGAAAGCAGAAAATGTACCCATGTTTGCATGTGCTTACAAATTTAAATACTAAGAACACCAACATGATGCTACTTGGAAGATACTAATTGTGTGACATCTTTCAATGATGGGCCCAAATTTAAACAAAATGCTGGTTCCCATAAGAGCAGTCACCTTCAAAGGGTTTCAAGCAGCCTAGTTCCATGTTTAAAGGGTTCATAACCTGCACAGCACCCTTTATGTACGCAGCTAGTACATATGTGTACATCTTCCCTGATAGACACAAATCAGTAGCATGCAGGTGCCATATGGATAAGGGCTATAAAATAATTTAAATGATTCTTAAACATTGAAATCAGGCTAGGCACATGGAACTCTGGATGAGAAGAAGAAGAAGAAGAAGAAGAAGAAGAAGAGTTTGGATTTGATATCCCGCTTTTCACTACCCGAAGGAGTCTCAAAGCGGCTAACATTCTCCTTTCCCTTCCTCCCCCACAACAAACACTCTGTGAGGTGAGTGGGGCTGAGAGACTTCAGAGAAGTGTGACTAGCCCAAGGTCACCCAGCAGCTGCATGTGGAGGAGCGAAGACACAAACCCGGTTCCCCAGATTACGAGTCTACCGCTCTTAACCACTACACCACACTGGCTTTGCACACACCCAATCCCATGCTTTATATAAGCCCTTTCAAGTATGTAAATACTGCCTGGAACAGTGTTTGAAAGAGATGCACATAGAGGCAGGGAAGCATTGCTAACAAGAAGCAAAAGAAATAATAAGTTTAAAAATAATCTAAAGGTGCACTAGAGAGCACTAAGGGCCAGAGAAGCTACCTGACAATATCACTTTCTTGCATACAATTCTGAGGTGATAAAAATACAACCTCTATAGCCATAGCTTTTCATCACTGCTTTATTAATTTTATTTCCTTACATTTATTTCCTGCCTCTCTTCTGCCACGGAACTCAAGGCAGCGAACATGTGGTCCCGAGGTGGTCACCCATCCAGGCACTGACCAGACCTAGACCTGCTTAGCTTCAGCAAGGTGGTAGATTTATGTGCCTTCAGACCACACCCTGAGACACAAAAAGAGCACAGACATAGGAGGCTGCCTTATACCAAATCAGACTTTTAGTCCAAGTAGCTCTGAATTGCCTAGTACACTGACTGGCAGTAGCTCCCAGGGTTTTTGTAATCTCTAAAGCACTTTATAATCCTTATTGCATTTGCCCTCAAAACAGCGATAATTATCAGTGGTGAAGCACACTGGTAATGCTGGTAATAGAACCAGAGCTAAAAGAATTGCATGTTGTAGAAACAGCTTGCAGACTTCCAAGAAGGCTGAATGCAGACTCCGCTTATTAACCAATCTACTAATTTCCTGCTGGGCAAACAGACCAGATTGTTCCTAAGGGAGAAGCAGTACGCATGATCCAACTTTTGTTTAACTTTCTATGTTATCAACATGATGATTAATGCAACATAGGTATCACCATCCTGTATCTCTTGAACCTTAAAACAAACAAAAACAAAATAACAGGTGTCATCAAGAACACTGCGTGTGGGGCCACATTCTCTGAGAGCTGGTGCCTTCCTCTATGGATCTTCCTTTGTAGAGGCACAATTTAAAAGCAATGTGGAACAGAGATTTTTCTACAGTGATATCCACTTTACAGAATGCTCTTCCCAGAGACATACAGCTAGAAGCAACCTTCCCTTCCACTGAATGGAGCCTTCTTAAAAAGAAAACAGAACAATGCATATGAATGAAAATTGTCTCCGTTTTACTGCCTTAACTTTACTGCTTTTTAAATTGGCATTAAAGTCAAAAGTTTAACTATAGTGGTTCTCAACATAAATGTTTTTGCCTGATGCTGAAATAATAATTTTGAGGGTGCCTGGGTATGGAGAGAGCATTTCAAAGGTGTTAAGACCACACTGAAAGGTTCTTTCATCCTGACTACTACCTGCTACCCATAATGGCAGCAGCTGGAGAAAAGCCTCAGATGAGAATCTCAGCTGATGTGGGAGGAAGTAATGCAATAGGTATTCAGCTTCCAATATGCTGAGGTTTTCAGGAATAAGAATAGGACTTGGAACTGAGCTCAGAAACTTACTGAGCAACAGTGTTGTTTTAGTACAGCTGAAATGTGATCTCTTCACCTGGTCCCAGTTGGGAGTCCAGCCATAGTGTTCTTCATTAGCTGCAGTCTTCCACAACAGCCCCATGTAAAGCGCATTGCAGTAGTCAAACTGAGAAGTCACCCAGACATGGATAACTGTGGCCAAACATATTCCAAACTACTTCTGAAACTAATTTGTTCCATAAGAAAGGTTGCCAGTGCCAGGAGCAGGGGCACTGCTGTTTAAGTACCATAAACTCAAAGTACCCTGGGACACATGAAATAAGATGCAAAATTCTTTGGATCCTAAAAAATACAGACGACAAAAAAGAATAGAGATCCAAGAGCAAATGAACAGCAAAAGATGCTCAAAATGCCCACAGCATTATTGGACAGTATACATTAAACAGATTACCGGTAGTTAGGCTTGTGAGACTTTTAAAATATATAAATGTAAATATGTGGTGTAAGTTACACTATGACACTTTCATTATAAAAGGAATCAGATCATACTGTAGTAAATTCTAAGCCTTGAAGAATTAGAATTAACAAATTATTTTTACTCAGGGAAGTAGTACTTAAACGTTGAACTGCATAAGAAGAAATGTTAGAACTATGAAATACTAAAGATTAGAGTACTAGTTCAAGTGACTTTTTCTTTAGCAGTGAATTCCATGTTCTCATTTAAAAGAACACACAAGCCCAACCTATTCTTTTCTTCCAAGGTTTTAAGAGGTAGCATCCTATATTGAAGCCATATGGGCAAAATAAGAAACCGAAAACACAGAAAAGAATGTTAAGAAACAGCAGCAAAATATACTTGCCTCTGTTACTATGGATGTGAAGTTGCTGGTAAACCTGACATGTTTTGCAAGAGTCTCCCTACTAGTTTGAATCTCCTCCAGGTCAAGATGATATTCCGGCACTGCTCCCACTAGCACAATAAGCATAGATTGAAAGGCCACATATACCTTAAAAGCAAAATAAGGAGAGTTTATTTAGAGCGATCCGTCAGATAAATAAATACACATGCCAGGTCCCAACATTCAGTCATGCTCTGGTGTGACCAAGAAACAGAACCCAGTATAGAGTTGTACAGACAGGAAAAATGGAATTTAGCTCCTACACCTATTACGTCTAGGACCTTTTACTGTCTGCCATACATATGATTGGTTGCTATTTCATTTTTATGGAACCAAGTAAAGCACTGTACTTGAGACCACTGTTTCAGTAAAGGCAAGACCTGATGCTTGCTGGACTTTCTCACTGACAAGAATCCTGCAATGGGTTCTATTGTGTAGCTGACCACATAGACAGTCTGCAATAATCTTCTACTTCACAAACACACTGGCTATCAAAACAATTAGCATCATCCAAATATTCATACAAAGGCATTCCAACAACAACAAAAGACTAATGATTTGCTACTGAGTGAATCTACAGCCCCATGCACATGGAGTTTGTTCCACTGGACTTAGCTTATGCTTAAGATCACACAGTTTAAAATGCTTAGCAATTTAAAACCAGTAGGGGATGGTAAAATCTCCTGTTCTATCTATTCTTAAGGATCGGTTTGGGATTTGAGGGCCTTGAAAATCTTCCTTAGTAATATACTGTACTTTCTATTATAATCAATGATGTGAATTTTCAATTATCATATTCAACAGCTCTTTAATGTGTTTAGTACTGTACGTAAGAAGCTCTCCAAGTTTCTAAATAATCTTTCAAATAAAGGCCCCAATTATGGAAACGATAATGCAGTATCCCCAAGTCATGACAGCAGTGTTGTAGTTACATCTCAATTTCCATTAAAAGATCACATCTTCTTTTCCACATATTATTTTTTGTGGCCTTTAACAACAGTGGAACTCAAAGGAATCATACAGCATGCCCACAACTTACACACTTTCCTAAATCACGTATATTCAAAACCCGTTGGGTTCAATGGTGGGTGGGATTGCCAAAGTCATTTTCCTGGAACCTTGTCCCTCTCTGCCCCTTTAAAAAATTTTTTTACACCTGTCTGAAGCTTAATGTGCACAAGTTAAATGAATGTAAGTTGTGGGCTTACTGTATCTAGAGCAGCCCAGCATACACCCACTAATCAGAACCAGAACATAACATTTGTGCCAGGGTAATAATCATGTTATGAGTTTGACCAAACTGTGGGAGGCAGTAGAAGACAGGAGTGTCTGGTGTGCTCTAGTCCATGGGGTCACAAAGAATCATACAGGACTAACCGACAACAACAATCATGTTATTAATATTCAAAGTATTGGGAATGATACACTAGAAATGCCATCTTCAAATATTTTATTTATTTATTTTATTTTTATATTTGTATACCACAGATTCATACACAGATTTCAGGGAAGTTCACAACATAAAAACACAAGATAAAAGCAATAAGTGACTTCAAAATCTAAAAAACAGCACTTTTTTGGGGGGGTAAGTTGGTCAATTAGTAGTGGGGGGGGGGAATAGGTCATCAGCCTTTTCTTCTCCCCAATATATCCCTCATGGCTGCGGAGGTTTAGGACAAGTGTTTTCCTTCTCCAAATGGGCTTTCACAGGCTGACAAGCTTCTCCACAGCACGTGCAGAGCATGAGTATCTTGACCTTAGGGTAGTGGGTCCGGGCCCCACGTTGGGCAGGAGGTTGGACTAGATGACCCTCGTGGTCCCCCTTCCAACTCTACAACTCTATGATATATTCCACCGGGGGGGGGTGTCTCTCCCCTCTCCACACACCCAGCGCCCCGGAGGGTGAGTCTCGCTGGTCAGGTGCTTCCAAAGGAAGCAGCACCCTCTCACAAGCAGCTGCGTTGCAGGAACAAGCGACGTCGCTGCCCTCAAAGCCCCCACCCCCGAACTCGGCATCCTCCCTCGGGAGGCGCCACGAACCTCCACAAGGCAGCGCAGCCGCTTCCTGCCCGCCCCGCTCCCAGGTCCACGTAGCGCCCTGGCCTGGCTGTTGCCTTGGCAACGCGCGCCACGCGCCGCACACAGACACAACCCGTGACAAATGGGGCTGAGGCGGAGGGAATTATGGGGGCAACCGCCATCTGCCCGGGCGGGGGGGGGAGAGAAGGAGGAGTCGTGCGGGCCCCGCGCATCACCCCCACCTGCAGCAGCACCAGGAACGCGGTGAGCCACTTCTGCCTGGGGCCGAACTCCCCCACCAAGCCGAAGGCCTCGTCCAAGTCCATGGATTCGCCGGGCCTCTCCGAAGCATCCCCGTCAGAGAGAGAGAGAGAGAGAGAGGGAGCGCCGCAGGGCCTCGAGCGCTGCTGCGCTAGGCGGTCGCCGCCGCCGTCCAGAGGTGGTGAGGTGGCCGAAGTGTGGGGGAGGGAGGGAGGGAGAGAAGGAGGAAGAGAGGAGCGGTTCCTAAGCGACCTCTAGCGGCGGTTGCTGACAGAACAATGGCGAGGCGTTTGGGGGCGGGGCTAGGACGCCGCCACTCTCATCCCCGCCCCTTTCCTCCCCGATTCAGCCGCAAGGATCAAAGTAGGCAGGAGCGGGGCGGGGGAGCATGAGCGCGCAAGGGTTTCTGGAACAAAAGGGTGCTAATGGGACAGCGCCTGCGCGGAATTATGCGTTTCTCTTCTCAGCCTCTTCCTGAAGCGTGTTCATTCGAAAAGGGTTCCATGGAGTTCACTGATAATGATGTGAAGTGTTATTTGTAAAGTGCACACACAAAAGAGGACCTGGCTTATAGCTTTAACATCTAATTTGAAGAAATCCTAAGGTAAAAATAATAATAATAAGACTTAGTTCTAGGAACTCCATACATCACACAAGAAGTTGTATATGCTAATTTCCATGTATAGGTGCAAAATTAGAAATATTATCACCCCATATGGATGTACACTTGCATTTGCTGCTCTGGAGAACATGCTGTTTAATTTTCAGTTTGGAAAATTGGGTGACTCATCTAAGAGCAAATGAATTCCCATGCAAAAGACACTGCAGAAGCCTCAGAAAGCAACTGCTGGGTAGGGAAGAGGGGGCCAGTCACTGGAATGCAGTTGTGGTCGTCATCCCCCTCTCTCATGCACAATTTGAAGTGAAACAATATTTCATTGTAACCATTTTATTAGCAAGTGTGCATAATGATAGCAGTATAAGGCAACCTAACATACAGCTGTTTTCGTGTACACTCTAGATCAGGGGTCAGCAAACTTTTTCAGCAGAGGGCCGGTCCACTGTCCCTCAGACCTTGTGGGGGGCCGGACTATATTTTTTTTTTGGGGGGGGGGAATGAATGAATTCCTGTGCCCCACAAATAACCCAGAGATACATTTTAAAGAAAAGGACACATTCTACTCATGTAAAAACACGCTGATTCCCGGACCATCTGTGGCCGGATTTAGAAGGCAATTGGGCTGGATCCGGCCCCCAGGCCTTAGTTTGCCTACCCATGCTCTAGATCAGTGTTCCCCAACCTTGGGCCTCCAGCTGTTTTTGGCCTACAACTCCCATCATCCCTGACCACTGGCCTTGCTAGCTAGGAATGATGGGAGCTGTAGTCCAAAAACAGCTGGAGGCCCAAGGTTGGGGAACACTGCTCTAGATACTTCTATTCCAGGTGAATAAATATGGAGAGAAACTGGAAGGTTGTGACATTCATCATATCAGCCCCACACAGGCCCCTGATGCAATGTAGGGGGAAAGGAGCAAGTATAGCAGGAACCAGTGGGGGAGACTGGCAAGGGGGAATGTACACAGGATATGCCCACTGGCAAAGCTACCTGCAGTGTGAGGGCAGGTTCTCTACCAAAACTCCACCACCCACTTCTCGCACAGGTTTCTTACTGCATTCTTATACTGAGTCACTTACTGGAGCTTTTAAACATACATACATACATACAAACCAGGAACATCTCATTCTTGGAATTTACATTTCTGCATCAGAAAAACTGATTTAAGACCAAAACGGCAAATAATGGGCCCTCGAATTCATATTATGCTGTTCACAAAAATAAGGAGACTAAAATATTTTCTCTGTTGGGAGTATGTGTGCTTTGAAGATTATGGTTTAATCCCTTCCCAATCCTCTTTGGAGCACTGTTGTAGATTTTGTTGTTATTTTTACACACAAGTTCTGATAATGAATCAGGATCATGCCTTATGGCAGAGAGAATAACTGCTATAAAAGAAGCAGCCAAGGATGTCATCTGACTGAGTAGCACTGGTACATAATTAGGCTAAGCAAAGATAATATGCACAGCTTTCCCAGCCCATAAATACCTTTTAATGTAAAAATAAGCCTATAACCATTTATGAACAGAGCGGGTCATCTGTGTGCTATATGTTTTTCCCCTCTTCATGCAATCTTACCTTTTCATATCTAATATAGGCAGGATTGAATAGGATGGGGAGGGAGGAGGTGGAACAGGATGAACCCACAAATACAATAGCTTATGTAGACATACCCACAAGCAAATAACTAACTGTGACAAATGTCTGGCTTATACTAACAAAAGTCAGGAAATGGCTGGATAGCACTAAAGCTGTTTTTAATTTAGCCTAGCATGCCTATGTCTCAAGGCACATATGGTAGGAAACAGTATCTTTCAGTATCATCTGGCTTGCCTGATAAGAGGCTAAGCTAGCAGCAAACCAGCTGGTGGTGCTTAGGCATTAATAGTAAGGGTTTTCAGCAAATTCCTACATACATAATTTTCTTTAATATGACCCAATGTTTATGAACATTTGAAATTTTAGAGCACTTCATAAATAAAGCATGCATAAGCTCTCGAAACTGACCATAGTTCCCTTATTCTATGGAGAACCACCTTGAGGTGCACTCTAGATTTAAGAGCTTAGACATTACACCAGACACACAATCCATATTTAGATTTCTGACCCAATTGATTTTCCTCAGGCACCTTCTGGGAACCTCCTTCTGGGAACCTCGTATTTCTACTTTCATCCTCTACTTAAACGAAAAACTGCAGCAAAAGCCATGCGTGTATGACGTGACTATCCTATGGGGTGTGGTGGTTTTAGCTGCAACAGTGCAGCCATCAGCCTCAGCTAGGATAGCCAATGGCCACAGATAATGAAAACTAGCCTGCCCAGCAACTTCTGAAAGCCACTTATGCCTTCTTCTTCTTCTTCTTCTTCTTCTTCTTCTTCTCATCATCATCTATAAAGCACCTTATACCCATAGGCCTCAGGGTGGTTCACAACATAAAGTACAAAAAGTAATAAAAGTAATAAAAAAATTAACAGTTAACAAGCTTAAAAACCCCCCAGAAACATTCCCAAACAAAAGCTCCTACACAATACCCCAGCCCACAAATACAGATTAACATACAACATTTAAAATCATTGTAAAACAACCTGACCCAAGTTAAAATCCCATCCCTTGGTGGGTGGGGCTAAAGAGGCAGCAAGGGACAGGTTTTTGTTTGCAATACAGTGGTACCTCAGGTTACGTACTTAATTGGTTCCGGGTTGCCGTTTGTAACCCAAAAAGTATGTAACCTGAAAATTGCGCTTTGCGCATGAGCAAACTGCGCAGAGCACTTCTGCACATGCACAGATTGCACACGCGCCAAAAACCAGTTGTGGGTTACAGGAGTACATAACCCGAAAAGTACGTAACCCAAAGCGGACGTAACCCAAGGTTTACGACTGTATTTTGAACTTGTTGGGATGTGTACATTCCATCTTTCAGATCATGGATGGGGAACTAATGACTCTCATCAACCTTGGCAACTAACCACAGTGACTGGGGTTGATGGGACTTGGAGTTGAACATCTGGAAGGCCACAGATTGCCCACCTGTTTTAGGTAGATAAAGTTTATTTTTATGTGTCATATTAAATACATGTATCTTAAGCCTTTGAGATAGGGTGCAGTGAAACAACATAAAATTAATTCTGTAAAGAAATCGACTCCACTTTAACTGACACTACTAAGTTTATGTATACTATTTCCAATGTTTTTCTTGGCTGTTATAATACAGGATCTGAGAATTGTTTCCAACAGGGAGCCCCTGCTTTAAAAAACAATAGTTTGGGATTGTTGTCCTTTAGTGACCACTGTGTTTGGAAGTTCTCATATGTCTCACTGTGTGGGTCTTCCAAAAACATTCCAAGATGCACACAACCCCTCCATCAATATGCAGAGAGCATGAGAACGACATGGCTATTTCTCTTGGCATCCTCTATTAAGAAGAGATTCAGAGTTGGAAGGAACTCTAAGGGTCATCTAGCCCAGTGTTTTTCAACCACTGTTCCGCGGCACACTAGTGTGCCGCGAGATGTTGCCTGGTGTGCCGTGGGAAAAATTGAGAAATTACTTTATATATAGTCAATATAGGCACAGAGTTAACTTTTTTAACATTTTCTAATGGTGGTGTGCCTCGTGATTTTTTTCATGAAACAAGTGTGCCTTTGCCCAGAAAAGGTTGAAAAACACTGATCTAGCCCAACCCTGTGCAATGCAGGAATCTCAACTAAAGCATCCATGTCAGATGGCCACCCAGCCTCTGCTTAAAGGCCTCCAAGGAAGGAGAGTTCACCCCCCTCCCGAGGGAGTCTGCTCCAGTGTCAGAACAGCTCTTAATGTTAGTTACGTAAGTGCTCTCATCAGTATCAAGAATGAACTAGGTTGCAAGAGCTACAACTAAGTGATGGTACTATCCAAGCTAATGGGTGGGCCTCTCTTCCCATACCCAGCTACTACATAGAACAACAGAGTTGTGAGCTGAAAAGTTGAAGATTGAGCAATGTTTTGCTGTGCTGGGCCTTTTTCTTTTAATTTCCAATTAGGGCATCACAACAGGAATGACAGTACTTCAAAATCATGCAATGGGCCATTTTCTTAGAAGCACTCTATCGCTCTCATTGCCAGCTTGGCTTGAATATACTTTGAATACTGCTAGGGAAGTTACTTTACTCTTCAAAGAATAGAAGGCAGAGATGTATGTGTTGAAAAATATTGGATTGTACTTTTAATGCTGAAGACAATCCAAAAGGAGTTTTCTGCATCTGCTAAGAGATGAGACTTTGGGGAGCTCTATGTTGTGGGGTCTGATAGCTGCTGCTGCTGCTGCATGGCTGCTGTTACGGTATTGCCATAATACCCATTCGTCCTGTGCAGTTTGTCATTACAAGACTACAAATTACAAAAGCATCCATTCAAGGGCTTCTGCACTGTGCCATCTCTAAGAGCTGGGAAGCCAGAAACAGAGAAGAGACTTCTTAAGCCTGCAATATATTGTGACACTGTGAAGAAAGAGCTTGGGGGGCAGGGCAAACAGTTTGGTGCATTGAAAGGTACCTGCTGAGTGCAATCCTACTAAGTCTCATAAGAACCTAAGATTAGCCAGCTGAATCAGGCCAATAGCCCATCTAGCCCAGCATCCTGTTTTCGTAGTGGCCAACCAGATGCCTGTGGGAAACCAGTAAGCAGAACATGAGCACAAGAGCATTCTCCCCTTCCATGGTTTCTGGCAACTGGTATCTGGAAGCATTGCTGCCTCCAACTGTGAAGGGAGAGCATAGCCATCCTGGCTAGTAGCCATCAATAGCCCTCTGCTCCGTGAATTTGTCTAATCCTCTTTTAAAGCCATCCAAGTTGGCAGCCATCACTGTCTCTTGGGCAAGCAAGTTCCGTAGTTTGAATATGCGCTATGTGAAGAAGTACTTTCTTCCAGCATTCAGGTTCGTATTTCATAAAATGTATGAAAACCTTTCTAATCTCTAAAGCAGCATACCCAATGATTTATTCAGGGAGGAAGATTGTTAGAGACAGGAAGCATGTATGGTACAGGGTATCAGAAACCAGAACAGTGAGAAAGCAGTGGAACAAACACTTATTAGATATGCCCCTCTTTGCAGATCGATATTTTCCATGTGCAATTCTTCAAGTGGGCAAAACTGGTAAACTTAAGATTATGAACCATAATTGCAAGTCTTAACAGTGCCATTGGTCACTGGGTTCCGCTTCCTGGGCAACACTCAACAGCTAGTTGAATGTACGCCACTTAAACTACCCATTTTTCCTTTCATGTATTCCATCCCTCTTACTGCTCTGTAACTTTCCCACGAGAGAATTGGTCACATCCAACAAGACAGCAGAAAAAGATATCCATGTTCCACTTCCCTCTGTGCATTGACACCAAAATTCCAGTTTAGCAAAAAATTCATTCTCTTATTTAATAAATTAGCCTGCCCTAAACATCGTAAGCGAAAAAAAGCAAAAACGTTAGAACTCCCCACTGTCAAACATCTTTCTACCGTAAGGCAAGACACAAATCAACAGAATCCTAAGATGTATTTGTCTTTGACAAGATGCACGGACAAAAGTTAAAAGCATTACACATGAAGAATTGAGGGGGTGGAGTGAGCAGCCAACCCACTTAGATGATTCCAAGACATTTCGTCTTCAGCAAAATTGCACGTTTCCCATCCCAGTGGAGAAAAGACGCTGGAAGGTCACATATAGCTCACTCACACAAGTGTTTCCAATCAAAAGCTCCTTCCCAAAATTATCAGCAGTGCTGGCGTAAGCTTTTTTTTATTAAAAAAAAAAACCATGGAAGTGAAAAATATAAGAAAAATAAAAACAATTGTTTTTATAAGAACAATGAAATCACATCCTTATATTTTAGTTTTGAAAGGAACGTGAGAACATTTTCTCAAGCTTGGCAAGACATGATCACTGCAACTCAGAGGGCACGCCTGAGGATAATCTGGCTCAAAATAAATAGTAGCTTGTGCATTTTACTCTTCCATAAAATGTAACCATTGCTACCATGTGCCATCATTACTAAAAATGACCCCACCACATTTAGACAGATGTCTGAGATTATGATCAGGATCTAAAACAACCATGAAACTATTTCAGCACAACTAAAGAGGTTTCAGGCTATTTCTTGCTCAACCAGGAGTTCACTCCACCCCCTGACTGCATTTGAAAGTGAAGTAGTTCAGCTTCATATCAAATCACTTTTGGGATCCTTTCTGGAGAGGAGACAAAGGCTTTAGCTAGGCTAAAGGAGTCTTGCCCCTGCAAGCATCCATGGGATCAGAACAGGTTTAAAGAGATGTGGAAGAATGACAATTTGCAATTTGTATGATTCCAGTACAGTACATTACTTCCTATAATGTTTTTTATTTTTATTTCCTTACAGATAGTAAGTTGCAGGGCATTTGAATGAGACAGGACAAAGACATTGAAAGTATTCATTTTATTAAGGGTTTTTTATTTAAAAAAAATTAAGAGCCATTGCATCTTCAAAAATAGCATATACATGGGTAAAGTATCAGTACAAAACTCAGTACTACAAATATGTAAACAAGTTGACAGTCTGTTAAAGATGGGAAATTTAAAGCTTACAGTCTTAAAGCTGCAATTAGTCAATATGTTGAAATTGCATTTGTAAGAGCTGGTAAGTAGAAGCAGTCCTTGAAAATAGTTAAATGTTTCTTTTGCATATTAAGTACTTCATACAGCATTGATCTGCAAGAAGATCAAACCTATCCATTCTGAAGGAAATCAGCCTTGAGTGCTCACTGGAAGGACTGATCCTGAAGCTGAGGCTCCTATACTTTGGCCACCTCATGAGCAGAGAAGACTCCCTGGAAAAGACCCTGATGCTGGGAAAGATTGAGGGCACAAGGAGAAGGGGACGACAGAAGACGAGATGGTTGGGTGGTGTTCTCGAGGCTACCAACATGAGTCTGACCAAACTGTGGGAGGCAGTGAAAGACAGGCATGCCTGGTGTGCTCTGGTCCATGTGGTCACGAAGAGTCGGACACAACTGAACAACAACAACATTGATCTAGTGGAAGTCCTATTATCTTTCAACAAAATACCTTGTTTTTGGCATGGTAAAACCATTATATTTAATTTGCAGCAATTTGAAGCTAAAAAAAATGAATTTTAAAAATGGGAGAAAGGAATTGCTTTTCATTCATTTCACTGAAGGACAACCTCACTGAGTGATTGTCCAAGGAATGTGCCACTTGTAGCTTCCATAGGTGCACACGAAGCAGCCTTTAGTCTTTTGATATACAGTGGTGCCCCGCTAGACGAAAATAATTTGTTCTGCGAAAATTTTCGTCTAGCGGGTTTTTCGTCTTGCGGAGCGGCAATGACAGCTGCGCTCCGCAAAACGAAAAAAAAAGACGAAAATTTTTCGTCTTGCGAGGCAGCCCCATAGACTTTTTCGTCTAGCGGGGCAGCCTTCCGCTAGACGAATGCCTTCGTCTAGCGAGTTTTTTGTCTAGCGAGGCATTCGTCTAGCGGGGCACCACTGTACTTGAAGCAGGAAGATTCAGCCAACCAAGAGATCCCTTTGTATCACACCCATACCATACAAGTACAATCGCACCTGCACCATACACATGCAAGCACTACATGTAACTTTTGAGTATTCATGATATAAGTACACACCAACAACATAACATACGAAGCAGCCCTTAAGCCTTACAAATTTTCAGGATGTGTCTGTTTGACAAAAGGCATGGATATATTTAAAAAAATAGCTGAAATACAATAACACATCATTTCACAATCACTTCCTATACAGTTCCTTTGAAATTATCTGGTTGGATCAGTTGTAGGAAGATACAAAACTGTTTTGTCTGACCCAGTATGGTGTGTACATAACAAGCCACAAGTGATTTTAAAAGCAAAAGTGGAAGATACAAGTTGAAAACAAGGCTGGCTTATTTTAGAACTACGTAGTTCCTCAAGTATGTAGGCTTCAAAAAAACCTTGCACTGATTTAAATTTTGTTAAGAGGGATTATACAACAGAAAGACTTGTGAAATATAATGCTGGGAATACACCTCCAATACCTGAATACTATACTCAGATGCTATACTCCTTTCTCCCTACACTCAGTGTAACCACGTTAGTAGCTACTCTGAGGGCCACACTGGAGAAGATACCATTCAACAATTAGCAGCTACATAGGTGGCTTTTTAAAAGGAAATTGCAGCCACAGGGAATCAGTCTGAACTGCGAACTTTGTGTGGGAGTAGCGCCCCCCCCATTTTCAATTGGGGGGGGTTGCTCCATGCCAATCAGCCCCATCCACAGCAGCTGTAATTTACCTTTAAAAAAATCAATCATGTATCTAATTTTGTGAACAGCATCTTAGCAAGTTGGGTACAAAAATGTAAAAGCAAGCATTGTTTCTTATTAAAATCCTGTTTCTGAAGCTGAAGAGAAAACAGTTCTTTAGTTCCTCATTTGGGGCAAGCTGTCAGTATTCAGAATAAATGGTAAATTCTTCTTTGGAGAAGAGGCACTCATACATGTCATGAATTAAAAATCGTGAAGCATATACATATTTTGTCTGAGAAAATTTATCTGCAGCAAGAAACTTAGCTTCCTTTGGAACCACTTTACCAAGTTAAAACCCTAGTACCAACATACATAACAGCAGCAATTTTTTTCAAGTGTTCGGTTAAAAAGTGTGCAGCACTCAAAGCTGTGAAGATCAGGCTTAAAATGTGAACCTCTTTTCGTGATTTCTTAAATAACATTTAATGGCTGAGGGTCTGACATGGTTCTTGCATCCAGAAGCAATACTAAAACTCCTGGTTATTCTAATAGATTTGGAAGATTCACCTGTCTAAAAGGACAAGACATTCCTCAGGAATCTAGCCAAAAATAATAGCATTTTGTGAGCCAGCACTTAAGTAGTGAACACTTAAGTATATCAGGATTTAGAACATTTCAAGTGCTACTTTTGAACGCCATAACAAACATCACAGAAGTGTATCAAGTTAACACAAGCTCTACAGATTATGCTTGTTTTACATAAGTAAGATATGTACATATATGTAAGCCCAACTATTCAGTTGCTCTGGATCATATCCAACAAAGTATTTCAGTATCTGGCTGTGCAGCAGATTTGGGGAGGACATGCAGGGAAAGGGCAAATATGACACTGGAAATGAAAAATCTTGCAACTGCTTGGTTGCATACCACCCTGTGTTCCTGAAATGGCCTTCAGTTCTCTGCAGTGCCCCAACATAAAACCTTCCAATGTTTTACAAAAGAATAAAAACACACAAAGCACAATAAAAAGCATATGCAAGATGATTCTTAAACATTAGAAACACAGGACTCAAATAATAGAACAACTAACTTTAGAGTGTGCAAGTTTTTCCTGTTTCTTGAGTTTGACGTGTCTAGTACACGCTACACCATATGATCGCTGGTATCCAACAAAAAGGTTTGAAATCTTCAACTTGTAGTTAAATTCCTTTATATACATTCCAAAAAGAAAAGGCACCTGGCCCATATTACTCAGCTGCGTGCTCTCACATGCAGCAGTGAACCCATAAGAGAAAGTCCACATGAAGATAAACTTGGTAAGAGTTGCATGCAGAAAGTGCTAAATTCAATCCCTGATGGTCTCCAGGTGTTGCTTGGAGAAATACCTTTCTGAAACACTGAGGCGGTGCTGCCAGTGTAGACTATACTGAACTAGATATACCAACACTCTGACTGTGTGTTGCAGCTTTCTATGCTCCTTGGTCAACACAGCATTGAAAAAACAAATTAGAACTGCAATACTACAGATCACAGCATGCAAGTGTCCAGATACAGATAACAAAGGGACTTGTGAAACCTTAAAGACTAACACATTTATTGCAGCACAAACATCTGTGGACTACAGTGCACGTCTACCTGTAACTCAGGGTAACACTTCATGTATCTGTGAACTGTAGTTCATGGAAGCTCATGCCTGTTGTTTTTGCTGCAAAATACTAGCACAGGAGCTGCTCTGGAAAGAGATAATGTTCTGAGTGATCAGCTCAGCTGTATGCACAGGCTACCCTCAAATCCCTGGGTACAGTAAAGCAATATACAGACCTCTAAACAATGAAGCAAGTTATGTGAGCCTTCTGGGGTTGTTGTTATTTTAGTTCTATACTGCAAATTCATATAAAAATATGCAGTGTACAAAATTTCAACTAAAACCAACTTCAGACTGAATAAAGCAGTCTCGCCATGTCACATAGCAGTGAGGAAATATCAAAAGCAGTTTGTCATGCTATAAAAAAGTGAATTCCACTAGGTAGCAGAAACCCCTTGAACAGCCATAAGTTGTTCTTTGGATCCAAGCCATTAAGAGGATTAATGGTGAATGATTTTTTCTTTCACACTCAATACTCTTACATTGCATTTTAAGAATTTTTAAGGAATCTAGCACAATGATGCATTCAAGTATAAGCTTTCCAAGTATAGTCATACCTTGGGTTGCGAACGCTCCGTTTTGAGTATGTTCGGGTTGCGTACTCCGCAAACCCGGAAGTGTAACACGGAGCGCAGACGCTTCTGTGCATGTCTGCGTGGTCTGCGCATGCGCAGAAGCATCCTGCGCAGTAGCGCAATATCGCGCTTTCATGCATGCGCAAAAGCGCCGCCCAGGTTGGTTGCGCACTGTTCGGGGTGTGAGCGGCACCCCGGAACCAATTGTGTGCACAACCCAAGGTACCACTGTATAAAAAGGAAATTCTGGAAGTGCTGAGATTTTCAGTAAGTGTTGGCATTAACCAAGCAGTTAATGCTCATCCACAAAAGCCACAATTAAAAGTCTCCAAGAGTCAGCCGTTAAATTATTTCACTTATGAAGCACAAAAGCATAATGTGCTAACCTAAACATATTAGCAATTAGTTTTAAGAAACTAAGATTAAACATAACTCCACTCAAACCAATATATTCTTACCACCATGACTGAATTATTGAAATGGATAATCCCTAAACATAGTGGCCAGTTAAGTCAGGTATGCACGCAGAGCTCCATGCATGCAGGGCTTTCCCCTTCCTCTTCAATGATCAAGGAAATGCTCTACACTGGCAATGGGAATCCACACGGGTGCCAAGTGTTTCCCTTCAGAGAATGGGGAAGTCCTATGCAGGACCAGGCCCTATTGTGGGCCTGCAGGAAGCAACTAATATAGCAGTTTGACATGCTGAATTGTGGAGATCATTTAGAAGAACACTTGTGGTCTTCTCTTCACTTTGTATTTTAATGAGCCATACCGCACCTGAAAGAAAAAAATGCCATGGAAGATTTAGATACGCAGGGCAAAATCTGGTGCAAAATTTGTAAAACTGGCTGTTTATTTTCTGTCAGGAATATAATCCAGCATAAGGACATGAATGAAAGTGTTAATCCAATTATGTGCAATAAAAACAGCTTCAGATCGTTAGCAGCCTTTAAAAACTGCCAGTCTGTGCACAAGGGTAGCCAATATGGTGTCCTTCACATGTGGTTTGATTACAACTCCCACCATCTCTGAACATGCCAGCTGATAGTGGACCAAAACATCTGGATTATTCTATGTTGGTTACCCCCAAATGACCACTACAGAACAAACAACAAGGTTGATGCAAACAGTACATTCATCAAGAGCTATTGCACCCCCTTCCCATTTTTAGTTCCCTTAGCATATGAATGATTTGACAAAATACTGAACAGAAAAACCTGGCAAAGCAGGACATGAAGAAGGAACAGATAAAAGCAAATATATTTGAAGGCTGGGACAGATTAATGCTGTGTGAATGTCACTTAAACCACAATTAAAGAGATCCGGAGCCAACTGCTGGAACAGCAATCTCCCTCCCTCCTAGGGAAAACATTTCCCCCCCTCCCAGCTTCAGCATAATTCAGAGGGATTTCAGCATCTTTTCTTTAAGCAGGTGTTGAACCCAAATGTTCAGTCAGTTCCAACTTACCCTGACCTATGGTACAAGAGTAGGGGGAATGCAGTCCTGAGAGGGAAGGGAGTAGAAAGAATGAGCAGGGGGCTCCCCATTGCTTAATCCAGCCTTCCTCAAGCTGGTGTCCTCCAGATTTTGTTGGGACTCCAATTCCCATGGGCATCATGCTGGGGAAGGCTGCGTAACTACTGTTAAAAGGCAACCAGTGCACCACTCAGAAAAAGTTCATAGGTGAAGACTGCCAGATGCACCTTTTGAATTATAACAATTTGATCATCCAACTATGGTAGCATGATGAGCCAACAGTTAATATTTAAAGGCCTTTTGTATTATGAAACAGCTTTAATAAAACCGTGTTTTTTTTAAAGAAAGGTTATGTTTCAAAATATTCCCCCAGAGAGGCATAAAACGCTTTAAAAAAAAGTTTTCTCTTCCAGGCAGCCTTAGAACCACCAAAAAGATCAGCAAAACAAAAAGATGTCAGTAACAACCGTGGAAAAAGCTGCATAAAACACTCATTTCCCTTGATCTGGTTCTTGCTGCAGAGCAAGCTGGAAATATTCAGCTTATTAGGTGTTATGTCATGTGCCCATTGTCACAGACATGGCCTGGAGCAGCTACCCCACTCTGCTGGGGGTAGAATGGTCTGAGAGGGTTTCTGGCTAACAGGGCTCTGAACTGCAGGACACAAAGGGATGTCAACAAAATGGCTTTCAAGTGCCCTCACCAACATTGTGGAGCATGAAGGTTGCTTTGGTACTCTAGTGACCTTCATGGGATAAACAGGAAGATCAACTGCTCGAGCGCAGATAGCATAAATTCTTATCTGAACCTAACCAAACAGGAGTGAGAGTGTGTTACTGCTGTCCATCAGGAGATCTGGAGTGAGGTGTTGCCAATATGTAAGGAATAAGGAATAATTTATTGGCCAAGTATCAATCATACTTGGAATTTTGTTTCAACTACATTGCAATGTAAAGAAAACGTACCTCATACAAACACTATTCCCCTCATGATACAAAAGCACAGCAAAGGAACCCCATACCACCAACCGACCTCCCTTCCGCACACAACTACAAATTCAACAGTTTGATGGCACAAGGGAAAAAACTATTCCTGTGGCTAGACGTTTTTGTGTATACAGTCCTGTAACGACGTCCGGATATGTAAATGACATACAGCTCTATTTCTTTGTACCATCTGAATACAGAACTTTATATTACGAAGTAGAGATGTACTTGCCTCTTTGCGGCCTTTGATAGTTTTTACCGATTTCATACTTTGTGTTCGCCGGAGACCTCTCTGAGTGAACGTCTCATCCTCTGAATATGTCCCTTCCCTCTCCTCATCTGTTTTATCATCTTCAGAATCTTTTTTTAATGGAATATTGTAACCTGATATTGCAAAGTTGAAAGTTTGTTAAATTATAAATCATTGGTATAAATTATCATTAAATAAGGTGAATACTAGGGACTAGACAAAGCTGGGCTATCCTGGTAAAATCTGCAGGAACAAGGCTTTCTCAATTTCCAGTAAAATAACATGGTTGTATTCATCCACTGCTTGCTTTATACAAAATTTAATGGGCAATATCCAATATCAGTTATCACCTGATCTAGCAAAAACAGAAACATCCCAGTTCTTTTAGTAATATACAAACCTAAAGATTCATTGGTGGTGGAGCTTCTGGTTCTCTTTTTTGTATCAGGTAATGTTTGGTAGTGTCTTTGTCCCACTGGTTCATCACCTTGTATAGCTGTTAAGTCATGCATACTGAAACTCCGCAGCTTTTCAGTTATTGCCCCTTGACCCTGAAAAATTAAGGGGGGGAGGCGAAAGAGAAATGTTTCAAGAGGAAAAGGATCATTTTTTTCAAAGTTTATTTGTAACACAGTAGTCAAAATCCAAATTGTACTATTACAAGGCATTATATGCAGTGCTTCTATTTCCATCCAGCATATTGTGTTCTTCTGTGTAGCACTTTGCTTAAGCATAAACTTAAACTTGCATAATACAAAATTTACACTAGTAGACCAATTTATAAAATCACATTCTCACTTTAAAAATAATGTCAGATCTTGACTGTATGTTAAAAGTTATGTTCTGCGCAAATGGAGGTTTTCCAATTTTGTATTAGAGCTGAACTGTACTGTTACACTCCCAACTGTGGATTAAGGGAGTGACAACGCAATTCTACATACATCTTCCACTGAATAATTCTCATTGAAATCACTGGAGCTTATTCCTGATCGTGCTGTAACTACTGCAGTATAGCACATGTACAAGTGCCTCTACGGAAATGGAGCTGCAAAAAGTACACCTGGAAAAACTCTATCCCTTGCCAACCTTAAATAATTATGAGGGGCATGAAAAGTCCTGGGCAAGCTGACAGTTTTGAATGCAACAAATAAGATTTCTTATCTAGCAATGCTTCCAAGTGACACATTTTTTTTATAAAAAAGGATGGGGTAGGGGAGTGTGTGTGTGTGTGCGCGCGTGTGCGTGCGCACACATGCGCAAGACAGGGCTGAAGCATGCAAGTGCATGTAGCACCTGCAATACAAACGTGTCCCAGGGCCCAAAAGGTTGGCAACCCCTTCTTTACCATAATGTGAACAAGCCTGTGCATATACAAGCTTGAGGCTCTTTCCTCTGCATTTTCCTCTGGCATGGCTGTAAGAAGGTTTTTGGAAACTTTCACTTCCATTTTAGATTAACTGCCACTTGTTGCGCTGCCCAAACCCAGCAAACTGTGGTTAATTTTAGCCATGGTTGGTTTGAAACAAAACAGCTTGTTTCAAATCTAGCCAGAGTTTCAGATTAATTGTAGTTTAGGGTTCAGAGGAAACACTAAACTGTGGTTAATCAGAACAAAAGTTTCTGATTTGCTCCTCATACAGCTGCACTAGAAGTGGTGGTGGTGGGAATGCACAAGTCTTGAGGATTGGACAGTCTCATTCCTATAGTAATTAACAAGGTTTATCATGAGATCCATCCAAGTCGTAGAAGCCAAAGTGACAGAGTGTACTAGTAAGACAATGCAGAAAATCAGCAGTTAAAATGTTAAGTAGAAAGCCGGTAGAAGTACAGTATTCAGTGTTTTGCACTACGTGCCACATGTATTTGCCCAGATAGTCAGCACAGTGGTACCTCCGGTTGCGGACAGGATCCGTTCCAGAGATCCAGTCAGATCCCAAGGTTTCCGCAACTGGATGGACCGCTTCTGCGCATGTGCACGGGGCACTAGACCATTTCTGCACATGTGCACATGTCGAAATCTGGAAAAATACTTCTGGGTTTGCCACGTTCACATCCTGAAGGATATGCAACCAGAGGTACCACTGTATTGGGTGTGCAAAGAGTCCCCTGTAATGTAACTACTTTGTAGATACAGAACACATGAAAGTACTTCATACACAACTCTCAATTTATGGAACTGATTGCCATAATATGCAGTTATAGCTACTAGCTTAGATGACTTTAAAAGAGGGATTAAACAAAATCATGAAAAATTGGTCTATCAATGGATCCTGGCTACCACAGCTAAATGGAGCCTCAATGTTCAGAGGCATTGTTGCTGTTGCTTTCAATGAATTGCTTGTGGGATTCCTGGAAGCATTCGGCTTGTTACTGTTAGAAACAGCATTCTTGACTAAAAGCATTTCCCTCCATCTTAAGTGTAAGTCAGGACCATTTCAAATACCCAACCCAGATTACTCATTTTTGTGAAATTCTATTTAGGATCTGGATCACAATTTCTATATGAATGAGCCCCAATCTTCTATTAAAAATAGTGTTGTAATTATGCACTTACCATGAGAATTTTTACAGCTCTCCAGCTTTTATAGGCCTCCAGTTGTCAAGGAACAGCATCTTTGACACAACTAGCTTCCTATCCTATACTGCCTTTAATTGTGTCGTCCTGTCATATAGGATCTTTAATGCAGCCAACCCAACTGTGCCTCATATATCCATTCCATCTGATACAATATCCTGGCCATAAAGTTCCAAATTTTATTAAAATATAATTACTGAATTTACACTTAAGCATGCAAGCTCATACAAGTTACCTTTTCCTTATTTATTTTAAGCACACAGCAATTTCCTTGCTGTAAAACTTATATGTGGTATATTAAGAAGTTCTGTCCATGTGAATTAATTCACTAATAGGACCAGCAATCCTTTCAAGCTCATTTGGGAGATATTTAGTTTAACAAAGGGCTGCAGTTATGGCTGACAAAGCAGCCTTATACCATTCATTTTCTTGTTTTCAGCTGTCAACACATTAGTAGTAGCATCCATAGAGGTTGCATGACATATAATAGCCTATTTAAATATAGATCTGAAACATGGTATAAATGGTCAGACAAATCTTTATCCTTGAGCAAAAAGCTACAAATTGGCAGTAACCAAAGGCGATTATGATCCTCTTTAGATAAACCAGCAGAGGAATAATCTCAGAACAATAAATTATGTATTTGGAAATATAATGGTCTTCATTAGACAGCTAGTTCTCAGGATAAGAGTAAATAGACAAAGCATGGCCAAATATAAAATACTACATATGAAAGCGAAGTGAGAAGCTGCTTTGGCTGCATACCATCAGCAGTTTGCAGTGTTTGAAGTTGAGGAAATAAAACCCTGGGAATAGCAGGTACAGCAAAAATGGAAGCCATAAACAAGCCAAATAGGACGAAAGCTGAACATTATGACCCTACATTATTGTTTTCTTTCAATAAATTGAGCTCCAAGGTTCAGGAAAATCCTGCCTTGATCAAGACTCAAGAGAGGAAGGTTAGGTCTCATGTCTCAGCCTTAGGAAATCCTGGATGTGTGGTTTCTCTGTGTTTCTAAAAACACAGTGGTCACATCAAACCAAGCTACTGCCAATTCAGAAAGAACTGATGAGGTAGACATAGCACTAAGCCATAATTTAAAATAAAAAAGAGCCACAGCAAGTCATGCGCTCACATACTCTCTCCCTGGTGCAGATGTGAGTGTGAGTCCACATATGCCAAAGACAGGCATGATTTGATCAACCGAGGCCTTAAGGAGTCAAGCAATTTTTCCTAAGAATGGCAAATTAAAGCAATAGCTATTTCCTGAATAAAATGGCCATGTGCAGAATTTGAGTAGTTGTTTACCAAGAATATCTGACAACCAGTTCAAATGTTATCCCACTGCCTAAACTCGAACACACAGATTATGGCTGTTTGAAAGCTTTTCGCTTGGCAGCACTCCATGAGGAGTGGTAACATTCTCAATTATTCTTAGCACATCAAACCCAAAAGCATGGGCCACTGAACTGCTGTACAGACATTTCCACTCATATGCAAAGTTTTAGACTAGAAATGGGGTACCTGTAGCCTTCCAGATACTGCTGCACTACAACTCCCATCATCCCTGATCACTGGCTATGCTAGCTAAGTCTGATGGGGAGTTTTAGTTCAGAAACCTCAGGTGGGTCAAAGGTTTCCCACTCTTGATCTAAGGCTATGTTCAGTGTCCTGCTGCCAGCTGAAGTTCATCAGGTATCTGCTACGAGTAAGGCCTTCGGGGCTGC
Source organism: Lacerta agilis (assembly GCF_009819535.1). Classification (NCBI taxonomy): domain Eukaryota; kingdom Metazoa; phylum Chordata; class Lepidosauria; order Squamata; family Lacertidae; genus Lacerta; species Lacerta agilis. The sequence continues at coordinate 24,335,805 of NC_046316.1, read as the reverse complement.
AGTGTCAATTTTATAGAATACTCTCCTTAGGGTTTCAGAAACTTATGCTTCTGGCACCAGGTTCATCTGGCTTTTTTAGGAAGGATTTCAGCCTGACTGCTCTGACATATCCATTTCTTGCTGCAAGCTGGTTTTTCCTGCTCTGGTTTGTTTTTGTTTCTCTTGTAATATCTAATGTGAATCTGACTGTTTAAATGTTCACTTTTTTTGTTCTGAGATTTCATTCATCTTGAGGAAAGTGAAACAGAAGGGCAGGGGATTTGCTCTTTAAAGATACCTCTTTAAAGTTAGCCAGATCGGCAAGTTGACAAGCAGGGGCACTGTTAGCTTTAAGTATATTTTGAAGTATTTCCACTACCTTTTTGTTTCTGATCCATTGACTGCTGGTAAAACTGTCTACAAAGCATTGCTACAAGTATTAGGAAGGTTACATTTCTACTAGTTTCAGTTATAACTTCCTAGAAATATGAAAGACAGGGAGAATAGAGGAAGCTACCCTTCACTATGCATGGAAATTTACTGCAGGCAATGTCCATCTTGTTCAACCTATCTTGTCCTATTTATTCTAAGCACATCTTTGATTGGAAGTGTATAGATTCTCCTTTTATATTGCTGTAGTTACAAATTTTGACTTCATTAGTGTCCATTAGCTACACGCCTGAATTACAGGAAGAGCAGAGAAGCTTATTACTTAGACACGTCACAGAAAGTCAGGAGCACCTTTTGAGTCCAAGTGCAGCAGCCCAATTAAATTAATGTTTTCTAATATCACACAACTCTAAGCAAGAACAGTTATGGTTCAAGTTCATGTAGTGAATTAATATTTTATTCTAAAAAGGTAAACAGAATTCAGTGGGGATTCATATTAATTTGCCAACTCATATGTACTGTAGCACTGCTTCATGCTTTAATTTCCATGAACAATTACCTCAACTTGCTTGAAGGAAAACAGCAGAAAGAAGCCAGAAATCCTATGGAGTGTGATTACCAGCAAGAAAAGGCAACAAGAGAGAAAGAAAGGGTCATCTTCACTATTTTTAAAAAAAATCATAATATAACTAGTGTTTAAGAGAGGACATACTTTTAGAACATGCTGTTAGAAAAAAGTTATGCAACTTAATACGCAATGTATTTTTATACTGAATGGTTAAGTAATATTTACCTTTACAGCTGCGGTCACTGCAGCAGTAGCAGCTAAATTTAAGCCTTGTTTACCAAAGTTAACCATTGTTTCATAACCACGTTCTTTGGCTTGCACAATATATTCATCAATCTCCTAAGGGGGAAAACAGGCAAACAGTGTGGACATTAATCTAATTTGACATAACATTCTCAGTATTAAATACGAAGTACTAATGCAAGTTTCTCCTTCCCACCCCACCCCAATTGCATTAAATTTTTTATATTATGGAATAAATTATTTTAAAACCACAAACAAGAGGAATGTCTCACCCTTTCTCTTGAAGAAAGAAGAGGATGAAGAAACTTCCTATATATTAAACTTGCCCCTCTCGTATATGGAGAGAGCAACCAAATAACAAATGCAATCTTCAGCTCGTAGTACAATGGAAACCTGCAAAACGAATCAGAATTCAAAATTGGGTTCTGTTATTTTAGAAACAGGTACATTCCTTCTAGATCATAAAGCTCTAGATGATATTGAATAATAACAGGTTTTAAGCAAAAGCTTTTTTTGGCTTTACTTTAGTTATCTATAATCCTTAATCTAGTTTTACATATTATTGCTATTTTATAGCTCTACCTTTTTCAGAACTAGCATAGGATAATTCGGATAAGGGGTATGTGACACTATATATTACAATATGTCAAAACACAGCTGTAATTGTAACATTATGCTCTGAACCCAAACATATCTTACCAAGATACCATTAGGTCTGTTATTGTTTCAGTAACAGTATAAAGAGCGAACACAATCCAGTACATCATCCACCGCACCTGAAAAGGAAAGATGTGACAACCATTTTAATTTCCAATACATCAGTGACAGGAACACATTTTGCAATGATTTAAACTATGCTTACTTGCTGCTTGTATTCATATGTTTTAGAAAGATGGGAACCATAGGTAGCAGGCAGCAGCTAAGAGTCAGAACCTTTCTGATAAACGGCCCTTTTACTCTAGCTTAAATCAAAGCTGCTCTGATAGCCTGACCAACTTCTGCCGCAAAAAGGAACAAAACAACCTATTCGGAATAAGCAGCTATTGTTTCACTACCATGAGTTAAATCATACAACAAGAAGAAAATACCCTCCATCCCATCACTTTCCTTAAAATGGGGACTCATGCTTGCAAACCACCCCACCCCATTCTTCAAAAAAGATAATCTAGCCTTTTATGCAGACAAAACAGAAAAGTAGCACCACTAAGAATCTTTTAAATATAATTCTCACCAGTTAAGCAAGCGGCAGAAAGTGATACATGTCCATTTAAGCTAGTGTTGGCAGTAGCAGTACACAGTACAGGATAGATAGATATCTCCACCAAAATAAAATTTTGTGTCAAATTAATTTTGTGAGAGTTCTGATAATTTTGTTTTAGTGTCAGATGGAACCCTACTCATTTTGTATCACAGGACTGTTACGGAGCCAATAGCTATAATATAACCTATGTCAATCTATACAGTCCAACAGTTCCAGCCTTTAGCAAGCAACCAGATCATTGCAAAGATTACAGTGGTTTAGCTGGGTCCTATTGCCTGTGTTCATTTTGAGACCTCCAGCATCCTATATAGAGGCTAATCGGAGCTACCCCTCGCTCCAGTGGGTAGGCTTATCATTTATGAGCAAAATATCCACTTCTGCTGGCATGCTCCACTCATTGAATGATACCATGTTCCAATCTAGTTCAGAAGTTCATTATCTTGCTTTAATAAGACACAGAAACACAAGTACCTGCCTTACACCAATCCAAATCATTGTTCCACCACTGACCCACTGACTCTATAGAGACTGGCAGTAGCTTTCCATAGTTTCAGGTGCAAGTCTTTCCTAGCTCTACCTACGACTTGCTGCAAACAAAACATGCTCTCCTATAGCCCTTCTCTAAATACGTCTGTGGCCTGTGCATACAACGCCTTTGCATGAACTGTGATTGAACCACATTCTCTAACCAGTTACCCATTTACTGATTCTGGAACAAGACAGACTCTTTAAAACAGTTTTGAACCATAGTTTCAAGGTTTTGACTTGTTCTGAACTTGATAGGCATGGTCTCCCTGTTCTAAAGAAAGGGGAAAGTGTGCTTAGAGACTTCCTGATCTAAATCACAGCTCAGGAAAAGGGTGTATGTATGGGTGAATCTTGTTCAAATCTCAACCTAAGTGAATATACAGTGGTACCTCAGGTTAAGAACTTAATTCGTTCTGGGGGTCCGTTCTTAACCTGAACTGCTCTTAACCTGAGGTACCACTTTAGCTAATGGGGCCTCCTGCTGCCACCACACTTCCGCCACACAATTTCTGTTCTCATCCTGAAGCAAAGTTCTTATCCCGAAGTACTATTTCTGGGTTAGCGGAATCTGTAACCTGAAGCGTCTGTAACCTGAAGCGTCTGTAACCTGAAGTACCACTGTATAGTCATCCAAATGTGATCAGTAAGTGAACCAGACAAAAGAATCTGAATGCAGAAGCACAGACTGGATGAAATGCCATGGAGTCTTCTTTAAAATGTGCTTTTAAAGAGAGCACAGATTCTCAAAGCATGTGATGGGCAAGAAAAGTGTCTGTAGTCACTATTTTTGCCGCTTGAAAAATGAACTGCAGTATTAAGACCAAGGATTTGTTCCCATAGGATATTTTAATCTGTCTCTTTTACATTTCCTACACACATTTATGTCATACTTGGTAATTTAGAGCAGTTACCAGACAGGATCTATTGCTAACTATTGCTATACAAACCACTACAAAAATAGCCAGATGCCATTTCCCCGTTAAAACAAAGAAATACATAAGTAAGTGCTGGATTTCAATTTATAATAAAAGTTATGCTCTAGTTGTTTAAAAAGCAATTCTCCAAGTCAGGTTGTGAGAATATTCTATGAAGTTATCCTGCTTCCAAATGCATGAAGTAGAATTTTTTGGAGCAAAACATTTTTCTCTAGCTTATTAGCCTGACACTTCTAATCCCAGTTCTCTACAAGGCAGACCATATCAAAATGCCACCATACTAAAATACAAAAAAATTGAAACAGACACAGTACTACTGAATTTAAAAAAGGAAAGGGAAAAAAACAATTTTCAGAGCTAAACTAAAAAAAAAAGCTTTTGTAAAACTACAAGTTGTAATTTACATTGTAGATCAATTAATTACCGTACTTTTCCATGTATAAGACTAGGTTTTTTTTTAACTAAAAAATAATGTTAAAAGGGGGGTAGTCTTATATACGGGGGCAATCTCCCCCATTTTCTTAATTTTGAGTCCCCAAAAATAGGGGGCATCTTATACACAGTGGCGTGTAAAACACAGAAAAATATGGCATATCTTTAGCCAATTAACTAGCGGGGGGGGGGGGGTTTAATCAGCAAGGACATGTTTTTATTTTTGATATGTAAACTTACTTAATCACCCAATTGAACAATTGTATGCATATTATTAGGATGCGGGTGGCACTGTGGGATAAACCACTGAGCCTAGGGCTTGCCGATCAGAAGGTTGGCGGTTTGAATCAACGCAATGGGGTGAGCTCCCATTGCTCGGTCTCAGCTCCTGCCCACCAAGCAGTTTGAAAGCACATCAAAGTGCAAGTAGGCTGAGCAGAATGCTAGGGACCGCTCTGGCGGGAAGGTAAACGGCGTTTCCGTGCGCTGCTCTGGTTCACCAGAAGCGGCTTTGTCATGCTGGCTACATGACCCGGAAGCTGTACACCGGCTCCCTCAGCCAGTAATGCGAGATGAGCGCCGCAACCCCAGAGTCGTCCGCGACTGGACCTAATGGTCAGGGGTCCCTTTACCTTTACTAGATGGCTGACAGCCTTATGTAATCAATTCTAAAACTGCACCATTGGAACTCATAGATGTATTTTCCCTTGTAGCAAACTTTGCTCACTTTATTTTTTGAAATTCCTCAGGTTCAGACAGATTTCTTAGCATTTCAGACTGAACAGAACACCAGTCATGTGATGATATCCTAAGCTTAATTCCCAAAGGAATTAGAGAGTATTTTAAGCACGAGTGAACAGAGTTAAATTAGTGTACATGCCAGCTGAAGTTACTACACTGATGGACTGTCTTCATCTGAAAAAAAAAATGACCTTCATGTGAACTTCCATAGGCTGATCAGAATGCTTTAATGCAGAGGAAATTGTTAAGAACAGCAGAGGACACAGGGGGAAATGGTTTAGCTCTAAAACTTAAGGGTAATTCACTGGCATGTTAATCATCCTAGTGCAGTGTTAGAAACTGAGGTATGAAAGCTAGGGGCTAAATGGCACCTTATACCTAGGTTATGGGCACCGCAATGGAGTGTCTAGGTGCACTTTTTTATAACAAGAATACAAAATGAATGAAAATGAAAATGAATGAACTGCAGCTAAAACCTATGTTCATTTTTCACATGGTCTAGTCCTCATCTGAAGACTGCAAAAAAACAAAGCCATACTCTCCCTGTCTGCTGCGCTAATATTCTTCTCCAGTCTTCAGAGAGTGGCTGGAAGTGGGGAGGCAGAAAAAGGCCCTCCTTTCCTTCCAGCAGTGGCAGTTTTAATCTGAAACCTTAGGTGCTGTACTGTACCCAGAGCTCAGAAACTGCTCGCATTAATGAAATTCCCTGTCGCAAAACACGCCTAGAACAATGGGAGTTTTGAACACTGCCCTGATGACTCCATGGAGCCATGTTTTGCGGGTTGCACAATTTTTTTAAAAAAATTATTTATTGGTAAAGTGTTCTTTGCAGGGCTAAAAAGAATGTTTCTGATCATTTGGGGCAATGAAAAATCCTTTATTAATGCATACTAACATACTATCCATAAAAAGACCATATCAACAAAGATTATCTCCTAAAGGGAATCAAATCAGATTTTTTAGAAATATGTAAACATGAAGATTTTTTCTCAGGTGTCAAGAATTTATATTCTGACGGAAGACATATTTGCTTATTAACGCATGATTTCTGAATTAAAAAACTGAAATGTCCACATGCATGTGCTAGGGTGTGCCCTGAAGGCATAAGACTTGGAAAAATGACCACCTAGGAACCACAGGTTCCATGACTGAAGAAAGGTGAGATGTACACTTAAGAAAATATATAAATATGAATGTTTATATTTATATCATCAACTTAGAGCAATGAAGATTAGATGTACTGCTGCAGGAGAGGATAATTTATGGCCTTCCAGATGTTGTTAGGTTGTGACTCTTGCAAGAAAAGTAACAATGCCAACTCTTTACCAAACTCAAAAACTTAAAGTCTCATGAATTTCAGTCTCTATCCTCTGTACTTATATTATTCCATTTTATATATACTTAAGGGGGGAACTTAAGGGTAAAAAGCTTTAAATGCCAGGTGTTGATAATTACATTTGAGAAGTTAACATTATTATGTTCATGCATTACCAATAATTATTTGAACTAAACTACTAGTGGAAAGGGGATTTGTGGAAGAGAGTCTGTTTTAAACAAAGAGACATTCTTCCTTAGAGAACTCGTTTAATAATTCAGTATTTTAAGCAGTGCCTGCTTGGGGCAATTACAAACTCAACATCCTGGATGACAGGCTTGCTAATTCAGTCTCGAGGAACTAAAGTTCACATGGCAAGTTAAAGCAATAATTCAGTTTCACATGCGGAAGGTTTTGCTGGCCTCATCTCATTAGCCATGCTCATACAATCATATATAGCAAGATGGGGAACCTCCAGATGTTGCTGGCAACTAACTTCCATCAACCCCAACCAGCATGGCCAATGGCCAGCCGTGACTGGAGCTATAGTCAAACAACATCTGGATGGCTAAGGTTTCGCCATCCCCAATATACAGATACTAGTTCAAATAACGGCAATGTGCAGTATTTACAGTGTTGAAACAGGGAACCATGGTGAAGTACTTCCAAATAAAAAACTGGCTTATATTCCTGGCTTGTTTGGAAGCATTGTGCCGTAGTTCCCAGTTCAGACGTAACTGAAAATAATGTCTGTACTGAATCCCGGGGTGTTTTTGCTACCCATGTAAAGGAAGACTATAGAAGCAGGAAAGGGGTTATATGTGGTTGAACTCCACTCATGCATATCCGCGATTATTAAGTGAACAATGAAAACTTAGTAAGACATCCTAACAAGACCAAAGCATATGCTTGCCTTGTCTTCTAAATTCCTGCCTAATCTGTATATAGATTGTGTTGGTTGAAGTTCTAATAGTAATTAACAGGTGATAAATCTTTGTTTTTTAAAAATAGTTTGGGCTTGCCTTTTGAGAATTTGAACCACAGTAAAGTTGTAGAGAAAATCTCAAATGCAAAGCAGGGAAGCATTTCAATTAATTTTTCAAGCAAGAATATACAACTTCTACAAAATGTTGTTTTAAACTTTAAAAACCACTTGGTAGGGGTCACAAGAATCAAAGACCTTCAATCTTCCTAGATTGGAGAAGATTTGTCAGCTCTCTGCTATCTCGGATGAGGCTGTCAAAGTGTTTATTCTCTTGTAAAACAACATCCAAGGGATGAAAAGAGCACCTCCAGAATAGTTTCCTGTGTAATCTCACCTTCAAGGACATACAATCTGCTCTAACTAAATTTGTCAAACTTTAATGTTTTGTGAAGGCTGTGTGGAGAAAACGTGTTCTCAACATGATTCAACCAAGGTGATAACAATTCTGACTCCCTTGTTTTGAAGGAGAGCTTCAGATGCCCATTTCTCAAACTGGAAGGGGGGTTGTTCCTGGAGAGGAATAGACAGCTGCATTGAAAAAGACATACAAACAAGCCCACCCCCCAAAAAACACAGAATCTAAAAAGAGAACACCACTAGAGGCAGAAGATCACATATTCCAACTCATTCGACTACATAAAGACAGTCTCATAAAATTGGACATAATACAACTTAAGAAACTGCATATTTGCAGGGTTCCAATTTCAGTCAAGGCACACATTGGAAATAGTTACCTCACTGCCTTCCACTTCAAGTTTAACTGGCTGTAACAGAACAGATTCTAATCTTTTTTTTTTCTTAAGCAGGAGACATGAAAAAGTTTCTGCTTCAGTAGGTGAACAAAGATCTCTTTCATTAAGTTCAACTAAGGCTGCAATCCTAAACATTTTTCTCTAAGAGTAAGCCTGAATTCAGCGGTCCTTACTTTTGAGCAGAAAGATTGGGACCATGCAGTTGCCCCGGTTGGGACTGCCATCATCAATCCACCACTTCTGCTGGTGCAACTGCTCATTGCTGTCATGTCCCAGCCAGTGTTAGAAGCTGAGATATGAAAGCTAGGAGCTAAATGGAGCCTAAACCTAGGTTATGGGCACCGCAATGGAGTGTCTAGACACATTTTTTTACAACAAGAATACAAAGCTGAAAATGAATGAACTGCAGCTAAAACCTTATGTTCATTTTTCACATGGTCTAGTCTTCATCTGAAGACTGCACCACTCTCCCTGCCCGCCCCTCTAATATTCTTATGAGGGTCCCTTCTCCAGTCTTCAGAGAGTGGCTGGAAGTGGGGAGGCAGAAAAAGGTCCTCCTTTCCTTCCAGCAGTAGGAGCTTTAACCTGAAATCTTAGGTGCAGTACTGTGCCCCAAGCTCAGAAATTGCTTGCATTAATGAAATTCCCTGTCGCAAAACACGTCTAGAACAATGGGAGTTTTGGTGCTGGTCCCAGCCCCATTCAAGTAAGCAGCAGCATCACCAAACACACCGCTACTGAATTTGAGACCGTATGACTTTTGATGAAGCTGTGTTGTATCACACCACAAATGCAACTCAGTAATGCAAAAATAGCGCAACAAAACTTACGTATTCCTTCACGTTTTTTGTCTTCACTGCTTTGTATGAATAATATGCAGGATACAGCATTCCAAAAACCAGCCTGATGGGGGTGGGAAATAAAAGTATTTAGGTCTGACAAGAAGGGCACAATAAATAAGCAATGAATCTGTAATATTGCATGACAAACAAAAAGAGATAAACTAGTTTTTCCAGTAACTTCAAAAGCAAACTTTGACAACACAAGATAACCTAATGAACAACTGCTTCAGTAACAGGACTATCCCATCCGTCTATTTCAGTGCTAATTTGTGAACCAATCTTAACAAAGGTTCCAACATAATCCTGCCTATGGTCTCTGTATATTGCATTGGATTGGCCTGTGTAATTCGCCCTTCTTAACTTCAAAATGAAATACTTCCCAAATATTATTTCTTCGGTCAAAAAATTAGTTGACTGGAGATTGTCTTTGATGCATATCTTTAAGGTTGGCTGCTTTGATTAAGAAGGAAGTATTTAAAATTCAGTCATATACACATTTCTTGTTCTGCATAGTGAGTTTATTAAAAAAAAAACACCCTGAAAATATTGGCAAACATAATTTAATCTATTAGACTTTTAATACAGATTACCCCATTACACAATCTGCAATAAGACTTGCATATTTCCTACAGAAACACACATTTGGATTTTCCCCAGTGGCTTTGGCATTGGGAGCTAAACCATTCAACTGGCTGTTGCCAGCAGTGCAAGTGATTTACCATATTTTTCGCTCCATAAGAGGCACTTTTTCCCTCCTAAAAAGTAAGGTGAAATACCTGTGCGTCTTATGGAGCGAGTGGTGGTCCCTGGAGCTGAATTGCCCAGGGGCCAAAAGCAGATTGTGCTTTTTATTTTACAAAGAAAAAAGGGGGTGTTGAAAGGCCCCTGCTCAGCAGCTGATCTGCAAGAGATGGGGAGAGAGATAAGAGTCCAGGCTCCCTTTCAGCCCCGCCCTCCTTTGTTGAATGTGCTGCAGAGGGAGGTTGTTGTTTCCCCAGGACATGTGACTGGCTGATTAGATTATCTGTCTGGAAACAGTAGAAACCGCTCCCTTTCCTTAAGATTTTTCAGAAATGTGAGTTGAACCCCATAAAAATGGGGCTTTTCCTCTTTGCTTTTCCCCCTTTGCAAAAGGAGCTTTGCTTTTCCCCCTTTGCAAAAAAGCTGCAAAACTTTTAGCTGATCCTCAAAAAAACAGGGTTTTACCCTTTGCAAAAAAAGCTGCAAAACTTTTAGCTGATCCTCAAAAAACCAGGGCTTTTAGAGGAGGAAAACCAGAAAAAAAAAATCTTGCTTCCTCCTCTAAAAATGAGGTGCGCCCTATGGTCCGGTGCCTCCTATGGCGCGAAAAATATGGTATATGACCTGCAGAGCTCTTAAGGTAGAATTTAATAGGTAGCACAAGAATATAGAAGTTTTCTCTATTACACATAACAAAGATAGAAAACCTAGAATAACTACTTTGAAGCTAGACAAAACACAAATCTTATTTGTTTCAGGCAAACTATGACATAGTTAAAAATCAGCTCCATTAACTAAACCGCCCCCATCCCCTCCAAACTGGTGCCAAAGTTTTGCAATTTTTTGTAGCATTTTGCAGCACAAACCCCACATTTTGCAGCACCCTAAAAACTGAGCAATTGATACTCAAACTGGGGGTCATAGGTATCACCCCCAAACCCAACATTGTCTGTTTTGCAGTGCAAACCCCATGTTTTGCTACGGAGGCTATTCCAAACCAATGCAAAAATTATTGCAATCATTCTTTCTGCAGCACCCTGAAAACTGTTTATGCTGGAAAATGATTGCAAAATTTTAGTTCCGGTTTGGAGGGGACCCAAATTTCAGCATTTGTAGTTAAGGAAGCTTCATGAATGTGCTACAACTACAAATAATAGAAATGCATGAAGGTAAACAAATCTGTTCATCTATCACTTAACATATTTGGCAAAGGGAAAGGTTTGGCTCAGAGAGCTTTATTTTCTTTTCCTGCATGTCTTTACAGATATTTGTAACGAGGAGAGATTCTAGTACATTACAGCTGTGCATGTACATACACACTCGCCCCAATTATTCACAGAGGTATCATTTGTTAACTATGTAGCAAATGTAGTCCTATGAGGGAATATTGTCTATTTATCTGATGACTTCGGTACTCCAAGCTAGTTGGATGAATGAAGTATTTCTGTAGGCATAAATACTCATATTTATATTAACTATTGTATGCACTGTAGCAAAGGCTCTGGGATTATACTAGGGGCAGCAGTACTGTAAAATAAGCTATATCACAGTTTGATTAACAAAACATCGTACAAAGACAAAAAATGCTTGATTTTTATATTGAAGACACTACGTTGACTTTTAGCTGGCATTAAATAAAAAACCATTTTCATCCAAACTGTTTCATCTGATTCTAATTATATTACACACTGCTTTTTAATTAATAGACTTGTTTACAAATGTATGTAGTGCCGTTGGAGTTCATGGTTGTTTCATTTCTCCAGCTTTATATAACATAGTGCTTTCTCTGGAATGGAGACAGATTTCTAAAAAGAATATACATTCATCAAATGTAATAAATATTTATATTCAAATTGAAGTGTGGGGTTTTACATATCTAGTCATTCTACAACATGCAGTTCTCTATATACTGAAAGCATGAAAGCAGCCTGCAATGAAGATAACTCTGGCAGCAGACAAACCAATAACAAGGTAGGCACACAATCATGGCAAGAAACTCAACTGTAGATGTGAAAGGGTTATTATACCAGTATCGCATTCATGTCTTTGTAAAGTTAGGTTAATTTATATACTGCTTCCCACAACAAAGGTCTCAAAGTGATTTAGAACCAAGTAAAAATGCAAGGTTGTATTAAATGTAGCAATAAGGAGATCATACTGCCAGTGTAAGCGTTTCTCGAGGAGAGTTTGGGAAGGGTGAGGGGTTGCTTGGGGGGAGGGAGGAAGAAGTCCTATTGTGCTAGTGGGCATAGTTGTGCTGGGTTCAGCTAGTACAATGATTTGGTTGAATACAATCCACAGTAATAAAATCACATCTTTAATATAGTAGAAGCAGAATTAATAATACAATATCATATCAAAGGTGTTGCCCAAAGATTTTGCCTGGTGCCAAACTAGAGAACAAGTCTGTTCTCTCATTGCCATTCTCCAGATCTCTCTTAGAGGTGGCTCGTAGAGAAGGGACTTAGATGATGACCTTGGTAACTGGGCGGGTTCATACAGGGAAAGGCGTCCCTTTACATATAGGGTCCCAAGCCTCATAAGGCGTTAAAAGTCAAAAGCAGCACTTGAATTAGCTTGGAAACAGAGTGTTATCCAGCACACTCAGGCCAGAAATTGTGCTAAAGCTTCACATTTGGAAAAACAAAATGCCACATCCATCAGCCCAGACAGGAAGGCAGTTGACCTGCAGGATGAGTGACAGCCCTTCAGAATCCCTAATATTTCCTATTTGCCCAATGCCAGGCATAAACCCCCTGAACCAGCACTAAGTCAAATAGGAAGCCTAGTGAAGAAAGAAGACAGCAACTCTGACTGAGCCAAACACTAATGTAACTAAGGGCATGTAGGGAAGTCAAATGCCCATAAGGAAATGTTCCCTGTTATAATGTAATAGAAAAGAACATTCAGAATCTACTATAGTTCATGTTGTGAGTCTCCAAAACAGGGGATCCATCTCCCTAGTAAGGTTATGTTAGCGAGTTCACTTCATCAGAACAGTCAGGCTTTAGGAGTCACTTTCTTTCAATGAGGAATCTGTTTTTCTAAACTCAAATAGCTACATACTGTTTAATACTTGGTTGCCATGGCAGTCTGGCGAAACATGCTTTAAATCACCAGATGGCTGTTCTTTATACAAAGCAGGTACTGGCAGCATTCCAGTTCTTTCAAGTATTTCCTAAGGCATCCATGTCTGTAGAGAACAGGTCTACAGCAAATGTATGCAATAGTTCACCAGAGGTAGATTTCACATAATGAAATATATGCACTATCCATTTACATTCTTCCCAAACATGTTCTGACAACTGGCCCCACCCACACTAGACACTCAGGTAAGTTCAAGGATTCCATACACCTTACATCAATACAGCAGTTTGCCACATGAAGAGAATAAATAAAATTCAACACAACAAGGTTTGCATCTGGTAAACCAGGACCAACTAGGACTTTTAAGAAGAAAATGCCATGTTCTTGATGCACTGGCTAGCATTAAAAAAAAAAAAATCACCTTTGTGATTATGGCAATTATAGAGGTGTATTCTCCCCACCCAACATGCATATCATGAGAGAGAACTAATTCAGTAGGACTGGCAACAGGCAACACATTAAGATATGTTAACTACTCATCTTCTAATCAACAATTAAATATGCACTTTACCAAAGATTAATATAGGTGTCTTCCAAGATACTGAAAAGCAAAAGGTAACATTCAAAGTTAGAAAAAGCAGGAAAATGGACTTTCATTATTTAAAAGGAAGGATAAGAAACTGATGGCCCTCCAGATTTTTTGAATTCCAACCCCATCAGCCCTAGGCAGCATGGCTAGGTGAGGGTTGGTGTGACTTTGTTTCCAACAAAATTTCAGGGGCCACAAGTCCCCTACACCTGTTTTACAGTAACGTTCCAGTTACAAAATAGTTTCAAAAATCAGACAAGAATAATGTTAGCTTGCAATCCTACCAAATAAAAATTACAATCAATTACTTTAATTTGCGGGGGCCAATTTATTAACACTAACACTAAAGGCATAACCTACATTGTCCACTGTTACATTGGAGGCAGAGATCAGACCTACTGACAGTGATCCTGGGATTTGAATCAGGAATCTCAAGAGCCAGGGCAGTGACCTAGCTTAGTGAACTACCTGGGACTGATTGAATGCAGGCCCTCAGATGCTCTCCAAGCACAAAATGGAATGGTGTATGTCAGCCCTGGTCAAGCAGTTTATACATACTAGAGTAATTTGCACTCTGCCCTTCCCTAGTAGGAGCACATACTAGGCCTTGAATCAGATACAGCCTCTCAGCCCTGACCTGGCTCTGACATTTACTGCTGATTACTGGTTGAGATTTGTTTACCTGCATTAGTCATGTGCATTTCCTTCTTAGGAGCCAATTCAACAGAACAAAAGCACAGGGTCAATGCTTTAGGAATCAGCTGGGAATGATAAACAGAGAAGAGGATGCTACTTATTACTAAAGTGATCAAACCAGTTTGATTCAGCTATAAACATATAAACTTCAGTAGGACTAATGAATTTATTGAAGCACAGAACTGATGAAATTTGAGTTGGAACACTTTGCCCAGTTTCAGTAACCCATTTCTGAACATTTAGGATTCTGATATTTCTATTTCCATTTACATTGGAAATAGATTACAGTATAGTTTCCCCCAGGACCTAGAAATGGGACACTTAGGTCAAAGCCTATAGTTTTCCAGACTGAAACATTATTTGCTATTTTATTCTTTTTAAGTCTTCAAGAGCTAATGTGGACTTCCAAAATGTTACCGATTACATCAGTTGCAGGAATTCATCATCATCATCATCATCATCATCATCATCATCGTTTGCCACATTGCTTCAATTGCACCACAACAGTTCATAATGGATAAATGGATGCAATGTGGCAACACTGGCAAAACATCAACTTTTTACTGAGTCTATAAGCATTATAAGATACAGATGTTAAGACAAAAAGAAGAGCTGCAACTACCATAAGCAAAGTTGAAAATAGTTGTTTCCAGTCTTACTATTTCACAACATTCATCTCTATCCCACTACCTAGGGGGATAAGCAGAAGAATGAATAATGAGGTGACTGTGAATGGTTCAAGTACACCAAGCTCTACTTCCCCAAAAAACATGGGTCCATAAAAACTTTTTGCATAGTTTGGGTCATCCATAAAACTTAAGGTTATTGCAAAAGTGGAACCACATATGTAAAGAACCGAACAAGTTATATCCTTCTCCCTAAGAAAATGTCTAGATCTGAAGTTACGTTTTTCAGAAATATATTTCACTGCTGGCCTTGGTACCAGCATCATCCTCCAAATCAGGAAATAACACTTCTGGTAGGTTGCATGAAGTTGCCAACTTCCTTTTGAGGATAAGTGTAGACTGTGAAGTACTGGTAACACTGAGCCTTCCTATTTTGACAGCTTCTCTAGGAGATGGACCTTGATTTACATATGCAGAGACTATCTCCAAGTCATCTGGAAGAGAGGCAAGTTCTCAAAGAGTATGGAAATAGCTTCTGATATAAAAAGGGCTAAGAACACAGCAAAAATCATAGGTAGCAACGAACTAGGAAAAATCTCTACAGTTAATTGTGAGAAAGGACACAGATCTCTCTCTTTAAAAAGCAGTGATCACATCAAAACCTTTATCCATCCATAATGCCACTTTGTTACAGTACATCTTTGACTTGCGTTCAACAAAATCACTGGATATTTTGCAGACCCCTAAAGCAAAAAAACAAAAACAAAAACAAAAAAACACAAGGTTTTTCCTTGTGTCACAGCCTCTCCCCCAGCAGTTTAGAAAATACTATCTTGTGCATGTTGGAGCTTATAGGTCTGAATTTTTTATTCCCAATATTTGCATTAAGGTTTTATACAGCAACTCTTCTCAGAGTATTAGAAGAGCACAGAAAAGACAGATTTGTGATTGTACATGCAATGTTCTCTGCCTGGCACTCTTGAACAATTGTCTGACAAGCAGCCAAAACTGTTATCTAAGAACACAACCAACAAAGTGCGATTGTAAACAACTTCCTAGCCAAAAAGATAAATATTGGGCTCCAAATATATAGAAAAACTATTGTTCCTGGTTACTCTATGGCACTCTTTGCCAATCTAATATTACTATCGCTCCCAATAATAGTTACACTTAAACATATTTAACTTATGCGCATTCAGCTTTATGTGTATGGCAAAATAAATTTTAAAAGGGCAGGGTTCTGGGGGAAATGACTTTGGCAATCCCATCTGCCATTACTATGGTACCTCAGGTTGAGAACTTAATTCGTTCTGGAGGTCCGTTCTTAACCTGAGGTACCACTTTAGCTAATGGGGCCTCCTGCTGCCACCACACGGTTTCTGTTCTCATCCTGAAGCAAAGTAATTAACCTGAGGTACTATTTCTGGGTTAGCGGAGTCTGTAACCTGAAGTGTCTGTAACCTGAAGCGTCTGTAACCCGAGGTACCACTGTAAACAGGGTGGATAAAAATCAAATTTAAATCAGATTTTTTTAAAAAATAAAATGCTTTTTGGGGAAAATATATTACCATCCAAAGGTTATTCAATCATGAAATAAAGATTAGTTTTTTAATTATGTAGAATAAGGCTGTATATGTTTAATTTTTTGGTAAATAAATTCCATTAATCCATTCACAATGTCATTTCTGCTCTTCCAGAGGTTTTTGTAAGATTATTGGGCAGTTTCTCTGCCTACAAGATATTATCACAGATGCTTGGTTTACTTTTGCAGTTCTCAAAACTGAATTTGACTCAGCAGAGATCACATGCCTCTTCTTCACAGCAAAAATGTTATAACATGAACAGAGTTGAGAAAAAGACCTTAATCCTATTGTTCTACAAACTTATGAATACAGAATCAACCCCTTCAGTGTTAAGTTTCAAGATGTTCAGTGAACAGAATAGAAACAATATTTTTCTGATTGTTTGGAGTGGAATGGATCTAATAAATCTATTTAAATTGTTATTATTAAAGTAATGATTATTTTTCTCCTTCCTAAGTACAACAGAAAAGTTGTCCAAATATGAATGATTAACGTATTAAACTGGGGATAAAAAAAACTAATATGAAAAGTTGTTATTCTAAAAATCTTCATCTACTTGCATATTAAAGTTATACCAGCAAGAATTAGTCTTTATGTAGAAAACTGTGATTTAAATCAAGCCTTACTAACTAGTGATTTAAATCGTGATTTAAATCAAATCCAGCCTGACTGTAAATCTAGTGGGTTTTGACTATACACAATTTTGACTTTTGGCGCAATCTCCAGATCGTAACCCCGTAACTAGGAAGGCACAGTTTTTCACCATTCCTTTGAGCTGTGTTTCAATTTACCGGGTACATAGTGAAGAATCAATTAATCTTTAGAACTCTTCCTCATGCTTAATGGAAGAGCATTCTCTCTATAGCTCATGAAGCAGAAGAAGCATTTTTGTACAAATCTACTATCAAAGTGCTGTAATGTTGATCTCCATTTATCACATATATTAGATAAGGATGACCACCAATGCTTGCTCTTCTTTTATAAATGTATGAAAGCAGGCATTTTCAGGACTATGTCCAAAGACTTCATAGCCCTTACAGCTTCAGAGCAAAAATAAATAAATCTTCCAAACATGGTTGACATGAGCCACAGCTCAGCAGCATGTTTAACAAAAAAAGGGGGGGGGAAGCCTCCTTGTGATACAACACAGAATTCTAAGCAAGAGCCAAATGCCAACCACTTTCACTGGCTGGAACAGAACTAGCATCGCTCTGCACAGCAGAATCCTTCAGCAACAATTCTGCAGATAACTGTGGGGTGGATGTTACACTCATGTACAGTGATGCCCACTATCTCCTATTCTACCAGAAAAGAAAAAAATGACAGGCATCTTACATCATAGGACAAATATCCCATCAGCCCAGTGCTTCTACTTCTTCCTCTCAGTAGCAGTTTGCTAGCATGTCTTGTTGCCAAGAATTCAAGTCACAGCATCCCTTGAAATTCCTAGTCCACAAACATTGCCTATCTATAGCAAGTCATTCACCTACAAAGTCCTGGAATATTTTTCATGGTTCAGTGGCATGATTTGCCTTTGCAACAACATATGGGTCTACTTTTAAAACATATATAAATGCTGAAGACAGATTTTAAGGGACAACTTCCCTCTAAGGAATTACCTACTTGGATTTCCTTTTAAAAAATCTAGCTGCTCTCTGAATGCTGCTTTTGTTTCAGTTCTTAGTGCTACAAAATGCACATTATACAAACATGCTGGCAGTTCACATTAAACAGAGATGCAAAAAGATTTTTTTTAATGTGAGGGCTATTCTAAAACATTCATTCTTTAAACAGTATTTTAGAAAGCTGGATCCACATGATTGCATTTTTGTACTGGAAATACCCTTTTTGCTGCCAATGAAAACTTCTTTAAAACATTACACCATTTGATATACAGAACTCATAGATGTGTCTTTAATCCAACCCACCTGCAATTCTCTAAATGTCACCAACTCCACCACTTAAAATTAAAGAACATGCAAAGATCCTTCTGTTTATTAATTACACAGCCTCTCTGTTGCTAATTTTACCGGCTCCTCCTTTTACACACCTTCATTACATACTTCTACCAGCAAGAAGGCTTCCAAAAAATCTACTTTGCCACATCCTCTGGTCAAGTTAAGAGTCAGCCAGTCTTCCTTCCAACTTTGAAGCTGTAAAGGTGGGTGGGGATTGCCTGGGTAGTTACACTATTCCTCACCATCTCCCCAGTTTCCAAGTTGGGTAGAATCATAGAGCTGAAAGGGACCACCGAGGGTCATCTGGTCCAACCCGCTGCTATGCAGGAATCCAAGCTGAGGCTTATTTGTCAACTGTGTGGCCAAGGCACCGTAAGAACCTAGGCCATGAAAGTTAACTCTTTTTGGAGTATGTAGAGTGTACTCAGGGTTGACAATGTAGTACTCTGGAGAATGAACACATAATGAATCACCTAGCTGGTGAGATCAACATGACTCCGAGACTGGAGATCAAAACTATCTCATTCAGAAGCCTGCAGTAACACATCTTAGATAAAGTTCCAGAAATGAGACGAGTCCACACATGCCTCTAAATATAAGCCAACAGGCACAACATGTGTGAAAATCCTGAGATTCTCCCAGACACTGCTAATATTTAGTTACTAGGGTTTTTTTTTTAAAAAAAAAAATAAAGCTTTCTTCAAACCACCATTCATCCTAAAAATGCCTTTCATTGAAAGGCAAGGTTTTTGAATTTAAGGTTTCATAAACGTTAACTTTTACTGATTGAACACCTTACTCAAAACTGATATTTAGTAAAAGGAGGGTCAAGTACTATTTATTGTGTGTTACTGCACAGACCTGCTAATGCCCTAGCCAGTGCTAGATGAATGCTACGTCTCAGCTGTAACCATTCACATTCATCAATATGCTCACGGATAGACATACTTCCATGTGTTAATGTTCCCACTATTTGGCCATTGTCAGCCACAGAACAAAAACAACATTTCTCTTTACAGGTAGGTGGCCATGTAGGTCTGCCATAGTCAAAACAAAATATAAAATAAAAAAAATCCTTCCAGTAGCACCTTAGAGACCAACTAAGTTTGTTCTTGGTATGAGCTTTCGTGTGCATGAAGAAGTGTGCATGCACACGAAAGCTCATACCAATAACTTAGTTGGTCTCTAAGGTTCTACTGGAAGGATTTTTGGATATTTTTTATTTTGTTTTAACATTTCTCTTTGACACTGCCACCCCAAGGACCCTCCTTCCTTCCTTTCTTTACTTACAACCATACCAGCAGCTACTGTTCTTTCCACTATCAAAACCCATTCAGCTGGGCCAGCTGTTGCCACAAGTAATAGATCAGATTTCTACTCTTCCAGTTTTGCTTCCTAGACTGTGAAAGAAGCAGAGAAACCTCCTGCAGAAAAAGAGACACACTTTTGCTATATCATCCTCAGGACTCTTGCTTCCATGGAAGCTTCTTGGAAGAAAGAAGGCCCACAGTGTGTGCATGAACTAGCAAGCAACTACCATTTAATTTCGTGTGTAAGCTCTTTAAGAATTCTTGGGTGGATGCCACCTGGAAGCTGGTGATGTGTCAGTTTTTAATTCATTAGTAAGCCCTAGAACATTGTCTCTTCTCACCAACATTAGCTTCACTTCCTCATTGGGTGGAATTCAACATCACGCTCATCTAATAATTCAATCTACCCCAAGATTGCAGCTTGCCAGAGAGAATGACACCCCCACCCCTGTGCTGTTCAGGGGGATCTCCTGACTCCTCCCCACAGTCAACTGGGGGGGGGCATAGGGGAAAGAAAGGGGAAAGCCCTGTTGCTCAAGCAGACATCCTTGCACAGAGCTTATGGTGAAACAACTGGTTATGTGAATCCTGCCCATTTTGTTTACTTTTAGTGGAATGATGTTCTAATCTAATTAAATTAAGCATGTGCTATGCATATATGGTATGCAACGTTATTAGGTTTTTGCTTCTATTGTGCTAAAATTTAGATGTTACAGGAACCACACAGACTAATCAGCAAAAAGGAATGGTTGTTCACCTTAGGCAAATGAATTGCTACTTCCACAATTAGTCACTATGGATGTGCAGATGGGAGGGTAATTTTTAATGTAGGCTTGCAAATTTGCTGTAACCTGCAAAGCTGTTGTACACATGCACAAACAGGAGACCAATATTAATTTTGAAAGACTGATTTAAAAGGAAATGTTCACAAACTCTTGGCTAATGCATACAGTCAGAGCTGTGACTGCTGCCACCTTTAGTCCATATATAATTTAGTGGATCTGATATAGCACTGCCTGCTCAAAAACGTTTCCATGAGATGACAGTTTCATGGTTGTCTGTGCAATTGCCACCTCATACCCATCATTACAGAATTCCAAATATCTGAAACATGCCTACTGATTGACTACATGCATTTAAGAAGACCTATTTACCATTTAATTGCTTGCTCACATGGCAGAGACACTCAAAATACCTGGTTTACACCACAATTTTATTCACTTCAAAAGTGTGAGCCTCATAAGGCCACATCACTTTGCCCTTTGAACTCGGGAAAAAAGTACCAAGAAAAAGGGTTGTTTGTTGTTGTCGGGGCCAGAGTTCTTTGCAGCAAACAGAGAAACAGGGGCCTACTCTTTTCCAAATCATAGCATGTGTATGCTAATTTTATATGGCTGACATAAAACATTTGGTTGTTTTTATACCACAATTTTTATAACACAACAGTCCTCAGAATAAGAATAGGCACTGTTTGGGTTTTATTTTTAAATCACACTGTATTTAGAAATAAATTATATAGGGGTTGCCAAATTAGTATTTAAGCTGCCACAAGATTGGGACTGGAACTACATTTACCAGATCACATTCTTATAGCTATGAGGACTACCACAATTTCTTGTTAAACTAGGTTAAACTCACTAGAGCATGCATTTAAAAGCCATTCTTTAATCATCTAAATGTTGAAATTAATGGATAATATATGGGATTTGTCAGAAAAAAATAAACCTTCTTTCAACACTTTGCCTGATGACCAAAAATTTGCTAATCTTTCAATGGGAAAAGTACACTTTAACTTTTCAACTACTGCCCCCCCCCATGATGGCAAAGGAAATTTCTGATAAAAACACAAAATGGTGTATCCAAGGTCCAGCCAAACCCATCACTTCAAGTCTCTTTATAGGCAGTGGACATTCATTTATCTCCCAGTTAGTTTCTAAATTGTATGAATTTAAGCAACAGACAAGATTGAAGATCTGGCACTGTTGGGTGATACCCATCAGTAGACCCATCAGTATTATCATACTAATAAAACCTTATTTTTTTTATATAAAACGGGGAGGGGGGTCTACAGAAATATAAGGAGCTTCCCGTTTACAGAGTTTCACTGCACCATGTTTACAAATAAAACTTATGAGCCAGCTGTCACATAAAAGCTTGTTTAGAGTCACTGGCTAGGGCTCAGTCCCCAAACCGGTTTTCAATGACAGGGCGAAGCTCTAGACAACAAAGGTGGCTGTGGCCTCAAGCGTGCCTTTACTGTTTTTAGTGCGGTGTTTTAAATAGTTGTGACCAGCTCTGGATCCTAGAGTGAACAGGAATCATAATCAGATTTTTAAAAGATGACCATTATATAATTTGAGTGCCACCAAATGACAATGATATATACACATATCTAGAGCTGAGGAGAAAGAGCCTCTAAAGCTAAACAGGCCCCCCACCTCAAAACCTGAGAAATAAAAAACTGCCATGACTCTCCCCCACTGCAATGCATCTCCTCCTCTCCTTACATAACATGCCTTAGGGATAGGCTCAGAGTCATGGGTTTGAGGTTCCTGCATTGCAGGGGGTTGGACTAGATTATCCTGGATGTGAGGGCGATCTGGCTGCGACATCTGTCACCCCATTGATCGCCAGGGTTGATTCGGCTGATCTGGCTGGCTAGGCGGGTGTCCCCTTCCTCCCTCACCGCCCCATGTGCGCCCCTCCCGAAGCTGCACGCTCGGTGGAAGAGGACGACCATCCCAGATAGAAGGAGTGTACCGTTCTTCGGTCAAGGGTATACGATAGCTGCGCTCCCCTACTAGAACCTCCAAACAAGCTCAATTACTAGATTATCCTTGTGGTCCTTTCTTACTCTACAACTCTGTTAATCTATGATTGCGCGTGAGGTAAGGCAGCCTCTATGCCAGGCATGGCCAAACTTGGCCCGCCAGCTGTTTTGGGACTACAACTCCCATCATCCCTAGCTAACAGGACCAGTGGTCAGGGATGATGGGAACTGTAGTCCCAAAACAGCGACACCGAGAGCCAAGCGGGCAGCTCCCTGTGACTTGAACTCGCAAAATCCCCGCGTTTGCCGCACCGAAGCCTAACGCTCTTAAGGTGTACGCGGAAAGCCGCGTATGTTAGGGGCGCACCTAAGGGCACGACAAGGCCCAAAAGGATTGCTTTCCCTGCACTCTAAAATGGCCATGCTCTGGAGTGGGGAACCGGCGCTTGTGCGGAACGGCTCACTTCGCTCCACCCCAGATATCAAAGCAGCAGAAAGTCCCAGAGGGCACTTCTATCACCTCCGCTGTGCGCGCAAGCGCAGTAGCACCCCATTCTTCTCCTCCTCCGGTCCCCACAAGCCTCAGCGGCGAGAGAGGCAGGAGCGAAGATGCCTCCCCCCACCCCCCGCGCAAGTCTGAGGGGAAGTTCGTTGGTACCGGTCCCTCTTGAGGCCCCGCTTCCCTCACCCTCTCCACTTACACAACG
The DNA here is from genome assembly GCF_009819535.1 of Lacerta agilis. NCBI lineage: Eukaryota > Metazoa > Chordata > Lepidosauria > Squamata > Lacertidae > Lacerta > Lacerta agilis. Next base: position 24,312,767 of record NC_046316.1, on the reverse strand, counting down.
ACTCGGGAGATGATACACGACACCATGTTGCCGTCCCGGTTCCGTGGGCGCCGCTTCTGCCTTTAACCGTCAGTCCGTCCAGCCAGCCCGAGCCCTACCTATCCTCCTCGCTTGCGACTTTCCGCCGAGCCGGGCACCGAATGGCCCCGGCCTCTTCGCCCGACAAACACAGTCTAAGCCCCGCCCTCCTCCCGCCTCGGGCATCACAATAGGCGCGGAGGCCGCGCCTCCTCATAAACGGATTGGCTCGCGCCGCCCAGCCTCATTCGCCCACCGCCTGCCGTCGAGCTGGGCTGCAGCGCGCATGCGGCGCGCCTCTGGACGACGAGGAGCGGATGGGTATGTAAGGAGCCGCAGCTATGCGCCGGCGCAGTCTTTTTCTCCCCCCCCCCTTGCTTGCTGTGTGGTGACTTGTAATGTAGGCTGTGCGAAACCCCTTTCCCGTAGGGTCGCATGCGGAGTTATTTATTGCTTTTTGGAGAGGGGTGGGGGAGCCGGGTTAGTTTGCCGCAGCGCCTCGTGCACCTTAAAAAAAAAAAAAAGACTTCCCAAATGTTTATCTTGCCATTAAGCAACCGATGGATGCGTCGCAACAAATACAGCAGCCTTTCAGGTCCCACAACACCAGGCCCCGGGTGGCTTCTGCTCGTGGTTCGTTGCTTTGCGACGTTCGCGCACCTTCTTCCTTGTCGCTGCTCTTGAAGCGGCCTCTGTGGATAATCTTTCCGCGTCGTTAAGGCTGGAGAAAGCGGCGTCTTCGTTTCCGCACGAGGCTCCTTTCTCCCAGAGGTTGTTTTCTTCCCCCAGCCGCGTCAACATTTCCACCCCACCCCACCCCACCAAACTGCGGGGAGAAGGCAGCCGATCTTCTTGGATGCGGCTGGAGAGGTGAAATTGGAAAACGAGGAAGTCTTGGGAAATGCGCCGACGACACATTAAGCTCTGCACGGTGTTGGCCTTGTTTGCTCATATTGCGCCGAACCCTTTTCCCCACTGCAAAGGTGCCTCTGACGTCGCCCTCGTTAAACAATCGGAAAGCCATGCTGATCTGCTGCAGATCAGCCAGAGATCTCCCAGTAGATCCTGATCCACCTTCTGCCCGCCCCTGGTAAATGAAAATGGTGACCGCATCCTGGAATGACTTGTAGTTTCCTTTCTACGGAACAGTTTCAAACGGTCAAATACTATATATGCAAGGATACATTTGTTCAGCACTGGATTTGGGCATAATTTGCAAGGAAAGTGTTAGGCATTTGATAGTAGAATGGGGTTGAAGGAGGGGGAAAGAGGAATTGTAACCATTGGTGCGCACAGTCAGAGGACAAGGAGCAGCACTAGATCTGTTCTTGATGTAGTTTTCTGAAATTAGTGAAGAAATAAACAGACATACAGATCCCACATGCTGGCAGTTCTTGCACCAGTGCTTTCTCCTCAAATATAACCTTGTGTTATGTTCCAAACTTGGCTTCCTTCCTCCTATTATTCAGTTCTGTAATCCTGCCAGTAAATAATGTGTTGTAAAGTGCGCAAATAAATGGGAACTACGGATCTGCCTGTCTGACAGGTAATGAAGATGAGTGTGCTTCCTAAGCTTCTTCAGGACGTGTAAAATCCTGCACTCTCTTTTTTGCAACTGTCCTTTTCTGATCAGATACCAGATAACCCAATTCCAAGTTTTGCCTGCTTTGTTTCTCTTCAAGGGCCATGCATAGTGCCTTTATCTATCTTACTTTTAATGAGGACTCTCTCATAAGGTTTCTGACTCTTAGATGTCTTTTTTTACAATCCAGATTTGCAAAAATAGCAGGAAGTGATGTAATGAAAGCTTGAAGCTGCAGCGTGCATGAACTGTGATTCATGGAGGTGAATTTTGCAAGCATGATTGCTATGGTGAATTGCCAATCCCTCTACCAGTTTTAACACAAGGGAGCAGAGGACCACTAGAACTCCCAGAGTGTGTGATTTGGCAGGCTTTGTGCTGTAGTGTTGTGTCTAGAAGGTAAAACTGCATGAAAAGCAAACTTTTGAGGTTTCCACTGTTGACGTCAGTGTTTTTCAAACAGTGGTCTGGTGTGCTGAGCAAAGGTGGTCATGAGACAGAGAAGGGTGGGAGGAAGGAAATATGGTTTCCCTCCTCTGAGGGCAAAGATGCAGAGGAGGTGGTGCTGAGGGAAATTAGGTTGTGAAATAAAAAGATAGTTGAATATTTACTATTAATAAGTAAATAAATAAATAGACTGGAAATTGAATGGCAGGGGATAAAATAGGGTGTTATGGGAGGAATAAATGCATGTAAAAGGACCAGGGAAGTGTGTATGTGAGAGAGAACATGCAATTTTGGGCAGGGGAGATAATGTGTAAGTTTAGTGTAGAAGGAGAATTGGGGAAGATATGGGCATGGGGGTGTAAAGGGAAAAATATAAAAGAATCCCCCCCAGCAAATACTGCCTAAAATTGGGAGGCTGAGTCAGTACCTCCACAGCTACAAAGAAAATATTGGCAAATAATTTAGCAATTTAAAAAATGGAATAAATATGTGTAGGAAGTTATGCCAGCTGATTATGCCAAACTGCCACCATTCTGTGACTGACTTAGTGAGCTGGGAGAGGGAAGTCCAGATCAGGCAAAAGAGGCAGAGATGAATGAAGAAGCATGGGGGTCTCCCCCTCCTGCTGTGACAAACTCCCCTCCCCCTTGTCTCCTAGGACCAAGGAAGGCATGCAGTGGGAGGAGCAAAGGCAGGACTGCAGTCGCAGTCTCAGATTGCTTGGGGGGAAACCCTGGAGAGGAGACTTGGGTAGCTGTGGGAAGGTGGAGACCTTTAGTCCCCACAGCTGCCTCATAGGGGCAAGACATTCAAACAGAATTGCTGTGCTCATTAGGCCTGGCACTCCTGTGCAGATCCTGTTTAAATAATTAATTTCACCTACTCGGTGTGATCCACTGTGAGCTCACTTCTGACACATATATTAGGTAAATATTTCATTAAGAACATAATAAGTGTTCTGCTGGATCAGGCAAAAGGCCTATGTCTAAACCTCTTTCCAAGCCTTCCAGGATAGTTGCCATTGCTACATATTGTGGGAGCGAATGTGCCTTCTTTTGATCAGCTAATCTGGATTGTATTTGCTTTGGTGCAGGCAGGGTGTATGTGAGTCCAGGCAGGATGTGTAGGAACAGCCAGAGTGATTTCTGGTTCTGTTTGTAATACCTACAGAAGTTGCAATGTCACTAACAGTGCCACACTTGATTGTCTGCCTGAGGCAGCAAATTGCCTGCTGCTTACCTTTGAGTTTGCCATTTTAAATTAATGTGAGAGGGTAGAAGACAGGTGAGATAAGAAGTATTTGACGGCAAATGTTAAAGTCCCGACTGTAACAAGGTGATGAAGTAAACCAGAGTCCATGGCACTCTAGGGATGATTGCTTATTAGAAAGATACCATTGAGTGGCTGTAACAGGGCATCAGATACAAGAAGCCAAGACAAGGCTTTGTGACAGGAGAAGGTATCTGCAGCCATGGGAATGGGAGCTGAGAGGGCAGGCTGATCAAAGAGGTAGGGAGGAAAGCAACAGCTTAAATTGTTTGTTGTCAGAGCAGCTGAGAGGCTGTAAAAAGAGCCCTGCTGGATCAGGCCAAAGGCCTATCTAGCCCCTTGTTTTGTTCCCATGGAGGCAACCACATGCCTATGGGAAGCCCTCCAGCAGGACCTGAGTACAATGACTCTATTCATACTTGTGTTCCCCAGCAATTGTTCCTCAGTGGCATACAGTCTCTGATACAGGAGCTAATATAGGGAGCCATCATGACTAGTAGCAAATTGTTTTTTAAAGCTGTCCAAGTTGATGGTCATCATCGCTACATCAAATAGTAATTTAATTCCACAGATATGTGAAGAAGCACTTCCTTTTGCCAATCCAAATTTCCAACCATTTCCCTTCATTGAATAGCCCTGGGTTCTAGTATTGGGAGAGAAGAAGAAAAACTTAACCCACCCACTTTCTCTCGATACCATAAATAATTTTATAGTGCTCTAACATGCCCTCCCATATTTGCCTTTTTTCTAGGCTACAAAGCCCCAAACGTTTTAAGCTTTCCTCATTGCTGAGTTGCTCCAGCTCCTTTATAAATTGGGTTGTCCTTATCTGCTGCACCTTTTCCAGCTCTACCTTACTAGAGTTACAGAATAAAGGTTTCCAGGTGCCTGTGAGTGCTGGAGTTGCTTTGGGATTAATTCTGCTGTGAATCTTGCCTCGCCATGCTGCTGTGCCCCTGTAACCTACGAAGCTGCCTTATAGTCAGATCATTTGTCCATCTGGAATCAGCTCTCTGGGGATTCAGATTGGGATCTCTCCCAGCCCTACTTGGAGATGCCAGGGATTGAACCTGGGATCATCTGGATTCAATCAACTCAATGCTGCCTGTGCGTTTAAAACCAGATTATTACAATGACGATACATACAATACCCAGTACTCGCAGAAACCGATCCTCTAAAAGGGGTGGGGTTGTATTTTCTTCCGTTTAGGAAAAGAGGTGTGCAAAACGATTAAGCACTAGTCAAACAAGTTTTAAGTTGTTAGACTTATTTTGCAATGTAAGTACATTTACCAGTTCTATGGGTTACATACGCTGAAGCTTGCATGCAGTCAGTTTTTGCTAGAGAGCCATTCTTATACCAAAGTGCTGCCCTTTATTGGGGAGGGGGGAGCCCACAAGAAATAGCTTTTGCCTTCATTGCCATGGTAACAGAATCCTTAGTGGAAAGCTGCATTTACATTTAAAGAGACACTTATAAATGTAAACACAAATAGCAATTAGGTGTCAGTTTTGTTACTAAGAGTCTGTCATATCTCGTAGAATTTGAGCTTCAGTATAAAGAGGTACAGCAAAAGCTTGTTTATCAAACAAGAATGAAAACTGAAATGGAACTGCAGTGAATATCAAGGAGAAAATCAAAGGCTACCTGGAATCTGAAAAATAGAAACTGAATTAATTACTGTCATTTATTTCTCCAGAACGAATTTGGCATTTGTTTCTCTAGGAATGAGCTGTAACAGATTTAGACACACATCCATTTTCAATCTGAAATTATTTTCCTACAAAACAGCAATTTTAAAGATTCCATTAGAAATGACAATATGTTAGTGTTTCTCAAGCTAGAGGGCAACTGTCCACACCCTGGAGGGAACATCAGCAGGGGCTGTGCAAACAGTTGTATATGCCTTACTGGTACTAGGCTTGTAAACAGTCAAGGCTCAACATTTCTCAATCATCTTTGTGGCAGTCACACATTGTGTATTTAGCAGAACTCTTCATTTTAACACTTTTATACCTGGTTCCTGTGCCCTGCAAGTTGCTGCTCCTAATACTGAGCCTCTTTCATGAGAGTAACTGTCTTTCTTGCAAAGCTTTTCTGTTTTAAAATGTTGTTTGTTTAAAGTCTTTATATCTTTACCACACAATCTTTATATGTGTACCCCACAGTGGTTTACAACACAATTTAAAACAAAACAATAATAAAATGCACAGTAATCTAATGAAAGGTAATAGAAAAATGGCATGATTTGTACAGGAAATCATTGTTAAACTAACCAGGAAAGCAGAAAAATTAAAACTCCAGTTCCAATGTTTTAAAATACAGCATCCTCCTAATACCATTTTAAAGTATACAACATTACAATTCCTGAAATTAGTATAAAAATGGCCTCATCTTTTCAAACATTTTTTTAAAAAACAAAAATAAATCTAAATAGGTTTTTCATATTTGAACCATTCTAGGTTTTCATATCTTTCCTTTTTCTGCTCTTTATTGAGGCAGCAGCCATTTTGTGTTAGGCCACACCCCGGCAGCACCAAAATTCCAAATCTCCCCAAATTTGAAAAGGTTTTCAACCACTAGTGTAGGCAATAAAAGGTAAAGGGACCCCTGACCATTAGGTTCAGTTGTGTCCGACTCTGGGGTTGCGGTGCACATCTCGAGTTACTGGCCGAGGGAGCCTGCGTACAGCTTCTGGGTCATGTGGCCAGCATGACAAAGCCACTTCTGGCGAACCAGAACAGCACACGGAAACGCTGTTTACCTTCCCACCGGAGCGGTACCTATTTATCTACTTGCACTTTGACGTGCTTTCGAACTGCTAGGTGGGCAGGAGCTGGGACCGAGCAATGGGAGCTCACCCCGTCGCAGGGATTCAAACCGCCGACCTTCTGATCAGCAAGCCCTGGGCTCTCTGGTTTAACCCACAGAGCCACCTGCGTCCCCAGTGTAGTCAATACTGATCTCAATTAACCACTGGTCTGACTCAATAAAGGCAGCCTCCTGTGTTCCTATTCAGAGCTGCGTTGCCTAGGAACGTGGTTAGCACCTCATAATAAAAACTGGATTCAGCCCATGGCATCAGAAGAGTTAGTGGGTTAGGAGAACCTGAAACAACTGGAAGCCAATATTGGCTGAAATGGTCTATATGAATAATCAGCCATGGTATTTTCCTATTCAGATGCCCTCTACTGTACTTTTTAATCAATTCTTATGGGCTTTTCTCTTAACCAGACAGCTGGAAACACACCTATAGCTTTATTTTATTTTGACTGACCTGCCCCTAGTCTTGCCAAAACCTGCTCCCAGCATTTTGCAATAACAACTCTTCTCTCTCCGTGTTCTTTATTTAATCATAACATTTTTTGCTAAAAAGAACCTCAAAGCACTAACAGTCTAAAGCATTTGGAGTTGCAGTTTCAAGCTGAAGATTTTTAATTAACCCCAGATTAAATTAGTTTGATTGCATCCCAGTGAAATGCAAGGTTTTCCCTTTTAGGTGGAGCCTCACAAAATAGTGTGGTGATCTTATTGTCTGGGGTGGGGTGGGGGAGATAATACAACTTTTTTACAAGAAGCAACATAACGCATTACTAATCACCCCCATTAAAGTAGATGTTATTTGCGTGGCTTAGAACCTGCCTAAATCTATATATCCTCATTTGTTTTCTAAATTAGGTTTATAGAGAAAGTACCCTTTTCACTTACAAGCAGAGCTAGAAGAAAAAGCTTCCCGAGTTGCTTTTACTAAAGGAAACATGATCCAGAAAGGAAGGGGGAGAGTTCAGCATGGCTCAGTTTCAGGTCTGTAGCTATGGCAGCAGAGTCTTATGGCTATACTGGTTTATTGCTTCCATTTGGTGTTATTGGAGCCTAGAAAAAAAAATGTAGCTCCTATGAATGGAGACTATAGAAAACGGAAACACTTCACTCCTTCCCTCTTGTGTTGACAGCCTGTTAAGATTACTGCTTTGTTAGGAACTTTTCCTCGACTCAAAGCAGAGGTTTTATGACTTGGGGATGTTTTCAGCTTTTCATTTTTCTCCTCCTCTTCCCCCAACCCCCGGCATAAGACCAGGATCTCCTCGTGATGACCTGGCAAAGGCTGAAGGGGAAAGTTCCAGAAGAGGCAGATTTGGTGGCTGAAGAAAAGGAAATAAATAGTGCCAAAGCAGTTGTTAATGCAAGCAAAATTTCCTAAGCATGCACAGAAACTGCAGAAGTATCTATCAAGCTGGTCATGTTGTGCGTACGGAATGCCACTGCCCGTGTTGCTTTCCAAGCGACGATGGATTTGCTAGCTTATTAGCTGTAGAGGACCAATCTGGTCCAACAGCTAGAATGTTGGGCTCCAGTGGAGGAAATTCAGGCTACAGTTCTCACTTATGAAGCGTGCTAGGTGGCCTTGGCAAGCCAAAACCTTTCAGCCCACCCACTTGCAAGGATGGTGTGAGGCAAAGACTCCAATTCTATGTACAGTTAGGTGCACAGTTCCATCAGGGTCGATGAGTTTAGGTGCACCAAACTGCATAGGATTGAGTGGTGCAGTTTTGCTCTGAGCTCCTTTGAGGAAGGATGGAATGCAAATGTAAAAAGATAAAAGCAAGAGGGCCTGGCACTCAAAGTATTTTGGTACATGCTGTATATAGAAAAACAAATCAAGCAACTCTGACTCCTCCATCCCTGAATGATAGCTGTGTATCTCCTCACACGATGTTTACTCATCACTAGATGCTTCAGTTTTGCTGTGAACGTAAGGACAGTTACATGGAAACAGATTCTGATTAAATTGAGATTTAATTTCAGGTGAATGTACCGACGAGCACAGTGTTGGGTTGCAGTGTTCGAAATTTGCCAGGCACATTTTGCGCCTGGCTGTCTGCCTCTTGCGACCAAGTGAAGATGCCTGGCTGCCAGGATAGCGCCTGATGTCTCCACCATCTGGAGGTTCATGCCTGATCCTTGGATCTTGACTGTTTTCACACATTACCAAACACATCCTATAGAATTCTGTACATTATATTTTATCTGCACAATCAGAATGAATTTCAGGAACCAATAAGTCGCATTGAAAAATATGACTTTCGCGCCATCTGGCCCCCAAGTGGCAACTAGGCATTCCATTTTGGTGACTGTAACCCTGGTTTAAGGAGCCATTTAGTGCCTAGTTTATATACCTGAGTTTCTAACACTGTTGGGTTGTAATATTTAGAAGTTAAATCCATTAACATCAGGGAACCTTACTTCTAGGTAAATTCCATGTGTGGAGCGTGATACTAAGCATATTTGCTGTGTAAATTCTAGTTCACTGAAGAGAGCTTAATCCTATGTGCCTTAATCCTGCAAGCTTTAGTGCAGTTGTGACCTCCAAGTTAGATTGGAGAATTAGAGGCAATGTTTGTTCTGTTGTACCTTTGAAACCACAAATTTGTTCAACATAGACTCCAGTCTTCCTTCTAAACCACTCTGCTTCTTGCTCCAACTAAAGCTTTTGAGCAGCATTGTACAAGTCATGTGACTTATGGAGACTTGGGGTTACCTCAGTTTTGAAAATATTGGTTTTCTAGGCACATCGAAAGTAGAGTATTATACATACTAAAGTGAAGCATTCCTTATTCAGCTGATAGCATTCATGTATGCAGTGTCTGTTAATGTAGGGTTGCCATAAAGGTAAAGGGATCCCCGGACCATTAGGTCCAGTCGCGGACGACTCTGGGGTTGCGGCACTCATCTCGCTTTACTGGCCGAGGGAGCCGGCGTACAGCTTCCGGGTCATGTGGCCAGCATGACTAAGCTGCTTTCTGGCGAACCGGAGCAGTGCCTGGAAACGCCGTTTACCTTCCCACCGGAGTGGTTCCTATTTATCTACTTACACTTGACGTGCTTTCAGACTGCTAGGTTGGCAGGAGCAGGGACCGAGCAATGGGAGCTCACCCCATTGAGGGGATTCGAACTGCTGACCTGATCGGCAAGCCCTAGGCTCTGTGGTTTAACCCACAGCGCCACCTGCGTTCCACAGGGTTGGCATACTGTTGAGCTAGTTTTATGGAAATTTGCCAAAATATCAACACTTCCAACATGGGTTGTCATACACCCAGGTTTTCCCCAGTCATTTTCCCTGTTTTTTTTTTAAATTCCTCCCGGACGCTATTTCCGCCGGACGAATCCTGCATATGCATGGCAGCCCGTGTTAATGAGCAGGGAGGGGCAGCAGTATTTTTCATACATACAACACACCATGCACCTTGTCCATGTTCTTGAATCTCAGCAGCTGAAATTGGACCAGACTGTACCCTGAACCCATTAATTGATTGAACTGATGGATTTGTGGTATTCAAGTCATGGCAGATGCTAATAACTTTATCCCCAAAGAATGCTTAGCAAATGGGTCACAGCAGGCTACTGAGAGTTTTAAAATATTGTGATGTAAATCAGGCTGAAGGCCTTGAACCACTCTAATAGACAGCACTACTTAAACAGGATGTTGGCAGAGTATTGTTTCTTTACCAGTAGCAGTAGTTGCTTGTTGAGACCTACTGTATTCGGATTCCTGCACCTACAGTTGAGCACAGCCAGAACTTTCCTGTGGTCCTCACTACTTCTCCAGAGCTTCAGGCTCAGATTCCTCAAGTTCCATCTATTTTGCATTATGCAGTAATAGGCTAGTGCACAAATGTAAATTATGATTGAATGTGTGACTAGTCTCCACTGAAAAGTATCATGGATGAGGTCCTGTCAAAAACCATCACTTAACATAATCACATGCAGTATAATAATTCCATTTGATTTTATGACATAACTCCTATAAGGAGCAATAGTATTTGAGGTGCACAAAAAATAAATAATGACAATCCATTTAATTTTTACATTAGACAGAGTATCGATGCCAGAACTTGACAGTCAGGCACCACAATATTTCACCTAGGAAATTAATGCACAATGTTAAAGAAAGATCGAACAGTTTAACAACAGCAATGTAATTTGTTCCTCCTCTAGTAAAAACCTAATCCCCACTCACTATTTTCTCTACCGCAAACCCGACTGCCATGAAGACTGATTCTTTCATTTGGAGCTATCTCTTCCTCCTCCTCCTCCTCACAGGAAGCTTAATCAAGGGCAGTAGACCTCTCAAAAGTGAAGAATCTGGCTCCCTATAGCAAAGACTTGCCTGTCATTAATATAGAATCTAGCTGCAGGCCACCTTTGGCAAGCCACTGTTATCATAGGCTTAGTCCAGACTCATCTGCAATCTAGAAATATTACTTCCCTTGCAGGGTTGTAAAGATCATTGAGGTCATGATCACTTTATTTGTATGTTGCTTTTCTGTATACATCCCATTCAAAGTGGTTCACAGCCAAGCATGGCACTGACACAAGTGATTCACATGAAGGGCTCTGAACAAAGTAATGTACACATTTGATTGTTTAAGGGATGAGTAGTATTTTTAAATACTAAACCACTGAGCCTTCAGGAGAGGGCAGAGTATAATTATGAAGTAATTATGCTTCTTTACATGAACAATATCACACACCTAATCTGACCAGTCTATTCAACTCTACTAATAGCTAGATGTACTCCATTCATTTAAATAGTAACATGGTAAAACCCTGTCCTCATGAATATTAACTCACTGGTAAAAATGTGAAGAGCAGTGAGTGATTGCATCTTTGGCGATAAAAGTTTATTACTGAGGTGCTTAATCTGATAGGTATGGTATTTTTGAGCCTTCCAGAAATTAGGTAAAACTTGACATTGATCTAAATCTAAACTGAATGCATTTTCTTAATAGACTTGTTTTGTTCCACCTCATCTTGCTCCCCACCTCTGTAGCAGTACACCCTGCTTCTCCTTTCTGTTTTGCCCCTCAGTGGTTACCATTGATTGGTTTGAGGTGGGAGGAAGAAACATATGCAAGCAGAAAGCAAAGGGGGAGGGAGAAAAGTGGCAAATAGATGTAAAAGATTATGTCCTAATTCACCTAAAGTTAGCAATTGCTAAGACCATTGAAAGATATGGGACTTTGGTAGCCAGAAATAACTTGTTTTGGTTTCAGTAAAATGTGCAGCACAATCCTATGTATGTGTACTGTACTCCTTAGTTTGTATAGGATTGTAGCCTGAATCATGACTGGCGGTAGCTGGACTGGGGCATATAGTCAATCTAACATCGGTATCCTGGTGTGTCTTTTCTCATTATTATCAGAATGAGATGGAGCTCCCTTTTGTGGGGTTCACTCAAGACACTCTGTTTTAGCTCACCACCAGCACATTAAAAGTGTAAACAGTTTCCTTGCCTTTTTACATGACTTTATTGATGATGTGGGAATTTAATCTGCTTTGGTGACTGAGAATATTTCAAGGACAAGGAGCAATCTTGTGTGCCACAGCTCAGGATGACTAATGTACAGCATGCATATAGTTTAATGAAGGAAAGGGGCTGCTTTAGGATAACAAGGTATCTTCGATCCCTTCCAGCTCCTGTGATTCAGTGATTAATCTGCCTTAACCTGTTTGTTTGTTTTTTAACCTGACCAAGTTATGCTGTTGAAAACTATTGAGTGATGTGACAGAAATGACCACATTGTGGTTTGATCAATTAATCAATTACAGATCAAGAGTAATAAAACCATTTGGCACATAGAAGGCAAGAAGCGTTTGAAAGCCTTGATCTCCTTATGGGCCAATAAAAGTCAGTTACTTCACAAAGTGTAACAAATACTATGAGGACATAGGATCTCAACCATCTGTATTTGGAACATCAGTTTTTAAAAAACCCTTAGGCTATCTGCTGCCTGGATGCTTCAGTACAGTAGCCTACTGTAATTTCTTCCTGTTTCTCTAAGTAAGTTTTATATGCTTGGCAGTGCTGCTGCTGATTGAGAACAAATTGGACAACAGATTGATGGGGTGGGAAGTGAGCCATAAGGGAACAAGGTGCTCTCCCATGGGCCTACTCATGTTGTGCAGTGGTGTTTAGGGAAGTGGACCACTTGAAGGCATTCTTACGCTCTGAAGTTGCTCCTTTCTACTCATGTGTAGTTACATTCTGCTCTAGTATCACATGGCCTATGAGCTGGTGTAGGCTCTCTGATCTCTGCTGTCTACACTGTATTTGTTGCGTGAAAGTTATTGCAGCAAGTCAGAGGGACAGGCTTCTCACACTATTAGAATCAATCAATCAATCAATCAATCAATAACAATTTATTCGACCGTCAGTCAGAACACAATCATCCATACAAATTTTAAAAACCTGAGACAACTCAGAGGGGTTTACACTAAAACATACAGTAAAAGTAAATTATACATAAAAACCCATATCGATACCATCGATTTTGACCTGAAACTTCCAGCTACCACCATGCCAGTTAATGGCAGCTGGGATACACTCCTTTTGCCCAAAGAGATAGTTTAAAGCAGTGTTTTTCAACCACTGTTCCGCGGCACACTAGTGTGCCGCGAGATGTTGCCTGGTGTGCCGTGGGGAAAATTTGTTTATTTGACTCCTATTCAAGAGAATTACTTTATATATAGTCAATATAGGCACAGAGTTAATTTTTTTAACATTTTCTAATGGTGGTGTGCCTCGTGATTTTTTTCATGAAACAAGGGTGCCTTTGCCCAAAAAAGGTTGAAAAGCACTGGTTTAAAGAATACATTTACTTACGTTCTCCTGACTGAGGGATTCAGATGATGGGGGGGGGGGGGAAGAGGCCTTCACTGACCAGCCTAAAAGATAAGCATATAATGCTTGTAAGGCTTAATTAAGGTGGGCCCTAGATGTTGTCATTGTTTTATAATAGCACTTTGCTTTTTCACAAACTTAAGAAATAATAATTATGCTTTATATAGAATTTCAGTATTATGCCAGTGTTGTTTTTATGTTAATTTAGATTTAAATGCTTGCTTCTACTTGGACTTAATCTAGAATTTGATTAGAATTGTAGAGTTGGAAGTGACCCTGAGGACGATTTAGTCCCAACCCCCTTGCAATGCAGGAATATGCAGCTGTCCCATACGGGGCTAGAACCTACAACCTTGGCATTATCAGCACCACACTCTAACCAACTGAACTATTCAGGCTAGAAAAACAATTAAATGTCTAAATTATGAAATCTCCCTCATCCTTACAATAAACAGATAAGGGAGATTGTTATTGTCCCCGTTTATATTATGGGCAACTGTGGCTTACTGTTTTGGCAAAGGCCACCCAACTAGGTCCATGGCTGAAATGGAAATTGAATCTATGTATGCAAAATATTAAATACTTTCTCCCCAATTTCTCCCCACAATAAATTACTAATTTTAATACTTAGTTCACATCTTCTCTCAGGACTGCATCTCTGTTGTGAAGCTGTTACATTTTCTCTAACACTCAATTTGCAATTCCTCGTATCGGGCAAAATGCAATGCTGTACCCATTGCTTTCATGGTTGCGACATAGGATTCAGTTGCATGCCTCTTGGAAATTGTCTGCAGTACAGTAAGCCCACAACTTAAGCACAGTTAACTTGTGTGCATTCAACTTTGTGCTTTCCCCCCCCCCCAAATTTTTTTTTTAAAAGTAAAATAAATAAATAAAAAGGGGGCAACATCCAGGAAAAACCCTGGCAATTCACCTCACCACCTTTGCACCTAACGTGTTTTGAATACACACAATTTTGGCTTTATGTGCAATTCCTGGAATGTAATCCCCCACCCATTAAATTGTGGCTTTACTGTATTAGTGACTAGTATACATTTCACCACCTGAAGCTTTGTGATTTAAAAAAGTCAACAGGGATTGAGTGTTTGTATGCAAAGGTAGAGAGTGCGCATAAGCTTGCCTGATCACAGTTGCTGTTTCTCTCAGTTGTGGCTTCTTCCTGTTCCTTCCTCAATCCCTTTGTCTGCCCCATTCTTCTCCCTGCTACGCACCACACCTGGAGTCCTGTTCACTACAGCAGGTGACAGGGGATAGACAAAGGCACCTAGAAACAAATTGATGGGACTTGTAGCTGCTGCAATTTCTGCTTTAATCACTAGCTTTAAATGGAGAGAGTAAATCTCCAGGATGCCACCTAACAAACCTAACCTCCCTTTTTCATTAACCTTTTATAAAATAAAAATGGTTGAGCAGCAGCATGAAAACCTATCAAGCTACTTCCGCATTACAGAATAATATTGTACTCTATTGGCATTGAGTTGGGCTGGCTAGAGTATTGTGCTTACACACAAAGGATAAAATGCGGCACTCATTGTTTGCTTGTGTAGAAAGGCCGAGTCAAGCACTCTATCCACTAGCCCACAAAGACTGCTTAGCCAGAGCCGCATGTTAATCTGGTTTCCCTTTCTTACTGAACTGGAACTTAGAAGCATAAGGTGTAATACAGTAGTACAATCTTCGCCCTTTGCTAATTGTGAAGCAGTTTGCTGACACACTGTGCTAGTAATGGCTGTGTCCTCTATCTATGCATGCCAAGCTCTAGCAGAAGGAGCTATGAAACGTCAGTGTACCTGGAATAGAAAATACAACCTGCCAGGGCAGGCTGAAATACTCATGCATTATAATTCCTTCCCAAACAATGTTAGCAAGCTCAATTCTTCATCGCCTTTTCCCTGGACTGATGCAGTCCTTCCTACTGCAGCAGAAGCAGCATCACTACAGCGCAGTAACCATGGCAAGACTATGTTCAGACCCAAAACACTATGCTGGATAGGTAGAATTTTCCCTGGGTGGGTGTTTCATTCAGAGAGAGAGAGAGAGATTGGGTGACCTCAGCTGCTGTGAGTCATCCTGCAGAGATGAGAGGGAAAAGCAGTGAAGAAAAACAAAACAAAATCCAGACCAATCCCTGTATGGGTAATATAGGAACAGGCAGTGTCTGGAATAGAAACCAGGCGAGGGAAGGACAGAGAGAGGCATGGGGTGGGAGAACAGAGGATGTGGGGTGGGGTTCTGCTGTCTTTTTGGGAAGCCTAATTCGGATAAGGAGAGGTATGCAGCCTACCAGGCGGAAAAAAGAAACAAAACATCTCGTTGGGAGTTGCAGATTCACAGCATGCTGGCTGCCATTTCCCCTGCTCTGCTCGCTCTCCCGCCCCATCCTGAAAACCCCAAAGTCGTCCCGTTCGTTTTTGGTCTTTTCCCCGCCCTCCCCCTCTCCAGTGCGTGGAATTCCAGCTGCTCGCTTCCAGTGGCGCCAGAGGGGCTCAAGGCGCGCGGGGGTGGGTTGGTGGGGGGCGCGACCGAAAACAGGAGCGCCTCCTCGCTCGTATTGTCAGAAACGGCGGGTGCGGGAGGGGCTTCGTGGTCTGTGTGCGCCCCCACCCACCCGCGCCAGCAAGCTGCCCCGCTTTGGTCTCTGAGGCGATCTCTATCTCCTTGCTGTTCTCCCTCTGGCGCGGCCCGGGTCCTTTGGCCGCCGCTGTTGCTGAGGCGGCGGGAGCCGAAGTTTTCCAGCCACGGAACACCAGACAGTTGCCCGCTCTGTTCCTGGCTGGCTGCCTCCCTGCCGTGCCGCCTCCTCCTCCACCTCCTCCCCCCCCCCCCGGGCACGGACGTCGCGCGCGACCGCGGGCGGACTCTTTCCCTTGCCGCGGTGTCTCCCCCGCGCCCTCCCCGCTCCTCCCTCTCCCGCCCGAGCCAGCGCGTTTGTGTCTGGCGGAGGGAGACGGCGCGTTGTGCCGGTCTCCATGGCAGTGGGCTCGTGTGGGCGGAGTGGTCGAGGCCGCAGCGCGGCTCTGAGCGAACGGCTCCCCCGCCCCCTCCGCTCTTCCCTCCCTTCCGTGTGTTTGTGTCAGGCTGGTCGCGGCGGCGGCGGCTGAGCGGCTGCCCGGGGCGCCCGGCTCGGAGCGGCGGGCGAGAGGAGGCAGAGGACACCCCCCCCCCCGTTCCTCCGTCTTTCACACACACACACACACACACACACGAAGCCCCGACGCGCGGACGCCCTCCCAACGCCTCGGCTCCTCTAGGCATGGGCGACCCTTAGCGAGAGAGAGGGAGAGAGAAGGAGGGAGACGCGAGCGAGCGAGCGAGGCGGCTGGTGCGGTTGGCTGCTCGCTCTGCTCTTCGGCGGCGGCCGCCATGGCGGTGGCGGTGGAGTCGCGGCCGGAGCTGGTGGGGAAGCGGTTCTTGTGCGTCGGAGGAGACGAACCGCCCGAGAACGGGCGTTGGAGAGCCGGCGTCATCCGCACCGTCTCTCACCGGGACTCGCGGAGCCCCGAGTTGTCGGTAAGAGGCTGCCATTCCCGTCTCCCTCCGTCCCTCCCTCAGGGGGGTCCCGGCCCGGCCCAGCCCCTCCCGCGAAGCGCCCCCCCCTCCCTTGGCCGCCCCGTAGCCGAAAATTTGGGGAGCGAAAAGCAGCGAGGAGGACTCCCTCCCCTTTCCGAGGAGTGCAATGGCTTTCTCCCCTATAGAGAGCCCTTTTAAGGGCGAGAGCAGGGAGGGGGGCGAAGTGTGGGGCTTTTCTTTTCTTCTCTCCACACACACACACACACCCCGCATATATATGGAGCCACATATATGGGGTGTATTTGTTGGGGTGAGTGAGAGGAGTGGAGGTAGTAACAGGACACTCCCCCCTCCCTGCTCGTGAAGGGGGGGGAGGCGACGAGGGAGTTTAAACATGACACATCCGCTCTCATTTCCCCTTTTCTAGGCCCCGAACAGAGAAGGGGCTTACAGTGGGTTAGCAGCAGAAAATCTTTTCTCCCCCCCCCCACCTCTCTCTCTCTGCTTCCCACCCAGCCTCATCTTTAAGGAAGAGAAGCGCCAATTGCTCGTCCCTTCTCTGGGGTGGTGTGGGGTTTGTTGCGCCTACCGTATGTGTGCGGGTTTGGGGGGGGGGTGAGGGGGGATGTCTGGTGTTGAACCAGGTTGATTCGGATCATTGAACGGGGAAAAAATACCGTGATTACACAGCCGCCGCCGCCAACTGTTGGTGATTTGCAGATGGGAGTTCTTAGGAAAGAAGGGTTTGTCTTTCACACGCACAGACAACACACACACGTACATATACTGTATACTTCTGCTGCTTCGCTTCGCAATATTAATGTGGAGTTGTGTATGTGCCCAGCATATGTGATGAGGAAAGCGGATAGAAGGCATTGGTTTTTGATTCACATTCTTGTGAGAAATATAGCTGTTGGTTTGGTCCGTTCATTCCTTTAAATACCACCCTATAAAACAGGCGCTGGCTGTCCTCTGGCAAATCTGGTGGGTGGGTCTTTGTTTTTTAAATGCCATAGGTTGAGCAGTTGTAGTCAAACAGAAAACCTCCTCTTGTGGAATTTTTATAAACGTTTTAAGAAGCCATTGGTCTTTCGAACTAGTGTGTCTCTTGCCAGTGTTTTCCTAATGGGTGTAGGAATGTGAATGGAGGGAGGGAGGGAGCCAGGATATATTGTGGGGGAAGGGAAGGAAAAAGCAACCAGGATTTCCTTGCCCATACTACTCGAATTCCATTTACAGTTTTTCTAAAGATTTAACATTTATGTTCAATGCTCCCTGGAGAATCTAGCTATGTGATACATGTTACTACTACAGTTGTACAAGCTGCATTTTTTAAAATGCTGCAGTGCTTATAAAAACTTGGTTTCTCTGTTTTCCCAGTGGTCTTTAAAGTGGCTTCCCAATTTGAACAAATTGTTCAAAGACTTTTCTTTAACAGATTAAATAGGAAAATAAGGATACTTCCTTTTAGACAGTAATATTTGCTTCACTGCTGACAGTGTGCTGTTCTCATTTTTGTGGGTCTGTTGTGTGACTGTTTTACAGAGGAAGGGCGCTTTTTAAAGATTGTAATTATCCCTTTTGGTGTTGCTGTAAAATCCTGAACTTTTTATTTTATACTTAATTGTAAATATGTGTAATGCACGCTTATAAAGAAGTAGCATATTTACTTTGATGTAAAACACTGGAAGAAATGACTATACCTTTTTCTAGTCTACCACTTAGCAGTTAAAGTCTAGGGAGAAACATAGGAAACACCGAAAAAGGGGTGTGTGTCTTTGCTCAAAGAGCCAAATATAATTTCCCCAAAAATCCACCCCTTTTTCGTGTATATGCTTACAAACTTAATTCCTTCATAAATCCTGCAACCTCCTGCCCCCAGCAAATTGATGGGTGGAGCTTAGACTTGCTGCCAGGATATATCTGCTCACAGTTGTTTAAAATAAATAGAGGAGTGTACTAGAAATTGTGAGCACAGCACCTTCAACAAATGAAATAAAAACATTAAGAAGCAAATGGTTGGTAAAAATAATGCAATACTGCTGTAGAAATGAAAAAGGGTGGCTTTGCTGTTGTTCATCACTTAAGTCTTGTTAAAATAGCTTGAGCATTCCCACGCTTAAGATGTGGTGGGAAGTGCTCATCTTCTAAGTATTTGGGGGGGGGGGGAGCTGTAAGTCATAACAGTGCAGGCATGGTTGGGGAGGCGTTGTTGCAGATATTGTTCACTAGGAGCCTGTGAGTGTCACACAGCTGATCTCACATTAGTTAAAACTGCAGTGGATGTACTAGCTGGACAAAGAATATTATTTTCCTAGCAACAAATACTGTAGTTTGTATATAGAAGATACAGTACAGTATCAGTGTTGTAACAGAGTGTTACCTTGAGGGTAGATATCCAGGTCCTTTGCAGCAGACTAATATCTACATAACTTGAAAACTCTTTCACTAAGACTGGAATCCTATACATGCTTACTGGTTGTGCTGCTTGGGGTGTATTTTCAAGAGAGCAAGTAGAGAATAAGCTGCCCCAGTTGTTACTGTTCTCATAGCAGTGTGATAAGGTGCAAAGTAAAGAAAGACCTGCAGTCCAAAGTTCTGCATCTTTTTAGAGGAAAGGTTAGATTTTATTGTACTGAGGTTTAGGAGTACAGATTACAATTGCAAATCTTCTATATAGGGTTATGTTCTATTCTAATTACTGGAATGTAGAAGGAGTTCCTTGGCCATTGCTGGCTTCTCTAGTATTTGACTGCTGTTGTGGGTGGAGCATCTTTGTTAATCCTTCTAGGCTTCCATTCTTAGGTTGTTTCTATGAATAGTTCTAAAGTCTGTTGGTACTCAGAGTGAAATAGAAATCATTTATGTTTGGGGTAAGGGAGTGGTGGTTTAGTTCATCTATCTATACAGTATTTAGATAGCAATTTAGAAAACTGCCCAGTGTTGTAAATTTCACTGCACTAGAATAAGCTGCCAGCAAATCAAAAGCATTTAAACCAGACTGTTTTCTAAAACTTTTTTTGTTGTAGACTACTCTTCTGGTTTGCTTTACAGGCCACAACATTTTTAATGTTACAGTCCTAAGAGGCCACTTGAAATATATTGTGTACTATAAATTCAGAGTAAGAGTAACTATGTTAGTTCCTCCACATTCTTTTTGAGACTGTATATGTTTATACAGTATTTGTGTGTGTGTGTATGCGTGTATTCTTCATTTTCGGGCATTTGTCAGTGGGGCACTGAAGTGGTGTAACAAGGAATATGGCCAAACCAGCTGGCAGTGATTATTCTACTGCTGGCATACGCTGTCTGGAAAATAAGCATACTGTCTTTGTGTTGCACACAGCATTCTCTGATCCAGAATTTGAAATCATTCGTTAGCTCCAGTTGTATTTCTACTTGTATTATAAATGGTTCTGGAAACTTGATACAAGCATAGTATGCATGTATAATGCATAGCTACCAAATGCAGACGTACTATGTGAATCTCAGGAGGGAATATTAAGCTTGTGCCAGAAATTCAGCTCAGAGAGCCTTTCAGACTAATTTAAGACTCCTCTGTGGTTCTCCCTATCCCTCTTGGAGTCTGGAAAATTGGGACTGTGGGGGAAAAAACGCAAGGATAAACCTTGAGTCTACCCTGGTGTAAAACATAGCATATAATTTTGTAAAACAAACCAGGAGTGGTCACCCAACCCAAATCCTGTCACCCAAGCCTTATACTATTCAGATATTTATTTCTCTTGTATTCAGAACTAAGGTCCTCTTTGTATCTCTTTCTGCCCCATATCACAAGTAGGCAGGTGACTGCCTTTTAGCAAGCCTAGCCTAAAATGTCCAACATTGGGCATAGGTAATAAAATAGTTATAGAATTAGGACTGAGGACCATGTGAAGACCCTATGGGGTTACCTGCTATAATTACTTCTGTGTTCAACATCTGTAATTAAGAAAGCTTTTTTCAAATAAAAGGTCATTTGTTAATGTTAGGCAGATATTTGGTGTTCCATTAGTAATATTAACCCAAGAAATCACATTTTTCTGCAGTTAAAAGTGTTGCATAATATGCTGAACTAACAAGTCTACGGTTGAAACTCAAATCTCAGAAGTGTCAACAAATGAGATATTTCTGTTTATCTTCTCTGTTACTTATAAACAGACGTTTGAGCCAGTCTCCAGATAGCATGCTTTAGGAAAAGAGCATTTTGCTTAAAACATACACTAGAATTACCATTCCTTTCAAATAAAAACATAATGCTACAGCTTTCTAGATCATGTGGCCTGCATGACTAAACTGCTTCTGGCACAACGGAACACTGTGACGGAAACCATGCACAGTAACACCGTTTACCTTCCCGCCACAGCAGTACCTATTTACCTACTTGAACTGGCGTGCTTTGGAACTGATAGGTAGGCAAGAGCTGGGACAGAGCAACAGGAGCTGACACCGTTGTGCGGATTCGAACCGCCAACCTTCTGGTCGGCAAGCCCAAGAGGCTCAGTGGTTTAGACCACAGCACCACTATGTATATCCACTTTGGGAACTATCTTCCAGTTTTTTTTGAAAATGTGTATACTCAATAAAAGAGACAAATGTGCAGTTGTCTCTCGTGATCTTTATCCAGACATTTTTCCCAGTTTGGGTCTTCCTGTGCTTATGCTTATGCAGCCAAATTCACACCACCAGTGCACCAACAGATAGATGTGGGGTAACCTCAAGGTACAGGTACAGGTCTGGAGGAAAAAACTTGAGAGGGGCACCCACAAAGCAGGCCTATAATAACTCAGTGGCAGAGAATGTTTAAAGACTGGCAGAGGCAGGGAACCCCAAAGCTGTCTGAAAACATAAATCGAACGGAGTGTCCAGAGCAGGATAACAGAGAAACATAAATATAGGATCGAAATATAGTCATCTAATTGGATAGGTCACTTTCTGATCCACGCTGAGAAGCTAAATTTCCCTGGAGAATTGCTCATTACAATCAGTAACAAATTTAAAAATGGGCTCACACACGTGGTGTGTATCTGCTTGGGGGGGGGATAAGTGAATTGGGGTGATTCAGGTCAGTGTTAGAAACTCAGGTACTGTATATACAGTAAGCTGTTTGCCAAATGGCACCTTAAACCAGGCATAGGCAAACTCCGGCCCTCCAGATATTTGGGACTACAATTCTCATCATCCCTGACCACTGGTCCTGTTAGCTAGGGATGATGGGAATTGTAGTCCCAAACATTTGGAGGGCCGAAGTTTGCCTATGCCTGCCTTAAACCAAGGTTACGTTTGTAATGTCTAGTCACTTAAAAAAAAAAAAAACAGACATAGTATTCAAATGAATCAGGAAACTGTTCTTTAACCAGGGAGAAGAAAGCCAAGAAATTGGCATCTTTTTACAAGGCATTTCAAAGGATAGCAATTTTACTTTGAATTCAACCAAGGAAGGAATCTGTGGTAGCCAAAATCACAATATTTATTTAATTATGTTAAGACAAATGTGCTAAATATGTGCCTGTGTTAAATATACACAGTAACTAATGGTTAAAAAAGGAATGTGGTCTTTGAAACTTAGTGCCACAGTGAACTTAAAAAGTGGGAGGAGTCTCCTTCACCTACAGACATGTGCTATTTCTAAAATTATAAACACATCACATATGCAAAGGCTAGACAGATCTGTAGGGGGATGAGGGCTGTAAATCTGCCTTCAGTTCCCTGTAGTTCCCAAATATGCTCCTAGTTGCTACAGACCACATCAGGATATTACTGTGTTATTATATTATATTATATTATATTATATTATATTATATTATATTATATTATATTATTTCTTTTACTCCTTGCACTGTGGTGCCCCCAGGGGTAATCTTATTTTCACAACGCAGAGCAAGCCCAGCTGATTTGCACTTCAGCAGATGGTGGAGATGTCAGTTGCTGAGCCTGGCAACAGGACATCTCAACTTGGTCACAAGTAGATCATTCCAAGTCACAAAACGTGCCTGGCACCCTGGGGATTTTGAACACTGATTTAAGGGTATTCCCCCCCCCCCATTCATGTTGAAATGTGATGTCAGTACTCCCCAGGTTGGACCAGGGGCCCTGCAAAGTCATTTGTCTTTTACATTGTTGGGCTGAGGACTACAAATATACCAAGAAGGGATATAAAAATAGTAGTGCGTTTTTAAGGAAAGCATGTGGTGGTTGGGTTGGCCGGCTTTTATCTAACAGATTCTAACTGCTTGAAAACCAACCAGTTTGCTACCACCCTCCTTGACAGCTGAATGGATAATTCCAGCTTCTACAGTACTATGAGCAAGTAGTAATGAGCAATGTAACAGTGTTGTCTACAAAAAGTCATTTTTTAATGTAACTTACATAGAATAATCTTAACAAAATATTAAGTTTTAGTTTAGCTGTGTTACAACTGCTTCCGGTAGCTAACCCCTGGAAGCCATTACAGTGGTACCTCTGTTTAAGAACAGTCCGGTTTAAGAAAGATTCAGTTTACAAGTTCTGCAAAACTGGAAATAGTGTCCAGGTTTGAGAACTTTACCTCGGTCTAAGAACGGAATACGAACGATGGAAGGGCACCAGCGGCAGGAGGCCTCATTAGGGAAAGCGTGCCTTGGTTTAAGAACGGTTTTGGATTAAGAACGGACTTTCAGAACGGATTAAGTTCGTAAACTGAGGTACCACTGTATTAGTGTTAGCTAAGTGATTTACAAGATGCTCTCATAGTGTGTCACAGTCACACCCTAAATATGTGGAGCCGGTTCTTACATTTAGACTCCAGTTCAGAGCAGACATGGTGGGTGGATAAAATTGGTCCACCCAAACTGCAGGTAAACTTACTTGTGAAGACTTGTTTAAAGATAAGGGCATCTTCCATTCATTTATCATACTTCATTGGCAGAGACAGTGAACATGGTGCCTTACAGATGTGGTTGGATTCCAGCTTCCATCAGCTTCAGTGAGCCTGGCCAGTTGTGAAGGATGAGGGGGGTTGTAGTCAAGCCAGATCTGGGGGAACCACATTTTCTAACCTGCTTTATGAACAATAGCATTTTAGAAGACAAACAGTCGTGATACTCTAGAACTGATGTGTTTTGGTATGGCTTTCTGAAGCAAAATACTTGTAAAAGGTAAAGGTAAAGGGACCCCTGACCATTAGGTCCAGCCGTATTGTGCATTGGTGTACAATATAATTGGTATACATTGTACATTGGTGTATAAGAGGGATTGAGATGGTGGTGGGTATACATAATATGTTCTGATATTCCAATTCTGTAAGTCACCTTGACAACTCTGTTAACAAGCAGAATATTAAAATAATTTTAAAACTACACTAAAGGTTAAAGTATACTGGTGGAGGAGGATAAAATACCCGTAAGTTGATGAAGCAAATGCCTGCTATTGTTGTAATATGCAAAGCAGTCACAATAAACAAAGGCCTGTTGCAAACAGATTCCTGTGGGAAGGCAGGATAGGATAGAGAAATCCATATACTTAAGAGTAAGGAGGGCTAGTTGGAAAACTTCACAAAGGACCTTAAGAATGGTAAGGCTGTGCTACTTACTGGTAGGAAGTATATTGAGAGTTTAGAAAACTTTGGAAGCCAGCAAAGAACAGGAGTGCTAAGGAAGCAGTTTTTGCATTGACCTGTAAAGGTCAATGTGATTAAAAATATTTGTACCATCATGCTTTCTTTGTTGAGAAGTAAATATGCTCATGGCACTAGGCCATAGTCCTTTTGGTCTGAAGTGGTTAGTGGGCTCCTACAGATGACTTGTTTATTCTGCATTCATCCTGGTTTGCTTGTACAAAGCTTACTTACGCAATGGGTAGACTGTGCCCAGTCTTAAGCATTCATTCTGATCTGTTTACAGTGCGATGATATGACAATGACCATTCTTATTTGTTTGTGCAGTGTATCCAGGTCTTCCCACTAATCACTTGTTTATTCAGCTTTTTTCAGTGCATTTTCCCATCACTTTCCAACCTTAAAAAAAAAATCATTATTAAAAAAATATTGATTAGTCGTGCCAGAGTGACAGGGTACTATAATCCATTTTAAATGTGCAAAGCTAAAGTGCCAGTACATGCTTGAATCCCTCCCATAAGATACTGACAGTCTGGAGGCACCCTGTATAGGATTGCTTTGCAGGGATGGGTAAGAATTGCATTTTTGCATGCTCTACAAGATAGAAAGCATTGCCATATTGTCTGACAGCTGTTGACCAGATACCAGTCCAGTGTTTCTTTAAGACAAAAGATTTCTGAGAGAAATATTTAATACTAGTAAATGAAGAATGCATTCTATCAGCATAGATCAACGTTCACAACTGCCTGTGGGCAGAATTCCTTGCTTGCAGGAGGTTGGACTAGATGGCTCTTAAATGTCACTTCCAACTCTTACGATTCAAATACTTCTCACAGCTTGATCAAGCTGGCTTCCCCCCTAAGCCATCTAGCATCAGCTTTCCTAGAGGAAGATTCCAGGAGGCAGAGGGATGCAGGTGAAGATCACCTTGGCGCCTTCTGCAGTTTTAAACTTTCTCTCCACACCCCACCATTGGGCCACTCTATCAACCTGCAGGAAGAATGCTAATGACATTTTATATGTTGATATTGTTTGCAGTCTTTAAAAATCTTAAATTATAAGATACCTTGGAAGGCTTTGTGTACTGAAAGGCAGGATATAAATAATAAATAAATCCAAGCTCCACCCTAGCTTGGTTTAGCTTTTCTTCTTCTTACTTTTTTTGTTAGAATGTCAGGTTTTTTAAAAAAATGAAATAAACATGCCCTAGGTTTTAACTGTTAAATTAAACCTGTTTAGTAGTCTCATATTGTGGGCTAGGTGTATAATGCATTTCAACTTTTGGTGTATTATAACCATTTCAGGGTATACTTTTTGCTGTTCCTATTGAAAGCTTTATGAAATTCCCCTGTTCAGAATCTTCTAATAACCAGACTCTCTTGAGATACTTTGTGTGTGAAATTCTAGATCCATGGGTAATGCTGACACCTTAAACATTTCAGGATGTCGTTCCTTCTATTTAAGGTAGAGATATACAAACATCCTATTTTCAGCCTTTTCCAGTTCCAGATCTTAGTTATTTAACTAGCGTGTGAGTAGCATAACCTGCAAATTGAGCATTTAACATACTTTGGGTCACCTGTTTTGAGGAGATGCTTGCAAACCTCTCATCAGATTTTTCTGGTAATCTCATGTGCTTTGGACCAGGTTTGAAGCAAATTTAAGTAACTTGTGAAAAAATAACAACATCAGTACAGTCATACCTCGGGTTACGAATGCACCAAACCCAGAAGTACCAGAACGGGTTACTTCCGGTTTTCAGCACATGCGCAGAAGCACCAAATTGCATCACACGCATGTGCAGACACAGCGGCTGGGTTGTGAACGCTGCAGGTTGTGAACGTGCCTCCCGCATGGATCATGTTCACAACCCGAGCGTCCACTGTACTCCCATGAACAAGTCATTAGGCTTTTTGAGATTAACTGTTGGAACAAACTGATAAGAGATTGTTTGACCCTGACACTTTCAGTTATTTCTGTGGTGGTAAATGTTAAGCCTATGGCAATAGCCCTCCAAATTTACCCTTCATATATTTGCCATCACAGAGCATTATTTGCATTTTACTATACACAATGTGGACTATAGTAGGAATGAGGGACTATAATGGAAAACATGAATAGAATTTTCAGTTGCAGTCCTCTGGAGGGAATACCTTCCACTTATCTACTCTGAGCATTGTAGAAGATTCTACAATGAAGAACTACGTTAGAGAAATCACTGTGCTAGATAGTTTTGTAAAGTAGTTGATGAAATTATTGTTGTTGTCTTAATGAATTGTGGTTTGTTTAAACTATGGTTGTGTGTTATGTCTGGACTTTGCCATCTTGCTTTTTTCATGGTTTGTTTGGTCAACCCACCCCAGATGCTCACCAACCTACAGAGGAGCCTCTGTTCAACAAATAAAGTGTTGAAAAAACAAGGAGCAGCTTGTGTGCTTGTCTATAAGACAACTCATGGTTAAAACAAACCATTGCTTAGTTTGGGTGGCTAGCCTGTGACTCTGCAGATGTTGATTTTCATCAACATCTGGAGAATCATAAGTTAGCCACCCTTCATGTATGTTATGTGTGAACACTGGCACTATGTGGTAAGAGTAGGAAACCTTAATTCAAGTGGATACTGATATCAGTGTCAGAAACTCAGATATATACCGTAAGCTAATCGCCAAATGGCACCTTAAACCTAGGTTACAGTCACCACAACTGACTCTCTAGGCATCGTATTTTATACAGTGAAATAATATAACAACAACAGTTTCATTTCTATACCATTTTATACTTTAAAGAAAAAATTGAAAGCAGTTTACAGCACATTAGAACCTCATTCTAGAATAAAACAAATTCAAGCTTCAAGGAAAATATTTCAGTTCCTTCTCTAAGTGACATTTGCTTTCCCCATATTTATTTACCTACTTAATTTATATACCTTCTGCATAGCAGAAGTATTCTAGGAAGTCAGTGTGGTGTAGTGGTTAGAGTGTTGGACTAGGACTTGGGAGATCAGGGTTCAAATCCCCGCTCAGTCATGAAGCTCACTGGGCAACCTTGGGCTAGACACAGCCACTGAACCTACCTCACAGGTCATTGTAGGGATTAACTGAGGAGTGGGGTGAAACATGTACGGTACTCATTGGAGAAAAAGGTGGGCTAAATGCAATAAGCTTGTTCTTGTGCTGAACTGCTTAAGAAAGCTGGGGAGGGGGGCAGTCAGATGGAGATGTCAGTTGCCAACCTGGCATCCAGAGATCCCCACATGGTCACAATTGGACACACGTGTGTCACACCCTGTGACACACGCTTTTTAATTTAAGTGGGACTTACGTGCAAACAGTACTTGATGGTTTGTGCCCTTCGTTTGCTGCAGTTATTAATCACTACCCTGGGATATGGCTCCCTCAATTCCTCCCCCTTTCAATTATCCTAATCAAATGAGTGGTGATGCCAGGAGGATATCAATGATATATTAATATCACCCTGGAGAATTACACAAAGGAGATCCCTTGCCTGGAATTGCACAATGGTAATGGTAGTTGAAGGAGTGTAGGCCCTGCAGTGGATGCTAGCCTGTACTTTCCAAGTCTTTCTCCACTTGTATTCCATCTGTTATCTCTGCTGCTTCATTGCTCCATCTTCCTGGTGTACTACACTTGGTGTAGTCTGTGAGAGATCTGCCCAGGAATGATCTCTGGACCATTCATATTCCGAAGATGCTCGACAGCCAGGTTTAGTCTCTGGTTTCAATCAATGTAATTGACTCCTTCTCTCTATCCTTTTATTTGGGTAATTTGGTTTTTAAACTTATTGCAGGCTACAAATATATTGATGTGATAAGAAACGAATGCTTGCTGGTAGGTTAAATATGTGTCAGAGATTGGCATTGCAGCAAACGAAAGCTTTCCAAGAGTATATATAGTGCCTTTTATAGTTTAGTTTTTCAGACATCCATTTTAAACTTTTGTGCAGTTTAAAATTATTAATTTTAAAATTATAGTGAAATAGAAAGTTGTATTATTGTTGGTTCCTGTTTATGGACCAAACATGTTTTTTTTTAACAGAACTTTAGGTTTATTCAGATTATCAGGTAGATGAGCTAACCACCAAAGTGATTTTTTTGCACTGCAAGTGGCTTAATTTTGTTTCATTTCTTGTTTTAAAAGGTCTTGTCTGTGTGCGTACACTTGTAGTAAATGAAGGACAATGACACTTGATAATGGAATTTAAGTGTTGAGTGGTTTATGTGGTATCCCATTTCAGAATGAGATACATCATGCTAAAAAAATCACATCTAGCATCCAGTGTGTCTACATTTTCTAACATCATTAGGGAAATAAATGGCCACATTTAAGGTTTAGAGTAAATGCATGATGGGGTTATTTGAATATGCATTATTGAAATATTAGCTATTGTAGGTAATAAATAATTGCATCAAAAACAAGAGGAAAATCTAAATTAAATTGTTATTTTTAAAAAGTATTAAAAATGAATTGCTTCAGTGAGGTGTTAGGGCTTCCATGGATAACTCTCAGTTTGATCTGATGCCAACTCATTCCATGCAATTTTTGAGCAGGGGAAGAAATTAGCATATAAAGAAAGGTCATGTTTTGAAACAACCCTCCTTCAGCATCCTTTCTGCATAATCTTTTTTAAAAGTACCTCATATTGACAGGCTATTAACTTAGTAAAAATATGTCTCTTGTGTGTGCCGTCTATATTTTTAGAAAAGCTAGCATTCAGGAATATAAACTGCCTTGGGGTATTTAGTTGTATATGCCTTGAGGAATTCAGTTTTGCATAGTGTTTTAGATTATCCTGAAAGATGGGAGGTAACTGCCTGATTCAGTCAAGTTAAATTTTTGCAAGGTATTGTGCATTACAGTTTATCTTGCAGCATAATATGAGCAGGTGTTATGAGTAGTTGCCTCCCAAGCAGTGATGGTAGGTTAACCATCACTGCTTAGGTTAAGACTTACCGGTATGCACTGTGTTGTTTGAAGCACTGTTACATAAATATGAATACCAGTGAGGCATTGAAACAGACTGTAGAGCAAAACCAAATACTGTCTGATGAGAAATCAAATAGTTTTTCTCCCAGCACTAAATCATATATCCACAATTTTTTTGTCCATTCTTTAAATATCTTTGTGACATTTTGCAAGAAAAACACAATGTTTCTGCAGAGAAGAGGTCAGAGAGGTAAGATGTAGCTTCTCTTTTCCAAATTGTTTTTTGAAACTTAATTTTACAGTGCTGGTCCTGAATAGTGCAATAATTCTTTTAATTATGCTTCAAGAATGGTGAAAGAAGCTGTCTTCATGCTTTATGCCAGTTCCAGGAGGATGAGTTTGTAGGAATTTAAAGCTCCTATGTATAACTTTCCATATTTGTTACAGATCTTACTATTTGTATTTTGTAATGGGAGTTTTGATGATGGCCAGGGTTGATAGATGTTCTAGTCCAAACATCAGTAGGTTGGGGAGGGCTGATTTAATAACTCACTGGATCCCAAACTCCTCACAATCCTCAAGCAGTACTTTTAAAATGTCTGACATACTAGATCCCCATCTCTGTTCCTGCCAGGATACATTTCTGTGCCCCAAGTCTTGGCTGTTTAACCACCAGTGCCCATTCCACAACTTTTCCCCTTGGCTTTTGATAAAGAGAAACAAAAGGGGTTCTGTGAAAATTCATGATCATTCCTGGGGATTCTCATAGGGTTAATTTCTGCAAAGTATTTTGCATTTACAGGGTCTTGTTGCTCTGTTCCATTGTGTTGCCTGAGATGGAAAGGTGGTTCCAGCCCCAGCCCCCAGCCTCTCATTCTCTCCTCTCCCATTGAGCCAGTAGTGGAGAATTCTAGCCCGCAGGCCCAGTTAAGCTCCCTTACCCTCCTCATTTGTGTTACAAAGCCATTTTGGCCCAGAGATACTCTGCTGCCCTACAAACTGTGTGGGCAGGTAAACAGAGACTTTGTAGGATTTGCCAGCAATGCATAAACAAACAAACAAACAAACAAATAATAAATAAATATGTTTGCTTATAAAACCCTGTGCAAAGTGCTATGCACAGTGCTTTGTAAACCCTGGCATCAGCTGATGGTAGAGTCTTGCAAAGTGTCATGTGTCATGCAAAAGTAGTTACCAAGACAGTACCTGATGATAAGGTGATCATCAGTGCTTTTGTAGACTGTGCCTTTGGCCAAACATTTTGATTTCAAACCACACATGCAAAAGCAGGCCAGCATCTATTAATGTGATAGTGGATGGTTGACAGATGGGCAGCCCTGCCAGCTTGTCAAACTTGGCACTCAAGTGGTGGGAAGATGATACTCTCTGGCCTGCTGATCAGATTCAGTTCCCCACCTTACACATGAACAGATTATTTTTAAAGGAATGGTGATGAACAGTTAATTCTAACTATGGGGGAGAGGAGCACCAGGGGAAATGATTTTAAGACCCAGGAAACATGCATGTGACAGTGCCATTACCTGAATGCTAGCACTCTCTCACACAGCCCCTGCAGTTGTGAAGGAGTTTGTTGAACTGATCCCATAGGAGGCATTTCATGGTGTATCTTCCTGCCTGCCTCTCCTTGCTTCCTAGGTAAAGGTAAAGGTACCCCTGACTGTTAGGTCCAGTCACGGACAACTGGGGTTGCAGCGCTCATCTCACTCTGTAGGCCGAGAGAGCCGGCGTTTGTCTGCAGACGGCTTCCGGGTCATGTGGCCAGCGTGACTAAGCCGAACCAGACCTGTAGCTTCCTAGACCTGTGAATAATTCATTATTTTTGTGTGGAGTGGTATAGGTGATTCCAAAGGGGTCCTCAAGCTCTGGCTTAATTAAAAATGAACTGGAAGTCTGTTCCTCTTATCTCTCTCTTCTGTGACATCCTTTCCCATCTTTTTCACTAAGTCAAGGCAATGCAAGCCTGCCTAAAATAGAAGAAAGTACCTTGAGAGCTCTCACAATAAAGTCACGTAACCTTCATGTGTACTGTACTCGTTTAGCATTTTATGGACATAGGTTTGATTTAAGGGGGAATGAATGACTAAAGTTATACCTTGACCTAGAATGTAGAGCCAAAAGTTTAGAATAGTGTTTAATGCAATAATGGAAAGTATTTTGTACAGCAAAACTGCAATCGTCTATATATCTATTCTTCCACTGGAATTTGTGTTAAATGTTTCTGGTATATAGAGACAGTAACTTTGAGAAGTTGGCTTTTTAAAATAATTATAAAATTACTGTGAAAGTACAAGGGACAGCATAATGCCAGTAAGTGATGAAGAAAAGTATGTAGCATGTAATTTTAAGTAGAAGCTAGAGTAATGTTTCAAGTCAGACCTTTATTTATGGGGAGAAGTTTTCATAGCATTTTATTGCATTTTTCTTTAAATGTTTACAAAGCGATCTTTCCAAAGGCATCTCTTCACATTGATGATTCCAGCATTAATAAAAGAGGGCATTTTGTTTACACAGTAATCAGAGAGAGGCAGGCCTCTTCTGCTAACTTTTCCACTTCAGGAACGTGTAACCAATTTCTTAATCATCCTGTTATTATTGGCACACGTGCAGATTTCCAGTGTCTGGTTAAAACTATTTTTTGCGGCAACAAGCAAGTTTACTGCAAGCCTAGTGGTTTTGAGGAAGAAAGAACTGGATTTATTTTGTTAGTCAGTGTTTCTTAATGGGGAGTGTTGGGAAACAAATGAGATATAACCTGAAAAAAGGCATATGTGATTATTTCGTCTCTCGAGTGCTTCTTCATCTTCATCTTCCCTTGGTTATGAAGAATACCTTAGAACCTAAACTGTGAAACTGTATTGCAATGAAATAGGCTAGCTATAACTCCAGATTACGTTGGGAGCTTTTTAAGGAAGGGAGTGCAGTTTCAGCTGAAATTACTGCACAGTCTGTGCAGGTACAGAAAAGAAAATCCATAGTATTCAGAAGGTAGAGTATTCACTGCATAACAGCAGCATCAAATAAAGAGATTTATTTATGAAAAAAAAAAAAACCTACTAAGTAATAGGTAAGTTATAAATCTTGAGGCATTTAAAACCAATTCTTAGCCTTTTGCTGCTTGAAAGTATTGCTGGAATCCAGCTAACCCCCTCAAGAATGCTTAATCTTAACTGCTTTCTTTTCTTTGTAGACACTCCTTGCTGCCTTTTTGGTATCAGTTTGTGTGAGGTTTGCTGGTGGTTTTACAGGTATCTGCTTTTAGAGTGCAAGAAAAAGGCAAGTGTGCCTGTAAATTCTGCAAAACCCATTGAAAAAATAGTATCCCAGTGAGTGAAACTTGAAATGTACCATATATACTCGAGTATAAGCTGAGTTTTTCAGCACATTTTTTGTGCTGAAAAAGCCGCCCTCGGCTTATACTTGAGTGAGCAGGGCGGCGGCAGGAAGGAGGAGCAGCCCTCAGGGCTGGCAGATCGTGCTTTTTTTTTTTGAAAGAAGGAAGGGGGTGTTGAAAGGAAGCCGCAGGAGATAAGAGACGCTAGCAATAAAGGAGGCTGCCTGGGAGGGGGGAGGTAAAAGCACATGGATTCTCAGGATTTTTGCATTGGGTCACCCCAAATTCACCATCAGCTCACATAGCATGTCCATGGCTACAGCCTGCACCAAAAAAAATCACGCACCCACTGTTTCGTGGGGCTGCAATGGTGCAAAATGTGGTTACAAAGCACGGATCCACATGGATCCTCAAGATTTTTGCATTGGGTCACCCCAAATTCACCATCAGCTCACATAGCATGTCCATGAGTATAGCCTGCACCAAAAAAAATCACACATCCACTGTTTTGTGGGGCCGCAATGGCGCAAAACGTTATATATTAATATGTCTAATCTCATTTCGGGCTGCTCCTTCCTCCGCCGCCGCCTTTACCACTGTTGGCATTTCCCAACCTCGGCTTATAATCGAGTCAATAAGTTTTCCCAGTTTTGTGGTAAAATTAGGTGCCCTGGCTTATATTCGGGTTGGCTTATATTCGAGTATATACAGTAGCTTACCCATAAAGAAAAACTTCTGCTAAGATAGCATTTATCAGCCTAGTTTGCATGCTATATTAAAACCATAGTAAAAACAAACAATGGTGTAGTTTGAATGAGCAGCATGCTTCTGCATGCTCCTGAAAACATCTTGCTCTGCTCTTTCTGTGGTCCTGCTGTGCTGCCAGAGTTAGGGTTGTGATTACAAACCTGGGTTTGTGACTTGTTTCTCTCCAAACCATGAGTAGTAAGCCAAAAACAAAATTTGGAGGAAATAAACCATGACTACATGTTTTGATTTCTCAAGAAGCCAGGTTCTAGCTTGTTTCTTGGTGATGTGGCAGGAGTGGGAGAGGAGCAAAACAAGAACGTTTGAGCAGTGTGCACTAGCACATTTTGTATTAACTGTGTTTTAAACAGTGGTGTGTTTCATGTGATGTGTCAGCCAGGCCAATATTTTACAGCTCTGCGCTGGTTTTTATTCTTTTTTTTTATGGAGATGAGGGGGAGGAACTTAAAACATCTTACTTATGTTTAGAGGTACTCATAGGTATTAGAACTGTAGCGGTGGAAATAACTCAACATCCTGAAACAGCAATAACCAACTAAGAATAGAGGAAAAACAAATGTGATCCACTGATACATCATGTAGATCTTTACGATATCCAGAGCTTTTGATTTTTAACTCTTAACACTATTTTAAAAATTCCATAGCTTTGTGGTTCCCAGTCTCTATGCCAGAAACTTCTGTGGAGCCACAGATTTCTCCCAAGGGGTCTGTTCAGATGGTCCTTGGGAATTTGCTTTCAACTTTATGTGGTGTGAAAGAGCTGCAGACTTTGGTGCAGGATAAATAAGTAGAATTCTGCTAGGTACCTTTAAAAAAAATCCTTTTTACCTGTGATAGACATATTTGTTCCTAATTAGTATTTAATGTATTCTTTTCTCCTTATACCGGTATGTTTAAAGTGACTTCAGTATGTCATACAGAAGCTGATTTCTGTCTGGATTTAAGCTTGGGAAAGAATTTTTTACAAACTTATTTAAAGGAGAAAGTGTTCATAGTTTTGCAATAACTGAAAGTTCGTTTAAATTGCTTTAGGAATAAGCCTGCACATTTTCAAGGAAATTACAACAAATTAGCATGTGGGTATTCAACAAACTGTTTTGAGGTTAAAAAGGGCTTCTCATACTCATTAAGGTTGGAAGCCACCACCATAGTTTATATCAATTCATGAAAGTGAAAGCTGAGAATGCTTTACTGCAGATGCCTTGATGTAATTTAGTAGTGGAAGAATAAATAATTTTTAGTGTTTTGTATACTACTTTATGAATGCTCAAAGCATGCCACGTACATTCCCATTAACACTTAAAATAATCATGCAAACCAGGCCTCCAGTTGTATTTGGGGTACCTTCATAGTTTAAGCATATTTGCCCATAAAAGAATGATATGCTGAATACAGTAGTTTTTGACACTGTAAGGTTTAATCCTTATACAGATTTTAGCAGTTTGTTTCTATATGCAAGTTTTCACAGGATGTATCCTTGAGGTAATGTTTTCTATAGAAGTATCAGCTGGAATCCTATAATTTAATTAAATGAAAGGCAGATGTCTCAGGAGGTTATCTATATTGTGTGAAGTTGACTGTTTTTGTTGTCTGTCTGAGGGTACAGCAGCGTGCATAATCATTTTTTGTGATACCTACTTCAACATTCTGTTTATGTTTTAACTCTTTAGTGATACATTATTTCCACATATATTCAAATATGAGAATTTTTGTTTCGATTGCTATTATAGTTGAAATATTTGCCTTCATTAATGATACTCTTGAAACACCAGCTTGTATAGCTCTCTTGCATGTAGTAAGGCAGATTGAGGTTAAGAGAGTAGTTAGCTTCTTAATGTCATCTGATGATGTTTGATCCAACGCCTTCCTGGTTGACAGCTGATACTTGCATATTATAAAAATGTATTGGTCTCATACCATGCTATGGATTCTTCCCCTCATCTAACACCAGTAAAGAAGTAATTTAGTTTTTAAAGTCTTGTTTGGAAGTACATGAAGCATCCTAACTATCCAACAATGGGGATATCTTCTGTCAGGATGTTTTTCATTCTGCTACTGTAACTGTTTTACAATATATAGCAATGAATATAGCAATGAGGCTGCCTTCACATACAGTATTATGTATACAGTGGTACCCCGTGTTACGTATGCGATCCATTCCAGGTCACGCCATGTAACCTGGGCGTACTTAACACGAATGAACAAAAACCCGGAAGTTCGTGGGTTTTTGCGCTTCTGCACATGCACGAAGTGTGCAGAACGCTTCTGCGCACTTGTGCGCGCTCCACGGAGGACTTCTGGTTCGCGGTGGTGCGTAACCCAAACGTACGCAACACGAGGTATGACTGTATTAGCAGGTGCACATTGCATATATTTCTGTTTCCATAACATACAGGGGCCTTATATTTTTAACAACATAGAAGTTATGTGCCTATACTATGGGGAGCCACAGTTGGTCTTGGTCCTCCACAATGTAGACATGGAGTCAAAAAATAATCAGTATGACTCGCATATAATGAAAATCTTTGTGAAGCACATTCAATGTGCAGGTAAATACCTAATTTCAATAGCACATTCCGTAATATTGATAGAAGACTTCTTTATTTTAGATGTGTATGGGGGAAGATGGTACACGAAGGTTGATGGTTTATGCCTTTGGTTTTGTGACTTTAAATTTGAAATTCCCTCCCATGTTTTGTAGTTTCTGTTTTAAGAGACTCATTAGTGTCATAAAAATCTGGTCATGTATCTATTTAAGGCAAGTGTTTTTATAGGGCCACAGGGCCAGTTGTTTGTTTTTTATTGGATACCTCAAAGAATTTGTGCTCTTGTTAGAACTGGGCTGGGACATGGTGGAGTGCTAATTAATAGGTGGGAATTGAAGGGGGAAAGCTGTAAGATGGAATCTTAATTTATTTTTAAGGGTGATGCTTTCTCAAAGTGAGGATAGAGTGGATTTAGGCTGACTGACAAACATTTAAGTGGTTTGGGGCGGGTGTTGGGTTCCTCAACCTGTTTACAGTAGAGCTTTGTATATAAAGTGGCTTATTAAAGCAGAAATCTGAATGATAAGTCTTCTTCTGTAACCATTTGTTTTGGAGCCAGCAGTTAGATCGCAGAGCACAATATCTGTTCAAGCTGTGACATACAATCAGGAAAATGAATGAAAGGGAGCTGGAACCACCAGGCTCTGAGATGAAAGACAATGCATAGTCCTATCTTTAGTCCTTTAAGATGGGAAAAATTGTCTTTTAAAATTTTCATTCTTATTGCATAATCCGGTCCCCAAGTTGATCTGGTGTATAAAACACTTCGGAGGACTGTAGGAGAGGAGGACAACTCAGAATCTGATGCTTGCTGAGAAAACAGTCCATAAAATGTAACATAATAGAGGTATCTGCAAATATGGTTATATAAGCAACATATTCTATTGGAGTTATTTCATATATAAAAACAATTTCAAATCCACTATCTATATAATTTTACTGCTAAATTGCTTTGAGATGTTTCTTAGGAAGCAATTCATAAATGAAATAAATAAATATGTTGGGGCAGAGTGAATGAATGAATGTTGCTTTAATGTCAACATGAGTTCACCCAACTAGTGTATCCCTGACTGTGGTACCTAGTGAGAGACTGGGGAGTATCGATGGAGCATGCAGAATTGAAAAACTTGGAGGTGAAAGCATCCTTTCCCCATGGACAGCCAGACACAGATAATTGCTTCATTTGGACACAATAAATCATTACTTAGCACCACAGGAATCAGCCTGAACAAAGCACAGGCTCCCATGCTTTTCCTTATGAGGAAGAGGACCACAGCTAGCTTTATGTTTCTTTCAGGTGAAGCCATGATTGTAGGCTGAGTTTGAAGTTGATCCTCTTTTGCGTTCAAATGAGAATGTTGTCAGTTATTCTGCATTCTCTCTGTATCTTTCCGTAGACAGCGATCCTCCAAGCACAGAGACAAGGATGTTCCCCAATATTGTGTCACACAGATCAAAAACAAGGCTAGCAGCAGTGACCAGTGGGAGTCCAGCTGTTTTTCATAAGTTGTCATCATTTCCACAGCTTGTACTGGATATCTGCACCTTTTGGAAATTATTTGACAGATGGCGATGTAACAGGTGTATCTGTACTTGGCATAGAGATGCTGTGCCTGCTACTTTTCCATTTCAGGTAGAGTTTAAAGGACCAAATGTTCCACAAATAATAATAAAAATGGCAACCCCCATGTCTCTGTGATGCTATCAGAATTTGCTCCATAACTAATCCTGTGTCTATTCTGATACTGGCTGCCAGATAGTTCTCCCCCACCACCACCACCTAGTTACACATAGCTGTCAAGTTTGGGATTTGAAAATAAGGGATCAGCAGTCTCACCTATCCCGGGGACAGTCACATGTCAGTGGTGGGAGGAGTCAGAAGCAAAAGTGGGCGGAGCATCAATGTAAACTCCAAGCGGCCTCGGGCTTGGAGCAGAGCAAAGAGGAGGGCAGCCAGCAAAGAGGAGGGCAGCCATGTGCTCCGTGCGATGGAGCCCCATTGTCTTCTTGTCTGATCCCATCAAAACAGGACAGGAAGCAGCAGTTGCTCAAAGGCAGCCAGGCTCCGCCCACCAGCTAACCCTATTGGCCGGCTGAGGGGCTCGGCGGCAATGGATAGGGGCTGATGCAGGGGGAGGAATACACCCCCCTGTAAGCACGGGAAACGGCTCCCACTTGCTTTGAGGGCTGAGGCTTTTCTCTCCAAGTAGGCGAGGTCTTCCCACCCAGTCCCTGGCCAGCAGGGGAGGAGCTGCTTCCATTAAAAACGGGAAATTTAAGGGAAATAAAAAATAAGGGAGAGCAGTGGGAAACTGCTTAAAATAAGGGAGAATCCCGGGGAAAACGGGATACTTGACAGCACTGAGTTACTGCTGGTGTTAGAAACAACAATAATACCTTGAACTTCACTTGGTAACATGTTGGCATCCAGTGCAGATCTCTGAGCAGAGCAACCATGTCATGCTGCAGCATTCTGCACTGATTTTTCCATGATGATTTCTTATATATTGTAAAGTAAGACTTGGTTTTATATAAATGAAAAGATGAGTAATTAGAAATGTGTGCTTATTAAAGAGAGTGTCTGCATTTTAGAATTGAACCAATTTGACAATGATGCAATTTATACAACTGGAGTAGTGTCAGATATGAAGACAATAAAAAGCTGAAATAATTCTAAAATTGCCAAGTATGAATATATCTTATAACAGTGGTGAGAGTTTATGTTAATATTTAATAATGTAGGTTGGTTGTTATGTAAAGAAATGGTCTTTCTTTTAGCTGATTATAGTGCTAAGAGTTGTGTAGCTCCATTGATTGGTTCCATGCAGGCGAAACCTGACCTTTAGCAGATGTTTGAAAAACTGCCAGTACTCGGTGTGATCAGTAGGCTAGACAGTTTTTTTCCTCTCATATTGGCAGAAAACCTACATTGTCTTAGTAACGCAGCGTTGCAATTTTAGCAGTTTTTGTTTTGTTTTCTAAGTGTTTCTAATTCTTGAAAAGAGTTTCCAGACAGGTGCTTCTAAAAGTTGTAAGATAGATATAACTATTGCAATGTCTACAAGTTTGTGTGAACGTATTTTAAGTATTAAGCATCTAAAAACATTTTCAATTGCTGTGCTAACATCTCTGTCATATGTACCTTCTTAGCGCAAGTTGTGAAATAAGTACATTTTGCAGCAACAAAGAAGTGAACTTCTGTTGCTTGAATTTGTTATTGCCTTTGACAATTATGTAATTTTGGTGTCTCATACTTTTCTGGGGGCATGTGTGTATGAAATGCTTTTTTTTCCTTACAAATCAAAACACAGCCCATCTGGAGCTATTGGCTAAGAACTGGATGTTGTATGACTCTGTGAAGGCAGCTTTTCTAGCAGTATTTAAGAGGAAGATGCAGCTGCTTAGCTGTAGGAGTTTAAGAAAACAGAGCCTGTATTGTTCATTTTAAACTCTACCAGTTAGGCTTCAGGAAAATGCGAGTTATCTGATGAATACTCTGACAATACCACCAGCTCCAAGGCTGGATCTTTTCCTGCAGGTGCTAATATTCCTAAGAGCTTTAGAAATGCTTTTGAGTGCACAGAATTTGGTTGTTGTTTTTTTTTTTTAAAAAAAGATGGAATTACAATAATCTTGTTTCAGTCTGAGATGAACAGTGGGTGATATCCATGGTTAGTCATCCTCTGACTTGACCCATCAGAACCAATGGACTTAAACAATTTAATGAGTCTACTCTGAGTATGACTAACATTGCAAATGGTCCAATATGTATAAAACCTCACAATGCTCTTTTCTATCTCTTTTTTTTTACTATTGGAAACAAAGACTTCTTAAGTAAATTAGAATGAGGGGCAGATGGTAGGGAAAGTGTCTTGTAATTGTAGTGCTAATGTGAATTGTGGAGCCTTTTCTTAAACTGACCACAAAGCTAGGATCTGCTCCTCATTACTGTTTCCTGACATTAAACTTCAAAGGAAAATCCATTTGGCCACTCTTCTTCTATCTGCATACTCCTATCTGCATCTTGCTGCAACAAATCTGGCCATATGTGCCTCAGTGTTCTATATAGGGTGGCTGTGACAGAATTTGTAAGTTACCCTTAAATTTTAAGGTGCTCTAAGCATGGTTTTATAAACCTTTATTTATAACCACAGGGGTAGCTTATCACTGAAGGAGCACAAAAACTTACTTCACAAAAAAAGATGAGGCAACACAATTCTTCAGAAATGAAAAACTTAATTTGAAACATATAGGAATTTCATTTTCCAAACATTGCTAAATTTTGTATATTTTGTTGCCTCCAACTAGTGAGGTGTTGTAGAATAGAGCTAGAAAACAAATAAAGCATAATTCTGAATTGTTCCCGAACTTGGCTATTACATAAATACTCACACACAGGTACAAATTAGAATATGTATTTAAATAATTTTTATCCTGCTCTTCAGCTAAAATAAGGCTCCAAGCAGCCATACAGATCACTTAAAAAGACAGTTACTGCCCCCAGGATTATAACTTGAAAATACATGACATAAATGGAAAATGAATTTGTTTTTTTTTATAAGATTTTTATTATTTTACCATAAAACAAAACAAAAACAACATTAAACATACATAAACACAATAAAAACATAATACACAATCAACAATATAGAACACATCAATACCATACAAAAAGAAAACTTATACAAACCTTACCAAATACTTATCTTTGTTTCTCAACTTATTTTTACTTCTTGGGGGGACTTCCCCTGGTCCCTCCTCTGTCTTCAAAAACATATATACTCTTTAGGTAGCTTCATTTCTTTTCCCATTAACTTATGCTCAATATCCTAATGCTCTTTGAATTTATTTAAACCAATATATTTCTTAACTTGTATTCTATATCTTAAAACCTTCTTATGCAAATAAATCTATCACATCAAAATTTCTTCTAAACCATTATAACTAACCTTAAACTTCTAAAGCCGATTCTTTTGTATATTTCTGCTCAAATATTCAAACATTCAATTTAACATACTTAACTAAATAGTCCTTAAATTTCTTCCAATCTTGCGACACCTTCTCCTCCCTCTGGTCTCGGATTCTGGCGGTCAGGTCTGCGAGCTCCATATACTCCATCAGCTTCGTCTGCCATTCTTCAATTGTCGGTATCTCTTCACCCTTCCAGGTTCTTGCCAATAAAATTCTAGCCGCTGTCGTGGCATACATAAAAAATACTCTATCCTGACTGGGTATCTCTTCATTGGTCATGCTCAAAAGAAATGCCTCTGGTTTCTTACAAAAGGTAATTTTCATTACCTTCTTAAGCTCATTATAAATCTTATCCCAGAAGGCCTTTACCCCTGAACACGACCACCACATATGATAAAAGGTACCTTTCGACGATTTACATTTCCAACACACATCCGACATTTTAGAATTCATTCTAGCTAACTTAACTGGTGTCAGATACCATCTATATATCATTTTCATTACATTTTCTCTTAAACTATTACATGCAGTAAAATTGATACCTTTCTGCCACAATCTCTCCCAGTCATCCATCATAATATTATGACCCACATCTTTTGCCCAATCTATCATTGTTGATTTAACCAATTCATCTTTCGTATGCCACTCTAGCAACAAATTATACATCTTGGAAAGGGTTTTTAGAGTTCGATTCGATCAGTTCTGTTTCCAGTTTTGATTTTTCCACTTGAAAACCAATTTTTTTGTCTAGTTTAAATGTTTCATGTACCTGGTGGTATTGCAGCCAGTCAGGGACTTGACTTTTGACTTGATCGTAACTTTTCAACTTAAATGAGTCCCCTTCCTGCTGCAATATGTCCATATATCGTAACCAGCTTGCAGACATATTTGGTCTCTTATAGGCCTTAGCCTCCACTGGTGATATCCATCTAGGAGTCTTTCTCTCCAGTAAGTCTTTATACCTGATCCAGACCTGATACAAAGATTTCCTAACTATGTGACTCTTAAAAGTTCTGTGGATTTTAACTTTGTCATACCAAAGGTATGCATGCCAACCAAACATGTTATCGTATCCTTCCAAGTCCAACACATCTACATTCTCTAATTTAAACCAATCTTTCAACCAGCAAAAGGCCGCTGCTTCAAAATAAAGTCTTAAATCCGGCAGGGCAAAGCCACCTCTCTCTTTGGAATCTGTCAAAATCTTAAACTTGATTCTAGGCTTTTTGCCCTGCCATATAAACTTTGATAAGTCCCTTTGCCATATCTTAAAGCAGTCCATTTTATCCAAAATTGGTATGGCTTGGAATAAAAACAGCATCCTTGGTAGGACATTCATTTTAATCGCTGCTATTCTTCCCATTAACGACAGTTTCAATCTTGTCCATATCTCCAGATCTTTCTTTATCTCTGTCCACAGTTTTTCATAATATAAATGGAAAATGAATTTGGAGGAAGAAGTAATCAAATGAATGTGTTGTTGTTTTTTAAATGGAAAACAGAATCGAAAACAAAAGCTCACCAGACAGAAGTCACCAGAATAGTAGTTGAAAAATACTGCCCTAGGCTAGTGTGGTGATGGGCCACATCAGCAGCTCAGGACTTATCATTCTGATGATTTTGCTTAGGAGCAGTCTAAAATCAAAGAAATAAAATATTCTGGTCTTTCTGTTAAAGTATGTGTATCATTGCAATAATGTTTCTCCAACTACTTTATTTCCCCAGGTATATGTGGAATTTGATGACCTTGAATGGGAAAAACGAGAATGGGTTAAAGTTTATGAAGATTTTGCAGCCTTCTTGGTGGAGTACCAGCTGGTCTGGGCAAAGAGAAAGGATCCTAGCCAGACTCAGGGATCAAAGACCAAGCATATTCAGTGGCCTGCACTGGTAAGATATTTAAATTCTTTTTAATAGTGGTGCAAAGGATACAAACTGCTCTGTGCTCCACATCTCTGCCTCCCTCAACCTATTGGTTCATATTGCCTTTACCAGCATGGTTAGGGAAATGACATTAGTGTGCATATACAGTATTGCTCAGTTCCTTGGGGCCGATGGCTACCTTGTTATCATCTTGGAGTCTCAATTTAACCCTTGTGTTAGTTTAACAGAAAGCAATAGAAACATTTCAGAATATTAAATTTCAGGGTTAAAAGAATAATCAAAATATACACCAGCCAAGTTTTAGACAACAATATCCAGTCCTAGAAGTTCTTTGGCCGTGGTAAGTTCTGCTCTCGACTCTTTGCTGGCTGGCCTAGCCAGAGGGAGGAGACCACTAGGGAGCAGACCATACTCAGTACACAGAGGCCTGACTCTCTGGGCAGTTCTTACCAGTTTTGAAATTATGGGAAACAGTGTTTTGGGAAACCAGAAAAGTTTTGTTTGATGCCATGAAAACAAGGGGAGGGTGGGTGCAGGCACACTTTCATTTCTGTATGAGCTGGATCAACACTATATAATTTTAGCATGTTTCCTCCCAACAGGTGGGCCAACAGGTTGACCATTTTTAGTTAATACAGAGGAATGACTTAATGTGTTGCAAATGTTTTACAGATTTCTTATTTTTGGTGGACTGCAGGAGCATTTATATTTAAGCACTTATATTTCTTCAGAAGGAAGATCACTTGTTACCTGTTTTACACACTGAAGTGGAATGGCAACCGAATTGTGCATTTGGAATCTCTAGTAAAGCTTATATAAAAGTCTTAAAGCTCTTAGAAGATAATTTCTGAGACTATAAGATCTTTATGGCTAGTACAACAAGCATAACAAATGCATGTGGGATGATTGGCCAAGCTGCAGCCCTTTCAGGGCCTTTGGTTGAGTTAATGTATTCCCTCCTGAATTTCTGTGCACTTTGTTCAGTGCTGGACCTCCAGTTTGAGTTTTCTTGGGTATCATTGAACAGTTTG
Organism: Lacerta agilis; assembly: GCF_009819535.1. Classification (NCBI taxonomy): domain Eukaryota; kingdom Metazoa; phylum Chordata; class Lepidosauria; order Squamata; family Lacertidae; genus Lacerta; species Lacerta agilis. Next base: position 24,269,151 of record NC_046316.1, on the reverse strand, counting down.
AGTAAGAAAGATAAGCAATATATCTGGGATAAAATTAAGGTGCATATTAAGGGACAAAGAGTAGGAATTGCTGCTGTGGAGAGGCTTGCTTGCGGGGATGGGGGTCAGTGAGGAAGTGGAAGAACGGTAGCCATGGTGAGGAGAAGGGGACTGTGTCTTTCACATATTGAGATGTTTGTGGTTTAGAAACGGTGGTACTCCTAATACAGAATGTTAATTGCATCTTGCAATATTAAAATATTGTCTTCATAGCTGTAGATTGGAAACATTCATATTCAGAATCAGAAAGGCAACAGGTGCCTGCAGATTTGTGTTCTTAGTTTATTGCAGAAAATGTACTACTGTTGGCAAGGCTAGCAGTTTAGCAGGCACGTGTGATTTCTATAGCAAATGAAAATGCTGATTTTCATTTGAAGCTTGTAAGCTTCTGTACCTTTCTTGTGAAGAACTTTTAGTTGGTTGAATGACCTTTTCAGGACACTGGTTTAATTTATATTGTGCTGCTAGCTGACATGCTTACAGAAGGTTTGAGTATATTGAAAACAATACAATTGCATTTAAACATCATCTTATGATTGGGCTATCTTTTCTCTGCTGCATCATTATGTTTATGTGTGCATGCACTGTTCTGCACTGTCTCCTCAAGTTTATTAACAAGGCAAATACTGTGTTCCCATTTTGCTGTCAGAGGAAGTATAAAATATTCCTATGACATTGTCAGAAGTGATGCAGTTGACCTATTTCCCCATTGTAAAGACAGGACAGATTTCACAAACTAAAGTTTTTCTGTGAAATTCATTGCTACAAAGAAGTCTAAATGTTCACTGCCACATTGAAGACTATTTATTACAATATCTGAAAGTTGCCTTGAAGCACATTGTCAAAAATATTCGTGGTGTTGTAAGTTATATTGAAAGCACAGAATTTCCCAAACTGCGTGAAACACTGAAAACATTTTCACTTCTGTTGAACATAGTTACTGTATACAGAATGATTTGACCTTGGCATTCAAGGCATAAGGCATGGGATCCCTTCTGGGTTTGTCTTCCATTTAGATTTTGACAGCTTATCGCAGTTGGCCTAGATGTAATGGTACAGAAGAAATGCTGTTTGTTTGAAATGGAAATGAGACTCAGCATGTGCTTGACTGAGCAGCCTGCATGTTCTGTGGCATCTCTGTAGTGCCAGCAAAGACTAAAGGTCATATGAGGGTGCTGGGATGACTCACTGGCTTAATTTCCTCATCACATCTTAGCATATAAGATGGGGCATATAAATTGCCTTAGGGAAAATATAGTGAAAAGAAAAGAAAATGTTACTGATTTTTAGTTGATTAGTTCATCCCCTTCAGACCAATGCTTAACCTCAGTCTACAACATGAGACCCACTTTAATTTTTTTCACTACACAAGTTCATCTTTCACCTTGATTTTTAAGAGCTAGAATGACCCTGCATGGATCAGGTACAAGACCCTGTTACCATTAGAATATAAGTGGGAATTTGGGTCAGTGCAACTTGTAGAGAAGTAGCAGCTGCTGAATTTTCCTTCTCACTTCACAATTATTTAAACAGTTAATAAGCTCTGTCCTCTTTCTTGTTCTTTTCACATTTAGAAGCTATTTTTCCTATTTGCTCTCATTACAAAAACCATTCTAAAATTATTTTGTAAATTGCTACAAAAATAATTGGGGGTGCCACTGCTGTGAACCCACCTTATACTGGGGTGCAGTTTACTAATTGAAGCCCAGTGGACTAGTAGAAGCTAAAAGTTAAACATTTGCAATTAATTTAGTGAGCAGGAATTACCCGGTATACCTGTTGTAATCTTCCTCGATTTTGTGTGTGAAGTTCTACCTATGTTACATGTTGGGACTGATACATAGTTTGAAAGAAGTGATATATGCCTCCTTTTGAGGGAGAGGATGGGACCCACAGTGTTGAAAGATGCTGTCATAAATTAACGGGGGGGATGGGACCTCACTATATAACACTGATTTAAGCAACTATCACCCTGTCTGCCATTCCCATATAAGGTGTCAACAACTGTCTCTTGCTGTGAACTGTGTTGTGTCCCTTTGTGGGCCCTGCTCCATGGCCTGTGAATTCCATATGATCTCCTAAGCAATTGGACATTAACATGAAAACAGGGGATGAGATCATTTGGAGATTTGCATTACAGTAAGGCTGCAACTTAGGTGTGGATTACATTCCAGGGGTCACACCTAAAGCCAAAATTGCATTTGGTCCAAAACCTATTGGGTCCAATGCTGGGTGGGATTGCCACAGTCAGTTTCCCTAGAACCCTGCCCCCTTTCCACCCCAGCTTACTGTATGCTGTCATCAATATGCTGATGACACCCAACTCTTTCTCTTTTCCATTAAATCCCAGTGAGGCTGTGAATGTATTGAACCAGTGTTTGGGATCAGCAGTGTTCTGAAAGTGAGTAAACAGAAACATTATCCAGACAAGAAGGACTTGCTAGTTGGAGGTTCAGCTGATGTAGAACTTTTGCATTGATAGGGTTGACAAGATTTATTCATGCACAAGATCATTTACTTGCAGCTAAGGACTCAATCCCATGCACACTTACTTAGAAATAAGCCTTTCTGAACAAATTAGAGGTTACTTTTGAGTAGACATGTATAATATTGGGCTGTAGCATGCATTCAAAACTTTGCAGAAGGAAGGGGTGGCATTTACTTGGCAAAATAAAATAACTCCTAGGAATGGAGCATGGATATTTATGCCAGGACCTGTCAGTGCAATACCTATGGATGCACATCCAATCACAAAGGCCTGCCTGGGTGCTCTTGAACAAATCAGATCTGGAACAAATTTTGAGGGTCCTGTTCCTGCTGTATAGAGGAGAGGAAGATAAAGTTCTGTTGCATGAGTAGAACTCCTTCTTTCCAAGTTTGTGTGCTCTTTTTTTGATCTTGTCAATATGGAGTTGTCATGGGGGAATCTTGAGAGCAAATTTGAAAATGTTGGTCCTGTTGTAGGAAAGTAAGATGCTCTGCCCTCAAAGTTAGCATATCTGTAATTAGTACAGGTACAGTGTAAATTGTGATCTCGTGAATATCATAGTGCTATTGAATATCAGTACCTACAATATCAGTAGGCCCAGAATTGGCCTCCACAGTCACCTATGGACACACTGTAAGACCATATTCACAGAAGATAATCTTACTCTGTTACGAGTGATCTCCAAAGAAGAAGACAGTATCAGTAATGAAAAGCAACATGATTTCCTCTACTTTTTAAAAATTGCATATAGTTAATTCAGTTCTCTCTCTGGCAGGGAAAACATACTTTGCTAAGTAGCAGATTCAATGGGCGGTCTGCAGCTACTACTGAGAGCAAACTGTAGAACAACCACCTCAGAGTGGGGTTTCTCTCCTCTCCCTTGCTTTTATGCTAAGCAGTAGCATTAACAGCAGTGTCTCCAGCAGCTAGAATTACAGCCAACCCATGAGAGTAAAAGAATGGGTGAACTGTTACCTCTGGCTAGTGGTGCTGTGAGATCCCTCACCATAAATATGTCCAAAGCAGGAAGCCAGCTGGGTGTCCAAAAGCTCTTGGGGCTAAGGGGATGAGAGGTAGGAATAGCAGCACAGTCACACCCAGCTGGATGCCATCTGTTCTAGCCTTACTGGACTCAGCATCCAATGTACTGTGTGTCTACTCCTGCTTTCACTCTCCATACTACATTCTCACACTGCTGCCTTAATCAGAAAGACCCATCTCTCCCCTGCCTTCCTTTGGAGAAGGCTGGTATCTTCTAGCAAAATTAAATGTTTGGGGTGATAAAGCAGTTCCTAAATAAAAGAGGTGCGTATTTTGAAGAGCAAAATGGATCTATAGTTAAGAAGTCAAGTTGCAATAATTTCCAGAAAGCAATCAAAGCAAAGTATGTGGGAAGGAGTGGGTAGCAGAACTGGTGAGACTGAAGTTAAAGAAAAGGATTAGCAAGGCTAAAGAGCAGGGCCAGACCAAGGCATAAAGTATAGAATCTCTGAGTTTAGCACATGGTAGTGGGGAACAGGAAAAAAATTGCAAAAAGAAAATAAAGAACCAAAAAAAATTCAAACCCATATTTCGACAGAACAGCAACTTCTTCCTCAAAGACTGTGATCTTCCCGGGCTTCAGAAGGCGGGCCCTTTGCTTCCATGCCCTATCTTGTTCCTACAAAATTATGCTTTCTGTATTTTTTTGGTTTTGTTTACTAAATGCAGGTCAAATATATGAAATTAGATCACTCTCTTGGGCATCAGACAATTCTCCAATGCAAACTGAAAATGTTCTGGTGAAAATAACCCTAATTTGCATAGGAATCCCCCCCCCAGCCCAAATGTCTATTTAGTGGAAACCAGCTCAGAAGCTTTCTAGTCTGCTGCAGTCAGCAGCCACGTGCCAGTAAACATTGCAGCAGAGTTTTTCTCATTGTTAAAAGGGTTTGTCAGTGCATATCAATTGTTCAAGGATTATTGTGCTCCTATTACTGAATTAAGATTAGTGGTAGTATAGCATTTCCTTCACCACCACCAAAACCTTGCTTTTTTCTCATATGCAAAGGCCTTTAATTTTATCAGTCTAGCCTGATAAGCTTTCTTAATCAAATCTTGTAAACAAAGTGACTGCTTTCACTTTGTAATCTCTTCACTGATATATTGCTAATTGTCTTAAACTAAACTAGACCATATTTTTCTTTGCCTTATATAAAACAGAAGATATATCCTAGTATAAATGTTATAGACAGCACCAGTATATGGTTTTGAATCTGTATTATGCAAACATCATAAAAATTAATAAAATGTTTATTGTCCTCCCTTTTTAAAATGTAGCAATTTACCTGAGGAAAATTACTTTTAATTTTAATTGCTTTTTTAATGATGATGATGATGATGCAGGAACATTTTCTAGCATGGTAAAGGTAAAGGGACCCCTGACCATTAGGTCCAGTCGTGTCCGACTCTAGGGATGCGGCGCTCATCTCACATTACTGGCCAAGGGAGCTGGCGTACAGCTTCCGGGTCATGTGACCAGCATGACAAAGGCGCTTCTGGCGAACCAGAGCGGTGCACGGAAACGGCGGATACCTTCCCGCCGGAGCGGTACCTATTTATCTACTTGCACTTTTGACGTGCTTTCGAACTGCTTGGTGGGCAGGAGCTGGGACCGAGCAATGGGAGCTCACCCCGTCGCAGGGATTCGAACTGCCGACCTTCTGATCAGCAAGCCCTAGGCTCTGTGGTTTAACCCACAGCGCCACCCGCGTCCCTGGCATGGTACAAGCTTCAATCAGTAAATGCATCTCTTTTGAGTAGCTCTGCCTTTGTACATAGTACAGCTTACTAAGAGGACCTTGCACTAGAGCTCATTTAAATGTACGCCTCTCTATTCCTGACTGGAAGTTCCAGGGCATAAATGGAAGGGACCACTAGCTGTTGATCAAATCACTTTATTCTCAGTATTATAGGACACATCACAGACCAATTACTGGTAATACACACGAAACTTATTAACTCGATTTCTTTGTCACCTAATACAAAATGTGTCTAGGTGATTTACTTACTTTTCATTGCTAAACTTCATGGTTGTTTAACTGTGTAACGACAGCAGCACCTCCAATACAAGAAAGAAAGAGCAATAAACACGATAATCATATTCCCTGTAATTCCTGAGATTATTTTGTTCCCTCCAATTTCTCTTCTCTTGCTCTTAACCCTGCTGCAAAAGCCAATAGTACAAATATTCCCTTTTACACAAGATTTGCCTGGTCCACACAAAACACTTAGCCAAACGTTGGGTTAGTATGAATATGCAGGCTCCCTGAAAAGAGCTAATAGCTGCTTTGTTCCTCCTATTCCACCCATCCCCCAGCTGCTGCACCAACAAACTAAACCAAGGTTTGGTTTAGCATGCCATCCCAACATGGACAATTGCAAGAATAAAGTGGGTCCATGAAATCTCTCTCTCTCTCTCTCTCTCTCTCTCTCTCTCTCTCTCTTCCCCCCCCCCCCTTTATAAGGCATCGTAGGGCAGGGTTCAGCACACAACAGAAACTGTACAATGAAGGTGCCACACATACTTCTGTTGGGAGGGCATTATACAACTTAAGCACAGCCACAGATAATGCCCTTCCCCTCACCTTTGCTTGGTGGGTGGTGCCAAAGCCTCTCCTACTGATCTTTACTCCCAATAAGGTCTCAAGGGCAGTCTTTCATATATTTGGGGTCTGTTTCAACAGCAGCATAATGATAAAAATGACAAGATTTCAACAAAAGTTTGGTGTTTATAGCTCTCTTTCTCTGAACTTTTAAATAAGTAAAAGTAATGTTGAACTAGAATATGTCTTGGAAGGAAGTGTGCATTTTCAATTTTCCCTTTCTTCTGCTGTTCTCTGGGTCTGTTATGCTCTTAGCCTTCCAGAAGTGACTCACATTTTCAGTGCTGGCTGTCATCCAAGTTGCAGATAAAAGCCCTCCAGCTGGCTATCCATCTTGTTCTACACTTCAGCAAAGGAGTTGCAGTGAAGCGTTGCTGTTGGCAGTACAGAGCAGCTCCTCTAGCAGAGTTATATATAAATATTTTTCACAATTTCTGTAGAGGTTAATGAACAAACGCTAGCACATGCAAGTAGCATTTCTTGATAAAAGTTCATAAGAGTTCTTTGAGACAGAAACAAATCTATCTTAGTCTTTCTTCAACCTTAGGAGCTATCAATGCTTATCAAACAAAAAAATCTTTTTTTATCTTGCTGTATATTAAACTCAAGGGAATTTTGACCACCATTCTGCATACTCAGATGCTGTATGTACATGTTTAGATCCTCACGACTACTAACATTTCTTTTATATGCTGAAGTCACAAATCATTAGGATCAGTTTTTCTTTCATAAAGGAAAACTGAGCTTGTGTTTGAGCCACACTGAATAACTTTTCTGTAAAGTAGGGCACACTGTTAGCAGAAATACACTGGTACCGTGGCTGTATGCCAAAACAGTAATTGAAGGTCATGGATTGTTTGCTAAGTGCAGTTCTGTGTGCTGTTTTGGTCCATAGGGGGACTGGCAATGCCAAGAAACAAAGAGAGCTCTGTTTGTTTGTTTTTTTAAGGTTATGGTATGGATTGCTTGACAGTTAATGCCTGACTGTGAGATGAAGCAAATGGTGGCTTAATGAAATATTATAAATTCTGTAACTTTAAATGAAGTTTGTCAAGTGTGAAAGTTTGTATACCTCAATAACTTTGTAATGCTGGTTTCAGAAATGAATTGTGGTGTACATTATGCAGTCACTCGCACTCTACATTTACATAGTTGCTAAATTTTGCATGCATTTTCTTACTTCAATCAATTTTGTTTACTGCTAAACAGTTGCTGGTGAGGTATATTCATGCAGATACAGTATTTTCTTAGGGCTGGTTTACATAAGCATAGAATGAGATGAGGAGAACCTGTTGTAGTAGAATATTCTGTATTAAGGAGGCTGAAGGTAGGGGGAACCATGCTTTCCAGGTTTTGTTTTTTTAATCTTGGTTAAGCGAAAATTAGCACACCCCTTATTTCAAGAACCCCCGTTAGCAGCGGTTTACAACCTTTTAACCACTGTTAGGGCAGCAAGGAAATTTTGCACATTAGAAGTTAGCATAATCCAGCTGTTTGTCCCCATCCCTTAGTTGACTGTTAAGAAACAGGCAGTGTTACATCTGCACCAATCCTGTGTCATAGTTTTCTTGAAGAACATAGGTAAAATACTTAAACTATCCAAGTGCTGTTGCTTGTTTAGGTCATTTTAATACAATTTGTTGCGACCCCTTTAAATCACTAGTTTACACACCAAGTAAATGCCTGACTGTAGTAAGGTAAAATGTTGAAAATCCTGTGGATACTCTTCTTCACTTTCTTTCCCACTTTGGATATGAATACGCAATGGAATTTAGGGTTAACAGCAGCAAACTGTAGAAATGGTTTTGAGGTTGTAGAAAAGGGAGTAAGATGTCCAAGAATTCCCTGCTGTGTAAAATTTAGGTGGTTAAGAGAAAAAAATGACTCTAGCTTTGATCATTAAAACAAGTCCCTTGAGCTTTAAACAAGACATATATTTTTAGTAGTACTACTAATGCAACAGATACTAATGTATTGCTAGTTGAATGCTATTAATACATGGATATGCAAACTTTGCCTGTCAGTTTTGATTGCGTTATAATACATGTTTGTCTTGTCATCATAGAGACATGAAACATTTTGCACAGGTATTTTGTGCACCAGTGAATTGAAGTGTCAATATCAAGTTGTTGTTGTTGTTGTTGCTGCTGCTTATTTATGGTTGTTTAAAATAACTAAATTTACACCCCAGTTTAGAAGTGGAGGGAAATAAATTAATAAAAATAATTTCTTGTGATAGTAATTTGTTTTAAACAGTTTTCAAGTTGTATTTTAAATTCTGGCTCACCCTTGGTCCTTATGGTGAAATAATGTAAGTTAATTTGGGCATTTGTTCCATTATTGCTAGAGAAAATAGCTATAGAACAAGTGGTTGGAATGTTTTGCATTTGCCCCAGCATTGTAAGGTAGCCAAATGTGAGATTAGTACTTCTTTAACCACTAATGTCACATCAGTGCATGTTTTATGTGTTTTAAAGGCACATGAAATAATGTTTCTACCAAAATAAAGTTAATGGAACCTCAAAACAAAGGATGAATGGAATAAGAATGATGAGTGACTGTGATGTGAGCAAGCTCAGCAGTGTTCACACTCTAAACATACTCCTTGTCTCTAAGCAGGTTTCATTTGGCTTATATTGCCTTTCAGTTTACCGTAACAAAATTCAGTCTTCCCACCAACAAAGTGTGTGGATGAATTGTGTGTAACAATTCCTTGTGTATGGTGCAGACAGGTGTATACTTGTGAACATGTATATTTTGTAACATTGGGAGTAGCCTGCTTACGTACTTGCACATTCAATAGAAAGATATATTTCAAAGCTGATCCAAAAAAAACACCAGCCCTGTCCATTCCCTTGATTACAAAATTCACACATTATTATACTTTAGTACAGAATGATGGGTGCAAAAATGCAATAAGGACATCTGAAATGTCATCACTTCTTACAGGCTAAGACTGTTGAAAGTGTATTTTAGGCAAGAATACTGTTTTGAGCCCATTACTGCCTTGACTGCCATACTTCTTCCTTTTTTCTATTGGTTTTGAGCAAGAAATAATGTTTCAGTACAGATTTTGCTAACTCCTTTATTCTGAGAAGAACATTCAGCCCCAAAGGTTCTTGGAGGGATTAGTTTTGTACAGGTTCCATGTAGGCTAATGTGGCTAATGTGACTTCATTTAACATAGCTATACTTCAATGAGGAAAGGGCAGTAGCTCAGTAGGAGAGCATCTACTTTGTGTGCAGAATGTTGCAGGTTCAAACCCCAGCATCTCCAGGTAGGGCTGAGAGAGATTATTTCCTGAAATCCTGGAGAGTTTATGCCAGTCAATGCAGACTGAGCTAGATGAACCATTAGTCTGACTCTGTATAGGGCAACTTCCTATATTCCTGTGCCTTACTGTGTTCCACTGCAGCTGGAGTGGGGAACCTTTTTGGCCAGGGAGGCCAGATCCTTACCTGCTCCCACCCACACAGGCCAACTTTGATAGGTGGGCAGGACCACCCATCTGCCAATAATATGACATTATGATGTCAGATGCTTGATGGATAGGTTGTCCCACCAACCTGTTAAAGTCATTTGCCCAGTGCTCTCAAGGGCTCAACAACCAACTGATTTTCAGGCACTTGAGAACTACAGCACAAGGGGCTTTTACCAGCCCTATGCTTACCAATTGGGAAGCTAAGAACATAGGACTGGAAAGCTGCTTCCTGCACTGATCAGCTACATGAGTAAGTTTGCCACAGGGAAGTCAAATAATGCAGCTAATCCAGCTGAATGGCCTTGTGGGCCAAATTCGGCCCATGAGCTAGAGATTTCCCATTCTGAACTACAGAGTAAAATAGTCTCATTTTGCCACAGGATTATCTGGGGTGTAGTGCATCACTCCCTAGCTACATTTTGTATCTGCTAGGTTTGAACATTTTTGCTTGATGTGAACTATTTTGGTTTCTTTTTTAAGCTGATTGATTTTCATATTACTAATACTCCAGTGTGCCAAGTAGCCTCCTTAGAAAAAGGCAATTCTCCCTGGACCCTTTGTCTGAGGTTCCCTTTGGGCTTTGCTTACTAGTTTCTGTGGCTTAAAAACATTTAGTCCATTGTTCTTCATTCTAGACTATCTTGACTTTAACATGATATGACTGCTTTCACCTTGGTGACATGCCATTTTTGCATCATAAATTTTTCATTATATCTTTGAGAAACAAGTCTAAAATAACTTACTTTTCTTTCCAGTTAGTTACTACCTCTTGATTCAACAAATTGACCTCCAAAATGTTAGGTGAGCCTGACTGCTAACTTTTCTTTAGCCTTATTGTTTCTTGGACAGATAACAGAAAAATCATCAGATCTTTCTCTTTGCATGCTTCCCCAGGTTGATAAATAAAGCAGCCTTCCCTAACCACTGGTGCTTTTCATATATTTTTGATTGCATCTCCCATCTATCCAGCGTGTCCAGTGATCAGGGATTGTGGAAGCTGGAACAACAACATCTGAAGGGCATTAGGTTGGGAAAGGCTAAAATAATGCTTTGTCAGTATTTTTCTGCTCCCATTGTGAAGGCTAATGGTAGACATATACCATTATATCCACTTGTATTTAGTTTGATAAGCACAACAGAAGCACCCCACTAATATCTTCTGGCTTGGAATTACTTGCAGATACATTTGCTATGTACAGAGCAATGCTTCTTCCAGTTCTTTCTTTCTTTCTTTCTTTCTTTCTTTCTTTCTTTCTTTTTCTTTTGAGTAGTCTGTGTTTTCCTACATGTGTTCTGTGTCTTACCATGTCTTAGTCCATAATTCCATGTGCCAGGATAGCCAATGAACCCTGTTTATTTCATATGGTATTTTAAATGTGTGTATACCAATAGAAGTGTAATGTACTGTGCTCTAATAATAGCCATGTGCAGCTGCATACTGCTCAAAATGTGTGTCTACACCCATAGTTATAAAAGGGAGACTTTTAATATTCCAGTATCCCTAAACTGATTTTTTGAAGGTTTGGTAGATAAAATGCTCACCAACACGAGTCCCAAAAGCAACATCCATATGCCCCTTAGATCACATGTATTTTGGAGCAATGAGGCATCACAGCATATTACTTGCCTTGACAATCAGTTTGGCCAGCTACAGGGCTTACACTCTACCTTTTTATTTTAAAGACTTGGAGCATTGTACTTTTATTTAAGAATTCAGTGTTTTTTAAAAAAAAAATCCCTCCCCCAGTGCAACAATATTTTTTCCTTTGTTTTAATGTATTTCAGAATATGTTGAATTTAAAATTGGTTTTATAATTTAAGACGTGGCACCAACACACATACATACAGTGAAATAATTGACTTTGTCATCCTTGGCTCCCTGGTATCTGCTAGTTCCTCCAAAGCTACATTAATATACTGTAAACAAACCAATGCCAAGTTGTAGGTAGAACAGCTGCATAGAACTCCAGTCCCATTGTTTGTCAAAATTGCATCCTGCTTTTCCTCCAAGGAGCTCAAAGCACCAGTTGGCTGTTGTTGGCATCCGTCTGTCTCGAGAGACAATGGTGTGCACCTCTGGGAGTGAAGTCAAACTGCTGCTGTAATGCAGCTTAAAATGGAGTTTGGTTGTCCCTAAATTACACTATTTATAATGAGACACAAAGAATTGAGCAAATAACAACACAATTTAGAGACTTGCACGCTAGTAAAAGTTCAAAACTATGTTGCTAGATTATTTGGGCTATAGAACTTCCCCTGTGTGGGGAGCAATCCCTATATATGAACCATTTCTTGCTGGGCCTGCGATCCTACATGAATTTACCTCTGAACAAGTTTCGCTAAAATCTGACTAAACATACGTCAAATAGTCTGTAAGTAATTCAGGAAAGTGGAAACCCGATACCTGCATTTTCTGTACAAGGGTATTAAACTTGAGCTGCCAGTCTCTCCTTTAGTCTGGCTTTGTCTGTAGTTAAAATTATGACCCATGCTCCCTGGCCAGCCCAGCCAAATGAGTAATCAGTAATGTGACTCGTGCTGGAAGTGACTCCATCACCACCTGTGACGGGGGATTAGTTACAGTTCACAGAGCACCGCCTCTTCCCTTCTTTCAACATGTCGTAAGCAGAGGGATAGCTTCTCCTTTCCGTGTCTGTGAGGCAGTGTATGTGCAGACGAAAAAGTATTGTTCCAGACATTTTCTCTCCTATGGACTGCTAGCTGACGGTTCCTTTGTATCTTTGAAGACTGCTTTGTTATGTAAGCGACCTTGGCAGAAATTATCATGACCCAGATCTGGGAACGCAGTAAGTGCTTCAGTTGCAGGATTTCTTAGTCGTTAACACACACATTGCTGATGACAAAGAGAGCTGTAATCTGCTCAGCCAAGCCTGGGTTCTTGGGGTGGGGGAGGCAGGGAGAGACTCTAATTTGTGTAATTGTAAGGTTAGATTTTGTTCCCTGTATACAGTATATATTTCTGTTGAATTCTATATTGCAACGAGCACTAGAAATCGCTTACTTACTGGCTGGCATGTCTTGTGAAAATTTTAAATATTAATGAAAGGTACTTTGAAGCAAAATAAGGTTAGCGTTGTAGCTCTCCATATATTATGAATGATTTCTAAATATTGCCTTATATTAATAAAAGCTACTTAAAAGTTCTGTCAGCAGTGTATGCCTTTGGATATTTAAAGAAGAATATAGCAAAAATGTGTCAAACCTCATTCCCTGTTTCCTCATCTTTTAAAAACTTGTAATTATTTTGTTTCCAGTGGTTTCACCATTTGATAGGATACAAATCTAGGATCTAAACCTTGTTTGCTAGCTTTCTCAAGTGCCTAAATTATTCTTAAATTGAATTCTAGCAAGTTTGAATAAGAAATGAAAAAAACTGTAGTAAATATCTACTTGACTTACACAACATCACAAAATAATTAATAACAGGACTGGTAGACGACTCAGAATGATACAATGCCTCCTGCAATTAAGTAAATATATTTCCTGCTGCAGACAGGAAATCGAAATGGTATATTGTGTGTGTGTGTGTGTGGAGTTGGGAGTGGAGAGATTGAGCAGCTGAATTCTGAGTTAGGAACTCTTGCTTTTTAAAGGTATTTCAGAGAAGGATCGCCTGGTCTGTTTTTTCTCATATGAATGGAATTTAGTGCTGCATGGAGACCCAAACAAGACTGTTGTTCTGAGTGTTAGTATAAAAAGGAGGCTGTAATAGTAATATAGATAACTTCATCCTACTAGCAGATATTTCCCTTCTCTCCCTTCCCCTTTATTATTACTTTTGCATAGATAGTTGGTTCTAAATTGTCCCTTGTTTTTAACATGGCATTTTGCAGTAGGGCTAAAAATAGTCTGTAGCCCAGTCTGGTTCACAGTATCTTTGACAACAGCTTCCTATGGCAATGGAAGTAACTTGTAGAATTATAGATGTTTTTATTAATATCATTTTATTGATTTGAAGAATCCAGAGACAGAAGAAGCAAAAATATAAATTTATGGTAGACCTGTATAGGTCATTATTTACTTGGGTTCACAGAGGTCTGTTTCTTTCAATGCAGCATGCATCATAGGTGAAAAATGAGCACATGGGGTGCCACCTAAAACATTTAACTTCTAACGTGGCCTATTCCGATCCTGAATGGGAAAAGGAGGTATAGCTACTGCATAAAATCCATGCAAATAGTATGCCATAACCTTTACATATAAAGTGATACTTGTGTTTTGATTTATTTCTGTTTTTATAGTTAAGCCAGTCCATAAACAACCATGGTTTCCCCACATATACATTGAATGTATGAAAATGCACCTTAAAAACTAGGACAATGAGGAGCAAGTTTTGGCATGATTGTTTTGCTAATTACACCTAAGCAATCCCATAAATTTAATTTCTACTTTAGCCAGCACTACTAGTTGCTTAACATTACTCTCAGAACCCTTTAACCTTTGCAAGGAAAGGAGGGTGGGGGAGGTCACGTCTTCTAAAGAATGTGTTTTTCACATTAGTAAATGACTTAAATCTCATGGGAAAGGCAAACCACCTGATTAGCTTGAGTAATAGTCTCATATTATTAAAATGAACTGCCTCAATTTCCTTTCAGTTTTATTCCTTGTACACCCTCCCCATTTCTAGCAGATACCTAAAAAATGCTACCTACAGATTTAATGGTTAAATATTATTAGATATTTGTTGCAGCTCAACAAATAGAAGCTGTAGCAAATATTGAGGCTTTAAACATTTTTAAAATAATGAATTTTAAAGCTATTGATGTTTACACATAGATAAATAAGCATCCCCTTCCTTAATTGGCCAAGCATTTTGATGTTATGGAATAACTGACTCTGGGGGAGGTCGGAATAGAATACAGGTAACACACATCTTCCGTTTACTTTACTTACCAATCACAACTTTGCACGGGTGGGAGGAGGGAAATAAATAAATGGAGAGAGGAGGAAACCCACTCTCCATTTATTTACCCTACCCATGCACAGCTGTGATTGTGGGCCTTCATGGCTTTGGATAGGCACCTGGAGGCAGCATGTCAAGAGTCCTCACATCACGTTTCCAAAGCCAGGTAAGCAGCCTTGCACCTGGGGGTGGAAGAGATTCCGGGGGGGGGGGGTTCCTGAATCTCTGTGTTTTTGGACCCCGGGACCAAACACTCACTTAAGATGAGAGTTACCTGTATTGAAAAACAGTGCAGCTTTGTGAGGATCATGAAATACCAGTTTTTAGTAAGGGATAGCTTACATAAGTTCTAGAGACAGGCGTAACTGATGTCGGTGAAAAGGGAATGAAGGAACCTTGGAGGCTGCGAGACAGTCGGACATGGAATCAATAGGAAAGGGAGACCAGAGTGGATGAGTAGATGGTACTTTAGGTGGCTTGAATTCTGCCTACTAATGTAGTTACTAGCAGGTCTCTAGGTTGTTGTTTTTTAAATTGGCACACAAAGTTTCCATTAATAAGAAGCTTTAAGAAGATTGCCAAGTTATTCCAGGCAGTAGTATATATATGAATTAAACAACTACGCCATATAAGGCAAATACCATTGAAATGAAGTCAGCCTTGGGAAACAGAGTTTGGTACTTAAGTACAGTACGATAAAATAGTAGTAGTGCAGATTTTATCAAGTGCAGCACACTAACCAAAATATTTATTGATCTGTACATTGAGATTGTTTCCAGTGACAATTAGCTTTAACTGCCCACAAACATAAACGTTGTCAATTACCCCATTTATCCAAGGGAAATTATGAAGTTTCGAAGTGCGTAATTGAGAGGCCTTCAAAACCTTTTTTTAAAAAACACAAGAAATGTGCTAGAATTAAAGAAAACAATGATTAATTTCCTCTTATCTTTTTTGCCTTACGTATCTGGACAGCAGCTCAGTTGAGCAATTAAAGAAAAAGTTGGGAGCAAACTGCTGTTTAATACTGTTTGGGAGGGGTGTCCTTGTAATAGTGTTGCCTCAAGGACTTGATGTTGGAAATGTTTGTTATTTCCCGCTTTTTTTTATCAGGCTGGGCCATTCTACCTTTTATAGGGCCATCTACTGAGAACAGAATGCCTTCCCAAGAGCAGTGTAAGGAGTTTATTTGGCCCGCAGCCTGCAGATTTTGTGTCCTTGTGGGGGTTTCCATGGTAACATTTCAAAATTGTTACTGTTGTTTATCTTTGCATCCATTCTGTGTCTGGAAGCTGGATGTGAATTATTGTGGTATATGAGGTGGGGAAAACAGCTGAGCACAAGGAACATTTTTAACTACTAGACTCATTTCTGACTATTAAGTTAGCAAACAGGAGTTCTCCTCTACCTTCTTAAATTGATTGTGTTTGCTTTGCTTTGCTTTGCTTTGCTTTGCTTTGCTTTGCTTTGCTTTGCTTTGCTTTGCTTTGCTTTGTTTGTTTAAACAAGTGTTTTAAACTGCTTGTGGAATTCTAAAATAGGTATACCTAGCCAGCTAAAGAATTGATACAAATGCCCATGACCCTCCTTTATTGTCAAAAAATTTATATCTTAGTTGACACCTGCCAGGATAATGCTAATGCTATTCAGATTAGCAACTATGAAATTACTGTTCTGTGGGAAAACACATTCATATTGATAAAATGTATATGTAACATGATGACATGTACATATAGCCTTCAAACATATGTTACTTGCGTCTTCTGTGATGCACGTACACATTTTTATTTATAGATTCAGGTAGGTAGCCATATTGGTCTGGCGCAGTTGAAAATATATATATATATATATAATCAGAAGAAGTGTGCATGCACACAAAAGCTTATACCAAGAACAAACTTGGTCTCTAAGGTGCTACTGGACAATTTTTTTTAATACATTTTATTTAATTTTTTAAATTTTTATACTGTCCTTCTGGAGATCACAGGGCAATTCACAGCATCAAAATACAAAATGAAAACGCAAAACACATAATAAAACAAAAGCAAATGCACAAAAGGCTAAGTTAATTGGGGGCTCCTCCTTGCTGCTTTGAAAAGTATTTTTCAAACTCCTTGGCCTACAAGAAATACTTGAACTTTTCAAGATATAATGTATGCTCATGTTATCTTCTCATCACTCAAACCAATTTGTGCTTGGGGCCATTTGTTGTCATGTAGTGATACGAAGCCTAGTTGTGACATAGTATTGTATATGGCTAAAGGGTGCCAGAGTTCATGGAAAGCTATTGTTCATATACATAGTCAGGGCAAGTGATTCTACATAAGCTTACTCTGGTGGCCCAGTGGTGTGAGGAGAAGCCTAAAAAATAAACTGATGGAACTAAAAGGTTCCCTGAGTCTATCTTAGTTTGTCTCTTAACTAACGACAGATCTTCCATCTCACTTCTGTTCCTCAAAATCAAGAAGTGTTTTCTTTCTAGAACAGAGATGCTGTTACATTAGCAAAGAAATGATAACTGATATCTGAAATGGGGAGCATTGTAGGCCATAGTATAAACCTAATACATGCTAGTTGTATATTCTAGTTGAATGTAATAAACATACCAGTAATTTGCCTGTCATTATCTTGAACATGATGGATCTCTGATCCCAGTGTTCTAGTCCTTTTGTAATTTCTACTTCCTTTGTTGCAACCCTATTGTATAGTTGAACACCACAGCTAAATATTACTGGATATTTTTTATATTAAAAAAACCAGTTGGGAGCTGATGGGCTGTTCGTGTTCACAGCCATATCTAGCTTGTACTGTACTATTTGAAACCAAGGGAGGAAAACTAGCAGCAATGGCATTTTTCATTCTCCCCCTCAGGCAGGAAAAACACAACAGAAAACAAGAAAGACCTTCTTTTGTTCCTTCTGTTTGCTTACCATCTTATATCAGCGTCTCCTGTCGCTTGGGGAAATGGTACAGCTTATAAAACTGAGCTCCAGGGCACCAGTCCAAACCACCAAGCTTTACCTCTACAGTATAACCACTCTGTTCATCACCATACTCCTTCCTGGGAAACCCCATTGAGCGATATGTTCATGTTTTCTATAGAAACCTGGCATGTGCACACACACACACACACCCCACACAAAAAAGTTTGCCAAATCAAAATAAGGATGGAGCCATTGAGATGCTGAGTGAATTGCAGAGGGCTGATGTGGTGCCCACGCTTTACATTTCTCATCATCGTAGCTAAGGAAACTCCATATATTGGGTTCTTTTATCATTTCACAAACTTTCATCCAAAAGATTCCACAATGGTCAGTCTTGTTTCCTGTTTTGTAATTTAGAAGTTGCCACCTTCCTGCTCAGACTGTCCTAAAGTAGTTATTCAGTCTTTCCCATCTGTTGTGGGCAGATGAAGGAATTTTATGGTGGGGTAAGCCTATTTTTGTCACCTCTACAGCCTCTTGTGCATGTGTTCTCTTTTTATAGGTTTATTTTCGCTGCTTGTATGTGCTGAAAACACAGAAACTATCAAATCCCAAAAAAGAATGCATACTGTTTAAAAGGGGGAATGTAATTATTGATCTAAATAATTATTCAGATACTATTATATATCCAAGTAGCTGATAAGTTTATTTTTATAGTTATTGAACAAAAATTTAAAAATAAAATGCTTTGATCTTTAGATAGCATAATGTTTAAATGCTTCTATTTTGTCCACAGACTTTCAAACCGTTGGTTGGGAAACGTTTGTACAATTCTATCACTGCAGTTGAATTTCTTGTGGACAAACAGCTGGATTTTGTAGCGGAAGATAGTGCCTTTCAGCCCTATCAGGTAAGGAAAACAGTTGTTACTAAAACTAACATAAATGGCTAAATTGAAATGCATATAGTTCTTCTAATTTGATGTTGAGCAGCTATCTGTGACACTTCTGCTCTCTGAATGGTCTTCTCTTAGGACCTGGTGGCACATCTGGGAAAGATTTTAACGATATACTGGGGGGGGGGACAGCAGTTTAGTATTAGGAATAATTCATTATCCTAAAGCTATTATCTGGTCACAGTCTTAGCTTTATAACAGGGATGTCCAACAGGTCAATTGCGATCTACTGGTAGATCCCCGGGAGGTTTTGGTAGATCTCAGTGGATGGCTGGTCCCTTTCCTTAGTGTTGGTAAAATAGAATGCAGCCCCGCCCCCCATTGTTGCACAATCTGCAGAATGGAAGACGGAGTTTACTCAGTGAGGCTGTTTGTTTCCTGAATGACCTGTTGGTGAGTGGTTTTCCCCCTTTGTCCCTGGAGCTTGAATTCTCAAAGATGGGGGCCTTCCTCCTCCCTAAAAAAAGCTCAACAACTTTGACCTGAGCCCCAAAAAAGTGGGTAGATCACTGCCAGATTTTAATCCTGCGAGTAGATCGCAGTCTCTTGAGAGTTGGCTACCCCTGCTTTATAAAATACATTTGACATTATTCTTGGGCATTCGTTGATAAAAATTAAACTTATTTCTCTCTGCATTAATCACCATGGTGTCAGTTGATTGAGGCTGCAGTCTCAAAACTATTTTGGAATTGTCCCAGCAGGATGGTTGATTTGTGATTCTTTTGCTTCTGCAGTATTAGTGTATTTTTCACTAATTGGTTGGGTTATTTGTCTACTTGAAAGCAAAATCAGGATTTTTGGCAACAGGTTTCTTAGGATTTTAATTTTAAGAGGAATTTTGACATTGACCTGCATCAAGAACGCCTATTGCTTTAAGAATTCAATATATTTGGCTGTCATAACTAGAAGTCATGTATGGGAAAATGCTTTTCAGCTCTTCTTAAATAAGGTTGCACTCTCCCGAAAGAGCAGACAGTTGGAAAATTTTATTGGACTCTGTGCTAACCAAAAAGGCTCTGATGATGGCAGTCTCCAGGAGTGTGTTTTACCAGCATCAGTTGTGTGCCAACTGTGGCTCTATCTGGTGAGCTCTGTACTAGCCACAGTAATTCCAGACTTGACTACTGTAACACACTCTTTCTGGGGCTGATTGCTTTTCAGCTAGTTAAAAATGCAGCTACTCAAGTCTTGAAGGGAGCAAGGCAGGCAAATTCCTACTAAGCATCAGGAAGAACTTTCTGACCATAAGAACTGTTCGGCAGTGGAACAGAGACTCCCACGAGGGATGGTGAACTCTCCTTTCTTGGAAGTTTTTAAGCAGAGGTTGGGTGGCCATCTGCCATTGCCATTGCGGGGGCTAGGACTAGATGACCCTTGGGATACTTTCCAACTCTGCAGTTCTGTGATTCTATGGTTACTAGTGTGTTTCTGAGCCTAATTTAAAGTGCTGGTTTTAATTTAAAGCCTTGAATAGTTTGTGTCAGGATTATTTGAAGGACCACCTACAACAATATTAACCTGCCTTTATATTAAGATCAATGTGGGAGGCCCTCCTCGTTTGCCCACCACCACTATCAGTGAAATTTGTAAACATGAAGGGCAGGAACTTTTCTGTGGCTGGCCTCATTACTCTGAAATTTGTGGCCACAAGATGTCCAGAAAGCTACCACACACTAGTCCTTCAGAATGGCTTTAAATACCTGTTTGTTTCAAGTGATATATGCTTGGCACAACTTTTTTGTTGGTTATGGTGCTGCTCTTAGCTGATGGCGTTGCTGAAATTGTGTCATATTCTGGACTGCATGTGTTACTGTTGTTAGCATTCCTAGCTTGTTGGTGTGGGTGTTTAGTAGAATTTAACTGGTGCTCCTGTTGAATCCTTGGCAGGTTTGTGGAATATGCAAAAGGCCCATAACATTGACATGATCGCCCTCTCCCACTTCCGTGAGCCTGTTTAGCTTCTTGGTATACTAAGAGAACTTAAGGACAGTGTGTCCCTGTTAATTCTCCTTGATCTCTCGAGTGGCTTTTACCATCAACCATGGTATCTTTTTGGAATGGGTGTATGAGCTGGGGAGGGGGGCAGGGTTGGCCCTGTGTTGTAGTAGTTCTGATCCAATTTGAGTGGTCGTTTTCAGAGAATGGCACTTGGGGAGTATTGTATGGAACCTTCAGTGTAGGGTTCTTCAGGGTTCAATTGTATCCCTCATTCTGTTTAATATCAGCATGAAGGGGTGGCATACAGAATTTCAGAGCATGTTGTCAGCAATATGCTGGTGACATGCAGTTCTTTTTCTCCTTTATATCTGCAGATGTGGCAGTACTGAAATTATGTCTTGCCACAGTAATGGACTGGGTTTTTTATATATGTATTTTGCATTCCCATTTTGTATTTATATGCTGTGAGCCACCCTGTCTGTGATTTTCAGATGAGGGACAGTATACAGATTTAATAAACAAACTGTCATTTGAGGCTCAAGTGGCCTCAATGGTGCAGAGTCCTTTCCATGAGCTTAGGGTGCAGCTGGGCCACCAACCAATCTGGAGAGGGACAGCCTAAACCAGTGGTGTTCAAACTTTTTTTCAAAGAGGGTCAGATTTGATGAAGAGAAGGCCCGTAAGGGCCAACCCAAGTTGTTACCCTGTGACTTTCTTTTAGAGTTGAAGTTGTTGAATTTTTTTAAGGATTTTACCCCAGGAAATAAATGCCACAGGGGCCAGATTAAACAAGCCCCCAAAACAGACTTTGGACATGCCTGGCCTAAACTCTGCTATCTACGCTCTGGTAACCTCTATGCTAGATTACTGCATCATGTTATATGCAGGGCTGCCTTTGAAGAAGGTTCAGAAACTACAGCTGGTGCAGAATTTGATTGACAGATTGCTGACTAGTGTGAGACAAAACCAGAACATATAAAATTTTGGCATAACCGTGCTGGTTACCAATTACCGGTAGTTTCAGGGCTCAACTGAAAGTGCTAGTTTTGACCTACAAAGCCCTTAGCATTTTTGTACTCCTCTACCTCAAGGACCACCTCTCTCCATTTGAACAAACCTGGACCCTGTGTTCATCATTTGGGGTCCTTCTCAGTGGTGACTCCCTGCGTATGTCATGCACTCCCCAGGCATTGCCTGTCTCCATCACTAGCTGTTTTTAGGTGCCAGGCAAAAACACTTATTTTCAGCCAGGCTTTTGACATTTAATGGAGTATTTAGATATTGTGTGGCCTCTTTTAGTGGGCAAGGTATGTTAGTCTGCTTTTTCATGTCCTTGTTGGCATCTGTTTGTCTTGAGAGACAATGCAGTGCGCCTTCAGGGGTGAACCGCTGCATTAGTAGCACCAAAGTGACCTCTCTGGGGCGCAAGCCGTAGGTGTGTATGGAGGTTCTGCATTGCCAAGATTTTTTTTAAAAAAAAACCACTCTCAACCTCACTGATGGCAGCAACCTGGCTGCAGGAGTTGCCAGGAGGTGTACAAGGCACCAACCAACCATCTTAGGGACTCCACTCCAGATTTGTGTAGGGTTTACTGCATTGCCTTCTTCTTTTCCTGAAGATATTTTTTAGCTTTATATTGATTTTAATTTTGTATTATACTGCAAGTCACTTGGAGATAGTATTCACTTTTTTAAAAAGGCAACTAACAAGTCCAATTAAATAATAAAATATTGTAGTGTATTTTTATTCTATTATTGTTGAAGCTGTAATTTAAGTCGTTATTATGTAAGCTGCCATGAGAGAATTTTTCTCAGAAAGGGGACCTATAAATATTTTTAAATATATAAAAATAAATCATGTGAAGCATCTCATAACACATATTAAACAATCGTCTTTTAAATCCACGTGATTGTCTCACTGGGAAAGATTAACCATCTCTCCCCTTGTCAGGGTGATTCCTGGCGTTAATCAACTTTCTTGGTGTTTACTTGCCTACATACAGTATACACCAAGCCCCAGGCAGCCCTCTGTTCTGCTGGTTTACCTCATCTGTTGTCACTTATCACCCTCCTAAAACATGTATTGTTTTCCCTGCATTCTTTGTTATTCTCCTACTATCCTTAGACTCCCTGGGCACAAACTGTGTGACCATGGCTTACCACAAAAATGCTTTTGCTATATTAAATTGCTCAACATAGATTTAGGTAGACCAGTTAAACTGTTGCATCTTTTTTCTCTGCTCTTTTCTTCTCCCCCCCCCCCTCCCAACCTTTTCTAGACTTCTTTAATAAAACTTAAGTAATTTGACACTTGCGTTTGATTGGATTATTGTATCATCCAGGAACTAGAATCTCTCTGTGCAACCTTGACTGTTTGGTTTATGGTCCAGGTTTTAAGACAATGGGAGGCAAAGAGATGGAAGCAGGTTGATGCTGGCAGCTTGGTTGGTGGTCACTGTATTCCAAGTTACATTGTAAGTGATGCCTGTTGTAATGAGACCAAAACATGCTCCTGGCCATCTGCTCTGCAGGGTCAGTGCCAATCCCTTAATATCACAGGAATCTTGAAGCAAAAACCCAAACTTACCGGTACACCGATGTTTGCTGGGAACGGTAGGAGTTGCTCCCCTAGGCTGCTTTGGGAAGAGGGGCATGATGTGAATTGAATTGTTGCTGTTGTTGTATAATTTGAATTAATATCATTATCATTTGGTTTGATATAGCATGGGCATAGCCAGGAGTGGGGGTAGGGAGCTGCCCCTCTAAATCAAGTAAATAAATAATAATATCTAACTAACTGACCATTTGCATTGTAGATAACTTGATTCTGCCCTCCCTAACATAAAGCCTGCCCCCCAAAAATAAATCATGCCTATGCCCATGGTTTAATAATAATAATAATAATAATAATAATAATAATAATAAGGGATATAAATTAAATTATTATTATTATTAAATTGATTATAAGCTGCCCAAAACAGTCCTATAAAAGTTCTTGGAACTGTGAGTTGCAGGTTATTTGAAGATGATACATAGTTTCTGTGAGTGTTGTATCATTTCTATTCAAAAATATTTCCTTCAAATTTTGTATTGGACACTTCTTTACTTAAAGAGTACGGTAGTTTTTCCAAACTTTATATAGTTGGTATTTTAATCTAGGTTGTTAATTTTAGAGAACACATTTATTCAACGCCTTAGGACCCATTCATGTACAGCTTAACCGAGCATGTGGCTGGACAGCCAGGTTACAACTTCATATACAATTTTAGATTTTTTTCATTATGCTACTTTAAAACCTCATTTTAAAAAAAGACTTTGTGGGGAGAAAATGTCTGGAATTGCTTAGGAAACTCCACAAACACTTTGCCACATGCAGCAACCTCCATATGGCTGTGTTGCATATTTAAATTGGGCTTGAAACTTCGCATGAGGCATGTGAAATTTATCATCCACCTGGATGTTTGTCTTTCTAGAAGAAAATAACTTTCTTACAACTTGATTTGTTGAAAAATGTAAGCAAATATTTTTAGAAAGTCAGAAGTGGATATATGAGAGAATTTGTTGCATTTTATGCAACAGTATGTAAACATTTTGCTGGGCAGTCACTTTAGCCTGTGTTTGGTTATATCTATATTATGGATAGTTTTCAAGAAGCTCCTTACAAGAAAACCTTTAGAGTTTAGTTTGAGGAAGTAAATCAGCAGTGTGGTGGTGTATGGAGCTATTTCTTGCCATACACATTGCAGGCTTTGTAGGCAGTGGCTGTGTTTGGATGAGATGGGATAAATGGAGTGTGTGTGTAAAGGTTGTCTTTATGCCAGTGAGTGATTGTCATGTGCACATGAGAGTCAGTACCATTGAACTCGAGGACTTTCTTCTGAGTAACAAGAGGAAGGAAAGATTGTGGTACGGATGAGAACACAACCTTGAGAGGGAAAAGGAGTAGGAAGGCAGTGAAGCAATGGGAACAGAGTAAAGACCTTTGATTTTCACTGTCCTTTTACCACCTCTGTTTTTCTTCGGTTATTTTGATACGTATGCTGCTTCTATGAACTTGCTGTTTTTAGCTTTCTGTTTTGTATTTTGCCGTGTGTTCAGTATTTCATTGTAAGCTGCCCCAATATTGTGCTTGATAGGAAGAGTATAAATCATAATAAGGGAGGCAGTCAGGAATTAAAAGAAAACAACACACAGAAGCAATCGTAGAATGGCCGCTTCTAGATAGCAGCTGAGGGAGAAGAGACAAAGGCCACTAGATTCTCAGCAGAGCTGTTGGCCTGCTTCCCGTTTTCTGCTGCAGTCATACTATTGCTTCCTTGCATTTTGATATTTACATTGACCTGCCCCTAACTGTGAACTTATTGGAGTACAGTATTTTTCTTTTGTGTAGTGTATTCCTCAGGAGTCTCTTCCAGCAAGAATGTGAGGGGGGGAAATTGGGATTAAGTTGGATTTTGTGTGAGTGTGAGGGTTGTTTTTTTATTCATGTCCCCCCCCCTTCACATCTGCTACAATCTTTGGTGATGTATTCTGTGAAGCTGATCTGCTTTCCTTAACATTTACTGAGGTGATATAGAAAAGAAAGAAAGCCTGTTGAAAGCAATTTCTAAAATTCTTCCTTTTGGTTGGAGAGGGGAGTGTTCTGCTCATGAAACTACTGATTTAAGTAAGTTTGCTCTACACAAACTAGAGAAACCTGTGCATGCATGCTGGTAGCAATGTCACCAACCAGATTCATTGCTCCTGTGACCTCCATATATTCTGTTTCTGGAGGTCATGAGGCAAAGAGAGCTATGCAGGACACTCAAATTCCTACATATCATATTCACCTCTCCCCTAGCACTGTCCACTTGTTTTCAGGCTGATCTTTGTACTGTCAGGTTTAGAAATTTAAAGTTTTGTACAAATATTATATCCTGAGTTTTTGTTTTACATTTGGAGTTTAAGGTAGTGTTTATGACAGGATTTTAAAGGAAAAAACATTAACTCATATTTATTGTATGTTTTTTAATGGAATTCTGTTCTTTACCTTTGGGCTAACTAAGAGGAACATAGCATTATGTACAGTCATTGGCATACCTACCATTTGTTATGCAACATTTGAATGGCTGCAGACACTACAGACTTTGACAGTTAAGGATTTTATTGTTATGGAACCTATCTTTCTGTTTAACTGCTGCTTTTGCTAGGAATTGTTTTTCTAACTGTATATAAACTGTTTTACTTGCTTTTAATTGTATGATAATATCGCTGTAACTCTTCCTGGGACCTTACAGTGAAGAGGCAGCAAGAAATCTTGTATAAATAAGCAAATAGGCTTGTGGGCCAGAGTTTCCCTACCACTCATATACACGAAAAGAGGGAGGGCAAACTATGCAGACTGAGGAGCAGACGATTAATTTCTTCCCCCACAATAGCCATCACCTAACTTATCACCTTGTCTCCTGGAATTTAGTTTTCCTCCTTTTCTCTTGTTTCTTCATACATACAGAACAGATATATCACTCTAAATTGCTTAATATGTAACTTTAGAGAAACAGGATCATACAATTGTAGAGTTGGAAGGGACCCCAAGGGTCATCCAGTCCAACCCCCTGCATGTGGCCAGCTTCCGGGTCATGTGGCCAGCATGACTAAGCTGCTTCTGGCAAACCAGAGCAGTGCACAGAAATGCCATTTACCTTCCTGCTGGAGCGGTACCTATTTATCTACTTGCACTTTGACGTGCTTTCGAACTGCTAAGTTGGCAGGAGCTGGGACCGAGCAATGGGAGCTCACCCTGTTGCGGGGATTTGAACCGCTGACCTTCTGATCAGCAAGCCCTAGGCTCTGTGGTTTAGACCACAACACCACCCGCATCTCAGCTAAAGTACTGTATATCCAAGACAGATGGTCTTCTGATCTCTGCTTAAAAACCTCCAATGAAGGAGAGTCCATCATGTAAACTTCACACATGTAGGAGGGGAATAAAAGCTGGTTAATATGTGCTGCATCACAAACAGTACAGTATATTTAGGAGGGAGTTTCTTTCACTGTAAAGATCTCAAACATATTTCAATAAACAATAAAAAATACAATACGAAAACCTCCAGTAAAATAAAGTTGTTAACCAGGAATATACACAGTTGGTTATTTCTTCTGTTACCATGTACAGTGGTACATCGGGTTAAGAACTTAATTTGTTCTAGAGGTCCGTTCTTAACCTGAAACTGTTCTTAACCGGAGGTACCACTTTAGCTAATGGGGCCTCTCGCTGCCACCGCGCCACTGCCGCACGATTTCTGTTCTCATCCTGAAGCAAAGTTCTTAACCCGAGGTACTATTTCTGGGTTAGCGGAGTCTAACCTGAAGCATCTGTAACCCGAGGTACCACTGCAAATGCATTTCTGTGACACCAGTTCTATTTCTAGTGCTTAAAGTACCATATTGGCCTGAATATAAGCCTCACTTCCCCCCCCCCCCCAAATTTCAACCTTGAAAAGTTAAAAGTGTGGCTTATATTTGCGACCTTACGGTATGCAGCCAGGTGCGCTGGACAAACAGCATCCTGCCAACGTGTAGCCCCCCCCCTTCCCCAAGGCTTGGAAGGGGAGGCCACTGGCAACGCAGAGTGCTCCCCATCCCCACCCAATATGCAGCCAGGAGCAATAAGGAATATTTGAGTATTTCCCCCCCCCCCATCAATTTTAAAGGTGCAGCTTACGGTACATTCGGGTGTGGCTTATATTTGGGTCAATATGGTAGTTGGGAAGCAGGCAAGCATAGTTGCTTTCTATATTATTTTGTATGGTTTTAAACACTGTTGATTAATCTCTGAGAATTTTTCAACAGCACTAACTGTAGAACTGTGACCTCTCCACCATTGTTATATGAATGTTTGCTAAATCTCTCCCCACCCCCACTCCCACCCCAGCTAAATCATTATGGGACACATAGTAGTGCTGTTAGCACCTAGAGAAACATAAAGAAGTATTGAGGTGACTTAATTTGCCATGAAACAAAACCATGCCTTTGATCCACATTGGATTACTGTAATATATTATGTGTAGGTCTGCCAGTGGTCAGATTAAGTGGGACCTGTGTGTTGATCATCTTTTACTGTTGAGAAATTTCCACTGGCTTTCCATTTCTTTCTGAATGGAATTCAAAGTGCTCATTTGTCCTGTAAAGCCCTAAATGACTTGGCACTGAAATATTTGAAGCTGCCTTTTCTGAAATGAAGATATACTGAGATCCTCAGCTGAGGCCTTACTTTGAGTATTCCCACTTTCAATAGGTAATTATTGTAGGCAGGTTATCTTCTGTAACAGTACTCTAATTATGGAGCACCGTTCTTAACCATGTTTGCCTTGTGCCTATTCCACTATCCTTTAGGCACTGGATGACAACGGTTTTGCGACTTAAATTTTTCTTTGTGCTATGCTTGTAGTGTAATGTCTTTGTGTTTAATCTGGCACGGAGGCCATTAAATAGTGTTGCATTTTTGTATTTATAATGTTGTATTTGGAATTCTGGCCTTGATAGTATGTCTTTGTTCAGCTTTCCCTGTGTTTGTTATTTGTAAACTAGAGGAGAAAGAGCACAGGCCTATCCAAAGTTGACCACCTTCCAAGTTCAATTTATTTCAGTGAGTGAGAATGAAATAATGGTTAACTCCATGTTGAAATGAAATAGGACTTAAAAGTGCTTAACATGGTTCATCCCTGTGAGAGAGAGGCAGTGTGTGAACATATAGCCAGTAGCTTAATCTTAGTAATGAAAGTTCAAGATGTGAAAGTTGCAGATTAATTAAAAAGGTCAAAGTAAAATTGAATTTATCTTATTCTAACGTGTGGAAATCTGGTATACAGTAATTTTCAGGTAACTTTAATACTTCTGATGACAGCCAGGAAGGGATTTAAAAATGAACAAAGAATAAACATCAGGATGCAAATTCAGATCATTTAAATTATGGTGACTCTACTAGCTAACAATATAGTATTTTGATGATTACAAGCTACTATTGTGTAGATGTTTGCCCCTTGATATATAAATACTTCTATAAATCAAGGGGCAAACTTCTGTAGCTTGTACATCACAGTGTACAAGGTGGTAAGAGGTGGTATATAAATAACCACCTATTACACGTGGGTGGCGCTGTGGTCTAAACCACAGAGCCTAGGGCTTGCTGATCAGAAGGTCGGTGGTTCAATTCCCCACAACGGGATGAGCTCCCGTTGATCGGTCCCAGCTCATGCCCACCTAGCAGTTCGAAAGCACGTCAAGTGCAAGTAGATAAATAGGTACCGCTCCAGTGGGAAGGTAAACGGCATTTCTGTGTGCTGCTCTGGTTCGCCAGAAGCAGCTTAGTCATGCTGGCCACATGACCCGGAAGTTGTCTGCGGACAAACGCCGGCTCCCTCGGCCTATAGAGCGAGATGAGCGCTGCAACCCCAGAGTCATCCACGACTGGACCTAATGGTCAGGGGTACCTTTACCTTTACCCATTACAAGGTTATGTACAAGAAAAATACAACTGGATAATCCATAAAGCACTGTTAATTAATTCCTGGCATTAATTATGAAAGGTGATAGTTCCTCTGACCAGTAAATATTCACAATCATATATTTCCTAATTAGGATTCTTTCAAATGGTAATAAAATTGTTGATATTCTCCCTAGCCCCAGGTGTGCAGCTGCTAGTACCACTGAGAATGGATTCGCTATATAGCAGCAGCACATAATCTGTTTTATCTAGGTCAGGGAGAATATTAACATTTTGTTTCTGTGAAATCACAAAAATAGACTGCGAAAATGTTTGGAGATGAAAATAGTAATCAGCAAAGCTGAGATCTGACTTGTGCCTTCTGTCCCCCCGCTCCGCCCCCAAGGTACAGAGTAGTCTCTTTTCCAGTAAGTCCCTGGCTATGTAACAGAATGGCAGACTATGTGATTGATGCAAGATGTGTGTGCTTAAAAGGGGGGGGGGGGGGGGATCAACTATGTTTCAAGCCCAGACCTCAATTACATTTCTACGTTGCCTGTTAAATCAGTTAGTCATGCTTACCAGCATTATGCAGGACGTGTCATAGTTGATTCTGTAGTTGCTAAAGCAGCTGAACATTTGACTCCTAACAGCTTTGAATGTTTTCAGATATACTTTGATCAAAATAATGAAAAGTGTTAAAGTAGAATTTGGATGACGAAATTGAAACTTAAAATATTCAGTTAAGGTAATGAGGTCAATGTGGGGGGAGACAAGTGCTTGGAGGAAGGGGAGTGAGCCATGCAAACATTTTGGCCAAACTTCTGTGGCATCACTAGTATCTCAAGATGCTTTCATGCCTTCTGTTGAGATTTATAAACATGGTGTGTTTTATGTGGCAAATAAGTTTGACTCCAGAATATGTACAGAATTGAATTACCGGTATAGAAGTGTGCATGCACACAAAAGCTCATACCAAGAACAAACTTAGTTGGTCTCTAAGGTGCTACTGGAAGGAATTTTTTATTTTGTTTTGTTTTGACACTTTCTCATGAAAGTCTAGGACCGCATTTACCAGTTCAAGTACTAGAAAGTGAAAAGTAATTGACAGTGTAGAAAGAGGAGGAAGTGTGTCTTAATGGTCAGTGCAAGTATACTGGAATGAAAATGTCTGGAAGCAAGACTTCTTTGAAGAGGATTGGTTTAGGCAGGGGTTGGGAACCTCAGGTCCAGGGGTCAAATGCAGCACTCCAGGTCACACTTGGGACTTTTCCTACTCCACATGCCTTTCCCTAGACCACACTCCTCACTGGTGCTGTTCCATGCCCTCCTGAAGTGCATTTGTCCGACTGGAATGTGTCCTTGGATTGTGATAATTTGACTTTCTAGTTTGGATGGGAGATGTGTTTACCGTATTTTTCGCTCCATAAGACACACTTTTTTCCTCCTAAAAACTAAGGGGAAATGTCTGTGTGTCTTATGGAGCGAATGCATGGTCCCTGGAGCCGAATTGCCTAGGGGCCAAAAGCAGATCGTGCTCTTTTTTTTTACAAAGAGAGAAGGGCGTATTGAAAGGAAGCTGCTGAACAGCTGTTCAGCAAGTGATCAGGAGAGAGATAAGGCTCCCTTTCCAGCCCCACCCCCTTGCCCAGGCCTCCATTGTTGAATGCAGAGGGAGGCTGTTTGTTTCCCAGCGACATGTGACTGGCTGATTAGATTATCTGTCTGGAAACTGTAGAAATGGCTGTAGGACTAGAAGCTGCAGAACTGTGAGTTGGACCCCATAAAAATGGGGCTTTTCCCTTTGCAAAAAAAGCTGCACCACTATCAGTTGATCCTCAAAAAAGCAGGGCTTTTCCCTTTGCAAAAAAAGCTGTACCACTTTCAGCTGATCCTCAAAAAAGTAGGGCTTTCCCCCTCTAAAAACTAGGTGCGTCTTATGGAGCGAAAAATACAGTATGTATATACCTCTGGTTTTTGCAAGGGTGAAATATAGCCTTCTGTACAAAGGTAAGAGTTGCATCCATTACACTGCCCATTTTTGCGTCTGGCCCTGCCCACTACTGTCTGGCTGAAAAAGGTTCCCTTCTCCTGGTTTAAGGACTTTGCGTTTATGCAAAACAGTGGAGATTGCTTGTTAATAGGTACTGAGTAGAGTAGTCTGTAGTCTTTTTCCAGAACGTCTGGGGGTTTGTTTGCAGCCATAGGCACATTTCTCCCAAAACAGTTTACAGATCAAGTTGCACATATTCTTAAGTCACCTTAAAAACTTAAAACACCACAGTAGGCTCAGTATATTTCTCAGTATGGAACTATATGATGATTCAGCAGTCCTGGGCAGAAGGTGGTTGTGTAATTTGTGGCTAGCATGCAAGACTGAGTTAGCAACCTTTGTTCTACGGAAGCTTCCCCATGATAGCAGCAACCTTTAATAAGTTTGAAGGTCTTTGCTTTCATCCCACACATGCAGAAGTGCTCTGCATGCTGGCTTCTCTTGAACTAATCAAATAAAAGAAAAAAGGGCCCCCAAAAGTATCAGAATAACAGAAGAGGTCACAGGAACTCTAATAAACAATGAAATTGGAAGGGACCCGGAAACGTAATAAAAGACGTCACTGAAAGGGTGGAACAGGGTGTTTCAAGTCCAATTTTATGCAAGTCTGCAGTGACCCGGAACGCAACCCCTATGCAAATTGGGGGTTGCACGTGAGCGAGCAAGCACACATACACACACAAGTTATACCCGCTACTGTGTGACAATCATAACAATTTCCTAAAACACCTCAACTTGTTAGACATGATTTCATGGTCTGCATCTCATGTCTTTCTTTGCCAGAACAGAAATGGAGAAATTATGTGAGAATTTTGTCTGTTCACAAATCATGTTTTATAGCAATTTCATTTTGTTTAGGGTTCCTGTGACCTTGTCTGTTCTCTGGAAACAAGCCACTAAGTCTGTACTATGAGAAATCCATATGCTTAGCATAGCAGTTTGCATTTGTGAACATCTTGGATGGAGATATTAGTAAAAAAATAATAATGAGTTTTTTGTTAGTTTGTTTGCTTGTTTGCTTGCTTGCTTGTTTTGCATGGCTAGAATGTAGCCTATTGCTCAAGAGTCACCTCCATTACTGCACCCACTTTTGTCTCTGATCCCCACTCATCACTGCCATTTTGCTCCTGAAGGTTTTCACTGAAAGTTTCACATAAGGCAGTGGTGCCCAAACTTTTTTCAAAGAGGGCCAGATTTGATGAAGTGAAGGGGCATGAGGGCCGACCAAAGGATTGAAGTTGTTTTTTAGGGTTGAAGTTGTTGAGCTTTTTAAAGGATTTTATCCCAGGAAATACTCCAGGGGCCGGATTAAACCGACCAGCGGGCCACAATAGGACCCAAAACGGACTTTGGACATGCCTGGCATAAAGGAATGTGGCCATTGACCTGAAAAAGATTCCCCACTCCTGGTTTAAGTTGTGTATATTTGTGTGACATTATTGATCCAAATTCCTCTGGAATTGCTTCTTTGACTTGCTCCTCCTGTGCATGGCTTACCTTCCATTAGGCTGTAAATCAGTAACTGATCTATTAATTCCAGTCTTTTGTTTGCAGAGTAGGGTAGCTTTCTATCCTTCCTTTGACTGGGGCAGAGCTATTAACCTCATTGTTGCTTGAAAGGGACTAAGTGAACAAAAAGAAAAATATCAACACTTCCTTTTCTAAACAGTTTTCATTTCAGTAGATTTAAAGCAAGTGTTGAGGATTGCAGCAGATTATTTGAGCCCAATGTAAGATGATGATGAGGTAACCTGTAAGTTTTTTAAAAGAATGTCATGTAGAAAATAGTGCTTCTTTCTGAGAGGTCTTTGCAGGACTTCACCATTGACTAAAATATCAAATGTCTCAAATAGTGCCACAAAACTGTATTTGATTTAAAATGTGTAATATATTGCAATTAATATTATATTTTAGTGAATTTAGGTTGTTGAAAACAATTTTTTATATTTATCTTTGCTGCTGCTGTATATTAAAAACACTTGTCTTGAAAGCGATGGTATATTTTAAGGAATCTGTCATCTGTAGTAGTCTTGATTCCATTTCTTGTTTTAAATTGTCCCTCTCTTAAGTATCTAGTGGGAGCTGTAGTTAATTAGACCACAGATGGCAAGGACATGCTGCTGACCTCCATGAGAACTGCAAAATCTTCTTATCTTTATTTTTGAAAAAGAAGGCAGCTAAAATTAATGCTTAAAATGCATACCCTGTATGCATTGAAACCAATAGTATGGCTACATCTAAGCAGGTACAGAGAAGATAGCAGTTTATGGAGTGTATAAAGAGTTGATAGCCTCTCTCTCTCTCTCTCTCTCTCTCCCCCCCCCCCCCTGTTTGGATCCCAAATCCTGATTCTGTTTTATGTTAGTGAGTTTGCTAACATTTTGGCTGTATGCACAGTGCACAAAATTAACAATTCAAAGTTCTGTTCTAGAATAAATTCTGTCAATTGGTCTTTCATTTGTTTGTTGTATGTATATACCGGTAAGTACACCTCGGACTGAGATTATCAGTGAATGAACTTGGAATGTACAAGGATGTGGGTGGTGCTGTGGGTTAAACCACAGAGCCTAGGGCTTGCCGATCAGAAGGTCGGCGGTTCGAATCCCCGTGACGGGGTGAGCTCCCATTGCTCAGTCCCTGCTCCTGCCAACCTAGCAGTTCAAAAGCACGTCAAAGTGCAAGTAGTTAAATAGGTGCCGCTCCGGCGGGAAGGTAAACGGCATTTCTGTGCGCTGCTCTGGTTCGCCAGAAGCAGCTTAGTCATGCTGGCCACATGACCCGGAAGCTGTACACCGGCTCCCTCAGCCAGTAAAGCAAGATGAGCGCTGCAACCCCAGAGTCGTCCGCGACTGGACCTAATGGTCAGGGGTCCTTTTACCTTTATTGCAGACATGGCACAGTCTCTGTTGAATTGCTTCAAGCTGAGTTAAGAATTTATCAAATAATAATGCTGTTCAACTAACATACATGGG
This sequence comes from Lacerta agilis, assembly GCF_009819535.1. Taxonomy (NCBI): domain Eukaryota; kingdom Metazoa; phylum Chordata; class Lepidosauria; order Squamata; family Lacertidae; genus Lacerta; species Lacerta agilis. The sequence continues at coordinate 24,235,268 of NC_046316.1, read as the reverse complement.
TTTCAATATACGTTTCCTATGTTGTTATTCTGTAGAATTGCAGGCAGCAGGTTGAAAAAAAAACCTATATAGTTAAAAATGTGTTTAGCCACCAAGTAAGGTGATGGGTAACACCAATTGTAGTAGGTGCAGTGCTGTTGGGACTGGCCTTCTGGCAAGGCCTCTGATCCCTCACTCTTTTTCCCACTCTCACTATTTTGGTACTTTTGCTGGTATTTGCATGAAGCACCTCTAGGCCCAAAAGGTTGGCAAACTAAGGTCCGTGGGCCGGATACGGCCTACCGGGCTCGTTAATCCCGCCCGCGAACCCTGCAGACCCTGCCACCTGCTCGGTCAGTCCCCGCGCTAAACAGGCGCGGCGTGGAAACTGACTTCCGCGACACAGCTTCTGATTGGCCGCAGGAAGCTCCTGCAGCCAATCAAAAGCCGTGGATGCCTCTGGGTAGGGGCGACACTGGCGCGGCTTCTGATTGGCTGCAGGAAGGGTTCAGGTTTTAATTTGCCATCAAAGAAGATGTCATGTGCCCATAGTGATCACCAATAATTTTGCATCTTTATAATGAGTTTCACAGTCCTGGACAATATCTTTATGTTCCAAACTCTCATGTTCTGTACAGGCATAGCAGCTTCTCAGAGAGTAGAGACATTATACTCAAACTTTTTTTTACAGTAATTGCAACAGTTGCAGTTTACAACTTGTGTTAAATTCATTACATGTGCCAATGGAACATTGGCTGACATCCAAAGAATTGTTTAGGTTCATGCTTTGTGCTGGAGGAATTTATGACTACTTTATAAACAAATGACCCCCACCCCCAGTGCCATAGCACAAGTGACTTTTGACATTCTCCTTGGTTTCAAAAGCAATTTTTTGTGTGACCCAAGGAGCTTCTGTTCAGGAAACACAACTCCCAAAGACCCATTGGGCTCATATAGACCATTCATAATTATTTGGATTATGGTTGATGTCACCTATAGTTATAAACATAGCCTGGGACCCTCATTGTAGGACTACCTTTCCTAAATGGATTCATTTACAAACTGAGGTCTAGTTACAGGTAATTACTATAAGCACTAGATAAGATTGAAATGCTGTTCTTAAGGGATCAGTTGATCCAATGATAGGTGTACACCTTCTACCATGTGCAGTTGTAGTCTACCTAAATATGCAGGCTCATCGATTTGGGGTGCTCCTTGATGCCATTTATGGTGATTTACAAATTCATTTTACTAGTTTTGGCTGGTGTACAAGTCATGCCCTTTGCTGGAAGATAAGGACCTGCCTGTAGCCATTTATGCTTTACTAACTTCCAGACTGGATCACTGTAATGTATCCTACTTGGAGCTCATTGAAAAGCAGTTGGAAACTTTAGTTGGTTGGGGTGGCGTTTAGTGACATAGAATATATTTCACCAAAGGCCTAGTTAAAGAGAACCTTTTTTGCCTAGCGCCTAAATATATGTAATAAAGGCACAAGGTGAGTGTGTTACACGTGACCCCAATCTCTGATCAGTGTAATCTTCCAGGGGTTCCTGGCAGGGTGGATTTGATTTAAATCAAACTGATTTAAATCACGATTTAAATCACTAGTCAGTAAGGCTCGGGGCAGATTTAAATAAAAAAAAATCCGATTTAAATTTTAGAAAATCCGATTTAAATTTAAAAAACTGATTTAAATCGGATTTTTTTTATTTAAATCGGCCCTGAGCCTTACTGACTAGTGATTTAAATCAAATCCACCCTGGTGTCCAGAGTCTGTGTTTCCTTTTGGACAATGAGCCACAGCAGAGACTGTGGTGTCTTTATAATATGTGGTTTATTTACACATATATACAACCTGAGTCTAGGTGGAGAGAGTTCAGTGCAATCACATTTCTAGAGGATCTCTTCTCTCATAGGCGCAGCATCATTTGGGTCCCAAACATATAAATCAGCCATTTTCTCTTTTACAGCCTGTCACAGTCAACCCACATGGTGTTCTCTGTTCCCCTTCTTGCTATTTGCTGCTAACAAACCCTAAGGAGTTTTCCTCCCACCCATATCCGGCAAACTGAAATCCTAACCTAAACCCTTTTGTGTCTGCACACTAACATACAGCTGGAAGAGGGGCCCCACCCCATATCATATGGAAGAGAGTAACTATTTTGTTAATAACCCATTATCTTTCCTTTGTTCTACATGATGGCTCTTCTGCCAGGTGATTTCCTGATCAGAAAAAAAACTAGTTAAGCCTGCTAAATCCAACATCTGACACCTTGGTTAAATTCAAACATTTATTAAATCTAGGAATTATGAGGAGAATCTGGCACCCAGGAGTTTAGGGGATCCTTGCCCCTCAACTTAAAACACTACCCCTCTAAGAAAAGCACACATCTGATCCCGGATGCACAATAACAGAAAGAAGAGGGGGACAATTCCCCCCCCCCAAAAAATGTTGAGAAATGTATAGTTCTATCAGTGTGATCTTGAGTCTGCCCATTTCTGATCATTTGAAACAGGTGAATTTGTATACATATGTTCCTTAAAGCAATCATCTTCCTGCATCCTCCCAGATGTGCTTATTGACTAGAGGAATTCTTATTGAATTATGTATTTAAGTGCTTACTTTTTGTCACTTGCAGCTTCTTTCCACTTCCCTCATTTAAATGTCACCTTCAACAGTCAGACATAAATAAAAGAGCCCTAAAAAGCCCATTTGGCGAAATTAATAGTGCAGGTTTAAGCTTAAATTGTGTATGCATCACAGCTTATCTCTTCAGTTTTTTGGTCACTTTCTTCTCTGTTTGATCCTTGATGTCACACAGCAATTTTGCTTTCTCGCTGCAAAGAGATTCAGCACGTTTTTTTCCATAGGAAAGCCATGGATATTTTTACTAGTCTTAACTAAGTAACTTGTCTGTTTTTGTGTATGTGTTAAAACATTTTTTGAAATGGAATATTGTTTTGTAATGTACGGTGAGTATATTTTCAAGTCTTGCATCCAGGTGGCACATAGAATCTTAGAGCACCCAAATCTAATTGTCAGCTTAGTGCAGTAGGCTGTTTGCCTCTTCTAATCCTCAGTGAAGGCAGATGAGATATTATGGATCATCTGGATAAAAGCATTACAAAGCCCATAAATCCCTGGCACTAGCTCCTTCCATAAGTTTTGTTGATGTCTGCCAGGAGGGTGAGCTTTCCACATTTTCAAAGCAGAAGATAGACCCATAAGGAGGGGCTTATTTATTTATTAATTAAATATATATTGTTTTATTCTCTCAGTATATCATTTTTAACCTTTTTATTTTTTGCATGCTCATTAGATATTACTCCTTGATGTAGAAAATACTTCAGTAGCCTGTCACCAAAAGGCATGAGATAATCCTACTTGCTTTTTTGTGATTGGCTCAAACAGACATACCACCCAAAGCAGTTTTGAGCTCCAGAGCTGAATAAAGAGCAGTAGGGAACAGTAGTAGGTAGCTGGCAGACACATTGTTGTTTGAAGCTGAATAACTTCAATCAAGTAAGCAGACTTGCTTTCCATCTGAGGGCCAAACAAGATGTGATGGGGCAACTGTCTTCATAGCTTTCCCACTCATATAAAACAAGAGGCAGGTCCCTAATCTTTATATGAAAACCCTCCCTGCCTTATTTTGTTACATTCCATTGCTTTAGGCTATTTTTCTCCCAGGCTGGCTTATTTCCATTATTGAAGTAGAGCACAGAAAGGTAATGTGTTCTTTCCTCCCCTGCATGCTTTTGTTCCTTCAAATAATACAGTACACACATACCACTTTATGAGCAGCCAGTGCAGCCAGGTTGTGTTAATGTATCTATAGTGGCCTGCTATGTTTAGTTTGGGCCTTATTTCACTAACTTGAAAATTAGTAAGTATTGTAGGATTGGATTTCTTTTTCTCTTATGTTTAAAAATGCCTTTAAAAGATGATACATGTTTTCAAGAAAAACAGGACTGAGTTAAAAGACCTGACAAGTATTTGACCACACAGGCAGCAATCTTTTAGGTGCATCTGATATGTGTGCAACCACACACTTGTGCATTGCACCAAACCTGGAAGTGACACAAAAACGTCACAAAGGGGGTGGAGCAGGATGTTTGCAAGTTTTTTAAATGTATGATTTCACAGAAGCATGCAATGACCTAGAGTGCAACCCCTTCCCTGTTCACCATGTAGCTTGATGAAGCGTTTTGGAAAACTTAAAAGTTTGCACATTATTTTGTTACATTTTGGTTGGCCTAATAAAGAGATTGTCTGAGTACAGAATTTGACAGTAGTTTTATTGAGGTATTTCAGTCTTAACTGACAGATTTTTGTGATCCAAGAATTAAAGTGGACTGATTTGGTGCTATTGAAAACATGCATGGAATAGAGAAGTATTTAAAGCCATTTATTTATTTGGCAACATATTGGATCAGAGTCCTTCATGGAGGGGGAATCAAGCATTTGGGACAACTTCTGTCACTTGTCTGCAGTTGTGTTCTTCAGAATACACAGTTTTTAACAAATTGTTGGGTTGAAGGAAATAAACTTCATAAAATACTAAATGTGTATAACGTAGGGTTCTTCTTAATTTCTGCTTTAGGACGACGTAGACAGTTTAAACCCAGTTCTCAGGGACAACCCACAGCTACAGGAGGAAGTAAAAATCTGGGTAAAGGAACAAAAGGTGCAAGAGATTTTTATGCAAGGTAATTTTGAGAAATATTTTTTCTTCTAATTAGGTCCCATGAAAATTAATACTGAAACATGATTGGAGGAAAAATTATACTGTAAGTAGAAATGTGGATTTGTTTTCAAAATTTATTAAATGGAAGTGTGTTCATATTTCAGAAACTGTTGTTTAGTATATGGTGAATAGCTCAGTAGTTCAGCAATGTCATTAGCCATGAATTATTTGTTTTTTTATGTTGAGGGGGGATGCTTTTAAAAATCAGGTGCAATCGCATGTACCGGTATTTTGAATTATTTATTGTCACTTGAACCACTTGTGAGTAGTGAATTTAAACAAAAAACAGTTTGTGGTTAAGTCCTTGGAGCTGACATGATGAAAAAGGGACATGACTGACAGCCAGTGTGGTGTAGTGGTTAAGAGCGGTAGACTCGTTATCTGGGGAACCGGGTTCGCGTCTCCGCTCCTCCACATGCAGCTGCTGGGTGACCTTGGGCTAGTCACACTTCTCTGAAGTCTCTCAGCCTCACTCACCTCACAGAGTGTTTGTTGTGGGGGAGGAAGGGAAAGGAGAATGTTAGCCGCTTTGAGACTCCTTCGGGTAGTGAAAAGCGGGATATCAAATCCAAACTCTTCTTCATCATCTTCTGAGTCTGTGACCCAAGTTTATGTATTAAATATAAATAATATTGTATGTAATATTATGCTGCATTAATGGTAAATTTTCCAGGCAAACAAAGGGTGTTAGCAAGTAATATTCTGCAGGGACTGGAAATGCTTTTTCAGTGGATCTGATTCCCACAGTAAGAGTATAGGGAGTCCTGCTGGATCTCATCCAGTGTCTGCCTAGCCAATCTTGTTTCTCACAATTCCAGATGCTTCCCGGAAGCCCACCAGCAAGACACAAAGGCAGTATGGTTTTAGCTGCAATTCACAATGCACCCATACTTCTACTGGATCTGTACTAATATTTTTTCATGCATAGATAAGAACATTCATAGGGCTAGACCTAGTGGCAAATGTGTGCCACCTGAGGTGTAATGTCAGTATGATGTTCTTTTTCACAGAACTTCTCCCACGCTACAGCTCGGTGCTAAAGCAACAAACGGAGAGCATAGGAACAAAACTTTGATGCAGAAATGTCTAAAATCTTAAAATACAGCAGACTAAAGATTGCCTTCTTAGAATATTTATGCATTGACTTGTGGGTAATAGCCATGATTTTTCCCAAGCAGTTTTCAATATAACCAATATCCAATTTTAGGATATTTTGTTCACAAAGCTCCCCCCTCTTTTATCCATAGTATTTTAAAACAGGAAGTTGTTTGTTGATTACTATGTGATTTAAATGCATGTTTCATCTGCTGGGTTTTATAAATTAATGCTTGTTATTGCACAGTAGCCTTGGGAAGGAGAAAAGGCTGCTGAATGATTTTGATTTTTTTGAACTACTGCAGAGGCTGCAGAGTTCTGTGGTCACTTTTGGGAAGCTATTGGCAGCTGTGAAACCCAAAACTTCAAGAACTACATTGTTTCTACTCCAGAAGCATCTGGGCATGCAAACAGCTGCTGTAGAAGTTCTGTTCAAGAAGTTAGGCTTGCTTGATCATAAAAATGCCTCTGTATCCAAAGAGAAGTATGCAGTAGACTTAAAGGCATAATGGAAGTTGGGTTTTGGGGGGAGGTGTTTTACAATGTGAGATAACATCTGTGCTGCATGCGCTTTTAAAACCAAGCCATGGGTTGGAAAATTATTGCAATAATCCTCAAAAGCTATTTTTATTTTTATTTTCGAAGGACCATATTCCTTAAACGGCTATAGAGTGAGAGTATACAGACAGGACTCTGCCACCCAGTGGTTCACTGGTATAATAACTCATCATGATCTATTCACTCGCACTATGATTGTTATGAATGATCAGGTAACGATTTCTTCTGTGTTTGTCTTAAACATAAATAGGTTTGTCATGGCTTTGGAACTGTTGGCCTAAAATTGAGTTGCATATATACATTGTTTAAAAATATTACTTAACCCATCTGAGTTCACACAATCATTTCGAGTTTTAAAAACTTAAATCTGCTTATTTGGTTATTACCGGACCAGTAAAATAAATAAAATGTGGATGAAGGGAATCATGTCTGTAAGGATTCATTGTTGTTGTTTTTAAAAAGTGCTGTCAGGTGATTAAGTGGCTATAAATGCCAACATGGAACAAAGGAAACCAGACTGCATATTGCAGTGGTCTTTAATATTTTCAGGGCATAAATGCAGAAATAAAATCGAGCTGGGGGGGGGTTGAGATCTTTGCTCAATATTCAGAAGATCTATTTTCCTTAATTGAGCTCCCCAAATAATGGAATGGTGGGGTAGAAGTAAAGGCCAATATAACATTTTGTCCTATTTTCAGTTAGCATTGGTTTATAGTTATCATTAATCACTCAAACTCCTTTCCCTCTGAAGCTGAAAAAAAAAACTTCATTCTGTATGCTTTATTCTTGTTTGACCAGTTAAAAAAAATAAAGGATTTTCAGTTTGGGACCAAAGCTGGAACGTTGGCATTGTTCTTATAAAACATGTTAACATGTATTCTCTCCCCCCCCCCCTTCAATATGAAAGGATGCCACTTCTGCATTCCTTTTGAAGTTTTGTGCCAAAAAAGTTGTTTCAAGTTAGGACATAAATTTTGTATTTGCAACTGGCATTCATATGGAATATATAAATAAGAATTGATTCCCTTTTTTTGTTTTTCAAAATTAACCAGGTTTTAGAACCACAAAATGTGGATCCCTCTATGGTTCAGATGACCTTTCTAGATGATGTTGTTCACTCTTTGTTGAAAGGTGAAAATATTGGCATTACATCACGACGCAGGTCTCGTTCCAACCAGAACAGCAACACAGCCCACGTAGATATATTTTGATTTTAAATTATATTGACATTTACTTTGTTAACTATCTTGTATTAATGAATTATAAATGTATTACTCTTTTTATTTAGGGCCACTATACCCGGGCACAAGCAAATAGTCCCAGGCCAGCAATGAATTCCCAGAGTGCAGCACCTAAGCAAAATTCACATCACCAGCAGCGGAATGCTCGTCCACATAAAAGGAAAGGCTCTGATAGCAGTGTGCCTGATGAAGAAAAGACAAAAGAGGAAAAATACGACTATATCATTCAAGGAGGTATAAACATTTTTCAAAAGGGTTGGAACAATTCTTCTTCAACACGGTAATAAATAAAGGTTATTTATTTATTTATTTATTTATTTATTTATTTATTTTTACAGAAAATTCCAAAAATAAAAGCAAACACTTTATTTCCAAAAGAAGAAAACCGGAAGATGATGAAAAGAAACTCAGTATGAAGAGGCAGCGGATAGACAACACTTCAGACTATTCTGAGAGCAGTGACTCAGAAAATTCAAACAAAAGACTGACAGATTCTTCGTCGGAGCAGAATTCAGAGAATGAATTGAAAAGCAAGAACACTTCAAAGATAAATGGGAAAGAAGGAAAATCCCAGAGCAGTGATGGTATAGAGGAACAAACACTAATAGACAGCCAGTCACCCTGGCATGAGATACAGGAAGATAAAAAACATCAAGAAACAGATAGGCCAGAGTCAGCTGACTTGGAGCTGCAAGAAATTTCGCTCCATCAAGCTGAGCAGCCAACAGTTTATGATCGGAATGCGAATGATGTATGCATTCAAGAGTGCAGTATAGAAAAGCAACAACCCAGGGAGCTCTTACCAAATGAGCAGTTTGTGCCCAGTTGCCCTACACCAAAAGGTTGTATTGATATAAATATTGAAAACAGTTCAACTATTGAGGCCCAGGAAAACATATCAAATACTTTTTGTTTGCAAACTCGTCAGAAAATGGAGCCTCCGGGTAGTGATACAAAACATCTGTTTACAAATTCAAGCTTTCTGGAAGTGAGAAAGCTGGAAACGGATGAAAACTGGATTAATAATGCCAACAAAATGGATTTGATACAACCAAAAGTTGTGAAAAGTACACCAGCAAATGAACATCTTAATTCTGAAAAAGTTCCTTATGGCTCTGTTTCATCTTTAACTGTCATTTCCATAGCAGAAGAGGGCAGAGTACGTAAACAAAGTCCAGTTTCTGATGTAGTGAAGTCAAAAGCTGGCCCACTGATTGAAACCCCTAAAATCAAGTCAAATTCTTCTCCTGAAGTTAAATATAAACACGCCCAATCTCCCGACACTGTGAAGTCTAAGGTTAATTACCAGAACAGCCATGTTACTGGAATAACAAGGTCAGCAATTAAAACTGAACATGATTTACCTAGGTCTAGCTTTCATCCAGTTCCAGCTAGAGTTAGTTCATTAGAAGCTACTAAAAGTCCTCTTATCATTGACAAGAATGAACATTTCACAGTTTACAGAGATCCCGCACTTATTGGACAAGAAACGGGAACTAACCATATATCACCCTATTTACATCAACATAACTATCCTCCTCATTCCACTTCCCATAGAACTTGTTTAAATCCAAACACTCATCACCCCGCATTAACTGGTGCATCCCATTTGTTAGCTGGGTCCTCAAACCAAACTCCCTTGTCTGCTATTAATACACATCCTCTTAGTAGTACATCTCACCATTCTGTTCATCACCCGCATCTACTTCCCACAGTGTTACCTGGAGTGCCTACAGCCTCTCTGTTGGGAGGCCATCCACGACTAGAGACTGCTCATGCTAGCAGCTTAAGCCATTTGGCATTAGCACACCAGCAACAACAACAGATGCTACAGCACCAGTCACCGCATCTTCTTGGGCAAGCTCACCCTTCTGCTACATATAATCACCTGGGACTTTATCCAATTATTTGGCAGTATCCCAACGGAACACATGCATACTCAGGACTTGGAATACCTTCATCTAAATGGGTCCATTCAGAAGCTTCTGTTAATACTGAGGCTCCTCTGAGAAGGGTAAGTCATGCTGAATCCCCAGTTTATTATACATTGGGATAATATCATATGATGACTTGATGTGGTGTGTAATCTGTTTATAATGCTTTATAATTGCCTTAACAAATTTAAATAATTGCTGCTTTGTAATCAGGCTTTGATTCAAGAGGGGAGGGGGAGATGAAAACATGTCATAGCATTGTATTATTATGTTTATTATTAGAGTTGGGTGACTGAGTGCAACACTTATATTTGTGCTTAAATTCTGCTTTCAGGTGAGAGGTTGGAAGGCACTTTAGGGTTTGTTTTTTTAAAAAAGGAGAAATCTGGATTTATAGGGTTTTCCCTTTCTTAAACAAAATAGTCATTGTTGTAGAAGCTTACAGAATGTGGGGATACTTAAAACTCAAATGTCCTTAGCTTTGTAGAAGGATTTCTTTCACCAATTACTGTAGTATCTTAGCAGCAGAATGTAATACAGTGGTACCTCAGGTTAAGAACTTAATTCGTTCTGGAGGTCCGTTCTTAACCTAAAACTGTTCTTAACCTGAAGCACCACTTTAGCTAATGGGGCCTCCCGCTGCCGCCACGCTGCCAGAGCACAATTTCTGTTCTTATCCTGAAGCAAAGTTCTAAACCTGAAGCGTTATTTCTGGGTTAGCGGAGTCTGTAACCTGAAGCTTCTGTAACCTGAGGTACCACTGTATGCTATAATAGGATGGAGGCCCGATACAGTTCAAATCCCGGCAACGGGGTGGGCTCCCATTGCTCAGTCCCAGCTCCTGCCAACCTAGCAGTTTGAAAGCACATCAAAGTGCAAGTAGATAAATAGGTACCAATCTGGCGGGAAGGTAAACAGGGTTTCCATGCACTGCTCTGGTTTCGCCAGAAGCGGCTTAGTCATGCTGGCCACATGACCCAGAAAAACTGTCTGCGGACAAATGTCGGCTCCCTAAGCCAGTAAAGTGAGATGAGCGCAGCAACCCCAGAGTCGTCCACGACTGGACTTAATGGCCAGGGGTCCCTTTACCTTTACCTTTAGCCATGATTAGGAGATTGGAAGCATGCCACATGCTCATGTATTCTTTCTTCTCATCTCACTTTCTGTTGTTAACTAAGGTGCAACATTACATTTGCAGCAGTGGTAACTAATTGCTAGCTTTTAAACAGGGGCCAGATGTTGGTTTTCAAACCCTTCTTAGTACCAGTGCAGACTTAATAGTGCACCATACTAATTCTAACCAGAGAAAGGGGGCTGGGAAAGAACATGGCAAGCTTCCAGGCTTCTAATCATGATATCATTAGCATTGCATCTGCACCAGTCTTTTCTAGCTAACCCATTATTGAATCTATTGCTATTGAAGATGTTTCATACTGTATTTTGTAGTAAGTATGGCATGGAAGATGGTATAGCTTTGGCTGGGAATTGTGTTCCAAAAATGGGCCACGGGTGATATTTCAGTTTACTTTTAAAAGATGCTGACCACAGATTTTTCTCCTACTCATTTGGTATGCTTTCTGTTTTGTTAAATTTAACATTTTACCTTGCTTCAGAATAAACTGCATACTTTTTCATCTATTTTGAATCCTTATTCAAATAGGATTCAAAAATAGGATAATAGGATAGCCGCAATAATTTAATTGTGTCACTTATTTATACCTTAAACAATGCAAGCACAGAAAAACAGTTTGACACCCTAGGGTTTTGATAAAAATGTTTAGGTTCCAGTAGTAACTATAAAGTCTGGTTTTGTTGCTGTTAACAGAATACTCCTAGTCCTTGGTTACACCAACCCACCCCTGTGACCTCAGCTGACAGTCTTGGGTTAATGAGCCACATACCTGTAAGACCATCCAGTGCAGAACCACATCGGCCACTTAAATTGACGACACACTCTAGTCCTCCATTGTCAAAAAGTATAGCGGATCATCATAAAGAGTAAGTTTGCTTTGTTTAAATCTCTAAACACAAGAGGTAAGATAATGCCAATGAAAGAGTGAGGATGGTTTACTTGTTTGCTTTTTGTATTTTGCTTTAAGTCTCTGGAAACTTTGCATCACACTCAAAGGATGACCAACAGGAATATGAAAAGTATATTAATGATGAATATATTATTACTATCACTTTCACATTTGTATGGCATATTTCTTGTTTAGCGTATTAATGCATTGATGTGAAACAGAATTATTTCAGTTCTGCTTTCTGTGTCTTTGTACAGAGAATTGGAAAGGAAAGGAATTTTTGAACCTTTACGTTCAGTTGCAGCTACTCCAGCAAAGTCAGATGTAGAGCATAACAGATCACAGACCGCAAAAGAGGGCCATTTGCAAAGACACTTTGTAGACCCACTGCAAAGGTCACTTCAAGAGACAGGCGAGAGGCTGAGCAAGTATAAAGAAGAGCACAGGAGGATACTTCAAGAAAGTATTGAGGTTGCTCCTTTTACTGCTAAAATCAAGGCACTTGAGGGTGAAAGGGAATCATATTCCAGAATATTGCCATTATCATCCTCTAGCCCCAAAAGCCATGGAGTAAAACATGACAAAGATTCAGAACTCTACAAGATGAAGCATTCTGTACCACAGAACCTGCCACAAAGCAACTATTTTACCACTTTGTCTAACAGCGTGGTCAACGAACCACCACGAACATACTCCTCCAAAGAGGTTTCAGGTGTGTGTGCCGATAAACAGAGCAGTTGTTCTTCAACAGTTTCTGCTCAGTCACTCACTTCTTTCACTACATCTCTTTCAAAACCACCACCTTTGATTAAACACCCACCAGAGTCTGAAAGCTCAATAGGCAAGATAACAGAGCAGTTTTCACAGCAAGTGACCTCTAATTCAGCAAATTCTTTCAGAAATGACTCCAGAAGTCCTACTCAGTTGTCTGTTTCATCCTCAAGTACACTCCGAACAATGCCCGCTTTGCACAGGGCACCGGTGTTTCACCCTCCAGTCCATCACAGTTTGGAGAGGAAGGAAGGAAGTTACAATAGCCTTTCTCCTCCAACCTTAACTCCAGTGCAGCCAGTTAATGCTGGTAGCAAAATCCACGAATTACAGAAGCCACCAACTTTAGTACCTGAGCCGAAGGAAGCACAAAATGTTTATAAAAGTGCTTTGGAGCAAAAAATTTCAGATATGTGGAAAAATAATAATATTCCAAATAATGACAAAATGGAATGGCACATGGAGAGGAAATTGCCTTCTGCCACAGCTTCTGTCATTGTACGCCCACCTTCACGTACAAAGTATGATACAGTATCTGTTGTGCAGACAGCTCCAAAAGAACGAGTTGTCGAAAGATCGTTGATGGGGATAAACCAGACCGATTGCCCCAAACCAGCAGAAGCCAGAGAGACTGGAAGAATAGTTCTGCCGACTGTGAACTCAGACACAATTCATGCCCAGTATGAAAAGAACTTGCCAGCTGCCTCCCAGGGCAGTGTTCCCAGTTCTGTCACGCCGACTACGACGACACTATGCAGCACCAAAACGGATGTAACGGCATCTGTGGCTACTACTGGCGTTCCAGTCATGGGCAGTTCAGAAGTGACTTACTGTTTGTCCAATGCAGCTTTAGCTTGCACGTCAGTAGAGAGTACTGCCTCCACAGCCATAAACCAGGAAGTGGCACACATACAAGAATGTGGCCTGAGCACCGCAGCTCCAGTTACATTAGCCTGCAGCAAAACAGAAAGTGTTCTTCAGGCCAGCTCTGGATTCTCTGGGCCATCTGATTTTATTCACTTGAAAAAGCACAAGGCAGCATTGGCTGCTGCTCAGTTTAAAAGCAGCAGTGCCAGTGATACAGAGTTGACTGCTGCGAAAAATCCAATATATCCAGTCTCCGTTTCCCTAGACAGTACTGTCATCTCTGGTACAATAAACAAAGCAAATACTGTAGGCAATGGGCAAGTATCCCAGACGAGTCAAGGGAACTACCACACGAAGCTGAAAAAAGCTTGGCTCACAAGACATTCGGAAGAAGATAAAAATACTAATAAAAAAGAGAATTCGGGGAACAGTGTCTCAGAAATCATTAAGCCATGTACTGTTAACTTAATAGCTTCTACGTCAAACGATTTGCAAAATAATGTAGATTGTAAAATGCTGGGGGAAAAGCTTGCGAAAGAAGAGAAACAGACAAGGCGAAAAACGAAAAGGATGTATGAATCTGGCTCTGAAAGTGGAGATTCTGATGAAAGTGAGAGCAAATCAGAGCAAAGGACTAAGCGGCAGCCTAAGCCAACTTACAAAAAGAAACAGAATGATTTGCAAAAGAAAAAAGGCGATGCAGAGGAAGAAATAAAGCCAAATGGTGTTCTTAGCAGAAGTGCCAAAGAAAAAAGCAAATTGAAGTTACAGAGCAGCAGCAGTAATTGTAAGTATATAGTTAACATACAAATTGGAATGTAAGAACATTAGGATTTTTTTTATTGCAGTCAGGATTGTGTCTTTTATACTTTTAAAAAAAACACCCAAAATTATATACAGTACCAGGAAAAGCTTGAATTTTGAAACCTATCTAAATTATGCATCTGTATATGTGTATTGTACAGTTCTGCTGTCCACTATGCTTTCTTCAGACATTCATTCTGAACGTGTGGCGAGGCTGTGGGAATGCTTTAGTGTAGCTCCATCCCTTCAATATAACCCCACAACACTCTCAAACTTGCACATGATGGACTGAGTCTGTAGCAGTCACCTTCATTGTGCAGAGGGGTTTCCAGCACAGAGACAGAATCTCTCACCAGTTAGGGATCTTATCCCTGTATTCTACATGTGTTAAAAGTTGCCCCTTCAGACTCAGGCCACTGATCAGAACTGACTGATTTTGGCTTTAGCTTATTTTGGAATTCAACATTCCTGAAATAACATTGTTGTCAGTTTTACTATTTAGAATGATACTATTTAAAATTACTATTCACAAGTAATTTTAGGACTGCAACAAAACAGTGCTGAAATTGTGTAAATGCTATAAAAAGGACACTAATATTCCTAAGTGTTAAAACTTAGAGGTTTATGCAAATTGTTGTTGTAAGCAGCTGTATATTATCCCATTCTTTGAACTGTTATTTTAAAATGTTATTTTTTACTGATTGGTACTTGATACACAATTCCAATCCCTGAAGCTACTTTCTGACTAATGCCCGTTTACTTCTTCCAAGGCATGCATCTCTCTCTCTCTCTCTCTCTCTCTCTCTCTCTCTCTCTCTCTCTCTGTCTGTCTCCCTGTTGCTACCAGCTGCTTCCCCATCTAAAGATTCTTTATCTCCTATTGCCATTGTCAGGGTGCTGCCCTAACCTGATGGCAAAGGGGTGCCAGGGCTTTCTCACTATCGCTAGCCCCCGCCCCACCTGCTCAGCAATTCGTCTTCCTCCAGTGAGGAAGGCAGTGATCCCTCTAGTGGGGAGGGAGAGACGGGAAGGGGAAGTAGGAGTCAGGGCTCTGACAGGGAAGGAGAGCCCTCGCATCAAGCAGGGACTGGAGGTGAGGTGCCTCTTCCGCCTCCCTACTTGCGCAGGGGGGAGGACGCAGAGGGTTAGGCGGGGGTTCCGCATCCCGCGGCTTTTACGCTGGGCAAAGAACCGGAAGGAGTCATTCCCAGACTCTGCCGAAGGATGAGCTAGACGTACCTTTTGTTGCTGCACTGTACATATCTGCACAATAAAGAAACTTAGTTTTAGAGACCTCGGCGTCAGGCTGGTTACTCATGAGCAATCACTGAAAACCCTTACAGCCATGAAGAACTATTCCTTTTATGTATTTCTTTTCCACTCTGTGCACATGCACTTCAGTTGAATTGGTTAACATTTTCACACTCAATAATAATTTAGGGTTGAGTATGTGATATGGATCACACTGTTTCTGTCTAGATTGTAAAATTGGTTTTTGCAGTGCACAGTTGCTTTAGGAGTTAGCAGATGAATAGATGTGTGCTTCCTCTTTATGTCTGTGGGCTGGTTCAACAAAATAATCCGTAGCCATATATTCTGCATTTTCTTATTTCCCTCACATAATTGTATGGGGAAACTATACTACATGAACCAGTAGAAAACAAGCTATGTGTGCACTGCAGGAATTTATGATCACAGTAGCTCCATAAAGTACTACCTCAGCAACAGAAATCACTGCAGAGCGTAACTAGGTTGCATAGCACTTTCTACTCCCAAAGGCAGACAACGATGCGTCAGACTAAAATAATGTGGAGAAAAATCAGTGGCACAAAGAACCATGTGACCTATATCAATTTTAATGTAGCTGTTTGTGTTAGTGTTAGGGCACTGTTTAGGAGCGTCTGGCCTGTGGGCCTAATTAGGCCTGGCAGGGGTCCTAAATTGGCTCACAAGGCTGTTTTCCCAAACCACATCAGCCTGCCCCACACCCGATGTCGTATGAGGCAAAAAGTGACAGCCACAAAGAAAGAGTTGTGAATCTAAAATGTGTTCTTCAGTGTTCCTTGGCAAGTGGGGCTCCTTGATCATGCTGACAGCAAGCCCTTAGAAGTAGTTCGCTTACCGGTGCAGTTTGAATTCAAACCATGCCTGCAAATGAATATTTTTCCTCTGCAAACTGGCTTTGTAGATAGCTTTGCTATCTGCTAGACTTGGATCAAATGTTCAAACAAGTCACCCTTTGAATGAACAAACCATGGCTTAGCATTAGTGGAAGTCAGACCTTACACACTTGAAAAATGTAAAGTGTCACAAGATTCAAAAAAATGTGCTTGCTGACAGGCTGCAGTTATTTTTTAATTTCCTATAATGATTGGCTGATAGTCTTTTGTGGGTACTGTTTTAAAGACTGAAATCAAAGCCAGGATATAAGGCACATGAGACCACCGCCTTGCTTGAAGCTAAGCTGGTTCTGAGTCTAGTTAGTGCCTGAATAGATGTGCCACCTTGGGTTCTATGTTAGAAAAAAGAAGGGATATAAGTATTTGAAAACAAACTAAACTAAAATGTTTCATTTTTATTGTATATTACTATCCATATGCAATCCATAGGAAATACTTTTGCACTGAGGCCAATAAATGTATTAAATGTTTGCAATCCTTTCTGAATTTCAGAAAGGAGATGTGTAAAAGATTTTACTTTGTTCCTTCGAAAATACTTTCCTTTTTTATACTACTGTTCTTAACAAGATAAATAAATAAATTCATTGTGTAGGTAACCATAGTAGTTCACAGAAGCAGAGTCACAGATAAGATGTGTTTGAAATTATACTGCCTTAGTGGTTATACTGACAAAATGAATGGGTTATCATCCATTCTCCTGTAAATTATGGGGCAAATTGATAATAAAATTGGTAATTGATAAAAAAAGCTTAAATAAAAATTGTGAATTCTCCCATCTGCCCCCCATTTTCAAACACTTTTGTATAATTTAACATTATACATGGATTCATCCTTTTTATTGCAATATAAATACTTTTACTCAATTATTTTAAATTTTGTATCATGTATATATTCTTTTATAATTGTAAGTTGCTTTGAAACATTTTTGTAGTAAGTGATTAATAAGGCAATAAATAATAATACTAACTCCCACTACAGCTTCTGTTAAATTCTAAATATTACTGGTAAGTCCTGATTACATTGTCTTTCCTTTTACTAAAGAAGTTGTCATTTTTGCAGCTGGCATACCTCGTTCAGTATTAAAAGACTGGCGTAAAGTAAAGAAGTTGAAACAGACGGGAGAATCCTTTTTGCAGGATGACTCTTGTTATGAAATTGGGCCCAATTTGCAAAAATGCAGAGAATGTAGACTTGTAAGAAGCAAGAAAGGAGAAGAATCAGCTCACTCACCAGTGTTTTGTAGATTCTACTACTTTCGTCGGTAAGTGAAAAACTATTTTTCTTTTTGAGGAACCAAGTTTTATTTCTACACTTCTATTGTAGCAATGCCATTGTGCCTTGAAGAGGTGCGGTTTGAAACACGCTGGTCCAGTGATGCATACAAGCTAGAAATGCTTTTGAAATTGTGAAAACAAAATAAAATAAAAAATTCCTTCCAGTAGCACCTTAGAGACCAACTTTGAATCTAATAATAATATACTCATACATATTATGCAGCAGGCTCTGTTCTTGGTGCAGGGTGGCCAAAGGCAAAAATGGGTGGAGCAGCTGAGGTGACTCTGTATAGTAGGCTGCATTCCTGCCACACAAAAAGTCATATGTATGGGACTTGTATATATAAGGAGAAAGTGCGGGACTATGGAAAACATGCAGCTTTTCAACAGGAGTAAACCTGAAAAGGTACTTTTTACAAGGAGCTGCACAGAAGAAAAAGCAGGGCCTTTGTGACATCAGCAACCATTGAGCCAATCACCAGAACAGATGTACATGCCTACTAGTAACTGAAGGACAGAGGCAAAGAGATGACTAAGGATTGGAGTAGCGGTTTCTGATGTCATAAAGGCAACACTTTTTTCCTTTTCACAACAACAAGGATGAGCTAGAACTGAATAAGACTGAAGGGAAGAGACGAAGGAGACAGTAGCCTGAGGTAAGAGTAAATGTAAGGTTGTGGCCAGCGACTATGGTCCCAAGTGATGAAGGAAAGAAAAACAGTGGGGTGTGACCTGCAAATTAATCCCTGCAGTTTTGTGGAATTATTTTTGTTGTTTTTGTTATTGTATTTATGTCGTTACATTCTATGCCAAACACATATTCAACTAATAGAAATGTTGAAAAGCTTTCTAGTAGTCACATCATGTTGATTTTGAACAGATTGAGTAGATTGAATAGTGAAAAAAATACCATTATGTAACAAACTTCTCATGTTCGGGTGCAGATTAATAATGAAATTATTCTATGAAATTACAGTATTGTTTTATATGTGGCATCAATGTATATAATGTGTATAAAGCAGAAACAGGTAATCTATATTTCAACTGTAGATTCCCCAACAATACACTAATACCACCATCTCCTTCTTAGCTTTCCAGCAGTACCTTATCTGGCTCTGCCAACAAAATGGTTCAGGGAGAAAACCGAGACAGATATATACATTCTCATACTGCCTTTCAGAAACATTGGACATTAGCTAACCATAACATGTTTGACACACAGTTAAAATCGAAATACAGTTAAAATTGATCATGATTTTATCAAACAGTGCGTGTGTATTTCCCTTGTATTTCCCTTTGTTTTTTCTATGAGCTTAAAGCTGAAATAAAATCGATTGATTGATTGATTGATTGATCATGATTTTGATACTTATGTAAGTTGTGTATTTTTTTTGTAGGCTTTCTTTTAGTAAGAATGGAGTGGTTAGGATTGATGGCTTTTCTTCTCCCGATCAGTATGATGATGAAGCAATGAGTTTATGGACACATGATAATTATGATGATGATGAAATTGACCTAGAAACTTGCAAATACATCTTAGACCACATAGGTGACAAATTTTGTCAGTTAGTGACATCTGAGAAAACAGCCATGTCCTGGGTCAAAAAGGATGGTAAGCATCCAACTTTTTCTGAATAACTGTTCAAAAGTTAGTTGCTGCTTTTTAATGTGGCTCATCCATTGTGTTCTTCCTTGGGAATCTCCCTATTGCATCAAAATGTTATTTTATTGTACTGTTGAAGTGGCACGGGGGGATACAAAAATTGGGATAAATTGGGATAAATGTCCAAGACATGAACAAGGTGGGCTACCCCAAACTTAGTTGGGAGGAAGGGTGGGATATATAGTAAATAAAATTAGCATGGGTTCCATTACCAATGCAACAACAGCCTTGCTAGCTTGATTTGTTCCATAACTTTTCTTTTCTTTTGTAAAAAAAAAAAAAAAAACCTATTCAATATTATGTTTTGTAATTATGGGTTGTCTCAACTATATCTTTATTGGCTCTTTGGAAATGAATGCACTTTTATTAAAAAGTGCAAAACGATACAAAAGAATCAGAGTGTGGGGCAAATGTACTTTGTAAATCAGTCTTCCCTGAGCTAGTATCCTCCACAGGGTTTGTACTATGACTCCCATCAGCCCCAGGAAGTATGGTCAGTGGTCCTGGATGATGAGAGTTGCAGTCTGGAGGGCACCAAGTTGGGGAAGGACATTCTAAATCAAACAGGTTTTCAGATGAAATTTCATTTATGTGTTATAATTTTGCAGTTGTTTGCCTTTAAATTTCAGTACTTGGTCTTCTGTTTACTCTGTATTCCAGCCAAAATAGCTTGGAAGAGAGCAGTCAGAGGAGTCCGTGAAATGTGTGATGCATGTGAAGCCACTCTGTTTAACATTCACTGGGTCTGCCAAAAATGTGGATTTGTGGTCTGCTTAGATTGCTATAAGGCTAAGGAAAGGAAGAGTTCTAGAGGTCAGTGCACTTTTTGTAAGAACTAAAATAATAGTTAAACATTTTAGAACTGCTTGTTTGAAGTTTTAGGTTAGTTTCTATTTAATCACAAAAACTGGATACAAAGTAAAATCACCACAAGTGTATTCAGCTTTGTGCTGTTAAGCAAACAACCGCTCTTATGATTTCCTTTAATATGAAAACAATGTCGGATGTGTTTAAACGCATAGCAAAAACTTCAGAAGTGTTACTGTAGGTTGTATGTTTGGAAGGCTGATCTAAAATTACTGTTTTTAATTGAAGTTAATAAAAAAAATGTAATTGATTCTATGATATAAACTGTTAATGCCTTCACAGATAAAGAATTGTACGCATGGATGAAATGTGTGAAAGGGCAGCCTCATGATCACAAACATTTAATGCCAACCCAGATCATTCCTGGAACAGGTAAGATCATAATGAAGGTCAAAGTTTTTGTATCAATGCATATTGGTACTGCATTTCAGGATTCATAGCTAGCACTGCAGACTCAGGGGTATTGTGTCTCTTTTCCTAAGATGGAAGGTATTTCACAGTATGCTTGAGCCTCAGAAGGAAATGTGCCTTCTGCAGCTACTGTCAAGCCTTCATCTGAAAAGGCACTCTTTTGTAAACCAGGCCATAGCTGAGATCAGAATTTTAAGTATAAAATTATAACTTGTTTTGTTCCTAGTCATAGTTTATAAACTTTTATAGATCAGTAAAGGCTCAGGCCTGATTGGAATGATGGTTACCAGGAGTTAGCCAACCTGGTGCCCTCCAGATGTTGCTGAACTATACCTCCCAACAGCCTAAGCTAGCTTGGTCAGTTTTCAGAGATAATGGAAGTTTTAGCCCAACAACATCTGCAGGGCACCACATTGGCTAACTTGGTATAGAACGAGCACCTAGGGTACTCCTGGTTTTAATGAGTTTAACTGGAAATGCTTTTTTGTTTCTTTGATTAGCTAGTGATGGTTCTTGGTGCATTTTAAATACATTTTGATTTTATTGTGTGTTTAATTGGATTATTTATGTAAACCATCAGCGTACCTGCAGCAAGTGGCCATTGCTGCATAAAATGTGCAATGCTGCCCTCTGTCTAGAGTGGGAAAGCAACACAGAAAAAACATGAAGCGGCAGGCCAGCATTGCTTTTAAAGGTTGCAGTGTACAGGAAATGTTGTTTTAATGATGGTCATGCTTTAAGATCCCTGTCTATTTATGTGTCATGCCCTTCTCTGTCTTTCCTCATTAAGTATCCCTCTTGTTTGAGTCCCTCAAATTCTGCAGCTTACCCTATATAATAAAAATGGTACTTAACCATGTTAACAGATTTTTTTTAAAAAGACATATCTAAAAAAGTCATGTTGAAGATAGCTAGTGTCAAAATTTTGCTATTTTGGCAAAGGTGTCTTTTGTTGTCTTTTTGCTGTGTTGGCAAAGGTGGAACTGGTTCTAAGGGTTTGGTCTCTATTCTCTTTGGTGTACAGATGCAGGTGAAGTTTGAGGTGGTCAGCTTCAAAACTGTATAATTAAATGTTTTCTTAATATTTTATAGCATTAATGGAACTTCTTGAAGCAATGCATAATCTTAGAGAGAAACATGAGATTAGATCCCATTGCCAGTGTGCCAGCAAACAGAATTTACAACCTGGCAAGTTCCCTTCAATGAATGGTGTATCTCAGGTAAGGCCACAACTTAGTGATCAAATATAATTTTGTTAATATTTGTTATGCCACTTTGAGATGCTCAGTTGCATATGCTGTTGACTTTCAGTGCTGCTTCACTGTGCATCACTAAAGCATAGTTTAGGTATGCTGCATTAGGATCTTAAAGTAATTACTGTTTTATCTTATGCAAAGTGCTTAATTGAATTGTTGTGTTCTACAGATTTTGCAGAATGTCCTTAATCACAGTAATAAAATTTCTCTGTGCATACCTGAGTTGCAACAGCAGAAGCCATCTCAGAAATCTGAGACAAACGGTAATACAAGCCCAGGAAGTGACGTGAGCACAGACAGCAAGTTAACTCCTCCTGAATCCCAGTCACCACTGCACTGGTTGGCAGATCTAGCAGAACAAAAGGCCAGGGAAGAAAAGAAAGGTAAATAATGGGATATGTTGATTAGAAAGCAGATTGTGGTGAGATCCAATATAACATTAGCACAGGAAGTTTGAGAATCTTAATTTTGTTCAAGCAATAGCACACAAGCTTAACTGTCACCAATAACAACAACAATGGGTTGTGTTAGGCAGTTGCACAACAGCTTTGACAACAGCAACAACAGCAACAACAACTTACTTGTACCCCGCCCATCTGACTGGGTTGCCCCAGCCACTCTGGGTGGCTTCCCACATATAAAAACATAATAAATCATTAAACCTTGAAAAGCTTCACTATACAGGGCTGCCTTCAGATGTCTTCTAAAGGTTATAACTGACATCTGATTTGAGGGCATTCCACAGGGTGGGCACAAACTACCGAGAAGGCCCCTGCCCTCTGACAAGAATAAGACTCCCATTGGATTCCGCTGTTGTGTTGCACAAGATTTCTCCTAGTACAAGAGTGGAGAACCAGTCACCCTCCAGATGTTATTGAACTGCCATTTCCGCCAGACGCAGCAAGTGTGGCTAATGATCAGGAACAATGGGAACAATAGCCCAACAACATCTGGGAACAACAGGTTCTTGACTTCTATGCTAGTGGGATGGGTGGCTGTTGTGCCAGCAGGCTGCCACAGACTAGACCTCCTTTACACGTGAGATTTCCGTAATGACAGGTGTTTTGCAAGATTACCCAGTTTATCGTTAATCATCATTATGGGGACCTACATTATTAAGTTTATCATTATGTAAACTTTCCATGTTAAGAAAAATGTATGTGGCATGGGCAGGAATGAAGAGGATAGGAAAGAACAAACGGTCCTTCTAGAATAAAAAGAAAGCTAATGCAGACTTCGAGTAATCTCGTGGAAAGAGGCAGTACTAGAGGGCTTTGCCTTGATTTCTATAGACTGAATTACACATTACTCCAGAGGAGCTGTGCATGAGTCTGCAGCAAGACCGATATGGTTCGGCTGCTTGTTCATACATTCATGTTTACAACTTTTATAATTGACAGTTACAATATAAATACAGCAGAAGTAGAATAATCCCTGGATATACTGCAAGAAGAGGAACTGAGGAGGGTGAGGAGTGAAGGAGGAAGCTTTAGTGTTTCATTAAGACAAAGTATTTGTTTACTATGTAGCTCTGCAAATGCCTGAACAGGCTTTCAACTTCAGCCACCTTATTTGGTCCCTCTGTCCTTTTACAGATTGTTTCTTAAAACCACTCAGAGGTTTTGTTTACTATCAAGCAGTATATACATTTTGTTTAAATATTAGCAGTAGTAATACAATGCTACTTCTAAGGAACAGCAGAGCTAGGTGGTGTTTTCTCAGGAGTCCTGGGAGAGGGTAGTGAATATCCCCTGTGAAATATTATCACAAGAAAACCTAGCCACATCAGAAGATGTCCTGCATCATATGCCTCTTTTCTTCAGCCCTCGTTCAATGCCCTCCTTGTTCTGGTCTGTGAGCAAGAAAGGCCATCTGGAACCAGAAAATGTTAAATACAGAAGGATGCCTAGGGGCATAGAAGAGGCTGTGGTGAATATGAATTCTTCCAACACATTTTTATATATTTGAACCACAATCCAGCACACAGGCACATTTATGTGCACTGAAGTCAGTGGTTGGAAGAGTGTTGGATTATGGTAATGAGATTCAGTATCATTCAATATAACTATAAATTACTTTAGCGTTTTGAGATTGGACGCAACAGCTTGCCAGAAAATAAAAGTAATTTATTTTATGATTTTTCAGACCCACCAGACTACTATTTGTGTTATTTTTTTCACAAAAAATAAGAATTGGGGGGGGGGGTATATTTCTTACTGGATTCCCAAAACACTAAGGTCAGATTCATATGAAAACCTTGTTTCCCCACTATGTGAATGGCCCCCAGACTTGCATACTTCTCCTGCTCTTTCATACCTGTAAGGAGGAGACTAGAAATCTTTGCTTCCACTTTGAAACTATCTTTGGTTCCTTATGATGTGTGAACTCAAGGAAACTACGGTTTGCTAAGCTATGGTTAGTAAGAACAGGCCAGGATCATATTGTGGTCTCATTCCAGCTTTTTCTCAAATCATAGTTCTTCTGACACCTCCAGGGGACTTTGTTTAGTTTTAAAAGTGTGTGTATCTGGCCATCTGTTCTGACATGGAAAAGTGAAGGGGAGGAGAAAATCCCTAAGACCAAGGTTTGTCACAACTAATTCACATTGCAGAAAACTGTGGGTTCCCGTTGTGTCTGAACTGGTCTTGTAACTGATAGATATATGTCATCATTCACAGTTTGCTATTTTTCATAATATAAAAAGTAATAGAAATTCCATATTTTCCAGTCTTGTGTGTTGGCACATTCTGGAGGCATCAAACTAAACAATTTATTGTATATGATAGAAAAACCATATGCAGATGGCATGTGTTTCCAGCCTTTTTTTAGTTACCATATTTGTCATTTATGACAGGACACTCAACAGTCACAAATGCCATTTACAAAGTTAAATAGGGTCTAATTTGGAAGATTTAATTCATCCCCATGTGTTCAGGGAAATATTACTATTATTTATTAAATTTGTCTACCACCCTATACCCACAGGCCTCAGGGTGGTTCACAGGATAAAATCACAACATAAAAACATGAAATAAACAATCAAAATAAAAACAAAAACAACCCAATAACCCACCCACCCTAAATAAAGCAATAAGTGCTACAAGTAGATTGTTTCCATTGTGAATCGCAGGCAGCTAGTATTATTCATGTTGTATCATGGCACAATTATGTAAGATTAATCCTTTTTATTTTAGAAAATAAAGACTGCCCTCTTGGAAAGCATACAAAGGAAGAGCAGGACCAAGACAGTTCAGAATCTCTTAACTACAAGATGCCAACTCCTTTGTCTCAAAATAGCGAGCAGGGCTCAACGTTACGAGACTTGCTCACCACTACTGCTGGAAAACTGCGTCTCGGCTCTACAGATGCTGGCATTGCTTTTGCACCAGTTTATTCTACAGGAACTGCAGTGAGTTTGTTACCAGATGCCTTGCTCCAAATGTTTTTGAGTGAGAAGGGCTTATAAATATAGCTTAGAGAGCAATGTCTAAATGGAACTGCTTTCATTGTATGATATTTGTCATACAATGAAATTGTATACCTAAGGGCCTGGGCATGCCCAATGCTTTTATTTGGAATTATCATTAACTGCTCTTGATTTTTTTTCCTCACTGCAGAACAGGGGGGGGGGGGTGTTTCATGAGTCCAAAGGTTCCTTGGACATGTGGAGTTAGTTATACAATTCTCTGGATCTCAGTCTGCCATGGTTTCCCTTAAATGTTTAGTTATGAACTAACTTAGTTAAAGTTCAAACTTATTAACAACATTTTAAGGCTCTTTGTCTATGGATGTAAATATTACACGAGCAATTCACTATAAAGAGTTAAGCTCCTGCAATCTCATTGTCTTTTATTGTTTGTGTAAAAATCAGAGGGTTTGTAGTGCAATCAAACTGAAAACTACAAGAATATATTATATTCTCATTCATTAAAAAGTGATCTTCTGATAAGATCACTTTTTAATGAATGAGAATATAATATATTATTGTAGTTTTCAGTTTGATTGCACTATTGATTATTATTAGTCTAGCACCTCTTCTATGGTCTGATAATGAAAGGTTTCTTCCTGACAAGTTCAATATTGCTTAAGTCCTCATTTTTTCCCCAATAGAGTAGCAAAGGTGGAAGGACGATGCCAAACATTCTTGAGGACATAATTGCTTCAGTTGTAGAAAACAAGATTCCACCAAATAGAACACCAAAGATAAATGTAAAATCTGAAGTGAAGGATCAGCCAAAAGATGAGAGAAAATTTATTACAGATGACTGCAGCACATTGTTCAGTGATGTTCCACATTCATGGCTCTGTGATAAACACATTTTATGGCTCAGTGATCATAAAAACAGCAACAACTGGAAACTTTTCAAAGATTGTTGGAAGCAAGGAAAGGTATGTTTAAAATGCCCTTCAGCATCTAGAAAGGGGCTTATTAGACAGCATGCTTGCACCTTAATTTTAGATCTGTTGTTGGATTTCATAGATTCATAGAATTCTAGAGTTGGAAGGGACCATGAGGGTTATCGAGTTTAAATGGAGAGAATCCATTTGTCAGTGGATGCAGCCAAATGTGTCCTGAGGATTACCACTTCCTAATGCTTCAGCCAGAGTCCCTCACTAACTGCACTTGCCTCGTTATATATGGTTTACAAAACAAGACTTGTGGTTTCTCTTTTCTCCACTACAGCCCCCCTCAAAAAAACCTGCTCTGGAGCATTCAGCAATTCTGTGGAGCAGATTTAGGGGGCTGCAGTGGGGAGGAGATGAAGAAGCCCCATTGCATGAACTGATGGACACTCACACAATGTTGCATCTCACTATATATTTCCATTGCTGGCAAATTAATTGCTTTTAAGTATGAAGTCTCATTATGCAGTAAGTAGCAGGTAAATTGTTTTATTGGTTATTGTTTTGATAGTAAATCTGAACTCCTTAAGAATTCTTCATAGAGGATATTACTAATGTTTGGACTAATTTTGAGCTCTTGGTAGTACAAACAGCAGTCTTGCAAATCAACATCTAAGAAAATGAGTTGAGAAATAGTAGAAAGAACTTGAAATGTGAGACAAATGAAAATAGTAGAAACTCCTAAAACCATGCTATGTTAAAGAATTCACATGCCTAAATGAAGATGTCCCAATGTTTATTGATGAGCAGTTAATATTCTAAACTTCTGTGCAGTGAAGACAATATGTCCTTTCAAGACTCATGGAAATATGCGTTAATCCATTTTTAAAGTGCTCTTGCTTATTTCCACTTTTCTGTTTTCCTTTTCAGCCCGTATTAGTGTCTGGAATGCAAAAGAAACTGAATGCTAGCTTATGGAAGGCAGAATTTATTTGTTCAGATTTTGGTGATCTCAAAGCTGATCTCTTGAATTGCAAAGACAGCATTACTTCCAGTGGCAGTGTCAAGGAATTTTGGGATGGCTTTGAAGAAGTTTCAAGTATGTTGTGCTTTGTATATGACTATAACAGACCCAAATAAAATACCTACCGCATTTTTCGCTCCATAGGACGCACTGGACCATAGGGCGCACCTCATTTTTAGAGGAGGAAACCCAGGGAAAAAAACATTTTTCTGGTTTTCCTCCTCTAAAAGCCCTGTTTGTTTGTTGTTGTTTTTTTGAGGATCAGCTGAAAGTTTTGCAGCTGTTTTTGCAAAGGCAAAAGGCCTTTTTTTTAGGATCAGCTAAAGGCTTTGCAGCTTTTTTGCAAAGGGAAAAGCCCTGGTTTGTTTGTTTTTTGGTGTTTTTTTTTTTTTTTTGAGGATCAGCTAAAGGTTTTGCAGCCATTTCTACTGTTTCCAGACAGATAATCTAATCAGCCAGTCACATGTCCTGGGGAAACAAACAACCTCCCTCTGCAGCACATTCAACAAAGGAGGGCGGGGCTGAAAGGGAGCCGGGACTCTTATCTCTCTCCCGATCTATTTCTGATCAGCTGCTGAGGGGGTCCTTTCAACACTCCCTTTTCTCTTTGTAAAATAAAAAGCACAATCTGCTTTTGGCTCCTGGGCAATTCAGCTCCAGGGACCACCATTCGCTCCATAAGACGCACAGGTATTTCCCCCTACTTTTTAGGAGGAAAAAAGTGCGTCTTATGGAGCAAAAAATACGGTATCTATAATCTGGAAAAAGAAGATCTCAGAGAATTGTGGAGGTCCTTCCTTTTTCATTATTTGCCAGAGAAGATTTAGTTTGGGACAGGATGGTATTAATTGTCCAAGAGTTGATTGTTTGCTCAATTATTTCCATTAAGTAAAGTTGAAAAGTATTTAGACTTGACAGAACCCTCCCTCTACATAATATACTAATGCAAAATAAGCCTTAGTAATATTTCATAATTATATGTTCTTCTTATTTTATTTTAAAAAGAAAAACCTCAACATGAACCTGTAGGCCGCTTCCTTGATAAAAAAAAAATCAGATCAGAGACAGCAATTACTTCCAGTGACAGTTATGAGCATGAATTGGAAAATATCTGTATTGCTATATAATAGTGTGCATTTTGCTCTATCACAAGATACTTTAATGTTGTTTTTGAAAACCCATTTTTGTCATTTAACAGTATAGTATGTACATTCATATATCTTCCATTCTGTATTTCAATCTCTAAAATGCTTAAATGTTTAGAGTGTGTGTGTTTTATACATTCAAAATTTGAGTATACAACCAAACCGAATTGCAATGTAGTATTAACTAGAAGAGAAGTTTTAATATCAGATATCAGTGCCAAAGAATTGGAATTTCAGGATCTCTCCCCCCCCCCCAAATGTTGGTAAATGCCTTATCAACCCTGTTATTCCATAATCAAAAAGATGGGCTATCTTCTAAGTTATTTTAAAACCATTATAAAAAATTCCAGTTTCCCCCATCTGGTAGCACACTCACTGATCTCTTCACTGTTTGCAGAACGGCAAAAAATTAAAAATGGAGAAACAGTTATACTTAAGTTGAAAGACTTTCCTTCAGGAGATGATTTCAAGACCATGATGCCTGCAAGGTATTTAGTATTATTTAGCTCATCAGTTGATGGGTTGGGCTTTTTGTTTACTGAAAAATTATTTATATTGTTAATTTTACTCTTATTTTGTCAGATATGAAGACTTATTAAAATGTTTGCCACTGCCTGAATATTGCAACCCAGAAGGAAAACTGAATTTAGCTTCATACTTGCCAGGTTTTTTTGTGCGCCCAGATCTAGGGCCCAGGTTATGCAGTGCATATGGTAAGTAACTTACAATACTGCTTTTGTCAGGTCAGGGGATTGTGTCTCCTCATTATTAAACACCTTCTCGCCTTTTGAGTGGTTGGAAGAGCCAGAGACACAAAAGTGGTGATGAGCATGAAGAAGAGATAAAGAGGTTGGGGAAATCTCAAAGAAGGAACAACAGGTGGAAAGGTTAAGAAAGGCAAGTTTATAGGAAATGGAAGAATCAATAAATTTGAGAGGGTCAAAGCATGTGATAAGGTGGTCATGGTAATATAAATATGTTTTATAAAAGGGAATTACAAAGGTCAGTTAACTTGGCCACTTAACAGAATTCCCTGATGAAAGAGGAGGGAGTATACATGTACATATTCAATGTACATTGAGATGAAAAAAACACATTAATGCTCCTGATGTAAGTGAAATAATTGGGTGGTATTCAGGTAAGTTTTACTCAAGAGTAGGTTCATTGAAATTAACGGGCCTAACTTAGGCATGTTCATTAATTTCAGTGGGTCTCATCTGAGTAAAACTTACTCGAATAACACCATCATTGATATCTGATATACGGTAAGTGTGGGCAATTTATATCGGACTGCTAACTCCTAATCTTATACATTATAAAAGCAGTATTTGTTTAAGAAAACAATTTCACAGGAAAACATTTTACAAGTCTATGATAATTTGTGAAGGCCTTAAAATGCCCTTCAGCATATTCCATATATTCTGTTTGAAAAAGGTGTAGCTGCTGCTAAAGATCATGATATAGGAACTACAAATCTTCATATTGAGGTATCTGATGTGGTGAACATCCTTGTCAGCGTTGGCATAGCAAAAGGGAATGGCGTTCCTTCAAAATCAGGTAAAGTAAAAATATTACAATCTTTATTACACAGAAAAATATGAGTTGACACAACTTGCTTAATAGTTGATATACACCCTGTAAATAAATCAGTCCCACTTGATACTTTAACAATCCTTTGGTGCTCATTCAGATTAAAGGACATTCCCTCCCCCCGCCCCATTTTGCAAAGTATTATTGGATGTAATGACTTATATTCTAGGAAGTGCTCATGGCAGGGGTTTGGCAGAGAAAAACCTTTCTGCCCCCCTCTTCTCACTGCACTTCCCAAGACCCTCATAAAGTTAGGGAACCCTCCTGAATAGGTTGTACTGTGGCACTGGGGGAGGGTGAATTGCCAAACTGGATTCTGGCATTTTCCACGGAGACACAGAAAGCCTTTGTGTAGCAAAGGTGTTTCTAAGCTTTCCCTTGGTACTCTTATTGTTTTAGATTTGTTCCATTATAATTTTTACTTGGTGAATGTGGCTTTGCTCCACCCTGCCCCTTAACAAGGAGGGAGAGATTTATGGTAAAGTGCTGAATCTAAAGCAAGAATCTATCCAGCTCTGGAAAGTAATTGCATTTCTGAATTCTCAGTGGTATTAAAGAAATTTGAAGAGGAAGATTTGGATGATCTTCTAAGAAAAAGACTGAAGGATTCAAGTGAACTGCCTGGTGCTTTGTGGCACATTTATGCCAGCAAGGATGCTGACAAGATAAGGGAGTTTCTACAGAAGGTTAGATTTACAACGAATGTATATTGGTATTATTGTGTATAAGATTTGTGATGGGCAAATGCTTGTGTTCTGGGTACCAGCCACTCAGTTCCATCATCCTTCCCCAGGTTTTCCTTCCTTTCCCCTAACAGTCAGCCAGAATTCCTTGCCCACTGAGCATGCTCAGTACTCATTGAGTTGTTGATGGGATCCTTCATTTTTGGGGTGGGGAGTGTTGAATACACTTATGCTCACTCGCAGGAAGTGACTATCCAGACAATAAGAAGGTTTTCTTCCCTTCAGTTGCATTTGTGTTTTTCTGCTTTAAGACAGCCTCCCCCTACCTGGGGCCCTCTTGATGTTTTGGACTACAACTCCCATCAACCCAAGCCAGCATCACTAATGTAAGGTATTGTTGGAGTTAGAATCCAAAATATCTGAAGAGCACCACATTGGGAAAGGATGCCTTAAGGTTTTTCTTGGAAGCTTTGTTCTAGTTCCTCTACCAGGTGAAATCTGGTGGAGTAAAGTTATTTTAGATTACGAGTCAGTTGTAGGAGCCTCAACCAAAAGTCAGGATATAAATATTTTAAATAATATCTCTGAGATAGGGCTCAAGCAGTCTGTACGAGACATGGGGGAGGGAGCAGTCCCCCCCCCCATTTTTCCCTGAGGTTTTCAAAGTTTCATAGGAGAGTTCTGAAACTATATTTATGTTAAGAAATAAGATGTTAGAATGAAAGGATTTTGTGAACATAGATATTACTTAAAACCCACACAGCATTCACTTTTGCTTATAACATATTACAGATGGCAAAAGAACAAGGTTTAGATGTTTTGCCAGAACATGATCCGATACGTGATCAGAGTTGGTATGTAAACAGAAAACTCCGTCAAAGACTTTTTGAAGAATATGGAGTAAAAACCTGCACTCTAATCCAGTTCCTTGGTGATGCCATTGTTTTACCAGCAGGAGCACTTCACCAGGTAAAAACACCAATTTATTCTTACTAGAGTCACTAGATACCTCAGACAAGCTGTTGTAATGTTTGGTGTCCAAGAGGATGTGTGAAGGTGGTAACAGGTGTGTGTGTGTGTGCGCGCGCGCGTGCACCCCTTCTCCACATATGTATGTGTGAGAGAGCAATCGTGGGGTGGTCAGAGGGCTGACCCTACAGCTAATGCAATGCTCATGCTGATAAAAATCACACACACACACACACAATTTTCCTATGTAATCAGCTGGAAAATTTACATGCAACTCTACAGGTTTTTGAACGCATAACAGGATTTTTCGGTGACTTCGAAAACTCTGATCAATGCACACTGCTTTTTCGTTTGCCCAAGAACAATTCAGAATGTTGTTGTTTTTTGTTTCTGTTTCTTTCTCAGGTACAGAATTTTCATAGCTGTATTCAAGTAACTGAAGACTTTGTGTCTCCAGAGCACCTTATACAGTCATTTCACTTAACACAAGAATTAAGGCTCTCGAAGGAAGAAATCAATTATGATGATAAGCTGCAGGTAACAAATGAGTGCTTGTCATAACTCCATTTCTTATGAAACATCAGTCCTCTCTCATGTTAACTTTGAATGTGTGCATTGAATATGAGACAGTAGTATCACTTTCATTTGTGATAGTTTCACGTTGGCGTGTGTGTGTGTGTGTGTGTGTGTGTGTGTGTGTGTTTGTTCTGTATCGCACTACACTGTCTGATGACTAATGTAGCTTGACAGGCAGGTAAACCCCTCTGTCCTTTATAAAGAGACTGTTTCAGTAATCTAACTTTATTTAAAAGACAAAGATCGGATAAAACAACGATGCGATACCATCGGTGGAAAACATGTAACAGAAATCCCTCAGGCTCTCTCACCAAATGGAACCTCCCTCCCCTCTGTCAGCAACTGCCAGCAACTGCCATCCGTTGCAACATTCTTTTTGGCCAGTAGGTGGAGCTGCATCAATAAACATACAATAGCAATACTGAAATATACAACTTAATATGTGCCGAAGGCACAACATAGTTATTAAATTTCTATATCACCCTTCGTCCAAGGATCACAGGGCAGTTTACAATTGAAAAATACATAAAATGAAAACCATGGCTAATTCTGCTTATGGCCGCTGTAACAATTAAATAAGCCTTTTTAAATAAGGGGACGCTGACTATGTATTAGGTTCATAGTAAAGGGGGAAAAATGGACTCTCCATTTCCCCCTTCCCTGTAGAATTAGGACACAGCTGTGTATGTATGTGTAAAATCCTATCGATGTATTTTAAAATACAATTTAAGTAGATCCTTAGCTTTTGGAACAGTATAGGAAATTTTTAAATGTTTGATGTTTTACTGTATTTAATGTTTTGATTTGTTGGAAGCCACCCAAAGTGGCTAGGACAATCCAGTCAGATGGGCAGCATGTAAATAATAATAATAATAATAATAATAATAATAATAATAATAATAATCCAAAATAATTGCTATATGGGAACAAGGTTATGGGCTCCAATAAGGCCATATAATGGTATGACAGGAACAAGGCCCTAAACGGCCTCAGTCCAGTATACCTGAAGGAGCGTCTCCATCCCCATCGTTCTACTCGAACACTGAGGTCCAGTGCCAAGGGCCTTCTAGCGGTTCCCTCACTACAAGAAGCCAAGTACAAGGAACCAGGCAGAGGGTCTTCTCAGTAGTGGCACACGCCCTGTGGAACGCCCTCTCACCAGATGTCAAAGAGAAAAACAACTACCAGACTTTTAGAAGACATCTGAAGGCAGCCCTGTTTAGGGAGGCTTTTAATGTTTAATAGATTATTGCATTTTAATGTTCTGTTGGAAGCCGCCCAGAGTGGCTGGGAAAACCCAGCCAGATGGGCGGGGTATAAATAAATTATTATTATTATTATTATTATTATTATATGACAGGTGCACATCTTGGGTTTGTATATGCTCACTCTACTCCAGGGGTTGGCAACCTAAGGCCCATGGGCCACAAGCGACCCACGAGGGTTGTTTTACCAGCCCCCGAGCTGCCCCCGAACTGAGCCGCCTGCTTGGCAAGTCCCCGCATGCTGCACTAAATCAGCGCGGCACGGGGTCTCGCTTTCGCGGTGCCAGAAATCGCATCTGCACAGATGGAGACGCTGGAAATTGCAGGCGCGCCCAGTCATGCGCGCCCGTGATCCAGCCCATGGAGGGGGCTCCGCGGCAGTGAACTGGCCCAGGCAAGGTAAGCCTTGCCAACCCCTGCTCTACTCCCTCTCCTGTTTTCCTCAGGGAGAAAGTGCCTTATAATAGGCCAACCAATTTGGGTATACTGAACTTGCTCTGTGCCCCCACCCAGTATTGTGTTCTCTCCTTTAAAAGAACAGGCTTAGACCCCGTGTGAGCTCAGGGCTTTATACAAGTTATAAAAGTGCTCTTAATCTTTGTGCCACTTGATTGTAAACAAATAACCTCCAAAAATGATGCACTCTTTTTTCCCTTTAAGTGTTTTCCTCTCTTATGCCTTCCTTTACATTGTCTGGTACTCTGCTAATCACCAATCTCTCCAAATTTATTTTTACAGATTAAAAATATTTTGTATCATACAGTTAAGGAAATGGTGAGAGCTTTGAAGATTCATGAACATGAACTAGAAGATATGGAGGAAAATTAAGTGTGCACGCTCTCTGTCCTTTTTGGGTCAGAAGAACGTATTTTATCGTTTTTTCTTTACGATAAAAGAAATCTACTCACTAATCTAAGCTGCACGAACCATCAGTGCCAAGAAAATATATTTGTTGTATTTTACTTGCTACTGACCTGCAACAAACTAGCTTCTCATCACAGCTGTTGTGATTTAAACGAGAGGGTTTTTTTAAAAAAGAAATTGGAAATCCTAAGTAGCACTCTGCTGCTCTGTATTATACTGTAAAAGAAATTTTCAAAATGTCAAAGATTTAAGATGTATTTATTTTTTTGCGGAAGAAAACACAGAATTCTATGCTCTATTGTTGATCAAATGTAAATGTGATTTGTACAGTTTGGTTAAAATAACTTGGATATTTTTCACTACATTGAGACAGTTACTGTGAGAGTAGGACACAAACACCAGCTATTGCCTGCATTTGGGATATTGCTGAAACCGCACAGCAGTCATGTCATGATCTGAAAATTACTGCCAAATAACTGTAAACTTTGTACAATATAAAGTATATAAAATAGATATTACAGACACTTCAGTATTTTATTGAAGCTATTCAGAGTACAATTAAAACATTTTCAAAAAGGTGTAATTTATTTAAAAATTGTCTCATTTTGGTAAAATTTATGTGAACTTTTAAAGCTAAATATTAAACTTAATATGCTATGTAAATATATACATATATACATTCAATGATGTATTTTTTTAAAACATTGGCTTGCTTTAATTTGTTAAAAGTGCAAGTGTTAAACATGCTTTGTACATTGAAAGTTGAAAGGGGTTTTACATTTTCCATTAAAAGGACTTTATCAAATGTTGTCTCATTGTGTGTGTTTTTCATGTTTTGTGGCACATTTGTTAAAAATGCACATGTCTGAGTCATTCATTCATTCACAGTGGTTGCAGATGTCTGTAATGTTAACTATTGTAAAAGACAGATTGTTGTGTGTTTAATTAGTGTGGATCTTTCTGCCCTCTCCAGGTTTCATATGAAACTGCTCACATGTGCTAGAGCACAGTTCAACTGGCTGAGCCAAAGAAAGTTTATCTAATGAAGAATAAAAAAAAATTAAATCCTTCCTTGTTATGTATTGTCGTTAATTACAGTTCAAATTACCATATTAAAAAACCTGGACTTTTATTATCAGTCAGGAAGATTGCATTTGGCAGACTCATAAAATATGACAAACTCCTTGACAAACTTTTGTGCTATGAAATGTTATGTAGAAGCTCACATTTACAAATAACAATTTAAGAGTTGAAGTCTTCACACGCTTTCCCCGCACTGGTGGTATAGTGCATATTTTACAATATTTTGTGTACTTCTGAAGCACAGCATCCCAATGACTGTATTTAGATGTTAATGGGTAATAGTCTTATTCTAAGTTACCCACATATGGGTAAGCAACATAAATGAAGTTTCAATCCATGTTAAAATTTACTATCTAATCACTTGAAAATGTTCTACTTTAAATTCCATCTGTAAATTGGACGTGACATTATTTAGCCAAAGTTTTGGCAAGGTTTTAGGCTTCTCTGTTAATTGCATCAGTTAGGGGCTAACTATGCATTATTGTGGTACATACAGCATGT
Source organism: Lacerta agilis (assembly GCF_009819535.1). Classification (NCBI taxonomy): domain Eukaryota; kingdom Metazoa; phylum Chordata; class Lepidosauria; order Squamata; family Lacertidae; genus Lacerta; species Lacerta agilis. The sequence goes on along the minus strand of NC_046316.1, from coordinate 24,199,552 downwards.
AGTTGGTCCTCTTAGTCAATAGCCAAAGGAATAAGAATCTTCACTATAGCCATATAGCTTTCATGGGGGAGAAAGGCTGGAGACTGGAGAGAGACTGCAAATGCCCTCTAGGTGGCTGATCACAACCCTTGTCCCTTTTTGTTGGATCTGTTATTGCTTTGCAAGTAGCAAAACCTTACCTTGACATAACAGGCCTTGAAGGAAGAGAAGGTTACAGTCTCTAGATGCGTGCGGAAGATTGGACACACCCTGAATTTTATGTGAGAGATCCTCACATAAATAATTAAATGCATCATTATGCTCACTCTGTAACAACTGCAATGTTTCCATAGTAACTAATACATTTTAACTAGGAAAGTGAGACCACAAACAAACAGAATATGGCAAATATTACATGATAGAACCACATGATCAAAAATTTCCTGTTTAGTCTGTTGCATATGTGTTTTCAGCTACAAGCTAGGCAATAGCAAAGGTAAAACACACAAATGCATAAACATTCTGCGGACTTAAAAAAAATAGAATTCTAAGGCCCAGTTCAGACATTCATTTATGTGGAAACAATCTTGGTCTGGTGGAGTTGGCAGGTTTACAAGGCAGTCACTTGATATGCTTGATAGCTGAAGACAGCACTGTATAGGGAAGCTTTTTAATGTTTCATGTTTTATTATGTTTTTATATGTGTTGGAAGCTGCCCAGAGTGGCTGGGGCAACTCAGCCAGATGGGTGGGGTACCGTTGTTGTTGGTGGTGGTGTTGCTGTTGCTGTTGTTGCTGCTGCTGCTTTAAAATAGGAGGGTGCACAAATTGGACCTTCATATTCCAATCTACATGGTGAAATAATGTCTGCTGTTTTCCCCCCACCGTATTTTGACTGTCACCACCCAGTTCTTGAGTTTCTGAACTGGGCCCGATATTAGTGTATGAAACTGCCTTGTGGCTACGAAACTATTGACTTAGGTAAATGCTGAATCACTGAAGCAGCAGAACTAGAGTTAAAAGAGGATGTTGGACTGTTACCATGTAAAGCAGGGATGGCTGACCTGTGATGCTCCATTTGATAGACTCCCAGCTCCCAACAGACCCAGCCTGCGAGGCATCAATGGTTAAACTCCTAGGAGTTTAACAACCACAAGCTGATCTGTAGTAACACAACTGCAGATTTCCACTTCTCAAGTAACTGGTTTAGCTCCCATGCCATATTTTATGCCAGGCTCCAGTTAGTGTTCCTTTGTTTCTAGTAGAAAACAAATGTAGATCCAGTGACCCTGAAGTCAGCCCATGCCTGATATAAAGTATTGGTTAATCTGTGTATCAGATGATTTAAAGACTGTTTCAAGCACACTAAAGCACTCTGCTGTTGATTTAAAAGTGCCCAGGTTCTGCTCATGCCTGAAAGGAAGTCACTTCTTGGCCTGCATCCCACCAAGAAACTTTCCATGCATGTGCAATGTAAGCGATAGTCAAATATTAAACAGGTTTGTTTAAGAGTTTAGAACTGATTATAGCAGTTCAGTGTCTCCTAATCTCTGTGTAACAGTGAGCTGTGGGTAGCTGGTGCTGAAGAAACAACATTGTCCTTTCCAGTGTACTGTATAAACCGTTTCAAAATCGTCTTTGCTCTTTGTGTTTCTTAGTGCTCTGGGATGCTTCCTTAATTTCTCTGCTAGAGCTAAATTAGTGGCTGTTTCCCAGTATTGTGTTAATAGATTTCTAGCTGAAGACATGAGAAAGATTAGTAAGTCCTTAAAATCTACATGCTGATGGGTCATCTATAAACAGGAATTTCTGGCCCTCACTTACTTTTCATAAATTGTGCTGTGTTCTTCAGACCAGATGGTAATTGTATACACCTGAAAAATGCAACTCGTGCTGGAGTGAACAGTAGTTGCTTCTGGTGGTTTTAATGCATAAGAGATACAGCCTGTTCAGTTCTGTGCCTTTCTTTACATCTGGGATAAGACAGGTGTAGCGGCAAATAGGTGGTACATGAACTTAGTAAACTTTTTCGCCTTCAGCACTCTTTTCCCATACTTGTTAAAACAAAGCTGCTTCTCTCTCAACTGTGTCTCTCCCAATCCTTTTATCTGTTGAAAGTAACATATTAAAATTACATGGATTGTTGCAGTTGTTACGATTTAACACCAAATTTCTTCCCAGGACTATGTATTTGTTATTTTGTGATGAAGTACAGGTGCCACCAATTTTGTTTTCTGTTTGCTTGGATAGCATGACTCATATTTTGGCAAAGTATGTGTCTGCTATACTCATAGACGTTATTTCTGTGGTCTAGCTACGACAAGTGGTTGCTGTGGTGAGCAAACAGGCAGAGCAGAAATGAATGTCTGGTCCCCCCTTTTAAATTTGATAGGTGCAGAGATCTTAAAAATCACACACAACTTCCAGGTTCAGTCTGTAGTGGGTCCAGCACAGCAGTGTCCTCATTGCCATCAAAGAAATTCCATCAAGATCTGCAACTCAGAAGCAGCAAAATTGCTTAAATAGGATCTATTTAATTATGATTGTAGCATCATGGATTTGGTTTCCATTTTGTACATATTACATTGCATACTGGGGATTTAATGCCATAGAATACTAATATTCCTACAAATAATAGTAAACCATTATGTGATGTTACATAACATTTTGGTGTATAGCCAAAGGATGTAATGTCATGGGTCTGCAGTATGTTGAACTTTGTGATTTTAAGTTCAGAACCGCTGGGGTACTGTGTAAAGAAAACAGCATTGTCCAGCAGATGGCACTCTTTGTATAATATTTCTAAATACTTAGTCCTAGCTACTAGGAAGTAACATAATATTGCGGGAGCAGAATTTATGTGCGGCTTTCTCTCATTTTTGAATAAACAGTTATTCCACCAGAGCTAAGAAAAGAGGCAAGACTCATTCTTGAACTGTGACCCAAAGCAAAGTGTTTAGATTCAGCTGGAAGTAGTAACCAAAGGAAGCAGTATCAATCAAAAATGCTCAAGTGTGTGGCGAGAAAGCCTGTCATATTCCCCTGTCTTGGAGATAGCCAGTGAAATTGACTACTGCACTTCAGGAGCATAGCTAACTGGAGGCGTTTGTTACTACTAGTTTAAATGACTGCATCAGAACAGTAATGTAAGATTTAACAACTACTATTAGCTGAAATAGCCTAACCCACCTCACAGGGTTGTTGTGAGGCTAAAATTGGGAGGGGAGAATCATGTACACCACCTTAAGCTTCTTGGAGAAAAGGGCGGTAGATAAATGTAATAATAATAATAATAATAATAATAATAATAATAATAATAATAATAATAATAATAATAATAATATCTTATGCATTCAAAGGGAACCCTCCAGCCACCAAAAATGGTGGGAGAGTTCTCAGCACTGTTTCCAGATGCAGGCTGGTCCCTGCTGAAGGCAGGATGCTGTGCTATAGCTGGGCCATGACTCAAAACACAGTAAGCTGTTAACAGAGTGGATTCCTAGCTGGGGCCAAACAGGGTGAGTTTTCTTCTCCATTGCGGTCTGCTTTTGGGCTTGCTTGCAATACCTGAATTGCTACCATCGAAAGTGGACGAGGTTGACATTTGGTTTGCTACAGCACAAATATTGCTACTGAGAATCCATGCATAGTTTCATTGTTAGAACTCTTGATTAGGTTCCATCACTTAACTGGGTAGTGATGCAACTCACAGGGTAGAAGAGCATGTATCCAGACATGGAACATTTGGACATCCATGCAGAGTACCTGCTTCGTAAATATCACCCCACCTGAAGCCATTGCACATTTCTGCCCAATGTGCCCGTGTCATATGCCTTTTCATGGGTAAGGTAAAGGTAAATGACCCTTGGAGAGTTAAGTCCAGTCAAAGGCAACTATAGGGTTGCAGCGCTCATCTCGCTTTCAGGTTCGGGGAGCCCACGTTTGTCCACAGACAGCTTTCCAGGTCACGTGGCCAGCAAGATTAAACTGCTTCTGGCGCAACGGAACACCATGATGGAAGCCAGAGCACACGGAAATGCCATTTGCCTTTCATTATGTGGTAGATGAGATTACAAATGCTTAATCCCTCCTGCCTGCCCCCAGCTATCACTAAAAAGTTATAGGAACTGAAACTTAGTACTGCAGCTTCAGAGATCTGAAAGAGGTGGTGTTCAAGAAAAAGATGCAGCCCCTACTTCCTTGGCAATACTTGGAACTGCAATAACTGGCTAGGTAGTACAGTGTCTGTATTGTTTCTAGGCCAGGCAGAAGTCCTTCACCTCAGCTTGCTTAAAGATGCAAATGGCTCCCTCAATGGGTTAGCAACTGCAACAGCGTCACCCCCTGCCTGCTCAAGGAACATATGGGGAACCCAAAGTCCAACCAGGTATTACTGACTACAATTCCCATCATCCCTGCTCACTGGTTATGCAGGTGGGAGTCCACAGCTCCCTTTTATAAACTAAATTGCTTCCAGTGCTTACTGCTTTGAAAGGAACTGTATCTCAATGCGCAAATACATCACCACAGGTTCCCTGCCTGGCCTCTCTGATTAAAAGGAACTCAAATCATGGGATTGAGAGATTGCTGTTAAAGGACGGTCTTGGAATTTTACAAGTCAGAGGTGATTCTGGGCTAGATGGACCTGTGGTCTGACTCAATATTCATCAGCTTTATGTGTTCAAATGAACAAGTAAGATTCAAAACTGACCCAAACTTTTTATTTTCAGTCAAGTTCTGGCAACTGCCGTTACTTCCATTCATGCATCAAGGATTCTCTTCTTCGTTGTATTTGTTTAAAACGATCCTACTAATTTCATATACAGAACACGCACATTATTAAGCACCCTGATTATGTAAACAAATCAAAATTTCAATAGAACTAAAATTTGGTTCCTTAAAATAAAATAAAAAAGTAGTAGTAGTAAATTTAGCATCTCTCCTGATTGGCTGGAAAAGCATTTTTAAGTCAGGAGTGCAAAGTGTGGCACGTAGATCCATACTGTGGAGGAACAGAAGCAACATCCAATCTATTGACCTGGTTTGCATAATTAAATTAATTAAATGCATGATAGAAACCTTTTTTTTCCACTGCCAAAATGGTCACGCTCTGGCCCACACCACTTAGGTTTTGCATTATTTATGGCATTAAAGAGACATGTTACATATCGCATACTCAAGACCCCTGCAGGATCAAGTTGCTTGAAAGTCTCCCCTCAGTCATTTGGCTTGAAGGTGGGGAGGAAGAGAGAGCTTAGCTTTTACCAACAATGGTAAACAGTCAGCCCTGTTTAACCGATCCAATAGCATGCATATTTTTCACAGTGACAAAGTCACTAAGATATTCTCCTCAGTAGGGTTGTAGTTGGTGTTTTGTACCTGTGAATCACAACTGTACTGGTGGGTTTCCCTTTTTGGATTTGCTGAGCTACAGGTGAACATACATTGTGGTCTCTACTTAGCTGTTCATCAGTCCTTTCAGTATATCCTCCGAGAGCTCCAACAGAGGGAGCTCGGGGGACGGAATGTCCAGAGGCGGAAGGCTGGGTATCGGAATGTCCTTGGCCTTCCCAGCATTCGTCGTAAATTCTGCCAAGTTGAGGCTGACGCGGCAGCAGTTTCCGAATGCTGCTGCAGACCCCACAGCTCTGACTTCTCTACAAAGTCGGCATCGACATCTAGCTCCTTTTCTAGGGGGGATTTCAGGAGTCTGGCCCTCTCAGCTTTTAGCTGCTTGTTCTCTCGCTTCAATCTCTCGTTTTCAGCTAAGAGAAAGTCCACGTGCCGTTCTAGAACGGCAATTTTGGTGGCCTGCTCCTCAATTTTTGTCTTGTCATCCTTTGGGGTTTTGCTTCCGACGCACACTTCCAGTGGCTCCTTTCTTTTCTGGAACAGGAACAGTAGTGTGTCGGGGTCCCTATCCAAGACACCGTGGATTGCCTGTGCATCCTTCTCTGGGGAGGGGCTGTACTTCAGGCTAGCAGGAGCTGCCACATTTTGGTCATCAAATTCCTCAGTTGATGGCTTCGAAGAAGCACTATCCTTGTCCACAGCCTGCTGTGTCTTTAGCCTCTCTTCTCTTTTTGCTCTTTTCCATCGCTCTTGGATAAGTAGAATCTGTTTCAGGTGGCTCTCCCTTTGTAATTCCAATGATAGCTGGGCCTGTGGAAAAGACGAAAACAAGGGCTGAGTTTCTCACCATTAGAGCCACCCTTAATTACACTGAGGGGGGGGGAGTATTTGATCCCCTGTTAAATTTGCCTGTTGCCCTCTGACGAAGAAATGACCAGTCCATAATTTTAATGGCAGGTTTACTGTAGCTGTGAGAGACAGAGTAACAACAGGAAACCCCCAGAAACCCAGAAGACAAAAGATTGATGTGCATTATAATGAGTGAAATAAGAAATCATCTTCTAACGCCAACTATTTTCTAGAACCCTGGCCAGTGAAGGATACAGAAGTGAAACAACATCTGCATCCTCTTATCACACATCTCTCCCCAACCATTTCTTGCCTTTTCAGAATGGGGTGGGTTGTCATAGTCAATTTTTATGGTTATAGAGATAATGACTTACTACTAGACTCGCTCACTGTAATTTGGAGTGTAATCTCACCTGATCCGATTGTGTCAGCTTCATGGCATCCAAGAGATATGCTGAATAAACCACAAAATGAGAAATGTTTAGGTCACAGAGAAGTCACACTGAGTTTAGATACAATGATGGCTTCATGCACACGAAAGCTTATACCAAGAACAAACTTAGTTGGTCTCCAAGGTGCTACGGGACAATTTTTTTATCCAGATATGTACACCACGATCCCACTAAGTGTGCCTATGACTGTAAATCTACTGCAATATTGATGAAGACAGTATTGACAACAACAACAAAAACAAAAAAACAACAACCCACCTTAAAGGGGTTGTGTCAAGGAGCTAGTGATTGGAGAAACACTTTCTTGCAAACAGACCTCTTAAACCTAACAATGAACTGCAATTTGGCAGTCAATGCCCAGTTTTGGCACTCACTTAGCTACCATGTAAGAGGCTCCACTGCTCTAACTTGGGATATTCAAGAGAGATAATTGCATTATGTCCTTGACTACTGATTTTCTACAACCACCTTGATCTTCATGTATTTTAGTTCCCCGTGCACATGTAGGCAAGTAACTTTTCTTCTGTATAAGGCTTACACCAACTCCCAAGACAACAAACTTCTGCCCCAGCCAGGAAAATCACGCCTGGCTTAACACACATTTGCACTTGCTTTGGCGATGAATAGATGATTGCTACTCAGGCATACTTGGAGGACAGCATTTTCACACAAGCTATACAATGCTCTTTTTGTTAAATATGCACCTGCTGCCTTTTTGTGACAAGAAATCGCTTCTTCGTACTTCCCTGCAGTCAGCAAACGGTCAGCTTTCCTGCTCTGCTGATGAGCCTTCAAAAGAAAAATAAACTTATTAATTATTGGAATTTTTTACTATTATTTAAGCATCTCTAGTTACTTCAAACTTTTGCATGAAACAGACATGTAGATACGCAAAAGGCAGGCAATGCAACAGAAACGTCAGCTGTCTCAGGTTCTGTGTAAGATAGCTTGGCACCTCAGTATAGAATTATGATAAAGCTGGTTGCTTAGGTCATTTGCCTCTGTGATAGCCTTTGGTATTTTCACACCTGAATGCATAACAACAGTGCTCATGTACACACACTGGACCACAGTTCATGTATTTTTTTAAAAAATGCTAAACAGTGAACAAATGAAAATGGTGAGTCTGGCCACATTTAGACATGGGGGGGGGTGTATTGCATCTGACTGCCACATGCAGTTTGAGCCCTGAAGTGATTTATTAGCTGCAGCTTCCTCTTCCTTCATCTGATTCTTCCTCTTTCACATTTCTAAGCTAAGAATTAATAATCGCCTAGAAGGTAACAAAAAGGCACTAAGGTTTAGTGGAAAGGGCTGCATACTGAGCAACTCTGAGGAATGCAGCTCTGACCAATAGCACACAGCTATTTCTCCAGTAACAATCAAATAGTGCAGTTATAAGGGGAAAATACAGCCAATTTAAACATACATTTCTGCTTGAAAATTACCAAAAAATGTGTATATTCAGTCACAGGCAAAATTTAATTGCAAAACAATTCAGTGTTAATACAGCCTGACCCTTTCTTTTTCTGAGGAAAGACGAGTGAATGCTAAGACCCTTTGTGAGATGCACATTTGAATGTCATGGCAGCTTGAGGAATCAATTTGAGTCTCAAGAAAGACAGGCTGCTATGGGAACAGAAAACATCAGCATGTAACTTTGTCAGAAGAGAAACAGGAAATATTGAATTGAATTTATTATTTCAGTCACAGACCAGTTCCAGCAACAGGAGATATTATTCTTAGGTGGGTTTTTTGTGGGTTGATTTTTATTTATTTTTTAGAGGCAGGCCCTGAATCCAGTTTGTGCAGCTGTTCTGTCCCTCTCCTTGCCACATATGGTATTAGGGAATTTCTGGCAGCAAACACAGGAGTTGATGTTGGCAGATTCCAGCAACAGAAAGTACCTGGCGCTCCTTCACAACCAACCAGACAAAGCACACTGAAACAGCTGCTCTGCAACAGGTATGAGTGGAACTAAAAAAAGAGAGTAGCAAGAACACTCACTGACACTTCGCAAGAAAAAAAAATTGATGATGATTTCCTTTGAAATCATGCTGCCAACGACTAAAAGTTTGATGATGAGAGACAAGCTAGCAGATTTACAACAGGGATAAAATGAATATGAGATAATGGATGCTGTTTAGTAACAGCATGGTACAGTATTGCTGACAAAAAAATACATAGATCTGGAGGACATCGTGGATGTCCTTTAGTTTGCACCTATTGTGAATATACTGAGTTTATGTGAGATATGCATTTACTGTTCTTGGCCTACTCTTAAATATTATTTAAACAGAAGAATTATTTTGGGTGGGATGCAACTTAAGTTTTACTCAGAGTGGCCCATTGGCCTTGCTGGCTGGGGCTGATGGGATTTGGGAGCCAAACAACCTCTGGAAGGCCATAGGTTCCCCTTGGCTTAGTCCTTGTTGCCTTGTTCCTAGGCTCACTGTTCCTCCTCAAGAGCATGGTGTTTCCAAAGTAATCCAGACCCATTTACTCATGTAGAAGGATTTCCTATTCAACACCTCTACAAATGGCTGTAGAAATAAAGAACGTGAATAGTAGTTTTGCCACGTCAAAAGTACGAAATAGTGCCACATTTGGACTGCACATATGAGGGTTTACATGCCTGTAAAACCCCATGTCTTGGGATGGTCCAATCTATGCCGTGAACCACCCTAAGATCTGTGGATGAAGGACAGTATACAAATAATAATAATAATAATAATAATAATAATAATAATAATAATAATACCAACTGAAAGAGGCTGGGCTGGCTTAAAACTATGCCCAACCCACTGGCCCTCTAGCTGCCCAAGCAAACAATAAACTTTGCATTTGCCACTTCAGTCACCTGAGCTTCAGTTGAGGCACATACGCTTTGATTTTGCCACACTTGTTTTCTGTTTTGAAGGAACTTTGTTATTGCATGCCTCTTTCCGTGAATCATGTGTTGCTGCCCTCATTGCGTCATCACATCCTGATTCTGTTTAGATAGCAAACTCTTCATGATTTGGACAATGGGTTGCACTTTAACCTGCCTCTTGACTTTGCCCTTAGATAAATGTCCTCTTTCTGCATGATTCAAAAGTAACTTGTGGTCTTGTAGTTCTTTTCTTTTCTGTTATCTGAAGAAGTGTGCATGCACATGAAAGCTCATACCAAGAACAAACTTACTTGGTCTCTAAGGTGCTACTGGAAGGAATTTTTTAATTTTATTTTGTTTTGACTATGGCAGACCAACACAGCTACCTACCTGTAATTGTAGTTCTTTTGTGACCCTCACCATTCTGATTATTCATACAAATTGTGGCTAAATATTTATACTTCTTTAATCTCGCAAGCTTTTTAGATATGGTGCTAAAGCAAAGGAAAGAGAAATGCCACAACTTGTACTGATTACCACGGAACTGAATGGAGGGAAGCAATTCTATTGCCCCTCCATGTTATTACTACTTTTCCTTGACAAGCTACCGCCTATTTTAGTCCACATCTTCTTAAACCTAAAAAGAGATACTGAGCTCTGCAGATTACATATGGTTTTGCTGGTCTACAGCCAAAGTTATAGTTGGACGGAAGCCCAAGTATTTTGTGAAGCTTCTGAAGCAAGCATACTTAAATCAGCACTAGATGGCAACTGGCCCCATCTATCACAGCAGGCTCACATATAAAGTATAAGTGTTTTGCATTCCTGGCCATGCTGTCAAATTTGCTGACAGTTTAATGACCCTTCCAAGCCAGCAACATTTTGTTGTACGCCCAATAAAACTACTCAGTACTAGTGGGCATCCAGATGTAATCTATTACTTCTAACAGTCGGTTCTATTTATTTCCTCTAGGCACTGATCCTGAGGGCTGCATTACACACAACTTTCATACTAATGTAGGAGAAACTTATATCTATGTACACTGTAATGTGTGGAGACTGTACTCGTCTATTTAACCACAATACACACCAGCCTGCTTAAGCCAATGAATGAATGGGGGACTTCAGCTTATAGCCACTCTAATATATCAGTGCAGTAAGAATCACCCGGGACGCAGGTGGCGCTGTGGTTTAAACCACTGTGCCGCTTGGACTTGCTGATCGGAAGGTCAGCGGTTCAAGGCCCTGCGACGGGGTGAGCTCCTGTTGCTCGGTCCCAGCTCCTGCCAACCTAGCAGTTCGAAAGCACGCCAGTGCAAGTAGATAAATAGGTACTGCTCTGGCTTTGCCAGAAGCAGCTTAGTCATGCTGGCCACATGACCCGGAAAAACTGTATGTGGAAGTGGACAAACGCCGGCTCCCTCGGCCTGTAAAGCGAGATGAGCGCCAGAGTCATCTGCAACTGGACTTAATTGTTAGGGGTCCTTTACCTTTACGGTACCTCTAAGAATCATACAAATTCTGAATTGCATGTGGTACAGATTTTCTAAACACAGTACTTTGCCTTTTCAGCAATGCTGATCAAATACCAACCATGTAACAAAGGGAGAAGAGCTGCTTCACACCTAATTGTTTTTCATGTAGAGATGTAGGAAAGGTATTAGGATACACTTCTGTAAAGACAATTGCCACACTTTTTGCTGTGTGGTACATGAAGTAGAGTTCAATTCAATGGATTAAAGCAAACTGTTCTCTCCAGTGTTTTCTATTTCTATTCAGTGTCCAGCACACAAAAAGATGGTTGATAAATAGTGGCGAAGGTGACCATCTCTTCACCTCTATAACGAGCAGATAACAAACTGATCTCTTTTGACAGGGCTGTTGCAAAGGTAACACAGGTGACTCAGCTTATGCTTGGGTTACTTTCCAGAGATAGCGCCTAAAGCAAAATTGTGAATGGTCTAAACACAATGGGTTCAATGGCAGATGGGAATTCTAAAGTTTTTCCCCCCAGTCCCCTTTCCATTATTTTTATTTTTATTTGTCAAGCACATAAAGCTGAATGCAAACAAGTTAAATTCACATTAGTTGCGAGTTACCTGTATATGTGGAGTATTTTAAATGCTCAAAAGCATCATTAAAGTATTTGTGTACACCTATATTCATCCAGATGGTGTATAGTAAGATGCACCAGGACCAAACCTGGCCTTCTGAAAACACTGCCTCCTCGCAGATGGCAACCAAAAAGCAACTGTGATGTGGTAGCACTGCAGCAGTGTCTATGGCGGCTAAACTCAATGACAGGGAACTTCAGGAGGTGGAAGGGTTGGGATTTTAGCCCATTGCAAATCCTTCTTAAAGTAGTCCTCTATTAAAATCTGGTCCAACTGGATTAGCACTGCAAGGGTGCCTTTAACATAGCAGATGGTTCCCACAAGCCCTTGCCCATTTGCCCACAGCATCTAATATTCAGTACTTCTGAACACATCTATTTAGCTATGATGTCTAAATTAGCTACTGACTGCAAAAAGGCATGTACCGGTACATGAAACCTGGATTTCCTACAAATCAACCTGCGGGAACCTGAGGCACTCCAGATGCTGTGGGAGTCTGCATTAACCCCTTACCACTGGACATGCTGGCTGGGGCTGAGAGGAGATACAATCTAACAACATATGGAGGGCCACAGGTTCCCCATCCCTTGTTTGAAAGAATATAAGTTTCATACATTGACCTGGGATAGCTGAGTCATAGAATCACAAAACTGTAGAGTTGGAAGGGACCCCGGGGTCATCCAGCCCGACACCCTGCAATGCAAGAATCTTGATGTGTGCCCCCCCTCCAATTCAAAGCCATACTAGACCCTGCTTAGCTTTGCAAATGTGCTAGCAGTTTTACTGCTGCGCCGGTCAGTGGAGTACCGCTGTCTTAATCTCAGGGCCGTGGGTTCGAGTCCCACGTCAGGTGAACGATTCCTGCACTGCGGGGGGCGGTGGACAAGATGACCTTCATGGTCCCTTCCAACAATCCAATGAGCCTATGATTAGGAAGGCAGAAGTAGGCGAAGGCACTCAGCAGCTAATAGACAGAACCACGTAACAGGAAGTCCTCAGCGTGTTCTCGCTTGTCCAGAAACTCATTAGAGGACCAGAAATCCGCCTCCTTCGACCCTTTCCACCCCCGCAATTGGGGGTGGGGGATTTTGTTGTTGTTATTATTATTATTATTATTATCATAATTAGATGTTGACATTATTATTATTAATTATTATTATTACTATTATTATTGTGGTTATTATTATTAACAGCCTAACTTACAGGGCTGGTGATTACTTTTACCACACGGTAACATCCATAAAGGGTCGGACACACTGCCTTCTCCCCCCCCCCCCCACCCCGGTTATCTATCCTTTGCCCATCCGGCCCGCCAGAAGGAAGCGCGAATCCGGCCGGCCACGTCAGCTCGCCATCGCGGAGCCCACACTCCGCTCGGCGCCACTCACCAGGTTGAGCGGGCCCTCCATCACCTCCATGGGCGGCTGAGGGCACATGGGCGCTGAGGCGGCCTCTTCGCCGCTCCGGCCCGAGCGCCCTTAGCGCGGCCCCGACGGCAACCAGCCTGCTTGTAAACACCGCGACGCCGAGGCGCTTCCGCCCCGCGCGCCCGCAGTGACGTCAGCGCGCACCACGCCAGCAGGCGAGGCGGAGGCGAGGCCATTTCACCACGCCCGGTCTCGCGCGCGGCCGCCAGTTCACGTTGCGACGCCCCGCGAGAAGACCAGCCGTCTCCTTGGTAACCGGCGTCCAACGGCAACGGTTTTCCCTCACAAAGACGACTCGCAGGCGTTGAACCGCCGCCGGTCAGCTGCGGTAGCGCCAAGGGCTGGGGCCGCTGACTCAGTGCTGCGATCTCCCTCCTCCGCTTTCCCCGCAGCGCTTCAAAACACCCCAGCGGTTTCCACAGACCGAAGGTTTAGGCACGCAGCGAAGTTCGGCGATTCCAGGCAGCTCGTCCGTTGAGCTCGGTGTCGCCGCTCTGACTGGCAGCCACTCCCTCGAGCTGTCCGGGGTTGAGTCTGGCCCCTTCCTGTGGCTAATGCAATAAATAAATAAATAAAATAACCGCAACGCTCTAGAAACTGGAGAGCAGGAGAGAGAGAGCGCGGGCTGTACTTGTAAAGCGCCTTCCCTTCCCCCAGGAAGCCTGGGAAATGTAGTTTGTTAAAAGGTGCTGGGAACTGTAGCTCTGTGGGGAGTAAACTCTTGGGAGAGCGAGGGGTGTGCTCTGAATGCGCCTTATGGGCATCATTTATAGTAGCAGGTCATGAAGGAGGTCATCAATATGTGAACTGTGAAACCAATACCACTGTAAATATCTTTACTTAATTCCTGTGCTTTGGATGAGATATGGATACCTGGGTGAGATTTTAGTGAAGCAAGAGCCGTGGGATGCTTCAATGAGTTTTTAAAGATCTAGCAACATGCACAGTTGGGTGTGCAAATGTTACTTTCTGCAACTTTTGGGATAATGATGCTTTGCATTAAAGTTTGAGAATTCAGTGAGGTAACAATCATTTTGTTTTCTGTCACATCTTACTAGACTGCAACACCCATCATCCCTGACAGGGAACCAGGCAGAGGGCCTTCTCGGTAGTGGCACCCGCCCTGTGGAACGCCCTCCCTTCAGATGTCAAAGAGATAAACAACTACCTGACATTTAGAAGACATATGAAGGCAGCCCTGTTTAGGGAAGTTTTTAATGTGTGATATTTTAATGTGTTTTTAATCTTTGTTGGAAGCCGCCCAGAGTGGCTGGGGAGACCCAGCCAGATGGGCGGGGTACAAATACTAAATTATTATTATTCTTATGACTATTTACCATGCTGGCTGAGGCTGATGGCAGTTGGAGTTCAGCAACCTCTATAGGGCCAGTGGTTGCTTAGCTGATCAACTGATGGTGACCACAGCCATATTTATACCCTCTTTCTGAGAGCCAGTGTGGTGTAGTGGTTAAGAGTGGTGGACTCGTAATCTGGGGAACCGGGTTCGCGTCTCCGCTCCTCCACATGCAGCTGCTGGGTGACCTTGGGCTAGTAACATTTCTTTGAAGTCTTTCAGCCCCACTCACCTCACAGAGTGTTTGTTGTGGGGGAGGAAGGGAAAGGAGAATGTTAGCCACTTTGAGACTCCTTCGGGTACTGAAAAGCGGGATATCAAATCCAAACTCTTATTATTATTATTATTATCATTATTATTATTATTATTATTATTATTTTGAGGCTGTTTTGTTTGTGGTGTATTAACGTGAAAGGGATTGGTTTTTGATTGTTGCATCATAAGTTAAATCAACAAAGAGCATAGAACCTTAAAGATGAACACATTTATTATGGTTTAAAAATTTTATAGGCTAGATTCCACTTATCAAATGCATGAAATCCCAGTTGACAGGTGTGTGTGTGTGTGTGTGTGTGTATGTGAGATGCACACCTCCACCGTCAGAGCAATGTGGGTCAGAATACCAGGGCTTCTCATAGGCATCTGATTAGCCACAGTGAGAACAGGATAATCTATATATATAAAACGCAAGTGTCTCTGCATCCAGTCCCTGTGTCTCTGGGTTTGCGCTACTGAGCATGTGCCCCACAGAAACAGGGATTGGAGCAGAGAGATCGGGCTGGGAGCAGCGGCGGCAGTTGAAGCGGCAGTTGAAATGGAACACTGGCGCTCCAGAGGTTGAAGGGAGGCCGAGAAGGGAGGTCACACTGCCACTCTCGCTGCTGGGCAGAAGGAGGAGAACCGGGGGGGGGGGCGAAGCATCCCGGGAGATGATGCTGCCGCCTCCGCCGCCTCACCCCCCTCGCTTCCCCACCCACCGCCCCACACTCTGAAAGGGGCTGGGAGCCCTACACATCCGGAAGGAAACCTGTTCTACCGTCCCCCAGCCCCACACCACTCCAGGGAAAAAAGCCCCCTCCTATCGCCGCTCTCCCTCGGCCACCCCTTCCCCCGGCCAGAAGACCTCACCACAACGGCGGTGGGAGCTCCGCAGGAACCTACCATTATGGCTGCTCCCAGCCCTTAACTCCGTTCCCTCAGCAGCAAGCGCAGGCCTAGCCCGCCAGGCAGCCCAGACCGGAGGGGCGTGATTAAGGCGGGGTTCTGCTGAGCTCGAGCTCGGCGTCGGCCGTGGGTGTCTGCGGCAGCGTGTTATTTCTGGGCGAGTGACAGGCATGTGGAGAGCATCGCGCGCGTGGAAAGTGGGGGGAGGAGGAGGAGGCAGCAAGCCATGCTTCGTGCAGTAAGTATGTTTAGGACAGGAACAATAAAAGGAAACACGCCGTCATTTCTCCCTCAGGAATCTTAACGCCGTGTAGGGAGCGCATGGTTTGCCCTGCTCCCTGCACTTCAGGACCTTGGGTTTTGTGTCAGAAATGTTCTAGCGCCCGTTATTTTAACGGGTTTAAACCACTAGTGGACTATATCAGGGGTCAACAACCTTTTCAGCCGTGGGCTGGTCCACTGTCCCTCAGACCATGCAGTGGGCCGGACTATATGTTTTTTTTGGGGGGGGGGGGAATGAACGAATTCCTATG
This sequence comes from Lacerta agilis, assembly GCF_009819535.1. Classification (NCBI taxonomy): domain Eukaryota; kingdom Metazoa; phylum Chordata; class Lepidosauria; order Squamata; family Lacertidae; genus Lacerta; species Lacerta agilis. Next base: position 24,183,457 of record NC_046316.1, on the reverse strand, counting down.
CCCCACAAATAACCCAGAGATGCATTTTAAATAAAGACACATTCTACTCAAGTAAAAACATGCTGATTCACGGACCGTCTGTGGGCCAGATTGAGAAGGCGATTGGGCCGCATCCAGCCCCTGGGCCTTAGGTTGCCTACCCCTGGACTATATGGACCACTGGTCTGATCCAGCAAGTTCTCATGTCACACAGAAAAACATGGAGATAGAGTAATAAATGTAAACAGTGAGGTCAGGTGGAAGCAAAATGGGGTGGGGTGGGGAAAACTGCCTGTGACAATTATATTAACATAAAGGTACAGTATGCAAAAAGATTTTGGTTTTGCTGCAACAACCTTTCACAGATACCCTCAGGAAATTGTCATATGTTACACTTCTTTGAATTTTTTAAAAGCATTTTTTGTGGACAAATAAGTGCAAATCATTGGTAAAAGGTAGGTAACTAATCAACAAAACATTATTTACTTGGTTAACAGAGTTACTTTTAAAATAAAATAAAAAACACTCTGGAACTGTTTGCCACAAAGAACAGAAAACATCAGGGGCAGATATAATGTGAATAAACTGCATGTGTGGTTTTCCCCATGGTTTGATTTGCCTTTTAGTCGAAACCAGCTGCAGGTTTAAGTAGAGGACGGTAAAAGGAAGGCCTACTTAAACATTCCCGCCCCCCCACCCCAATAAAAAACACAAACATCCTGAGCTGCTTTTCTCCAAATGGCCAGAAAAGGTATAAGCTCTATGACATCTTTCAGACAGGTTCATCCAATACATAATGGGTATTTGCCCTAACCATTTTGAAACAGTACTCATATCTTTCTGCTAAGTACACATGGGAGAGTCAGGAAGAAGATAGTGTAAGTGTTCTGGAATTCCCAGTTAAGCAATTTAGTACTTACTTTATCATTGATATATTTGAACTTGTGTAATTTGTAATCCTATCCTCTAGGTGTCTTCAGTGACCAGCATTCCTTAAAAGACAAAATTACTGTATGAAATAATGACTACTGTAACTACAAGCTATATTCTAATTGGTATGAAAAGTTTTATGCTTAAATGTTGTAAAACAGTCCACAATCCTGCCTTAACTACACATAATGTTATTCGGGTTACTTGCAATCACCACTCTGCTGTGGTTCCAATGAAAAAATGACCTTTGGCTTCATATTTTTTTTAGTTGGGGGCTGAATAAATTTAGACTGCATTATTTCCATGTCAGTTACTTATGTGAGTAGACCTGTAAAGAACTGCACTGCATGTTTACTTCGTTTATAAAGCAAGTCCCCCTTGAATTCATTGAGACTTATGCCCAGGTACAGTAAATGGGGATTGAAGCCATATTATTTATCCATTATTTCTTACATAATATTAATTATCTTCTTAATTATATCCTAAATTATTTCCCTGTAGCTTGTCCATGCTCAGCACTTGAATTATAACCTGTCTTGAACTGATTCAACATTTGTGGTGAGCATGTACGTTAAGCTGTAAGCAGTTCACTGAAATGATTCCTAGATTAGTGGAGGGCAAACAGTAGCCAGGACAGCACTTCATCTTACTGATTTATTTAAATGTATGTTTATACTGTGATGTTGTTGTTGTTGTTCAGTTGTTTAGTCGTGTCCGACTCTTCGTGACCCCATGGACCAGAGCACGCCAGGCACTCCTATCCTCCACTGCCTCCTGCAGTTTGGCCAAACTCATGCTAGTCACTTCGAGAACACTGTCCAACCATCTCATCCTCTGTCGTGCCCTTCTCCTTGTGCCCTCCATCTTTCCCAACATCAGGGTCTTTTCCAGGGAGTCTTCCAGGACAGCACTTCATCTTACTTATTTATTTAAATGTATGTTTATACTGTGATGTACAAAGCATTAAAAACAAAGAATTCAGTAAAACACTGCTCCAAGATCAAAACAATAGATAAAACCTGAAAACAGACTAAAAATATTACCTTCCCTGGATAAATAAACATATTTTGGGCCTGGCAGCTAATATTGATGACAAGCAAGCCACCAATAGGACATTCCATAGCTGGGCACTACAGTAAAAAGAAAACCCTCAACCACGTTGATGTCCACCTTATCCCAAATGGGAGGTGCACACAGAGAAGAGCTTTGGTAGATTATTTTAGACAAGTGCCTAGGTTCGACTTTACAGCATGTTAGCATCCCATGTTAGTAGTTAAAGGTGCATTTCCATCTGCTGTCTTGCATCATTCCTAACTCTGAAGGGGTGGTTCGATTTTCTACTCTATCTCTTGTGTACAAAAAGAAAAGAGGAAGGTCAGTTAGATGGTGAGATACAAGCATTGGCAACTGTTCACATGCTTGGGTCTCTGGATGTTTGCTTTGAGGTACCAGGCAGTTTTATGTATCCTAGGGATTATAAAGAGGTACTGCTTCCTTGTTATTAGCTCTTAAAACTTACACCAACAACATTTTGAAATAAACTGATGCCTCATCTTGCAAATACTTCAGCTTCCTTCTTTTTCTCATTCAATATAAAATAGATAATAGTAACACATCATGCTCAAGTTTGAGTTTAGCAGAGAGGAAAACAGGCATGAGGGACCTTCGTTATGGCCCATTTATTTATTTATTTATTTATTTATTTATTCTAGGAAATCAGTAGAACTCTACTCATGTAAAAACATGTAAAATACACAAACATTTGAGTTCAAATTCACTAGCTTGGAATTTGTGACTTCACAATTTAAGGTAATCAGTTAGCATACTGGGTACATGTACTGCCTTTGTGCCAAGGCACCCAGGGTAGTTTGCAATTTTAAAATACTAAAACAAATATATGAAATAAAATTTATAGTTGGTGCTGTGACAGGAAAGGGGAAAGTCCAACTGGGGTAGGCCCTGATACTGTCTTTGCCTGTCTCCCCCTTTTGCTCTTATTTTCCCCCAAATTCAAATTTCATAGTGAACCATGGGTTTGGAGCCTTAGAACCTTATTTTTGCATCCAAAACTTCAGTTTTGTGAAATTTTTGGTTGCTTCCAGATATGTGGGGGAAATTATTCTTGCAAATCTCTTGGTGAAAGCTTCAACACTTCAGATCATGTATATATATCAGTCCATATAACTTACCTGCTTGAAGCTGCCCTGCATTTCCTTGACAAGCTTAGAAGTGATCACAATTTTCTCTTTTTCTCTTCAGTATGCAGCTTGAAGCATACATTTGGGCTCTGCACATTAAGTTTTTTTTAACATACTGACATGTTTAGTTGTTCAGTTTTTCCTAAGGTGCATTGACTGAAGTGTATTCTTTGAAAAAGGGCTGCATTTTATTTAAACTGCTACATATTTTATTGCCTGAGATCTGACCCACTCTACTAATTAAGCAGCATCTTTTGATTATCCATAGACATGATGCACTTACTAATACAGCTGCAGACTGATGAATTCTAGTTAAATTCTACGTAGGTTGGGTTGTTAGATACAATGGCAGTCAAATTGCTACTATCAAGCAGCTTACATTTCTCTCAGCTTTATTAGCTCCCTTCCGCTCTTTGCTGACTGAACTGCAGATTTGAGATTGTTCTGGAATAAACAGATGACCTTGTTGCAAATCCAAAAGTATTGATTCATGGTTTGAAGTATCTGGGTTTGAAGCAGACAAAACAGTCCACCTGAGAACAAATTACTATATTAATAGGGTAAATTTATTAGAAATAACACAGATGTTCTTTGGGCTTTTCCCTTTCCTTGAACTCGTACAAAAAATTGCGGAGATTAAAGAAAATTCCAAACAGGTAGCCGTGATACGTGAAGTTACAGGGAACCAGGGAGAGGACCTTCTCAATAGTGGCACCTATCCTGTGGAATGCCCTGCCATCAGATGTCAAGGAGATAAATAAATACAACTTTTAGAAGACATCTGAAGGCAGCTTTGTGTAGGGAAGTTTTTCATGTTTTATTATGCTTTTATATCTGTTGGAAGCCGCCCAGAGTGGCTGGGTATTATTATTATTATTATTATTATTATTATTATTATTATTATTATTATTAGTCTGGTGTAGCAAGAATATTTTTTAAATGAAGGTTTTCTATGGCATTAATGATTGTGGACTAGAACACACTTCATCAGATTTGAAGTGATTTTGAGAACTTATAGCTTGGTCCACATGCATGAGGAGTTTTTGTAAAAGGCCAAAAAAAATACGATCTGAAGAGAAAACAGAGTATGGAGTTTTTGGATAAGTGACACAACACTGGCTGTTTAGCTGAGCATTCATTTCAATTTGTTTCTGGGCAGGTTCAATGATGCCTCGAAGCAAGTGTGATCCCACACTTTCCAGTCACTTTCTTAATTGCAAAAAATCCTTTTGGGGAAATGCGCTAGTTATGCAAGACCACTCAATCAACAATAATTACACAGCCTGAAGTTGCTGATATGTGACTGAATCCCACCCCAAAATAGCAGCACTCTAGAAGCACCCTCAGCATGGATTTTTCCTATGAGATGATTGCAGAAGTCACCTGGGGGGTGGGAAGAGAAAGTAGTCCTCTGAATGATTTTTTCATCCAGTTAAAGGGTTTTTCTTCTGGTACACAGTGGTATTTGGGAAATTAAATATAAACCAGATGCCCATGTTGCATTTTGGGGTTGGGGAACTTTTTCAATCCAAGGGCTTCCTTCTGGGGTGCCTCCCAGCAGCCACATGCAACTAGAGGGCAAGTCCGGAGGCTAAAGTGAGTGGAGCAATGACTAGAAATGTTTACCTTTGTACAGTAGACTACTGTACTTTTTATACGTGTGTACTCACACCTCCTGGCAAGCAAGGGTAGTTATCAGAGTTCAGTTGAGCATTCTAGCCAGTGAGATGCAAGGAGGCCAGTAAGGAGAGTCCCAAGGACCAGATTGAGAAGCCTGGATGGCCCCTCACTCCTGCTGCATATCAAAATACAGTTTCTTTCCAACAGTAGCTTGCCTTGGGTTGCTAAATTGCCATGTTTGGCTCTGAGTAAAATGAAAACATAGGGGCACGGGTGGCACTGTGGTCTAAACCACTAAACCTCTTGGGCTTGCCGTTTAGAATGTCAGTGGTTCGAATCCCCTCAACAGCAGTTCGAAAGCATGCCAGTGCAAGTACATAAATAGGCACTGTTGCAGCAGGAAGGTAAACAGTGTTTCCGTGCGTTCTGGTTTCTATCACGGTGTTCCATTGCGCCCGAAGCAGTTTAGTCATGCTGGCCACATGACCCAGAAAGCCTGTCTGGACCAATGCCAGCTTCCTCAGCCTGAAAGTATAATGAGCGCCGCAACCACATAGTCGCCTCTGACTGGACTTAACCGTCCAGAGGTCCTTTACCTTTACTTTTACCTTTTTTTAAAAAAAAATGAAAACATTATTTGGTGCTAACCTCAGGGTCCCTTCCAGCTCTACAATTCTATGATTCTATGACTTATGTGTACTTTCAGGCCCTACAAGCATAGTTATAAAGATCTGGTTCGCCCAAGAAGTTCCTCTTTTGAGATCAGTTGCAAATAATCGTTTACAGTTGAGTCAAGTAAATGCCTCTTGGAAGTGATTGCCATTTCTGGACCTCTTCTGGTATTTTGGAGTTGATTTAATACAGTGTGACACGTTCCAAAGGAAAGCAGAAATAGATGTGTATTCCATGGGACATGAGAATATACTATACAGAATTGCAGGAGTTTCCCACTTGATCATTTGCACAAGAAGTTCTGAGATTAGGAAGTTCTGAGATTATCTTCACTTACCTGAGAGTAAGCTCTATTGAATTCAGTGCAACTTACTTCTTAGTAGACACACACAAGACTGCTGTGAAGTTCTCTTTTGTTATATGGCAAATAATAGAAATAGTGCTGTAATTTAACCAGTATGCTAATTTTAGACTAGATAATTTTTAATTATTAGGGCTGCAAGTTAAAGGCAGACTTGCTACCCCCTCCCTCTGGCTATTTCCGTTTTGGTTTCCTTAAAAGAAAATGAAAAATAAATGCTGAAAATGACCTATCCTAACAATGTATTAAAGCTTTTGTCTATTAAATTGCATGTTAATCTCACACTTTTTTCAATATCTCAAGAAGACACTTATATTAGATTTTGAGAAGATGCACAATTATTTAAATTCAATTGATTCATCAGTTCAAAGACAGATGATTAATCAACAAGTTTTTTTAATTTGTTGATAGCCTTTTTTTAATTAAGGAAGTATTTGTTTGTTACTCTTCCAAAGAGTTCTATTGAAAGTTTCACAACCATGTTAGGAGAAAGTGTCAATTTGCCTCAAATTGGACTATTAAAGACCAATCATTGTCCTACAGTCCCTGTCATTTAGGAACTTCCTGCATCCCCAGTGTTGTCAGAGTGGAATTTTGGAGTAGGAGGAAAGTGTTTAGCTGCTCTTTTACCTGTTGAAAGCATCTTTTGACAGACACGATGAGGCAGCTCCATTTGACTGTTGCCTCCTTAAGAATCAGATTCTTCAGCCCACACTTTGCTTGGCGTTGACTACTCCTTTATTGACTCTTTGTGCCTTTGAATTTTGCCTGGACTGTGCATTTTCTGTTAAGCACCAGCTGAAGACAAGCTCCTCAGTTGTGGCATTGTAGAAAAGCCCACATAACCTCCCACACAGTGACTTCCTCAAAGAGAAAAACGGGGATGCCTTTTTCTTTGAAGAAGCACTTTTCAAACAAAAGGGATTTCCCTATGTGCTGATGGGACTGCCCATCTTTTTCTTTTTCTTCTTTTTTGCCACACACCGGCAGCAATCATGCTGCTGTGACCAGCTGAATTTGGAAAGCCTTCAGGGTGAGCAAATTTCAGGACTCTTCTCTATCTAAGCATCTATATATGTAAAAGCTTTCTTTGGGGAGGCAAATCTATGAAGCATATATTAATTATGCTCTTTGTTGTTAGGGAGAAAATTAAGAAAATGTTCTGTAAGGGACCCTCCAGTTCACCTTTCTAGTGACATTCATCTTGATTTGCTTCCACCAAAATATCCCAGGAGTTGAAAATTCTTTGTTAAGGAATTCCCAAGTTCTTACAATTTGCTGAGCAGAAAATGGGCTATTAAGCCTGTTTATATCTGTAGTATAGAGATGCCCTTATAATTTTTGTTCCATCCCAAGGTGGGTGTGTTTTGTCGCTTACTCACTCTTGGTCAATTTTTTTTTAAAAAATTATTTGCTCAACACACAACAACAAAAAGACAAGATAAACCATAGAGAAAATACCATCAGTCGCCCCATACATAAAGAATTAATATAAATTTCATAATCCTTAAACTGTAATGGTCATTTTAAACCCGACTTCCCATCTACTCCATAATTCGAATTACAATTCTTTACTGCCAATGCATGTTGTTACTGTCATCTCAAATCGCATCAAAATATGTTAAATCATATAACTAATGAATGATATTGCTGGAATTATTCAAAAGCAGCTACGGATTTTAAGTCAGTATTATTAATTTTCAGATATATTTTAAATACTTTCCATTTTGAAATGAATTATTTCCTTGGTTTGTTCTTTAGTTTTTCGGATAGGCTATCTAGGTCAGCATAAGCAATCATTTTTGGACCCACTCTTGTCTTGAGGGAAACTCTTGGTCAAAGTAGATGCAATAGGTCAGCCATATGCCATCGCGCACCCCATATTTGACATGGTGTAGGAGGGGGTTCTGTAATTTTTACTCAACAGGGAGCGAAAATTAAACCCTATGCCTCTCCCATCTTCCTTGGTTGGGCCCAATTATTTCAAGCAGTCCTGCACTACCATCCTTGCCCAGTTCACTTCTAGTATCAGGGCCAGATTGGGAGAAAATTACTTGAAGCCACAGAGTACAGTGAGGTAAGAGGGTATAGTTTTATTTCTTCCTTACTCATATGTGTCACTGGCTGTAAACATGTGAAAACAACAAGATGGCGGACCAAAAGGTGACTGGTGTGATGGATCCAAACTCACAATTTAGAATATTAATTTTAAAATCTCAATACTTCTTCATTTCTAAAAATTCCCAGGCAGCACTCACCGCTTGTGCTTAATAAATTATGGTGGTGGTGATTATGCCAAGGGCATAGATTCTAAAATCTAAACAGAATAAAGAGTTAATCTGAACACTTTCTGCCCACCACAGAAACCCTTGTTATGACTTTTGCCCTAACTTCCCATTCCCTTCCTCCAGTTTGGAAACAGGGAATGACATGAATAAAACCCATTATAATTAGCACTGGCACACATAACTGCTGGATCTCCAACTCGGCTTTGGTGTGGGAAGAAAACCAAATGGCTGAAGTTATGAGAGTCCCTTTTCCTTGAAGCTGCTCTTCCTCCATCTGTAACTCTCCCTTGCGAGTTTTCTCCTCAAACCATCAATACAACAGCAGGGCAATATTACCTCATCAGTCATGATTTACTTAATGTTTTCTGAATTTAGTAATTTTTGATTAAAATTTAATGCGAACATATCATATCATACGCCACATATATTATTGCAGCCATTAATCAAGTAACCTTATTAATGAAATGTCGGAAGGCTGGGTGAAAAAACAGCTGAAAGCTTGATATATGTTTGGCACAGTTCTGTGAGTGATTACTGGGGGCGGGGGGGGGGTGCATTGAAGCCAATTGTACCAAGCTTCATTAATATACATTTACCATCTTCTGTGTATTGTATCATCAGATATTTTAACCTTAGTTAAGTCTGATCCTTAATTTGCTGAAAGACACTAAATATTAATAATCTTGAAAAATACGAAGTATATGGTTAGCTCACATAATGCCAAAATGATTCATGCCACATCTTAATGCCTCTGTAGCAAAATATGTACCAGGAAGGTTGTCAGAGCTAATGGATCATTTTTTGTATATATATGTGTGTGTGTTTTGTTTTAGGTGGAATAGCAAATGTTTTATGCATGCCTCTCTAAACCTCAAATTAAAACAAATGACACGCTATTTTTACTTTCTTTTAAAAGGGGGCCAACACAGCATGACTGGATTCATCAAAACAAGTACACATTATAAGAAATGCAGAACCGCCACCAACAAAGCAATCTCAGAGCCACCCCTCACCACCCTTCCTATATATGTAGTTTCAGGACAAGGTTGTGTCCTGTTGTCATTGCACTATGTGTTTTCCTGTCCATGGCTTTACATGGGCTGGCAAGGGTGGGTGGAGAAATGAAACTTACTCAGTGACGTCAGGGCATGGGGTAATTCGTGCTACATGTTATCAAGGTTTGGGAAAGGGGAGAACTCAGCACAGGGCTGCCATTTGCACTAGTGTTCTTAACATGTGTAGTTGCTGGAATATTACTCGGGGCGGAACACAATACTCAGCTAGATGGACTATCCCCACCCCCCACCCGAGCTTCCATTTTGGTGGAAATAGTAATTTTCCTCCTCAGAGAATAGCAGATTTACAGAGGGAGTCACATCAGAACTACAGCATGTGGTCTTGATCCTGATTGTTCCAATTCCCCACTCCCCTTTTTATAACTGCTGATTTAAAATGTAAAAACAATTACATATGTTGATACAGGCTCTGTTGATATAATCTTGGGTGGTGGTGTAGCATTCAATTTTATTGCACAAACTTTGTGGCTTGCTCTGTCAAAAAGTATCAAGAAACTTTGAATCCTGTAGGATTAGTCTTTTCAAGTGTCAGTGCAAAAAAATTAGCAATAGTATTTTTTATTTTATTAAATTGATTAGTTGCTTGCAAGTCTCTGAATGACTTACATAACTTTAAGAGCATAAAGCACAATATAAAATCAGAAACAAAACCAATACATGCCTATCCACATAAACTGCACCGCATTCAAAGGTTAGCTTATAATAACTATTACAGCTGTTACCATTCATAATTACTGTCCTTTTGGAATTACTGTAGCTTTCTTTGACTTTGCAGCAATACTTGGAGCTAACTAATTCCTCAACACAGTTGCTTTTTGTAAATATAGGTCAGTTCATTTTGCCACTTGGTAACTTGAAGGGAATATAATTAATGTTTTATTTCTTGTTGGCCGACATGTCTGTTCAGAAGTAAGCTCTGTTGAGTTCAACAGGAGTTGCTCTCAGATTGGCAGCTGAAAGTTAACGTGACCCATAAAAGAACAAAATATTTGTGTTGTTTAATTCCCAAGGTTTATGTCTTGGTTCACTACAGATTGCAAAAGAATGAAAGGCACGTTGTGCTTTGGATGCGTATCAAGTCTCCCTATTATAATACCTGAAAATTTGTACGGCAAAGGAATCTTTTCCTGCTAGACATACCTTTTGCCAGGCTGCTGATATGAAGGCCTGTGGGAGGTGAGTAAGAACACCAAAGCCTCTTCAATTGTTATCAAATAGCTGTTCATAGAGAGATGTTCCCCGAGTTTGCTGCACACAAAGCACATCCCACACATTATCATTATTCATTCTTTTGGCTGAAGAGGCTTGTTTTTCCACAGATGGGCTCTTCCTGTTTGGCATTCGTAACCGTGGACTGCTGTTCAGTTGAAGAAAATACGTCATCTGTCTATGAACCGAGATTTTCAGCTGATTCATGATGAACGCCTTTTGTTAAGTGTAGCAGAAAGTGGTGGTGGTGGTGGTGGTGGTGAGGGCAAGAACTACCATCAAGGCTGAAATAGAAGTTCAGATGTCTTCCCTACCTGTGTCCCATACAGTGCATGCAAGGAAAAATCCAGATATGGTTTGATGCCTGCCCATCAGAGGCGGTTTCAGGGGAGAGCAACCAGTTCAGCTGCCCTGGGCACTGCCCTTGAGGGGGCACTACAGCAACGCTGTAGAACAGAGTGTGAGAGGCGGGGGATGAATTTTGGTGTCACACAGGGCGCTGCTGAAATTTGAGAGCCTGAATTCTGCCACTGCTGCCCATTCTTAAATAAAATTAATAGAACAAGCAGCCAGAAGCTATTCCTACATAAAGGAAATGTGTGTGTGTATGTTTTATCTTGCTTTTTAATAGTTAGCAAAGGTTGTTTGTGCCCAAGAGAACAAAATTTTGAACTCCGCTAAATTTTCTTGTAGTTAAAAGGGGAGCGGGGGAATAGAAAGAAGTGACTCAGGAAAAAAGTCATCAGTAAAACAGCATTGAGAGATAATTTATTTGTGGCATTGCCCTGAATTTTGAAGAATAGTAGCTAAAGCAGCGTTCATGTAGTCCCATAGGAGCCAATTCCTAGGGGCTGAGGTCCCATAAAATATTTGAGGGGACTGCCTCCCCCCCAAGTTGATAGGCATTGCCATTCAAATGGTGTGCACACACCACATTTTGTATCGATTATTTGGGGCAGGGTTTACCTGCCCCCCAATATTTTATTCAAGTTGGCACTCCTGTGTATTCATAATAATTAGTGAATGTTTTGCATCAGAACACAGTTGCCCTCGTGAAATTCAATAGACGCTTTGCATTTCCTGCTGCTCTGTAACATGCTTTTTCTTCAGCCATCAGCTAGTCTGCAATGATATAAGAGCTTCATCATCTGTATGGACAAAGCCTTAAGTATGTGCTCTGAATGTTCAATGTGGGGCACAGATGATTGCATTAGTCAGCATAGCTTTATTTTTAAACTTGCAATTACTACTCCAATTTCACGTCTTTGAGAAGTTCAGAGCTACTTGAACTCAGGGTGGAAAGCACAATGAATTAGTCAATAATACATTGAGGGCTTTGGCTTTGGGTGGCGGCAGTGGAATTAAAGTTCTGGGAACTTTGGGGTTTGTTTGTTTGTTTGTTTGCAGGTGCAGGAGTCCCAGTCTGAAATGTGCTCACAGTAAAAGGGCAAAGGGTCCTGCTAGGATCCTGACTGAAAGTACCCCTGCGGAGGTTCATCACTCATTTCACATGTTGTTTGGCCCTTTATTTCTCTTCTAACTTGGTGTGAAAATATACCTGGAAGCTTTGGTGAACTGGATGTTGCCTAGTAAATTGAAGTAGCATAAGAGGTCTTATGTGTTCTGAGTTCTTAGGTCCAAGAGGTGAGAAGATGGCCTGTTGTGGACCAGGTTGCTCTCCCTTGGAAGGAGCTGGTCCTTAGCCTGGGGGTAGTCTTGGATCCAACACTACCTCATAAGGATCAGGTGCCTCATTGGCCAGGAGTGTCAGCTGGTTCTCCCATTTTGGCCCCTTTTGGAAAGAGGTGATGTGGCCACTGAGCTCCATGCCCAGTTTGGATTATTGCACTGCACTGTCTACATGGGACTGCCCTTGAATACTATGTCAGCTCCTCAGCAGCTGTCTCACAGTTTTGGTCTCCCTTTACATGAAATACAAGGACAATAAATAAATCATAGCCTCAACGTATGGAGAATGACAAATTGGCTATCCTTACTGTAATACAATTCACCATATACATATGCTTATTGCTGTAGCTTTAGGTCATTTTCTTTTAAAGGATAAATTGACAAATAAATTTAATTCATTGATTGCTTCCTCTGAAGCATCTCAAAGAGATTTCGCAAAACAATAGAAACTTACTTCGCCAAACTTTTATTAGGCATTACGAATATAGGCCATCATAAAACATCCATATATATAAAACTTAAAATATATACAAAAACAGCCATGTAAAAAACAACAACAACCTAAAACAGCAATTTAACATGAATTTTACTATCTAACAAGCCCATTGATCCATAAAATGAAAGCAATAAACAACGTACTGCAGTCACAATCAGTCAGTAGCTGAACTGGGTTCCACACAGTCACACACAAAAAAGAGCCGCAAAAACAGAAAATAAATAGCAAAAACAGACCTCAGCGTAACACTCAAAACGGAAGTGTGGCACTCAAATCGGAAGCATAATACTCAAAACGGAGCACGTTCAGCTTCTGAAAACAGTTTGCAAACCGGAACACTTACTTCCGGGTTTGCAGTGTTTGGGTTCCAAGTTGTTTGAGTACCAAGGCGTTTGAGAACCAAGGTATCACTGTAACAATTCATTGAATTTTCTTCTTGCTAAATAGTGCCATTCACCACTCTAAGAGATACTATTGACAAAAACTCAGCCACCCTTGCAGTTACTTCCAGGTTAATGTCAGACAGATAGAATCTGATATTTTCATTGTGTCGTGATGTTAGACTACCCAAAAAAGGAGATAGCACGCATTTGCATAGCTGGTTGTACAATGGACAGTAGAAAAGAATACCGGTATGTTCTACAGTAAAAACACACACTCGCGTTTAATGTCCCCAAACTGTGCAACAGGTGGCTGTTGCCTGTTGAGAAGTATTGAGTGGAAGGCAGAGAGGCCAGTTGTAGGTGGAGCCGGAGCCAATGACAGGCAGAGACAACTAATTCTAGTTTTGTCCCCATCCTCTTCCCTGCTGAGTTCTACCAGGGCAAAACTGACACTAAGGAGGAGGAGGCTGACAGCCAGTGCCACCCCCAGAAAGGATGCAAGTAAGGAGGCAGGAAGGTGGAAGCAGGCTGAGGGCAGGCTAAGGTTGATGGGGCAGTGACCCATTTCCCATAATGAACCAGCCTCCTTTTGCAGTGATGCCCTGAATATCTTTACTCAAATCAAGTCCCAATCTTCGTCTGAAGTTGGAAAGGATAGATCATAATGCTGTAATTTCTAGCAACGTTAGAATCTCTACATTCCCAGTTGCAAAGCTTTTCCAGGGTAGTGGAGGGCAGCTGTTTGAAGAATAGGGTACCTATAAACACATTGAATGACTTATCACATATTCAAAGTTATATTTATCCCTGAAATAGATTGTGGCCAGCTGTAAAGTTTGCACAAATTTGTGAAATATATTTTAATATCCCTGCATTAGAAAGGAATTATTGCTTTTTAATATTACAGGTAGCCACCTATCCCCTCCTGTATAGATACATTTCTTGGGTGATTTCATTATATGCTTAATAATGCTACCAATAAGCTCAGATTTCCTTTGAATAAAAATGATTGGAAACAATATCTACCCCAAAGCATCTTTAATGTTGTTAGAGAAGGGTAGGAGTAAATTAAGCGGTATTTAGCCACCAAAGTCTTTAATTTCATTGCATCTGAGTGGGAGTGAGACATTATGAGGTCCAATTTAAAAAGTCACTAATGTTTTTACATCTGAGTAGGAGTAAATTAAACAAAATCAGTCCTGAACTGCTAATATCATTTTAATTGAATGTCATTCAGTTTCTAGCTGCTGCTACTTTACAGTGGACGGTGAGATGGCTATGGCACAACTGTTGCCAGCCAAGGTGCCACGGCTACGAGAAATGAAACTATGGTTATGTGACAGGCAGGACAAGGACTAGAATTTGGTATTGGTGTAGAAAACCCAGTGTCCTTGCATTGAAGTCTGCATGCAACCATTTAAAATACTGCACAAATAATATCTAAACTGCCAAGCCCAGTCATTATTACCAATGTACATTTTACAGCAGAAACCATATAGAAGATGGGTTTTTATGGAGGCTGAGAAGTCGAATGAATAAATGAAATTAGTTTGACCATGTATAATTCATGGTTTGGCTCAGTGCTGGGATCTTGATAGCAGGAGGAATTAGAGGTTGTGCTGTTGCAAGTGTTCTGCAAGCTCAAACATTTCTGCTTGCCCAATGGAATGATCACCCCCCCTTAGCGTACCAATTTGGGGGCACCATAAGGGGGGACAAAAGGAGGAAAAGCCCCATGGTGCTAACAGAAGTCCTGGCACAGGCTTCCACTAGTTGAATCCAACCAGCTAGTTGAATCCAACTCTGTAAGGCAAACTATGCACACACTTTGAATTTATTTATTTTTAATATATTTTTTGCAAAAGTATACCATACGAGCAATTAAAACTGAATCACAGGCCAGGGGGTGGGATTGGGATTCTACCTTTCGTTTGACAAAGACACTGAACAAACAGCAGACCTTTAAATGCTGAAAGCCAAATTGAGATCCCGCTCCACTAGTGATGAGGGTGCCTGGCAGCCTGGAAACGTTGGGTCAAAGTCCTATTAATTTGTATGAATATTCTATGTTGCCTCATTGTTGAATGCATTGAACCAAATTCAAGAGTTTCTGCTAGCTAGCACAGTGGAGTTCCACCCAGTTTTGCCTCTGGCACTGCCTGCCAGTGGTATGTGACCCCCAACCCACCCACCCCCCGAAGGGAACTTCCCCTTTGGTTTGATAAAAGTTCCCCATATCTGGTTTAATACTCAGGGAAATAAAACGCTCTCCAGGCAGCTGTTGGATCACTTCATAAATGCAAGTAGGTAAATAAAACATTTAGGGAAGTGTGAAATCCAGAGAAATAGTGTTCCATATTAGCCTGGGAGGTACTGTATTACCAGATACGATTACTTTGCTTCAAAATGTAGAGTGAATGAATTCCTTGAGCATCCCTGCCCATCATGTGTGTTTGTGTATGTTTTGAAGTTTTGACTTCTATTCAGTTCAGTATGGCTTGTGCAGCAAAATATTGTGGTGCATTATGTCCATGAACAGTAACTTAGTTTGATATGAATTGAATATCCTTCTTCATTCATCTAGGTGAATGACAAGATTCCCTTGGCTAATGACATTTGGATATACATTTATTCAATTTTGTCGAGTGCTGTGGTTTAATATATATCTATCACATCTAATTCTAGCAGCTCCTCTCTAACATTGCTTTATAATTTTGGAGAGAGTTTTCGGGTCTTGAAGTAGGGCAGGCAGCTTTAAGAAACACTGAAGGCATCGCAACATTCATAGCTACATTCATCTGACCTTCCCTCTGCCCATAGACCCCCGGGAACTGTAGTTTTATGAGGGGAGTTAGGGATATCTAAAAGAAGAACTGACCACACCTCTTGGCTTGTTGTGGGGGGACATCAAGGCAGTTGAACTGTTATAAAATGGACACAAGTTTGTAGTATAGCTCCACCATGCATGTATCCTATGGGCAAGATGAATGTGTTAACCATAAGCTGACATCACACCCTGTGTAGGATGAAACACTGATAATAATTTTTGAGCAAAGATTTGTTAATGCCAATGCACTCCCATACTAAAGCGAGGCTCTGGTTTACTTGGCTATTGAGCATTCTGGAGCAAGTTCAGAATCCATACCAAGCATGCCAAGCACATTTGTTCATGCACCCTCTCTTTCCCTGAGGCATAAAAGAGTGCCACAGCTGGCTGCCCATATGCTATGAAGCCAAGTTCAAGAGTGTGAACAACCTGGGTCCAGAACACTTGAAGGGTTGCCCAATACCCCTGCTTGATCAGCGAGGTCTTCACATTTCTTTGAAGCACATTTCTTTGAAGTACACTCGAAGGACATTCCTCAAAGAATTCTGGGCACTGTAGATTTGTTAAGGTTTGCTGGGAATCACAGCTCCATGAAGGATAAACTACAGTGCCCAGAATTCTTTGAGGGAAAGAATGGACTTCCAATGTGTTTTCTGTTCTAGGCACTAACCCAGGGCGGGGGGTCCTCTCTGAGTCCTGTGTCCAAGCCATGGGGGACCCAGGGTTTTGTACACCACTTCAGATGCCACTCTTATTTGAGAAAGAGCAAACAAACTTAAACACAGGTCAGCCACTGATTTCAGTGTTTGCAGAAACCGAAAGCACTTTCATTCAACATGCAGAGCTTCTACATCATTTATCCCTTGATACTGTTGGACTACAACTTTGCACTACTGCATTGCACTGCACTGTTTGTTTGTTTGTTTGTTTGTTTGTTTGTTTGTTTGTTTGTTTAATTGTATATTGTGTTTATGTGTATGGTTATTATGTATTTTGTAGTATAGCTCCACCATGCATGTCTCCTATGGGCAAGATGAATGTGTTAACCATAAGCTGACATCACACCCTGTGTAGGATGAAACACTGATAATAATTTTTGAGCAAAGATTTGTTAATGCCAATGCACTCCCATACTAAAGCGAGGCTCTGGTTTACTTGGCTATTGAGCATTCTGGAGCAAGTTCAGAATCCATACCAAGCATGCCAAGCACATTTGTTCATGCACCCTCTCTTTCCCTGAGGCATAAAAGAGTGCCACTCTTTTTGTTTTTATGCAAATTGAAACAAGTTTTTATTGTACTTTATGTCTGCGGCTGATGGAAGTTGGGAGTCCAACTGCAGCTGGAGGGCACCACATTGGGTGCCCCTAGCAATGAGCATAGAAAGCCAGAATTTTCCATAAAAGTGGCAGAGTTGCAGGCTTATGTCAGCGATACCTAAAAGCTCACTATATCCTTGGTATGCTGCAAAAGAGGCAGGAAGACATAGTAATAATAATAATAATATTTATTATTTGTACCCCGCCCATCTGGCTGGATTTCCCCAGCCACTCTGGGCGGCTTCCAACAGAAACCAAATACAACAATATCAAACATTAAAAACTTCCCTAAAAAGGGCTGCCTTCAGGTTTTTTCTGAATGTCAGGTAGTTGTTTATTTCCCTGACCTGTGATGGGAGGGCGTTCCACAGGGCGGGCGCCACTACCGAGAAGGCCCTCTGCCTGGTTCCCTGTAGTTTTGCTTCTCGCAGTGAGGGAACAGACAGAAGGCCCTCGGCGCTGGATCTCAGTGTCCGGGCTGAATGATGGGGGTGGAGACGCTCCTTCAGGTATACAGGACCGAGGCCGTTTAGGGCTTTAAAGGTCAGCACCAACACTTTGAATTGTGCTCGGAAACGTACTGGGAGCCAATGCAGATCTCTCAGGACCGGTGTTATGTGGTCTCGGCGGCCACTCCCAGTCACCAGTCTAGCTGCCGCATTTTGGATTAATTGCAGTTTCCGGGTCACCTTCAAAGGCAGCCCCACATAGAGCGCATTGCAGTAGTCCAAGCGGGAGATAACCAGAGCATGCACCACTTTGGTGAGACAGTCCGCGGGCAGGTAGGGTCTCAGCCTGCGTACCAGGTGGAGCTGGTAGACAGCTGCCCTGGATACAGAATTAACCTGCGCTTCCATGGACAGCTGTGAGCCAAAATGACTCCCAGGCTGCGCACCTGGTCCTTCAGGGGCACAGTTACCCCATTCAGGACCAGGGAATCCTCCACACCTGCCCTCCTCCTGTCCCCCAAGAACAGTACTTCTGTCTTGTCAGGATTCAACCTCAATCTGTTAGCCGCCATCCATCCTCCAACCGCCTCCAGGCACTCACACAGGACCTTCACGGCCTTCACTGGTTCTGATTTGAAAGAGAGGTAGAGCTGGGTATCATCCGCATACTGATGAACACCCAGCCCAAACCCCCTGATGATCTCTCCCAGCGGCTTCATATAGATATTAAAAAGCATGGGGGAGAGGACAGAACCCTGAGGCACCCCACAAGTGAGAGCCCAGGGGTCTGAACACTCATCCCCCACCACCACTTTCTGAACACGGCCCAGGAGGAAGGAGCGGAACCACTGTATAACAGTGCCTCCAGCTCCCAACCCCTCTAGCCGGTCTAGAAGGATGTTATGGTCGATGGTGTCAAAGGCCGCTGAGAGATCCAGCAGAACTAGGAAACAGCTCTCACCTTTGTCCCTAGCCCGCCGGAGATCATCGACCAGCGCGACCAAGGCGGTTTCAGTCCCATGGTGAGGCCTGAATCCCGATTGGAAGGGATCCAAATGGTCCGCTTCTTCCAGGCGTGCCTGGAGTTGTTCAGCAACCACTCGCTCAATCACCTTGCCCAAGAATGGTAGATTTGAGACTGGGCGATAGTTGGCCATATTGGCCGGGTCTAAAGATGTTTTTTTAAGAAGCGGTTTAATGACCGCCTCTTTCAGCGGGGCTGGGAAGGCTCCCTCGCAGAGGGAAGCATTCACCACCCCGCGCAGCCCATCGCCCAGCCCCTCCCGGCTAGCTTTTATAAGCCAGGATGGGCAAGGATCAAGGAGACAGGTGGTTGGTTTCACTCGTCCAAGCAGCCTGTCCACATCCTCGGAGGTAACAGACTGAAATTGATCCCACGCAACTGGACTAGACAGGACTCTGGCACTCTCCCGCCCTGGCCCTGCTCCCACGGTGGAGTCTATCTCTTTCCGAATCTGAGCGATTTTATCTGCAAAAAACTTTGCAAACGCATTGCAGGAGATCTTGGGGTCCCTACCAGGCCCCGATGACGAAGGTGGCTCCGATAGATTCCGAACCACCTGAAAGAGTCTCCTGCTGCTATTTTCCGCAGATGCAATAGAGGCGGTGAAGAAAGTCTTCTTCGCCGTCGCTATCGCCACTTGGTAGGCTCGACGTTGAGCTCTAACCTGTGTTCGGTCGGATTCAGAATGGGTTTTCTGCCACCGGCGCTCTAGCCATCTCAACGATTGTTTCATCGCCCTCAGCTCCGGGGAAAACCACGGGGCTGTCCGGGCTCCATGCAACCGGAGAGGGCGCTTCGGAGCCAAACAGTCAATAGCCCTGGTTAGCTCCACATTCCAGCGGGCCACCAGGGAATCGGCTGAAAGGCCATCAACATGGGATAAAGTATCCCCTACCACTCTCTGGAAACCATTTGGATCCATTAAGTGGCGGGGGCGGACCATCCGAATTGGTCCCACCTCCCTGCAGAGGGGAAGGGTTGCGGAGAAGTCCAGTTGTACCAGGAAGTGATCTGACCATGGCACTTCTTTAGTTTCACTTTTTTTTAATGTCAGATCACCAACATCCATAGAGGTGAATACCAGGTCTAAGGCATGTCCTCGGCTATGAGTTGGACCAGACTTATTCAGGGACAGCCCCATGGAGGCCATGCTTTCCACGAAGTCCCGAGCGGCCCCTTGTAAGGTCGTGTCGGCATGGATGTTAAAATCCCCTAGGACGACCAAACTAGGTGACTCCAGGAGAACATCCGCCACGACCTGAAGCAGCTCGGGCAGGGAATCCTTGGTGCAGCGGGGAGGTCGGTACACCAAAAGGAATCCTGTACTGCCCCTATTGCCCAACTTCCAGAACATGCACTCAGAGAACTGGGTCTTCCCAATAGGACGCCTGGTGCAAACTAATGACTTCCTAAAAATCACTGCAACCCCCCCTCCCCGCCCAGATGGCCTGGGTTGCTGTGCGTAAGAGAAACCTGGTGGACAAGCAGCGGCAAGGACAGGCCCATCCGCTTCATCCAACCAAGTCTCTGTTACACATGCCAGGTCAAGTCCACCATCCACAATCAAGTCGTGGATGGCAGTGGTTTTATTCAACATTGACCTGGCATTGCACAGCAGCATCTTCAGGTCATGTGGGGATCTTTTCCAAACGTTTTTCAGAGCGGCAGCTAAAATATAAGCTTGGGCATTCTAATATACTGTAGAGCAACCTTAGTTGTGCCTTAACATTATCTCGACAGGCAAGATGAACAAAAGCTAAATGGAAAGAGGCTATGATGCATCAATGCTGGTCAATACGACCCATAAGCAACTGCAGTTCCTCGTTTCTCCATCTCATTTACTACACAGCTATCTCTCATTGTGTGAGACCGTGTGCCTCTAAAGTCGACTGAGTCCGGAAACAAAATCAATACCGAGGAAATCCTTTTGTCGTTTTTGAAGGCATAACATGTAAAGAAAGCTAAGTCAATATGCCTTTTAATAATGTTTCATGGAAATGCCTAGATTTCCCCTGTTGTGATATAATTAATTGAGCTGCCTGCCACCCACAAGGTATAGCCTTTCCCTTATATAATTCTCCTTTTGCTTAATTGCCGCTCACTTTTCGGTTCCATTTGTCGTGAGCTATTTCTTTCCCTCACTCCGTTTTTTATGGTTCTGGACGTGCTTTATACTTAGTTTTATCTTTCAGAGCTTTGGCTTCTAAATGTCAGCATAATTTTTCTGCCTTATAATATTGGCGATGTTATAACCATCCATCAGTCAAAGGAAGAGCAGAAGAGATTAGATACCATTTGTCTGTATTGGTTGCTCATTGTAATGACCTGGTGGACAACATGAACAGATAATCTGTTGCTTTGATGGAAACTAATTAGTCTTAGGACTGACAGCATCGGAATAGCTTTTGTGACATTGTTTTTTAAAATGATGACTACCTCACCATTACCACTGTTGATCTGCAGCTCAGGCGTGTTCTTCAATGATTTCCCTACACAAGTGGCAAGGAGGGTAGCTCTTCTTTTCATTGCCAAGATGGAGCCATTTTGATCAGAGCTCTTTCTTGTCCCCTAGTTCTGGACCTCATCCTTCATCCTCTACCTACAACTCAATCCTTCTCCCTTGTACCCATTCACTTTCTTTCCAAGTCCCCCCTCTTTGCAACTCAGTAACCATCACTGTTCTCTGTATCTGTGGCTCCCAAACCAGCAAGAAAAGTCACGCAAAAAACTCATGCAGGGACAGATTAGAGCTGTGAGAGCAGTTCACATGCACTGGGAGATGAGACGAGGGGGTACCTTCTCGAAGCCCAGTAAGCAAGGCACTGGTCTTGGAGAAGGAGGCTGACAGGGCCCTAGAGTCCTTATGCCTACTTCCCAAAACCTAGTTAGAGCTTTTTCAGCTTGGGGAAGGTGAGAGGGCTCTAGGACCCTGTTAGAGCCTCACACCTTCCTAAAGCCACTTGTCTCCTTACCTAAGGTATGAGGGCTGGTGGGGGTGCCATATTTTGGCCTTGCGCAAAGCGCCATAGTACCCAAATCTGCCACTGCTAAACTGTATTGGATTGGTCCTCCCTTGCACCCTTGTCAAGGAGCTGTACCAGCATCTCAGAAGCCAGGAGAGACCATGGACCAGAAGCTCATGTTTGCTTTTCAGTGCCTTTCACGCTCCACCAATGACTTCCTCCATCGTCATTGAGGTTGGGTCTGCTTTGCCTCCCCCCCCATTCGCCTGCCTCCCTGCCTTCTTCCCTGCCTCTGCTCGCTGCTTCCCCTTCTTCCATTTTCCTCCCTCCCTTCCTTTTTCCTTCTCCCACAACTCTTGCCTGCTCTCAAAGTCTTTCTTCTCTCTCTCTCTCTCTCTCTCTCTCTCTCTCTCTCTCTCTCTCTCTGTGTGTGTGTGTGTGTATATATATATATATATATATATATATATATATATATATATATATATATAAAATTTTTGTTATTACCATCTCCAAAATCACATTCACCTTCAAATATACCATTCCACCATTAATATCTTTCTCTATAATAAAACATTCAACAACTTCCCTTCTTCCCCTTACCTGGTTCCTTTGATTTTCCCACCATCCCTGCATATTCTTATATATCCATTTAGTTCACTTTCTCCCCTTATTCTTCCTTTATTATATATTATACTGTTGAATCTACTTTAATCCTGCTAGCGTTTTCACTTGTTTACAGTTATTTTTCATATACTCCACAAAAAATTCCATTCTTTGTATACTTGATCTTCTTGCTCTCTCTCTTTTTTACTTGTTGGACCTGCTGACTCTGCATATTCTATCATTTTTAATTGCCAATCCTCCTTATTAGGGACCTCACTCACCTGCCATTTTTGGGCCAACAAGATTTGAGATGCTGTTGTGGCATACATAAATACATTGATATGACTCCTGAGAATTTCCATCTGTACTGTACCATTCCCAAAAGGAATACCTCTGGTTTTGGAGTAAATGTTTTTGAAAACATTTTTTTCATCTCATTATATATCATTTCCCAAAGTCTTCCTTCTGTCTGAGCCTCACTGGGCACTCCACTCACACTTCTAATAGTGCTGCTGGCTGACTGGGGAGGGGGCCCTGCAGGGTGGCTGCAACAGCTCATACCAGCAACTGGATTCCTTCACTGAAGAACCCAGAGAAGTCTGAGCTCCTCACTCAACCACCCAGAGCAGTGGGGGAGCAGCCCAGGGAGTGGGCAGGCGGGCTTCCAGCCACTCTGAGCCAGAGTGGAGAGGTGAAATTTTTGCATGCCCCCTGGGCCTGCGTCTTTGGCATGAGCCAACCTAGCAAATCCCTAGAAACATGACTCGCTGAATGCCACAAAGGGAGCAACTATAGTGATGGTGTGAAAAATGCAATCTGAAAATCTAGGCAACAGTAAGAGTTGTGTTTAAATCAGGTGGCCATATACTTTCTTAGGATTTTTCTGGTGGTGGCATCTAAACCCTTAAAACACACATAATCCAAGCTATTTCTCACACAACCCAATCCTTTTTAAAAAGATTATCTATCTATCTATCTATCTATCTATCTATCTATCTATCTATCTGCTATTATGTTTTAATTTGCTCCAAAATCACTGCAGCATTTTTTTTGTTCTGGGGATGTTTACTTATGTATATTGGTTTAAATTGCTTCCTTTGCTTATTTTTGTGTGCTCTACCTTGGGATGGCAGATGAAAGGCGATGTTAAAATATGCTGTTTCCAAGCTCCCCCCCCCCAAATAACTGCTGTTAATAGGACTGGAAAAGTTGATGATTAGTTGAAACTGTCTGGACTTCATCTGCAGGACATCATGTAACAGCATCAACCGGTGCTTTGTCACAATCTGCAGCAGGGCCCTCATCCACTTTCCCTAATCACAGCCGAGGCATCCAATGAAGACAGAATGCCTCAGCGGCTAATTAGACATGGCAGCTTACAAGGAGCTTACATGCATAGCTAAAAAGGCCGGAGTGCTGGAAATGTCAAGCCGGTCTTTCTCCTTTCCTGAGTGATTTGCAGCCACCGCTGTACCTGGTTGAACATTAACACCACAGTTTGCTGATTTCCACCAATATCCTGCTACATGCAGGGATTGGGCTAAAAAGGAGCTGTTATTTATTTTTATTTTTTTGCAATGGTGGTTGCTCAGTGCATTATCCTAAAAAGGCATCAATCTCCAACCCATAGATTTCTTTAAAAAAGAAGAAAGAAAGAACAAAGCACAAGATGATCTTCATTATTTGGAGTGGGAAGGCTCTATCCATGCCTTTCCAGATTGATGCCACTATTCCTTTTCTTTTTGGAATATTGGTTTTCATTGGGGTCTTGAAAAAAGGATGTAGAGGAAATGAAGGGTCTAATAATATACTGAAAGAACCACTACAGCTCTTCCCTGCTTTTAAAACTAATAGCTTATTGGCAAAAAAATGCAAAAAATTAACCATCTATTTAGTAACAAAGGTCTGAATACATAAGGACAGATTGGTTAGTACTGTCTTTCAGTCAATCAAATGGATGAACTGTGCTCACATGTTAGAAGTGTGATTTCCCCACTTCTGTTCCATTTAACATCTTCTGGGTACAGAATTACATGTAAAAACCTCAATATGAACCAAGCGACATACATGTAGATAGCCTGCAGCTATTTCCAATATCGTGGAAATCCCACATATTTGTGCACAGCCCAGTTCTCTTCCCATTGTCCTGTACTGAGAGGGATCTGGGGGGGGGGGGGAGAGAGAAGTAGCTTGCTCACACATGTGAAGTGCTCCGAATCAGTTTGCAAATCCTATTAAAAAGAACTAGCAAGGGAGCTGAAAGAATAGAACACCCATTAAGACTTGACTCCTATAATTTAGCTGGGAGTAAATCCTATTGCTGTGGTGCTGTGGACCAAACCACAGAGCCTAGGACTTGCCGATGGGTTGAGCTCCTGTTGCTCGGTCCCTGCTCCTGCCAACCTAGCAGTTCAAAAGCACAAAGTACAAGTAGATAAATAGGTACCGCTCCGGTGGGAAGGTAAACGGTGTTTCCGTGCGCTGCTCTTGTTCGCCAGAAGCAGCTTAGTCATGCTGGCCACATGACCTGGAAGCTGTACGCCGGCTCCCCCAGCCAGTAAAGCGAGATGAGCGCCGCAACCCCAGAGTCCACAACTGGACCTCCCTTTACCTTTACCTTTAAATCCTATTGAACTTAATGGTGCCTACTTCTGGGTAGATATGCATAGGATAGTACTTTGCGTGGCCATGCGGAGTCCCCCAAACCCCGGGCAGCCCCTGAGGGAAATAACAACACGTGACAACGTTCTATGGGATTAAATTGGCCACAACTTTATTAATATTCAGATGTAGGGAGACCTTGGCTCAGCCACTGGGCGTTTATCCTTCCCAGCCCCCCAGCCGGGGTTCTGGTTAATATCAGGGTTATCCAGCATGAGTGGGGAGTGGGCTAACTCTGAAGAACATATGTTCAAGCAGATAGCCCCCCCACCCCCCCGCTGGAGGGGGAGGGCAATGACGACCTCTGGGCGTATGGGCCAATGCCTCCCCCTGAGACCCCTTTAACAGGAACCCTATTATTGCCGCCGCAATGGGGGCGGGGGTCACTGCCCCACGCCCCCCCCATTTTGTAGATGACTAAAGGATTCCACCCAAGGCCTGCAACCGCCAAAGTTGTGACAAATTGCTATGGGAAAGGCAAAACCTGCCAATGCAGGGAAAGTCCTTTCCGGCCCTTCAACAGCGACCTTGACATGGCAGTGCCTGCGTGCCTGTGTGGCTATGGAAATAAAATGGTTAACCTGCAGAGTAAAAGTTAGATGAGGGAGTGGTGGGTGGGGAAGCTCTGAATCCAACAGCCACTTCCCAGGTATGACCCAACTCCTATTGTGTGTACTGACTAATCCCTCCTTCTGCCTGGCCAATCCCCCCCCCCCCGGCAACACCTCCCCAGCCGGGATTGGGCGGCTGCTTGAGTGGGTGGAGATCACAGGTATCCAACCTGGGAAGGTGGTGGCAGACCCAACTGCCAGGAGCTGCACCGTGATCACAGGAGGCTACTTGCGACCACGCAAAATGCGCACCCCATTTGATGTGAGGAGCGGTCATTAGGGGAATAGAAGTTATCATTTTTGTCTGAGAGTTAGTAAGTCACCGGTGATTATTCTCCTGACTTCCCAGTCCTGAGGAAATTCACAGGCTTCAAAGTCAGCCAAGCTGCCAGGTAGAAGAAACATGCGGATGGATTTGCTGGCCTCCCACTTCTCTCTTTTTACCAGCCTTCACAAACAGTATGTAGGGTCCTCTAGGCTTCTAAATTACTCCACAATGCCTTACATGGAACAATGCTATCCAGAGGCATTGTGGGAGAAAAAACTGTGGCCCTCCATTGGCCAGGGAGGCTGCCCATCTTCCCAGTCCTGCCAACAATGAGTTCTGAAGCAATGTTACATCATAAAGCAGCAGCGTTCCATAAGCAAGGCATTGTCTATGTGTGTGTAAGCTTCCCCCTTTCGCTTCGCTTTTGACCTTTGATGTGTATATTTTTACCACCCACCTTATTTCTGTAAGCTGTTTTAAACTTTTTAATATTGTGTTGTAGTGTTGGGTTTTGTTGCCGTGACCTGCCCTGGGACCTTGGGGTGAAGGGTGGAATAACAATAAGAATATCAGTGCTTTTTTCGCGTGCGCGGGGGGGGGGGGGACGACAACGACGCATACCCCTAAACATTTTGTGAATCTAAGTTTGGCCTCATTTCAATATGAGTTGGAAAATGAGAGTACCCCTAAACATTTTTTTTAGAAATAAAGCACTGATGATAATGCATCAATTTTCACCATTTCATTATATTTATTTTGGATTCACCTGGAGGTGCTGCTAAGGAGAAAACAAGTTTCTCCTTTTTCCTTTTCACCAAAAGACGGTGTGAAAGGAAAACTAGAGAGCTGCTTCTGCAAGTCTTTCATTTGATCCCTAATATCAGCCAAATGAGTGTGTGCAAGCTTATAGTGAAAGGAAATGGATGATAAAGCTGGCCATTCCATTAGGCAGAGTGAAGCATGCTAATAATAATATTAGTATAATTTTTAATACTGCCTATAAATGGACCAGCACATCATGGCACCTTCCTGGGTATGTCCTTGTCATAGATCATGGACCTCCCAAAAGCAATTGCCATGCAGTCTATGGCTGCATTGCCCCAGGCATGCTTACTAAGAAGCAAGTCCCATTAAGAACAGACAAAGAGCCCTACTAGATCAAACCAATGTTATTTCCACATTTGCGCTTTTCTCTGTGATTGCCATCCTTTCTTCCCTCTCTTTTTATGGAGAATCCAGACAACTGTCTGCATATGTTGTGAACCACCCTGTGATCTTTGAATGAAGAGCGGTATACAAATTTGATCAATAAAAAACAATAAGTAAACAGGAAGCCTTTAATTGCCATTGGAAAGGACCTTTGCTGAGTGGGGCTTACTTGTAATTAACATTACAGGAGGACCTTGACCATGGGAAAGGGCACTGTGCTATTCTATAGCACTATATTATGTGGTGTGCAGAACCTCTGTTTTTTTTTAATTCTTCAAATTATAAAAAAGCAATTCCTCAGTAGGACTAATGGACTTTTATGTGGAGTAACCCAAGGGTCCATCTTGTACAGCCAGATGGTAATCTTCTGTGATATTGCGCCTTGTGCGAGGCCAAAATTTGGCATCCCCAAATGGATCTCCATTGTGGATCTTCTCAATTTCATGGATCTTCTCAAAATCACTGTGCAGCCCTAAATCTGGACTGGTGTGGCATCCTGTGTCCAATCCAATACCTTTGGGGAGTCGTCAGACCATTGAACTTAGTGAGTCTGAGACATGCTTCTGCATAAACTTGGTTAGGACTGAGTTGTAAAGCCAAATCTTTCACACACCCTAAACTGCCAGTAACTTAAGTTATAGTTTGGGAGGTGAACACCCATCCACCCATGAGAAAAGGAAAGATGAATGCATTGTGGATATGCCCCAATTCCAAGTGCTGGAGAATCATAAGGAAATATGCTTAGTTGTGTCAGAGTTTCCTTCTTTCTTTTAAAGTGACAAAATAAAAAAAATACTTGCAGTAACTCGGCAACAAGTAACCATAGACCGGTTTCCAGCAGACAGCAGTAAGCTTGTTTCCCTTCAAATGTTTTTCAAGTTAATAAATCCTTGCCAGAAGTGATTCCATGGGGGCAAGAAGATACTGAACATACTGAAAAATTAGCAAAAGCTTCTTCCGTGTTGCTAATGACTTGGTCAATTGAGGATGTGCAATAAAGCTCATTTTGGCTCATTGTTGAACATAACTTGCTTGATTCCTTGGTGTAGAAAATATGAGCTTTTGATATCGCTGTTTAGAATAATTGACTCATCTGAGCCCCGTTTGAACCCCATGATTCATCGCTTCTCAAATTAGTAGGGACATAGTTAGGCTAATCTGCGAATATAATCAACAAAGCCTTTGCGGTGCCTTTTGCGATAATGGATTAAGCTGTCATTTACAGTATCTCTTATTTCAGTTATGATCAGGCATAGAAGTCCAATTAAAAACTCTCATTAGCAGATTTTCTTTCCAAGCTGCCCCTCTATTAGATTCTTTTTCCAAAAAAAAAAAAAAAAAAAAAGTTTTGGACAATTGAAGTGTGTCAGCCTGAATGGGTGTTATTTCCTTGACGGTGTGAGTAGCTTTACCTTCACATTCTTCCTGTTTTAAGATACTCAAGTGTCATGCATTTTGAGGGCCATCCATCTTCTCTGGCTGCTCCACCCACCCAGGCGAGGACCACATGGCGCCTGTTGCTCTGTCCCCATCTCTGCTTTCTCTTGTGCATTATTTTGTTGTCAGTTCTTCGGTTTATTCGGTGATTAATCATCATTCGGACACTCCTGTTGGGAGGAAACAGAAAAGAGGCTATTCCTGCAGGTGGTTTCTCTCTTGATTAGTCAAAGTCATAATGGGCTCACTGCTGAGGCTTTGTTTGCTGTTCTTCTGAAGACTGTGAGGTTTGTTTCTTCTTCCCATCTTAACTAAGGCTGCAATCCTATGGATGTTTTCTTGAGAGAGAACTCACCAAGACATTCTTCTGATTAAACATGCACAGGATCAAGGGTGCCCCATGCTATAAAGGGAACATGGTGCTCCCAGCCCCATGTTTTACTCATGGTGGGGTGGGGAGTCATTTGCAGGTGGAAATCTGCATCTGCTTATTCTTTTCCTTGGCCACTGATTCTCTTCTACAAGTGCATGCACACATGCTCATTTTTTTTACATACAGTGGTACCTCGGAAGTTGAACAGAATCTGTTCTGGAAGTCCATTCAACTTCTGAAACGTTTGACTTCCAAAGTGTGGCTTCTGATTGGCTGCAGGAAGCTCCTGCAGCCAATTGGAAGCTGCGGAAGCCCTGTTGGATGTTCAGCTTCTGAAAGAACGTTAAAAAACCAGAACACTCACTTCCCGTTTTTGATCGTAACATTTGACACCCAAGGCGTTCAGGAGCCAAGGTATGACTGTATATAAAAAAGGTCCCACCCTCACACTTATGTTCCAAACCTGGAAATGATCCCAGCTGGGGAGAAACACTTGCTTAGTGTGGATGCCCTGTTAAGGAGATAATGCTTGGGGAGGGAAACCCCCTTCTGCCTGTTGACCCTCTCCTGTAAGTGCACTTTGCCCACATACCCCATGCTGTCAAAGCAAATGTGTTGCTGGGAACTTACTGTTGCTGAGATCGTATCTCATTTGGTTCAAAGAGTTTTCTTCATTAACATAGTGTCATCCGTGTCAGTAAGGGAAGGACACTGCAGGGCCCGTCTTCATTATGGTCCAAGTTCTTCAGAACTCTTTCCCCAAGGAGGTCCACCTCAGCCCCAGCCTGACCTTTCCTTCAGAAAGGGGAACTAACTGGGTTTGCTTTGGAATCAATTAAGAAGCATTTATTTAAGAGCTCTGCCACCTTCCCTATATCTTGCCCCCTTGGGGTCAGTTTTGTACTTCGTGATGCTTAAAATGTTTTGTCAGTGTGTGATTTGCTGCTGAGGATTTCATGGTACAGTTTGAATGTATGGAAGCTTCCATTTAGGGGGGATATAAATCTAATTAAGGGGGAGAAAAAAGATCACGTACTTGCATTTCGACTACTATTTTGACATAACGGGGCACGTTGTGATCCTTAAAGGAGTCATAACAAATACAAAGGAATCGTTGGGGAAATAAATGCTTTTGCCTCTTGCTTGACTTTGATTCTGCTTCAAAATAAATGATTTTTTTAAAAAAAATGCCTTTAGAGACAAACTCTTCTTTCAATGGGACAGAAGACTTTGGTGCTATCAAAAGAGGAGGCACAATCAGGATATGTCTGTGGGAGGTGGATGCAGCAGTAGCTGGAGGGGTCATGCTGGGCCCTAGGACTGTTTGCTGTCATCATGACTGTACTGACCCATCACAGGACAACTTTCCCCATGCCTTGGCATTTTGACGGCGACTTGGGGTATTTGCAATTCACAACCTCAGCAGTCCTTAAAACGGCAAGCTCAAGACATTCAGATGCCTTGGGAGCTGCTCTAGCCTGGTAGGGAGAAAATGCTGAAGTAACACACCAGTCCTGACGGATGAGGGACACTGAACACAATGCAGCCAGAGTTGGGCGCACCCAAGTGCTATTGATTTCAGCGGAAGACTCTGAAGCTTTTAAAATATGGAAAGATGACCTCCAACAGTATGTAAGTCACAATGAGCTCCTTTTGTGGGAGCAACCACCACAAATAATAATAATACAAAGAGCATTTTTCTTTTTCTTTTTTTTAAAGAGAATTTATTAAATTTTAACAATAAAACACACACAAAATACAAAATACAACAAAAAAAACTACGAAAAATACAAAAAACTTAACAAATAAACACTTATTTAACTATCCTTATCTTATTCCTAACATTGTTTGGGGACCTCCTCACATCCTCTCTTCTGCGTTCATTTCTAATCTTCTTTAGTAACCTTATAACATTGTAAAATCTTCTTTCTCAACAAATCTTAATCTTTCTAAACTACTACTTATCAAACCTTTATTAGGCATTTACATGTAAAATCGCGAGAGCAAGAATCATGTACAGGAACTTTAAAATATATATACACAAAGAAACAACATTTAAACTCATAGGCTGATTGTATGTGAATCTTTCTAAACAATAATCATCATTTAACTTTAAACTTCATCCTAATAAAAACAAACATATCATATTTCTAACTACTTCTTATATCCTATCTTAACCTAACTTCTGGCATTACTGTAGCCTTATATATCCACTGATTCCAATTTCAAATGTCTATCTTTTCACGTCGTTTCAAATAGTCTTTGAATTTCTTCCAATACAAAGAGGATTTTTCACACAGGTTCTCAGGTGGGGATAATTTCAAATATCACTATAGCTGCTCCAGCAGAGGAGAAGGGCTTATAATTTGCAACTAGGGCTGCAAGCGTCAATTGATGAATTGGTGTGAATAATAGATTACAGCCTTTTTGTGCAGTCAAAATATCCTCACCAATGGATACTTGGGGAGCACAAAATGGCTTTTTCCTCCACCATCTCTGTGCCAATTTAGTTAGTGGGCTGGAGGAGCTGTGTATCCTCCCAGCATCCCTTTATTTTCTTGGATCTCCTCTTGGGTGCCATCTCCACGATTCCCAAACATTGTTCCTCCATTTGTAATACTTTCTCCAGCTAGCTTCTCTGCCACCCATGTCATCTTTGAAAGATCACCCTGTGATTATCAAAAGAGAGCTGCATATATTGAATTATTAGATCGCATATATTAAAACAATTACATATTAGCAATGACAATTGAAACTGAGCAGGGGACCCCCTGCCTCCCTCTTTCTCTGAGCTGTGTACACTTCCTGCCCCTGCTTCTGCTTGTCATTGTCCTTCTGGAGCACTTCTTCCTTTCCTCTCCCATCCAGTCTCTCCGCTCTCTGCCTGACTCAAATGCCACTCCCCATTCAGGTGCAGACCTGGGCCAACCAAAGGCCTGGAAACAATGCCTTATGAGGAACGGCTTAGGGAGCTGGGTATGTTTAGCCTGGAGAAGAGAAGGTTAAGGGGTGATATGATAGCCATGTTCAAATATATCAAAGGATGTCATATAGAGGAGGGTGAAAGGTTGTTTTCTGCTGCTCCAGAGAAGCGGACACGGGGCAATGGATTCAAACTACAAGAAAGAAGATTCCACCTAAACAATAGGAAGAACTTTCTGACAGTGAGAGCTGTTCGGCAGTGGAATTTGCTACCAAGGAGTGTGGTGGAGTCTCCTTCTTTGGAGGTCTTTAAGCGGAGGCTTGACAGCCATCTGTCAGGAATGCTTTGATGGTGTTTCCTGCTTGGCAGGGGGTTGGACTGGATGGCCCTTGTGGTCTCTTCCAACTCTATGATTCTATGCTGGCAGCGATGCAGGACCTTCAAGGGGAGGAGTGAGATGTGGCCCCTAGCCGGACAGAGAGGTGGCTTTGGCCCCACTCTGCATCCGGTCATCTCTTAGGGGGTCACCCTGGGCAAGGGTGGCAAGGCTGTCTGGCTGGGAATGGAGGGCAGCTGGCTACTTCTAGAGGCACACTGAGGAAGCAGTCTGCCTTGGAGCCCAGGGTTTCTGGAACGTAGCAAAAGGCACCAAGCAAGAGATTTCATTTATATATGTTATATATTTATGTATTATTGTTTTTTGTTGGGTTATCTTGGCCAAGGCAACCTAAAGTGACTTTAAACCAAGCAAACAAAACCCCACATAGATACATTAAAAGCAGGGTAGAGGGAATACAGAAAAACAACCCACTAACTTCTGAAAGGACACCTGGTTATTCAGGAAAGTTGTTGCCTGGCATCTAAAGATGACACCAGACAAGCTTCCCTGAGGAAAGCATTCCACAAGCGGGGAATGGGCAGTGATGGGTCAGGAATCAGGCCACCAGCCTGGCCATGGCGACAGTCCGCTTGCAGGGAATGGCAACGTGGTTTGCAGGCGGTCCAGAAGGAGACAGGGGTCTCCCAGCCACGCTCCCCAAAGGGGCATCTTAACCAGGGCGATTAGCTTAAGTTGCAAGGGGTCCAAGGGAGGTTCCTGGCCTTGCAGAGACAGAGCTGGCCCTCAGCCTGTCACACACACACAATGCCCCTCAAGTGCTGTAATGTGGGTTGTGGCCTGCACCTGCCCCCAAGGCAGCTTTTTGTCTCACAGCTCATCCCAGGGAAGTGTGCTGTGCCAAGACAACCAAGATGACCAAGGGTCTGGAAACTAAGCCTTATGAGGAGCACTTGAAAGAGCTTGGTACGTTTAGCCTGGAAAAGAGGAGACTGAGAGGAGATGTGATCGCCATCTTCAAATATCTTAAGGACTGTCACATGGAGGAGGGAGCATGCTTATTTTCTCTGGAGGGTAGGACTCGAACCAATGTCTTCAAGCTGCAAGAAAGAAGATTCCGACTAAACATTTGGAAAAACTTTCTGACAGTAAGAGCTGTTCAGCAGTGGAACAGACTCCCACAAGATGTGGTGGACTCTCCTTCCTTGGAGGTTTTTAAACAGAGGTTGGATGGCCATCTGTCATGAATGCTTTAATTGAGTTTCCTGCATTGCAGGGGGTTGGACTAGATGACCCTTGGGACCCCTTCCAACTCTATGATTCTATGAATTACAGTTAAAGGGTCATCACCATGATGTCCTAGAGCAGCGGGGTTTTTGTTTTTTACAATAATTTTTATTAGCTTTCAGTTACAACAATCCAATGATAGCCTCATTATAACAATGCCAAATTATAATACAATTACTAATTCCAATCATTCAAAAGCCAAATTATATAATTTAATTTAGGTGGCCTCCCGCATGCTAGAATTGATGGTTTGATGATTTATTTCTGTGTTCCAAAATCTTATTCAATTACACTCCAGTCAAAATAACAATCCCTTATACAACAACTGCAATATTAATGACATCCATTCGTATGAACACATTAAATGATTTATAAAGCTATAGGTGAAGCATTCAAACTATGTCCTTATTTCTCCTGTGTGTGTCAGTTATTCTGTCTGTGGTGTTCCTTCCTGTCCTTGTAAAATATTATGTCTATCTTTTCCCAGCCGTTGCTATTCTCCATCATGCCTTGGGCGGAGCTAATATCCCACTGTTGTTTCAGAAGTTCTCCATGCGGTTTTCAAGCTTTCCACCTTCATGGAAGGCCACAGAACCATTGATTCAGCACTTACTCTTGCCCTGCATGTTCTGGGAGTGCTCTCAACACTCCTCTGTAGCTGCACATGGCAGGGAGCATGATGGCATCGGTGAGTCAGATCTCTTTCAGGGAAGCTTGTCCACAATGACTGATTAAGGAATCCTCCAAAAGTTCAAAAGCCACTGTCCTAATGGACTTGTAGAATGGACCAGGTTTGGTACTGAACAGCGTTCTGTGACTTCTACAATTGCCTCCAAAGTCCTTAAAATGCACAAATGGTTTGTTCACAGACATCTAATATCTAGGATTATGTCGAAAAAGTCACTTCAATGTTTCTTTATCATTATCAATTTGCTAGCGAGAAACAACCTGCTGTAATCATACTGTGTTGGGTGTTTTTTACAGGGGGATGGAGAGTTACCAGATTTCGTTCATGGCTAAAGCCATATAGGTCCTGCATTCACTGTGTATATATATTTTTTGTAAAGGAGCCTGTGTCCTTGGATGAAGCTTTATTGAAACACACAGATAGTTCCGAACTGATTCCTCTTGCCTATGATCAAGAAACCCAAATGCCATCATGGCCAAAATTTGCTTTTAGACTAAATTAAAACTTTTGCATGTCTGCTTCATTGTCGTTTGATTTGATTTCACTATATTCTATATTTAGTCAGTTTGCTACATTTAGCCAATGAATCATTTGGGATATTGCAAGATGGCAACAGAGTAACCAAATGTGCTTCGTTTGGCTCCTACATAGTTCACCTTTTACTGCTATCTTTGTTTTGTTTCCATCCCTACTTTGCTGAATTTCTTGCACCCAGGTCCCACGCTTAAATTTAAAAAGGCAGCAATATGGAAAGATTCCTTGGTTTGGCAAGCACTAGGAAAAAAACGAAGCAGGGGAATCCCCACTTGTGCATGATCAGCACTCGTGTTCCTGCTTACGTGTGCACCAAAAATGGTGCCAAAAATGGGCAGGGGCAGAATAGAGGTATCTCCACTTACACACATCCTAGAATGGAACCCCAGTCCTAGCCAGCATGCCCAGTGATCAGGGATCAGGGATCACAGGTTCCATTGCCCAACAACATCTGGAGGACCACAGATTTTCCATCCATCCTCTTAAGTGGTACCTTCTATTTTGTGAAGTTCAACCTAAAGTGACTAGTTGGTTCTTAATAAATGTTAAATATTGGTACATGGGAAATGGATACTTTGATTGCTCTTTAAAACCTGACAAGGGAGTAAGAATGTCCAAATGATTTGGCAATTATGTAAGGAAATATTTATTTTATGGAAAAACAGAGGACAGTGCTCCTCGATGTGAGCAATCTGCATAACCTTGTGATTTTTAGACTTGGTCCTGTGGGAACTTTCTCAGCTATAACTTGCCCTTTGCTGTCCATACCATTTAAACCTACTGTGTTTTAATGGAATTTATTTATCAATATTTTAGTTACTCTCATCCGTTTTTATTTCAGGCAGCTCTCTACTTGCTTTTTAACAACACCTTTTATGAGCATATAAAGTAAACAGCCCAAGTTCTCGAGTGGGCTCATTAATTTATCCTAGGATTCATCAACAGAAAAACAGTACTTCTCTGCACGCAACAGAGTCTAACACAGTTACTGGGCAAGGGAATATCCAGCATCTGAGCTAAGGAAACCATCAGTTGATCAAATTGGAGAGCTTTTATAAATGACCAGTTTAGCTGCCACTATTGTTATGTTCCCACACCTCTGTGGTATTAGATTTTGTATGCAATCCCTTAGGATACATTACTTCTTAAAGGAAAACTTAACTGGCAAATAAGCCTAGGCCTGTCAGAGATAGGCATGTGGTCAGTCAGAACGACAGTTTTGAGAATGTGAGGCAGGGAAGGGAGTCTTTGGACTCAGCTCTACAGCTGCAAATAGAACGTTTTAAATGTGTTGTTAAATTGCAATATACAAATGTGACACTAGATGGTGGCAGTGAGCTATGCAAAATTCAATGTATTTTTCAAAACTTTTTAAAAAACGCATTTTCACAGTGGTTTTTTTTTTAAATATGTGTGTAGATTCCACCTTTGTGTCCTTAAAAATGAATGAAATTCTGTTCACTGGGTGACTTTATACTGGGGCCTACAAATTAATTGCAATATATGTAAGGGGCAAATCCATCTAGGGACACAAGGAAAGGCAGTCCTAATGTTTTTTTATTTATTTATTTATTTATTTATTTAGCAATGTTTTTTATATTGCTTGATGGTTAGGAAACCTCTAAGTCTATGATTCCCAATTAGTTAAGTACTGCAGACCCCCTGTTTCTCAAAAGCCAAGCCATGGACCCCCTATTTTTGAAAATGTTGATACCTCTATGGTAGTTTTTGTTAGGTTATGTTAAGTAGATTAAGATCCTGGACAATCCAAATGCTGGGATTTCTCATAGGTATAAATAACCATATATTAAGAAGGTGAAAGAGGCCTGCAGTATATTTGCAACTACTAACTGATTTGCGACATGATATTTTGTAATTTCTTTGATGTGTGTGAGATGTTGAATTATTGGCCACCATCACTATTGCTTGGTGATTTTTTTCATTTCAGAGGTGTTCATAGCCTGCCTTCTGCTTCCTTAACTTTTTTTTCTCTTCTGAAAAGAAAACAAGAGGAAAAAGTTAAACTAAAGAACAGGTTGATAAAGATGCAGTATGAAATATGAAGAATCGTGGGACCAACTGACCACTTCAGTGATTATGAAAATTGTAAACTATTTAAAGGCGAGAATCCATCGCTGTTCTTCATTAGGATCTGATTACCTGAACCATTAACATTTGGCTTTTATTATGATGATTGTGAAATGCCGTCCACATTAATGGACAAAAGAAGTTGACATGGTTTTCTTGATTAACCCATCAATAATCATTTGGAATAATTTTTCTTCATACACTGTATGAAATATTTGCATGTCCTGTAATAATGGGCATTGCGGTCTCAGTAAATGAGCATTCAGATAATCTACCTCTGGGAGAAAGGTTCTACTTCAAAGCTTTGCTAAAAGAGAGTGAAAGAAGCTAAATATGAAATGTTCTTTTTTTAAAAAAAGAATTGGTGTTATATTGCAGAAAACTCTTCATGGTAGCAGAGCATTAGGGACTGCAACTGCATTATGGTGCATAACCACCACTTTCAGGGTTTGTGCAAAACCCCCTCAGAATCCGCTTCCCATATTTACCTCATGGGGCAAACTTCTTCAAACAGTAAGAAATGCTCCAGACCAACAAGCTATATTTTTTGCAGTTTTTGTAATTGTAAGTTGTTGTAAATTTTAAATTGTTGTAACCTGCATTATTACAGTGGTACCCGGGTTTAAGAACAGTCCGGTTTAAGAATGATTTGGTTTACAAACTCCGCAAAAAAGTGTCTTGGTTTGTGAACTTTACCTCGGTCTAAGAACGGAATCCGAACCATGGAAGGGCACCAGCGGTGGGAGGCCTCATTAGGGAAAGCATGCCTTGGTTTAAGAACAGTTTTTATTTAAGAACAGACTTCCGGAATGGATTAAGTTCATAAAGTGAGGTACCCCTGCATTATTATTATTAATAATAATACCCATAAGCAGAAGCGGACTTCTGCATAGGGATGAGGGATAAATTAGGTTTGGTTAACACTTTAATGTGAGTCACCTTCATTCACACTTCCTGGAACAATACACCAGGGGTCAGCAACCTTTTTCAGCAGGGGGCTGGTCCACTGTCCCTCAGACCATGTGGGGGGCTGGACTATATTTTGGGGGGGATATGAATGAATTTCTATGCCCCACAAATAACTCAGAGATGCATTTTAAATAAAAGGACACATCCTACTCATGTAAAAACATGCTGATTCCTGGACCGTCCACAGGCCAGATTTAGAAGGCAATTGGGCCGCATCCGGCCCCCGGGCCTACCCCTGCAATACACAAACCAAAACATAGCTAACCTTTGAAGTTCACACATATGCTTCATAACGCAGTTCAGAAACAAAAAAAGAAGGAAGGAATGAAGGAAGGAAGGAATGAAAGAAAGAGAAAGTGTTTTAGGGGAAAGTGTGCATGAAAATGTAGATATTAGTGAAAAGAATATTCAAGAATGCACTATATTAGGATAAATTGCTTGCAAACTTGTATATCAGACAAAATCACATAGGCAGATGTACCGGTATATATTCACACCCCAACGCTGATAAACACTTCTGAGGTGTTATTGTTTAAAAGCATTGCAAACCGATGCAGAAATGAACTTAAAAATAGAAACAATGAGAAACTGAAAGCAACAGATTCATCTGCCCCCTTTGTGTATGCAGATACAATGTGCATCTGATGCAGGTCAGGCTCCATGCTCCAAATAGTGCATAACACTGTATGTTGCCATTTCTCCACCCCCTTGAAAACAGACACAGGGAGTTGGACTGGTAGTCAAATGTAAAACAAATAATTGTGTCCCGAACATGTGTACCACCATTCATTTTAAAATCTCATTGTTCAAGGAAGAAAGTGGCATTATAGGCACACAAACCAACCAAGGATGCCGGCAGGTGGAGGATGACAAAAGCCTCACAGCTCAGACAAAGGTTAAATACTGTGAAGTAGTCTGATTAGATCAGGCTTCCTCGATCTTTGCCCTCCAGATGTTTTGAGACTACAGTTCCCAGCATCCCTGACCACTGGTCCTGCTAGCTAGGGATCATGGGAGTTGTAGGCCAAAAACCAGAGAACCGCCTCTGCTAATCTTAAAACCCGGGAAAGTCTGAAGAGAAGGTGGCAGTCTTCCAAATGTTTCTAGGAGATCTTCTGAGAGCTGCATACCAGAGGCGGGCAAGACCAGAGGTGAAAGTCGGTGGAGCAATTAATAGAAATGTTACCTTTGTATACAGAAGGCTAATGTCTACACACACTATCCTCTATCCTGGCAAGTAAGGCACATTGTCAGAGCTCAAGGACACAAGTACTTGGGGTGAAAAGCAGGTCCAGTGATGGGTGTGGCCTGGGGAAAGTGGGTGTGGCCTGGGGTTAATTCTAAAGGCTGGATAGAGAAGCATGAAGGGCCACTTTCGGCCCTCAGCATCATGAGGCTTCCCACCTCTGGATGAACTGAAAATTCCCCATGTGGCAATGGGGTTTCCTCCCTGTCTTAAATTTAGCCTGTTACACTTTTTCACTTGAAGCTGCTTCTTTACATTCGGTGGGGAGGTGGTTTGTGTTTTCGTGCATCTTTCTTCCAATTTTAATTTTTGCTTCTTGTATACATTTCTCAACATGTTTCCCCCCTTGATTTCAGGGTTGCTAATTTCTCCCAGTCCGTGGTGTTCTTCCTGAGGAGAAACAGCCAGATGTTCTAAATACAGAGTGTGCTTACTAACTGGATAGCGGTTTCTCAAGCAGCAATAACCATAATAAAGCTGTCAGAACTTCCTTCTTTCTCCTCATATGGCATTTGAAACATCCCTAGGATCTGTGCTTTGCTGTCATGGGAAGGGCAGAGCTACGATGAACAGCTACTGCAATTATCAGCAACTTCATGCATCACCAAGTACACTTATCCCTTAAACTTCCAAAAATATTCCCTTTCAGAAGGCTTTAAAGAAAGAAATGCCAGACCCGCCACATTGGCTATCTGTAACTCTGAGAAAAGCTAATCTTCAAAATTGGGGTTCAGTTGCAACTTCCCGAGACCCAACCAGCACCCGACTTAAAAAGAAAAAGAGAAAAATATATGCCCTTATGATGCTGCTTCTTTTAAATACCTGAAGGTTCGTGGTTTTGAATGATCCTGCCAAGTGGGTCACTCGAGGCTCTAAAAGTCTTCCTGACTTCAAGTCAAGGAATTATGGCACTTGACGAAAATAAAAATCACTTTCACCCCAAGGCCAAATTTAGGTAACTGGCAAAGGTTGTGAGCCAAACCAGATAACACGTTAAATGTGAGTATACACTTAACATGCCTGATTTTTGTTAGCAAATACTGAGGGCCACACTGTGCAGTGAGGGTGTGGGGTTAGTCTTATGATGTGGTCCCAACGGGAACCCAGCAATTGCTGCTAATTTCCAGGAGTGAACCTGCTTTGGACACCAATGAAAGCTGACCTCTTGGGGCTTAAGGCATTTTCATTGGGATTGTGGCACAGGAGGAAATGAATAAACTCTACCCTACCATGTGACATTGTCCTAATCCTGATCACACCCTCTGCAGTTGCTATTTAGTTAACAAAGATCACATACAGGTGAAACTTGAAAAATTAGAATATCATGGAGAGGTTCATTTCTTTCAGTAATTCAACTTAAAAGGTGAAACTAATATACGAGATAGAGTCATGACATGCAAAGCGAGATATGTCAAGCCTTTGCTTGTTATAATTGTGATGAATTGTGATACATACATACTTTTTCTTGGTTCTGGAAAAGTCTTTGAAAATGTTTTGGCATTTGCCCTGATCTGGAATCCTCTTCAATGCATAGTAGAGATATACTTGTAGATGGGTGCATAAATAGACTCTCTCCCCCCCCCTCCACTCTCTTTCCTGCTATGCACAGAGGGCAAGAGGCCATCTATACCCAACAAAGGAGTCCCATGTGGATTTGGCAGAACCGATTTGTGGATTTGTTTCCACGTGTGTGAGGTTTAGCATATGCAGAATATACTATCAGTATTGGTAGTATAAGATGGAAAATAATATTGGAGAATGGGGTGGGTTGGGGCATACCAAACAGATCAAAATGCAAAGTAAGCCCATTTGCAGTATTTTATTTTCCCCACTCCAAGAGGCAGAACGCTGTCCTTTAATCAAATGACATGAAAAGCCCTGGGAATATGTACCTTTGAAGCAGACTGCTGTATCACGCTGGAGCTATGGGCCTCTTTCTTTCACCTCCCCGCTCCCCAATCCACTTTCCTTTGCATTGTCTGACCTTTAGAAAAATGCCATTAAAATACATACTGTGGTATATGTAGCTGGTCTGTTTACTAAAGATATATGACATTTACATATAGCATGGGGTTACTTGATACATGTGCAAAAAGAGATTAAGAGAGCTCTTTCACATTGGCTGTGGGTTTCTCACATTTCCCTGTGGTCTCTAGAAGCAGGCTAGTGACTTTGCAAGACCCTAGCAATATGCAACATGCTCTCTCTTTACATATTACTTGCAGGTTTTCTGCAGAGCAGCAACACTTTCCATGATGCACCATTTAATCTCATTTACTTTATATGTTTGTGTGTGTATTTTAAAAAATGCTTATAAATCACATTTCCACTTTTCCAAATCCTCAAAAATTTAAGAGCACACTGTTGTTGTTGTTGTTTTTTAAAAAAAACCCAACTCCAGCACCATAAATGTAGTTGAATTGAATATCTAATGGAATATCTAATCTAATGTTGAACAGGTCAGTCAATAATTTGCCTTTTGCCAAAGCCTTAATATAGGTGACTTCAAGTTTGTGATATCCAGCAGTGATCTGGAAAGAGAGCCAAAGGCTGCAGGGGCATCAGATGGGGAGCTGTGTCTGGGTCAGGGGTGAGCTGGCTGCAGAAGGCAGTGAGAAAAGTGCGCCTGAGGCAGTTGTACCAGAACTCCCAGAGGAACCACCAAGGTCTGCAAAGGCAGAGCCAGAACCTGATGGACACCTCTGAGTGTGGAGAACCAGACCAGAAACACACCAAGAATGAAGGAGTGTCCATCTTCGGGGCAGAAGGTTGGCCCTTTAAGTCTCTAGTGTTGCATCAAGGGGATGGAGCATGAAGAAGGTGGTCTGGAGACAGAGGCATAACAGACCTCAGCCTGCTCCTAACCTTTCCTGGAGCAAGTTACTCACTCAGAGCTCCCCACGGTCCAGTAACCTTCAACCACCCTCACCACTTCCCCCGTGGGTTCTGGTACTGGACCAGAACATGACAAAGCTGTTGAGGTTGCTTACAGCTTTCGCAGAAGCTTCAACCTAGTAAAAAACAAAAATAAAATCCTTCTTCGATTGTTTTTCTTATCCCCATGACACCCAAAACAAAAACATTCTCAGACTCTAAACAAGTGCACTCAACTTGTGCCTCCGCTGATTAAAATCTGTCCTTGCTAATTAGAGGAAGCTTCAGCAGATTAATCTGTCAATTTAAAACTGGCTACAGATTGCAGCCCCTGTTAAAATGGATCAACAAACCAGATGAAGCTAGCTTCTTACAAACTAGTCAGCTAAATATTACCCGTCCAGATCTTACCGCCTGGTCATTTCAAGAGAGACTTGCCCCCCCACAGCCTTGGAGTCCAAGGCATCTCTCCTAGCCAGCCTTCTCAAGATGGATCCCAGTCTTTCTTCTTCCAGGCACCCCTTGCTCAAAAACTCTCTTTTCCTGTCACTTCAAACACATGGTCCCATCTGTCTCCCGAGGCCAAAGGATTCCTCTCAGATGGCCTATCAACAACCCCTTTTGTCATGTTAACAGATCTCCTCTGTTAGCAGGCCAGCCAGGTGCCACACAGTTCCATGTAAAAAAGCTGACAGGACCAGCCCTACCATTGGTGAGAGAGAGAGAGACGGCCGCCTCAAGTTGGGAATGCTGGGAGTGGGGCAGTGGCAACAGCCCCCCTGGCCAGTCTTCTTATGCAGAGGAGGAAGCTCTTCCATAGCCAGTGTTGAAGTAAGATTCAGCTGCCCTTCTGGGTTATCTTTGGAATGTGAAGAGAGGAGGCTGCCATATTGTCTATTGTGTCACAGTCCAGTTCTAGAAGCCAACTGTACTGGTGGCTGAATCTCATTTCAACACAGGCAAAAGGACAACATCCTCCACCCTACCTGAAGACAGCAGGTTATATTGGGGGACATGACAAGTTGGGCCAAATACCCTCCCTCCACTCTTGCAGAGTGTCCCCCACAAAAAGGGGAGATATCTGGCAACCTTCGGGGGATGGGTGAATTATATGAAAATGTTGTCTTGCCTTTAAATACAAGGTGGCTGAGTTACAGGTAGGTAGCCGTGTTGGTCTGCCATAGTCAAAACAAAATAAAAAATTAAAAAATTCTTCCAATAGCACCTTAGAGACCAACTAAGGTGGCTGAGTGTTTCTCTTCCCCTCCTTCCTTTCAACAACAAAAAAGGTGTTGTTCTCAGGGATGTTCTGTATGACAACTTGAACATATATAGACAATAACAGGGGAAATCTTGAAGACTAGAGGAGACTGACCAGAGCTTGGAAAGATTGCTGCAGAGAGAGCTTATCCATTCTCAATTACCACATAAGATGAAATTATTTATTATTTATTTATTTGCAGATTTATAGCTAACTCTTTGGTTATTTTTTTTTCCAATCACAGAGTGGGGAGCAAAGTAATAAAAGTAAACAATGTACAAAATTTACAAAACCCTA
Organism: Lacerta agilis; assembly: GCF_009819535.1. Taxonomy (NCBI): domain Eukaryota; kingdom Metazoa; phylum Chordata; class Lepidosauria; order Squamata; family Lacertidae; genus Lacerta; species Lacerta agilis. Next base: position 24,140,306 of record NC_046316.1, on the reverse strand, counting down.
CAAATAGGCCTAACCAACCACAGCTTAAAAATTCTGCCTTAAGGTAAACAAGCTGAATAAGTTTAGCAGAAACATTCTGTCCATGCCACTTTTCTTAATGTATGTGATGCACTTGAAAAGTATGCCAGTGATCTTTGACTGACTGACTGACTGATTAATTAATTAAAATGTATCTCATCTGCCTTTCTCTCCCAAAGGGGTACTTGAAGCAGCTATCGACTATAATAAAAAACATAACAATAAAACTCACTAAGAGTTAAGCAGCCATCAATAAAACAATAAAATTAAATGAGCGTAATCAAAACTAATTGGTAAAACAGCAGCATCACCAGTCAGCAAAGACAAGTATGCATGAAGAAAACTCAAAACATTTTGGGTGACATCCGTTGTTCACTTCTCAGAGAAGGCCTTTTGATTTCCATGGGCTGCCTTGTGGGATATCTTTGGGCAGGGGTACCAAAATTTGTTGTGGGTGCTCAGCATCCACACCACAGGGGCCCCAACAGACTTCCTGTGCTCCAGAAAGCACCAGAAGTGACATCCGAGGCCTGCGAAATCTTGTAGATACTGGCCAAGGCCTTGCGAGACCTTGGAACCTGACTTCTGGTGCCACTGGAAGTCAGGTTCCAAGGTTGGGGCGCACACGTGACATCATGACATCACGTTGCAACATGATGTCATGACATCACATACATGGGCACCCATAATCTGGGGCCCAAGTCAGCTCCCCTGTTTTTGGGAGAAGAAAGGGCTAAGGAATAAACCCTACACAAATCTGGAGTGGAGTCTCTAAGATGGTTGGATGGCACCTAGTATGCCTCCTTCCTGTAACTCGTGCAGCCAACCTAGTACCAGACTTATTGCTCTGCTTTCCTTTGGACCACATCAGCGAGGCCAAGAAGGGGGTCCTGTCATCTGGTCAGCCCAGGACCTCAATACCCAGGCTTGCATCCCAGGAAGGGCACTTTGGTGCTGCTAACACAGCGGATTGAATTAAGCCCTGGAGGCGCACTCCATTGTCTCTTGCAACAGGCAGATGCCAACCACTATTGGCAGTGGTAGTGTACTTGCATGAATAAAATCTATTTTAAAATGTAACTACTCTAAATTATGCTTTTTTGAACTGGGGGGCCTGTTTCAACCAAAGGGCCACCCTTCCTTATGGGGAACGTTCTGGGCCATCCTTCCTTATGGGGAACGCATACCTGGGTTGAGGGGAGGGACACAGAGGCCAAACTAGGCAAAACGATGACTGTGTCTCTTACCTTTGTACAGCTGGCTACATTCCAGCCACAGACAACACAAGCCACTCTCAAGCCAATCTCCATCCTCTCACCAAGCAAGCAAGAGACATTTCCACAGTACAAGGACACATTCCAGCCAGACACACAAGGAAATTGGAAGCAGGGCAATTAAGGGGTGTGACCTGGAGAGAAGGGGTGTGGTTTGTATCCCAAGGGCCAGATAAAGAGGTCTGGAGCACTGATGTTATGGACTAGTAAAGTTGAACGCAGAGGAATGGTGGGAGGAACCAGCTGGGGAACCCCCAAGGGAAGAAGGCTCAGAGCCCAGGGAGTGGTGGTGGGACAACTGTGAATGGTCAGAGGGAGAAAACCAGGAAGAGGAGGTGTCGGAAGCTGAGGAGGTAGCAGGGGTTAGTGAGCAGGGAGAGTCTGTGGCAGAGGAAAGTCCAGAGTCAGAGGCAAGAGAGGAGGGAGGCTGAGAGGCAGAGAGTAGTCCGGCTGGTGAAGAGTTACAGATGTCTTCCCCTCCTGCTGTGACAAGCTCCTCTCCCCCCTGGTCTCCCAGAACCAGAAGAGGCATTAAAGGGGTTGGCTGCATGCAGGCGCAGTCTGTGATTGCTTGGGGAAGCCTTGAGGAGGCGGGGACTGGTTTTCAGTCTCGGCAACTGATTTTCATGGAGGAAGACCACTGGGAATGAGCTGCTCTGTTCATTAGGCCTGAAATTCAGTCAAGTCAGTGGAGATCAGGCTTTTGTTTAATAAAGAGTTAGCTCCATCTTTGAACTGTGTGCTTTGAGTGCAGCTCTGGGACCTGAGGTTACAACCCCAACCTCCTCAAGAAAAGGATCTACTTTCCATCTTTGGCATCTCCATTTAAAAGATTTCAGGAAGCAGAGGTCAGACAGACCTGTGCTTGAGATCTTGGAGAGCTAAGGCCAGGCAGAGTAGAGAATGTTGTGCTGGATGGACCTCCCAAAGTAACATAAGAAATGGTTGTCAATAAGGAAATTGTGTAGGCCATAGTGGTGTCTTCCTTCTGCAAGGTGAAAATCTTCTTCTACTTTACAGAAACGGGACTAATAAAATGTAATTGAGAAAATAATTGTTTGAGGTCAGTTTCGTTAGGGAGTATTTGTTCAGTATTTTGTTGATGAATATTCAGAGGTAAGAAGGCTGAAGATAGACGTGTCTTTGGAAAACTCACCCTTCAAGCAAACACTGATGGAACAAAAGGTTCCTACTTTGCCATGTTTGCCAGAGTGGATCAAGCTGTGTCGTAAAATTCGAAGCTTTAAATAGCTATTTTGGGGCTCACAAAACCTGAATAAATACAGATACGAAGTCTTCAATTATGGATGGCTTGTGACCATTAATAATGAAAGACTTTTAATCCATGCTATGAAAGTTGTCTCCAATTCCCACTTAAATCCTGTTAGTTGAAAACAAAACCCTTAATACTGCTCGTTTATGGTTTAATTTACATTCCCTCCCCACCTTTTCTCTTGTCTTTTTTAAAGAAGGTTTCAGCTCCTGCACCAAACTAAGAAAATGTTTCTGTTTCCCAGTTAAGATGGCACTGGAGTGTCCTAAAAACACTTAAATATTCGGCTATGGAAGTGGCTTTATTAAAACTTCTGTTCTTGGAGGCTACTGGCGCATACATCTCGCAACCTGGTAACAAAGACAAGAACAGGTACTTCCATTTTCTAAAAATGTGGGCATGAAGAGAAGAGTCATACTAGATGTTATAGAGATTCTGCTGTCAAAAGCAGCCACTCCGTGTACCCTCACATTAACATCTAGTACTTTAATAGAACAGTGATGTGACATTGGGCTACACATTGCTCCACCTGCACTGCCATCATGCAAGCACATACAACTGGGACAGAAAGATGTTCATTATGGTAAAAATCAAGAAAGCACCTCAAGGGACTGCAGTTTTGAGCAGACAGACACACACACCCCTTCCCAGGACACCATTTTTTTGCTTACAATTGCCTCTCCCAAGCTGCTTCCTTCTCTCACAATTCAGGTATATATTTACTATATTTGTTTGTGGAGCTGAGGCTGCCATTTTGAATGGAGAAGCAGGAGCTGAACAAATTCCTTGTTTTTCCACCCAAATCTCCCCCTTGCTCTCTCCTGTCCTGTGCCACACACTGGGTAAATAATATACACCTAAATCCTGAAGTGAAGAAGCAGTTTGGGAGAGGCAATTACAAGTGTCTGTGAGTGAGAGAGGGAGGGCAATCCCTTGTGGAGGATATCATTCTCTCTCTCAAACATTTTTTTGGGGAAAGACAGTTATTTTAAAACGTGGGTGAACAACAGCTATGAGAATCTAAAAAAGTTTTTGTTTTTGTTTAAAAGCAAGTAGCTGCCTTGCTAAGCTGCCAAGAAGGAGAAAGCAAGAGTCTCATCTACACCTCCACAGCAAGGAGTGAAACTTGTGGGTGGACGTCTGATAGGGCTGCATTATGTTTCCTTGCCATAGCTGACATGAGGTTTCAATGGACGGAGCAAGCCATTGTAGTTTTGCAATGGCCCATTACGGATCCATGCTTTTGATCAATGTGGAATGGCAGCAGCTGTTTAGGAAGTGGCGTCCCAGTGGCCTTCCCCACCTCCTTAGGGCAGTGCACAAACTTGGCAACTCATTTTGGTGCCGTGCATCCCAAAGACATTTGATTATCAAGCACCTCAGCTTCATCCTAGCGAGGTCCTTCATGGGATGGTGATATGCTAGCAATTCAGAGAGACGGCAGGCATATTCAGAGACCTTCTTCCCTCCCCTCTCCATTTGATTAACAACGCCTGGAGGAAGACCAGGCCCCACCCTTCCCATAGCATCACCATCATCGCCTGCCAAATGTTGTGGGTTGCACTTCCACCACGGATTGAAGTTCAGAAACATTTTTTTGGAGGGGGGGGAAGCCACATGCACTACCTCTGCTTTAGCCTGTTTGCATGCTGGAGATGCTCCAGACTCTTGAACACCTTGATTGCCCCTTTCTGTACCTTCTCTGCTTCTCCAGTGCCCTCATAGAGATGGGAGGACCAGAACTGCTTCTCATATTCCAGATGTGGCTGTACCCAGCTATTGTTATTATGGCTGTTTTGTTTCCAATTCTTTCCTAATAAATCCCAGCATGGAATTTACCTTCTTCATTACTGCATTACACCATCGCAATTTCCACTGAGCTATGAGGTGGGTGATCTCTAGTAAACTAGCCCTTCCTGCTGGTACAACCCCACTTATAGGTGAGCCTCCCTAGAGAGGCTCCCCTGGTTGCATCCTTATGAGTAAAATGGTTTTTTCATTCACCCAGGCTGTTTATTAATTTGTACACCACCCTTAAAATGCAATATAGAAGCACAAAATACATAATAAAAACCAAAACAACAAAAAAGAAAACAAACGAATAACAACCCCCTCTGGGTTTTCTTTTTTAAAAATAAGTCGGGCTTCTCAATTTTATAATTTGTGTTTTATTGTAGATCTGCCAGGAATAACTTTTTTCTTTTTTTAATACGGCTTTTATTGCTTTGTATTGCATGTTGAAATATCAACAACCTCAGATATGCTGATGACACAACCTTGATGGCAGAAAGTGAGGAGCAATTAAAGAACCTTTTAATGAGGGTGAAAGAGGAGAGCGCAAAATATGGTCTGAAGCTCAACATCAAAAAAACTAAGATCATGGCCACTGGTCCCATCACGTCCTGGCAAATAGAAGGGGAAGAAATGGAGGCAGTGAGAGATTTTACTTTCTTGGGCTCCATGATCACTGCAGATGGTGACAGCAGTCACGAAATTAAAAGACGCCTGCTTCTTGGGAGGAAAGCGATGACAAACCTAGACAGCATCTTAAAAAGCAGAGACATCACCTTGCCGACAAAGGTCCGTATAGTTAAAGCTATGGTTTTCCCAGTAGTAATATATGGAAGTGAGAGCTGGACCATAAAGAAGGCTGATCGCTGAAGAATTGATGCTTTTGAATTATGGTGCTGGAGGAGACTCTTGAGAGTCCCATGGACTGCAAAAAGATCAAACTTATCCATCCTTAAAGAAATCAGCCCTGAGTGCTCACTGGAAGGGCAGATCCTGAAGCTGAGGCTCCAGTACTATGGCCACCTCATGAGAAGAGAAGACTCCCTGGAAAAGTCCCTGATGTTGGGGAAGATGGAGGGCACAAGGAGAAGGGGACAACAGAGGACGAGATGGTTGGACAGTGTTCTCGAAGCGACTGGCATGAGTTTGGCCAAACTGCGGGGGTCGTGAAAGATAGGCGTGCCTGGCGTGCTCTGGTCCATGGGGTCACGAAGAGTCGGACAAGACTGAACAACAATTGCATGTTTAATACTGCATTTTGAGTGTGTGAGAGAGCTGCCAAGGGAAGACATGTTTTACTTAGCTGTACAAAGGGAGTTAGTAAACAAACAAACAAACAAATATCCAATGGTTGAAAAGAATCACCGACCTAAAGGTTTCTTCTTCAGAATAAGGATTTTGGAATGTTCTTTTGGTGCGCCATGGTTGTTCTTTGGCAGTTGTTTTTTTTTTTTAAATAGAAACAGGATTTTAACTGACTCCTCTGGGTGCAAAGCTGTGAATCCAGACTGCCATGCTGATGTCACATGTAGTGTGCAGAAACGACACATTCAGAGTTCTCTTTCATTGAAGGCTACGAAACAGAGAACTCACTTGCGGAGAGGGGAGCGTTTTTCTTTCCCCCTTACCCTGCCCAGTGTTTCGTACAGATCAAAGCTAGAAGCAAGTCATTTGATTAATTGCCATGCAGCAGAATCCTTTGCTAGTATGTGTGATACAAGTCACTAAAGACAAAAGGATTCTTTGGAGGATGGTAGCTGTGTGGGAGCAGGGCAGCGCACTCCAAAAAGTTTGTGTGGGGGGGGGGAGAACGTTCCCTCCCTGCAGGGCTGGTAACCAAAACATGCCATGGAAGAGAATAAGCACAAGGAGAAAAATACAGGGGTTTGGGCCAACATACAAAGACACAATATATGGCAAGCAAAGTACAACGAATGTCTTCGTCACAATGTGCCCTGTATTACAAGATATGCAAGCAGTACTCCAGAATCACCAGACTAAGTACAACATTACAGTAAATGATATGTTTTCGTTATCTCTGGCGCAAGGAATTATTGGAAGCGGCGGAGCAGCTGTAGCAAACTGTAGGAGCTGGTGATCCCAGTACACAGCAGTTGCCTCAACGTGTACCCGATGTGGGACATTATTAACTTCACAAGCTGAAGAAGGAAGGCTCCAGTCCTGTTTCCTACAGCTGCTCCGCTGCTTCCAAGAATTCCTTGCATCAGAGATAATGAAAACATATCATTTACTGTAATATTGTACTTAGTTTGATGATTCTGGAGTACCACTTGTGTGCACTTTATGTCTTGTAATAGAGGGGAACATTGTGACAAATACATTCGTTGTACTTTACTTGCCACATATTGTGTCTTTGTATGTTGGCCTGAACCCCTGTTTTTGGTACTTGTGTATGTTCCTATAAAGCAGGTTCCTTATTTTGTGCATGGAAGAAAATAAGGCCTTATAACTGCACACAGTGTGAACTTAATTCGTGTTAAGGAAAAAGATTGGTCAACCAACTTGACCTGTGAATCCCTAGGGATCCCCAGTTCTCTGTAAACAGTGTGTATTGTAAATCCTTAGATTTAAAATAACTCATGAGGCTAAAACAACCTATAATAACTGTGGGTTTTTTGTTTTTGTTGTTTATTTATGGCCCAACTTTCAAACTATAAGGACCCAAAGCTGTCAACAAAATTCAGTCATAATATTTCATTCTCCCTGGCTCCTGAAGATTCCCTCTGGCAACCTCTTTCCATTTGCTTTTTTCCTTTTAACTTTCCTTAAAATTATTATTATTATTATTATTATTATTATTATTATTATTATTATTATTATTATTATTATTATTATCCCACCCATCTGGCTGGGTTTCCCCACCCTCTCTGGGCGGCTCCCAACAGAATTAAAAGTATAATAAAGCATCAAACATAATAAAACATTTCTGGATGACAAAGGGACAGGGCAAAAGTCTTGCTGGACTCCAACTCCCATTATTCCCAAACACTGGCAAAGCTGACTAGGGCTGGTGAGAGTTGGAGTCTGACAACTTCTGGAGAGCCACAGAGGGAGATTGTTTGATGACATGGGGAAAGGGTGGGGAGGGGAAAGAGGAGGCTGAGTTGACATTGTCTGTTTGTCGGTTTTACTGTATTAGTTATGTTTAATGAAAAAACCAGTAGTTCCCCCCCTCTTTTTCACACACACACACACACACACACACACACACACACACACACTAGAATGTAGAGGTATGGGAGTGTAGTGCTAAACAAGTGAGAAGTGAATCAGGAAGTCTGTGATTTAAATCTCACCTGTTCCATGAGCTCACTAGACAGTCTCTATAAGGATAGTAATACTGAGCTAATCTATATTGCAAGATTGTTTTAAGGTTAGAATAGCACTTTGAACACTTGGAAGTGATCTATAAAAGCTAATTATGGTTAATGGTAATACTTTCTCCTCATTAATTGGTAATCTTTACATGTGGGGGGGGGGGAACTCAACGAAGCACTAAGAAGGGTATGCACATGGGGAGCATGTCCACTAGTGCAATAGGACTTCCTCCCCTTTCTCCCCCTTGTGCACCCCTTAAACCTGTTCTGGAGTTTTCCCAGCCCTCCAGAGCACATTTAGGGGGTTCACGGGGAGAAGAGGGAAGGTCCCATTGTGTGAGAAGACTTTGTTCTGGGCATGCTAAAAATTAGTTGAACCCCACCCAGAGTTTGCTCACACCAAAATGGCTACAGAATACTGGCCAAGCAACACAACTCTTTGAACTTTAATACCACCAAGGTGTTAAATGTCACCACCAGCTATCTCTGGATTCCCAACCCCCCCCCCCAATCGTTTGTGAGGATATTTTTGCTCAGATTGAATATGGAGAAGCACTAAACATTTAATAGGGATCTCAGCCCATAGTGGTGCATTCAGGCAAGGACTAGAGAAGCTGGACAACCAACCCCCCATCCTGACACAAACCAATCACATCAAAATGGGGAAAGGTTGGAAGGTTGGAGATAAAACCTTGCCTGAAATACTTTTGGTGCAGATTGCATTACGACAACTCCCATGGTTCTTCAAGCATTGCAAACACGCGCTCTCTCACTTAGATCTTGAGCAAACAGATTCATGATCCTGCAAACAAATGGGCAATGGGGCAGAAAGAGGGAGGGATGGAGCAAAGTATAATTCCCTATGTTTCACTTAGTTTATGGGGAACTGTGCCTTTTGTGACAAGGCTGCAATTAATATCGCTCGTAAAGCAGGAGGCTCATTCAATTGATCTCATTATGGCAGTTCTGGCCATTTATTGTTGAAAGGGATTCCCCTATTATCTGTGTCTGACACGTATTCCTAATCAACCCAGCCAATGCTGCTTCGTCAAAGGCCGGCCACACAAATGGATGCAATATTTATTCTGGCTGGGACTATTAGTGTAAAAAATGTGGCATGCGCTCACAGACAGGCAAGCTTCAGTCCCCCCAGAGCCATTAATCGAGGCATTTCCTCTTTGGAAAGGTTCTAAATCTAGGTTAAACTGTCAGTCACTACTTAGGAACCATGTGGGCTGTTTCATTTTTTCTTGAGGTCGCTTCCCAACGTTGTTCCCACGAGTGTTGCCCCTGAAGCAGGAAGTGCCGTATAAGAGATCCCTCCCTCTGCAGGGCTTTGAACTACTGACATTGTTTAGGCATGAATGACAATAGCCCTTTCCCCCACGCCATGACGACTCCTGCATCATCCCTGTGGGAGCAATCAGAACAAGGATTGCTGCCCCTCAACATGTGATTTGAGAAAAACCAGCTCCAGATTTTGAGGGCTACGGACAAGATGTCCATGGTGGGCTCCTCTTCTTTGAGTGGGCCCACTTCTTCTTCACTGCTGACATCACTGCCCACATGCTTACTTCAGAAGTAAGTCCCAATAATTTCGTGGGACTTACTACCTAGAAGTGGGCACAGGATTGCAGCTTTAATAAATCAATTGATTAAAACTAAGCCCCCAGATTATTGACTACATTCATTTTATTTAAACAGGTGACACTACTATCTACCTGACAGAAAATGTTTTTCTTGTTTGCAACAGTAAAATACTATATAAAGAAGTGAGAGGCTCCAATGACCTGTCAAAATGGCCCCTAGATGGGTGTGTGTTTGTTGCTTTGGCTCTGACCTACCAGCTCAATTCTGTTTACAATCGCTGACATAAAGAGTAAATCCAGGATGGACTCCATTCCTGAGATAGCCAACCTAGCTTCCTGGTAAGGTCATGGTCCTCTAAGTATGGGGAAATAGTTAGAGATAGCTTTATGACTATTGCTTCAATTGATTTCCTGCTTTAAAGGGTTATGCATGTGATAAATAGGTTCATTATTTTATCTAGCAGTCACTCACCAGCAAAAGAGAGAGTTTTTACTTTATTCTTCTGAGTGACGAGCCTCACTGCTTTCATACTGGCTTCAAGCCTGAACTCCAACATGATCAAAAATACTAGAAAACTTTTTTTGTCAATGGCCAAACCTTATGAAACCACAGATCAAAAGGAATCTGCTATCTTCTAGGGACTGTGGTTCTATTCATGGGAGTAAAATAGGCTGTCAAAGCAATCAAACAACTGCTTGTTGTTACTGAGCAAAGCGGCAGCTGTTTGCTACAAAGCCAGCTTAGAAGATCTTCCTCTAAAGAAGGTATACATGTGTTGTGCACCCAGCTCCTCAATTGGAGGGTCCCCCCCCAGGGTGTGTGTGTTCACATTGGTCATAACGTCCTTGCAATGACACCACAAATTCACCTTGTCCTCCTGCCATATCCCTGTGAGTTTCTGCCTTTAGTTTAGCCATCTGCCACTGTCCAAAGCACTTCTTAACATGAGATATAATTAAACTATAGCGTTCACTCCCACTAGATGTAGTAGCGGCCATCACTTTGGGCGACTTTACAAGACAAATTCATGGAGGGTAAAGGCTATCAATGACTACTAGAACTTCCCTGTTGGAGGCAGGATGCCTCTGAATTAAAGTCGCTTGCTGGGAATCACAAGTAGAGAGAGCTCTGTTACACCAGTGGTGTAGCATGGGTTGCCAGTGCCTGGGGCCGTCAGGTGGGGTGGGTGGGAGCGAGGGGAAGAAACGGACCAAGTATGCATGCACATTCAACTTCCTAATGGCATCTGCATCACCCAGGAGATCGCAGCCACAGAGATAAGAAAAGAAGTCCATTGTCTAGAGAGGTCACTTCCTGGTTCGCATGGAGCAGTCATTTTCAATGGAATCCAGCCATGGAAGCACGCAGCTACACCGAGGCAGTACCAGGTTTTGAAATTTTGTGCCCCTAACAATTTTGCACCCAGGGCAACTACCCCTGTCCCCACCCCCGAGGATTCCTGAATTTTCTGAGGATTTGATAGCCAGAAATGGTTGAGGCCTTGGTGTCACTGTGGAATGGCAAGACATATTGGGCCACTGAAGCGATGACTCCTAAGCACCTTCTCCAGCACTATGGAGCCCAGGCTGCTCCATGGTTCTCCATGGAGCTCCAGGCCGTGAGGCAGACTGGATGATGGCTGGAACGCAGATGGCATAACACTCACTGTGAAGATGACTGAATTTATGCTAGAACACATTATAGTGCTTTGTATCAGTGAAGGCAACAAGGAAGGTCAGGCTGAGCTCATCTGAGTAGGAAGGGGTCTGTTGACACAGAAGCCTGCTGTGACAAGGCACTTGGAGGGTAGAGTCGTTTATCTCTACTCATCTTGGATTCTGGTTAAAAAATACTGTGGATCTTGTAATTCTGAAGTTTTCCTACCCTAATTTAATAGTCCTTAGGCACTTCCAGATGACTTGTATATTGAGTACTCATCCTGATTTGTTTGCAGGGAAATTAGACAAAGCTATTCAACAAACAATCCTTCTGATTTACTCGTGGGGAGCTCAGATGACGTGGCATCAAAACAAGTGTTACCTTACACTTCCTCACTGCCTTCCCCCCTCACTTTCCTTACTGCGAAAAGTTCGATCTTTGGGGGAAGCAGGTTCATTGCACATGGCCTTCCATTCAGCTCTAACTGTGCAACCTGAATTTCCCAGGTTGCAATTGGATCTCACCTGAAAGGAACCTGCAGTCTGAAAGTGCCCCCTGTGCACAAGGAAAGCAGCACAGCACGACAAACTTTAGAAGTGTGTGTGTGTGTGTGTGTGCAAGGCGAAGGAGGATCCGGTTGAGAGGTAAGGCCTAATGGTGTAAGGCGCTCTGCCAAAACACAGAAGTGCCAGCTAAGGGTTCCCTGCACAGATGCTACAGCCCACCGAGGAACAAGTTGCCTATATGGCCTTTGATTTCTATGAAGCTGATCGGTGCGTTCCACTCCTAATGTTATCAGGTACCATCACTGTTCCATCTAGTGTACTTCATGTTTTCTTGCTTTGTAATCAGAAACAGAGGCCCTCCCTGGCTTGCCAAGCTTGTTTCGCTCTGCTAACTGCAAAACTGCAGCAGTCAGGGAGACAAAGTAATATTATTTAAAGCAAATTAAAACATGGCACTACTCAAGAATAGAAGCAGCTGGGCAGAATTGCTTGCATGAGGGAGAATAATGTGTAGTGATAATACTTAGGCTGCATACACTTACCTGGGTAAAAAGTTCCGTTTAACCCAGTGAGACGTACTTCTGAGTAGACATGTATAGGACTGCACTGTTGCCTTGACTATAAGTCTTAACGGAAATAAAAGTGTGGTTGTATCTGGGTATTGGCAAGTTTGTGTTAATTGAGCCTTGCTAGAAACTGAGCTAGACATGAGACTTCCTTAAACATGGAACAATGGAACAAGTGATAAGGAATACAGTGGTACCTCAGGTTACAGACGCTTCAGGTTACAGACCCTGCTAACCCAGAAATAGTACCTCGGGTTAAGAACTTTGCTTCAGGATGAGAACAGAAATGACGCCATGGCTGCGCAGTGGCAGCGGGAGGCCCCATTAGCTAAAGTGGTACCTCAGGTTAAGAACAGTTTCAGGTTAAGAACGGACTTCCGGAATGAATTAAGTTCTTAACCAGAGGTACCACTGTACATTCATAGTGCAATCTTCTGTCTGTTTACTCAGAAGTAAACCCATAAAGTTCAATGGGGCTTGTTCCCAAGAAAGTATGGGTAAAAGTGAGGATAGCAAGGCTAAAGTGTTAACTAAAAGTAAGAAGAACTTCATGTTGTTTCCAGATGTGTGTTTAAATCTGTGGAACTGGAGCTCCTTGTGCATTCAAGTATTTTGCAGCATCCACAGCTCTTGTCTTTCTCACTCCACCACTGCCCCATTTAATCCAGAGGATTTACACTTTCTATGGAAAATCTGATCGGCTAAAATATAAACATGTTGCCAATCCCCCTCCCCCTTTGTGATACCTGCATATTAAACCATCCCCACCTGGAAGCACTCTTAACACTATAGAATACATTGCATCCATGGCGGGGGGCGGCAATAGTACTCTGTACACTTTACCTGGGGAAGTAAGCCCCTTTGGTAAACAGAGGGGTTTACTTCCAAGCTAGTATGATTGGGCTACACATCTTTATAAAATGTATCTGGACCGGGGCCATAGATGTTAAGACCTAATTACATCACCAGCGTTAATTTCCCTTTATGTGGCAGAAGCTGCCTACCATACAAAAACTTCAGTCATGTTTATTGCTGGTAGTAGAGACTTTTTTTATAAGAAGAAAGAAAGAAAGAAAGAAAGAAAGAAAGAAAGAAAGAAAGAAAGAAAGAAAGAAAGAAAAAGTGTGAGAATGAATTCCCATTTGTTTCCAGTCTTTACAGAGGAGGGGGGGAAAGAGGCAGAACAAAGTTCTTTGTGGCAGATTTGTTCATGGTATACTTGAAAGGCAACAGCTAAGAATCTTAGCATCCTTCCTTTGTAGAGGAAATGTGTGGGCCGGTGGCAGTTGCCCAAGAGCTGGTGACATCACAGATACATCGGAATGCCTCCGAACGAAGTGGGTGTGAATCCCGAAGGGATCGTGAAGAGCAACCTGGATGGCCAGGGAAGTCAACCAGGGGAAACGGAGCATGAAGATGAGCAATTCTAGATTAGCTTGCACCTGGAGGACGATGTGAATGAACAGCAGCTTCTAACAGCGCTTTCCGATCGCTTATCAAACCCTATCCTTATTATTAGTATTAGTGTTTTTTAACAGGGGAATTCTCTGGGGGTGTGGAGGGCAGTGAAATACCGGCCTCAAACATCTACAATCTTTTTATTCTTTATCCACTTTATAAAAATTACAAATTTTGCATCTCATTAGTACATATTTAAGGTACAGTAGCCAATTATTGGTAAATGACCTGAATCGAGATGACTGTTGCACATATGGCTGTAAATTCTCCAGTGCAGTGGAGATTTCTCCAGCTTATTCCTCCTCTCTGGTCCTGACAAGTCTCCCAGCAACTCTTGGCTGGCTGGAAGGAACCCTGAGCAGGAGCACTCCATTGGCCCCGGAGCATTCTTGTGCAGGTCCCACTTGTATTGCCGAATTTATAAAAAATTTCAGTATGTTTCTGAATGAAGCACCACTGAGCTTTCCCCCTGATGCCCTACTCTTAGTTAATAGAGCATGAGCCCATTGAACACCTTGGTCATCTGATGATTTGGAAGGCCAACGGTGCAATCCAGTACATGGGGGTTGGTCTTGATGACCCTTGTGGTCCCTTCTAGCTCTATGGTTTTGATTCTATGAAATCCCACCGATTTCGGTGAAGTTTACACCAAGGTATGTGAGTACAGGACCTCACACAGCTGAATGCCAAGGAACATCCCCCTATCATTTAGCAAAATGGGGAAGTACAGAGCATCTGCCTTGCACATAGAAGGTCCCTGATGAAACCCTGGAGAGCCACTGCCAGTCAGTGTACACCTGGGTTTCCCAAACTTGGGTCTCCAGCTGTCTTTGGACTACAATACCCACCATCCCCAACTACTGGTCCTGCTAGCTAGGGATGATGGGAGTTGTAGTCCAAAAAACAGCTGGAGACCCTAGTTTGGGAAAGTCTGGTGTAGACAATACTGAGCTAGACAGACCAATGTTCTGACTCAGTATAAGGCAGCTTCATAGGTTCCTAAGTCTTGGGAACTTAGGATGGGATGGGGAATCTGTGGACCTCCAAATGCTATTGGACTATATCTCACAGCATCCCTGGCATCCTGACTGGGGCTTGATGGGACTTAGACAACATCTGGAGAGTCACAACTTTCCTATCCCTGTGAAAGGCTAGCAATATACCGTAGCAAGGGGTCTCCTTGGTAGGCAACAGTTTACTTCCTCTTTGCCATTTTTTCCACTATTCAGTGGAAACAGTTCTAGGATTTATCACCATTCAAACAAGATGCCTAAAAGCAGACTTTGATGCAAAAAGCAGGAGGCTGAGAATTTCAGGGGGCCTCGTAAGCCGCAATGGCTTTTGAAACCGCATTTTCTAATGAAAATGCCGAGATTATTAACTATTGGAAATAGCTTCAACAATAATTCCTCTACAGTAGGCAATTAAAGTCGAATTACTATGTAACTAAAGATTCTGTGACAGTTATTATTATATAAGTTGATTCTACTAGTCAGACGCTGACTTTCCATAATACATTCTCCAAATATTATACCCAACGTGGCATCATATATAACAGTTACCTTGTCAAAATGCTGTTTGGTGCAAATTAAATTATTGACAGCAATATAATTTTCTGTTCACTTTATTATTTTGATTCATTCCATCTGTCAACAAGCACAATGGCTTATCACCAGATTTAGAACTGGAGATGTTGAGGGAGGGTTACTTGTTAGATACTGAAATATTTATTCTCTATTCTTTTTTCTTTTCTCCCTCTATAGTTATACTTCTGCTAAGTTAAGGTTCTTACGGCAGGGGTTGCCCATGCTTTAGTGTTGCATTTGGAAGCTCATGTTCATTAAAGCATGCTTCTGAATCTGGCATTTTCTGGGGAGGGCATTCCAGGTCTACAAGTTTATGGGTATAACTTTCTGAGAAAACTGCAATGATCCCTAATAACCAGCAGGAGGTCTAGCAGACTTTTTCCCTGCTTTAATATTGCTAGCTTCTGTGGAATGTCTCAACTTTTAACAGTGATTCCTAAACCTTGATTTGCTGGGGACAACTGATCGGGTTTGCTTCTTTGTTCTCAACTACCAAAGTTTTGAACATTACAGCTACTTTGCATGCCACAGCCACAAATAGTGGCCAGGACACTTGGCATAGCACAACAGACCAGCTAGGAGGACCAGGTGGCAGATGCTGCAGTGGTGCTTGACCCAGTCCTCACCACCAAGCCCAACAGCCAGGAGTGCTTCAATCCAGAGGCAGCATCCTTGAGCCAAATTCCCCTGAAGGTCTGGCACCCTCAATACCAAGTATCTCATGCTCCCTGGTATCTGCTCTCCAGTATAGGCAACACATCAAGTGGGAGACAGGCAGGAGAAATGATGGAATGGTAGACTGTAGGTCAGAAGACTATCCTTTTATCCACTACTTCCTCTGCTCTTCATGAAGGAGGTGGAGCCTGGGTGAGGTAAGTCAGGCTAGGAGGGTTATAAGGACTCTTTTGGAGCTATGATACCATTGGAACAAGTGAACTGTCCAGGGTACTGAAGGACCAGTCATACACAGTCATATACAGTTACACATATACCGTCATATACAGTCAGGCACCAGTTCTGTTGGCAGACCAACTCTGTGTTGCAAAGATATCTGCAAACAAGATTTGAGGCTGGCAACATCAGCCTGGAGACAGACGGAAAGGTCGTTTATCCACAGCAGTGACCAAAGGAGAAATGACTGCTGGGAGCAGAGAGAAGCAGCACCATGGTGCATCTGCACAACCAGATGCCTTCATCTGCCCCAGCTGCAACAAAACATGTCTCTTCTACACCAATCTCTACACCCACAGGAGTCGCTGTGATTCTCCAACAGTTTGACTTCACCCTCAAAGGCACACTCCTCCATTGTCTCCCGAGACAGAAGGATGCTGACAGCAGTCATATATAGATAGCGGCTGTATATGTTCATATACTGCCCCTATCTATCCCTTCTGTTTTCGCCTTCAGATTAAGGCCAGATTAAGGCTTCTGTGGGTTCAGCCTCCTTAGAAGCAGGCAATGCAGAAAAGTTCCCTTGAAGCATTTCTAAGTTAAAAATACAGCGGAGCTGTGTTTGCGAATCAAAAAGACGAATGTTTTGTGGGAGTTGGTGGGTGGGTGGGAGGGAGTCTTGCTTGGTAGGCAACGTTACACATACTGTGAGTCACTGATATTTTTTATCAGCTGAGATGCTACTATGCAGGGCTGATCATCACTATTTGCTCTGGCAAAAAAAAAAAAAAGACTTTAGAATTTCCCTGTATTGGTTTTTGTCAGAATGCAACCAGTGCCAGATTTACGTATAAGCTAAATAAGCTATAGTTTAGGGCCCCACTCTCTTGCGGCCCCCCCAAAAAATTAAAGGAAAAAAACTAGATGTACATTTCCAAAATATAAGATAAAAAACAAATAAAATAAAACCTACATACAGCAACAGTGCTAACATAGCCTCCTATGATATAAGTAATGGGCCCCGTCTGCTAGCCTGCTCTCTAAAATATCACAGTTCAACAATTACTTTGATAAAATACTTATTTTGTTATGTGCAAATGGCTTTAGATACCTATTAGGTCCATCAATTACCATATAGCATATATTCAACACGAAAAACAGCGACAATTTGTTGCTGACAAAGGACAGCTGGACATATAAAGGGCCCCATTACCTTCAGTAACTTAGGGCCTCACCAAACCTAAATCCGGCCCTGAACACAACAGACCACCAGAAAGTGCACCATGGACCACTTGTGATCCACAGATCACAATTTATATGGGAAACAAGAACTCTGAGAAGCAGGTGATGCACACAAGACAAGGAAATTGTGTTTCAGTTGTAGCAGATTCTCTGTTGGTTGGAAAACTCTTTCCAAAAAATGTTGCTATGGTCCTTTGATACAAGAACATGAGAAGCCCAACTGGATCAGACCAAAGGCTCATCGAGTCCAGCATCCTGGTCTCACACTGGCCAGGTGAAGAGCCCTATGGGAAGCTTGCAAGCAGCACCTGAGTGCGAAAGCACTCTTCCCACTTGGGATTCTCAGCAACTGGTATTCAGAAGATGAGAACTGCTTCCTTCTTTTTATATCAAAGCAGCCAGATGGGCAAAGGAGAAGCAGTGATGGAACAAAAGGAAAAGAGGTATGGTCCTCAAACCATCTATAATATTGCTCACCCACCAATTCAGATGGCTGGCTTTGGGGTGGGGTATGAGAACACCCTTAGAACACAGGGCCCATCGTGAACTGCTGGATCCATTTCAGGTAGGTAGCCATGTTGGTCGGCCACAGTCAAAACAAAACAAAAAAATTCCTTCCAGTAGCACCTTAGAGACCAACTAAGTTTGTTCTTGGTATGAGCTTTCATGTGCATGCACACTTCTTCAGATACACTGAAAAAGAAGTCACCAGACCCTTATATATAGTGAGAGAGTGGGGAGGGGTATTACTCAGAAGGGTGGTGGGAATCGGTGATTGGCTGATAGGTGTGGAAAACCTGTTGTCCCCCATGTGGTGAACTGTTGAACTGCAGGTGTCGGCAAGGAACCTTCAGGCCTTGGGTGGTCTCTGCCCATGATGTTGGCTTCATTGAATAGGAAGGAGTTCAGGGGAGATGCAGGCACACAGAAACAAATCAGCCCATGGTGTGTACAGCAAGTAAAAAATGTGGCTTGGAACCTCGCTGTGTTTTAAGCTGCTAATGTGCACACTGTAGCCTTAGTGATTGATTATGTTATTATTGTATCTTGATTTTCTGTTCCCCGCACTTTTCTTCTATTAGCAACTTTGTAGTTTGTTTGTTTTTAACAGAAAGCAGGCTACCCATGTTTAAATAATAATTAAAAATAATAATGATGAATTGTGTCCTAAATTAATTTGGTGATGTCTTGGGAATCTGCCTCTTTTGAGCTTCAGATGGACGCGGCAGGATTCACAGAGGTACAAATGGGACCACTCCTCTTTCTTTTGAAGAGGGCTGGGGTTACAGTTTATTCTGAGAGCTGGAGGAGGAGGAGGAGGAGGAGGAGGAGGAGGAGGAGGAGGAGAGTTTGGATTTGATATCCCACTTTATTACTACCCAAAGGAGTCTCAAAGCGGCTAACAATCTCCTTTCCCTTCCTCCCCCACAACAAACACTCTGTGAGGTGAATGGGGCTGAGAGACTTTAAAGAAGTGTGACTAGCCCAAGGTCACCCAGCAGCTGCATGTGGAGGAGCGGAGACACAAACCCGGTTCACCAGATTATGAGTCTACCGCTCTTAACCACTACACCATGCTGGCTCTCAACAGGGAAAAGACAGGGAAAGAGAGCAGGAGAAGCAGAGAAGGGGAAGAGACCTGTATGACAATGGGGATGAAAGGGTTTGGGAGACTAATCCAGGGCAATGGTTCATGAGCTTCATTCAGGTGGTTTGCAGAAGTGAAGGGGAGGGAGGAGATTCTGCCTTCCTCAGAGGAATAAAGTCATGGGTGGAGGCAAGATGGGGGAATGTCCGAAGTGGGGGAAAGAGGCTGACAAGGCACCCGAAAGGGGTGGAGATTCAATACTTGAGAAGGAAGGAAGCAGCAAAAGAGGAGAGGGAGCTAAGAGAGAAAGGGCATGCACAGCACATAACCCCAAACAGGTAGAAAAATCATTTGTTGTCCAATAGGACCCAGGGGTCTGGTGGGTGGGTGGGAGTTTGAGAACCACAACTAATCTGCTTAGGAAATGGAGGCATTATGGGTTGTATCCAACTGCATTTTACTCCAAGTGAACTCGCTGACATGCATGGACCTAAGTTAACCATGTTAATTCATTTCAATAGGTCTACTCTAAGAATGACCAACATTGGATGCAACCCCAAGTTTGCAAAGTACAACGCTGATAGGATCACAAATGAGACTCAAGTGGGTGGGAATGAGGCAGGATCGTGCCACACCTCTTGAAAGGAAATTGTGGTGGCACATAGAAAACCAGGGCCTCCTCCCTCCCTCGCCTGAGTGATACTACTGGAAGAGGTGGCTCAGTCTATCCGTTTTGTGAATGCTTGCACTAAAAGGGAGAAGTTGACGCTGCTGTGAAGACGGAGCTCTTTTGTGAATTCTCCCATCTGGTGTTACAGGCAAACAGTCTCCTCCTCAGTGTGTATCGGCTGGAGAAACAAAGTGGGAGTGTGGCTGTTCTTGCTGTGTTGTCGAAGAAAGGAACAGCTTGTTCCAATACTATTCCAAATATATAATTAGATAGAAGGAAAAGTGATTAGTGAGGGGGAGACAACTGAACAAATTAAAAACCAAAGATGGGAGTGCATTTAACTGAGCTATAAGGTAGGGTTTTTTTGGGGGGGGGTTAAGGCAAAAAAGAGAGTCCTCAAGTGTTGGGAAAGGCAATAAGAGATCATTGTGGCAGCTTGAACTCCTACAAAGTGTGAGTTCTGTGTCATTATGTCAGAGGATGCATGGATGTTGTTTGCCACTGGTCGTCTTAAGGAGACACATGTCCACCTTAAGCACATTAGTGCTTCTCACAATCAAGGGTCATATCCATTTTGTAAAATAAAACTCACTCTCTCTCTCTCTCTCTCTCTCTCTATATATATATATATATATATATATTACTCAGAGTAATCATAATCTTTCTGTGATGGTTAAATAAAGCTGCCATGGTGCCAGAGCTGTAATGATTTGCCGCAGATCACAACCACACTAGGTTAGGTGCTGATTCATGTATTGAGCCCAATGATCACTGGGGTGAAAAACCTGTATTTCAGAATGCTGGGAAGGGCTTGCCAGCATCACAAAATACTCCTCAATGTGTGACATGGCCTGCTCCAACTGGAGTAACCCTTTCCTTTCCCCCAGGGCCATCTACCAAAGACTCAGCTATACAGTTGCAATTAAAACAAGTTAAGTGTGTTTTAAGTGCAAAATAGAATGAGACACTAGATGGCAATGGTGAGCCTTATGGAAAATTCAATGTATTTTTAAAAATGCTTTATATGTGTGTAGTCTCCACCCAACAGCTGCCTTGTGGGAAGGATTCTGGTGTTTTTTTTTAATGTATATGTTTATTGTTGTGTTTATTTCTTGAAAATGCATTTTAATGTTACCTGTAAGCTGTTTTGGAAGGATCCATATCCTGAAATGTGAGCTACAAATTGCTGTAATAAATAATAATTTTATTTATTTAATAAATTCCCGGCACATAGAAAACTAGCATGGCAAATACGGGTAGGAACTCTTCTTTCTGCAACCTGGTTTCCTATGTGTAGTGATAGGGTTTGAATGGTTTTTGGGGGGTTGGATGGAGGAGTGTTCAGATGAGTTTCCACCTGTAGTCTGAAGCGGTAGAGGTGCAACTATTTCAGTGAGAACTGAGCCTTAGCTTTTAGATTGGATGTCTTTAATTACCTGCTCTCCTTCATTTTACCAAGAAGCTTTCCTCATTATGCCTCTTTGTATTTCAAGTTCAGATTTAAGACAGAAACATTTCTACCTTGATTACACAAGAGGTTCTTTAATTTCTATTCTAGCCTGAATTACAAAATAAAGAGATATAGATCTTGACATTTAAATAACTCAGTGGGGTACCACTGAGATAGATGCCCCTGAAGCAAGCCATTTTGGTATAAGCATTATTTCAATTTTAAAGGCATACATACTGAAAGAACACAGAGCCAAAACTGGCAACAGTGAAAACCAGTCAGCTGTTAAAAGCTTGGTCTGTTTTCTCTTCTTTTTCCTCTGTGTAATTAATTTTTGGGTTAGTTAGAGGCCTGAGAGGTGTACTATTATAATTGCCTGAACAAATCTTCCCCAACTTGGTACTCTCCAACACAAAAGAAAACCTTGCTGTATGGACAAAACATGGATTTTTATTTGTAGTGTGATGCTCAAGGCACAACACATCACAAGGACACCTGTTGTGAAAGTTGCGCAAAAATTGTGTCGCTGCACAAGGCCACAACTTTTATCATGTCAGAGGTGTGACATGAGAGGATTGGGCTTGTCAAAAGGCAGTGGCTTTTGCTTAACGATTTACTACATTTATATCCTATATTTCCTCTAAGAAGCTCAAGAATGGCATACACAGTTGTCCCCCTCCTCACTTAATCCCCACAACAACCCTGTGAGGTAGGTTAGGCCAAGTGGAGTTGAATGGACCGAGTGAGCTTCATGGCTGAATGGCAATTTGGACCCTGGTCTCCCAGATTCTAGTCAAGACACTCTAACCCAGGTATCCCCAAACTCGGCCCTCCAGATGTTTTGGGACTACAATTCCCATCATCCCTGACCACTGGACCTGTTAGCTAGGGATGATGGGAGCTGTAGTCCCAAAACAGCTGGAGGGCCGAGTTTGGGGATGCCTGCTCTAAACACTGACTTGGGCTAGGGCCATAATATATACCTATTTTAGTCATAGTTTTGTTTTAAAAAATAAAATGTGTAGGATGTGTGGCTAGTTAAAGGAAAACTAAAGAGATTCTGATGCTTTGGCCTTATTCATAATAAAACTGAGCTTTCACAAAGCTGGTGAATTTCAGGCTTTGTAAATTGGCATTCTGACCTGAGCAGGTAGCAAATGTTGTGCTTTGTCCCTTAGCTATTACCATCCCTATTCAGTGGGAATTACACATTTGACCTTACGAGCACTGTCCGTTTTCGAAATTTAGATTGCTGGCGTTCTTACTCCCTCCCAACCCCCGCCATGGATTTTTCTTTGCACCTAAATCTCACTCCTTTTAGTTTTGTTTCCTCGGCCCCTCCTTCCTAGCCTGTGCCTATATTGTTATAAGTGACCCCAGAAAGGGGGGGGGGGAGATGATGCAGCAAAATGTACAAGGCAAAGACTGGGGTGTGGGCGGGAACGGATAAATGCGATCGCATAGAATTTGGGGAGTCATCTGGTGGTGTGTGGTTGCGGCAAGAGGAGCCCAACATCATTATGGGGTGGCAGCTGCATAATTGTAGGTTTCCTGACAAGGATGGACTGGTGTGGGCCATCATTCTGCTGTCAGAATTCGTGCTGACTACTTGGGTTCGTGAGAGCAGTAAGGCTTCTCTGATGCTTCTTGCTATATACCTGCCATTCTGAAGCTACTCCAGCTTGGTAAGCTATTTACTACTAATAATACTTTTTTTTGGGGGGGGGGAACGACTTTGTAAAGAGCGAAAGAGCAACGAGTGTTTAAATGAATTTAAATAGGAAGAGTGTTAAGCTGGAGAACTAGATAACAGAATGCTGGTTAATACTACACACCCTATTTAACATCCACTATTAAATCTACTTTCAAATGCATTTTTTTAAAAGTGTGCACTTGGAACAAAACCACTGTGGCACACACAGCGTTCTTTCTAGAATAAAAAGGATACTTGCAAGTGCACAGAGAAACAGACTCAACGGTGTCTAAAGTTTAATCTACATCTACCTTTTAAGTATTGACACAATGCATTTTGAGGGCTTAGGGAAAGTGCTGTGCGGGTATTAAGCATTAATATAATGCCAAAGCAAACTTCTCCTGATTTCACAGAAAATACCTAATTGCCTATTTATTTATTTTTCTAAAAAAGCTAGCAGAGATTTTTCACTCTACCTCCCTTCAAAAGTATTAGGCAGCTGAGGGCACTAACAACACCCTCTCAACAAGAAACAATTTATACATAGTGTTTAATATATAAATCTCGTTTTCTTCTGCTATTGGAAAAATGTGTGCCTTTTAGCTGAATTGAAACGTGTTTCTTTTTTTTAACAATATGCAAACTGTACTGCCTGAAATTAACATTTTTGCCACAGGATGGCGCGTGATCAGGCGGATCAGGCGAGGGCGGGGAGGAGTTTTAGATGCAAGCGGAATACAGTACTTGCACGAGGGATGAAAGATCATGTTCCCTTCGGGTTTTTCTTTTTAACCGGGAGGAATAAAAATTTAACCCGCATTACTCCCCTCCCTTAAGCAATATACAGTAATACAATACAAATACAGTCAATAAAAACTGTCAAGGCAGCACTGGGTTTGTTGCAAAAGAGGCAAATGAGCTATATCACCACCACCATTGTTACTACGTATTTATTTGCTTGAGAATCGCGTCTGAGACACCTCTACAGTACAGTATTATAAGAAAGAGATCGGAATAGGGAAAATGCAGCCAATTGCAATGAAAGTAACTTGTGATATGCTCTAAGGTCCAGATTTCAGAGCCCAGATGAGCTGTAAATGGAAATGAACCAACTAAAAGGGCGGTCAGCCATGGAGGCGACCGGGTTGTGTCCCCCCCCCCCAGCTCCATATGCCAGAGGTAGCCCAGCAACCTTCATCGCCGTTCAGCATGGCCAATGGTCCGCGATGATGCTGGGCGATGACGGGAGGCCCAGAACCATCTAGAAGGCGGCACCACACTGGCTACCCCACCCCTGAGCCTTAGGGCCTAAGGAAAACCCGCGCGAGAGGTTTGCAAGGAGTTGCTATCAGTTCGATCCTTTAATAAAAGGCTTTTAAACGGAGAAATGCCACCTTCCCTCTTTGAAAACGAAAAACGCGTCTCCGCGTGGCGCGTGCGCATTGACGGCCGGGCCACAGGCCTCCTTTCTAAAAGGCGAGACTTAGGCAGCTGTGACTTTCCATCGTTTGTTGGCCTCCATTAACTCCCATCAGTCCCGACCAGCATGATCAATGGACGGTGGGAATGGGAGCTGTAGTCTGGAAGCATTTGGAAGGCCCCATGTTCCATTGTTCTAAAGTTTACTTAGAGAGTATAGTAGTACTTTGCCTGGGTCTTTTGGGGGGGGGGGGGGTACTTCCAGATGGGTACTTGGTTTGCTAGCGGGCCATTGGTATATCGCTACCAGGACGAACCCCAAGACCAGATTTTGGGCTAGGGGCTGGGGGAATAGACAGTGGCGTTTTGCCTGCCAAGGTTGTCGTGTGCTCGCTTGCATCGATATGAGGACCACCCAGCCCACCATAAACACCTGTCATTCTGGAAGCACTCGTTTAGTGTTCCCGCAGGCGACTATTGCTAATTCTAGGGGCACCACGTGGCGATCACGCAAACGGTTTGTGGCTACCTAGCCCTTCCGTGGGTAGAACACAGTTGGGTGGCTTTTGGCCTTTACAGAAAGCTGTTCCCTTTTACAGCTTTGCTGCCGAGATCAGCCATAAAAAGGGGGGGGGTGGTGGTGGTGTAGGTTTGCTTTGAAAGGCACGTTGCAAAAGAAGTGCTCGAAATTTTGAGAGCGGTATCCAAACCCCTCGTGGCGCAATCCCACGCGCGTCTATTCAGAAGCCGGCCTCACTGGGCTCAAATGACTTGCTTCCTAGGACACAAAGGGCATAGGATCGCTCGCAGCCTTAATCTGCTGTGATCCCGCCACTGAAGCCACGGAAGCGTTCTGATCCGGTGTTTTATGACGACGTGTTCTCAAATCTCAAGCGCTGCAACAGGGTGGCGTTCGCCTCCACTTCCTTTAAATTCGCCATGAGGAGGATTGAGGGTTGAAATCCGAGGCAGCTCCATGGGAGATAAGAGGTGGTGACTAATCTGCATTAGCAGACCTTGATTTAAGCTGCGAGTCAGCGCCTGTTGGATGTGCACTGAATGCCAAGGTCCAGCCTGCAACATGTGCGCGCGGGAGAGCGATGATATGGCTCCTGAGCATATGCAGAGCGCCTGCCCCCTTACTCATGGGCAATACCACCACCAGACCCTACAGCCCACAAAAGACTACGGGAAGAAGCTGCGGGACAAAGTCCAAACAAGAAGTTGGCGGAAGCATCTGAAATACTGCAAACCAACCGGATTTATAGAAGGGTGGGGGGGGGCGTAAGAGAGGGGCCTCTCCTCGGAATCCAAGGCGGCCTGCCCCCATTTATTGAACTCATCATGGCTTCTGTCATTGCCATCTAAAATGCACCCCCACCCCATGAATTGCTTCGCGGGTGTTCTGTGTGGATTTGACTCGACTCCAGATGGACCCGGGCGGCGTTTTACGAAGCCCGAATCGCCCACATGAAGTTTCCCAGCGGGTGGGTTGCGGAGAGGATATAAACAGTGGCGGCGGCGGTGTCGAGACGCGCACTCACCGCTGGCACAAAACCGGCAGCCGCTCGCTCTGTCCCGTTTGGCAAATTTCCCCCTTCCTGCAGACCACTCACTCACACTCTCCGCGGCGGAGCAACTTTCCGCTTGCGCGGCGGAGAGCGCGCGCGCAAGTTTTCCATCCAAGCAGCCGCCGGCCGCCTAACTCATTCATTCTTATCGGCGCATCTTTCCGCCACTAATTCAGAAAAAATTAAGTTGGGAGTGTATGTGCGTGCAGGGGGTGGGATAGAATCCGGCTTGGTGAATGCAGCTCTTTTCCGATTGGCCCGTTAGGAGCTGCCCAGAAGAGAGCGCGGGGGGAGGGGGCGCTTAGACGGCTATCTGATCTGGTCCCCGTGTGTGTGTGCTTGTGTGTTTTCTTTTTTCCGAAGTTGAAGTTTCCGGAAGGACTCCCAAAAAGGCAGTCGGGGAGGAGCCCCGCCGTTGCCGGATGCTCGCCTTTTTAGGAATAGGGCTCAGCAACCGGAATATACCTCTCCCGGGGGTTGCAGAAAGCGATCTCTGGTGGTCCCCCACGCCGCAGCCCCTTCCCCACGCCGATGGCCACGTGCGCCGGAGATCCGGCTCGAAATTGGCAGCCACGCCGCGGCTCCGCTGCCCTTGCCATGCTATGCCCAAGTTTGCCGCTTCTTCTGCACGGTATAGAAAGAAAGCAGGGGCGGGGATGCAGCCACTCCGGGCGCGCCATGCTAATTTCCCATGTGACGAGCCTCCCCGGCCGCCCTTCCCCGTTCCTCAGTCCTTATATGGGCAGTGACGTAGCGGGCATTCACGGCCTCCCAATAAATACTTAGAGCAAGACTTTCCATCTACCGAGAGCTGCGATTGATTAAAACGGGCTCTGCAAGGGACACCGACTGTTACAACAACATTTACAGCAACTCCCGGGGCTTTGAAACAGAGCAGTTATCAGAGAGAGGCAGAGCAAGAGCCTCTCTTTAGATATAGGATTAAAACAAAACAAAACAAAACAACATCTATCTACTGGAGGAGAATCGACCCTTTTTCCCTATCCCTGCACAATAATTACACCACGGGCAAGGCAGGGCACTTTCCATTGTCTGTGGAGCAAATGATGACCGCCAAGACGGTAGACAAAATCCCAGTCAGTCTGAGTGGGCTTGTGCACCACCTCCCTGAAAGCATTTACTCAGTGGAGGACATCGCCACTACCTTGCCAGGATCAGTGATCAACTTTCCTAATGGTGACTTGGGAGGACCCTTTGACCAGCTGAGCAGTGTGACAGGAGGTAAGGCACCCCCCCCCCCGCGAGCCCCTTCCCAAAACGACCTTTTTGGATCCGGATCTTGGGCGTTTGTTGGTGGGCAAGAGTATTTTTTTGTGGGAGGGGTGGGGGCAAGGAGGGACAGCACATTGAGTTGGGGGCTGATGTTTCTGTGGAAGGAAAACTGGATCTCTGTGCATGTGCAAACAGGTGTCAAGGGGCAGGGTGATGCTGGAAGCTGAAAACCTCCACCTCTCTTGCCCTGGAGAAATCCCACTGACTTAACTGGAGTTTTAAAGAGTGGAAAAGGACGGGGTATTTTTTGGAGGGGGGTAGTGTGTTAAATTGGAACTCTTATCCTGAAACTGGAAGATATTCCCTAACCTTGAGATGATCTACACTAAATAAACTGCCCCCAGTTAGTAACATTTATATAGGGCCGACGGTACTGTATTTAATCGGGGGTAGCCTAACTGTGTGACTAACTACACAAGCCGCCCACTGAGAGCGCTGGAGTCGGCTTTACTGTCAAGTTAAGAGCGAACAGGATGATTTGGGGATTCCCGTTCATATCAGTGGGATTAAGGTTGGGTGTTTTGGGGTAATTCACCCCCCAAAAAAGTGCAAATGGGGTTTGTGGGTCGCAGTGAAAGTGAATGTAGTGTGAAAGTGAAATGTGTCTTGTTTGGGATTTCGGTCGATAGAAACTCCCCCCTCCGCCCCACTCCTACCCCTTGCGCGGGAATTTCTGCTCAATCCAAGCCACCAAAGTTAGGGCTGACGAACTTTCAAACGTGGCGCAGACTGCGCCGCTTGAAAGGCGCTCTCCCCTCGGGGAAATGGACGCCCCCACTCAACCACCCACCCCCACCGATCCATGAGCAAGAGGCCCCCATGTTGTGTCTGCGTGGGCATGGAACGGATACTGATGCTCACTTGCCCTGGCAGGGAGAAGACGCTGCCCGGGCGCTGCTTGGCCCGCGGGCCCTCGAGGAGAGCCGCGGAGCCCCCGGTGCTGACTCGCCTTTCTCTCCCCTCCACCCTCCAGATCATGGCCTGATCGACATGAGCGACAAGCGGTCCCTGGAGCTGCCGTACCCCTGCAGCGGCTTCGCGCCGCCTTCCCGCGGCCAGCCCTTCACCTACATGGGCAAGTTCTCCATCGACCCGGCGCAGTACCCCGGCGCAGGCTGCTATCCGGCCGACGGCATCCTCAACTTGGTCAGCGCCGGCATCCTGCAGGGGGTGGCTGCTCCCTCGTCGTCGTCGTCCGCCGTCGCCTCATCCTCATCCGCCCCCTCGTCGTCTTCGGTCACTTCGTCGTCCGCCGCCTCGTCGGGATCTCCCAACCCGCTGGGCTGCGCCATGGCGCCCACCGCCGGCGACTTGGAGCACATGTACTCGCCGCCTCCGCCGCCCTATTCAGCCTGCGGGGAGCTTTTCCAGCCGCAACAGCACCACCACCACTCCCAGCAGCAGCAACAGGCGCATCCGGACGGCTCTTCGGCTTTCCTGGCCGCCTCTTCGGGGCCCTACCCTCCGCCCCCTTCCTACCACCACTCCCCCAAGGCGGGGACGCCATCCGGGGCCGACGGCGGCGGCCTCTTCTCCATGATCCAGGACTACCCGAGCTTCTTCCCGCCGCCGCCGCCGCCCCCGCCGTGCAGCCAGCGCGACCTCCACGGCGGCGCCGTCGAGCGGAAGCCGTTCTCGTGCCCGCTGGACTCGGTGCGCGTCCCGCCTCCGCTCACGCCCCTCTCCACCATCCGCAGCTTCAGCCTGGGCGCGCCCCCTGGCGGCTTGGGCGACGGCCCGGCGTCGGGGCCCGCGGCCCGCTTCGCGCCCGGCGCGTACGGCAGCCCGGCCCACTTGCCCTTGCGCCCCATCCTGCGCCCGCGCAAGTACCCGAACCGTCCCAGCAAGACGCCCGTGCACGAGCGGCCTTACCCGTGCCCGGCCGAGGGCTGCGACCGGCGCTTCTCGCGCTCCGACGAGCTGACGCGCCACATCCGCATCCACACGGGCCACAAGCCCTTCCAGTGCCGCATCTGCATGCGCAACTTCAGCCGCAGCGACCACCTCACCACGCACATCCGCACGCACACGGGAGAAAAGCCCTTCGCCTGCGACTTCTGCGGGAGGAAGTTCGCCCGCAGCGACGAGAGGAAGCGCCACACCAAGATCCACCTGCGCCAGAAGGAGCGCAAAGGCGCCAACGCGGCCTCCGGCCCGGGATCGGCCTCAGCCTCGGCCCCCGGTGCGCCTCCGCCCGGCTCCATGTGCTCCGGCGGCGGAGGCGCCACTCTAACCTCGTGTGCCTCTCGGACCCGGACGCCCTGATCCTGAAGCCTCTGGGCCCGCTTTTGGCCACGGACTCGCGTTGCGCGTGAGGGGGCCTCGCCGCCTCCTGCGATCTGCCCGTCCCGCCGTCGGTGGGCAGCGTCCGGCAGGTAACCGGTAAAGGATCGCCCGCTCTCCACGCCTCATGCTTGCTGGGGCGGGCTGCTGGACAAACTGCAGGGAGCGATCGGGTCGGGCCGGACTTTGAGAAGCGCCCCTTCTTAGCACAGAACGGTACCTTTCCTGTGGGGAGAGTCGGGGAGGGGAGGGGAGGACTCTCACGTGCACTTTATAGCTCCCCAAGAATCCAGCAGCAAGGATCCCTTGTTATTTGCCAAAGCCGCCCAACCCCTGTCCTCCTCACCCCCTCTCGCACGCACCAACCTCGGCGTTGTCAAAGATGGAAACCGTTTTTGTTTCGTTTTGTTTTAACAATCAAAATGCAACTAATATAGCAGCGGCCCCCCGAGCACTGTTCACTTGGAAAAGCATGCAAAACCAATGGAAATCCATGCGTCCCTAGATAAAACAGAAGTGTAATGGGGACAGGGCAGGGGGACAGGAGGCAGAGGGCAGGGGGCAATATCTGGCCTTAATAGTTGGGGGGGGGGGAGAGAAAGGTACTTTCCAGATTTTAAATAACTATTTCCTCCCCCTCCACTGTATATTTCCACCTTTTGTGGTCTGTATTCTTTTGAAAAGCAATGTGCACTGTTCTCCTCCCAGGGTGAGGAGGGTTAGAAGCGAGTGGACTGAATGGAGACTTGCTTATTTCAAGGGGGACTGTACATACATACCTTCTCTGGTGTCTGGCTGCATGCAATTGTGTTGAACTGTCCTTGGTGCCTTGTTTTGGGGATGTAGGCAAAGGTTCAGTGGCTGCATGGCGAATCGGTTGCCTTACTAATCACGGCGCAGTGGGGTGGGATGGGAGGGAGAGAGAGAGATTTATCATCAGCTCCCTGGGCTTTAGTATAGCTGTATATTTCTGCCTATTAATATTTGGATTTTTTCATAGAAACTCTATTTTTGTATGCACTGGGTTTTCCTTTGTGACTTATTAAGTGTTGCTTTTGTAGAAAATAATATTTTGGTTTGTTGGTTTGTTGATTTGTTTGCTTTTTTTAAAAAAAATAGAAGGATCACAGGATGTGCATAATCTTTCTAGAGGGCTGACAGAAGCTGTTGGCTTCTGCACAATGGGTAAAATAGAAGCGATCCGCCTTAAAAAGGCACAACCACTAACTGGAGCCACCCCCCCAAGAAAGGTGGTTTTGTCATGGACGTTGTGTAAATAAATGTTTTGTGCAAAGAAAAACCTGTCCTGTTACTACT
Organism: Lacerta agilis; assembly: GCF_009819535.1. Lineage (NCBI taxonomy): Eukaryota > Metazoa > Chordata > Lepidosauria > Squamata > Lacertidae > Lacerta > Lacerta agilis. The sequence goes on along the minus strand of NC_046316.1, from coordinate 24,109,830 downwards.
ATGAAGTATCCCACACATTGAGCTACCTGTATATTACAGTCATGGGTACTGGAGAAGGGATGGAGGCAGGGAAGAGATTTCCAGCCCTACATTTGAGAATTCCCCTTCAGAGACAACAATTAAGCGGCTACCAGAAAAGTAGCTTAGTTCTTTAATGTTTCTATCCATTACCTCCTGGTTCCGCTTACATTTTCTCTGTCAAACACGTCAAACATGAATGTCTTTGCCTTCGTGTTAACCTGAATTTAAAGCTGGCTATGTTGATACTAGGATTCCCACTGTCTTTGGGTGGAATCTTGAATTCCCCGTTCTACGTTTGCTACCCAAGATCCCACAGAATCTTATCGATCCACCTGTTAAAAAATGGTTATCACATTGTTCTAGTGTACATACGCAGGACTGCTTGCAATGCCTAACAATGCAATTCCTAAAAAGCACTGTGGGACAACTGCAAAAAAACAAACAAACACCAGGGTCAGCAGTTAAAGCATCATGAAAACATTGTGTGGAATAAAAATATGTTTAAAACCCAGTGAAAACAAACGGTGAGGGAGGGTGGCCAACTGTGCTTCATGGGGCAAGGGATTCCTTCATTCTTCTGTCTTGTCCTGCTATATCATCACTAGATCAAAAAACAAAATGATGGGATAGTCTGGAATTAGAGTTGTTATATCTACAAGGAAGGAGGATCCTTTCAAAGCAGTGTCTAATGTTTTCAAATATGCTTCCTTCAACTCCTGTGTATCAAGCAGACCTAATGTACTGCCCAGCCAAAGTGATGCATTTTGTCCCATCAGACTCAGTGGGGAAAGTGCAGGCCTGATTCTGTATATGTTTACTCATTGTATCCAGTGGGCCTTACAGGTAAGTGCAGTCACTATATGCAAATACAAGAATCTCCCAATGCCTGTGCAATTCCTCTGCGCTTGTTCCCCCTAGCAAGTTTTCACCAGGGGTGTGGTGGTGGTGATAGAAAGGGCATTGTTTTGAAATTGTGAGACTGAATAGTGCCACAACCAAGTTTGTGCCATTGCACTTTCACACTTTCAGCTGTGCATGCCTCCTAGCAATCTCGCCTGCTTGCAGCAAAGCTATTTGGTAGCAACATCCACATGGCTTGAAATAGTGTTGATACCCCACACAGTATGGCTGTAGCGCAAACATAACCATGTCTCCTCAGAAGTATGTCACACTGAATTCAATGGGACTTGCTTCCAGGGGCTAGGACTACAGAGCAGGAATCCCTGTGCTTGAAAGTAGGTCCCACTGATTTCAATGGCTCTCACTCTCAAGTAAATACACAGAAGAATGCAGCCTTCTATGTCACTTGAGAATGTTTTGATGTAGCAGGTTTGGCACAAGCCCATTCAAAGAAAAACGATCTGGTCCACTGGAAGCACTTTGTGAAAGCTCATGTTGTTCTTTGGATCACAGCCTATGAAAGTTGGGTGTTCATTTCAGATCTTGCAGGTTAGGTGTGCACAACAGGTCTTTCCTGACTCGTGTAAAATTCGACCTGAGGTTCCGGAAGTGCACGAAACAGCAACATGTGCAAAGCTTCCTTGTCCTATGTAAACCAAATCCTCGAGCCGAGTAGCACTTGAGTACTGAGGACTTCCCCACAAAGCAATAAATAGAAATGTTAATGCATTTTTGACTCATTACTGTTCCGTGATTTGAGGCATGCTAATTTAAGCAAGCTCAGGAAATCAATACCGTACCGACCAAGCATGGCCCACTTGGAGAAAGCTGCTTTGATGGGCAAGGAAAGGTGTCTGCAGCTTTGCAAAGAGAGATCTTAAAGAGCATCATGCTCCACAGGAAAATGCCACTTTAAATAGGTCACAGGTTTAAATGCCTTTTTGCCAGATCCCTCTATAAAGAATCTTGTCGTGGTGGAAACTCCTGATAACTCTGTGACCCATTCTCTGTCTTGGAAATAAATCCACATACATTAGTTTCATGCTAACCTTTTCATTTGGCTGCCTGCCCACACATATCGTATCTACTGTATGTGGGGCATTAGGCCAGCATCGGGTTGGGGTTGTCAGTCAACTGTAAGGAGATATTGCCAGTTCTTGAAACCCCCTGGTTCTGCTGCTCCTCTGCAGTTGAAGGGGAGATGGGCCCAGGGAGAACACTCAGGGGGAAGATCCCAAATGTGGTATAAGGAGAAAAAGCACTAACTTTGGCCAAGCCAGAGGGAGAAGGGCAAGTGGCTATTAGTAAGCCAGTTGAACATGGGAATTTCAGACTTTTGGTGCCATCCCTGAGTCCTGTTACTGTGTTTTTGCTTTATCGGCAAGGAAACCGTAGGTACCTTGCAAAACACAAAGTGACATGAGAATGGCCAACACATGGCATTTATATTACTTGACTTCTCCAACCCTTGATGGCTGGCCCCCAAATACATGAGCTGACCGCATTGAAAAGCCCTGCCTTTGAGGCAAATTGCAGAGATACGGAAGCTCTCTCTGTGTTCTTGGTTCTACAATGGCTCCTTTGCAAGTGCAAGTTTCATAGCCGTCAACTTTCCCCCTTTTTTAAGGGAAATTCCCTTATTCCGAATAGGATTCCTCACAAGAAAAGGGGAAAGTTGACAGCTATGGCAAGTTTTCACTTGATCCTGCAGTCATCGTGTGATTCCTATGTATGTATGTGTGAGCCAGCCTTTTGGTCTTTTAACCAAGAGCGCTTAGAGCAAAAAGAAAGATGAAGGGGACTAAGATGAAGGGAAAGAACAGGGTACGAGAAACATTAGCAAATGTAGGGAACATTTAGCTGGTCACAGGAAAGGGAAGGAGGCAGTATGTCTTCAGTTGTTCCCACAAAGTACATAGTGGGGACCTGTCGCATCTAGACAGGAATGCTATTCCACAGAACAGGGGCAGACACACTAAAAATCCTGCTCTGAGTTACTGTGGAGGGGGCATCTGTGATCTTTGGCAGTTGCAGGAGATATTCCACCACAGACCACAGCAATCTACTCAGTCCCGATATATAAGGGATAAGAAGCAGAAGGAAGGGGGGGTAGCTGAAACAAGGGGAGTGGGAAAGAAAGAAAGAAAGAAAGAAAGAAAGAGAAAGAAAGAAAAGGGTTTGCATAGCCTTCTTTGCAAGGAGACTTTTTTTAAAGCAGGGCCACATTCAAAACAGTCCACACCTGCTGTCATAGATAGTGTATGCCTTACTATTTAAACAACTCTCCAGGTTGTGTGGCTTGTGGATTGCGCCTTCAGTTTCTTTTGAAAACCTCTACCCTGGCTTGCGAAAACTTTGGATTCCACAAGCAGCAAGAAACTGTCACATGCTTTCCTGTTTCATGTGTGTTAAATCCATTTGTTATGAAACACATTCACTCAAACATAGCTGGTAACGTGTGGTGTCCACTTTCCTGGTTAATGTAAAAGTTAGGCCAAGTTAAGAATGGAGTTTTTAATAGTAACAACACTGGTTTAACACAGCAGTAGCTTTTTCAGGTAAAGGTAAAGGACTCTGGGGTCTCATCTCGCTTTATTGGCCGAGGGAGCTGGCGTACAGCTTCCAGGTCATGTGGCCAGCATGACTAAGCTGCTTCTGGCGAACCAGAGCAGCACATGGAAACACCGTTTACCTTCCCGTAAAGCACTTTGACGTGTTTTCGAACTGCTAGGCTGGCAGGAGCAGGGTCCAAACGGGAGGTCACCTTGTCGCAGGGATTTGAACCGCCAACCTTCTGATCAGCAAGCCCGCCTAGGCTCTGTGGTTTAACTCACAGCAGTAATTTGCCAACCTGTACTTGTCTATGAACTATAGAAATCCTCCAAAGGTACAAACCATGGCATCGTTGCTGATTTTATAGAGAGAGATTCTCTTCTGTCTATACAAATATTAGCCCAGGGGGCTTCTATTGCCCCACTTCACCCCTGCTGCTTCTAGGGGTCAGGGGACCCTCCCGAGCAGTTTTCAGCTCAAAAGGGACTACAGTCAGATAGGAAAAAATGGCATACAGGTGCAGAACACTATGGATGAGTAGCAGCTCAGTCACAAGGCTAATTCTTTAGGCCAGGAGAGGGGAACCTGCCCCCTTGAGATGTTGCTAGATTAGATTCCAACTCCCATCCATCCCAGCACATCATTATTTCAGCAATACTCACTTTTGCGCATCCTCTTCTCTTAGTACATCATGGGACAAATCAGCCTTGGTTTAACTTGGCCAGTTAGCTTAGCTGCTCCCTATGCTGCAACATTAGAGACCACCACTGTTTCAAATGATTTAACACCTGATCACAATGGATGGAGGAAAAGCACCACAAAGGTGATACTGATATGAAGGCAGGAGTTTGGCGATTGCCGTAAGAATAGGAAATCCACCATCCATGAAGGGTTGCTTCTAAGATATTTGATATTGCACTTCCTTTTATGATCTTTGTAGAGATTATGATAAAAGCTCATAAGCATTAGTAAATTATACTTGAAATCCTTGTGTAGTACACACATTGACCAAGAAAAACCCCAAACTACTACCACAAATTACCCAAACGTGAAAAGAGGCTGAATGGCACTTAATGAACCAAATAGACCAGTGGTTCGCCACTAAATTTTTGTCATTTTTGCTTGGTAATATCACAAATTTTATGGTCTGTTTTAGCGCTGTGCAATTTTCAATATATTGGCCTAAATCGGTTTTGAAATCACACCGTGATAATGATTTTGACTCGGCAATACGCAGCAATATATCACTCCTTGCGCGAGGGAGAACAGGCAGCCGATTGCAAGGCACCACCGATACCACACAATTATCTCAGCCGATAACGCTGCTGATCTGAGCTGTCTTCCCTCACGCTGACAGAAGAACAGGGCTGCTGATCACCCTCACATCAATGCACTGTGGCACTACCTTCCCCTGGCACTGAGGCAGAGCGGCTTTTCTCAATCAGCAGGAAAGCAGCACCGGCCACAGTAGACATGCATCTTTTGCATTTTGGCTAGCTGCCACCGCAGGCTGCCCCACTGAAGGCAGCCTGATGCACCCCCCTTCTCCACCCCCTCCCACTCAACCATAACTGTGACTGCTCCTTCCCTCATCCCCACACCTGATCTCCAATTTCAGACACTGTGATATATTGCAATATTGTGATGTTTAGCTGCTGATCTATCACAATATTGAAAGTCAGATATTGCCCAGCCCTAGTCTTAATAGGAGCTACTCCACATTTTGTTCAAAAAATTGCTTTGCAGAGGTAACTACCACAGTTTTATCATTTTTTTCAAAAGGGGCCATGGCTTGGCTGTTGAAAAATAGGGGGTCCTCAGGAATTAGCTCATTGGGAATCACTGAAATAGACCGATATTCAAGATACCAATATAACCTAGATCTTGTTGGACAATTGATATTAAGTTCAACAGGATTATATAGTTTTCCAGAAGTATAGACAGTATGCATCCAGAAAAGAAGCCCCCTCCCACCCTGTAATGACACTCATGCTATGGGGAGGAAAAGCCACAACACCAACTCCATGGAGGGTATCTGTTTCTTCCTCTTTTAATAAAAGTTCTGTAAAATAACTCTAGAAATATTAAATGGGGCAAGTATATTACTTCACTACATGTCTACCCACAGTATAGATCATTATTTTTTTTCATAAAAGCAGAGTGGTCAAGCCAGAATCTGCCTGCAACTCACCCCCCCCCAATTCTATTCTATACAAGACGTGTGCCAGAAACTAAGACTATTACCACCAATTGCGAAAAACACCATCTGTTGTTCTGTTACATAATGCTATCCTTCCAGATACATGGGAATGAATCTTCCAGCAAAATCCACTAGGAAAAAAAAAGGTGTCACCTTATGTTAAAGAATTGCACAACAGATAATCAGGAATTCTCTGATTTTAATATCTAAAAATCATGTTTCTTAATACAATATTTCTCCCCCACAGGATAATCTCTAACCTGGCAGCATCCTTGCACAGAATGCAAGCTGAATTTCAGTTATATAGCAAACTAGTCTCTGCTCCAGCCAATTTAGTATCTTTCTTGGCTTTTCAGCACATTTTTTTCCCTCCCAAATCCACCCAGGAGAGAAGGAGCAGGACAATATCCTCATCAGTCTGAATTGACATGGGAAATGAAAAGTACTGGACCATTCATAGGGAAAGTTAACTAGCAAGCTTCAGGGAAGAACTCTTATTGCCTTTATTTTTTCACCTGTAGCAAAAGGAAAAAAAGGGAATTCGCAGCCCAAAGTTTATTTCTAAATTAAGCCAAGTAGTGTAGTTGTTGTTTTTAACCAAACCTATTCTTCCTTATCTTCACAGCAACTGGTAGGAATAAATACAATGGCACCTGACTGCTTTGCACGCACAGAATGGAGAGGAAGGCTCCGGATTTTGTAGTAGCTTCCTTGCAGGAAGAGCTGTGGAATACAGTATGTGTCCTGAGTGGATGATGGTTCCCCTCTCCGCTCCAAGCAGCTGAGACACACACACAACAAAGCAGATCAGGCCACGTTCTTGGCCAGAAAAGAGGCAGTGCCCACCTTAAGTGTTCTCAGTTTGTATGCCAAGTAGGAGTTGGCTGTTGTGCTACTGGGAATTTGCCTGCAGGTGGGGAGGGCAACATCCACCCTTAAAAAATACCCTACTTTTATGTGTACCATTTGAAATGCGGGTTTGGAATAGGTGCGGGACCTGTTTTCCTTCCTTAACTCTTCATTTAATGTCGCCTGCAGATCTGCCCCTTCACCTTAAGCCAGTGGAGTTGAGTTCTTCGTGCTCTCTGAAATAATTGAACCAGAAGTAGCAGCAGATGCTGACTTATCTCCCCAAAACAAATCGAGACACCTCCCGATAAATGCCCTCGTGGAAGTAGGACATTTTGTGTGGTGCAGCCGCAGGAAGGAAGGAAGCTGCAAGTTCAGAAGGGGGAAATGCTTCTGGCCAGGGAATGGACAGGACTCCTCCAATGGCTTTGCTCTCCCCAACTGCAGCATCAGCACCTCAGGAAGCCAGTGTGTCGAGGGGCCTGGGGCAGCTGGGCACTCCCTTCACGGCGGGCCTTGGGGACGAGAAAAGGACTCGCATCTTCCCTCCGTCTAAACCGGATGACGGGCAGATCAGGCAAGCAGCATCGCGGGTGTGGGGATCGTCCTTCAAGGGGACACCTGGGGCCCCGGGTAGGGCTCTCCGCCGCACCAGAAATCCGCCGCCTGGGGCGTCTCGAGCAGCCACACCTCCTTGGGCAGACCCAGAGGGTCTGCAGTGGGCGGAGGCAGGCTCTGCCCGTCCAGCAGGCGGAAGTAGTGGCAGTCCCGCCCGTGCTCCGGGTCGTAGGGCGGCGCGAGGATGTCGAGGAAGGCGGCGGGCCCGCCCACAGCGTCGATCTGGTGCAGGTTGTCGGTGTGCGGCGACAGCAGGCACGGCGCCGAGGCGGGCGTGTAGAGCTGGTGCGAGCGGAGCAGGGCACGACGGCGGGAGCCCGGCCGGGGGGGAGGGGGCTGCCCCGACGACGACCCCGCGGAGGTGGCGCTTCCCGCTCCGGCTCCTCCGGCTCCCCCGTCGGGGGCGTCGAAGCAGGCGATGCGCAGCGTGCCGTAGAGCACCTTGAGCAGCCCGTCCATGCCCGGGTGGTCGTGCAGAGGGATGCAGGCGCCGGCGCGCAGCACGAACACGCCCATGCTGAAGCTCTCCGTCTCGCAGATGTGCATGTAGCTCACGGGAGGCTGAGCCAGGCCCGGCACCGCGGACGGGCCCCGCGGGGACAGGCGCAGGTCCTCGGCCCGGACCTCGTTCAGCAGCTGCTGCAGGCGGTGCAGGTTCTCCGCGAAGCGAGGCCCGCTCCCGTCGCCGCCGCCGCTGTTGTTGTTACCGCCCGGCGGACGGAACGTGAGGCGGGCCTGCCGGGCTACCCGCTGGATCAGGGAGGCCATGTTGTCGCGGGGCATCGTGCCGCCGCCGCCACTGCCGCTGCCTCCCCACAGCGGATGGTGCGAGGCTCTGCGCACGCGCCGCCTCGTCGGCTTTCCGCCTCCCGCTTCCCTTTCCCCCCTTTGGTCCCGCTAGGCATTATGGGGATTGTAGTTCTCTTCATCAATCGGCTATTTCTCTCTCCGGAGTTTTTTTTTTCTTTTGTTTTGCTTGAAACGACCCTACACAGGTATCCCTGTTTTAAAAAAAAGGTAAGCTGAAGGGGACGGAGGATTTTAATGGGGCAAAACCTGCTGGCCGCCTTTCCTTTCTTGTGGAGAGACTACAATTCCCATGAGGCTGGCGGGGGCCACGTGTCTTAAGAGTGTTTTCCTTCGGGGTGACAGGCCGCCTCCGTCAGCGGCTGGTAAACGGCATAACCTTGTGGCTTGGGCCGCAGGCGTCTTTGAGCTCCTGAAAAAAACGGTCACCCAGCAAACTTCTATTTAGGAATGTTTCCACGTTCTGGCGGTTGCTGGCACGCTATGTCCCTCCTCAAAGAATTCTGGGTACTGTAGTTTGCTAAGGGTTGCTGGCTGGGAATTGTAACTCTGTGAAGGGTGAACTACAGCGCCCAGGATTCTTTGAGGGAAAGAATGTGCTTTAAAGATGTACACAGCCTTATTTTGAAGGATCTGGGGCAGATTTCTGGCAGACAGTTCCAGAGTTAGCCCCTATCACCACACTCTAGGATATTTCTTTCATAAAGGACGCACACATCTTAAGTCGGAAAGAACACATGTATTTAAAACAACATTTAATAATGAAAAATGAACCATTTAAAATTAAAATTGGTACTGTGCCCTTCCAATATAGGAGAGTAGCATTATGATTCTACCTCATGTCTTTTGCTTAAGGTGTAGGCTTCTATGTATTAACAACACTGAATTTTCATGGCACAAATATTTTGTTGTCCGCACTTAATATTTTGTTGTCCGCACTTAATTATTCACCTTGTGTAGTTTAGCCTAAGTCCAGGTTTGCAAGAACAGATCATTTTTACAGTGAGCACAACTTCGTTTCACCTGTTGCCATTGACGTTAAACCAATATACCTAGTATTAACCTGAGAAGTAAGAATCAGTGCAGATCTATAGGACTGCTGCAGCAGTGAGTGGACCATTAAGGCTTCAATATGTTCAGTTGAAATAAATGTAAAAATAGTAGGGATTAGGTTGTAAATATAAAAATATTGAAAACTTGCTGGTTCATTTTAATGCTTGACAGAGAAATGCTGTATATAGCAAACTTTGCATCAGTTTACTTCAGGAGATAATTAAGTTCCTGAGACTGCAAGCTGCATATCAAAACTGTAATATGCTCATATTTTTTTCTTTGCTAGCACTCTTTGCCCTTCCTGCAGATTCAGATATTGTGTCATCCATCCAACAACTTCCTTATTTCTCTCTCTAAGCCCAGCCAGTCTCTTATATAACATCCACGCCATATATTTATTTATTCACAGTTGTTATAAGAAAAAATACAACACAGTATTTATAGCCCACTCTTCATTGAATGTTTTCAGTACCAGAGTGAGGAACTAAGTAATAAAAATAAACAGATAAACAATATGCAAAAATTACAAAATCATACAAACAGGTCCAATAAACAGCTTAACAATGCTGTCATAAGGTAAACAAGCAAAACCACAGCAACAAAATTAATATTTCTAATAGAACAAAATTCCTAGGTAAAAACAAACAAAACATTCAGTGACTTTAGCAACAGTTCTCACTCCATTTTTCACCTATGGCAGCCCACTCTGTGCCAACAGTCTCTCTGTTTCTTTTGAGTAACTTAACATCTTTCACCTCCATATATTTAAAGTACATGGTTCCCCCTCAAAGAATTCTAGGAACTGTATTTTGTTAAGTGGGCTGAGAATTGTAGCTGTGGGGCAAACTACAGTTTCCATTACAGGTATTCTTTGGGGGGGGGAAGCTATGTGCTATAAATGGTGCAGGTGTTACCCTAATTTTCATTCCCTCAATTCACCTTTGAATTAATGAAGAGCCTCTACGTTGCGGTCCACAGATCACACATCGAATCACAGAATTGTAGAGTTGGAAGGGATCGTGAGGGTCATCTAATCCAACCCCCGGCAATGCACGAATCTCAACCAGATCATACATGACAGATGACTATCCAACTTCTGCTTTAAAACCTCCAAGGAAGGAGAGTCCAGCACCTCCTGAGAGAGACCCTTCCACTCTCAAACAGCCCTTACCATCAGAAAGTTCTTCCTGTCAGAATCCCTTTGTAACTTGAATCCACTGTTTCTGGTCCTACCCTCCAGAGCAGGAGAAAACAAGCTTGCTCTACCCTCCATGATATTTGAAGATGGCTATCCTATCTCCACTCAATCTCCTCTTTACCAGGCTAAACAACCAATTCCCTCAACTGTTATTCATAATGTTTGGCTCCCAGACCCTTTATCTTTGTCATTATTGCTGCCAGTTTTTCTATGCTGCCTCCCCTCCCCAGCCTTACACAACAATAATGTTTAGAGGATTTCTCCCTAAGCCTAATTGTCATGTGTTTTGTGGGGGATGATGGTTTTTGTGGGGATGGCAGCTGGGAAGTGAAGGGTTAACCCCGCTTCCTGTGCTCAGCTATCCTGATGAAAACCAGCTCCCACCCCCCCCTCCAAATGTGGAAATCAGACTTCTAAAAAGAGCTCCCATTGGCACTACTAGATTGAGACTAGAAACAAGAGTATTTTTCTGTGGTTTGTTTGGCCTCTCTGTCAATAAGTAACAAAGAAGGGGGAGATAGGGGGGGAAATCAAATACAGAGTCAGTTAATCATAGAAGACTGCATAGTGTGGAGATTTTGTGAGGGATGAATGTATCCTTGGTGCAATATCTGTAAATTAAAAGAGTATATCTGGGAGATATACCATAACTTCAAAGATAACTCAGTCAACTTGGAAACTCCCACACATGCATGTTATTATCTTACTTGTGACATACAGTACTTCCCGTATATCACAAGCATGCAATCCACACTTTGTTATCCTCTTCATTCATTGAGGATTTTAAAACTGAAGTCACAATGAGTTGGCTATATTGAAACCATTCGCAATATGTACTGCTCTGGCAACCTGAGCAGGAAAGTGAGCTGACACAGAGAATCACAGGAGAACATTGTGATCCTGAGATCTTGGACTCTTTGTCTTTGCCTTTAGTTTCAAAGCCCTGTAAGATAATCATGTCCACCTCTAATAATTTAAAAGCTTTCCTGAATTAAAATTAAAACAGGAATAATTGACCAGGGGGTGGGAGGGAGGAGAGAGATTTTGATGGGGGGGGGTGAGCAAGCAAGGTTCAAGGTTCTTGGACACATTCAAAATTAAACTGCCAAAAAGGGATTCTGGTAGGAGACGGACACTGACAGTTAAAGTGGTATAAAAGTGCTTTAAATTTATAGTGAGAATAAAATAAGCCCTTAATTAGCAGCACATAACAGTTGTAAATGCTTCACCCTTTAAAAACAAAACAGATACCTGCCATGTTTACCTAATATATAGACCCACTTAAATATTTACAAAAAGTAATCAGAAACATGGCGGGGGGGGGAGGGAACAGAGGCAAAAGTGGACAGAGCAATAAATGTGAATCTTACCTTTGTCTGGTAAGCTAGTTCCTTCACACTCACATATCCCTCTCTATCCTCCCAGCGAGCATGAAGTATTGGCAGAGTTCAAGGACTCCTTCAAGGTAAAAGCACTCAGCGATGGTGTAGCTCAGGGCTGGTGAGCAGTGTTGGCTCAAGAGGGGTTGTGACCTTGGGAGAATACCCAGAAACAGATGAGAGGGCCACATTTGGGCCCCTGGGACTGAGATTTCCTATGCATGCCTTCTTGGCACTCCTGCAGTTGTTCAGTGAGGACTACTAGTCTCTTGCCCAACTGATTGCATATATTGGAACACTGTAAAGAAGAGAAGCTATTCCTCTCGTGACCCTGCGCAATTGTTTAGGTCATTTGAGGAGGCCCTGCTACATGTCCTCCTACCAGTTGCCAGGATCATGTAGCAGGAATTTCTCTGTTGCCTGTACCTAGGTTGTGGAATACCCTGCCTTGGGAAAGTCATCTTTTTTTTTTACTCCCTGATGAAGTTCTGCATGAAGCTGAAGGCTCTATTGTTCTGGATAGGTGATTTTGATCTGGTTTTTGCCTGATTCCCCACTGCAAAACACAATCTTCTTTTGCTATTGCTGGGCTGATAACTCAACTGACACCACTACTGGACTTATTTCAGACCTTCAGCTGCATGACATAGCCTAGAGTCATAAAGGCTAACCTGACCAATCAGATGACTCTCAATGATGACACTGTGGAGCATCAGACGTTGCCACGGAAATGCTGCCTGGTTACAATCAAACAGGGCACCACCCTTAAGGCAGCTTTGAGGTGGGGCAGTGCTCAAGAGTGACCCCTAGATAAGGAGGGCTGTCCATCTTCAAATTCTGCATTATCCTTGAGGGAACAAAATAACATATCCAAAAAGTCTACCTCAGACAGGAAAGGAAGAACTGTCCCAGATCAATCAATTTAGAAATGTGAGTAAGCCTACAGTTATTTCTTTCTTGCTTGAGAAATGGAGTGCTGGTTCTTTTAGAAACACTTTGAGTACTACCAGCAGAGTGGTTTCTTTTGTGTAAATATTATATGTAACTTAGCAAATTAAGAATCAAAAATAAGTAACTCTTCGAGGGAAACCAGGGAATATCAAGACTGCTTTGAGGATTTATATGAAAACCAATGCTGCAATCCTATACACAGTAACATGGGAGCAAGACCCACTGAACTCAGTAGGGCTTTCTCTGTGTGGAGATGAGTGAAAATTTAAAGGCAAACTTAGCTTTCGTGTGCATGCACTTCTTCAGATACTAAGTCACATTTTCCGAAAGAAGATGTGAACCAAAACACAGTCATCCTTCACAATTCACTTAATGTGTACAGAAATTCTTCTACAATATGAGTTGGATTCCCATCAGCCTCCACGAGCATGGCCAACAGTCAATAATATGAATTTTCAAAAAAGACAATTTTCCTTCGAGCCAGATGTTAGAAACAAAGAAAAGTGAACAGATGCATCTGTGCTAGAGCATTGCATTTTTACTGAGTTATTATCCCACATCTGTAGACTTTTCTTTTTTCCATTCCCAAGGTAGAAGGCGGAGTTGGACCAGATACTTATTTGGGTTGCCAAAAAAACATGGTGGTAACTAAAGCTTTCACCATACACCAAGTCCCTTTGGGATAAAGCGTTAAATGAAAAAATACATGTACATTTTGGAAATCTAAAAACTGAGTAGGAGGAAATGTTTGCTGCTCTAGCTTTATTGGGTTCTTAAAAGTCAGTTGGAAGGCAGTGGACAGGAGGTGGGGAAGCCTTTCTATTGCAAAGCTGGATATTAATTTGAAAGTGTGCTAGATAGCTAGTCAATTGAAGCCAAATAAGCTGATGCTTAGTGTTGTTCCTTCCTTACAATAATGTCTCAGTGTGCCCTCTCCCTTAATTATGTCTCATGATAACTCAAAGCTGAGAAGAATTTTGCCGATAGGTGTGCTTCTCGAAAGCTACTGGTGTAATAGCTAAAGTTGCAAATGTAACCTCACTTAACTGGTAGTAAGCCCCGTTGAATCCAATAGGACTTACTTCTGAACAGAAGAAGCGTCCTCCTGGTGGTGAGTCTCTTGAGTCCAGTCTCCAGTCTCCACCAATGGTCAGGTGGGTAATTTCCAGGCAACCTCTTTATTGCGCATTCATCCTGGTTCGTTTGCATATAGTTGGTGGGGAAGATTAGACAATGTAGGCTATTGACTAAGCCATGGGTGTCAAACACAAGGCCCGTGGGCCTAATCCGGCCCGCCAGACCTCGTCATGTGGCCCGTGTAGCGGCCGCCAGCCTTCACCTTTTATTCTCGCTTTTTTTTTTAAACAGCTTCAGCCGGTAGCGATTTTTAGGCCGTTCTAGGACTCCCCTTCTCTATAGACCGTCCCTTCCTCTTTCCCCCGAGTGCCTACCCCCTTTCTTCTTCGTCTCTATGATCCGCGCGACCTTTCGGAGGCGATTGGCTGAGGGCGGCTTGGCGGAGCTCTCGCGAGAGGCGTGGCCTTCGAGAGGCCGGCGGCGGGGGTGTGGGGGGAGCGAGAGCGGCGCTGGGAGGAGGGGGGCAGAGCAGGTGACGGGGCCTGGTGTTGAAGGCCTGGCGGAGGAGGAGGCGGCGAGCTCGGTTGGTGAGTAAAATGGCGGCGCCGGTGGGGGAGAGAGGGTCACCTGTGGGTGGAGAGAAAGGCGGCGGCAACCCGTGAGGGGCATGGGGGCCTTCTCCGTGGCGGGATGCAGTGGCGCCGAGGGGTCCGCCCCAGCCTGGGCCTGCTCTCGGCGGGCGAGAGGAAGGAAGCCCTGAGACGCGGCCGGGAGGAGCGGTGGGCGGGCAGCTCATGTCGCAGGAGACTCTGCCGACACGGCCGCTTCTTCCTATTCTTCCTGGGTTTTTCCCCCCTTCTCTCCCCCTCCTCCCCCCAATTGACACAACGCGGCCTCATCTTCGTGCCTGTTTCGGAGGCAAAGCTTTCGGGGTTTCGTTTCTTTTATTGTTGTTATTTATACACTGCTCCCCCGACATGCTCGTTTTTATTTCAAAGAAATGCAAGCTTTCGTGGAGCACTTCTTTTTTTTAAAAAAAAGGGGGGGAGGAAAGGGAGAAACTGGATCCGATTCCTGCCTTGCGCGAAACGGATTGTGGCGCCTCTTCTTCGCAAGCTTTTTTTCAATAAAATCATTTTTCAATAAATTGTACAATAATTGTACATTTGAATATCTACTTGCCATTATTCTGACACTGTTTCTGCTTTCAGTGCTAGTTATTACTTACATTATTACAAAAAACAGTAATAATTGAATGCAGTGACAATAATTTATGATAATAAAGAGTGGACACATAGTCCTACAGATACAATCGGCCCTTTGAGAGTGACCAAACTGCTGATGCGGCCCCCAATGAATTTGAGTTTGACACCCCTGGACTAAGCATTCATTGTATTTGTTTTGGGGGAGGCCATACAATGTTGCATCAAGCAAATATTATTCCACACTTTTCAGCCCTTTCCTTGCCAGAAATCTGACGGTGGGGCAGGTTCGGTTTGTTGCACAAGAGATCCAAATCAAGTTTTAATTGCACAACCTGAATTTGCTGGCATATATTTGAATCCCACCCCAAAACAGCGATAGTCTGGAAGCGCCCCCAGATGCCCCCAGGAAACCCAGAAGCAACCACCAAAACTCTCTTTTGCCCCACCATCTATGATTCAGAGCTATACTGCCTCGGCACATGGAGTTTCTTGTCAACCGTGCTTGGAAATTCATTGTATACATGTTAAATGTTCTGCTAAAAAGATTAGTTCCTGTTGCAAGCCTGGGGGACCTTAGCACCCCAACCCCAACTCAGTGTCTGGAGAACTACAAGTTCTGCATCCCTGTTCTGTTGCCCCAATAAACTCTACACATCTTCATGCGTGGCTGAAGAAATAAAGATATCCAAGGAAGCAATAAGGAATTCCACAGAAAGAAAAGGCCAGTTGTTCTGGACATTGTCAGCCTGTCATCATCAGCTCAGAAGTGAGCACATCACTGCCTGCTTTTCATTGGGATGGTTGGTAACTGCAAGGCCTGCCAAACAGCGATATACTTAAGCACCAAGTGTGGTGGTGACAAGCTGACATCCCCCAGAGCAAGTGTGAAGGCTCATGGTGGTGCCCACGTGTTATGTACTGAGTTGAATAGGATCCAAAATGCAGCAGTCTGATTGGTCCTAGAACAATAGGATTGAGATTGCAGCAGTCTGACTGGTCCCAGAACAATAGGGTTGAGATTGCAGCAGTCTGATTGGTCCCAGAACAATAGGATTGAGATTGCAGCAGTCTGATTGGTCCGCAGGAGCCACCCAATCCAGCTCCAGGTGGAAGTGAATCCGCACTCCGATTGGCATACAGGAGTATCCTGGAATTTGCCAATCACGTGGGGCCCATTGTGTAAATAGTGTATATAAAGCAAACATTTTGGGGGAACTGCATTCCTCACTACTATGAGCTGAATAAAGAGCATGAAATTCACACTTGACTCCGAGTATATTTCACCACGGCTAAAAGACAGGCTGTAGTTCTACCAAAATAATGATTATCCTAAATGTCAGCCATAAAGACATGCAAAAATACAGGTTGCTGGGTGTTGCTCTCTCAAATGGGGACACGCGCTCTATCTAGCTATCATCTATCTTTTGTTTGATTGTAATAAGTGACTTACAAAAAAAAATCAACATAAAACAGTTAATTTCCATTCCTCTCACCAAACCGTTCTTTGGCAGGTCTGCTATAATCCTGAAGTCTCTATGTCCAAGCCATTTGTGCTACAGATGAACACAGGTTGCACTTGAATTCTTCTTGACCATATTCGCTCTTTCTTGACCTGTATGTAGCACAAAGGCTCCATTATTTTCAAAACTATCTCTGTCTGTCTATCTATCTATCTATCTATCTATCTATCTATCTATTCTATCTATTCTATCTATCTCTATCATCCATCTTTTGCTTGATTGTAATAAGTGGTTTACAAAAGAATCAACATAAAACAGATATATAAAGCATTCAAAAGATAATTAAAACCAACCATAAGCTTCAAGCTTTCAGTAAGCTTCAGGAGGACAATATGCTACCTGGATAACGCATGGTCCCAAACCTGCATTTGCCAAGGTAATGTGAATACTTGGGTAGGGTAGGGCAACCTTTGAAGGAGAAAATTGGAAGATTTTTTTGGGGGGGAGTGCTTCATTCTTCCTTTGTATATTGAATAATTCCTGGAAATCCTTTCCAACATTGGTTTTCACAGTCCCAGAGGCTGACTTGCAGGTAGGTGGGCAGTTTTTTTTAAAAAAAAAAGTGGTGGTAGAGCAGGGAAGAACTAGCATGTTTAATTAGTCCTAGACCCACTCTCCCAAGACTCATTCCCAGAACCCCCTTTCTACTGGAAATATCACCTCTCAATTCCTGCATTAGTGCTGCAAGAGAAATACAGAAACCGGAACTCTGTGTTCATCTTTATAAAATGGCAGTTCTGCCCTTAGCTTCCTTTAAATTTGATTTTTTTCATTTTAAATGCAGGATTCTAGTCTCAAGCAATCTGTACATTTCCCATGCTGGTTGGATTAAACATATTCTTAAAGTTTTCAGATCTGGGGAAGTCCTAGAGCATACAAACTATGATTAGAATTCCAGTTTATGGAAGATCATTGACTGCCAGACTTTATTGAAAACCTGATGACTCACAATGAGCTGGAAAGGCTGTGGGCTGGTTTTCTTTTTTTCTTTTTAGTTGGGCATAGCATTTAACAGTTTGGGAAGAAGAGAGGGAGCAACAAGAGGAAATAAAGTACCTGTTTATTTGGTAACCTGTAGTAATGGAGCATTATTGGATAATCACCCATGTCAAAAACTTGGTGCTGGGGAAAGCTAGTCTGCCAGAAAAAAAAGTATAGCCTTCTCTTTATTATGCTAGTGTACTATGTGCAAGAAGGTGTTTTAAAACAGTAACAACAAAAACCCTTATGGGAATATCTGATCATGCAACACATACCTTTTTTTACCTCTTTGGCTGTGCCAGAATTTTCTCACTCTGACTTGGCTTTGTGACATCATCATGCTGTCGAGTTTGATTGACTGCGTGGTGTTATTGCAAAGCCAAGTCAGAGCAAGGGCAATGCTTTCAGAATCTTTAGCTATCTGCATATCTGCTTCTAAGTTCTAAGCAAAAGCAAGGGTGGAAGGGTTTTAACAGGAATGTCAAAGGAAGCAGAAAGGGTTTCAACACACGAACGGCATTCTGAAGTGGTCCAGTCATCCAAAGGTAATACTGCAAAAAACTTCTGAATGTGTAGCTGCTGAAAAAGTTGAATATAAGTTGAAGAGAATCTGATTGGACAGGCACATATTTTATAAGCACCTTCCAGGCAATATGGACATGACTGTGACCTACCCTAACAATACATCTAGGGTGTTTGTAGTTCTTTCACCTCAACATTTAACAAGTGGTTTGTAGCTTCTCAGCTCCTATTACCCCAGAACAAAGAGATCTTGATGAATTACCATTGTTGTGAACAAATTCTCTTTTCGCTTGTAATGGCATCCTGTGTAAATGCAACTTTCTTTTGGAAATAATTGCTAGCGAATGACTGAAAACAATGGCTTCCTTTTGCAGTTCTTATGGAGATGTGAAACGGTGATATCACTTCATAACTAGGAACATGATGAATTGTTTCCTTGAGGTTTATGAATCACTTCTTTGGTTGTGACCTCCATAATAGACTACAAACCAAATGCCAACTTCAGAAATAACCGTTTTGGTTGTTACCATTACTCAGAAACAAACACCATAGTTTAGTATTATCGGCTAATAATATGGAAAACCTAAACGTTTAACAGAAAATAAATAAATAGATTAGGTAGGAGATTCTGCCAATCTAAGAGACAGAGATTTTCAGAAACCCATTTGAATGTTTGTGTCAGATCAGTGACTTCCTGAGTAACTTCCTCCTGAGTTTTCCTGGTGTAATGGAAGTATTGTGGGACGGGGGGGGGGACAGCACACATTACAGAGGAATGCACAAATTTGTAACCGAGTGTGTGCTCTACAGGGATATGTATTTCATCGTGAATCCCTGATGAATGTACCTTTATTATATACTGTACACAGATAGGTTTGCACTTTGCTATTGTAGGAGTACTCTTACAGCATCTAGGGTTGCATGACTTGCATTGCAAACTTGGCCCCTTCTGGACCTTCAGTCCACATTACCATCTCCAAACAAGATGCAGTTAGATGGCAGATGAATCTTTGTGTGTCGTCATGCAACTTAGCAGCTCAAACAAGCTGTGGATAATTTAGGGTATTTCTGAGATGCTCTGCTGTAGGAAACTGCAGCCTTGAAGGCACAGCCACAAGCTCAGCTCCTGTTTGGAGCAGGTTTGTTTGTTTGTTTTGTTTCCTGATTTTTCTTCGATGATCCATATGTAGATAGTCTCTTATAGTGCTGCAAAGCCATGTGCCCATCCCTGGGCAAAGAACACAGGTCACACACATTTCCCTGCAAGGTGGTAGCTGAGACCACTGTTTTTGCGTGGGTGGGTGCAGGTTAGGACTGAGCTGAATTGTTCTAAAACAAAAAAAATTGATGCAAAAGGGGGAGTTTTGGAGATGTGGCTTAAAAGTTTCAAAGAGAATTTCCCCTTCTTAATCTAAGTGGCTTTTTAGCTCCCCCCCCCACTCTGTCTTTGGCTGTGCTAGAATGATGGTGAAAAGTATTGTTCTTACTCTAATTTGGCTCTGTGACATCAGGTAGTCTAGGCATAGTCAACATGTTGTTGGACTACAACTCCCATCATCGTTGACCGCTGGCCATGCTAGCTGGGGCTGATGGAAGCTGGAGTTCAACAATATCAGGATGGCGTCATCTTGGCTACCTCTGACTAGTCAGATCTTATTTACTATGTGGGGTCATCATCACAAAGCCAAGTCAGAGAGAGGGTGGTGCTTCCTGCCCTCGCTCTACCGCTGTGCAGGCACAGGAAAATAATGTTGCTGATCAATAACATGGCGTATGGACACTGTCACTACCAAGGCTATGATGGATGGCCATTTCATGCCTGTTTTCAACTCACCCCCCCTCAAAAATCACTGAAGTGGGGGGACTGTTCTCAACAGGCAAACAGTGGGTTGTGAAGTTCAGAAGCTTTCTTCAGCTCAGATGTAGTATATGTAAAAGCTAGCAGAAGAAGCAAAATAGAGAGCAATGTGATTATAGCCACAAAAGAAAACCATATCTGAGCAATAAGCAATGCCAAGGGCTGGCGATGGTGGGCTGTGGTGTTTGGAGAACTGAAGCTATCAGTCCAGTCAGGGAAATCCACTTGTCTTGAACTGCTAGCATTGTGGTTGGTTGAGGGACTGAAATAAAACACACGCTTTCACAATTGTCTGCATGTGCTATCTGGTCTTTACTCAATGTGTATTGTGAGATTAGGGTTCTCAAAATTCTTTTGGAAATGTAAGGGGTTTATTTGTCAGACTTGCCCAGTGTCAAACAATGAATCTGCAGTTCAATTGATATTAAAACAAATGTGGTTACTTTCCTTTCAAATATTGGTGGGCATGACTCAGACCATGGAGGAGAAGCTGAGGTCAGGCCAGAAGCAGGATGCGGCCACATGTACAGAGACCAAAATATCTATCTATCTATCTATCTATCTATCTATCTATCTATCTATCTATCTATCTATCTTTAAATCACTGGGCCAGATACGAAAGAAGCCTTATCTGGAGAAGCTGCTAGCTTCTAGCAACAGTTCACAAATTTTAATTAAATATATATTTTTTATTTTTTTAAAAACTGTCTCACACTGTTAGCTGTGCTTTAGAATTGTTTTTACACCAAACCACAACATATAAGGATTATTGACTAGAATTAAATAGGCGACTCTCAGTACTCATTTATCATTTACAAAAGAAAAACACAAACTGAAATCATTTTGGTAATTCAGGAATCCAAATTGCTTGCAGCAATTGTAGGATGACAGCAGTTCTATCTGAAGTTTGGTTGATCCTACCCTGTGCTTGGGCGGGGGGAACCAGGGAAATTCATGACAGAAAGATGCATGCTTCTAGCAAATCTCAGTGGGTGGAAGAATCTAGATTTTCCTTAGCATACAGCAAGGATGAAGAATGTGTTGTAAACCACACTGTGATCCTTGGATGAAGGGTGGCATAGAAATTTAATAACAAATTAACTAACCAACTAACTAACTAACTGCCGGTAACTAATAGTCATATCTCATCATCCCTGACCATCACCCATCCCATTGCCAGATATGCTGGTCTCCAATAACACCTGAAGGTCCATAGCTTCCTCATCCCTGGAAGAAGACCTCAGTTTGTGATGTCGCTGACTGCTGCAGCCCTTGTTTCTTTTCTCTCACCCCTTTTTCTTGTTCGGTCTCTTCTTTTCCCCTTTCTGCCTCCTTAGTTTTTCTAAAATTGGTGGATCATTTCCTAACCTCGCAGTGGGTTTGAGGGCTCAAATGGTTGTTTGAAAGGTCTGCGTTGTTTATTCATTGTTTTCGCAGCAACTATCATCAGTCAAACATTGTGTTGTTCTAATAGCACTTCTCATTTAGCTGGGAGGAATAGCTTTAGGATTGCTAAGTGTCTGGAGGGTGTTGGCTACTAAGACATGTTTTTTAAGCAGGCCATAATAGTTTCTACAGCTGTTAACAGTTCCTAGAAGAAAGGCCGCATTATTCGTCTGTGTTTAAAATGTGCATGACTGGCATTGCACAGAAGTCAGATTAGGAGAATGTCATACTTTTTTCCCCTTTTCTAATTTATGTTTTGTGAAACTTGGCCAGGAAACACTTCAATAACTAGAGAAATTCTTTTCAATCAACATGTGGTACATTGTATTGTTATAATTGCTCAGACCTCGCCATGAAAGTTGTCTTTGTATGTGTAGATGTACAATCTGTACTGTTTTGTTTTTTATTTATTCTGCATTCTTTATTCTAATGTGTGTTCTTCTCTCCCCCCCCTCCAGGCCAGAAAGATTGTTATTGAGTTCTGCACAAAGCTGAAATAATGCTGTGTGTTAAAAAATGTGAAGAATTTGAAAAAGTTATAAAAATTTATAAGTTGGCTCGACGCTGAGGAAATTTCTGCATATTTTAATATAAATAGGTAATGCAAATATTTGTTCTGTGCATTCAGAGATGCTCTCTGTTTTCCAAAAGTACTGGTATTTAGTTCTGATTCAGATAAAGCGGTTGCAGTTCATTTTCACTGTTGATTAGTGACCAAAATGAATGTCATTCCAAAAGGCATAGCACTGATGATATGGTTAACTGCATAACGTACAGCAGTGAAATGCAAAACAGGGAATAGTATCAATGTGCAAACAGATTCGCTGTGTACAATTGACATCTACCAATGTTAGGGCCGGCACTATCCATGCTTAAGAGGCAGCAGCGGCTTGGCGGCAGCACACTTAAAAGGACACCTGCAGTGCTACATGAACCCTACATGAATCAACAGAGCAGCTCAGAGTCCTCAGCGACATCAAAGAGAGTCCCAGAATGCACTTGCAGATTTCACAGAGATGCCCTGGCCTCATTTAGTTACGGTGGTAAAAGTTATTGAGCTGGCTCTGACTTAAATGAATGGAAACCGTCCCATAGCATTCTTTACAATTTGCGCTCATGATGGTATTGAGACTGTTATACTGTTTGCATCTGTCAATGTTTCAGAGCAGACTTACTGCTCATTGGAGGTCCCTTAGCTTTCTTCTGAAATCTTGTAATTTTCCATACCACATATGTTCCAGGTATGGTTTTCCCTCCACTTTGGTTGCACTATAGTGCAGGAGTACACCTCCAGATGGCAATAATGGAGTAACACTGGAGAAGCATAACTAACATATTGGCCTCACTTTCCCCCCAAATTCCGACAATGAAAAGTTAAAGTGCGGTTTATAGTCACTTACAGTATGCAGCCAGGAGCGCGGGGCAAACAGCGGCAGGAGTGCGGCAAAGGGGCGCCTGCCCCATGTGTATTCCCTGTCCTCTCCCCCAAGGCCGGGAAAGGAGAGAGCAAGGAAGGGGAAAGGCTGCCAGTAACGCAGTGTGGCTCCCCCCACCCAATATGCAGCCAGGAGCAGCGAGGAAGGGAGCGGCTTATATTCAAGTATTTTTTCTTTTTTTTCCTCCCCCCCTCCAATTTTAAAGGTGCGGCTTATGTTCAGGTGCAGCTTATATTTGGGCCAGTACAGTAATACGGTGGAATGGTGTGTGGACAGTCACGACTGTGCTATTATTGCATCAATTATATAAACAGAATTGTAGAGCTGCACCCCTTGCCAGTGCATTTTCATTATAGATATATCAGTAGACAAGCAGGACATAGGTGATGCATATTGACACAGCAGCTATAAAAATGGAGAACTATTAAGCAGAAATCATAGCCGATTTAAGAGGCACACAAGTGAAAACGTAATGGGAGCTAGATCTGGAATGAGGAAGTAGGAGTTGTGAGTAAACACAGCAAGAGACAGTATAGATCTGGGCCACAATTTCTCAGAAAATAATGTTCTGTTAACTTTTCTGGGAATTTTCTTAGTCACCTCTTGAATGTTTTTGAATATTCTAGGACAATAATACGACCACCCCCCTTTGCTGTTCATAAATGTGGTGAAGAATTTTGAGAATTTGTTTTGTGCAAATCTGAGTGATCAAAGGAATCTATCTCTCCCTCTCTCCCTCTCTGATTGAAGAGTGCCAAGAATAGTTACATGCACAGCTGGAAAAGAAATGGAAGCTTCGAGGAAGCAATGGGCAAGGAAATGGGAGTAGCAGAAAGTGACAACTGATCCACTCTTCTAAAAACAATGAAACAAATCTCTCCTTTGAAGGGTAACACTGTGACCTCAGTGGAGTACTGTACTCTGGAGCTCAATTTCTCCAAAGAGGGCCAAGCTACCCATGTGGCAAGGTGATGTGAGTGCCTCAGGCAGCAATATCCACAGGTGCAGCAGATCTGAGATATTAAGAACTACAGAAGGGAGAAAGGGGAAGTCCTGTTGTGCAAGTAGAAGTCTGTTCCACTGGTAGACAGACACAGTTAGGTATCACCCAATATCACCTAGTTTGTTCGTGCTAAGCCACGGTTTAATAAACAATTGCTTCTTAAACCATGACTTAGTGTAACTCTGGTTTGTTTATTGCCACCAAATCCATGGCTTACAAACCTTGGTTTGTTTTAAGTTTTTAACTATGGCTTGGCATTATGTGTGAACACAGCAGCCTTCCTTAACCTTGGTTTGTTTGGCCACTCCACTGCAGATGCTTGCCAAGCTACAAAGGCAAGAACAGATGGAAAACAAATCATAATTTGGAGAAGTAAGCTGTGGTTTGTTGATCATCCATTAGACAACTCATGGTTAACCGCAAACCATGGCTTAGAATAATGTGAGAACCAGGCTAAAGTCTCAGGACTGGCAGATCAGACAACCTAGAATCCTAGAACTGTAGAGCTGGAAGGGACCCCAAGGATCATGGCAACTTGTGCCATTAAACAACTGTTTTATTCTGTTACTAATACATATTCCGTACCTTTTTTTCCTGGCTTCATAATTAAGTGTGCACATTTCCTTCCAACTCATTTGATTCTTTTTTCATTTGTTGGGGTTTTAGTCCTTTGTAATTTCCTAGTAGTGAGTTAGTGATTGAGTGGGCTGGTTGTTGGTCTTGTGGCTGGAGAAGTTCATCACATTCTTGAAATGGAAAAAAAAAGTTCTGTTAACAGTAACATAAAAGAGAACTTCTCTCCAGCAGTGAAAAAGGAGAAGGAAACAGTTACTAGGACTAGAGTGATTTTTTTTCTTCTAAATTTGTCTCTTCCTCGGAAAGGTCTCTACAGTTCTTTCAATATAATACACACACACACGCATACCAACCTAAGCTTATTTCTGATCTTAGAGTCTGACAGCCGATGTGGGGTAGGGATTGAAGCAAAGGACGTTCCATTGCATATTTCCCTGCCCTCCTAAATGGCAGGCAGTGAAGGGGGGAGGGAACATACAATGAGATAAGATCACATCACCATTTTGGCTTACTAAATGTTACAAAGGAGAGCAGAAGAATAGAAGTGGGGGCACAGGTTGCAGCAGTCACATATCAGCCACCATATGTCGTTCCAGCATTAGGCTTCAGGTTGAGATCCAATGCTTCTAGATCATGATGCACGTACATCTTCCAAAAATCCACAAGATGCCTAGAAATGCCACCAGCTTGTGATCGGATCCTGTTCTGCTATAAATGCTAGCAGTGTTTCCCACACTGGGTGATACTGTGCTCTGGGAGGTGCTGGAACAATTTGGTGGGTGGTAGTAGTAGCCTCTGGTGAAATTGGAGAGGTACTGAATAAAAATAAGGAGGCAGTGGAAGCATAAAGAAATTAGAGAAGAGAAGAAAATTTTGAAAAACTGTTTGTACATATTTCATCTGTTGTATAATGACGTTTGCCGATGTAACATGGAGTTAAAGTCATAGTGATTACTTTATTTTCCAAATAAAACTAATCAGTGGTCAAGTCCGCCGACACAAATTTGTCACTGCATCTTTCTGTTTGCTCGCTTAGAGAAGGTAGAATTCCAGGGGGATTTTCTGAAAAGGCCAACTAAGTTTAGGAACCTCTGTGATAACACATCACAATGAGAAGTAACAGTTAACCTTAGCTAAGCTACAGCAATTGTAAAACTGCAGTTTAAGTAGGTGCTGAGAAGCACTGTGCATTTTCAAAACCGAATGATGCAAGTTTGATTCTGTACAAAATACAAAATTAGGCATGTCCCTCTGATACAGATCTGGCCTTCTTTGAAATACATCCCCAGTGTGCCATGTCTGCCTTGTTTTGTAAGGTGTCTGTTAATCATCATTCGCTATAATGTGTAAATGATGAAACCTCAGAGAGAGTTTAATAGTGAAATACAGAGTCAACACTGAATTGCAGTCATGGAAAATGGCATCACTGATTCAGTAAAGAGCAACGAAAAATACCTACATTGTGTCTTCTGCATGTGCTACTGAAATAGGTGGGGTGACTGGAAAACACCAACAGAGTAATCAGCTGTCTCTTTCTATTTTGATGACGATGGGATGCGGGGACTGTCCCTTTCTTGAGTTTCTTACTTGTGCTCTGGTTGGGGAGTCAGCCATATTCAACTAACTCTGATATTCACCCCATTTCTCCAACCGGCAAAAAATTCCAGGCGTGCAGCACTTACCGGTACCCAAGTTTGATTTCCTTTGGTATGAAGTCACTGGAGACTTCTTATTGTTTTGTAATTGAGTATTATTTGAGCACAGGTGGAAACACAGCTTAAACAATCCAACAGGTAGCCAAAGACAGCCAGCAACATGCTTCCAAAGAGCCCAAACTTAGTTTTCTGTTTCTCTGCCTCACTCAGAACTGTGATATTTCTTCACATGCAGGTACTTAGACATCCTCTTTAGCTGGGAGTGAGGAAAGTCTTCCTCCTTCCCCTTTTGAAGCATTTCTTAGCCATTCAGGGGGGAAGCTATCTAA
Source organism: Lacerta agilis (assembly GCF_009819535.1). Taxonomy (NCBI): domain Eukaryota; kingdom Metazoa; phylum Chordata; class Lepidosauria; order Squamata; family Lacertidae; genus Lacerta; species Lacerta agilis. The sequence goes on along the minus strand of NC_046316.1, from coordinate 24,083,693 downwards.
CCATCAGTTCATTTGGGAACACATGGCAGGGCTTTGAACATTTTTGTCAAGCCCAGAGCAGAGATGGAGAGCCTGTGGCTGGCTCCATATATTGTTGGACACACACACACACACACACACACACACACACACACCGTCATCAGCCTAAGACAGCACAGCCATTGATCAGGGATGATAGGAGTAAGTAGTCCACCAACACCTGGAGACTCAAAGGTTTCACCTCTCTGCCTTAGTTTGGATAGCTCAGCTGGTAGAACATCTCAGGGTTGTGTGTTCAAGCCCCTTGTTGGGCAAAAGATTGCTGTGTTGCAGGGGGTTGACATAGATGGGCCTCAGAATCTCTTCCAACTCTACAATCCTGTAATTCTGTGAACTCACACTGATAATACTGCTTACAGAAACCTGATAGGAAACCCATAGCGGTACAAAATAAACATGGATTATATGTTATACACTAGCAAAAGGCCTGTCACTAGGGTGGATGAACCTGTCTGGAAACAGTGTTTCTATACTGCAAGAACCCTTGGGTCTGTAGGAGTGCAATGTGCAGGATGCTCTCTCTCTCACACACCCACACACACCCACACCCACACCCACACACACACACACACCTGATCTACACACCCCAAGCCATTGCGTCAGCATTGGAACACAACACTGTTCCCAAGTGCTGCAGTTTAATTTTCCTTGTAGGACTGAAGGGCAACAATTCACATAAAGGGTGAATGTAAAGGGCCAGAGTGGAACTGTACTTGGGGAAGCCATTAGCTTGGAGCCAGTGTGGTGTAGTGGTTAAGAGCAGTAGACTTGTAATCTGGGGAACCGGGTTCGTATCTCCGCTCCTCCACATGCAGCTGCTGGGTGACCTTGGGTTAGTCACACTTCTTTGAAGTCTCTCAGCCCCACTCACCTCACAGAGTGTTTGTTGTGGAGGAGGAAGGGAAAGGAGAATGTTAGCAGCTTTGAGACTCCTTCAGGTAGTGATAAAGCGGGATATCAAATTCAAACTCTTCTTCTTCTTCTTGGAGCTAAATCTGCTCTCTTTCCCTGGTAACCCCCAGCTGCAGAAGATCAAACTTGCTCCCCAGTAGCAATCAGTAGGGCACCACCAGCACTCAGCTGACCTCCTGTCGCCTATGTCACCGTAGCTCACTGGGAGGCGGGCAGGGGAGGGCAAGGTGGCAGTGAGGTGGGTGCTGTGCAAATGCCGTGGCGAGAGCACCGCTGGTGCATTTGCACCGTGCCACCCTCACCTCTGGGCAACTTGCCCCCACTACTGCTGCTCTCTTCTCATGACCAAGGAGGATCAGAGGCTTTGTGGGGGCCAGTAGAAGATCTCAAGGGCACCGTTGCACCTGTGGGTGCCATGCTGGTGACCCCTAATTTAAGGCCCACACCAGAACTAGGATGCTTGCAAAGTTCTAAACATGAGATGACGACACCACACAAAACATCTGGGTTGTGGAGAGTGGGGTGAGGTGTGTGAGAGAGGCTGGGGTGCACACGGGGTCTGAGAGGACTGTATCACTGCAGCTGTGTAAGCCTGTGAGATGCTGACCACTACTGTCAAATTTCTGCTGGTGGTGCCTAATCAGGTAATTTCTACTGTGGGTCAACATCTAGAGGTTCCAGAAAATAGTTTATCCCTCCCCAATCTGGGTCAAGCCTTAGAGCCATTTGTCTGAACCTGGGCTGGCTTGCCTTGCCATAGTCCAATCTGATGGTATTTTGATCTCAGGGAGAGATCAATTGTATTTTTATGCCTTTAGAATAGCATCTTTTTTTGAAAATTAATGTAATTAATTTTTACTTTTTCTGCAGCGTTGCCCTCAGGACTTTGAGACAGAAGTCCATGACCCTCCACAGAAAAGTGAGCAGGGGGCTTTCCAAAGGCAGCAAAGCTAGCTTACCACCTCGATAAAGCCCCCAACTGCCCCTCCCCTTGTAAGACCCTTACATTGAGTGGTTAAAATGAGCAACTGCACCACAGCCTCCATCCCAGTCCACACAAGGGCACTTGTAGCAGCCTGGGAACCATAGCGAAATACAGAAATATAACTATAAAAGAATTCAAAAAATAAATCATAAAATAACCTGAGTTCTGAAAAATAGCATCAGCTAACGTCTGCCAGTGCAATAACTTTCCTAACCAGGAAGGTTTTTTTTGTTTTGTTTTGTTTACCAGTATCGTAAAGATCCCTGATGCGCTAGGAAGAGGCTGGCCAATTAGGGAGCTGGTGACCACATAGTGGTCTCCCTGAATGCTGAGGCCAAACCATATGCTTCCTTCTTTCTCCATTGTCCCCTTTGGTTGCCCCCTTGTCTCTTGAGTCATCCTGAGTGAGAAAGTTGCTCATTCCTCTTACAACACCAAGAATCGACACACCATCGCCTCGGTTCCTTCTCCTCCCGCCCCATAGCGAATGACTAATGCCTGTGTGATTGAGTAGCAGTCAACCAGTTGGCCTGGCAAAAATGTCTGAAAGTTCTCAGAATTAGAATCACTTTCCATCATGTGCCAAACAAGCCAGCAACAAGGCTTGTGATTGTGTTACAGCGATGCTACTGCTCTCTGGGCCATGCAGGGGCGGATTTAGGGCTGTGTGCGTGGTGTGCATGAACTGGGCACTGAGCCAAGGGTACACCGGGATGCATCTCAGCCTGGTAAGTGAGGTGCTGGGCTTTGGGAAGGAGGCATGAGAATCTGGCAGGGTCCTGGAGTCCTCCCATCTCCTTCCTAAAGCCTAGTCAGTACTTTCCTAGCTTTGGGATAGTTCTAGGAGCCTGGTGCCTCCTTCCCAAAGCATAGGGCCTCCTTACCCTCCTTTGGGAAGACAGTGTGAGAGCTGAGGGAGGGTGCCAAATTTTGGTTTTGCACAGGGTGCCATAGTACCTACTGGCCCATGCATTCTGGGTGAGGATGACTGAAGTAATGTGAAAGCAGGTTACTGTATAGGGTCCTGCTGTAGTAGGACACAGCATTGTTGGGCCAGACAGTCTTCAGGCTGCCAAGATTATGATCTTCGAAAAGATCAAAATTATGCCGTGGTGATTCTAATCCATGTTAGCGAGTGTGGCTATCTCAGGACAAGCATGCATTATGTACTAGTGGCAATGGCATCTGGCTAGGAGAAGGTGAGACAAAAACCTGCCATTTAACAAATTCTGGGAGGGGCTTGTTTGAGTAGCACACAGAATATACCAGCCCCTTAATTTTAGCTCAGTCTTGCTTGAGTCATCTTTGCTGCGTGGGAGAGGTGTGAAGATTCGCTCTAATAGGGGGAAAACATTGCAGTCAATGGTTTCACTGCCTAATGCAATTAATTTCAAAATAGGAGTCAGGGAGGTGGGCGTTGCTTAATGCTACTACAGCAGCACAGTTACTTGGGAGCAAGTCCCACTGGAATCTGTGAGATCTACTCCCAAGTCAAGGGAGACCGGATCTGCGACAGTGTACAGATTAGTATGGTGCTCTTTTAAGTGGCTATGCCTCACGGTTGGGGCAGGATGTGGAATGAGGCCTCTTCTCTTCCAGAGCTCAAAGGAAACTGGGTGGAGATGATCACACTATCTTGGGCCTGCTGGTCCCAGATGTTCAGAAACCATGAGTCAGGCCTCAAAACTGTGAGATGAAACATTTGTTGTCAAGAATAGGACTGTTGCCTCTGCCCTATCTAATGGATTGTGTGATGGGCTTGCACTAGGGGGATCTGGGTTCGAAAACTCACTCTGACATAATGTTGCCAAATATATTTTTTATGTGCTTCATAGGTGGAGCCTGGGGCAGCTTTGATTGGTCAGGGATAGACCATGTTAGGCTCAGGCAGCATAGGGGTTTTGTGATGATATTTTTTCTTCTCTAGGTGGTGATGGACTGAGGACCCAATTCAACATTTGCTTAAACCAGGATAGGAACTGTGGCCCTGCAGATGTTGTTGGACTGCAACTCCCATCATCCCTGACATCGGCCATGCTTCAGGGGGCTGAAGGGAGTTGGAGTCCATCAACAAGAGACCTGTCTGCATGCGACATAACAGTAAACCGCAGCTAGGCCACCTGTGACTGGCCAGTTGTTGATGGACTCCAACTCCCATCAGCCCCAAGCAGCACAACCATTGTCAGGGATGATGGGATCTGCAGTCCATCAACAATTGGGCAGTCACAGGTTGACTAACTGTGGTTTACTGTTACATAGCATGCAGATAGGGTTTCTTCTTCTTCTTAAATCAGGGGTTCTTTCAGGGAAGGCAGTGCACAAGGCGAGGGAGACTTGTCTTTTCATTCCTTCACTGCAATTCACCCTCACCCCCAGCATGGCTGGGAGTCTTAGAGAGACTCACCACCCAACCTTGTTGGGGGATAGGACTTCTGGTCTGCTGATCAACTCAAGCAGAGGTTCGAGCAACATCTTCTTATCAAAACAGAGTGTAGCCAATTTTTGAAGTGTGGAGTGCAGCCACTTTTTAAACGTCCTGACGTTTGTGAATTGAATGTAAACACTTCAAAATGCACACGAAATTAACCACAATTATCTTGAATTTTTGCTTAATCCTCAAGAAAGAAGGGCGTTTTCGCTGGCCAGGTTTAATTCAAATCCCTCAAACCTCCCATGGGGAAGGTTCTTGGGAACAGTGGAAGGAGAAAGAATCTGCCCATGTGAAGACCATCAGGTGGAAACTCTTACACATATGGTTCTTAAATGTAAACTATATGCTGATCTCCGCCAGCAATTCCTAGATCAACTCTGTATCCCCAAATGGAAACCAGAGCTAGAGGTCATACATTTTCTATTGCTGGGTTATAACCAGGAGCTCACCAAGATAGTGGATAAATACATTTATTTGGTTTTTTGTCGTCGAAACACATTGCAGACGTCTGATCTCCCTGGAGACCTAGAAATGTTAATGTTAGACTGTTTTGCTTCTTTCACTTGACAAATGTTTTGTGTCACCGGGAAGGCGGTAATTCTGTATTGATTTGCTATGGATGTTTGTATGTGATGCCAATAAAAGGTTTGATGAAAATGCTTGTGAGTCTTGGCTAGGCTAAACAGGGCCTAAACTGCCGGGGGGGGGGTGTACAATTCAGGTTACGATGTCAGAATAAGTGTTTGGCTAAAATCTGATGAGAGAGAGAAACTCGTTTTCACAGTCCTGAGGTAGATATACTGCAAATATGCTAAAATGAAAAGCTGGGTGGATCTATTCACATGGTGCATTTGTCCAGGCTTTTCTGTACTGTTCAAGGGCTGATGAGCAGCTGTGGTGTGAAAAACCAAACCATCTAAAAACAGAACAATGCAGACAAGACCTGGCCTTATATCTTTTTTCCTTGGGAGCAATCAATAATAACCAGAATTGAATCTTCTTCCACCTTCTTCCTCTAGATCACTCATATATTTTTGTTTTTAAGAGTATATTCTTTAATTTTTTATATATTTTAAAATTTTCTGTATGGCATTATCTCCTGCCCAAGCAATGTAACAGCAGCAGCAGCAGCAGCAGCAACAACCACAACAACCAGGACAAATGACGAGAAAGCAACCTTGGTGTTATCAGCACAACACTCTAACCAACTGAGCCAACCAGGAAAGTGCTTGTACACAAGCCTCAAAGATTTGCTTTTGTTTCTGCACTCTTTTGCCTCTTCCCTTTCCCGGTGCACCACTGTCCTCCATTGCAAAAACAGTGACTCTCAGCTTGACCGGAAAAGAACTGGAAATGGTACCTCTCAGGTGAATGTAGGATTAACATACATCCATAATTCCCGAACATACATGGAATACTGCAGATGGAAGGGAGGGGGAAATCGGCCAAATGTCCATCAAAATCTGGACATGTGGCAACGTATGCCGATTTCCCTTAATGACCGCTCCCCACATCAAATGTGGGCGCCTTTTGTGTGGTCGCGCACAGCCCCAGTGCGGCTCCCGGTAGTTCGGGCTGGCTTCACCGTCCCCAGGCTGGGTACCTGGAGGTCTCCACCTACCTCAGCCAATCGCCCAATCCCGCCTGGGGAGGGGTTGCCAGGGGATTGGCCAAGTAAGGGGAGGGACCGCCCTGCCCACACAACAGAAGGTGAATCTTACCTGCGAAGCGTCAGTTGGCTCCAGAACTTCTCCCACCCTGCCCTCCCTCAGTTAAGTCTTTTTTTTTTTTGCAGGTTAACCTCTTCTCCACAGGTATGCGGGCGCTGCTATGTCATGGTCACTGTTGAAAGGCCGGAAAGGAATTTTCCTGCATTGGCAGGTTTTGCCTTTCCCACAGCAAAACGTCACAACTTTGGCGGTTTCAGGCCTTGGGTGGAATCCTTTGGTCTATCTTCCTAAATGGGGGGGGGGGTATGAAGCAGTGACCCCCCCCTTGCGGCGGTGATCCCAGGGTTCCCCATTAAAGGGGTCTTGATGAGAGGCATTGGCCATACGCTGAGAGGTTGTCATTGCTCTCCCTTCCGATGGCGGTGAAACAGGGGGCAGGCTCTCTGCTTGAACACATGTTCTCCAGAGCCAGCCCAATCCCCGCACATTCTGGATAACCCTGAAGTCTCCCAGATCCCAGGCTGGGGACTGGGAAGGATAAACGCCCAATGCCCGAGCCAAGGTCTCCCTACATCTGAAACCTAATAAAGTTGTGGCCAATTTTGATCCCATAGCATGTTGTTTTGAGTCATTATTCCGCTCGGGGGTCGCCTGGGGTTGGGGGGACTCCGCCTGTCCACGCAAAAGTACTGTAGCTTAAAAACATCAATTTTTGGGCAAAACAACTTTGGGCAAAACTTTTCTGTCCGGATTTTCACGTTTTGAAAACCCTATGGGCATGGAAATGAGAGGGAGTGGCACAGCACAGCACCACAATTGTCAGAAGGTCTGCCATGCACCCTCTGGGTCCACACAGAGATAGGAGATGCTTGAGATGTGTGTTCATGGCACAAAACAAATTACAACTATTCCAGCAGAATGTGTTTCAAATCAATGAATAGTGTAGGAAAGGGAAGACCTTGGGATCATCATCACCATCATCATTTTATTATTTATACCCCGCCCATCTGGCCGGGCTTCCCCAGCCACTCTGGGTGGCTCCCAACAGAATAATAAAAACATGCTAAAACATCAGACACCAAAAACTTCCCTAAACAGGGCTGCCTTCAAATGTCTTCTAAAAGACGGATAGTAGTTTATTTCCTTGACATCTGATGGGAGTGTGTTCCACAGGGTGGGTGCCACCACCGAGAAGCCCCTCTCTGCCTGGTTCCCTGCAACCTCCCTTCTCGCAGTGAGGGAACTGCCAGAAGGCCCTCAGAGCTGGACCTCAGTGTCCGGGCAGAATGTTGGGGGTAGAGATGCTCCTTCAGGTATACTGGGCCGAGGCCGTTTAGGGCTTTAAAGGTTAGCACCAACACTTTGAATTGTGCTCAGAAACGTACTGGGAGCCAATGTAGGTCTTTCAAGACCGGTGTTATGTGGTCTCGGCGGTTGCTCCAAGTTACCAGTCTAGCTGCCGCATTCTGGATTAGTTGTAGTTTCCGGGTCACCTTCAAAGGTAGCCCCACGTAGAGCGCATTGCAGGGATGGTGTAGCTTGCACAGCACTTCAAAAATATGCCTACATCCAGCACTGCATCCAATATTATCAAGCAGTGTGTACACAACCAAGGAAAAATATGCCACGACATCTTATCATGGATCTCCCACATTATATCCAGTTCAGCCTGAGGTGTCTCTTTACTGGGGCAAAAACATTTTAAAAGCAGTTCTATTTGGGAGCCTGAATTAGCAACTAATATCACATAAATAAAATCAAGTAAATTGAACACTGGCTCAGCTCCTACTCTCTTGACCCTTTCATGCTTCAGGTAGGTTGTTTGACGTGTATTTTTTTTATAAAAAAATGTTGCAGATTTACATTTATGTCTGCCTTGCAAAATGAAATCAAAATCACAACAATTGAAATGTAACCCTTGTAAGACTACTGTAGAAGCTGAGGGTAGAAGTGTTCATGACATCATTGGCACTGGTCAATACATTTCCTCTGCAGTTGGGTTTTCCCCAGTTCACACTATTAACGCTGGAAACTTTCTTTTTTAAAAAATTAGGACAGAAAAGATATGTTTGCCCTGAACACAGGGAAGGCATTTTCAAAGCTTTGCCATCTCTCCAAAAGTTACATCAGAGTTCATATTTATGTTTTATGTGTTAACTATACAGTACAGTAGTACATAATTTAGCTGAATTTGTTAGCATTTTGGTGCCAAAATGTTTCTGTTTGTCTGAGCATTTTAGTGGTGCAGTCTGCCTTTCTGGGTTTTACCACCTCCTCTTAATGTTGTTTTGACCATTGTTTTTATTTCATGGTTGTATTTATGGTCATTTTGTTCTTATTTTGTGCACTGCCGTGATATCTAAATTTTGAAGGGTGGTTTTAAAATCTTGTAATTAAATAAATAGACAAACATTTCCCCACCCCACCCTGCCATGATCAACAACAGTAGTGGGTGTCTGCTGAAACCATCAACTGCAACTTTTGAAGTGACCTTTAGACTGTTTTTTGGAACATGTTAACTTCTCAGCCTCCAGTTTCCTGATAAGGCTGTCACTTAAGTAAGAATGAAAGGAGCAAATTTCTTGATATGGAAATCGATGTGGGAGGGAGGACACTAAACACTATCAGGGAGGAAGTATCTATGCACTTGGAGCTTTCCACATTTAACATCACGCTGCGAAGCTAGACTTCACACTTTAGGCTGCAAACCTATACACACTTCCTGAGGAGAAAGCCCCAATGAACTCAGGTGGGCTTCCTTGTGAGTTGACAGGCATAGGGTCAGCTTTAATGGAAGATTAAAGTTTGCCCCAGACTGTCAGCAGGGATGGGAACAAAAAAAAAAAAAACAAAACTCAAAAAACAAACAAACCCCAAACAATCTTGACTTCTCGAACAGTCCATGGTGGTTGCTGACTGACAGATCCTATGAGATTCCCGCAGGCATCTGGTTGGCCACTAGACAAGATGGGCCTTTGGCCTGGTCAAAGGAAGACTCTTCTGAGTACACACATACACTGATCCTATCACCATTGTGTCAAGTAATTTTTCCAAAAAAACAAACCTTTTCTTTATGACCTGTATCCAAAGTCATCAGGTAAGGTGTTGATTTGCTTTTTAACTAAAAATTCTAAACATGGTGTGAACACACAATCAAAGAACAAGTGTATGTTATTTCAGTTCATCTTCAGTGGAACAAAGGCATTGTATGGCCCCGAGTCAAATCAGTATTACGTCTCCAAGGCATTGCTACACAAGGCCTTCAAGAACAAGTCTCTCAAAAAGGGTTTTTTTGGGACTCCGGTGACCTGCCGTTCTGTGTGTTACTGTGCAGGTTTATATACAGTACAAAAGGGAAGCAAACACCTACAAAGTCGTCGTGTTGTCTTATGCCCTGTAAGGCTCTCTTTTGATGGGTGAGCTTCTCAGGTCATGCCAGCTGCCACCCTTCTTAATTTTATGAAATAGGGTTGAGCCCTGCAACCCTACCTACCTACCTACCTACAAGCGATAAGGGATAAATTAGTTTCATTTGCATTCAAATACAAGTTTGCATTCAAATACAAGCTTGCACTTTCTGAATCAGTATGTGAACTCAGCCACTGCCATCCTTTGAAATTCGCACCTCTCTGAATTTTGCAATGCAGTTCTCCAGCACAGCAAGGTGTAGTAAAAAGTATACAGAGGGGTAAAGTCTGCATGAAAAATGTGCATAGATAACATACACGAAGGCTATACCCTCCAACATTTCTCTGATGAAAACAGGGGCACCCCATTGCATAATGATAATTTTACTATTTATACCCCACACATCTTATTGGGTTGCCCCAGCCTCTCTGGGTGGCTTCCAACATATATAAAAACATAAAAAAATAAGCATTTAAAACAACTTCTCTATACAGGGCTGCCTTCAGATGTGTTCTAAAGGTTGTATAGTTACTCATCTCCTTGGCTTGGGGTGGTTGCATCACTCCATATCCTCCAACATTTATCCAATGGAAATAGCAAGACATACTGGTATCAAATCAAACTGGAATGGCTTCTGTAAATCTGAGACTATCTCTGTATAAGGAAATTGTTTTAATGTTTTATTACGTTTTCATATGTGTTGGAAACTGCCCAGAGTGGCTGGGGCAACTCAGTCAGGAGTATAAATAATAAAATCATTATTATCGTGGAATATGACATCCCCATTTTCATTGGAGAAATGTTGGAGAGTATGTACTAAGTGCTGAAGGCAACTAAGAATAATAATACACAAATGCTGGAGGCTGGTCTCTGCTCATGTTGCTCACCAACCCCTGCCAAACCTCCAATCCCTTGCCTGTCCCCTTAATTTATGTCTTCTACCCCTGATTGGGAAAATTTAATGGTAATAAAACAACTCACAATTGACAAGTGTGGGGTGTGTGTGTGTGCTTTGGGAGCCACCAATAAGCTTTGGGTTAGCTCCCATTTTAAAGGTTATAACTGACATTTTGAATTGTGCAGGGAAATGTAACAGTTCCATCAGGCCACAATGTATGGGTGTACAACTATGCTGCTACAAAGCCATATTTAGGGTAGCTGCTGCCCTTCAAATCTCCCACTACAGCAGGAGACAAAGGAACTGTTGCCCCTTCTCCTACCTATCCCCTTTGCAGCCCTGCCACCTGTCAGCTCCTTCACCCGCAAGGAGACCACTCCTGTGACATTTAAGTTTGCTTGTGGCGGTGCACCAGACATCCTGTGGCAGCCGAAAAACCAGATTCAAAGCGTCTATGTTGGCCTTAAAAAGAACGTTCAAAATCAACTCCGACTTGAGAACTTTGGCCCCCATGGAGACTTCCCATACTTTTCCTGTGGTTTCATCCAAAGCCAATGCCAAGTTTTAGGAAATGAAGCATGATGTTTTAATTGAACTGCCACGACCTTTGTTAATGCATTCTGGGAGTTTCGTGTAGTTTGATCATCGTTTCATCTCTTCCAACTGAAAATGAAACAAGTGGAAACTTGTGAATAATGAAACTTGTGAATAATGTACATATGCCAAAGGGGTGCTCTGCTTCCTGAAAAGCACTGAGCACTCTCCATTGGCCCTTCTGCCGCATGTACTCCACTGTCTGCTGCAAATAGGACTGCGTAGTTTTCCCCCAATATATTTTTTTTTGTAGAAAAGTTTCCTTCCAGATCTATTCTTTCCCAGGCCTGCCATACCTTTGTGGTTTTAAACGAAAGTCCCATGAAGAGCAGTCTATATGTCACGCTAGATGTAAAGGTTTAAGTTTACGACACACCACTCGTCAAATTCTGACTTTGAATTGACCCTTTTGACTTGCTGCTGTTTGATGTTCAGAAGTGATTCTCTGCCACTTTTCCTGCGCGGGGCAGTTAATTCTGAGTGTTAGATAGAGATCAATAGTCATAGCTTGAAATTGACATCTTTGGAGGAAAAATATGTTGTGTGGCAGTAACACAGACATGATAGTGCTTCAGTTAAGAAAATGGTGTACTCTTTCATTATTGTTTTTCAATGACAGTATCCAGAGTGTTATTTCATTCTCTGAGCGAGAGTCTGACAGTCTCTTGCAATATCTTATCTATCAGAGTGTTTTCATTCCTATCCTTTCATGCTTGGCTTCTCGGGTGGAACTTTATTTACAAGGCCCGGGGAATTAGAAAGGATGGCTTACGCTATCAGCCTTGGTCACTAAGAAATAAGACCCATCACTTAAAAAACTCAACTTTGCTTCTCCAGGAACCAAAAGTTGAAAGCTTTGGGCCAAACTACACATTTGGTGGAGACTCAGAACCCATGTCCTCAAAATAATAGGAGGAGGCCCCACTCCAAAGCAGAGAAATGGTGTGTGGGTTTACTTTCCCCCCTTCTCCCACTACTTTTTAACCTATACGCAGGGCTGTCTCGTCATAGGGGCTGGGTGGCGCGCCACGCCAGGGCGCAGGGCCCCCCAGGGGCACCCCCGCGAGCCCGTCGGCATACCGGATGCCCCCTCCCCAACCCACCCCTGCCCCCACGGGCGGGCGGGCGGGCGCTCGCGGGATGGCGGGCGAGCTGCAAGCCGCCCGCCCTCTGGAGCCCCAGCTGGAGCGCTGGGAAGGGCGTGCAAAGCCCTGCGCCGCTCCAGCGCCACGCCCCTCATCCCCTGCTCACCCACCCCCCCTCCCGAGGGGTGGCCAGAGCAGGAAGGAGGCGGGCGGAGAGGCGGCACGCCGGGGGCGCCGAGGGATCGTCGCGCCACTGCGGCTAATCCCTTTAAGATGGCCCTGCCTATACGCACAGATATCCTCTAGGTCGGTGGTTCTCAACCTTCCTAATGCTGCGACCCTTTAATACAGTTCCTTATGTTGTGGTGACCCCCAACCATAAAATTATTTTCGTTGCTACTTCATAACTGTAATTTTGCTACTGTTATGAATCTTAATGTAAATATCTGATATGCAGGATGTATTTTCATTGTTACAAATTGAACACAATGAATGCATTCTGTTTCAGTGTATCTGAAGAAGTGTGCATGCACACAAAAGCTCATACCAAGAACAAACTTAGTTGGTCTCTAAGGTGCTACTGGAAGGAATTTTTTATTTTGTTTTGACTATGGCAGACCAACACGGCTACCTACCTGTCATTGTAGATGGAGTATGGCTCTTTGCTACCTCAGAGCTTAGTATCACACATCATACTCCTGCCAACATTGTGCTAGGTACTGCACCCAACACACACTATATTAACTGGAAGTGGGACGGCCTTAAGCCTAAAATCTATATGTCCAACATTTCCTACTCTTCCTTTTTTGCAGATTGCTCATCCTCTCTCCTTCCTTTGTGGTCTACGCTGCACTCTTTTTTCTGAAGTTCATTCATAGGCAAGAATAAGGGAAGAGATAATTGGTCCCCCGTCCGTCCCCCCGCTGCTATTACAGGGTTCCCAGTAGAAGGGGACCTTCTAAGTGTGTTCACCTGAATGCAATTAGGATCTTCACACCAAACGCACAACTCCGAAATAGAGTTGGCACGCACAGGAATGTTGCATGTGGGACTCACATGCACGTTCTTCCTTACTTAAATGCCACATGCTACTTTTACCTAAACTTGTGAATAAGGCCTAAGTCCTGGTTCAAACATTTATATTGTATTATTGTATTTTAACATTCTTTTGGAAGCCTCCCAGTGCCGGTGTTCGGTGCTGGAGCTCCCCGTGCGTGAGCTTAAGCTACCCACGCACGAGGTACCAGTTGCGGGGGGAAAGCGGCCAGCGTCCCGCGTGCTTATGAGCACGGGCGCCGGCCAAGTCTCACAATCCGAAGGTAGCTGAAGGTAGCATGAGATTTCTCTGGCAGAAATTTAAAAAAATCCTGAAACCTTTTCGCTTTTCCCCAAATTGACGACAGACACCGAATCTATCTTTAGTGGCTTTGGCAAAACCCGCATAGACTCGTCTTCTGGCCCTAAGCTAAGTTTCCCTGAGCTCTCAGTCCCTGCGCGCCAATTCTTCCGCGATGCTAACTAAATAAAACTAAACCGAAATATCTTCCGCAAATCTAGCCCTAGGCTAAACCTAAAAGCCTAACTAAAACCTCACCGAAAGATCTTCCGCAAACTAAACCTAACTAAAAGAAACCCATCCAGCCCATCCAGCCCGCTCCCAAAACCCTTAAACTAAACTTGACCTAACTGAAAGAACTAAAGAAGAACGTGCCTAAGCGGGGAGCCTCAGCCTTTTATTTAGGAACAGGTATGACATCACAACAAATAATTCAACCAATAAAACCACTGTTGCTGCCCTCCAAAAAGGCGGGAAGCAGGATAAACGTTCATTGATAACTTTGAAACATTACCGGAACTACAAGTTAAAGGCGGAATAATCCTAATGGCAAAATGACTCTTCATTCTTACTTTCACTTTCACTTTTAAGTGTAAGGATACGAAAAGTAGTTCTTAATAACCATTAAAATAAATAAATAACCACGGATCTTTAACGGATCCACGAAGTGTATTCCGACATCCCAGAGTGGCTGGGGAAACCCAGCCAGATGGGCGGGCAAAAAATAAATCATTATTATTATTATTATTATTATTATTATTATTATTATTATTATTTTCATTGCTCACTGACAGCAGTGGCATCTGATAACAAACACCATGGATGGATGGACCATTGCCGAGGAATCAATCACCAGACAGAACTTCCACTTGATGTCTCCTGCCAATTCATGAAGATGTTTTTTTCTGTGCAGCCAATTCATGCTTTCATAACAGGTTCATTGCCACACCTCCCTATAGGCTCAGGGCCTCTGGTGATCAAGTCACAGGGCAGTCACAGTACTGCCTGAAGTGATGAAGCCAGGGGAGAGCATAGAGTTGAAGTCTGGGAGGATGGTACCGTTGAGAAACCAATCTGAGGTTAGTTCCAAGAAAACAATCAGAGAGGGCAGAGCAGGCAGAGAGGGGGGGGAGAGAGAAGACTGAAGTAAGGGTCAAGGATGAGAGAAAGAGAGAGAGAGAGCCAAACTTGTTTGTCTGAAATGCACACAGGAAGCTGTGCTGTGCTTCATTGAACAGACCAAGATCTGCTGCCACGACAGGAAAAGGAAGTTTCAAGTTAATGTTTGTTGTTTGTTTGTCAGGTGGGTTTTTTAAAAAAAACATCTTCAAAGCAGTTGACAAAATTAGTGTCAGAAAGGCAGAGTAAGTCAGTGACCGATCCTGTAGAGGAGGGGCAATATAGGCAAATCCACGGAGTATAGGTGGGTAGAAAAACCTACCTCACAGGGTTGTTGTGAGGATAAAACGGAGTGCGGGCAGAGAACCAAGTACACCACCTTGAGCTCCTTAGAGGAAAGGTGGGATAGAAATGTAACTAATAAATAAATAAAACCACCCGCTTCCTGGAAGAACCTGCTGGGTAGGGTTGGGAATACAATGCTGAACTAGGCGAGACCCTCGGTTTGATCCCGTATCTCTCCTAGTGAAGCAGCAGTCTTTGTGGTTTTTCGAGGGAGAAGCCATGGCTTAGGCAGAGCTTGTGCAGTCTGCAATAACAGTATTGCTGCCATTATTTAGACTTCCTACCTGTGCTTCCCTATGAGGTCCCAGGGCAGGTTAAAACAATTTAAGACAAAGTACAGCGCAGAGAATAGGACAGGCCAGAGGTCAGAGGTCAGGGTAAAGAGGCACCAGTTCACCATATGATGAAACTTACATAATGAAAGTGCTAGACGCACCTCTAGGGAGGGATCTCCACAGATATGGGGCTGCCACAGGGGCTCCCAGAGCACCACCACCCTGACCTTCTGAGGGCAGTGGAGGGTCTGTAGGGAGGGGAGACAGTCTTTCAGATATTTTGAGAAATCACACAAGATCCAGCAGGGTATGCGATCATGGGAAGTGGCCCTGCCTATGACACCGAGCTTTTGCAGGCAGTGACTTGCCATCTCCGTCACTGTCTTCCGCCCCTTCCCTTGCTGCAGTCACTCAGTTCTCCAATCTGTTCTCAGAAGCTAAATTAATATTCTGACGGGTAAAGGGATCCATGTAAGGCACTTTTACTACCTTTAAAAATAATAAAAATCCTGGCAGTGGAATCAAACCTTAATCTGTCACAGAAGTAGTCGGCTGGTTGACAAATGCTCATTTCTGGAAGCTGAGCCAGTCGGATTGGCTTGCCGCTTATGGGGATGTGCTCAGGGGAGGTGTTGTGTAATGAGTTCCGCTAGAAATTCCTGCTAGTTATATAAAATTGGCTATTAATAGCACATTATTTTAGTTAGGAAAGTGACATACTGTTCGCTGTGACAATGATAATGACATGGCGGTGATGGTTGACTTGCATAACACTCTTTTGCCGCTCGAAATGGTTTCTTTGAAAGTCTGGTTATGCACTCAGAATCTCAGGTATTGACATATACAGCCTATTTTCCGAGTGACTTTAAAGATTTAACCCAGACTGTTTTCACACAAAGTGTCATTGCAAGCAAAATTGCAAAAGGGCAAGTCCCACTGAACTCAGTGAAGCTTATTTGCTTCCGAGAGTAAACATGCTTTGGATTGCAGTAAACAAAAACATTTTTGAAGACTGCAGGAAGTGTGTTATATATTAAGTCTGAACATTAGGCAATCTGGCTCACTGTAGTGGGGAGTATGGGAAGCGGTGGCCCACACTTGACCTCCCAACAGCTGACCAGGAGGGGCAAGGTGGTGGCAGGTTGGCACTGTGTAAACACGCCGGCAGAGCCAATACAGCATCTGCAGCAAGTGAGAAGTTTGTTCTAACAAAAGCTGGAGGTTGTCTGAGGCCTTATGCCCCAGTCCAAATGACTGCTCCTAGATTCCATCTCCCCTGCCTAAGGCATGTGGCCTCTTACAAGGACAGCATATTTATTTATTGATTTATTCCAAATTGGACTGATGAAATGAAGAGAGCTTAGAAGGAAACCCTCCTGAGGGCAGGTTATATCAAAGTAGGTGTAGAAGTGGGTGTCACCAGTTTGTTTTTTTATAAGGGACAAACTTTGGTGGGGGGGGTGGCTGGGGAGAGTCTCACAAAAACATTTGGCACCACAGAGTCACCTCAGAGGACCATCAGGAGCAGCTAGTAATTTCTTTTAGCATTTTAAAAAAATAAATAAATGGGGAAATGAGGGAGGGCTTGCGGGGTCATAAAATGCCTTTTGGTAGTACACTGTGGGATTTAGGGGTTGTTTGTCAAAACCAGGCACCCCCAAACTTGGCCCTCCAGATGTTTTGGGACTACAACTCCCATCATCCCTAGCTAACAGGACCAGTGGTCAGGGATGATGGGAGCTGTAGTCCCAAAACATCTGGAGGGCTGAGTTTGGGGATGCCTGGTCAATTTTTTTTTAAGTTACTAAGAATTAAAAAAATTAATAAAATAAAATATTTTTAAAAAACTTTGGGGGTGCAATAAACTGGTTTCATTATTGTGACATCACAGTGTGGGAGTCAGGGAAGCACTTGTTTTTTTTAATTAAAATTGGGGTGCCTGGTGGGGCTAAACAAATGTTTTGAGGGACAGATACCACCCAGTGGCCTGTAGCTCACTCTTACACCCAGGGCCAATCCATGACTGCCTCAAGGGCCCTTTCTCTCTCTCTCTCTCTCTCTCTCTCTGTGTGTGTGTGTACACAGTGGTATATTTATATATATATATATATATATATATTCGTTCTGCGAGTGCTGTTGTCTAGCGAAAATTTCGTCTTGCGAAGCACGGACGGGGGAAGCGCGGTTTGACGAGAAAAAAAAAGCGCGAAAATTTTTCATCTTGCGAATCGCGTCCATAGAGAAATTCGTCTTGCGAGTCACCCTTTTGTTAGTGAATGCCTTTCGTCTAGCGAGTTTTTCGTCTAGCGAGGTATTCGTCTTGCGAGGTACCACTGTGTGTATGTATGTATGTATGTGTGTGTGTGTGTGTGTATATATATATATATATATATATATATATATATATATATCTCCACATACATACACACATACACTAGCTAGCCTGGCAGCTGACTATGACGTCAATGCAGGCAGCAGGATAGTGCCCTCCAGTGCAGCTGAAGGCAGCAGGCTAGTTAAGGGGTGAAAGACAGGCCATGTGGCACACACCTCTCTGTTCTCCAGCACAAGGGTATATCCAGGGGACTCAGGATGAACAGCTGGAGGGGCTGCTGCTGCGCCCCTCACATTTGCTAGCCGAGACAGGTCACCTCATTCTGCCTAATGTAGGACGGGCCTTGCCTGCACCCACAAGAAGGCATTACCATGTGGTTTGGTGTGGCATGTAGAAATCCGCTGGGAGACATACTTCTCTAACTACCACCTGTGTCTCCTTAAGGAGTCTAGTAGCAACTCCACGTGGAGAACCTCGCAGACCCTGGAGAATATTCTTATTTCAAAGGTGTATCATACCTAAACCTCGAGAGGACAAAATATCTACATCTGTCACTCCCATAACTAACTTGGATCAGAGTATTGATCAGCCCCAGTATATATTGTTTTCCAGGGAGAGGATGAGGTGGACAGGCTAATCCATTACTCGCAGCCATTTCTCAGTGGAAAGCAATAGTGCTAATGATACAGATTTCCAATAGCTGAATTATATGATCTGGAAGCAAATAAAAGCTGGTGGCATTGTCACTGCATCATTTAAAGGCAATGTGATTTGGGCCGACAGGCCCCAATTCAGATCATCTCAAGCATAGTTAACTTATTTTTCAAGAAAAATCTACCAAAAAAAAGTATCAGCAACACTTGCCATCTATACATACCAGGGGATCGATCCAAAACCTGAATTTGTTGTGGGATTGCCAGTCAGTAAGAGAAGGTGGGGGGTCAGTTTCTACAGTCTACAATCTAGAATACAAACGTTGCAGTTTGAATATACAGATGAATTCGACCCCTTCCATGTATATCATTGTCAGTTTGTAATTGCCAAAATCTTGTTTGTGGGCCCATTTGTGAATCTGTCTTGTTTCAATTTAAGTGTTGAGGCCAAAAGAAAGAAGCTGAGGATCGGGGAGAGAAGACAAGAGAGAGGGAGAGAACACAGAATATTGGGGTGGATGGGAAAGAATGTTGATACATAAATCTTCTCACAAGACATCCATCTAAAAGCCCAACATTTTACACATGAGCTTGCTGGATCAGGCCAATGGTCCATCTAGTCTCGTATTCTGTTTGCACAATGGCCCACCAGATGCCTATGAGAAGCCTGCAAGCAGGACCCAAGGGCTAGAGCACTCTCCCTTCCTCTGGCTTCCAGCAACTGATATTCAGAAGCTTCAGTGTCATAGCATGGGTTGCCAGCACCCGGGGACCATGCGGAGTGGAGGAGAGAGGGAAAACAGATGGAGTACACATGCGCATTCAACTGCCTAATGGCATCCACATCACCCAGGAGATCACAGCCACAGAGATAAGAAAAAAAGAGTCATTCCATTGTCTAGAGAAGTCACTTCCTGGTTCACACGGACAAGCTGTTTTCAACAGAGCCCAGCAATGGAAGTGCACAGCTGTACTGAGGCAGCAACAGGTTCTGAAAAGTGTGCTCAGCTTATATGGTTCAAACAGAAGAGGGATACAGAGAAAGGAACAGGAAACAACCCTCCTTCCCTCCCTTCCTCTCCAAAAATGTGGGGGTGTGCCCTAGCCAAGCCTTCTCTAGCAATTCACAGCTCTGTGGTCCTTAACCCCTTTCCTTCTGGCAATTATGCACGTTATGTTTGCCTGCTTAATCTCCCACACTTCACACCCTGAGTTTTTGCTTTGCTGAGATGTGTCCTTCAACTCTGATAATGCCTCTTGCTTGTCTTGGATGGAGGACAAAGGGGGTGTGGAAAGTAGCCAATCACAGAGAGAGGGAAATTACATCTCTTGCTCCACCCACTTATGATGCCTTTTCCCCTTGGGAAATTGTCTAGAAGTGAAAGTGGCCCTTGAGCTGAAAAAGGTTCCCTGGTCCTGCTTTAAGTGATGTTTCCCTTGTGTTTTCCAGCCCAACATGGAATAGACCAGCTTCCAGTGGCTGCCAAGGATCCCTTGACTGAAGGATCCATTAATTAAGAAACCCTTAATTTGGTGTTTAAATGATAAACCGTAATAGCTCCAGTGCAGCTGTTATAAACCACCAAGAAAATTATACCCAGCTGAAAGAGCCCATAATTAGGTATTTATATAGCAGATTGAAAGGACTTTGAGAGATAACAGATTTTCTAAGGTCTGCACTTTTTAAAAGGCAACATGACAGGGCCATGAAATCACAGGGCCATGGAAGCAAAGGTAGCTGCAGTGAGTGACATTTTTGAAGAGAAGGATTGTCACCATTTTGCCCCATTGCATGACCAGGTGCCACAGCCCCCCACTGCCCCAACTTTATGGAAAGAACCAGACAAGACAATAATTACTTTGGGTCACATCAGATGTAAAGGGTTTGGCATAAGCATTGGGTACAACCATGGACTGCTAGAAGTATACTTTTTTGGGTCAATCCAGCAGTGAGGAGGTCCTATGACTTACATCAAATAGTAGCGCCCTCACAGGATCACCGCCTTGAGGAGTGTTATGACCCTAGCCCCTGCCTGGGTGTCCGGACAGAAGCAACTCCTCCCGGATCCCTTTAATGGGATACCCCTTACCTTTGGAGGGGCAGGTAGAGGCTACAACCTCCCCTCCAACCAGGACTAAGGTTCACCCAATGTTGAGTGTAGAAAAGCATGACATTTCTGAAGAGAAGACTTGTCGCCATTTTGCCCCATTGGCATCCATCATGTCAATAGGCCCCAAAAGGGACTTATAGAAAACGAGTATGCACAAGAATTTACTTCTTTAGAGATTGGCCTGAGCAACTGTAATCCCGAGCATCTGGTAACATTGAACCTGGTCTACCAAGAGAGATGTGTGTGTGTGCATAAGCAGCCTTCTACACGTGTTAATTCTGAAATAATATCTGCATGGGCTTCTGAGTGCATATCTCCATTGCAATGCACATCCAATCCCTATTGAACTGACTGCATGAAGTTTTCATAGGAACAGGAATACACGCCTATCTCTGGGGCCAGTGTTTGTTACACAGAACTAGTTTCTAATAGCTACAGCTGGAAAGCAAGTCAGAAATGCATGTCTGTGGGGAAGCTGTGAGGAGGAGAGGTCAACTGGATATTTGGGGTGCAGTTCCACCAGTAGGCTGTTGCCAACCAGCTCAGACTCTTCTTCTCATCCAGTTCCAAGAGGCAGTGGAGGTCTTGAACCAGCTCAGAAGTGGACTGGATGTGGATTAACAAAACAAGACTTCCAGACAAGACAGAGGTGATTTTGCTCATTGGAAAGATGAGCATCTGAGATGATGTATGCAGGCCTGTTTGGAATGGGGCAGCATTCGCCATGAAGGGTCAGAGTCACAGCTTGGGAGCATTTTAGGAGGACCCAGCTTTGCTCCTGAATGGGTCAATGCATGGCTTCTCCTGGTGTGCTTGTTGTGTCCTTTCCTGAGAAAGGGAGTTGTCGCCACAGTCATGTACGCCTGAATCATATTCCAGCTAGACTGCTGCAATGTGCTCAGTGTGGGGCTGCCTTTGAAAAGCGCTCAGAAACATCAGCTAGTGCAGAATGCTATGGCCAGAAGTTGACAGGAGTCTGCCTTCCAGAGCATGTTGCTCTGAGTGGGATTCATTTATTGAGTCCTGTCAGCAGAACTCTATCTTCAAATGTATCTAAAACATCCCTTTTCCTACAGAGGCCTACCTTGATGTCATGTGGGATTGTGTGGCCAGTGCATGCCTACCTCATGCAACTCCCCAGTAATGTCTAGGAAATAAATGCATGCTGTGAGGTCATGGCATTCAGGTCTCTCCCCACCCACAGTCCCCTGCAAGCAACCACTAATGTGTTGGAAAGCAGGGCAGGGAAATGCTCAACGTGACGGTGCCACATTGTACGTTTCTTTTGCCAAACATCGAAATACTGCTGTCCTTTGAGGGGAGCACAAATTCTCCAAGCTGGATGAATCATCCATTTGGCTATCAGTTCTGCATGCCTGATTCAGACAACTTGTGGCTCAAGAGAAGCCTAAGTGGGCAGAACATAACAAACAAACAAACAAACAAGAGAAAATGCACATATTGCCATTAAACCCAGGTTGATCCACTTTCCTCTTAGCATTCAGTCTTCTGTTGTTTTCACATTTTCAACCACACGATCTCTCTCTGTTTTTAAGCATTTCACTGGGTGTGGGGGAAATCAGATGCATTAAATGTAACTTGGCTCAGATTTTTTTTTTTTATTCAAGCTTTTCTTTCCCTTCTGTCCCACCCTGCTTTCCCCTTCCAGTTCCTGCTTGGAGAGGTTTTAATTCGTATGCAGATTTCTGCCTTGCGCAAAGGAGTTGCTTCTTGTCACTGAAGGTACTCTGACATCAAGGGTGGGGCAGCGAGTGGGAAGGAGAAAAAAAATCCCCCCCTCCCAGGAGGGGGCTTTCAACCTTTGTGGAAAATAATGATGTATGAGACAGGGCTTCTTTTGGAACCCGAAGAGTACATGACAGATAGAATAATATGGGGGCCAAACAGTGTCATCCCAATTGAGACGGATGGTCTCATCTCATCTCACGGTGATTGTGAGCGGCCCAAGCTGAGATGAGCTTTCTTACGAAGGACATCATTTGGTGGCAGGTAATGTCTGCCAAACACGCGGTCCCTCAGTGGTAGCTTTCCATCCAAAGGGCGAGATCTTGACAGGAGCCAAGGCAGCCTTTGTGCAGGCCTTCATAGTGGGGTCCCAAAATGCTTTTTTTGGCATTATGATGCATGCTTGCCAGGAATGGCAAACCTTATACTAGGGCACAGCACACCATCAGCTTTATAAACCGACTTCAGTTTTCCCAGGCCTTCATTCATTCAAGTCCCGCCCCACTTCCTTTTCTCTTTTTTTTAGTATTATGAGAAAAGACTGTTAATTTGTATGTGGGAAGATGAAACACTGGAATCAAGGAGAGGTGATCACAATGGGAATGAGCTGGGCCTTCTTCATTCCAGTTTTAATGTCCTCTGGTTCCCTTTGCTCCTTCCCCTCCCTGCCTTGCTAAGCAGTGACATGAAGATGGAGTCCTTCAAGTAGGGCTATTTGGAGGAAGAGCCTATGACCGTGAGAGCTTCCAGCGCCAGGGATAAGAAAACTCTGCTTCTGAGAACAGGAAAAACAAACCAGCTGCATTAACTCCTTCTTTGGGGTCGTATATTTTAATCATAACAACCAAAGGTCTAAACTTCCTTTCTGAAAATGAGGAAATGACACAAGGCTTTGAATTGTAGAGTTTCGACTGCAGCACACTGAATGAACAGTGTTGAAACGGCCCCACAGTACTTTCATTGTGCGCCATATCTCTGTATCCAAAGCTTTGGGAACTGTTTGTTATAAAGAAAGGGCAACATCAATCATTCACTGTTGAACAGGCAGCCAGACGGGCGAGAGGTGGAACTAGCACAAATTTATGGTGCAATCCTGTGCACATCTAACTCTGAAGCCTTGCTCCCAGGTAAAGGTGCCTTCAGCAACCTGCAGCCATAGCCCATTCTTAAAATGCTAACTTCCCAACTCTGCAATTCTAAATCTGTGTCTCTCTCTTCTTCATAGGCTGGTCCACACATGCAGTTTATCACTTGGGAATGAAACACCCAGTGTTGTCTTTCAGGTTGGATGAGGGATGATCGATCACGCACCGCAAAATGTTCTTAGCATCTCAGCTGTGTCATCTTTGAGTCGGGAAAAATCAGGTCCTGTGCTTGAATGTGAGAATGTACTCTGCGTGGTTCTTGTTTACATCATAGAATCATAGAACTGTAAAGTTGGAAGGGGCCACAGGGGTCATCTTTATGATTTTTTTTTTCATATTGTTTTTATTTATTTATTTTTCAAAAATTGTCCACACTTGTACGAAGCTGACAATTAGCAGAAATAGGCCGGTCTGTCGACGCGACACTATTTTTGCTGTGATGTGCATTCAATTGTGTATCTACATTCTGCTGCAATTATTTAGATGCAAGTTATAAACATCAACGTCCTGCCCTGTTTTATATGTTTTCATGTTTTGTGTTTGTGTGAAACCATTTCTTACCTTTTTAAAAAATAATAACAATAGTATTGTCTCTGCCAGTTTCAGATCAAATATATCTTTGCAAAGCTTTCAGTTTCTGGATGTGAAGCTAGACAGATCTGGGACTGAACTTCTGAAGATTCTGTGAAACAAGAACCTAGAAACAAGAGAGCAGTCTGAAGTACTTGGGGTTTTTAAAAACACGCACCATCCCAGAACCCCCAGCCTTCTCCAGGACATTTGAGAACATCATAAGAGTTCTGCTGGAAGAAACCAATGGCCCATCCAGTCGGTTTCAGACATCCATTGCACATGTATAGATGACAGCTCAGGGCGGGGATTGCAGGTGAAGGGAAACAAATCAAGTAACGGGCACTGGGTGAAAACACCCCTACCCTTTCTCTGGTGTGTGCAGTAAATGTAAAACTGTGTCTTGAACTGCAGCAGGGGGAAGTGGCCTTGGTGTGTTTTAAACCACTGGCATGTACATCTCCTCGGTCCACAACAAACTGCCTTGTGGAAGTGGTCGTGCCGTCTGCCGCAAATGGAAGACACACTTCCTTCTGCACAGGATCAGGCTGACCATCTTATAAAACTTTGCTGGGATCATAAGAACGTTAGTCATGGTGTATAGAAAGCCATGTGCATATTCAAATGTTGGTGTTTCAGTTCATAGTGTGATTGGTCATATAACCATGACTTGGGAGGATGTGGTTATTGGGCATTTAGCCAGATGGAGCCCTACATTGGACTTTTTTTTTTTTTTTGAGTGACAAATACAAACTCTATAAGGAATTTATGCACTGGGGGAGGGGGGACATTGGTGGCAAACCAAAACATTATGGGATGCGGGTGGCGCTGTGGTCTGAACCACTGAGCCTCTTGGGCTTGCCAATCAGAAGGCCGGCGGTTCGAATCCCTGCAACGGGTTGATCTCCCATTGCTTTATCCCAGCTTCTGCCAACCTAGCAGTCCAAAAGCACACCAGTGCATGTAGATAAATAGGTACTGCTGTGGCAGGAAGGTAAACGGCATTTCTGTGTGCTCTGGTTTCTGTCATGGTGTTCCGTTGCACCAGAAGCAGTTCAGTCATGCTGGCCACATGATCCGGAAAGCTGTCTGTGGACAAACACTGGCTAACTCGGCCTGAAAGCAAGATGGGTGCCGCAAACCCATAGTCGCCTTTGACTGGACTTAACCGTCCAGGGGACCTTTACTTTTACCTTTTTTACAGCCCAGGTACAAAAAATAATTCTGGCATTTACATAAAGAGCAAAGCTGCTCTACAAACCTGGTTATACCTGGAGAGTCATCAGAAAGTATAACCTTGCCCACACTTCTACCTGCCCTGAGTAAAATGGGAAGCTGTTGGCCTCTCTGAGTTTAAATACTATGCATATGGTTGTCAAACAAACAAAAGTCACACCTTTGATCAGGTGTGGGGAAGCTTTGGCCCTTCAGATGTTACTGAACTATAACTCCCATTACACCTGTCCATTGGCCATGTTTGCTAATTGCTTGTGGGGGGGGGGGTTGGGAATTGTAGTTCAGCAACATTGCAAGGGCCAAAGCTTTTCCACGCCTTAGATGGATACTTGAATGTTTTAATGTTATTTACAGGCAAAACAAAGGTCAGTAATAGCAAAGCAATTCCCTTACATTAACCTTCCTTGGCCATTCTTTATTCTATTTCCCCCCCTGAACTATGGACAGCATAGACATTCTGCCAGGGCCAGGGCTCCCCCCCCTAAATGAAGCTAATCAGATATATTTTAACTCTTTATTCAATGGAAAAGTCACACTTTATTATGCTAGAAGCAATCTTGCATTAAATAGCTAACAGAGCAATTCCAGACATGTCTCCTCAGCAGTAAATCCCACTGGATTAAATGGAGTTTACTCCCAGGTTATAGGGTTGCTATCTTGTAAATGGGCATAGGGTTGAAGCCGAAACAGCCACTCTCACATCTGCCTAGTATTTTCTCAGCCCTGTCTAAGCACACTGTTTGTTTTCCCAGACCACAAACCACATGGATTGTAGGCCTGCCTTGCCATGTCAGGCAGGAGCCACGCCAGGAAAATGTCCACCCCACCCCTGCAATCTGTGTGACTCTAAAAGATTTGGGAAGCCAACCTCCCAGGTTTTAAGTCTCCGGACAAGCTGACATCTCCTCGAAGCAAGGACATTCAAGGACTCCTTGAAGCCAGTCTATCAGTGGCTGGGACAGATGCCACGGCCACTCGGGTAAACCAAACAGTTTGCCTTTTGTAACAGGGGTTTTCTCCGACCAGGCAGCATTGGGGAAGAGAGCACAAATATTTGGTTTCACAATTCAAGCATTGTTTCAGATCACAGAAGTCCGCTGTACATTGTGAGCCAATGGCACGCAAACTATGAGAAATCTAGGCATCTATTTTTAAATATGCAGAAGGTCCCCGGGTCACTTCTCTCCTGCTTCTGTTGCTAGCTTTCTACAAAAGGCCTAAGCAAACAAGGGGGTTAGCTTTAGGACAAGCCGTGTATTAAATAGGAATGTTTGACCACTGCTTCTTGCACCTTCATTCTCTGAACACATCTGTCTATGTTTCTCAAGCCCTCTGGCTTGTAGTTTAACTTGGATCACTTTCATCTGTCTCCTATTTATATTTTAAGGGAGCAGCACCCTCTTCTGGCAAACTGAAAGAATGACTGCCAGGCAGTCCTGACCTGAATTTGTGCATTACACACAATTTGGCATCAAATTCCGCCCTATAATTTGGCTCACGTCTAGGCAGAAAGTTCAATGTGTTCATACCAATTCAGGAGCTTCAGGAGGAAGTGCCTGCAAGAGGCATTTCCATCACCGAGTAAGGATTAAAAAAACATTGCTTTAATTAACAAATTAATTAAAAAGCTCTTTCCCAAGGCTTTCAAGGTGGTTTATGTAGAAGAAATAACAAATAGACAAGACACAAAAGGAAAAGGGGAGGGGGAGGAAAGAGGGAAACAAGCAAACTCAGCCACCAGTTCTCCAAGTTCACAAAGTTCTAATATGAAGCTTGAATGAATGTTTCAGGGACAGGAGGAACAAAATGGAGCTGGTCTCCTGGCAGAATCGGTGGAGTGATCCTGCAGTCCACTTCTGCCACTGCTGTAGCCTGATGGAATGGCTGCTGTGAGATATCAGTGGATGGACAGAGAAGACAACTCAACAAACTGTTCTCTCAGCAAAGCACGGTCCCTCTTCTTTTCTTTCCCTTTGCTACTTCCAGGTACAGACCACATTCCAGCATGCTGAACAGCAATATTTGCATCCAAGCTCCCCACCCCTCATGTTAAGCCCCTCTTAGTGAAATGTAGAAAACACAGCTCAACAACTTTCTTTACAAAAAGCTGAACATTTTTTGGGGTTTCCTAAAAAGGGGGGGCACCCCAGTTTTTACTTTTTGAAATATGGCAACCCTATGAAATGAGCCTTCTCAAATTTGCATGAGTAACGCCGAGTGAGCATCCCAAGGGAAATGTTCCTCCTCTTCCCTCCTTTGAAGTGCCTGAGCATCGGCTTAATGGAGTCTTCCGCTGCTTACAGATTAGTCCCAGGTGCCCCTCAGGAAGCATCACTTACTTGAGCCGCGGGGACATCTTAGCACTGCAGCAGAGGCTCTCATCACCTGGCAGAAGTTTTAAACTCAGCAAGTGTTGGGGAACTGGGGAGGGGGAGAATGTGGGGAGCGGCACCCCAGAAAGATAGAAATAAGTAAACTGGCATCCCTCACACCAGTCTTTGGCAAGATCTTCTGACACACACACGGGTGGAACCATCTCACTGGAGAGTGCCTGAGCAAGCACATTTTTGTCTTTTGGACGAACCAACACCAGGAAGGCTTTAAATGGTATTCTTGTCCACATTTCCCTTCTTACTGACTTGAACAATCTCAGTTTGCAGTAAAGAAAGTAACAGGAAAGAAAGGGGAGCAAGCTGCAAGATGAGCCAGGGTAGTGAATATAGCCCCTGCCCTTTGGGCTGCAACTCCTACCATCACCATTGACCCATGCTGTCTAGGGCTGGTGGGAGCTAGTTCAACAACTCCCGACATATATAAAATTAGATTTATTATATATAAAAAACCACCTGGCCTGGATAGATCAAGGTTAAGGCCTCTGTACAATCCTATATACATGTACTCAGAAGGAATTCCACTAAGTTCTATGGGAAATATCCCCAGTGAGCTGTATGCAGGACTGCAGTCTAAATTCCCACAAGGTGATATATTTTACTGAGTGGTGTGCTTTGACTGGGAATTCCCACAAGAAAGTGATGAATGAAATGGGACACGCACGCACGCACACGCACACGCACACACACTGCTTTTTTTTTTTAAGCACATGCGGCCAACCATCCCATTGAGCTTCCATGCATATTTCAGGTTTGGCTAATCGTCTGGCATGCGCCTACCATTACCTCCTGTGACTTCCGGTCCTTGGGGGGATTCTTGCAGATTGTGCCGATCTGCCTCCATTGGACGTCTACAGGAATGCTGTGTCCTTAGATGGAACTCTAGAAAATAATATACACTTGAAACACTATCTTCTAGAAGCAATCTTTCTTTAAAGGTAAAAGGACCCCTGACTGTTAGGTCCAGTCATGGACAACTCTGGGGTTGCGGTGCTCATCTCACTTTACGGGCCGAGGGAGCCAGCGTTCAGCTTCCGGGTCATGTAGCCAGCATGACTAAGCCGCTTCTGGTGAACCAGAGCAGCACACGGAAACGCCGTTTACCTTCCCACCAGAGCGGTACCTATTTATCTACTTGCACTTTGATGTGCTTTTGAACTGCTAGGTTGGCAGGAGCAGGGACCAAGCAACGGGAGCTCACCCCGTAGCGGGGATTCGAACCGCTGACCTTCCGATTGGCAAGTCCTAGGCTCTGTGGTTTAGACCACAGCGCCACCCGCGTCCCCTTTCTTTAGGTTGTTGTTAAATGTTTAGATTCTTATCAATTTATTATTATTATTATTATTATTATTATTATTATTATTATTATTATTATTATTATTATTATTATTATTATTATATAAGTTTAATAAGCTTCCCAGAGCTGTTTGAGAAGTTCTGGACAATAAATATAAGCAAAATGAAAATAATGCCCCAAATTTGTTACATTTTCAAGCGGAATTGTGTTTTTCATAGATAAAGAAACACTGTCAACAGCATTTTGGGTGGGCTTTTAAAACTGAATGGAGAGGTTTGCCTGCACCAGACCTCGGCACAGTAAACCTGAAGGAGCATCTCCACCACCCTCGTTCAGCCTGGACACTGAGGTCCAGCTCCAAGGGCCTTCTGGCGGTTCCCTGATTGCGAGAAGTGAGGTTACAGGGAACCAGGCAGAGGGCCTTCTCAGTAGTGGCGCCCGTCCTGTGGAACACCCTCCCATCAGATGTCAAGGAAATAAGCAACTATCCGACTTTTAGAAGACATCTGAAGGCAGCCCTGTTTAGGGAAGTTTTTAACGTTTGATCTTTTATCGTGTTTTTAATGTTCTGTTGGGAGTCACCCAGAGTGGCTGGGGAAGCCAGTGTTTCAATGACTCCCCTGGCCCTGGAGTAATGGAAGAAGCCGCTGCACAAGCATTTCATGTGTTCTTCTGGATTGCAGGGTGTGAGCTGGAATCGAAAGGTTGGTTCCAAAGGAAAGGGCAGGTGGGGATCCCTGAACATGCTGAAACCAGCCAGATGTATGCTGGTTTGAGACACAGACCGAAATTCAAAAAGCTATGGATCAGAGCACGTGTTCTGACAAAAGCGAACTCCTATGGCCTCAAGTGGGAGATTTGGATGCTCAAGCAATGCAGGGCCAGGTCCAAAACCTGATGAAAGGAGCACTCAGAGTTCGGAGGACAAAAAGCCCTCTGCTAGGACTGAAGGGTGTGGGAGGGGGAGGTCGCTAAACAGGAACAGTTCTGTGAGTTAAAAAACATATTCTTCTTCTTTCCTTTTTTTAAAAAGAGCAAATAGTGTTCCTCCCACACAGCTGGAAAAGAGCTTACAGGGAGCAAAACTGCTTTGCTGTGTAGTTGACTAGGTCAGATTGTCGGATGACCAGGGGTTGCAGAGGTTCAGCTGCAAGGTGGATAGGGTACATTGCATCGCTCAGACACGGGAGCACTTCCACATAAAGCTCTGCACATGATACAGGAAAGATTGTGCGAATATCGCCGGCATTTGGGGCACAGTCTGTTGGGAATTAACACATGGAGCAGGGTCAAGTGGCAAAGTTTTCTCTGGCCTGTCTTGCGTTAGAAAGGTCTTTTTGGCTGCTTTCCCATGCAAGGCTGTTTTTAAATGGGCAGTTCAAAATGTCCCATCCATCCCTACCAGACAGCTGGGGACCAGGGGAAGACCAAACTTGCAGTCTCTGGTACAACCTCTCCCATTGTTTAAAGTCGACCCAAAATGTCCACCTGTGCACATCCCTAGTAGTTCAGAACAATTATACCGCTAGCAAGAGTTGTTAATTTAACTTTAGCCATTTCCAGCGAAGTTGCATAAACACAGTGTGATCTTCATTCCAAGCCCAATATGAAGTGATATGAAAAAAGCCTGAGGTGCTATCACTTGAGGTGATATCAAGCAACAAGAGACTTATTTGCTGTGGCATCTGTGAGAGCCAATTGACGCCTACAAACTGTTGTTCTATACTGCAGTCTTCAAGTGCTGAATATTCCTTTGTGAGACAGGCACCTCTACTTCACCTCAGCATCTATAACCCATGGGTGGGAATGTGTGGCCCTGCAGATGTTGTTGGACTACAACTCCTATCATCCCTGACCATTGGCCACATTGGCTGGGGCTCATGGGATATGGAGTCCAACAATGTCTGTTGAGTTAGAGGCTCCCATCCCTGCAGAGTCAGTCTTAATATACTGTGATTATCATTATAAAGTAGATGGAAGCTATACAATACTGTGCTTCTGTTCTAATATGTGTAGATGCTTCACAAGCTTTTGTGTTTCGAATTTGTTGTTGGTGTTTCAGTGCCGAATGTCATCGTTCAGATTATATTGTGGTAATTGACAATTGAGAAACATGCTTCAAATTCCCTTGTAATCTCACCAAAATGGTCTGCTTGCTTATCTGTACATTCTAGAAGCATTACTGGCCAAGTCATAATAATTCTTTACTCTGCCCATTAACAAGCAGATATTAAGAGGTTTTCCTCCCAGAAGGGGACCACTATATAGAATAACTATTTTTATCCAATTTCATTTCGTCTATTTGCAAGTCAAAATGCTCCTCACCTGCATTATATCCTTAAAATATTGAGCTTTAATCCTTGTTCTTTTACGTTTCCACAGTTCTATATGACTTTAATTTGGCCTTAATTATTCTTTTGAAGCCGCCAAAAGCAAATGTAAATGTGAAAGGCTTTGCAGAGACTCTTCCTTCATAGATTAGTCTGGGTAGTACACTCTGTATTCTCATAGAAGTAACTGTAATTTTATGCCACTCTCTACTAATTTGGATTTTCAATTATTTAAACCCCCCTGGAGCAAAACTTTTAAGTTCCATAATAAGAGTAA
Source organism: Lacerta agilis (assembly GCF_009819535.1). Classification (NCBI taxonomy): domain Eukaryota; kingdom Metazoa; phylum Chordata; class Lepidosauria; order Squamata; family Lacertidae; genus Lacerta; species Lacerta agilis. The sequence goes on along the minus strand of NC_046316.1, from coordinate 24,052,506 downwards.
CTGCATTACCCAATATTATTTCCATTTTCTCTTTCCATCTTTTGCTCAAATTTATATTCTTCAACCCAGTTAGTGACCATAACAAGGGATGTTTAAAAAGTGTATGTTACAAAAAAAAAAAAAAAAATTCTGGTGAAGAATACTGAGATTGTCCAATTGCTTTTCAAGTCTGAGTCAGGGGGTAGTTAGCTTCATTATGATTCTTACACGAAGCAAATCTTGTTGCACAAAGCAGAACATGAATAAACAGTTATTAAGCCTTGTATGCTATTAGGTCTATTGTGCTTAAAGATAAAGCCTGGCGGATGTTTAGTTTCCCCCAAATCCTATTCTGTTAACATTTCCCCCCCACATTTCTTTGTCCTGAGAAATAATACTCTAGGATTTCTTTTCTGACTTTAAGTTTTCTCAGCAGTGCTTTTTTTCTGGGGGGACGCAGGGGTACGCATAACCCTAAACATTTTGTGAATCTAAGTTTGGCCTAATTGAGGGGCAGTATTTCAATATGAATAGGAAAATGAGAGTACCCCTAAACATTTTTTTTAAGGAAAAAAAGCACTGCTCCTCAGTACTTTTTATTATTTGTCTGTTTCCCTCCTCACTCCACCGGGAAATTGGAGTAATGTTTAAACTGAACCGACATTCCAGAGTCCCAGTCTATAGACTCCCTCCTACTGGATGAACCTGCCCATATATTATCATCAAAGGCTCTGCTGCTCAATACACGGCCACCATCTTGAGAAGTTGCGGGTGGTCATGAGAGACAAAGGCCGTTCAGTTGTGGCACCTAAAGTGGGGGGGAAAGCCCTATTGAGACAGAGCAGCCTGTCGTCGTCGCTCATGGGTTTTTGGTGGAGCAGCAGTGAAGGCCCAGTGGTACCAGCAGGTGCTTAGCCATGAGTGTAAACTAATTCTGCACATAGCTGTTTCCTTGTGGTTTGGTATTTGAGGTAGATTTTTTTTTGTCTATAATTATTGCTTCAGGGCTGCTTTCGTTGTTTTATGGTTAGCCACTTAGAAGGTTTTTGGAGGAAACGGTGGAATTAAGACGTTTTAATGAGGGAATGCATTTACACACACAAAATGAGTAGCTAGTCTTTCAGAGGCTCATGTTGAATAGAGGGTAAAGAATTGCTGGCCAGGTCCCTTCCCACTGACCTCAAGGTGGGCTGCCAATAATCCTGCAGCCACCATTTCCCCTCCACACTTCCACATTCCACAGATGAGGGAGGGGAGTGAAGTGAGATGTGTTTCAGGAGGTGGGTTTGGCCCTAGGTTCTCCAGTTGTTGACCCTTAACTTACTCATAAGCCCCAGACTTTGTGCTGACAAAATAATCCTGGACGCTGTGAGGACCTGCCTGAAAGTGCCAAAATTCCAGTTTTGAAGTCAGCAAAGCTAGTTCCTCTTATTTGTTACCTATATTCCTGGGTCCAGCATTGCCAAATAAATGGCACAATGCTCTTCATATTAATTCAGAAGTTAGCTCCAGTAAGTCCAGTGGGTTTTGCTCCCAAATAATGATGTTTAGGGGTGGGGAAGCTGGGGCCCTTCAGATGTTGCTGAGGTCCTCCTCCGAGGGTCTTCTGCTGGTTCCCTCACTGCAAGAAGCAACGTTACAAGGAAAGAGGCAGAGGGCCTTCTCGGTGGTGGCACCATCCCTGTGGAACACCCTTCCTTCAGATGTCAAGGAGATTAAAAAAAAACCTATTCAACTTTTAGAAGACATTTGAAGGCAGCCCTGTATCAGGAAGTTTTTAATGTTTGATGCTTTATATATTTTATATATATGTTTTATATATTTTCTGTGTGTATATATATATATATATATATATATATATATATATATATATATATATATATATATAAAATTTCTTTTTTTAAAAAGCTCAGAAACATTGTTCATATTTATTTGTTTGTTTGTTTTAAGCACAGTTACAGATACTAGGAGATTTTGGAGCACAAACACACACAGACGTAGTAAATTAACACTCTTCTTTTGTATACATATATTTCTGTATATATTTATATTTTATATATTTTCTGTAAGCCGCCCATATTGGCTGGGGAAACCCAGCAAGATGGGCAAGCTATAAATAATAAAAATATTGTTTGTTTGTTTGTTTGTTTATTCACTAAATTGCCTCTGGATTTAAACCCACCTATCTGTTGTTCCATTTACGGTACTATTAGTAAACAAATATTTTGGCTTTAGAATTGACTTGTGGCATCTCCAGAAAAGGTAGTATTAATTATTATTCATTATTTATTGCCCATTTGGGAGAGCAGCTGGCAGCTATGATTACAGTTTCTCTGATTCATTTTAACATTTGCCAGCGAATCGTCTGAGTGCACAGATTTAGAAGAGTGGTACTACTACTACTAATAATAATAATAATAATCCAAAATACCCCAGGTTTCTTACAGAGAGCCTCCTGTTTTAGTATTGTGCATTGAGGGGAAAGAATATACCCTGGGGGACACTTTAAAAGGACAGATACCTTTTAAAAATAAGAATACAGCTTCATAAATACATATTGCCTGCAATAAAACAAGCTGATGTTAGACGTCTCTCTTGCAAAGGACTGAGATGCCTGCTTCCAAGTATCATAAGCTGACCTACCCTTGGCTCCCACACTTCACCGTGAAGGGGGGGGGGGTGTCACATGTGTAATTATTTGCAGCTGTTTTCGTTCTTTCCACTCTCCGTGTAAGCACTGGCAATTAGTGTGCAAACTGACTAGACTCTGGGCTAAGCTAGACGACTTCCTAGGAAAGATATATCCGGAGTTTGCAAATGTCTTGATTTTCTTTTCTTTCCCCCACTCCACCCTGATTTCTAGCCTTTTCTTCAGAGCAGAAAAGTATAGGGGACGGGGAGGCATTGACATCTGCTGGATTTTTATTTTTTCTGGTGTAGGGGGGGGGGGAACGACAGTGGCTAAATAAATATTCCAGATAACGGCATCCAAGTTACATCAGAGAACAGGTCTGCCACTTCCGGTAGCCTTGGCGACTGAGCAGTAGCGAGGTCTCCCTAGACCTGGCCCCCAAGAAACTTGTCTGCCAGGCCCAGCTAGGTGATCTTGTGCCCCTGGCAGAACCGCCCAGATTGTGCCCCTAGCCATGGACAAATTAGCTCTTCTTTCCACCTCTTATCCAACCCCCCTTCCACCCATTCAATTCACCCTCTATTTAAAACCATTTCTTATGAGGCAATAATCATATTTTTATTTATAGATATATTTATGGACATATTTTTTTAGCCAATTTTGCACCCCTCCCCCTTGCCTGTGCCCCTGGTGGGGGCCCACCTCACCACCCCCTAGCTATGGCCCTGGCCAGGCCTGTACCTCTGTTGATTCTTCATGTCCATCAGTGGCATCCAAACGACACATTTTCACTTTCTACTGAAACTCTCAGTTCTTCCCCCCCCCCGGCCCCCTTTACGTACGTCCTCCATCCCTTAATTAATTGCAGTGCTGCTGCTATCAGCTTTACAGCCCCTTCCCTAAAACAACCCAGGACAACACAAAAGGGCAGGGTAACAACACCTGAGTGAACTTCAGGGTTGTGAAGCTGACGTTTAACTAGCGTTGTATCATTATGAGAGTGTTAGGCTGCATACACACCATACATTTAAAGCACATGACTTCATTAAAAAAGCTACAATTCCCAGCACCCTCGTTAAACTACAGTTCCCAGGATTCTTTGGGGGAAATAATATAATTTAAGTGTGATCTGATTGTATCCTGTGTACACAACCAGAGAGTGAGAGGGAGTGCTTCTGATTTATACAAGCCCCGATTTTCCTTCCCTATCAATATAATTCCTCCCTCCCTTCCTTTAGTAAAAATATTATGCAGCAAGGAATGTTGCTTATTCCAAGATTTACTGAAGTAGTGGGCTCTGTGTTTCTCCACTTCCTGATGACGAGCACATGTTTTGAGTTCGGTTCAGCTGGCTGAGTCATCCAGGGAATGTGTCTGGTAATTATTTTGGGTTCTTCTTAAAGACATAAAAAAATTGTGTCTGGCCAAGGAAGAAGAAAAAAAGCACTGAAAACATAAATAGATTCTGATGCTGGAGATGCCTACTGGTGATTTTACATTGTGTTTAACATACAAATATATTTACAGAACTTGCTGGCTTGATTTACCGTCTGTTTCAACACTGAATTCTCGTGTGAACCCAGGAGAGATATGCCATTGTGTTTGCTGAGATGAGTTTACTGCATCTCTTTTCACATGAGAAACATTTAATTTGTATGCTCCCTTGTGGCGAAAGATGGGATTTAAGTTATGAGAATTTGTCCTTATATGCTGAGTATTCTTTTTTAAAGAATTGTTACAATGTGCTGAGTACTAAAGCTGAATATATATTTCCCCACCAACAAGAGTTCAGATTCCGCACTTGAAATTTCAGATTTCAACATGAACTTTCGATGTGAAATTCTACTTCAACATTTGAAACTTGGGTGACATTTGCCAGCGTCTCTTGATTGTTTTATCTTGGCAGGTGCCCAAATATAAAATATCAGATATATTATTATTATTATATTATATTATATTATATTATATTATATTATATTATATTATATTATATTATATTATAAATTGTTGAGTCAGTGTGGCAGGCTTGTAGATTGCTTCCCAGTGACCTGATTGTTTTTCCCTTCCATCTTGATTTGTTTGCCGTGAGATTAGATGACATTGGCTATTTAATGAGCATTCAGTCTAACTGGTTTGAGGGAAAGTTAGGTGATGATGAATCAAAGCAAGTGTTATCTGACATTTTCCAGTGCATTCACCCCTTCACTTTGCTTAGTGTAACGTCCAGATGACCCAACCTACTCATATCCTGCAAGTGTCCTGGAAAAACTGGGACTTCCTGTTTTCTCGCGCAAGAGCACGGCAGCCATTTGGGGCACCATGATCTCATGTGACTTCATGCCGTAATCTCACCCCCAGAAAAAAAAAAAACACCTTTTCAGGGTTGTGATCTCTTGTGGCACCCCAAAACATGGGGTTTTTTTGTGCCGTGCAAGCATGACCTCAAAAAAGCACATCTTTGGGGCTCTGTGATCTCATGCAGGTCATGTGACTCACACAGGAGCATGGCCAGGAAGACGCAAATCCCAGTTTGGGGACTCAAAATGTTGGAGGGTCTGCCTATGAGGGCAGCAGACCTTTTCCTGCACAGCCTTGGAGCCCCATAGTGTCCTGTGGCCAGGCATGGGCACAGGGTCTCGCCATCAGGGAGCCAATCTGGAACGGCCTCTCTGGTGTCTCTGGGCGAGACCTGGGAGCGGATCTGACCAGACTTCCTTGGTTGGGTCTGCTCCTAGGAGATAAAATGAGGCTCACCCCTGTTCTCCCTACCTTTGTTCGTGAACTTCAGATCAGCTGGGTCCCTTTTCCTAGTGTTTGCCACCTTCCGCATTTCTATGGATGTCAGTCAAATGCTGTTTTGGGGGGCCAGGGAGGAATTTTTACCCAGAGAGAGATTGGCTATAGTTCTGTGGGGGGTTTCACCTACTTCATAGCAATAGCACATGTTTGATTTTCTACTTCTCTATTCCGTTCATGTCACAACTTGTAATGGCAGGAGATGCATTGGGCTGGATTCTTGGAAGGGATGGAGGGGGAGGAAGCCCCCTGCCCTATCTGAACGGGAAATCCCTTTAAGGGAAGGCAGCTCTTTCTGTCCAGAAGCCCAGTTCGGGGGCTGATGGGCCACAGCGCCCTCTACCAGGTTGCCTGAAAGGGACCACCTGATGCAGTTTCTGCCGTGGTGGACCTTAACATTGGCCAGCCCCCTGCAAGCTAACAGGGGCCTACTCTCTGTAATCCATAATGTTGTGGCCTTATTTCAACCCAGAACTGAGCCTTGGCTGTATTATTCTTGCTCCCCATCCCTGCCTCTCTGCTTGTCTGCCCACAAAATGTTCGATCTTCTGGGGAAGTGGGTTTGCTGTGGGTCAACTCTAATAACACAAACTGAATTTGTGACTGAACCCCACACCAAAACAGCAACAGTCCAGAAGCCCCAGTAGCAGAATTATCCATGAGGTAATTAAAGCTGACGGTTGCACAATGTCTGTGCCATTTTGTGAATCTTTTGTTTTAATTAATTTATTTTTACCAATTGGGAGGCTGCGTTCTCCCACATTATACAACACCCACCTGAGAGATCACATCTGACCAGGTTTTAAAACACCCATCCAGGAGTGCCAGCTTGGGTGCCATGCAGTGTGCATGGCACTGGCACCAAAATTTGGGGGTCCATGACCCCTTCATGGCCCCAGGGAGTTGGCACCTATGCAACCACCCATACCCCACACTAAGCAAAGTACCATAATGCAGGAAAGCTTATAACACTCAATTTCTTTTATCTTGCTCTGATAAGTGTTTGCAGTGCTTTTTTTTCTTTAAAAAAATGTTTAAGGCTACTCTCATTTTCCTACTCATATTGAAATAGTGCCCCTCAATGAGGCCAAACTTAGATTCACAAAATGTTTAGGGGTATGCGTAACCCTGTGTCCCCCCAGAAAAAACACACTCAGTGTTTGTATTGTGCATTTTTGAATCAGAGAAAGCAGCTTGCATTTGGAGATCCTTTGCTTACTTCAAGAAGGAGGGGAGGATGCTGATTTTAGAAAACTGCTGAGCATCAAGCCTTTCCTTGATTATATATTTTTCCCTTAGCAAAAGAAGGAGCTTCAAATCCAGAGAATGATGCTACTGAAACTGATAGTCTAGTCACAAAAGGGGCTTTCCTGACTTCCTGTCTGTTTTTCCACAGAGTGTTTGTTTGTATTAATGTCTGAATTGGTTTTTCAACACTGACCTTGGGATGTTTCTCTGACTTCAGGCTTCCTGAAGAAAAGTCTCCTTCAAAGCCATGGAGGGGGTGGACAAGAAAAAAAAAAAAAGTTCTGACATGGTTGTTTAAGTTACGCTGCGAGACTAAACCAAAAGAGAAAGTTTTTCACACGGGTGCCAAGACAGATGTGGCATGCTGCACACAGCGGACTAGTCGGAGGCAGTCTGAGTTCTGGAAGACACCCTGAGCATGTTGGCTTTGTGGTTTGGAAAAGGCGTTTGGAGCTGAGGGGAAAAACAATGCTGAGGAGCTAAGTGGAGGCTGCTTAGATCAGGAGACAAAGTCCAATTGTAACAAGAGAGCTTCCTTTTAAAGCAAGGGTGGGGATCCCAGGGCTCTCCAGATGTTACCATCAGCCCCAGGCAGGATGGTTAGTTGTCAGGAATGATGGGAATTGTAGTGCAACAACATCTGAAGGGCCACAGGTGTCCTGGTTTAGAAGATGAGGGAGGAGGAACAAAGAATCACGTTTTGAATTGCTTTGTGCATTAAACTATTTTTTAAAAAGGATTTTAGATCATGGCCATTGTTGTAAATAATAGCTGACTTTTGACTCAGTTTTCAATGCCTCTTGACCTGGGAAGTGGCTAGGGAGGGTTTTGAGCAGAAAAACTTGGCGTGCACACACGTACTACCATCTTTATCTATATTATTTCCTTCAAAATAGAAGCTCCTTGAAATGGCTTTTTGTTTTTTAAAAGCCATGGCTTTATTACATGCATTTCTGTATAATGTGCTGTGGTATTTTTCTAGGAAGGTGCCAGAAACCCACCATGAATGCCTCCCTTGTTCTCTTATGATGGCAATGGTGGCCATCTGAGAGGTGCCAGAACTGAGTTCCGGCGAGTTCCGGCTGGGGAAAAAAAGCTCTGAATGTAGTTTGACCATCCAACAAACAGGTTTCTTTTGATTCAGACAATTGTGCTTTTTAAAAAACAAACAAACAAACAATGTTCCTGCATTCAGCCACCAAAACTGTTATCACTACCAAGTGTATTCAAAAATAGTACTTATGCTGTGTTGTACACTGATATTTTAATTAGTTAATCGGTTAAAAGCAAGGCAGCTTGGAAAAACAAAGGTTTGTGGGAGAGCATGAACTAAGGGGTAAGAAGAGAGGAAGCCTAGGGTGACCTTCAGTGTCCTCTTGGACTTGGGTTCTGCATCAGCCTTCTGACTATTCCTGCTCTCTGAGGTTTACTGTTGCGAGGAAAAATTCCAGACAGAATACTCAGTCATGGTGAAGTCTGTTGACCTGCTGCTGGATACAGGGAGAAACAGACTGGAAGCCAAAACACCAGGCTTCAGTGAGCAGAATACCAGTGGTTTTACAGCCAACCTTCTCATTTCAAGGGACTAAAAATAATCCTGGTGCTGTTTTGCCTTCTGAATCCTAAAGCCGTTTAATAAGGATGGGGAAGAAATTTGATTCAGTTTACTTAAACGGCACATCCTCCTAGTCTGCACTTCTCGAAACAATGTGCAAATAGAAACACAGCCACGCTTCGAAATCTTTACTTTGCTGAATTTTGCAGTGAAGTTCTCCAACCAAATAATGTATACAAACACGCTTTTCATGGCAAGCCTTATTAAATTATTTTATTTTCGGAAGAAAGGGGATGATGGATGGAGCTGCCTAATGTACGACGATAAACCAATGTTTTAAATTTATGGTGTACACAAACTCATTTTTTTTAAAAACAAACCAAACCAAAACCATTCTGTCTTCTGTTCTTTCTTTCTTTCTTTTACCATTCTGTCTCATCAGTTATCTGTTCTGCTGAACAACTCAGAAATCACATAGATTCAAAAATATAAAATGGTGTATTTTAAAACAGAGAGGTTTCTGATTATCTAAAGGAAAATCAGATTTAACAATGGAGGAACCCAGGACACACAATTTTGCTGGGAGGGTGGAAGAAGCATGATGAGAGAGAGAGAGAGAGAGAGAGATGATAGACTACTCTCTTGGTAGTCAAGAGAGTTGGAATCCACCTTGTAGGGTTCCCATCTCTGTATGAGAAGCAGAGTGATGAGTTTTTTTGGAGGAGGGCTGTTTCTGTTTCTTACGCATTTGCTCTTGATCCTGAAATTGAATTACCTGGCTAATAGAATCTTGGCTGTCTCTTTATGGCTATATCAGTTATGCTCTCCTAGACGCTTCTGTGCATTTTAAAATTTTCACTTAAGTGAATGGAACTATTGTCAAAGCCATTCAGCATCTCGATACATATACAGTACTGCTAATCTGTGATGTGTCAAACCACAATGGTTTTGGCCAGGCTTGTAGTAATCGCAAATGAAATAGAAGTCTATTGTATGCTTAACAACCTATAGTTTCATAAGTACTATAAATTGCCTTGGTAGGAACATTGACAATGAAGTGAGCCAAAACTTGGCTGAAATGGGGTTAATAAGACATATGCAGGCAAAGCTTGTCCAAGAGTGGACATTTTTCCAAGTAATTTGAACAAAGCCTAAAGAACAGAGAAGTTGATAATTATCAAAATTAGCCTTACAGCTTTCAGTGTGCAGCAGACTGACTCAGCCTTACATCCAGCTGAATGGTAATTCGCCAGTATAAAGAGACAAATTAAGCATATAAGAAATAGTTTTTGCAAGTAATCAGATCCGCAATTTCTCGAAATAAGATCTTCTCAAAAGCATTTCAGTTCAAAAAGATCTCAAGGCAATGCACGTTCCGAATCTGGGACATGCAAGTGTCTTTCAAAAGTGGATTCGAAATATTCAGGTGATGTTGGCCAACTGATTATTAGCAGCGAATGTTACCTCCATGTTAAGAGGCAGTGTACCTTACAATGGCAGAAGCAAATAACAGGGCACAGCTATTTCATCCTGCCCTTCCTTGTCTGCTTCCCAGAAGCATCTGGCTGCTGTTGTTCACAAAATGCTGGGCTGATGTGATCCTTGGCATGGTATAGCAAGATCATTCTTAATGCTGGTCATCACCAGACTGTCAATATTTTGCAGGAGATATTCAGGTGCATCTGGGAAATTTAGATTTGTGGTGTTAAAGTGGATTAAAGCACTGTTTCACTCTACTGCAACAAATCCGCCTTTTATTTTTAGTTTTAATGGACTTTTCGCAGTGATTGGGAGACACACTGAAAAGTGTGGGCTCGGCAAATACCACACAAACAAAATAAGGATGAATGCATGTATGGCCTCCCCACAAACAAATCAGAATGAATAATCAACAAAGAAAAGGCGCAGTGTAAACTTTGCGTAGGGTTTGTGCAAGCAAATGCTCAATAAGCAGGTCATCTGGAAGGGTCCACTGAAGGGATGGCATGATAGAATCATAGAATAGTAGCATTAGAAGGGACCACGAGGGTCATCTAGTCCAGCCCCCTGAAATGCAGGAATCTTTTTGCCCAACATGGGGCTCAAATCCACGACCCTGTGATTAAGTGTGGTAAATGCTGCAACGACCAAATGATCAATAATATTTGCCTTTGGGGAAGGAAAAGAAGTGGAGAGAATAGAGCCCTACCTTGCGACTCCTTTGCGTATCAGAAAGTGCAGGTTCGGTAAGCTCGCCTTTAAATGCAACTGGAATTGAATTTCTCCCGCATCGCTAACTGGAAGTGCCAGTACCGCAGCTCCACTCCCAGTTGTCCACGCATACACGTTAGCTTGGCTAACTTTTGAAAGGGTCTCATCCTTGGTCAATTATATCCTTTGCAAGGTTGATCCACTGCAACCATCCCTTGAGATCACTTGTGCTACCGTGTGGCTTAGTGCTACCGATTTCAGTGGAGCTAAAGTTTGGTTCACAAGTCTCCCTCTTAACAAGGGAATCTGCATGTAGAAGCTTTATTTTGACTGTGGTGGCCTACAGCCTAAAGCCAGTGCAAGTGGTCATAGCTAGATAGTTTTCTTCTGTGGGAACGATTGTGGAATATGGATACAGTGGTACCTTGGTTCTCAAACAAACGCCTTGGTACTCAAACAACATGGAACTCAAACACTGCAAACCCAGAAGTAAGTGTTCCAGTTTGTGAACCTTTTTTGGAAGCCGAATGTGCTCCATTTTGAGTGCCACGCTTCCGCTTTGAGTGCCACACTTCTGTTTTGAGTGTTACGCTGAGGTCTGTCTGTTTTTGCTATTTATTTTGCGTTTCTGTTTTTGTGGCTCTTTTTGTGTGTGACTGTGTGCAACCCAGTTCAGCTACTGATTGATTGATTGATTGTGTGACTGCAGTACATTGTTTATTGCTTTCATTTTACGGATCAATGGTCTTGTTAGACAGTAAAATCCATGTTAAATTGCTGTTTTAGGGGTTGTTTTTAAAAGTCTAGAACGGATGAATCCATTTTGCATTACTTTCTATGGGAAAGCGCACCTTGGTTTTGGAATGTTTCGGTTTTGGAACGGACTTCTAGAATGGATTACGTGTGAGAACCAAGGTAGCGCTGTATAAAATTTACAGCAGGTCTAAGAGAAAATTATATGAAAATGATATATTGATAGTACCTAACACCAAGTAAATTGGCAAAAATGTATAAATCTAAATCAAGCTTCCTCAAACTCGGCCCTCCAGATGTTTTGGGACTACAATTCCCATCATCCCTGACCACTGTTCCTGCTAGCTAGGGATCATGGGAGTTGTAGGCCAAAAACATCTGGAGGGCCGAGTTTGAGGAAGCCTGATCTAAATCAAATAAGTGCTGGAAATGTAATGAGAAATAAGTGCTGGAAATGTAAAGAGAAAGAAGGTACTTTTTACCATATGTGGTGGTCTTGTAGTAAGGTTAAAGCTTACTGGGAAATGATATATAATGAATTGGAAAAGATGTTTAAAATAATGTTTGTAAAAAAAAAAACCCAGAAGCTTTCCTTTTGGGAATTATAGGGACAAAACTACCCAAACTGTATAGAAATTTATTCATGTATAGGACTACAGTGGCAAGAATGTTACCTGCCCAAAAATGGAAAGGAGAAGAAGTCCCAGCAAAAGAAGAATGGATACAAAAACTTATGGAATATGCAGAAATGGCGAAACTTACCGGAAAAATAAGAAATCAAGATAAGAAACTTTTTTTATAAAATAATGGAAATGGTTTATTGAATATTTACAAACAAACTGTAAACATTTAAGAACATTGGCAGGATTGTTGTAATAACCTGCAGTTTCATAAGAGTATATATTTTAAGTAGATGAATAAATGAACAAATTAAGTTAATTTGGATATGCAGACAATATTAAAAATAAATTTAAGGAACCGCAGCAAGAGGGAGAAGGAAGTCAAGTTTTGAAATATCAAAATGACTGTAAAATTATTAAAATGTATAAAACTGAAAATCATAAATATTTTTTTTTTTTTAAGCTAGATAGTTTTCCTCAGGCCTGGCCTTGCTCCCAGAACCCTTTGCCAGAGAAAGGAACTTGCTGCTTCCTTCTCATCTCTGGTATGGTGGAGTCTTCTTTTGCATTCTGCCCATGTGGAAAGAAACATGAGAAATCCTTATACATGCAGATACCATTTAAGGAATGGGTGTGTTGTTTATTTTAGTTTTTAGCTTGCCCGCATAACTGACACTTAGCCCTAGCTAATTATATATCTGCTGTTACATTGGCCTCGGTTGAAATCCTTCAGCTGTGTTTCAATGCATCCCCCCAGCAAGTAGCAATATGATTTGTAACTCACAGACAGTATTTACAGACGTACAACATATATGAAAATAGGTACTCTGGTTTTGGGTTGGCACTTTTCAGTCAGACAGGTGGCAGATAAGTGGATCGAGTGTGCGTCTAGAAAGGAGGTGGGGAACTCCATGGGGCCTGCTTCTGAGTAGACATGTATAGAATTGCAATGTGAGGTAAACCACAAAAATGTTTCAAAGGCAGATCTAAAAGCTACAGTTTTTACAACAGGGAATGGGTGAATAGGGGCCAAAGTACACATCGAATTTCACAAATGTTTTTCAATTTTTATTCTTATCGTAACAATAAACGTATTTAACAAACAATGGAAGGAAGAAGTACAATGAATCTTTGAAAACTCTAAACAGCAAGCACTGGGTGGGGGGCCAGGATCGACATTGGGAAGATTTAATTGTAATTGAAAATAATTCTGTATGTGTCTATAGGTGTCCTGCTAAAAGGATAGCATGGTATGGAAAATTCCATTGTGGTAAACAAAAGTTGCAGAGAGTCTAATGTGTTAATGATTAGTGAGAATGCATTTCTGCTGGCTCCCATGAGGTGTTTAACTTAGAACACATGAGGAATATTAAATTACAGGTCTCCATTTTAGGTGTGTTAGTAACTCTTTATTCTGAGTACAGGTAGGTAGCCATGTTGGTCTGCCATAGTCAAAACAAAGAAAAAAGAAAAAAGAAAAAAATCCTTCCAGTAGCACCTTAGAGGCCAACTAAGTTTGTTCTTGGTATGAGCTTTCGTGTATCTGAAGAAGTGTGCATGCACACGAAAGCTCATACCAAGAACAAACTTAGTTGGTCTCTAAGGTGCTACTGGAAGGATTTTTTTAAATTTTTTAATTTTGTCTTTATTCTGAAGCACCAAAGAGAAAGGATGTGCTAATGATTTTCTCTCCTGGAGAAGAACAGCCTCAAGCTGGAATGGAGAAGGGGCGGAGCTTTGCCTTTAGCTCTGGATGAAGAAATCCATATTTCTAGGATATTTTGCCTGTGCTGGGCTCAGCACATGATACTATGCCACTATCTGGATGTAACCTTATTTGTTTCATGTTTGCTTTGGAGCAAGTTCTGGGAGCAAAGGTTTTTGAACCATATTTTTGAACCGGACCATTTTTATTTCAAGAAGGGTCCGTTTTTATTCATCCTATTGCTTCCAAATGTGAAATATTAATATCCTCGATAAAAATGGGGTCCAAAGCGTTAAATCTAGGCCTTCCTCTCACAAAGAAATTAGAAATCTGGGTAAGCCAGAGTTCACCAGCAATTGTGAATGCCTTTCCATTCTCAGCCAGAGCTGATACTTGTTGAGAAAGCATTAGCAGATGGGCTCAAGAGAGAGAGAGAGAGAGAGCAAGAGAGCTGTTTTACATCCTGAAAATGTTTCATCAAGCAGTACACCTTGTAGGAGCATAGTTGAAATCCTAGGTAGGAGTTGGAAGCGGCAAGGGATGGGCATAGTTCACCATGCTCTTATTTCAAGAGGTGCTTCTGCTTTGCGTTTTAGTAATCTAGCAGCCTACGGGATTGCTGAGCTTTCCTACACGTAATTACTACAATTTGAGGCATCTGGGGGGGGGGTTTTGCTCACTGATGCTAAATCAGCTGAATCCCAGGGAGAAAAAAAATAGAAGCGAAGGGAGTGAGAAGATGCATGCTGTACATTTTCCGCATGTGAGGTTGTAGAAGTGATTATAAACACAAAGAAAGACATGTTTGTCATTTGATATGAAACGCAGAAAAATGTCTGAAGGAAAAGGCACCCCAACAGCAAATATAGTTTATGCTAACGTGGGTCCCTCCCATCACACCCCTGTTTGGTTCGAACAGTAGCATTTTATAGCAACGTGCAGGATACATAGGAATTTTGGGTTGTGCCATGTGAACACAGATTAAAAACCCAGCACTGGATTTGCAATGAGTGCACAGTAAACAGGAGTGTGAACACACCTCAAGTTCACGTTGTTGCATGCCACCCCTATCTCTGAGCGGTGCAAAAGTTCAGTGGTTCCAGGCACTTACCTAGGGTTTGTGCTTCCTTTGGAATGAGGCACAGCAGAGACTGCAGAGTCTTTAGGATATATGATTTATTTACACACAGGGCCGTCTCAAAGGGATCGTGCGCCCTGGCGCGAAGATCCCTCGGCGCCCCCGGTGGGCCGCCTCTCCGCCCACCTCCCTCCCGCGCTGGCCGCCCCTCGGGAGGGGGGGTGGGCGAGCGGGGGAGGGGGGCGTGGCGCTGCAAGCCGGCCACCCTCCGGAGCCCCAGCTGGAGCGCTGGGAAGGGCGCGCAAAGCCCCGCACTACTCCAGCGCCACGTCCATCATCCCCCGAGGGGCGGCCAGCGCGGGAGGGAGGTGGGCGAGCGGGGGATGAGGGGCATGGCGCTGGAGCGGCGCGGAGCTTTGCGCGCCCTTCCCAGCACTCCAGCTGGGGCTCCGGAGGGTGGCCGGCTTGCAGCGCCACGCCCCTCATCCCCCACTCGCCCACCTCCCTCCCGCGCTGGCCGCCCCTCGGGGGATGAGGGGCGTGGCGCTGGAGCGGCGCGGAGCTTTGCGCGCCCTTCCCAGCGCTCCAGCTGGGGCTCCGGAGGGTGGCGCCCGGTATGCCGGCGGGCTCGCGGGGGCGCCCGGTATGCCGGCGGGCTCGCGGGAGCGCCCCTGGGGGGCCTGGCGCCCTGGTGCACCGCGCCACCTGCCCCTATGAATGAGACGGCTCTGTTTACACATATATACAACCTGAGCCTACGATGGAAGGGTTCACAGCATAACCACCCCAAGAGGGTCTTGTTTCACACCATGCATAAAGTTCCTGTCAATACCTACTTTAGGGACAGGTGAATCTGTCAGTTTCGTTTTCTCACTTGGCAGTGTTCAGTTCAGTTTGCTGCATTTCTGCAAAACCTTGAGAATGTTTCTTTAAAGTCCTGAGGCAAATTTGCCAGCTTTTTTTCGTGAGCATTTCTCCCCATATATTTTTGTATGTGCGATTTTGTCTAATGTACACTGTGGGAATATGTTTCACAGGTGCCTTTGCACCTATGGTTATTTATGTATATTTATGCTTGTTTATATTTACTTGGTAGTATCCTTCCGCCATGGAAGGAAGGGTAAAAAAGGGATCCGATGGGCAGTTCACTGCATGGATCCCTCCGCGGGTAAAAAAGGCTCTAACTTTAAATAAGGTAACGGTCGTTAGTCTTCTTCCTGCCTAAATTTAGCACGGTAACAGGACTGTAATTGGTTGTTATACTTGTTGTGACATTGGTTGAACCTCTAATAAATAGCGGCCGCTCCCTGTTTGTGGTGTGGAGAAAGCGCGAGGCAAGCCAACTAAGATCATTGTTGCGTGGCAAGCACAGATAGAAAGAGAAACTGAAACCAACCACGCAGGGTAGCGGTAGGCTACTTCACCAGACTGCAGTCTCCGTTGTATTTATTTCATTTTCGTTTTTACTTGAAAACCTTTTATTTGGCCGTCTAGTTTTTGGCCAACCTTTAGTTCAGTTCTTTTTCTTTTCCGAAACTTCTTGGAACTCACAGACGCTACCAGAAACTTCCGAGGCACCATCACCACGAACTCACAAGCTTAACCTTCAGATTCCAGCCAGCGGACCCTTTTTCACGGTGCGGTGGGAGCGGGGCTCCAGGATTACCGGCCGTCCCATCTGCAGGCTAACCCCACAGTACACATTTCTGCAAGTGGTCTCCCCCAATGTCACACATGTTTATGCATTGTTTTAATGAATATATGCATTTTTACGTACACTTAACAAGTGCATTTTGTACACTGATTTTTGTTAGTGAACTGCATCGCAAAATTCAGGAAAGGGGATATTTTGAAAGAAAGCTGCATTACAGTTTGCATATTGTTTGGGAAAGTGTGAAATAGGTAGTTTCGTGTTATGATCATAACCAAAACAAATTTGTCCTCCTTCCAGCCCCACCATTGAACAGGAAGCCATATATAGCCATGTAAGAATTGTCATTTGAAACAAACTAGAGTTGAGTGAAGAATAAGGTAAAGGTAAAGGACCCCTGACTGTAAGGTCGAGTCGCGGATGACTCTGGGGTTGCGGTGCACATATTGCTTTACTGGCCAAGGGAGCCAGCGTACAACTTCCAGGTCATGTGGCCAGCATGACTAAGCCGCTTTCTGGCGAACCAGAGCAGCGCACGGAAATGCTGTTTACCGTACCTTCCCGCCGGAGTGGTACCTATTTATCTACTTGCACTTTGATGTGCTTTCGAACTGCTAGGCTGGGAGAAGCAGGGACCAAGCAACGGGAGCACACCCCGTTGCAGGGATTCGATCCGCCGACCTTCCGATCAGCAAGCCCTAGGCTCTGTGGTTTAACCCACAGAATACCACAATGTTGTTGTTCAGTCGTTCAGTCGTGTCCGACTCTTCGTGACCCCATGGACTAGAGTACGCCAGGCACGCCTATCCTTCACTGCCTCTCGCAGTTTGGCCAAACTCATGTTAGTAGCTTCAAGAACACTGTCCAACCATCTCATCCTCTGTCGTCCCCTTCTCCTTGTGCCCTCCATCTTTCCCAACATCAGGGTCTTTTCTAGGGATTCTTCTCTTCTCATGAGGTGGCCAAAGTACTGGAGCCTCAACTTCAGGATCTGTCCTTCTAGTGAGTACTCAGGGCTGATTTCTTTGAGAATGGATAGGTTTGATCTTCTTGCAGTCCACGGGACTCTCAAGAGTCTCCTCCAGCACCATAATTCAAAAGCATCAATTCTACGGCGATCAGCCTTCTTTATGGTCCAGCTCTCACTTCCGTACATTACTACTGGGAAAACCATAGCTTTAACTATACGGACTTTTGTCGGCAAGGTGATGTCTTTGCTTTTTAAGATGCTGTCTAGGTTTGTCATTGCTTTTCTCCCAAGAAGCAGGCGTCTTCTGATTTCGTGACTGCTGTCACCATCTGCAGTGATCATGGAACCCAAGAAAGTGAAATCTCTCACTGCCTCCATTTCTTCCCCTTCTATTTGCCAGGAGGTGATGGGACCAGTGGCCATGATCTGAGTTTTTTTGATGTTGAGCTTCAGACCATATTTTGCGCTCTCTTCTTTCACCCTCATTAAAAGGTTCTTCAATTCTTCCTCACTTTCTGCCATCAAGGTAGTATCATCAGCATATCTGAGGTTGTTGATATTTTTTCCGGCAATCTTAATTCCAGTTGGGGATTCATCCAGTCCAGCCTTTCGCATGATGTATTCTGCATATAAGTTAAATAAGCAGGGAGACAATATACAGCCTTGTCGTACTCCTTTCCCAATTTTGAACCAATCAGTTGTTCCATATCCAGTTCTAACTGTAGCTTCTTGTCCCACATAGAGATTTCTCAGGAGGCAAATGAGGTGATCCGGCACTCCCATTTCTTTAAGAACTTGCCATAGTTTGCTGTGGTCGACACAGTCAAATGCTTTTGCATAATCAATGAAGCAGAAGTAGATGTTTTTCTGGAACTCTCTGGCTTTCTCCATAATCCAGCGCATGTTTGCAATTTGGTCTCTGGTTCCTCTGCCTCTTCGAAATCCAGCTTGCACTTCTGGGAGTTCTCGGTCCACATACTGCTTAAGCCTGCCTTGTAGAATTTTAAGCATAACCTTGCTAGCGTGTGAAATGAGTGCAATTGTGCGGTAGTTGGAGCATTCTTTGGCACTGCCCTTCTTTGGGATTGGGATGTAGACTGATCTTCTCCAATCCTCTGGCCACTGCTGAGTTTTCCAAACTTGCTGGCATATTGAGTGCAGCACCTTAACAGCATCCTCTTTTAAAATTTTAAATAGTTCAGCTGGAATATCATCACTTCCACTGGCCTTGTTGTTAGCAAGGCTTTCTAAGGCCCATTTGACTTCACTCTCCAGGATGTCTGGCTCAAGGTCAGCAACCACATTTCCTGGGGTGTATGAGACCTCCATATCTTTCTGGTATAATTCCTCTGTGTATTCTTGCCACCTCTTCTTGATGTCTTCTGCTTCTGTTAGGTCCTTTCCACTTTTGTCCTTAATTGTGGTAATCTTTGTACGAAATGTTCCTTTCATATCTCCAATTTTCTTGAATAAATCTCTGGTTTTTCCCATTCTGTTATTTTCCTCTATTTCTTTGCATTGCTCGTTTAGAAAGGCCCTCTTGTCTCTCCTTGCTATTCTTTGGAAATCTGCATTCAATTTCCTGTATCTTTCACGATCTCCTTCGCATTTTGCTTGTCTTCTCTCCCCCGCTATTTGTAAGGCCTCATTGGTCAGCCACTTTGCTTTCTTGCATTTCTTTTTCATTGGGATAGTTTTCGTTGCTGTCTCCTGTATAATGTTACGAGCCTCCATCCACAGTTCTTCAGGTACTCTATCCACCAAATCTAAATCCTTGAACCTGTTCTTCACTTCAACTGTGTATTCATAAGGAATTTGATTTAGATTGAATCTTACTGGCCCAGTGGTTTTTCCTACTTTCTTCAGTTTAAGCTGGAATTTTGCTATAAGAAGCTGATGATCTGAGCCACAGTCAGCTCCAGGTCTTGTTTTTGCTGAGTGTATAGAGCTTCTCCATCTTTGGCTGCAGAGAATATAATCAATCTGATTTCGATGTTGCCCATCTGGTGATGTCCATGTGTAGAGTCGTCTCTTGTGTTGTTGGAAAAGAGTGTTTGTGATGACCAGCTTGTTCTCTTGACAGAACTCTATTAGCTTTTGCCCTGCTTCATTTTGATCTCCAAGGCCAAACTTGCCAGTTGTTCCTTTTATCTCTTGACTTCCTACTTTAGCATTCCAATCCCCTATAATGAGAAGAACATCCTTCTTTGGTGTCATTTCTATAAGGTGTTGTAAGTCTTCATAGAATTGATCAATTTCGGTTTCTTCAGCACTGGTAGTTGGTGCATAAACTTGGATTACTGTGATGTTAAAAGGACTGCCTTGGATTCGTATCGAGATCATTCTATCATTTTTGAAGTTGCATCCCAGTACAGCTTTCGCCACTCTTTTGTTGACTATGAGGGCCACTCCATTTCTTTTACGGGATTCCTGCCCACAGTAGTAGATATGATAGTCATCCGAACTGAATTCGCCCAATCCTGTCCATTTTAGTTCACTGATGCCTAGGATGTCAATGTTTATTCTTGCCATCTCATTTTTTACCACATCCAGCTTACCAAGGTTCATGGTTCTTACATTCCAGGTTCCTATGCAATACTTTTCTTTACAGCATTGGACTTTCCTTTCGCTTTCAGGCATATCCGCAACTGAGCGTCC
This sequence comes from Lacerta agilis, assembly GCF_009819535.1. NCBI lineage: Eukaryota > Metazoa > Chordata > Lepidosauria > Squamata > Lacertidae > Lacerta > Lacerta agilis. Next base: position 24,032,671 of record NC_046316.1, on the reverse strand, counting down.
TTTCGGCTTTGGCCCAGCCGCTTCATCAGCTCTGGATCTACTTGTACTTGTCCTCCGCTCTTCCCCAGTAGCAAGTTGGACGCCTTCCGACCTGAGAGGCTCATCTTCCAGCGTCATATCTTTTATATGCCTGTTGTCTTTGTCCATGGAGTTTTCTTGGCAGGGATACTGGAGCGGCTTGCCAGTTCCTTCTCCAGGTGGATCACGTTTGGTCCAAACTCTCCACTATGACCTGTCCATCTTGACCTGTCCATAGCTTGCCTGAGTAATTCAAGCCCCTTCGCCACGACAAGGCAGTGATCCATGAAGGGGAATACCACAATAGCATATGCAATTTCAATAGCATTTAGCCCACCCTTCCAATGCAGCAATACAGCACCCCAAATTTCACACCATTGCATGCTGACACAGGATCTCAATGAAGAGGGATTGAAATGGTGGCTCCTCCCCCTCTTCCTTCCAAAACACATTGCTCAGCCATGCTTTCTGCTAAGACCGCCATGTGCCTTATTTTTCCAGTCTGTATTTATCTAACTTAAAAGCTTCCGCCCACTGGCTCTTTCTTATTTTTATGCCTAATTGCATCTTATTATGCCATTACATATAGAATAGTCATGAAAAAATGCACAAATTAAAGCCAACTTTTGAATGACAGCCCATAAAACATTTCAGCACATCTGGTATCAATGTGTCATCCGCTTCCATCATCTTTGCAAAATAGCAATTATCTCGGGCGTTCCATTAATTTCTTTTAACTGTTGTCATTGTTATTCCTCTGCTCCCTCATTGTCTGCTCTCTCACTCCCATTGCCCACTCCAGCTATGTCCCCTTATTTTCTTATAATGCATATGGTTCATGCTTCAACTTTGACCATTCAAAATCTTTCCAACCAAACTCCTAGACTTAATCTAGCATAGCATTAGGGCTATGTCAAAATTACAGGCTGTCAATTAATTGTATTACTAATACTGAACAACAGAAGTATACCTTGAAGGAACCAGCGACAAATAAGCTAAACACTTGTTATTTTACCATATCTGGTATTAGCTATTTTTGGTGAACTAGGATAAATATTAAAATGTTGTTGGTGGATGAACACTACTGCATAAGTTGTACTGAAGAATGCATCTTGCACTGAAGAATTGATCTGTGGTGAAAATCCTATATAATTGTGTTTCATAAGGATTATGAGTATATATAGTGTTTGATTTTTAGTGCTCAGTATGTTAAAAACCTTCAATAAAATTGTTATTAAAACAATTTTAATGATGTGGCTCGTGTCCTAAGTAAACGTTGCTCATGATTAATTTGGCACTGTCTCTTTAATAGGAGGCGAATAGATGCCCTTATCACTTCTGCAATTCCACATCACTGAGGTCTTTCTGCACAGATCCTAAACTGGTCACATTAATCTGTGAGGAAAAACATAGGTTCAAAAACCCCTCCAGATGAAACGTGGTGGTGGTGGTGGGGATTTAGAGAAAGATCCAGTCTGGTGTAGTGATTAGAGTGCTGGACTACAACCTGGGAGACCCAGGTTCAAATCCCCGCTTGGCCATAAAATATTAAGATTTAGTGTCAGGAATAACGTAGTCCTGGACACAGCAGAGTGAACGCAGGTTTTCTGGAAGCTTCTGGCTGTAGAGCATTGACTGGACAGCATGACGCAGGAACTCAGCAACTCACTTGGATAACTATATACAGCATTTATTGAAGCAACTAGTATCCATAAGTTACTATGTACAGACTTTGGAAATAAAAGAAACAAAAGTAAAACCTTTCTGTCTCTCTGTCTCTCAACCTTCATTAACCGAACTACAAACACCACACACCACAGCTCTAACACAGAGCTCATTCTTTAGGAACTCCTGAACCAATCATAGGTCGTTGCTAAGGGTCTGGAGAGAGAGCAGATCTTGGCTTTCAGCCAACAGTTAATTGACATAGGTGGCTAGCTGCACGTAGGCACTTTGAAATCTCTAACATAAAACTCATGTTGGGCCAATCACTGCCTCTCAGCCTAACCTACCTCACAGGGTTGCTGTGGGGATTAAATGAGTCGGGGAAGAACCTTGTATGCCGCCTCGATCTCCTTAGAGAGATAGGGGAGTATAAATGCAAACAAACAAATATTCCCTTAATACTTCTCCAGTTTCATCAAGTCCCCCTCCCATCCACCCGTGCTATTTTTGCCCTACAATATGTCATGACTGAAAACAGCAATTCTTCTGCATGGATTCGAAGCTATACAAATGAGACATGCTATCACTCCTTTCCATAGCTGTCAACTTTTCCCCTTTCTTGCGAGGAATCCTATTCGGAATAAGGGAATTTCCCTTAAAAAGGGGGGGGGGGGAAAGTTGACAGCTATGCTCCTTTCACTTCCAGCCCTGCAAAAGCCATTCTAATTGAGTACACACTTCAGAGATTTGCAGAGTAACAGGTCACAGTAATGTGCAAGAGAACTCTGTAGCTCATTCATCAATTTCGGAGAAAACTGAATTGCATCTTGCTAGGTTGCAAGTGGCTTGCATTAACCCACGTGTTTTTGAGATATGCTTGGAACATAACTCAGGTTCCACACACACTGACACAATGTTTGATGGGTTATTCCCAAAGAAATGATCCAGAAGGAGCTAATGCCTGACACAGACCAGATTGGGAAGTTAGGCGGGAAAGAGGATTGCTGCATTTATACCATGTGTATTTCTTGCCCCTGTCATTTAAGCCTCAGTATCACCTCAGATGAAGTAATGCAATATGCTCTCTAAGCTGAACATTATTTAGGAGCTGGCCAGCGGAATACAGCAGGTACAGAATATAGAAGTATATTAATGCCTCTGTCTGTTCAGCTATACTGGCTGCTAGATTTTCTATGTGGTGCTACCAACATGGGACTCCCTTCCTGAGGACATATGCTTGGCTCTGCCACTCACGCTTTCAGTAGACCTTTTGAATTTTAAAAACCCGTGTATTTTGAAGCTGTCTGGGGGCCTGGTATCTCCAGATCTTCATATTGTGCGAGAACCTGGCCATCGTTGCAGACAACCCTGAGCTAGATTGGGCTAGACTGACCAATCCCTGAGATAGACTGACCAGCACTCTGTCTGACACTTTGTACAAGCCCATTAGTGGCTCATGGTCCCTGGATCTGGAGAGGCTGCTTTGGGATTTCACTCCCGCAACCTGGATGACTTTAACAAGAGAATTCATAGACTAATTCACAGAGGACCAGGTTATATTCTCCTCCTAGTGGTGCAGTATGTTGCCGAACATCACAAGTTGGGAGAAAGCTGTTGCATTCTCTTGAAGGCTTCTGCTTGAAGGCTTCCTGTAGGCATCTGGTTGGCCACTGTGAGAACAGGATGCTGGACTAGATAGGTTTTTTGTGCTTAATGCAACTGGGTGCATGTTTGGTCTTGTGGAATGAGTCATTTGGATTGTGATAAATTCTCTGTTGCATCTAATTCTTCCCTCTTTGATTCTTGATTCTTGCCTGAATTCTACCATTGTGACATGAGAGGCTGCCAGATCTTTTTGTGTTAAGGATTTGCTGATGTTGTTGTTTCTGGCTGTCACATCCTCCACAAGGCTGTTGAGCGATACGTAGGCTTTGAGTCCTCCGTTTATTCTTGAACTGATCTTAAATACATTTTCTTTAGAGCCATGCTTCAACCAACAAGACAGGCTCTCCTCACCACCGCCCCGTTTCTACGGGGAAATGCTTTTAAAGGAGGGTGATATGCGCCACCGTTCTTTGGATACCCAGAATCCATCTTAATGTGACGTACATGACAAAAAGTGCCATGCACTCTATAAGGATCTTAACTGGGGTGGCGGAGCCCTGTGCCACTCTCACAAACTAGCCATTGTCCTTTGTCAGCATCTACTGGGCCCCATCTCATCAAGCAACTTTAGCCAGCATGGATCCATTCATCCCATTCTGCAGTGAATAATTCATGTCGGATTTTACCTCGGCAAAATATGCTTGCACTGAGCTGGGTTCATTCATGAAACAAAATGGTTATTCATTGCCTCAATGGGAACTATTAAATTGTGCCAGTTGGAACACTAGAATACGTCAAAGTCACTCATTTGACATTTCTCTTAAACTCCTGAACACGTTGGACACAACACAGAGATTTATGTCCTGATGAAGCTACTGCCTAAAACAGTATCTGAAGAAGTGTGCATGCACACGAAAGCTCATACCGAGAACAAACTTAGTTGGTCTCTAAGGTGCTACTGGAAGGAATTTTTTTTATTTTTTATTTTGTTTTGACTATGGCAGACCAACTCGGCTACCTACCTGCCTAAAACAGGGTTTCCCAAACTTGGGTCTCCAGCTGTTTTGGGACTACAGTTCCCATCATCCCTGACCCCTGGTCCTGTTAGCTAGGGATGATGGGAGGTGTAGTCCAAAAACAGCTGGAGACCCAAGTTTGGGAAACTCTGGTCTAAACCAACTCTCATTGCCTCTGATAGTTATCAGACACACTGGAACATCAGCCCATTTCCAGATAAGCTGCATTTACTATGTCAATAGGAGCACAGTTATAAATTCCCAGAAAGAGTTGAAATGTGAGAAGATTCTAGACGTGAGCATTTTGGATAAAGATGGGGAAGCTGTGTATATGCACAAATGTTGAGGGCAGGTAATAGTTGTTAACCTTTCCCCCTAATTCTTTACTGTTTTCAGTAACTTTGCAGGACTGAAAACAACCAGGACACAACCCGGCTAAAGTTAAGCACATGAAACTCAGCAGGACTTACTTCTGAGTAAACATCCAATGCACTAGGCAGCATGTTTCAGCCTACAGGGTAGCTCAGTAGACAATGAGACTCTTAATCTCAGGGTTGTGGGTTTGAGCCCCACGTCGGGCAAAAGATTCCTGCATTGCAGAGGGTTGGATTAGACTATCATCGTGGTCCCTTCCATATCTACTATTCTATGATTCTCCCATCACCATACACGAAACCCACATTTACTTAATATTGGTTGAATCACACTCTCCAAAACGTCTTTATTTATGATGAGAACCCCTCGGTAGGTGGGAGATAACATGCTTTGCAGACAGAAGGTCTCATGGTCAATAGAGGCAAGCACTGATAAACCTCCAGGGAGCTGCCTACAAAGCAATGCAGAGCTGGGTAAGGACTTCACCCCTGAAAGTCTCATCTCTTGAAGAAGTGGGGCGAGCATAACGTTGTGATAACCATTTCCATTGCCTACCGCGCTTTTCATTTCTCATTTACATGTGTGTTTTCTTAGCAGAAGAAAATAATCGGTAGGCGCCTATCGGCTGAAAGCATCAAAAGGGTCCAGTTTCTAAGGAAACTAGATTTTTGTGTGTGACTTCACTAAGACATGACTACAAAAGGCAGATCATCTTCCAGCAACAAACCTTTGAGTAACCTTTTAGTCACAGCTCGCATAGCTGTAAAGCTTTCCCCTTTTTTGCGGGAAATTCCCTTATTATAGCATTGGGAAACAGCAGGGAGGGTTGACAGCTATGAGCTCCAGAGCTGGGTAACCCAACACTGGCAAATCCAGGGTGATTTATTTTTATTACTGACCCTCACACCCATTTGTAGTAATGTCACTCAGCCTCTCCATATGCGTGAGAAATCAGAGGGGCGAACCCAGCTTGGAGCTAACACAAATGTTCCGTCAGAGCAAGCCTTTCTTCTTGCCCAACAGAACAATCTCTCCTCTCTCCCTACATGCTGCTCAGGGGGTCCCCAACCCCCCAGAGCCAGTATTGGGGGGGGGAAGCAAAGATGTATTGTGGGAGGGGGAGGAGAGGGAAGTCCTGTTGCACTTAGTTGAATCCAGTCCTCAGTATTTTAAGGTCATGGAACCAGATCTATGTTTGTTAGAGAAGTAGAGCATCTAAGAAGAAGAGGCCTGGTCAGATTTGGTCATGATAGTCTATTAATGCTCTACTAGAAGTGACAAGCACCCAAATAACTCTTAATAAATACATACAGCTCTTCATTACAGGGAATCCGCTTAGACATTTATTATTTTTGCAATTTTGCATTAATGGCACGGCAACAAGATTTATATCTGATGTATTGATTTCAATTGATTGCTAATTTTCCCCTGAACAATCCATTGGCATTCAGTTATCACACATTAACTATCTTATTAAAACCAAATTAAATGCTATTCTGGTTTTAATTGTATTAAAATAAATGTTGGCAATGCTAATGAAATGCAAATCACACTTTCAATTAGGAAGCTGCTTCAGTGAGTTCTATTGTTGAATGCGGGTGCTGGAAGCCACAGGGGCTGACCAGCAAGTCAGACACTGACTTGAGTGCCAAAAGTTTTCGGTGTGAGGATCAGATCAGTGACTGTTGCATGGACACATCTTCAAACATTATTTTATTTAATAAAATGTGAACTGCATTTAATAATCAAAACCTCTAAGTGGTTTACATAAAACATAAAATATACCATACTTTTCCGTGTATAAGACGAGGTTTGGTTTTTTAACTATAAAATAATATTTAAAATCAGGGGTCGCCTTATACACAGATAGTGCATATGGGGGACTGGTGATTGGTTGCAGCCACGAGCAGGAGATTTGGTGGGTGATTGGTGGCTGCAGCAAGAGCTGCTTTGGATTGGCTGTTGCTGTGGCAATTGGGCGTGCAATTACCGGCTGCTGGGGACAAGTGGGCAGACACTTTATGGCTTTGGTGACACTTACAATTGGCAGCGTTTGTAAGGTGGGTGAGTGATTTTTGGCATTCCCCTACAAAAAAGCTCAACAACTCTGGGCCATCTCCCCCCATTTTCTTCAATTGGAGTCCTCAACAGTAGGGGTCATCTTATACAGGGGGGGTGTTATACATGGAAAAATATGGTACATTGAACTGATCAACAAAAGTCTGAAGTGAACAAGCTGACCTAAAAACTCTTCCCAATAAAACCAAAAAATTACCCATTAAGATGCATGTCAGCTTTACATATCTCAGTAGGCATGTCTAAAAGTGTCTACCTAATGGGGATGGAGCTTCAGAGTGGACGTGATGCCACACGGAAATATTGGTTCTTTCCAAGTGCAGGATGGACACAGCATGGTGCTTGTAAAAACTGCCCATTCTAAAGCGGTTTGGGAGATTTTCTAAATGTACATGTTTACATACCCCAGAATCATTAGCTAGAAGGAGAAAGATGCCATGAAGTTCCTGTAGCTGGCGCTTTCCCCTGAGGTGGGATCCTCCATGCACTCTGAGTGCACCTATTGACATACTTATTGAGCAACCACAATTTAAAAAAAATGTCACTAGAATAGTACAGGTACGAGCATCTTGCTTCTCGGCCAGAGTGCCGGCACAATCCAGGGAAAATTCAGAGAAAATTCATCGTCTGGTTCCCAAAGCTTTCTTTAAAAATAAACTTTAACGAGAGAGAGAAAGCTTTCTTTGTTCAGACTTCTTCGTTAATCATTTGACCCGAGGACTTCCAGGCTTTCTAAAGTGCTGCACATTGCCAATTTGTTAATTGCCCTGTATAACAAAGAAGCGATAAACAAAGCACTAAATATCGATGCATGAAGGGCTCAATTAATTTGATGTGAATTGTGATGTAGAGACTTGGTATAGCATATCAATATTCGAGTTTAGACATCCTGATGTGGCTGGATTCAGCTGTAATGTGGCACGCTCTATTTCAGCTCGTGATAGCAGAAGGGTTTTAGGGCTTGAAATAGCGGAGGTGGGGTGGGGTGGGGAGCAGGATAGAAGGAGAGGGGGAGCAAACAGACAAGGTTCAGAAAGCTAGAAGTCAACCAATAAAACCTCACTAATCATTGCCAGCATTGGAGGCCTTAAATAACCCAAAGTGTGTTGGGCACACACTAATGTGTCAAGTAACTGCTGCACATGTGCTGGTAGAAATACATTAAGGCTGCAATCCTATGCACACTTACCTGTGTAATAAGAATTTTAAGAATATATATATATAATAAATGTTCATAAGTGTGCCAAGCAAACAAGGCCACATGTCTGAAGCAGCACGGGAGGGCAGGCCTGACACCATTTTTGACTCCCAAGCTGACTCAAGTGTTTGACCCCATGGACCAGAGCACGCCAGGCACGCCTATCCTTCACTGCCTCTCGCAGTTTGGCCAAACTCATGTTAGTAGCTTCGAGAACACTGTCCAACCATCTCATCCTCTGTCGTCCCCTTCTCCTTGTGCCCTCCATCTTTCCCAACATCAGGGTCTTTTCTAGGGAGTCTTCTCTTCTCATGAGGTGGCCAAAGTACTGGAGCCTCAACTTCAGGATCTGACCTTCTAGTGAGCACTCAGGGCCGATTTCTTTGAGAATGGATAGGTTTGATCTTGCAATCCATGGGACTCTCAAGAGTCTCCTCCAGCACCATAATTCAAAAGCATCAATTCTTCGGCGATCAGCCTTCTTGATGGTCCAGCTCTCACTTCCATACATTACTACTGGGAAAACCATAGCTTTAACTATACGGACCTTTGTCGGCAAGGTGATGTCTTTGCTTTTTAAGATGCTGTCTAGGTTTGTCATTGCTTTTCTCCCAAGAAGCAGGTGTCTTCTAATTTCGTGACTGCTGTCACCATCTGCAGTGATCATGGAACCCAAGAAAGTGAAATATCTCACTGCCTCCATTTCTTCCCCTTCTATTTGCCAGGAGGTGATGGGACCAGTGGCCATGATCTTTGTTTTTTTGATGTTGAGCTTCAGACCATATTTTGCGCTCTCCTCTTTCACCCTCATTAAAAGGTTCTTTAATTCCTCCTCACTTTCTGCCATCAAGGTAGTATCATCAGCATATCTGAGGTTGTTGATATTTTTTCCGGCAATCTTAATTCCGGTTTGGGATTCATCCAGCCCAGCCTTTCGCATGATGAATTCTGCATATAAGTTAAATAAGCAGGGGGACAATATACAGCCTTGTCGTACTCCTTTCTCAATTTTGAACCAATCAGTTGTTCCATATCCAGTTCTAACTGTAGCTTCTTGTCCCACATAGAGATTTCTCAGGAGACAAATGAGGTGATCCGGCACTCCCATTTCTTTAAGAACTTGCCATAGTTTGCTGTGGTCGACACAGTCAAATGCTTTTGCGTAGTCAATGAAGCAGAAGTAGATGTTTTTCTGGAACTCTCTAGCTTTCTCCATTATCCAGCGCATGTTTGCAATTTGGTCTCTGGTTCCTCTGCCCCTTCGAAATCCAGCTTGCACTTCTGGGAGTTCTCGGTCCACATACTGCTTAAGCCTGCCTTGTAGAATTTTAAGCATATTGCATGTTTTAAGCATGTTGAAAGTTAGCCAAGCTGATTAGTTTTGCCTAGACTTGCAATATTGCTTTCCTTTTGCTTTGTTTCTTCCTTAAAAAAAAGCAATGGAAATTGAGTGCAATACATAACTAATCGCTGCAGTTAATAGGCTGTAAATTGTTTTGCTTTGCAAAATTATGCCCAAAATATAGATTAATACTATTTGGTATATTCAACATTAACAAACTAATTAGTATGGCGTTTTAAATCCTAGTATGTAATATTCATACTGTGGATATTTGCTGTTTAGAATTCAGTACCATATATATTTGCTGTTTAGAATTCAGTACCATATATAAACCATGAACAGGAGGGAACTTCTCCTCCACTTGTGTTGTTGCGGCCATTAAATCCAAGAAGAACCTTTGCATTTGGCAAAACAGGGTGATATTTTATCAATATGTTAGTTGTATAGTAGATGTGGTAGAAGACTTGTGTTAAATGCCACAGGACTATTGTTTTGAGAGGGACTTCAGCTCTCATCTCACCAGTGGACCAGACTGCCTCCCTGATGTGTCTGTTACAAACCCAACCAGTCCTGCATGGATGTCCCATCGTGGTGATCTGTACTCGCTCTTTCACTGGGGAAATGCATGGCACACGTCTTCATTTGCTGCTAAAGCCTATAGCAACATAATATATCGAGAAAAAACACTGGGAAACACTTGACTATTAAAGATTCACACTTGATTTACGAGTGGGATGGGAATCTTACATGCCTAGTTCCTGCTCCAGCTAAGGCAATCTTGCTGGATCAGGAACATGGGCACACGTCAGATATACACAAAAGTGTGGATACCGCCTTTCTGCATTGTTTAAAACTTGCATTTCCATCAATTGTTGTTGTTTAGTCATTTAGTCGTGTCCGACTCTTCATGACCCCATGGACCAGAGCACACCAGGCACTCCTGTCTTCCACAGCCTCCCGCAGTTTGGTCAGACTCATTTTGGTAGCTTCGAGAACACTGTCCAACCATCTCGTTCTCTGTCGTCCCCTTCTCCTTGTGCCCTCAATCTTTCCCAACATCAGGGTCTTTTCTAGGGAGTCTTCTCTTCTCATGAGGTGGCCAAAGTACTGGAGCCTCAGCTTCAGGATCTGTCCTTCCAGTGAGCACTCTGGGCTGGTTTCCTTCAGAATTGATAGGTTTGATCTTCTTGCAGTCCATGGGACTCTCAAGAGTCTCCTCCAGCACCATAACTCAGAAGCATCAATTCTTTGGCGATCAGCCTTCTTGATGGTCCAGCTCTCACTTCCATACAGCACTACTGGGAAAACCATAGCTTTAACTATACAGACCTTTGTCGGCAAAGTGATGTCTCTGCTTTTTAAGATGCCATCTAGGTTTGTCATTGCTTTTCTCCCAAGAAGCAGGCATCTTCTAATTTCGTGACTGCTGTCACCATCTGCAGTGATCATGGAACCCAAGAAAGTAAAATCTCTCACTGCCTCCATTTCTTCCCCTTCTATTTGCCAGTTATTAGTTTTTTTGATGTTGAGCTTCAGACGATATTTTGCACTCTCCTCTTTCACCCTCATTAAAAGGTTCTTTAATTCCTCCTCACTTTCTGCCATCAAGGTTGTGTCATCAGCGTATCTGAGGTTGTTGATATTTCTTCCTGCAATCTTAATTCCGACTTGAGATTCATCCAGTCCAGCGTTTCGCATGATGAATTCTGCATATAAGTTAAATAAGCAGGGAGACAATATACAGCCTTGTCGTACTCCTTTTCCAATTTTGAAAACTCGATTTCCATCAATATTTTGACACAACTAGTCATGCACACCTTTGGAAAACAAGAGATGTAATTTTTAGGGGATGGGGAGGAATTCAATTCCATTCTCATTTAAAGGCAAATACATCATGTTAAGAGAAATTGCTTGGTGTGTGTGTGTGTGTGTGTGTGTGTGTGTAAACTGTGTACAGAAGTGTGTTTATTAAAAGAAAATTGCACTAAGATGTTGAAGGATTTTCATGAGTTTTTTTTTGCTTTTTAGTCACAAATTGCTGCAGAAATATGAAGAATTAAATCTACCGGTAAAATGAGGAACAGAGAACCTAAATTCAGAGATCCTTCTAGTCATTTCTCATTTCAGTCTTGATCAGAAGGCAAGCTGCACTGGCGGATTCAGGAGGAGAAGGTGGACAAACAGATTCACAGAAGGATGGCATACTTTTAAGAGAAAGATTAGAAGCAATTATCCACTATATTTATATCATGAAACAGCTCCCCCCCCCCCATTTTCTTTCTGATGTAGGAATGTATCGTTCAGTTGATCCAGTTTCTTAGTCCACGCTAGCCCAGAAGCAAAGCACAAGTTATGAAACAAGTTGCAGCCACTTAACATAAATCTGGTATGGGTCCTGCTCCTCAGGGATTTGTAAATGCAAGCAGTCTAATCAGTCTGGCATTCATAAGAGTCTTCTGGCAGTTCTGAATTGACTGCAGATTCTCAATGTACCGTTTTAATAGTTCTCTCCCATGCTGTTGGTACATAAGCAAACTTGCTGTTGTCATGGGGAATCAAGGCTGAAGTACTTCAAGAAGCTTTGAGCTGTGGTTCTTTGCTATTTAAAGATTCCCCCGGCCAAGTGAGAAGTACACTCCACACACAGCAAAGTTCTCCAGACACTGACATATTGGCTGTAGAGTGGAGTACCAACATCATTTTCTTCAATGTGTGGTTAAAGGAAAGCTTTCTAAACAGGAAAAATGAGGGACATTTTAGTCACTGGCAGATTTATGCATTGAACATTATTGTTTGTTTGTTTGTTAAATTTGCATACTGCCCTTCTTCTGAAAATCTCAGGGCAGTTCACAGCATCAAAATACAAAATACTCAATGAAAACAAGAATGAAACAAACCCATAATCCCTCCTTCCACATATGCATTTAAAAGGACATAGAATGATAACCATCCAAAGGCCTGGTGGAAGAGGAATGTATTTGCCTCACACCAAAAGTTATGTAATGAAGGCACCAGGCGAGCATTCCACATATGGGGAGAGACAGTCCTTGAGGTATTGTGGTCTTGGGCCGTTTAATATTTTATAGGTAAAACCAGCACTTTGAATTGGGCCCAAAAACAAATGGGCAGTCAGTACAGTCATGCCAGGATTGGTATTATATGCTTAAACCATCTTGAAACTGGTGAGTGACGTGGCTGCCAAACTCTGCACCAGCTGAAGTTTCCAAACCGTCTTCAGGGGCAGCCCAACATATAATGTGTTGCAGTAATCTACCTTTCCTTGTAAGTTAACTATTTAAACACATATATGTTTTTCGTTGCTGTGACTTGTTTTGCAATTATTGCTGCTTCCTCTATTGTTCAACCAAGCTGACACCAAACTACTAAAATGGTTCATGTTGTTGTTCAGTCGTTTAGTCGTGTCCGACTCTTCGTGACCCCATGGACCAGAGCATGCCAGGCACTCCTTCTTCCACTGCCTCCCGCAGTTTGGTCAGACTCATGTTGGTAGCTTCGAGAACACTGTCCAACCATCTAGTCCCCTGTCGTCCCCTTCTCCTTGTGCCCTCCATCTTTCCCAACATCAGGGTCTTTTCCAGGGAGTCTTCTCTTCTCATGAGGTGGCCAAAGTATTGGAGCCTCAGCTTCAGGATCTGTCCTTCCAGTGAGCACTCAGGGCTGGTTTCCTTTAGAATGGATAGGTTTGATCTTCTTGTAGTCCATGGGACTCTCAAGAGTCTCATGGTCCAGCTTTCACTTCCATACATCACTACTGGGAAAACCATAGCTTTAACTATATGGACCTTTGTCGGCAAGGTGATATCTCTGCTTTTTAAGATGCTGTCTAGGTTCATAGGTAGGATCTAATCTGATGTTGCAATGGAGCTGAGGAGCATTTTAGAAAGTGTGGATGGTTCTGTGGATGGAATGTCGGTTGAGGAATGTCAGCGCTCAGTTTTAAGAGCTGGGTTGTGTGATTTAGAGATCGGCTGTAGTGGAGGACAAATGGGACACTTTCCCCCCAACCTCAGTCTGCCAGCCCCCACTTACCTGCCTTCTTAGTCATATCTTAGTCACTCAGGTAGCCCTGTGTATCAGCTTCCTCCTCTTCCTTTGTCTCAGTGTTACCCATGAAGAACTCAACAGAGAAGAGAACGGGAGACAAAATTAGAATTAGTTGGCTCTGTCTGTCATAGGCTTTCCTTCTGCATCCACTTTGGGCTTCCTGCTGTCCACCTCACCAGCCCAAATGAGCACCAACTGCTGTTGATCAGCCGCCTCATCTGCCACTTAGCAGTCGCTAAACCCACCTTGGTGATATGTACAATCGAAAGCTCGGCTTATGGCAAATGAGTCAGATGGTTCATTTGCCATGACCAGGGAACAGATGTCTTGGGTGCTCTTGACTTTCTTGGGATTTATAATTTCATCGCAAGCCACCTTGCGTTTCATTTTATCAGAGACAAGTGGAATCTAAATATCCAAATAAATCAATGCAGCCAGAAAGAAAATGTAGTAGCAGCGGCAGCAGTGCCCATCCCACAGGGTTGTAGTGGAATGAGCAAGATAAGAGATTGTCAAGTACAAGAACATCAATGTAGGAGGGACTGAAATATGCCTCCACAGTAGATTAATTGTGTTGCCGTCTTGCTTGTAAAAATAGCCTTTAAGGAAGGACTTCGAAAGGTCAAGCACTTGTGGATTCTATACTCAATGGCTGGATCTAGACAATCAAAAAAGCATTTCAGTTTAAAGCATTGTAAATTTGAACAGGGAAAACAGGTAGAGAAAAACAGGACTCCACGTCGCCATCTGGTGGCGTAATGTTATATCGCATGTATAACACATATAAATCCCTTTTTCTTTACCAGTCTAGCCGAGTCCATAGTTTGCTCTTAAGATACATCTCAAAATATGGAGTTCATGTACATGTCAAACCTCACTCTTTGAACCATCACTCCAAGCCTTCCTTTCTGTCATCAACGTCGATCTCCAGGCAGCTGGGCTAATTTTGTAAATGTGATTCTTAACTGGCAAGTTCAAGGGATTCAGGTTATGTTTGTTTCCTCTAATGCTGGAGAATGGGGCTTTGCTTTCATAAATCTGGCAATCCTTTGTTCCAGCAACGTTTTGACATGACACACAGCATTTAAACTAAGCAAAGTCAGTACAATATGAAAGTTAGAATCATGTCTGTAGATAAACCATGTGGTGGTTAGAACCTCAGGCTAGGAGCAGAAACTCCTTAGTCCAAACCTAGCCATGATGCTCACTTGGTAGCTGTGGCTCAGTCAATATCCTTCATCCTAACCTACCTCAAAGGGTTGTTTTGAAGGTAGAATGGCAGGAGGGAAAAGAACCAGGTATGGTGTATGGAGCTCTTTGGAGGAAAGATGGAATATAATTGTAATACATTAAAAAACAATATTGTCTCCCATATTGCAGATGGAAGGATAAGTAAGCAAGGGGCCGAATCTAAACTTTGGTATAGCAGTATTTGAAAGCATTCATATCTGCAAACAAAATCATATTATAAAATCACTCACAAAGCTGGATCTCTTCCCCTCCACCACAATCACATTTGCAAAATTAAAATAATTGCCCTGATTGAATATAAACTGAATTAATATGAAACAGAATTTTTCTTGAGGATGTGGAACATATTTTAAAGGTGATCTCAATAAAACCACGCCGTTAACAGTCACAAGAAAAACCCCCAGAGAATGTACCAAAAGGAAGCAGAAGGCTGATCTAAATTTTGTAACAGTTCATTATGTTTTATCATCCCCTAGTGGGGGAAAGAGAGAAAGAGCTAAACAAATACGCTGCTTCTACCTTGTATTACAATTAATTTTGTATTAGTATGACGGGGTGGGGGAATCCCAGAATTTCCAGTAACATAATCTTTACAACCGTTCATAATGTGTTGGATTATTGTTTGTTACCGAGGGTCATTTGATATTGATTCTGTTCAAGTTAGTTGCTTTGCATCTGATTGTGAGCAGAAATGATCTGAGAAAGGTATACCTCCCATTTCATATCAGTGAAGCTTGATGTGGATTTGGTATGATCTTTCAGAGACCCATTTTGTGCTTTTCATTACAACTTGGTTCACCAATCCTGACTATTCTTACAAATAGGCATTAAGCAGAGGCTGGACATAGGGATAAAACAGATGCAGAACTGATCTAAAAACTGGAGAACTTTACCTTTCTAACCTAAATTCAAATGCATTAAATTTATTTGAATTACTCTTTTAAGTTGTACTACTTTTGAGCGCAGTGGTTTTCAAGCTGTGTTGTGCTTGTGAATTGTAGGGCTCCTCAGTGAGGGAACTGAAAGATGGCTAGACTTTATCAGTTACTGATCTTCCCTTACAACGCACATTCAGAGAGTGTGTCAGGTACATTCTCAGGTCATGCAGGTGATAGTTAAGCCCAAAGGATTAGGGATGGATAAATCTGTCCATTTCCCTTTCTCCTTTTTCCAATCTTAAGTTCATCTCCACATCAGTTTGCCTCTTCTTCTTCTTCTTCTTCTTCTTCTTCTTCTTCTTCTTCTTCTTCTTCTTCTTCTTCTTCTTCCTCCTCCTCCTCCTCCTCCTCCTCCTCCTCCTCCTGAGAATCTGTTGGCATTTTAGGCAATGTTTTTCTTAACATTTGCATTTTTGAATGCCATTTTTACTAATATGTATTTTTGCAAGCAATGTCCCCTTATATAATGCATTTTGTAGGTTACTTGTACTTGTACTAATATATGCATTTCTACACACACGTTCCCCTGTTATATGCAGTTTTATACATATTACCTGGTTGCTGCTCGAGTGCCACTTTCCCCCCTTTGAGTCTCTCTTCCTTTTCACTATACTCAAACATCTCCCTCTTCTATTCCTTAGCTGCCTTGTGTGAGATAGAAGGATGCAGAGCCCTCAGATATTCCATTGCATGGAGGTACTCTACTTCTGCTATTGTTTAAAGCCACATTTTCCCTCATTGTACCCTCTATCCCTGCTTTACTCACACTTCCCTCATTGTATATTAAACCTTCACTTTCCACCTGTCAGTGCGCCTCCCTTCTCCTCCCATGGCCACTGGTGTTGTGCAACCTGCCTTCACTCGCTCCTCTATTCCACCCTTGCTTCGTTCAAATCCAAAATTGTGATGAGGCACTACAAATCCTCTAATGAGATCTGTGCGATGACAGCCTTACATTTTTATGCCTATAGGAAGATAGTCTATGTGATTTGTATACAGTATATGTAATATTTCTATAGCTGCACATTTCTTATAACTTTATTTAAAAGGGAGGAACCAACTAAGACAACTGGGAGTGTAGGGGACAGAGGACGTTGTATCAGCAATGAAATGTGAACATAGTGTCATAACAGCTTGTAAAATAAGAGCCTGGTTGTCTTTATACAAGGTAGTTTCTGAATCTTTATTTTTAAAGCTGCTGCTACTACCATATATGTACGGTCTAAAATAAATACTAATCCAGGCACTCGAGACAGGAAGTTCAGAAATAATCAGCGTTAGACTGATGCAAGTACAAATGGCAGTCAATATTTGGTGATGCAAAGACAGAAATGAGAAGAGCTCTGGCTTGAGTAGACTCAAGGAGTTCACTGCTCTGAAGTGGGTGATTATAGCAGCCAAATTGGTAATTTGTTTGTTAGAAGATAGTAAGGGCTCTTATTGTGACCCATTTCCTTTACTTGAAATATCTGGGTTTAGTTGCTGACATAACATTGTACGTTAATGTTCCAATTTGCTGTGTGCAAGATGAACTTCCACAAATCATTCTGAATGTCATCGTGAAGGCATTTGTAATTGCTGCTTTTCAATCTAGGCAACAAGCCTGTGGAATGTGCTCTCTCTCTCTCACACACACACACATTTAGTTATTGGCATATTTCATTGTGCCCCTAAAGAAACCCTAACTCCTGCATTGGACAAATGGGCAGGAGTAATAATAATAATAATAATAATAATAATAATAATAATTTTTAGTTGTACCCCGCCCATCTGGCTGGATTTCCCCAGCCACTCTGGGTGGCTTCCAACAAAAATCATATACATTAAAATATCACACATTAAAAGCTTCCCTAAACAGGGCTGCCTTCAGATGTCCTCTAAATGTCTGGTAGTTGTCTATCTCTTTGACATCTGAAGGGAGGGAGTTCCACAGGGCGGGCGCCACTACCGAGAAGGCCCTCTGCCTGGTTCCCTGTAACTTCGCTTCTCGCAGTGAGGGAACCGCCAGAAGGCCCTCGGTGCTGGATCTCAGTGTCCGGGCTGAATGATGGGGGTGGAGACGCTCCTTCAGGTATACAGGACCGAGGCCGTTTAGGGCTTTAAAGGTCAGCACCAACACTTTGAATTGTGCTCGGAAACGTACTGGGAGCCAATGTAGATCTCTCAGGACCGGTGTTATGTGGTCCCAGTGGCCACTCCCAGTCACCAGTCTAGCTGCCGCATTCTGGATTAATTGCAGTTTCCGGGTCACCTTCAAAGGTAGCCCCACGTAGAGCGCATTGCTGTAGTACAAGCAAGAGATAACCAGAGCATGCACCACTCTGGTGAGACAGTCTGCAGGCAGGTAGGGTCTCAGCCTGCGTACCAGATGGAGCTGGTAGACAGCTGCCCTGGATGCAGAATTAACCTGCACCTCCATGGACAGCTGTGAGTCCAAAATGACTCCCAGGCTGCGCACCTGGTCCTTCAGGGGCACAGTTACCCCATTTAGGACCAGGGAGTCCTCCACACCTGCCCTCCTTCTGTCCCCCCAAAACAGTACTTCTGTCTTGTCAGAATTCAACCTCAATCTGTTAGCCGCCATCCATCCTCCAACCACCTCCAGGACCTTCACGGCCTTCACTGGTTCTGATTTGAAAGAGATGTAGAGCTGGGTATCATTCACATACTGATGAACACCCAGCCCAAACCCCCTGATGATCTCTCCTAGCGGCTTCATATAGATATTAAAAAGCATGGGGGAGAGGACAGAACCCTGAGGCACCCCACAAGTGAAAGCCCAGGGGTCTGAACACTCATCCCCCCACCACTACTTTCTGAACACGGCCCAGGAGGAAGGAGCGGAACAACTGTATAACAGTGCCCCCAGCTCCCAACCCCTCTAGCCGATCCAGAAGGATGTTATGGTCGATGGTGTCAAAGGCCGCTGAGAGATCCAGCAGAACTAGGAAACAGCTTAGGCAGATGTGTTGCACACTCACCAGTGCTGGCTGCTTCCCTTTTATGGCAAGACAAGTCGTTCAAAGCTTGGTCCTCCTGGATTTTAACTTGCTGAAGAAAATGCTCCCCCAAGTTCCATTTCGAAGGCCGTAGTGCAAATTTCACACATAGCAGTTGCAGAGTGACTCTACAGTATATGGGCCAGTGGGCTGACCATGCCCAGGGGTGTATATGTGGAATTAATATTTTGGGCACATCAGTCTGCACGGGCTTACATTGAATTGTATTTGCCATTTTATTAGTGCCCATTTACTCAGTTTGGAGAGGTCCTTTTGGAGCTCTCCACAGTCTCTTTTTGTTTTAACAGCCCTGAAGAATTTAGTACTGTCAGCAAACTTGGCCACCTCACTGTTCACCCCCAACTCTGGATCATTTGTGAAAAAGTTTTTAAAAACCCCACAGGTCCCCATGCTAATTGTTGCGACGACTTCACTTTCTCTATCTCTCTGTCTGGAGCACCATCCATTTATTCCTACTCTCTGCTTCCAGCTACTTAACCAATTTCTGACCCCTAAGAGGATTCTGCTCTTATTCCATGAATGCAAAGTTTACTATGAAGTGTTTGGTGAGGTACCTCGCTGAAAGCTTTTTGAAAGCCCAAGTACATGATGTCAACTGGATCACTTCTCTCTTTGTGCTTGTGAACACTCTCAAAGAACTCCAATAGGTTCATGAGACGGGACTCGCCCTTGTAGAAGTCATCCTGGCTCATCTTCAGCATGCTGGCTCTATTTATTCTTCTATATCAGTGTTTCCCAAACTTGGGTCTCTAGCGGTTTTTGGACTACAACTCCCATCATCCCTAGCTAGCAGGATCAGTGGCCAAGAAGGATGTGAATTGTAGTTCAAAAACAGCTGGAGACCCAAGTTTGGGAAACAG
This sequence comes from Lacerta agilis, assembly GCF_009819535.1. Taxonomy (NCBI): domain Eukaryota; kingdom Metazoa; phylum Chordata; class Lepidosauria; order Squamata; family Lacertidae; genus Lacerta; species Lacerta agilis. The sequence continues at coordinate 24,013,242 of NC_046316.1, read as the reverse complement.
TGTTCTATATGCTTATTTCATCTTTAACAATACTTTCCAGCAGTTTTGCAAGTTTTGAGCCTTCAATTTCCAAAATCCCTTTTGAAAAATTGGTGTTACATTGGATACTTTCCAGTCCTAAGGTATGGAGAAATATCCTGATATAATCCTTGAAATAAATGCGGGGCCATCATCCTGTTGGAACCATTTTTAGGTTGGGCTTCTTTGGAGCTTGTGTGTGATGTCCAGGTGGGCTCAATGGCCTCACCTGGATGCAGTTACTTGTGATACCTTCATAGCTGTCAAGTTTCAGAATTGAAAATAAGGGATCAGCACCCTCACCTGTTCCGGGGACAGTCTACGGTTCTCAGGGACAGTCCACACCGCGGTAATCCCCCCAGGCTACAAATTAATTTACACCAGGAAAGAGCTCCCAGGAAAGAGAAATCAGGGCAGAGAAAAGAAAGCACTTATTCACGCAGCACACGGTTAACCTCTGGAACTCCCCGCCACAGGGAGCAGCGATGGCCACCAACTTTGATGGCTTTAGAAAAGGATTAGGCAAATTCATGCAGGAGGAGAGGACCACTGATGGCTTCTGGCCAGGTTGCTCTGCTTTGCCTCCAGTTAGGGGCAGCAATGCTTAATCTGAGCACCTGTTGCCAAGAAACATTCATCTATTTTATCTTCTTCTTTATATATATGTCTGTCTGTCTGTCTGTTTGTTATTAGGTATTTATATTCCACCTTTTTCTCCAAGGAGCTCCCTGGTCCTAGTCCTCATTTAATCCCCACAACAGTCCTGTGAGGCAGGCAGGCAGGCAGGCAGGGCTGAGAAAGGCAAGGACCCAAGGAGTCCTCGGACTCCAACTCTCCTTCCCGGAAATAAGGGAAATTTAAGGGAGATCAACAATAAGAGATAGCAGCGGGAAACGGCTTGGAATAAGGGAGTTTCCCACAAAAAAGGGAGATTTGTCAGCTATGGATACCTTTCACCCAAAGTTTCTTCTTTTCCATGCCTCAGCCCCTCTGTCCATGTGGGGCAGATTGTTTGTGCATAGAGGCTGGGAAGCTGGCAAGGAAGGGAAGGTGACTAAGTGAAAGGGAAGCTTATTCATCTCCTCCTCACCTCCCTCGCTTGCTTAGCAGTACCCATTGGCGTCACTTCCTTTTGGGTACACTTGGGGATCATGTCTATACCACACAGGCCAATTGCATTAGGCTGCATCTACACAGCTATTAAAAAAACAACAACACTGGGGGGGGGGGGTTAAAGCTCACAATGGGAAATTCCATAGAGTTCCGATTTCAGCTCTACAGCACCATCTAGTGTCACAGTGTTAAACACATTCATAACTTCTTTTTTTAACTAATGTAGCTGAGTCCCTAGATGAAGCTGTAATTCTGCTTGTGGAGCTGGCTGGGGTACAAGAGGCAGCCGAAGCAGGAGCCCACCCTCTCCGAGCAGCAAGTGGGGTGACAACCCCCCGAGAGATTCATCCCCATCTGCCTCTCTCATTGCACTGTGATTGCAGTAAATGTACCTGCCATGCTGGATATCAGGCAGCAAATAGCACACACCGAGGCATGCTGCTTAAAAAGGACAAGACTACATTCAACCATTACATAGTTCACCAATACAACGATTCAGAAATATAGTCTTTATTAGATTTCTCTTTTTTAACAGTAGACTAAAATGTCTGTTTCTGGAGCTACAGTGCATTCCAACTGCTTTGTAACTGATTGATTCAGCATATGATGACTTGGCCAATTCAGGATCAGGGGGGAATGAAAACATGCAGCCTACAGTGCTTTTCTTTTTTTGAAAATTTTATTTTTTTTAATGAAAAACAACTTAAAATGAGATGGGAACGAATCCTATCCATAATGCCAACTCTCTTTTTCTGCTTCTCCTTGGTGACTAATGGCCATTAAGTAAAGTGTAGCTGAAGTAGTTAAGAAAGAGAAAGCTGCTCAGGAAAGAGGCCACTGTACCGAGGGCACAACGACACGTTGCCAAAAGCACAGGTCAGCAGCCCCTTTTCAAGCTCCCAATTACTTTTTGAAACATCCGCTTCAACTCGTCCTGTGTCCTGATGTCATTACGATGTATATTTTCCTCCCTTGCCAACCAGTGATGCAAAGCAGGGGCACAGAAACAAGAGACTGTAAGGATGTCAGGGCACACTTCAAGTTGATCTAGAAGTCACAATTGGGGAAGGGGGAACTATTTCTACAGAATCCCTGTCTCACACCCTTAGGGCCCCTCCAGACATCCTTTTTCATGTGCATTCAGGATTATTTGTGCTCATGATGGTTATCATGGAGGTTTCTCCTCTGTCTGAGGACACCCTGCTTTGCTTCCAATAAATACATGTCCCCTCGCTTCCTGTTGCAGTCCTGTAACTTTACATGACACAAATGTTTCGGGGCAGGGGGTTGTTCCACTTCTGTTGCGCTATAACACCCCTCCGGACAGCAAGAATGCCATAAATAATGAGGAAGCATGGAACGATATGTGGGCATTCCAGCATGAAAGCACCACTAACACACTATTATTGTGTCAATGGTAGAATATTCCCCCCCCCCAAAAAAAACCCCACTCCTTATCTGGTAGTGGCATTGCAGTTTTCTTTGACCACTTCAGGTGATAATTTCCCACACACCTTTCAAGAATGCGAGCAATGCACAAAGCCAAAGAAACACTCGTCGAGAGTTTGAGGTTGTTAGGATGGCAAAGGAAGTATCTCTCGCCACACAGCACCTGACAAAATAAGAACATCAAAACACCTCTCTTCGTCAACGTGTGCCCTGGCAAAGCACCCTGTACAAGATGAGGTACCTAAACAGATAGTAAAATCTAATGGCAACTGAGGGCTGGCTCAGCCGCGTGCATAGCCCGTGCGGATCCCCTGAAATGGATGAGGGCAGATGGATGCGTTATCGGGAACACAGAGCTGCTGTCGAAAGAAGGATCCACGTGATAGGTCCTCCCAGATGCAGTGTACACAGCTAGAGCAACAAACAGGAACACCTGCTGGGGACTGGGTAGTTGACATCACTTCCTGCTCCTGTCACCACGGCTGCTAGGAAGAGCCAGGAGTCGCAAACTGCGCAAGGGAAAGTGCACAGGGCCCCAAAGCATGTTGGGGTGTGTGTGCAGAAAGCATTTCCCCATCTGCTCACTGTGGAACCCTTAAAGAGCAGTAGTTGGCACACAGGCACCTTATTGGTCACCACTGCCTTCTATTTTTTTTTTTTAAGAAGGTGGAACAAGTCTATGTTCCACTGCCACCATGCCTCTGAATACCAGCTGCTGGGAATCACAGGTGAGCAGTGTACTATTGTGCTCATGGTCTGCTTGAAGGCTTCCCACAGGCATCTGGTCACCCAGCATAGTAACAGGTTGCTGGACTAGATGGGCCATGGGCCTCATCCAGCAGGCTCAACTTAGGTTCTTATACTGGGCGGTATTCAAGTTTTACTTAGAGCAGACCCACAGAAGTGCCTGGACCTAGCTTAGGCTGCACCCACACAGCAGTCTGTTTCGTTTCCCTGACGTTCCCCTAAACTGTTGATTTCCACTTGATATTTGAGCTTTTGCACGACATAAAATGGAAATGCAGTAGAGCGTCGCACAGGTTTGGTTGCTCATTCCCATGTTATCTGCAAACAGAAGCAAAGAACATGGAAATGAGCACTAAGCAGGCACTATGTTCCTGGAGGTGGTTTATGCAACATATGGAAGCTCAACTATAATGTGGAATTTAGCCATTGGGGAAACAGAATAAACTGCCATGCTCTGTAGCCTTAGTTATGTTCATTCATTTCTGTGGGTTTACTCTGAGTAAACTTAGGTGAATGCCACCCATTGGGCTGTATCCAGCTATTATTGCAGCCTGCCTTGGAGCCTTCTGCTGAAGAGCAGGTAAGAAATCCAGTTAAAAAAATAGCAAGCCATACACCAAATAGATATGCCAAAATCAATGGACTTAAGTTAATCGCAACTAAACTTAAGTAAGTCTATTACAGGGGGGCCACTCTAATTATGACTAAGTTGGATACAACCCCTATGTTGTGTGGTCCTCATTTTCCTTGGTTGTGCTGCCATGGAGTCCTGTTGTCAGGCAGGAAAGAAATATTTCAATCAAGTAAATGTGCCCCATGTCCTGACATCATTGTGCTAAACACTCCTCTGTTCCTGCCAGAGTCAACTAATGATATGGGGTGCAAGGTGAGAGACACACATCCTATAATAATGTCAAGAAACAGCCTAGGATATAATTGGGGGGGGGAGAATGGGTGCCCTCTAGATATGGTGGACTACAATGCACATCATCCCTGAGCGTAGGCCATGCTGGTTGGGGGTGATGGGAATTGCGGTCCAATACATTTTGCGGGTGCCACGTTGGCTACACCATATTATGGAGGCAGACCCACATCCCTTGTAATCTGTATGAATTTATTTCACTGAAGAGCATTAGCCCAGAGCAGATGTGAGGTGATTTGAAAGCTCTGGTCCATAGTGTTAGATCTGTGATAACCTACCCACCCATGGAAGTCATCACTTGATGTTGCACTTATCAGTTGAAATAAATAAGGTTGGATGAACCAGCCTTGAAGCATAGGACTAACAACTCAAACAGCATTGGGAAAGTTGGACATATACAAAAAACAGTTCCATTTACATTATATAAATAAAACAATAATATAACAGATGGATTAATCACCAACTTCCATCTGGAGCTATTTATACAACAGCAAATATTCTTACCTGTATTTCACCTCAGTTAAATATATTGTAAACCCTGTTTTTATTGCCACAATCATACGTGTGTTTTTCAAATCAAATATTCACTGTGGTTTAAAAAAATTAAAAATAAATAAAAACCAAAACATTGTCCACAAGTCTTAACACACTTACTGTAAACCCACTTCACGGAAATACATTGTACATCTCTTATAAGGAGCATTTCGAAATAAATTACATGTAGACACGGCTGAGCTATTTTCTTCCTTTCTCTGGAGAAAACTACTAGTTTTGCCTCTCAACATCGCTAGGACGCGAAGATTCCTGCAAATGAGGCGTGAAGGTTAGCGGCACCAAAACATGTCCACAAGAAGTGATGGAGAAGAACATTGCAATGGAAGCAGAATCCTTCTACTTGGCAGAACCTAGTGGAATATCGTGCCTAACCTCCTTGGCCAATAATATCCCCGTTGGGTGTGCTGTACTGAGCTCTGCGGGCTTTGTGGGATGGCGAACTGGCAGCTCGGAGACCACATCAAGCCCCTGCCCTCCTAAACTTCCCTAGTGGTGATGGGTCTAATCTGGGCCTCTCTGCTATCCCAGGCTGGGGCTGGCGTCACAAAACACGGAATGAAACCACCCTTCTGCTTCCTCTTTGGCCAACATGAGCAGCAGGGTCTGTAATGTGGTGGGGTTTGTGCCACTCTGATCAGCTCCGTCACTCCCAGAAGGGAATTAGGATTGTTCCCTAAATTGATTTAGTAGTGGCAGCCGGGGTGTGTGTGTGGTGTCAGCTGTAACAGGAGAGGGCAATTTTTAATTAATCTGATAATTATGGGCAATATTTTTTTTAGGGTATTTTGGTTCTAGTGTGTTAACTATTGCCATAGGAATTGCGAGGAGCACAAAATATGTTACGTTGGCTTTTATCAAATTGTAAGCTTTCCTCATCGTTTATGATTCCTCACTGCCTTCAATACCTAAGCAAGACACCTATAGCGAAGCTTTGGTAATATGCACATTTATTTAAATTTAATCCACAAATAGATTAAAAGGCAGAGGCTTGTGTTTGTGGAACTGAACTTTTCCTTCCTCTCCTCTGCAGGCCTCCCTCCATGTGCAGCCTCAGAATCAGCTCTGGAAGTTTGGGGACAATCTGGAGAAGACTGGGGCAGGGGCAGCATGCAGAGAGGAGAGGGAATAGAAGTGCCCCTGCGCCAGCAGAACTCTCCTGGAGCTGGTTTGGATACAACCCCAGATTGTATTCTCTATCAGTTGACAGCCCAATTTATTATGGATCGCCTCCTTCTGTAGTTTTGTTATTTAAAAGTATGGTTTCGAACTACAAATTTAAGCACCGTATTCTGGGTTGCTTTGCTAGGATTTCCTGTTTTGCCAACTCTTCTGGGTAGGAATCGGAACCGTTTGTGGCTGACGAGGGCCAAATACAAACTTTTTAAAATCTCTACTGGGTTTTGGTATTCCATTTAATGAGAGTTTATAGAATAGCAGCCAACCGCAACTGCAGATACCGCAGGGGAAGAAATGAAACATTGGCATGGGGTGGTTAACTTGTGCTTGGACTGTGCCACTTTAGACTGATTACATTCTACCCCAAACAAAAATCTGCCCCTCATAGAAAGCAGGTGTCAGGAAGAAGGGTTCTAGCCTTGCTTTGTCTCCAACATGGTAGTTTTCTATGTGAGAAATCTTCTTTTTTTTTTCTTTAATTGGTAGAGGACCATTCCATCACATGAGCTCCTACCTGCAGTTATAAAATGGTACAGCTTAGGCACAAGTCTACCACCTCAGGGAGAACTAGACCACAGCTGCCCACACTAAAAACTGTGTAGCCAAGCCTTCTGCAAGCTGATGCTCTCCAGATGTTTTGGACAGCAACGCCCATCCGGAAAGTGCCAGGTTCCCCAAGTTGGGAAAGGCTGCTACCACCTTTGGATTCTGCTGGTAGTGAACTTTGTTCACTGACAGGTAGGTAGCCGTGTTGGTCTGCCATAGTCAAAACAAAATAAAAAATAAAAAAAATTCCTTCCAGTAGCACCTTAGAGACCAACTAAGTTTGTTCTTGGTATGAGCTTTCGTGTGCATGCACACTTCTTCAGATACACTTAAGTGTAGTGAGAGAGTGGGGAGGGGTATTACTCAGAAGGGTGGTGGGAATGGGTGATAGGTGTGGAGCACTGAGGCACGCACAAAGTCGTGAAGACCCTGAGGCCCCATAGCACTCAGAATGAGTAGGGTGATTCATCAAATGTTGCAAACATGTGGATGGTGCCATTATATGGTTAAGTCACTAGGTGGCAGTGGACTTAGTAGTCAGGAGTTTCCTGCTGTTGCTCTGTTCTTGTTGAAGAGAGATTACAATGCCACCCCCCACCCCCGTCTAGCTTCAGGGGCTGATGCGTCTCTAAGCCTTCCACTAAGCCGACTGCAACTCATGTCAGATTCTGCAAAACAGAATTATGGGCCATTTTTGGCTTGTGGTTCTTATGTTGCCCACGCCTGTTGCAGAAAGTCAAAGTGGATGAATTAACTATTTTGGCCAAACACAACCCACCCCACTTATTTGGAAGTCCTGTGGCTGCTACTGTTAAGGGAGGGCTGTTCCTCTATGGAAGAACTATGGCAACTTATTATCAACCTTCCATAGCCTGGCCTTCCTTAAGAAAGCTAAGAGCAGCTTACCTGTGGCTCCAGCCACTGTCCAGACTGAGACCCACTGCTTTGCCTTAACAGTATAATGGCATCGTGCAGCCTCAGGCTTTTCTCCTGATGGCAAGATGGTGGGGAACTTGAACACACACAGGGCTGCTTCAGGAAAGAGCAAGTTATATCAAGCAAGCATTTGAGCTTGGATCGAGAACGGGAAAACAAGCCACTCAAATGTCATGCAGGGGCTCGATTGCTGTATTGTATTATTGCTCAATAAGAAAAGCCACTAGTAGCGTTTTGGGCCTAGCGGTGGCCACGGTTTCCCTGGCCCCCCACTACTCCCCTGGGACCTGGACCAGACAGACATGAGTTTGAACCCCTCACTCATCTGTAAAACTCATGGTATGACCTTGAGCCACTCTCCCTCAGCCCAAACCAGGAGGGCAAAACAGAACAACCCTCCCGTACGCTGTCCTGAGCTCCTTGAAGGAAAAGTGAGGTGCAAATACAATATAGCTAAATGGCTGCAGATGTGCTGACCTTCAAGGCACAAAACTAAGTCACTGTGGTGCTTTGCTGCAGTGCTTTCTGCACCACTGAAGCAGCCATTCAGCTGTAAGGAAAAGGAAGTTGAGGGGTGAGCCCTGAGCCTCCATCCTGCCTTAGCTACCCAGAAAAGGCAGTGCTGATAACCTCACATTCCTTGCCCCCCCTGCAGCTGGAGGGCATCTGCACTGTCTTCTCCCAGAAGGTGAGTGCAGGGATCAATCACAACAGCTGCCCGTCTAGGCCACCCGCAGAGACCTCCAGATTGCCCCTCCCTACTTCCTGTTCTAGGTGGTAGTAGGCAGGGGAGGGAGGTGGTTATCCAATCAGATTTCTCCCAGCTGCTTTGTCCTTGCAGATGCGGCATGGTGCAGTTTGTGCCCTGGTGTCAAAGGAAAAACACTCGGCTAAGTGCATTTAGGGCTTCCACAAATCGTTTTCTAAATCTATTCCCATCACTCTCACTAGATAAAGGGATTTATTAAGGTGCCAGGCAGAAGGAATTCTTCCAAAGGTAAGCAAGCAAAACAGACTTAGGATGAGTGAAATGCCGGACTCAATTGAAAAGATGCTCTTGGGAAAATAAAGTGCCACATCTACAATCAAAGTCCTGGAAATGAGGCAGTTAAATTATTCTATATTTACGTATTTATATCATCTATTAAATATATCATTGCCCAAATGAATAGGGAAATATATTGTGATTTAAGCAATGGGTGGGGCCGACGGCACAACCCTAGGCTTGTCTATTCAGAAGGAAATCCCGCCAAGTTCGACAGAATTAAGTTTGCAATCCTAGGCACACTTACCTGGGAGCAAGTCCTGTCAAACTCAGGGGACTGAATTTTGAGCAGACAGGCGAATGATTGTGCTATTAATCTCTATCTGTATTAGCCCAAAGCTGCCAGATCTTGCATTATGCATTTATAAATAGATTAGGTTAGATACATATATATATATCTCTATATCGTATATGGGCTCTTAGTAGAGCTGTTTGCTTTTTTTACTGATCTTTGATTTCGCGTTAACCTTGCGGGAGGCACTGACGGCGTCCCCTTTCTTCTGAAGTCTCCAAACGTCCCTCGAGCAGTCAACAGGTTCATAAAACAATTTAACCGGATGGGCGCAGGATTTGTCCTCCTTGGCTTTCTTCAAGTGCATCCGTCCTTTCTGAAGAGAGTGAGGTTTCACATCAGGAGTGTTATAGTAACCGTGTTGGTTTCCTCGGCTGCTGCTGAGGCGAAGAAAAGACGTCAGATTTAAGAGAGAGAGAGCCCAGGAACAAGAGATGCACAATTATAACAGCAACACATTGTACAAAATATTTTGTATTAAGGGTATGAAATAACATACATACAGGCATCTGGGTTTCTTGCTTGATGACATATCTGTAAACTAAAACATACACACTTGTTATTCAGATTGACGTGACATGTGGAAATAGCTTGTTTTTCTTCATTTATTTGCTGACTTATCAAAGTTAGATACATAGACAAATGCAAAAAACAAACAAGATCTTCCTAACAGCAAAGACAACCCAGGTCTCTTTGGTCCTGAGTCTGGCAGTCCCCCAACCTGTGCACATCATCATATAGAGGCCTATAATCAGGAATGTGTGTAGTTTTATGTTAAAATAATAATAATAAATTTATATTCTGCTATTCAAAATTTGCACTGACTGGCTGAACTCTGCAGCTTTTGTCCTGCAACCTGAATCATTACTTAGAAGTTCAATGGGGCTTGCTTCCAAGAATAAAAGCACTTCATTTCATCCTACACTATACAAAAAGAGCAAACATTAGTTATTTTGCACCTGTGATGTTTCCTATTTTGCATAATCTATCCAGGTCTTCCTATTCATGCGGCAGAGTCAAAAAGTTATATGGGGCCTGAAGCTGAAAACTCTTGATTTCTGGAACTCTCTCTCAGCTACTTCTGTGCAGGCATAACCCACATTTGTCCAAAAGTTTATTTGAACCCATGAGAACTAGAAACTCTTTTTTTTTAATTAATTAAAACTGGGATTCTCACAATGGTGAGGACTATTTTCTGTGCTTCCAAGAAATTCTCCCTCCCCCCCTCTCTCTCTCACACACAAACACACACAACCTGACTGTACTCAAAGCTTATATGTTGCAACGGGGGGGGGGGGGGGGAGAAATGGCCAGAAGGAAGATACAAACAGTTTTAACCCACAGTCTCTGTTTAATCCAGTCCTTTGCCTGCCACAAGGTCATGAATTTTAATTTTCTGGCGTGCCTTTAAGATGTGTTGTACAACTAGTCCAATAAAAGATATCACTTTTCTTATTTCAATAACAGCTTTCAGGGCATTTACCTCTGACAAGCTTTTCATTTGCTATTTTGCGTCTCCTGAACAAATTAGCAGTCACGGCTCATTTGCAGCAGTGTGACTATACCAGCAGAAGACACGTGCACCCTCAATTATCACGTTTCCTTGTTTATGCTTGTTTATTGCTACCTTTTTTTTAAAAAAAAAAGGGTGTGTGTGTGTCTGATGCTCAAGAAGAAATTTGAGCTGTGAACTGACATTTTTTCAGAGACTCAATGGAGGTATGATAAGAGTTATCATTGCCTGCAGGTACACACGCTCATTTTCAGTCCCACAGTTGTCTCTGATTAAACAGACTTTTCTCATATTTGAAGCACTACCTTTTTTTAACCAGAAACCATGATTGGAGCTTAGATGGCTTTCTAAGATGGCTGGACAAATTCATGGAGGATAAAGCTATCAATGTCTGCAAGTCATGATTGCTATATGCCACCTTCAGGTTCAGAGCACATGCCTCTGAATACCAGTTGCTGCAGATCATGAACTGGATAGGGCCATTGCCCTCATGTCCTGTTTGTGGGCTTCCCAGGGGCATCTGGTTGGCCACTGTGGGCAAGGGCAGCCCAAGGCATTTTGCCGCCTGAGGTGAAAGGCAAGATGGTGCCTCCCTGCATTCCATGTACCAAAGCTGATTGGCTGGTATAGTCACACTGCTGCAAATGAGCCGTGACTGCTAATTTGTTCAGGAGACGCAAAATAGCAAATGAAAAGCTTGTCAGAGGTAAATGCCTTGTTTTTGGTCTAATCTTACTTCATCACCAGGACAGCATCCTCCACTGCACCTGAATACACCCGACTTAGCTTAAGGTTTCAGGGCAGACCCACACCTCATTGCTGCTGTCAATCCTTCATCATCTGCCGCCTGAGGCACCACTTTTCCTAATGGCAGGGCCGGCCCTGAATGTGGAAAACATGATGCTAAGCTACATAGGCATTTGGTCTGATCCAGCAGGATGCTTCTTATGAGATGGGGGGGTGGGGGGGGAGAGAATGAACGTATACACATAGGCAACAATAGCTCTATCTTGAATTGCAACCCAAGGATGAAAGGTGTACTTTCAAAGGCTAAGGAGTAAACCCTACACAAATCTGCAGTGGAGTCCCTAAGATGGCGCCTTGTACGCCTCTTTCCAGCAACTCTTGCAGCCAAGCTGGTGCCCAAAGTATAGCTTCGTTTTCCTTCGGACCACATCAGCAAAGCTGAGGGGGGGGGTCTTGTCATCTGGGCAGCGGTTTGACCCCCGGAAGCACACTCCATTGTTTCTCGAGACAGATGCCAAACTGAACAAACAATATAGCAGAAATGGCCACCGCAACCCCTGCTCCACTAGAACAAGCGCTTGGATCAACCTCCCCCCCTCCCCCAGTGCACCCTAGATGCTGTGGACTACAATTCCCATCAGTTCCGCTTCCTGTTCAAGTCTAATGAAAGAACACCCCCCCCCCCAATTTTTTGCCTACCACGTATTCATGGACATCGCTGTAGCTGCCCACGATCTGCTGATTCTGGTAGTACTCCAATTGCTTTTCTGCCAGATCCACCCGCTGCAGGAGATTCTCAATGAAACGCTGGAGCCTGGCCTTGCCGCGAAGCTCCTTCTCAGCAGCTTCCTCCAGGAAGTGATTAAACGTAACAACTTCTCTGAAATGACAAAAGTGCAGCTCTGCTGGAATTTGGAAGAACACTGGTGTTTCCTCCTTATTGCTAGAGAGCAGCAGGAAAGAACGGACGGATGCTACTTTTTAACTTAGGGACACTCTTGCCTGTGCTATGAATATATTCAGTGCCAGGTGCCCTGCTGACCTTCTCAGAACCACTTGCACATAGCCAAATAAGCAAACAACACTGGTGCTGGGGAGCATACTTTAGAGAGGACAGCCTTCTGTTTGAAGGGCTGTCTGGTTTAAAGATAAAGGCCTTGAAATTGCCATGAACAGTAAGCAACTGGGCCAGAGACCGAGCAGACACACAAGTGCATCTGGTCTCAGTCTTACACATGGTGAAACTTACCATGTTTTTATTTCAGTTAAAGTCATTGTTTCTAAATACGCACCCATACAGATATATTGACATATGTAAATATCTGTTCTTTTGAGTGTGAGAAGCATTTCCTTTGGCGGGGGGCGATGAATAAGTGATCACCTTAATGCTTCTAGAAATAACAATAAATTGAAGGGCCTTTTCAGACAATAAAAAGCTTATTTATTTTGTGCCACAATAATTTGCCCCGTTTGAAAATGGGAAATACAACCTCCGGCACCTGAGAGGCATCTAAGCCGGCACTGAGAGTTTTCCCATTCCAGAGGGATGGGAATGGGAATTGCTTTTCCTGCTGAATTTTGTGGAATCTGAATGCTTAAATGTGCACGGAAAGTCTCCTTGGGACGCAGGCATTCCTCTAGAATGGGGCCTTTGATTATTATTTCTTGAAGTGAGAGACGGTTTCAAAGGATTTTATGATGACATTATGCAGTTGTGTGGAGTGTGAGCATCATTAGCAACAGCTGAACCAAATAAGAGGTGCAACAATGAGAACCCAATTAATCAACAAAATTCATTCCAAGTGTTCAGCAATATCTTGATTCCTCTTTTAGAGAATTAGCAGGAGGTTCAGCAACAAAATCTAGCTGAAGTTAATAAGCATTCCCACTAGAATGCAAAACTGAACGAAAACCCCATTATGTCTTGAAGAACATAACCAAGAACGTACTCAAGCCACCTTTGCACTGTACATTTAAAGCACTATGATACCACTTGAAACACTCATGGATTCCCCCAAAGTATTCTGGGAGCTGTAGGCTGTTATAGATACTGAGAGCTGTTAGGAGACTCCTATTCGCCTCCCAGAGTTGTAATTCTCATGAGTCGTTTAACAATCAGGGGCGTCGCTGGGGGGGCGGTACGCCCTGGGTGACAGGGGAGGGTGGGGGTGACAAGTGACAGGTGGGGATGACAAGCGGCGGCCCCTCCCCCCACTCCCACGTGCCACCACTCCCTCCGTCACCCCGGGAGCAGCAGTGCACGGCCGAGCGAGCACCCCGTCCGTGCAGCGCTGCTGCTCCCGGGGGGACCGGCGGTGCGTGGGGAGTGGCAGGAGGGGCCGCTGCTTGTCACCCCCATGCGCCGCTGCTCGCTCCGTCGCCCCGGGAGCAGCAGCGCACGGTGTGTGCGGTGCTGCTGCTCCCGGGGCAACGGAACGAACGGCGGCACGTGGGGTGACAAGCAGCGGCCCCTCCCACCACTCCCACGCGCCGCCGCTCCCTGCGTCATCTGGGAGCAGCAGCGCATGGACCGGCTCCAGCCAGTGGCGAAAAAAGCCGCTGAAAGAGGGGGCTTTCCCCCTTTCAGCGGCTTTTTTCGCCGCTCCGCTCCATGAGCAGTACCCGCAGGGAAAGGACAGGGGCGGGCCAGCGAGGGGAATGACACCCCCCTCACTGGCCCAACCCCTCTCCTTTCCCTGGGACAGCTCCGCTCACGGAGTGCAGCGGGAGAGGGGCGGGCCAGCTGGCCCGGGCGGAGGCGTCGCTCCGTGCACATGCGTCATGACGTCATGTGCACGGAGCAACACCCTGCCCCCATGGGTGCCGCTTGGCTTACCGCCCCCGGCAGCCCAGCAGCTAGCTACGCCCCTGTTAACAATCAATCCCTCTTCCTAGGGAACTCTGGAAACTGTAGTTCTGGGAAGGGAACAGGGGTTCCTAACAACTCTCAGTACCTTTAACATACTACAGTTCCCAAAATTCTTTGCGGGGAAGACTGCTTAAAGTGGTATCACAGTGCTTTAAATGTGGGAATGCGGCCTCAGTATGGTAGAAGAGATGCCTCTGAAACACTGTTTTCCTTTTTAAAAGGGGGCTGGTGATTGATTGATTGATTGGTTGGTTGGTTGATGTGCTTGTCTCTGTGTTAATACTGATCTTTGCAGCGATATGTGGAAGAAAAAGTGAAAACTGACCTTCTGTTCTGTAGCAATCCCAGAAGGTGTGCACAGACACCCAAGAGACCAATTTGCTTGGGGCAGAACTGACTTCTCTGTACCCTCACTGGGCAAATACCTAGTAAATATGCCAGTTGTTCAAAAACAACCAAGCCATGCATACACAACTGAATGTGTGACTCTTTTTTCCTGCCTTTCTCCCTCCTGACCTGTGTTGAACAGTAATCTCTCCCAAGACTGGGAATGTATTTTACTGACTGTAAGCCGCTTTGAGAGTGGCTGAGCGAGTGGTGGGGAAACGGCATATGAATACAATAACAGTGATAATTATTATTATTTATCTATCCAAAGGCCCACATATGTTGCTGCCACAATATAAAGGGCTTCACTAGCATTCCCATTTGTTGCCATTCTTCGTTCTTATCTCAGCTGCGCTCTATCTTAGGTTGTTGGTTTCAACTCCCTCTTGCTCTTTTCAAGGCCTGTGACAAAAGAAGAACGTGGCTCCAGCCTTATGCAATGCATTCTGGGATGCCGTATCCATACAACAAGCTGTTAGAAGCGGAGGTGCATGGGTTTTGGATTCTCCATGGGTTTCCTCACAGAGGGCAGTCCCAAAACACCAGCGCGGTGCTCGGCAAGCACAAGGCAGGCAACCAAAGGCCAAAAGGGAATAAATAACCTTCATAGTACACAGTTTGCTCAGCTTCATGAGTGTGCAGCATTCCCTGAGAAGAGAAACATATCGACTTCTTCTGTTGTCCCCTGCAGGACTTTGTATGAAAAACAAGGCCATTCTTTAACATGTTAAGTGTGGGGAGCCTATGGCCCTCCTGACGTTCTTGGACTACAATTTCCATCATTCCTGACAGTTGGCCATGCTGACTAGGCCTGATGGGAATTGGAGCCCAGCAACATCTGAAGACCCACATCTTCAATTGAGGCAAACTGAGAAGTAGATGGAGAACTCCAATATAAGATTAAAAAATCATGTTGGCTCTAGGCGTGCATGGAAGCTCATTCTGGGTGGTTGTTTGCTAGCTGTTTCTAAGAATTTTTCATGATGCTATATAATATATCTTACGTTGTACCCTGCACTGGTATTGGTACTAATGGAGAGCAAGCTAAGAATTTTTAAAATGAATAAAGAACACCCCCTAAAAAAAGGAAACTAATACAGATTTTTAAGCTTTAGTTGGCATAACAAGTATTAGAAACGCGAATCATTTTACTTTCCAAGCAAAAAGCTCCCTAACCTGTTTTTCTGCAATTTGTAAGGAAGGCTTATCCACTCTGAAGAGACACCTGTGAATTCCATCCACTTTGGCCAAAAGAGGGGGAATTTGTGGACATTTTTAGATCCCCCCATTATAGTGAATGGGGCACACACAGCTTCGCTTTATAGAGTGGCTCAGAGCATGAAGCATAAATCAAAGCAGAGAGAGCACAGTGTGACTTGGAAGTATATTGGGATTTTAAAAATAGCACAGGTATCTTGGAGACCATGAACGTCCCTAGAACTGCAGCCTAACTTACTAGTTGGCACGTTTAGGAATGCTGCTTTAAATGTCTGAGCTATAGGCCTAGCTAATTTTAACAACAGCAGCACCGTACATTTAATTTGAAAATATTAAGGTATTTTGAACTGCTTGAAGGGTGTCTAAGAATGCTAACCGAGACCGCAATCTTTCAACCATTTTCTCCATATTCCTTCTACTGGTGTTGATGAGGAACATCAGAGAGTGGGCAATCTGAGGACTGCAGTCTTAAGTAGTTCACATATAAATAATGTATCGGCAATTACTACATTTTTAATGAATGCAACATGAAAGTATTTTTAGATGAGCTGGAACTGCCAAAATATCTTTGGTATCTGCTATGAAAGCCAGCAAGAAACCAGATTGTGACTCCTTCCAAGAGACGATCCCATCAAATGCTGTTTGCACCACTTACTTTCCAATGAACTGAGGAAGGGGAGAGGGTAGAGTACTTGGAAACAAGGCATTTATGTCTTTACCTCCCGTTCTGAAGCTAAAGCACATAGCCTTATTCACAGAGTAGCACCTTCCTGTATAAGTAATCTTACCGGATGCCATGAGTGCATAAATGTCTTTACCCTTATTGCATGGTTTGTTTAAAAGATCCATCTAATAAATTTGGATTGCTTGGATGATGCATGAATTAGTATGCCCTGATGCATGCCTTCTTTGCATCTAAAATCAATGGGTCCATGCTTCAAGGCAGAAATTGTATGCTTTCTAAAGAAGCTAGGTGCCCACTGTGTTGTGGGCCGGCTAGAAATGCCGCATTTGACCTCCTAGGCCTGAGGTTCCCCCTCCCTGTCCTCCTTCTCCCCATCCTCTCACTTACTCTTCCTTCCTGTGAAGCTCCTCCTCTGACTCCGTAAGCCGCTGCTTCAGCACCGCGATCATCTCAACCGCCACGTCCACTTGCCTGTTGAGGGCCCTCTCCCGCCTCTGGACTTCCTGCTTCTTCTGAGAAAGCTGCACAAAAGCTGCCCGAACCTCCAAGAGCTCGGCCGTCTTTTGGGACAGCTCTTTGGTAAGCTTGTCGATCCTCTTCTCGATCGTTTTGTCCACCGCCTCCACCATCCGGTTGAACTTCTCTCTCACGTGGGCCTCGAACGAGGCTTTCGAGTCACTTGTCGCCAACCCTGGCTTAGAAATCGGCTCGTCGACGGATTCCCCTGACGTGTAATTTGACCCCAGAGACGCAGGCCTTTCCGCTTCCGCCTCCAGCGGCTTCCTGTTCTTGGTGTTCTCCCGGGCCGTGTCGCAGAAATTGAGATAGGACGTCTTTGGTTTCATGACACCGGTGCCGTCGCCAAGCATCCCTGGCGTCAGGGGCTCGGAAGAAGAGATCAGGTCTGCATCTCTGAGGGAAGAAAAGAGGTTGCATTTTGTCAGAAGGCTCCGATCTTCGTAACTGTGGCTGTATTCCAGATGGGCTCTCAAGGAGGACAGGGTTCTGAATCTGGTGCGGTCCCCACATCGTGGGCAACGGAACGGCATGCAGACGCTGACATTTTCAAACGACTCCTGCCAGGGGTATCTGCTTTCTTCAAAAGCGTTCTGTTGCATTACTTTCCAGATCCTAAAAGAAAGAGAATCGTAGAATCTGGAAGGGACCCTCAGCATCATCTAGTCCACCCCCCTGCATTGTACCAGGTTTCTTAGCCTCCACTCCCATCGTTCAGTCCGGACACTGAGGTCCAGCTCTGAGGGCCTTCTGCCAGTTCCTTCACTGCAAGAAGTAAGGTTACAGGGAACCAGACAGAGGGCCTTCTTAGTAGTGGTGCCCACCCTGTGGAACGCCCTCCCACCAGATGTCAAGGAAATAAAGAACTATCAGATGTTTAGAAGACATCTGAAGCCAGCCCTGTTTAAGGAAGTTTTTAATGTTTGATGCTTTACCATGTTTTTAATATTCTGTTGGGAGTCACCCAGAGTGGCTGGAGAACCTAGCCAGATGGGTGGGGTATAAATATATTATTTTTATTATTAGGTCTGCATCCCAATACAGCTGTAAGTCAAAGGGTTTGGAACTCTACATGGAACATTTCTGAATTCTGTGTCTAGGAAATTCCCATTTCAGGGGAGAAAACAGAAGAAGCTGCCTTCTACCATTGGTCCATTCCAGCTCAGTATAAACTCATGTCCAACAGGTAGATCGTGATCTACCGGTAGATCACTGGACATCTGCGGTAGATCACTGGTAGATCATTGGCTCCCCCCCAAAGAAGCTCCCTTTTAAAAAGCCCAACATTTTAGCTCCTTCCTAAAAAAAAAGCTCAAGAACTTTGACCTGAACCCCCCAAAAGGGGGTAGATCACTGCCAGTTTTTAACTCTGTGAGTAGATTGCAGTCTCTTGGGAGTTGGCCACCCCTGGACTATACTGTGCCATCCGGCAGCAGTTTTGGGCAGACCTCTTTCCCAGCCCTCCATTTAAACAGGGATTGAGCATGCCTCCTTCTGCATGCAAAGCACATGCTCTGCAACTGAGCTAGAAGGAATCAGTTATGCAGATCCATGATATTTGCATACATTTATTTTCTCTCCCTAGCTGAAGTCAGCGCTAAGATTTGAGCTAATTTTCAGGATTTGGGGGCTAGAATGAGGCTTGAGAAAGAGAAGGGAGTGCAGGAAGAGACAATGGTAGTGGTGGAATCAGCACAGCACAGTGGGAGCACATCTGCTGGGCACGCAGAACGTCCCAGACTCAACTGCTGGTTACAAGCATCTCGGGAAGCAGCACTGGAGCATCACCTAAGAGGCATCTGCTGCTCAAAGTAGAGAAGATTGAACCAGATGGACTCAGGCCCAGTTCAATGTACACTTACTTACAGTAAGCTTCATCAAGCTCATTGGGACTTACTTCTGAGTAAACGTGCATAGGTTTGAGCTGCAATTGCATAACTCAGTGTAAAGTGCTCTCAAGAGAGAGTAGGTTCTTTATAGAGCTAAGCACCCTGAAGGAGCTCAAGAAATGTTAGGGAGCAAGAGAAGAAACTTCTGAGACTCCTGGAAATTCCTTGCAGCACCTTCCTGCATTTTGGAGCCTTTCTCCATTAAAATACATGGTACCCTTAATTTTTTTTCCAAAAGGGAAATAGCAGCCCAGAGCCTTGGATGAACATAACAGCAGCAATTTCATGCTAGGCAACTTGGTCACATGGCAGTGTGCATTCATAGACCTTCAGCTGTCGGCGTGTTTCCGGGATGTGGGCATGACTCACTTAAAGTTAAGCACTTTTCAAGCCTCATTGATTTTGGTGGGAGAGTTAAGCATCTGCTTAATGCTTCCACTTTGCTGTGCTCTTTACTGGTGTACTGTGCTGATTTGTCATAGGTGAGGAGGAAGGACCTTAGCTCAGTGGGACAGAACAACTGTCTTGGATTCAGAAGGTCGCAGGTTGGATCCCTGGTGTCTCCTCTATGAAACCATGTCAGAGTAGACAACAGCAAGCTAGATGGACTGATTGACTCAATATAAGGCAGCTTCCGATATCCTGACATACCCATAGAAATAAATGGGACTGAAAGGTGCTTAACTTTGGACGGCACCATTTACTTGCTCGTGCATTTCTGCAAACACAAACCAAGCCTTGTGTGGGACAGGCAAATCAAGCTCGGTGTCAAAATAGGTTTGGGAAATTAAACTGGTCACCTTCAGATTTCAGCCCAGCAGCACGAAGTCATCGAAAATCTGATTTGCAAGTCATTTTGAGGCCTCCTCCACATCAAAACCACAAACCCTGTTCATTAAATACTCATAATTATCGAGTACCTAGAAAACTAGGGCTTGCAAGGGATGCTGGAGAATTTTGGGAAAAGATAAAATCCTATATTTACAAATCTTCCTCGCAAGCTTGCTTTCTATTGGATGTGTCCTTTCTTAAGCATTGTGATATTGATATATCTGGGTCAAAGGATGAAGCTTTCTATATTAGTCAAGTTGGGCAACAGACAGCAAAATATTCCATTCCTTCTCCTCCTTATCTTTGGCAAATCAACACCGCACACCACAGCACAGAGCACACACCAAGGTGAAAGGAAGCTGAGCGCCGGCAATCTGCAGATTGGGGGGGGGGGGGGTGGAGAGAGAGAGAGAGAGAGAGATGTGGGAAGCCGGATGTGCGCGCGTGTGCTTTACAGTTAAGATCAAAAGGGATGCTGGCATTGGAAACAGGGGGGAGAGGACGGCAGAGATGCAGCCTGATACAGAGGAGCGGGTGGGAAGAAGGGGACCCGCATCTGTGGAGGACGGAGAAGCGTTGGCCACTATGCAGAAAGATGTCTGCAGCGAAGCGGGTTTGCTGAAAGCCACAGCCAGCGCGGTTCCTGCACGATTTGGGGGGGGGGGGGTTTGCAGCCTGGCAGGGCGCCTGGCCGGGGATACCTGCCTGCCTGCCCGCCTGCTTGCCTCTCTCTGGCCCAGGTCTCCAATGCATCTTGAGCCACTTGCATCAGGGTCCTTCCCGGCCCCCTTGCGCTCTCCTCCCCACCCCCAGTGCGCCCCCGGCTCTCCCCGGGCTCCAGGCTGTGGCGCAGAGCGCAGCGCTTACCTGACTTGTTGCTGTGGCGGCGGCGGCGGCGGCGGCGGCGGCTGCCAGCGGTGCTGATGCTGCGGGGAAAAGCCGTTTTCAGCAAAGCCGTAAATCACGCCGAAGCCGGCGCGGTCACACCCCTCGCCCACTCATTCACACCCACCGAGGAGGATGGCGAGGCGAGAGGCCTGCCTGGGTAGAGGCTGGAGAGCAGCGCAGAGATCCACGGGGAGAAAGGGAGGGAGGGATCCTGAAATATCCCACTGGAGGAGGAAGGGAGAGGAAAGCAAATGGAGGGGACGGGACGCTGATGAGAGGAGATCGTCTGCCTTGGTTATTTCCCCCTCAAAAGGTGGAGTAAAAGGGACTAGGATCACAGGAGAAGCTTATGCATGTCACTTCTAAGTCCTGCTGTGCTCAGTAATGAGTTTAGGATCATTTTAATTTTAATTTTTTGTTTTATCCTACTAAATTTCTATATCGCCTGCCATACGAGGACCACAAGGCAGTTTACAATGTAAAAACGTAACATTACATAACATGGCAACAAATAGAAAACAAGACCCCCCCTCTGTGCGTGTACATGCACACAGTTTAAAAGGCCTTAGATTGTTTAATTAGCAGCCTAAATTACTTAATGCACTCTGCTCATGCTCAGTGGCCCTTTCATCTCTTATGGATTCGTAATTCCCAAGGTTTGAGCCTTGGCACTGAAACCCAAAACCCAGGGATGAGCTGGGCCCTCTTCCATATTAAGGCCTGGGGCTGGAACATTTGTAGCTCTGCTCCCAGTGCAGTTCACTCAGTGGCCGCTCGGGTACATGCTCAGGGTTATCAAGCAGATAGGAATTTTAAAACACTTTGTAAACTTAAGTGTTAAAACAGTAATTCTTGACAGTCTTATGGCTGGTATGATGAAATTCCGAAAGCAAGATATCGGTGCTAATGTGAGCAAGAGAAAGGGTCTATAAAACTTTGGGCGCTGAAAATGCCACAGAATATATTTAACACGATCATACGACTCAGCTATTCTCTGTGTCAGCCTATGGAACAACCTTTCTGCTGTGGCACCACCTGGCCTAAGGATTTGCCTCACTGCAGAAGTCTACCAGCACATGAATCTTTCCACTAGACTATGATAATAATAATAATAATAATAAAAGTATTTTTAGTTCTTGAAAGCTCATTTGCTGCTTTTAATGCAGGTCCATTATTTATATTGTTGCTTTATTGCTGCTCATTTTTTGTTTTTGTTTTTAAGAGAATTTTGTTATTGTTCTAAACATTTTCAATCATTGCTTTCTTGAACTTCCTAGGATGTCACCTTGATCTTTTAATGGAAAAGCATTCTGCAAATAAAATAACTTGCCAATAAAACAGAGTGGATGCTGTTGTCAAAATTACCTTTAACAGCAGTCAGGATTCAGACACGGAGGAGAGGAAAGCTGGTCCCAGACCCGAGTGGCTGTTGTCAGCTGCCGAGGTGTGGGCCCCAAGACCCAAAACAGCATGAAGCTGGGAGCTTTTAGAGCAGTCTTCCTCAACCTGGTGCCCTCTTCCAGATGTTTTGGCAGGTGAGAGATGTAGTCTAAAATATTTGGAAGGCTCCAGGTTGGGGAAGCCTGATTTAGAGTCCAAGATCCTTGGACCCAGGGGTAGTTCTACCAGAGCAAAATATCCTCAAGGAAATTTCTTTTAAAGCGGAGCTTTTTATTGTTTAATAAAGTAGATGAAAGGCAGAGAGCATTTCTCCCTAAACTGGCACAGAGGGCAATATCAGCAAGATAATCAATTTTGTAGTTTTAATTATTTAAGTAACATGTGCTTTGACAGAAACGTGCCCAGGTATGTTCTGAAGCAGTCACTTTGGGTTTTTAGTTGTGCCACTCAGTGGACTACCCAGCCATAACAAGTAATCAATAGTATTAGCTGGCATTAAGGTGTTTGTGGTAACTGACTTTTGTAGTTATTGTCAACAGGCTGCAAAGCCAGTTTTCTCCCCCTCTCCTTCAAAACCACTGTGTGTTATTACAATATTCACAAGCTGATTTATATTTCGGTCTGGTAACTGAAAAGTGCTCAAGTATATCTGGTTGTGAACTCTTTTACACTCCATTGTATTATTATGTAGCAATTGTTTGTTTACCTATTTTGTATTTATGGTTTTGGGAATAATTGGATTAGAGTTACCTAAGCAATATAAAAATGTATTTATGTATGTGCTCCAAAACTGTATGCTACCTTACATCAGAAAATGGGAGAGAGAACTATTGAAAAGTTTTTTTTAAGAGTGGTGTAGTATATATCTTGTGAGTAACCTATATAGGCTGCATACCTTGGCTGAAAAACAGGAAGATGCTGATAAAGGGGCCTTTGATGTGATTAAGGTTACCTCCACTAAATGATTCACCAGAAAACCACATCAAAGGAAGGGGTTTGGACTGCATCTTAGAACTTATTCTAATCTCTCAAGTGTAGGGAGCTATGAGCCATCTTTCAGATGAATCACCTCAGTGTACTGCTGATAAGGCAAAGAAATAAATAATAGGTTGGACATCTAATAAGGTACTGATTAACTCTTTATTCACATCTCTGAAAAAAAGAATAAGATCAAAATAGCTGGTTTGCTGTATTGTGGTTAGAGTGTCCGATTAGCACCTGGGAGAAACCAGGGTTCAAATCTCCCACGGAGGGGGGATGTGCTTTTAACCAGCTGCTTTCATGTGAATCAAGCAGAATTACAGAAAGCAAGCTAGTGGTGGCTAAATTCAGCTGCTGCCAATAGGCAAATGTCCTAGGCCAGGCCTGTGCGAAGATGGAGGCAAAACCAGCTGGGAACAGGGTCATAGCAAGGTAAATTGGTACCCGGGGGCAAAAAATTTTTTGTCACCCCTGGGAATCACAAAGTTCGAGGTCAGAAAGCAGAGAGAGAAACTGCTGCATCTATACAATTGGTTGTATAAATTTAAAACACCTTCCTGAGCTCTATCTGTTAAATTTGGATTGTGTGTGAGTAGATGCTTGCTGATACACACATACACACACACACACATTCCTGTGCATGGAATATGTCTAGCAGTCATTCTTAGCATGGTCTGAGCGGTTTTCTGGTGCTCTTTCAGGTGATTCCAGAGACCATGGTGAAGACAATAGTGAATATTGCTGGAGAGTTTATTTGATGTTTCCACTGCATGCTGAAGAGGCTATCCACTTGGCAGTTTTGCATTTGGAAGTTCAACTGAATACCAGCTTGACTTTTCAGCAGCACAAATTGCCATAATGGACAGTTCTCTCCCACAGCAGAAAATTGGGGGGGGGGCAGCTGTCTAATTTTTTTTAAGCCTTCAATCACCTTCCCATGTGATAGCCACAAGGAGAAAATGCAATGATCCACAACAGGCAAACCAACCAGAAGGAAACAAAAGTTTCAAAATTGCTGCTCTGATGCGTTCATTTTTTTTCACTATACTTTCCCTCTCAAAATAGTTCCAATGAAGGCAAGAATCGGCTTGAATAACTACAGGTGGGAATATACTTGTATGTGTTCGGATCCATCCTGTCATTCAAAGCTGTTTGGCTAAACGTGGCCCTTTTTTATATAAAAGGAGAGGGAAATGTTGTGGATTTGCATTAATTGTTTATATACCTATAAAAGCTCATACAGTATGTCGCAATTTTCAAGCCAATTTACTAAATGGAGATGGGGATGGGGGGGCGACAGAGGAAGAAGCAGCCTTTTCTGAATTATTTCTGTTGTCAAGACAACAAAAATGTAGCACACAGAAAGAGCATTATTAATCTAGTGGCGTTATGTCGGTTCAAGTACATCAGCAGCATTCAGTCTTTCTTTGCCGTCTAGGAATAACAATGACTTCTCATAGGTAACTGTTTGCCACAGAAAACCTGCTTTGTTACTGGCATTTAATATCCTTTTTAACAACAGCAACAAAATTAGTAATGGGGTGGGGGGTGGGTGCCAAGAACAAGCCATTTATGAAGACCTTGTTTAAATGTTTTGTTACTTCTTTGGCATATTTACCAAGCAGTACTAGATTTGGGATATAGAAAAGCTTGCTACGGTTGATGGAGGCTGTGGTTGAGGAAAGAGCACAGAACACCCTCAAAACAGAACTGGCGATGCAGAGTAGCTACCCGCCCCTCAATGCTCCCCTTTTACTTGCATTCTCAACCATTTAAAAGTAATTTTCAACCCACCTACCCCCAGCTGAATCGGGAGAGATCTCAGCTGCTCGGGTTAACCTTGAGAATGGAGCTGCAAGTGTAAACAAACAAACAAACATTTTCCTCCACTAGATGGTTCCACATACTACATCCTGGTCTTTCTGACTAGATTCACGCAGCTCAATATATTGTGTGGTGTTTGTAAAGAGTTCATAGTCGCTGAGTTGTATCTGGTGAAGTCATACTGGGAGCAGACCCATCAAAGTCAGTGGACATCAGGACAAATTGCACCTGCTGGTTTTGGTGGGTCTCCTCTAAATATGGCGGTGTTGACTAGGCAACGCACCAGGCTGTTCTCCGCAGAGCAACCCCCATCTGTTACTGTCAAACAATCTGTTCTAGCTCTTCTCAATGTCCAGTCCCCCCCTTGTCGTTTGACCTCAGTGGTTTGCACCCTATCCTATCGAGCAATAGAAAATAAAATTGGTCTATCATCTATGCAACTGCCCTTCAAATGTTTGATAATAGTTGACCTCTTAGTCAAAGGTCATTTGGAAAGCCAAAGCCTTGACCTGGCTATGAAAACAAACTCCTCTTCTTAAAGCTTGGGGCCATGATGAAAAGGCCCTGCTTCTCACAGAGGCAAGTCTGGCCTCCATGAGATAACATTTCAGTGCAGGGCCTGATTTGATTTGATATTGTTTGGATACTGTCATTATATGGGCTGGACCCGAGGTGGCCATGGACTTAGGGAGGAGTCAGCAGTTTCTTCTCTTCTGTTCTTGTTTAAGAAAGATGGTAAAGTTCTTGTTAAGGTTCCTGGCTGCTGTGTCCTCTAAGCCCACCATGTTTCCTGGTATAATCACGACCCAGGCCCTTTAGCCTGTGATCATATACACATTTACCTAAGATTAAGTCCCATTGAGCTCAGTAGGAACTACATCTGAGTAGACATGGATATGGTTGTACTGTTACAGTTTTATCCTGCATTTGATTACAGGTTCAGTGCTCATCATCTCCAGGTCGGGCTGGGAGAAACCCTTGAGAGTGGCTGCCAGTCAGTGTAGACAATACAGAGCTGGATGGGCCAATGGTCTGACTCCGAAAGTTTCATATATTCTGACAATTTAGGTCCAGAAATAATTTGGCTGCTTGGAATTCATTTTTTACATAGCACTCATTCTGGAGATGAGGTTCTAATATCCTGTGATAAATGTGGCATGTTGTCATTAGTACTAGCAGTTGGGATTGTCAACTTTCCCCCCTAGAAGGGTACCTGTGCTGTTAACGGCTGCAAAACAGCAGGAAATTCAGCAGGGGAGTTTTCTTCACCGCTGCATCTGCATACCACAAAATGCTCCACCTACTGAATTTATACATGTCATACAATAATAAAAAAGCAGAAAAGTCTTACCAGTATTATTATTATTTGTACCACACTGTAGCTTGCGTAAAACCTTGGCTATCCACAGAACCTTTCCTTTGTTGTATTTTCCTTGTATCAGCCAAGAGATAAAGCTCACAGCCTGACAGATCCATTAATCTTATTTTTTTCCTTTGATCATGTTACGATTTTGCCTATTTCTTTTACCAGTAAGTCTAATTTAAGACCCATACCATTGTTTAAGCTTAAACAGCAGCTTCACTTTCCAGATAGCTAGTAATGATAAATGCAATGGCCATAATCAAACACAGAGTTGAGTGTGATGAAACTCCTGAATGCATATATAAATTATAACTAAAATGGAATCAAATTTTAAAAACTTCACAAAGTTCCACCGTTCAGTTCACCCAGAAATTATAGAAACTACTTTCAGGTGGGAAGAACAGAGGGACTACTATGTATCAGCTCCAGAAAAGTCACAGGTCCCGTCCCCGTCCCCCGTCCCCCCGTCTCTTTCCTCAGAAGTCCTGCCTTTTTATAAATACAATATTAGGTTAAGGTCTGGTTAACTACAATAACATTTTTATTTTTATAATGCATACTTTTTGCTGTTCTGTTTTGTTTTCTACAAGGGTAGTATTTCTTTTCTTTTCTTTTCTTTTCTTTTCTTTTCTTTTCTTTTCTTTTCTTTTCTTTTCTTTTCTTTTCTTTTGTGTCTTACCTTACTCTGTTCACTTGTAATATTGTACTTTTTATATTTCCATAAAAAATATAAAAAATAATAAATCCTGCCTTTTGATATGAAAGGCTATACGTTTTGCATCAAAGCATATCAATTTAAATTTGATTCGATTTAAGTTTTTTATTATGGTAATTATGTTAGGTTGTAGGTCAGTGGGGAGGGGACTTGAGACCTCTTTCAGATCATGGGCAATGAGATGGACATCCAACACAATACCCTAAAACACACACACACACATCATAGAATCATAGAATTGGAAAGGACCCTGAGGGTCATCTAGTCCAACCCCCTGCAATGCAGGAATCTCAACTAAAGCATCCATGACAGATGGCCATCCAACCTCTGCCTAAAAACCTCCAAGAAAGGAGAGTCCTCCACCTCCCAAGGGAGTCCGTTGCACTGTCAAACAGCTCTTAACTGTGTCTTCAGCTCTGCTGTTTGCTTTGCTGGTGCAACTTTTTAATGCTGCAGAGCTGGCTGAGACTGAGTGGCATTAGTGCTCAATATTAAGAGTACATGCAACCAAGGATAAAAGTTAGGCCAAGGGAACAGGAAGCTTCCTCTGCAGCGAATAAAAACTTCCATTCTTTCCCGTGAAATCAGGACCATATGCATAAAGATCATGGTAGACAGAATCAAAACAACTGAAGGGCAGGAGGGTGGAATTTACTTCTGTCTAGGCAGGGGTCAATTAGAGGTCCACACATACAACTTATATCTGACTTAAGCCTCCGAAAAGCTTAAAGAAAATCTAAAAAGTGGTGTGTGAGCCTTGCATTGATTCTCTGCACTGGGATACATTTCACCCAATTACCCACCGAACAATATTTCTTTTTGACAGCCTGTTCCTGTATCTCCCCCTGCCATACACACCCTGCACGCAAACTTGCAGTCTTCAGGCAGTTCTCTGATTCCAACAGGATGGCTAGTGTAAGATTTATAGCACTGCAACCCCAAAAACCTCAACAAAGCAACAAAATTCTGTGTTGGTGAGAAGTTACTTGCGGATAAATACATGCAGGATTGATCTCTTACAGTGCAATCTCTACACCAGTAGCCTTCAACATATTCATAACCAAAATCTACCATTAACACAAGCATGCAACTGAGGGACTCGTTTATTTTCTCTCTTTTTAACCATGTGGTGAGTGAAAGAAATCTAAGGCACTACCTGCCAGTGGGTCTGGACTCACCAACTGGAGACCAAAATTCTATGTGTCCGCTCAAAAGCAAGCCCCATTCAGATCAGTGGGAATTATTCCTGACTAAGTGGGTGCAGGATTTCAGCCTGGCAAAGCAATGCAAAGAGGGCCCAGGGAGGCAGGGGTAGCCGGCCCTCTGTGCAGCATCTGAAGCCTTACTGGCTCCTGCTGGCTGGGATGGGTGTCAGAGGGTTCTCTCTCTCTCTCTCTCTCTCTCTCTCTCTCTCTCTCTCTGATGGCACAGCAGAGGAGCCCAGGTTTCACCCCTTACCAGGAAAAGGATCAACTCAGGATCTAGTGGAAAGTCTTATTATGGTTTAATGCGGAGCAATGGTTCCTGAAGAAACTGGATACGAAGCTGATATGTTCGATGAGAGGATAACTATTGCTGACAATTTATTAATAATAATAATAATAATGAGAAAACTCCCTTTTGACTTTTTCTGTAAAAAGAAAACTGAATTAATCCATTTCAGTCGGAAGATTGGGGAAATACTGCCTAATGGAAAGTAGATCAGTTGAGTGTCGTTTTAGAGTGAATAGTTTCTTTTATGTAACTGTTTCTCTTTATCCCTTTGATTTTATTTTTATTTAGATGAGTTTCTTTTATTTCATTCAAGTATGAAAAAGCTTTAATATAATTTTATTTTTTTTAAAAAGAGGATCCAGTGCATTCATGGTCAGCCTTGTTCCTCCTCCTCAGAGCCAGCCTGAGATGCTTTGCCACTGTAGGCGAAAAACTCTGATACCACCCGTCCTCACAATGTGTCCACCTCCCTGCCCCTGCTGTCACACCTCTGCTGCCACCAGCCCTGCCACCACAACTGCACGCTTACCTGCAGCTGTGGCTACACTTCCACCACAAGGGCGCAGCTGGCGCAGTGGTGAGGGCAATGGTGCTGTGGCCTCATTTTGGGTTCATACGCTGCCAACTATTGGCAGAAGCACCCCACCGACATTGCCCAATGAAGAGACACTTCTGCCTCATCCTAATTCCCTCCAGAAATGTGGATTTTAAGGGCTTAAGGTTGCACTGTTAGCCACCACCAGTTTTTCAGCACTCGTTCCTCTTTATTTATTTACTTCCATTGATGAATGGCTTCTGATAAAACGCCTCTAAACAATTGTGCCAAATATTTTTGCTTCTACACTTTTAGGCATTTGCATGCAATCAACTGGGTCCCTTTAGGCAGTTACAATGGAAAATCAATAAAATAATCATCCATAGCACTGAAAGCAGTCGATATACGAAAGCAACACCATGCAAGTTTAGAAGAAAAAATATACAAGTACAGGTACTATACACGTACCCAAGCGTTTGCCCTCACAGTGCAACGCAAACGCATCCTGGAGTGGTGGTTTTCATTAGCATTCCTTTTTCTGGTATCTGCTTTGCTGCCGTTTGATCTGATTCACTCTTACAGTTTCATGTGAAAATATGTCCTGGGAAAACATCAGCAGACGCTGTCAACTGGCATCTCTCCTTTTAATGTGCAGAGCAAATTCCTTTCCAAAAAAGGTTCAAAGAGCTGGAAATGCATTCCTGCTTAGAAAGGCGTAGTGATGCAATTAAATATTAAAGACTTCAAATACCATTAAAAAACACCCACAACACTAAAAGCAGGAGGTGATTCCCCCTCCCCTCCACAAATCTGACTTGAGTTCAAGTGAACTCCACATTTCAGCCAGTTAATTGAACAGGAATTTCTGAAGAAATCTTTGTTCTGATCAGGGACGGTCATTTTGCTTCTTCTCTGTCCCTCGCTCTCCAGCGAGGATACTGGAGCGCAGAATTTTCTGCTCCGCAATCAAGTTCGTATGTCACCAGATTCATTTCCACAATAAACAGAGATGTTTGGGCAGCTAGCCTTTGTGTATTTTGCAGTGTGCCAGGTAAAAAAAGGGGAGAAGGTGGGTGGATGGGGGGACACAGAAATTCAAAGGAAGACACATTTGATTAGTCACATCTGGCTACTCATGAGACTTGGGAGATTAAGAACTCTATATACCCAATGGTCTGCTGGTTTGGCACTATTTCCTCCTGTATTTCCTTACAACTCAAAGCTTGTTGCCTTTGCTGTAATCTAGGCTCCCTTGAGAACCAATGGGGAGAAAAACAAAACAAAAAGATTGCATCAAAATGTGCTTTGCTATCATAGCTGCGTCTTCATAATGGATTATTAACCCCCGCAGCCACAAACCAGTTAGGCATTGGGATTTAATCCTAATTCTGACAGGGCACAGGCAGAGTGACATGAGCTGGCAGGCATACTTTAGCATCCTGTTCAATGTAAATACAGAAGTTTTGTCCCTTTGGGGGTGAAGTCAAACTGTTGGAAGTTGCCGTGCCTGCTGTGGCTGTGGAGACCAATGCGGGATAGACATGTTTTGTTGCAGCTGGGGCAGGTGAAAGCGTCTGGCTGTGCTGCTGTAGATGCACCATGGCTTTTCTTCTCTCTACACTCCTCTCAGCGGTCATTCCTCCTCTGGTCACTGCTTTGGTTGCACAACCTGACTGCCTGCAGTCTCTGGGCACTGTGGTCATGTGCAACGGATTCCCACACGTGGGGGTTGACGATGTTGCGTGCCTCCATCTCATGTTTGTAGACATCTTTGGAACACAGAGTTGGTCTACCAATGGGCCTGGTGACTGAGGCCAGCTCCACCCTACAAAATAACTGTGTCAATCCCATTTTTCAAACCAGGGAGTGGAGAGGGAACAAATGATGAGCACTCTTGCTCTGGGAACCTGATGCATGGGAGTGAATTTGCTGCTTGGCGGGACTGTCTGCTGTCACTTGCACACAGGAAAACGTTATTATGCTCATATCCAGCTTGATTATACTGGTAGTGTGGAAACTCAGAAATATCTGGGGTAGGGAAATTTAACCCCCAGGCCCTTTCCCCCCCTCCCCCTTTCTGGATTTCCAGTCTCTTCTTCTTCCCTCTATAAGTGTGCACTGGGAGAGAGAGGAATCTCTCTATCAAGAAGCATAGAAGGAAGGAGAAAGAAGAGGCTGTCTCCCCAGAAACAGGTGGGAGGACAATGTCACACACCTCGGCCAGAATCCTTAGGGATACAGGGTACCTGCTGGGGGTGGACTTCTCTCCCCTTTAAATCGTCCCATTATAAAAATGAGGGATACAAAAAGTGCTAGATGCCTCAGAAACAAAAGAGACTTCATTGTAAGTACCATTCTGATGATCATGAACAGAAAGGATGATTACAACCAGCTAGTTAGACTAAACTAGCCTCTGCTGGTTTGGGCCCATAATAAAGAGTTGGGGGTGGGCTTAAATCTGTAGTTAGAACCTCTACGCCTCCCAGTATATGACCCATGAACAGTGCCGTAGCTACGGGGGAACTAGTCAGGTTTTTTTTTTGCCCTGGGTGAAGCCTCCAGATGGGCGCCATTGAGGCTCTCAGACTGTGTGCGTGTGAACGCAAATGTGTGTAGAAGGGTGTAGGGGTGTCAAACTTTGTCTTTGACCTGGGTGAAATAAAGCCTAGTTTCGCTCCTGCTGCCAATATCAATCAAGAATGCTGTCTCATCATGTCTGCTATCTGTGCTCTGAGCCAATACCACAAGGGAAAATATACCGGTATTATCTTTGGTGATTGCCCCTCGGCTTCACAGTTCTGCTCCTCTGATTCATCAAAAGCAGAATGTGGGCATCTACTAAAAGTGGTGTAAATCACCTTTGCTCGGATTGGGTTTGGGTGGCTGGAGATTAGGGAGGAGCAGAGATATGAACGCCTGGGGATTGGGAAGATTCAGTGGATGGGCGGGGGAACGAATAGGTGGGGAAGAAACAAGGGGAAGGCAGTGGTTTCCTCACCTATTTTTCAATTTTTTCCCAGGCTTTCACATCTGTAGAAGAATAAGGCAACAAGCGGGATTAATATTTTGTAATTGGACTTTTAAACATTAATATTGTTATCCACCCTGGGCCATTGAGACAATGCTTAATATTTTGTAATTGGAGTTTTTAAAATTAATATTGTTATCCACCCTAGGCCCTTGAGACAATGCTTAATATTTTGTAATTGGACTTTTAAAAAATTAATATTGTTATCCACCCTGGGCCCTTGACATGATGCAGGTTATACAGTAAATAATAAGTAATTATCTAACTTATAAAATATACATTATCAATTGGGGCAGGTGTGAGGAGAATGAACAAGGATTTTCAAATGTTTTTGTTTTGTTGTTGTTGTTGTTTTTGCTCTTATGCGTGCAGATCACTGGGGTTGCCAGCTCCTGAACACTGGTTACTTCAGCAGCTCCAGCGCAGGAAAATATTATGCATTAAAAGCAGTAGTTTGGAGGGAAGAGCAGGAGACTCTTCTCCCATAGGGCAAGCACAGAGACATCATTAAAGTAACTGGTGATGTATCTGCGTTCAGAATGAGTAAACGCAAACCACAGATTGTAAATAAGACTAACATTTGGGCATCAATATCGCAGCAAGTGTTTTTATTATGCAGAAAACAAGATGTCCAGAAATGCCATTCTTAAAAAATGCCAGTTATTTTTATGATTCAGAAATCCATCTACTTGGACTAAAGTATTATTGGCTTACAGTGCAATCAGTAAACCCACACTGAATTCAATGGGAGTTATCCACAGGTCAGGTGAGGCTGCAATCATGTACCCCACTTAATGGTAAACACCATTGAACTAAGTGAGATGTACTTTTCAGTAGACATGCATACAACTGCACCATGAATGTCTGCTTAATGAAGGCCTGGCATTGCATGTTCACTTTGGGGGTGTATTTTGTCTCGTTATGGCATTCCCACTACACAAATGTGCAAAGCATCGTATTATGCCTTCATTCACAACACACATCAGTTTATAGAAGCAGCAAAAGAACAGTCCTGTGGCATTTTAATAAAGCAGGAAGCAAAAACAAAATACAAAAAAAACCTGGAGTTTTTCAGCAACAAAATAAACGGCTGTAAATTTTAATACCGGTTTTCACTATACTGTTCCTATCTTCTGACAGCTTCTCAACAGCTTCCAGATAAATGTACCCTGGGGAAAATACAAAGCAATGAAAGTTTGCCTGATTGAGTACTGATGGATTAATAATGAGAAAATAAATTTCCATGTACATATGGCTGTCGTTACAATTTAAAAAATTCTTTAGTAATGATTTATTACTCTCTTTTGACAAATTTTTGATAACGCCCACAGAGTTATGCTTGTCTATTTCTGCTCTCTCCGTGTTTCATCTTTCCCATAAAAAAGGGCTGGTCTTTTTGCGTCCAATCCTCAAGAGGCTGAAATTAGTTTTCTGGAGCAGTCATAAGAACCCAGAAGTGTCCTACAGGATGAGACCTGAGGCCTATCCAGTCCAGCTTCCTGCTTCTTCTAGTGGCCAATTACCGGTAGATGCCTCTGGGAAGCGCACAAGCAGAACGTGGGGCAACTGCCCTCTCCCGCCATTGTTCCCCAATGTCTTTTATTCAGAGGCATTACACCTCCCATCATAGAGAAAGAGGTGTTTGTTGGCGTTTGAGAGACAGCGCCTGCTGTAGCTGCAGAGATCTTGGGTGAGCAAGCCTGGCAGGCCCAAGTTGCCCTGCCCTCACATGAGAGCGGGCGGACTGGCGAGGCCCCCTAGATTTAGAGGCCCTAGGCTTCAGGCTTCAGCCTACTTAGCCTATACATAAATCCAGCACTGAAGCCTGGGCAGTGTGTATCGAGGTCCCTCACCATAACGACTAGTAGACATCCCCTCTTAAAGCCATTGAAGATTGTTGCCATCACAGTACCGTATATAGATTTGTTGCCCTACAAATATATATATATATATATTTGACTGCTCTGTTTAACTGAGGAGAGAGGTGAGAAGACTGTTGCAAATTATGGTGTGTCTCCCCCCCCCCCCATCCTGCTTTATAGGTGTAAAGGTCCCTTAACCCGTAAGAGAAAACCTTTTGGGAATGGCACATGCAGAAAGAGAGGAGTGAAATCCATCCATCCATTTGTCCAAAAATAGCAGATCAAGAATAAATATTTGCTTTCCTTTTTATTGTATCGCCATCTGCCGGCCATTCCTTGAAACTACAGGTTGGGATTTAATCAGTGCCAGATTTATGTATAGGCTAAATAGGCTGAAGCCTAGGGCCTCTAAATCTAGGGGGCCTCGCCAGCCCTCCCGCTCCCCAAGACTTCATGTGAGGGCAGGACAACTTGGGCCTCTAAATCTAGGGGGCCTCGCCAGCCTGCCCGCTCTCCAGTGCCGCAGTCTCCCCTCTCCCAAAATTGTAAACCCAAGACTTCATGCAAGGGCAGGGCAACTCAGGCCCAGCAACTATTAGACTCAGGGCTACCCAGTGGGGCCCAATTTGAAGCAGTGGGGCGCAACTTGATTTTTTTTTTGTAGGGCCCCAGTTCACACCCAAAGTCTGCAAAATCTTATAGATATAAATAAAACCCATCTAGATTGCCTTGGTGCAGGGGCCCCCTTAGGAGCGGCCCGTGGGGCCCAAGTTGGCCCAATTGCTCCAATTGCCTTAAGGTCAGCCCTGATGAGACTGTGTAGGGGTTGGACTGACAAGCCCTGCACCTTCTAGGTCCCTGATGTCACCATTGAGAGTACAGACTCAATGACTTGTTATGGAAATAAAGGGGGCACTTATTGGAAATCAGTTTTGTCACCTCTTCCCCCCAAACCCTGAGACAATGAGCCCAGCCACCTTTTATTCACAGTTGCATAAGCACTACACTACAGCATGGCCTGCACCCAATGTTGTTTTTGTACAATCTTGTTTGTCCTCAGTAACCAAAATTATATTATCAACGTATACAAGCAGAAAAGTTGTTTTCCTTCATTTGCAAGGAATCATACAAAACAAAGTCGCACTAATAAACTAAAAATGCTTTTGCAGTTGATCAAAACTATCCAGCAATATCAAGTTATAGGAAAACTGGTGCTATTAACAGTAATCCTTCTGGTTGGTTAATTGGTTTAGCAACTTCCAGGCACATGATGTGTGATGCTAATTATTTCCCCCAAGAGTTAAATGAGCTATGAGATTCAGGTGAGGGTCAGATGACTTGTCAATCCCAGCAGGTATGTAAGAGGGTCAGATGACTTGTCAATCCCAGCAGGTATATAAGAGGACGACGCGGCCTGCCCAGGCCTAGCCCATCACTTTCCCATACGTTGTCGCCCACAGAGCGCAACTATGCTCAAATTGACAAAGAGGCATGTGCCATTCCCTCTGATCTGGGAAGCTGTGCTCCTGGAGAGAAGTCCCAGGCAGTACTAGCCTAGCTGAAGGCAGCCTTGTATAGCTTTTTAATGTGTGATGTTTTATTATGATTTTATATATGTTATGCAGAAAGAGGCCCTGTGGATAGAGTACACATGTTCCACGGGGCCTCTTTTTAAGACTCACCCTGTATAAGCCGCCCAGAGTGGCTGGGGCAACCCAGTCAGGTGTATGAGGAATACATAATAAAAATTATGATGATTAGAGGTAGCAGTGGCACAGGCACCGGCACGGCAGCTACTTTGTGGTGCTGGTTGGAGCAGGCACCCCCAAATTCGGCCCTCCAGCTATTTTGGAACTACAATTTCCATCATCCTTGACCACTGGTCCTGTTAGCTAGGGATGGTGGGAGTTGTAGTCCCAAAACAGCTGGAGGGCCGAGTTTGGGGTGCTTGGGTTGGAGGAAGAACATTTTGCACATGCTCCGGGGCGCCCTCTCTTCTTTGTTTCCCACAACCTATTTCAGTCAAGAGAGCTGAATGTGAACGAACAGGGGTCCTGTCTACGGAGGTCAATGCTGGCTATAAAGCAAAGCGGGGTCCGTTAGCTGAACAGAGCGAGCGCGGCCTTCTGACGAGGAGCTGAGGCCGAGGCGGGACGAGGAGGAGGAGGCGGAGGAAAAGGCGGGCCCCGCGCTGCCGTTGGGCCGGAGCAGCGGAGAAGGAGGCGGAGCGGGAAGTTTGAACTGCGGCGGCTCTGAGGAGGAGGCGGCGGCCATAGCCGAGGCGGGAAGGGCGATGAGGCGGTGCCGGGCAGGCCGTGCTGCCGACGAGCAGCAGGTGAAGGAGGGACAGGTGAGCAGCCGGTGCCGTTTCCCCCCGCCTTTTTCCGGGGGGGGGGTGCGGAGAGAAAAGGCGCGTTGTTGTTTCGGAGGTCTGTCTCTCTTTCTCTCTCCTTCCCGTCCCCGCCGCCTCCTTGCATGCTGTATCAAGTAAATAGTAAGCAGGGGGGGGGGGAGAGAAGAAGGCGACATGGATTCCCGCCCCCTCCCCTCCTTCGTCTCCTTTCCTGGCAGCGGCCGGCTAAAGCGCCAGGAGAAGGCAGGGACCCGGCGCCCACCGCCCTTTTAGCCCCAAGGAGCTAAACATTTGGAAACGGACTAGGGATGAGGTATTAAAGTTCAACACTCCCGGCTTTGGAGACTCTCTCGGATTTTGGCTTCGGGTGGGTTTTCTTCAAGCACCCCCCCCCCCCACACTTTTTGCCACCTTTCAGTGGTGTAGCGGAGCAGGGACGGGGAAGGGATGAAGGGCTGCAGCCGGCCCAGTGTCCGCCAAATAAAGGAAAGCCCCCTCCGTTTAGACCGACCAGAATGCCACCCAATAGCGAGCAGTTCCATCGTTTTACTCTTAGGCAGGCTGCAGCTTAAGCAAAGCTGCCTTACTTAGTGCTGAAGCTCTCATCGATGAAAAGAAAGCCACCTTCGTTTGCACGGGTACAGTGTAGTCTTAGAAGGGTTGTCAGGAAGGGCACCTGCCCTTCAGAATTTACTGCACCCGATTATTCCTCGATGGATCCCTTGAGCCATGGCATAGCCTCCCTGTGTGATGCTGGCTCTCTAGTTTTAGGACTCTGGTCACCCCTTGGACTCTAGCCAGGCCTTTTGGGCTGAGAGTCTTAACGCAGCCAACGGGCAGTGGGCAAATTGCCTTTTAGAGAAGTATGTTCCCTCATGGTCTGTCTTCTCCAGGATCCTTGGAACGTAGACTGAAAATGTCTTTAACCCCATCGCAGAACTGAATATGAAATAAAAATCTACACCTCCTAGTGTAAGGATAAGTTAAGTTGATACCCTACAGATGTTGATGAACTACACTAGTTCCCACCATACTTTACTATTGGCTAAGGAAGCTGGGGGCTGTTGAGGGTTGTAGTTCCTGTCATCTGTTATTACTGATCTAGCTAACTTTATTCCCCTCCAATAAATCATAAGTCTGTTATTTGAGGTTTATCTGACAACTCCATTGTGTTTTGGTGTTTAGGATGGCAGCATTCAAGAAAAAATTGACTTTGAAACGAGAATGCGAGAAGGAATTTTTAAGCTGCTTGCTGTGAGCACACAAAAGGACCAAATATTGCATGCAGTTAAGAATCTGATGGTTTGCAATGCTCGCATCCTTGCCTACAGGACAGAATTACAGAAACAGACAGGAGAATCAACCATGAAGAGAACCACAGTGCGGTCAGTAGTAATCTCAAGAGTTTTCTTGCAAGCATTCCCCATTAATCACTCATTATTACAGTAATGGCCTGTACTTCAGCATAGGGTAACTACCCACCAACCAATGTTCTTCAAACATTGGGTTTTTAATGAAAGTATTACTGACTTAATTGCTGTGATGCAACAGATGCCAACAAATGTTTCTGCTGCTGAAGTTGAAAGACAGGTGCAACTTCTGCAAGCAGCAGATGATTGGTGTGGCCTTAGTCTCATTCAGGGACTAAGAACAGTTTCAGCTGCTGCTCTTGGTGGGAAGAAAAATTGGAGGGTTGAAAGAGCAGAGAATTCTTATGAAAGAGATCCAGGAGTCATGGAGATCTTGAGATGGGTCTAGTGACAAGAAACACCATACTGTGTGGGAACCACTTTGGGTTTGGAGGAGTGACTCCCACATGGCTAGGATAACCTGGTCCCCTACATCAGCTTCTAATGAAGAAACACAGGAAGGAGCAGGTCATAAAGTGTAAATTTTCTGTAAGCAATGGGAACCAGCTCTGCAACCCTCAGAAGCAAAGTATTCTCAGGGCAGGTGTGACCTTTAAAATGTTTTGAGCCTTACAGTTACATTTCTTATCTAAAGATGCCATATCAAATGTTAGATGACACAGAAAAGCTTGAGCATATATTTACAATATCTTCACTGTAATTCCCCCCCCCCACAATAAAATAAAATAAAATGATTAATTGGTGCCATCTGCTGGTCAATGTTGATAACTACATCAACCAAGAAAGGAAATAAAATACCGTACCTGTCCTCAGGCCAACTAGAAAAAGATGGTTTAGAATTTTAAAATACTGATTTTAATGATTATTATGCTTCACTGTCATAAGGCCACTTGCTTATTTTTGTATTACATTTTTAATGTATTCATTCATTCATTCATTCATTCATTCATTGCTTTTTACACAAAACTGTCAAAAAGTAACTTAGAAAAACAAAAAATATGAAAACCAAATACATGAACAGAATCTAAAACGCTAATCCACAAATATATATATAAAGGACAGATTCATTCCACTAAAAGGATGAGCACAAAAAAGGAAGTAGTCTGCCAAAAGGAGGACAGGGCACCAATGAATTTCTATACTCGGTGTGGAAAAGGGTGTTTCGCAGCTGGGGCAGGGACAGCCTAGGTTTCTGTGCTAGGCAGCTACCTCCTCTCTGCCTAGCACAGAAACCAAAAGAGGTTGCCACTGATGGCTCAGAGCACTTCATCTTTCCTCCAGCAGCCTATTACAGTCATACCTCGAGTTGTGTACGCTCCGTGTTGCGTACGTTCGACTTACGGACCTCCGCAACCCGGAAGTCCTCACAGAAGCGCAAAACTCGCAAAGCTCCAGGTTTTTTCTCCCCCCCCCCCCGGGCCATTTGTGTTAAGCACGCCTGTGTTACATAGCACGATCCGGAACGGATCACGTGCGTAACACGGGGTACCACTGTACATTTTCTTTCTGGACATCCAGGAGGTGAAGTTTCCTATTTAACATCCCACATAAAAACAAAGGGGTTGGCAGCAGCTGCTCCTTCTACCACCAGCCTGTTGTGTTTTTGTGCTAGACATGCAGCAGACCAAGCACCTGCTTGTCTAGCATACAAACCCAGCAGGCTGATGGCAGAGGAATTGCGTAATCTAGTACTATTCTACTTTGTTTTTATGCTGGACAGGGCATTGTCTCTTGCACGTCTAGTGAAGAGACATAGTGGGTTTATGGCAAAAGGACAGAGTGATCATGCCTCTGCAAAGACTTTTCCTGTGTGTCCAGTACAGAAGCAAAGGAGGAAGTAAATTGTTTTACTTTGTTGCTCTGTCCATCTTGCACCAGTTCCTGTTATGAGTAGAAAGGATGCTTAGAGAAATTTGCCCAAGACACAAGGTATTACAGTAGTTATGTTCAAATGTTATTGAAAGATGGGAAGTTGCAGAAGAGCACAAATGTGGTTTGCCAGATTTGTTTGATTTCAACCAGACTTAGAAGTTCCAGTGGATTTCATATGATAGAGCTATTTTGGATGGGGGGTGTTAATGTGCACAGTTATGAATGTGATACAGTGTTCTAGAAAATGCAAAAAATGTGTCATTTTTTAACCCTAAGTGGCTTATTTTTAATGGGTTGGTTAGAGTTACAATACTTTGATGTGTGGATCCCTCTTGAGCATAATTGAATGTACAATAATCTGACCTCAGACAAATTTATTTTGAAAGAAAATAAGTAGATAGAAATTCATTTCTTTATCTAATTAGAATATTTATTTTGTTTTGTCAGATGTTCAGATTTTGCAGCTAAAGACCGTGAAGCTTGTGGAGGCAGACTTGCCATATCAGGTATTATTATGTTCTGAAAGCCTTCAGTTGGTGTGCTTGAAAATTTGCTGATGCAATATAAATTGCAATGCAGTGTCTTTTCACTGAAAGGCATGCTCTCTGTGTGAAATGGCTAGCCTTGGGTAACTCTGTAACTAAATCCATTTGGAAAGTAAATGCATTCATTGCATTTAAGATAATATTCAAAGCCTTATCACCCTCACTGTGTAACTGTCTTGTACAAAGGATAGGCTTTTACGTTTCCAGCTTCATCACTGGAGGATATAACTGCTTAAGAACCAAGCAGGAGTATATCTCAGGTTTTGAAAATTACTTCTGATGTGGCATAAGCAGTGAAATTACAAGTATTGCATTCTAAATAGTACTTCTATGTCTTGGTCCTAAACTGGCATACTCCAAAAATAAGGCTCATTAATTTAAACAGAATGCAAGGTGCATTTAACTGGCCAGTAGGATCACAGTCTTAGTTTTTTCAAGGTGGTGAGTGGGGAGAGGGGGTCTGTGATGTTCTCTCTTTTAAATTGATCATCCTCACCTATCTGAAGGCCTCCTGTTTTAATGACTTGCCCATTCCCCTTCACTACTGCTTATGCCTTGAATTTGCTCCCCAAACAACTTTATTCATTGAAGCCCTTCCTCAAGGCTCACTTCATCCATGACTCCTTTGGCTTACCTCCTTAGTTCCAAATTCAAAGCCTAAATATATGTATTTGCATCTTCAAAGATTGTTCCAATTATGTTTGCCACATCTTTGATGTAGACACCTGTCCTAGTGTCTAAATCTAGATTGTTAACTCATTTGGGCAGGGACCTTGTTGTTATTTACATAACACCATCATTGTGCATGGCATTTTACTGATTACAGAAGGATAGGTCTCTGCCTCAAGCTTAGGAGGAACTATGAGACTGTGCCAAGGCCATGCACCTGTTCAGCACAGTGGATGGTAGCATTATCAATGCATTCAAGATAGCACATAGGGAGTTCAGACCTTGGGGAGAAAGATGAGCAGTTCCATCTTGGACATACTGAGTTTGAAACAACATAACTTGCAAGTAGAAATATCAGGTGGCTGGGGGTATAGGATTGCAGGGAGAACAGCTCAGGAGGAGAGAAAGAAAGAGCTGGGTGTTATCTCCCTGCAGGGGGCACAGAAAGCCATGGTATTACAGATTTGATGAGGTTTCTCAGGAATAATGTGCAGTGGCAGAAAAGCAGGGATCCAGGAACAGATCCCTGAGGAATCCAAGAACAGATCCCCAACAGAGAGGAAAAGCAAAAGAAGAGCTTCCACCTATGGAAATATTGAAAGAGCTATTAGACTAATCAGAAGAGAATCAGTGAAAGGCCAGATTATGGAGACCCAGGACATAAAAGTGAATTGTGTAGGGGAGAAATAGCAGCAGCAGCAGCAGCAGCAGCAGCACTAATTTTCCAACTTGCCAGGCTAAACTACAAAACCTTTGCCTGTGTGCCAGAATATAATTATATGAAGTGATTAGTTGGTCTGACCAGTAATTTTTTTCTGGTGAAGCTCTGAAGAAAATAACCTTCTGCCTTTATTGAAAATAAATCTATTATTGCCAGCTTTTTATCTGTTTAGTTTAAGTTCTACTTTATTCTTGCCTCAGTGTTGGATTTTGTTACATTAATGTGACTCCAAGAAATGGATAGCCAATTAAACGCTACGAAAGCTTTGAAGCAGAGTCTCATGAGAATACATTGCCAGTGGGATTTATTGCTGAAATAGCAGGCTTCGATAATGTGCACCATAGGCCAAAGAATGTCTGCTTATGAAATTGATTGAGATGTAATCTTCTTTGACACGAAGCTGTTCACTTCTGCCATTCCACATTTCCCTGCATGTTCCAAACTCTTTATGAAGCATCATTTGAAAGCCAAGTTACTTTGATTTTTACTCATGACTGGAAATGAGTGATTCTAATAAATTGCCATTCTAGTTTTAGTAAACAGTGTAAAACATTACATCTCAACTCTTTTTCTGTGATTATTGGATGCTTCTCTTCCTTTTAAAGCCAAGTTTATCCTAATTTTTTCCAAAGGTGTTGGAAAAATATGCAGCTTGTCAGTGTCTCTTAATATCTACCTCTTGTGGTGTTCAAATCATTTTGCTTATTGGTTGGCAACACAAAGGTAAAATATTCCATACAAAATTATCCTGTGATTTCAAAATATAGTGTGGTGCATCTTCCTTGAAGATAGCAGGAGCTGTCATATTCAATGGTCCACATAATTTGGCCTTGGTAGCCAATCAAAATTTGTGGCTGCCACTAATCATGTGCTGATGCTGTGTTAGATTTCAGATCTTCTCCTGTGTCTCTGAAGTGCACCACAACTGTGGCAGCAAACCTCTGACCAAATCCCCCACCTCTTAAGCTGTAAGTGCTGAGCTGTGGAGATGTTTGCAAAGTGGCTAGGCTCTTGTAGCTTTGCAAGCTTCTCTAGAAGAAGAAGAAGAGGAGGAGGAGAAGGAGGAGTTTGGATTTGATATCCCGCTTCATCACTACCCAAAGGAATCTCAAAGCGGCTAACAATCTCCTTTCCCTTCCTCCCCCACAACAAACACTCTGTGAGGTGAGTGAGGCTGAGAGACTTCAGAGAAGTGTGACTAGCCCAAGTTCACCCAGCAGCTGCATGTGGAGGAGCGGGGAATCGAACCCGGTTCACCACATTATGAGTCCACCACTCTTAAACACTATACCACACTGGCTAAAGGAATTCCCACCCACTCCCCTTTTTTTGGAGACTTGGGAGAAGAATGGAAGAATCTTCTTGAGCTCTATCAAAACCGAGCTGAATCTAGCCGAAGCAATGAATGATTTCACTTGTTTTGCAAGCATCCTTGAGACATGGTGGAAGGAGTGGGAGATTCTGTATAAAAGTGCTTTCTTACGCTGAGCTAGCCAAGTGCATTTATGGACTTGTTCTTACAGAATCAGACTGCTGGTTCTTCTAGCCTAGTAGGGCTGTTTACTCTCTGTGGCAGTAGCTCACCAAGCTTTCGGGCAAAGTTCTTCTGCGTCACTGATGCCCATGATCCTTTAGAAGAACCTGGCACACTGTGAAATAACAATCTGTCACCGAGATATTCCCAAGCTAAATCAGCACTATTGACTGAATAATGGACTAACTTAAATAAATAAAAGCTCCCAACTTCCAAGTAAAGTGGTACCTCCCGAATAAATTGGCTCCTGAATGCCGCAAA
Organism: Lacerta agilis; assembly: GCF_009819535.1. Taxonomy (NCBI): domain Eukaryota; kingdom Metazoa; phylum Chordata; class Lepidosauria; order Squamata; family Lacertidae; genus Lacerta; species Lacerta agilis. Next base: position 23,970,372 of record NC_046316.1, on the reverse strand, counting down.
CCCAGAAGTGAGTGTTCCAGTTTGCGAATGTTTTTTGGAGGTCGAGCATCCAACGTGGTTTCCACGGCTTCCGATTGAGTGCAGGAAGCCAATCGGAAGTCATGCCTTGGTTTTCAAACTGTTTCGGGAGTCGAACGGACTCCCAGAATGGATTAAGTTCGAGAACCAAGGTACCACTGTATTTTTAGGTACATTTGGGTAAGATTCTAAAATTTTCTTAACTGAAAATGCCCTTTCAGTTGACGTTCTTGTGAAATTCTGCCAAAGGGAAGCCTCTGATAATTGAACAGTATAATTGATGATTGATTAGGCAGGCTGCTGGATACAGTGTGCTTTACTTTTGCCGCAGATAAGGATTAAAAGAAACAATTCTGAATTTTTGGATTGTATTGGGATAGCATCATGATGTCACCATGTTTAATTTCTCCTGCTTGCTTTTAGATCTCCGAATTCCATTAATGTGGAAAGGCTCTGATCACTTCAGCAGCAGAGACAGTAAGTATGTTTGTTTTGTAAAATGGTTTTGTACAACTAAACAGGAGGGCTCAATCTCTTATTAGTGGCTGAGCAAGAGGGCCTTGTGCAGCATTTACTTCTTACTTGGCATGTAATGTGACCTCGCAATAGACCTAACATAGTTATTTGAAATAGGCTGACTTGAAAGCTATAGTTCTTAAAATATGCAATGCTTGGAAGAGTGTAGAGTGACAGAAGTGTATGATGCTATCACATATTCAGTAGTAGGAGAGCTAAAATATCAGATATGCAGAAAGTAATCCTGCTAGTTGAAACATTGAAATGTATCTAAATGAAACTTTGTCTCCTGTTGGATGGATTATTGACTTGGCTTCGTGCAGGCATGCAGTTTGCTGTGTCATGGAGATTAACTCCTGAGTCTTTTCAAACTGTCTCTTCCCCCACCATCTCCAAAGATTTCACTTTGAATTTCCGTAAGGTCAGAGAGGCTCAGTATGGCAAAATACTCTTATCCTTCATTGTGAATTCGTAATAGTGTGTGTTTTCAAGATTCTTTAATGCGAGTATGTTTTTTTTTTTTTTAAAAAAAGTAGGTTTATCAGAAAAAATAACTTCCATGAGTTTTAAAGAAGCAAAAATAATGTGTTGGTCCAGGTATAAATATTTTTGTTATAGAAACTGCTATATTGTGTAAATTCTTAAAAGTTTACCTTTAAAGGTTCTGCTGAATATATAGATATGGACACTAAAGACAAGATTCAGTGACCTGTTGAATCTTCCCCTCCTTTGCATCTTTCTGCTGCATGCAAAAATTAAATAAATCCCCCCTCGTAAAATTTTCATCTTGTACTGGTCTATCTTTTTTTAATAGAAATAATTTGATATTGTGCGATATTCCTGCCAGGCATATACAGACAACTAAGGAAAAACATTTTCTGTAATATTTACCGTATATTCCAGCGTACAAGGCGACTGGGCGTATAAGACGACCCCCAACTGGGGTATACTCACCCAGCCCGGGCTCCATGGTAGCTGAGGTGGTGGCGGCTGGAGCGGCAGGGAGAGCCTCCCCTCTCGCCGCACAAGAGCCCGTCGCACTCGCTGCCCACGCCTAGCCCAGGCTCCATGGCGGCTGAGGTGGCGGCGGTGGCTGGAGCGGCGGGGAGAGCCTCCCCTCTGGCCGCACAGGAGCCCGTTGCGCTCACCGCCCACACCCAGCCCGGGCTCCATGGTGGCTGAGGTGGCGGTGGCGGCTGGAGCAGCGGGGAGAGCCTCCCCTCTGGCCGCACAGGAGCCCGTCGCGCTTGCCGCCCATGCCCAGCCCGGGCTCCATGGTGGCTGAGGTGGCGGCAGCAGCAGCTGGAGTGGCAGGGAGAGCCTCCCCTCTCACCGCACAGGAGCCCGTCACGCTCCATGGCGGCTGAGGCGGCGCACGCACGCAGCCAGTGGCGGGGCGGAACCCCGTGTCGCATGATGTTGTCGGCGTCGCCTGAAAAACTATACCCACCGTACAAGATGACCCCCGACTTTAGAGAAGATTTTCCGGGATTAAAAAGTCGTCTTGTACGCCGGAATATATGGTAGCTGCTGAAGTGTTTTAGTTTTTGTGTGATTTTTATTGTATTATAATTGTTGTAAACACCTTCAATTCTTTATTTAATTGCAATAAACAATTTAAAAAATAAATAAATATAGCAACACTTTTAAAAGTATTTTTGGATTTTCTTTTTTCAGGAACCCAGCGTTACTCAGTATTTTGCTTACTCAAAGCAGGAACTCAGGTTTTTGATACAGAGTTGCTTATTGTGGATAAAGCAATCACAGATATATGTTTTGAAGGTGCAACCATATTGTAAGTATCTCTGGATCAATGTAGAGTTGCAGGGCCTCACCAAGTTGCAAGTTTAAAAAGAATGAAAGACTCTTCTGAAGACAAAAATCCAAAAACAATTACACAACCCTTCTATTACACCGAAGGCAAAATGGGGAAAGTAGAATATTCAACTTGTCAAATCAAAGGCTTAAAGAAATTGCATTATGAATGCTGCTTGGAATATTTGAAAATGATACATTCTGTGCATTGCTGGAAGACTTGAGGAAATAGAAGGATGGAAAACTGGCCAAAACCAGGACAGGGTCCTGGATGCTATGCCTTCAGGTGATCAAATGTGGGTAACTGACCTGATCTGAACTTGCCATTTGGTGAGGAGCTGCTGGTGCTCTCCCCTCTCTCCACTGTGCTGCTTAGAGCTTGTAGCCTGTGTATATATATGCTTATATACAAGTTTACATGAATATGCACAGGTGTTCAGATGCATCTGTTCAGGGAGGCAAAAAACATTGCAGATACCTACTGAAACTGTCACTCTAGCTGTTAATTAATTCCATTGGTTTAAAAATCCTGATTCAGTGTCCATTGTCTCAGCAAATGACCTTGTACTGAAGCCTGAAAACTTGGGTACACACAATGGGTTTAATTTTTAGACATCTATTCTTGTCCTCTTTAGCTGTACAAAATATTTTTTTTCCTTCGGAGAGCATCAGATTGCTGAATGTGTTCAAAACCACTTGATTTTGTTATTTGCTGATGCTGGTTGAAGGGTTGTCTTTCCCCCCACAAGCCTTCATGAACCCTTTCCCCATTGTGAAAAAGCCACCTGAGGTTAGACGCAGAGTCACCAAAGAGGGTTTCTTTTTCTAGTTGTGATTTCTTCCCCAGAGACGCTTGCTTTCCCCCGGTGCTTATGCCTTTTCTGTGCTAGGCAATTAATTTTTTTATATACCTGGGCATTTTTAACATGTTTTTTTTTTTTTTTTTTATAAGAATTTATTGGCATTTTTCTATAACAAACATATACCCACACCCACACCTACAATAAACAAATGCAAAACAAATAAAACAAATACAAACAATGTCAAGCTTTCTTATTGCATCTTTCTAGAGAAAAAAAAAAATTTCTAATTCCCTATCTTGACTTTTGACTTCCCCTGCCTTTTCACCTTCGAGTTTGTATCCTTAGTCTATTTTATAACCACTTCTCCTACAAAAAAAACATTAACTACAATTGTATAATTACATTCAGTTATATTTTCGACAGTTGCTAAAAATGCATCATCATAATAATACCTCACCATTTAATCTTCTAAGTCCATAAACTTAATCCACTTAAATTCACTTTGCTTATACTCCACCTCATAAATCTTCTCAAATCATTCACATCTAATCTATCTCTTCTATCCTTAAGGTTGCTGCTAGTAACATAAAAACTTGAAATATCTCCTTTCATGTTCAAATAAGAAATATAACAAACAGTTGTTGACAGTATTCACCCTCCAATTTCAATTTACCATATCAGGCTGCTTAAAGTTTTACTTAATGCTTCACCCCACACCCCCTCTGTCCATTATTCTTCTCCTAATGGCATCAGCACTGAACTTCCATATCTCTTCCCTCTCCAAGCGTCCACAGATCCAGGCACAGTCCAAACCTCTCCTTGCCGCGAGTTCAGAGGTGTCCATCTCATCATCTCTCAGCTTCTTCGGTTCTTTGTAACATTCCTTTTCTTCTTGTAAATACCTTAATTCTCTGTCCCTGGCCCCCGAGCTCACACCTCGGGGACTGGATATACGAAATCTTAACGTCGCCTCGGGGCTGCCACCCCCAAAAAGCGAATTTCTTCTCCGAAGTAGCTCATTCATTTCACTCCATCTTTGCATCCATCCTCTCAGCTCTTTGGCAAGGCTTTCTTCCAAAGTATCAAAAGTTTTGTAAGCCTCCTCTGTGGGCAATTGGTTCCATTTCAGACCCCCACACAAGACTTTGACTTTTCTATAAAGCAGTTCCACCTTCAAGGCAGTGAGTCTCTGTTCGTCCGTTAGTCCAGAGTTCAGTGCCAGTTCAAGGACGAAACCCAGCATACTGGCAGAGGAGGAGGAAACGGGTGTCATATTTCTACTCCCCTCTTTGTTCGTCGCCATTTTCCTGAACTGGAGTGCAAATACCGCAACTTTAAAGGGAGATATTTTCCTCTAGTTAACTTCCCAAAAGAAAAGTTTGCCAGTCTCCTGTGTCAATTTTAAATACATTATAACCAATTCTGTAGCAGCAATCAGTCAAATTGGTTAGATTCTTGAGCTCGAAGGGAGGGAGGGCAGGCTGCCATTCTCCTTCCCCCCGGATCGTTCCAAAAACACGATTTCTGATCAAATTCTTTACTCACGACCACCGGGTTCTTTTAGCTCCATTCTTCACAGGTAGAACTTGGACGCTCACCGCGGGCTCTGTCGCCGCATTTGCATCCCGGTTGGGGCATGTCCCCGAAGCCCGGCTCCGTTTGCCCTTCACCCCCACTCCCCCTTTACAGGGGGGGCAAGGGAAGGGTTCAGAGCCTCCGCGGGCGCAGCCGGGGAGCCCAGGGTGCGGGACGCTCTTCCCGCACCCCAACCGGAGCCGCGCGCTGCGGTAGCGCGGCTCCTAACCCCCGGGATGGACAAGGCGCTTCGGACCCGAAGCAGCCTTCGACCACCCGACGATGGCGTCGCCGCCGGAAGTGTTTTATAACAGTTTATAGAATCTGGTTTTGTGGCTCCTCCTCCTGTATTTTGATTTATTGTTTTGTTTTAAATTTCACTCTGGCATGGGAGGCATGCACTGGAGAGTAGCTGAGACATAAAATAAATAAATAAATAAATAGCCGTAATTTTATTTTATTCTAAATTTTGGTTTGACCATTGTACATCTCCTAAAAGCTGTGAAACAATTGTTTCTAGTGAGGAAGCTGGCCCAGCCTTCCAGCTGAAGATCGAAGTCTACAGTTGCTGCTGTACTGAAGAATCTTCAACTATAACAAACACTCCTAAGAAGCTAGTAAAGAAGTTGAAAACCTCAATTGGGAAAGCTGCTGGGAAAAAACTCAGTCCTGTGTTGGATGACAGCAACCCTGAATCCCTGTTGCTTACTGATGCAGCCATAGTGTGAGTGAATTGTTCTTTAATTTAAACCTAGGATTGGGGGGGGGGGTTGGGAGCAGTTGGTCTTTATTTAAAAGTGTATGGGAACAGATTCCATGCCTCTGTACCAAGTGCTAAGAGACTGACATCTTAACAGCTCCTAAAAATCTGAATTTCCTGGGAGTTTCCTTTTCTGCTCCTGCCTGTCCCCTGAGCCACAGGATAAGGCAATTTGGCTACTCTAGTGTAGTGCAGCACATAATGCATCTGGACTGCCTGTCTCTCAGCAGCAGAAGATCCATCTTGGCAATTGTTCAATCAGATCTTTGCAATTGTTTGGTCTGACCTTTCTTCTAGCCTGGGGGGAGTGGTATGTGTAGTTCTATAGCTGCAGTCACCTTCCCAAATTAGAAAAGAGGGAAGTGCCAGGGGCTGCTGGTTTGTCCACACAGGATGCCTGTTTCCATTAGCCAAGACACGTTTTCCCTATATTTGTCTGGGATGTGAGTAAGGGATTGATTTCTGCCAGTTTATCAGAGCTGCTTTCTCACCTCAATCAGAATGTTGGGTTGAGAGGGATGAACACATACTACCTTATGCTAGGTCAAATTATCTGACCATCTAGTCCAATATTGTCTGTTCTTGGCTGGCAGCAGCTCTCTTGGACCTCTAGAAAGAAAGTGTTTCACATTACCTACTACCTGATCCTTTTAAGTGGGAATACCAGGGACAGAACCTAGGAGTTTCTGCATTCAGAACGTGTGCTTTGCCACTAAGCTATGGTTCCCTCCTGCAAAGGATGGAAGAGGAGAGACTAATGAGGCAAAAAACATTGTCGTGGAATAATTTTGATTATTTATACACTGTGTTTCCATCATAAGCTGTGCCCAAATTAGTTTACAATTACATGTAACATTTTTTTGGGGGGAATAGTTTGTTACCAAGCACATCATCAAGTTTCAAATAAGACAAATACTTCAACAAGCAAAGTTACAAAGTTACAAAGACTTTGATTTTGGTCTTTAGCTGTTCTTTTTTGCCCCTTAATATATGTAATCTGCACTTTTAGTGCTGGTATTGCAGCACTTCAAGGTCCACAGCAGCCTGGCTTAAATATAAATCAGAGAACACGGGGTCTCTTCACCAGGCGAGATAGTTCACAGCTGGTTCCCCTGTGTCTCCACCAGAGGAGGCTAAGAGCAGTAAAAGGGAAGTGCAGGGGAGTCTCAGACATTCCAGATACTCATGCTAATATTACTACATCAGGGGTGGAGTGATAGTGTCTCCTTTGTATGCAGAATGTCCCAGGTTCAATCTCTGACAGCTCCAGATAGGGCAGGTAGCTATGAAACCCTGGAGAGCTACTGCCACTCAGTGTAGACAACACTGAATTAGAGGGACCCATTTTCTGACTTGGTATAAGGAAGTCTCCTGTGTTTCCTACACCAGGATAAACTAACGTTATGCCTTTTAGTAGACATCTATTATCCTGATCTATATGTCTGGTATAGTTGTATAATATAGTGAGTTCTCAAGTCTTCAGTGAGTTAGGGACTACCTCTGTATGTGAAGACAGGCTTTAGCAGATTGAGTGGATGAGACCAATAGGGGGTCCAACAGTCAAGAAGGCTGTTTTTGCAAATGCTGTAGAGGGAAGTGAGGGGCAGATGGGGCTCAGCAACCTGGGAAGGTAGCCCATCTAGGAGAAGGAAAACTGATCCTAAACCTCTGTTGCCTTGAGGAATACTTTTAGGAGAAGAAAAGGCTAAGGACTAAACCTTACACAAATTCAGGAAGGAGTCTCTAAGACAGTTGGATAGCATCTTATATGCCTCCCTCCTGCAGCCAAGCTGGTGCCAAATGTATTGCTCCGCTTTCCTTTGGACCACATCAGCAAGACCAAGAGTAGGGTCTTGTCATCTGGGCAGTCCAGGACCCCCATACACACTGTCCAGACATGTACTGTGAAATCTCACTTCGGTGCTGCTATCACAGTTATTTGACTTCACCCCCAGAGGCGCACGCCATTGTCTCTCAAGACAGACGGATGTCAATAACAATAAATAGTTGCAATTGCAGCATCAGATCATGATATGTGATTTTTTTTTGGGGGGGGGTATGACCTAATGAATGAAAGCATTTGTATGCTGAATGAGTAGCGTTAATGATATGCAAAATGTTTTCAAATTTAGGAAAAGTGGGTCAAATGAATCAGCTGATTAGACTTGGATGTATCTCATTAAAGGAATATTCTGGAACACACTTTTTTGTAACAGGAATAACTGAGCAACTTACATATATGCTGCAGATGGTATTGTTAGTAAGTCTGGTTGAGGTTTTGCATCAAATGTGCTGATAAGAACAGGCTGCCATTCTACTGAAGACAGAGCCAGGAAAAAATCATAAGTTTTAATGTATAGATAACGAAACGCTTTGAAAACATCTTGTAGAAAGAGCTTTGGAAGTACAAAATATTCTAATGCGAGCAAGTGTGGTTGGCTAGTTTCTGCAAAGATACTTCCATTTAAGGCAATAATTCAAACATTTAGGCAAAACATTGCTAGCAGTGCTAATTAGCTTGTTAAATTTGAAAACTGATAATAATTTGAAAGATGAAGAAATTGGCAACTGATAACAATTTTGGAAATGAGACAATGAAGTTAGCCAAAAAAAGAGAGAATCTCATGTTTTAGACGGAAAAATGTTACTGTGAAACATATTTCAATAGTGAAGTAGTCTGTTTTCTTTGGCAAACCTTGTACTATAAATAGTAAGGATCTCTAACTTGAACATTCAGCACAAAAAGATTTTAATCTGTAAGAAGAAACTCAGCTATTTAAAATGGAACAAAAATGTTCAATTACAGATGGCTTTTATGTGTTTGCCTAGTGATTGAGAATCTTTTGGTTGGAATCCATTTATAACCAGCACCTTGTTTTCAGCTGTTCAAAGATTTTTTCCCTTGATGTGCTAATGGAAATTGTACTGCAATGGTATTTATCCTGTGTAATGAGTGAAACAAATGTAATCATTATCCTATGACAACAACTCTTGGGGTGGGAGGGGGAGACCTTAGAGGTGCAAAAACAGATTACTGAGCTGTTCAGAGGAAGTGGAGCTTTTTCAGCTGTTACCCAAATTATACTGTTGCTAAGACAAACCACAAAGCACTTTAAAACTTAAAGCAGCCTCTTTGTATGGATATCAAATGAGAGGAGGCAATGAAATTTTAATGTTCATTGGGTTAGCAAATATTTGTTGTTGTTTAGTGGTGTCTGACTCTTGGTGACCCCATGGACCAGAGTACGCCAGGCACTCCTGTCTTCCACTGCCTCCCACAGTTTGGTCAGACTCATGTTGGTAGCTTCGAGAACACTGTCCAACCATCTTGTCCTCTGTCGTCCCCTTCTCCTTGTGCCCCCCATCTTTCTCAACATCAGGGTCTTTTCCAGGGAGTCTTCTCTTCACATGAGGTGGCCAAAGTATTGGAGCCTCAGCTTCAAGATCTGTCCATCCAGTGAGCACTCAGGCCTGATTTCCTTAAGAATGGATAGGTTTGATCTTCTTGCAGTCCATGGGACTCTCAAGAGTCTCCTCCGGCACCCTAATTCAAAAGTATCAATTCTTCGGCGATCAGCCTTCTTTATGGTCCAGCTCGCACTTCCATACATCACTACTGGGAAAACCATAGCTTTAACTATACGGACCTTTTTCGGCAAGGTGATGTCTCTGCTTTTTAAGATGCTGTCTAGGTTTGTCATTGCTTTTCTCCCAAGAAGCAGGCATCTTCTAATTTCGTGACTGCTGTCACCATCTGCAGTGATCATGGAACCCAAGAAAGTAAAATCTCTCACTGCCTCCATTTCTTCCCCTTCTATTTGCCAGGAGGTGATGGGACCAGTGGCCATGATCTTAGTTTTTTTGATGTTGAGCTTCAGACCATATTTTGCGCTCTCCTCTTTCACCCTCATTAAAAGGTACTTTAATTCCTCCTCACTTTCTGCCATCAAGGTTGTGTCATCAGCATATCTGAGGTTGTTGATATTTCTTCCTGCAATCCTAATTCCAGTTTGGGATTCATCCAGTCCAGCCTTGATGAATTCTGCATATAAGTTAAATAAGCAGGGAGACAATATACAGCCTTGTCGTACTCCTTTCCCAATTTTGAACCAATCAGTTATTCCATATCCAGTTCTAGCTGTAGCTTCTTGTCCCACATAGAGATTTACCAGGAGACGATAATGTGATCAGGCACTCCCATTTCTTCAAGAACTTGCCATAGTTTGCTGTGGTCGACACAGTCAAAATAATTAGCAAATATAATTACCTAAAATTAGACAATGATAGAAAGGTGATTGCCACCCTGGGCTCCTTTGGGACGAAGGGTGGGGTACACTTCAATTAACAATATTTTAAAATAATAATAGTTAGTTATCTGCAGATACCTGCAAAAGCTGTACATTAACTATGGCTGCCACCTGATATTTGTGAAGTATGTATAGGTGCCAAGGGTCAAACTATTTTATTAAATAGGTTGGTGTTGTGTAGTTATTTTTTGTTTGACAAATAGTGTGTGTGTGTGTGAGTGTGTGGCTGTCTCCTGGGGTGAGGGCTTTAACACTTGCCCTGCTGCAGTCTTGGTCAGAATCTTTCCCATGGCCAGTATTTACAATGGAAGGAAAACTCCCATACCCTCCAACATTTCTCCAATGAAAACAGGGACATCCCATTCCATAATGATAATTTTACTGTTTATACCCCACACATCTTACTGGGTTGTCCCAGGCACTCTGAGCAGCCTCTAACATATATAAAGTCATAATTAAACATAAAAACTTCCCTATACAGGATTGCCTTCAGATGGCTTGGGGGTTGGATAACTCCATACCCTCCAACATTTCTCCAATGAAAATAGGAACATCCTAAGGAAAAGTTGGACATTCTGGGATCAAATCAGAAACCTGGACGGCGTCTCTAAATCAGGGATGTCCCTGGAAAATAGAGATACTTGAAGGGTCTGGACTCCTTTGGGTGTAACCGGGAGCTTTTCTCTCAGTGAACCAGAAGGTGTGAGGCCCCTTGATTCCCACCCTACACCACAGTTCCAGCCTTGATTGCCACCCATCTCTGCCCCCCATCCCTGGACAAGCCAGCTATTGGTTAATCAAAAAACAGATATGCCACACAAATATATGTGCTGAAAGCCATGCCTAGTGTGTTCCTAAAAGGTGAATCCCCTTCAAAGCAAAGTAGGATGAAACCTTGCAGCAGCATATAGGGAGAGCTGGAGTGTATAATGGGCTCAAACAGCAGCCAAAGTGAAAGGAAAAAACAGGTTTCTTGTAAGGCAATCAGTGTTTATAGTTGTAAGAAATACGTTTCTAATTGAAATAGTGGTGGGCCCAGGGGCCTTCAGAAGTTAAAAAAAAAAAAAAAAACTCCATTCCAGAAAGGGGGCTCCCAGTTCACACAATGGAGCAATGTTACTGCATGTATGCACCCAAGTCTAGTGAGCACAGTTTCCAAAATGTACTTTAAATATAATAAGGAGCAAAGATCAAAAATACAGCTGCCTTTGAATTAACTGAACTTTGACATTTTGTGCACAATACTGAAATAAACCTATCTTTACCAGGGGTGCAAAATACAATTTGCTGGCACATACATCTTTGGGGTTGGAGAGTGTCAACAACAATTTCAAGACCCACAGCCTTACTGCTGTGGGAGATGGTAAGTTCAGAGTCAATAAGATAAATGATGTATGAGTAGAATATTCCAACTTGATTTCATAGTACTCAAATGTAGCGATTGTTTTCCTTGCCTCATGTTCTGCCAAACCTTACAAACTGTATGAAGGTAGCTTTTCTCCCTGCTATCTTAACAGCGTTTGGAAGGAAGTAGCACTTTTGATGGATAGTCCCCTCTGCCTCCTGAACTACCTCTTGTAATTCCCCCAAATCTCTGTCCAATGCACATTCACTCAAAACTAAGTCCCACTTTGCTAAGTAGACAGGGTTGCAGTTGGAGGCAAGTGAGTATGAGGTCCAGAACCTGGAACGAGTTGTAAAAGCAGCATTTGTATGGGGCAGACAGAGGCTACCACTAGGAAAGGTGGGATAATTGCCAGTGCCCCCCATGCCACACACCCCGTGTTTTTATATATATAATTCTCCTTGTTTACATGGTGTGTGTGTGGGTGTGTGTGTGTGTGTGTGTGTGTGTTTTTAAATGGCATTTCTAGTCATGTATACTGGATGAAAGCGCCACTAAAAATATAACACACCCATGTGAGTTCTGGTTCACAGTCTTAGAACAATTGTGGACATGCATAACAAATTACTCTGAATTCCTGTACAGCAGAACAGTGCCATTCCAATCTAACACACTTATTAAGCCGCAAAATTCTTCCTTTTTCCCTTCTCTTTTTTTATTGTGGATGCCTAAGTCAACTTCTACATTCAGCAGCTTCTACATTCAGCAGCTGACCAGCAACTCTCTCGAGCTGACTTTTGTATGAGGAGGTGGAAGGAATGAGAATTTGTTTGGTAAATGAAATGTAGATTAGGTGATGATCGCTTAAGATCATGTTGAAGAAACAAGAGGATAAACTGAGGGTGGATTGAGGTGTGCTGTTTTTGTCATGTTGGATGCACTAGGCAATTGACCTTCTCTTTGCTATTTTGGACAATCTTTGTTGTCCAAAGCGGTCTACTGTTGTTTTGTTCTCTAGTCCTGTGCGATGGAGATCTCGTCCTGTAGTGTAATAAATTCAAATGCTGGCTCCAGTCTTTGTTCCATGTCTTGTAATCAACTATTGATAAAAAAATAATTCCTATTGAGTAATGACTAATCTAACAATATGCAATGGTCATGACTTTCTTTTAGAGGAATCTTCTTTTTGGCTTCCATTGTATGGCAGCCTGTGTTGTCGTCTAATTGCCCAACCATACTGCATGACCAAGGATATGATGACTGGATTTCTTAGTCAACAGGTAAATTGTATAATAAATAAATAAATATATATATATATAAATACATAAATGTTACTGGTTGATGTAAACATACGCAAGGTTAAAAATTGAAATGTAATGTTCAGTTTTAGCTAGGCAAACTTGTAATGCATTGTACCAATCTTTTAAGTTGAAGCTGCATTCCCCCCCCCCCCAATAAAATATTGGTTAGAACATGCACAGATACAAAAATTCACCTCAAGAGCTAAAGGTCTCTTGCCTTGCCCTAGGGAACAGTACAACCCTGTAAAATGTTGAAGGCAGCCTTTAACACAAAATGTGAATGAATTTTAGCATAATTTAAAAGAAACACCACAAACACAGGCAATAATATCCCTATAGGAAAAGTGATTATGCTGAAATAAAGCGCAGAAGCAAAAACGGTCCCTGACATACTGGTGTCAGTTGGCAATTGTGTCATTGTTGAGGTTGAGACTGGAAGATTGAAAGGAAAATTTGTTAGCCAGGTGATGCAGTATTATATTCATTAATGTGAAATCCTTTTTTTTTAAAAAATGGGGACTTCTGTGACATGATAACTACAAAGATAAACACTGGGTTGAAAAGAAACAAATCATTAGGGTGTTGCCATAGCTAAGTGTAAATTCCCTTGAATATTACAGCTTCCCATGTGGACTTGATGCTGACCAGTATCACATGCACAGGGTCTTGCTTTGGAGGAATTTATGTGTGAGTTTATGTCAATGAATTGTTACATGCTACATGTGCCACGTTATGTTGGACACAGGTCATTTCCCTTTTCTTCACCATTTCCAATAAACATCACCGTAAGTTTGACACTTGCACATAAAATGTTAGCTCTATATGTGTATCGATGTGCTGTAGATGGAAAAATGTTTTGATACATACTTTTAAAGAAAACATTTACCCATGTTACAGATAAATTCTTGAGGTTGCAAAACTGTTACATGTTTTGAAATCCAATAACAAAAAAACATTTAAAGGGCAGTAACATGCACCTTGATTACTTTTGTAGGGAAGATCAAGGCAGTTAACTAACAAATAGTTTAATGTTAACGAGAGTTAAATAATACTAACTAAAACGCAAAATACTATGTAAAGAAGCTTACAATCATTACAGTGGTCACTATGGAATTACCCTTTCTATAGGCAATGCATAAAAATATAGTTAGCCCCAGAAGCAGCTGTACTCACCCCCTGCACAATTGAATGTATTATTTTCATCATCATCATCATCATCATTATTTTGCAAAGAATCTTGGGAGCCCATGGAGGCTGGGGAAGATAGATTATTCTCTGATCTTAATAATCAGAGCTCTAGTGAATAGAGCAGAAATGTGACTGGCAAATTGAGGAAGGAATATCTGTGACTGTAAAAACAGTGGCCTATTCTCACCCAGAATCAATTTGCTGCCCACCATTATTGGGTAGGCAAGGGCATTTAATCATTTGGGAATCTTAAATATGTCCAATTAATGGATGTTTTATGGGCTTATTTACGGAAGTGTCTGTTCCTTTTATGACTTCTTGTTGCTACAAGTAACATTGTATTTACTGTACTTCCCTCTCTCATGTTTTTATACTAACTTTTTTTTGGGGGGGATATTACTGCTTCTGAAGATCTGTTAATGGAATAAAAGATGTTGCATCTTTATTGCCATTCAGTATTGTCTGTGAAAATTCCTAGTTTTACCTAAATTATTAAGACATAAGCTAATGAGTAATCTCCAGCTGTTAAAATGCAATGTGAATGGATGTTGGGACTTAGATACACAATGCAGAAGAGCAGACTGGATTGATAAATAAATAACATAAAATGGAAATGTGTATATATAATTTATTTACAGAAAGAGGCTGCATCTAGACACATCAAAGAAGTGTTTCAGTTTAAAGTGTTGTAAATTTAAACAGGGAAAACAGGTAGAGAAAAACAGGACTCCACATTGCCATCTGGTGGCACAATGTTATATTGCATATACAACACATATAAATCAATTTTTCTTTACCAGTCAAGCAGAGTCCAGAGAAAGCTAAATCATGTCATTAACAATGGTAGATTTGCATCTAAACAGTTATTTGCATAATTGATACTGTTGAGATCATTACGAAATATCACGAGATGACCAGGTAAGGCTTTGGTGATATTTGCTTTAGCCCTTGTGTGAAAGATTCTTCTCAAATTATTATACGGACAACTCTGCAATCTGAGCAGCTGCGTGGTCTCTTCTTAATGCATATTGTGTACCATTCATTATTCCCCCAAGAAAATGTAGTTTGTTGGGAAGCAAAACTTATGCTAAAAATATTTGCTTTCTTACAGCAAAAGATAGGGAATGTGACTGGATGGAGGAAACTATATTGTGTGCTGAGAGGTGGCAAACTCCTTTGTTATTGTACACCAGAAGAAATAGAAGCTAAAGTGGAGCCAACTTTGACAGTTTCTGTCAACAAGGTAAAATATAACATCTGCTACTCAAGCTAAGTTACATTGCTCCTTTTGTATGTCGTTAAGCTGAACTGGAAATGCTATTTGTGTCTCAGGTGATGGAGTTCCTTCCATGCCAGGTGTGGGAGCTAAGGGTTGCATTGCACGAAAGCTTCAGGGGCACAGTTTCTGAGTCTCTAATTGGAACCTTGGTTACCAATAATTGCAGTTCTTTTTGACAGTTCTTTTTGTGTTTTTTCTGCTACTAATGCAAAGATGCTTTTTAGGTCATTGATATACATATACAAGTTTTGCTTTTTTGATCCATGGGGAGATTGCCCTCTGCCATAAAGGCTCCATATATTCTATATAAATCTGTGGTTCCCAATGTAGGGTGCACACCCCACGGGGGGGGGCAATTTGATTTTTAAGGTCAGCAATTCGAGAATGAGTTATTAACAGTAAATGGCCTTTTAGGCTTCCTCCATGTGAATAGGAGTTCACTTTTGAAATAATAAGAATTATACGTCAGGTGGGGGGGGGGAATCAGGATTTTAGAGATGCTTAGGTGGGGCATGGCCAAAAAAAGGTTGGGAATCACTGATATAAATATATGCAAAAGACAAATGAGGAGGCTTCTCTACTATTTCCATGTCACATATGCTTAAGTACAGAATTTAAAACCTAGTTTTTGGCTTCTTTCTTTTTTCTCATACACCAGTAACCAACAGAATACTGGAAGGCATGATACATATCTATTCATGTGTATCTCGTAGAGATGATTTAGATGGGAATTGCATGAATGGGGCAAACTATATGCTTCCTTCCTGCATTAATTGTGGGAAAGAACTGTGCAGTTGGTTCACTCGTGTGGTTTCTATATCCAACCTGTCCTAAAGTGCTGTAGGAAGAAGTTTCAGGGAAGCAGCACCCATACCACTTCTAGGTAAGTGTGAATGGTAGGACCTGAACACAGCAACTTTCCAGTACTGAGATGGTATAATTGGAAACCTCTGTGCTAGAACATCCTGCCTGTGTGAACCATGTGACGGCAGATAACTAACTGAGCAACATCTTTCAAGATGTTTAATCCAAGGGGCGAATAACTTCCATAAATTTTGCAGAGTACTGGTTGGTCAAACCTATTCACATTTCTTCCACTTTGTTCAATGGGGCTTACTCCCCAGTAAGTGAGTTTAGGATTGCAACCTCAGTCTCCACTTAATTGAAAGACCTGGCATACACTGCCACACCTTAAGTTGTTTGTTTAGTCTCTGAGAGACAAGTGTATTCACTATTTCATAGTCAAAAGTGGGGGCAGTACTGTGTCAAAGGACTGACAGTACATTTAGACCTGCATGTTATGCTGGAGAGAGTTTGTGGGCACTTTAAATAGCATGCTTAATATGCAGTTCCTTGGATACATCCCATCTGTTGCATAATGTATTACCGCTTCAGAAACATACCGACCTATTACTGCTGAAGTTAGCATCTTCCATCACTTAAATAATCAAATGGAGTATAAAATGTCTCTTACTTGAGAATCACTTTTGTTTTATAAATGCATTTGCGGAATAAGATACATAGCAAACACTAAATGAACTTATGTCACTGGGTTGCTTCAAGTTCTAACCTGTCAAATGTAAATCTATTTGACTTAATTTTATACTGGTATCTATGGTTACCTGCATTAATAGGACACAGCATTTATGGATGAATTACTTAATCTCCTATTTTTAGAATGAAAAATTTAAATGAGCAAATTCATCAGATAAGCTACAAACAGCTGTGTTTGTATTTCATACAGCTCCAGTATTTTTTAAAATATACCCCATCAATAATATTTTGCAGATTTTTCAAAGACTTGTCAGCCCTGGAATTCCGCACCTCTACCCCCATGACAATATATGTGACTTACTTTTCCTAGTTACATATTTAATCTTTACTGGTGTGAGCTGACAGACATACCACAGAAAAGGGGATGTGTAGATGTGTGTTTGAAATGAAATGGGATTAAATAAGAACAGAGAAGTCCTCCTGTCTATATAACTACAGTAGTAGGTTTCTTGGCTTTATAAAGAGAAGGGTTTAATGTCTGTCTTCTTATGAAGAAGGTTTATTTTTGTTATTGCAATGGTGAGATAGTTGGATGACATGAATTATCCAAAAAAATGTATGTGGCTGAGATAATTAGGTGACAGTCTTGTTCAATTCAATGTGGTACATTTGATTGCGATCAAAGGGGGATTGGGCACGTGAAACCATTTATGACCTCCCTGGGGTGTAAGCCAGAGCAGTGTGCTTGGAGGTCCTGGCCTGTCCAGATGACAAGACCCACCTCTCAGCTTTACTGATGTGGTCCAAAGGAAAGCAGAGCAATATATTTGGCACCAGCTTGGCTGCAGGAGTTGTCTTTTAAAGGTGTGTTCTTAACGGAATGTGAAGGTCACACTGGCTGCATGAGAGCACTGCCTTTCTGTGAGAATCTTGGATAATGTTTAAATGGCCCAGCTGCATGGGCAAGGTCTGATCATGTTGGCCCAAACCACAAAATCAATGTAAACTCCAGGGTTGGGGTCCATATTTTTTAATTCGGGTATTTCTATTTTAGTCTTCATCTGTGCCACCACACAGCTATTCCCAGAGCAGCTCACAGATCAAAGATTAAAAATATTGTAACCAGAAATACACTAACTAATTGTAAAATAGCAAAACCAGAGCCAAGTAAAAGTAAAAGCTGCTAGTTCAAACAACATCTAAAAAGCCTGCATACATAAAAAGATATTTTACCTGGCACTGAAAGAGCAATAGTAACTGCCAGGCAACATGCCAAGAGAGGCACTCTGAAGATGGAGGCAATGGAGGCCTCATCACTGAAAGGCCCCACCTGCCTTGCCTCCAACAGTAGGGGAACTCACAATGGAACCCTTGGAGAACACCTGGGCAGGTCCAAGTGGGAGCAAACAGTTCTTGTAGTACATTGTAAAGAGCATTATCACAGATGGTGTTCCAGTTGTAAAGGAGCTGGTAATGGAAAATGTGTCCAGGCAGGCAGGGTAACTTCTGTGGGAAAATGTTTTATAGCTTTAAACAACATGTGACCCTCCAAGTGTTGTCGGACTCTAGCATGGGCAATGGTTGGGGATGATAGGAGTTGTAGTTCAGCAGCATCTGGAGGGCCACAGGTCAGCCACTCCTGCTCTAAACAGTGACTGAAATCCAGAGTGCAAACAGAAAGGGGCTTCTCTTTGCAAGAGCTGTCCCCACTCCACTCACATCCTCAAGAGTGGCTTTTCAGGTGATGGAATGAACCGCAGAAGAAATAGATTAAGCAGCAAACTTAACTGTGCAAATGGACTGCCCCCACCCCCCATGCTTCTCTGGATACTACTCAGTTTATGTACCTCTTTGGATTTACTCAGTTTCTCTTGAATAAATCTGTCATTGCAAAATGTAACTGATTGCAATCTCTTGGTTGACAGACCTACTTTTGGAAATCACAGAAAATTTGGTTGCAACAATGCAGTTAGACATGGAGGTGTACTGGACAGTTTAAAGAGCTCCAGTTTCTCCATTGTTGCTGCAATATATGTTTAAAATAGCACTGAAGCCCGTTCAGGAGGTGAAACTGGTCTTGGTGTTCTTAACAAGTACAAGACATGAAGACAGAGTAGTTCAAGGATATGCCAGTGAGTAGATGGGAACATTGTACAGGTTACTTGGGGAAAGTTTGTCAATATGATAATTCAATCAGTTCAGCAACAGATATCACTTTAATTGATACCGAATGATTTCTCTTACTCTCTTAATTTAACTGATATGAAATATGCCTCAATTTTCTGAATCTGAGCAATCTAAAAAGCAATCCTGTTTAGAACCATCCAAATGATGTCTCCTCCTGCCCATTATGAAATATGTTCTAAATATGCTTGCTTTAATGCATACCTTTTAAATTTGAGTTCTTCTTTAAGCAGAATTAATGTCCATATAGCATCACCTTGAAAATTGCAGTCATGGAACTAAATAGTGCCTAGCTGACAACTGTCAAGTAACCTATGATTTTTCTTTTTGATTAAAGTTGTAGTGTGTGTGTGTGAGAAAGAGAGAGAGAACATTATAGTTTCACTCTGTATTTATATAACATTTAGGAAACCAGAATTCGTGCTGTGGATAAAGATACCCCGATAAACTCCAATAACTTTGCTGTTATCAACCCTGAGGCTGGTGAAACTGTGACTCAGATTTTTGCAGTTGAAAGCCGGGAAGACCTTTATAACTGGATGGAAGCTTTCTGGCAGCACTTCTATGATTTCAGTAAGTAGCACCGTCTCCTTTTGTACAGGAGTGCCTATGTATGTTCAAAGAATGCACTGAACATTTTGAACTCACATTGCATAACAATCTTGTCATTTGCAAGGAGAATAAAATAAAAAAGCTCTCTGTTCCCCAGCACATTAGGTAGTATGTTCTTCAGAGGAAGAGCAGGAAATCTTTTAACTTTGATAATCTGATCCTTCATTGCTTTATTCCCTTGATATTCTGGATGCTTGGAAAGAAGACGATTGGGAAACCATCTATTGGGGAAATGTTTTAGTGGGGTGGTATAAATGTTTCTTGTGTGTTCCTCCCTCCCCCAAATACACCTCATAACCGTTTATACTGCTGAGCAGAGCCTTCTACTGAGGTTTCAGTGCACCTCTTCTTCCCTTTCCATCACAGTGATTTGCAATAAAATAAATGAATATTTATGTCAAGCTGAAATATCTGACAGTAACAATATTAAGGTATAAATTGTAAAGATTGGGAGTTGGTCATGCTGTGAAAATTGATTATCTTGTTCCCATGTTGGAAGCCTAAGAAATCCTAGCTTACTTTGCCACTGCAAAGGTATAGTACTTTCTTGAGAGATTATGGCATTATTGGAAGCATCCAGATCTTTGTCAGCTAGCCATCTGGAGGAATTGTAAAAGAGTTAATGCAGCGTTTATGAATCAGTTCCCTATATGGGGCATTATTAACCAGATAAAATTATTAAAAGTGGGGCATTTTGACTTCCTCTCATTGCTTTCTGATTTCCTTTTAGGCCAGTGGAAACACTGTTGTGAAGAATTCATGAAAATTGAGATTATGTCACCACGGAAACCACCATTGTTCTTGACAAAAGAGGCTACTTCAGTTTACCAAGATATGAGTAAGTGGGAGATAGCAGGGTATTTGAAGCAACACTGGACACAACCTATTGTGCTTCTGTTTTATAATCTCTGTGGAGGTTGAATCAATTTCTGTTCTTGCATAACTCTCATCCCCCCACCCCCCAGTAAAGGGGGAATCCAATCTTATTCCCCTAACTGAGCCCTCTACATGTTTCCAAAATCTGTTCTCATGGGGTTCTCCATTTTGTGGCTGCACACAGGGCTGCCCCACTCAGTTCAACCCTGTGCACAATTAACTGACAGTAAGTCCTGTTGTTCTTAATCAGGCTGAATAACTGTTTGGCAGTAACTGATAATTTTGCATGGTATTTGCAGTTTGGTAAATTTCTTGTTCTCTAGTTTACTATGTATAATGTTGCAACTGGTTAGATCCATCTTGACCAAGCGCAGACCTGAGAAGCAGAGTGGCTAAGATGCTGTGCAATAAATTGGGGGTTCTTGGTTTGGATTCCATGTCCGCCTTCACTCATACAATCATAGAGTTGTAGAGTTGGAAGGGATCCCAAGGGCCGTCAGGTCCAAACTCCTGCAATGCAGGAATCACAGGTAAAGAATCCCTGACAGATGGCCATCCAACCTCTGTTTAAAAACTTCCAGTGAAGGAGGATCCACCACCTTCTGTGGTAAACTGTTCTACTGGTGAACAGCTCTTAATGCCAGAAAGTTCTTCCTAATATTTAGTTGGAATCTCCTTTCTTATCATTTGAATGCATTAGCTTGGTTTTGGCAACTCACTGGGGTGTTGTAGGCAAGGCATTCTCTCCCACTGTCTTACCGCTCATTTGGGTTGCTATATACATGTGAAGTATTATTATAGTTTCTGGATGCTTCTATTCCAGCTATATTATAAGAACACCCCATTTGCCTCTGCTGGTAAGGGGATTGGAACCATCTTTCTGATCAGTCTAAAATTACCTTACTCTTCTAGGACATGTTATGAATAAAATTGACTTTGCGGCTGACTAGCAGCAGAAAATAATGGTTTGCTCCCCAGCCCAGCAACAGTTTGTTGACCCCCTGCCCTTGAGGCTGTAAAAATTGTTATATTGATTACTGTGCTGTGCATTGAAACAGTCTAGAAGCAGAGTAATATTTGAACAGTGTTTTAAGTGGCCACAAGTAAATCAAGAGTCAAATATGGAGGTACAGCATGAGAGTTGCATTTTAGTTTTTAAAGAAAACGAGTAATAAACCACATTTATACTCTTCAAAATGAAAGGAGGTTCAGGGTAGGCATTGGCATTCAATATAATCTCCCTGCTCCCTGGACAGTACTAAGAATTCAGTAAAAATTAATGAAGATCCACAATAGTTTAACCTCCTGCTGCTGATTTTACAAGGTAAAGTATTCCACCTAATGAAGCCTGCTGTACAGTGGACAGTAAAGCCATAATTGGCTGCGTTCATAATATTATGATGTGTGTTTTGTTGATGTGTAAAAGTACAGGAAATTCTGCTGCCTAGGACAATTTTAGGGTCTTGTTTTCCATAAAGGTGTGCATGTTTTTATATTGTCGTGGTAAGGTTTAAACACTGGGCTCAACAACACAGCTAAGTATCAATGTAATAAGAATTTTATGTTGTCTTTTAAAATGTGATAGGCATTGATTCCCCAGTAAAACATGAAGCGTTCCCTGATACAGTGCAACAGAAAGTTGAGGAAGTCAATGGGGAGCTGCTGATTGGCCAACAGGAACATTTGCCACCTTCATGGGCAGCCATGTTTGATGGTTCTCACCACATGCTTGTGCAGAAAAGCCTGATTCCAGGAGCAAAAGAACAGGCCATAAGCCCTAGTGAAGGGAAGGGCAAGAAGAGAAGAGCACCCCTTCCACCATCTGATAAGCCGCCATACACCACAGGAGCACAGACAATGTCAGATCAATTGGGCAAGGAAAACATCTGTAATAATTCTCATAAGAACACTTCTCCTGATTCCAGCTCATCTTCAGTTCCTCACTTCAAACAACCTATTGCAGCTCCCCGCAAACCAACTCCTTGGCAGAAAGGTACCTTCGCTGACAATGAAAATCCTGCCGATTCAGGTACAAAGGTTGATAATAGTGAAAAACCCATTCCTGCTCCTAGGCAGAAGTTGGTCAAAGAGATGCTTGAGCCTAGAATCTTTTTTCATTCGCAGGTGTAGGACTGATGCTTGGTTTGCTCAGAATTACAGGGGCAAAGGGAGTGTTGGCCATGTTCACTGTCTGTCTTTTGCCAGAGTTCCTGAAATGTTAACTTATTTATTTTCAACACGCAGGCAGGTGATTGAGATTATAGCAAAGGAAACACCTCACCTTCCATCCTATCCCCAAATTGTGCTCTGCTTGACATCGCCAGTGTGTAAAGAGATTCCTCAACAAAGACACAAATCAGCAGGGTTTGGTTTTTTTAAATGATGAAGAACCTTCTGATAGACTTAAATTGTTCTTTTCGCCCTCAACCCATACATTTCCCCCAGATTGCATTTCAAATATCCAATCTCAAATTTACGACAGGTTTTTGAGCAGGCACTTAACTTGAGGAGAATAAAATTCTTCCTTGTGTTGTCAGGATTAACCACAGATGCTGTTGGCCTCTGTCCATATAAGTCTATGGGACCAGTCTCTAGACCCTCACAGTACGGTAATAGGAATGTCTTATTTATTTATTTTTTACTCTGGCTCTTCATGAATGGTCTTACAAAAGAGTTTGAAGAAAATAAAATAAAGTACCTGTAGGCCTGCTTGTTTACCACCCCATCCTCCTGTGAAGCTCTTTTGTTCTTGCCCCCTTCCTCTAGCTTTAACCCCACCCCTTCCCAAGTGACACACAGCTAGAGTTTGTAAGGCGTTTCCCATAGTGCTTCCAAAGTCAGGTGAATTGTGCAGTGTCAGATGCGATTTGAAATCCCCGTGGGAGCGACCTGTAATGAAACTCATTCCCTTGCCCATTCCCCCAGGGCTTTGTACTACATTTCTAGTCCGTCAGGATTTCCCAGGTTCTGTACCTGGGCTTACCTGGTAATTTAAGCATATGCAGAGTCTTCTAGTCTTTCATTTTTTTAAAAAACACCTTTTATTGCTTTATTAGCACAGTGAACAAGTATCTCTTAGACTTACATTTCTTAGATATATTCTCTTTATTTTCCTGGCTTTGTTTGTGCAATAGTAATCCTGAATATGAGGTAGCTGTGTATGCGTAAGTGCTGGGCTGAGACAGTAGTCAAGTCCACTGTTCTTAAGACATTTGAAGACCCCCCAATGCCAGTTTGGGCTGTTAATGTTTTCTGTTGTATTTTAAAATGACAGTATCAGAATTCACTCCTCATTGACGGGTGGGAGAGAAACTTCTGTCTTTAGTATTTTAGATAATATTCCTCTAAACAACCCTACAATTCTATGATCTGTGTCTGAATTGTAGAAAGCAACACACATTCAAATCTGCAGGAAAAGAGACTCTGCATTGCAAGTAGAAACTAGGCAGAGGAAATGAACAGACATTTTCAAATAAAATTGATTTTCCCTCCCGAGAGCAATAAACTGAAACTGATGGTGTGTATAAATTTGAAAGGTGTTTATATATATATATAAAATCTTGGCCTGTTTAAAATCCCAATGTTTTCCTCTTCAAGTGTTTGAATTTGCAGAAATGGCAGCTTTTTTTTTTTAGTTAGACTGGATTGTATTAATTATGTTAGATTACAAGATTTTACTGTGTGTTAACGTCTTAATGAAATCTGATCAGGTACGGTTTTAACCTATGTATTAGTTCATTGTATTGTGAAGTTGTGTAACATAGAAAGTACATTATATAGTTTGGAGGAGCTATAATTTCAGGATCACCTGTTTTGTTTTCTAGCTACTCTTAGAGGAACAGAATAAAGATAATGTAGCAGAGGGTTAGTATGACATTAATGCTCTCTAATCCCTTAATGAGTATAGCAGAATCCTTTTAATTGGCATATTTCTGTTAGCAGTAGGGAGTGCCAATTAAGCAATCTTCTCAATTTTAAGACTCTCAGGAATATGCTGAGCTTATTGATATTTGCTTTTTATTCCATGCCTTGAACTACAGATTAGTAATGTGCAAAGCATTCAAAATTCCTACATCTTTATTTGATTAGCAAGCCACACTAGCACATTGAAGCTCCATGAAATATGTCCATAGAGAATGCCTTGAATTAGCAAATGCAGTTCTAAAGCATTTGTGACTGTGACTGAACTTGCAAGACAGCTCTTAGCCACAGAGTTTATCCTCTGAAGTTAATTAAATTGAATTTTTATCCACATTGTCAAACCATTGTATCTTCCTATCAGGGGAGGGGCAGCTCCTCATGCAGAAACTGCACAAAATTCTTAGGGAGGAAATCACCGTTCCTTCTTGATGTATTTTCAGAATGTCAAAATATGGCTGAATGGGAGCAAAATAATTGGCTCCCATTCTTCTTCTTTGGCCATTTGACATGTACACCATCTTGAAACAAGCAATAGCTTCCCTAAGATTTATAAACATTTAGATCTTTTGAAGTAGCTAGTTATATATATAATAAAGGAACAATCTGGGGTGGTGTTACAGTGGCACAATCTAAGCAAAGGGTGCTGGTGCTCTCATTGCTCTATGGACTTCTGGGGCACAGGTGATGGGGCAGGTTTGCATTTAAAGGCACAGGTCTGCCTGTGTAGCTTGGTCCTCAGACATTACTGAGGGAAGAGCTCAAGTGGTAAGGAGTATCAAGCTTGAATCGGCCACCTCGAACCATTTCGTAAAGGGGAGAGTAGCATCTGATCTAGACTGTGACATCTTTATTTAACCATTGGGATCTCCGTGACTCCTTGGATCGATCCTTGGAAAAAAATTGTGGAATTTGGATGCAGCATTTGGGGTGCAGGGAGAGAAAAGAAGAAACCCTTGCAACATGGTTTGAATCAGATGTGACCCCTTCCCTGTGGTGAGGCAGTAGGTATGGGGTGCATATGTGCTTGAGATCTCATGCTGGGATCTCTGCCTGATAAATAGCAGTCTCCACAGGCCTACAGAGAGCTTCATGCAAGTGGCATCTTGCTCATGGACTTCAATAGCAAAGAGAGAACAGAGTCCCCAGAATGGCTAGGATCGGAGCTATTCTTCCTCAATTAGAGATGCAATAAACACCCTTAGGTGTTGCACTTCTCACCCAGCTGCCTCCTTGAGGCAGAAAGAATGCCACAGTACCCTTTCTGTACCTGGGAAAGATTGATGTAGCTCCACGACATCACATAGGCACCATTAAGGCGGCAAGAGGCAGCTGCCACCTTCACATCTCAGGACAAAGGGGATGTGGATGCAGTTGCAGTTGTGAATGTTGGTCCTTAAAGCGCCAGGTGAGATCGCAGCGAAAAAATCCTTTCCTGGTACTTTGCGCGTCCCAGGAACTGAGTGATACATCACTGTCATTTCCCCAGAATCAAGAGTGGGAGAAGGACTGAAGTTCAGGCATGGTTGTAGAAGACAGAAGGGAGGGTTTCAGATGTTATTTGCAAGGCTGGTATGAGTCATGTGTGTGTTTGGGCATAGTCTAGTTCATAGCATGAGAAATCAAATTCAATAAATTTCTCTGTAGTGGAATTCTAGTAATTCTTATTCACCATGAGACATGTTCAGATGGAAAACTAACGGTGCATTTTTGCCTGGAAGAGGGCTGCCCTGGATTTATTTTCATGCCTTTATATGTCTACCAGCCAATGTCCAGCAAGAAGTGGCAGGGAAGCAAATTAGTGCCGCCAAGTTCTTCGCACTTTATTATTTTCCCAAACAGGCCTACAGGTTTGATATTGGCTCCAGGGTAGCCTCATCGTGCTTAGTGTTTAGAAAGATTTTGCCCATGTGCAGTTGAGCCAGGATGGGGTATGTGTGTGTGTGTGTGTGTGTGTGTGCGTGTGTGCGTGTGTGCGTGTGTGCGTGCGTGTGTACACACACACACACTTACACACACACTTGGATTGCAGGGAATCTGACTTCAAATCTGTGCTCACCCATGAAGCTCAATGGGTGACATGAGCCCAGACACTCTCTCCAAACTTATCATCACAGGGCAGTAGTGAGAATAAAAAGTAATGATCCTCAAACACACAACTGCAAGATCATTGGAGAGAGAATGGAATAAAAAAAATGATAGATAGCAATGCTTTCTAATAATCTCTCATACTGTATTGAAAGCTCCTTGATTCGTCCCCCTGTCCTCTTTGATCAAGCCCTTAAGGAATGATTTTACATATGCATGTCCATCACTCACAATCTTACCCCGCAGTGGCTTACTGCTTGATGACAGCTGAACATGCGAACTGCCCCCATTTCAAAAAGGGACACTCCTCCGTTGTCTCTCGAGACAGGCAGATACCAGCCACAACAATATTTGAGATGATTTTATATGAAGGCTTCCTCTGCAGGGTTTGATCTGTGACTTGTTGCTTGATGTTGCACTTGTGCTGGATGTGCATCTCTTAAGTCTCTCTAATTGCAATCAACTTTGAAGAACATTAGCTGTGGAAGTGGAACCTCACCCTGCCTAGAACTTGCAGTTAATCATGTCTCATCACTATTGCATGTGCAAACTGTTAATAATGCCTTGGGTACTCTGTTAAAGGTTCAACAATGTAGGTGGAGTTACTATTTGTGTGAGGCTTTTTAAAAAACTTCTTTAATTTGTTTACATGTTTTAATTACAGTAGGTTTGGGAGTAATATGCTTCCATTTTCCACTAATGCTAAGTGGATAGTTTTGTACTTTAAATGCCCATGGATAACCTGGTAGATATTGGTTTTGCTGCTAAATGTGTATTGTTTTTTATTCCAAGGTATGTCAGACTTAAAAAAAAAAATTATAACAAATGTAGAAACTTAAATATTGTATAAAACGAGTATGAACAATAAACTTCTGTGTTTGTTATAAGACTGACTGTTGTGTTGGTCTCCAAGAAAGAGGGAACAGGGAGATCTAAAATAGTGCTCTTTTCTTGGAATAACTGTGTTGGTGGAACAAGGCTTTTAATTTTTTTAAAGTATCCCAGCTTTCCTAATCAATGCAGTTGGCCCAATAAAATACATCATTTTGACTCTGACCTATGGTTTTGTTTTGTTTTCAAGTACGTTTATAGAATTATAAATCATGCTTCCCTGACCTTTTATGAAATAAAAGAACTATTTGGGGCTTAGCTAATTTCTTAAACTGTACAATCTGCTGAGTAGATCCCCTGGGCTAGAACTGAAGAGTAAACAGTACTGTATGTTGGCCTCGCTGTAACAACAAGGCAAAGAGATAAAGCTATCCAATAGTAAATGTTAATTACATTTCTAATAGTCTGACTATAAGCCATTATGGTGCTAAAAAAAGGAAATATTCATAAAAGTAATTGGACATATTATGTAAACTGACATTCATTTCACTTTAGCATACTTCAGTGAGCACAATATTCTCTGGCTGTTCTGCTGTTTTCTAAATTCTCCAAGGTACGCAAAGGGGCATTGAACAAATAAGCATTTCATATAATTTAGCCAGGGTTTTAAATTTTTATCCTGCCTTTTAGAGTTGCTACAATTGAATGATTAAGTGGTGTGTGTGTGTGTGTGTGTATCCCTGAAGAATATATATATATATATCTCCCTGAAGATGATGGGCTTGGGTCTGGATGGTTCTTGTGTTTAGAAAAAGTTAAACAGCTATAATAATTTGGGGTAATTAATCTTTTGCTGAGAAAACACCACTGCATAGGCATCAGTCGTGTCTCCTGCATAACATGTTTAGTTGCCCCAAATCAGGATTCCCAGATACATAGATGTTTTAAAATGTGTGTGTGTGTGTGTGTGTTATCGCTGCATATTTGTTGCAGAAAATCCTGGCATACACACAGGAAATATATTTGCCACCTAACATGTGAGCGCTAGCTCAGTGAGCCAGGCAATTAGAATAGGCACCTGAGCATTTTTTTGAGGGGTAGGGAGTTGTCAACAGCAAACTATGATCCCCGCCCCCCGTTAATTTTCTTGGGACTCAAAGAGCAGAAACTGCTGTTTGCTGTATGAAATACTTCAAATGCCTCTGCTCTTTTAAAGCCAAACACAGACATAGTATATTTTTGCCCAATTATCATCAACGAACTGTAATAAACTGTTACAAGAAGCTTGGCAGATACTTCAATCTTGGGGAAACTTGATTGATTTATGAGTTTATGAAGAATGCTGAAGTATGATGGATTGATTTTTTTTAAAAATAGTGCTCTGGAAGTCAGTGCAGACGAGTGATTTAATGAAAATCACATTGCAAGCAAAGTTGCGGCAGTTTGCTTCAAGGGATTATGCTGAAACAAGATAGGATAATATCTTAATATAACCACTACCAAATGGACATAATTGAGATCTCCCATATGCGCAATATGCGCGTGAAGATCTGTCTGCGAAACATCGCCATAAATTGCTTTTACTCCATGAAAAATAATCTTTGAACATTTTTTTTTATATCAAGACAGCTATCAAAATGTTTATATACCTTCAAAAGAAAAATAACCCTACCAATGAGGACAACATGTCTGCTTCTAAAAGGTGATGATAAAGCAAGATTCTGAAACTCTCGTTTTAAGGTAGATCAAAGTTATTACCTGTCCTGACTACTTGGCATGGGGTGTGCTAGAAAACTGAATGGAGACCGTTGCTTTACACATTACCGTAGAAGGCAACAAGGCTTCAAGATGTAGTAAAGTATGTGCCCACAATTGCTGCACACTACATAAGCCAGAGAAACAGGCTGTGAGCAACTGTGTCCAGTTGTGGCTTGGCTCCCCACAGTATCTTTTCATGAAGCACCTGTGGTGAAAGGCAACTAGCTACCACACAGGCAAAATCAGACACACAGATTCTACGGTGTACCTCCTTCTGCTGGAGCCATTAAGCACCTTAAACAAATCATAATCACAGGCTTTGATTTATTCTCTAAGGCTTTAGTTTCTGCCTGAGCCACCTACTTCAGAGCCAATCTCATGCATGTCTGTTTGGAAGCAAACTCCATTGAATTCATTGAGGCTTCCACCTACATAACTGTAATGGACCGTAGTTTCTATTTGATAGAATAAAATTTCCATATTCACTGCCTTCATTAAAAACACACACACATCAAATTATGAGTTTTATTTATTTTTATTTACTGAAATTTATTGAAGACTGCCCAGTAACATTGTTTAAAGCTGTGTTTATGTTATATTACCAGCTGGACCAAAGACTCACATGTATCATTAGCAGTGACCTGACCACTCGGAAGGTAATTACCCAGTCTATATAATCACCAGGACTACAGAATTCCTTTGTATGGTGAAAGACTATGCATGCCAGGCCCTTGTAGCGTACATTACAGGAAGTTGTGGTGGAGGAGGGACACGTGGGCTTCTTCCTACACGAAGGGACTTCGTAGTCCTATAGGAGCTGATCAGATGCAAGCCCAGCCACCCCAATTCCATGGTAGCACCTGCAGAAGGGAGGGAATTCATGGGGCAATCAATGGGAGATGGTTTGTGTGCTGCTCTTGTCCCCCGGTCAGATAAACTGACGAGGGTTTGCAATGGCACGGGCTTATGGCTCTCAGCAGCACTAATATTGCAAGACCCAGGATTTAAAGGTCTTGCAAGATTTTGAAGCAACATTTCTGGGACCTTATAAACAGCCTCACACATGGTAAGCCTCAATCCGGCTTCCACAGGTAAAGCACGATACCAATAGCATCTCCCTCCCTCCCCACCCCATTTTACTGCCCTCTTTTATATGGCAATGTTCTGATCAATTCTCTGGAAATCTAACCAAGTTGTGGCTATTTTGCCCCAGCACTGTGACCTCCTTATTTGTCATCTGCACATTGTCTGTGCGTTATGTCCGGTTCAAACAGAATATGCAAATGATGCATGTTCTACGTTGTGGTGACCATACTTTTTCTCAAGCCCTTGGGATGACGTAG
This sequence comes from Lacerta agilis, assembly GCF_009819535.1. Lineage (NCBI taxonomy): Eukaryota > Metazoa > Chordata > Lepidosauria > Squamata > Lacertidae > Lacerta > Lacerta agilis. The sequence continues at coordinate 23,940,361 of NC_046316.1, read as the reverse complement.
AGTAAAACAAAATCAGTAAGCCTTGACTACCTTAACAACAGCACAAATGTAGGCTGCTCATGCTCCTGTTTATCAGGTTAATGCTAAGAGGAAGGATTTGAACCCAGTTCCGTTGTCTTCAGATATGTATCTGTACAGCATCCTTGGCCATCTGTGTTTCTTACAGGCTAATGAAAATCCCTGGGAGCTGCTGAATGCTATTCTTAGACAAAACCTCATTATCTGGATTTCTGTACCATTGAAAGCATACAGATCACCCTGGAGAAGCTAATGGATGTAAATAAATCCACACCAATTAAGATGGTAAAAGAAAGAGTAATATGAAAGATCTTGTGTTCTCAAATGTGCTCAGTAACTGAATAGGGTTTTTTTTCATATAGGCCTACATTGTTAAAGGGGTAATGCCATAATATAGCTCCACTGCCACTGCAAAGGAAGTAAAAAAAAAAGCACGAAATAAGGTGTAATGGACCTCTTCTGTTAACAAGGACCTAATACAATTATTTTTCCCATAGGCATAATTGACAAGCCACACCTTTGTTCTCAATTTCTTCTCCCTAGTTATGCATGTTATGGAGAAAATGGCTAGGAGAGAGGTTTTTTTCTCTGTCTCATAGACTAGAACCCAGGACCATCTAATACAGCTGAAGGTTGGAAGATTCAGGACAGGTAAGAGGAAGTACTTCCTCGTAGCTAAACTATAGAATTAGTTCCTGCCAGATGCAGTGACAAACATCAAGTGGGATAGCTTTGAAAGAGAATTGGACTAATTCATGAACTAATTCTAGGCACAATAGCTGTGTTTTGCCTCCACTGTCAGGGGCAGTATGCTGGGAGTCATGTGGAGAGACGTGCTGTTGCATTCAGGACCTGTTTGTGGGCTTTCCAAACCAGCTAGTTGGCCAATGTGCAGAGCCGACCCATCCATGAAGTTGGGTGAAGCAGCCACATGAGGTGGCGGACATGTAAGAGGCAACACCTCCACCGGTGCCATGCCCATTCCACTATTTCCGCTGCCACCAGAGAAGCAATCCAGGTAAGGGAAGTTTCGGCGGTGGTAGAGAGCGGCACAGGATTCTGCCACTTAGCTTTGTCCTGCTGGTTTCTCTGCGCCCCTAGGGGCAGAGGGAGACCACCAGCAAAGCTCTCTGGAATGCCTCCCTCTTGCCAAGCTGGTGTTCCAGGCATCTTTGCTCCGCCATCTCCCAGTGGTGAGGTTGCATTTCCTTGAGGGGAAGGTACCAAACCATCTCTGGCCGCCGCTGTCAATGTGAGAACATGATGGCCTTGATGGTTTTTTGCCTGATCCAGCACGGATATTCTTATGTCCTTATTACTTTAGGATACGACCCATTATAAGTAGTCAAGCGGGGGACTTATTTGGGCCAGAAAATATATAAATATGGAAAATATTGCAGGTGACACAGTCTGCAGAAGCCTGCTGGAGTAGAAGGTCTTTTGAAGTCTCTTTCTCGTGGTCTTTGAAACCCAGAATTATAGCCCACTCCCTGCTTGCCTAGTCCCTGGCCCAGTCCAACTCTACACCACAGGTACACGTACGCGGGCAACCATTTTCTGGGCAAATGCATTGGTTTTATTTACAGGCAAAGCGGATAAGAATTGGCACTCTATAAACAAAGAGAACAGGAAATGGCCATCAGGCAACAGCTTTTTCTACCAGCCCTAGGAGCCTTCAGAATAGAGCTGCAACCATGGGCATTATGTGTGAATGGAGTGGAAGACTATGAGCCACAGGGGTGGGGAGCATGCATGTGGGAATTCAACAGTGCTTTGTTTTCCGTTAGCTTGTTAAAGTTGTCAATATTGCTTTGTGGATTATGAGTGCTGTAATGCTTTGTGAATCTTATGAAATGGCTTTCTTGTGGTTGTGCTGTTTAGCTTATTCTTTTCATTGTTTTGTTTATAAGGTTTACAGTGTTGATTTGTAATTGTTTTACTGTTGATTCTATGCTTTGATACACTGCAAGCAAGTACGAAGCCACTATTCTATCTGAGAAGCTATCACTGATCTTTAAGTAATGCATTGGAGTGAAGGTTAAGGGCCTTGTGCAGTGCAACCCAATACATTTCTAATCTGATGTGAACCCCATTGGCGTCAATGGGGCTTCCTTTCTCCAGGGGAGTGTGAATACGATCCCAGCCCAAGTTCCATTGATCTCAGAGGGAAAAACTTAAGCACATGGAACTGGTTTTGTGCCTTATTTTGTGTGCTCATCCTGCTCCACAACGCCATCTTATATCACAGCAATGATTTCCTTTCCTTTCTCCACTTCCATGCTGTATATATGAAGCATTTGCTCAGCTGCTTGGAATGATGGGCTTTGCATTTTTCAAAGGCATTACTTAACTCAGAAGAGGTACAGTTTAGGTATCTTTATGGATATCTCATTTCTTATGAATTTTTCAATAGGAGATAAAATGAGGTAATGTGCAATGGAGAGAGGAAGCTGCGGGCTTTTTTGTTGTTACTTCTCCCTTCTCAAATGGCTTTGTTTTGGTTTTTAAAAAATCTGTCATTTGCAGAAAAAACACCATGTTTAATATACAAAATGTTGTGGCTTGAAATAACCTTTTCTTCCCCTCTCAAACCCTATTTTGTTCTGCCTATGTAACCCAGGAATTTGGATGATTTCAACCTTGGTTAAAGCCCTTGTAGCTAACTAAAATGGAGTTTGTTAAGAGGTCAACAATGATAAAAGGAGGATAATGATCACATGTTATTTACTAAACAGATTCCTGTGTACACATTACTGCTTGCTCTGGCTCCATTGTGCTCCCACCACTGGTGATTGAACCCAAGGTACACATGCCGTTAGCCACAATCCTTAGGTATCCTGTGGCTTCTGGAGAAACTTTCCTGTTTGATGGGCTTTCTTTCCCTCAAAGGAGCTTCCATCCAGTTAGAAAATGAAAGCCATTGTTTTTTGTTTTTTTTATTAAAGATTTTCTTGGTTTACAAAAGTGTGTACAATGTCTCTCGCATTTTTCCATCTAACATTTTTACAGATCAATTTTGGTTGTTGAGACATTAGGCAGAAAGGGGGGGAGGAGGTGGGGGGATGGGGGGAGGGTGGGGTGGGGAGGCGATGTTTCTATTTTCCTTAGTATATGTAGGATTTGGTGTCAGCATCATTTGTGTTGGTTCTCTGTTGTTCGCTTGTGTTTCTTTGGCGGTGAGAGGTCGCGATTGGCATAGGGTGTGCTTGTTCCTTTGTGGTTGGCTGTGTTGATCTTTGGTAATGAAAGCCATTGTTGAACCGGGGTGCATACATTTCAGTCAGCTGATACGCAAGTGCAGATGACAACTTCAGTTAACTGAAGTTTGGTGCAGAGAAACAAAACAGTCGATGTGCAACAGGTGATGACATCCCTGCCCCCTGTCTGGTTCTACAACCACTTGATTTAGCCTAGCAAATAAAAGTGAACCTTCACTCTAGGATGCTTAGGTCATCTTCTGCACCAGGGTGGAGCTCCTCTGCACTCCAAATGTATCACAATTGCATCAAATATCCTTTTGCCATATTGTGGTCAATATGGTGTCCACCCTCCCCTTTTTTTGAAGCTTCGGTGGTACTTCATTCTTTTTGAAAGGTTTTGTTGTGTTGTTTTGTTGCATGCTTCCTTTGTCTTGCTGGAATATGAATGCTGAACATTCCACCCATACCTTGAGTTTTGAGTGTAGCACATAAAATGAATAGCCCTCGAGAGGAGTGACAGTAATACAGCTGCCTTTGTGAGATGGGCAAAAAACACACTGTTCAACCAAGCATCACTTGACCAGTTCCTTACATTTCGTGGGAACTGTTCTAGCCATTGATATGAGACTGAGATGCATACTAAGAGGTGCCAGGCTCTCCTCTGCTGCACACTTGTGTGTGTGTGTGGCTGGACCAGTTACTGTACTTTTCAATGTCTGCCCTGCCCATCTACAGTATGGGGGTGATGGGCTACAATTTATTAAACTGCTGTTACATATTTTCAGAATTGCTATGTTCCTGGATGAAGGCCATTCTAAACTTTTATTAGGTAGCCTCCTTCCAATGGTTAGCATAACTGGGAAGACAGAAAGTACTAGATTTCTTCTGTATATACCTCCAGGTGTGTATCTATGCTTTCTAGATGGGGGTGAAAACTCTTTTAAGTTCTTACTGCACTTTTAAAAAACTCGGCTCGGATTAATTATCTGTACAGAGGAGAAGCTAATATATCTAGGGCATGGGTAGGCAAACTAAAGCCCGGGGGCCAGATCTGGCCCAATCGCATTCTAAATCTGGCCCGCAGACGTCCGGGAATCAGCATGTTTTTACATGAGTAGAATGTGTCCATTTATTTAAAATGCATCTCTGGGTTATTTGTGGGGCATAGGAATTCATTCATATCCCCCCCCCCAAATATAGTCCAGCCCCCCACAAGGTTTGAAGGACAGTGGACCGGCCCTCTGCTGAAAAAGTTTGCTGACCCCTGATCTAGGGGTTATACATGCAAAACGTTCCCATTTCCTTCGGAGGTATTGCAGTGCTTTTAAAGGTGTGTGTGTCCTTATTATTATGGTGGTAATAAGGCTGTCATGAATGCAAGGTTAAAACTTGCTCTAAAGAGAGAATGGTTTGCGCCAATCACCGACACTCCCTTTGAACAAGCTTGTTTAAGACACAGTTTGTCTCAAAACAGTTTTGCTTTTTCCTCTGCATTTTCTTGATTGAGATCTTCACAGCACTTAAGGGGCATTCACATGATTGATTGCAGTGGCTGAGCAACATAAATATCTACTTGAAATTTCATTGTGTCTTAATGCAATATTAGCCTTTGCAGGGTTGGGGAATAATCATTCCCTGCAATACGCACATTGTCAAATGGATGAAATAATTAAACTGGAATCACAATGTTCTGAGAAAAAATATATATAAATACAAGCGTGTTAAGGAATTATAGCATAAAAATTACCTTATTGTTTAATTGCTACATATATTGCTGCATTGAATGAGTTCAGTGAGGTCTCCTCCTAGGGACCATATATCAGATCTGCTGTTTTGGGTAGTCCTCAGTTTGGCCAAACTGCGGGAGGCAGTGAAGGATAGGCGTGCCTGGCGTGCTCTGGTCCATGGGGTCACGAAGAGTCGGACACGACTGAACGACTGAACAACAACAGACTATTGTGAAAAATATTTGTATTTCTGGCAATATCATTCACATTTTTGGGGTCACTTTAGTTTTATTTAGGTTTGTTATACATCCCTGAGATATGACTGAAGTCTTGAGGGGCACATTATAGTTTAAAGAAATGCACACTATTATTGCTTAAGCAAAAAATAAATAAATTGGGAGACAGATTTTGCTTGAGCTGTATAGTGCAGTTGTGAAGAGTGTGACCTAGGAAGTCTGTACCAGTTCCTGGTTTTGTGAGGCCTGAGGCCAAGCAGCTGTTGGGGAGGGGGGGAACCTCCTCTTCTGGGGTGCTTGACTCCAGACACACACACACAGCACAGCACAATTACTTCCTTCTCCTTTGCAGGTCTTGATGCCAGTGTTAAAGCATTGTCTATTTCAGGCAACTTTTTCTTTAAAAGATACTGATATTCTACTGCCATTATTAGCTGTGTTTGAGAGGTGTTTTTTTTAAAGGGTTAGCTAGTTTTAAATATTTTAGCACATGATTCCTTGAGTATAAGTAGAGCTTCCCATGTAAGCTGATATTTGCTAGTAAAAGCCTGTCAAAAATTAATGTTAAGATTTATGGTCCAGCAGTAAGTCTGAAATGTTATCTGTCGGTTTGTAGCTGTTCATTTTTTGTTTTTGTTTTTTATTTTGGCTGGTTCCCTCAAAGAAATAGGGCACAGCAGCTGGATAAAGACTGGGCTCTTCCTTGGTTCAGCGTTTATGCTCCAACCATCTCCCTTATGCAGTCAGTCAATAACTGCGCTGGCCAACATTCTATTTTCTATCAATAAACATCATGGTGCACAAAGAGCTCGATCTTGTGATATCTTCTCTGAATAATAAAAGTGTCTTTTCCTAATGGCAATCATCAGCCCCAGGCCTTGTCGGAGAGCATCTCCAAATCCTGCAACAAAAGCATTTGCTGGAATGTGAAATCCCTACAGAGGGCAAATGCTGCAAGGCGTTTTCATATATATATATATATATATATATATATATATATATATATATATATATATATATATATATATATATATATATATATATATATATATATATATATATATATATATATATATATATATATGTGGCACAGAAATTTTTACATTAGTTCCTAATCTGTGCAGCAAAGGAAGCTCGCTCTCTCTCTCAAGCAAAACTGCAATTGTAGCAGTTTCTGTTTATAGACGGTTTTGATTCTCCATTTGGGAATTACTGGACAACAGAGAAAGAGAGATTTGGCTGCTGTGCAGTCATTAGGAGCTGCTGTTCCTTGAACAGACTTCCACTTATTCATCACATTTGGCACTGCACTGCTAAAATAACCCTGACCAGGAGTCTCATCTTCAAATTAGGGCACATGTGGTGGGGGAAGGGGATGCATGCTGAATGGGCTGGCTAGGATAGGAGGAGAGCAGCCACTGAGAGAGACACCAGCCATTTCTCTCTCTCACCCCCCTTCCGAATTGGCCTTTGGTCTGATCCAGCAGAGCTACTCCTGTGTTCCTAAAAAGTAAGCAACAAAACAAAAGGGGATGGGGATGGAGCCAGGCTCTTGCTTCTGCACTGGAGCATAATGAATGCCTGTCCCTGAGCTGCAAAAACATACTCTACATTTAATGCCCCCCCCCCCGAATCATGGGAATTGTAGCTCTGTGAGGAGTAAACAGTTGTTTACTCCTCACAGAGCTACAATTCTCAGAACTCGGCAAACACAGCCTGTTTCTTTTCACAGAAATGATTTGAAATTTTAAATACAGTACCAGCCCCTCCTCCCCTTGTTAAAAAGCTTTTAAAACGATGTTTTGTGGACAAATGAATGTTTTAAAATGTAGGTGTGCAGTAATGCAGCGGTTGCTTTTTAAGGACACGCATGCCGTCTCTTCTGTCTTTAATGGTTAAACAGGCCAGCTCTTGCCCATTCAGAAATCTCTAAAAGGGCTGGCTGTGGGCCAGCTCCAGATGTGAGCGAAACAAATCATGTGCACCAACTGGTGGCTCTGGGTACAGGGATGTGCATCCAGTCATATCAATGAGGCCTGAATGAGCATTGTGAAATGGGCTGGGGAATGTGCCCACAGCTGTGGAGTGGCATCCAGATGTGCTGCTTGTGCGCATGGATTTCCCTCGCCAGATTGAGGCGTTCTTTACATTTTAAAACATGTCTGGGGAATCAAACATTCTGAAAAGGATTACAGGTTTCACAAAAGAAGCAGTAAAAGCCTTTCTCCAAAAGCTGTCTGGTTGGCTAGTGTTTTTGTTGGTCACAGGGCAAAAAACGTGCATGATGCCATCTTGTGGCCAAATGTTTCCACTTTTTATTTTCAGGTACCAAAACATGATGTTAATGCACCAGAATAGCCACAATCCAGCAACGAGTGAGGTCTTTCAGCCTAATCTGCAGCATAGTCTTGTTTTGAAGATATTAAAAATAATATTGGTGTAGGAGGAAAGGGGAGTAGAGCCATATGTTCCTTGGCAGAAAGGTAGGGCATCAAATGTAGTGAATAATAAAAAAGACAAATAATTTGGGGGCCCATTGATGTGACGGCTGCATGGCCCAAAATCATTGGATTGTTTAATCTTGTTGCAGTACTGAGTTTATTAATATGAAAGGCCTAGGAAAATAGTCATTCTGTAACTACTTAAATTTTGCTGATCGCCTTGAAATGATGTGTTTTAGGATGCATGTTCTGATATTGTTTTGGGCATGGCTTGCTGTTGAAGAGTAGCAAATACCTGGAAACCCATGTTGTGGCCCAATCAAGGTGAGATTCCACTGCGTTTTTTCTTAAGAATAAGTTATTGATACTGTAATGGCAGTTTTTTTGCTTTGTTTTTAACAACAATATGCTTAACAATTATTTTTTGTTAAGCCCTGCGATTGAGACAATGAAGATTTGATTTGGGGTTGTTATCCGACAGCGTGCTGTCAGGTTGGTCAATATTTTGTGTGTGTAGCGCATTGATTTACTCATGATGTGAGATAATGTTCTCTTTTATCTCAGTCTTACTGGTCCTTGGTAAATCCAGGTTACTCAAGTGTCAGTTTGACTGCCTGTACATACTTGTGTAAGATTTACCATGTTATTTCAGAGCCTTTGAAGGAAGGCTCTTAAAAGACTAGCTCCACATTCACATGGTGCTGCATAGCAGAGACAGGGAATCCTGCCATTTGCCTTTGGGAATGCTCTGAGGATCCCCTCGTACCCAGTAAAGGACCCGCATTACAGCTTACATGTAGCTCTTTGTAAACTTAGCCAGCTAAGCTTTAAAACAAATTAGATCCCCCCCCTTCCATTATTAAAGGAGGACCATTCTAATGCCTCTGAAAGCATGAAAATCTCTTCTTCAACCTGAAGTTATCAATGGAGGTCAGCTTCTTATCCGCTGACCTCCATCAAAAAATACGAAGTACAGTATCTCCCCACAACTGTCAACACCAGAATATGTTATGCAAAGTAATTCTATGGAATCTATGGATTATGCAAATATGTGTGAATTGTGTTGCAGAATGCTTATAGGTTGCAGAATTTCACTTTTCTAGTCATACAATTGAAGCTATCTTTGGGCTAGAGGTTTTATCTTTTGTTTTCAATGCACACTGATCTCTCCAGCCCCATTCCTCCATCTATGAAGATGACTATATGTAAACAAACTTCTTGATAATTCTCTCTCCCGATAAACTGTGACCTTGCCTTTCTTACATCTGACTCTCGGCATGGGGACCGAGCTGTCCCCAGAGTGCTGCTGCTGAGAGGTTAAAAGGGTTGGATACAGCAATCCCTTGGGTGATAAAAGAACTGTTTACAAATGTATTAAACATAAAAGGAAACAGATAGTAACATTTTTTATTAAATATTACAGTGGATCAAAAAGTACAAAATATCTTTGCTTGCTATGTGATTGGGAAACTATTGGCACATAATACAGTATCAAAAGCATTAATACATACAATTTGGAAAACATACAAAAATTGAGTGTTTATAGTTGGCTCAGCTTTTTTTCTTTCTTTCTTTCTGGTAGTGTTTAAACTTATTTAATTTGAAAGGTTACTCAGTAACCCTTTTATTCTTTTAAAAAATGGGAAAACTATATAATATTACTGGGCCATTTTTTTCTATATACAAATAATCACCTTACAGAGCATATAAGCTACAATAACTTGAATCACGAGAATGTATACACTATTTACAACAAAAGAACGCTCAAAACAAAGTATAAACAGCTAGTAGATTATGCTGCCTTTGTTAGACCATATTTAAAACTATGGGAGGAGAGGAATACATGTAAAATATCAAATACATTTACAGCTAACACCGGTTAAGTGCTCAATAATGATAGTTTCAATACTGCAGACCTCATTATCAGTGAAATATTTTCCCACTATAAGCATTACGAATTGTGAAATGGGGCCAGGTTTGACTACGCTCATTGCTGTACAATCGGATCACATGGAATAATGAGTGAGTAGAAACCAACCTCTCCCTTTAAAGGCACACACCATACAACCTATTTCTGTGGCCATCTACTGGCTTCTGTGAGCCACACAACAGAATAGGACAGAGCTTGGACATATGGGGACTAGTCAAGAAAACAGTGAGACAGAAGTGACTTCGGCTCTGTTTAACTCTTGCACGGCTGCTGCCTCTCTAGTTGCTCCTATGCCACCCCCAGTTAGGGCTGCTTACACAATTGCACAAAAAGGCATCACCCGAGTGACATTTCCCTGAGTGGCAGAGGAACAACTACGCTATCACACCATTCCAGCTAACGTGTAAAATGGGGCCAAAATTACTAGCAGCTTTTATTGACCGCAAAGATGCAGAAGTTACCTGGAGTGGAATAACCATGGAAACAATAACAACCACATTACTCCAGGTACTATATTAAACAGGGCTCAACTCACAGGTTTCATTGGCTTGTGCCCTGCATGCTTAAGGATTCAAGCAGCGGTTCAATAAGCTAGGAACACTTCTTAGCTTTATGTTGGGCTTCAGATGGAATTGGGAAACTCTTCTGATTACTAAAGTGAGAGAATCCAGTTGCAAAAGGCCTCACCCAACACAAACCCCTCCCCATGTCAATAGCTTCTAAAAAGACAATTCTATCGAGGGGAGGGAAAGGTTTTCTTTGTTTTTAATCTCATCAGCCTTCAGAATCTTTAATGAATCCTGAACAGAGTGAGTTGGAATTGCAACATTTCTTGGGACCAACTCATGGTAAATAGATTTATCACTGTTGCCAATTAAACTGTGTTCTTTACCAATCTACCAATAACAAAAAAAAAAAACTTGTGCAATTTCATTCAATAAGGCCCCTTGAACTCAAACAAAGCAAACAAAGCCCCATTTAAGTCACAGAAAGTAGTCTTCTGCCAGTGGAAAATGCAATACTTAATAGAAATCATGGATTTTTAAAAAGCATTCTTAGGCAACCCACCACCACCAATGGTATGAGCTATGTCCTCAATGCTCTTCATTTACCCTCATCTTGGCCAATGTATCATGAGCTTTCTAAAAATAAGCCAGTCTTCCTATTGAAAAAAGCAAGAGGAACAAAAAAAGGGGGGGGAGCGGGAATCAATTAACCCTGCACTGTGATCTTTTAGAACAGTCCGAACAACTTTCAAAATGATGCATAAAACTGAAATTGGGAGACTTACAAAATAAGCACATGAGGTTAAGATTTAACAGCATGGTTATCAAATCAAACTTTCAAAAATGAGTCATCCTAGGGTTGTGGGATTTGGAATAAATGGACAGTCAAGTACCCTCATATGCACGCATAGCTCCTGTGCAGGAGGGCAGCCCCATTCCTTTCAAGAGGGTGGGGAGCTAAGTATGTGCCAAAGGATTTGTGCACAGTGCGACCCCCTCTACTGGAGGGAAAGGGGTAGGATAGGGGCGTACCACTGTGAGCAGTGTGGAGCTACCTCTGCATGCAATAAATGACTTGCTAAGGATGTGCTGTTCCAAAATGAGGGACAATCCTTCTAAAACAAGGGACATCCCTTACTGTAAGGGGGATCAGGCAACCCTACATGCAGATTATCCCAGACAAATCAGAGACGCATTACATCCTGGATTACCAAACCAGGCACATAATTTTAACAGTCATTGCAGGCTTATACAACCCTGCCAACTTCCCTTCCCCCTCCCCACCTTGATTATTATATTAGTCAGGTTTAGTGCAATTTTTTTTTATATTAATAATGCCCTCTATGGCATCTGATCGACTGAGAATGTGATTGTTGTTTTTTCGAATGCTCCGAGCACAGCAGGAAAAAGAAAAGCAAAAGTCGGCATTGGCACATTTATCTTCTAAAGTCTACTAGCCTGCTTATGCATCATCAATTCATATAATTTTACCACAAGAACATAAAAGCGTTAAATTGAAGATAACATTGATCTTTAACAGTAGATGTCTATTATTCTGTTTTTTTCCACCATTGTATATTAAATAGGTTACATTATATATTGCAGTTGGCTTCATATCACAGGAAATTTCAATATAGGATGTTTGGCATGCATGCACGATGTTGCTTAAGTAGTTTCCACTAGTTTCCAGTAGTTTTGATTATTACTGCATTTGAATTGCAATCTGGGATGGGTTCAGCTCACAACCGATTTTCACATTGTAAAATGCCTCAAAAAGTTCAGCCTCTCTGGGTAGCTGTCCATACTTCCAGACCCAGCACAGAAACGTTCCTCCAAATAAATCCATATCCTTGTAGGTTGATTTTCCCCATGGAAAAAAACAAACCCACCAGCTTCACTTATGGACTTGTCACTCTTCAAATTATGCCTTGTGACTGGGGTGTGGGGCTGCATTTTAGCCTCATGGGGAGGACCTGCCCCACCACCAACTCAAGCTGATCGCTGTTGAGCCAAGTGCTCAATGGGCTGCCATGGCCATGCTGTGTGGCCAGCAATGATGCCAAATAGGTATGGGGCAGCCTCAACATATTTGGCTGCCTTTGATGCTTCCTGAATGGGAGGTGGAAACTCAGCAAATCCATGAGAAAGAGAGAGACACTGGAACCAAAACTAGTGTAAGCTGGCATTGTTTCTTTGATTTGAACAAAGCCAGCTTCACGGCAGCACCTGATATTTCCTCCCGCTCTGGTGGGAAACATCACTTGTGCTGGTACATGGTGCCAGAGAGGAATATGAAATGGATGAGATGGGGGCAGAGCACATGGTCCTTGGGGCTTCCTACCTTAGCACCGGCTTTCAAGTGTTCTGATTACACACATTGGGCGCTTGCTTTCTACACCAAGGTTCTGTCCTTGCGTGAACAGCAATGGAAGCTGCAGCAAAGGCCTCCTAAAAAGACCTCAGCTGCTCACTCAAAGCAAAGGGCTTTTCGAACACCTTTCCCTCCCAAGAGGAACAGCAATACAGGCTGAACAAAACCTACCCTTTTGCACTTCAGGTGCTCATGCACAAGCCAAGGCCAAAGCAAATGAGAGTGAGCAGCCAGCTGCAGTCTATAAGGGCAGGACTCTTACTCTTGCTGTTCCCATGGGTTTGCAAGGGGCATGCACTAAAAGGGCCCTTTGCCCATGAGTGCTCCTCTAAAGCCTCCAAGCTTGCACAGTAGCAAGTCAGTGGGTGGAGCCATGCCTGCCAGCTCTTCGAGCCTTTCCTCACATCAAAATATATCCCCTTTTATACTTCAGCTGCTGCCCTTTGTGCTGCAGTCCTGACCCTGCAATGATATGAGCACCCTAGCCTGTTCCAGCAAAATATCTCAAGGCAATTTTTAGCTTTCAGCAGGAAGACTCTCATGAGAGTCAACAGGGTACTCTGGCTCAGGCTTCAGAAATGCCACTGGCGCGTAACTTTTGTTCAATAGGACCAGAGAGTCAAAGTCAAGTAAAATCGGGCTTAAGTGGTTTGTAGATTAAGCTGCCATTTTTATTTTGAGTCCAAGCCACATGGTCAGAATACTTTGCTGGAAGAAGGTGGGATGTTCAGCACTTTGTAGGAGGACTCCACCAAGCAAGAGTTGAACCAGTTCATAGCCCAAAGGTGATGCTCAAAAGACTGACTTCCAGATTTGGACCGGCTTCTTGCTATCATCTTTCTCAGAACATTTATCTGTTCTCACCCATCTCACTTCAACAGCACAGAATCCAGACCATCTTTAACTAAAATGCTTCACCTTCTTTCTCTCCTAACGGCTGAAATTCTTGAAATAGTTTAACAACCCACAATAAAGGTTCTTTAGAACTCCAATGTTATTGAGTAACTTGTTGCCAGCACAGTCTCCTAAGCATGTTTCCTTTCTGGTATGCAGGACAGTTTCACAGCCTAGATAAGGTTAAGTACAATTCTTAACAAATTCACAGACCATGATACAGGAAAACCAGATCCCAGTAGCCAGTAAAACAGCAAAGTATGAACAATTAAGAGAACCATTTTGATGGGTATGGGGAACGCTCGGCACCTTTGAAGGATCTAGTTGCTTGAGAAGAAACTGATGTTTGGACTCAGCTGCAATTGTGTGATCTATGGTATGCTTCTCTCTCCATTGGAAAGGTCCATTGAAAATGGATGCTTTTGTTTTGTAAACAATGACATTACCACCCAAAAAGCTGCTCTAAAAACATAAGCAGAAAGGGAGAAAGGAAGGGGGGAAATATAAACACATTTAGAAAAAGAAGCCCTCAATAACCAGCGCCTTTTTTTCTTTTACCAAAAAGAGGTTGCAAATGAAAAAAGACTGTTCTTTTAAATTAAACAGAGCACAGGATAAATTGAAAATAACTTGCATAAATTATACAAATCAACTTGACGCTGGAGATTCTTTTGTTTTGTTTCTGAAGCAGATATGTAAAGTCTAATTGGACAGTGTTTACTTTTCCTGTTTTGATAGTGTTAAGATGAAATGCTATGAAGTTTCTGCTATACATTGCATTGATTTTAAATCTGAAAAGTCAGAAAACAAAATGGTACCCAAAGAAGCAATATCCGTAGATCATCTGCTTGTTCCACTTTCTCTCTCATCAGACCTGCCTCTTTTTCTACTTGAAATGCTCCAAAACCCACTCTTTTTAAAGGGGGGACGGGGACAAACAAACAAACAAACACCTTTTTTCTCCTCCAAGATGGGGGGAGGAGCCTAATGTTCCCCCTGCTCTTCCCTGACACTTGTTTTCCGCATGATACAGATACTTTTGTGAACCTTCTTTGCAATGTGAAATGACCACGGAGGAGTAGATGCAGGAGCCCAAAGTAAAAAAACAAAGCCCAGGTGAATCGACTGTCTTGCTTGACCCTCAATCAACTCTGAAGCCTTCAGCAATGAGGGGCAAAACTGCTTATTGGTTAACACAAATAATCGGCTTTTTGTTTAAATTTTGAAAGACATCACAGGCTAAAAGGAATGTAGTTGTTTGTTGTTGTTTTCCAGGGGAGGATTTACAGTTTTGTGCTCGGATGTACAGAAGACAACTGAGAAGGCGGGAAAGCAGCCTGAGGATTGATAGCAGCCAAAGGATAAATGTTGTTGTGCAAAAGGTCGCCATATGAACTTCCTACAGGTGTGGCTGCAGCTAAGTGCCTGTAAAGCTGCTGTGAGTTTCCAGGGGACGTAAGGAACTGTCTTTGCACCATGAACGAGTGGAGAGCCAAAGGCTGCATTAGCGGAGAAAGCACTGCCTGATTTTTCAAGTATTGTAGAGGATGAGAATACCCAGCTGGGATGCGGTTGCTCAGGCTGCTGCACAATGTCCCTGGGTACAAGCCTGTGAAGATGGGGCTGGAGAGGGGAAACTTGTGGCCCTCCAACATGCCACTGGGAGGGAGGACGTGTGCTGATTTGCTGCCCTCGGCTTCTTGCTCAAGACCCTTGTCTTTTGCAGGGGCTTCCTTTGGTAAGCGCAGGGGTGAGACGGCTCGGATCTTCTTTTCCGAAATGGCTTTGTCCAAATCCTCAAGGCTGCGCTTCAGAGGCCGAGCTGCCCCAATGGTTTGAGCATTGGTTTTGTGGCTTAGGATGGGGTGGACCATGCCCTCCATCTTCCTTGGGGTCTGCTGTTTGTTGGTCCTGAGAAGAGGCTCGCCATGCTTCTTGGGGGCTGACACCGTCATTGGAGAAACACGACAAGCTTTGGGGTTGCAGTCTATGCTCAGAGGCTGGCCGCTCAAGGCTTGGAACTGGGATATGCTTTTGCTCTCTACTGAAGCATGCAAGAGGGAAGATGATCCCAGAACTTTTGCAGTCTGTTTGGGAGTACTTTTAGGAAGACTCAGATCTGTCGGCTGATCATCAGAAGAGGCTTCCATGGGGCTCTTTTTCTCCGGCTGATGTAGAGGCGGGTGATAGCTTAAGCTTCGCTTGTCTTGGTGCTTGTGTTGAGGGAACATGGAAAGGACTTCCGTATCTCTATACATGTCTCGGTGGAGGTACTTTGACATCTGTTCATTATTAAGGTGGTGTTCGGTGTGCCTGTAAAGGCTGTGCAGGTGAGGAGATGAGTAAAAGTCTGCCAAGAAGGCAGGCATGTGGGAGTGGTGCAACACCCTTTTTTCATTCATTCTATCTTTCATGTCCTGGATTTCCGACTTTAGTGCATAGGATTCGGCCAAAGCACTCAGGTGTTGTTTGGTGAAATCGCAACATTCAGAATCAGTTTTCTTGAGTAGCAGTTCATGCCTGTAGGTTTCACTAGCAGACTTCCTCTCGTCCGAATTCTTGGGTTTGAAACTCTGTACGTGTTGGATCACAGATGGCCTGCTGAGTGCTGCAGCATCCATCCCAGAGGCATGGGAAGCCTGTGGCATGCTTGACAACAGGTCCTCTTTGCTGCTTAATTTCTTCTTGCTGATCAAAGGTGGTGGTGATCCGTAAGGGTAGCTGCAGGAGAGGGTTGCCCCACTGACTTGTGACAAGAGCTTCTTCTTTGCCAGAGGTGACATGATGCCTGGGTTGCCTTTGGAGTAGAGCAGTGGTGTGCAGCTGAAACCAGGCTCACCATTAAGGGAACTCGGCACTTCTTTCTCTTTGAACATGTCAAAATTCTGTACTACAAGGACTTTGGGACTCTGTTTCAGTGCATTGTGTATGTCCTCATTTCCTAACTGATCCACTTTAACTGTGCAGTTGGCAATGTAGTCCGCCATCTCTGGGAGCTTATCGTCTTCCATCTCACTTTGACTTGTAAGTGGGAGTTGGATAGTGGGGAAGTTATTAAATGGAATTTCTTGGGCACTACTTTCTAGGTCGTCTGTGAGACAGTGAACTCTTTGTTCCTGCTTTGGCTCATCTGGGTCCTCTGACAGACTGGGGATTTTCCCGACTGTGGAATTCAAGACCTCATCTTCTTCTGGGGACACCAAAGCACTTGAGACAGAATCTTTGCATGACATCTCCTCCTTGACTTCCTCACTGTTTGAGCTGACCTCTTCAAAGTCTGTCTTTTCCAATGACGGCACCCCAGTTACATCTATTGGAGAAACCTGGGACTCTTCTACAGGCACCTTCATCTCCTCTGCGACTGTTAGCTCAGATGAGTTTTTCTGTTCTGGACATTCTTGATCTTTCTCTTGTTCCGATGATGCCTAATAAAACATTTTAATGGAGAAGTGTAAGAAAGCACTGTAGCATGAAAAGCATGAAATTCTCAACCAAGACATAGTGGCATCTCTCAGAAACAAACTTGTCCATCATGTTGAGCACCAAAAGCTTTAATAGCCACTATCACATTTCAACACAGACATCTACCCTGGAAGTATTGTAAACATGAAAGTATAATTACAAATGTCTTAATAAGTCATAGGCAATTCTTTGTTTTATTTTGTTACGAGGCAGCATAAAATAGGCTCCATTGATATGCTGACCAGGCAGCGTTTATGCTGAGGCCATTTTTCAGTTAAGAGGACCACCGCTGTGTTGACAATGGCATTTAGAAAGATCTAAGATTGTTTTCCATGTTTAAAACACGCACTCCCAAGCATGCTTGACTTGACTTTTATTTATTATTTATTAAAAAGTATTTCTAAGCCACTTAGGATTTAAACCAAGTGTAAACCAACACGAACACTGTAAAACAACATCATAAAAACAGAGATAACAAGTGGATCTCTTTTATTTTAGACCTGATCTTTTGGCACTACTAAAACCAGCACTTACCAAAATGAACCCACCCCCCCTTATAAAATATATAAAATGAAGTCTGCGGGTGGGCGGGAAGCAAAGCTTCGCTGACGCGTTCTGAAACAATCAGCGTTGTGGCTCATTCGGGCTTCTTTTATTTAGAGATTAGAATAAAGTTGTCAACATGCAGCAAGAGCATTTTTGCCCACTTTCAGATATAGCTTTCCTGAGTTATAGCCAATGAGGCTCCATCTCTTTATGCTCCTTCATTAATAAAGCTTGTGCACTCAATTCTCCCTATTCATTCCATTATGTAGACGAATGAACTGTGACCTTGAAGGTCATTAGAGTGCTCCATCTGTGATACAGCTGACTGACAACCCTTTTCAAAATTACTGTCATTCTCTTGCGGCATGCCTCTTAGTAGAAGGCAGTCATGAAGCAGAGACGTTGTCTGAGCTCTTCTATTATTATTGTTAACACCCCCACCCCACCCGCTTCTCTCTTTCTCAGCTGTAAAAAGGAGGCATCAGGAAAGTTATTATCTAAATGCTGCATTAGAGAGCGTCAGTGAGAGATGGGTGCAAGGCAGCCAATGCATCACAATCTTCTCCAAGATTTACGCCTTTGCAGCTGCTTTTAAATTTTCCTGTGTGTTGGGTTTTTCTATTTCCTATTAGTTAAAGTGTCCGTTACTCATTGTGACTGCTTCCATAATTTTTTCCGCGAAGAAACTCAAAGTAAAAGATGCCTTTTGCAGTCCAAACACCATCATTAGCCCTTTTTGCGAAAATTCTAACATTGGCCTCCAGAGCTTATACAATTACAGGGAAATACCAGACAGATGAGCAAAGCAGACGGGGAAAAACTGATAGCTAATAACTGGACCCCTCTCTCTCTCTCTCTCTCTCCCCCCCCCCTGGTTGGGCAACACTTTGATAGGAGCTTGCAGTTGTGCTAGAGCAGCATGTATGAGAGGAATAATAATATTTCATCTTGTACTCAGTTACAGCCATCATAACAAAACAGAGTCAAATGTAATGCTAAACTGAACTGTAACCAATTAACAGCGTGCTCACACAAACAGTTATGAGTCATTACAAGATAGCTTTCTCCCTCATTGTTCACACTGAAAAACATTTCTTGAAAAATATTTAAAAGTGCATATTTCTCAGGATGTGTCAATTTAAAAATCTTACCACTTGGAGTACTTTTACAGGATTATTTTAAATGGGAACTATTCACATATTTGCAGAAACATGAAGCCCAAAGGCAGATCATAATCAAGAGAGATGTATGGTTATTATTTCAACATGCACAGTGGGTTCTTTTGACTGTTTTCAGCCTAATAAAAACTTCACGCACAGCACTGAAAACTGATTTCAAAACCTAGGGCAGTTAAGATGAGTAAGTTACCATTTCATAGATTGATGGGCCGGGGCATGATGTTTTGGGTTACTTGAAATGACTGGTGGCCACTGTGGATAGGGGCTCAGCTTACATTTGCCACCTCTGAAAACCATCTGAGGAGGGCGTTTCAGGTAGGCTGATGCATGGCGGTGTGGCTCGTGAGGGGCCCTTTGGCCAGTCCACAACCTGGTTGGTTACTGGTGCCAGGCCCGGGATTGCCATCTGCTAAGTTTTAAAACAGCCTTAGCGAATCAGGTTTTCACAAGACACAAAAAGCTATTACCACGTACAGGTAGTCCAGCTTCCTGGTAAACTGGTATGCTGAAGCTGGTTAGATAAGGCAGAACTGCAGGACGTTGCATGTGTGCATCACAAATTCACACAAACACACACAAATGGTAGGACTGCAATGATCAGCCAATAGCTTAGATCAGGCATGTCCAATTCCCAAAAGACTGTGATCTATTCCCAGTAGGGGAAAAATGGCAGTGATCTACCCATTGTCATTAGAGGGAGGAGGAGCGTGCGTGGGGTGGGTGGATTGCCCAGAGTTGTTGAGCTTTTTGGGGGGAGGAATGCACAGAGTTTTTTTTTAGCTTTTCCCCTGTAACTTTTTGTGCACGATAAGGATCCCATGATCTACGAGGGTCAGTCAGGGATCTATCAGTAGATTGCGATCTACTGGTTGGACATCCCTGGCTTAGATGAAGTGGCCAAAAATGTGTCCCTGGCTAATCAAGAAAGGCAGTTTTTTATCACACTAATAATCAATGGAATTTGTTATGTTTCTGAAGAAACAGAATACTATTCTTCTCCTTAGATGATACATGCATGTTTGTATGCAGCAGGGCATTATCTTATAAGAGGCATTCCATATGAGTGAGAAGGGGGGATTGTTTCTTCCGAGCTGACAATTCGTTCAACTAGTTGATTAAGATTTCTTTAATAAGGTGATCGCCTAAGGAACTGGTTGTTGGGAGAAACTGTACTTAATCAGCTACGTATTTTCCTGGGATGACAAAGCTAGAGTTGAAAGAGCACTCTATGGCTCATATAAGCGCAGCCCGTAGCAACTGCAACATAATTCTTCAGTATAACACTGCCATGCTTGGGTGCTCTGTCATGGGAAGGCCTGCAATTGGGCAATACCGGCAGCTGAACCAGCACTCAGGAAGAGAAGCCATCAAATGGAAAACCAAAAAATAAGAGATAAAGCGCTACGCAGCAGAATAACGGGTGGCAATCCAATCAAAAGACCTCTTCTCCATTGGTTCCATGTAGCTTGGCTGGCTTTTATTTGAGCAGAGCCTGGGACCACTGGTATATTGGAATGTATACTGGGGGGAGGGATGCAGGGTGCCTGTGCTTCAACTTTCTTCACATCATTTGGGTGGAAAGGCTTGAGAAAGTTGGTGTGTAGGGGGAAGGAAGTGGGAACCAGCAAGTGCAATAGTTGTTTCAAAGCGTCAGTATGATTAATAGGCATTTTGAGGCGGAAGATTTTCAGAGTGTGCCTAGAGTTAAAGTAGTTGCAACTAAGGCCTTGTCCACACCGGAGAAACATGTGGATTTTCCTGTCTCCCCATTAATGTAAGGGAAACCAAATGACGTCCTCCCCATCCCAGCGTTGCCTCTAACATTTCTCCCTTTGAATGCAGGGCTTTTCGGTCCCCGGAAAGTCCCAAATGGCCAAGATGGGGGGAAACCCGCATTTGAAGTGGGGGGAAAGGTGTGATTCCACATTTTACCCCAGTGTGGGCAAGTCCTAAGTCCACCTGAAGGCAATAAGTGGATTGTGACTAACTTAAGTCTCATGGATTGCCGTGAGATTGCTTGCACTTAATTTGTGTGGGTTTTGTGCCCACTCTATTTAATAACTTTCCATATTGCCCCAACCAACATTAGCTACAAAAGACCTGCAAATGCCACTACTCCCCTCTCTCTGGCTTACAAATTAGTCGGCTTACCAGCCCCCTGCCCCAAATCCCAAAATAATATTGCACCCCACCACCCCATAAACAAATATTTCTTATTTAAAAGATTTATACCCGCTTTTCCCCACCACAAAGGAGTCGCTCTAAACAGCTTACAAATAAACTGCAAATATAAACACAGCAATGATTCAATTCAGTTCCCCAACCTAAGAGGCATAACAAAAGCGGAATAATTTTTACATGGTGCTTTCATATGTGAGGGAAAGAGGAATTATATTTTTCAAACTTATGGAAAATGATTTGCTTAAAAGCCTTCTGAGGTCTGTCATACATTTGTGAGAATTTGCTATCAAGAACATCCAACATTACTGACTGACGGGAGAAAAGAATTACACTGCTATGTTCTTGCAGCCGGAAGCCCACATAATTGCATTTTGTGTTGTGCACTTTCTACTCTCCATCTGAGAACTTGACCTGCGACTCACATAAAAAATAACTGCAGTTTAAGTCGCAGGAAATTTGAGATACTAAACAACAAAAGCAAGGAAGTTCAAAGTTTAGATTGACACTCCATTGCTGGCTTGTTACGTTGTGCTTAGCTTCTATTGCAGCACATATGGTATGTAACATAACTCGCTGATCCAAACTCCCTGCAATAAATAACAAGGCACAAAGGGATGAACAAGGAATGGAATGCTAGACTTAACTTGTATTTCCTTGCTTTTGGCAATTTCTGTTGCAATCTAGCAGTTGCTTAAACAGAGACTGTATGCCCTCTTTTATGTATATTTTAATACAGATTGTGCCTTTTCAAAATATGTCTCAGTTTACAATTAAAATTTTTTTTAAAGGAGCAGGGGTGGGTGAGGGAAACGCTCCAAAGACGCTATTGCAAAGACTGTGGTTGTATAAAAAATATATTCTAACCCAGGCTTTGGAGGTCAAGTCCATGGAAATAACAGAAAAGGAGAACCAATATTAAAGATGCTAAAGTGTTTTGGCCCAAAAAGGCCTTCCAAAGTGGCTTTTCTACAAAAAATAGGCTTTGAAACTCAGGGCTCCTTTGTTAGGGAGTGTGACCTAGACCAGTGTTTTTCAACCTTTTTTGGGCAAAGGCACACTTGTTTCATGAAAAAAATCACGAGGCACACCACCATTAGAAAATGTTAAAAAATTTAACTCTGTGCCTATATTGACTATATATAAAGTAATTCTCTTGAATTTTTCCATTTTTCCCACGGCACACCAGGCAACATCTCGCGGCACACTAGTGTGCTGCGGAACAGTGGTTGAAAAACACTGACCTAGACCACGACCATTATCATCGTCCTCATTTTGTTCTTAGTTTAACCTGAGTTTAACCCCTTAGTTTAACCTTACCCCAGGTTCCTACTTGCTAGTTAGATTAGTAAGTTTAGATAATCGGCTCGGGTGTTTTAGATATTAGTTCTTTTTGTTTTGTTGTAATTCAAGTTTTATTATGCCATGTTTGTCTGCAGTCCAATTTGACATTTGTACTCTGCTGTTTGTATTCGGCATTGTTTGTTTTGCTTTGTTGGGTTTATGCTATGGCTAAATGCTAACGCAATAAAGAATTTGACTTTGACTTCCTGGTTCTTCTGTGTGGAAGGCATGGGAATCTGTAAGACATTACCAGCCACATGGCACACACACCCCACAACTGCCCATGTACTGACGACCTTTCCAGAGGTGGCATCTCTGTCATCGCTTACAGAGGTGGCATCTCTGTCATCGCTTACATGCCCTCCATAATCACACATGTCAAATCACCATCAGTTATACTTCAGTCCTTCTGAGTAAACTAAGGACCTTCCCCCTACATTATTCTTAATGTTAAGATTTTTGAAATGAATAAAGTATGTACGTATAGCTTCAGAATTCTTAGCTGCATATTACGAGAGACCTGGGGAATACCAACCCAGGTTCTGCAGAAAGGGGACTTCTGAGCATGCGACTTTTACACGGACACATGATGGATTCTGTGCACACTGGAACACATAGGTACACACTCTTGTGTCTTTTTAGGCCCTGAAGACGCCATGTCAGTAAAAAGTGACATGTGGCCTGGCCCCGAAAGAGGATTTGTTTGAGTGAGCCCTGGTTCAAAAGATGATTTCTGGACATTATGCGATCAAAGCAGCACCTGCAGAATGAAAAAGTTAATGAAAAGAAGAAAGCGGGGAAAGGAAACTAACCTCGGGTGCATCCTGGGGTTTCTGTGCATTGTCTTTTTCTTTCTTGCTCTTTTGGTGTTCATTTCTGATGCGTTTTGTTCCAGACAATTTTATCTTACTTTCCCCCTCCTGGGCGACATTATCTTGTTTTCGAGGTTTCACAGGAGGTAGTGGCTTATCTTCTTCTCCTTTAATAAATCTTTCATATGGCAGGATTAATCTAAAAAACGAATAATTGATCAGTTCTAGAAGTTCTCACCCAAAAGACCAAAATAAAATAAAAGAAATGTCTGTAAGAAGTTCATTGTTAAAAACTGTTTTTTGAAAGAAAGAAACCCCCCCCCCACTCAAATCTAGAAGTCAAAGGTGTGCAATAGGATTTGGAAGCTGTTTCTTCTTCTCAAACTGCTGCTGAATCAAATTATTTCCTCTGTCTTTCACACATTTTGCAACCACAAAGCTGAGTTTGCCATCCTCTCAAGATGATACACACTCTCCTAAACATCTGTAATATTCAAACTTTACATGTTTAGGTATACAATGTGTCTTTACGCGTCAACCAAAAAAAAATGGGATGGTTCTGATCCACTTCAATTTATTTGTGACCAAGTCCTATTGAAACTTACAGGTTAGCTGATACTAAATTAAGTCACGTAAATTCAATTTAGTCTGCACTCCTATTCACACTTTCCTGGAAGTCGGTCTCATTAAAGTTACTTCTGAGTACACACCTATAGGTTTGCAGTGTTAGCCATAAGTAACTTTAGCTGGATCAGGTTCAACACGTGACAACAAGCAGAACATTTTTTTAATTTTTAAATCCATTGATATAAATGAGATTATGAAGCCAAATGGAGTTGCTGGAGATGAGCTGCATATCTCCCCCACCCCCACTACTTTAAATTGATTTTAATGGAAATACTTTGTATTTAGTTCTTTGGCCTGTTTAAACAGCAACCGACTTGAGTTACAGAACTTCCCGACAGCAGTGCCATATATACCCTGCAAGTACCGAAAATAGCAAATAATCCCAACTGTACATAAACTGGAACTTCAGGGTGGATTGTGATGTGAACAACCACTGCCTCTAGATGTCTCTTGCCTTCTCCCCTCTGCAATCCCTGGAGGGCTTTCCCATAACTATTTGAATTCTCAGCGCAACCTGCATAGTCAGAAGCTAGAGGAGCAGAGTGCAATGGGAAGGGGGTGAAGACAAACTCAGCTGAGCAGGGTTGCACATATAATCCAAGAAGCTGGGGAGGAGGGATGTGGCCCCTCCACCACCACATATCAGCATATTCTGGACTGCTACATCACCCTATGAGTGAATCATCTTGTATCCTGTAGGCAAGATATGGTTCCATCAGAAGATGGAGCAGTCTTCTCCAGCCTGTTTTGCCTTCCATATGTTGTTGGACTACAGCTCCTATCATGCCTGGCCCCTGGGCATGACTGTGGCTGATGGGAACTGTAGTCCAACTGGTATAGAAACCTTGTACTAGAATAGATTTCCTCTTCTTTTTTTAGGAAGCTAGGGGAATGTCATAAGGGCCCATTTTGTGAGCAAGATGATTCCTCTTTCTCTAGGGAAAGGAAAAAAAGGGCAAGCAGTATCGACCAGGTGGTAGTTGGCACAGTGAGCAGGAACAAAAACGATTTTAAGAAACAATCAGAGAATTTTGATTACAGAGTTTTGTCTTTCAAACCATGGAAAAAATGCTTGGGGGAGGAGGAGACAGAGATGCTTCAATCTGATCCTCCCCCCATCCACAGAGTGCCTCTTGAAATGAGGGTAAATAAGCAACGTTATTAAAAAGAATGGATTGGCTTACAATCGAGAGTTTCAGCTCCAGTGATTAAAGTTCTTATAATGCATTAAACATGATTAATGAATGACTCATAGCAGGAATAATGCAAGACTCTGACTTTTAAAAATATGAACTTTAGTATGGCAAACATCTTTTTTAAAAAAAAAACAAATAGGTATCTGTTGAAGAAAATGGACTTTGCTTTTTAAACAGCATTAATCTGTTCAAATATCAGACTTCTTTAATTATAGCTTAATCTAAGAGTTCAAGATAGAAAACTCTTTTTGTTCAGACACAGATTTTTTTTGTTATTCCAGAATCAGCTCCAAGCCATCCAGTTTTAATTTAGATGTTCAAACACAGTTTAGCTTCAAGAGAGCCTGGGATTAGCTTGCTTGCGATGATAGTATTTCACATTTTAATAAAATACAACATAAATTATGTTAAAAAGTAAACCTAATTTATGCCATATTAGAAACAAAATTCATGAACTGAGCATGCTCTGACATGGGTATGTGCAGAGAGGCGTGAATAATACTTTTGAGCCCTGAATTTGGCAGCTGGCCAGTAATGAAGCTAAAGCAATGCCCATGGGGAATGCAGGTCCTCAGATCCCATTACAAACTGAGTTTAAACATGTTACAGCTGCTAAAACTGAAAACAGCTCTCTCTATGCAGGCTTAGCAAAATAATAAGGACTTTGCCAAATACTTGCTTCCCACTGTAACATTACAGTTAATGTTTATGTAATAAAAAAGAAGCATAACAAGGCAGAATAAAAAAGGGGGGGGAGAAAAAGAAATACAATCTTGTTCATACTTGAGGCTGCTAAATTTCATTTGTAACAAGCACAAAATATTCAAGGCACCCTTGAACATCTTTTCCCGTGCCTGGGACTTGAAGCAAGAGGAGGCGAGGTTGGGTTTCATCCAGAGCAATATTTATATCTTTTTCTGCCATGTGTTAAATATTTAAAGAATCAGATTTAACCAAAATACCTTCTTTTCTTTTTTTTTGGTGGCAATAGTTGTTAACACTGCAGAAAGGATTGTTTGACTTTGTTTGGTTGCCATAGGAACAGGCAGCCCATTTTAAATCTACATATTTCGGTAAATGTTTCAAAAGCTGCTCATAGCTTTAAAATTAGAGGATGATACTCCGCCACCACTAGGCCTTTTAAATAAAATATTCTGTGTGATTATCCTGGCAGTTAAAGCAGAAAAGGGACAAAGGCCAGCCCTGATAAGATTAATCACTGTTAGCTAGCACTCTTTCTGAGAAACCCTTTTGTGTCAGTTTTAAATTTGACCACCAAAAAGACAACAGCATCCTGCCTCTTTGTTGCCATATAAATCCCTGGAACTCATTAGGTCAGAGGATAATTAGGAGTCATGGCTGATGAGAGTTCAACGTTACAGGAGGAGGGGCCTGCTGTTTCCATTTTTGTGATTTTGTTTTTTTCACTGAGCTCAGCAGTTGGCAGAGGCTACAGTGGCAAAAAATACATTTCACATAGCTGGTCAAATGCCTAGCGCCAACAGCAGGAAATTTGGAATTAAATGTTTCTTGTATCTGGAGAGAGGCATGACTAAGGTAAAAATTTAATCAAAACACAAGGACAGCTTGTTCTACTTGCATCAGCTCCCCACCCTGGACAGAAAATTCTAATGCAATGCTATTTCTCTACAGTAACAAGGCGGGGTTGTTGGTTTTGGTTTTTTTAAGCAAAGTAAAAAAAAAGAAAAAGCAAAGAGCTTAGGAGGATTAAAATGAAGCCTAACGCCATGAACAATTGCAAGTTGGCAGAAAGGTTTCCATTTGCTGGAATTTTCACTCTGTGGTCCCCCCCACACTTCCCTGCCTTCAGTTGCCCTGTCATGGTACAACACAATTACCCTCAGGATGTGATCTTATCATTTGATTATTAGAAGCTGTTATAGTACAAGGGAAATAAAGCTGGTGGAACATTCAAACCTTCAGCTAACATACTATTAGAACATCACACACACACACACACTGTATTCAGTCAACTGTATTTCATCAACTGCAGGTCAATATTCTCCAAATCAGGCAGAATATGATTCTCTGCTTTAAAACTTCCCCCACAGAATGCAACACGCTTGAAATGAGCAGCTCAATTTTGTGCTAAATAGCTGTCGCTTAGGAGATTTAAATCAACCTCGGTGCAAGATAAAAAGAAGGTGTTTCACAAACATTAACAGAAAAACGAACAACGCATATAAACCCTCATGTACACACACACACAAAAAAGACTTCGAAAGAGTTTTCAGTGTCAGATGTTGAGAGAAGAGTTCCTGTATTCGTAACAAGCAATCTTGCCGGAAAGCATAAGAATGTGGATATGGGTTTAACCATCACTGTTGTTGTTGTTGATACGCATAAGAATATCATCAATATGCATTCTGCTTTGTGGAGTTTCATAAGCAAAAAAAGACAGGCTAATTTCTGCCCTCGAGGAGATTACAGTCTAAATTTTGACAAAGAGGAAGACTACAGAGGAAATGCAGAGGAGGGGAGTACACAGCAAGAGGAGGGCATTTACTTCCACGTAACCCAGGGTTTGGGTTTGCAGGGCGGGGGTGGAACATGCCTTTATTATGAACGCAATGCCTACATTCAGATTAATAAAATGCATTATTTATAGGGTAATTAACATAACGAGAATGTGTAAGCAGTAGCGTATTAAAGAACAATCCTTCTGCAGGCAGCAGATTTTTGAACAGCACGGGGCTATTTTTTCCACTGGAATAATACAAGAATAACATTTTCCAGCCCAGAGCAGAAACAGTAGGGAAGTCTTTGCCATCAACTGAGCTTCTGATTAAATTCAATGACTATGAAAAGCAAGATTATCCTTTTTTTAAAAAAAATAAAGGCAACTTAAAAATCAATACGAGCTGTATGAACAAATCAGTGTTTTATTAATCCCAACACAATCAGAGATACATTACATTTAATTGTGGATACTCTCCCCCCTCTTTTAGCGGGGGTGGGGGGAGGAGGAAGATTTTGCTTGGCTAAATGTTGAATTAAATACTAGTGCCTAGTATTCTGAGTTTTTAGCTTTCAGCATCCTCTGATGTAATGAAAAATTCAATGTACTTCTCCACAGCAGAAGTCAGAGGTCATCAAATCTATTACAGTAATGTAAGTAATCTGGCTTTCTGCCAGCCTTTAAAAAAAAAGGGGGGGGAGAACCATGGAGGCAGATAATTTTATATTTACAAATTCTAAAATCCTCTGGGGATTTTGTCTCGTCTCCAACAAAAGGCAGAAACTTCACATTAGAAAAATGTATTTTACAGCATGTCAAACATGTCTTCATCATTAGTATTTCATAAAAGGCATTAACCACACAACTCTTATCCTTCATTAGCCAACATTCTTCTCCTGTGCCATGGGAAAAATGCAACTCAAAATCTTATGCATGTGTGTGTGTGTTTTTTAAAAAATAAAGTGATAAGTACTAATGTTTCATATACTGATTAATTCTTGTGCCAAGCAACTACTCTTTTAAGTCCAACTCTATTGCGCAGGAAATAGTGGACTGCATCTATTTATAGTAATAAAAATAAAAGGGGTTAGAAGAATAACTCTTGAGGGGGGAGCATGAAAGGAAAGGAAATCTGTAGTCAAGGCTGCCAGCTCCATATTTAACTCTTCATTGTGACCTCATTCTTATGCTATGGGAGTGGCGTTCTTCTCGCTTGCTTCTGGCTTCACCCCTTGCTTCTCTGGGTAAGGTAAAAATGTAGGAAACACATAGAAAAACAAGCTCATGTTGGGAGAACTGCTGTCAATCCGAGCAGCCAATATTGAGCAAAACGGACAAGTGATCAACTCTGACATGGCGAAAGGCAACTTCCTATGCCAAGGCAATAGCACCGATTTCAACCTCTGACACTGTAATCCCTCCCAACTCCGCAACCATCCCTGCCTCTCCTACATGGTTCCTACATTCTTCCATTACTGGAACTGCATGGGATCATAAGTTCTTATCATAGAATCATAGAGTTGGAAGGGGCCACAAGGATCATCTAGTCCAACCCCCTGCAGTGTAGGAATCTTTCGCCCAACGTGGGGCTCTGTGATTAAGAGTCTCATGCTCTATCCATTTGCGCTATTATGAGATATTGCAGGAAAGACTTAGGGCTCATCCTAAAATCAGGGAGATGTCATGGCCCTGGTTCAGCAAAGGCATGAGGCCAAAAGCCTGCAGCCAGCTTTCGTGTGAACTCTGCCATCCCTGTTGGTTTGAGGAGGGCCTTTTACCTTTGCTCGTTGCTCCCACCTGTGTATCAGATGATTGGCATTGTTTTTCTTATAGCTCCAGCTGTGTTTCTTGGAGTAGTTCCATTGACTTTAGCAAAGTTCACTCTCAGGTTGCTTGGGCTCAAGGATCATGGGTAAAACTACTCATTTTATGAGTTAAGTCTTCCTTCTTTTACTGCCTATGATTGCTGCCAGAAACCTCTTCTCTGTGCACGTGATCCAAACAGTGGGTATACCTCTCCAAGTTTAATGTGCAACTGGCCCATGCTTAGACCAATGGACACATTAGAGACTTAAAAATTAGCCTCAAGGACCCAGTTTGTTTTCCATTGACAATGAATGTCTTTCTTAAGTGATTCAGATCTAAGGGAATACATATAATCATCTTTCACGGGAATGATTCAATTGTCACAACACCCTTTTCTTACTGTGACAATAGTTTAAATTGATAAAAAGGGGGGCTAGGAAAATGGCAGAAATTATAGCTTACCAATCCTTGCGGCAGAATAGCCAAGATGTAGCACAATCTTATCATTAAAGGAATATTGATAGCAATGTAAGAAATGTAGCCCAACAAAATCTCTCAAACCAATATTCAAATTCCAGGTGAATCCTGTCTTTGCTAGGTTTCCTTGGTCAAGATTTCCTTCGTCAGGTCTCTAGAGGAATTTCCACACAAATGAGCTTAAAGCCCACACAAATGGGCTTATCTCCCGCAAGCTGTGGGGCAGGATCCATTCTAGTTACAACTAACCCAATTGGGCTTGCATGACAGCTACAGGGGTTACATCCACTTTTGCGTTGTAACAGCGAAGTGACTCTAAACTCCCACGACAACGAAAATACCTCTTTACTTAGAAACTCCCTGCTATTCTTTCTGTTTGTCAGTTATGGTCTGGAGTGGTGTGTGGAAGCAATCTAAATCTCAGTCTCAAGTTACTTGCTTGCAGAACCAGGTCAGCAACAACCTACTTCATAGGGTTACTGAATTAGAAAAAATATATATCACAAGTCTCTAGAAAATATAACGCAAGAAAGAAACAAAAGTTTCCAACAGCCTATATGGAACTCGCCAGTTATTCCAGAGGTTTTTGGGGAAAAACAAGAGTTAATAAGACAAAGGTACTAATATAGGTACACTGATCCATCATTAGCTTCCTCTGAAGCACTTTGAAGAGGCCATTTTTACAAACAAGCTGTGTAGAGCGAAATAGCGGGGGCGGGCAATTCCTTTTCAGAGCTGAAGTTGCATGATTCTATAAAACAGCAGTACAAGAAGGAAAATGAAACCTGCCTGGTAACCATCGCCTTTTCATGAGTCTTTCTACGTTAAAAACAAGTTAGTGAAGATGGGGAGTCTTAAGATGATAAAGAAGAATGGTGATGATTAAGAACAGATCAATAATACTGGCACCTCCATATGTGTGAATGTTCTGTCTAGGACAGTTTTTCGTAAAGGAGGTCTGCAGCAATAGATGTTGGCCTTTCTTTAGAGCTTCATATTAGTTCCAGCCACTGACCTGAAAGTATACCACTATTTTAAAGACATTTAAT
Organism: Lacerta agilis; assembly: GCF_009819535.1. Taxonomy (NCBI): domain Eukaryota; kingdom Metazoa; phylum Chordata; class Lepidosauria; order Squamata; family Lacertidae; genus Lacerta; species Lacerta agilis. The sequence goes on along the minus strand of NC_046316.1, from coordinate 23,909,884 downwards.
CTTCACAGTACTACATGGGCTCAAGGGAAGTGCCATTCCATACTGAATCAGGAAAGTAGAAGAATGCATTCGTAAACCTACTATTTAGAGCTTGCAGCTTGAATCAGAGTAGCACACACGGCAACTGCAAGCCATAACACCAGGAGCAGGCTGATGGGGGTACACACTAATGTGGATACTGAATTACTCATGTTCAGTAGGACATGCTAACAGATGGCACATGATATCTCTCCCAATATGCTTCGAACACAGGGGGGCGCCAATCAAAGCGAAGCATTTTTCACTCCCCTTGATTTTGATGGGAATATTTATTGGTGCGCTTAACTTTCACACTGAAATCTGTGTGACTTTGGTTTTACTCTCATGTACCTTCAACCCACATAGGCTCTGTGTACATTGGTGCAGTGGAATTGTGTGTCGATAAGCTGCTCCGGCTCATCTATGTATGTCGGCTGAAAGTATGCCTCCATCTGCACTATGCGTATAAAGCAGTATCATGCCACTTTAAACAGCCATGCCTTCCCCCAAAGACTCCTGGGTACTGTACTTTGTTAAGGGTTCTGAGGGTTGTTAGGCCACCCATGCACCTCACAATGCTTCAATTCCCATAGTTCCCTGGGAAAGGGGGCTGAGTGTCAAAAAAAACGCTGGGAACTGTAGCTCTGTGGGGAGAACAGGGGTCTCCTAAACACCCTTAACAACAGACTACAGCTCCCAGAATCATATCTGTCTACTTTTTTAAAGGGAAATTCCCTTATTCCGAATAGGATTCCTTGCAAGAAAAGGGAAAAGTTGACAGCTATGCCCAGAATTCTTTGGGGAAAGACATGACTAGTTAAAGTGGGATAACACTGCTTTACATGTAAAGTATAGTGCAGATGAAGCCTAAGAGGCATCTATACACGTATAATTTGATGCACATGGATCAATTGTTATTTTTCAAGTTTGGCTCATCTGCTATTAGCCTTACTTTTGTTGGGCTGCAGGTAAGAGGCCCAGTGTGTGTACGCACACCATGCCTGATCCCGCAGCCCTACCACACATGAAGGGTGTTTATCAAAGGTATGCATGACTAGGAATTTCGTACATAAAACGCTTGCATTGTGGCTGCTTACGTTAGCAAACTGAGGCAAGCCCCACCCACCCACCCAGCTGCGTCCTTTCCTGCTGTGGCTGCAGCAGAGAAGAGGTTGAATACCATATACTGAAGACTGTATTTGCAGAAATTTCCTGCTCAGAACTCCAATATTGCTCCCAAAGCACAACCTAACTTAACATTCTGAAGGTGTGCTGCTATTTGTTTTAAATTCCCCGATTGTGCGCGTATATAAGTAAGTTTCTTCGTTCACAAGGAGAACTTGTACTGATCTGTAGCTCAAATCAAACACGTACATTACTGGCAAAACCAACCACAGCTTTGCTTTGTTCGCAAACAATGCTACCTCATTCCTTGCAGAAAGCTCTCTTTATTCCTTTAATCGGGGACTTGTACTGAAACCCAGTGGGGAAGGTTGCCAAGTACCTCACATATGACCAAAAAATGGGAAGAAGGCGGCATTTATGGAAAAGAAAGTCACTAGAACCTCGCCTAACACTATCATTGGGCTTCCATAGATCCTGCCTGCGTCCAGTTCTATTTTCAGTTTTCCCACAATATTTGGACAAAGAAGCCCAGATAACGAGGAAAGCTTATTCTTGAGACTTAAGCTATGTAAACATTAGAGGCTTAAAAAGCAGTGTTTCAGCACAGTTTTATCTTACTGTACAAACCAGTGGGCGAGTGGGGATGTCTTCATCCGAAGCACATTACCTGATGTGTCTCCCCACGCCCGCAACCCTGCAATTCCTATTCCACCACAGGCGCCACATTCTGCAGAGGACTGAGGAGGGCCCTCTGAACATTTTGAAGGGGCCTGGCCCCTTAAAAAAAAAGATTGGGGAGCTGCAGTGCCTCGGCCCCCAGAAGCAGGCACCCTTGTATTCCACGAAGCTGTCATCTGCACATGTGCAATGACTTTCTCAAAGTACACACCTCTGTTCAACTGTGCTTTAAGTTTTCAAATTGGAAGCTGGTTTAAGGGGGAAAGTATTTCTTCAATAAGCTACAGGATACCTATGCATTGTGGCTGAAGTGGCTTCAAACACAAGTGGCGGGAGAACAAACCACCAGAAGGCTCCTCCATTTTAAAACAACACACTTTGTGCATCTCTTGATAATGGCTTTCAGGTAGTTTCCAAAACTGCAAAACAAGTTGTGAACAAGTATTGGAAACACACATAAGACATTTTGACTAGAGAATTAAGAATCTGCTTTAAGGGGCAAACAATGGCATTCTTCTGTCACTAGATACTTTAATTTTAATATTTTTAGTTGGAGGGGAAGTGGGGGGAGAGAAACATGCTTTCAGACTTTTCAATAGTTCTTTTGTTAAAGCGTCCATTACTCACATAATTGAAAAGATGTTTGTTCAGTGGCATGCTTGAGAGTACAGTTATTTAATCTTAATGATAAAGCCCCGAGGACAGAAATATAAGTAGAAACCCTCTTGTTATTTATCAAAGAAGGAAAAAATGCCAAGGCAAATAATTGATTCTCAAACTCTCGCTTGGTGGAAAACTCACAAAGAAATTCACAAATTGCACAGGTTTTCTTAGAGACAGTTAGAGGCCCTGCTGCCAAAAGTCAGTTCAAGTACTACTACAGGACTGAGGTGATCAATAATTATTATTTTAGTTAATAAGATTTTAAGTTACATTTGGGTCAGTACAAACGGACCACTATGGGAACGGTGGAGGTTTCCTTCATTTGCAGACTGGTAACTGTCTTCTGACGCAAGATGAGCTGCTGTTTGTATAGGTTTTCAATATGGCGGCATTTGAATGAGGATCAACTGTCCACCTACTCCTCTCCCTCCCTCCCTCCCTCTCTCTCTCTCACACACACACCAAAATCCCTGAAGCAGTTTTGAAGCTGTTTTTAAATATTTCTGTTTGTTTAAAAGGGGACAGATGAATATATAAATGGATAAATATACATATGGCTCTTTGAAAAATAAAAAAGGCTAGCATGTGGAGAGGAGCGAGACTGGCTGATCTAGCATCTGATTTGCTGGTATGCAAGTATATCAGGCAGACTGTGAAACAGGGGAGAAACCCATCTTGTAAGGGAAGAAAACTGTTGCATCTTCTCCTGTTATATTATGCCTTTATTCACTCTTACTTAATATATGACCGTCATGTACCACAGGTGGCAGTTTTGTTCTACAAAAATGGCTTTATGTCTATGAACTTTACTTCTGTTTTGTTATTCCCAATGGCCAATACAAATAAATTTAGGCAGCAGTCTTCTCATTTACTTGGACATAAGTCCTATTAAACTCGGCAAGGCTTACTTCTGAGCAAATTTACTTCCTAGAAGAAACACAGGAGAGTGGGGAAGAGAATTGCTCTAGCAAAAGAAAAATCTTTTATTTGGTGCTTTCTTTCTTTCTTTTTGGTTAAACAAAGAACTAGGTGAAGTTTCCAGTACGGAACAAGACCTGGTTAATTTTTGCCTTGGGATGTTTTCAACAGCCTGAACCCCAAACCTCCTATTAATTACAACCTTTAGTGAAGGTAACTAAAATATTTTTTAGATAGATGGTATAATAGGTTTTTCTATTGCCCCTCTGGACAGGATGTTAGTGCTTACAGATGCTCCTGAAATGTACACACTTCTACAAAGTTCTCTCTAAACAACTTTTTGGTTGGACTATTAGACTCTCTTCTGTATGAAATTTCCTCAAAGCATATGTATATATCTTTACAGCTTGTTCAGGAACCTGCTTCCAATGCCTTATTTTGACCTAACTTGGTTTTGTGAGTAAAAATAGATTTCGCTTTTCATATTGTCAGGATGGGGATATTGGAATATGAGATGTGTTTTCCCCCCTCATGAAATAATCTTACTGGCACTTCAGCTGGACATTTTTTTGGTTCCGTAAAAGCAAGCATTTGAACTGTTCAGATACATTACCAATGACTGATTTAAGACCAAGACAGGATCCATAGTTTTTAAGGAGCATGAAGAGCCAGCAGCCGTAAGGCTGCAGAAAGGCCTCTGACTTGTTCTCTAAAGTATCAGGTTACATTTTAAAATATAATAAACCTCTTGCTGTTATGGCTGTGGAATGAGGCCTTTTAAACCAAGAAATCAGTGTAACCAATAAAAAGGACCATCTGTCTGAGAATGCAGGGAGTCTGTAACAATAGCTTTAAGGTGTCAAGTGCCCCATTCATTTCAATAGACTCTAATCCAGATGCCTATGATATTTTAAATGTCAACATTGTTAACTGACATTGCTGCTTATTAGAGCATGCAAGAAAGGAAAATAACCATCCCAATGTGAGTGACTCTTCCAGCTTGTCCCAAAGTGGAAGAAATTTCACAAAGCACTAGAGGAGATGAGAGGAAGAGAATTTTGATAACATGGAAAGAGATAATATTGAAAGGTACCAGTTTTTTCCCCTCTCTCTCTCTCTCTCCCCCCCCCCCCCAACCTTATAGATGGAAAACAAACAAACAACAAGGCTTAGCAGAGCTTGTGTTTCCCAAGTTTGGGCAATTTCAATACAGTGAAGAAACAGGAAAGAAAGGTTGTTTAAATTTAGACAAATAAGATAATGTATTAACCATCAACTAAGGACCATAGCTGTCAACCTTCCCTTTTTTTGCATTGGGAAACGGCGCTGGAATAAGGGAATTTCCCGCAAAAAAAGGGAAAGTTGACAGCTATGCTAAGGACACCCAAACACATCCAGATGTCATCTTAAAACTTTACTGTGGGAAAATTGAATGCAGAAAATCAAGAAACTCTCTTATGAAATTACAGGTATAGGGGATACCAAGGCTAACCAGGCTCCATTATGAGTTTGGGTTAGAAAATACATCAGACCGACAGAACCAAGACTTCAATAGCCTTTGCTGACATTGACTTAAAAAAGAAAAGAAAAGCTGAAATTGTATTTTTTTGGAAAAGTGTGGTCTATAAACAAACAAACAATAAAGTTTCAAAAAACACTCCTCAGAATTTGGGTCTGCAAATTATTATTATTATTATTGTTGTTGTTGTTATTATTACTATTGTTATTGTTATTAGAATAGGTATACCGCTCTATACTCGCATGTTCTCTGAATATTGTAATACTTATCAAATATTTGATATTTGTATTTTATGTCCTATGGTATTTGATTTCAGTATAATACACTTGAGTCTGATATTTTATTTCAATCTTTCAAATTTGACAGATGGTGTTGGACAGCTTTTGCTAGTTGGCATGCAATGGTATTTAGTATTTGATAACTGGCATGCAATGGTATTTAATATTGGTGTTTCACAGTTGTTATGCAATGGTGTTTGACACTGTTTCATAGTTGGCATGCAATGGTATTTAGCATCTGACAGTATTTGACAGCTTCTGCTGATCAGATTTCATTTCTGAGGCCTGCCAACTCAAATCAAGAGATGCCAAAGTCGAAACCACTCGAGTTTTGAGGGGAAACCATTCAAAATACAAACTGAAATTACAAGGGCAAACGCATGCTCTCAGAATTAGAATGGCAGAATTGGCAAATGTGAATATTTACAAATATTTGCTTCAGTTCTACATTTTTATTTACATCTCAGTTACGTCATTCATACACACACCTAAACATTTTTCACTGAAAGCAAGCTTCTTGCAAGGTATTCCAAATGATGGAAGTAAAGAATCCTAATGCCACCCATTGACATCCAACCCCTGCAATCTACATGCATTGTATATCTAAGCTCTTCTTTCTCCCTTCCTACTCACATGGTCACCACAGAGTCTTATATATTCTTTCTCAGAGGCAAGTCCCTCTGAGTTCTCAATGGGGCTTATTCTTAAATTATACAATTGCCACCACAATTTACTGAATCAGCGACATACAATTTTGAATTGATTCAGCCAGTTTAGTTATTTAGTTATTGTTCAGTTATTGACAATTTTGGTTATAGAATTAACATAAAACTGAAAGCCCAAGTAAAACAACAGATTAGACATTCATTCTTGACCAAAACTACTAAATCTTTAGCATGACACTCTAAATATTGGACAGAGGGAGGGGCAACCACAAGTGGCGTGGTATCAGCTTGAGAGCTCAGTTAAATATAGGAAGACCACCTGATGCTGAATTCAATATAATTCAAAATCGGTCGCCAGTTGTATTACCTAGGAGGTAGAAGAGTCACATAGTTTAGCCCTCAGGTTAAAGTTGTAACATCTGTGACAGTGTTAGATCTGTTTGTTGCAGCTTTTGTTGGCTTACTTATTTGCAAAAATAATAATAATCTCATTTTGACATGTGAATAAGTGCCCTGTTGCTTTACCTGGTTTTTAAATGTATTTGTTTGGGACAAAGAAAACACACATATGCACAAACATTCTGATTCCACACTTGACACGGTAGGGTTGAATACATTACATTTAAATATTTGGATTAATGAAGTAGTAAACACAACTTGGGCCAATCACTGTCTGACAACCTAACCCACCTCCATTGGGTCATTGTGAGGATAACATGGAGAAGGAGAGAACCACGTATGCCACTTTGAGCTCCTTGAAGGAAATGGTGGGATATAAAAGTAATTCAAAAAATATGTGGAACCGTGGAAGCATGTGGAGGGAAAGATCTAACAGCCCTCTGGTTCTGTTGCATGCATGGAGTGTTGTGATTTCACACTTCAGCAAGTTCAAATGTGCAACCTATCACTTGTGTGTGATTTACTCCCTGCTCAAATGCTGGCTATTGTACGATGATGCCATGGCTTTTCTACAATCGATGTCACCACATTATGGAGTATATGTGTAGCAGGTTTAGTTCTGCTGGGAAGTATCCTAACAATTTTGACACTGTTGTCGCTGAATATAAAAAATGGTCAGTAACAGATAGAAAGCAGACATTTGGAATTCAAGTAGTCCAAGATACCCTGATTACTAAGGTGTCTTAAAACACAACATTTTTATGACTAAAGTTTGACACTGGGACACAAAGTCTGCAATGTCCTATATATAGCCTACAGAATTATTTTGTAGAAGATGTGCCTGTCCCTTTAAGGGTGGGTGGGGAACTGACAGGAAATAAATATCAGAGCAGGGAGCTTCAAGTGAGAATATAGCTATCATAAGGCCCAAATTGCAAGTTACATTAAACAATGTAGTTTGGTGTTGTGTGCTTCTTTTTTCAGTGTTAAATGGCAACTCTGTGTATGATCAAGAATGAGATTGCAGAGCATGAAGAGAGTGGTTTAAGCTGATGAAATTCCCCATGGCTGCTATTTGGCCCAGGAAAGAAGCTATCATTTGCACCAACAGCAGCTTTTAGGGGTTAAGGAGAAGGGTTTTCATTGGGACCACAGTGCAGGGAGAAAGGGTTAAACCACCCCATATGCTGCAGCCCTGATCTCTTCCGGGAGTTGCTCTTCCAAGTTGAAAGAAGTGTGCATGGCTAAACTACATTTTTGTTCTCAATGGGAGATAACTCTGTGGGTTTCTCCAACCAGAAATTGGGGGGTGGCAAGCTATTGGGTGTCTGCTGCCAGGAAAATGGCTCAAATGGTTTTTGAGTTTCACCTTTCATACATTTTAACTATCCTAGGATAGGAAAAGAAAGAGAATCTAATATGTGGATGTGCCTATGTTGTACAGGGGTAGGGGTGTGTGTGTGTGTTTCTTTGTGTGTTTGATTACTAGCTTTCCTTAAACCATTCTTGAGCTTTGGTATCTCTAGTAGTAATCTCAATACTCTCTGTCAGGCGGAGTTTACGACTTTTCAGATTTACTTCTCTGGAAGGGAACACACAATCAGTGAAGGGTGTGAGGTGTGGACCTTCCTGAACAGACAATTTATAGAAGAACACATAACCTTAATGTGTAGTCCGTGTCCTTTTTAATTACATTTTGTTTAGGAAATGTGAGGTCACAAACACATCATGGAGAGAGAGAGAGAGAGTGTGTGTGTGTGTTCCCTAACAAAAACCACAACTTCCTGCTCATTTACAGCATCATGTCTATTTACTCAGGGAAACAAAAATCATCCACTGCGTATTTTGCACAGGGGTGAAAAACAAACAAACCCCTGACTCACTTTCACTGGCGCTGAGTGAAAACTGCATCTGATCTGATATCAATATCCTTAGAACGCATTGCAAAGAACACTGTTCTATGAGAAAACTGACCATTTTCAATTATTTCTAAATCGCAGATGACCTAACATAGAAATGCAGGATTCTGATAGCACACAAATCAGAAATCCTGGTTTGTGTTGTTGTGGTACTAAAGCCAGCCCATACTGTCTTTACTTTATGTGATCAGCCACTGTAATTCTACAAGAACTGTAGCCTCCTGATCAAAATAATAACAACTTGTACACTTTGTATGTGTCGAGTCACGTACATAGCAACAGCTCCACAATGGGAAAACATTAATGCTTTTTATATTGGTAATCATCTGTAACATGAGCAATTAAGTACAGTACTAATGGACTATTGCCAAGAGCTGGTACTAATATTAAAAACTGACAGAGATGAATAGGTTTGCAAGCCAAACTGGGCTGACAAGGACATTTTTATGAAGTGCTTGGACTGATTTGATTTAAACCAATCAGAGAGGCAGGTTTAGACCAGCCAGCCCTACAGCGACAATAATGCATTCATGGGCATTATACGATTCCTGCTATGCTTTAAATAAAAACATCCATTGATTCTCGGCTCAAAGCAACCCGCGCTTGCATTATTGCTCTCATTAATAAGGCAAAAGGACGCTTAGAATGCATATCCAAAATAACACTTAGTGAACCCACTGGCAACAACACTTTGTTTTAAAAATGAAAATGTTTACTGGAAGTGAGCCACTTGCAATTAAAAAAGCCAAATATGTCAATAACGCACTGAAATCATGCTTAGCCCCTTCTTTATTTGAAAGGGGGAGCACACACTAATTTTTGAAAGGGGGAGCCCACAGAGAGCGCTTTTTCATGTCAGACCATCTTCCCTGTCACTGTCATTTTCTACTAGTAGCAGCTCTTCAGCATCTCAGGAAGAGATCCTTCCTAGTCCTTACACCTGAGATCATAGAATCATTGAATAGTAGAGTTGGAAGGGATCATGAGGATCATCTAGTCCAGCCCCCTGCAATGCAGGAATCTTTCGCTGAGCATGGGGCTCGAACCCACAACCCTGAGGATAAGGGTCTCATGCTCTACCAACTGAGATATCCTTTTATCCATTTGTTAAAAACAGTGTGGATTACATGTGAGATATGGGGCGTGCAAAGCGTGCTTGAGCCACAGTACTGTTCCCAGCTAGTCCAAATTGTTACTAACGGATAAATTAAACCTGCAGAAAACTGTGTCAACTGCAACTCAACTGCCAATACAGTTTTTAGGTGCCAGTCAACTTGGGATGCGGCTTCTGCCAATTTTGTTTGTTTACAACTGCTTTCATTGAAAAAGAATGGTTCTGCAACCTAGACAGGACGCTCTCCAAATGGATTCAATGGCCTTTCTTTCTAATAATTTATTGAAAACGTTTTGCAAAATGCCATCTAATGTTGCTAGGCAAGGCCTCCAAATTTCCAAATTTATTTCCAAATTTCCCATTACATTTTAAATCCGGTCTCATCTACAAAGTAGGCCTTATGCTGCTTAAATGAAGTGTGAAAACTGAAGCTTACTTTGCTACCACTTTAGGAAAACCTGCCTGAAATGCAAACTTCAGTTGATGGTGGTGAGGAGCAGAAACCAAGAATTATCAAGAATCCAGACAATGTTCACCTGTATAGTTAATATTCCTATCTGAGAAAGGTAGGGCCCAATTCACAGAAGCAGCAGCACCAACAAGCCCACTTCTTTGTTCCCAGTTCTCACACAGCAAGAGAACAGAAGCATGAGTAGCAAGAGCAGAACGGCAAAGTTTGGGAGAAAGAATTCTAGGCGTGGCCAGACATCCTTTGCCCCACAAAAGCATCTTGGCATAAGGGGAAATTCATGCTCCACTCATTGTCTATTGGGGGGGTGAGAGGGTATTCGAACCAATCAACCCTTCCTCCCAGGGGCGTAGCAAGGTAAATTGGTACCTGGGGGCAAAAAAAATTATGTCCCCCCCCCCCAGGCATGGGAAGGTGAGGTGGTACCCGGTGCAGAAAATTTCTTGTCAACCCCCCCCATTGATCCCCCCCCCCCCGCAAAAATGGTTTTACGTTATTTCATATTTTCTTACAAAGCAACAATAACAAGTAATAAAAAACCCTTTTATTTATATCCCACCCTCCCCAGCCGAAGTTGGGCTCAGGGTGGCTAACATCAGATGCATAACATTGGTATAAAATCAAACAATAATTAAATTACCTACTAAAAACATCTCAAAATCAAATTAAAGTCTAATTAGATGGCTTTCCACAGGGTTAGAGTTGGGAACAGTAAGTGTTCTCTGAACTGAAATTTCAGCCTTCATGACATAGGGAAACAGCCAAGTGAACAGCAATTTGGTGGAGGAGGGTCAAGATATTAACCAATATGCATGAAATTTCACATATAGCTATATAATCCCTAGTATAGTAAGATAAGACCTTTGGAGCAGGCATTTTTTTAAAAAAACCAAAGTGGGTTCCCCCCCCCCCCAAAAATTGTTCCTTGATAATTTGTCACCCCCTCCATTATGGAACCCGGGGCGGCCCACCCCCCCTTGCTACGCCCCTGCTTCCTCCACCCCCTATACCAGCAACTGATTTGCAATGAGGATCAAAGATTGCATTAAAACCACTAAGTGTGTTTCCATGGCCACTTTTATTCTTCCAGAAAAAGCAATCAAGGCCACAATCCGGAACGGGGCCAAACATCAGGATGACATCGACCCCCCCCCCGGCTACTATTTGCCTCTGAAGTTGCTCTCCAAGTAGCTGTTTTTTCTAGAAAACTAGGTGGCCAATGAAGCATGCTTTTTTTTTTTTTTTTTAAATGTGCTTAACATAACTTGTCACTTGATCCTGAAATGGAGACTTCACTCAAATGTCCCTCACGGCAGTCACCTTCCATGTGGGCGCTAACACTGCCTCTCCTTTATAGGGAGGTTGCGGTTTGTTTGCAATTGAGTTATAGACAAATTTTAATTAATGCACTTAAATTAGTCAAGTCCATTGATTTCAATGGGTCTACTCTTGAGTATGACTTAGTTGGATACCACACTATGTTCTTTTTCTCCCAAGCCATGTTCTTTGCCTCCCAAGCGAGGCAAAATCCCACAGAAATCAAGGTGACAAGGAACCAGCTAACTTCCACGGGATTTAATGGGACTTGCCTAAACTAAGATTCTCTAAACTGTGCTCACTGGCTATGATCCAAAGAGTCTGTTTACTTTGACTCATATTATTCAGTGGGATCAACTGAGAACAGCCAACTCTTAATGTGGATTGTCCATAATTTGTACGGTTCCATCCAAGCTAGAAGACATTTACTTACCTACCTGTAAGACTAATCAGATTTTCACTCTGGAATTTAAAGTGAACAATAGTCCTATACAGAATATGGCTGGCACCTCGCTTCTTTCAGTCTGGCTAGCAGTTAACACTTTAGAAAAGGCATGTATGTTCAACGTATGTCAAAAAAGCATTGCAATGCTGTAAGATGGTGATAAACAAACACTCTCTTGGCCCCTACAGGAAACTAGTTAGTGATCTGGAGCATGAGATCATATTGCTCATTTCAGAGCTTGAAAGCACACATATTTTATTAATGGCCGTATTTTCTCAAAATTCTTTTAAGGATGCATCACAACTGTATCATGTTATCCGATGTACGCTGGATACCCAACCTTTGGAAACTATTATTAACTCAGAAAGGGTACAAAATCAATGTTTATAAAACAGCAACTCTGCTGCACTTTAGAAAGATAAATGGTTGTCAGCTGCAAGAAGAAAGGAGAGAAGAAAACATTAAAGGAATATGGAAGAAATGTTCCCCCCCCCATGACTTATAATGGGAACACCCCACTAATCTGAAGACAGCCATACGTTGCTTTATTTGCATTTATCTGCAGAGTGGTTTAAAAAAAAACAAAAAAACAACAAAAAAACCCAGCTAAAGCAGTTAAGATACAATCATTTTGTCCATCATCAAACTATCATCTGTTTTGCTCATCAGTTACAGCTTCTATATTATAGAAGCTTTGGTAAAACAAGGTATGAAGAAGAAAGGAATCAGATCCCCGATTTATTTGCTTTGCAATCGGAGACACACACTGGTTTAAATTACAGCATATTACAGGACTAAACTGGTGATGGAATATTTACTGTGCCTTTTGTAAGAGGCCTTCTTGCCTCTCCTCCCCTCTCTGCCCCCATTTCTTTACAAAAGGCTTTGAAGGCCCTCCAAATTAATTTTTCTCCTTTATTAAACAAGCATTTCATATTTGTTATCTTACCTTTCATAATGTCTACGAGTACACGTGGCTGCACTTGTGCTCCCAGGGTTACCACCTAATTCATCATAAATATGTTTCCATTGTCGGCGGGCTGTTATCTGTAAAAGTGGCAATGGAAAATTTAATCTTGCATCTTTACAGATATTTGTGTGTGTGCAGCGTTTGAATTCACAGCAACAAATGTATATGTGAGACATTTAGAACGCCATGTACTACAAGCACTGCTAAATCCCCTGCAGAACGGATTGAATATGTATCTATGGCTCTTTTAAAAGCAAAAGAGAGAGAGACATTTTTCACATTTGCTTCACATAAACCTTTTTTTGTACAATTGGGTTTTACTGCTGTCTCATTATCAAGCAATTTTGCTATTTTCTGTGTACGATTTCTTGAAAAGGAACTTCAATCAATTGAGGGCCATTAAGCATCGAAATGTATGCAGACAAATCCCTTGGTAAATTATGAAAATGAATCTCAAACTAAGCACAAATAATGATTACATAGTTATTTTAACTGAGTTAGTGAAAACGAATCCATTGCAAACCCTTAATCCATCACAGGCTCCCCTAAATCCACATAGACTCACAGCCTGTAACTCTATATGTTACAAGCTGTTTATTTTCATCCGTCTGCGTCAGTAAAATATATAGTTCAAATGGTAATGAAATCTAAACACTATCCAATGTTAATATCTGAGTTATTTGGCTAAATGGAAGAAAATAAACATCTTATAAAGTATTAACTTGCAAGCTATGTTTTTTTTGGGGGGGGGAACGTTGCTCAGAAAAATGGGGCCAAAAGAATAATAGATACAAGACCTGGCAAAATAATTGTTCTGAATTCCACTTCATTATTTTCTATAGTCTTAACAGGAAGAAAAACAGGAACCTGAGAGGCAAAGCATGGTAATAGTCAACCTCTTTCTGCATGCAATTTAAAAAGTGGGGGCATGTTGTGGGAAATTGCTTAGAAAAGGTTTTTAAAAAATAAATTCTGAGTGAATTTTGCCATTTTTGTGGAATGCTGTGGTGCTTAATACAGAGTCCCACAGAATTCTTTACGGTTGCCCACAGTGCTGCTGATGAAGTTCACTAAGGAGCCAAAGGCAGCAATCAAAAGAAAACAAATATCAAAACTTGCAATCTGGGGGCCTGTAATTTTAATCTTAAAAAGAGCAGATGAGTGGAGCAGTTAAATATTATAGGGTAAATGATGCTTTTCCTGCTCTGCATAAAGATAAAACACTTCCTTTTCAGAAACCTAGCTTCAAAAGCAAAACATTTGTTATTTGGTAATGTTATAATTTCAGAGAAACATCCCTGAAGCTTATCTTTGTTTTGTTCTCATCAGACATAACCACCGCCTACTTCTAGCTGCCGATTAAATCAAAAATGCCTATTTGTTCATCAGTAGTATGAAATAACCTTGATAAAACTGTCTTCTATGTGGGCAAATTAAATATTCAGTTGCAACTTATCTGCAAAGCTGTTTTGCGTTTTTTCTTCAACTTAAAGGAGAAACTGCATGACTGTAGAAATGGCATGTACACACACCCGGATCCAACGATCTTCCCTCCACATGCTGTGGGGATGTTGTGCGCAAAGAAACAAGCGCTCCTGGCACACAATATCCCACCAGATCTAGAGTGCATGGGGCACAACTGCAAATCCAGGACTCCCATATGGGGAGGTGCACACAAGATGGCTGATCTACAGACCGATTTGTGCACACACCACAGATAGATGGGCACAGTGGCGCAACAGGGCAGATTAGCCAAGATGCAGGCATAGAACAAGAACATTGTGTGATTATCCCTGGAGGTTGAAATTGCTCTTGCAGCAGGTATGATAGAGTGTTCGTTCAAGCCCACTATGGCACAGAGAAATAAAGTGACAAGGAAGTCAGTATCAACCCATCTTGGATTCTGTGCCAAGTGAGACTAGTTTTGAAGATCAAGGTGAAAAATGGCTGCTTGGTTGGTCTCGCTGCACTTACTCAGTTAAAAGTTAATATAACCTGAATGTAAATGCACACTTTTAACAGAATGGATGCTCCTCTCCCCCATCTGATAGCATTACAGTTTAAGGTGTGGAAATGTTTAATAGAACACTTCTCTCTCTCTTTTTTTACTAATTCAGATTCAGTTTCTATTGGCAGTCATGCCTGCTCTGAAATCAATAGGCCAGCACCACTTATTTACCATAGTGATTATGCTAAGTTATGCTGACGTGGTGATGAAAGACCCAGTTCCTGGAAGTCTCGCCACCATGCCTTATTTAAATTTTTTTAAAAATAAGGCCTAAAGCCTGATGTCATAATCTTCATAAAGGATATGAACAAAGCAAACTTTTTTTTTTCTGGAAAGTTCAGAAATCCCTGCCACCATTATATTTAGGGCACGATCGCTCACAAATCGACACTAGACTTTCCTTCCGTTAGCATCCTTTTGTCAAAGTCTTCCCCCCATTTTTCCTTTGTGCTAGTGCGATAGGGGGAGCAGACATACCGTCTGGATCCCTACCGCTGCCCCCTGCTGCTGTCCGACTATTCTGTATTCCACTCCAAACTAACACAGTGCAACTCTACAAGTCAAATTCAGCCCACTAGCCAAGCAGAGCATCACACCAGGGGCTCAGTGAGCTTACTGCTTTGCCGCTTGTCTGGAATTGCGAAAACATGGACTGTCTCAAACACCTGGCAGGACAAGCTACTAATACTTGACAAGCTCCATTTGGTTTGATGGGCCACAAGTTGTGCTCAGCTGTTCTATACAAATTTCAGTTTCATACTGGAAAATGCAGTATGCTTCCAACTGTTGTTTAAAGTTTGGACAACTTATTGCTAGATAAAAGTGTCATTTTCCTTCTATCGTAAAAGGCTTCTTCAGTGCAATCTTTGCTCGAAGCTGCAAGATCCTGGAAATGCCAAGCTCATATTCTGTCTTACCATATTAATACAGACACTAGCCCATTCGTTGCAATGTTATTGCAATGTTTCCCTGTTTCCACTACAACGATCACCACAGAACAGTGAACTTTATCTAGGTCAGGCATGGCCAAACTTGGCCCCACCCAATGTTTTGGGACTACAATTCCCATCATCCCATCATCCCTGACCACTGGTCCTGTTAGCTAGGGATGATGGGAGTTGTAGTCCCAAAACATCTGGAGGGCCAAGTTTGGCCATGCGTGATCTAGGTGATCAATGTTCTTCCCATGGTGAAATTTAAGTCATTAAAGCGTGCCTTCTGGGAACCTGATCTTAAAAGACTATAAAGAGAACACCAACTGTAATGTTCATTTTTGATATTTGATTCAAGACAATCTGTTCTAACTCATGTTTGTCCCTCTGTTTCTGCTTAAAGGTGCAACAATATTTGCACATGTTATCTGTAGCGATGGAAGGGACCCCAAGGGTCATCTAGTCCAACCCCCTGCAATGCAGGAATCTTAACTAAAGCATACATGACAGGTGGCCATCCAACCTCTGCTTTAAAAAAACCTCCAGTGAAGGAGAGTCCACCACCTCTCATGGGAGTCTGTTCCACTGCTGAACAGCTCTTACTATTTGTTATTTAAACATTTGTTCTGAGGCAGTAGCTCTCAATCATAACAGCTGGGACTTGCTTAGAGCTGTCAGTCTCTCCACATAAAAAGGAATATGACAGAATAGAATGGCTTCAAATCCTACTATAATTTAAATTTCCTCCAAAGAGCAATCCGGGCAAGTTTGAAACAGGTGGGAATTTACTGTGTTAAAGAATCACCTGAGTCTATGTCTTTGGATTATTATTATTATTACCTCTGCATTTTCTCAGATTTATTGGGATGGATCTAATTAAAATCAGGAAACATTATAGCCCATTAGAGCTACCCTGCTCTGCAAGGGAGGCTCCACTACTTTCATCTTTAAGAAGAAACTTATATGGATGGTTTTAAATGGCAGCAGATTAAAACAGAAAGGGGGGCAGCTCTGAAAGACAGAGAGAGTTAGATGGTATAAGTGGGGCCCTGCAACAAAATACTGCAATCTGTAGTTTTACTCTTCAGGGATCCAGCCATTCCATTGATAGCTCAGATGGTGGAGCATGCATTTCAGGGGTTTGGACTAGATGACCTGCATAGTCCCTTCCAACCCTACAGTCCTATGATTCTATGATTCATTCCACCCCACTCCCCAAAGCAAATCAGCATTCCATGCCAACTGAGCACAGTCAGCCACCACTGAGCTGTTTGGCGTCCCCACACGTCCATTTGGGTGTGGGATGGACATGCTACCGTCCAATTCAGCTACATTAAAATCTCTCTCTCAGTTTAAACTTGCTATGAACTGGATCAGCTCTGATCAGTCAAACATTTTGACAGTAGGGGAATATTTCAATGAACACATCTTCACTGAAGCTTATTACTTTTATTATTATGTTCCTGGTCAACTTCCTTACCACTCACTACCCATGACTCTTATCAGGTGACGCCATAATGATAGGCCTAATCAAGACAGTGAAAGCTGTAGCCACATAAGAGCATCTCCAAGACATCCATAGCTAAATGGATTGTCCATGACCAAATGCATTATGGACACCTGGCTTGATCAGCTAGGGCAATTCTTATGTACACACTGCACCTCAAAACTCTGTACAAGTAAATCTGATGAACTGCAGGTGTAGCCTGATACCCCACTAATGAGCAAGCATCTGTTGAGTCAAAAAGCAGACACGAGCTAATGGTATGAAATTAAGATTGTGCAATGGGGTGGTTTCCGAAACAGAGAACACCTCCACGGCCAATGCAAATTCAAAAACGAATCTTGGGGGCAATCAGAATATTGTTGGAAATAGTGTCAGTATAGATATCATTTGATTTAAAATGATGAATGATGCCCAGGAGTCTGATTCTGAATCTAGTGTAAAGGGTTTTGGGGGGAAATGCCTCCAGTGTGACAGTATTACTTCCAAAACACTGATTTCATGTTAACTCTGAAGGAAATAAGGCATTTATTCTGAGTCATCAGGAAAAACCATTTTCCTCTATTGTTTGTATTTTACATCTGTCTCCAGCCTGTGACACATCCATTCATTGGAAAATGAGCTCACATGTTCAAGTTAAGAGATAACCAATGTTTAGTTGGCAATAGCCAACCTGAGCCAGACTTATCAACCCCTATCTTGACTCCCACAGCTGGACAACTGCCTGAGGTGATAAATTAGACATCATGGACCACTGTCATCTATAGATATTTGGCAATCACAGTTTCACACATTTAGGTTATCATGCACAACTATAATTCCCAAAAGGACACTATCTAAATTCAACTAGAATTCTTACGCAGCTCAGCCAGCATATGTTGTTCTGAATTCAGAACTCCACAATAATTTTCTAACATACAGAAGGCCTCGGTAGAAGCAATAACACCAAAAGATTTTTGACTCTTATGCCTAAATAACAAACAGAAAGGAGTATACATCAAACAAACAAACAAACAAACAAACAAACAAACAAACAAACAAACGTGAGGTATGAATTAGGAGTATATGAGTACCAATGCAAATCTGCCACTTGGATCTCTATCAGGTGCATGCTGAAGTGTGTCCAACACTTGTAATCTGAATTTTGCTGGAAACTAATGGGCTGCACATGCACTAGGTCTTCAGAGGCACCCTTTCAAACGAGAAACCCCTTCTACCCCACTAAAAAGCTGTTGCTGACAGTAGGAGTGCCACAAAACAGAAGGGAAAATATGGGCATCAGAATCTTGTTCAATCTGTGTATATGCAGGAGTGGTGCTAGTATTAGCATCCTGTATCCTCTGCCTCATCATTCCTGCTCAGATCAGGGAAGCTTTCTCGTGTGCCTGCTTTAGTTGAATTGTTAGCATCAGAACACAAACTGCTTGCTGGCTGGGCAGACATCCCCTTAAGCTTAGTTTGGTCAAAGTGATGAAAGCTTAAATCAGAACTGCTAACTCCTGTGCATTATGAAATCTCAATTTGTAAGTTTCACTGTACTGCAAAGAAGAATGGCTCAAAGGTTGTAACATGGTATGAAAAATACAATGAATGTGGCATTTACGGGGAAAAGTATAGTCTTACATTGGATAAGCATGATGGAGGTTAACAAGTTAGGCAACATCTGGGAAGAGGGTTTATACAAATATTTTTAGCCATTTTCATAGACTAAGGCAGAAATCCTATCACCACTTAGCAGGGAGAAAGTTGCATTGAACACATTACATAAGATGGCACCCCAAATAATCAGATTGTTAGAAATAACTTTAAAGGCTATCTTGATTTATCTTTGTCACTAGTCCATATTTTATCTTACTTTGCTGCTGTTTTTTTGTGTAAACTGCACACTTATTTGAATATAAAATCTGGAACAATGTAAGGGCCAAGATTTAAGACATGTCATTAACTTGATGGCTCCAACTTAACAGACTTGCCCAATTTCACTTTCTAAAAGCATTTACCCAGAAGTGTTGGAGAAAAGCAAATAAATTTCCTACTTGTGAGCTTCCAGCTAATGCATATGTTACTTTAAACCACAAGAGAGCACTGCTTTTCTAGCAGTCTAGCCAGCACTTGTTTGTAGCTCTGTCTAAGTTAACGCCACCCCTAAAAGCTGAGCCATTTTTCTCTCTCCCAACTTGTTGAGAAATTATGTCTTCTATTCTCTCTCATCTCTACTGTAAATAGTTCCTGCATGAATAAAGCCTTTGAACACCAAAAACTGTAACAGAAGCAGAACTTTCCAAAGGTTAGCACATTGGAATCCTAGATATCCTTACTTAAAAGCAAAACTCAAAGAATACTTTTAATGCGCGTATTATCAACTGCTTGGCAAGGTGTTTTTTTAAAGCCTTCCTAAGTGCTTCAATAATAAGTTCTGCTTTAATTTTATTGTTGTTTTAGTATATTTAGTTTTTGATGTTTTCTGTACATTGCTCAGAGAACAACAGCTATTTGGTGTACCCAATGTACTGAATAGATTTAAATAAATTAGAGTTGGGTTAACTCCCAAGTAAACAAGCACAGAATCAGGCACTCAAACGCAGACCAAAGAAAGTCAACTAAAACTACCAATACCTGTATGTGATTACTACTTCACAACCACAAATATGTTAGCTAACTGCACAGGCATTAAAATGACACAACAGGCTTTGTTCTATGGGACAAATACCAGAGTGATTACATTTCAGCTTAAATTAATTTCAGCTTTTGTGTTCCTCTGTTACTTCATTATGGAATAGATGCAGCCCAGATTTATACTCAGCGAACAAAGCAAAACAAACAAATAAATATATCTAGCTAGCTAGCTAGCTATTTAAATATGTTTTTTGCATTCAACTGTGGCAGGAAATGCACAACCTAATCTGAGCATTATGGGCTGGGGAAATATTCCCAATGACGATCGTCTTATGTCAAATGGGCTTTATTGCAGATGCCATCTTTATATGCCATATTAAAGCAGCTCTTTCTTCTCATTTCAAGATCTTAATCGCAGTTTGTTGCTCCAACGTTTTATTGGTTTGGAATACATGCTGTAAAATCCGCAACCATCAAATTTCCCTGTGAGCTAAAAATAAAGTGGCCATGTCAGATATGGTTAGTTGATAAAAAGTGTCAGAGTATTCTGCTCCCCACCCCCCCGGTTGCCTTTATACTTTGGATAACTTCCTGTTTATGTGGCACTGACCCTTGTCTAATAAAGATCTTTTACTATTCACAGTAAAGAAAGATACTGCACCAAGCTATTCCTTAATGGACAACGCTGATTACTTTTGAAAGCATTTAATACATTTCCCATATTCCAACATGAACAGATGTCAGGGACTATGCCAAGTGAAATTTCATTTTATGCAATCTTGGCTTGTTGTACAAGAATAGCCCTTTCTCAACATGGGAAAAAATTACAGACCCAACCAATTTCCTTGACAGGGAAGAGTTACACATGTTTTCCACTCAAGAAGTGTTTTTTTTCTTCTTCTTCGACAAGTTTACAGTTTTGCCAAACCTGGAACTAATTGGGGCTTTTTCTAAAAAAGGACCCAATAACCCCAGTGTGTGTGTGTGTGTGTGTGTGTACTACATTGTTATTTCCTCTGTGTGTGTGTGTACATTGTTATTTCCTGTGTGTGTGTGTGTTTGAGAAAAAGAAACACCGCCCCAAACAGGGGAAAGCTACATTACACATTTTTTTTCCATTTAAGTTACTTAAACACTTACTGTTTCATATCCTCCCAGTTTTTGAGCAGCTTGAAACATAGTCCAAAGGTTAACTGTTAGAGGGACAATAAGTATTTAGATAAGCATTGCATTAACCAACTTTTTTCAAAGAAATGCAAATCAAACAGTTTTTCTTTTACAGTGAAGCAAGAAGATAACAATCACATCTACGCACACAAAAAGGTTTTTTTTTTAGGGGGGGGAGAAACACAAACAATCTGCAAATGACATTTACATAATTCAAAGAGTAAACATTGGCTTTGCACATATACCATTCCTTTCTTAAAATCACAAGGGAAAACATTTCTCTGAGATACAGTTACAGATATAAAAGATTTTTTTCCCTGAGCTTAAATTCACTTCCAGGATATAAAAACATAAAAACAAAACGCATGAAATAAGCCTTGCATTATATGTTCCTATATAAAACTAACATAGTTATTAGAAAGAGCATTATTTTTAAAATGTCATTTAGTTAATGTAGCAGTAAACTGGAGTGCATACACAAAGCAGTCCTTGATTAAACAAGTATTTACTGCCACTCAGATAAGAGACCTTGGCTGGGATCCAGAGATCCTCTTCCGCATGAGGAAACAAGCTTCTACAAGTGGAGCAGCTCATTTCGTCATGCATGTAGCCTGCAGGGTGAGGAATATCAAGATGCACCTAGAGTGCACCTCCCATACAACTGCACCCCAGCTTTCTCTGAGTCTAATTCATCTCAAGAGGTCTTGGTGCACATCTCACAGATCATGCACTGTCTTACGCGGACCTCCCAAAAGTGTCACCACTCCCAAATAGCCAGGTGTGTTCCTTGCAAAGTCATACTGCCCCTGCACTTGTCTATGAAACTCCTGAAAGTAGGAGAAGCCCTATGAGGAACTTCCACTGGTGGGAACATTTATAGTCCCATGGTCCAGATCCCAGGCATGGGTGTCTTGTACATACCATCTGCCATCAGGAGTGCTTTGCCTGTTTCCTGCTACCATCCCTATTTTGCAACTAGCATAAAATGCACAGCTGTCTCTGTACTGGTAGTTTCAAACCATCCCTGCTGTTGCTTGATGCTGAACTAAGTCTCTAATGGATCAAATTTGACTGACATCGTTAGATGGGATGGTTTGCAGAATTTTGGTTTGCGCTAAACAAACGCCCTCAAGCATCCAAAATGCTGATCCTTGTGGACATTTCAGACTGCCTAACTAAAGCTTGGTCCACTACAGAGCTGGCAAAAATGAGTATCTTTAACACCTGAGCTAAGGAAGGGTGCAAATTCCATCATTCCATATGGAGTGGATGCCATTTTTTGGTTATTGAACTCATGTCAAAGAGCTTAGCTAGAGAGATAGGTAAAGGGGTAAAGGGACCCCTGACCATTAGGTCCAGTCGCGGACGACTCTGGGGTTGCAGCGCTCATCTTGCTTTACTGGCTGAGGGAGCCGGGGTTTGTCTGCAGACAGCTTCTGGGTCATGTGGCCAGCATGACTAAGCCGCTTCTGGCGAACCAGAGCAGCACACAGAAATGCTGTTTAACTTCCCACCGGAGCGGTACCTATTTATCTACTTGTACTTGACGTGCTTTCGAACTGCTAGGTTGGCAGGAGCTGGGACCGAACAATGTGAGCTCACCCTGTTGTGGGGATTTGAACTGCCGACCTTCTGATTGGCAAGCCCTAGGCTCAGTGGTTTAACCCACAATGCCATCCGCGTCCCAGCTAGAGAGATAGACATAAATAAATAAATATATTTTGATGTGATTATTCCTCCCTATATTGTCATGACTTATTTTTTAAATTGTCTGTATAACTGCACTTTAATCCAATTGTCTCTTTTAATAAAGGTTTCCTTTAAGTTTAAAAGGGGAAAGGGGCCAAACACTTTTAGGATCCTCTGTAATGAGAGAACTACAGAATGCAGTAAAATAGGTTTGACTGCATTTTTTGGGTGGGGGGCTTCCTTTACCCCATCAAAGAGCTTCTGATAATGGTGCTGTATGAATTGCCTCCAAAATATTACATAAATTATGGGTGTTCCCCAGGGAGTAGTACTCATTATTGAACCACACAGCACAGCAAAGAACATTCACTGTACTTATTCAGCAACAGAGGAATTATATTATTTAAACTGGTTCTTCCTACTCATGTGTTTACACATGTCACGGTAGACAAACACAGCGAGTACTCCTGGCCATTATATGAGCAGCTCAGTTACTCCTGAGTAATCTTGCTCTGAGGAAACATGAGGAGGCTCATTGCTGAATATCAAACAAGCCAGTTTATCTCAGCTACATGTTGCAGAATGATCTCATGGCAACGCTGGGAAATTGAGATCCAATAGATACCTGCTTTTAAAAATGTGCCTCTTTGTTAGTGACAAATAAGGAGGGGGGATTAACATTAAACTCTCTCTCTCTCTCTCTCTCTCCATCTCAAAATGTTCTAAATAAAAAGCTTCACTGAACCTTGCACTCTCCCTGAGCTATCAAGAGCTTTGCTCGGGCCTTGATTTAATCGGAATCAAATGCATAATGCAACAAAGCTGTTCATAGTACATTAATTTTACTTCTATTTCAAGCAGCCGGTTTTTCAGGCAAACATTGTAATCATTTTGGAGTTATATAAGTTTATAATGACTGCTAGAGGTCTGTTGCAATCAGTGTCAATTGCTATTAGGTATGTAAATTGTTATGTAAAACATAGAGGTTTGACATTCTTCATCAAAATAACATACACATTTAATCTGGGAAGATAGGTTTGAGAAAGTCATATTTCCATGTAAGGCATTCCTCCCTTTATAATAATTTAGATACCTTATAGGCTATTAAAAGCACACCCTTCATCGTTTGCGATGTTCATTCTTCCATGCTATAGAATGTTTATGCAAGATTCAATTACAGTTGCATGTTCTCTATCAATTGTTGCTTTTATAAGCAGTGACTCAAAAGTGCTCTTTCCAAAGCAATCCTTAGCATTGTGCTATGATGTCTTTAAACAGATCCTGTCTATTTTTATACTCTGTGACCTCCTTCACCTACTTTCTGGCCACCTTTAGATGCCTTCCTTTTATATCTGTGGGACTCTCCCCCCCCCCGGAACATCTGGGTACAATAAAAGTATGTCGTATTATTAATTCAAGGGAAGACATTAGCTGCAGTATTTATCAAAAGGAGAGGGAAAGCAGGAACCTTTTTAAACATGCCAGGTTCTGATCGCAAGCAGTGTGTTTTAAAACTATAAATTTCCAGCAGCAGTTGCCCAAAACGAAGAGAAACTGCAAGATAGGGGATGGAAAATGTATTGGTGGATATAAACACAATGACAACAACTCTCGTTTCAAAGGTCCCAGTGTGCATGTATGTACGTATGTGTTTTCCTTTTTAAGGTTTTTACTGGATGACATACAAAGATCCACTCGTTGTGCCTATGGGAGCTTTGGGATACTGTTTCTCAAATAGCATCCTCCCCCCCCCCCAAATCCACACGGCAAACCACTTTGAAAACTGAGAAGACGTTTAAAAGTAGTTTGCTTTATGGCATTGGTGGTGGGGTTTCTGCTCAAAGGGCGGGAGGGGAAATCTCAATGCCTATAAAGCTCTGGATCCTGACAATTAGTTTTATAGTAAATGTACAATGCAAAAGAAGAGACCAAGAGAGAACTAAAGAGGGCCATATCTGTCCACAAAGTTGTCCCACCTTATCAAGCCGATCAACCCCAGAAGCCAAACTGTTCTAAAATGTCAAACCAAAAATGCAATGAAAATTCTACTTACTCTGCTTAAAACCAAGGTAGGGTATTCGTTCAATTGGTGTTTTTCTTTCTTTCATATATTTATAAAGTGCCACAAGGAATGCCTGTTCATCCGCTCTGCATTCTTCACCTACAGAAACCTTTGATTTATCCTCGCTTGAGCCCTTTTTACAGTTGCTGTTGTTATTTTTGGTTTTGTGCAAAGGCAATTTAGCCTCACATTTTACCTGGAAGAAAAGAGGAGATGCCAGATTAGATCTTGAAAACTGCCTGCTCCAGCTTTCATTCCCATTTAAGAGATGACCCCCTTCTGCTCCATCACGCCCTCTCTTTCTCAGAAGGCCAAGCTGCATTTTTTTATAAAAAAAAATAACAACATTAAAGCTCTTTCTCTGTGTTTTAGGTACAATATTTCCAAACTGTTTCATCTCAATTTCCCTACTTCTTTTGGCTCTCATTCTTGCCTCCACCCTGTGTTTGTTTTATTCTTTGGACAAGTCAGGAACCTAAAGAGAACATGAAGCCGTGCCTTCTCTCTTTTAAGTTACAGGTAGGTAGCTGTGTTGGTCTGCCATAGTCAAAACAAAAAAAAACAAAAAAAATCCTTCCAGTAGCACCTTAGAGACCAACTAAGTTTGTTCTTGGTATGAGCTTTCGTGTGCATGCACACTTCTTCAGATAACATGCACATGACAGCTCATACCAAGAACAAACTTAGTTGGTCTCTAAGGTGCTACTGGAAGGAATTTTTTATTTTATTTTGTTTCTCTCTTTTAAGTTACTGCTCTGTGGTTTCCTGGCCAACCCCATGCCATTTGCTTTTGAGTCTGACCTGTTGTATCTAGGCCTCCATTTGCAGCCTGCCAGATCCCTAGTGCTGCTCACTCCTCCCTTACACAGTCATTCCGTCCGCCTGTCTCCATAGAATTGTTCAAGTGAGCTGTCAAGTCCAGACAAGGTGGTGTCTGCCTCTCTGCTACATGTATACTGGTAGATACCTATTAACCACTTTTATATTTTGTAGTAAATGTTACAAACCATTGATTTTCAACCAGGGTGGAGTCTGTGCTCTATTGCTAGTTCCCTCCCCTTAATAATAGTGGGCAAACTTGAATAAAATATTTGGGGGAGGGCAGGTAAGCCTCACCCCACATAATTGATCACAATACTCGGAACACACACTCCATTTGAATGGCAATGCCTATCAACTGCAGGGGTGGGGTGGGGACTGACCCTCTCAAATTTTTTTTAGGGCGGCTGAAGGGATCTTGGCCCCTACGAGTTGGCTCCTATGTTAGCACGTGTCATGACTCAGCTCAAAATCTTAAGAAAGATGTTTGGGTGGGATACATGTGTTTGCGTGACCAAGGACAATGTCAATGAACAGACAGGGTGACAGGGAATTTCATAAACATCAGGAGTTTCTGAGTTCTGGGCACAGTACTGCGCCTAAGATTTCAGATTAACTTCCAGGAGATCGCTGCAGTGTCAGGCAAGCTGATAGGTTCTGCCTCTCAGCTGGCCTTATGGAAAGGTAGCGCTTTGCTCTAGGCGGCCTCGAAAATGAATGTAAGATTTTAGCTGCAGCAAATTCATTTTCAGCTTTATATTCTTGTTATAAAAAAGTGCGCCTAGACATTCCGTTGTTGCGCCCATAACCTAGGTTTAAGGTGCCGTTTAGCTCCTACCTTTCATACCTCAGTTTCTAACGCTGCCCCAAAACAACCCGGCCACTCTGTTTCGAATATTTGTGACAATATGTCCGGTGACAAGCACTCTTTACCCGACCTGATTTAGATTTACTGGGCTACCAAGCAAAGGAAATAAAATAGAACGTCAATTCTGGCAAGGTTAATTTATTTACAGTCATACCTCGTGTTACAATAACTGCGGGTTGCGTTTTTTCGTGTTACGAACGCGGCACCACGGGAAATGTTTACTTCAGGGTTTCGCCACACGTGCAGAAGTGCTCTGTGTGGTCTGTGCACAGACCGCACAGAATCATTCTGCGCAGGTCGTGCATGCACAAAAGCTCAATATTGCGCTTCCACGCATGCACGATATCGCTGCTCGGGTTGCTGACTTTTTGGGGTGCAAACAGCACCCTGGAATGGATCGTGTCCGCAATCCAAGGTACTACTGTATTTATTTGGGAGACAAGTGACACAATTCTGGGGGTTTTTTTGTATACAAACCTTCCAAAAAATCAAACTAACTGAATATCAAGCCTCCATTATGCATTGCTGATATCAGTTTTTTTAAAAAAAATAAATTTATTAGCTAGCCATGCTGCTTTGTAATGGTTTTGTAATTCAACCATTTGGGGTGATTGCATGTAATAAAACACTCTTGTTAGAGAAGATAGAGTTGCATGATCTATTTTGGATATACTTTTTAAAATTGTTGCTATGTAAAAGAGACCTTTGATGACTACATAACGTAGTAGGAAAACTTCCTTCATATGCTCAGAACTGGAGCAGTGTTTCCATAAACAAAGTATTCAGTTTCAATGTCTTGGGGTGAGGCATGAACTGCTCTTGTTAAAATTGGACAGGGAGCAGGGTATATTAATTAAGGTCAGAGTGTAAAGGAAACAGAAAATCTGCATGACTGCATTCATGTTGCACAAGGCAAAAATAATGTCTTTAGATTTATTTTAAGAGGAAATTTCTAGTCCTCATGATTATGAAAAATAACTTTTCTTAAAAAATGTATGTGCAGATACTACTAAAGGCCTTTGAAACTGAGAGATTCTTTTGGGGGGCATACATCAGTTCAGGAGGGACCCAATTAGCCTCACTGAAAAAGATATTCAAGGATTGGTTTATATAAATGTTGTCAGATAGTTTGTTGTAAGTAAATGATTTAATCTAAGCGCATATGTATGCATGTATATTCACACAAACTGGGAATCTTTCTCCCCAGCCCAGAATAAACTCTGACCAAAACCTGAGAATTGTGAAGCTCTAGCATGAGATTTCAAACTGGTAACTCTAGTGAGCAGCTTATCGATCTGTTTGGAGCTTATTAAAGCTGTGAAGAAGGTCACTGTTATTCCCATTTGAAAAAGGGAGGTCTGCTGCCCTCATGATCCTTCATTTTAGAGTGAGGATTTGGAAATATGTCTCTCATGTTTAACATCCCAGCCCAAACCTGTTTACATGGGGTCAGTACAACTGAAACCAGTGTGATATAATTTGATACACATGTTGGATTGAAGTGCAAAGCTGTAATTAAACACTCTCTCTTTCATGTATTTAAAAATATACCCTTATTACTCTTTTTAGGTGGTCCAGTAACAGGAAAAGCATTTTACATGTGCTAGTTTTGTGGGGAAAGGCATTTAAAAAAAAAATCAGTGGTGTAACCCATGAAACACAAAACACCTTCTAATCTCTTATCAAATAACTCTCCTCCACACAACACACACTGATTTCTAGCATGCAGAGTGGGGTTTACCAATTTTCGTTACCTGGGAAGTTAAAGTATTTCTCATTTGAAGTTCATATTCCATCACATGTGTTTTTAATTGTAGACCAAAAAAAACCCCCAAACAAACCTATTTCCAATACAGTTTTTGCAACTAAGATTTACATACTGCTCCGTCTCCAGAAAACAAAAGAGTTGGGTCCCTTGATCAGGAAACTTAAAGTACAACTCCCTCCATCTATGTACAGTCTTATTTTTCATACATTTCAATAAAAGCATCAATATACATGGACAGCTTAAATATACCCAGTAAATCAAGGTGGGAAATAACTAAATGAAAGAAAATTAATGTCAAGGCAACGTGTTCTATATGACAAATGAGGTAATAACTGAAACAAAATATATGAAAATATCATGTTCATTCCTTAATAGCAGTGATGTCAATACTATATGTCCAAAGACATCAAATAGCCAACAGACTCCTACAGTGTACCCATTTTATGTGAATTACTTGGCAGTCAATTCCATTTACTTCTGCTGGACTTCCTCCTAAGTAAGCATGCATCGACTCAGGCTGCATATTTTTGGATGAGCCCATTCCTTAACAAAATGACAAATGACTCTTACTGTATTTCCTCATTTGCAGAAATTCACCACCGTGGGAAATACAATAGAAAATTGCCACTGTGACCAATGAATAATGTCGATTTTGGGGAGCCGGGAAAGAGATTGGTTCTGACTTAGATTATGCTAGCAAAAGTTCTGCACATATCCACAGTTTACACCATCAATGATCAGCATGTCTCCCAGAGTTTCTTATTCAGTCTTCCTGGAATCACATCAATAGGGATTTGCATGGTTTGGGCTTTTTGGGTTGTGTGGTAGCTGGAAGGCACAAAGCACTGGACCAAGGCACAAACCATGGAAATTAAGACGGCCTCTTCTTGGCCACATTTTCTATACAGCACTCAGCTCAGTGTATCTTGCTGATAGCTGCCAGATCTCAATCTCCTCTTTAATATCTTTCACTACATATGGTGTTCACTGAGTGTGCGCGTAACCTTTATGCAGTCACTTTGCAGTAGAGATCTATATGCCCCACTGTCTTTTGTACTCTTCCACAGATATTTAGAAGGGTGGCTGGCAAGGGTGCTTAGGAAATCTAAGGCTGCAACCCTAAGCACATTTTTACTGGGATGTCCCACTGAAATCATCAGTAATCACTTCCAAGGCGAAATGGTTGGGGACCATAAAAAGACCTTTGCCATGGCATAGCTCGTTGTGAGAGGGCATAGGTCACTGGCACAGCATCAGCCTTGCATCCATGTAGCCCCTGGCACAATCTCAGGTCCCAGGGTTAGTAAAGAGACTGGTGGAGGCCAGCCAGAATAACCAATAACTTGGCTAGGTAAGCATTGGCCTGACTTCGTATATAAGACTGAATAAATGACTCTGCGCAATAAAACTTTACAAGTCTGCGCAAACTTTGCCTGAGACCTTTGCAGCCCTTTTGCAGAATGCATTAACTGTGAGCTGTGCACAAGTTTGACTGCCCCCTTGTGGAGCGTGGCTCGATTCTCCTGCATCTCGGGAGAATAATTTCAGAATAAAGACATTTGTAAAAACAGTGGCAACATGCTCTTGAAACTTGAGTCATGCGCCTGTCAGAATCATGAAAGGTGTAAGTATATTAATGTTTACTGCCATCCTTAAATGTTGAGAGCCACCTGATAAATTGGAACCTGACGAATCACCTGATAAAAATAGGTAAAATAAATTCCATACAATTAAATATGTAAATTACCTACAGCCTTCACACTCCCATTTCCCTCGTGGCCCTTTGTGGTGAACAAGTTATCTAGTTTCTCCCTTGGAGATAAAAACAGGAACTTTCACTCTTCCACAAATGATTTCTCCCTAACTCAATCTATTCCATATTGTATTCCTGAAGGCATAACCCAAGGACATCATTGGAGGAGGAAAGCTCATCGGTAAGTGCAACAAATTTGTCTTACGAGAGCCTGCGATCCCCAAGCGCTACACTTGAGCTGCAGGAGAATAAAATACAGCTCTGTAATTCAGTTACAGTACTTAATAGGCTGCCCCAGCTTAAATTTATTCAGACCTATTGAAACCAAACCAAATGCCTTTGCATGCTAGGTAATAAAGTTCACACAATTATTCGCTCACAGATAAAGGTAAACAAACTGAATGAAACTGGAGTCCTAATAGCTTCATGGGTTTGTGTGTGTGTGTGTGTGTGTGTGTGTGTGTTTTGCTCCATGACAGCTTTAAATATGACATTTAGAATCTGAGCAGGGAATATGCAGGATGCATAGCCAAAATTCAGCAAGGACCATATGCGATGGCTTTTTAAGTCTTTGCTGTCATTTGCTTCCCATTTCATCTGCTGGGCTCCAGTAATATGCTCAACTGGGGGTCTATTCGGTATTGTCAGCCAATGCTGTGGACAGGAGCATCTTTTGCGGCAGGGGGAGGAAAGGCACAGGGGATATTCAGTTAATATAGCCCAGTTAATACCACAGGCTCTCCGCATGGAAGAGTGGGATTCAAACTGCTCCTTCCCTGTGGAATTACAGCATCACCCCTCTCAGTGTTATGCATAAGCCATGTGTCCGAGAATGACAGCATTACTGGTCCAGAACTGGATATATCTTCATGGTTCATTCAAGGACGCCATCAGCCCAAGTTCAAAAATCTTAAGCAGGCTAATGAATGATGCAATTTATTCATTCATGTGGTTTCTGTCCTAACTCTCTGTTACTATGTGAACTCAAAGAAGGTTACAACATACTACATTTAAAACAACAATTAAATAAGAATAAAACAAATACAAATCTGTAAGAAAACCACAATTAAACCAGTAAATTGCAATGTTTCTCACATGTTCCCATAAGCCTCCTGAAAGAACAACAAAACGTTAGCTAGGCAGTCTTCAAAAAGGAAAGGGAGGTTCTACAATTATGAGACTTCCACCAATAAGAACCAGCTCCAAGACGTAAGCAATTTCACACTCAGTGGTGGGTGGCACATTGAGAAAGGCCTTCCAGTAAAAGATGCAGAGTTATGTGAAAGCAGGTATCTCTTCATATTAATAGAGGGTGGGGTGCAGTTCACATACCATAAGAACAGTATTAGTTTTGTGGTTGTTTTTAGTGGTCCTCTGGCATACTGTTTCACGTGCAGAAGATACTCCACTTACAAGATGTTGAATTGTTTATGCCCATAGTTCATGAAGGGCAAATTGAATATGGCAGATAAAGTTTGCAAAATTCAACAAAAGTAGGGCATCTGCACAGCAGCATCTTTGAGCTTTTATGCACTCCACAACAATGGAAACCTGAGAAAGTCCCATAACATTTTATGGAGGTCGCAAAGCCGTCAAACATCAAAAACCAGCTTTTTAACCAACACCTCTGTATCATGTGATACCAGCTCATCGTATTACAAACAACTTAAGTACTAGCCACACCACAAGACACCAAAGACTGAGCAATGCAAAAATTAATGACAAAACCCTCATGGTTTTACCTTTAGAGCTTTGTTTGTGCCATCCCATTGTGTCAGTATCAGTGAAATATCAAGGAGGCAATGCTAATAAATCAATCGCAAGAAAAGTGACACAAAATATAAATCAAGACATTTGACCTCTTAAAGTCTTAAATTAATGAGCTTAACTGAAGACATTAAATTGCTTGGTTTGCACATCACAGTATGCCAAACTATGACTTACTGAAACTGTGTGAATATGTGGGCTCCTGGAGAAAAGGTTGCAAATGCTTTTGCCTCTCCCCAAACCTTTTTACTCCCAACACAGCACTGAGCTAAGGGAAAGTTTGGTTAGCATGCTATTTGAGTCTGGGCTCTTGGTTAAGCTCTCTCATTACTAACCACAAGCCATAGCCAAGATTTATGGTTTGGCTTACTGTGATATGTGGAGTAGGCCAATGCGAACAACACATATAAAACCCAACGAAGCACCATAAAAGATCTCAGACATGAGGTTGGTTCCACAAAAGTCACCTGCATTTCCCAAATGATTCGCCACATTTGGAAAGTTTTCTATGGTCAATTAAGTATTTTCTAGAACATGGAACTTTTCTTGGCAATGCTTTCTGATGCTTCCAATCAGACTGCCATTTGTATTGTCCAAACTGCATAATCCAGAGGTGCCAACCTTTTTTTCCTGGCAGGGCTCCAATGCCAAACACTTCTCACCCCGACCCCCAACCCAGGTCAGAGAAGAAAGGATTGAAAAATGAGTATCTGCTGTAATTCTGTATGCCACAAAGCTTTTACAAACTCAGGAGGCCTATATGAAAACAAAACTGGCTTCATCATACAATTTGGACAGGACAAACAAGAAATGATTGAAGTAGCCATTGGTGTTTAAACTGCTTTAAATTTGCACAAACACACTTGAAATGCAGGTTGACAAGGTAGCTAGTACATCACTGGAAATAGCCCACTGAAAGCATCAGCAGCAAGAGCTTTCAGCACTTCAGAAATTTAAATATTTGAGCACAATAATGTTGTCTTCAAATTGCTATACATTCATTCATTCAGCCAACCAGTCATGTAGTATCCATTCATTTCAACAGAGGGGCTGCAAAAGAGGGCAGCACAACTCTCTGTGATATGGATGGAGAATGCACAAATTAATTGCTTGGTGGAAATACACTCCAGACTAGGTTCACCATGCAAGTAAATCAGTTCATTTCTCTCCTTCTGACGGCTGGGACTTTGGCAGGCAAACTGATAGCTCACATTAGAAAATTCATGCACAAACTACTTAATTCTGCCTTCTGATAGGCATTAAATGCTGACGTGGAAACTCTTCTACAAGAAGCCCCAAAATAACATACCGGTAATGGCTGGTGCTTCATATTACAAACATAGCCAAGTGAGTTATCCTAATAGTTATCCCATTTCCAGCAGTGTGCATGGTCATTATACTGCACGTTGTGCCATTGTAACTGAAGTGATGGGAGGTGATATCTGTTGGGTTTCTGATGGCTCATTCATGCATACAAGTCATCACTTGATGATTCATCAGGTGATTAACATGTGCATGCAAACCAACCCATGGTAATCTGAGACCCATAGATAGTTCAAGCACAAGGAAATGTGTTTAAAAGACCTTGTCCAGAATATTAACTTGCACTCTGAATTTCCATTTCAACTTTTCTAAACACGAACAGCAACATTATTCTAGGTAACATTTTGTGTGTGTTTGCTATAATCTGCTACTCAAAGGAAGTTCCCGTTTCATGTATGGTTATTTTCAAATTATATTTGAGAGGCAACTGAGACGGGCTGTGAGCAATTTAATTTTCAACGTAGTATAGATGTTTTAATGTTGGACTAGCACGGGGGAGACCCAAGTTCAACTCCCACTTAGCCATGAGAGAAAACCATTCACTTAGGGTGAGAAATTCCACCCTAGCCTCACAGAGCTGGTGATAAAATGGAGAACCATGTACACTGCCCTTCAGCTCTTTGGAGAAAAGGCAAGATACTGTAGTAATTAATGAGTCAAGTGGGGTTTTTATATATATATCCCTTTGTTACTTTGGGTCACTTGTGAAAGCAGCTTACAAATGTTTCAGATAAATAATACTGAAGGAAACTATGGTGTTCAAGATAGATAGGCCGTGCTGACTCCAGCTACAGAAATGGAGGCTTCTGCTCCCTGCCTTGCAGGCCTTTTCCCAACTGACCTGGGTGGGCAGGGCCCTGACTGACTCCAGCTACAAAAGCTGAGGCTGTGTTGGGGTATTGTTTATGAGTTGTTGCTGTTTTTGATACTAATTTTTTTGTATGTTTATTTTAGATCTTACTATGCTTATGTGGAAATGGTTTAATTTGGTTGTGTACCTTCTGAGGTTTTATTTATTGTTTTTGACTACTTTTGCTACATTTATAAATATGCATACATTTTTTTCATGTTGCGAGCCACCTTGAGTATTGTTTTAACTATGGAAAGGTGGCATACCAATAACATGATGTACGTGTGCAATTATAGTAAATCTCAACAGAGGTTTTAAACAAAGGTTCTTTTTCCCAAAGTGCTCCTGATAATGCAGACCCCCCCAAAAAAAATGTAAAAGAGGGGGGAGGGATGAAGCCCTCCCACACTCAAAGAACTGCAATCCATATTGATTTTCATTTCAAAGAGAGGCAAGGAGGTGGGGACGACCCCTACTTTGAAATCTATACTGGAAAAGAAAGGGAAAAATTGAAGTTGGATGAAAATTACTAAATGTCTTACCTTGGCAACAGCCTTGCCTTCACAATTATTATTGGAATCTTTAAAGCCACTGAGTGAATCTCTTCTCTGTGGGCATGACTTCTTTTTGCGTGGTCTGCCTTTAAGATTTGGCGCTGAAAACAAACAGGCAACAATTTCAGCACAATTTCTTACAAAGGGGTAACACAGCTGAACACCAGTTGAGTAGTCTTCAAAAACAAGCATGCACCTTGAAGCAGCCTACGTTTCCCTATAATAAATAAGGGTGTTATTGCCAGTAGTAGAACTGTTTCTAGGTCACATATTTCTACATTATATTTCCTGCCACCCCAGCTAATCTGTTGCTATTAACATATTACAAGGATCCAAATGAATATTGAGAAAGCACAAATTGTTCTCTTGCAAAACAAAAGATCAGATGGGTGAACATCTTTTATACATCCATTTTATTACATAAAAAGTAAGCATTAACTTGAATCCTTTTTTCGGCCAATTTCTTTATAGTACAAGGTATTTGATTAGGCAATGTTTATGTACGTCAAATATTTTCTAAGTTGAAAAAAGCAACCATTTCCATATATAGCACAAAGAACAAAATAATTGATTGGTACTTCTGTACAGTACAGTTCAACCGCTAAAGGCATGAGACAAACAGAAATGCAGTCCTCACTTTATCAAATCAGTCTCTTTAATGCTACACTTCAAAAGTCTTTTTTAACAGAGCTGAGAGATTCCACAGTATAGAAAAATTCTGAGTTCTGCTTTGATAACCAGTATATATTATATATAGGTCAAACAAGGAAAACACAAATTTAGACATCTTTTAAACGTGCATATACACACCAAAAATATAATGCTGATTATGAGAAAACCATGAGGAAAATAGTGAAGTAGTTGTTTTGTTCTGTAAGAAAAGTGACCCTTGTGTGCTCAGTCACCGGACTTCAACAACATTAAAAACGATAAACAATCATTAACTTGTGATTATAGTGGAGATAACTTGCTCCAACCCCCCCCCCCCCCGCCTTTTAAAGTAACCATTGTTTTCATTACTTCCAGGGACGATTATAATAATGTCAGAAATCTAAACACCACAAGCCTCTCGAGTGGCTTCTAATTGTTTCTAATCTTACATTTGTCACACAAGTGGTTTCAGGACATTTTACATTTTAATTAGCTCTGAGATGCAAGGCTGCTATAATTTGATACTGATGCTCTGGAGAAGAAGGGGGGGGGGGCAAACAGTTTCCTGCTGGCAGTGGTTCAAGTGGAGAACGAAAACAAAACAAACGCATCACCCCTCAGCTTAAAAGCAAAGGTCCCACCCCAAACCTTCTTCCCTCGCCCCCACAATGTTTCATGCTTCAGCACTGCCTGCCGCTAAGTGTTTTAGAAAGCAACTCCAAGGCTTGGCATCTGAGGCTAGCATGCGAAAAGAGGGGGTGGGGGGGGGGGGAAAGGAAAAAGGGAGGAGGGGATCAAGAGAGAGTAAAAGAAATTATTACCCATTCCAGTCGACAAACATCTGCTTGATTTATCTCTCTACTCATGAATGCTACAGCATGTGACTGCGCGCTCACTACATCCCTGGAAATAGTCTCGACTCGGTGTGCATGTCAGTCTTACACAGAATGAGCGCTCAGAGTATTTGCTCGGCGCTTACAAATCCCCTCCCCCTCAGCTGCTCCGTTACTCATATAAACACAGATGAGTGACTCGAACAGAGGAGAGTGGGATGTGCACTCCGGACTCCAGCTCTCTAGCGGCTGACACCCTGCCAAGAAGCCTGCTCCCTCGTTTACAAATGTAGCTCATGATTTCATCCTAATTGTTTTGTTGCTCATGACCTCTTCGCTCGACACCAGTTGGAGAGCACGCCGCGTTCCACAAACCCAGGGTCTCATTTAAGGCCCAGAAAGAGAGGAGAGGGGAGGGGGGGGGAAGGTGTCGATAATATCTCCTTTCAAAAGAGGTTGCATAAAGCCCAAAGTGCTTTCTCGGTTTATTGCAGCCTGATGCGAGCACTAAAATTTAACGACTGCCGTACAGTAAATGGGGCAAATTCATGTCTGGCAAAACCACCTGAAGTTGCTCAAATGACAAGGATTAATTCTGGCTCGGGATCTTGGGTTTTGTAAGGATTACTTGTTTTATGGTAACCAGAATGAAAGCACAGCTAGTTCCCAGCATGGGAATTTTAGAAAAATACAGGTTATTCCTGAATTTCAGGGGCATGCAGTGTTGTTTTGCACAAAAGGAAAACAGGCAAAGCCCTGCCAAATTTCTCGGTTTAAGGTTTTAATTAATTAAGCGAAAAGCTTCAAATGGCAGAAAAGGGCAAATTCCTGGAATAATAATCTTGCTTATGCCTGGGTAGTGGTGGCAGCAATATAGAATTTCTCATTTCTTCGGTTGCTGAAGAATTTGGACAGGAAATGACTCCATCCAGAATGTTCTAAGATTACTTCTTGCATAACATAATGCAACTTTAAATCTCATTCATATTGGATGTATAATTAAAAGGAAAGCATCTCTATGAATCAGTGATGACTGTGGTATTTCACTGCATACCAAGAGGCACTCTGACATTAAAAGTAATATTTCCATTACAGCTGAAAATATTAACACATCCTCATACGTAATGCACATACTGTATCTACTGCTCCTAAGTGAGCTACATTTCCCTCTGTTGAAAAATATGATCACAAAATATGTATATGATCTATTTATTCATATTGACATTATCACCCAAAAGATATTTGATAGATCATGCGGTGAAAAATACCACTTCCCACCAAAGAGATCAGTCATCAAGAATATTCAGAATGTTGAATTGTTACAGGATGAATTAGTTCTTTGTTTTAAATGTTTACACACTCCACTTCATCCTGTCTGGATTTCAGGGCAGTGGGCAACCCATTTGTAGCACAATACAAGTAAACAGTAATAGAGTAACAGATTTTCAAAATCAACAAAAAACTAAGAAGTTAAAAATGCCCATTGAATAAAAATGGGTTCTCATATAGATCTACCCGTATTTTCTCTCTGAGAATGTCAGAAGATAAAAATTCATGCCATCTTTTTTAAACAAACAAACAAACAAACAAACAAACAAACAAACCACATACACACTTCAAATCAGTTCACCCAAAACTCTGCAGAAAAGTGTCAGAGTAACGTAAACTTAAACTACTTAGCAAGTAGTAGATCCTGATCAGCAGATGGATAAACTTGCCAGATGTAGTGCCTTGAACCACCTGCTGAAAGAGTAGCCCATGGTTGGCATGGGAGAGGAATGAGTGGTTGGCTTTTTCTGCACTGATTCTATGAGTTTGCTGCCTGGTCGGTCTTTGTACCCTGCAACATCAACCTCCCCTTCCTTCCTTCCTTCCTTCCTTCTTTCTTCTCGAGCAACAGAGATAGCACCAAGCTTAAGGGGGAGTGGGGAGGAAAACTAGACAGGAAAAGCAAACACAACTACTGTAGGTTGCCTGGGGTAGAAAGTTCGGCCCTATAGTGGGAAGACTTCCCATAAAACCTGTTTATGTAATGAGTACTTGTAGAAAGTCTCAGTGCAGCCAGATAATTACCCGGGAACAACATGTACATCATCTTGGGTTCCATGATGGAAGAAATGTGGTCCATAAATGTAATAAAATGAATAAATTAAGTATGTGCATAACAGACTGTGCATATCATGACTTCTTGTCTGTGAAGCAGGCAGAATTAAAAACCAACCAACAAGAGAATGAAAGAGCAAAGAAACAGACCAAGTACATGGGGAAATGAAGAAACAACAATGAAAGTGGCTCATTTGAAACAGTGCAATCAACTTAAAACTTTAGTACAGTTTTTATTCAGTCACACTATGAGCTAGGGGAACACATGCCTAATTTTGAAGCTATTTACTTATTAGGGAAGGAAATATTTAAATTGCCTTTCTAATAATGAATAGTACTTTTGATTCTGGTAAGTTATCACCTACTTCTTTCAGTGTCATCAAACAAGACCTTAAATTGAAAATGTTGTAGTAATATGTAAAATGACCTTAACTTAAACCAGATACCTAATCAAGTAATTAATTTAAATAAAATTAAAATTAAAATGAATGATAAATAAACAAGTTTAAATGGATGGCAATTGTAGTAACTTGCTATATTCCAAGTTTAGGTGCCTATGACAAAAGTTAACCTGTTCTACCAAGCGAAAGTATGAAACACTAGAGTCCGATTCAAACAGTGGTGAGATGGTGGTGACAAAATATTACTTCTCCACCACGAATGCAGCTGTTCAATGTCACAGAGCAAAGCTAGCTCAGGTCATGAAGGGCCCTTGTATTAATATAAGGAGACGAGAAGACATAGAACCCATGGAGGCCTGCTGTGATGAGTTTCCCATACATTTTTCAGGTAAGACCACTCATACCCATACCAACTTGGATGCTATGATTGGTACAGGGGCTGAAATGGATGGGAATGGCACACCATCTGAGCACGCTGCAAGGGCTACTTTTCGGCTTGTGCAACCTGAGGGTGTGGACAACCTTCTTGGAGGGCTAAGAGCTACCATGTGCTCCCTCGATCCTTGCCCACCTTGGCTACTGTGAAATCTACCAGGGCTCAGGTGGGCTTATGGACCTCTGAGATTTCTTACCCTGCAGAATGGATGGGAGTGAAACGCAACCATGTGGTTTTTCCCTGGACCTCGCAGTAGGTTTGGATACTATCAACTTTGCTATCCTTCCAGACCTATTGTTAGGGTTAAGCTTAGAAGATATGACGCAAAGGTGGCTTTGGTCCTTCTGGGGAAATCAGTATAAAAGGTGGTATGGGGGGTGGTGGAGTTCTGTTCCACCACTTGAGCTCCTTGCTACATCAGCCTGTCATCCTTACTGTAAGCCACTGTAATTTACCCCATTGGCATGACTGTGTAGATAAATAAAGTCAAATGGTTTACACCAGTGGTTTTCAGCCAGTGTGCTGTCGCACCCTACCCAGGGGTGCCTTGAATGATGGTCAGGGGTGCTGCGGGCAACACTGGACTCTGTCCCTCTTTCCTTCCCTCCCTCCTCTGATGCCCTCTTACATCTCTGCCTCCCAAAGGCTTGCAAAGCTGCTTGTTGCAGCAGCCCTGGCTACAAGTTCTGCAGGTGAATGGTGCCTCTGGGGCTGGTCAGGGGGTGCTAGTTGCCAGGAGCTGAGGCAGCCTCGGAGTAAGCAAACAAGCGAGGGAGCCCAGCCAACTAGTCCTCCAGCCCTTGCTGTTGGGAATGGACAGTGTGAGGAGGTACCTCTCTTTGGGGCAGGGGGGGCACCTCAGAGACTGCCTGGAGGACTGCCAAGGAGAGGGGAGGGGAGAGGAGGCTGAGGGAACACTCCACAAGGAAGGATGTTTGAAAAAGGGTGAGAGGCTGCCAACTCTGCAGGCAAGTGGTGACATAACTGGGCTCCTGAGCCCCACAGGGGTGCTGCAAAAAGAATGTAGTTGGTCAAAGAAGTTGTGGACTCAAAAAGGTTGAAAACCTCTGGTTTACACATTTTCTTTCTTTTTCATAGCTCTCCCATTCTTCCTGTTTTGTCCCTAATCCTGACCTTTGTGACACTAACTATTTCTGTGGAAATAGTATGGTGACACAAATCAAACAAGAACTAAAGATTGGGGGAAAGTTCTGTTTTGAAATATGTGCAATAGCAACAAAAAGGAAGTTCACCTAATTATTGGCAAAGCAAATTGTTCTCGGTACAATAAAAAAATTGATTACTTTTCCACCTAGCTACTTCCTGGTGTCAAAATAACTCTGGGATTCTGGGTGAGGTGAAACAGTGTGACATGGAAATTTTGCAAATATCAAGAACCACACAAGCCCTTGCTGACAATATGAGCTTAGCAACTCTTTCCATTTTAGAAAGAAATACTTAACACCATTCATAGCTCTGAATTCCCAAGATAAACTCACTCTTGCTTTTTCAGAAGAAGAATGGGACATAGATTTCCTGCGTTTGGAAAAAGTGATAGCAGTATGAAAACTCACACCAAAACAAAAAAAAAAAACCCACAGCGTCCCATCATTGTTTAAAGGAAACAGAATACAATTAACTCATGGTATTTTTTATTTTTAACATAAGGCTGATGAGAAACAAAAACACAGTTTGGCCAAATAAGGATGGTGCCTTGGATATTTCAGTGCCCTAGGTTGAATATTAAAATCTGCTAAATTCAATTAAATCTCCAGTCACCATCAACATCTGGAACTTATTGGTTTCAGTGCAGCTTCTATAATTCGTGAATGGCCTCCCTTTGGGAGCTGATTTCCATTTGACTTTTTGTCCTTAGGTATGCATACCTGAGTCTCAAATACAAATGCACCCCGTTGAACCTGGACACAGCAAATCAGGCGGGGTGTGCTCATTAAGATATATTTTCTCACACTGAAAGGACATCCATTATCTATGCAGAAAATCATAACGCGTGAAGTCTGAAAATTTGGTGGGGGCGGGGGATGCCTGATGTGGCCCTCAGTATTAAAA
Source organism: Lacerta agilis (assembly GCF_009819535.1). Lineage (NCBI taxonomy): Eukaryota > Metazoa > Chordata > Lepidosauria > Squamata > Lacertidae > Lacerta > Lacerta agilis. The sequence continues at coordinate 23,869,213 of NC_046316.1, read as the reverse complement.
AATAATCCACCCTGTCATATGCTGATCAAAGAATCACATAGACAAGCATAATAGATATGAACTTTGGCCTAGGAATCATCAGTAGTCAGGGGGTAGGTATACTTTCAACTCCCAAATGACATGTTGGAAAGAATAAAGGGAAATGGCGAGGTGCAGGGGGTTTCTATAATCTTGCTGAAGAGACAAGGCACTTTTCAATTCAAATTAATATTTAACTTAAAAAACAAACAGCAGTACAACTGGCTGTAGTGGGAAATTTAACAAAGCCCCTAACAGTGACAGTTCTGCCCCATATACACATTCACAGTTTTGCTGGAGTGGCCATAAAGGGAAACCATAGTAGAAGCCATTGCATCTCAGATGACGGCCGTAAAGTAACAAAATATGGTAGCCCACAAAGAACCATTAAACCACAACAATAGTAATCCATGCAACAAATGTGAGGAATCCTTGTCTTAGGTGGATGGCCCCATTAGCTCTATAGGAGCCATTTTTTTTTACTGCCCCTTCCAATATTATTTTGTGCCCAAGATGAATGCCATTAGACATTGAAAACTGCTAGCTAACATTTCCCAAATTTGAAGGTCTTAATCTATTTGAATAAATATGCAAAATGAAGAAAAATGATCACAGTTCAAAAACAGTTGAATTGCAAAAAGATTTTAAGGGCTAATAATAAAAATACTCAGAATTTGTATAGTGCTTCGGGGTGACCAAAGTGGTTCACGCCATCCTTTATTTTAAATAGCCCTGTCAACTCTGCAAAATAACCCTGAATTATTGTCTCCAAGTAGTAGATTTGGGTGAGGCTATGAGAGAGTAGCTTGCCCAAGGCTGCCTGCCATATTCATGGCAGATGTGAGATATGAATCAGAGAAGTCCTTGATCAGAGATGCTATTCTAGCTGCCATGCAAACCAAAAGTACAGAAAGACATGGCCCATTCATTCATTGTAGTACAACCCCCCAGATGCCACAGTTTTCTGCTATGGACAAATAATTTTCTATATGTATGGATGGTCTAAGACAACAAGAGGAACCTGAATGTAGCAGTACTCTGGTTTTACAGCATGAAATATTTCTTACTAACGTTTGATGAGTCCTCGTCAAAATGTGGGTTTGTTTTTTCAATTCATTTATTTTGATTGACATTAAGAAGTGTTGTTACAGAGCACAGGTTGTTGAAAGGAGCTATTAACATAGCTGAAGTCCAGCTAGCTACCTGGGCGTATTGTAAGAGATCAGTGCTGCTGCCAAAGGCATTTAATGAGAATGGAATGTATTACTTCATTTGAAATACCTAGATTGTTGACGTGTACCAAACACAAAGTACTCTTGGAATACTTTGGCAGTTTCTGGAATCATGTAAGCGAACTTCCACAACCCGCAGCGTTTCCCACTCATTTTGTCTCACAAACTTAACAAATGTATTAAGTAATGATCGAAATCCTATCCTCCCCTGCCGCTTTTTACTCTAAATGCTATGCTTATTTCCTGATGCGACTATTCCGTTCTGGCCTGTAGGTATTAGGGCCTCTCAGAAACATTTTAAAAAGACACTATTTTTGTATGACAGTAATGTACTGTGATAGCCATTCTCTATCCCTCGCTTGCCTCCAGCTTCACAGAATTATAGAAATCTCTGTTGCATTCCCCACCCCCTTTAAGTGCACAGGAAAGGACTGAGATGAAGGAAAGGAGCGGAACATGGATAAAGAAGAAAAATAACTTAGTAACAGTAGTTGAAACCATCTCCAAAAGGAGGCAGTGCTAGCTGCCTTTTTTAAAAAAAAAAAAACAAATGCCTAAATAGATGCATGTTAATGAGATCCAATGTCAGATACCCCTTCTCCACCACTGTGGAAACTTCTGTGTGCATTGCCCTACCAACAACAGTGGAGCTCTGACATCAGTAGGGCTGAAAAAGGCAGAATGGAGGAAAGCATTGATATGAAGGATCCATTTTGTGCAAACAGAGGTCTATGGAAAAGATAAGGTGTTATATCTTTGTTAATATATGCTGAGTTTTGAAAACGGGCACTAGCTATTGAAATGAACATTCAGACCATAGCTATACAATACAGTCGTACCTTGGAAGTCGAATTGAATCCATTCCGGAAGTCCGTTAGACTTCCAAAATGTTCAGAAACCACAGCGCAGCTTCTGATTGGCTGCAGAAAGCTCCTGCAACCAATCGGAAGCCGTGGAAGCCCCATCAGACGTTCAGCTTCCAAAAATAGTTTGCAAACCGGAACAGTCACTTCCAGGTTTGCAGCGTTCGGGAGCCAAAACGTTCGGGAACTAAGCTGTTTAAAAACCAAGGTATGACTGTAAGTGCTTTCTGAGTGATAGGAAAACATATATTTGAAAGTGATGTTTCTAAAATTCTGTAGAAGCGTCTGCCAGCCATCAGGGCCCCGCCACTCACCTGCCATCATGAAAGCAGTTAGGTCACACGCCATGCTCTCAACTCTGCTATGTGGAGTGGCTCTCTTGTGTAACGGCAAACAAATGTACCTATTTTCATCCAGCAACTGTTAGAGGTTATGTGAAACTTATGGTATTAATAACCTCATTCATTCAAATATGCCTATGCTTAAAAGTTAAGCAGATGGTTAAGCTCCTTGACTAAATCAGAGACAAAGTTCCACAAACATTTCCAAGGAGAGTTCCCATGAGAATAGGGGGAGTGAGTGTCTTGGGGTGGGGGTTAGGGAAGGAGCCACCTGGGATATTAACTGGAATATGTGATCCTTGTTTATTAGAGAATGTCTCTCTTGCAAAGTTAGATTGGCTTTCAGCCACCACACCCATAATCCCCAGTTGGCACCTGGTATGAAACCTTCCAGTTGGCAATGGGCTCTGAACTTGTTGTTCCAAACTGTACGCAGATCTCTGAACTGGAAAACCTCTCTCTCCCCTCAAAGGAAGATCCTATTAGTAGACGCAAACCGAGTATTCCCAATGAGGAGGGCGAAAGGAGAACCAATTCCGCAAGTGGCAAGTAGTTCTCCAGAAGGCAGGTGGCATAACCTGGCCCTGGATGATGCCTGGATGGGGAAACACCTGGGAAATGTATTCAACCTAACATAGATACAAATAAAGATAAACCTACAAATTATGTAGCGGCAGATCAGTGGGTTGAAGGTTAGAAAGGCCCTTCCTTGCCCTGTTAACCAGTATCCTCTTACTGGAAATGAGGATACTCAGGTGAAACCTGAGCCCTGCCACAGAGCTGTACTATCCCTGCCACACTGTATCTGCACTAGCACAACCGGACGCCTTCACCTGCCCCAGCTGCAACAGAACATGTCTCTCCCACCTCGGTCTCCACAGCCACAGCAAGCGCTGCAGCTTCCAACAGTTTGACTTCCAACCCCAAAAGGTGCACTCCTCCATTGTATCCTGAAACAGGTGGATGCCAAGATGAAGCATGCCACTTTATTTTCTCCCGCTGCCATGTAGCTTGTCTGGGTAGATAAATGAATAATCAAACAAGCAGGTGTGTACTGCAAGGCCTCTCAAAAGTGGCTGGGACAGGCTGCATAGTGGAGAAGACAAAAGTTGCTACATTGGAAATGTTGAAAAAATGAATTTTCCTTTCCCCCTAGCTCAAAAGTGTCTTCTCCTATTCAGGACAAAAGCTTTTGTAAGACCGCAGTCTAGTAGAGTCAGCACTATAGAATAAAAAAAACCCTATAAGCAATAAAATTATTCCACGCTTACCAGTAATGTGTGTGTGTGTGTGTGTGTGTGTGTAAGTAAGTAACATCTTTTTTTGGGGGGGGGGGAGTCAGCATTGATGTTTTTTAAGGAAACAGGGTAGATTAAGTTGACATGCCATTAAATGTTCTAGACATTTCCCCATGACTTCCCCCCTCCTGATGTGTAACTATAGCAGTGATTGTACTTATTGGCAGAGCTGTTTTTTCTGCCACATGGTATGCATATTTCAGCATCCAGCATTATTAACTCATGACCAATTGTCAGTTGATCATTATCTAACATATGAGGAAGCCAAAAAATAATCCCTTATTTGGGCAAAAGCAGCCATTCTCCCCCACTGTCTATATTTTCCCTTCCTTCCCAGGCCCTTTAGTTGGTTTATTATTCGCTGTCAACAAAGAACCAGAAGCTACGTGTGTGTGTGTGTGTGTGTGTGTGTGTAAACTGCAAGAAGGGAAAATCAATCTTTATCATGTTTTAAACACTTAGCTGGCATTATTAAACCAAGCAGATTTGTTCCCTGAAAGAAAACTCTCAGTTGCCCTCTAGTGTCATCTTGATGCTACACAGAGTAAGAAGAAAAATCTGCATGCAAAATACAATGTGCAGTCAATGTTAACAACTGATGGGAAGAGACATTCTCAAAGCTAAAGGTTATACAAAACTTGCTAGTTTTATATACTCAATTGCTAAAGCTTTTTCCTGGACTGTACCATTTCAAGTTGCGGGGGAGGGGGGGTAAGTTATATGTTTAAATGCTTCAAATTGGGGAAGGGGGAGGGTGAAAAATACCATGCTAGGGACAAGGCTGAATTCAGCCTTTGTCTCTGACATACTAGGTTTGTGTGCACAAGTTGTATCATTAGATGAAGCAGCTCTCGAGAAGTTATTCCTCCACCTGCAGCTTGAAGTGGTACTGTCCACAAGGAAAGCTTTATCAGGACGTGCCCTTTATAAACCAGCTCCGATGAAGTCACTGGAAGTTACTTCCAACAGTAATATCCTTTGGACTGCGGGGGTCGGCCTGCTTGTGGTGCTTTCTCAGAATGGAGCCGTTCAGAATAAAAACAACAACAAAGGGATTTGGCACCGTGGCATGCCACTTAAAAAATGAAATAAAACCAGAGAAGTTCACAACGACGGCCCAATTCATAGGTGAAAGGGGTGGCGTAGAAGCTGCAAAGACGGGGGAAAGTGCTGGGGAAAGACCCTCCTATGAAACCCTGGGGAGTTGCTGCCAGCCAGTGGCAGCAATATTGAGCTAGGTGGACCAAGAGTCTTGACTTGAGAGAAGGCAGTTTCCTCTGGGAGTCCTATTGAGGGGACCTATTGAGCAAGGACATATTGCCCTAAACCCGCAACTGGAACATGGAAAACTGCCTTATACTGAGTCAAACCATTGTGCATCTAACTCACTGTCTGCACTGACCGGCAGAAGCTCTCCAGGGTTTCAGACAGGGTCCTCTCTGTGCTCTACCTGGAGATGCAAGGGGATTGGGTCCTTCTGCATGCAAAGCAGATGTTCTGCCACTGAGTTTTGGCCCTCCTTCCATCCCAAAAGTAATAGGATGAGCATTAATAGCTTATCCCTGTTCACCACCTCTGCATATATCGCTTCCCATAAAGCGTGTTCTCCTTCATGGAGAGCACGTGTTGCGGTGGGGGCTAGCAAGTCACCCCTCTGCTGCTGGGCGGGTTTGTATGGATGGCCACTACTGCGATTGGGCTCTGGCTGTCGTTGGGGAGATTTCTATGTTGCAACTTGTTGATGGACAGTCCAGAGCCTATAAATGACCCTGCACTCAGCGTCGGAGCCCTCCTGGCTTCGTGCATCGGATCGCCCTCCCTCCCGCCCTGTTATTAGGCCTCTGCGTTGACCTTGCTATGCCTGTCATGGGGTCGTCTGCATTGTAGCAGGGGCCTGGTAGGAATTTTTTCCACTTGGCTGATTGGCTGGTGCCATTTGGTTTTCGCCTACTGCGTAGCAATTAGTCACAACTTGTAAGGTTGGCGGTTAGGCATTGGTTATAAATTGGTTTAGGAGGGGCAGAGTTGGCTGTGGTTGCCCCTCCTATGCTGCGAAGGGGCAGGTTGGCTGTGGTTGCCCCTTCAAGGCTGCAGCGGCGAGGGGAATTCCGTTAAAGGAATCCAGGGGCTCACCATGCTTGTCCGTTTCCCCCCGGTCGGGGGACAGGGCCCACGCAAGAGCCCCTGGGAGCATTTGGGGAGAACGGGCGCACATTCTCTCCCCAAAGCGTTTTCCCCCTATACTGACTCCACAGGCGGGTGGATGTCAGTTCTGTCCCCAGAGGGACAGATAGTCTTAACCAATGTCTAAGCAACTACTCACTTATTTTGTATTCAATTGTGGCCAAATTAATGCCAAAAACCTTAAACTTATATATGGTGTGACGTGTGTTTTACTTGAGGGGTGATTGGGGACCTCGACACGCAACGGGGGAGCACAGGGCAAAGCTATCTTAGCAACTGCAGGGACTCATATGGGAAATGGCATTGCCCAAAACAGAGGATGTTTATAAGCCATGCCTTTTCAGCCTTCTTGCCTAACCACTTTTAAAGCATGGATGGTGCTTACCATTACACGTGTACAGGATGTGGGGCAAAGGCTTTTAACAAGAGTTGAAGCCTATCATGAGAAATCGCAGCATCTATTACTTTCTGTAAAGCTTCATTTCTAACTTAAAACAGCCTGACATGCCCACCAGCTCAGTATTATAGGATTCTAGGGTAAATGGGAGTCTGTAAAATTCCCTAATATGGAAAAGAAATGGAGTTGCTTTCCCCCCTGAAGAAACAGTTTGTTTCTGCTAATGAGTAACATGTGCAGAGATTTGACACAACCAAACACAACCAGACCAGGTGTGTATCTTTCTTCCGCCCCCTCCACCTATTTTGCTTAAAAAAGAAGAAGCTGTTGACAGACTTAAACTGCACATTTAATATTAGATTACTAAATTGATTTTTCACAAATCAAAACAAAACAAAACAGTCAATTCAATTTAAGATACAGTTGGAGAGGTTTGAACAGTTTATTGAGCAACAAACCCATTTCTAAAATGCAAATGAGGTGGTATTAAAAGAAACCTATAAGGGTACATGGGTACATTTGGAGGAGAGGGAAGCAGCAAAACAAATGCATTTTCCAGTCCATCCTTAGTAAAGATGCCAAACATTTATTTTGCTTGACTGTTGCTTTGATAAATCACTATTTCTCAAACAGCCAGTCTTTGTTAGCCTTTTTTTTTAAATGTCCTGTTATTGTTAACATTGCATGAGGAATGCCTGCATACTTCCATTTTGTTCACTTTCAAAGTACAAGTAACTAATAAAGAGTTTCGCAATAGGAACAATCCATTCTTCCCACTGCATCATCAGCACCCTTGAAATGCTGCTATTATAAAACTAAACAGTAAGCTCTTTGGTAACACTATACATGACGTTGCTTGCTTGTTCTGTTTAGATCAACCACAGTTGTGCAACTTCAAAATGTTTTTCTTCCCCAACTTTTTCCTTCTCTGAAGAAACTGATATATCATCTTAATATTTATAGAAAGAAAACACAAATTCTTTGGATGGTGGTGGTTATGGAGAGAATAGAAAAGTCATCTCTATAATTTACTGGAAGAGGACATGTTAAGAGTGCTTGGAATGTGGGAAACCATAATTGGAAAATAAGGTTTTCTTATTTTAATCTGGATAACACTGAAATGCCACAAGTGGCGGTCTAAAGCACATATACAGGAAAATGAAATGTGGATCATTTTGATTTGCATAATCTGACATTTATAGAGTACCTCATTACAAATGGGTTCGAAGAGTGTTTTGCAACATACATGCTAAAATTATGGGGCAAAGTCAACACCTCAAATCTAGCAATGTTTCATTATTTGTGCACTCTTGCCTTACATTCTTATCATCAATGCATGTCAGTAATGCAACTGAAGTGGACTAAGCTTGGGATGGGGTTTAGGAATGATTGGAAGTCTTCCACAGTTTTGGCCTCCAGACATTGGGCCATTGCATGTGTCCAGGGGACACATTTTATTCTGGCCAGAACCCTACAAAACCACTGCAGACCAGAAATATGAAAGTCATATTGTAAGGCCTGAACTTCAAAACAACTGCCCAAGTAAGGGTGGCTCCTTTAGTCCAAGGCAGCTCCTCTGGCTCCAGCTTATCTCACTCCTCACAACCCTCGCTTTATACTTGTGCTACCTTCTTAACCTGCTCTTTCCAGTGACTTGCATAACCTTTGCCAATATCTGACCTCACAAGGTCAGCAATATTCCCTACCGACAGAATGGTCCTTGAGAATTGGCTCCGATAGATCTGGGCAGCCAAGCATTGATCTGGCACCAACAAGCACACCTAATTGTGGTTACACAGAGCGGCATTGTGTTGCAAGCTACAAAGGAAGGTCTACTGTAAAAGGAGATTGTAGTAACAACTGAAAGGCAACCTGCCATGCCTCTCAAGAAAAAAACGATCCAGCTCGGGCCTCCTCCAAGGTGGGCCTTCTCCTCTACCAGGTTCTCCAAGTACATAGTCTGATACATTTGCAATGGTTTCTGGAAGCCCTGCCAACAGCTTAAAGAGCTCTTGCTACAGAAGTTGCAGTTGTCTGAAAAACTGCAATACCAAATATTTAGATTTCCATGCAGACTAGTGGACCTGTAAAAAAACATGGCGGCATTGATCCAAAAGCCAGATTTTGACTGTGGCAAAACAAGCAACAACATTTACTCAAGAAAATAAGTGCTCATCTTCACCAGAATCATCACTGCTAGAAGCCTCTATGAAGATATCACCAAGCAGTTTTTTCTTGAACTAAATACTTTTATTTTCTAAACTGAAAAGACAAAAGAGTATGCTAGCATTACCTCAGTGTCTAGTTATAATTTCCATTGACCACAAATGCAGCATGAACAGATGGACATATTTTACAAATGGTGTCTGACTATTCTGCATTCCACACATCGGTATTATTGATCTCAGAGGATGTGAATATAAATTCTTTGACACAACCTTCTCATTTTCAGGCATTGCTGAGCAACATTTTCTCCCTGGGTAGAAATCAACTGAGTGGCCATGCTACTTTCCAATTACTTGAGTGGAATTTCCACTTTCTCCTTTTCCCAAGTTTGAGTTAAGGATTATTTTAAAACTGCTAAATGACTTGCAAGATAATGACAGGAAGAAGTTAGGAAAATAATAATTACTCCCCAGTAATTATTGATTTCAGTGGCACTTCCAAGTGAGCATAGTTCTGACTGCAGCGTTAGTGCTATTGGTATATTAATGCTGTCATTAATTAGAAAGGAATTCAGGTTCAATCCCCATTTCTGAGATACTTATCCATTCTGATCTATCCTCTGTAACCACATTAGTCTTTTACTGTATTCCATCTTTGCCCGTGCTTCAAACGCGCAACTGCCAACGTCTTGAATGGGTTATCTTCTCTTACTGACACCTTTGTTTCACAAGCGTGTAGCGTAACCCTGCTTTATTCTGAAGCCAACCTAAGATCAGATTATAACTGTGGCTCAGTCAAGGAGCAAAAACACACCAACCCACGTCCCACTGCAGCATGCTAAGTTACACATGCTCAACAACTGCAAGGGTCTCATCCACATTCAGGAGGTTATGATGGCATAGCAAGCGGCATTGTAGATTGCAAAGGTGGTGGAATGAGAAAAGCAACAAGCTCATTGCATCATACCACTCATCTGATAGTTTAACTGATAGGCGCCTACTACAAGAGCAGTGGGTCAGCCAGGATTAGTTTGAATGCCTAATAAACCTCTGTCATTCTGAAATTTTGGCAATTACAAAAAAATCATGCTGGGTCTCAATACATAAATAAACCATTAAGTATTTCAAGCTGCCACTAGAATAATGGAACTGCAGAGTTGGAATTATAGAGTTGCAATGCAGGAATATGCAGCTGTCCCATACGGGAATCAAACCTGAAACCTTGGCATTATCAGCAACACGCTGTAACCAACTGAGCTACCGAGGTTCTTGAAACATCCTATCAGATAATTGTAAAAGTATCTTAACAAATCTGCACCACACCCATTATATTTCACTTGCACCGTGTTCTGCTTTCAGGGTGTGCACCAAATTTTGACTCTCTATTTGTCTTAATTCTTCACCGAAGAATAGATGCTTTTGAATTATGGTGCTGGAGGAGACTCTTGAGAGTCCCATGGACTGCAAAAAGATCAAACTTATCCATCCTTAAAGAAATCAGCCCTGAGTGCTTACTGGAAGGACAGATCCTGAAGCTGAGGCTCCAATACTTTGGCCACCTCATGAGAAGGGAAGAGTCCCTAGAAAACACCCTTATGTTGGGAAAGATGAAGGGCACAAAGAGAAGGGAATGACAGAGGATGAGATGGTTGGACAGTGTTCTTGAAGCGACTAGCATGAGTTTGGCCAAACTGCGGGAGGCAGTGAAAGATAGGCGTGCCTGGCGTGCTCTGGTCCATGGGGTCACGAAGAGTCGGACACGACTGAACGACTGAACAACAACAACAACATTTGCCTTAATCATTTCAATACCCCATGAGTAAATGAGTGAACTCGAAGCCATATATAAATATGCATAATTTATTCTTTAAAAACACACACCGTAAAGTCTTAAGTAAACATCTCAAAAAACATGTTTGCTTATAAAATTACTCCGAGTCCCAATCCATAAAGCAGGTACTTAAAAATTCAAGCGAAGATTTGCCCTTCCAAATCAATAAAATGCTTTTATAAAGCAGAGAGATTGATTTGCAGCTTTAAACTTACAGTAATGTAATATTTTAGAACTTTCATAAATAATGCTTTTATCCTGATTGCAAAATAATACACTGCCATGAAAACACGAGGTGGGGGGGGGAGGGAGAGAGATTGCACAGAAGTAAAGATTTGTTCAACGGGAATTAAAATGTTGGGTTTTGGTTTTTTCCTTTTTAGGATGAACGATAGCTACCATTTCACCACTGAAGAAAAACACTTCCCATGCTAGGTAACAACCACATACGTGGTACAGTATTTAATCCCCTCCCCCCCCCCCTTTTGGTGCCATTTGAGTCTATTAGCCAGCCATGCTTAGTTTATAAAACCTGAGCTAAATACATTCCCATGTACCTTTAACTACACTAATAACAGCAGTGGCTCTTGAACAGAGGTGCAATCGTGTTTGAAGGGGAAACAGTCACAAACAGCGGACAATTCAGAAGAATATACAGTGCACTTGTGTTCAACTGCATGCGCCTCAAAGCCTTATGCAACTATTCATTTTCTGTTTCATTTGGCTGCAATCCCAGCTTGTTCTGTGCTATGCCACACTAATTTTATAATAATAAACTGTTTCACAATTGTTATGCAGTCATGCAAATAAAGAAGTTGTGGGAGACATTTTCGCTTCATGACCTTCCTAGCAAAAGACACCATCTTGAAATTACATTTAGCCTGATGAATGAGAAGGGGGAGGGGTTAAAATATGCAGTGTCCTGGGACAAGTGAGAGTTTTTAGAAATATTTTTCTTAAAACAGCCGCTTCGGTACCAGTAATCATGCCTACTGAACCCTCGCCTACTGATCTCCTCACCAAGCCCTCCCACACTGCTCCAAAGACGTTCCCCCATCCCAAGTTTTACCACACCTGTTAAAATCCAGATTCACTACAACTTCCAACCAGAAAGCAGGTTGCATCACACAGCAGATGGAACAGAAGGCAAAGCCAAGGGGCGCAAGACAGCCATATTAACGAACCGGTTTTCCAAATTTCAATGGCTAAATGTTCTTCAGGGGGAAATGCTCAACATATAAAATCACAAATCCGATCAGTAGCGATTTCCTACACTGCAATCTTATGGCATGTCTGCTCTGAAGTCAGTCCTACTGATTTCAGTGGGCTCCTATTCTCCGGTAAGCACACTTAGGGCTGCAGCTTACATTTAGTATGTTATACGAAGAGTGTCTCTATGCTTTGGAAACCTGAATGGAACGAAGGTGCTGCCACTACAGTCATGGAAGAGAAGGCAAATCAAGTTCCCTCAGAGCTGCGTGGGGCTACTTCTTCCTCAAACAGACCAAGAACGCTGACCAAAAGGAGTTTCTGGTCTGGCTTAGTGTTACAGCCAAGCTGGGTCATTACCTATATTCAGAGCCCAACTTCCCCCTAAAGCTTCTATGGAGTGAAGCAGCACACAGTGGATGCTTGGGTTGCGAACGTGATCTTTGCGGGAGGCACGTTCACAAGCCACGGCGTTCACAACCCACAGCGCCATGTCTGTGCATGTGCATGATGCAATTTGGCGTTTCTGTGCATGCGCGAGCGCCAAAACCCGGAAGTAACCCGTTCTAGTACTTCCGGGTTTGGCACGTCCGTAACCTGAAAACGCGTAACCCGCAGCGATCGCAACCCGAGGTATGACTGTACAAGTACCAGTATTACAGAGAAGTTAAGTTTTGGGAGGGAAGAACCCCATACACACAACTTTTGCTCACCACAGTATCCTGGAAACAGTAACTAACACATTTTAATCCCAAATTTCTACCTTCCTGTGAATAGTTCTGGGTGGCATCTATGGAGTAATCCCATTTCCCCTGTCACAACAATCCTAAGAGGTAGGTCATGCCAAGAGAAAGTGAATAGTCCAGGTGAGTTTTGTGGCACAATAGTGATCTGAGACCAAGTCTCCCTGGTTCAGTGCACTATATCCCGAAGCAACTCTCAGCATATGTTTATCCACCTTGCTGGGTTCATAACAACCTGCAATCTAGGAAACCTAAACATTTATCATACTCCGTTTGTGATAAAATAACAGAGTCAAAACGCACCTGCAGTTTTATATATTTTTATTAGCACGGTGCAACATGATTCGCTGATGGGCCTCTTAATATATGCCAACAAAACTTGTGATGAGCAGGTAGAGCAAACAGAAAGAAAATCACAGGAAATCATGGTGCCTGCAAATATCCCATGCAAAACTGTTACATCAAATTCTCCCTTTGTCTTTGGAATTATCTCAGGGCCATCTCCTGAAACAGGAACAGAGTATCAATAGCACTTGAGTAAAATGGATGTATTTAATCATGGACTGGTGCCAACAAAGCAATATTAGACTATGAGACAACTTGATTGCTGTCTCCCCGCTGTATCCTGTTACAACTTCTAAAGTTGGATTTCGACAGCAGTTTCTCCCAGTGAGTGCTCATCTGCAGGGCAGCAGGTTGGTGAAGGTCATGACTACAACGCCCAACGGCATGAGGTCACACGGCTATGTTGGCAGGGGATGATGGGAGTTGTAGTCCAAAACATCCGAAGGGCACCAGTTTGGTGGATGCTATAGCACTAAACCAGAATCACTTCAATGTATTATTATTATTGGACAAAGCGGGTTTTTGAATCATGGAACGACAGAGCTAGATGGGACCTTGAAGGTCAGAGCTGTACCACTTTGGAGTGGAGATGAAGAAGCAGAATTTATAATGCTTCCTTCACTCAGCATTTCAGGTAGGAATCTAGGCTCCCTTAAGAGAACTGATCCACTTTGGAAGATTCACCCCCCCAGAAGACTGGTGTTCATCTCAGCCTTACCAATTTCACACTAGAATATTAGCAAGTCCTCATGTTCATAGACACCATAGGAGGCAGGGTAGCGCAACTAAATGCTTACATTTGAACCATTTTCGCCATCCAAATAGCTAGTCCGGAATGGGCAGGTTTGGCACTTTTCTGGTTCAAAACTGCCCCTCTTTTCAGATAGTTATGTTTATTTTAGCCACGGTGGATATTTTAATTAACATTTGCAAATGATCTGTGGCATTTTCTCCCTGCCGCCTTCCCTGGGAAAGGTGGCAACTCTATAGCAGGTCATGGCAGGTGGTGCATCAGATCCCCTGACTCTGAAATACAAATACCGGTACTCTATTGGCTTTCTCCTTCAGGCCTGGGCCTAGGTCACTAAAAACCTGACTCATTTAAATTTATAGGTGAGAGAAACAGTGAGTGGATTGCCTCTGAACCGGGTTAAAAGTGCAAATGAAAGAATATATATATGATATAATATATGTTTATTGACCTCATATATGCACTCCCTTGATTTGTAATTGTTTTGCTTTTCGTCCAGGACTTGTAGAAGCCATACTAATGCCTTCCTTGACTCACCTGCAGTGGCAGCTGACATTTTTGTTCAGTCATCTCAGCCTCTTTGGCTCTGCAGCATGCTACTTGATGGTTGCTAGGCAACTATTGTTGAATACATGCATAAGACATTAATTGTCTGAGCACTTTTTAAAAGAGAGAGAGAGAGAGAAATTCTTCAAAGCTGAGGACACTGTCATATCTAAAATTGGACATGTTCTTTATCGCAGTCATTTCTCATAGTTTGTGCGCTGTGTGTTTGTGTCAAAGGGTGAAATGAGTCACAAATTACTCAGACATCAATCCCAAAATTGTAAGTAGCCTCATCTATAGCAATGACTCATTCAAAGAATTTTATGTCTTCTTAATCTACTGCTTTTCATTATTCTGCTTGTCATTTCATATACTTCTGCCTGACATACATTTGCCCTATTTTTATTTTCTATATCAGCAAAGGATATAGAATAGAAGGTATATCTGTAACTTATTATTTCAGTTCATTTAGAGCATCTATCACCGCAACCCATAATGGAATCAGCGAGAATTCTCATTTGTTTCACTTCAAAGGGACACCATAGCTTCACAGCTGATGCCAAATATTCTACACTGATTTACTAGTAAGTGCAGATTATATTGTACAGTGCCCCCCCCCCCAGCATTCCAGTGTCATGATCAAGCTGCAGAGGCAACACAGACTTCCATAAATTGACTCAAACTTTACCAAATAAACAACCGCAGGATCTTAAGCTAGGTAATAATTTTAATGACTAAATTCCCACTGTCACGACTAAAGCTAACACGAGACGTAAGACACATACAGCTAACGAAAGTACAGCCTGTATCTCATGCAGTCCCTCCGCTAAATGTTTTTGATAGGTCTGTCAGATGATTGCAGGATCAGTGGGATTCAGCCTAATGAGGATAAGTACGTTGCTGATACAGGAATTTGTTATTCCAAGCAATTGGCTGGAAGAAAACCAAGGAAGCTTTTTCTGGAACCACCAGCGAATTTTGACTAAGGCAAAATTTGAGGGACGTTTGGAGGCTACTGCTTATGCAGACATCCTCAGGAATTTTAAGGAAAGTACGAAGAATTTTAAGAAGATTAGTGAAATCTCTCAGAAAGGGAGGAGGTTTACATCTCTGACCCTCTTATGCTACTTCAGTGATCTGGGAGCTGCCTCTCGATGGCAAAACCCCACAATGTTGTAAGCGTGATGAATTCATTTATATCAAGGCATTTTAAACTATGAAAGAGGGGTGGGGTGGGGGGATAAATTTAAACCACTGAGTCAAATCAGCTTTCTCATTTTGTAAGTCATGTGCTTCTCTAACTAATGGACATACCAACTGGATTCTAACAAACATTTCAAGCATGGCGGTTGCATGGAAGTCCTCACTATCTGGAGAACTATTCATCTGTAACCAACATGGTAAACCAAGTATTACCACACTCAGCTCCCTCTAGATTTTCAGTCACCAAAGGTACAAATTACCTGGGCTCTACATCACGGCCAGTAAAAGGCCATGGGTAGCCATAAAATCCAGACCCAGAAACTGCATTTTCAGCTGAGGTTCTCTGAATTAGTTGTTTGAGCAGAAGTCCATAAGGTTTTGCTCAATTGGGCAGGCAAGGGCAGAAGTCCACATTTTTATCAAATCTGACTAATCCAGAAGCTTCATGCTGCCTGCCAATCACAGGGGTTTCAGCCCCTGAGATCTTTGGTTCAGATCCAGGAGACTACATGACCTCAGGCACAGATGATAGGTTCTGCTCAAGATTAGAACCACCAAGTGATAAATCTTAAAGCATCTACTATGAGGCAAACATTCAGCTTAAACCACCCAAAAGTATCCTCCTTGACAAGGTTCTATACTCACTCATTTCAGCTTCTCTTACACTTCCTAAGAATTAAAAATTGACCTTTTAAAAGGTTCTCCTCCTCCTCCCTTACTCATTGGTTGCTAACACACACTTTTTAATTAATGCAGTCATTAAGATTATTATACAAAAATTCCAGGTGAATCAAGAGAGAGGTGGGGGAGTAATCTGAAGGAGCTATTTAAAACTCACATTGCATCTCTGCTTGATTTTTTTGAGCTTGTATTAGTCAACATACTTCAGCCAACTTATTTTAAAATGGTATAATCAAGTAACATTTTCCAGCTTTGACTCAACCCAAAGAACAAAATAAGAGTGCTTCTCACTGTCTATAATGAGGATAATGTACAAGGTATTCTGGTGAAGTTAAAAGCCAAGTAATGCCTCCAAAAATAAATTAGAACATGCACACGCATTTAACTATATATGTGACAAATCTCTAACCTCAGCAGGCACAGCTAATAGAGAATTCAAATGCTATCAGGACAGGGATTCTACCAACCACCAGTTCAGTCAGAATTCTACACAAATAGCAGGAGGGTCTAATATACAGCCCTCAGTGTTAGCATACACGTGCATTTGTATCACTTTATTTCTCCGCACTGGCAGCTAAAGATGTGCTTTGACTCAACTGAAAAACATTGCATTTGAGGGGTTATTATGTGCAGATTTGGTCCATGGTGTTAATAAGAGCTATCCCATTTACACATGCAAGCCATCACTTCATGTTATTTTACGGCTGCCATATTTCAAAAAGTTGATTTATTCCATGATTTATAAACTGCTCTAATTCAGATCTGTGTACAGGAATGAATTGCATGTACAGTTGTACCTTGGCTGATGAATGCCTTGTTCCTTGGAACCCGGACATCCGATGTGGCTTTTGTGGCTTCCGATTGAGTGCAGGAAGCTCCTGCAGCCAATCGGAAGCCGCACCTTGGTTTTCGAACGTTTTCGGAAGTTGAATGGACGTCCAGAACAGATTCCGTTCGTCAACCAAGGTACGACCATATGAACAACCTGCATCTCAGTTAAAAAATAATGAAAAAAGCTATATGCCCACTGCAAAGCATCATGCACTCATAAAAGTCAGTACCAACCTTTATAGACCACTGGCTATTAAGAGAGAGAGAGAGAGAGAGAGTGCACTTCTTTTCTTCTGTGAAAGCCATTCACTTTGTTGAGTTCATAATATAACTGCTCATTAGTTATAGATACAGTTGTGACAGAGCATGGGGATTTATTTACTTTTTCATAATTAAGTCTGTTCCATCACTGTTTCAAAAGAATTCTATGCTTGGGGAGGGGGGGGGACAGAATTATCATTCAGTCAAATGCTTATATTCTCTGTGACCTTATCAGATTCAATTTATTCACTATGACATTCTGTGTGGTATAAAGATGTTGGCTGACCTTCTTAAGCCATGAACATACTCTGTTATTTAAAGGTGGTTTACACCAACACACTTTGGTGGTTTAGTCGGTACAGCTCAGCTGGTAGAGCAGGAGATTCTTAATCTCAGGGTCGTGGGTTCAAGCCCCATGTTGGGCGAAAGATTCTTGCATTGCAGAGGTTTGGACTAGATGACCCTCTTGGTCCCATCCAACTCTCATTGGTCCACTAAATTCTGGATTGAAATCAAAACTGGTTCACACGCAACCCCTGTATGCAGGATCTACTAGGTACGTATGATGACATGCAGGAGTGAGCCTGGGATTCAAATGCCCTCCCTGCCACCACCTCACAATGAATCTACAAATTCATGGAAGATGCATTTAGCTACTAGACAGCTAAATGTCATGTTTGCTGGAGATCACCAAAGAGAATGGACTATTGCTTGTAGGTTTCCCATGAGCACCTGGTTGGCCACTATGAGAACAATATGCTGAACTAGACTGGCCTTTGGCCTGATCCACATAGCTCTTCCTATGTTGTTATGGATGCTCTTAACTCAATGGCCTGTAACAACCTCTTATGGTTCTATAACTGAATATGAACAGATCATATTCAGTTACAGAATAGGCCTTGATAACAACATCTATCTTACATGCAAAAGCTCCAGGTTCCATGCATGGTGACGAGGGCAAGCACACCCAACACTCACACCTGTTCCCATGTCCATGTTTGCTGTGGGCCATTGAATTGCGTGGTTGGTTGTTTTCTTTATAATTTTGCATTATACTGCCCTGCCCTTCTTCTTAGCTAGGAGGGCATATTTCACTTCTTTCAAAAAAAAGAAGAAGCATACATTACACATACCCACCTACTCAGCAATCGCTAGACAATGCGTTCCTTTCTTTTGTGAGGGCTAGAGAGGGAGAGTTGTTTTTATCGTACAATGCAGGATAATTTGCAATCACAGAGAAATATGCCTCCCCCTCCTCAATCGTTTTTGCTACAACCCAGCAAATATTTGTGTGCATGCATTCATGCAAGGCTTGTGTGCATACCGATATTGGTTAAAAAAAAAAAAAAACCAGAACCCGAGTCAAACTGTGTTGGAGAAACATTGGAGCAGATGTGCTCTAATGGGAAACTGAGTCAGGAACCATCTAGATGCAGAACATGTCCTCACAATTAATCTACAAGTCTCTAAAATGCCTACAGAGCTGAAAGTGTTCAACTGGTCCAAAGAAACCCAGATATCAGCCAGAGGAGATCATCTTTCAATCATCCGGTACTAAACATAATAAATGTTTACCACATCCTAAATACTGTATGTTTATTCTGAAGTAAGTCCCAATAAACTCAGTGGGAATCATTTTCTAGTTCATGGGTTTTAAGATTGCAGGCTTAAAAAGGGTGGGCAGGAAGAATTAAACCATTTGGACAATATTATCTCAACATAAAACATGGAGGATTAAAATTACTGTTTGTTATCAGTGTTCTTCCCTCATTTGTCATTGTGTTGTATCATCTCCCAATTACCCCAATTTCTGCTGAGTATGTCTGTTCCTTAAAGGCCCAGCCATAAAACGTATGGACTAATTGTTGAGCAGAACTGAGGAGCTATTAAAACGGCAGCACTCCAGCACTTCCAATGGAAGTCAATTATTTCTACATGACTGGGTTTGTAGTATGGCTCTAACTCATGCGCTGCGGCTTGGAGATAAATTAACCCTTTCACTTTGACGCAAACATGATTCAGGGACTGCAAGAGGAATAAAATGTTACTTCAGAGTTTTTAATGAAGAGGTTACAAAGAGAACTCCAAAGGTCATGTCACGGTTTCTTTAATTCAAGAGGCTACGTGGATTTCTGAGTAAAGATTTTAATAAACTTACTATGATTTCCTGAATCACTATTTCCTCCCCCCTCCCCCTCCCCAATTTCATATTCCATCCTCTTAGGCTCGCTTGAGGACATTTACAGAGCGTTACAAGCTGTAACACACCAGCCTGTTCCTTCCTTCTAAACAGCCATTAAAGAGAAGGTCTGAAATGTACACATTTCAAAGATTACTTTGCAAGCACGGAGCCCTTTCCCCAGATGTTTTACATTTTGAATTTCCCAATAAATGAATAACATACTAAGAAAGCAAACAAGAGCTGACATTATTTAGTCTAAAAGTTTTAAAATGGCGTAACATCTGTAGCGAAAAACTATTTTGAATAACTATATTTAACTATCCACAGTGTTCAATGTGGTTCGAAACTAGTTTGCTTTCCAACCCACCTCCAGTACTTAAAAAGGCTTGAGGCAGGCAAGAGTTTAGAGGGATGCTGAAAGTGTTTTAAGAGGGGGCTTTGTTTCCCATGGTGTTCAACACACATTTCTTTTGTCTCGTTTGCTGACTCTGGTCAAAGAGGGTTTTTTTTAAAGGACAGATAATCCTGCCAAACCTATTTACCAGAGTCAAAAGTGGGGGAGAAAGTGAACCTTATAAGCATTTATCCTTCTTTCACACTTGCCTTCAACTCTGTGAAAAATCTATTGGCTGCCTCCAGCCAAATGAAGCGGTAATCAAAGTTTCCTCCACATTTTAATTGCTCAGGCCCTCCAATAGCAACAGGGACGTCTTAGCCATTGAGGCTACTGGCGCAAGGCGCCATGGCCTGAGGAGGGCACCTGCGCCCTCCAGCCCCGCCGGCAGCGCCGCTCTCACCCACCTCTTCTCCGGCTGCGGACGTGGGGAGGCTGTCGGCAAGCCTCCCATCGGCTCTGCAGCCAGGGCTCCCTGGACGGCAGCGCTGCGCCACCGCTTCGGCCAAGCAGGCGGAGGCGGAGCACAGCTGGCAGCATCCCCACCCGCCCCTCTGCGCCCTCCGGCTGCCCACTGCGCCTGGCCCTGCCTGGCGGAGCGCGAGGGGCACCAGAGGGATCTTCGCGCCAGGGCGCCGGATTTATTTAAGACGGTCCTGAATAGCAAAACCAATACTGTATAGGCCATTGAATTAAAAAGTTCCTACCATCTTCTTAACCCATATTCTTAACGCATATTCCCAGCTAAGTGCCCAAACAGTTGAATAATATGCATCAAAGTACGTAACTAGACACTGGGTTGTTGGGTTTATTTTTAAAAATGACAGCACTCACTGGTACAGAATGCTGACACCTCTTTTTCTGCTGTCCCTGGTACCCATTTGTGCTGGCACCCATGGCACTTTTGGCAATATATGGCACCTCATCCCCTGCAAAACAAAAATCTCAGACTAGGCAATACAAACATGGGATATGCATGAACAATCTCCTGACCTTTTTTTAATATACTGAAAATCAGCATTGGAGGCTGCAGTTCAGAGCAGAAGAGAAGTGGAAAAAGGGGTTTTGCATAATACTTTCCCTTCCTGCTATTTGTTTGTTCAGAACTGCTCCCTCCCCAGCTGCTTTCACATTCATTGGGGGGGGGGGGGTTGAAGAGAAAAGAGTCTTCCCCAAGAGCAGAAAAGCAATTCAGAAAGCTTGATTTTGAACTGTGGTTCCTCTGCCCATGGGCAAGATCTTTGCACTAAAAAATGAAAAAACAAAACAAAACACTAAAAAACAAAATAAAACATTGGGAGAGTGTCCATAGGTCTGCAATATAACAACCAGTATGGCTCTCAGTCATACAAGCAAGACTTGAAACTGTGCCAAAACAGGGCTTTTGAAAATTGTACTTTGACCCCTTTCACAACTAAATACAATCTTTATTAAAATCACTCTATAAAACTTCAGATCCTGTCTCCCGCCTCGCCCTCTTTTATCTGCTTTATAAATAGCTAATATTCACTCATTAACCCCGGGGGGGGGGACTTTTGCTACATTCTGTGAGGTTTTCTTTTCACTTGCAGTGGCTTGTGAAATGCCTTTAATTTAAAAAAAAACCCGGAAGAATTCTAAATCAGGTTTGCAGATTCATTTCCAAGGCACTCCAGCATGCTGTCTCTCTTAAAAAAAAAACCCCCTACAAGATCCATGTAAATTTATGCAAGTTCCATAATAATCACATTTTTCCTAGTTGCATTTGATCTAAATAATACATGAAACATGCGCACACAGAGACTTTAAAAATCAGGCTTGCGTTACTGGAATCTTCCTCCTTTCACCATTCTTGTTGGGACAGAGATCAATTTTTCCTCCCCCCCCCCCAGTAGAGTAGCCTTTCACATCAACTAGTCACCACTAAACCCGCGAGCAGCAAGTATTTAATGTCACCCTGCAAGAGACAAATCAAAGCTTTGATCATTTTTATGTTGCTCTGAAAGATAAGGATGAAAAAAGACACATGCAAATTATTTTGGCTTAGAGTAATTAACTAATTGTGTGTTGAGAAAAAATTAAACAATGTTCGCATGAGTCACTAAATGTGTTTTTTGTTCTTTGTTCAACTTTCTGGCACACCCTGTGTGCTTCCTTTCTTGCTTTAAAGAAATACGCACTGGAAAATATGCTTAGCATTTGGAGCAACAAGGAGAGAGACACATAAATGCAAAGTCTGCTTTTCCCTATTTAAAATACAGCATCATAGAATCTCAGAATCGGCCTACACTCTTTCCTATCATTCTAGAATTTATCCTTTGGTTGTCCTCTTCTTGAACAAACTGAGGATACATCTAGAACACAGATTCCGGAACTATTGTACAGTATTAAGCCTTCCTTAAGTCAATGAATATGGGACGCGGGTGGCGCTGTGGATAAACCACAGAGCCTAGCGCTTGCTCATCAGAAGGTCAGCGGTTCGAATCCCTGCGACGGGGTGAGCTCCCGTTGCTCGGTCCCAGCTCCTGCCAACCTAGCAGTTTGAAAGCACGTCAAAGTGCAAGTAGATAAATAGGTACCACTCCAGTGGGAAGGTAAATGGTGTTTCCATGTGCTGCTCTGGTTCGCCAGAAGCGGCTTTGTCATGCTGGCCACATGACCCGGAAGCTGTACGCCGGCTCCTTCGGCCAGTAATGTGAGATGAGCACCGCAACCCCAGAGTCGGACTCAACTGGACCTAATGGTCAGGGGTCCCTTTACCTTTAAGTCAATGAATATACCGTATATACCCGAGTATAAGCCGACCCAAATATAAACCAAGGCACCTAATTTTCCTACAAAAAACCTGGGAAAGCTTATTGACTCAAGTATAAGGCGATTCACCTTTGCCGCTGTGGAGGAGGAGGAGGAACGAGCAGCCCGAAAGCAGCCCTTTGGGCTGCTCCTTCCTCTTCCTCCTTTGCCAAGTTTGCATTTATGCGAGCAGTTCAGGAATGGAACAAGCTGCCTGGGGAGAGCAAAGAACCGCTGTTCTTGTACACTTCTTAAGGAATGGTTGACTGGGGAGAGCGGGTGGCAGCATGAGCGGAGAGAAAGGGCTTCTTTCTCGCCGCTCCCACCGCTCGCCTCACTCAAGTATAAGCCGAGGGCAGCTTTTTCAGCACAAAAAATGTGCTGAAAAACTAGGCTTATACTCAAGTATATATGGTATATTTTTTTAGTCTCCCCAAGTTGGTAGGTCCAATTTTGCTTATCATTCTGGATATAATGAGCGTCTGGATCCTTTGGAGATGTCCCCACCCATACAAACTGGGGCAGTGGGTGGCGATGGACAAAAAGAGGCTGATAGGGAAACAGGAGAGGCAGAATACAGCAATTACATCCTGTTCCACTAGCTTGGGACTTTTCAAGATACAGTGGTACCTCCGGTTACGAACTTAATTCATTCCGGAGGTCCGTTCTTAAGCTGAAACCGCTCGTAACTTGAAACGTGCTTTCGCTAATGGCGCCTCCCACTGCTGCCAGTGTGCGACTTCCGCTCACATCCCAGGGCAAAGCTCACAACAAGGGGCATCTACTTCCGGGTTAGCGGAGCTCGTAACCCACAGCATTCACAAGGAGGACGGTACGTAACACAAGGTTCCACTGTATGGGCAAGGTCTTCTCTTCTGGCTGCAACCTGGCACCAGGAACAAATATTACTCCTCCTCTACCTCTCAGACAGACCCAAGACAGACATATATCAGAGGTCAGGAAGAAGCAGGTATTACTCCCCATCAACTTTCCTGACTCCTTAGGGAGAACCCTAAATATCCGAACCACTCCCCCCAAGCTAATGACAGGTCACTGTTAAACAGCTCAGCTGACAGCACAGCAATCATTAGCACTGCTGGCAAGTAAACAAATTAATGAAAATATCAGTGCAAGACCATTGGATGTCAAAATAGGCAGAAAGCCTATTTGTTAGAGCTGCCAACCAGGTTGTTGTTGTTTTTAAAAATCTACTTTTTGAACCAGCAATATTTAACCAAATTGGCATATCCTCCAGATTGGAATCTTTCTGAGATGTTGAAGGAAGTGAGAGATAGATTCTGTTTATTGGACCTGAAGCTTCCGTTTACAGGAATGAGAAGTTATCTAGCACCGTTCCATGTTTTCTGTTTAATCCCCATATACAGTATTGCACGAGAACCAAGCAAACATCAGAAAGCAAAATAAATGTGTGTTTAGCTCTCGGTCCCACAATTTGGTCAATAATATTTCTAATACTGCAGTTCTTCTATGGTTCTTCCTTTAAGTACTCAATGTGTTGCACAAGCAGCATCTCAGTAATCCTTACAGCAGCCCTGCAGTAAGGTAGGCGTATCATCATCATCATCATATTGCAGATGGGACAGAGAGATGGAGAGGGTTGCCTAAGGCCACCCAGTGAGTTCATGCAGTGAAATCTGCACTGGCTACTTCGCACATCACAGCTCACATCCTTATTAAAGGCACAACACCCACTGCAGTGCATTCCTCTACTGATTAAACCAGCGACAAGTGTGCTGTTTAGTTTTGCACCTGATCCTAAAACTGTGCAGTAAGTACTTGCTCCTTAGGATGTATGCATGCTTGGGACTGAAGCTTTTGCCTCATTACTTTAGATGGGTTAGATCATTAGAAGAAATGACAAACAATACTGAGACTTGCAGCTCACCACCAGTTGATAATAAGCAAATGTCCTCTGGAATGAACAAAGCACAGTTCCAGTGAATTCAGGTAAGCTTACAAGCAGGCCTATTCCTAAAAGAGCATTAGCTAAAATTACACTGGTTTCCATTGGAGGAAAGCCTCAAGTGCTGACATGTACTGAGTGTCATGTGATACATAATAATACTCTTAAACCAGTCCTGACATAATATCTCCCAAAGCATAATAACCACAAATGACTGCTTTAGTTAAGAACTAGCCAGAAGCAAAATAGAGCTGTGTAAAAGTAGATTTAGCCATAAATACATCCACAATGTTTTATTCCACTTTTGGTTTTTTTTTTAAAGGGTGGGGGGTGGGGCTTAAAGGAGCCCCATAATAATTAACGAAGTGGGGGTGGACAACACACCATGTTCTTTACTATTGTACAAGGGCTGTGAATGGTTAGTTCATAGAACCACAGCTGCCAATGCTGTAAATTATGCAGGCACCAAGAAGCATTAAGAAGGAATAATAGCAGTTTAAACGAAAGCTGACGTAATTCATGATAAACAGTCATTGGAAAATGTTACGTTGTTGTCTCCCCCACTTTTTTTTTTTCTAAGTAGGTTTAATCTGAAGAACGCGGCCATATTCTGACATAAACCGCTTCTCTTTTCCATTGTGTTTGCTTTAGGAATGTTGGCACTTACACGAGATGAAGGGGGCGAGGAGAAGGATTCTCTACCGCTCGCAATAATTACTGGTCTCACAGTATGAACACCTCGGGGAATGCAACGATGAAAATGTGATAGTGTGATTGACTGGAAATTCTTCTTAACCCAAAACACAACAAGGCCCTTTGGAAGCTTCCGACACAAAAGGCGTGCAGGGTGGTCCGAGGAAAGGGGCAAAAACAAATGGGACGGCATGTAAACAAAGGTGTCGTCCACAGAAAGCACATTTAACAAATGGCTTAAAACAATAACTTCCACATCTGTGGGAGGGATTTGGCTCAGGTGCTCAGCGAAAATCACAAGCAAATTGTATCAGGAAACAACAGTTCCTATTGATGGAGGCCCTATATTCCCTTTTGCGTCAGCAGGTGTGGCAATGGACATGCTAGATCTGTGCCTGGCCTTGGTGATGAGAAACTACATGAGCCAATGTTAGTGGGTGGTTCCTCTGCCCAGATAGGTGGGGGGTTCAACCTGTTCTGGATGGGGCTGCACTCCTCCTAAAGGAGCAGGTATGCAGTTTGGGGAAACTTCTGGATACGTTACTGTCACTGGAGGCACAAGTGGCCTTGATGGCACAGAGTGCCTTCTATCAACTTCGACTACAACCCTTTATATGGACAGGGATAGCTAGCTTCTGTTGTCTGTGCTCTAGAAATCTCCAGGCTAGATTGCTGCAATGTGTTACGCGTGGGGCTGCCTTTGACGACAGTTCTGAAACTGTAGCTGTAGTGGAATTCAAGCATTCCAGTCAAGATTGTTGACTGGAAGTAGGAGGTTTGATCATAGAACACCCAAATGTGGTCCAATTGTGCTGACTGCCAATTAGTTTCCAGACTCAATTCCAAACTCTGGTTTTGACCTACAAAGAATTATGCGGCTGAGAAGCCCAATAGCTTAGGGGCCACCTTTCCCCACAAGAACCTACCCAGACCTTGTGTTCATCATCTGAGGCTCTTCTTCATGTGCCCCCTTTGAAGGAGGTGTGTAGGATGGCAATACAAGATCAAGCCTTCTCAGTGATGGCTCCCCAACTGTGGAAAGCCACCCCCAGAGAGGTGTTCCGGGTACCATCGCTATCAACCCTTTTGGTGCCAGGTGGAGTCTTCCTTATTCACCCAGGCATTTTGTTCTTAATTGGTGTTCACCTCTTAGTTGGATGGTGGTGGGATGTGCCCTTTTAATGTTATTTCAGGATGTAAGCAATAAATAAATGTCAGGACTAAATAATAAATAGTTTCTGTTTCCCAGATTTGTATTTCATGATGCTAGGCAACACGGACTAAATAGGTTACCATCAAGGGCCACAATCTTGCTGCCATGCTCACCACTGGTGGCCCTGCACATGGAACATCTCTCTGTAGGAGCCACACTTCCACCATTGTGTCAGTAAGCCATAATACTATGGGGTATTAATTTCCAAATAGAGACTTTTCCATGTGCCTCACACAGGATGATCTGTCAACCCATTCCTCCCCAAGATTTCACACTAAAGGGGACCGGTCCTCTTCCTTCCAACTGCTCTGGGTGAGTCTCCATATTATGCAACTTAAAAAAATATATTGATTAACTGGTTGTCAAGAGTGACTTTGTATCAATGGACTGTTTCGGGGACTATGGAACCTGAACGAGAAACCTCAAGGTTTGAGGCTAAGACTCAGCCTGGTGATCTACAGTGGACTCTATATTCTCAGGTCTCAGAGCTTTCTTCAGAGGGAGAAATGAATAGGGATGTGCCACTGAAGATGCTGCAACTAGCAGACAATATAATGTCTCTGGATTCATCAGGTTAGCGTACAGGTAAATACTTGAAACCTGGACTTCTGCCCTTGCCTGGTGAACAAAGCAATACTTTTTTGCTGTATCCCACCTTCTGTCTCAAGCCACCAATCTCCAAGATCTTGAGCTATGGTGGAGACCAGCCTCCGGGTCCAGATTTAGGCATGGATAGTCCTAGTCTAGCAGAAACATTAATAGCCCGGGTCTGTCGAAACCTCCCTCTGTTTTTGCTCTGTTTCAACTGTTCCAATATCGTGCAGTTGGAAACTCTGAAACCACAGCAAGCGTTTTACATATGAGATAACAGACGAGCGCTTGTGGTTAAGGAACTAGAACAGAGCTCAATAAGATCCGGGCTTCTAACAGCTCTGCTACATGCTTCCTGTGTATTATTTTTAGGCAGAAAAAAATGGCATGGTGAGCTTTATGCGGCATTCTTGCAATAACTGAATTGCATCACAAGGGGCAGAGTTAAGGCAGGTCATGCAATATCTATCACTCTGGAGAGGGTTGTTTAAAACATATTCAATAAAGCAGGGTTTACAATTACGAGGTTATTAACATGATATTATCACAACAGTGATTTCATATTGCTGAGATCTACCTTACTTTCAAATGTATGAACTTGAAAGTTTCATCTTCCCTCCTTTTCAAGCTCTCCTCCTCAACCCTTAGGTTTCTTATTGATTATGATGATTATTTGTAATAATTTTATTATACTGTATAATAATATAGTCCTCTGAGGTCAACATCCACAAATGTGTTGTTGTACTGAACCATGCTGATGGCCCCTTGGTGCCCCAGGTTCCTCTCCAAACCCAGATATACCTGGGGAAGGCTATTTCATAGCCCATACATAGGCTGGGCAACAGTCTCCTATACTACTCTAACTGGTTGCAGTGCATTGGCAGTTGCTGCACATTTTTCGGCTCTATTGCACCCCAGCTCCCAGATATACTTGCAGAATGCTTTACAGTCTCATGCATGATCGACTGTGCAACACTCTTTGGGGGAAAGTCACAGTTGTTATTTTTGCAGAGGGACAATTGGGGGAAAGGACTTGAATGTTGGTTCCCAGTCCTCTTGAAATAGCAGGACTGACCTGGGAAGTCAGGTCTTCAAGCCAACCTCAGCAACAGCACAGAGGCTGGTGCTACCTGTTACGGCCAGAGCAAGGCATGTTACCATGCTGTGTCCTTTCCAGTGGTCTCTGCATGACCACTGCAACTCAGCCATCCAGGTGGGGGTAGATCTCAGGTCTACCAGCTTATGGTTCAATATACTTGAATCACACAACCTAAACACGCTGCTCACCTCCAGTTGGTAAGGCTGGACCAGTTGGTAAGGCTATTAAAACATCAACATCAAAAAGCGCTAAATTAACCAGGAGGGATGTTACAGATGCAGTATATAGAATTCAGGCTGTTCCCAGAGCTCTGCTTGAGCAAGAAGAAAGTATCAAAATATAAAGGCAAAACAAGTTATTACAAGTTTATATTTGCACTGGAAATGTTATTGCAGGGACATGCCCTGCACTCAGTCTTACTGGTAACAGTTCAGGACAACAACACGAAGTGGATTAAATTATAGCAGCATTGCAATATAGGGAGGCACACTGTGACCCTATTATCCATTTTTGTTGTTGATGATGTCGCTTAGAGAATGCAACTATTTTACACATTACAATGAACGACAGGATGTAAAAATGTGCAAATATTTATTCTGAGATTATTGGAAGCAGGGAAACAATTAGAACGAAAAACATTAAGAATGAAGAAATCATTTAACAAAAGCAATTATGCGAGGCATTTAAATTCCTCTGTCTTCAAATTATTATTCCAAATCATTCTAGAATCTGTCAATGACCTATGTGTGTGCGTGCTTAAAGCAACTATATGTATTATTTCACAACTAAAATCAATCGTTACAAACAACATCTGGGGATCATTAATAGCTTATTCCACAGCTGGATTAACAAAATAAGAAAAAGGCTTGACCAAGAATTCAAAACATTTCCAGATTTCTCATTTAAAAACCCACTCAGATTTATGCTAACAATGATGGGAAAGAACTTTTCATATATATACCCTGTACACACATACATACAGCATATAACGTTGCCATTCATTAATCATCACTGTGGCTATGCCCCATTTTCTGTTTTGTGAAAGACCTGCAATATTTAGCTTTGAAGAGTTCTAGAGATTTGCATATTTTTCAGACTGCTAAAGATGCCACTGTAAAGCTGCATCTGAAGAGATCACATAATTCAAATAAGTACAAATACTTTTCGTATTTGGGTTAAAACAATATGATAGGTATAGAACTTCCATAGACAGACGTCTATGGACCCCTGAAAACCAACTGCTGAGGACCAACATGGGGAGATTATTATCCTGCATATGAGCTCCTAAGGCACATGACCTTTCGGAAAAACTTTCAAACTAGTTCAGCAGCAGCAGCAACCTGGGTTTTAACCCCCCCCCCCTCTGAGTTACATTGCCAGCAACCAAGATTCGTACAATGGAATTCTCACGTTACATGCTTGTGCAAAGCGACCCAGTTTACAAAAACAATGAGAAGAAGAGCCACAGAACGTCCCAGATTCAAGTCCAGCATCTTCATATAGGGCTGGGAGGGACTGCCTGAAACCTTGGAGAGCTACTGCCTGTTGGGTGTACCGGGCTTTCTCCACCCCGGGTCCCCAGATGTTGCTGGACTACAACTCCCATCATCCCTAGCTAGCAGAACCAGTGGTCAGGGATGATGGGAGTTGTAGTCCGACAACACCTGGGAGGCCCAAGGTTGTGAAAGATTGGTGTAAGACAACATGGAGCTAGATGGACCGATGGGTCTGGCTCTGCATGAGGTAGTTTCCTTTGTTCCTCTGTCGACTGCTTCACCTGTGCACGATAATCACTTTATGACTGCAGTTGCATCAAATAATGTGTGTTATGCGCAGGAAAACCACAGAGGGAAACTTGTTGCATCATCTTATATATCACTCTAAGCAGAGCCAGTTCATCTACGTGTTTGTTTGGTTTGTTTGTTTGTTTATTACATCTATATCCCACTTTTCCTCGAAGGAGCTCTAGATGGCGTACATTTTTCTCCCCTGCCCAGTTTTGTTATTCTTACAACAACCCTGTGAGGTAGGCTAGGCTGAATAATAATGGCGGGCCCAGGGTCCTCCTGGTGAGCTTCAAGGCCGAGTGATGTGTGCCTGAGTCTCCCCCAGTCCTAGCCTGACACTATCAAGAGTGATGAGAAATAAAGGAATGTGCTTGAATGTGTGAACTGAGCCTGTGTCAAGGACCTGTAAAATTTAGCTACACCATGCAGGGGACATTGGATAATAGCTTACTGTCCTGCCTGCCTACTCTCTATTTGCATCTACATAAGAAGTCCTCCTTACGGCTTAACCCATGGAGCATGTACTGGAAATTAACGACCCTTACATTTTTCATTTCCCTTACTGAGCAGTAAAGTACGTACATTTTCAAAAGCTTACTCAAGAATATTAACCAAAGGCTGAATCATAACTAGCTTGTAAAACTTTTTTGCTAATGCATTACTGTTTTAAGAGAAATTACTAGCTTATACCGGCGGGGGGGGGGAGCAATCTTTTCAGGGGTACTTTACTATCCGAGCTGATGTGGGTGTTTGAGAGGAAATGAGTGCATGGATGGAGTCTAGTCATGCGTGAATGCAAATAAAGTGGGATCATGATGAAAAATCAAACCCCCTTTGATCTTCTGTTTGTGGCCTTTCATGTAAAGGGGTGAAGTTGCTACTAACACAGCCCTGCCTTCTCGTCAACTGGGAAAGAGCTGGTTCTTATTAAGCGGGGCGGAACACTTTCGGACCTGCAAATTTACACAACATTTTAATGCCGCAAAGTCTTCTCTCTCAAATCTTCATTGCATTTATTCATCTGTACAGCAAGACAGCGGAGGTAAGATCACCAACATGATCGCAGAACTGAAGGGAGAGGAAGACCGTACAGTATTAACATCTTGTATCCATGTTAATTGTTTCCGGAGATGGCCTCTATGAGCAATATGCAGATATAGACACTGGGTTGTAAGTTCAAAGGTAAATTCTGGGGAACCTCGGCTATCCTTGGAAACTTAACCTAACACATATCTACAAATGTCTCCTCAAAGGATATAGCCTATAGCATACTTTCAGATATAATAGACTCTTAAAGTGCAAAAAGTTCAGTATGCAATACTATGTGCTGTAGAGTGATTGTACAATAAATGTTCATAGATATGGTGTATACAGCAAAGCCCCTCAGACGTCCTCGTCTGTCCTCTGACGGGTGGCTAGCTGGAGGTCCCCCCGTTTCACTGGTACAGTTTCTTCAAAGGAACGGACTTCATCAACAGAAATACAGAATAACAAAATTTAACCATGGCTAAAAAGCTCTAGCAACTCAAACGTTCATCACTATAGGCTATATCCTTTGAGGAGACATTTGTAGATATATGTTAGGTTATGTTACTTTCAGTCAATTAGTTTGTATAATATATTTCCATAGTTCATATTTCAGAGTTTTTCACGGTTTTGTGTATTTCATATTGGGCTATTATTTCTGTGATTGTCTGTTGGTTTTTGCGCATCCTTGGAAACTTAGCAGAAGTTCTTTAGTGAAATAAGGCAGCAATGGCTTCCTCTACCATTTCTGATTTCCTGGGAAGCACAAATATGGAGACGGTTGGGTGTATTCTAGGGTTTACTCTCTGTTCCTACAAGGTAATGATGCAGCTCTGATGTGGTACATCACTTGCACGCAGTTAAGACTGGCACATGGGGCAGAGGAATTCAACTGCGCAGCTCTCGGCACAAGGATTGCCAGCATAAGGAAATACTTTTCAGTGGCAACTATGGATGGGGTGTTCATTTGAAGCAACACACAAAGCCTACTTCACCAACATTACTTGTTCTATGAAGTTATATTTGCTACCTTTATACACATGATGTACCCACGCACAAACTCAGCCTACTTAAAATCAACGGCTGAGTTTACATGTTTTCCTCTCCCCTGTGCATCCCATTTTCCTTTTCTGTCACGTCTGTCAGATTGTAAACCTGTGGCCAAGGATTGTCCTATTTTTTAATCTCTGCACAAGTGCTTAGCAAATTTTAAATGCTTTATAAATGGCACTAGTAAGTAGTACTGATGATTCATGCATTTGCTGTGGTTATAAAAAAAACCTGGCCACAATAGATTATTGTCTGGTAACAGTGTTGCTGGACTATTGACAAAACTAATTCGCCTTCTCTCATCACTTTCTGGGCTACTCATAGCTTTACTTCTCTTTAGCGGGGGGGGGGGGGGGAGGGGACACACATTAATTTTCTATCTCATCTTTAAGTTCCTGCTCTTTATGTTCCCCAGTTTAGAACAGAGAGGGAGGAGAAAAGAAATAAAAGAACACAATGTTCTCATTTAAAATGCACAACTTAAAAAAAAAAAAAACAACTGGGGAAAAGCTTCATGGAAAAATCATTTCTGTTAAAGCTTTCTAGCAAGGATACCGGTTTGTATGCTTTGAAGAAAATCTTTTGCCAAAATGGTCTGCCTATCTCATTTATAACAGCCTGTATCTGTCACAGGTCCTCCAACCGACAAAGTGACTCCAGCACTGTCCTGTAAATATTGTAAATAAATAAATTTTCCAGCAATGTTTTGGTTCCTGCCTGAGTATTTGGCATACTGTAATCTTGTTGTCAGAATATTCTGCATCATGGACTTCTGTGTTCTTTTAGATATGACTTGAATGCTGCTGTAGTGGTTCGAGTGTTGGGCTAGAGTCTAGGAGGCCTGGGTTCAAATCACGACTCGGGCACAAAGCTCGCTGGGTGACCTTGGGCCAGTCACCTTCTCTCAGGCTTAGCTACCTCACAGGATAAAATGAAGAAGGGGAGAACTATGTATGCAACCTCAAACTCCTTACAGAAAAGGTGGGATACAAATGGGAAAATAAATAAATAAGATAAAATATATATGTTTTACTCTTGTTGGTTATTCCTACTCCCTCATATTCTCCATCCAGTTCCTGAGATTTTTTTTATGTCTAATCTCTGTGATTATCTACGGCTCCTGCAAATTAAAGGGCATCTAGCCAATTACATGTTGCAAGAATTTCCCTTGCATTCCTGCAATCAAGTCCCCCACTTTCAGATCTGATTGATAAGCAACAGTACCTTCAAGTAATCGATTTATCAACCGTACCATGCCTGTGTTTAGATTTAAGCTGCCACCACTTTATACATGTGACATCAATCTACATGGTGTCAGTGTAAACTGTTTGCGTAACCCAGTGTAGCACATTTTATTGACTGTGGGGGGAGAATAAAAGAGCACTTTATCAGCTGCATCCCATCAATGCTATGAAACTGACACAGTGCATTTGGTATTACAGGGTCCCAATTATACTGGAGCACTAGATTAGACACACACACACACACACACACACACACCAAAAAACAAAACAAAAAACTAACTTGTTCAGTAGACCTTGCAATCTTCGAGTACATCATGAGTGCAATCCACCAAACAGAACTACTGCTCATCCTTCATTAATCCTAATCAGGCCTACACTGAAGAGTGGCTCTTTTTGGTAAAAAACAAACATGCACGGGTATGGAACTGAATCAAATTTTAACCTGGGGTGTCTTATAGTTTCTAATCTGGATAAGTCCAAACAATTACAGAACAGGAAGATTTGAGCCTTGATCGCAACGTAGCATGGGGAATCCACTTGTGAAATAGTTTGATGAATGTGAAAGATGATTCCTCTGAATTAAACTGTGTTAGGACTGCACCATAAAATCCGAAAAGTTGCATTTGAGGTACTTAAATCTGAAAACAGAATGTTCATACATCTCTCTAAAGGGAGAAATGTGGGCTGAGTCACACGGGATCACCTTGGAAGCATGCAGAGTCCACCAGAATATCTGAACAGAGGCAGAATTTGTGAGAACTCTAAAAGGACTGCTGCACCCATGCAAATCATAGTGCTCACTTGCACATTCAGCATGTGGTTGGCACAAGAAGAATGCATTGCTTAGTCACAAGTGCAACAGCAACAAAAACAGCAGCAGTTACTGCACCCATTCCTGAAGGGACACCCTCTAAGTGTGGACCAGGCCACAAGGTATATTGCCATACAAGTGTGGCATTTTCACAACAGCAAGACAGGAGAAAACTCCTAATCCTTTGCCTCATGGTCGTTACCTTATCTCATCTGCAATGGCACACGATGTTACATTCACATCAGCTGCCCAGCTGAAACCTCAACAAGCTACATACAGGTCTCTCTCAAATAAGTTCACTTTTCAAAAGTTGCCAGCACTCCTGGGTAGAACAAGGCAGATCAATTTTGAGTAGCAGCCAGGACTGCACACCTGAGCTTACAGAAATCAAGCACAGTGCCATTGGTGCACATATATAGAGTACCAGTGATGACGGAGGAATAGCACTGGTTGTATTGTTTTCTTTCACTGCTAGCATATTATAAAACATCTGGGGAAAAACCCAGGGGTGCTGTAACACTATCCAAAACAAAGCAATTAACGTTACAGGAGCTTGCAAATAACATTACATAGTAATATTATTAATGGCGATAATCAGATGTGGGAGCCGTGACCATGATCCCTTTGTTATAAGTACAGCTTATGATAATTATGATCATTAATTCTGGTTGGGTGTGTATATGCTGTGGTCTGCTTTCCTTTTGTTGTTACCTGAACATCTTTGTCTATCTCATGCACTATGGGTATTATGTGTGCAGAGAGAGAGAGAGGGAGGGAGAGAGAGAGAGAGATGGATCAATGGACAGACAGACAGACAGACAGACAGACATAGCATTTAGGCATACAAGCAACTCTGTATAGCAAAAGTATAGTCGTGTCTCACAGATCTGTGGCTACAGTTTCTCAGAAATAAATTTCACTACAATCAATCAGACTTAATTGCCTTAAACAGGATAGGTGGTAAAAGCCAGATTTTTATATTCCATCCCAGATGCCTCACTGCAGGGGGGTGGTAGCTTGAGCTGCATGTTAATGGTGGGTGGGGCCACATGCAGCAAGTGGGTGGGGCAACTGTACTTACCTTTGTACAGTAGGGCACACACACACACCCCATCTCTCCATCCTCTATCCGGGGAAGGCATTACCACAGTTCAGTGACACATTCCAGCAAGGCAAAGGCACTTGAGGGCATGGAATAGAGCCAGTGAGGGGTGTGATCATTGGGATTTCTTAAAGAAAACCAATTTCTCTGCCCGAACCTTGCTTTTACAATTGTTCAGGACATTTCTGACCTTGTTAAGAGTGCAAGGGGTGAATTTTGAGATTCGACATTTTTATCAACAGTCACCCTGAGCGTATAGGGGTGGCCACATATAAATCTTGTTAAATAAAACCATGGAATAAATGCAAATAAATGAAAACCAGCAGAAGGGCAGTAGGAAACAAAAGACAGAGCACATCTTTTCCTCTCAGATATTTCCTGAAAATAATTTCATTATTCGCAAAAGGCTTCCTCCGCACTACCCCACTCCCCAAAATGATCTATATTACAAAGATTTATGGATTTCATACCTCAAAGTTCTTTCTCTGCAAAATGCTGTAAGCTATACTGGTTTGCCCTGAGCTGTAGTTTTTATCCACACAGCACTATGGCTAATGAATCTTGCTTTTCATAACACAGGTAAACAATTATAAAAATTACAATGCATCAGTTGCTAGAGCTATCTAGGGTGTATAAAGGACACATGCATTGACACACATTCAAGAATTTTAAGTGTCTTTCTGAATAAGAAAATATGGCGGGCCAGAAAGAACAAGTGAATCAGAACAATGGCCTCTCAACACAGAAGAAGTTTAAGAACAAACAGTATGGAACAACTTTCAAGGAAGGTTTGCATTGCATCTAGCCAAACACCTCTTTAAATTCACATTGGAAAAACTAAGCAACATATTGTTTTCTCAAAATGCTTGTAATAAGCAGCAGTCTTAAAATATAAAGACTACAAATAGTCTCTGAGAGGAGGTGGAATATTGCTGGTGCTCAGCAATTCAGAAACGTATACACATCTTTTGTTATTTTTGAGCGGTTTATCCATTATTACTGCCTTTTACTTGGAAAAATGACGGCAAAATGTCAACAAAGTGGTTTTAACTTGCAAGAGGTACAAGAGGCAAAGCTACTTACCAAACTCATCGCATATGCAGTCATTTTCAATAAGAGTTGGGTGATCAAAGGTATCTCGACAGTAGAGGATTTGTGGGTTTTTGCTGATTACGGCAATGCCCCCAAGGGCTAATACAAACTGGCCTGTTAGTATGGAGGATGGTTTGCCTTGAATGCGCTTCAGCATGGAACGATAGCGACAGTATTGTGGGTAACTGAGGATCAGCACATTTGAATCTTCGTCATCCTCACCTGCAAGAAAAAATATTGAAACCACTGTTACTTATTGCCCCAGATGTCATGTTACCTTTGACATAAACCAGGTATCTGGAGGCAAGTCAGATTCCCATTCCAAACCCTTTGCATTGATCTTGGGATGTAGGAGACGAAACAGATGTAGGATGTGGAGCAATGCTACCTCCTCATATTCAATCCCCTCCCTCTGCCTCTGATTTGCAACCTATCAGCCTCCTACAAGAATCTAAATGCTTATATTGATATAACAGATGCATCTACGGAGGTTTCATCACACATCAGCTGCATGAACCAAACATGTTAAACAGTCTACTATCACAAGTAGAAGCACGTATGAAATAAGCATCCATGTCCTGAAATAACTTTTTTCCTCTTCTTTTTTTAAAGGATCAGGCTGTTAATCATGCGCCAAAGCAGACTTTAGCATTTATCAAGTCACATATTTCTCCCATTAGAAACAGCACAGCCAGGTCTGGAGGGTGCAAAGTATCAGGGAGTGTTGGAATCATACAACACAGAATGCCGTCTCTAATGAAAAATCCAATATATTGCACAAAACCCAGAGAAAGTAGTTCCTCATTTAACATTAACACAAGTTTCTAGTCCATGTGACTAGATCCCATGGTAAAAATATGAAATTTAGCTTTTATTTTTTTACAGTTATATCCCACCTTTCCTCCAAGGAGCCCAAGGCAGTGTCCACTCCCTGTTTTATATCCTCACAACAATTCTGTGAGGTTGGTTAGGCTGAGAGACAGCAAGAGGCCCAGGGTCACCCAGTGAGCTTCATGGCTAAGTGTGGACTGGAACCCTGGCCTCTCGGGTTCATGTCTGACACTGTAACCGCTACTCTACACTGGCGCGTGCATGGTCTTGGAATACCACTTGGGAACTCTGGTGTGAGACCACGCCCCTTTCCCTGATTGGCAGGCATCTGAGTATGTGTTCCCTTAGTGTCTGGATTTCAGTTTCTCAACTTTCCAATCTTAAATTCAGTCCCCCATGTTCCTGGAGCAATTTGCACTATATCAATGAAAATTCCCCAGCAGTTTAGTGCGAACTTCTCTCAGTATATGCATTTTTCTGCAGGGTTGACTAACATACACATTTTTTCCAAGCTATTTTCAACTAACGTAAAGCATTTTTGTATGTTATTTTCACCAGTGTATGCATTTTATAAACACTATCTTCTGATACATGCATTTAGTTCAGATTGGTTTGAGAACTGCATTGCAAAATTCAGGGAAATATGAATTTTGAAAGATATTTGTGTTTCGCTTCACATATTGGTTCGAGAAGTGTAAATCAGGTAGTATCTCATTAAAATGCAGATAAAACTGAATTCCTCCCCCAGAACTAGGCCGTAGTTTTGTTCTTCACTTGACACAGGTGGTGTCATTACAGTATGATTCTCACATATTTATATGAGTCACATGTATTTAGATTACTACAACCTTTTGTCTTAAACAATAAAACAAATATGACTGATTATGAGATCACTATCCATTATCATACCAAGATAAATGCCAAGCAGAAAGTGACAGGCCCATTGCACTTCTGCAAAATTTTCAGCCTGAAACTGGAACCCTCTGATATGAGTAATCTCTAATCAGCCCTAAAAAGAAGTTGGGGGGGGGATGGCAAGTTTTCTTATTCTCCTTTCTTATTCTTTAACACTTTTGTCAAAATGTTTTCAAAATTTCGGGCTTGAAATAAATACAATTCTTTGAAATACAAGCTGGGAATCGCAGACGTCTAACAAAAGTCTATATAACATTAAAATCCCTAGGGGGCTGTGTCAAATTCCCATAGAGCCACCCCAGCAACAAAAACAGGGCTCCAAGCCATGAGCAATTCATCGGTGTGATCTGACACAGGGGAACAAAACCTGTATGCCGTTCAAACCTCCAATGCCATACCTGAGTCGCATACATAAACCAACCTGGTGCGCACATATTGCAACTTGCAAGAATGCCATTTTTAGACCTATTCTCTGCAAAGAAATCACTTTTCTAAGTACTGTGCCTTTTATCCTCCCACAGAGCACACAGAGGAAACCAAAACAATTCCATGATCTGCAAGTTCTGGTCATATATTTTGACAGAGTGCTTGAAAGGCAGGCACAGTGAAATCTGTGGAATTTGTTGTGGGGAAGCAAAATCTGGTGATCACAATTTAATCTAGTGTTTACTTCCTTGAGCCTACAAGGCTACACCACTGTAGTCATAGCACTTTCTCTCTTACTCCCAGCCCCCGCCAAACGTGACAACTCTAGACAGTCCCTGCAATCAAATTTCATCACCTTTGTTCTCTTAAGTGAAGGGGCTGGTATAAATTTTCATTCTGCCTTTTGCCCAAGCGAGTTCAAATTGAGGAATGGGCTCCTCAAAAACAACCCTACCACGAGTTTAACTTAACTCAGAGAGAAGGAGTAACCTGTCCAAGGCCACCCAATGAGCCCCAAAGTTGAGCAGGGGAACCAACCTTGGGCACCCAGCATGCAAGACCACACTGGTCGTATCTCAATGGCAAAGCATGTGCTTTGAAGTAGAAGATCCACATCCTATCCCTGGAACCTCTAGTTAAAATTATCTTGTGTAGCAGTGCTAGGAAAGACTACAGTTTCAAATTCTGGAGAACCACTGCCTGCCAGAAACCTAGGCTAAATGCACGAAGAGTTAGATGACTGGCACAAGGCTGCTCCTCAGATCATGTAAGCTTTAGTGTGGGCTGCTAGAGGTGCAGATTACAGGCCTGGTTCGTACAACACAGTTTGCTCATACAGGTACTGCTATCTTCAGTCTGGAGATGAGACACGGCACTTTCCTTATGCGCCAGGATGTGGTCAGTTATGTGTTATTTGTCAAGGTACATATAAATGTCTCATATGAACCTTTGCTACAAACCACGAGTTTCCAGTAAAGCACATGGTAAAGTGACTGTATGAAGTGCTCCTCGCTATTTTTGTGGCATTTTAATGACATTTTAAAGCAACGCAGTCAGTAAAATTAAATTTGTTTGCAAGGCTGATCGATGTTGCTTT
This sequence comes from Lacerta agilis, assembly GCF_009819535.1. Classification (NCBI taxonomy): domain Eukaryota; kingdom Metazoa; phylum Chordata; class Lepidosauria; order Squamata; family Lacertidae; genus Lacerta; species Lacerta agilis. The sequence goes on along the minus strand of NC_046316.1, from coordinate 23,830,066 downwards.
TTGTTGTTGTTGTTACTTTTAACACAATTCAGAGGTAAGAAACAAAATGGCGGGGAAGGGGGAGGCCCATCCCTGAATGCCAAGCCTAACCAGGCAATAACTGTGTCCAAATAAATGCTTTGTAAGGTATTTTCCCTCCTTCCTTTATTCACAAAAGGTTCAACAAATCATTCTAAGGAAGGACAAAGAAAGGGGTAAACTGCACCATTTGTTTAAGGAAAGCAAATAAAAGGTTCTTGGAACCATGATTTTCTTTCAGCCACACCTCTGTGAGAGAAGAAATCAAAGACCTATTTCTGCCAAGTGTCAGTGTGTGTGTGTGTGTGTGTGTGTGTGAATAATACACAATCCAGGGGCAGGGAGGGGGACATTTGAAATCTTTCAACATATTCCAAATGTCACCTAACTGCAGTGATATATTATTAGCGCACTCTGTCAAGATGAAACAATTGGAAATAATTTGCTGCTGGTATAAGCTAGAATTTAAATCATGATTATCACTTTGTTGTTAAGGTGCATGACTGAAAAATTAAGTCCTTGCTGAAGAGGCATGTCCAATATCGTGTCAGCTTCCACCACGTCACCTGCACACGGTAGAACACAAGACACACACCTAGAAGGAAACACCTCCAGGACTTAAGGCTGAAATGTCTCCTAATCTTGTGTTTACATCGTAACTGTTCGTTTTAATAACCTCTTTCAGGGTCATTCATTCATTTGTACATATATACAGTTACCAATTTATCTCAACTTCAGAACTGATTTCTAGACAACAAGCATAACTGCAAAGCAAGGACTCTCATTCTTAACTGAGGCTACGGAGGCACTGATCAATTTATACAGTTTTCATTCAGAGGGGAGAGGAGTTACTGCAGTGGAGATTCGTGTTGAATTTCATGTTCACTGTCAAGGGAGAGAGCACAGAATAGTCTCACCAATAAGGCAGACATTTTCAAATCAATATGAACTTTTTTTTAAAAAAAGGGTTTGGATCCAGAAAAAGCTAACTGCAGGCATATCCAGGAAGGATGCTTTACTTTCCTCGCTCCTTGGGACAGCAGACCTCTGTGCCATATCATAAACTACTTTTGAAAGTATCCTCAGTTTCCAAAGCAGCCTGCCATTTGGCATAAGGAGCTGCTGGAGATATAATAATAATAATAATAATAATAATAATAATAATAATAATAATAATAATAATACAGAAAGTGTATTTTAATAGTAGTAGTAGTAGTAGTATTTTTAATTTTGATTTCAGCTGTAGAGACCATGTTTCCCTAACGGTGAAGATCAAACTATTACCTTGGGCACAATCTACATCTCTTGAGCCAAATATTCTCTGCTTGAATTACAGGAGTAAAAGTAGGAAAGGCCTCTCCTACAAAGCTCCACCACCATGTCAGCTAAATCATACCCCACAGAGTATTCCAAATAAAAGTAGCCAAGGGTTTGACCCAAGCAAAGAGGCCCTCCCCCCAAAAAAGAATCCTGCTACAATTTGAGCTTTTCATTCATTTCAAAGTGGGAAAATCCCTATATTTAAGTGCCTAGTGCAAATTAGTGCAACATGGGACTAGGCCAGCGCCATGGCTTGGATTTCCTTTTCTCCTTCCATGGCTCAGCAGGACAGCACAAAAGGAAGAGAATAAAACCAGAAACAACTCTGCCTAAGTATCGCTTAGTCTTGTTCACCTCAACCTTCTTCCCTGGGGATGAAAGCATTCAGAGGCAGTATTATCTCTCCTCCCCAAATTCCCTGTAGAACCTCCCACTGGGCCTGGTAATTTGGAGGGTCTTAGAATGAAGCAATAGTCCACAGTGATTCACTATGTGTCCAGAAGTGAGGCAACCCTACCATGAGGTGATACATGGAAGCTGCCTCAGATAGTAGATTGTGGGTGCCATGAAGGGTGGTAGAATGACAGACAGATCTGATCCATGGGATACAATACATACACCGAACTGAACAGGCATTGACCATGCTAAATAGTGAAAAGAGGATGATATTTAGATCTCTCCCTCCCTGCCCTCAGGAACCAAAGTGCCTTCGACCGTCCCAGTCCTGACAGTCCATGAGATGGGACAGTTGAAAAATGGGCCATTGTTTTGTGATGGGTTGTCTGGCAATCTGGATGAATTGACAGGTAACAAGCAATGAATGCCCAAGTAAACGTCTCCTGATTTCATTACAGATTTGACCATGCCTACAAACCAATTTGGGCATTAAATTAAATTGTGTATAAACGTGCTGGGGCAGTGAGAGCGTGCTGCCAAACCCCACCAACTCCAGCACATCACCTTCCAGTAGTTTACATGCAATGAAGAACCTCAACTGTGTGGGGTTCTAAATCATGTGGAGAACCTGCACAAGTGAAGGAGGCCTTCCACTTCAGATCATTGCCCCCAAAGTTGCAGAGGGCTGTGAACTTGAGGAAGGTGATGCCCCAGAGGGGGTGGGACCTGGCAACACTCTCCCCGTCACATGGTTGCTTAAGCGTGATTCAGTTGAATGACCTATTAGAGCTAAAATGAGTGTTGAAACTGGCCCTCTCTAGAGGCAGAATCTGAACTCAGGTGAAAGTCCAGCACTTTTTCCACTAAACCACACGATGACCTTCAAAGCAGCCCAGAACAATTCACAAAAGTTGGGGGGGGGCATACAACAGTATGAATTCCTGATCAAAAACTGCTCACAGATCAAAAACTCCTTACAGACTGAACAAGGAAATACATAAAAGTAGCTCACTTTGTTTGTGTTCGGAAACATCACACCATAATGATTATTGCTAACCGCCATAATCTGCTTTTAACTTCAGTCAGCTCCCCCCTTTTATTTTTTTTAAAAATACACACAAAACAATCTTCACACCAGGATTTTATAGAGCTGGATGGAAAAAAATATGCATGTTCCTTCCTGCACCTAATTACCCCAGCTACAAAAATCTGCCAAGTATTCTGCCCTTTCGTTTTTTTAATCGTATTAGTGCAAATGCATTCCGATGCCAATAGAAACAAACATGTAAAGATCTCTCCTTTATTGGCTGAACAGATTCTAAATACGTATTAGACATTTTAAAAGAAAAAACTCCCAACCTATATTTTCCTTTTCCAGCTACAAACTTGGAAATGTAACAAATCTCTCTCTCTTTTGCATTGTATTTATGTAGAAAATAATATACACTATCAATAACTAACCAGATGATAGATGGGAAAACTATTTATTGATTATATTCATTATTACCTGTCTATACAGAGGACGGGAACCAAGAGTGTTAAAGTAAGGAAAGGCCATTGTGGTAGAAGCACACCCCAAATTCAGTCCCTGGCATCTCCAGGTAGGACTACAAAGCATCCGGTTCAGGAGCCCGTCTCATCAACAGGAGCCACTATTGAAACTGTTTCCAGAGTGGTACATTCTGATACTTTATTACATCAGATATTTCTCTCTTTGAGCTCTTTCCTTAAAAATAAAATAAAAAATAGTGCTCCTAGCAACGGAGCCAAGGCAAAACTAAAACTTCATGCACCTGGCACAGCGCCAGCCTTTAGATATATTGATAATTATATTGACATTTCTGTGTTGTTGCTATTCTGCTGTGACACAGAATTCTGTTTTCTAATTAGGCGTTTCCTATATTCTGTTTTTTCTTGTTGAGGGGGAAGGGCGAAATCAGATGAACAATACTGTGCAGATAAGAATACTTGCATCTGTTACTATCATTGCCAACATTGTAATGTGAACCAAGAGAAGAGGGGGAAATGGTGAATATAATTTCTCAGAAGGTAATTTTCCTTTCAGCCTAAGTACTCTTATTCATCGCACAGTTACTCAATGATTTCCTGTTCTAATTATGAGACATTATACAGAAAGACGTTTGTGGAAGGGGACTGTGTGAGCGCCTCAATCTAAAGAGACTGAATTGGCTGTCGGTGTTTAAGATTCCAAACTTGTGCATCAAGTTTATCAGTCCTCCAGTTCCAGCTTTGCACGACGTATCCTACCACAAATCTAAATCTCTCCCAAGGCAGTCGAGTTAGCACAAATTTATACATCAAAGCGAGAAATACACTTGCAGTTAAACTGATGGATAAAATGTACAGTTACACACAGAAACAAACACGCACATCTCGTTGGCTGTTAAACCGAAAGCAAGCCAAGAAAGAGACAAAAAAAAAATTAAAAAGCAAAAGGTAATTAAAAGGAAGGAAAAGGGTTGGGAAGGAAAGTGAAAAACAGAGAGAGAGAAGAGAGAATGGAAGAAGACTGCCCAAAATGTAAATTAATTATTATTATTATTATTATTATTATTATTATTAATTTGTACCCATCTGACTGGGTCTCCCTAGCCACTCTGGGCGGCTTCCAACAAATATTAAAATACATTAAAATATCACAGATTAAAAACTTCCCTAAACAGGGCTGCTGTTATTATTACTGCTAAATCCCGTGACATAAATTGTGTGTCACTATTGCACTGCTGTGGCTATTTTGAGAAACGTCTTGTACTGTAAGTCAGCTGCTGACGCCACACCCTTCACATTATGTTAATTTTTGATGCAGCAATCAACTGAAGCAGTCACTGAACAGCTAACAAAATAGACACACATGGAGGAAAGCTTTAACAACAACAGAACAATTATTTTAGTATAATAACACTATTCATTAATTTAAACCAAAGAAAGACCAAGTGTTTAAAACGTCCCAGCCTTATAGAATGTATTTTCATACTGTATATGAAAACAGATCCTTTAAGCAATGCAAGCATGTGTCAGGGACAACAGGGCTAGAACTGGCAGCCTCTGGATCTAGTGCCAACGTTTACGGTGGTGAATTGTTTTGGTGGGGTGCATGCCCATGTATATGCTTGTGTAGTCAGGCCTCAAACCCCTCTCTAAATAGGAATAAAGGTGAGCAACATTGACCCCCTGTGATTGGCAGTCAGTACAAAGCCTCCAGATTGGCCAGGACTTATATAAATACTGAGAATCTGTCCTTTTGCCTTTGACTTCTCCACTGTTTACAGCTCACACTGAAGACTGAGGGACCGCAGGGATCCTGAGCTGTACACCATTCAGGTCTAGCTGTGGGTATGCTACCTATAGTGCCCATTTGGCCCTGGCGGCACAAAAGAAATTAGATGCAATAGGAAGATTCATTGACAGGTGAGCTTGCAAATTAATGGAGCTGTCCCATATAACAACCCACATAACTGAGGGAGACAAACCTTTTAGAACATCAGAACATAATTTCCTGAATAATCACCAAAGGGACTAGCACGTCTGTCTTCCTTTATTATGCTTTGTCAGCAAGGTTTCAGTGGAAGGGTGAATCACAAAGAATTAATCTATCACTGATGTTTACAAGGTGGACCAGCTGGTCACAAATGAAGAGGCAAAGACCTGAATGGAGGATGAAGATGCTACTAGGTAATGAACCCTTTCCATGCCCAATCTTTCACTGAAGGATTCCTCCTTTATCACATTGCATTTGGGCACACCACCAACTCTTCTCAGCCAGGTGTCATCTCATGCTCAGTGCAGTGTGATGTGGTTTGCTGCAATCTTTGCCTCTGTTGTCTCCTGTAGCGCCTTACTAGACTCAACAGTTTCCTTCATCGACTCCCTTACTTTATCTCGCCAGCCTTTCAAGCTCTCCTTCACAGACGTGTACGTCACACTGGTGTCCCATCAGTAAATGACTTATCACTTGTTCATGCACCGATGAATGGAGATGAGCTGTCTCCACTGAGAATTATTATGTGGGGGTTGAGATCAAGTGTCACGAAAGCTCTAAAGTGTTTGGTCTACGATGGCTGTTTCAGAAGTGCAAGTCATCACTGTTGATGCTAGAGTGTCAGACGTGTGTTATGATAAGCAGGCATGTGTGAACTCACCCTAGGCTTTGCTTCTCCCATTTTCACTCCATAGCTGTAAAACTACACTAAGGCAATCTGCCTTTACTTCCCTCTCTCCCACCCCACTACAGTATCCCATCCCTGATTTAGACACTCTCTCATTTACTTTAATTAAAAGTGCTGTATCAGTGATAGCAATGCTAGTATCTGCTTTTAGCTGAATCACAGTTTGAGATTGAGATTGGAAACTGGCTTTGTAGCCCAAGTTAAATATGATCACAGTTAATGCTAGTCTGTGGGAGACATAACTCTCCACCGTGATGAATGAGGATAGGAGAACTCGATAGGAGAGCAGAGGTAGGAATGTGCAAGACCATGCTTTCTTATCCAAAGATCACTGGGCCACTTTCAGAGAACAAAAATAAAAACTTTTCCCCATCAGCAGACTCTGAGAGCAATAACCACCCATCAGGACAGCAGGGCTATTAACCAAAACTTTAAGCTAAAAGATACAATACCACTTGGTAAAAACAAAACAAACAGATTGGATTTCCAGCAGCTGAGATGAGGGAGAGAAGCAATGGATGTTGCTTCAGTGCAGTGCATACTCATGGTCCCTCCCCACCAATAATCAGAGCAAACTAAGGGAAAGTATGTTAAAATGCTGGATCTGCATAATATTTAAATGTTAAAGATGAGCTTTCCCTGGTACAGAACTAGGTTGACCTGACACACTTATTTTATTTGTTTATTTAAATACAACACACACAGAGAGGGGGGGGAGGGAGAGGGAGAGGGAGAGGGGGAGAGAGAGAGAGAGAGAGAGAGAGAGAGAGAGAGAGAGAGAGAATGAGAATGCATATAGCTTAATATGAATAATTGAGGGAAGATTCTTAGGGCAGCTTGCATTGATCAAAATCTGATTGACACACGAGAAGAGTACTAGTAGCAAGCAGAATCCTCTCTTCCCTTTCTTGACCATTATAATAAAAAAACCAGAGTAACTGGACAACTGCCAAAGCACGTTTATCACCACATAAATGCAGTAGAACTCCCATTATGTGAAGCTCTTATATGGATTTGCCGTGAGTCACCCCTGCAAGCTCTCCGTCTACAAAATTTTTATGTAAAAGGCACTCCTGTGCATCCCAATTTTTTTATTTTTAATTATCTGGACATTCTGCATGCTTCTCAGCAGCTCAGTTAAATCTGCTTTGTGCGGTATTTGGGGGGGAAATGATGGGTGGGAGAAAAGCTACGGGAGCACACAGCCCTCCCCAAGTGGTCAGCAAACTGCAAGAGCCATAGGAGGTACAGAATCATTGGCCTTGCTGCCCTCTCACCTAGAACTGTAAAATATTCTGCTCCATCAGTACCATGCAGGCTGAGGACCTTTATCTAATGGGGTGGGTGGAGGGGCGGGGGTCACACCAGGGCTGTGATCCCCAACCAGGAAAGGGAGGTGTTCCGGAGACAGCTCTTAATTCCCCTCCTGTTTATCTCTGCTTGCTCTTGCAATGCTCCATGGCATCCATCAGCTAGCTAATTAATTGCAACACTTTTAAAATATTAATGGCTGAATCACCACATTAAGAAAATGCAAATAAAATAATTAGCTAACCCCAGTAGGCGAACCTGCAAATCTTTGTTTTTGAGGCTGAAACAAATTTGGGTGAATTAGCAACGCAACAGGGAGACTTGCCTCGTTGTTGACAGGGCTTTTCTGAAGCGAAGATGCCATCCACGCTGAACTTGCCCGTGTTTCGTGCTGCACCTCGGCTATTTGAAACTGATATAATCGAAGACGAAGATTGCACGCAAAAACTGGCTACCAAAGGCGAGGTAAATGGTTATTTCAAACAAGCTGCCAATTTAACTAATTTTATATGGACCTTTAATTTGGCCGGTGTAAAATAGGCAGCAGTGGCAATGCAGGTTGTGGGGAGTTGTGTCAGTGATCAGGATTCTATCTGCCGATTATCACCTCTGGTTCAGTTATTTGCACAATCACCACCCCAGGTCCCAAGCTCTGTTCTACCAGGGCCCCCATCAAAATTTGCTAGGCCAGTGCTTATTGAAAACGATGAAGCTCTGTCCCAGAACTGCTTAATAGTCACAGGCTCCACCCCGTGACTCACTTCTGGCTTTGTCCATTGACAAAGTATTTTTTCAATCACACACAGATCAAAAAAGCTTTCCCACAACATATGATTAGTACCATTGGAGCTGACAGTACCAACCTATTCTTTCAACACATACAATCTATTTATTTATTACATTTTTACCCCATCTTTCCTCCAAGGAGATCCAGGCAGCATACTTACCCCTTCCCCATTTTTATCCTCACAACAACCCTGTGATGTAGTTTAGGCTGCAAGTGTGTGCCTGGCCCAAGGTCACCCAGTGAGCTCCAAGGCTGAGTGGGGATTTGAATCATGGTCTCCCAGTTCCCTAATCTAGCACTCTCATCACTTTGCCAACCTGTCTCTCGCTGGACTACAAAGTTCTGCTGAATCTCCTATATCTTTCCCCCCACCCTGTTTCCATAAACAGAAAAGTATTTAGCTTAAAACTTACCATGTGCGTTGCCATCCGTTATTTTGTGAAAGTGCTGGAGAAACATCAAGTTCAGAGAGTTCTTAAAATAAGTTTAGCATGTGAAATAAAAGGAATACTTACAAATCTCAGAAAGACTGAAACTACTGTTCAATCCCACGCTAATACAGTCACATAAAAACCTCTGTTCCATCTAATATGTACTTAACGCTCCTAGCTGTGGAACATTACTTTATAACTGGTGATTTGACTCTGATCTTTTCTACTTCCATCTAGACAGCGTCAACAATTCTGTACACTGATCGAGAATCGGACCTGCATAATGAAATCTTCCATAATATTTACCTCAAGGAATCAATGCGAATTGTACTGTAAATTGAGTTTTTGCAGAAAAGAATAAAAGATGGATGAAGTTTGATGTAGAATGACCGCTCCACACATCAAATGGGGGGCAACATTTCCGTGGTCGCACACAGCCCCCTGGATCCCAGAGTGGCTCCTGTTAGCTCGGAGCTGGTTTCACCTTCCCCAGGCTGGATACCTGTGGTCTCCGCCTACCTCAGCCAGTGCCCAATCCCGCATGGGGGAGGCGTTGCCAGGGGATTGGCCAGGTAAGGGGAGGGACTACCTAGCCCACACAATAGGTGTAGCTTACCTGGGAAACGGCAGTTGGGCTCCAGAGCTTCTCCCACCCTCCACTCCCTCAATTAACACTTAATTTTGCAGGTTAAGCTCTTTTTCCACAGGTACGCAGGCGCTGCTATGTCAAGGCTGCTGTTGAAGGGTTCGAAAGGAATTTCCCTGCATTGGCAGGATTTGGCTTTCCCGTAGGAAAACGTAACAACTTTGGCGGTTTCAGGCCTTGGGCAGAATCCTTTAGTCATCTTCCTAAATGGGGGGGGCAGTGACCCCACGCCCCAAGAGCGGTGGTGATACCAGGGTTCCCGTTAAAGGGGTATTAGGGGGAAGCATTGGCCATACGCCGAGAGGTTGTCATTGCTCTCCCCCACCAGTGGCGGCGAACGGGGGGCGGTCTCTCTGCTTGAACATATGTTCTCCAGAGCCAGCCCAATCCCCAAATATTCTGGATAACCCTGAAGTCTCCCAGATCCCCGGCTGGGAGCTGGGAAGGATAAACGCCCAATGCCTGAGCCAAGGTCTCCCTACATCTGAATCTTAATGAAGTTGTGGCCAATTTTAATCCCATAGCACATAGTCTTGTGTCATTATTCTGCTCGGGGGTTGCCTGGGATTTGTCCACGTAAAAGAAGTATTAGGTTCAGAAGCTTCCACCAAGTCAGGCCTATCTTTTGTAAACAGCTAACTCCAGCATTCAGGGATCTAGGGATGTAAAGAGGAATAATCTTCCATTCTTCTCAGTATTTATCGCATGAATCATTGTTTCTGTTCTGCGGCAGTTCATCTTTCACCAAAATTACGTAATTTACTCCAATTAAGTTGCCACTGCATTATTCTACCCTATATTGGGGGGGGGGGAGAGAGTGTAATCTGTTACATATAGTTTGGAGACTGAAAGCAACAGCCACAATGAATACTCCCTGGACTGATTTCTCTTCCAGACAGGGGATAAATAAACAAACACCGTCAACTTCCATTCCTATTTTAGTCAGAATTCAGTGACATCTCTACTTATAGATGCAGCTGAACTGCTATCATAGATCTAGCCAAGTAAGGGAACTACAGTGAGATCAAGCAGACCACATCATCTGTGGACGTCATGCAATAATTCTCCATACTGTAAAAGGTTCCAAAAGAGGCCACCTTGCTGGTTCCAGCCACAAGGTGACTGCTGCAATGTCCCCTGTGATTAAGCATTTTTGTGTTCATCTTCTCTCACAACTTAGCAATGTCTGGCAGGATCTACCAGTGGCGTGGTCTCAGTTTCAGGATTCTATAGACCCACAAGAGTGCGAAAATTGTAAAACTTCCCTTCCTCGCATTCCAACCTGTTGTCACTTCATACTCCAAGCATTCTCCTACCTACACTAAAGGAATTGATTATGTGGTAGTTCAAAATTGCCACCCTCCCCACGGCAGGGCGATTTTCCAAACAAAGTGCTTAAGGCTAGGGTTTTGCTAAAATGGCATTGGTGGTGTCAATTAGACCCCAACTAAAATGAATGGGGGCACAGCTTCTTCGGGGGAGTGGGGAGGTTCAGGTTGCACATTTCCCTGGGAAAACGTTCTATTGACTAAGGACACTTCCAGACGATCACTGTTTGGGAGCGGGGTTCAGGCTGTGCTATTACAGCTGGCTGCAAGGTCTTGCGCAACAAACCTGCTTTGCCAAAAGAATAGGCTTTTTGCAATAAGGAAAGTGAGGGGAAAACGCACTGCAAAGTGCGGGGCAATACCTGCTTTGATGCAACGGCCTCCAACTCCCCTAACAAACCAACTTGAAGGAATGCACAATAAACATTTATTCTGAAAGCACCCTTACTTCCCAGGAACATGAGCAGGAGTGTGCGATAAACAAAGTACGGTTTATTTAATGGCACAATATCTGCTCTGTGCTGATGCAAAGTTAAGATAAGGAGGTGTTAGCCATTTATTTTTTATTTTTTTAAAAAAAGATTCATGGCTCCAGGAAATTTTGAGTATAAGGGAGAATCGTGAGTAAGGGGTCCACAAGACGACGATACCAGGCTAGTAAATTGGGTTTTACACATGGAAGAGGATTAAGATTGTAAATGTATATATTTTCTACGTTGCCTTGAGCAATTTTATCTGGAAAGGCACCTAAAAATGCTTGCATCCATATGTAAAAGTAGGAAGCCACAGCTTTTCCCACAGAAGAAAGGCACAGCACTTTCATTAAAAGCCAAGCAGGAAAGTATTTCTGTTTCTTAAACATAGCACAGAATTCATATTATTCCTTTCCCCCTAAAAGGCCAAAATACATTTAGAGATCACCAGAAAGAAAAAGTCGCAAGAGAGTACTCTAATGCAGTGTAAAGTAGAGATAAAGGTATTCTGCTCATTGTGGAAATTAAATTCTTTCTAGAAACTAGAAAACAACGTACAGTTCCATATTTCTTCCACGGGTATTTATTTCTGGAGCGCCCATATTAACTAGGTGTTGTACATAAATCGAAATGCAGCAGAGACCCCGGGCCCTCAGGACTAAACAATTTAAAAGATAAGGCATACAAGGGAAGGATTGTGGAAGGAGATCAATTTGACAAATGCCAGGGATTTTAAAACTGATGCTGCTTTTAGCTTGCCTCATACGTATGTACTTTTAAAAATGTTTCAATTGTGTTTGTAAGCCGCTTTGTAAGGTGGCATACACATTTCACAAATAAATAATCAATAAATAAAACAGAGCAGTTGTTAGGCATTTACAACCAGCTGAGGTCAGGTTGGGCTTCTCATAAGATCTTTCCTCTAGCATATGAAGCAAGAGACTGACATACTGTATATATATGTCACATATACATGTTAGACATACACACAGAGAGAATTTGTTTTGTTTTTATCAACAGCAGATGCAAAAAAATAAAAAAATGAATATGTAAAAATGTATTCCCCTAATTCCAAGGGAAGTGCTATGCGTTTGTAAACACAGACTCACATGTATAAGGCAAAATAAGGGACAAATCAGTATATCAGCAAAATCTACACTTTTACAATGAAGGGATGTGTTAAATAATGAACCGGACATTGTTGCTGGATCAGATTATTACTGTCCCATTAGGGGAAGTCAGCTGCCTCAGGAAAACTCATAAGCAAGGCATTCATTAGCACTCCCAAGCTACAAATCTGATCCTATAAGGCAGGAGTGGCAAAATTGTGGCCTTCCATATGTTGCTGTACTACAGACAAGGCCAACCAGCACCAAGTACCAGCACCTCTCATTTTTTTTGCTGCCCATGGTGGCCATTTTCTGCTGACACCTACCGTGCTTTTATCAACACATGAGTACCAGAACAACATGAGTACCAGAACAACAATAAAAAAGCACTGGCTGAAGTTCCCATCATCCATGATCATCATTAGTATTGGGGTCCAGCACCTTCTGTGGGATAACCATCCCTGCTTTAGCAGGACCACAGTGTAATATAGAAAAGACATGATCCTTCAGACCTGGTCAGCTTTATCACCACTCAATCTTGGCCTTGTCTGAATTGAGCATCTTTCTATTGGGTCCTGTCCAACCAGTTTGAAGCATCCCCAGCCTGACCTGAATTCAATGAAACGGAGAAAAGGGGCTGAGCATCGTCAGCATACCAACGACATTTTTCTTCAAATACCAACCTTTCCCAGTAGTTTCACCTGAACATAAAACGGCATGGGAAACCCACAGCATACCTGCCAAAGGGTAGAGTATCAGTCTCCCAGCACCATCTCCAGGAACTGCCCTGTCAGGTCAGAATGGGAACCAAAGGAGTGGAATGCCTCCAGTCCCCATAGAGAAGGGATACCATGCTTGATGGTACTGAAGGCTGCTAAGAGGTCCATGGGAAGTTGCCCAACAAATACATTTGGTCTCAGAAACTGAGTCAGAAACCCGACTGAAAGGCAGTTAGATACACATGTTAATTACATATTGCGTAGAGGAAGTCCTTCCTTTTATTTGCCCAACAAACCTCTCCTTTTGTCACCTACATGCTTACGGTCCAGTTCCCATGTTTACCTGCCGGTGAGCCGATTCCCATGGTGAAAGAATGGCCTCCACTTCATCACTCATGAAATGTCATGTGTGACATGGGCTCCCAAATGTGGAACTGTACACTTGGGAGACACGTTCTGGCTAATCTCCCCTCTGAAATAAATGTGCTGGGGGGAGAGATCACACAAATCAGGCTGATGTACACATGGGCCACCACATAGAGCAGCCCCCTTCCCATGATGTACGAGGTGGTGGTGGGGAATGCTTCGTAAAATACACATTAACCAGGCCTGCGTTTCTGCCATTCTCTTTTATGGAACCTTCGTTATCCTAGTTGCCAAGGCTACTAATAAGAAACTTCAAGGCCATCTGATAATCTAGCAAAGCAGCAGCAGCAGCAACAACAACAAGAAGAAGAGTTTACAGAATTATGATTTTGGGGAGATGACTTGGTCCAAAGCAAAGGTCAAGAAGTAGGAAACAAATTTCCTGTAATCTTAATGACACTTTTCTCTATGCCCACTTCTAAATATAAATGTGACTGTGGGTTTTATTTTAGCATGCAATCTGTTTTAATAGGTGAGGAATATTTCTCCTTAACTGGATTAAAGCATAGTTTTAAGCCCTGGAGAGGGATCCCAAGAAATTCTCCCCTTGCCTCCCGTCAACTTGGATGGCTTGAAAAGGCAAATATATGAAGGGCAAGAAGAGCCATCAATGGCGTCTAGCCACAATGGCTATACCAGCTGCTGGGAATTGCAGGTGGGCAGAGTGTTGTTGCACCCATGTCCTGCTTGAAGGCTTCCTACATGCATGTGGTTGGCCAGTGTGAGAACAGGATGCTGGACTAAATGGGCAATTGGACATGTGCAGCTGGCTCTTCTTATGTATGTTCTCCTCCAACAAAACAAGACACACAGAGAAACCTTGAGCACTATTCATTATAAAACCCCATTATTGCTACATACTTCCCAGAAACGTGGCATGAAATACCTTCAATTTCCATTCCCAATAGTAAGAATCGAAAGCTTTATCTTGGTTTTTCATGCAATGGCCTTTTCATTATCAACCTGAAAAATTCAGTGGAACTTTGCCCCTGCTTTTAAATAAAAATATAAAATGGTACAGTGGCTTCTCCTCTCAAAAGCCACATAATGAGGGGCGGGGGAGTGAAAACAGTCTGGTGATTTAAACACATAAGCTTCACACTTGACATTTATGCCCTCTTTGAAACCCTTAATGAAATAACGGCCTTGTTAATTCTTGCAAGGTATAATTTATATAGCCTACATGTTAAAACACACACACACACACACACACACACACACACACCACACACAAAACCCCAACAACCTTGTATTTGACACTGTTTAGAGTTAATGGCATACTAGCCATATCTTAGTCCATATAAAAAATAACGAGTTGGCACTCTTTCAACCGCAATGCCGATATCTCCGACATCCAAAGAAGTAAGAATGCCCTAATTACATTTTACTGAGCAAGTTGCTGTGTTTGAGTTGGATTTTTAGAGTGATGGGGGGGGGGAGTTACTTTCAAGCCTGACTCCATCCCTACAGTACTCCGTGAGGAGAGTTAGGGGAAGCGTCAGAAATCATTGTCAATATGAACCAAAATTAGACCTCTCTCGTGTGGGCATGTGACAGCCGGATAATAGAGTCTAGTAACACTATGGTCAGGCGTTTCTTTTCCAGTTAATGTTTCCTTGGGTGCCAAACATAATGCAAGAGACAAGTGTTAGAACGACACACAGGGAGCGGCATCAATAGAGAGCTTTGGAAAGGATCTTTAATAGAGAAAAACTGCTTAATTTTCAGCAACATTCAATAGCAATTTATTTGCAGCCATTTTCTCTGTTAACCTTTCACAATGGAACAGGTAAGACGCAGCACAAGACAATTTGTCAGCTGCCAGATCGGAACAAAAGAAGCAATTTTTAATAAGCTCCAGCATTACCTTATTTGTTTTGCAACATTTTAATAACTTTTTTGGAAGCCCATCAAAGAACAAACGAAATAGGGGGGGGGGAATACCCAAGTCAAGAGGGAAAAGAAAATCTATGTTAAAAACATTTTTACTGATAAACTAGTTCCAATCGTTCACCTAAAAAGCACTGCTGTTAAAGAAACAATTGGATATAAATTAAATCCAGGGGATTGTTGTAACTCTTATATGCATCTGCAACAGTTTCCCTACCTTAATTAATACCAGGTCTGTACAAATGGTGACCCATCTTCCATGGGCTGTGTCTTACCAAGTGCATGAGAACTGCCACCCCTTGTTTCTGTGGTCTCTGGGTGGTGAATATTTTGCTTTCTAAGTCACAGGTTGTACAGATCTAATTGGGCCCGCCCATTAACCAACCACTATGCAAAAGGTTAACAGTTGGTTCTTATGATGCCAATGGGTAATCCATGTGGCTCAATCAAGACATTATTTGATTTCCTGTTTTAAACACAGGTGAGTTGTGGAGGGCACTTCCTGTCCTCCTGTAATGAGGCCCCTGCTGTGGGGAGCAAGCTTTTTTCATAGGCAGAGCTACAAACACAAGGCTGCCAACAGGGGGAGAAAACAGGGAAATATGGGTACTATTGAGGACTGCAGCATGCTATTTCTCTGAGTGACAGGAGCAGGTCAGCAATAACTCACACAGCGTCGGCGAAGTTAACCCTTTATTCAAAGAAACAAGAGAGCTCAGGAGGCCAGACCTAGTAAACACAGCAACTCTTCCTGGTAGAACTTGCCTCTATGAGGCAGTTGCGAGGACTGAAGGTCCCCGCTTTCCCACAGCTCTCGGTGTCTCCTCCTCCCCAGGTTCATTCCCAAGCAATCTGATGTTCCATCGTCTTGCCTGTCTTTGCTCTGCCCTCTGCGGGTTCTGTGACACCAGGGGGCAGAGGGGATAGTTGCAGCAGGAGGGAAAGACAGCTTGACTCCAGTGGTGTAGCTAGCCGCTCGGGTGCCGGGTGCCTGGTGCATGGGCGTGTCCCATGGGGGTGGGGCGATCCTCTCCAACGCTTGGAGCCTCTCCGCCACCTCCCTCTCATCTGTAGGGTGGCTGAGGGAGAGGCAGTAGCAGGTGCAAGTCCCACGCTGCTATTTCAGGCTAAGCCACCATGTCACTCCTAAAAAGTTTTGTGAGCCCTTTTATAAAAAAAAACCTCATGTTGACACCCCCCCTCAGTGATGACACCTGGAGCGGACCACACACCCCACACCCCCTTCCTCCACTAAACAATGTGACCTCTTTAGCTTCCGACACCTCTTCCTCCCAGTCAGCTCCCTCTGACCAAGCATCATCGTCCCCCCACCAATCTCTGGGCTCTGAGCCTTCTTTCCCTGGGGGTTCCCAGCTGGTGCCTCCCACCACTCCTCAGCATCCAGCCAGTCCCTGACACAGAGAAAGCAGAGCAACTTTGGAGTTTGTGGCGAACAGAAAAACAAAGCCTTCGAAGTCTAGGACAAGATATAAATGTTCTGCCTATTGTGAGAATGCAACTATCATTACTTCTGTGCGTATTGTTGTTCAGTATGGATAGGTGCTTATTTTGAAAGGTGCTCATTATTACTTCAAGAGAGGTGCTCTTACACTTTAAATTCCTAGGCTTAAAAAACAACAACAACCCATACCCATGAATTTTAATGTATTTATGAAATCAGACACAATTTCCCCACAGTAATACTGCAATCTATTCCATTTGCAAGAGTCTGAAGCGCTGTTTTAAGGGTAATAACGGAGAAATGTGAGCCATAGATCAGGTCTTCACTTTAATGGCAGGCCATGGCTCTGGAATATGGGAAGTAACAAAATATAGCTCTGGATATAGACAGTGTGCTTTTCCCTTACTAGTGAGTAGTTATGATCAAAACTTTAGGCTGAAGGTTATGGTCCTCAAGAAGAATATAGCAGGGGAGGCAGCTGAGCTAAGTGGTGGAGCCCATGTCTTTTATCTAGAAAGTCTCAGGGATAGACTCTGGCACCTCAAGTTAAAATATTTCATGTTAGAATGGACAGCAAAAAGTAGATAGACCACCTGTCATGTTCAGTATTGGGGATGTACAGAAACTTGTCCATGTCGATGTTACAGGTGTTCATTCATAAATCTATTCTGTCCAGGTACCAAGTTTGCTCCCCTGCATAGAAAACTGTGGTCACCAGGGATAGGTTTAGCACAAATCCATGCCCCTATAACTGTGTGCAGGCAGGCACATCTCAGTTATCTCTCGATGAAAATGGCTGCCACTCAATCCTATGAGCGGAAAAAGCGTTGTGGCTGGGAACACCAACTTGGTGGAGGGTGAAGTCTTCCTTACTGCCCTGACACTGGGGAGCATCTGAAGTCCTGTTCCAGATCCCTCAACAAAGTGATGCACGCTTGGATAGGGCAGGGCGATGTATCACAATGTGGGGAAAACAGTGAAACCAGCCAATGCCTCTGCATAGCTCCATCTGTATTTCAGACATTGTGATGTATCAGTATATTGTGATGTTCAGCTGGTGATAGATCATGAAGTTGAAAACCAGGCATCGCCCAGTCCTAACGCTTGGCAGTAACCAGAACCAGGACCTTTTCTACAGTGGCACCAGCCACACCAAATGCCTTGCCGTGTGAGCTGCATAAGGTCCTATACCGCTTTAGACAGTTGGTGAAGACATGGCTGTTTCAAAGAACCACTGGCTGAATATATTTGGCTTTCTCGTATTTTGATATTTTAATTCTGGTGGTGGCTTTGTCATTGTTCTTGCGGTCGTGATATTTATGGTCCTTTTTTATTTATGACTTGGATGAACTGTGGATTATTTCATGTTATTCCTAATGTTCACAGCCCTGCATTTCTTCTGGAAAAGGGCAGGACATTGGCTTTACTATTATTAGTAGTAATATTAGTATTAGTATTATTACCATCATCATTTATCATTATCATCATATTTATTACTGCCCTTCGTGAGCAGGTCCCAGGCTGGGTTACTTACAACAAATTAAAATTAATTATTAAAAACAGTTAAAACGTGGAAAGAAAATAAGTAAAATAAAATCAACAACGCTGGACAACCTGTGGCTCTCATAGGGGCGCGGCCACCACTCAGTGGCAGAACATCTGCTTTGCATGCAGAAGGTCCCGGGTTCAACCCCCGGCATCTCCAGAGAAGATGACGAAGAGAGGCTTCTCGGTCCGAAACCCTGGGGAGCCACTGCCAGTCAGTGGAGACATCACAGAGAGAGATGCACAACGGTCTTACTCAGTTCAAGGCAGCTTCCTATATTGCTTATGTTTCTCCAGATGTTGTTGGATTGCAGCTTCCATCCTCTCTGACCATGAACCAGGCAGGCTGGAACTGGTGGGAGTTGGGAGTCCAACAACATCTGGACCGCCCAGTTAATGGAACAGAACCAGAGTTTAAAACAAGGCAGCTTCCTAATGCATCAGGAAAGAATGCATTCCGTAGTTAACTATCTCAAAAAAGCAATGTTTAAGTACAAATCTGCTGCAATTCAGTACAGCTGCTATGCATTGCCAACCTTATATATATATATATACACAGAACGAGTCTATTTAATAACTGCAAAACATTGTTTCAGGCAAAGTTATGGACACACAATAAAACTATTCTTTCCCCCCCAAAGGTCACACTAGGAGAAGCATACATTGTTCAGCAGCCTACCCAACAAGGCTATTATTCCCCCAGAAAATAAAATGGAAAGAAGGGGGGGGGAATGTATAATAAGCATATATTTTCATCGGAGCCCCTGGGCTAATTTAAAGTAGAATCGCAAGGCAATCAATCATAGGCTAAAATTACTTCATTTTCCAAACTGTTTACACTTTCAAAGTTACAAACCCACTTTCTGCTATTTCAACTCACAATTTACAGCGACAGATTTAGACTGCCCTTGGCTTCCTGCCAACCTCCAGTCATGAGGGAACTAATGATATGAACAGATCAGTGTTTTATAATGGAGAAACGCGCATGTAAATTTCCAGTATGTCTGCAAGTAATCAGGGCATGCTGACTATAAATGAGGATGCCTGAAATTTATTTTAGGAGAAATATCTTAAAGCTGCACTTTTAATCTGGGCCAAGTAAGGGAGGGGGGAAAGAGAGGGGGGGAGAGTGCAAAAGGGGGGGGGGCTGGAAGAAAGAGCTTTTTAAAAGCACTTGAAGACTGCTCAAAATTTATCCTAAGTAAACTATTATCCAAACAACATGTTAACGAACATCACAATAGCCAACTGGCGGTCTGCGTTTCTATCTTTAGAAGATCACTCCCTCATCATGCTTATGTGAAACATTAAGCTGGCTAGCTCATGAAATTAAAATACACACAGGCACAC
This sequence comes from Lacerta agilis, assembly GCF_009819535.1. NCBI lineage: Eukaryota > Metazoa > Chordata > Lepidosauria > Squamata > Lacertidae > Lacerta > Lacerta agilis. The sequence goes on along the minus strand of NC_046316.1, from coordinate 23,810,668 downwards.
ACCACACACACAAAGAAATGTTTCATAGTGCGTTGTAGCAAGAAGACGCAATTCCTCCCAAACAAGGTCAAGGTTTGTGGACTGCCAGAGGTCTAAACGCCTGCAACTGAGAGGAGAGCAGGCCAGTCCACTTTTTCCCTTTCTTTTCAAAGCATGCTCCAGAAAGGTTTGAATATATATCGCCTGCTGGATAGCAATGAAATTAAAAGAAAGATCTTTATCATTTCAAGGCACAAACCTACTGACTGTGCAGAACTGCAGCATTCCCGGGGGGGGGGGGAGCTGCCCCAATTTACAAGCAAACAAACAAAATGATAAACTCTAAAGGGTAGAAACATAATAAAGGCGATTAATTACGCTGCTACGCTTTGAGCGAGAAATGTCCTTTGTTAGGTTATATATTTTCATTGCTGTTCCAAAACTGCTATTCTAATTATAGGTAACCTTTAATCAATAAATCAGAATTTAATGTCAATGTAGTGTTTGGGATACAATTCTAATTGCCCTAATCCAGAATAAGAGACCTATCTGTTCATGCCTTCTACTGTACATGCATCGTTGAGGCAGACGTGCATCTCAATTTGCCTCACCTTGTATAAGGTGATGCTTGCCAAGTGTCATGGACTGGCTGCGTACAAGGAAGTGGTGGGAGCACCCGCTGGGGAACCCTCAAGGGATGAAGGCTCAGAGCCAGGGGATTGGTGGTGAGGCGATGATGTGTGGTCAGGGGGAGATGATGTCAGAAGCTGGAGAGGTAACAGAGCTTAGTGAGCAGGAAGAGGCTGGGGCAGAGAGCAGTCCAGAATCAGAGGTAGAAGCTGGCAAGGAGGGGGGCCAAGTGGCAGAGATCAGTCAGGCTGCTGAAGAAGCCAGGGATTGTCCTCCTGCTGCTATAACCAGCTCCTCTCCCCACTAGTCTCCCAGAACCCACAGAGGTATGAAATGGGTGGAGCAGAAAAACAAATAATCAGAGTTCAGATTGCTTGGGAAGAAACCAGGGGAGGAGGAGACTTAGGGAGCTGTGGGAAGGCGGGGACCTTCAGTCCTCACAACTGTCTCATAGGGGCAAGATCTACTCAGAAGAGTTGCTGTGGCCTCACTAGGCCTGGCCTCCTGAGCTGTATTGTTTCTTTCCCTGACAGCAGGGCCCACAGAATTGGCTTAATGTGCAATTTGATGTGTATGGGGACATACAGTCACGTTTGAGATCACCAGTTTTGTGGCGCATGTCTAGGGTTGCCATATTTTGAAGAGCACAAAAGAGGACACACATTTTCTGACTTCTACTTTTAACTATGGATCGCTATGATGGCTCTACCCATGAAAAAGAGGGTGTACGTGTCCTGGGGGGGAAGAGGACACATGGCAACATTACTTGCACCGTATTGATGTCAATAGGTCTTGAGTACAGCAGTAGGAATGCAGCAACATTTTAGAAGTCTTCCATTTTCTGGTGAAGATAATCACTCTGCACATGATCCAGCTAAATTCAGCACGTAAAGCATGTACACCTCCCACTAAGATTAATGGACTGTAAGCATGCTAAAAGTTAGCTGCACTTTGGCTTCTGTTTCACTGTATTCTGTCCGCTGTCAAAATTGTCCTTTTGTACAGCCTTGCCAGCTATTTCAGGGGTATATTTTACTTGCATTCCTTGTATGGAAAGAAAACAAAGGCAAAAGTAGACATAAGTGAGCCAAAATGGAGACTTAAGCATGGTGGCAGAAAGAGAGTCTTCATTAAATCCAATTCCAAAAGATGGATATTTCAGTTACACTATTATTACATGCTTAAATTCAATTGGATAATTGGATAATGCCAGAAACAATATACTGAGCATGCTTTGTTTTAATGTCCCATGGCTTTGAAGTTCCGTAAATCACTGTTGGTATTTGAAACACTGTCATGAAGTGGGAAACAATTTTTTTTAAAAAAAACAAACTAGCTGAACAAAATACGACACTTCAGTGTTCAGAGACTAAATCGTTCTATTGGCAGAGATTCTCAGCGCCATTATGACTAAGAAATCGTTTCTCCTTTCTTAGTAAAGCATCTGATATTTGAAGGCAAGGGTCAGCAATTAAAAACTGCCTGAGGATATGTAGCTGGAAGACCCTAGCTATGTAAGTTAAAAAGAAAGCAAAGACAACATATTTTAATTCAACATGTTTTGAGGATAGCTCTTTCTCAAGGCATACAAGTTTCGTCAAGGCCATTTAAATCAGCCCATTTTAAATAATCAGTCAAATGGTGAAAGCTACACAGAACATTAAAAATGTGGCAGAGACAGTTTGAAAGAATGTCTTCTGCCATGAAAACATGTACATTGCAATGCCATGGAGCCAACTTTTTTGGGGGGGGGGAATTTGCATATGCTCCAGAGTAGGTAGGGCAAAAGCAGAACAGTGAGAGCAGTAATTAATTCTCAAGTTTAACCTCACTGTCAAGGATATCCCCAATCTAAAACTAATTTTAAAGGCCTCTGAATGTTCCTCATTCAGAAGGAGCCAGTTCCTCATTTTAAAGTCTAGGCATGAAAGACAAGGAACATTTCTTCATCTCACTAACTCACACACCCCTCTCCACACAGCAAGTGACACATTTAAACCCTGTCCACATCTCTTGGAATCCTGGCTCCGAGGCACACAATATTCAAGGACATGCTACGGTTGCATAGTCTGAGAAAAATGCACTCTGCATATGCTCAGAGGGTAAGTCATGCTTCATTATTAATTCACATACTCCAGACAGTGATTTAACAATGACTCTCTGTGCTAAGCCCTGACTCAAACAGATCCCCTAATGCAAAAACATTGTGGGAAATGGCAAAGAGGGACACAGGAAGTGCAGGAGATTTTTGAAAACGTACACTCCTCCCATTATTCATCAGTTGCCCAGGAACAAAGGGAGTAATAGAATTTGTAGAGTTAGAAGGGACCACAAGGGTCATCTAGTCCAACTCCTGCAATGCAGGAAGATTCTGCCCAGTGTGGAGTTCGTATCCATGACCCTGAGATTAATAATCTCGTGTTCTACCAACTGAGCTAAGGAGGAACATAATAACTTTATTCACACTACAGTACATCTATATTTGAGTGGGGCTGGTCTTGCAAAGAAGGGATCAAGGTTCGTGAACACCGCAAAATAACCACAATCATAATAAAACCTCTTAATGGACTTGGTTTCCAGTCAAATGTAAAAGTCATATTTTGATCAAGAGATACATCGGGTCTCTTAAGTCATGGTCAAGTGATCATTCTGAGAGGATGGGAGATCCAAAAAATGTTTGGATACTTTTCTGAATGTAATGAAAAAAATAGTTATTCAGTTAGCTAAACCAACTTTACATTGCAGCCACCCAAAGTAACAAGAAAAAGCTAATACAAATGTATATGAACATCATTTGATCCTCATCAATCAATGAATCTTGGGCTGAGTGTGTGAACTCGCGTATGCTTTAGGTGAGACCCCAAAGCTCTGCCTGTGGTGTAACATGACTTTCTCACACCTGCAAGTAATCACCTGGTGTCGCATAACAGCGAGAACAAGCTTTAATTCTTCTGTTTAACCTTATGGTCTAAGATATACCTGATCTAAAACTAATTTCAAAGGCCTTTGAATGTTCCTCATTTAGAAGGTCAGTTCCTCATTCTAGGCATGAAAGACAAAGAACTCTCCCTAATTTAAATTTTAAAAGTGAAAATTAAATTGAAACCCTGGGCACAATTCATCCAATGCCAAGCACACATTTCAATGTGAGAGAGTTAAGCACTCTCAATGGTATCTCTCCAATGGAAGTCAACAGTATTCTGTTGTCAGGCAAAATACCTACATTTACACATATTCTCAGCTACAAAGAATAATGAGGAGGATGAAGTCTAGACAGAACAACAAATCAAACCGTGGTTATGTGAGTGAGGTTTGGTTGCATGCCACCCTCCTCTCCATCACAAGAATTCCATCTCTGCTTTCTTGGTTGGAGACAAACCATAGTTTGCTTACTTGGACAAAATGGGAGACTCTGGCCTGCATCAAACCAAGAAAGCAGGGACCGAGGAGCCGAAAAGTTCAACCACACTTTGTTTACATAATGCCAAACCATAATCTGGCATTACACCCAAACCACTTCTTTCTCTCATGTTTCATGGTAGTTGTACCTTGGATCTCGAACGCCTTGGCACCTGAACCAATCGGCTCCCAGACGATCAAAACCTGGAAGTGAGCGTTCCGGGTTTTAAAGATTTATGGAAGCCAAACGTCCGACAACCAAATGTTTTGGAAGTCGAATGGACTTCCAGAACGGATTCCATTCAACTTCCAAGGTACAACTGTACGACCATCTTGCCAGTCATATCTGCTGGCTTTGGATCAGTCTTTGGATGCATATTTGACCAGTAGCTCTCATGTATCAACACTGGGTGGGGGGTGGGTGTAAAAAAAAAATTGGGGAGGGGGTAAGATCACATTCAACGCGTGTTACCATTAAATAAAAAGAAAGAAAGAAAGACAACTGAAAGAAAATGCTATGACTAAAAATATATATTCCGCTTTTAGTTGCTCAACTTTCACTTTTATGACATCATTTCCTCAGTTCTCTAACTTATGCAGACAGGAAGATGTCAGTGTAATGAACCACTTGCACTAGAGAGGGTATGTATGGGTAAGGGCAATGAACCAATATTAAAATGTGTTAAGGGGCCAGTGAGGGATATAATTTTTTTTTCTCTTTCAAATTTTCTTTGCACAACTTTAACGAACTGGGAGAAAAGTCCAAATGTTCCTGTTTTTAGGTCACCTCTGAGTTCATGGGTTTTGTTGAAATTTTCCACAAAGATTAAAAAACAAATCTTAAGTTCAGCAAAAATACAAGTCAGCTCTATAAACAGGACTGGAACATAAATTGCTTGATGTAATTTTGGGCTGCGTAGAAAGAGAGCCACTATCGACAGACATAAACATTCATTTTCAGTCACACTTCTGAGTCATATGGAGCAGAGTCAGATTTGAAGAGCAGGTCTGGATTCCTGTACTTGAGAAATACTGCAGGACGTACAGCACAAAATGTCATAATAAACAGAACTGAGAAGGGAGGGGAGAGAAAGAAAACATGTTTTTCTCTCTGTCCCCCCCCCCCCCGATTTTCCTACAAGTGAATTTGGTGCTTTTTGCCTTTATAAGTTAACCAAATATACTTCTCCCAAAAATCAAAGCCAAAAGGCAGCAGGCCAAACACAGTTAACAGATAAATCGCTGTTCCTGATTATAGAGGATTTCGTTCATGTGTTGTGGGCTCGGCGACAAACGTTGCAGCAAGCAAAAAGAACACCATTTACACATCGTGTCAACCTATATTCACATAAAACAGAAAAGGAAAAGGATATACTTTTGAAGATCAGCGGACTCTCTGGGAAAAAAAAAAACTTTTTAAAAGGAAGAAAGGAAGAGGTAATAGCCTCTTTGTTGGAGGTCAAGGCTTTCAAAACTTGGACGTGCTCTGCTGTTGCACACTGCATAGCACTCTGTGTATTAAATGTGTTAACTGGCGTTAACATCACTAAGATCACTGTAAACAAGGGTGAATCACCAGTTCTGTTTTTGTGTCCTTTTTGAACTGGAAGACCTGAGCACTCTCTTCCTCTGTTCTAACGTACAAAATAGCATTGCCTCTATAAACCTATCGCCGTCTCCTTGCCAGCAGTTTCCATTTAATTAAACTGACAGCAAAACAGGGCCCTGGCTAATGTGATCCAGACCAGTTTTCCTACAATGTAAATTCTCAGGCATGAAATTACATCTGAAGCAGACACAATAATCTTTCTATATCTCAGACATAAATTTAATCTTCACTAAAATAACATTTCCTTTGTCTAGATTGGTCTGGTTCAGAAATCAATTGTGTGTGTTTTTCATTTTTTTGAGGGGGGGGAAGTTTGGTGAGTTACTCAGTTTAAATTCACCTTGCAGTAAATTCAGGGGGGTATTCAGCTCCCTTGAAAGATCAGGGATAGACAACTTCAGTATCTGTAGGTGACATCTGTTCTCCCAGACAGAGGTCTGGGACTGGAAATGTCTTTTTCCAGGACAGACTGTGGCTTTTCATGGACATTACACCAGAGTGTTACACAGAAATCCAAATACTGATTTTAACATTAAATGTCTATACCACCCTTCATTTACACAACAATACATGACATAATACAAATAGAAGCAATAACCACATGCATAACGGTTTTGAATTGTTCAATTAGCTCAAGGCTTGGGAGAAGAGGTCCTAGTTGTGTGTCAATTTTGTGTGAACAACTCCAAGTAGCTGGGGTATCATTTAAATTACCCAGCACCATGCACAAGGACCAATTTTGTGGTTGAGACTCTCACAATTAGCTGGGTCACTTCAATAGGGCTAAAGCTAATGGTTTACAAGCTTTCCAGATGTACTACTAAATGTGGGCACAATCTCACAAGGTGATAAGATAAAATCACTAGCTACCTCCTACCCCAAATGCAAGTGAAATTGTAGACAAGCTATATACTGCTTTTGATTACACCATCTATTTGGGTCCTTTCAACACATCTGAGTGGTAGAGCCCTTGCTTTGTAGAAGGTGGTCCTGGTTCAGTCTCTGAAATCTCCAGTTAAAAGGTTCTCAGGCAGTTGGGCTGGGAAAGACCTGTTCCTCAGAACTCAGGTAGCTGCTGTCACTCAGAGTAGACCATACTCAACTAGATGGTCTGAGCCAGCAATGATGATGGTGATAATCATTTCTCACTGACCCTTCACCACAAGGTCCCCGAGTAGGTTACAACGATATAAAAATACAATATTAAAATCAGATGTAAAAATTCACCACGAGGAATTTTGTTGTTTAGTCGTGTCCGGCTCTTCGTGACCCCATGAACCAGAGCACGCCAGGCACTCCTGTCTTCCACTGCCTCCCGCAGTTTGGTCAGATTCATGTTGGTAGCTTCGAGAACACTGTCCAACCATCTCGTCCTCTGTTGTCCCCTTCTCCTTGTGCCCTCAATCTTTCCCAACATCAGGGTCTTTTCCAGGGAGTCTTCTCTTCTCATGAGGAATAGGGAGGGTCATATATATCGGGGTCAAAGGCCTGGGTAAGGGGTGCAGCTTCACCAAATGGCAGAAACTATACAATGAAATTGCTAAAAGTGGGGAGGGAATTCCACAATTTAGCCTAAACCTGTGACATGTAAATGCATCACTGATAGTGAGTCCAAGGGTCAAGAAGGCGGTATCTGCCAGGGCTATAGAGGGAAGTAAGATGTATAAAAATGGCTGTGCATTACAGTGAAATAGTGTGATCTTGATTCTCTTCTGTAAAGTTCTTTATAGAGCTTCCTATAACAGCTAGGCATTGTTTGCCAAAAATGAGGAAGTCAGCTCTTTGTAGGAATAGGTCTAATGCCGGGTAGTGCTTATGAAATTACATGCATGGGTAGGAGGCACCTTGAAGCTGCTTATATTCTAAGCCTGAGTGACGGAAAGGACAGAAAATTTCCCGCAGATCATTTCCTCCCTAGTCAAGTACTTGGAGCAAAACCCTGGTACGTGCCCAGCCCCAAAACCCTTGCCGCCTAGATGATTTCTAAATATTTGGAATTATTATTACCTGCTAGATCAGGTATGCAGAACAGCCTTTGACATGCCCACTCACCATGTTTACATGCTCTGGGCATGTCAGGCAATCCAGCTGAAAAGTACTGTTGCTACAATCATCTCTCTCTTTTCCCAAGTGAATTAATTGCTGTGTTTTCCTAGAAAGTAGAAGTGACTTGTTTACAAAAATCAATCAGCACACCCACACACTATTACCGTACTCCCCGCTCCCCAAAAACAGTTCCCCTTTCAAGTTCGTCAAGCAATAAACAGCAGTTGTGCCAGCCCTTTGGATGTCCCAAAGGCAACATTAAACAATAATTGTTCGGTTAGGAGTAGGAGTACAAACACTATTACTGATCCACTTTGGTATCATAACCATTCCGGGCAAGGGCTTTGATTCTAACAAGTATACCAGCGGTAAGGTTGGCTTCTGTCAGACTTGTGCACACCCACACTCCAAAGCTGTTCATTATGAGCCAAGGATATAGCCACAGAGACTGTTGCGCAAGTGTCAAACCACTGGCGGCAATGATTCACCCAGCCAAATTCACCCAGTACCATGCTATCTCTGGCTATTCCTGCAAAGGAAGGTGTTCACAGTCTATGCTGCTGGTTATCTCTGATATTACAGACTTTGCGCCTGGTTATCGGTAGTATTAAGCTCACCGTAGACCTATTGACTATACAAATATATCAATTTCATTCATGCCCCCCCTCATCCCCAAGAATTCAGAGTACAGATGGAAGTACTGCCAACTGTGTCAAAGATTATTAGACACACATACCCCTCCAAGACGGGATGTGGGTGGCGCTGTGGGTTAAACCACAGAGCGTAGGGCGAGCTGATCAGAAGGTCGGCAGTTCGAGTCCCCGCGACGGGGTGAGCTCCCATTGCTCGGTCCCTGCTCCTCCTCAAAGTGCAAGTAGATAAATAGGTACCGCTCCAGCAGGAAGGTAAACGGCTTTTCCATGCGCTGCTCTGGTTCGCCAGAAGCAGCTTAGTCATGCTGGCCACATGACCCAGAAGCTGTACGCTGGCATTTCCATTTGAAAAGCGCCCCCTTTCATATCCTGATAACTTAAAAGCTTCAGAGAATTTAAAATAATGACATGTTCTTTGTTCCACTGACAACACAAGATGTGGATCAGGAATAATGTTCAGCCATGTTGTTTGAGAGGGAGACTCCGTCTAAGGGTAACCAAAGGGGACACAGGATGAAGAAGGCAAAGCATGTAGTAAGAAATAAGAACAACTCAACCAGACTCATCCCTACACCTACAGGTTAGCAAAGCAAAGCTACTGCAGCTTGGTGCCAACTATATGAGTTAAAACAGCAGTGCAGCTGTAATGACCGCTCCCCACATCAAATGGGGGGGGCGACTTTTGCATGGTTGCACACAGCCCCCTTGATCCCATTGCGGCTCCTGGTAGTTCGGACTGGTCTCTTCCTCCCCCAGGCTGGATACCTGGAAGTCTCCGCCTACCTCCGCCAACTGCCCTATCCCGCCTGGGGAGGCGTTGCCAGGGGACATGCCAGGTAAGGGGGGAGGGACCACCCTGCCCACACAATAGAAGGTGTAGCTACCTGGGAGGAGGCAGTCGGGCTCCAGAGCTTCTCCGACCCTCCACTCCCTCAATTAAGGCTTACCAGTATTTTGCAGGTTAAGCTCTTCTCCACAGGTACGCAGGCGCTGCTATGTCAAGGCCGCTGTTGAAGGGTCGGAAAGGAATTTTCCTGCATTGGCAGGTTTTGCCTCTCCCATAGCAATACGTCACAACTTTGGCAGTTTCAGGCCTTGGGCGGGATCCTTTAGTCTATCTTCATAAATGGGTGACCCATGCCCCCCGTTGCGGCAGCGATGCCAGGGTTCTCCTTAAAGGGGTCTTGGGGGGAGGCATTGTCCATATGCCGAGAGGTTGTTATTGCTCTCCCCCTCCAGTGGCGGCGAATGGGGGGCGGGCTCTCTGCTTGAACATTTGTTCTCCAGAGCCAGCCCAATCCCCACACATGCTGGACAACCCTGAAGTCTCCCAGATCCCCGGCTGGGGGCTGGGAGGGATAAACGCCCAATGCCTGAGCCAAGGTCTCCCTACATCTGAATTTTAATGAAGTTGTGGCCAATTTTAATCCCATAGCACGTTGTCTTGTGTCATTATTCCGCTAGGGGGCTGCCTGGGGTTTGGGGGGCTCCACCTGTCCACGCAATGGTAATCTCCAGAAATCAAAGGGCAGGATGCCCCTGGAAGAAGCACAGGAGGAATATGTGAGCCCATTGGATGTTCCCAAATATGTCTGCTGCAGGATACTGCATCACAGCTGAGAGCGTCATAGGTCAAAAATGGTTGCAAGAATCTGCTCTTGAAGTTGGACGTTTGAATTTTCCTGGTCATCCATCTGCTTGTGGACTGCTCTCCCCAGGGAGGCTCGCCTGGTGCCTTTGACTAATTAAACATGGCCTTTTAAACCATTTGGGGTATTGTTTTTGTTTGTGATTATGCTATATTTTTTGTGGTTTTTATATTGTAAACCATCCTGCAATCTTTGGGTGAAGGGTGGCATAGAAAACAAACAAGCAAACAAACCATCCTTGGGGATTAATTTGCACAGAGAGCTTAACATGTTGATTCAGCCTCTTTACAGATGCATCTGTAGCCTCCCAAGGCTTTGTGCTGTCAACACACACCCTTTTATAAGGACAGATCTGATTAAAATCACATTTTTAAAACTAGTCATTAAATCAACTAGTGAACAGGGTGCCTGTACTTCTTGATCCCCGGTCCTACATGACATTAACTAGGTCTGTGTTTTAAATCTGCAAAGTTCAGTGTTTCCAAAATCACTGGAAGTTCCTAATACACTACTTGGAAATTATATCTCCTTTGGAAGAAAGCTGGGCAAGGATCATAAGACCTTTAAAAAAAAAAAAGATACTTTGTCCCTTTGGACTGAAACAGCTAATCATTAGCCACCTGTTTATAATGTTTACCCATTTAGGATATTACATTAACGCTTTTCTTTATGTGGTCTAGCCATTATTTCTCCCGGGTGGATAACAAAAGTTATCCACCACCCAAAGGCATATCATGAGAAGGCCAAAGGCATTGGCTGAGCTCAGGCACACATTTGTATCATTTGTTGAGCATCTGGAATTGCATATACTTCCCTCAAAGAATTTCCTCCTTGTCTGAAACATGGTATTCATCGCAATAAACTATGTACCCAGAAAGTCATAAATGGAATAAACAAAAAGGAACTTCTAAACACTACATTAGGAGGGTTTTATTTATCATTATTTTTTTAACAAAACAAACACAACAAAAATCCCATCGCTTTTCATTTTGAAGTTTCTCTTACTGGCTTTTTAATGTGGATATGTAAACAAGGTGTATGACTGTAGGGTAATGTTCTAGTCTGAAAGTATTTGAGCACTCGAGTGAAGCTATTTAAAGAATGGAGTATTCAATTCCTCAGGCCAGATGCTAGTATAAATATGTAACTATGCTCACATTGCGGAATAAAGGTATTTTTAGTTTCTGTATTTGAACAAACAAATTACTAGAGCCCATAGAGGGATAATATACTCACCCCACCCATCCCACACAATATGTGCTCCTCGTAGCACCATCGCAAGATTACATAGGATCCATTCATTTTTCCAGGATTGAAAACTGGATATCAATAGTATGAATAATGGTTGCTGGAGAATGAGAGTGGGAGATTGCTACTGCCTTCATTTCCAGTTTATACGGTCCCTATAGGTTTGCCACTGTGGGGGGAAAAGGATGTTAGGCGAGAGGGCGGATCCAGCAGTGCTTTTCATAGCTACTGAGCCCCTGGTAGGCTGGTGGGTTTGGCTTGGTGGGTTGAAACTTGCACAAGCCTTCTGCAACTTGCACATGCTCCAGACCTCCACACACACACACACAAAATTTCCCAGTGTTAATAACAACAGACATTGTCCTATATTTACTGCCCTGTTCAGTTTGACAAAAGCACTTCTGCAAAGTCTCACTCTTGCTAGAAAAATCCTAATGGTTACCGATTTCCCCATGAGATTTAAAAACATGTTTTTGTTTTAAATGTGTTAATCTGTACTTGGAGGGAAAGAACTAGAACATTCAAGTTTCGCCAGTTCTGCTGTTCTGTAATAAAGTGTGAAAAGATACTAAGGCAGTGAGTTATAAATGCTGGAGAAAATCAGCAGATGCATTGTCAAACTATCCCTCTGTTCCTTTCACCAGCATTAGTCAAAGTAAAAAAGAAGACACAGGAGAGGAAAGCGGTTCTCTCTCTCTCTCTCTCTCTCTCTCTCTCTCTCTCTCTCTCTGTGTGTGTGTGTATGTAATTTATTATAAAATCTATGTAATATGGAGCAGTACTACTAGCGTATCATCAATACCTCCCCTTTTTTTGCTAATAGGATTCACAAGCCTATAAAGGACAATGACCACACTCATGCCTCCTCTCTGAGCCGTAAGATATAACTTTGAATAAAGCTGTAAATATATCTCCTGATACTGGTAAAATTAAGAATGTCTCATCTCGTGGCATATTATGCCATCAAATCCCTCTCCTTGTATCTGTATGCACTTATAAATTCACAATTATAGGTCATGAGATAAATATACATATTAACCTAACATATGTGGAAATAGCATGGATGCTTTGTGTATTATGGTGCTGCCTAGAGATATTAAATTTATTCCAATGCAGGTTCCTGGAGTTCATTCATCAGATATTTCATACTCCTGTTCTGTTAATGATTCATTTGTCCCCAGCAATATTTATATTCTGAAGTGTGATGTCTCTAGCCAACAGCACAATGCTCTGCTGAATTACCTTTTTCTCTTCCACCCCCCTCCCCTCCGCCTTTCACAGCGCAACAAAGTTGAGCACAGACAAATTGAAGATGGCCTTTGGAACACTGTCAGAGTAATACCTGCTTACAAAGCATATCCAGACACATTACTCAAGCCACACTCCGGCTGTGCCCACAAAGTTACTAAACTGGTAATCGCAAAACAAGAGTGCGATATACATATTTAAAAGTTTAAGGTGGTGGTAGAAATGGTTAGGACACATTCTTTGGTAACTAGGCTCTTTCCCAATTTCACTTCCCCACAAATATTGATGCAAGAATTCCAGCAGTTATATGTCAAGAGCTGTGGAAGTATCTTCCTTCTTTTGGAGGTCCAATCTATGTGGTGTCTACTCAGAAGTAAACATGATTGTGCTCAGTCTTGCTAGGATTGCCATCTCAATGACCCCTCTATATTACCCACAAGTGAGAAAAGCATTTCTTTATCATGTTGCAAAGGCAACTTAGCTGTGCAAATTAAATTAGGGAGGAATTCATTTAGAATAGCAGATCTTAGTAAACAAAGTTTACGCAATCACAACTTGCCCAACCAGATCCTGCCAGCAAATCAGTTTTTCTTTTAAGTACACATTCTCATTGTTTAACTTCATATGATATAATATTGTACCAGTGATTTACTACACACTGGTCTTGCAAGGAAGTCCACTAATCCAGGTTTGGTTTAGCTTTCCTGTCAGCCTGTGCTCTTCATCTCAGTTCTTATTCATCCATTTTACTGTAGTCATTAATAATTATCCCTGTAACAAAGAACTCATTTAAATAAATATACAAGTCTTAAATAAATAAATACTTCCACAGCAAGAGCCCATAATATTCCACACTTACACCAGGAGTGGCGCTGTGGTCTAAACCACTAAGCCTAAGGCTTGCCAATCGGAAGGTCAGCGGTTTGAATCCCCGCGACAGGGTGAGCACCCTATTTTTATTATGAAACAGGGGTCTGCTAATGCATGTGGGTTGCAATTTCTCAAAGTCGTTTATGTTACATCTGTTAAGTTTGTAAGCGCAATTGTACAATACTGGTATTACAAGACTACTAGGCAATTTCACATACCTGTTTAATCAGGAATATTCAATCAACTTCAGTTTATGACGAGGATTACACCCTCTGTCCTACCAGTATACTTTAAGCAAAACCAGTTTTCTTACAGGTATTTCAACAGAGAAAAAAGTAGTTTCACATTTAAGGGCACGATCCAGACAAAGCTGTGTACTTTAAAATCTCACTGATTTCAGCAGGAGAAGGCTAACCAAATGCTCCAGCTGGCCCATTGAAACCAATGAGGCTTAAAGTGCTTAACATGGCCTTCTTTCTAGTCCAGCAACGAATATACATATACAGCCTAGAAACTACAAACTGAATTATAGGGGTAGAAAGGAAACAAACATTGGATATAATGAAGGTCCTGCATAAGTCAATAGCAATATATTGGAGCTTGACAGCTGCATCTAAATCAAGCTAGAAGGTAAAACAATATATTCAGGTGTGCACTTACATTCCTTGAAAAATCAGAGATGGTAAAGTTAAGTGCAGCAGGGCAGAGGGGTGTCCACTCCAATATTCCCAAACCATTCCCTGCATTTTCCATTTTTATTTTTAGTCCTTTTATTTGTGGTAAACTAACCAGATGCAGGTGGCGCTGTGGGTTAAACCACAGAGCCCAGGGCTTGCTGATCAGAAGGTTGGCGGTTCGAATCCCCGTGACGGGGTGAGCTCCCGTTGCTCGGCCCCAGCTCCTGCCCACCTAGCAGTTCGAAAGCACGTCAAAGTGCAAGTAGATAAATAGGTAGGGCCTACCGCTCCGGCGGGAAGGTAAACGGCATTTCCGTGTGCTGCTCTGGTTCGCCAGAAGCGGCTTTGTCATGCTGGAAGCTGTACGCCAGCTCCCTCGGTCAGTATCGCGAGATGAGCATCGCAACCCCAGAGTCGGACACGACTGGACCTAATGGTCAGGGGTCCCTTTACCTTTACCTAACTAGTTGCTCAGCAAGAAGTAAACTTGCTCCAACCTTCTTACATTTTTCAACCAATGAGTACAAAGATACTGTGATGACTGGTAAGAACTTGATGATGCTCTTTTAAGGAATTTTGGAGAGACCAGTTAATTACATAGTGATTTCCTCATCACTTCAATTTAAACATATTACACCATTTGTATTTATGCTGCACCATTTTGCATTGTTTATGATGCTCTTCCAGTCTGCCACCATCACAAAAGTGTTGGCTATGGGTCAGGGTCTGAGACTTTCAATGTATCTTAACATGTTTGGCTTTTACTCTGTTTTGCTGCAGGTTTTATACTTTTGTTCCCACTCCAGGCCTTTGGAATAGGTTAAGCTTTAAATCAAGATAAATGATAATGCAAACAAAATATTAGCACACCGAGAATTCGTATCTTGTGTAATTTACAGACAGGAACTGTTTGGAAGGATGTCAAAACAGGAGATTAAATACTGACTCTATCCATTTGATGAGCTCAGCTTGATGAGCAAAACATGGTAGGCTGAACTTTCTCCCTCAATGATTTTATATCACAAACTGAAAAGGGGCTTCAGACAAGACAATAAGTAGGCCATCTAGGGCCAGTCAAGGGCAAATTTTTCAGCAGGTTTAAATATACTACCACTGCCATGGGTGTTGAAACTCATGAAATATTGCATCCCTGGAGAAGCTAAAAATCAACAGTACTTGAATCATCCAAATTCTCACTAGGCAACTGAGTAGTCCAGGGGGATTCAAAGAGCACATGGCCAAACATAAACTACAGGCAAATCCTTTCAGTCACTTTGGTTTAAAGGTACAGTTGTGGCCCTGAAAAATCTGGGGGTGGGTAAAGTTAACTAACCTTCATAAGAAGACAGAAAATACTAATTGGTTGAAACGTATAGAGATAATAAAACCAAGTGTTAACTATGCTTCTCTGGAGTTTCACTATCATTGGGTCAAGGACTTGGTTCATGCTGTATTGTATATAGCCTAGTAGTGCTATCCAAGGTCCTTTAACTGAAGGCATCAAGGGATTGGAAGTGAGACCTTCTGCATGCAAGCATGTGTGCTCCTACTGAACTATGGCCTCCACAGATGTCCAAG
Organism: Lacerta agilis; assembly: GCF_009819535.1. Taxonomy (NCBI): domain Eukaryota; kingdom Metazoa; phylum Chordata; class Lepidosauria; order Squamata; family Lacertidae; genus Lacerta; species Lacerta agilis. The sequence continues at coordinate 23,795,082 of NC_046316.1, read as the reverse complement.
TTGTCCTACTATCATTTTGTGATTTCAGGGCTAATCTACAAGGTCCAGACTTATCTGCTACAAACACATTTATTGAATGATAGCATTAATTTGATGCCATAGAATTCTGACTGTTACACTGAACGGAATGAAGAGATGAGGAATAAGCAAAAAAATGTTAAGCGGCAGGAAGTAAAATAGCCTGCGAAAAATGGAGACAAAAACTGAAGCAGAAAGGTGGGGGGGGGGGAGAGAGAAAGGAGAGTCAGTTGACCAGATGCCTAGCACATGTCTATTATGTTACTGTGTACAGACATCTCCCCATAACACTTAAGTGTTGCAACAGTTACACACACACACACACACACACACACACACACACAAATATCTGGTGACATTTCAGGTACCCCACACCTGTTTAATCCTAGCCACTGACTGCCAACCCAAAGATGAAACATTTACAACTCCTATATGCAGGCTCAGACTTTGACAAGTAGAAGACAGGAGCATAAACAAGCCTATGAGCTCCACAAATAGTGGAGCAGCTAACAAGAAGCCTTTTTATGTACATTTCGTGTTCAGCGTGATACATGGATGGTACAATCAATTAAACAGGCACCTGCAGTTTAAAGAGAAGGTGGTCTCTGAGGTATTTATAGCCCAAACAAATTCTGAACGTGGGAATATCAACAAGAGCAGCATTGCTGAAACAGGCACCTAGTCCAGCATCCTGTTCTCACAGTGGCCAGATTCCTATGGGAAGCCCAAAAGCAAGACCCAAGTGCCAACAGCATTCTCCCCACTTGTGGAAGAAACATATCTATAGCATACAATGTGAAGCAATATTTTAAAAACAAACACACTACATTAGTCCAAAAGAGACCAAAAAAACCCCCAGTAAATTGAAACCGGTGACTCCTATCCATATTATTACAGCAGCTCTATTTGTATACGTCCTTTACAAAAGAGTTGGTGAAAAGACATCACAGATCTACCAAGACTCGATGAGGGTTTTGATAAGAGTAACAAAATCTAAAGAAAGTACCGGTAAAATACATTGGGGTGGGGGAGCTAAATGGGAGGAGAAAAACAAGTTGTTTTAAAATGGATGACTTACCAGTGAATCACCCAAAGAAAGAACCAAACTCCATGGGAGACATTCAGCTGAGCAGAAAATCAATGTGTTGAGTTAAACCACAAGATTTAGATTGAAAAAGGAATGTGATAAAGGAGAAATGAAAGAATCATTGTAAGTCCTAAAGACAACAACAAGGAGGACAAATGTTGATGCCTACGGCACCGAATCAGAGACTAGTGCACGCACATTTAAAAAAAACAACTTGACAAATCGGTACATGAAACTGTTAAAACCACATAGAGAATTTGGGGGGTTGCTTGGGCTAGGCCCAAGGCACAAATGCTCTCTCAGCATTGGGTCAGACAGACACTATCTGGCAGCCTAGGCTTACTGAGTGGTGGTATATTGATGGGGGGGGGTGCTGTCCCCAAGAAGGCTTGCTGGGCACCTATCTTGATGTCATTTTGGCACCAGGTGAGGGCCTATTTAGAAATTTATTAGGCTTTTTAATTCCCTACTTGTTGGGTTCTGTTGCTTTATATTTGTTTTATTTCTGCCAGCTGCTTTCATGCAGCTCTTTTTATACAGCACCATGTTTATTAGTGAAGTCTAGAAGTGGGACATTTGTGCATTGTTTTCTCAGAAAAGGTGAAAAGACGGAACTGTTGACAATACTCATAATAGACATGTTTAAATCAATGGACTTAAGATACAATGTATGAACTGAGTAGCATGCATGATATGACAATAAATTTTTAAAAACTGAAGTACATTCATAAATAATCTACTTTACAAGTCTGCCGAGGGGGGGGGGAGGACCCATAACTGCCACTATGAGCTCACTGGAGGAAGGGTGGAATAAAAAATGCAGTAAACAAACATACTTATGCAAACATGGCTTTCTGAGAACATTAAAAAGCAATTAAAGAAGCCAGTTTCAATTTGCAAAACTAAGGGCAGTCAGCTCATTAAACTATGGAAATAGTTAACTATTAGTTCAATTTAACAGCTCCGCTTTAAACCAATCAAACAATTACAACAAACAATTACAGCGATTAAAACAAACAAGCATATACAATATCTCAGCAGAGGGACAAAACACCCAATGAGTTTTGTGGTACCTTAAAAACTAACAAGTGTGGCATGGACGGGTTCAGATGCTGGGGGCAATAACCTATAAAAGTAGAGTCAAGAATTTGAAAGTTCAATGCCCAACAAATGGGTTAGCCTTCCTCAAGGACAGAGCCTAAGGTTCTAGTATTGATAGAGTGATGATTGTCAGGGCATTTAATAAACACAGTAGCTTCTCACAGTTAACTAAGCCATTGCCTGCAAAATCAACTTAAAACTTGTTACTGAGAGCAAGAGAACAATGCCATCAACAGTAAAACCCAGGTGAGACTGCCAATGACTGTCCAATTCAAAAACCCAGTTTTTAAATCTGCAGCTAAGGAAACAACCCATCAGTCTACTCATTAAAGTTATTAGGAATCTATTTTACATAATGGGTGAAGGTTTTTTTTTTTGCAATTCTAGCTGTCTTATCACTCTGAAGAGAGGTCAATAATAGAAAGAGAAAGTTATAAAACATGGTCAGAGCAGGGTCTAACAATTCCACTTCACAGAGCTTAGGCAGGTGTTAACCTGCTTCCACACACATTTCGGTGTCAGGTACCTGTGGCATGACAGGAATCATTTAAGCCAATGTTCATTCAATATATGAATATATGAATATATGAGAAACTAACGTCTAATGAGTTGCTGTGCAACGTCCAAGGCACAGCCACACAGCAGTTGCTATGATAGCCCTGGATACAATGACAACCTCTATAAATTTACATACTGGGTTAGTTTACAGCTGGTAGCTGAATCCTACTTTAGTGATTGGATCAGCCTTGTTCTGCCTGTGCCCCTCAATTTCCTAACCAAGGCAACCCATAGTTTGCCATAACATTAAAACCAGCAAACTATGGTTTGAGCTTGCTCTCCAAATGAGAACTGGGATCCCACTTCCAATTGTGACGTTGGAGCGCAAGCACAATCCACACTTTGCTGAGTCAGATGCCATGATGTCCAAACCAACATACAGAATATGCTCACATGCTGAAAACTGGTTTTCTATCTCTTTTACATATACGGATGGAGCAATCATCACGGGATAAAAACAAAGTACAAAACCCAGTTTGTGACACCAGTGTGGGGTGTACCTCAAAGGGGGGCAGGAAGAAGGAATGTGCATTTTCCACAGGAGGATTCACACCATTTTAAAGCTGAAACACCAGAGAAACTGTGGTGCAGACATATCCTCAACTTTTGAACCAGAGATATCATGGACTTTAGTCTGAACCCACATAGGTAACAATTTTCAATCATTCAAATGAAAACCAAACAAATATGTGAGTTCAAGCTGGTGTCATGCCGAAATCAGCCATCAAATTTCTAGAAAGCTTTCCTCCTCTACGGAAGGGGCTTTGATTTTTCTGTCTCTTTCTCATGGTGGATCTAAGGCTGGGCTTCTCTTGCTCTTGCGAGATGGCAGAGGGCTTCCAGCAGATGTTTCTCCAGCCTTCCCAATTGCCCGTAATTCCTGGTCTTAAAAAGCCCCAATGGGAGAAGTTGCCCTGCAACGTCTTCCCCTCAACCTTTATTTGGGGGAGACGAGACCGGTACAGTCAACGACTTTCTTTTTAAGCGAAGTACAGTACAAATCGCTGGAGAAGTACAGGCCACTGCAGAGATTTGCAGAATGAAAGAAAAAGTCATTTACAAAAACACCCCTTGGCCACCTTGAAAGTAAGCTACACCCCATCCCTGTGAATTTCTCCAAAATGTTCTTTCCCCCCAGCATAGTGTTCAAATGCAATTTATCTTCTCGTAAACCCATGGAGAATATTCAAAAGTGGGGGGGGGGGGGGAGAGAGAGAGACACCACAAGACAAATATTTGGCACAGCACGAGTTCAAACGGCTCAAAGGGGGGTTAAACTGGCCATACTACAGCACCCCAATAAATTGAGGCTTTGAGAGCTAAATTAGGTAATTCCCCTACACCTCTTCCTTCCATCTCAGTTCTGACTCCTCTGCCTTATTTCTTTTTCTAAAGGCACGTTTGGCGATGAAGCCATTCATAACTGCCTATCCACAGACAGTTTGTGGTGGTGTAATTGACAGTGAGCCCACTGCAAAAAAATAATAAAAATGAAAATGCTGTTTTAATAACCTTATCCTAAAACACATTTTGTTGTATGCCTCAAAGGGTTTCAATAAAAAAACCCAACCTGCAGAGACATATTTTCTTGGCTTAAACACCAATCCAGAGGATATAAATGTAGTCCAACTATAATGACATATTTATAGGCCTATAAAGCTTACACTACAGCTTTCATACTTCACTTAAAGGAACTCTGTAAGAAGCAGTGTTATATAAAATAATTTGATTTTCCCCCTTTGCAGACGGCAGACCAAGCAATGAAGATACATATGTATTTTTCAAAAAATCAACTTCCCCATCTTTAATAGACACGTTTGCACTGCATAGTTGCGAAAAAATCTGGAAAATGAATAACCCATCAGTCAGCTATTTTCTTCTGCTTTACCAAATATGGATATGCAAGTTCATTTGCTTTTTTAAAAAAAAAAAATCCTTTCAATGATTTTGAAGACAAAAACAAAGCAAAACAAAAACCCACACAACTAGAGGCCCTACAAGTGAGTGATTTAATCAGACCAATTCTTCTGGAAAAACAGGTTCCCATGCTCATTATGAATAATACATTCCACAACCAAATCTATTTTTATCTGCACAGTATTGTTGCTTTTCTGTTATTTTGATAAACAAATGGAAAAAAATAGTTTTATTTATGCACACCAATCCACAACGCCCTTACTACAAAGTTGCACCTTGGATGAGATTTCTCTGAAGTAAAGGAAGAGAGGGGGACAGGGGCTAGGCCAGACCTTTTATCTCACAGGTAGCCAATGTGCTGTCCTCCTGATAAAACTGTCATTATGCGTGATCATTGGACACACTGGCTAAGGCTGGATAGAAGTAGTAGTCCAACCCAAACGACACAGAGAGCACAGCAGCCGTTTTGGGGGCCACAATCTCGCACGGGTCACGTGGAATCACAGCTCCACAAGATGGCATCCTGGTTTTTCACCTCAAAATGTTAGACGGTATGCAATATTGGGGGGAGACACACCACATTGGCTACCCCTGCTTTAGTTTATTTTTGTGTTAAATAAAGAGAAGCTAGCCCAAGTTGCTGCCTCCCCATGCCTTCAGCTTGTCTCCCAATAACCCACAACAACAGAATCTGGTGTCTTTCATTGTCCCCAATTCCCTGACACCTTGCCTTTATCTCCTGATTCTCATCCCTTTCTTCTTTAGGCCTCCAGCACTAGCAGAACCAATTTATTCCTCAAGGGCACTGCAGGGGAAGCCGCAACTATTATTTAGAATGAAGCACAAGAGGCAGGGGGCGCCACTGAAACTTGAGACCCCCAAGGTCCACCACTGCATGCAACATCTATCATGCTTCTGAAGAAAAGTTATACGGTACTCAGATGAATTTATACTGATTGCATAGCAGCCACACAATTCTCAGAATGTTGGAGGTGGCATCAGTTTGCGTGAAGTCTCAACAAACATCAAGACTCTCTGCAGCTACGGAGCTGTGATTCTATACGCATTTACGGTGCAATGACTACCCCCAAGTAAACCCCATGGAACTCAATGGGCTTACTCCCAGTTCAATGTGTATAGGACGGCCGCCATATTTGGAAGCACCTACCACAAGGACTTAGAACCTGCTTCTAAGTAAGCGTGCCAGAACACACAGTATTGCACTGCTTCCCAGCTTTAACAGATGCAGTTGGGAGCTCTCAATCCCAGCCACCGGGAACGATCCAGAAAAAGATAAGCACCCTTAAGCCTAACTGAGAATTAAAATAGGACATAACGGCACAGTTAACATGTGCTAATACCAGAAGGGCTTAAGGTGCACCCAGCTCAGGGCTGCGCGCACTCTATTAACATTAAATTTCCTGGCAGCAAAGATTCTGCACCAAGAACATCTGGATTCTGTGCCCTCTATAAATTACGTGAATTTGGCTAAATTACATTATTTTGCATAATTTATTATGGCTTTTTGCTAGTCATAGGGGAGCATAAGGAGCTATGAAAAAAGCTAAAACTCTGCTATCTCTCGTTCAAAATATTATTGTCACCCCTCTTGTTAAGATTTGAGCAAGCACTGACTGCATAGTTTTAAAGGTATGTTCATAAGGACTAGAAACTTTTTTAAAAAGAAAAGATGATGTTCTCAAGAAACTGAATTCTGCACCCAATATCACCACATTCCACGCTTTCTCCATCCTCCTGCAGAATCACAACAGAAACACAGCGATGGCATAACAACCATGTATCTGGGAGCAGTAGGTAGCATCATATGTGCTGATTTCATGTGCAAAAAGATTTGTAAAATGGCAGAAGGGATGCAATATTCATTCTCTCAAAAGGGAAAGCACTATCTATTTGAATGTTAACAGCCATGAAGAGTAAGACTTATCCTGAAATGGGAAAAGTCTAATGGAATTTAATTGGGATGAAAAAGTAAGTTTCAACAGAGATTTAAAGAGGGCTGAGAGGGACCAAAACTACTTTACATTTCTTGCCCGTCTTCTGGTTACTCTGTGAACTGTTTGATTTACTCTCACATCCTCAGTTTACTGGTCTCAAGGTATTTTAAAAAATTCACACCAGACTTCATCTTAGGGATGGGCCAATCTGTTTCTAGCCCATGTCACTTTTGCAAATGTTCATTCATAAATCTGCTCAACAAATGGCATTTTAAACAAAATTGCACAGACATTCACATTGAAATGAGAATTCAAACACATATTTCTGAATGCATCGTCTCACAAAATACAACATTTATAAATTTATTTTATATTTTAAAAATATGCATTTTAAACACAAGTTGATGCATTTCTCTCTTTCTGAGCCGAGAACTGCATCACAAAGAATGAAATCCAAGGGATGACTATGTTCTAATCTGCACATTAGAACAAGAAATGAAGATCACGTCGGCTTGCAATGGAGTTTCCAAAGAACAGCCTCCTCAAATGCCATTGATGCAACAGTGCATGTACAGATTCTAAGCAGAGCACACTGGTGGCCTAATGACAAATTGCAAGACCCTACACAGACTGTACCTGGTCTAAATACCACTAAAGGAATGTATAATTTATATATATAGATATATATAGATATATAACTTCCCGTCAACAACTCTACATCTATTTATACCCAGTAACAACTTAACCTTGTATTCAATACACGCCGAAGGCAATTGTCTCACCGGGATGGCAAGGCATGCGTTTTCACTTTTAATTTTTTATCTCCTATTTATGGCTTACCCTTGGAGCTATTTAAACATCACCTTTTCAAAAACAAAAACAACTGGGCAGGTACTGCTTCTTGGAACTCAACTGTGGAATCAATACACTTCCCCTTCTGTAATGTGCAGGAGAGGAGGGGGGGGTGATGAAATCTATGACGCGCATCCAAAGAACTGCACAAGTAGGTCAAGAGACACTGTGTTGGTGTGGTTCTGGGTACCACAACACACTGAAGGGGGCTTCTGCTGTAGGAATGGCAGGCATCAATGATACAGCAGCTGAAACTGCTGGAACTGAGGAGATTTTCAGCAACAACGGGTTCATTAGGGATGGTGTACAAGATGGAGAAGGGGACGACAGAGGATGAGATGGTTGGACAGTGTTCTTGAAGCTACTAACATGAGTTTGGCCAAACTGCGAGAGGCAGTGAAGGATAGGCGTGCCTGGCGTACTCTGGTCCATGGGGTCACGAAGAGTCGGACACGACTGAACGACTGAACAACAACAAGATGGAATAACTATTTATTATGCCTCGTGTTAATCAGTGGGAAGGAACCCGGGCCACACAAAAACACCTTGGTTCAGCTTTTTCTACAGATGGTTTTTGCCATGTTAGATCCCAGAGCAAAAGAGAGACAGATAGTTCTACGGGATCCATCATTCCTTGAAATCAAAGTTTGTGACCGTCAAGTTACATGGGATCTAGGGCCAGCCCTAATATTAGGCAGAGCAAGGTGGCCACCTCAGGTGGCTGGAACGTGTGGGGCGGGTAGCGGTGACATCCTCCTGATCCTCCAAAGCAATTTGGCCATTCCTGTGCCTTGGAGGACAGAGCTGCATGTGTCCTGCAGCCTGTTTCCCTCGAGGGTGGTGAAGGATGACGTCCTGTCACCAGTGTTGAAGTAGCCATTAACTTCAGTCTAGTCGAGTTCCGTGCACGGAATGGGACGCCTCGGGTGGTAAGACGTCTTACACCGGCTCTGACAAGATGACATCGAAGGAGCTACTTTAGGCATGCCTAGTAGGGTTATTTTAAGACTCCCCACCTCCCATCTTTGCCCTGCTGACCCCTCGAGCAATATTACAAACTGATGTCAGAAGCTCCTTATATAGCAGCATGATGTATAATACTGCATGTGCAGAGGGGGGTGAGGTTTATTTGAGGTACACAATCACAAAGAGACCTTGTGGTAGTGGAGATGGTTGCAAGATTCTTTAGATCCCAGCCTCATGCCTCTTTATCCAACAGACAAGCGCAACCGACAAGTTGTCCAACCAAGAGTCAACAGCACCCATCGCATAGGAGCTGAACTGTGTACTTACCAAGGTCAGCCTTTTCCTTCAAAATGTCTCTGAAGTTGAGGCCGCTGTTGTGTGTGGTTTGCCTGAACCTGCTCAGTGCTTCCTTCTGCCCATTCTTTCCCAGTTCCGTAGGTCTAATGGCTTCACCCCGGAGTCCACGTTTCCACTTGGAGAAATCTGCCTGGGCCCATTTGGCCAAGTCTTCGAGCTTCACCGTGACCTTCTCTGAAGCAGCAACAACTTCATCCTGCAAGAGACAACCAAGAGAGGGTCACATTTGGCTCCGCAATACACGACAAAGGTTATTGCTCTGAGTCTGTGACGTCCGCTTACAGCTGTTTTGATAAAGCTTTTGCCAGGTTCATTTTCACCACCACTGAAACAGATCATCCTAACCAAGAGGAGATCGGTAAATTTGTGGGTGCATGCTTTTGTGTGAAATAACTTTTCCTGTACCTCTTCCTCTTTCACTTTCTCAGACACACTCATGCACAACACCCACACGGTGCTCAGAATAGCATTCACATACCAACAACAATTTAGTAGGGTGGCCACCAGTGCAATACCAAAAAGAGGCAATGCGCCACAACAAAGAAAGGGCAAAAGGAGGGTGCAGATTTTAATAAAACCTGTGTATTCTACTTTCTATGTAGAGGTGCAAATTTGGAAACAATAGCTATCATTAAAATGGAAATACAATGCATCTCACCACACTGGGGGTAACTGACCAGGTGACCTGCTCGACAGATGCTCATTCTTGATGGGAAACCTCAAGGCCTCTGGCTCTCCCTTCCTGCAATTATTCTATCTGCAAACCAGACTTGGACCAGATAGCCCTTGGAGCAGAAGATTCCTTCAAATAGAGGGCTGGCCTCCAAGGGTCCTTCTCATGTAGTAAAGTCCTCTGCAAAGCAGGGCACAAGGCCACTCTACCAGAAGTGGCTCGCTGGGTGGGGTGGAGCTGCTACTCTAGTTTCCTGTTAGGTGGGTCACTGTTGCTCACCAGGATGGAGGGAGCGAAGGAGGTGGTGGGGAGGTTGACATCTGCTTGTGCCCCCTACACAACACACAAGCTAGAAGTTTATAAACACCATTTCTGTCTACTCCTTCCACCCAACACCACACAAACTCATCTGTCCCTAGGTTAATATGCTGACACTTTTGCTTTAAAGTTTTGAGTGGTTGGAATGCTCATAAACATTCTGTGACATCTTGGCATCTAAGCCCATGGCTACAAAGGTCTTAATTCAATATATTGAAGCAAGAGCTCTTACAGCCAATTGCTACAGAGATTTTTTCAAAGATTGCAGCATTTTACTTTGGTTATTTCTTCCTTTGCCAAGTCGATTTGATTGGGGAGGGAGTAAATTGGCAAAAGCACTATTCTACAAATCTGTTTGTTTTCTGCTTTAATCTGATCCCACATTCAAATACGTCTATAGTAAATGCCTTAAAAGATTAAGCTGGCTTTTCATCATCAATAGATATATCAACATCACATCTGTGGATATTTTCATTTTTAGTGGATCTGTTATTTAAGCCAAGTTTTTACATGATAAAAATATATATACACTGGTACCTCTAGTTACGAACTTAATTCGTTCCGGAGGTCCGTTCTTAACCTGAAACTGTTCTTAACTAGAGGCGTGCTTTCGCTAATGGGGCCTCTTGCTGCCACTGCGCCGCTGCCACACGATTTCTGTTCTCATCCTGGGGCAAAGTTATCAGCTCGAGGTAACTCTTCCAGGTTAGCGGAGTTTGTAACCTGAGGCGTTTGCAACTCGAGGTACCACTGTATATCCATGAATATCAGGCAGAGCCGGCCCAACCATGAGTCTGCTTCAGGCGCCAGGCAGCATGCCCATAGGTGCCCCACCAACCCCTTCTTTGCCTCTGCCATTTGGTGGAGAAGCATTGCTGCCATCGGTGCCAATTTTAGGAAGGATGGCGAGATCTTGCAGAGCACTCAAGATGCTCACCCAAAATCGGCATACCCTTGCTCAAATTTGGCACCGGTGGTGGTGCTGCTTCTCTGTCAGCAGCAGATGGGCCAGGGCATGTGGCAGTGACCAAAGCGGGTATATGGTGCCAGGAGCAGCAGGGCAAAACAGCACTTCCTGATTCACCTCAAGCGGCAAAATGGGACGCGCCTCCCCTAATATCTAGAAAGAAATTTGAAATCAGGAGATAGATAGATATTCTGGGCACTGCCTTAAGCGCACTTTTCGAAAATGCAATTAACCTGCAAAGGTTTTTAAGAAAAAATCATAGCCAGATGACTAATGGTTCTAGCTAGTCCTCACATAAATGATCTTAAGTAAATATGGGATTCCTGGAACTCTGACTCACTAGAAAATTCCTCTGTTTATGGTACAGTTTCCCTGGCTTATATACAAATATTGAATTTAAGTCTTATCCTAAAAATTAAATGAAACTGTGATGTAATCCCAAAAGAAATACTACAGAAATTCTACAAGTTTCCTACCAAAAGAAACTGGCACATTCTCAGGTTTCCTGCACATGTTTTCGAGATCAGAAACTAACAATACTCCCCCTGCCCGCATCCCTCCTGCCTTTAAACATATATTTTATAGAAAAGCTGCTTAAATTTAGTTGAGCCTGCAGAGAATACACATGAAATAAGTACCTCTCTCTCTTTTAAAAATTATCATAACAGATCGTGTTACAACATAGAAAACATGAAATAAGCGCTTCGAGCTGTAACCTTCCAGGAAAAATACCAGCTCGTTTCACCCATGATGAATAAGCAAAACTGTGTTTTACAGAACTCACAAAGGTAGTAAAGGAGCAAAATGCTATAGCAGCAAAACCAACATTCCATGATTTAAGTCGGACACTTGAAACAATCAGGATGCAGCAACTCAGGGAGTGCTGAGGAGTCAGTGATTTTTATGCAGTAACTCTAGAATAAATGAACTGGGGATTTGTAACTTCAAATCAACCTGCCTTGCATTCATTATTGAACTAATGTACATGAAGTGCTTTGAACTCCCAAACAGGCGGAATAATGCAGATTATTATTATTATTATTATTATTATTATTATTATTATTATTATGATTATATCCTATGTGTTTTGTTGCAACTTCGAAATTCCACCTCATATTTTTATCTTGCCCTTTCCCCCAGGAACTCTTCTGGTAGCAGCCGTGGGGTTATCCCCATATTATCCTCACTACAGACTTGTAAAGAAGGTTCACAATCATTACAGGCCAGTCCATTTAGGGCAAATGGGGCATTGCCCCACCACCATCTGTCTGCCATCTTGCTTACATCCAGTCAGGGAGTGGCTGTGACTGTCATAGCTCCTGGGCCTTACCTGCTGCTTGGACTCCCTGTCAACTGCCCTACCAGTTGCGAAGGGGACCAGCCAACACTATTCACAGCTAAAATATGGGACTGGCCCAACGATAAACAATATGGGTCATCACTGAATGGGGATTTGACTCTGGGCCTCTGCAGCCAAACTCAAAAATGTTCTGTCCACCACCCCTGGGATGGACTACATGTGGCGCTCCAGATATGGCTTGATTCCACTCCCATCAGCCCCAGCCAGCATGGCCAATGGTCAGGGATGATACAAGCTGTAGTTCGGTAATATCTGGAGGGTACCATGTTAAGCACCCTGCACTGCATCATACCCTCCAACGTCCTATTCTATCTGACTGGGATGTCACTCTGAATGCCACACTGCCGCAGCTTCCAACATATATAAAAACATAATATTGATCATTTAAAAACTTCCCTATACAGGGCTGCCTTCAGACGTCTTCTAAAGGTTGTACAGTTACTTATCTCCTTGGCTCAGGGGTTGCATACCTCCAACATTTCTCCGATGAAAATAGGGACGTCCCAAGGAAAAGCAGGACATTCCAGGATCAAATCAGAAACCAGGACGGCTTTTGTAAATCCGGGACTCTCCCTGGGAAGTAGGGACACTTGGAGGGTCTGTTACACTATACTGCACTATGCTGTATAATGCTTTGTATACAGCAGAGCTGCAGCCGACAGTGGGGTAACGTAGAGGCACTCAGCTGACCTTCCAGCAGGTGAGTCACCACTGCCAACCACGAGGGGCAGGATGGTGGTGAGATCAGCACGGTGCAAAGGTAACGTCCAATCCAGTCCAGCGCTCCTGCTAATGCGTTTGCACCATGCCGCCCTCCCCAGCACCTCGCCTTTCCCCCACCAGGTCAGTTAAGCACCTCTGCCCCACCACACCATCTGCCACATGCATGGTCACTCATGCATGTGCAAACCCTAGCTTCCTCCCTGTGTCAGCCCCATTGGAAAACAATGCTTTCGAGGCTACAAACGTTCTACCTCCAGTGTCATATCTCTGGTGGCCCATCCAGCCATGCAAATCATCACCTGATGTTACATCAGCAAGTGATGAAGATACATGACTGTGAATCAGCCCTCAGACAAGGCAAAAAGGAGACACGGTTGTTATTACAAAAAGATAAAGGCATTAACTGGCTCCCATCTGTTTTAACACATGCATTCCTCTGGTAATAAGATATCGCTTAACGGCCAACCAAATGAAGAAAACCTGGGGGAGGGCTATTATGAGAAGTTACCCCCAGTTCTTTTGCTTTTGGGTAGGGAAAGCAGATTTAAAAAACAACAACACAAAAACCCCTCCCCCATTTTGTGACTCAAAATGTTTGAACAAGGAGTCATCTCCTGCTAGATATCGATCAAATATTTGGTCAAAAATAAAAGGCAAGATTGTGGGCATGGGTTGCAGTAGAAGTACATTTTCTAGGATCTTCAACTAAACCTTGGAAACAGTGCCTTAACGTTCTGTCTGTATTAAATGTCAGAAATCTTGTCAACACTGCAAAGTATGTTGCAATGGGTACCTACAGAGCTGGTAGAGCATAGTATCTAAAAGCACAATGTGTGAGCCGGCATGTCCATTCCTTGATAATATCTCACCTCAGACACTGACTGACTTGCTAAGCAGCCTCAGTCCAGCCACTATGATCTCAGACTCAACCCCCTTCTGCCTAACATTATGGGGATAACAATACTGGCCCTACTTCAAATGGGTGTTGTAAGAATTGTACAAGATCAGGTTGGGGGGCCTGTGACCCCATGTTGCTGGACTACAATTCCCATCATCTCTGACCTGTGGTCACCCTGGTTGGGAATAGTGGTGAGAGCGTAAGTCCAACGACGTCATTATTATTAGTATTGTTGTTATTTATATACCACCATTCATCCGAAGATCTCAGGGCAGTTCAAAATATAGGTTCCCCGCTCTTGCTTTAGATAGTGTGTGTAAAGTGCTTTTACTACTTTTTTAAAAAAGCACTAAAAATGCTAATTATTAACTAACTTGTTTGTGGTAATTAGAATCTACATCTTGCTCTCTCTTCTTTTGTCGTTGTTCTCATAAATTACTGCTATAAATTACCATTATTTGATCAATATTTAACCATGTCAACTGATCAAACATTGTCTGAAAAGATAGCCAGTGCTGCTACCTACAGTCCCTGCCCACCCCCGAAAGAACCATCATCTGTTGCATACATTAATGTCCTATATATGCTCATTCTGCAATGTATGAAGCAAATTTAATGGGCCAAGTGGCCACACACACACACACACACACAGCATTTTAAGAGCCCTCTGCATAAGATCATCTGTCTGTGCACAATTGAGCCTTAAGTATCAGCTTTTTGAAAATGCTCAGCAATGCAAAGGTTATGATAAGCAGCTATTTTTCATAAAACCCAGAGATCCAGATCAAATGTGGCCTTGGTTAAAGTGCTCTTTTCCAAAGTAGCTGTTATGACCAAATTATTATTGCTTCCATTACCAGTTTGTTCACATCCTTTCCAAGAATTGCTATGACTAACTTTTGGTTGGCATTCAAAGCAAGCAAAGCAAACAATTTAATAACCAAAAGACAAGTACAATCATTACTACATCATCAATGAATAATCCTGTTATTGAGAATACAACCTTTATACTCATAGACTCTGAGACACACAAAGTACACACAGAGACTATAAACTCTGTACTGCCGTGAAAATAACTATTTCCCTTCTCCTACCAGCTCAACACACACTCCCTGCCAAATTTATTTCGTAATACATTCATGGTTTAGTTGAGAAATCTAATAAAAAGGGGAACCCTTGAAAAATCAGAAGCTACATAAAAGTACAGAGCCATTCGCACCACACATTTAAAGCAATACTAGTACCTCACTTCAACAGGCACTGCTTCCCCCAAAGAACCCTGGGAACTGTAGTTTGTCATGGATGCTGGGAGTTGCTGAAAGGTAAAGGTAAAGGACCCCTGACAGTTAAGTGCACTCGCAGACGACTCTGGGGTTGCGGAGCTCATCTCACTTTACAGGCCGAGGGAGCTGGCGTTTTGTCCGCAGACAGTTTTTCCGGGTCATGTGGCCAGCATGACTAAACCGCTTCTGGCAAAACCAGAGCAACGCATGGAAATGCCTTTTACCTTTCTGCCGGAGCAGTACCTATTTACCGGTATCTACTTGCACTTTTGGGTGTGCTTTCGAACTGCTAGGTTGGCAGGAGCTGGGACCGAGCAACGAGAGCTCATCCTGTTGCAGGGATTCGAACTGCCGTCCTTCTGACCAGCAAGCCCAAGAGGCTCAGTGGTTTAGACCACAGCGCCACCCACGTAACCCAAGTTGCTAGGGAGTTGCTATGAGACCCCTATTTGCCTCACAGAGCTACATTTCCAGAATTACTGGAAAGGCTAGAAACTTGCCATTAAAAAAAGATGGAATTTATGATGATTCTACAAAATGAAAGCCAGAGTCCTCAATTAACCCAACTGCCCTTGTTTGAAGGACAGGTGATGTTGCTCGGGGAGAACTGTGGAATATGGAGTCCTGTGCACAGCTTTCAAATATCATGCTGTTTGTTTATTTAATTCTTTCGACCCTCCATCATGTATCTGAGGGCTGAAGGTGTGTCACAACTTTTTAAAACAACAACAACAACCTAAATTAATATGTCAAAATGTGCAACCCATCTTCTGAATTAAAATATAGATAGATTTGCCATTCTCAACCTCATTTTATGATAAATTATTTTATATAAATCTTCGGGAGGCTTTGCCCAGGTGAAAAAAAAAAGATTGCAACATTTGTCTCTGTGTGCTAATCTATCTGAATCTAGAAGTCCCTGTTGCAACACTGTGCAACAATGAGGTCTGCTGAAATGTGACTTGTCAAATGGGCTCATCAATCAATAAGTGAAGGTTGACTTTGTTAGAAGAATGGTAGTGCATTTTTATTTGCCAGGAAGTTAATTTTAGAATCCCCATCATTTTTATTTATTTTTTTAAGCATGATCTACACACTAGGAGCCATGAGACCAGTGTGCGTGTGTGTTTTCTATTTAGAAAGCTGTAGTTTTAAGAACAGTGGTAACAAAATCTAGGGTTTTCAAATTCACCTTCAAATTCATCCTTCTGGAATTTCACATTTCACATTTCTTTTAATTATTAATCCAAAATCAAGCCCTACACGTCAGAATATGGCAAAGCAAACACTATGAGTGTAGAATGTGTATGATTTGTGGTCAGCCACACTGCATCAGCATTCTGGTGTGATTTGTGCACATCCCCAGGGATTATACAGAGGGCTAGATCCAGCGCAGCCCTCCCACAAATACGCCTTTCCATTCATGGAAGGGCCCTTCCTGTCCACAGAGGGGGCTTTGATCGAATGGAAGTTCCCACTCACCGAAGGGCTGGGAGGCAATGCCTGCCTATTTCCTCTTTCCCTACAACTTCCTGTGCCACCTCCTTCAACATTCCAGAAACAGACCCTTGAAGTGCCCCTATTTTCCAGGTCCAGTCCCAGATTTACAGAAGCCGTCCCAGTTTCTGATTTGATCCCGGAATGTCCTTAGGACATCCCTATTTTCATTGGAGGAATGTTGGAGAGTATGGGGTTATGCAATCCCTGAGCCAAGAGGATAAGAAACTATACAACCTTTAGAAGACAGCCCTCTATAGGGAAGGTGTTTTTTAAAAAAACAAAAACAAAAAGTTTAATGTTTTATTATGTTTTTATATATGCTGGAAGCCATCCAGAGTGGCTGGGGCAATCCAGACGGATGGGTGGGGTATAAATAACAAAATAACAAAATAACAAAACAACAAACAACTAATAATAATAATAATAATAATAATAATAATAAATAGGATGTTCCTACTTTCATTGGAGCAATGTTGGAGGGTATGCAGAAAATCACCCACCCTCTAAAGCAGTGGTTCCCAATTAGGGGTCCGGGGACCTTTGAGGGTTCGTGGAACGCACCCATGGGGTCCGCAGCCTCATCCCTTGCCTCCCCAACTAATTTTTTGTCAATTTTGCATAGTAATATCACAAATTTTATGGGGTGTTTTTTTTTTAGTATATCTCAAATCCTTTGCTTTTTAGGGGCTACCCGACATTTTGTTCAAAAAATTGCTTTGCTGAGGTAGCTACCTTAGAGTTATCAAAATTTTCAAAAGTAGGGGTCCTTGGCTTGGCTTTTGAAAAATAGGGGGTCCTCAGTAATTAGCTCTAATTGGGAACCACTGCTCTAAAGTAAGTGGGGGGGGGAGACAAGCTTCCGCAGGGGAAACCTGATGAAAATCGCCAAGAGCGGGAACTTCTGCATAGAGTTCCACTCATGAACCTCATGTTCCAACCCATTATGTATGATTACTAGGTTTGCTCAGCCATGATGAGCCAGAAGGTTGTGGGTAAACGGTGAACCAGAAGGTTGTGGGTAAACGGTGCATTCTTGACCTCACCTACAAAACATGGGAAGAGAGATGAGGACCAGGCCTTTCAAAGGCTTTGTAAGCTTTAATCAAATCCTTCGGAGTGTGGGAATTAATTAAAATCTTTAAAATTAGCCATCTTGCTAGGATACAAAACCAGAAACATTTAGGATTGGCAGCAGCTAAAGCGTTTCAGGTACTACAGTTATTACAAGCATCTTGTAGGCAAATAATTATTTTGTCTAATTGCCTATTTAGACTGAAGATTATGCTGCTTAAAAATTGCTAATTATCTTCAGGTATGAGAAATACAGCATCCCTCTGGTACTATAATGTTCCAAGTTTTCTTCTTGTTCTAAATATGCTGTGAAAAGGCGAAACTACAATCAGGGCTGTAGGTATTCTCGGGGACTGTGAGCTAACTGTTTTGGTTCAGTCTCTAGTTATTTAAATGCCATTTAACATGCTGAGAATCTCAAGGTTCCTCCAGATGACCTGTTTATTGAGCATTCATGCTGATCCGCTTGCACAAAGCTTACTCAGAAGTTAGACTGCATCTGGTCTTTACTGACTATTTGTTTTGATTTGTTTGCAGGTCTTTTGTGACAGTGAGCATTTGTCCTGCATGCATCCTGATTAGCTTGTGGGGTGTTTATACGTCTTCCTGTTGGGCATTTGCTCATCCCACACTTTTCAATGCATTTCTCCATCACTTTCCAAACTGCAAAAAGTCTGGTTCTTTTTTTAAATATAGAATTTGTTGTGCCAAGGTGACACAGCCCTGTAATCTACTTTGATTGTGCAAACCTAAAGTTCCAGTATGCACTCAAATCCATCCCACAAAATAGTGATAATCTGGATATACTTTCAACTTCTTTTCTGCCCCCTCCCCTCATTTCTTTGGCAAAGCAATTCTCTATCCCTCGCCCCAGGGGAGTGTGTGTGTGTGTGTGTGTGTGTGTGTGAGAGAGAGAGAGAGAGAGAGAGAGAGAGAGATCAGTATTTATATGCCTATGAAGAATGGTGTTCAGGTGGATTACAAACAACTAAAACAACAAAATACAATAATCATTACAGAAGAATAAATGCAGTTTTCAAATTCCCGTTACTGTCTGTAAAAGCTTAGAAATAGTCACCCATGACCATTGCACATACCTCCTCCCACATTTCACACCTAATACCTTTGGCACTAAATGGCAAGCAGCTGCTATGCATTCCATGCCAGTAAATAAAAAATATGATCTAGCAACTTACCAAAAGCTCCATCTGCACTATCCATTTAAAGTAGTATCGTATCTAAACAGTCAAGGCTTCCTCACACAATGAATCCTGGGAACTGTAGTTTGTTAAGAGTGCTGAGTGTTGTTAAAAGCCTTCTATTCCTCTTGCCTGACTTGTCATAGGGGAGATTGTGGGTAGGTGAGAGAGGTAACTGGCCAGGAACCGAAGCAGATGATAGGGAGACCTCCAGTTCTGGGGCAGGATTGTCCAAGTCCAATGGTCCCTCGGGGTCCCCCTCCAAGTGTCCCTATTCTCCAGGGACAGCCCCGGATTTACAAAAGATGTCCTGGTTTCTGGTTTGATCCTGGAATGTCCCACTTTTTATTAGGGCTTCCTAAATGTTGGAGGGTATGGAAAAGGATGTCCCTATTTTCGTCAGATAAATGTTGGAGGGTATGTTGGAGCCATGTGGAGATCTGCTGGAGGTTCCTGCTCACCTTGCTCCTCATCAGAGAAGACCTCAGGTTTGAGACCTGGGCAGGGCAGCACCCTGACCGAGAATCTCAGCTTTTAGAGATCAATATTTTTTAAAAATGAATATTCCACTGCTGCTGCAATTACCAACAGCAACACAGCACAAATGGGACCACTGTGCAGTTACAGGGAGTTTTGTTTCGAGTCTTGCAACCATACAGGCCAACAACAAGGCTCCATCAGAGGCACAAACTTCCCACTTTTAACTTAATGGGGTGTTAACTTCAAAGCCTGTGTGTGACCATTTCAATGTCAGGCAATTAAGACTCCCTAAAATACAAACACTCAGCTTGAGTCATTAAAGGAAACATAAAGAGGCAGCTAAGCCCAATTTATTTTCGACTCCAATGGGTCCACACGGAGGTGAAAAAGCCTTGAATGCAACAAACAAAAAAGGGGGGGACGGACGGACACCCAACAACCCTCAAACAAAAATTGCCAAAGGAAAGTGCACATATTTACTCACTGAACAGCTACTAATCTTGCCATTTGAAGTTAAAGGACTTTTCACTCTGTCACGAGCAAAATACAAATGACAGATCACTTGCATTCGCTTTGATGCACAAGACAAAACATGCCGCAGATATAAGAGTGGCCTCTTATTGTAGATTATTTGACAAGATAGGCATTAAGCTGGCTATCAACATTGTACTCGCGTTGCATAATCACCTAAAGGCCGAGAGGAAGTACAAATCAGCCCTTTTGCAGAGCTTCACCTTAAACACCAACCATGTAATTTGGGCATGGCGCCTCTTGACATAGTATTATTTTTTCCCTTAACTCCACTCATCTTGGGCTTGGCTTCAAAGCCTATGGAAATAAATGGAAAACATCCCCATACATTTCAAGCACCCCTGTTTTCCCAGGGAGAGTCCCAGTTCCTCACTTCCTTATACTCATCCCTTGAATATCACTGTCCCGATTTTGCCTTTTGGGGAGATTTTGGGAGTGGTTTATAAGAGCATTTTGTCAATGTATTGGGACAAGACATATACAATCTTGGCGGGTTTCAACATGCTGTCCCTGGGTCTTTCAAAGTGAAACTATTCAATGCACAAACGGGGGAGACTCTGGAAACAGGGCTCCCCGGGAGAAGACAAATTTTGGCAGGCCCCCCTCCCTAAATATATCTTATTTTCACAATAATTCCTTTTGGTGTAGTTGCTTTTTATGGATCTTCTCAGTAGGTACCCATATAACATTATCATTATTTTTGCACCCCCTCAACTTTGTGCCCTGTGTGGGGGAACTGCCCACACTGCCTTAAATCTGCTGCTGGCACACAACATGTAAATTTACATGTGTGAGCATATACAGGACAATTAAATCTTTCCAGTAAATCCTGAAGACAAACGATCCTCTTTGCTTTAAATTCATGGGACTAGACCCAACTTGGAGGAGCTAAGCTGACTCTTTGTAAGTTGTCTGCCACAGAATGCATTGCCACCCCACCGTTTCAGATAAAACACACATGTAAACATGCCTACCCAGATAGCAATACAGAATATTCCTGGAGCGCTAATCCTTAGTGAGACAACTGTAGAGCTACAACCACACTAGAGAGTGATCATCTATGAAAACCTTGCAGGGTATGCATTCATTAAGTCCACAAACTTTAAATATGCTGCTGACTGCCCTGACCTAAATGCATGAGTTCATAGACAACCAAGGGTAAAGACACACAGACATGAGCTACAGCATGATGGAAGTCATTTTTGACTCCCTTCCTGCATTATCTTCCACATGACTGGAAACATATTGAGGGGGAGAGAACACTGGCCCTGTTTTTCATCCCACCCCCCACTGTTCATGCAGGGAGTGGGACACAATTTTGAGCTTGAGGGGAAAGACTCTCTTTCAGTTTTCAATGGGAGATTTTATCCCAAGGCTCATAGGGGCCTACTTATGGAGTTCTGTCTTTAACTGGTCCCAGTTCAAGAGTAAATGCTGGTCTGGGGTGCCTATTGGGCGGGGAGAGACAGAACGGTCATTCCCTTTTATTATAGACCACAGGTGATCACCTTTCTCTCTATTATGGGGTAACGCCAACAAATGCTATTAAAATATTCTGGTTCTTTTGCAATTTAATCTTGATTATATCATGTACCAGGCTTTGAAAGTTGCTTTTAATCTCTTTCACCCCCTTCCTTCCCATCAACTCTAAAAAAAGGGATCCCTTATGCTTCTGTCTAAGCAGTCTTAAATTTGCACTTGCAGAGGTTTATAATTCACTTACGACTTGATGGGGAGAAACACCCAATATGAAGAAAGGCAAGCATTTTGTTTCAAATATGTGTTGTAAAGGTAGACAGTTCTCATTAAGGGCTAGGAACCCTTTTTTTACTCATCATGTCAACTCCTTGCCTACAGGAGTGACTCAGGTCTCAGTTGGTTAATTAATGGTTTTACATTCCAGCACAAAATGATCCCAGATGGAAAGCTTTGATTAGAATGCTCAGAAATATTTATTCTGGTCAGATACATTTCATAAGAACTAGTTTGACTACTGTAGTATCACCAGCGTGGTTTCAGTGAGATTAATAGCCATATATAATGCTAAAAGGCATACTGAACTCTGTAGTGTGTATCCGGGTTGCATCACAAAACTTTTGTTCCCTGTACATGTGAGCAGTCGTCAAATCAGAATCCAAGCATGTGTTTACATAGAGAAACACAGGAGATTATACATAGAGATCAACAGCAGCTCCCACTGAACTCCCAGTGGGCTGTGTTCACATAGCACATTAAAGTGTTGTTAATGTTGTAACTATGGTTTACTTCAAACAGGCAGAATGCTGGTGCAAACTGCTCAAAAGTCCCCTACTTCCCTCCTGGCTATACCATATGGGAAGCCACAAGCCTTGACTTGTCATCTTATCCCAACCTGGGCTTGTGGTTTGTTTGGGGCAAACAAATTCCGAGCCTGTGTTGAGACAGACACACCAAGACTTGTGATTTGTTTCTCCAATCATCATGCAGCCAGGAGCCATAGAGGAGTGAAGTGAAGACTGTAGGCAATCCTGTGCAGAAGTCTGAAGCAACAGGAGTGTGAACTATCTAGAACCATCCTAGAAATTACGGTTGTGCAAGGATTCAAAATTAAAATTAAGGCCTAAGCCTGATTTATCAAGGCCAGAATCTTGACCCCATTTACTTCAATAGAGCTGAGTCAACATGGTTAGGATTGTACGGTAAGGCACACAATTGTTATTAATGGATCTCTTTTGCTACCTGTTTCAAATATAGCTTTAAGGCCGCTCCCAAATAGGCAGAGAACCAAATAGACAAGACATTTTAAAAGGTTGATTAAAAAAAAATTGTACCTTCCAAACAGTGGTACTAAACGTCAATTGTACTAAAACTGTGGCCTACGGACCAAATAGACAATGATGTGCTCTCAAGCCACCCACAAAATTACAGGTTACTGTGGGGTGGGGTGGGGGTAATGTTTCTTAAAGAATCAGTGATCAACACTGAATGAAGACTTTTTCGAGGCAGGTGTACTGAATATGCCATGTGAAGGCAAATGGGGAAATGGTGCTCAATAGAATGTAGAAGAGGTCTCCGTGCATTCTGCATCACTGAGACAATTCTCAGTCAAGAAGATTGAAGATTTGCTGACCTAGATCATCTTTGAGATTACCGAACATATTCTGTATCTTCACGGGTGTACTGTATCAGAAAAACCAACTTTTATTTTATTTTATTTTATTTTATTTTATTTTGGGTGTTCAGAGCATGTGGAACACCATCTTCCAACCTTACTTTTTTGAGCAAAGTATAATGGAAAATAAAACACAACCGATTGCTCCTTTGCAGCAGCTGGGGTTAGGTTTGCAATTATTCAGCACAGCCAATTACTCTTTGCAAGGAGTTGCCTTTATCATAAGGCAAGCTATGACGGGTAAATGGCTTTGGCGACAGCACACTTCTGAAAGAGATCCCTGTATTCAGGGACTAGATGACCCTCGTGGTCCCTTCCAACTCTACAATTCTATGATTCTATGAATAAGGCACAGTGAAGTGGCAGGTCTCCAAAGGGAATGGCTCTTTCTAAACATCCACAAGACTAGGATCTGTTAATGAAACCGGCTCCCAATATTTGAGTACAGATTGATGATGATGATGATGATAGAACCTGTAAGACCAGGTCCTTGTGGATAACCACATCCACATTTCCCCAAGCTCTGCCCATACATAACCTACCATACTCCATGACTGCTCTGTCACTGCCGCACCGCAGTCCACTCAAGTTCTTCCCCTGATCTGCAACATTCAGTCCTGGATCCTGACCAATGTGAATCTACCTTTAGCAACTGAAACTTAGCAACCCTGTCTTTATATTGCTGCTCCCTTTAAACAATTTGACAGCAAAACAGAGATGTTAATAACCACGCACACATGCGGGAACTTAGTATATATATATGGTGACAGATGACTTACACAAATCTTTAGAAGATTAAAGGAATCGGCTGTATTGCATTGATGTCACCTGTAATTATATCTCTACACAGACGTGAAGAACCACCCAGGCTGCATGCTTACTTTATGTATTTAAATACCCAGCAACAGTAACTGCAGATTAAGTATTTATTTATTTACCTGCTTGCTTTCAGTTTTTTTGCTTTTGTTTTTGGGTTTTTTTAATACAAATCAGCACTACCATAGACTAATGTCTCAGAGACTGAGCAGAGAGGCAGGAAGGAAGCCCCCAGCTGAGATCTTCCTATTTTAGCCAAATCAGTCAACCTTAGGCAAGCCAGTATTTCATGTCAGCCTCAGCCCTTTCAGCCCCAGACTGTACCTAATCTGCAATATAGGGGTGAGAACACTGGCCCTCCCAGAGGTCCATTCTTAACCTGAAACTGTTCTTAACCTGAGAGTGCCACTTTAGCTAATGGGGCCTCCCACTGCCGCTCCGCCGCCGTTGCGCGCTTTCTGTTCTCATCCTGAAGCAAAGTTCTTAACCCGAGGTACTATTTCTGGGTTAGCGGAGTCTGTAACCTGAAGCATCTGTAACCCGAGGTACCACTGTAATCCTTAAGTGCTTTCAACACTCAAAACATACAGTACTATTTTAATCCCTTGTGGCAATGCCCCAGAGCGTATGTAGGGCACTACCTAGATGAATTTGAGTTACATGGGCTTAGGGGGTTGCATTGGACTGTACCTCTTGAAGCAGTTAACTAGAAGAAAAAAGCCTAGCCCAACTAGGGTTGCCAACTTTGTCTGCCAGACCTCGCTCCTCTGCTGCCTTTTATAGCAGTTCCACCTGCCAATATTCTAGCCTTCTGTATATGGGGAAAAGTTTCACCTGCTGTTTCCTACAGATCAAACCGCAGGTAAAGCTGCAAGAGCAGGACAGGTAACCTTCCTTCCCCCCCCCTCTCCCCCAACCCCCCCCCCAATAATCTGGCAATTATAATCCTGATAATATTTGCAGCATCCAACTGGCCTCATTTTAATGAAATCTAGCGACTGTGGTCATGCTGCTTTGGGGGCGGGGGGAGGATACAAAAAGAAGAGGTAATAAAAATTGTCCTGTGAAGTTGAAATGATGTTCTATGAAGGATCTCTGGCCAGCGCTCTCCCCGAGATTCATTATTAAGCTGCAAATATTATGTCACTGTTGTCTAAGCAACCACTGGCACCGTCTTCCAAAAGCGAAGAAATTGAGCTTGCCTGACTCAGCAGATGGCTGGGGTGCATGTCTCCAAGAAAAGGAGGGTCAGGTAGTTAAAGCGGGTTTTAAAAGCAGCTAATTATTATTTTAAAAGAAAGGGGAATTGTGCACTAGGAAGGAAAGCCTGTCTCTTTGCACAGAAAGATTGTAACAGTGTCTTGCCATAACACGTTATATGCTGCCAATAACATAATATATATGAGAAACAGTGAGCGAAGTGATAAAGAATAACAATGGAGACATGGCAACATTTGTGCATGCTGAGGATGTTTTCTTTCCAAACACCTCCAAGGGTCATTTAAGGAATTTTGGAGCTCGGGAATAATTTGAACAATGGTTTGGTGCTCCACTGGGGAAACCCAGCCAGATGGGTGGGGTATAAATAATAAATTATTGTTACTAAAATTATAATAGTAATATCTAAAGAGGCATGGCAGAAAACCTCTGGCTGATGACAACAGGTGATAGGTGATACTGGCTGCCATTTATCTGACAGTATAATAATTTGCATTAGACAAGTCTCTTCAATTTCCCCCCACCCCCATTCTTTTGCGGTAATCAGGATAAACTTTGCCACACAAGATAGCAAGGGTGGCATATTTTTATAATCGAGTGCATTGCTGCTAACACACCTGTTCCCACACAGGAATAAAAAGCATAACTGCAGTATGAATTCAGATGTTCACTCAGAAATATGTATCACAAAATCAATGTGATTTGCTCCTAAGTGGACACAGGACTGCAGTGCCAGGCTTCTCACAGTGGGGCACACTTCTGAATAAACATGCACTGGATCATGCTCCTAGCTTATTACAGGTTAACGTTACAGAGAAAATAAACAACAACAACAACAGGATTTATATACCACACTTTCTTCCGGTGGGTGGGCAAACACATCAATACAATTAAAACTTCTAAAGCGCAGTATAAAAGAACCTTCTGCAAAACAAGAATTGGCCCTCGAACCAATAATCTTGGGGTGACAGGGGACAGAACTTTCAGCCAGCAAATGCTTTGGTAAAGAGGAATGTTTTAAAATTCCTCCTTAAAGTTAATAGTGGGGGGGGGGGGAAGCCAATGCACCTCTCAAGGGAGGGCATACCCCAATGGAGGAACGCAGCATTCTGTATCATGTTCCTGACACAATAAGAGAGCACCGGTGCTGCATTTAATCTGCTTTTGTTTGTTCTGAGATGCTCCCTCAACGTGACCGCGTTATTGCTGTCCTCGGGAGTTACCACGCAAGAAAAGTGGAACAAAAACAAACCAGAACCTTTGCGATATTAAAAAGTCGCTGGGTTTCAGATTCGGACCTAAGGCTAGGCTGTGGCAAAGTAGACGCTGAATTACTGGGCTCTAAACTAATGGAAACTTGGAACTCACATGGTGGGTACATCAAGCACATGACAAGGAATATGACAACTGATTCTCATGCGATCAGTACTCACTTTAAAAATAAAATAAACAAACTTTTTTTAAAAAACAACAACACCCAGTTTTTCTCTAGTATTGTCACCACAGCCCCTGGAACATCTGATTCAACAGTAAGACTACAAGGGCCCACCAAGGGAACACGTCCTTGCCAGAAACCCTTTAGTACACAACAAACTGGTCCTAAGTAAGTTACTTGCTTGTTTGTTAAGCTATCCAACATGTATCTTTTTGTGGCCAAAAGTAACAAGGACAGGAGTATGCCTGATCTGTTTCTGCCACAAAATTATGTGGAGAAGAAGTGCTAAGAGTCCTTCGGTGTTAGAATGGGCCACTTCAGATTACAGTGGGAGCAATCAGAATTGTTAATGGTTCCCTATGTTAAAAATAAAATAAAATAAAATAAACCTACTCTGCAAATAGAAAACTAGTCCACCAGAATAGGTTGGGCTGAGTTTGGTACTTTTTGTTGCTGTTTTTAACACAGGGCGCATTTAAAAAATGTTCTACTCTGAGATAGTACAGCCCAATGTATGGCCTCGCGGTTCTACCACTTGACTTGGCTGCATGTGAGGCCTAGGCCTCAAAAATGTACATTTCACAAATGTAATGAAATCTCTCTCACACACAACTCTACATCTTTTTAATCGCCATCCCTCCAGCACCTCTCAGGTTTCAGTGCCTTGACTTCTAGAGAGCATTTGAACAAACTACTTTTCAGTCTAAGCAATTACATTGGTGGCTTCCCAGAAATATGTTTAGAAGGGAAGACCTGCACGTTACTTGTTACAGTGACAAGCCAGGCCATTTTGGCAGAACGTATATACACTATATGATGCGAAAATGAGCGCACACACGTGTGCACATGCACACATATATCTATATACAGTCCTTTTTTCTTTAAAAAATTTGTTTAAGGCTACTCTCATTTTCCTACTCATATTTAAATACTGCCCCTCAATGAGGCCAAACTTAGATTTACAAAACGTTTAGGGGTATGCGTACCCCTGAGTCCCTCCAGAAAAAAAGCACTGTGTGTGTGTGTGTGTGTGTGTGTGTGTGTAATCCTTTCCTTCCTTAGCTTAGTGAAATAGGTCTGAACCAGACGAAAATGATTCCAAAGAGGCACATTATTTTATTTTTTTTGCACACACAGCATTGGTAGGGCAGAAGAGTTAACTTTGAGCAAGGCAAGATGCCATTCCTGCCTGAAGAATGCTATGCAGCTCAAAAGCTTGCTGCTGTGTGTTATGCAACATTGGTGGTTCAATAGAAAGGATCACCTGAACCATATGTAATCTAGTCTAATCTGTTAAAAGGTGACTGACACTCCTTCCTTATTCAGAATATGCATGATAAAGGAAGCAGACAATTTGTTTTACACAAGAGTTATTCCCGTAACCTACAAAGGACTCAGTGTCTATAAATGGGTGTTGTCATGCTGTAGTGGTTTTTTTTTTTGGGGGGGGGGGAAGCATAGGAAACATAGCTCTAAGCTTTTTATCTGCCTGGTATCACTGGGAGCTACTAGAGTGTATTGTTCAAGTATGAGGCAATACCCCCAGTTCAAACCTCAGCAAGAAACTCACCGTCTCTCAAGACTGCACCTATTGACTTTGCCTATAGAAATGGCTGAAATCTACTCCTTCATCAGCATGTCGCCCTACACTAGGCTCTATCTCTTGGACACACTAGTGTGTGACTAAAAGATGGGACCCAGGAACTGCCTGTTACGTACCATATAACAGTATAAGCAAAACCTACGTATCTTTATACCATTTTCAAAGACTGCCATTGTTAAGCTAAGACTATACTGTAAGTATAATTTGAAGGCTGCGTTATGACTGGATATTTGGAATTAATCCTCCCTGGGCCTTTCAATTATCCCAGCTGAGTAGCAGCTTTTGCTAAACGGCAGGGGCTATCCAGAAGACAACCAAGAGAAGCATGGCATTTTAAAAGCAATAATGCTATGATTGCTGAACCCGAACACATGCAAATTGTAAGTTTAATTAACTGATAATCATCTCCAAGACATAAAGAATTGTCATTTGTAGTTTGACAAAGAAAACTGTGCATATGGCATTCTGGAAGACATATGACATGCCTTCCATCTGTGGAATATGACTGTGCAACTTACGCGATGCCAGATAATAATACTCAGCATTTATATCACCCGTTCTGAGTGTTTCATACACTTGGCTTAGCTGTAATATCAGAATATATATTGAGCATGCTGGCTGGTGGGTTCTGGTCCATAGCCTATGGAGTGCACCACTTTGGCACCCTTTGGGACAAGGTTCCACATGCTCAGTGACATATTTAAACCATGGAACAGGTGCATATGTGGGCAAAACTAGCATGCCATGCACCCATGTCCTGAGAATACAGTGGTACCTCTGGTTGTGAACGGGATCCGTTCTGGAGCCCCATTCGCAACCTGAAAGGTCCGCAACCTGAAGCGCCGCGTCTGCGCATGTGCGTGACGCGATTTGGTGCATCTGCGCATGCATGTGACGTCATTTTGCGCTTCCACACATGCACGAATTGCCAAACCTGGAAGTAATCCGTTCTGGTACTTCTGGGTTCTCCTGAAGAACTGTGGATGGAGGCTCGTAACATTATACAGGAGACAGCAACGAAAACCATCCCAATGAAAAAGAAATGCAAGAAAGCAAAGTGGCTGACCAATGAGGCCTTACAAATAGCGGGGGAGAGAAGACAAGCAAAATGTGAAGGAGATCGTGAAAGATACAGGAAATTGAATGCAGATTTCCAAAGAATAGCAAGGAGAGACAAGAGGGCCTTTCTAAACGAGCAATGCAAAGAAATAGAGGAAAATAACAGAATGGGAAAAACCAGAGATTTATTCAAGAAAATTGGAGATATGAAAGGAACATTTCGTACAAAGATTACCACAATTAAGGACAAAAGTGGAAAGGACCTAACAGAAGCAGAAGACATCAAGAAGAGGTGGCAAGAATACACAGAGGAATTATACCAGAAAGATATGGAGGTCTCATACACCCCAGAAAATGTGGTTGCTGACCTTGAGCCAGACATCCTGGAGAGTGAAGTCAAATGGGCCTTAGAAAGCCTTGCTAACAACAAGGCCAGTGGAAGTGATGATATTCCAGCTGAACTATTTAAAATTTTAAAAGAGGATGCTGTTAAGGTGCTGCACTCAATATGCCAGCAAGTTTGGAAAACTCAGCAGTGGCCAGAGGATTGGAGAAGATCAGTCTACATCCCAATCCCAAAGAAGGGCAGTGCCAAAGAATGCTCCAACTACCGCACAATTGCACTCATTTCACACGCTAGCAAGGTTATGCTTAAAATTCTACAAGGCAGGCTTAAGCAGTATGTGGACCGAGAACTCCCAGAAGTGCAAGCTGGATTTCGAAGGGGTAGAGGAACCAGAGACCAAATTGCAAACATGCGCTGGATTATGGAGAAAGCCAGAGAGTTCCAGAAAAACATCTACTTCTGCTTCATTGATTATGCAAAAGCATTTGACTGTGTCGACCACAGCAAACTATGGCAAGTTCTTAAAGAAATGGGAGTGCCGGATCACCTCATTTGCCTCCTGAGAAATCTCTATGTGGGACAAGAAGCTACAGTTAGAACTGGATATGGAACAACTGATTGGTTCAAAATTGGGAAAGGAGTACGACAAGGCTGTATATTGTCTCCCTGCTTATTTAACTTATATGCAGAATACATCATGCGAAAGGCTGGACTGGATGAATCCCCAACCGGAATTAAGATTGCCGGAAAAAATATCAACAACCTCAGATATGCTGATGATACTACCTTGATGGCAGAAAGTGAGGAAGAATTGAAGAACCTTTTAATGAGGGTGAAAGAAGAGAGCGCAAAATATGGTCTGAAGCTCAACATCAAAAAAACTAAGATCATGGCCACTGGTCCCATCACCTCCTGGCAAATAGAAGGGGAAGAAATGGAGGCAGTGAGAGATTTCACTTTCTTGGGTTCCATGATCACTGCAGATGGTGACAGCAGTCACGAAATCAGAAGACGCCTGCTTCTTGGGAGAAAAGCAATGACAAACCTAGACAGCATCTTAAAAAGCAAAGACATCACCTTGCCGACCAAAGTCCGTATAGTTAAAGCTATGGTTTTCCCAGTAGTAATGTACGGAAGTGAGAGCTGGACCATAAAGAAGGCTGATCGCCGTAGAATTGATGCTTTTGAATTATGGTGCTGGAGGAGACTCTTGAGAGTCCCGTGGACTGCAAGAAGATCAAACCTATCCATTCTCAAAGAAATCAGCCCTGAGTACTCACTAGAAGGACAGATCCTGAAGTTGAGGCTCCAGTACTTTGGCCACCTCATGAGAAGAGAAGAATCCCTAGAAAAGACCCTGATGTTGGGAAAGATGGAGGGCACAAGGAGAAGGGGACGACAGAGGATGAGATGGTTGGACAGTGTTCTTGAAGCTACTAACATGAGTTTGGCCAAACTGCGAGAGGCAGTGAAGGATAGGCGTGCCTGGCGTACTCTGGTCCATGGGGTCACGAAGAGTCGGACACGACTGAACGACTGAACAACAACACTTCTGGGTTCAGCACATTTGTATCCCATGACGAACGCAACCTGAAGCAACTGTAACCAGAGGTACGACTGTGGGATGCTTGCATTTCACAACTAAACGTCCTTAGGTCCTTCCCTGCTGCAGACGCCTGTACTAGAACATGTAACACGTTGGTGGCGCACAATAATCTCCAAGTCAATTATACATTCTTTATCATATATTAGTCATCAAAGTTCTGAGAAGAATATATAAAGTCTTATACAAAATCCACAAGGACTTATAACCTGACAAATCTGAAAACAGACTGTTGGTATCTAATTACAACGTGTTTTTTTCAAATGTTTGATACCATCTAAATATCTAATTCTAGTATGTCTTCCAGATGTTAAACTCAGTCTTTAGATTTCCTTTAAATAAATTCCTGAAGATATCAACAAAGGTAAGTTCACTGTGGTTTCCAAAAGCGTGAGGTGTTGATATTACAAACAGACGTTAATAAAGATGTACATAAAGATGAAGAGACAGGGTGCCAGTGTTTTTCACCTGTTTCGCCCAGACAATCCTGTAGTTTAGGAGGCCGTTATTCGCCCCCAATGGGGCCCTTTGATTGGGGCTTGCAGATGGCACACTCCCACGAAAAATTAAGGGCTACTTCAGTGGTTCTCAAGACTTGGATACATATACAAATTCATGAAGAAAAGTTTTTCTTGGCTTAAGCTGAAGAACTAGGTTTGCTTAGTGCGATGCGGGCCTTCTGCACATGCGCGTGACGTCATTTTGCACTTCTGCACATGCGCGAATTGCCAAACCTGGAAGTAACCCATTCTGGTACTTCCGGGTTCGGCGTATTCATATCCCGTGATGAATGCAACCTGAAGCAACCGTAACCAGAGGTACGACTGTATGCTGCTGGGATGCTTGCATTTCACAACTAAAGGTGCTTAGGTGATCGGGAAGCCTTCCCTGCTACAGAAGCCTATACTGTACTACGACATGGGGCGGATGGAAGGAGCCATGCAACAATTTGGATGGAACTAAAATTGTGGTCCCACAACCAGAGGTGAGTTTAGGGCAGTGCGACTGGTTCCACTGCACTGGGCGTCAAGCCTAGGGGTTGCCCACAGGGTGTCGAAACTATAACATAGTGAATTTAGCAGAATGGAAGGCAAGAAGTGGGGAGGAGCCAAATTTTGGCCTCACACAGGGTACAGTTGAAATTTGAAAGACCGATGTCCGCCGCTGTCACAACCCTTTTCTTGTTAATGTTGCCACTTCACAGCTGTGACATCAGAAGTATCACAGTTTCTGCTTGTAGCAGTTGGGCAATTTTAATGTGGAGCTGCCAGGTTCATAGCTCAGCCTCTTACAGTGCCATCCTACACATTTTTCATCAGAAATAATTGCCACTGTGTTCAATTGGGCTTACTCTCCAGTACGTGTGTTAAGCACTGCAGCCACAGCTACTACGTTGTACTAGAAAGCAGTGCTGCAATTTTTTCAGGGCTATTAGTAAGTCTTGCAGGGTTATAAGGGTCAAGTTTCGAAATATTATACTTTCTAATTTCTGCTGCAACTCCCATATAATGTGTGTGTGTGTGTGTGTGTGTGTGTGTGTGTGTGTTTTCAATTAAGTTTCTATCTGCCACTGCAGACAGAAATTGTGACCAAGGGAGAAAATAGGGTTCAGTCACAATGTTTTCCTATCAGATGGCCTACTGAACTCCAGGAACCATTTAAGTTTAGGCAAGTTGACAAGCAATTTATTGCTCTTTTTGCCTTCTCTGGTTACCCTGAGAAAAGCTTTTTTGTGCAGATTACATACATATTTTTCTTACCAAGCAGTAATATACACTGCATTAGTCGAATGAAAATTATGCAAGCTGATTTCTTTTTTGGCTTTTGTTTGCATTATGCCCCATTGTGCTGGGAAAAACAATATGTGCTTTAATTAGCAAATATCTGTAAATAATTTACTCACTACTGAGTGCAGCAGAACAATGGGGGCAGTTTTCAAATACATCTACTGAGTCTGTACACTGGGTTTCTTGCCATAATCTTCTATTGTTTGATATCTCTATCAATCAGTACATCATTCACAGCCAACATTAAAATGTGCAGAAAGAATCCAAGGCTCACAGCGTCACAATAGCAGCCCCAAGGCAAACAGTGCCCACTCTTTAAAAAAAAGAAAATCTATAGCTTTTGCATGTAAAAGAATATGTGTGTGTGTGTGTGTGTGCGCGCGCGCACACACATCAGAATATTCTTCCAAAGGAGGACAAGAAAATGCCTTGAACTTTCAGACCCACTACCGGTAATTAAAATTTGTCCTGTTGCCCCAGTCAATCAATCAACTGATTGATTAATCTATGACAGCCTTCCCCAACCAAATATCCTCCAGATATTTAGGACTATAAACATTCGTCAGTCTCAGCCAATGGGCAGGGATGATGGGAGTTGTAGTCTAAAACATCTGGAGGACACCAGGTTGAAGAAACCTGGGTTAAAACTGGCAATCCCTAACAGTTATAATACTTAGCATTTTTGTAGCACTTCATAGTAGCAAACCACTTTACATGTGTTATGGTCAGCATTATCATCTCAATTTTTGCATTTGTGATAGCTTCCTTAAGGCGACCTTGTGAATTCATGGTAGAGATAACACCGGAATGAGGAACTTCCTGGCTGGAAGCTCAGTCTCTTAATGCAGCAGCAACGTTTGTTTGTCTCTACTGCCTTCACGTATAAAATACGGGGCAACGTGCTCTAATTTTTACAAGAGACATGCATGGGTGATGTAGAGAGATGTAAGTACATGCCAATCTGTATGTTACCTCCTTTTATGAGTTACTGAACCATTCGAGAGCAGAATTAGGACATCATAAATCCTGTCAAGATAATATTATTGGACCACGATGCAATGTCATTACACTCTGACTAAGTTCTGGAATTGTGACAGTCTTGCCTTTGGGGGGACATTTGTGTGTGCTGGGGAGTAGGGATGTTAACAAAGGTGTTTTTAGAAATCCAAGTAATTAATCACCTCCATGCCTTTGTGCCACCTTCCCATGGTAAATACCATCTTTATTAAAGGTCTCTGTTTTCCTTTCTCACTCCTGCATGTCACTATTTTCAAAATGCAAAAAAACTGTATCATGTTCCACATGTGACAAGCACCTGTGCAAAGCCACCTGAGCCTACTGCAGACTTGCAGATATATCTGAATAAAGATCCAATATCAAAGGGACTACTTGATTCAAACCTCCACAGTTTGTATTTTATGAGTGCATTCCTACGAGCATATTACTCATTTTGCATTATTTGTTGTTGTTTTGGAAAGAGAGAGAAGTCTCTTTCTGTCAACTGTCCCTTTCTTAGGATTCAGCAGAGCCCTTCCAGCATTAATGGGTTTTCTGTGTCGACTCAGCAGTTTGTTAATTGGCGTATTTCCCCTCCCCCCCAAAAAAGTAGTTATTACTTTACAAATGAGAGGACAAAAAAGGAGGAATTTATATTACTCTCAGAAATCCCAATTATTTAAGATGCCAAAATAATTTTAAAGTGTGTATTTTTCCCCCACTCCCTTCTCTCAGCTTATTAACACCTTTTTATATCTCCTTACAGGTGCAGGGAATCTGAGCACTCTTTTGCCTAACATGCCCATGCCCCATCACTCCAGGAACTTTACTCCACAGTCTGGCTCATTTCCAACATCCGAGCTTGGCTGGGAAACTGCCTGAAGCAACAGAGCACAGGGAGGTGAGATGAGGGGGGGGTGGCTCTGTTCATAGGTATACTGTATAGGAAGATGCCTTATACCAAATCACAACCTTGGTCCATCTACCCCAGTATCGCCTCTCCAGTGGGGCAGGGAATTTTTTTTTCATGGGTACAGTCATACCTTGGGTTACGGCCGCTTCAAATTGTGTGATTTAGGGTTGCGCACCGCGCCAAACCTGGAGTAACGGAACGGGTTACTTCCAGGTTTCGGAGCTCGCACATGCGCAGAAACACAAAACTGCGCCTTGCGCATGCGCAGAAGCACCGAATTGCATCACGTGCGTGTGCAGACGCAGCAGCGCGGGTTGTGAACGCTGCGGGTTGCGAACATGCCTTCCGCACGGATCGCGTTTGCAACCCGAGCGTCCACTGTAATTGTCTAGAGCAGTGGTTCCCAATTAGCTAAGTATTGTGGGCCCCCTGTTTTTCAAAAGCCAAGCTATGGGCACCCCTGATTTTGAAAATGTTGATAAGTTTTCATTATGTGAATAGTGCCGCGGAACCCTGAGTGGGTTACATGGACCCCCTGCAGCCCACAGACCACCAACTGGAAACCACTGGTCTAGTGCAGTGTTTCTCTACCCTAGGTCCTCAGCTGTAGTTCGGACTACAACTCCCATCATCCTTAGCTAGCAGGACCAGTGGTCAGGGATGATGGGAGTTGTAGTGGTTCTCAAACTTTTTCCTCTGGACTACACTTTCAGAATAAAAAATTGCTCATGCCACCCCAATTTTATTTATTTATAAGAAACACACTGGAAAACAAACAGAAACAACTCCTAGCAGTGCTTGATTTATAACAGAACACAACTACTTTATAATAAGATCATGGGACATGATCATGAAAATATACAACAATGCAGCTACAGAAGAACATGAATCATTCCCAAAATATAATTCTAAACGAGCCTCTTACATATGTACCTTAGGAACGTAAACAAACTTAATAAGAGGTATGGGCTTGCTTTGGCCGGGTAATCTCATTTATATTAGGTCTAATTTGAGAGTAACAAACTCTCATCTCCTCATTAACACAAAGAAGCCTTTATCTTTTCTGACGTTTCACATTTGTCAGAGTTGAAAAATCCCTGCTCACCACAATATGTCGTGCAGAAATGCAGAAGAACAGCCAATGCTATACTCTGTTCGAACAGCAATTCTGGATCACAACTAGGATTGTCCTCGGTATCACTTGATGCGCTTGCTCTCATTTAAAAAATGTATCTATCCATATTTTGCAATATATGGTACCTATATCTATATGTATACTATACTATACTACGCACTGAAATGTTTAAATGTTTCTTTGATTGTCCTGGAATCTTGGCGCCACATTTGCGATCCTCTCCTGCCACACCAGTGTGGCACAACACACTCTTGGAGAACAGCTGCTCTAGGATTTCAGAGAACAGCTTTTCACTGCCCCCTCCCAGAAAACCTGTGTGCTACAGCCCTGTCTCCACTGCCAGCATCCTCTTGAGCTACTGACAACATTGCAATGATAAAATAGGAAATGCTGCTTATGCTACTAATCAAATATACACCAGTCTCTGTAAAGCCCAATTGGGTTTAGTGGGGGGTGGGGACACACAAATATACAGCAGTACCTCAGGTTACATATGCTTCAGGTTACATACGCTTCAGGTTACATACTCCGCTGACCCAGAAATAACGCTTCAGGTTAAGGACTTTGCTTCAGGATAAGAACAGAAATCGTGCTCTGGCAGTGCAGCGGCAGCGGGAGGCCCCATTAGCTAAAGTGGTGCTTCATGTTAAGAACAGTTTCAGGTTAAGAACAGACCTCCAGAACGAATTAAGTTCTTAACCCGAGGTACCACTGTACAGGATACAAAGAAAGGCATTTAAATCAAGCATTTAAGGTTGCTCTAAGGGTTTTGGGCATTGTGTTGAATGCTGATTAATGCCCCAACAAGCACTTTCAGAGTTCGATTCCTCCAAAACTCTTACCATTGCTCCCCTTAAGAAGAATAAATACCCTAAATTAAGATACCTAAGAGGCCGAACCAGAATATGCTTTCTCCTTCCTAAGCATTTTGTACATGTGTTAATATTAGGAATCACAAAATCTATACGCGCTTTAGCCTCCTGAGCAATTCAGTAAGTATGATTAAGGGATAAAGTAGCACAGGAACAAACACACACACACACACACACAGCCAATTTATCTCACTTGTGCTTAGGAATATACTACTGTGTAACTAAGCAACTAAAAATAAAGTATAGCCTAATTAATTCGCCCCTATGCTTATTTAAAACACTCAATTAGAACTTTTTTAAAAAAAGAAAAAGAAAAAAACCCCATCTTGCTCAGTATCTTAATATGCTTGAGGGTGTAGCATATAAAAGCTTTTTATTCTCTAAAGACAAGAGTTTAATGTTTAGCGTCACTGATCAGATTGGGAACAGCAACTGCAAAAAAAACCACAACTGGCTGCAGTCAGAGGCGTATGTAGGGCTTGCTGAAATCGGCCCCCACCAGGGGTGCAAATAATGCTGCTACTCCTTTCAAATCTCTGTGGCAAGATGGGGAATCACAGAATTGTAGAGCTGGAAGGGGGCACGAAGGTCATTGAGCCCAACCCCCCAATACTTTTGCCCTTCCTAGGGTTCGAACCCATGACCCTAAGATTCAGAGTCCTATGCTCTACCGACTAAGCAATCCCAGGACTAAGCTGTGGCTCTCCAGAGGGTATTGGATTGCGACTCCCATCATGGATGACCAATGGTCGGGAAAGATGGGAGTTGGAGTCCAATAACCTCTGGAGGGCCACAGCTTCCCCACCCATGTGCTTGAGGCAAAGTTTCAATGAGTGATTATGCAATTATCAATTTCAGGAACAGCTCACGATAAATGTCAAACGTGCATCTCTAATGCTGCAATTACAGGTCTGCCTGATTTGTAAATGTGAATTAATTCGAGCATGCACGTATGGGAGATAGATGCTGCATTAGAATGATCCCCCGCCCATCCCCATCGTGCTTTAATAAGTGGAATATGCATGCCTGAAAGGTGTAGCCATTGCTGATGGAAGCAGATGAGAAAGGACACACCCTTTGGAAGTCTACAGGAGGGCCTCAAATTAAGCCAAGGGTGCAAAAAGTCTAAAAACTCAAAACTCCCACATGAGGAGAATGGCAGAATTTCCCTCTAAACACAGCAAAAAAGTAACTGGGTCTAAGGAAAGTCCATAATAACAGTGCCTGGCTATAAATCCAGTAACATTTTAGCATTATTTATGGAATGCTTTTGGCAGTGCAAAGCATTTCAGCCCAGAAGACTAATCATCTCAGTAATTCTTACAACGAGCTTGTAAAGTTTGTCAGAATTCTTACTTCAAATTGCAGATTGGATAAAAGGGCTGAAATTTCTGGATGACACCCAGAGGGGTGTTTTTTTTAGCTCCTACTCATAGCTGCAACCCTACACCAGCCCTCACCTAGCCTAGTGTTCACTATCCAGACCAGTAGCTGCCCTCCCACATCTCAGCTGCATGTCATTCCTAGCTCTGCTTTGAGAGATGCCAGAAATTAAACCTGGGACTTGGATGAAGGTATGCACTCTACAAACTGAATGACCTATGAGTCATCACACACACACACACACACACACACACACACAAAGACTGTAACAAAATGCACATGTAAACAACATATTTGAGGCTGCCATTCTACATATAACTGGGACTAAGTCCAATTGGAACTTAATAGGAATTACTTCTGAGCAGACATTAATAGGATTCTGCTGTTGGACCACCATTTTTACTCTAAAATCATTCGACAGACCATACCATCTGCGGTGAGCTCATCCTCCGCAAGAAATGGATTTTATTCCGTCATGGTGAACTAGATGTACAATTCCCTTCCAAATCCACTCCACTTTCAGTGCAATCCTATACATGTCTACTCAGAAGCAAATCCCCTTGAGTTCAGTGGCACTTACTCCAAGTAAGTGGGTAGAGGACTATGATCTGAAGTCCATCAGTAAAAAAGAAAATGGGGGGAAAGTTGAGCTCCAGGAATAAGCTACTGTTATCTGTTGTTGGTATTCATAAGATGCATAACTAAGGCTGCAATTCCATATCATTTTACTGAATCCCACTGAATTCAGTGGGGCTTACTTCGGAGTAGGGTTGTGCTGTTAAGCCAGTAAAACTGTAGTCCTACTGATGTGAAGTTGAAATAGTGTTGCTTTTCTTATTGATTTGCTTAAGTGAATTCGTGGAATTACATTACATAGCAGCTGGGCATGAAGCAATACTTAAAAGTTAGTCTCAAAATGCAAATATTAACTCAAAGCAATTCCTGAGAAGCTGGGCAGGTCAGATATCAAGATCACGGAGATGAAAATGTCTAGACTTAAACTGCAATCCTTGGCATACTTAGCTGTGAGTAAGCTTTGCTGAATGCAATTGGGCTTACTTTTGAGCAAATATCCAAAGGATAGTGCTGCTAGGCACTATCACACATGTGATTATGTAGCTAGGCCCTTTCCATTCTCATACCTTAAAGTTTAGTATATTTTTGCTAGACCTGAGCCTTTTCTAGCTTCGCAAGTTAAATTGGTTACCTATAAACGCAGAGGAGATGAGAGGGATTGCAC
The DNA here is from genome assembly GCF_009819535.1 of Lacerta agilis. NCBI lineage: Eukaryota > Metazoa > Chordata > Lepidosauria > Squamata > Lacertidae > Lacerta > Lacerta agilis. The sequence goes on along the minus strand of NC_046316.1, from coordinate 23,755,711 downwards.
AATAAGAGTTGCTGGTGTTTGCACCCAACTCTTGATCAAATCAAACCAAACACACAGCAGTCCATTGAAACATGTCATCAAAAGCAGCGTACTAAGGTTACAAGGCTACACCTAATTACCTGGAAACAGGCCACATTGTACACACTGGAAACTTACATCTGAGTAAATATGCACAGGATCGGGGTACAAGCCTATGTGTACAGTACACACTACGATTTCTGTCCTACTGAACTTAGGAGAATTTACTTCTCAGTAAACAAGCATGTGACCTGGCTGTCAGGGGGGCAGTTCACACAGCATGCCAAACCTACCCAAAAACCACACTGCAGTTTTGTCCTGTACAGTAAAAAAAGAAAAGAAAAAGTACACATCTATTTCACCATGCACACACATTGCAGAACAGAAAAACCACGTGCCTTTCACAACCCACATTTGAGATTGACAGGCACTGTTCTCTTCAGAACTGCTTTCTGTAAATGAATAGCACAAAGTAGTCCGAATACACACACACTTTGCTACCTCATCCCATGAAACAGATGCAGCTTGGATATTACCATTCTGATAAATTTATAAATAACCACTTGCAGTTCTCATCAGGCAAGCAATACACGACTATCATTCAATCTCCAAAGAAGCTGATCACCAGCCTGTGATAAGATCCAGTGCTCTGCTAAACATTGGTTTTGCTCAGAGCAAGTGCCTCTGTTGACCTTTGACCTCACAAAATACCGCTGACATCATAGATTTACAATCCACATAATGAAAAGCGGCGGGGGGGGGGGGCACAGCTCAACTACATTTTATCTACTGTGCTTAACATATAATTATATTTTGCCACAAAGTTCCTTCCCTAAGCCCTGTCTGTTGCTTTCTCTCTAAATTATACCAAGCTCAATTCTTCCATGTCCAGGACGCAGACGTACAAAGGGTTACATGAGAGTTTGTTAAGAACGGCCTCATCTCTCAGCTTCAGAAATAGCTGTTGATGTCATTTACATAAAAGAATTATTACTGTGGTTAAGTTACTTGAAATAACTGCTCTCTGTACCGAGAAAGAATGCTGAAATGTTTCCCTTAAGAAAGAAACTGCCAATCAGCAAGCTTTTTCTTTTTTCTTTTTCTTTTTCGGAGTTGTCTCTGCTGAACATTCAGGAACGGAATTTTATCATCTAAAACAATTTAAAATAAATGATTTTTTTTTAATTTAAAAAAAAAATCATTTCGGTGTCTATAAACAAGTTAATAGAGTAAGTGAAAACAAAGTACAGTTCTTAATGGGAGTGTTATGTTGCCCTCTCTAGGCCTTGGCTCTAAGTGCGCGTTTCTATAGGCTCCTTGCCAAACAAGTATCAGTGTGTGCTGTTGCTGTTTCTGCTGCCGCTGCTACTCTGCTAATGAATGACTAACTGAGGCCAGCAGGGAAAAATTACATCACTGGGGTGTAAAACTGAACCACATCAGGAAAATTTTCTATACCTGCTTCACACACAAGTCGTAAGCATTCCATGCGAGGCATTTGCATGCATCATCTCAAGGTGTGTTATTATTATCTCCATAAAAAATGATTTTCTCATACGGCTGAATAATTCAGAGACACCTCAGTCAAGGGCCCCTAATGAAATATACCCAGTATAATCATACAGCTAATTGCTAGTAGTTTGCATTTACTTATTTTTTTTATTTTTTTTTAAAAAAAACTGAAATCATGCATAATATTAGGAACGCAGATGCAGATGAGAATCCGTGAATCAAAAGAACACTCCGGCTTGTAATGGTCGGATTAATTTCCTCTGATGTTCATACCACAGTAACATGAGATGGTCATTAAGGCATATTAAAATGATTTGTGGCCCATCCCCCACTCTTCCCAAACTCTTCCATATATACTGTGTGTGTGTGTATTCACGTATATTCACTGCACAAGATCTCAAAATACATTTTTTTTAATCCTTTCAGTCACACAGCCCTGTTATACACACATTTACACCTCTCAATACTGCTTACTCCTAAGTATGTCTGCCTAGGAGTGTGTCCCTATCATCCTTTGGAAAGTTACAGGTATAGACTACATTCCTCAAGTTATGTGTTGAAAAGGACAGTCTTGCTGAGTTGACTCCAGACTCAGTTTGGCTTAGACTCACTGTAAACAATGGGACACACAATTTCTCATGAGTCACAACCCCCATTGTACTCTAAGCACGACTAAGTCCCAACATGGTTTACTCAGAAGTAAGTCCTATTGAATTCAATGGAACTTAACCCCAAGTAAGTGGGGTTAGGGCTGCAGCCTACTGAAAAAAGGGGGTTATTCAGCAACTCATAAAGAACAGCCCTGTAGCCCAAATTGTGCTTGTGCCCAACTGAACCGAGACGGATTAATTTCTGAGAATATGTACAGGATTGCCCTGCAGTTCCTCACTGAACCAAGTGGCACTTACTTCGGAATCAGGCCTGCACTCAAATGCCTATGTATAAATATTTCTAAGTTTTCAATAGATGTGTTAAATTTAAAACAATTCAATAACATTTCCAATGGTTTCCTGTCTGGTTTAGTGGCCTATTATTCTTGTAGTCTTTTCAAGGGGAAGCTGGGAGGGAGGGAGAGAGAGAGAGAGAGGATATTTAATCCTTCCCCTTTCCAGATCACAGACCATGTTGAAGTAATAAATTTGAAAAGCAAATAATAAGTACTAGTGAAAAGAGGAGGGGGGAGGAGAGACAGCTGCAGGGGAAAGTTGAAGGGTGGGGGGGAAGCCATGAGATGTCTGCAAAGTGGGGGTCAACGTGAACAGGGTTTCTGGAGTCGTAACCATTCTTGCTCCTCCAACAACTTTTCCATGTTCCAAAATGTCAATTCAAGAAAGGGCCGGGGGGGGGGGCGCGGAGAGGAGCGAGGGGGTGCCGATCAATCAAAAACTGCACATTTAGAGTACACGACTAAAGCACTCTGTAGGCTGGGGTGGGGAGGGTGTTAAATGGTCATAACGTGAAATTCACGCAAGAAATTAAAGAAGGCATAATCCAAAACGGAGTCTCGATAGCGGAGCTGCTATGGGGGAGAGAGGAGAGGCTTAAGTGGGGGGGGGGGGAGTGGAACTACAATTAACTCCATCAGACTATCGATTGTTGAAGGAACTGGCAGCTCGGCTTGTAAAGGAGGGCGGCGGCGGCGGGTTGGGGGGGGGCAGCATCGTGGACGTGAGGCAAGGGCTGCAAGCAAGCAGGCCGGCTCGGCCGGTTGTTGCCCCTCAACCCCCCCCCCCCCCGCGCCTGCAAGGAGCCTCACATCTGGCTATTGTTATTATTCTGATGATGATGCGCCTTTGCAAATGCTCCCACCTCTCTCTCTCTCTCTCTCTCCGCATAAACACAGCGCCGCTCTTCGCCGGCCCTTAAAATAGTTCCTCCTCAGGAAAACAGCGCAGAGTCAGCTGACTCGAGTAGCCAGCGGAATTGCGGGCATACATGAAATTACAGATCTGGAAGAATACAGTGTGAATGCGAGCCAGCGCCGCCGCGCCGCCGCCGCCTCCCTCCCTTTCTCCTCCCCCCCCCTCCTCGCCGCGCTCTCGATCCGCCTCCCGCAGGCGATCGGAACGTCTCCACCACTCCCCCCCCCCCGGCCGCGCGCCTATCCGTTTTCCCTTTTGGACTGCACCCGGGCACTTTCTCGGGTCTCAAAGTTTATTGGCTGCAGCCTGACAAGGTAGTCCACACGCGCAAAACCAAAGCCAGTCCCCGAAACGCACACACGCCACACCTCTGCTTACTCGAAAGTAAGTCCGCGATCTTGCACCCAAGCTAGTCTGGGGAGGGGGCTGCAAAACCCCACCACCACAGTGCCTGATCCCGGCGTGGTTTGCTTGGGAGCAAGTCCAGCGCAGCCCGAGTTTACTCGGAAGTAAGTTCAACTGTGTTCAATGGGGCTTCCAAGGAAACGTGCATGGGGATCTCAGCCTAACGAGAGAAGCCTCATTCACACATCTGTACTCCCCCCACCACCACCACCACCGTAACTCTTACCCCGCGCGACGCTTTTTCTAGAAAATGTCCACTTTTTTATAGTAATTGTGTTAAGCCAGTACATTGAGACAGGCATAATAACAATTATGACCGGGGAAAGCAAAGCGAGGAGGCTCGCTGTTAATGCTTAACGTGTTTGTGCTGGTTACTGCACACCGGAGCGCTTTGAAATCCGCCCAGGCAGCTCTGCAAGTTATTTGAATGTATTATTTCCAGTACCTGTCATTTATCACTTTATTCAACACGTCTTTGCCAGCGAAATCGCTTTTGATCTCACTCGCTGCCTCCATTTCGTAATTTCCGCCTTCTTTCCAACATATCAAAAATACTTGAAGACCAAAAAATAAAAAAATAAAAGCCCCGCACATACACACCCTAAAGAAGAGGAAGGGGGGGGGGAGGAGGTGGAACGAAACCCTTTCGAGGTGTACAATGTTTAAATTCACTTTGCGGGGGGGGAGTTGTAGACACCCCCCAAATACAAGCAACGAAGGGGAATCAGCAAGCATGTGACGAGGACGCTTCGACAGCAGCGTTAGAGGAAGGGGGGAGAGGAGGAGGAGGTGATGTAAGTAAAGATCACCTTCAACACAGAGGCAACCAAGTTATTGGGCTGCTTGCTTTAAAATATGAACATTCTGCGCAGTCCTCCTTTCTACAGATGACAGGCAAAGTCTGGCAGCAGCCACCCGCTGCAGCCCTTCCTTAATGGCACAAGCCCTTAAAAAAACACACACAAAAAAACCCAGAAGCTCACGTTGCCGGCAGAAAGGAACATTTCAACCCTGTCCTTTAATAAACATTACAAGCAAGGGAGGGGGAGGCGGAAAAGAGAACACAGAGACACACACACAATGACACAGGCACATACACACATACACACACCGAGAGAGAGAGAGAAACGTATGTTTACTACCTCGCCATGGTCACTGTTTCTGCCTTGGGGAGTATCTTCTGGTAGAAAATAAAGTTTGGAGCTGGATAAAAGTTGCCTGGAACTCCTTTCTTCCCACAGCAGCTGTAACTCCGCTATGCAAATCGGATCCTCTGGCTTACATCTTACAAAGAAAAAATCGCCAAGGGACAAAATTCTTGGTCTGCCTTCAAGGTGGAACTGAAAAGCCTTGTAGAAAATGTACGGTCCGTGTAAACCACACGGAGATCCGACCCACTGGAAGGAATAAACAAGGGGTGGAGGGGGATTGGGGGAGAGAGAGAAAATAATAATAATAATAATAATCAGTAATTGCAGATCAATTCATTTAAAACACACACACACACACAGCCAGTTCTGATCAGAACATACTGGAGAAAGACATCCATAAATCAAACACATGTTAAGAAATAATATCACAACCTCTAAGATGAGGAGGGGATTTGTTGAGGAGCCAGGCTGGTTTTCCTCCGAAGGGGGCAAAAAATCCGATCACAGTCACCATTATAATAATCTCTGTCTCTCTCTATATGATCAGCAAAGGCTTTTTTTTTCCCTTAAGAGGGGGTGGAATGGTAATTACAGGGGAAAAGTTCTTGGAAAGTTTGGGGGAGGTGAAGGTGGGTGTCTAGGGGATCCGGGGTGCCGGAATCTGGGGTGTAGAGGCGAAGAAGAGAGGAGAACCGAATACCTGAACTGAATTGGGCTCCATCTCGACGTTCTGAATTGATTGAACTCAACATTCTCTCCAAACTTGTTGGCTTGAATGGATTGCATCAGGTCCTGGCAGGGAAAAGCGATCTCTCGCAGCAGCCGGCTCCGAGCCTCAATATAAAACGCAAACCTTACACCTCCGGTTCGCCCAAAATATCCAAAAAACCCGCCGAGAGATGGTCACGACCCCCAATTTCCAAACCACGTAGAAAACAAGGGGCTTATAGCCCGGCTGCTACCGATCTGCACAGGTAATACCGGTCAATGCATAACCCAACCGCAGCTCAGAAGCCAATGGGTCCAGGCAAATTCGGGGTCTCGGGCGCTTTTAAAAATCTTGCAGCGCCCGAATCTCTGCAGAAACAGGATTGTATTCCCCCAGAGCCCCCGAAGTGCCAGACAAAAGGGCCGTTCCATTTTTTCCGGGCGGAAAGGCGGTCTAGTTGAGCTGCTCATCTGACAGGACCTGCTTGTATATGTCTAATATAAAGAACATTTCCTGCAGAGAGTCAGAGGCGCTGTTCTTCTTTCTAATTCTCTTTAACAGATTTGCTTTTATTAGACATGTAGATTTGTTTGATAGTTAGATTACGTTCCCTTACTGCCATATTCCCCCCCCCCCCGAAACTCTTGATCGTGTTAGAATAGATGCCTGGTGCTAGTATTTTAACGTGGGGACGGGGGCGAGAGAGCGAGAGCTGGGGGGCGAAAGTGGGTTATCGATTATATAAACATATAAATATTAATGCATTTGTTCTCTTTTGCAAAAGAGAGGGTTTGAAAGGGGGGGAGGAGGAGGATTGGTGAGCGAAGGCTCCCAGAAGCACACCCGATCACGGGATCTTGCGAGCAATATTGAGCAGGCAGCTAGCTATGATTGCATTTATTAAGAGGACAGAACAATAAACGCGGCATGATAAATCAATATGTGGGGACCGCTCGGCCCGGGGCTCCGCCTGATCGGCGTGTGTACATTCTTCCGATTTCGAAGTACACGCACACACTCGCATACCAGATACGTGTTTACAATGCAGATCTCCGGCAAGGGCGCGCTCAAATACTAATGTGTTTATATAACCAAGCGATACGGGAATACGGAGTTTTAAAGTGGCACAGAATGCAGATTTCTCTCTGTAATAGTTCGAGGGGAGGGGAAGAGAGAAGGAGGAAGGGCCAACCATTTGGAAACTCGTTCCATGTATCCCGAAATTAAAACTAGTAGCCGGGGCTCGGGGAGGGAACACACACACACACACACATATCCATAAGACAATCAGCTGCTTGTAATAGGGGTATTTATTTGCTTGATTGTTCCGGAGCTCTGCAAACCAGCGTCCCTAAAAGGAACCCCCCCGAGAAACTTGGGAGCCACAAAACCCAGGGTGCGTGGGGTGGGGTGGAAAACGGGATAGAGACCCGGGCTAGCGAGTGCAATCAAATATCAAAAAAATAAAAAACAAAAAAACATCATCACCACCACCAATCTCTGATTTCCCACCAGCAGCCTATAGAAGGGAGTCGCTCCCCCCCCCCCCCATCGCAGTGTTGATAGAAAATGGTGCATTCCTCTCTCTCCAGATTTTACACCGTTGGCACCAAAGCTAGCGTAGTTGATCTTCCCAAAAAGGGGGGGGGGAGAAAGAGGGGGGGGAAAGTAAGCATGATGTACTATACAGGGAAATAAAGGTCTGTACAGTATGACAGTTGTAATCTGATCCGCGATAAAATTACAGGATGTCGAAATGACTGGCAAGCTATTTTTAACGCTTTCGCAACGTTTCACCTCTAAGTCACAGCGCCGGGTTGAAACAGGATTAGTTTAATGAATGTTATATTCACGTGGATGAAATTAATACAGTAGACGAGGCGATCGAGGGGGGGGGGGGCTCGCGAGATTGTGGGACATGGATATTCATTGATTTAAGGGGTTCACGGCAGATTCCTGCCCCCTTCCCCTCGCATACTCATTCCAGATCGCAATCCGAATTAGGGTAGTTAACCTTATCTAATCTACCCCCCCCCCTTTTTAAGGGCAGTAATAGAAAACAAGATCTCTTGCCTGTTCCCATACAGGCGAGGAGATAAAGGAGAGGGAGAGAGAGAGAACATGGCAGAGCTTCAAATTACAATAAGTAATAAAAAGTCCCCTTGCCAAAGAGCGGAGAGCTGTCGAAAACTATTTTAATAATTTAAAGGGCCAGCACAGCGCCGCCAAATACAGGCGATTTTAAAAAAGCAATATTTATATATTTCTTTTCCTCCTCCTCCCTCGCCGCTTTCTCAACTTGCTGCAGTTACGTTAATTGCCGGATTCACAAAGCAGTTGAGCCGGATTGCTTGCGTTTAAGCCGCTATCACAGCCTCTTCCTAGACAGGACACGCGTTTGGGTTTGAGCCGGACGTACATATCTCTGCACGGGATCGGGCTCTTAGGCTGCAATCCTGAACTGGTTTGTAGCCCGATCCCATGCATGTTTTATTGGACATGAGATCCCGCAGAGTTCAATGGGTCTCCTAGAAGACGTTCAGTTCCAGGAGCAGTAGTTACGTGGGAGTAAGCGCTATTGAACCCCGTGGACTTACTTCTGAGTAAACGTTTCGAGATTGCGTTTCGCTGAATAACGCCTCCACCCACCGCCCTTTCGAAACCCGCCAAGTCAGAGAGCGATCCGATTACTCGAGAGTAGCGCCATTGAATCCAATGGGTCTACTCCAGAGTAAGCGAGGGAAGTGACCCTGCGGGCAGGAGCATTCAAAATCCCACCCCCTCCTTGTGATTAATACATGGGTCGTCTTCAGCTTCTGCATTGTTCTGGTAAACATCTAAGCCGGGGTTTTTTAAGGAACTGGAATTGCAGAATATTAAAAAAAAAAAAAAAACACACCAAGATCGCATTGAAGATTGACTGAGTCAGTTTCCTGTATAAGCAATGCCGCAGGAGCGACGTATATGCAGGAAACTTCAAATTGTACAAGAGGGAACAAGCCCTCGAGGTATCCATGTATTGTTTATTATTATCATTATTATTACTATTATTCTTACTAAACATCCTGCCCCACCCCTACCCCTTCTTTTCATCCTAATAACGTTTTGCACGACAGAAGAAGCAACTTCCAGTCGGTAGAGCAAGAAACTCTTAATCTCAGGATCGCGGGTTCGAATCCCAGTTTGGGCAAAAGCCCTGCATTGCAGCAGGTTGGACTAGATGATCCTTGGGGGTCCCCCCCAACTCCACAATTCTGTAAGTCTAAATTGCAAGTTGCAGTCCGAAAGTGACTATGGCTAATTGCAAATCCTGTGTGTATCATTGTCGGCCTGTTCTTAGAGGTAGAAGCCGAAGGTTTGCGTCATCCTTAATAGGAAAAATAGAAAGATCTAACAGGAATTGGGGGGGGGGGGGGGAAAAGAGAGAAAAGTTGCCCTCTGGTGTTAACAAGTGACTACGGGGGGGTGGGAATCTTTCAATCTCAGGAATACAGTAATCAAATCCCCAAGGACACTTCCTTCCCCGAGTTTAGGAAACTAGTCCTCTTCTCCCCCCCCCCCAATATATACGCATTCTTCTCCCCCCACTTTTAGGGTGCGTGGCCTCTCCCTCCCCCCTCAATCGTGACGCCTGCGGCCGCCGCCGCCCCGCACCTATAAATTATCTCCCTCTACAAATACCCATGCAGAGAAAGTTTCAATTAAGATAAGTAGATTGTATTGAGAACTGTGTTCTTTGAAGTAATGTAGTTAATAGCCTGTTTGATTTCGGCTTGCGAGAGAGTAATAACGTTGCATTCAAGGCTCCATCAATCAACCCAGCAGATGTAAGGCTCCAGACACTGACGGGGAACGAGGGGAGGGGAGGGGAAAGGAGAAAAAGAGAGAAAGAAGCCTCGTACTCCGCCAGTGAAGGGCCTCACTCTGCTAATATAAATTTTCATAACTGGGGCCACGAGGAAGCCGCAAAGGAAGGCTTGCAGCATTCAGGACGATTAAAGTCTGTGTTCTGCTTCGTTCAGACGACCTTGGGGGGGTTGTGTTTGTATTTGAGGGTTCACACGTTACGAAGGTCTTGTGCATCCTTAAGTAATGTTTGAATAAGGCAAACACGTGCAATCTTAGAGCAGCGAACTGGACGCTCAAAGAGAGAAGCTACTCTCGCTGAGTTGCAGGCTTGCTCAAGAGCACGGAAGTTGCAATCCTAACCCCATTTCGCCTGGAATAAACCCCCACTGAAATTGATAGGATTTACGACCGTCTGGCCACGGGGGGTGGGGGCTGGGAATCTTTCAGTCTCAGGAATTTGATAGGACTTCCTCCTGAGTCGGTATCGTTAGGCTTACGTTGCTCATTCCCCTCCTCAAGCACAGATCCGGGTTCGTCACGTGTGAACAGGCCTTAAGCGGCATGAGAGCCCCCAAACACCCACACGCTTCATAATTTTCAAGAGATTAAACCAGCACACGAGTGCCGTTGGGGTTTTATTTCTTATCTCTCGTATTGGCGGCGGCGCGGGGGGAAGAGATGGAGGTGAGTTAACGCACCCTATAATGACTCCATTCATTAGGCGGCAAAGCTTCAGGTGCAAGAGAGTAGCCTGTAACAATTACCTCGGTTCGGCAACCCTCGTTCTCCGTAATTTATTTATTTTTTCCATCAGCAAATTGAAGCAGGGTCGTCTGTCCCCCCCCCTTTCTTCCCTGACCTGACTTCAATAATCCATGGTTTAGCTAGTACTTTAGTCAGCAAATTTATCGGCTAATTGCTACACACTACCGCAAGTGGCTCGACTCTGCAATTGCAGTCTCCCTTAAAAAATAATACCCCCCTTTTTTATTGGGGCGTAAATTCCTTGATCACCGCCGGGAATGCAAGCAGGTTGGGGATAGGAGCGATCGCTTCCTTTCTTTTAAAATAAGCCATTTTTTTTAAAAAAAGCTCTTGTCTTGATAAGGAACGGCTTCAGGCACCCCCCCCACCCCACCCCCACCCCCGTTGCAAGAGATCAGAAGAGAGAAGTCTGCAGCCTGCGATCTCTATCAACATGTCAGACACGTCATTGTGTACGATCGGGAGGAATAAAGCGAGGAGGGGAGGTTGGGGGGGGGGTGGGCGGAGTGACGCGCGAGGGATCCAGGGCCGTTTTGCAGATTTAATGTAGTGACAATAATAGCCTGTTTGCTGTGTGTGCAGAAGGAAGCGCTGTCCATTGTTTCCAAGGCGAGGAGTCTATTAACGAAGCTCGTTTTGCAACAGCAAAAAAACGAAGATTTGGACCCCACCCAGCCCCTTTCCCACCCAATGAAAAGCAGGTTTTGGAGAAGGTGGGGGGGGGAGGAAACGTCACATCTCGATTATTCCTGGAGATCTATTTCCCTCCCTTCGCCGGCCTAATAATAATAATAATAATAATAATAATAATAATAATAATGCTAAAGAACATTTCTGAAATGTCAGCCCTTATTCATTGTTATGGTCACCGCGGGGAGGGATGTGCGTAACGATCATTCAGTATTAACATAACCCAAGATCCAGCTGCGATAGCAGAAACAAGCAACAAGTCTGCTGATTCAGGGTCTCAGGTCATCGCTTTCCCCCGCGACCTCTAGCGGTCAAAGCGGATTTAGCAGTCTCGACCTCCCCCCCCTCCCTCCTCCTCCCCAGCTAAATGGTTTGTTGTTTTTAGCTTGCGTTCCCTGCGCGTTCGTGCGCGCGCCTTAAACACATTTTGAATAAATGACTGGCCTCAGTGAAATTACCTTTCTTTCTCTCACTGTAGTAGATCCCACAGCGTCTCTCATTTTTGAAGTGCTGTTAATAATAAGTAATAAACATGTCATGGGCAGCTGGGAATCTAGCTCAGTCAGTAAAACATGAGACTCTAAATCTCAGGGTCTTGGGCAAAAGATTCCTGCATTGCAGGGGGTTGGACTAGATGACCCTAGTAGTCCCTTCCAACTCTGATTCTATGATCTCACATTCTCCCCTGTAATCCAGGCTTGGCACAATTTTACCCTAGAGTATAAGGGTGAGGGAAAACGTGGAAAATATTGGATTGTATTGAGCCCGTGTGGTGTAGTGGTCAGACAAGGATCTGGGAGCAGGGACGGACTTTGGTAATTGGCGCCCTGAGTGAGGACAAAATTTGGTGTCCCCGCTAACTATTTCCTAATTTTCACAATAATTCCTTTTTAATGGATATTCTCAGTAGGTATTATTATTATTATTATTATTATTATTATTATTATTATTATTATTATTATTATTATTATTATTATTATTATTATTATATTTGTACCCCCGCCCATCTGGCTGGGTCCCCCCAGCCACTTTAGGCAGCTTCCAACAAAGATTAAAATTACATTAAAATGTCACACATTAAAAACTTCCCTAAACAGGGCTGCCTTCAGGTATTTTCTGAATGTCAGGTAACTATATAAATACAGGTGTTGTTGTTGTTGTTGTTGTTGTTGTTGTTGTTGTTGTTGTTGTTGTTGTTATATTTTGTGCCCCCTCAGCTCAGTGTCCTGTGCGGAGGCATATCCCACACCATCCTAGATCTACCACTGCTGGTAGGCCAGAGTTCGAATCCCCATTCAGCCATGAAGCTCATTGGGTGCCCTTGGGCCAGTCACTGCCTCTCAGCTTAACCCATCTCACACGGTTGTTGTGAGGATAAAATGGAGAGGTGGAGGAGGACCATGTATGCAACCGAGCTCATTGGAGGGAAACGCTGGGATGCAAATACAATAGATGGATGTACAGATGGATGAAGGAATAAATGAAAATAAAAAAATAAAAAATAAAACTAGAAGTTCATGACAGAGGTGAGGGTGGACCCAGGGTTCTTCTTAATACCTCACTCAAATACCTCACTTGCTTAATACCTCACTTTCTGCTTTGTGGCCTAGCACCTTTCACAAGCTCTTACCTGCGACTCAGTGACCCCAGTGCTCATCAGTGCTGAGTGGCCGCCATTTTGAATTCCTCACAATACTCTGGAGCAACGGAAGGAGTGTCATTGCGGGCCCTTGTGGGAATTTTAAAATGCTGGCTCATAGATGCCACCACTTGGGAGGGGAGCAGATGCTAGTCTGATAAGGGTTTCCAGAGGTTTAGAAGGTGTTTACAGGCTTTTCAGATGGCGTTCCCACAATATACAATTTCAGGTATATGCACGGTACCCAGGAACATAACCCCTGTGTAAGTGGGGAGTCTTGTACTTGGTCAGCTGCAGAGCACATTGTAAACAGTGAGCACAGAAGACTATGAAATGCAGGATGCAGTGGGAAGGAAAATTATGTTATAAACGGTGACCATTTGCAAAACAGTTGGTGATAGTACAGGTATCCTGGCATTGGTACAATCAAATGTAAAGTGATTTAATCACACACACAGACACAAACATACACTTTTATTCTGATTCATCACAAAGGGTATGTTTGTTTTTTCAGTCATGTCCGACTCTTCGTGACCCCATGGACCAGAGCACTCCAGGCACGCCTATCTTTCACTGCCTCCCGCAGTTTGGCCAAACTCATGCTAGTCACTTCGAGATCACTGTCCAACCATCTCATCCTCTGTCATCCCCGTCTCCTTGTGCCCTCCATCTTTCTCAACATCAGGGTCTTTTCTAGGGAGTCTGCTCTTCTCATGAGGTGGCCAAAGTACTGGAACTCAACTTCAGGATCTGTCCTTCCAGTGAGCACTCAGGGCTGATTTCTTTAAGGATGGATAAGTTTGATCTTCTTGCAGTCCATGGGACTCTCAAGAGTCTTCTCCAGCACCATAATTCAAGAGCATCAATTCTTCGGCGATCAGTCTTCTTTATGGTCCAGCTCTCACTTCCATACATTACTACTGGGGAAACCATAGCTTTAACTATACGGACCTTTGTGATGTCTCTGCTTTTTAAGATGCTGTCTAGGTTTGTCATTGCTTTCCTCCCAAGAAGCAGCCGTTTTTTTTAATTTTGTGACTGCTGTCACCATCTGCAGTGATCATGGAGCCCAAGAAAGTAAAATCTCTCACTGCCTCCATTTCTTCCCCTTCTATTTGCCAGGAGGTGATGGGACCAGTGGCCATGATCTTAGTTTTTTTATGTTGAGCTTCAGACCATATTTTGCGCTCTCCACAAAGGGGATAGAAGTGACCTATTCATGAATTGTAATGCAGTAGCTTCAGGTTTCACTCTCCCTTTGAAGTGCCTTTGTTTTGAGAGTGGCCATTGTTAAGATCAGTTACAGAGTGTCCTGGGAGCTTTCTTAAATGTTGCATAAAGATTGAATAAGAAATGCAGAAGGGCATTGCTGGCAGAAGCTGCTGTGTATCAGACTGGAAGATGAGCAGGATGTGCATCCTGGTCTCCTGTAATATTCGGTGTTGCCAGAGCGGATCTGGGCACAGAGTTAGCATCTGGATCTGTCACAGGGAAATTCCCCATCCACATGCCCCCATGCTGGAAAAAAAGACACCCCCCTGTTCAGAATGCAAGAGGTATGCTGGGAGCAGGGAAGGAGGGGCAGTTATGCAAACCTGTCCCATGTGTGGCTATTACTCCTGAAGTTCTACTGAGTTCAGTAGTGTGTTCACACTCGTGTAAGTGTGTAGAGGACGGTTCTCTGTTGGGCCCAATGAAACATTCCATGCCAGAGCGTGAGAAAGTTTGTAGGGTCTAGTGAAACAACCTCCGCTATGTTTATGCAAACATTTGCTTTGGTCTGGCAGTACAGATCCATGTGAGAAGTAGCACGGGAGCATTTGGCCAATGCTGTGCGCATTGAGATGCATACACATCTAAGCAGAGGCTCATCTGGGCTCTATTGATCGGGCTGAATGTATATTTTGCTGCAGAGGAGAATTCCCATCTTCCTAAGGCCATGGTGTTGCATCTGAATGGAGCGGGATAAAGACCACCAGTAGTTGCATTTGGGAAGTGCATGTTTCTAGAATTGCCTCCCTTCTCCATCTGACTGCTATTAAAATATGCCTAGCATTTGTCCCATTTTCAGAATGACCTTTCTAAGGCTTATTATACCCACTTACCTGAGAGTGAACTCCATCCAACCCAATGGGACTTACTTCCCAGCTGAGTTGTGTGCAGGAGAACTACCCAAACCTAGAAATGTCTATCTCAGTTGTGCCTTGGCCTGCTCTGTGCGATGTTCAAATGCTGGCAGCTGGTATAATACAGATATCATGTCATGAGTTTCCAGGGAGAAAACTCAAAAACATGTCATTTCCCCATAACTTTTATAGTAAATGTGATGTGTTACACGATGCACATGCCAAATCCCAGCTTTCTATGTATTGCAGAAGTACCTTCACAAACTGATAGCCCCGTCAGTGAGTGAGTCAGCGACCCCCCCCCCCAAAGACCCTTTATTTAGAGATATATGACACATTTCCTTGTGGCGCAAGCAAGGTGTGCATGTTTATCAAACCCGTGCAGCCATTCACCCCTCTGTCTTATTGACCTTGGCAGATTTATTGGGATTGTATTTTCACACACTGATAAAACTATCTTTGAACAATTTGTACTGTCGGGCATAGAATGTTTTACATTTGCCTTTTTTTTTTTTAGCATTAGGCACAAGTGGGTCATTCTGTTTGGCCTCGTTTTTACAAAAGGCAAACATACTTTCCTGCAAAGCAAATACGTTCCTCTCTGTTCCCCATTTTTCGAATCGTCAGTTCAGTTTTCCACATTTGCACACCGGTTTCCTTTAATGTGTAAAAAAAAAAAAGTCCTCATGAAAATTGATCGGGGAATTTTTCTTAATATACACATTTTTGTATGTGAACGTACCTAATATACACATTTTTTGCCAAGCGTTTTCCCTAATATGATGCAGTTGTGTATGCTGTTTGTAGTTTTATGCACACTTTACCCCCAGTATGTGCATTCTTGTAAATATTACTTGGCTGGAAAATGGCACTGCAAAATCTGCAGAAGTGAAAATTTCGAAGGATGTCTGTGTTTCGATTTACGTATTGCTTCGGAAAGTGAGAATTAGATGGGTTCACCTTTCAGCCTTAACTGAATGGAATTTATCCCTTATCCCTCCTACATATACCTCAGTTTTGTCTACACCGTTATCAGGCTATGGCCTAATCTGAGGTGGGTTGTAACCGCAGTCTAGGGTTCCCGGACATTTCAATGATTTCCATCCGGACACTGTTTCTGATGGCTGAATCCCAGCTATGTCCAGGAAATTTTGAATGTATGGCAGCCCCACCACCAAATAATAATAATAATAATAATAATAATAATAATAATAATAATACCATATTGGCCTAAATATAAGCCGCACCCAAATATAAGCTGCACCTTTAAAATTCAAGGAGGGGGGGGGGAGAAAAAGACAATACCCGAATATAAGGTGCTCCCTTAAAATTCCCCAGGCACTCACACCCGTTCCGCTTTATCATATGTCTGTTTCAGCAGTGATATTGTAAAAGCCAATTTTTGTAAGGTCGCGAATTTAAGCGGCACTTTAACTTTTCACGGTCAGATTTTTTTTGGGGGGGGGAGGTGTGGCTTATATTCAGGCCGATATAATAATAATAATAATAATAATAATAATTAATAATAATAATAATAAATTGTATACTCCCCTATATTTGCATGTTTCAGGGCGGTTACAACATAAAATCACAATATAAAAATTCAAAATACGTAATAAAAACAAAATCAACCCAATAACCCTCCTCCCCCCACACATTTTAAAAGGACATTGGATGTCATTCGGCCCAAGGCCTGGTTAAAGAGGAACGTTTTTGTCTGGCGCCTAAAGGTGCCAGACGAACCTCCTCAGGGAGAGTATTCCACAAACAGGGAGCCACTGCAGAAAAGGCCCTTTTTTCACATGGTTAAAAAGAGTAAGAATTAAGAAATGGGCCCCCAAATGCATGTCTGGCTTAAAAGTTGTTCCCAGGCATGAGAAGCTAGAAGACTATTGGTCTATGCTGACTGACAGAGATTCCTCAAGGGTTTCAGATGCCAGGAACTGAATCCATGACTTTCTGTATCAGGTCTGTCTGTCTATGTTCTATATCCACAGTCAGGGGCAGAATGCCTCTCATTGCCAATTGCAGCGTGTTTTCCTCATGTCCTGCTTGCAGGCTTTCCACAGGCATTTGGCCTGATCCAGAAGGCCCTTCTTATGTTCTGATATTTTATTGAATAGATAATGTATGTTGACTGTTGGCAGAGGCATTATATGTATGCTGTGTGTGTGTGTGTGTGATGCCTCTGTCAACAATTAACATAAATCTGTGCAACATTCCCTGCTTCCCAAAGGCTACGTGGGAAGAACAACATCACAGGAATTTAAATTCCAGTTTAATCATAAGTTGGATTTTATCCTGCAGGCTCTGGCTGCGTTTCTGTGTGCGAATATTTGTTGGCTTTTCCTGGCCAAAAGAAATTTGCACAACGTTGTAATGTTTCTGCGCTTTCCTTTTTCAACATTCCACGGTTTTTCCTTAAGCTTCTAATAAAAAGTCATTTTCAGAGGAGGGGGGAAAGAAAAGAAAAGGGGGAAAAAAAACCTGTTGCAGTTTAACAAGTCCATAAAGCAAAGCAAAGCCATAAAACACAGCAACGACAACAAGAGAAAAGTAGGTAGCAGATTACATGAGGGAAATCAGATACAGTCAAGACACAACACAACAGTGGCTGCAATAAGTACATGTTAGTCAGGTTTGGGCTATTTTGAAAAGTCAGAATTGTATTCCATTCCCAACCACCAGGCAATGAAAGTGCTAATTTATTAAGTCAAGTTATTTTCATGGTTTACAATGAAACACATCTTTTTCTACCCTGTTAATCCATTCCAGAGTTGCAAAAGACAGTAATCCTGCAGGAGAATAAGCCCCCTTTGGAGTGTGTGTGTGGGGGGGGGGGAGCGGCGTGGCTTTTGTGGGGCACTTCCACCTCTCTCCCCACAGACCCTGCTGCTAGTGGTTCCCCAAGGAAGGTTTTTTT
Organism: Lacerta agilis; assembly: GCF_009819535.1. Lineage (NCBI taxonomy): Eukaryota > Metazoa > Chordata > Lepidosauria > Squamata > Lacertidae > Lacerta > Lacerta agilis. The sequence goes on along the minus strand of NC_046316.1, from coordinate 23,738,062 downwards.
ACACTGCAAAGAGTCACCACGTGCTGCACTTCCGTTTCTCTTTTTCAGAGTAACGTTTTGAACAATTGCTGCACACACATGACCTCGCGCGGCAGCTGCGTTGCACCTCCACCCCATTGCTTTCATATCAGGACCTTCCGCAAACAGTAGGAAATTTCAAGCCAGCCTTTTGCAGGTATGGATGAGGCCTCTGTGTGAGAAGTTTATTGGAGCCTCTAGTGTTTGTGCTATACGTATGTTCTTTTAAAAACAACAACAACAGCAGCAACACATATGTACACATTGAGCAAAGGGGAGCAAGTAGCTACCTTCCCACATGCTTGCAGAACCCAGAACCCTTTTTCACCATCTGGGCCAATTCCAACTGCAAATCTATTTCCTCTCCCCTCCCCTCCCTTCTTCCAGCTCAAGTGTTGCTGCTTTCCCCTTGCTACCTGGACTCATTTCTGACTCTTTGAACAGCCTGAGACATCAGAAAATTTGATTTTAGATAACAATACAAAGTTGTGGGTAGAGAAATAAGTGGTCTGTTTTATTTGTTGTGGTTTCCCTCCCACCCCTAATATGGTCAGCCATGGGGGAATGGGTTTTGCTCAGAGGCCTCAAGAAGGGTAGTGTCTAGACCAGACATAGGCAAACTCAGCCCTCCAGATGCTTTGGTACTACAACTCCCATCATCCCTAGCTAACAGGAACAGTGGTCAGGGATGATGGGAGTTGTAGTCCCAAAACATCTGGAGGACCGAGTTTGTGTATGCCTGGTCTAGACTCCCAAACCTTCCAGGTTTTAACTGGGACAGCTACGCTTTCTTTGAAGGCACCCCGATTTTGTGCTGGCTGCGGACTGGGCTCGTGGATGCAGCTCCTGGAGTGACATTGTGAAGGAGCACTTCTCGGCCTTTGGGAAGGAGGTGTGAGGCTCTGATGGACTCCTGGAGCCCTCCTGCCTCTTTCTGTAAGTCACCAAGCGCTTGCCCAGCTTTGGGAAGCGGGCAGGGGGGCTTTCACATCCTGTCAGAGCATCGCCCCTTCTTTCCTAAGCCAGGCAGAAGCGTACAAGGCTTTGGGAAAGAGGTGCAAAGCCCATGTCCCAGTTTTTATTGGTAGAATGTTGGTGCATAAGGACTCCCAGCTGCCAAACTAGAGAGGCAAAAATGACTTTTGCTGAGATCTGTGATAACAACTTTTTTTTAATTGCTGGTAAGGCTTAGGAAGATGGATCACTTAAAATAAAATGCATTTGGTTTCCACCTGACCAGCTATTAAAATATATAAATATATGTTAACTGTTAGACTGGACTTGTGTGTGTGTGTGTGTGTGTGTGTGCATGTATGAATATATATATATATATATATATATATATATATATATATATATATATCCACTGTGACAAAAAGGTGGGCAAAAACAAGCGCCGCCATCGACACAGCTCATAAAAACCAAGTCCCCAAATCACTCAGCAGGGACTGATGAGGAGAGAGAGAAAAATTCAAGTGGGATTTTGAGTGGTATCAAATAACGCTCTGTCACGTCTTATTAGTACCACTGAGGGTAATAGAAGCAGTAGCATTATCTTCTCAAATGTCATTCCTGTATATTCATTTAATTAAAAACCAACATTATTATTTTTTTGTTCATGTAACCCGAAAAGAAATCTGATTAAACAGCAGTTCGGGAACAGTGATATTCAATCAGGTATGATTTGTATACTAGCTCAGGGCGCCATTTGCTAGTTATGTAAAATTATGCCCTATTATGTTTGATAATCGTGTGTACACTTGAGGAAGGAGAAGCAGAACTAAGGACACCCAAGTATTTTTCTCCCCTTTGACATCAAGAGCTGTACAGTGGTACCTCTGGCTATGTACTTAATTTGTTCCGGAGGTCCGTTCTTAACCTGAAACTGTTCTTAACCTGAAACACCACTTTAGCTAATGGGATCTCCCGCTGCTGCTGCACCGCCAGAGCACGATTTCTGTTCTCATCCTGAAGCAAAGTTCTTAACCTGAAGCATTATTTCTGGGTTAGCGGAGTATGTAACCTGAAGCGTATGTAACCCGAGGTACCACTGTACTGTTATTTCAAAGCAAAACTCTTGTTGCTGCTGCACCCAATAAGTGATCTGACTAGGTGTCCACAGACTGAGAAACGTGAAGAAAATGTTTACCTCCTTTCTTGAAAAAACTGTTGCTTTTATTTTATTTTTATAAAACAATCCACCACCACCGACTAAAAACAAAACCAAAAAATCAGTTCTATGGAAACAACAACAAGAGGCAACCTGAAGTTTTTATTCATAGCACACAGAAAGGAAGCGTGCCAGTTAGTGGCTTTGAAAGGTCATCCTATTTTCCAAATAATACACAGGAAATAAGCAGTGCAGCCTATTTCACATTTATCTCATGTCGAATAATTTACCTCAAACTGTTTTTAGTAAAAATATGATGGCTTGGGGGGGAGGAGGGGAGTCCTTCAATGCAGACAGCTCGAAGCAGTAAATATAATTTCCAGAATGCCATTCGGTGTGTACTTAAGACAGCCAGGAACACAACTTGCTATTCCTGGTATGCAGGCTTTAAAACCAGCTGACGTAAATAGTAAGATGATAATTGTGTGTGTTTTAAGTTACAAGGAAGCTGAGTTTTAATAAAAAAAGGAGGCAAAATGGACCGAGGGTTCCAAATCAGTGAGTGAAATTAAAAAATAGAAAACCGCAAATTTTCACTATTAACGCAGGAGTGAAAATGAATTCGAACTCGTTTTATTTGAGATTTGAAACGTCAACTTGGTCAGAGCATTGATCCATCTATCCCAGTGCTAAGCCCTGCAAACCTGAAATCCACCCCCTGCACCCCCATTATAACAACAACAAAAATGCCAGGTCTTGAATGTGGAAACATTTGGAGAGATTTATCTGATTCATTACATTTCTACCCCACTTTTCCTTCAAGGAGCGCAAGGCAACAGACACAGTTCCCTCTTTCCCCATTTCATCCTCACAATGACCTTTGAGGTCAGCCTGACAGAGAGCACGTGACTGGCCCTAGGATGCTTCATGGCTGAGCAGGGCTTTCAATCTGCTGCATCATCATCATCATCATCAAAACTTTTATTTGTATCCTGCCCTCCCCGGCCGAGACCGAGGGTGGTCTTCATATAGTGGGCATAACGAGAACCTGGTGGGATGCAGAGAACCAGCAGGACACACTTCTCTCCAGATATAAATTCTCTGTTGAGTTGAAGCTTAGCCAAGCAAAATCTTTCCATGCATCTGATAAGATCCAATTCAACTGGTAAGATCGGGTTTTTCGTAAGGCACAGCCGCAGAACAACAAGAAAGGCACTTGGACCCAGGGGAATTACGGTAATTGGTACACAACAGCTTCAAAACATGGGTCAAGTGAAAATGTGGATGAGGCCCTGCGCACCCTCCAAGTGTCCCTATTTTCCAGGGACGTCCCTGATTTAGAGAAGCCATCCCAGTTTCTGATTTGATCCCGGAATGTCCCACTTTTCCTTAGGATGTCCCTATTTCCATCGGAGATATGTTGGAGGGTATGGAGTTATCCAACCCCCGAGCCGTCTGAAGGCAATCCTTTATAGGGGAGGTTTTTAATAAAATAAAAATGTTTAATGTTTTAATATGTTTTTATATACATTGGAAGCTGCCCAGAGTCCTGGGACAACCCAATTAGATGTGTGGGGTATAAATAGTAAAATAATCATTATGGAATGCGACGTCCCTGTTTTCATCGGAGAAATGTTGGAGGGTCTGCCCTTGCTGCCAGGAGCTGTATCTCTCTGCCTGCCAGTTGCTGGGAATCATGAGGGCAGAGAGTGCTGTTGTGCCCTGGTCCTGTTTGCAGGCTTCCCATAGAAATCTGGCTGGCCACCATAAGACCAGGAGGCTGCAGAAAGACCGGCTGATTCAGTAGGGATATTCTTACCTTCCTATTTTATTAGTCTGAATACAGAACACAGGCATATAAATCTGGGGGCACATGTCTGTGAAACAAACCTCATTTTTTAAATTATTATTAAATACAATATTCTTCTTGTCTTTCAGTCTTGATTTTTTTTTTAAAAAAATAGTTTATTGTAGATTTTCTTGTGTTACAAAATAAATAAACAAGGAAAAGTACACACATAGCATCTTCACTTTCAATTCATAGTCTTTTTCACAGTTCTCTTATCTTCAATATGAGACACGAATGTCACGGACAACTTGCAGTTGGGGGAAAAGAAAGGAGGGAAGGGGAGATGGGAGTGTCATTTTTTGTCTTGTTGAAAACATCTGTGATAGGGATTGCCTGTGCACTTGCTTACTCATTCCCTCACACCTCCAAAAACAGCCAGCGGTAAGGAGGAGCCAAGAACTGATCAGGAGATCCTTTCTCCTACAACTTCCTTATTCTCTGCTGCTGTTACAAGAAATCACAAGAGTGGGTGATTTAGTGCTGGGTGATGAGAAGACTGGCTCAGGGATGCCCACATGGGCTGGGCATGATTTAGGTTTGATGAGGCCCTCCCTAAGCTACTGAAGGTAATGGGGCCCTTTATATGTCCAGCTGTCCTTTGTCAACAACAAATTATCACTGTTTTTTGTGCTGAATATATGCTATATGGTAATTTATGGATCTAATAGGTATCTAAAGCCATTTGCACATAACAAAATATGTATTTTATCAAAGTAATTGTTGAACTGGAATACAATTAAGAAGAAGTATATTAATAGTGAAATAATTATTAAGCTCTAACTGGAAGCTGCCCAGAGTGGCTGGGGAGACACAGTCGGATGGGCGACATACAAATAATAAAATATTATTATTATTATTATTATTATTATTATTATTATTATTATTATTATTTTCAGTTCAGCACGTGCTGAATGGTCAAAGACCTCAGTTGTCTGTAGGCCAGATTTGCACCACCTCAATTGGGTCACAAAGGCAGCAGGAGAAAAGTGATAGGAAAAATAGAAACATATACTGTAACCTGTTTCAAAAGTGGTTTTGAGATTCAGGGTGATCAGTGTCCTAAAACAGTAGTTACCTTGGAAACCAAGGCCTTGGAAAAGTATGTCAGGCATGATTCCAGTTACGGGAATATTTGAGTGAATATCTATATCTATATATTTTATATCTATATCAAATTACCTTAAAGCCATTCCCATACATTGCCTCAGTAATCCTAGCAACAGTCCTCTAAAGTCGGTCAGAATTATTGTTATTCCCATATTGCAGCTGTGGGGTGGTTCGCTTGCTTAAAGGCCATGGTGAGATATGAAAAGCTTATGCTGTCAGCCACCACACAACACCAGCTTTCAAGAATGTCTATATACATATTGTCCAAAATGGCATCCCTGTGGTGAGGTCCCCCCCCACCCTCCCCATGTAACCTGTAGATGACTTAACCCAGTCTTTGGTGCCCTCCTGACGTGTTTTAAATTTCTCTTAAAGCATGCTCGCTCCTCTCATCGCTGCACCCATCACCCTGCACAAATTGGAGGGCAAATGTCTGGAGCAGAGAGCCTCCTGTACAATGTGGATGCATCCTGCACAATTTGGAACCCGGGAAAACCAGGGCTCCAAATTGCCTGGAGGTCCCCTATATGAGTGGAAAAGGCTCCATGCTAGAGAAGTTGTCCCCCAAAGTCATGGAAGGGGACAGGGATGGTATGATGATGGGGAAGGCAAAGCTAGCACACCCTCACTCTCTCCTCACTCACATGCTCTCTTCATGTCTGCATGAATAGAATTTTGCAAGCACAATCAGAAAAATTCCAATTGGTTGCCCTGATGCTTCTGCTGCAGCGGGACGAGTCCACTAATGGAAGAGCATGCCTGCAATGGGCAATGAATGGAAAATAATAACTATGTGGGCCCCAGAGCCAGGGAATGCTGGGCTGATTTTCTCCCCTTATAGTCAGATGCTAGAAAAGGAGATTAGAGAACTATGTCTTCCCCCTCTCTCATGTTATTGTGCATTATAGGAGGGAAAGGTCATAGCTAAGTAGAGTTTTGTATTTACACCAAGGCAAACGATGGCTGAAGAGATTTCCCATAACTTGGACTCTCTGGTTAGTCTGCATGCCCAAGTCCCAAATGAAGAGGACCTGAATGTGAATAGTGAATCAGGCCCAAACATTCTAGCCTGTGTGCTTCTGTACTGCAGTGACTGGATATAAGGAAACAATCCCACCTGCTTAAGTTTAATCCATAACTATTTATCATTAGTATCATCATGCTCCCTTTGTTTCAACAGTGTTGTGAATGTTATGGAAGACATTACATGTACTGTACGTAATTTGGAGAATGAGTGAAGCAACGGCCATTGAAAAGAGTGACAAACATTCTCATCAGCTTTTGCAAGTCTGGTTCACTTCTCCAGCCAAGAGGTTTGTTTGATACTGCTAGACATCTCTGTTTTCTTTCTGGGCAGACATTTCACTTAATTTTAGTATGTACCATTCATCAGGGCGGAAAAACTATTCAGCAAGACTGCGGATTATTTCTGCAAAACTAATTAACCCCAGAACCAATAGCTGGCATTTACATAACATGAGGTCAGGCATCTTCAAAAGAAATAAACCTGTTAGTTTATGTGTGTATGTGTATGTGTATGTGTATGTGTATGTGTTTGTGTCTTTCTGTTATCCAACATCAGAAGATTAATCAACTACCAGCACCACACAGCCCAGCTTCAATAAATGTTTCATTAAAAAAACACCACACCACTTCTGCTTGTGGAAGCGCTTTCCATTTCTGCAAAACCAGGTTGGATACAACCAGGGATGGCCCACCCATAAGGCAAGGTGAGGCAACCACCTCAGGTTGCAGAAACCACACGGGCAGCAGATCCAGCCTCCAAGGCCTCCATGGAATACATTGCCCACTCCTTCTGCCACAATGCTAGCAATAGTTGTGGCGTGCTCCTTGGAAGCTGGATCTGCCACCTCCCTGGCTGCCTCTACCATAACCTCTTGGTGAATAGGAGGTGCTGCTGGTCTCCCCCCTTCTTTGTTCCCGATGAACACCCTTTCTTCCCTGGTGCGAGGGGAAGGGGTACCATTTTGTGGTTCACCTCAGGTACCAACATGTCTTGGGCTGGCCCTGGATACCACCCACCACCTTGTGGCTTTTCTTGGTTATGAAGGAGGACCAATGTGGTTGGCTGCCTCTGTTCTGTAACAGCAACAGCTGTATTCCTCTGAACAACCTTTAAGCAAATCAAAGAGTGAAATAAAAAAGATTAAAAAAAACCATATTCCAGGGAATTGGGGTCCTTGGCCTTTTTTAATTAATTGGTTTTCACTCTTGCTGCTGTGCACCAATACTGCATCAGTAATAAACATTAAAAGCAAACATTCAAAATAACATTGGGGTGGGAGAGAGGAGATTCTCCTCCATCAGGAAAACATGTTTATTTTTAGTCCATTTTCATTTTCTGCAGCCCTGCACTACTCCTTCAGCAGAAAGTTGTTTTTTAATATATATATATATATATATATATATATATATATATATATATATATACACATTCATGTTTTCAAAAGGCTAGACTTCCTCATAAGAAAGCCTGTTGCTATGATTTTGCCCGTTGGACAGTGGATAGTCAGACACAAGATGGCTTAGGCCGCAATCCTGTACCCACTTACCTGAACTCATTGGGGCTAACATTTGAATAAACTTGTGAAGGATTGCACCAATAACAAGCAAAAGCAGAACAAATTTGTTTGACTTGCAAAGTTGACAGAAATCACAGAATTCAGCTCTCCAAAATACAACATTTGAGGGACTTTGACACCAAATTACTCTTTTAAAGGCACAGAATGCATATAGCCTAAGCTATAATGAAAAGGAGGGGCAATTACTCCTGAGCTCTGGCAAGCAGTCCTTTTTCTATTGTGAAATGTTATTGATTTTTTTTTAAACCCACTAATGCTCACAGCTGCTGCTTGATAGACAATAGTTTGGTGTTTGTATGGACATAATTCTCTACCGCTTCATTGATACGTTATTTATTTCACTACTAATTGCTGTTGGGAATTGAATACAAGAGAGGAACATGGTTGTTCAAAGAAGGAAGAAGTGTTACAGCTAGGGATGGAATTTTCTGAAAACCCTGCTTTCTAATTCCTGTCTTGTTCTGGACAAGAAGAGAGTATATTTTTTACCAGTTCTGTTAAAAGGACAAAGAATTATTGCAAATTATAAGCATTATTATATGGATTACATTATAGGTTTCCCAAAGTAATTAGCACATAGAGACAGATCGTGCATACATAAGGTTAGGTCCCAACTTGACATTTCTGGTTCAAGCTCAAAAGTACATGATATTAATGCATGGATACAAACATTGCACCAGATCCCACACACCAGGTCTGGCTCCAGGTTTGAGGGCTCCCTTGGCAGAGTGCTCTCTGAGGAGACCCAGTGGGCTTACCTAGTGGTGGTGGCAATGCTACAATCAGCCCTTGGTTCTGAGCCACCATTTAAATTTCCCACAATGCTCCACAGTGACACTACATGGCAGACATTGAGGGAAATTTAAATGGTGGCCCAGATCTACCCACCTAGTGTGGGGTAAATGCTAAACCATGCCCTAAAACCAGACTTGTCACATATCACCACAGGAACAGAAACAATCATTAGGGGATTTACACCAGCAATCACATCTTGTATCCACAGCCATTCATTATATTATACTTCAGAAACCGAATGAAAAGTAGTGACTGAGCTGTGAAGCAGGAACTCAGCATTTGAATTTTGTTGCAGCCATGAATTCCTTAGGTGACCTTAGGCAAGTAATTCCCGTGTCTTATTTGAACAACCACCACCTTAACAAGTGTGCAGGGCTAGAACTATTGAGATGATGCATGTGAAGGAAGCACTTTGTTTCCTGAGGAGAAGTACCGGTATATGCTAAGATTTCTTCTCTGTAAAACAGCAGTGTACTAGCTAGCTAAGACTGTTGTCTGAACAATGCAAGATCAGCTTCACGTTGATGGACAGCAAGTTCAGGAATGGACTGCCTTGGGAAGTGGTGCGTTCTTCATTGCTGGAGGTGTTTATATAGAGGCTGAGCAGGCTTCTGTCACCAGGGACCCAAGCCCACGCTCCTTAACTGATAGGTTTCCCTGGATCATTCCCAACCTGCCCAATTCTGCTGGATCTGCCCCTTGACCAAACACAACTGCCAGTAATTTTTATAGCAAAGATTTGTGTGTGCAACATCGGGAAAACATCCCAAAGTCTCACCAAAATTATAATCATTGTCTAAATGCACTTATAATGGTAGCAGTGTATCAATTTTAGCTCTCCTAGGATATATTACAACACGTTTATGGACAGCAGGTTCAGGAATGACATCCCATTGCTTTTTTGGGTTTCCAGCTGACTGCCAGTTTATGAATATAATTCTTCTTGCAATGTTATGGAGATAGTTATTGGCAAAGTTGTTGCCAAAACCTAACCCACAGGCTGAGAATCAAAGTGGTGCCAGAGAATGCAATATATGTTTATGATTTCCAAGCAGTCTTTGTGAAAAAGCAAAGTCTGGCTGGCACATGCTTCTTCTTCTTCTTCTTCTTCTTCTTCTTCTTCTTCTTCTTCTTCTTCTTCTTCTTCTTCTTCTTCTCCTCCTCCTCCTCCTCCTCCTCCTCCTCCTCCTCCTCCTCCTCCTCCTCTCCCTCTCTGGTTTCATCAATTTTTCTAACATTATTTTGCATCTCACGTGTTATTGCACAATATTGTAAGCCAGATTTTTAAAAAAACAAAACCTGCAAAAAGTTAATGTTTAATGGCTCACTCGGGAGTGTTGTTTGATGTTTACACTTCCTCTGACTAACCTAATTTGTAGAGTGAATTAAGGTTATATAAGACCCTGGGCTTGGCAAATGAGTTACTGGTATCCGTTGCCCAGAAACTATCATCTTATTTAGTGCAACATGCTTCAGAATAAACTATTTCAATTTTGTGCTCTCTTTTCACTCCTGTCAGTTTTAACACCCTTCCAAGCTGCTTGTGAAAACTATTTTTTGCATGGATGGCGGCTGTTACCACTTGGCGTAAAAGCGTCTTGTGTGCGCACGTGTGTAAGGGCCCAGGTTTCAAACCAAGTGTAAAATGGTCTCTGTGAACTGACAGCACGGTTGCAACAAGTAACCTATTAAACTGGATTGGCTGGAAACCAGAAATAAGTGGGGGTGGGGTGGGGGTGGTGAGGAGAAATGGCAAGGAAGGTCAAGAGGTTGCCAACGGCTGTTCTTCTTACTCACCCCGCTACTTCCGGGCAAAGTAGCCGGGTGTAGCCAGAACACTTCACTGAGGTAAATAATGGCACCTGAAGAAATATTCCCCATTTTTCAGAAGGAGACAGAAATATACAACATGTTTCCTTTTTGTTTGTGCTCCATTCACTGCGTCTTTGATGTTTTTGAATTATCTGTCGTATATTTATATGGGGATAATAATGCTAACCTATGTCACAAGGTTGATTGTAGGAAATGCTGAGGTAATTTATTTAATGTGCTTTGAGGATGTACGGTAAGAAAGCACCAGATAATGATGATAGGTAATAATAAATTTAATGGCAACAGTAACAGCAAATTATTATTATTATTATTATTATTATTATTATTATTATTATTATTATTATTATTATTATGCCACCCGTCTGACTGGGTTGGCCCAGCCACTCTGGGCAGCTCCCAACAAAAAATAGCAAAAACATAACACAACACCAAACCCTAAAAACGTCTCTGAATCATAGAATTGTAGAGTTGGAAGGATCATCTCATCTTTTAGTCCAACCCCCTGCAATGCAGGAATCTGCAGCTGTGGCATACGGGGATCGAACATGCAACTTTGGCGTTCTCAGCACCGCACTCTAACCAACGGAGCTAAATATGGTAATCATAACCAGTAATGAAGGCCCAACTCTGAATGCCCTCAAAAGATCTGAGATTGTGAGTGGATACAAGAGAAAGGGCCTTTTCAGCAGTGGCCCCTTGCTTATGGAATGGCCTCCTCAGAAAGGCCTGCCTGGCACAAACACTAATGTCTCCTTATTGTTAGGCTGTAATAAACAAGGGTAAGGCCTTTTATTCTCCCAGCTTGTGCATAACAGCCAGTGTGCCAAGGTCTAGTCACCAAGTGCCCCATTCCAAAACTGACCCTGGAGATGGGAGTAAAACCACTGTAATACGGTGCCCCCCAGCAGTGGCGTATTAGGGCCTGAGGCGCCAGTTGGGGCCAGAGGCACCAGCTAGCGAGGGCGATGGTGGGGACGTGGCATTGCGCTCATGAGCATCATGCATCCCTAAGCTGGGCAGAAGCTTCCCGGGCTTTGGGAAGGGGCGCCAGGGGAACATTTGGGGGACTAGCCTAGTCCCCCTAGTTCAATGACCTCACACCACTGCCCCCCCCCAGCTCACAGATGATCAAGAAAGATGTCCTGGTAAGATCGAACACCCCCTGCCCATCCCCTGATAAAGGTCATAAATCAGGGCCAAACCCGGGCCTGAACCCAGATTAGAAAGTGTCCAGATAATCGGTTTTCTCCAAGAGTGCTTGGAGCTGCGTTGCCACCAATTAACCCCAATGAACAACAAAGGAGGCTTTCATGAGCAAAACAAAACAAAAAGAGTAAAAATAGGGGACATCATTGACTAATATAATTTTTCATTCACTTAATCAAAGATGAAAGCATTGCAATTGGAATTTGCTTCCAGACACTGTCTTTTACGACCCCCCCCCCCATTCCCTCCTCCCACAAGCTTCATAGGAACTTTAAGTCCTAGTGTTTTGAAACATTGCTTATTTTGGTCTGACTCAAATATGCTTTCAACCAACTCTTGATCTGCTGCATTAGCATACAAACCTAAGAACAAAATGTTACCAATGTATTAAATTGCGTCTCTAAAGGAACACATCAGCTTAACACTAGTTCCTTAAATCTGTAAAGACCTGCTTCTTGCACAGGGACTAATTTGATTTCTGAAAGGATATTCTTGGCCTCTAAAAACACAAGGAATCAAGCAATAATAAAAAAAAACTTGGGGGTGGGGAGGGGGACGACTGATCTTTTGTTAAATGCAGCTCTTTTGCTTACCAGAAATGCTACATTGCAGATTTTTACAATTAACATTCCTGCCATGTATGCAGCTCTGGATGAAGCTAATAAATTCTTTCAACCACACATTCATCTCATTTTTTTTGTTAAAAAATCATTTGATGTCAGTAGTGGACTGCAACATTCCTCTTGCCCCCCCCCAACTTCTTAGTAAAAAATAAGATATTATTAGTGCCCCCCTCCTCTTCCTCACCCTGTAACTACTTTTGGAGTCAACATCCTGGTAACATGTTAATTTTATATTGTGAGAAACATCAAGTAGAGTATCTTGGTTTTGACATATGAGAAGCCTGTTATAATGTTACAGCTTTTCATTCTAAATTAAATATTAGAGGGGAGAATTAGAGCCAATTGTGGTTCATGGAAAGTATTTTTCTTCTAAACAGTTCTCTGCGATACATGCCAAAGTGAGTGAAAATGCTATGAGTAGACTTTCTTTCCTTTAAAAAAAAGGAAAAAAAGGATTATTCGTATTTTAAGGCTCATAATGCAAAGTGGTTTAACATTTTGTGCCTAATAATAGATGACTCCTATCACATTTCCCACTTTTATTTCTATCATCTTTGAAGTCCGGCCATATAAAGGCTGTTTGTAGAACCACAGGAAAGTTAAAGCAAATATGACTTAAGAGTGATTCATAAGAACAGGAATTTGCAATGAAGTCTGGTGGGGAGGGGGTGGAGGGAGACGGAAAGGGGGGGCAGGCACTTGTGTCTGTATCAAAGGAAATGAAATGTTTGCAATATTTTCCAGTTGATAAATTTATTAAAGCACTTTGGAGTTATGTAGCTTGAACATTGCTGACATAAACAATCTTTGACCTGAAACAGATTATATTAGACTTGGAGGGTGTAGGGGGTGGGGAGAAGATAGGATTAGAAAGGAGGTGGGGGAAAATAATTAGGATTCTTATATTTCAAAAAATTACCACAAGGTCATTGTGACCTTTAGTGAACGGACTATATTAGCAGAGCCGAAAGTGAATAAACGCAACCCTCTCTTTATGCCTCAAGGCAGTGCTATTGAAAACTCCCCAAGGTCAGGGAATCCTTTCCCACACATGTTGGGATCAACCAAGGAGACTGCAGATGACTGTGGGGAAAGAGTTGGGGTTCTCCCAAGGTGCTATTTGGTCCTATGCAGGCCTTGCAGTGGCCCCAATGTAAACAGGGAGTGCTCCCTAAATCACTACCAATACTTCCCTGGATCTGTGTCTGCCCCCAAACCCAACATTATTGGGGAGGATTGACAATGAGTGCATAAGCCAAGCTTCCTCAGCCTCGGCCCTCCAGATGTTTTTGGCCTACAACTCCCATGATCCCTAGCTAGGAGGACCAGTGGTCAGGGATGATGGGAATTGTAGCCTCAAAACATCTGGAGGGCCAAGGTTGAGGAAGCCTGGATAAGCTGTCTCTCAGGAAAACCTGCCTGCCATTCTTAATGTTCTTTTTGAGAACCCCCCCTCCCAATAAGAGTCTAAGGAGAGTCGGAAAAGCCAGTAGCTTAGAAATTGATCCCCCCCCCCCTTTGGAATAAGGAAATTATTTTCCCTTTAGCTCTCATTGCAGCTTTTCTTATGAGCTCTCTCTCCCTGCCCCCACTCCCCACTGCCTGCCCCATGGTTGCAAAAGAAATTAATTTGTTGCTTGTTGCTACACATTGGCAAGCTTTCTGCTTCAAGAATGTAAGCAATCTTTCTTTGTTTCCCAGATATAGTTAATCTGGCAGTTAAAATACTTTGGAAACATTTTGATGACTTATCTGGAAAAGTAGCTTTGGCGTTTTTCAAAAGAAAAGCTTAGCACTGTACGCAGGGGGAAGATAAAAGATACAAGAAGTGTTTGTTCTAAGCGATACTATTCATTTAGAGATCATAATGTAACCCCGCCCAAGCAATTATTGTGGAGAGAAAGAAGAGAAATCTCCTAATAGTGCTCCCTGACACAGTCTTGACTTGGGAAAACAAAACGAGTTATATATATATACCAGCCCATTGCTGTTACAGTTTAGGTAGTTGCTTGCAAGCTGCTTTTATTAGAGTCAGCTGAATCCTGTTTTGCATAAAAAAGGAGGCCTGTTTGACATCAAGAACACATTTCCATTAATACGACTTTGACAAAGTAAAATAAAATCGCATTAAGATGATGTAAGTAGATACGACAATGAAATCTCTGTGAGATAACTTTGGCCCAACAATTTACAGTCAAGTCCCTACAGGAAGGAGAGCAACAGAATTTTACACCAAGGCTTCTCATGTTTTTAAACTTTTTAAAAGGCCCTGCAATGAAATCCTTTGTCCAACAGTATCTGAAGGAAGGCGATCGGGGTGAAAAGGGGGAGAGGATGAAGAAATTAAAAAAAGAGTGCTTTTTTTGGCAGATGTAGGAGGAGATATGATAGATTAGAATTATATTTTTGCAATAATACAAACAAGTTTTGTTCTCCAGCCTAGCCTATAATCAGCCTGATTGTTTCAAGGGACTTTCCAATACTGAGCAGCTGACAACAAGGTTTTAGATTACATGGCAATTTAGGAATGCATGAAAAGCCAAGCAGTTAATATAATAAGAGTGTGGCCCTAAACTCTGTGAACTTTAGAGCAAAACAAAATGTGCATTTTCAACAACTCGATTTCTGTGTGTGCATAAGGTTTATCCAAATTGTTCAGCATACAATATTTACTCAACCTTTTATTTCATTTTTTTAAACAGATCTTTGATGTCTTTCTCATTAGATTAGTCATTAAAAGGAAGGCATTGATGGATCTTGATAATGCTGTGGATTTTATGACTAATCAGGTCTTGGCAGCGGCAATATTTTCTTCTGTAGTGAATATTCTTTCAGCCTTATATAAACTCCCCTCCCCCCTTTATAACTGCGTTATACAATCTACTTATTAAGTATTACAAAAGTCTTATTACACAAAAGTTAGCACTGTTTCTTAACACTTGACCAAATGAGGCAATGTTTCCTTTTACCATTTTACCATCCACTTAGAGCTGCACATTGAATTGGCTTAATTTGTCTGGGTGCTGTAATTTAAAGGCACAGTTGTCTTTTTTGTACTATTTGTTTTTCATTAAAAACGCAGCCCTTGCTGTACATAAATTTCTGTTAGCAAAGGAGGTTTTAAATTAGTGAGTGAACAAGTGGGGGGGGGGGAGAAAAGAAATATCTTTACAAATATCCCAGAGAGTACTCTTTTTCTTTTTCTTTTACTCTATTTTGGTTCTTGCGTGTTGATATTATTGGGAAGGAAACAGAACTGTAACAGATAAGACTGTCTTACAATGAATGGGAGTTTTTGCTTCTTTGGCTCTACATTGGCATATTCATGCCAGCACTGTACATGGCAACCTTAAAGAGTTATTCGGGACTTTTTTCTCAGCCAGAACTCACTGGAACTGAGTTCCAGCACTTCTCAGCTAGCGGCAGAGGAATCTGCTCAGGTGCCTGGGGCAGCATGCCCAGGGGCAGGACGAGCCCCCCTAGGGGCGGGGTAAGGGTGAGGCAAGCTGCCCATAGGGGCGGGGCCTCCGGAATCTGCTTGCCTCCTCCCACTCAGCCGCCCTACAACTGGGGGGGGGGGGAAGCAGCAGGCAGACCGTTTGGGCAGCGTAGAGCCTACGTGCACCCAAGGGGAGACACATTGCTCAGGTGTGCTGCAGGCCCCGCGGTGAGTGCCACCCGGTATTTTGTCACCCCCCTCAGTGGTGACACCCGGGGTGGACCGCACCTACCGCACCCCCTTCCTCCTCCCCTGCTCTCAGGTGGGCGCCATTGCCATTCTAAGAGAGCAAGTGAGGTATGTCCTTGGTCAGTTCTGGCACCTCTTTTTCTAGAAAAATCGCTCTGGAGTTATGTATTTATGTATTAAATGCCCACCTCATCTTTCCTCCAAGGAGCTCATTGTCATACACGGTTCTCCTCCTCCATTTCCCCAGCAGGTGAGGTAGGTGAGGCTGAGAGACAAGTGAGGGGCCGAAGATCACACAGTGAGCTTGATAGCTGAGTGAGAATTTGCACCTGGCTCTCCCAATATAACCATCATTTGGCTTTGTTTCAGCTAGGGGCAATCTCACACCACCTTTCAATAAAATGCCCCACATTGTGGCTTCAGTAGTATATATACTTCATATTTTTAAAAAATCACTTAAAAGGCAGGTGATGACTCAACGAAGAGCTCTTTTGATCCGCGAACAGCCCTGCATACATTTGTGTGTGTGTTATCTATTTTAAGTAAATACAATTTAAATAATTACTCAGCCAGCTATTCTCTGAAATGCAGGCTAAATTTAGGAAAGAACTTAAACTGAGTGGATTATTTTCCCAGAACCTTTGATGTGTCATACTTGGGCTTCTGGCAGTTAAGAGGCAAGGTGCAGTTAATTTCAGCTTTCTGAACCTTTGATGCATTGTTAGTGAAGTTGCAACAACAAACAGCAGGTGTCTCCACTTGGCTGAGCTAAAGCTTTAAGGAAGGTCCCTTGCAGGAAGACATTCAGTATGTAGCCTCAAACTTTTGTTTCTTACTCTCATTCTCTTTGGTTGCTGGACTATTGCATAAACAAAGACAACTGTGAGTTTTTGTATACCTCTATACCAAAATCTTTCTTTATCATTTCCCTGGAGATATATAGGTCAGATTAATCTGGACTGGGTGGCTCTGTTTGCGATAAAAAATTGTTAATGTTTATAATCATTACAGAAGAAATTAACAGAGTGTAACACAGCAAGCAAGAGTTACTCTGCAGAATAATCATGTGTTGCAGCCACACTGAGGATGTGCCACAAAATTTCCAGTGGGAAGTTTGCATTTTGCATGTTCCTCTCTGTAATCCCACTCTGTTGCAGAAAAGTAGCACATGGGGGAGAGCACTAGGCTAGGCAATTCCTCCTCAGTGGGTTGATTAGTGCAGGAGGTTTTTAAAATCTGCAGTCACTCACTTGCAGTCTGATAACATACAGTCCAAACAGGGGTGTACAACATGGTTAATCTGGGTGGGGTAATTGTGTTGATCTAGCAAAGACCATCTGTACAAGAATGGTCACCCTCTGGATTGGCTTCTGTCTGCGTGAAAATGGTAGATATTATTATTATTATTATTATTATTATTATTATTATTATTATTATTATTATGCACCTAAGGATGTGCAGTGCTGATCATCCATTTTGGGAGAAAGGAGAGTGTTTTCCCCCTTTCCCCTCTCCATTTCCACCTCTTCCACCCAATGGGTATTAAAAATGTCCAAACTAGCAGCACCCTCATCTGCTTAAAAAGGAGCATACAGTCCTTGAGACACATCACCAAAAGGGGTGAATTTTCATTATGGCCTACTTTGCAATGTAACACTATGTCAAACCATGGCTTAGCTCAGGCATAGGCAAACTCCGGCCCTCCAGATGTTTGGGACTACAATTCCTATCATCCCTGACCACTGGTCCTGTTAGGGATGATGGGAATTGTAGTCCCAAACATCTGGAGGGCCAGAGTTTGCCTATGCCTGGCTTAGCTCAGATGTGCAAGTAATTAATATAACAATAATTTGTTATTTATATGCCGCCCCTCTGACAGGGTTGTCCCAGCCACTCTGAGCGGCTTCTAGCAAATTATAAAACTACACTAAAGCATCCCACATTTAAAACTTGCCTGTACAGGGCTGCCTTCAGATGTCTCCTAAAATTCTGATACAGTCATACCTTGGTTCTCGGACGCCTTGCAACTCGAATGTTTTGACTCCTGAACACTGGTGGAGGGAGGAGGGGCGGTCTGCCCCGGGTGCCATTTCTGAGGGGGGGGGGTGACAAAAAGGCAGCCGCGAGTGGAGGATCGTGCCTCTGACACAACTTCTGTGGCTTCCAACTGAGTGCAGGAAGCTCCTGCAGCCAATCAGAAGCTGCACCTTGGTTTTTGAATGTTTTCAGAAGTCGAATGGACTTCCGGAACTGATTCCATTCAAGAACCAAGGTACGACTGTAGTTTATTTCTTTGACATTCCCAGAGAGGAGAGTGTGGTTGCTTAGCTCCTCCTCTGCTCTTACTGTTACAGCACAGCTGTGAGCTAAGCAGTGTCATCTGCACCCTGGCTCATGGTTTGTCTCCATGAGCAATAAGAAATACAACAAACCTTGGCTACAGCTTGTGCTTTGTCTGGAGTGAGGACATAATTGTCTGCAATGTGGAACGATGTGGCCTTCAGCTGCTCTCCAGAAACCCACATCCTCAAAGAGTGGTCTGCTTTCTTGTTTTGAGCAAACCAGGCATATATGTGATGAATAATACTGAATATGATTTCTGCTAAGGTCTATTCCTTAGGAGTTGGGGGCGGCGGCGAGTGACAGACCTGCAGCAATCATGATTTATCTATTTCATTTCATTTATGAATTGCTTCCTACAATGCATCCCAAAGCGATTTGCAATACAAATCATGTGGTGGGGGTTTTTTTGGGGGGGTGTAATTACAATTTAACCAGTCTCCCCCTTGTTT
Organism: Lacerta agilis; assembly: GCF_009819535.1. Lineage (NCBI taxonomy): Eukaryota > Metazoa > Chordata > Lepidosauria > Squamata > Lacertidae > Lacerta > Lacerta agilis. Next base: position 23,719,438 of record NC_046316.1, on the reverse strand, counting down.
TGCCTTGCCAAGTTTTCTGTATGTCAAATGCTTGTTAATAAATACTTCAAAGAGCTTTGCAGGTGAACTTTTGTCAAAAGTTAGCCTTGGCTTTTGTCAAAAAGCAAACTTGCCTGTGCAATGGAAAGAATGAGAACTTGCTAAACTTAGTAAAGGTTAAGGACACATTTTAACCTTTCTTTAAATGAGAATTATATAATAAGTTCCTGCTACTTTTTCTTACTTTCTTTTCCTTTTGATCTCTTCAAACAGTGGATCTGTATTGTTCTTGGACCAGAGTCTGGTTCACACATCACACTAAGCAAAACTGTGGCTTAGCAGAACTGCGGGTACCCAGAGAGGAACTTGCAGCCACATTACTTTTTGCTGCTGTGCTAAGCCAACATTTGGCTTTGCAGGGTGCCTGAACCTGGGTTCATGGTCAAGCCCCCTCTCCATAAGCTTTAACCAGCAACAAGCATTGCTTGTGGTGAGCCTGGAGAGAATTTAGCCATAAATCTGGGTTAAGGTGACCCATTAACCAAACCTTGGCTTAGCCCACACAGCTAAACCATGGCTTGGCTTAGCGTGACATGTGCAAACCAGGCCATTGTCCTACAAGACAAACATAAAATAAGGCATCAAGGGAATGTTCTGTGTACGCTTCAATGGATACTGGTTCTAAATATCACTAATCATCATCCCATGCTAGCACATTTTAACAGCGTTCATAGAATTTCACAAGAAAGCTCTACGTTTCAACAGTAAAAAGATACGCTTAGTTACTTCCTCCCAGGCACACCTGGTCTTACATGTTCTCAAATTATCACAACCCCATCCAGCGTTCACCGATCTCTAAGCTTAATGCCTGGTTTGCACAGTTTTGGTGTTTTCACATATTGGCCCATGTGAGCCTTTTTTTTTTTTTTTGGCAAGAAGACACATTTGGGCAGCTGCAGCCCAGTCAGTCAAGTACAACCTCGGGTGCTGGCACACCCTCCATCCAAAGCGTGGGTTTAGTGTTTGAGGTGGTTCAAACTCTATTGTGGACACCCCCAGCTCCTTATTTATTTCTGCATACATTGGATATTATTGGCCGGTAGATGCAAGCAGCGTCTGGTGCTCAAACAAAGGGCTGGGCTGGATTCGCCTCTACGATAAACAACATACCTGCAGCAGGACCTAGAAAGCATTCCCGGACACTGCTTTCTAGATGCTACCTAGTTGACAAGACTCAACGGCCAGTGACACCCAGACCATTGCCACCTACATGCCAAATAAATAGAATAGAATAGAATTTTATTTACGGCCATAGGCCCATACAAGTAAAAAACACATAGATAACAACTTGTGCAAGTGGGAACAACAGCCGCTAAAACACCACAGTAACAATAAAATACAATAAAATAGAATGGCATACTAAGCCTTAGCTAGCTTGTAGTGCTCCTTGGCATCGCTTTTGGGTAAGGACAGCGACCAGGAACCTTGCTACTTTCAGGGTCGTATGAGTATCCTTATCCTGCAAGATTTGGGCGAGGTGGAATTCTGGTGGGGTGCCCTCTAGTTTCTGTATGATTGATCCCAACAAATTTGCCCGTGGCACGTTGAACAAGGGGCAAGCGAACATAATGTGCTGGAGAGACTCCAGTGTCTCCTTATCACATTCGCACATGGCGGAGGCTTGGCCCTTTGAGAATCTATGTCTCAGGACATTGGAGGGAAAAACGTTGAACCTCGCTTTGGTGAAGGCCAGTCTATGGACAACAGTCGAAAGGGAGGAGAGGTATGAGCCAAATAAATGGGTTCTATACTAGTTTCAAAAAAACTCCAGGAATGAGGTGTACAGATAACTGAAGCCATGCTGAATCTATAGCCGCATCATGTTTTAGTTGCAGCTAGGAGTCAGCAAAAGAGGTGCAACATTTCTTCTGCATTGGCCAGATGGTATGCACATAGTTTACCTGGCATAAAACATGCCTGCTAACCAAAACGTGCTAAAGGCACTTGCAAGAAAATATGAGCATCACTCCAAAGTGGAACAGATTGTGGCAGTGACATCTTGTATACATATGTTTCTAGAAATACCAATTGGCATCCAGATTAGCTTTCTAAATTGTCTTGGGGAAGAGAAAGAAATAGAGACAGAATGGAGCGGGTGGGGATGCGGGGAGTCAGCCAGCATCAGATTTTTGCTGTTTCAGCATCTGTTGCTAATTCTATTAATTTCTGTTTATACAGGGTTGATTTTTTGTTGTTTTTCTTTCTATTTTGAAAAAGCAAAAATGGATTGGTTTTTGCCCAGCCAGCTTCAGTTAAAAAAGAGGTTGAATGGACGGAATGCCCCGAACACAAAGGCGTTGCACAATGATCAAATTGCAATATAAGCACTGCGACTAGATGGGTCAACACTGCAGCAAAATGACCTCTGATCTAAACTGACTCCATCTCATCTCCAGTCCCTCCCCCCCAGCTATTCCCAGTTTTGCAAATATAATGACTTGTTTCCATTTGCCTTACCTTTGTTCTACCTTACAAGGCGCTTTCTTTTCCCAAATGATACTGGAGATCAAGAAATGTCCTATGCCACTTACCTGGTACTAGCAAAATGGCCACCAGTAATGTGCAGAATTAGGGACGCCCCACGCAAAGAGCTTTGCCAAGTGAAGGCTGGGAGTTGGGCAGGTTTTACCTTCAACACAGCAGGGTCCCCAAGCACAGCATTTTTGCCTTTTCCTCTCTAGGAATGAATGCAGGAGAAAATAAGTAAGAAATAAATGGGAACACTTGCATTTGACACTCCTGGAGTATGAGCTGAATCAATTCTTTGCCCCGCGTGACGGTCAGCCATTGAGAAGACCGTCGCTATCTGCATAGCTTCCTTCTGGATTCTGTTTCTCATTAATGCTCAGTCTGTGACAGTGCATTGGGAGAGCAGGGTATAATTTTTGGGAACTAGCATCTATAGCTGCAAGTGGGATTTGCAACAAAATCTTGCAGTGCGGAGTGTTCCTTTGTAGTGTTCTAGTCAGTGAGCCATGCTGCTTTCCAGGATAGTCCCCACCCCACCCCAAAATACATTCAGTATTTCATGGCCACAGAGAACATTCCATCCTTACTGAGCTGTTTCTGGGATCTTCCTTAGGGGGTTTTCTATCATATTTTTGTATTTCTGCAAAACCTTAGGATTCTTCCAAGCCTGCTGTGCAGAGATTGAGTGCTGTTTTGGCACGAGATGGAGAAATCTGTCACTTTCTGTGTTTCTTATTTTTCCATGCTTAAGCCCGGTTTGCAATATTTCTGCATCAGTTTGAATATATATAGATATGCATATCGGTGTACATTTCTCTTAATGCACACCTTTTCTTATACAATTCCCCCCCCCAAGGTACACATTTTCTCCAGCAATTTCTCCTAAAATAATGAGTTTTTGATGTGTTTTTTTTTACCAGTATATGGTTTTTTCTAATACACACGTTCTCCTATTATAAGCAATTTTTTACACACTGTTTGGCTGGAGAACTGCAAAATTCAGAGACATGTGATTTTTTTTAAGGATAGCTGTGTTTCAGTTGCATAATGTTCAGGCAGTGCCCCTAACTGGTACTTACCTCTGGGCATCAAAAATGTAGGGAATTATATCTATGCTTATGTTTTAAGGAGTGTTTTTAGACATGAGTCTTGAATGGTGTTTGAGCTGCCCCACCTTTGCACCACTGATGTGACCATCTGCTTGTTGTCATTATGGATGAGAATCTGAAGGGGGGGGGAAGCATTTGATTTGAAATGGTAGTGAAGGGCCTTCTTGGTAGTAGTACCTGCCCTGTGGAACTCCCTCCCATCAGATGTCAAGGAAATAAACAACAATCTGACCTTTAGAAGACATCTGAAGGCAGCCCTGTTTAGGGAAGTTTTTAATGTTTGATGTTTTATTCTGTTTTTAATCTGTTGGGAGCCAACAAGAGTGGCTGGAGAAACTGAGCCAGATGGGTGGGGTATTAATCATCATCATCATCATCATCATCATCGCCTCTAATTTCATAGACTGCAGTCTGAGACAACTTTTTTTGCACAATTCCTGGCTACAAGTTTGCAAGTGCCTTAAAACATTTATTTGTTCATCGAATATATCTTATCTGTCTATGGATGATGGCATGGCAAACCCAAAAAGGATGCAAAGCATCTGGTGTTTATAAATTTTCTCTTTACTAGCTGGAACAAACCTCAAGGAGAGTAGGAGGGGGGTTAGTAGTATCAGCCAGGACCATACAGTGGGATAGTGTGGAAGTGATGGAGCAGTTAGAATGCCAGACTAGGAGAGTGGGGAGACCTAGACTCAAAACCCCACTCAGCCATCAAGCTCACTGACCATCTCTCAGTCTAGTCTACCCAACGGGATAGTTGTTGTGAGGATAAAATTGGGGAGAAGAACCAGAAAATCTGCCTTGAGCTGCTAGGAAGGGAAAGCAGGATATCATAAATAAATGTATGAATTTCTACAATCCTTCAACTGAGGAAATTTGGAGCGGCCACCAAATTATGCTCGCCAAATGCAAGCAGTCTCTGCTAGGTAATGTGTGTGTGTGTGTGTGTGTGTGTGTGTGTGTGTCTGTCTGTCTGTCTGTCTGTCTGTCTGTCTGTGTGAGTGTGTACGCATGCTCTCCCAGTATACTTCGATTGGCTGTTGTGCCTGTTCATGGACTCAGTTGGTGACATCTGCCCCCCAAACATCAGCTGGATGAGGACCCATGTGTGCAAAAATGGGTGTGCAATTCTGAGCCTGATCCAGGAGCCAGGGTTGAATGTGCACAGGCTGGATTGGGACCTGCACCTCTTGCTGCAACAGGGTTCAGTATAAACGACAACTGTGTTTCTTTATTGCATTACTGGTGGCGATGGGGGTGTGTGCGCGCGCAAATTTCTGGGTAGTCAGGCATGTGATGCTGTATAAATAGCAATGACAAAGCAATTTTACAATCTCCATTTGTACCGCCTGGCCAAAAATAGCACACTCCTGATTCATGTGTGATATTGGGGTGGCATTACAAGACAGCTGTTTTAGCAATTAGCCTTTAAAAAGAAAAGGCCATTATTTTCTCTATGAATCTACTGTTTAAATATCTCCTCTTCTCCACAAAGCCCTTATCAGTTAGAAGTGTGTGTGTGTGTGTGTGTGTGTGTGTGTGTGTGTGTGTGTGTATCCGGTATATTTCAATCACCTCCTGCCCAGTTCTCCCTGTGCCATAAATAAGGAGTTAAGAGACCTGGTGAAATCATTGAAAGACATTGGCTTTCTAAAGCATTCTTGTCTTGATCCAATAGAGCGTGCATGGAAAAAAGGAGAGTTGTTCTGGAGAACCTCCAAAATTTCACCAAGGAGAAACTCCACCACTTTGTCCTGAGAACCACATTGCCGTTTCCTCTCCGCTCACCCCCCCATTGGCTGTTGTGAAGGCACCTGTCAGAAGGCAAGAGAGATCTCCACACTTTCTGATTTTGGGTGAGGGCAAAGAGGGAGGGTTTCAGAGGATCATGGGTGGGCGGGAGAAGCTTTGAGATCTAGCTGGGGACCGTGGGCGGTCTTGGAACTAATTCAGATTGGTTTGGAAATAAGCCAAGGTATTTCCCACCTGCTTGAGAAACAGCCCAGTTTATTCCAAACTAATCCAGTTTGCGGTGGGGGACAAAGAGGAGCTCAGTCATCATTAATACCTGAAGGGCACCATATCCATTTTATTCCGGCTGATTGGCCTTTTGCCCCGATGAAATTGACACAGAGAGGGAAGAGATCCCATCGCTGCGCAGATCTACCCTGCTAGGTGATGAAAGAGAGTGTTTCAATAATGCATTAAGCCCTTTCATGCAAATTGGCACTTACAGAGAGCTAATAAATGATTCTCTGTCAAGTTGTTGTTATTATTACTGTTGCTGTTTTTGTTTTGCATCCATACTTAGGTGCCTTTTTTGCCCTTAGAGGATAATGTCCAGGGGTTTAATATTTACCTTTCTAACTAGCACTGTGTAGAAATATTTCCATAAAGTGTTGCCACCCCTCCTTGTTTTCTCGTCCTAATGTTTTCATCGAAAGGAAATATTTGGGGTAAAATTGTATCATTTAGTTGGATGCAAAAGTAACAAGGTAATTCTACTTAGGTAATTGTAATATGTCATTTAAAAAAAAATCAAAGCACTGTTTGTATCAGAAAGCAATGTTTAAGAAAGACTAATGTGCTTACTCTTGCTCTGACATTTCCACCACATTTTTTGAACTAATTTTTATTCCTTGGGTGTGCTGGGTTTCCCCAGAGGTTGTTGTACACAGTTTATACAGGCAGCACCATGGAAAGAATTCTCTCTCCCTCAGGGTTGTTGTGAGGAGAAAATGGGGCAAGTTTCCCTGAGTGTCATGGACACAAGCCCAGGGTCTAAGTTTATCTTGCCGCAGCACTGCATACCTTTAGAATTACATTAGTCTCAAGCAGGGCTCCCACCCCCCAGAAAAAGAGGTCCCGAAACTTGTCAACCATTTTTTAGTGGGGAACACCCAGCCAAAGTTGTTGAGTGCTGGTTTCGGAGCCTTGCAACACTGCCCCCTCCACTGTAACGATATCTGTGCTGCCCGCAGCCTCCATCCATGCCCTGTGCCAACATGCCGCAGTGCTACAGGAACACACCAAATAAGTGCCAGAACTCACCAAAGGCTGAGTTCCGGCTGGAAAAAAAACAACAACACCCTGGCTGCAGGTAGACATTGGTGGCTGCTGGTGAATGACTACAATTCATCTGTTGTAAAAGCAAAATTTGGTTCCGCTTCTTGACCAACTCCATACAAACGCTGAGTGTCGGCATTGGGATTCTGTTAGTAGCTATGACACTGTCCCCTTCCAGGATAGCTCAGTTGGTTGAACATGAGACTCTAAATCTTAGGGTCGTGGGTTCGAGCCCCACATTAGGTGAAAGATTCCTGCATTGCAGAGGGTTGGACTAGATCAGTGTTTTTCAACCTTTTTTGGGCAAAGGCACACTTGTTTCATGAAAAAAATCACGAGGCACACCACCATTAGAAAATGTTAAATTTTTTTAACTCTGTGCCTATATTGACTATATATAAAGTAATTTTTCAATTTTTCCCACGGCACACCAGGCAACATGTCGCGGCACACTAGTGTGCCGCGGAACAGTGGTTGAAAAACACTGGACTAGATGATCCTTGTCATCCCTTTCAAGTCTACAATTCTATAATTCTATGCTGCCTCTGCACAAACTGACTTGTTTCCCCAAGTGCTTAAAAAGAATTCTCTCAATTAAGAAATGAGGGTGAGAGTGGGGAGGAATGCAACATTGTGAAACTTGGCTACAGTACTTCATTTTGAGGACAACTCAGTGGGAATAGCGATAAAATACTGGAGAACCTGAGCATTCCTCTGTTGTCTATGCTGCCTATATACTGTGTATTTAATCCCGTTTCAAATGTATTTTCTCAGGGACTATAGATATTTGAAAGGTAAACAATCGCTAACCCACAGCAACCCTTCAAAATCACAGTTCACAGATTTCTTTGGGGCAATCCATCATATTTAAAACTAGTTTCAAGGTAGTTTAAGATCTGCAATGTAGACGTAACTCTAGAAAATACCCTTGTAATGCAGAGCAGTTCTTGATGCTGTAGCCTTATGATGCTATTCTGGAGGGAGTTTTTGGGTTTTATTAGTATCCCTAATCTTCCATCCACCTTAGATCATTAAATTATAATAAAAACGGGGGAAACCCTTCTCTGAATGGTGTGTATTTTCAATAAAACCTAATATTTGGAAGATTACTGAATGTTGGGTGTAAATGGAGAATGCAGTAAATGATAAATGAAGACATGTCAAACGTTAAAGCTCTCTAATACTTTCTAAAGTGGGTTGATTCTCATAAATCTCTGATAAATGACTTGTAAAATCAATTAAGGAGAAATAATATTCATTTAATCAGGCAGCAAAGTAAAGACAGAGAAAGAACTTCATAAAGAATTACTATTAATTCATTTCGGATTCAATGTGTGGCTCTGATCATAGACAGCGACCATGTCTCTAAGCAGGGATCTGCTTAACTAGCGAACTTGTTACTCCAAAAATCGTGTTTTGGGAAAACGATAAGCATCTCACATTGCACTGGAAACCACAACAGTTCACAGAAGGTGTACTTTCCCTTTCCTTGGTACTAGACAGCATGCACCTGTTGTTGTTGTTCAAACGTTCAGCCGCGTCCGACTCTTCGTGACCCCATGGACCAGAGCACTCCAGGCATGCCTATCTTTCATTGCCTCCCGCAGTTTGGCCAAACTCATGCCAGTCACTTCAAGAACACTGCCCAACCATCTCATCCTCTGTCATCCCCTTCTCCTTGTGCCCTCCATCTTTCTCAACATCAGGGTCTTTTCCAGGGAGTCTTCTCTTCTCATGAGGTGGCCAAAGTACTGGAGCCTCAACTTCAGGATCTGCCCTTCCAGTGAGCACTGAGGGCTGATTTCTTTAAGGATGGATAAGTTTGATCTTTTTGCAGTCCATGGGACTCTCAAGAGTCTCCTCCAGCACCATAATTCAAAAGCATCAAATCTTTTGTGATCAGCCTTCTTTGTACTGAGGCTTTGTACTGACTGTCTTCTTTATGGTCCAGCTCTCACTTCCATACATCAGTACCGGGAAAACCATAGCTTTAACTATACGGACCTTTGTCGGCAAGGTGATGTCTCTGCTTTTTAAGATGCTGCCTAGGTTTGTCATTGCTTTCCTCCCAAGAAGCAGCCGTCTTTTAATTTTGTGACTGCTGTCACCATCTGCAATGATCATGGAGCCCAAGAAATTAAAATCTCTCACTGCCTCCATTTCTTCCCCTTCTATTTGCCAGGAGGTGATGGGACCAGTGGCCATGATCTTAGTTTTTTTGATGTTGCGCTTCAGACCATATTTTGCGCTCTCCTCTTTCACTCTCATTAAAAGGTTCTTTAATTCCTCCTCACTTTCTGCCATCAAGGTTGTGTCATCAGCATATCTGAGGTTGTTGATATTTCTTCCGGCAATGTTAATTCTGGTTTGGGATTCATCCAGTCCAGGCTTTCGCATGGTGAATTCTGCATATAAGTTAAATAAGCAGGGAGACAATATACAGCCTTGTCGTACTCCTTTCCCAATTTTGAACCAATCAGTTGTTCCATATCCAGTTCTAACTGTAGCTTCTTGTCACACATAGAGATTTCTCAGGAGACAAATGAGGTGATCCGGCACTCCCATTTCTTTAAGAACTTGCCATAGTTTGCTGTGGTTGACACAGTCAAAAGCTTTTGCGTAGTCAATGAAGCAGAAGTAGATGTTTTTCTGGAACTCTCTAGCTTTCTCCATAATCCAGCGCATGTTTGCAATTTGGTCTCTGGTTCCTCTGCCCCTTCGAAATTCAGCTTGCACTTCTGGGAGTTCTCGTTCCACATACTGCTCAAGCCTGCCTTGTAGAATTTTAAGCATAACCTTGCTAGCGTGTGAAAACCATGCACCTAGTGCAGTGGAAATGCAGGTTTTTGCAAACAGGTGATGTGCACAATCTGGCTTTAGATGGTTTTTCATGGTAAAGTTAAAGGTAAAGGGACCCCTGACCATTAGGTCCAGTTGCGGACGTCTCTGGGGTTGCGGTGCTCATCTCACTTTATTGGCCAAGGGAGCTGGTGTACAGCTTCCGGGTCATGTGGGCATCATGACTAAGCCGCTTCTGGCGAACCAGAGCAGCACACAAAAATGCCGTTTACCTTCCCGCCAGAGCGGTACCTATGTATCTACTTGCACTATGACATGCTTTCAAACTGCTAGGTTGGCAGGAGCAGGGACAGGGCCCTGTAGTGGGGATTCGAACTGCCGACCTCCTGATCGGCAAGCCCTAAGCTCTGTGGTTTAACCCACAGCACCACCCGTGTCCCTTGGTATTTTGGTTTTTCATGGTATTTTGTGGCAAATCCATCCGCACTGATTTGTGTGCTTTTGTGACACTGGTGGGTTCATTTTGCTTAATGTGTTGCTATTGACAAGCTGGCGGTTTTGCCCTAATGTGCAAACACAGTTTCTTGAGACCATAGAAAGCAGCCCTATATCGGGAAGTTTTTAATGTTTAACATCTCACTGTGTTTTTATATTATGTTGGAAGTCACCCGGAGAAGCTGCAGCAACCCATTCGCATGGGCAGGGTATTAGTAATTTGTTGTTGTTGTTTGTCGTTGTTAAACCAAAACCCTTTCACCAGCACGATCATGGGAATTAAAGCGCACATATTTAGCTGGCTCATTTCATCATGCACATTACGTATGAGGGCAGGGGAGTCCAATCTGCAGCTGGGTTTGGGAGGACAAAGGCAGTAGATTCTGAAAAGCCCCCCCCCCCCCAATTTAAAACAAAAATGGCATATTTATCTGCTGGCATACTTACATAAAACCACCTTAGATAGAGCATTTTATCTCATCCACATGCACTGTGGAAAATATAGCTCTCTACTTCTTGTGTCCTACAGATCTATGCCAAAGCATCAATGCTTTAAAACTAGGAAGAGAAGTTGATAGATGTGTTTGCATTCATCTTTTTCCATCTGCAGCAATATTCTTCAACCTGGTGCCCTTCAAATGTTTTGGACTGCAGCTTCCACCAGCTCCAGGCATGTTCACTGGGGGTTATGGGAGTTGTAGTTAGTTGAAAACATCTGGAGAGGCCAGTTTGAAGAAGGCTGGTTAGGCTCAAAACATGAAATCAGCATCCCTTGTAAAAATTGGGAAGTGAGTGCCAGTGTGAGCGTGCATGTGCGTGCGCGCGCACACACACACAATCTCACATATGAAGGTGCATCTGTCCTGGAAGCCTTTTGTCTTTGTCCTTTCAACTTGCTTGAAATAGTGCTCCAAACACTTTGAAGACGGAATAATAATCATTTGGAAAGTGGGTCATCTTCTCACTTCTGTCTCCTCTCAGGAAAAGTATAAATCCTTCTCCTTCTCTTGCAGCAATTACTGCTGTGTGGCTGTAGAACTGCATTGCAGAAAGAGCCACCATGTGGTTTAGTCTTCCTGGGGGAGATAGTAGAAGCATTTCCTTCCCCAGCCCAGTGGTAGATGCAATGTCACCACAGTCTGAATCTCCGTCCAAGCAGCTGCACGTGCCACACAGTCCAAAACATGCTGACACATGTTGAGAAGTAAGCCCCGCGGCCGCCATGCTTGGTGACGGCAACAGTGCAGTCCTATACATGGCTACTCAGAAGAGAAGCCAACTGTGTTCAGTTGGGACTTGCTCACAGATGACAGTGGAGGGCAAACAAGGCCCACCAACCTCTGTCTGCCCACAGCAGTCCACCTGCTTGCTTTCTTACAACTAGTCCAGAAGGTAGCCCTGGCTGTCTGCTTCCTCCTCTTTAGCCTCAGGTGTGCCCTTCTAGAATGTAGCAGCGAGGAGGATAGAAGCAGTTGGCTCTGCTGCCACCTACTGTTGACCTCCCTGCCTTTCACGCTACTAGTCCAAATGGGCAACAGCCACCACTGGTGAGTGTGCTTAGGATTTTATTTATTTGTATTTTATTATTACATCTATAGGCCACCTTTATCTTCCAAGGAGCTCAAGGTGGTGCCCTTATTTTTCCTCCTCCCCATTTCACAACAACCCTGTGAGGTAGGTAAGGCTAACAGATGGTGACTTAGGAGTGCACAGGTGACGTTATTATGTACCGGTACGTCTTTTTTAGTTTATCTGGTGTACATATTTTTGCCTGCTTTATTTGTATTAATTTGCATTTTTTTGTTATTGTGATTTATTTGTCATAAGCTGTGTGATACAGTTTAAATTGAAAAGCGGGATGAAAATATTTTAATAAAATAAAACCACCAGTACAGGCAAGGGGACAAGTTTGCTCTTCCACTCCACAAAAACAAAGTTGCTTGAGGATTGAAGGCAGCTAAATGTTATTCCAGTCTTCAAAGGGGGGCGGGAGGAACATCTGGGGAAATTGCAGATCAGTCAGTCTGGCTTTGATAACTGGAAAAATACTAAAACAGATTATAAACGAATCAATATGCAGTGATCATTAAGAGGCCAACATGGATTTGCCAAGACAGATTAATGACTAATCTTGTCTCTATTATTAAAAATTGTATTTATTTTTCAAATACAAAAAATAATTTAAAAAAAACCCTAATTCATTACCTAAAACACACATTTTAATATCCTGATATTTGCTTTACCAAGGGGAGCAGGTGGCGCTGTGGTCTAAACCACCGAGCCTCTTGGGCTTGCCGATCGGAAGGTCGGCTGTTCAAATCCATGTGACAGGGTGAGCTCCTGTTGCTCTGTCCAAGCTTCTGCCAACCTAGCAGTTCAAAAGCACACCAGTGCAGGTAGATAAATAGGTACTGCTGCAGCAGGAAAATAAATGGCATTTTCATGCACTCTGGCACTCATCATTGTGTTCCGTTGCACCAGAAGCATGTTATGGCCACATAACCCGGAAAGCTGTCTGTGGACAAATGCTGGCTCCCTTGGCCTGAAAAGCGAGATGAGCGCATCACCCCATAGTCGCCTTTGACTGGACTTAACCATCCAGGGGTCCTTTACCTTTACCTATTTGTTTTACCATCCTGCCATATTTTCAAGTTTAAAATAAATAAAATGAAATGTAGCATTTGAATAACTTAAGTTGTTATTGGCTTAGTGGATGGGAAGAATTCTATGGACACAATAGATCTTGTTTTCAGGCCAAGCATTTGACAGTGTTCCCCGTGATATTTGCGTTAGCAAACTGGTTAAATATGGATCAGGTGAATTCAGAATTTGTTGGGGAGACATACTCAAAGAGTGTTCTTCAGTGTTTCCTCAACAAACTGGGGGGGATGCTTTGAGTGGGGATGCTGAAAGGCTCTGTCCCGGGCCCAGTACTTGACAACCTTTCTATCAGTGACTTATCAGATGAAGAGATGTAGGGAATCCTTGCCAAATTTGTGATGCATCACTGCATTGGAAGTGCCAGTAGAAGAAGCCAATGTAGTATAATCCGCCATTATGATCAAGGGGCCCGGCCTACACAGCAGAGCAGGCGTGTTCCTGGATTGTACTGCTTCAGACTGCAGGATGGGACAATGTTGCATGTAAATTTCTATTGTGTCTGTTCCTTAATACGCACAGGCAGTGCTCCCCCCCAAAAAAAACCATTTTCCTACTCATATTGAAATACTGCCCCTCAATGAGGCCAAATTAGATTCACAAAATGTTTAGGGGTATGCGTACCCCTGCGTACCCCCAGAAAAAAGCACTGTGCATGGTAAAAGAGCAATCACACGTATGAAAAGTGACAACCCACAATCTTCTTTCTCCGCTTGTTTTGACCTACATACCCATATTTCTCAATTGGCCCAGGGAAAAGTCTCAATTAGAAGCATCGCCAAACAGTGCTGTTCCTGAATCAAACCTGATCCTGTACTCTGCTTGAAGGGGTGGGGGCACCTAGAAACCATCTTTACGTCCCACCGAGCACCTTGCAGGAATATTGTGGTATGTGCGATAGTAATAATAAAAAAACATGTCATGAAATCCTTCAGGTTGGAAACTCACACCCTATATAATCATCTTTAAAATTAAACTGCCTTTTCTCACCTCAGTCTCTTTTTCTAAAATCCTCAGCTTTCAATGCCTTGAGAAGGGCAGGGGGAGAGAGAGAAGCTTTCAGCAAGAGAGAGAGAGAGAAAAGAGAGAGAAGTCTTTTCAAATTATTCATGACTTATATCTAGGCCATTCCATCTTTCAATTCAACTGGCAATGTTAAAAAAAGGGGGGTGAGTTTGATCTTTGTTAAAACCGTTTGTCTGAGGATCTTGTAAACTTCTTTCCAGCGGAATGACTTCCTTACAAAACTTCATCATTCAAAAGGAAGAAAGGCCTTTGTGTGAATGAGATCTGTAACAATAACAAGGGGTTAACAAATGAGCGGCAGCTTCTACAGAAAAATTTAAGAAATCATAATAGGGGCTCAATGGAACTTAGCCACGCTTAAATCACCAAATAGAGTCAGTAGTGCTTTGGATAATAAGTCACATGGACAAAAGAACCCATATGGACAAAAAAGAAAATATTAATGTCCCCATGAGCCAATATATGAGCTAGAACAACACCAATCCATTTATTTTGTTGGGCTTGAGAAGTGCTTTGCTTCATGTTGGGTTCCAACCAGAAAGGACAATCCCATGGAAGACAGGGGCATTAAAATCCCAATTCATTCAAATGCAATAAATTTAAGCCTATGATTAATGGCACAATCGTATATGTTTCTAGTCAAAAGTAAACCCCATTGTTCTCAATTACAGTCCAATAATAGCCTCATTAAAATTATTATCAAAGGCTAAATCCCATTGTGTTCTATGGGGCTTACTCCCAGGAAACTGGGTTTGGGATTGCAGCCTAAATTTCCAATAGACTTAACCTTATTTCCGTGGTAGCCATCTTTGAAGATCTAAGAAAGGCTTGCCTGGCACCATCATTACATGTCTACAGGTGCTGGGCAAAAACATGACTCTTAACCTAGGCCTTTGGCTGTTAAATAATCAGCTGGCGGGTGTTGGTGGGAGACTGTTGTTATGATTATTTTATAATTATGCTGTCTATTTTTATGCCTTTTATTGTGTTTTTTTGTTATTGTGCTCTGCAGAATGTTTCATTAATGTTGTACACTGCCGTGGAATCTTTTGATAAAGGATGGTATAGGCTGTCACATAGAAGATGGAGAAAGCTTGTTTCTCCTGCTGTGGAGGCTAACGACTTGAAGTTACAAGAAAGGAGATTCATTCAAACTAAACATCAGGAAGAACTTCCTGGTGGCAATAGCTGTTCAACTGTGGAACTGGCTCCCTCTGAAGGTGGTGGGTTCTCCTCCCCTCGGAGGATTTTGAGCAGAGGTTGCATGGCCATCTGTCAGAGATGCTTTAGTTGGGATCCCTGCGTTAACATTGAAGGAGGTGCATTCTGGTTCTGTTACAGCAGAATACCACAGCTAAACAACAGCAAGCGCCCATCACCTATATGTACTTGTCAGTACTAGGCCAAACCTTTAGTTGATTAATCTACCAACAAAATCGATTAAAGCCCTGAAGCCCTGTTATTACCACTTCTAATCGCATCTCTTTCCCTTGGAAGAAAATTTGCTCCGCTCTGTTGCAAGAAGGTGCTGCTAGTCAGCAGGTGGCAAAGGGCATACTTTTTCCAGTGTGTTTACCGTTGGGGAGGAGAGGGGGAACATCAAGTTTAATTGATTAATCAAAAGAGACATTTTCTCATAGAAGAAAACCTCTTCAGACTTTATTAAAGGCACTGAATAAACCATGAGCAATCAACGCTTGGTATCTGAATGTCATCTTGTGCGCCCAGAAAGCAGGCATAATATTTTTTCAAATAACACAAACATCTTGCTGCTCAAGTTATTAGAAGAAAGTGTGGGGTCTCGGTGTTATTTTGTGCACCCGGATATTGTAGGGATGTTTGGCGAGGGGAGGAGATGCAGGACATGCACTGCAAGGTTTAGGCTGAGCTTTAGCTCTGTCTGGTGCTGTGGTCTGAACCACTGAGCCTCTTGGGCTGGCTGATAAGAAGGTCGGCGGTTCGAATCCCCACGACGGGGTGAGCTCCTGTTGCTCTGTCCCAGCTCCTGCCAACCTAGCAGTTCAAAAGCACACCAATGCAACTAGATAAATAGATACCGCTATGGCGGGAAGGTAAACGGCATTTCCGTGCACTCTGGCTTCCATTGCATCAGAAGCGGTTTAGTCATGCTGGCCACATGACCCTGTCTGTGGACAAACGTTGGCTCCCTCGGCCTGAAAGCAAGATGAGCAACGCAACCAACCCCATAGTTGCCTTTGACTGGACTTAACTGTCCAGGGTCCTTTACCCTTTTTACTGTCCATAATGCAGTGGGATGCAATTAGAACACAGGAAGCCTATTTATAATGAGTCAGATATTGGTCCATCTAGTTCAGCATTGCCTACACTGACTGGCAGCAGCAGCCTTCCAGGTTTTCAGGAAGGGCTCTTTCCCAGACCTACCTGGAGATGCCAGGGACTTAAATGAGGACATGGTACATGCAATGCAGATGCCCTGCTACTGAGATATTTCCTTCCTCAATTCTGTCGCAATGTGCATCATAACCCCCCCCCCCAAATGTAGCACCTTATGCAGAGTATGTCAAGACATTTAACATGTTAAAAGTGGTGGAGATTGAGTAAGAACACCCCTGATACTCTGAGAAGTTTACTGAGTGAACAGATACATATGTGCCCTTCTGGTGAATTCATGAGGTGGGGATGCTTTGGGGCGTGGAGGAGCGAATGGCTGTGGAAGGCACCGACTGGCTAGTGCCTGTAACATTACCACCAACAGCACAGATTTGCAATTTTTAAAAATGTTCGCAAATCCTGCTCCTTATTATGATGAAGGAGCATAAATATGAGGAAGCATTTATCTAGTCCCAAAATATTTTTCTTCTTCTGCCTGTTACTTGAGCCTCCAGGCTGTGTACAACCATCACTTGTAGCTGATAGCCCAGGCAGCATTAAAATAAGGTGAAATTAAATAACCCACTGAAATTAAATGCCTGCGAAAGGCCTGAAAACAGAAAGGCAATTTTAAGAGGCGTCAGAACGGGGAGATGGTTTCACAGCAAGGATCACGTTGGAAGCTGTCATCAGGTGAATAGTCCCCCTGATAGTCGGGGTCTGGGGAACTGGTGGCTTATCCACCACTTCTTTTGCTGTTTCACTAGGTCTCTTTGATGGATTTTGGTATGTTTTCTATTGTAATGTGCTCTCCCCCCCCAAAAAAATTATGCTATACTTTTTGTTTTTAAATTTTTGCAAGTTGCTTAGAGACTCCTAATGTGGCGACTAATAAGCTGAAAAGAATGCTAATAACGCAGGTTGGGAAGTCAGGTTTATATTACGGGTGAGAATCCCCTTATGACAGCTTTTACAATCTTGCGTCTACATTTGCTGTCGGATGACGCGATTCTATCACTACCCACAGAGCTTAATTTCCAACACAAATGAATAGCGCTCTGCTACCAAAACCCTGGGCAGATTTGTTCCAGCTCTGCAATATGATTCCAAAGCCAAGGCCCAGTTTCCAAACTTGGTGCTGTATGTTTAAGCTGATCTGTCAAAACTACAGTGGTTACAAGGAGATACTGCAAACAATGCTGCTCGGTATTATATTAAGGAATGCCGTGCATGGTATTTTGACTGCATTCCCTGAATTATAAAAATAAGCAACCACTTCCTAGAAACAGGAATGTTTTGCAATGCAGAAACAAAGTTTGTGGTAGACCTTCATTTGC
Organism: Lacerta agilis; assembly: GCF_009819535.1. Taxonomy (NCBI): domain Eukaryota; kingdom Metazoa; phylum Chordata; class Lepidosauria; order Squamata; family Lacertidae; genus Lacerta; species Lacerta agilis. Next base: position 23,702,085 of record NC_046316.1, on the reverse strand, counting down.
AAACATTTGCCAAATCCCTCCCCCCTCCTCATTAGCAGAAATGCGTTTATTATGGCGAGGATTGGGGTGGGGGGTGGGGTCAATAAGGCTTGGGAAAAAATGGCTTGTATGATCCACACCATGCATTTGGCAAGGGGGAGAACTGAGAACATTTTGCTGGAACTCAATCAAGGGACAAAATCATTCCCTGTGAGTAGTCTTGATAATTCTTGAATATTATGCTCTGGGGAAGATTATGAATCTGAGCATGAGGCAGAATGGAACATTTGGAGTTGATATCTACCAGATAGTACAAAGGAGAGGATTAGAAGGCGGAATTCTCATGTTTGCATACATAGATCTTTTATGGCAAGTTGCACAATATAAAACCCTTGCTCCGCAGAGATTTCATTCCAATTTTGACGGTATTGATTTTACAGCCTCTCCCATCTCAAGGAGCTCTTCCAATGGCTATCAATCATGACTTCTAAATAGAATTACCACATATAAAGGGTGGCTTCCCCTTAAATACAACATGCTGGAGAGGCTATGCTTGCAAGTGCCCAAAGGCAACTTGCCGGCAGCTAGTAGTGGAAACGGCACGGTAGATTAGACGGCGCTTTGGTCTGATTCAGCAAAACAATTCTTATGTACGGAGGGCAGCCTTGTGGACCCAAAAAAGTGCTGTAAAAGATCCAGATGAAAATTAAAGGTAGCTGAAACACAGCAGACGCGGCACCTCTTCATGCTCGCAACCGTCTTATTATCATAACCTTGCTGCCTCTCTCACAAACAACGAAATAAGGTATTGTAATAGTTTCATGTGGTACAGTGTTGATGCATCAGAGTACAGATGGTGGAAATGACATATCTGCTGTCTGTGGTTTAAGGTATTTTTCCCCAGCATTATTCTTTCTGCAACCGTACCCAGCCCCCTAGAAATAATGGGACTCATTATTGATATCTGCCGAAAAGATGTTATTGGGACGGGGGCGGGGCAGGGAAGCATCACAAGTGTACACATTTCATAGTGCTTTTAGCTCTCTGGAATGGGAAAAAAAATATCTAGTGTCAGTTCCCAGTCTTGAGCTGTCCTGTCCTGCCTTGGCATGCAAATAGTAACAACAAGAGGGCACTATTGGGCAGTCATGATGGAACACTGAAAGTTGCCAGCTGTTAAAAGACAATTTGGTTTCTGGGAAATCCAGCAGTGGCTCCTGCCTTCTCTTCCCCCCACCCAAACTTAATTTAAACTCTCATTTAAATTAAGTCCATTGCTAGAAGCCCATTCACACATTATGGAGGGCAAACGTAGGCTTGCAACTCAAAATGCTGATAGGGAACAGCAGTCAAACTTGGCTCTCTGATGAAAGTACCATAATTTATTTATTTTTGCGAGGGGTGGGATAGTTTACAAAATTTTATGTGCACAGCAAAGAAACATCATGTGTGAATTGACCATGTGCAGACAGCAATGTGCAGCAAACTATTAAAAAATATCCTAGTAACCTGAAAGCAGACTTTACTGTATGGGGCATTCTTGGCAATCACTTAATTTTAAAGTTAAGTGAATGCAAACTTTGTCTTGCTTTTAACGTTGAAAAAAGGTATTAAAAATATAGTATTAACAAAGAAACCACGTACTAGTGAGAAGAAGGGAAAATCTGGTTAGTTTGGTGCACATATTTTTTATTATACGCTGAACAAAACAAACAAAAACAGCAAGTGAGGTGTCTGATACCCAAAGTCACACAGGTATCTTATGCAGTAGAAAGAAGCTGCCTTGTCTGACTGATTGTAAATTTGGTTGGATGTAAAAAATTGTTATACACTTACATCCCTTGGAGTCTGCAATATTGTGCATGCCAGAAAGGTCACAGAGAGCTCAAAGCAACCTTTGCTTATAAACTCACTGCATTCAGTTAATAAATGATCAAAATAAAAATTATCTAAATAAGTTTATGGAGCTCAAATTGGGCAAAACTGGAACAATTAGTATAATTGGGCAAAATATTATTACCTAGACAAAAGCTCAGGCCATTGAAAAATCCATCAACTTTTGCTTTTCTTAGTTTCTCTTTTCTAGTCGTAAATTCTGTTCTCCACATTAGCTGGTTACTTTCCCCCCAAATAATGAAAATTTGCTAATAATAATAATAATAATAATAATAATAGTCTTAACCTATCAGAAGTGTGGGCAGGAGTTTTTAAGCTTGGTCAGGACAACTCCCCCAATTCTTGGTGTGGATGCAGAAAACCTGATTAAATCTCTCCAGATGAGTCAACTGAGCATGTTTATTGTTGGGATGGGGAACTCATATGGGGCACAAAGCAAGGCATTCAAGGAAGCATAATAAGGCAATGGAAATGGCAGGCTTCCTGCAGACTCAGCCCCATCCACCTTCACATTGACCAGATTAAGGCTGCATGGGCTTGGGGTCAAACTAATGGACCAAATCAAAACACTCACAAACCATGAACTATGGTTGCAAGCCTTAAAAAAAATTAAAAAAAAAATTGTTCCTTTTTAAGAGTAGTATGGCCTTCAAGGGAACGACAGTGGCACAAGAAGCGTGAAATTTCTGTTAGCTGTATACAGGACAGTCTTCTGCATAATTAAGAAATACATATGGAACACTCATATTTGATATTCCCCTGCCCCATCAACCTGACATAGCAGGTTGGGGGTACGGAACAACCTGGTAAGTTAGGAAATTCAGAGAGTACAGTGGTACCTTGGTTGTTGAACGGCTTGGCTTCCGAACAAATCGGCTCCTAAATGCTGCAAACCCAGAAGTGAGTGTTCCAGTTTGTGAATGTTTTTCGGAAGCCAAACGTCCGACGTTGCTTCTGCAGCTTCCGATTGAGTCCAGGAAGCTCCTGCAGCCAATCGGAAGCCGCACCTTGGTTTTTGAACAGTTTTGGGAGTCGAATGGACTCCCGGAATGGATTAAGTTTGAGAACCAATGGACCACTGTAGCTCAGTCTTAATAGTCTTGGATCATTTGGAAAAGTTAGCCCTATCCAAGGGCTGGTTCATATTGACAGGTTTATCACAAGGTGACTGCACTGGGCTCTAGTAGTGTGTTCTTCAAGCAGGGCAACCTCAGTGATCTCCCCACTCTTACCTCAGCCTCCTTAACCTGGAAGAGGTGGGACATGCAGATGGATAATTCTCTCATGTTGCTTCAGGCTTTCTTGGATGCTCCATACAAACTTCAAATGATGGCTCTTTCAGGGTGGTAGTCCCTCACAAGCTTTGGGACCATGGCAAATGCCTAATTTACTTACCAAATGAAGCTGCAGCACCAAGGAGTGATTGGCAAGTCTGAACGAGTCATCAGGTACCAACCACCCTTGACACAACACTTTTCAAAAGTGTCTCATTTGTGGCAAGCCGTTGAAAGAGCAGTCAAATGAAGTCTACCTACATATCAACGAACCAGAAAGTACCCTTCTCTTCTGCATGTTATGTGTGCATTTATAATGCATTCTCATTTTCTTTCCAGCTGGTTTTTTTGTCTCTTGTTCCCATTTCCAAATAAGACCCCAATCAAGTCCCAAGGGTGCTTAATATAATCAACACAATTAAATTTTATTCACTTCAGTGGGCCTCTTATCATACAGGACTTCGGCTTCATTTAGCCCATTTTTAAGTGCACAGATGTCCAGCATATGTGTGAAGTCAAACAAATCAGCATCGTTGCACACTTATATAGCACTTTTTCATCTTCAAAGTGTTTTATAGAGCTCCCAGGGCCTCCATAAAACCTGGGAGGTGGCAGGGGGTATCAGTTGATCCTTAGAGTTCGCTAAAGTAAATCAAAGTCAGGCCTAGTCCATAAAAAGACAAACATAGGCTTTGCATTATGATCTCAAGCATAGTGCATAATGGTCTGAATAGCTGGTAATATTAATTCAGGAGAGTCTGGTAATAGAAATGCTAAGAAATATTAAGAAAAGGATCGAAAATTAAACTTGCCAACATAATACTATTACACAGATCTAGGATATGGCTACATTCGCAATATTGTTTCATTGCCCTAACTGGCCTTGTTTGTACCTCCCAGACTAGTACAAACATTGGAACTTAACTATCCTTCAGATTTCTCTGAATTTTATGATATGGTGCTTGTCTCAAAAAACAATGCTAAAAAGGCATATTTTATAATAAAAAATGTTTAGAAATGCACCCAAAGACATAAAGTATGGGCTTTAAATAACGTTCTCATTCTTTTAAAAACAGATATATGAGAAATGGGACAGAATGGATTTATGACTGGCTACATGCAAAACTTACACAGGACTGAAACAGACCGATCAATCCATCCCTAAGGGATGACGTAACTATTCTAGGTAAGAGGCTGCTTGTTTATGATCCCCCGAAAGGTTACAATATTTTTATGCCCTTGAATGTTCTGAATATCTTTCACCAACACACATATAGGGGAAAATTTCACAACCCTGATGACTCTCAGATTCAAACAAACAAACACACAACCTTCAATAGAGGAAAATTAAAGTTTAATTTTATTTCTCTTTTCACAGAACACTCAAATAATATAAAAATAGAAGTGCTATGGTAAAGAACAGTGCTTTCTGGATGATGAAACAGCATCCCAATTATGCTGACTGTAGGTAATAGAAACACATCACAGGGCTTGCTGTCCTGTGTTTTATATAGCAAGTGTAAGACACCACCATCCCTCTGCTTGCTCAGTTCTTTCAGGCCTTCTTCAGCTTGTCTATTCTTGCAGAATAGGCCTCTTGCTGTGTTTGTAGCCTTTCATTAATCTCGGTCTGTAAAGACAATTTTAAAGAAGAAGTAGATGTAACTAAGCTATCAGCTACTGCACATTGTCTTCATGGTTTCACTATAGCAAAGGCAGACATTATTCTTTGGACATCTTCCTGTTTTGCAGATGTTACGATGCCCCAGCCTGTACTTGCCCAACAATACTTTATCTCATTACTGTGTGCATAGTTCAATACATTATATATGCTTGTCATGAACAGGAAGTGACAACCATCTCTCACTCCACCCCACCAGTAACCTTGCCTTCTCAGATGAATTTTACCAATAAATCTAAATTGGTGAGAGGAGGTAGAATCCTCTGGCATTTGAGTTATTTTCCATTCTCCCCTCCCTTCACAGCAGATGTTTAATCTTTAGAACAGATCTATTGCACTTAAGAGTGCATTACTGGAAATGTAATGAAGCAATGTGCACAACAAGCCAGAACTACTTTACTAGATGTTGCTTGTCTCTCTCAACTAAAGCTTCATTGCAAATGAACATCATACAAACAAGCATCAGAATGCTTGGATTACGTTGCATTATTCAGAACAATGTCACAAGGATGGCAACAAATATTCCTTGACAGTGATAGTATGTTTCTGCAACTTTCGTTTTGTTTTGTTTCTGCAACTTTGTACAAATACTGGCTGAATGTATCAGTGGCCTTGGAATTTATGTAACCTTTTAAATATGCGGATGTATGTATCTCTTTTGTAGGAAATGTATACTTTTGTGCCGTTCTGCAATTTCCTGTTTTTGTGAAGGGAAGATGGTTGACAAAAGCAGCCCCCAAAGCAACAGAATACAACAGAAATGAAGGTTTCAAGAACAGTTTTCTCTCTCTGCTATTTTAGACATAGTTTAAATGCATCTAAGAGTTAATACCAAATTCTCTGCTGAATTCAAAATTATGTTGTTGAAGTCTTGGTGAACTGGAACGGAATTTAGTTCAAAAATCACTTTGTGAAAGAGAACTAGAAGGCAATGTTTTAAATATGGCACAGGCAGAAAGATTGTGGCCCATTTTAGCCAATTTCTGGTGGAAGGCCTTATGTCTAATGGTTGCTGAGGTTCTGACAAAAACGATGGACGAAAATGGACCTTGTACTCACCTTGTTAAATATTTCTCATGTCTCTGAACATTAGTGCATAAGAACAGAATAATTTAACACAGATTAGTTATGCCTTCAGTGTTAAGAGATCCTCAAGGTGCCCTTCTGATATTTAAGTTTGAAGCGCCCATTGGTGGCCCATAGGGATCCTAGTTAAAACCACACAGTATTTTTATAAACCCAATTTGAAACAATTTGTTTCAGAGACAGTGTTAATAGCAAACCTCCACAAAAGATGTCAGCTAGATTGTAAAATTGTTTTAATCATTGGCTTTATGGATTTAAAATGTTTGCACCATGCTCTGGATCCCTTTTTGGTGGCAGAAGATGAATCTTAAATAAAATGAACGCAGATTAGAATCGTGTCACATTCCCCATATGTGGCCCAGATAATAAAATCCTCCAGAATAAAAAAGGGAGTGGGGGAGTTAGACAGTGGAACATAAAGACAGGTGGCACAAAAGGGCACCTTGGATTCGCCCCTAAGAAGACATCCAAAATCCCAGAGGCTTGATGAGTATCCTCCTTGATTTTGACAGGAGGGTTATCTGTTCAATCGGACAAAGACCCACTACAATGAAATGGTTCACGGCTATAGACAACAATACATATGGATTTCCAGAGATTCGCTTTTATAGCGATCACAGGATGAACTACTACTACTCCTTATCATATGTGGGGATGCTGAGCAAGACAGCAGCTCCAGAAACAGGGCAGAAAGCAAATGGCTCATACAGGATGAAGAGAGCAGGGAGAAGGGGAGACGAGAAAAGAGCTATAGCTGGGCCATAGAAGCAGAGAGTCTTACACTTAACATTTTTAAAATACTGCAATCCTATGCATGACTAAGCCCCACTGAGTTCAATGCTACCACTCCCCAGTAAATGCAAACAGGATTGCAGCTTAATTATTCTAAGCCTAAAACTGGTTCCAAAAAGATATGAAGCCTCATAAGAAACAAGGTGGGGGTGGGGGTGGGGCAAGGAGAGGGGGAGAGAGAGGGAGAGAGAGAGAGAGAGAGAGAGAGAGAGAGAGAGAGAGAGAGAGTGTCCTTGTATTGGGATTAAACCACAAGATATTCAAGTAATGGCAGGCACTAGATATACACATCAAAATAATCAAATCTTATTTTGCCCACTGACACATTTTTGCAAATTGCCGACATGCAAATGCAAATAAAAATACTTACATTGCTTTATTTTAAATGTAACTTTTTGGGGGCTGTCTGACTATTCACAATAGTGCCAGGGGCAGAAGATGGGGAGGAAGGGAGGAAGAAGAGGCCCATCCTAAAGACAGGCATGTGTTTATAGTGATTTTATTAAGTACCCCTGATTTGCGTTAGAGGGAACTGTTGGTTGCAAATCCACTGAAGAGGTGTTTCTTCTATACAATTATTGAAAAAGAGGACAAACGTGTGAGGTTAGCTTGACCGTCCTTCAACTGCTTCCTAATGTTGCATGAGAGGGCAAGAATGCAAATATCTTTATATGATACATTATACTTACAAACCAAGGCAAGTCATATGATGGTTATTCCTGAATATGCAGACTGTCGCAGAATGGTACTATCTAGCCTAGACCTACACGCCTTACAATGTATCATGTTGGATGCTGCCTGCTAGCTATGGAGGGCACTTCTCCATATGTAGGCTTTTCTGCTTTTCCTGCCTAGCTAGGACAAAAAAATAGTGGTGGGTGAGCTGTTGTGTACTTGGTAGGCCACATCACATGGCTTTGTAGGTCCTACTTTGCGTAGTCCTGATTTGCCTTGTTCTTCTGTCCTTGCATCTGCCAAACAATAAACTAATGACTGAAACAAACCACACACCGACCTTTAGTCCTGTTTATTTTCTATATTGGAAAATTGTATGCTGCTGCATGAAACACACTTTTCACCCTATGCATTATTATCTAGCATTCCACTCCAGCCCTTTCTTCTGGAATTGCTATTCTTTGTTCACTTACTTTTTTGTAGAGAATCCAGGGGACACCATTGCCAGATCCTCACTGTTATGTATTGTCCTCTGGCATACTTTATGATTTGTAACTTCTGAAAACATTTTTAGCAATAAAATGCAACTGCAGCACCAGCCTGCCCTCTGGGGATAGACAAAGCACTATTCCAGCTTTCCTGAGTTCCTGTGCCTTTAATTAAAGGTTTCAAGTTTGTAGGACCTGCCTGTTGTGTCACTTCCTGTTGATTGCAGCTAGGAATGAGTGATTAACAGGCTCTTAATGGTCCTGGGAAATGCCTATCTTTAATTGCTCCATTTTCAGTTTCTGTTTCCATGCAGAAGGATGGAAGCCTTCCATCTGAAGCCTTTAATAACTGAGTTTCTCATGTTAATTTTTTCTTTTCATGTTTAATGGTGAAATGGCATTATTTTTTCCAAAAAATGCAGGTCAACAAGTCACTAAAACGCTGCCTATGGCATGAACAGGAACTGATATTGGAGCAATTAAGAGACTAATCCCCAGAAGCCATCAGCACGAAACAATGAAATGGCCAAATCCTGCAGACAGAAACTTTTAACTAATGCTAGAAAGTGCCTCTGATGAATGTGGCTAACTTGTGGGTAAGCGTTATACAAGGATTATACTATAGGACCACAATTTTAATTCTGCTTCCAGCTAATTACGGAAAAGAAATGTCCCAGCAACCCAAAAGGGCTTGAGTGCAGAAGCAATTCCAGATAATTTAGGCATTGCTTGGATTACAGAAACAGTATAATTCTAAGGTCAATGAGCAGGGACTAAATAATATGAACAAAAAACGCTTTGGTTTTGGAACAGACTTCCAAAATGGATTAAGTTTGAGAACCAAGTTACCACTTGTACTTGAGTCTATAATGAGCTGTGTACAGGATCTTGCATCAGTGCAGATTTCTATACGCATCATGCATATAGAATAAAAGCAACAAAGAATCTTGTGGCACCCTGAAGACTAACACATTTATTATGGCATAAGGTTTTCACGAACCAATGGACTGTAGTCCACAAAATTCTGTGCAGTAAGAAACTTTTAAAAAGTCACAAGATCCTTTGTTGTGTTTTGCTGCAACAGAGTGCCATTGCCACCCCTCCGGAAATACCTGAATACCGCTGAGCATTTCACCGGTGATCTGGCCCAGTACCATCTGAACATCCTCAACGGTGTAACCTGTCAAAGGATCCACAACGGTTTCAGCTACAGCCTCCTCTTCCAGAGGAACGCCTCCCTCCACTTCCTAACAGGGTGGAAGGAAATCTTAGATGAAAGGTGTTCGTTTCGGCACCATATGCAAAAGCAGCATTGCTGTACAGTATTGGTGTAAAAGAGGTAACTTGGGAGGTTGTTTTGGCCTAGCCAGTGGATGGAAAGCTGTCACATTACTTAAGAAACTGAGCAGAAGAGCAGAGCCTCAAAGCTAGCAAGTGCCTTGCTACCAGCTGGTATAGTAGATGCAGAGGTCACCAGCTATTTTGGGCCCATGGGCATTTACAAACCAGAGAAATTGTGATGAGCACCACCACACGCCACCTTTTCTATTAACTACAAGTTGTTTTTCTTTTTAGTGTGCAGTTGGACACAAAATGTGCAGCTGCAAAAATGTGTGCTGTTGAGAAAGTGGTTGAGGTGTGTGAAGCTAGACACATTAGATGCACTTAAATTTGACAGGAAATGCCAGGGACAGTAGTTACGCAAGGGTAAAATGTGTTTGGTTTCCAAACACAAACTTTATTAAAACACCTTATTCTTTTTTGGTCAGGATCTCCTTCACTTTTCTCTTTTTGTCACAACCAGGTTCTCCTGGTTTTACATCTTAGGCCTATCTTGCACCCTAAACTCCTCCTCCTACAGCCAATGTAAAACTTGACCAATGACGGCATATTAGATTGTATGGGAAGATAGGGTTTTATTGTTTTGTTTCCACAGATTGCTGGGCTCTTACAAGCCCCTTGGCACTATGGGATTGGGTAGTGTGTATCCAGGTGAGGATCTTAGCCATGTCCTTGTAAATTGGTGACCCTGCAAAGCATTTGATCTCATCCTGCAAAATCATGGCGCGCACAAACTCAACAAACTCAGTGCGCAACATTTCATCAATGAAAACAAACACAACCCAAAAACAGAATACTACTTCCAAGTCTGATTTCAGTGGGAGGGGGGACTCTGTGGGTGCTGGGTTTCCATGGGAACCACGTTGGTGACCTCTGTAACAGAGGAAACAAATTCTCATCTTAAAGTGGGTGTAAGTATAAATTGCATTTAATTATGTCTACTTCTGCAGAGGAAGTAAAATATATGCAACATACCAGCTTGCCTTGCATTTTTTTAGATAGCTCAGTTGATTAGAATATGGTGCTGGTAACACCAAGGTTGCAGGTTTGATCCCCATAAGGTTTGATGCACTGCAGGAGGTTGGACTAGATGATTCTCAAGGTCTTTCCAATTCTGTAATTCTATACTTCCATGTTACAAGACCAGCAAAAATTCTATGGCGGCAGTTCCCAAACTCCTCACCCTGATGGATAATTAAGGAGGATATCATTTCCTTGACCAAGATAGTTTTAATAGGAAAATTCTCCTTTACCTTAGTTGCATCCTCTTCACCTGGGGTCTGTACTATAAATTTGGAATATATATTGTACGCCAAACCTTCTTCCAAAGGAGCAGGGAAAGGGATATCGGCGGGCTTGACCAGTTCTACAACATTCTGTTTGGAAAACAAAAGGAAAAAGCTTATACAACAAAGATGTATTTAATGTTCACAATACACTGATGGGTTTTTCAACACACGTTAGGCTGTTAACCAAAAACACTTTTTGTTAGTCTCCCAAGTACTTTGAACTGGGCAGTTTCCTGTCATCCTTTCCAGATCTGCATTTAATTTCTAGTTGTATGTTTTTTTCCAGGGGTCCTCCTCAAAGCTGAAAAAGCATTCATCTGTCAGCAGATGCTGAATTCTGTTCAATTACTTAGCATGGGATATTACACCATTAGAAGAACCTGTGATTATGGATATTACTACCATTTAATATATATACATTATAGAAAAGGACTATCCTTATCAGGGCATAGTTTTATTAATTTATAAAACGTGGTTTTCAATTCCCGGTCTGCAGAATGATGCTGAAGCCCAAACTGCTGGCCCTGCAGTACAGAAACCAACACAACTTTTTTTTTTCTACTGTGCTGCTCTTTTAGCACAAGGTAGTCACTCTTTCATTGCCAGGCCGGTGATTTGTGGGTGACAATCTTTTCCTGTACATGGAAGATTTTTTTTAAAAAAAAGAAATAAAGGAAAAAAGAAAACCTGAAAGATCCCCTCCTGTAAAGCAAAGAGAAGCTGACTGGCTATAAGGGTGAAAAAACAGCCTTTCCAATCACTTGCTGTTGGGTTGGAAAAAGCTGGCTAGACTAGGGTCCCCAATGTGGTGCTTTGGGGCCCTCGGGCTCCTGGCCCCCCAATTCTTTTTTATATTAGGGGGTTTGAGACTGTTGGATGGGTGGGATTGCATTTGTGGTGTGTTTGTGCAACTGGCCTACTTTTTTGTCTTATATTTTGTTTGGGGAGTATGTGCAGTGTTTTGCCTGCTGTTTGCAAGGTTCTGAGCAACCCCAATTTTTCTTTTGCAAAATGGGCATTTTGTGGTGCCCATGGCAGTTTCTTAAGTTTTCAGATGTGTTCCTAGGATCAAAAGGGTTGGGACTCCCAGGCTATATTACTGAATGCCTTTACGATGCACTACAAACGCATTCAAAATTATTCAAGCCTTAGCTATTAAGATGTTTGCATGTATACACATGTCTTTACAGTGACCTCTATACCTACAGTGGCTTGATCTGAATTCAGAATTTTCTAGCAATCTCTCCCTGCATTTTCTCTGCTGCTCCTGCCCTTTCAAACAGCCAATTATACTGACATTATCCCAGAACTATCTGCTTTTGTGACTCACAACAGCCCTAATATTTAGTCAATAGCTTTTTTTAATGCAATTGCAAACAGAGAATTAAAATGAAGTATTTTCTTTAGTAACAGAGGTTTTTGAGCTGAACTGTGCTTTGAAGCCAGAATGTAGTGATCTAAAAAGCGTTATTTGGCTCAGTCCTTCCTAAATTTTGCATTCTTAACAAGTCCAAGGGAAAATCAGAATGAATGAATTGTGAAGAGAGCCCAGAGCCAAATGTATTTAAATGAATCCTTCTGATGCAATACTTTCCTTTAAAAAATACAATTAAGCCTTTGTGTTTCTTTTAAACAAAACCTCATGTATACGATTACCAATGATTATGCAGTAAAATCTATTTAAAAATAGAGGAGACAAGGTCAGCACTATAATCCTCTTTTTAAAGTTGCAATTTTTCCAAGAAATTTTTTACAGCTTTCTTAAGAATGTAGAATAAAGGTGTTTTGCTTCTACAGGCTTCAAGGGAATTAGGTCCACAAATGAATTTAATTTTTTTAAAAAACCGGATTGTTATTTTTTTCTAAGTTACAAAACATTTACATTTCCTTGGGATGTTTTTCACTTCCCTATGCAATGTGTCATGTTTGAATTACAAAAAAAGTTTAAATAGAATAAAGTAGTGATGATGCAAACCTATGTAATGATTTGGCATTCTACAAAGTCAGATCCTCAGCAGTTTGGCTGCAGCGATGCAAAAGGATTTTGAACCAGGACTCTATAAACCACTCTGGCTACATACATATCAATGGCTTGAAACATGCAGCCCAAGTCACTTTTTTATATTTTTTATATGTACCAGAGAGGGGGCAGGGATGTCTTCACCCTATACCCCAAACATGATTTGTTTCCCCATGCTGAACTTCACTAAGGCTGTTAACTGCGCATGTGCACCAGCTGCCTGAAATGTGCACACCTCTGCTTAGTTGAGGCTTCTGTTTTCTAACTGGATGGAAGCTGGTTTGAATGAAAGTCCATCAAACAAGAGTGTTTCTCATCTTCACCATCTCAATTTATTACCCACCTGTTACCTTGGGTAGGCTATGAAAACTGCATGAAGAACGCTGTGTGTGCAACCCACCTTTTCTAGAAGTGCCTTCCCTCATCATGTACCTGTCAACCCGCCCCTGAAATCTGGGGAAACGTCTTAAGAATCTTTCAAAGCAGAACAGCAGTTGAGTTGCTGCCTAAAGTGGGTTCTTTAGCGTGCAGCCTTACAGTCTAAAAGTTAGCCTCCAAATATGCTTTCAATTTTCATGGGGGGGGGGAATAGGAAGTGGTACAACAGATCCACTTCCCACCATGTGTTTGCCATATGCTGTTTGTGGTTGTCGTCCAGCATATTTGCCTTTTTTTTTTTTTTACAAAAGTGTGCAAGACAGCAACATTAAAACGGCATAAATAATAACAAATATTCTGGAGAACGAATGGAAAGGGGTTGCTAAGAAGGCCTAAGGAATGAGTTGTGCAGATGTGGTAGTTATTACAAAATTAACATTGTGCAATCTACCAGTATAAAATTCCACGTCCCCCCAGATGTTATGCTGCTTAAGTTCTCTTAAAATGAAAATTATTGCACCGTATATCTATCTATACATGATGCTATGGTTATGGAAGTATAAATGGAGAGCCAATTGGTGGAAAAACATTTAATATAATAGAAATGGCTCCATTGCATTAGCCACAGCACAGAATGCCTGCTCATGTAATATTACAGAGATGAAAGTCAGCTATTTATTTGTGACAGTTAATTCCAACCGCAGGAAACCCCAGCAGCATTTTTCTTTGCAGAAGGAGGAAAAGCTACCTATTCTACTTGAGCATTAACTGGAAATGAGGAGCGAGAGCAAGGGCAGAATGTTTTACTAATATGCCTCCAGAAAATTAGAATCTATCATCTAATACTGCTTAATTTTTCATTAAAAAGAGTGGATATTTGCGGCACAAGCTCCCCTCATCCCTCTCTCCTCAATCCCCCCGCCAATGTTTACATCCATATTGTGAACACGTTATTAATCAAATGTTCAAACAGCAGGGATGACATTAGAACCGTAGTGATAAAATCTACCCATGCCTCTCCAAATATTTAATCACATTTTAGGAGTTATATCTTTGTCTTAGAATCTGGGCCAAACCGGAATCACACTGAATTTCTATTACTCCTCTTTTTTTTTGCTTGCCATGTCTGCAAAATTCTCTACCACGTATGGGACACAAACATATCTTAGGCATTTCCAAACATGTCTCATTTCTCAGAACTGACACAGGCAAGCTTGTAAACTGAATCACTTAGCTAAGTTAAGGAAGGCTTTTACAAAGATTGCTCAATACTCTCATCTTTAGCTGTGCATTTCAGGTTTGGAGAATAAAAAGAGCACACATTAGATGTGCCTGTGCTTGTTTAACTGAAGAGTAAAGTGCTATGACTAATAGGTTACAAAGGAGTTGTTTATGTAATATTAAAATCTGATCTTGTTCTGTAGACAGGAAGCATGTTATTCCCTGAATTGAACTGTATCTTAGATTCATGTCCAAATTTTGCCTCCTATCGATTGACTCCAGATGGTACTCCTTGGCTGAGATCCAAATAATTGCATAACTTGAGCCTTCCAAACACATCGCCATCATGTTTTGAAGCTGCTTTCAAAACAGTGAGAGCTAGAAACTTGTTAAAAGGAGAAATGAGATCTCCAGGACTTAGGTGATAGCTTGTGAGGCCACAAAAAAATATGACTGAGCCATGTCTTGTATTGATTAAAAAAACATTTTTATAGGGCCTTTCAAAGCAAAAGCAGTACAAAAATACTTTTAATAAGGCAGTTTGCAAGTAAAAGCCACAAAATAATAAAAACATCAAATACTATTAATTAAAAGAACAAGACAAAACCTTCCTATTTCAATATTAAAAAATATCAGCCAAAGTTAAAACTACAGTTCATAAAATGTAGATCGGCAGCATTATTCAATCAAAAATGGAATAAAGTATCCAGGTCTTTAGGGCCCATTTAAAAACGGAGAATGAGGCATTTCTCCTGTGGAAATATGTTCTATAGGATGGGACCAAACTATCCAAAATGTATAAAATGAGATCTAACACTTGCTGGAGGTGTAAACAGGCAGAAGGGACACTGTTTCACATGTGGTGGGGTTGCAAAAAGATTAAGAATTTTTGGGATATTATATATGAGGAGTTGAAAAGAATGTTTAAGCAAACCTTTATTTTAAAAAAACCCCAGAAGCTTTCCTTTTGGGTATTTTAGATTCGGATATCCCAAACAAAAAAAAGGGAACACTCTTATACGCCACAACAGCAGCAAGAATATTAATTGCTAGAAATTGGAAATAGTACCAACAAAAGTGAAATAGTACCAACAAAAAAGGAATGCCAGGATAAGCTATTTGAATATTTTGAGTTGGCAAAAATGACGGATGCAATTAGGAGACAACCTAACCCAAAATTCCAAAAGGAATGGGAAATGTATAGAGAATATCTTAAAAAAAAAAAAACAGTGTCCCCAAGTAAAAACCTGTATTTGCTTTGATTAATTTTCACAAACCACAGTATGGATTATTAGTATAGTAGTATGTGGAAAACAGTAGAAATGAAGAAAGGATAAAAGGAGCAGTTTAACAAAGCATCCTGACCCACCCCAGACAAGGTGGCCTCGGTATGTTTACTGAAGTCGGCCAAGGTGAAAAGTTTTGGAGTCCTTCATACTACTTTCATCAGGGAAGTTGTTAAGAAGTGGGGTGGATGATGCGCCATCACAATCCTTATCCCTGAGTCTCTTGTGCCAAATGCAGACACTGAGAGCTCGTTTGAGTCTTGGATGGGACACCTGACCAGGAAGATGCGTTCCTTATGGACAAAAGCTACTGTGCCTCCTGTCCCTCAAACTGATCTTGGTGCTGTGCTTGGGAACCTGATGGACCCATCTGGAAGACACCATCCCTGTCATCCAGCTGTGCGGCCTATAGGCCATCTGTTATTCCTCCTGGGATGGTGTTTTATATATAGTGCACCCTGGCTTTCCCTGGCCTTCTAATAAATATGAAAATATCTGCATAAAACTACTTTACAAGTATGAAGCATATATCGGACAGCAAAACATTTTAATGGCAGAATTATACTGACAATCTAGGAAGCTGTGCATCACTTTAGTAGCAACTTGGCCTCAAGGACATGAGATTCATCTGAAATGCAGTAATCTATACTAATGAATATCAACATGGAATTTTTAAGTGATGTTTAGCAGCAGCACAATGCTTTATGGTTTCAGCTCCTCTACATTTAATCCACAAACTGCTGACAGAAAACACATAAATATTTCCTCTTAGATTCAAGCTATTAAACGGTTTTGAAACATTCTCCCGCCGGTCAACATAGATAATTTTCTTGTTACACCAATGAATGCTGCTGATTTGTCTACTTAGACAACCAGGCAGAGTACTATTGGCAGAAAACAACCAATTCCCCTCTACATAAAAGACACCTTTTTTTTTTTTTTTAAATGCATGTCGCAACATAAAATGAGGTCCAAATAACTGAGATGCGTCAGTTCCCAGTTCCCTCCTGACTTATTAAATTTCACAACCCCCATCCCATGTAGATCCACACCATGGCTGCCTTATGCTAGCGTTTCCAAAACTTTTTCATCTCACTTTCCCTTTAAGAATATTCTACCTTCTAGGGTCTCCCAATCCAGCATCAGCCATATGTTCCACAGGTGAGCATGCAGGGATCTTTGCAAGAGGCATACGTGCTAATCTCAGCGCTGGCAACTGATGTGGAATAAAGCAAAAGCTCTGACCATGCACATGTAGCCATAAAAAGATGAAGGCCACAAGTATTTTTTCCTTTTTTAAAAACATAATACAGTGCGGTAAATAAACACAGAGAAGCGAGTACGTTCATTAGAGTGCCCAATGACTGGCTGTCAAGTATAACAAAGCACTCCCCAAGGAGCAAAAAACAGACTGGACCCCTATCCAGATAAACCAGCCCCCTCCACAATGTTAGATGGGATGTTGGTGGTGGTGGACAGACTGACAAGTTATAGATTTTTGTTGAGGGAGAATAGAAAGGCGAACCAACTTTCTGAAAACAGGGCCACCTGCCCCTTCCCAGGGAACTCTGGGAATTGTAGCTCTGTGCTGGATCTCCTAAAAACTCTTGGCACCTATAACCAAGGGTATTTTGTGAGGGGGGGGCGGACAGGGACCCATGGCTGTTTAATTGGTATCATACTGCTTTCAATGTACAGCGCTGAGGTAGCCTAAATGACTAACAGTGTGAAAAAATACTTAGTGTTGCCCTACACTACTCTATAAAACCCATGTCTTTCTCTATCGCCCTGTGTTTCAAAAGTCATTTCGAGTTACCTCATCTCTCTTTGTGGAAGAGCTGTCACAGAGTGAATGCATCAGAGACAAAATACTGCACAACAGCTAACAGTGTGGAGGCTATTGAAGAATGTGTATCAAAGTTCTTTTGAGTCCTTGCAGGCATATACTAAGGCTGCCAAACCCCAACTCATTTCCAGCTTATGTATGAACCACTTTTTTTTTTAGTTCAAAGTAACTGGCATTTAAAAATAAACTTGTCTTAATCCAGAAACAGCAGGACATAAAGTTGTTCAAAGATACAAAAAAACGTACTAGTTTCTTTTATAAATACTATGCATTTAGTTAAATGTGTGGGTTGTAAGGAGACGTAAAGGCAGTAATGTTGTGTCCTCTGCCATTAGATACAATATACAAAGAGCTTAAGTCTTTTCCACAAAGCGTGCAACTTTCTGTTAAAATAACCATTTATTCTTTGGACTGCAAATTCAATTACTGATTTTATTGGAATCATATTCCGCTGCGGAAACAAGCACACAGAGAACCAAGCGGAAACTCAAGCCGTTTTTAAAAACATTCCCAAACAGGCACGATTGTGTGAACAAATTGGTTGTGATTATTCCTTGCCTGTGAAAAGCAATGTGTTCCAACCTATTTCCATATTTTTAATTAACACCTACTTAAAAATAAACTCGTACCATAGCTCACTTTAATCATAAAATGGAGGAAACACTAAATTCACTTTATCAGAAAATTGACTAGAGATTGTTTGAGCGACTGTTAGTTTTCATGCCTGCATCGTTAAAATTAGGTTATTAGAATGCACTTTCCCTGCTCTGGAATGTTGAAAGTGAAACAGCACCCTTCTAAATGGTCTAAATCCACACACTTTGTGACTCAAGCTATGGAGAAGCCAAGTCAATGTTATGACCAGGACAGGAATTATTTGCCCTAATATCCCCCATCCCATGTGACTGCCTTCCTGCCACTCAAGACACTGCATTTCAATGCCTTCTCCCCATTCAAGCAAACACCCAGGTGGAGGTGTTCAGGAAGTATCCACGCAGCATCCACTGCAGCCTGCATACTCATGGCTCTATCTGGGATGGGACCATAACTTAGAGGTATGATATGCCCTCTGCATGTAGGAGGTCCCAGGTTCAATCTCTGGCATCTCCATTGATCAGGCGAGGGGAAAAGCTTTAAGGAAGCTTCTTATCACATGAATCAGTGTTCTTCAACTCTGGGCCCCAAGTGCCTGCTGGGTTCCCTGATAAATGGCTAAACAAATCTGCCTGGGAATGTTGGCAGGAGTCTAACATATGGGGACCCAAGGTTTTCCAAACCAAGGAGCACATAAGTTGTATGCAGTTGCCCTTTCTTTCCTCTTCAACAACATTGTTGTGAGCTAGGTGGGGGTTTGTTTGTTTTTTAAAAGCCATGTTCCAAATTTATACTTATTTTTGGTCCCCAGGGTTGCACAACTAAAGTTCATCAACAATACGTGACAGAGGCTTAGAATATCTATATTCATTTCAGGACTGTTGAGGCACTGAGTTGCTCCTTCCCTGCCCAAATTGGTGGTTAATTAAAACTATAGCAAAACTACCGGTGTACAGCCCTATGCCAGGTTCAATTCTCCCCTCCTGCAATGTATAATGGTACTTGGACATAGGTAGCAAGTTTTTCATGTTTCTTACAAACAGGCAATTCCTCTCTGGGACACCTGTAATTGCCACATACCTTTTAACAGTAGCTTAGAACCTACTTGGATGATGTAGCCCATGGAAGAAAAAAAATATGAAAGTTAACCAAGGTCCTCCTCTCTTTTGAATGATTTCTCACTGTAGCTTTTAGGACTGAACAAGCTGCCCATGATTGATATGTTTATTCCCGTTGTGTCTCTTATCCCCTTTATATATAACATGGGATTTTGCTCATTAGTCACTTGAAGGAAAATACAGAGGACAAGCTGTTAACTGATATGACGCTTGCTCTAGTTTTTCAAAAAAACATAATCATAGAATCATAAGGCTGACAGGGCTCTGAACATCTCTGTGGTCCAATGAATTAAGATAATGAAATAAATGGGACTTACTTCTGAATAAATATGGCTAGGCCTAGGCTAAAAAACAGTACAACATTTTCTGTGGCGTGGTTAAAAGGTCAAGGGAATCCCCACTACCAAAGAATAAAAATCAATACAGTAAAGGTAAAATAAATATACTCTAAGCTGTGCATTCAGGCAGGATTCTCCATTTATTCACCCATATTTTAGAAGATTTTAATGTGCCTCAAACCAAGAGCATGAATAGTCAAGGGACACAACATTGGAAGATAGAAGCTACATACACACCATCCATTTAAAGCACATTACTTCCGCTAAATAATCCTGCGAACTGTAATCTGTTAAGGGTGTTGAGGATTCTTGGTCAGAAGTTGTGTGCAATCCTGTTCGTTACAGCAGATAAGGGGAAGGCAGGCAGCAGAAACCACAACGGCCTCAACCCCAATTCATCAATGAATGTGAAAGCACTGGAGGAATCTGGCAACCATAAACTCCAGGGTAAAATTACTGCAATATGGCATAAATTCACATTGCATTGTTATACCAATTATGCGTTACTTGTGTTTGTAAAAACACAGAGGGAAATATAAGCTCATCTGGGGCGGGGTGGGGGGTTCTTTCTAAAAACCAACCAGCTCGCTAACAAAATGTTTGAAAGCCTTAGCGCCGTATCACAGTTGAAGATCTCAAATGAACCACTTTTCTCAAGGAACTAGAGGCCTCCAATGTAACACATGAATCAAACCAGCTGTGTGTTCTATTATAAACAATTTTAGATCAAACAAGACCAACATGTGAGTTGGATGAAATTCAGTTAAACAGGTGCTAAACAAGGCAGGGCAACAAAAAACTTATCAAACCAACTCCCCAGACCAGGCAAGCCATAGAAACGGCAAAACTGGGAAAATGAGAACTGTGATATATTCAGAAGCCAGAAGTGTTGTTTTTATTAGGCCGTAGACAGCATTGGAAAGTGTTATTTCCCAGCGTTGTTGGGCTTGAAATAGTTTCTACTGTGACTTGCTTTGAAAACTGCCAGCAAATCATGTTATTAAATCAGGGTGTTTAAAATGTGTTTAACTAAGAGTGGGAAGAAACAATAACCATCTTCAACCAAATAGTTTCCCCCTGAAGTGAATTGTTACATAACACAGCCATTTTACTCCTTATCCCTCGCCATCTGTAATTTAATTTCCATTTCTTAAAAGCGTGAGAGATGACATTTGTTTAAACAAGATCCCCACAATCATGAAGGGTTTAACCTCAAGCTGAGATTCATGAGAAAAGGTTCTGTGCTGCAGAAAAATAGTATGAAGCTTCAGATGCAATTGGGAATGGGTGAGGAAATAGAGCCTTTGAATGTTTGTGTTCAACCTTCTCTGGTTTGTGGCTCTCTTTCCAATCTTCCAGAGGGAACATCAGCTGAAAGATTTTTCTGTTTGGCATTCTGTTTGGAGCCAAATGTTCACGTAATTTGGACTAATCTCTGCAGGCCTGTTATGAGTCTCAATGTTTCAAGTTTCACCTCCATAGCAAATAGGATAAGGATTTAAGATTTACGTTGACCAACACCATGGATGACATTAAGGCAGGAGTTGTGATTTTAATTTTTTAAATAGCTTTTACATTCATATGGATGTCTGAATGAAAGAGAGGTCATTCTTCAAGTGCTTGCTGATTCTTATGTAGCCAAAATGGTACCATCCAGGCTGAAGAGGGAGGCTTTACAGCACCCTAAGTTATTCAGAAGGACCAGAAAAAACAACACAGCTCTGGGGAAAAATCCTAAGGAAGAAAAAACTTCAAACATAATCCAATGAGGACTAAGCATGCTCAGTAGCCAAATCTGACCAGGAGGGCAGGGAGAAAACAACAACAACAACAGGTGAATGGGATGGGGATGGAATATCCAAAGAAAAGGGAATGGCTGGTTGGTTGGAGTCCTAAACAGGGATGTTCCACACATTTAACATTTTGTTGCAGGTCTCACTTGTCCTTCAAAAAAACAGGTAATTCAGGAAACCAGTCCTACTATTGAGGATTATATGAACTGGATAAAGATCATGAATAGAGTATTATGTGCTAGCCCAACAAAAATAGTTACTGTGTTCTCTTGGTGAAACAACAGGAAGTCGCATGAGGCTAGTTACAGCTACAACTACACTGCTCAGGTATGCCAACCCATCAAGGCCACAAGTGTGAAGAAAATGAGACATCGTGAGATGAAGAATTAGTTAGCACAGGGTCTAACCCTAATCATTTCTACACTGAAATAATCTGACACTTCAATGGGACTTGTATCTAAGGGATTGTGCATTTAAAAATTGTGAGCCAGGCAAAAGAAATTAAAGTGGTTTGGGTGTCAAACACAGATCTGAAATTGCACTGAAATGGATCTGGGCAAGCATTGCTCTCCAAGGACATCTGGAGTTGCCCAACTATCAATCACTCTCACAATCACCTTGCCCAGGAAGGGGAAATTGACAACCAGCTGATACCTAGAACGTTCATCTGAGTTCAATGAGGACTTTTAAAGGAATGGCTATACAACCATTTCTTATATAGCCAAAACACCCTCCCTTTTCTAGCAAAGCATTGATTACCTGCTAGATCCACGGGCCACCTCCCTCCCATAACAGCCATTAGCTTTGAGGCGCAAGGGTCATCTAAACAGAATGAAGGCAGTTTGTCAGCCCCATGACACACAAAAAAGAACTAACTTTCTGCTGGAAAGGACACTCTGGTGTCTGGCCCCGGCTGGAGCAGTAAAGACCAGTGAAGTTTTTTTGTATCTGTTGTAAGTTGCTTCGGAGGCCATTTGATCAAAAGGCAGAGTATTTTAAACCATTCCATAATTGGGAGGTACTGTGGAGATGTATTCTCAGATGGTGTACGTCAGGGGTAGCTAGTGTGGTGCTCTCCAAACGCTCTTGGGCTACAGCTCCCACCAGCCCCAGCCAGCATGGCCAATGGTCAGGGATGATGGGAACTGGAGTCCAGCAACATCTGGAGGGTACCATGTTTGCTATTCCTGGTGTCTGTGCTGCACCCTGTAGTTTAACCACTGGCATTGCTTTGGCAATTGTGAACCTGTAAGCAGTGGGAACACTGAATATGGAAGAAAGAGCCAGCAAGGAAGGGACAGCAAAGAAGGTAGAAGAACTGAACAGGAGAACATGCAAAAACATCAGCTTGGCAAGTACTCTGCTATGCAATTTCCACTTTACATTGGGCTGATTTATTGGATGCAACCCCAATACATGCCACATCCACATCATCACCATACAAACAATAAAACAGGAGCTTGGCTCTGCGTCTCCCTAACAGGAGCAAAATTTATGGGTCCCACTGTTATACGTGCTTCATGCAGAACTAAATGAGCAACAAAAATCTTCAACTGACAGAAAGCTTTCCTTAAAGAAAAAAAAAATCTTGCTCAGCTGATTGTGCAAGTATTATCTTCTGTGTTATTTACACCTATAGGTATACTCCGCCAATAAATTACCATACTTTTCCGTGTATTAGTATTAGACAGGTTTTTTTTTTACTCCAAAATAAAGTAAAAAATGTGGGTCTTCTTATACATGGGTAGTGCAGAGGCAGGACGAGCAGTTGTTTGCATCCGCAAGCAGGTTCCAGCGATTGGGTGGGTGAATGGTGTCTGCTGAAAGGGCTGCTTTGGATTGGCTGCCGCTTTGTCAAACGGGTGGGTTATCAGCGGATGCGTCAATGGCTGCTTTGGACTGGCTGCCGCTTCGGCAATTTGGCTTGCGTTGCTTGCAATTGTTAGCGTTTGCCAGTTGGGTGAGTGATATTTGGTTCGGCATCCCCCCACCAAATAGCTCATTTTCTTAAATTTGAGGGGGGGGGCCCAAATAGGGGGGCATCATACATGGGGGCATCTTATAGACAGAAAAGTACGGTATGTTGTAAAGTAAACCACACTGGATGCAGAGCTCCCTATGCCTGAGATCATGTCCAGTAGAACCCCTGCTCTGCTTTGTATTTAAAGATAATAAATGAGTTCCTTCCTCATGGAAATGAGTTATAGACAACAAAGTAACGCCTTATCCTGTCCCTTAACTCCTGGAACATCACATTACTTGAATGCATGTATGTATAAAATGAACAGCCACACAACCACCAATATTCTAATTTACTCAGAGCTGCTGATTTTAAGAATCTTTTTCCATTGACTCTCCCAACCCTTCCTCTCCCACTCTGATTTTTTCCTCAATATTCCAGCTTGATAAGAACTGGACAAGTCAGAGTGGATTCCAACCATTGCTGATGACATTCCATGTATAATCTGCTATTTTTAAATTAGACATTTCCTACAGGAAAGCAGCAGCACCCTTTGATCATTATATGTATATTGGATCTACTTTATAATTTTTTAAAAACCAAAAAACACCCACCCAACCCAGTAACGTTACAACCAAAATTTATAATAAAAACCATCACATAAGATCTCAATCAAACTGAGTCATACTATCAGCTTCCAAGTCAACATGCTGCCAGTGAAGCTGGCAAATTGCCCAGAAAAAAAGTGGGCAGCAGCTGGTGGATTTGATGACCATCTGTAAATCTTCTAATGTGTAAAGGTAAATTGTTTTGTCTCCATCTAGTGATCAATCGCATTTAGGAGGAAAGCTGAGTGGAATTTAAAAATACTAATAATTGGGGAATATCTATTGGGAAATAACTCAAGCATCTTGACTGAAATATGTGTTCTAGGAAAACAACAACAACTTTACGTATGACACGGACTTTAAAAGGATGGCTTTAAGCAAGTGTGAGCCAAGTCTTTAACGTAAAGGGTATTAACCAGATTTCATAAGCATGCATTTATTTCAATTTCAGCACATTAGAACACAACGCACAGCAAACTGTG
Organism: Lacerta agilis; assembly: GCF_009819535.1. NCBI lineage: Eukaryota > Metazoa > Chordata > Lepidosauria > Squamata > Lacertidae > Lacerta > Lacerta agilis. The sequence continues at coordinate 23,677,940 of NC_046316.1, read as the reverse complement.
AATGGGGAATACTTTGTCCCCAAGTTACTGGAGACCAGGATGCATCCCTATGGTCATTGGGAATGTTTCCTGAGTTGAAACACAGGCATTTTAACCTTAAACTTCATGAAAAAAAGTGTAATGCTTTTCCTTCCACCAAGGCTCTGTCATGTTCCACTCAGACGTATCAAACAGAGGACCAAGCAACTATAAGAGTGACATGCTTTGTTGTTGTTGTTCAGTCGTTCAGTCGTGTCCGACTCTTCGTGACCCCATGGACCAGAGCACGCCAGGCACGCCTATCCTTCACTGCCTCTCGCAGTTTGGCCAAACTCATGTTAGTAGCTTCGAGAACACTATCCAACCATCTCATCCTCTGTCGTCCCCTTCTCCTTGTGCCCTCCATCTTTCCCAACATCAGGGTCTTTTCCAGGGAGTCTTCTCTTCTCACGAGGTGGCCAAAGTACTGGAGCCTCAACTTCAGGATCTGTCCTTCTAGTGAGCACTCATTATATGCCTGTTGTCTTTGTCCATGGAGTTTTCTTGGCAGGGATACTGGAGTGGGTTGCCAGTTCCTCCTCCAGGTGGATCACGTTTGGTCCAAACTCTCCACTATGACCTGTCCATCTTGACTGTCCATAGCTTCCCTGAGTAATTCAAGCCCCTTCGCCACGACAAGGCAGTGATCCATGAAAGGGGGTGACATGCTAGATTGTCTTTATTTTCTTCTCGTCACAATAAGTTTTCCTTATAGACCTCCTACTCTACTTTCAAGAAGTTTATATGCAAACTTGGATGTAGGAATTCTGTCTTGTAAGAATGGGCCTGCCTAGGAATCTTGATGTTTGTAGTAGTCAGGGAACAGCATACGTGCCTCAGAGCTCAAGTCTGACTCACAAGGCCCCTAGGTGCTGAGTCCTAAAAGTCAGATACTGATGAGCTCATCACCCAAGAGTGTTTCCTCCAAAACAGCTATGGACTTTGGACAGCCCACAAGGATGGAGTTACTTCACTTCAATAGCTCAGCTGATAAAGTAGGATGGGTCTCTCAGTAGATGTGCCTTTTAATCATCAGGCATGAGGGGTTTCTGTTGGGTTGGGGTCTCTTCCTCCACTGCTTTAATCCTGGGTTGGGTGTTCCTGGCTCCAGTGTCGAAACCTCTACACAACTTGAAGCATAATTTGCTTATAGTTGATGAAGGAACTGGAGCTTCTCTGATTATATTTTCATAGGGCACCCAGCAGTAGTCATTCTTAACTGGCCAAAAATCCAGGAGGATGCATGAACTGAACTTTAGCATCCCTTTCCTCTACACAGCTGTCTAGGAGAAGTGTTTTACACAATAAAATGAACAAGGGTTCCGAGACGTATTTTGTTTTTATTAAATAATAAAGCTTAATTTTTAAATATTCTATAACCACAAAAACCATCCTTATTTTTAAAACATAGCAAGTTCATGGTTAGCCCATTCTACAAAAAAAGTATGATAAGTTTGTTAGTTGTGGTTTGCACGCTATGGCTTATAGAACCTAACAAGGTAGAAAATGAGTAAAATTCACTTTGAATGGTCGGTGACCCTTTTCTGTGGCACAGAATACCATTTTTATACCTTATTTGAAAGAGACCCAAATTAGCTTTATTTTGATACCAAAATAACCCCAATTAGTTGAAAAATAAGCAGAACAGGAGGTTTTTTTCTAAATTGACGCAGAAATTGCATTAGCCTAAATCACGCGAAAATCGAAATTTAAAAAAAATTCTCCTGAGCCCAATTTTGGACCAAAAAAATCTTTAAAAATCAATCTGAGGTTATCTCATAGGTAATATACACACAAAAAATTTTTTTGAACAAAATCTGAGACGTGAGAGCACGGTCGAGTATTAAAATCAGGTGATTTGGCATGGAATGACCTAGATACAACCTCTGCACTGAAGAAGAATCTAGACCAGGGTTTCCCAAACTTAGGTCTCCAGCTGTTTTCAGACTATAACTCCCATTCTCCCTAGCTTGCAGGACCAGTGGTCAGCATGATGGGAATTGTAGTCCAAAACCAGCTGGAGACCCAACTTTGGGAAACCCTGATCTAGACCATGTAGCAAGTTATCTCTGTAATCTGTGTTAAGCATTTAATTGAAGTTTTCCCTGTCCATCTTCAATGTAAACTGTAGACATATCATTTAAAAGAAATGTTGTGGCTGCTGAAAAAATTGAACATAATGAATGTTTTCTCATGCATGTCTCTGAGAACTCTATGATTCACGCATGCAGTAAGCCCCACCAATCCGATATCTTTTAAATAAGACATTTATTTTGATTTACTACAAAAAAATGATTCACTGTTACTGTTTTTTTTTTTTTTAAGTATTAGAGTGGGTTTCCATATCCAATTCTTTGTTGTACTTGGAAAAAGACATTTACTACTTTGTAAGAAGTTCAGCTAAAGGGACTCTGGTGTAATTGCAATTGTTATACATGCAGTATGACCTCAACTAGTGCACCAACAAAATGTCAGATTTAATCAGAAGCAGATCTACTGCATAAAGGCTGCTTTTATGGAAAATGTGACAGCTCAGTGAGATGCTCATCTGTGAGAACGGAAAAAAAATAGGAGTTGATGTGTACCAACAGCAATTGTGCTAATTTATTATAAATTATGAGTCCTTTTTTGTGGAAGAAATAATAATGGATAAGTGTAGCTTTGGGCTAATTTTAATTCTCTCTAAATAAGGATAAGTGATGTTGAAATAACTTAAAAGAAGTAAGAATGCAGAATGCTCCATAAGAGACTTGCTGTGATTTTGTCCTTGTTCTTAGTGTTTCAGTGCTAGCTACACCATCTTATCCTGCTTCCACAAAAGGGTGCTGGTGACGGAAAGCAAACCTTGCTGTATGAGGAATAGTTTTACTCTCTTTTTGCTACTTAAACAAACATAGGAGAAAACCGAGAACTATGCTGTCTTACGATCTATCAAATGCTATGCGATAAGAGGCAAAATAGACAAGCTGAAGATGTTTGTGAATGGGAAGAAATGTTGGGGGTAGAGGGAAAAGTTGCCACAAGAAGTTTGGAATTCTATCTGGGCAAATCTGAACAATTATGCAGTTTGTTCTGTATCTTTGCGAGAATTCTGCAAAATCATGGATCCAATTATACCTAATCCTTTTCAAGTTTCCAAGATTTGATTGATGATAAGAGGATGGAAATGGGGAATGGGGAAGGCAGACTTCATTCACTGTTGGTGGATGTGCCCAGAAGCAAAGAAGTACTGGCAAAGTATTGTATATAATATTTTGAAATGTTCCCTTTCCTTACAGCCTAAAGTTTTATTGCCGACTTATTTGAAATATATTTTACCAAAGCGTAAAGAACTATTGTGCCATATGGTTGCTAGTTTTCATTCCACGGTTAATAATTTTATTTCATGAGTTTCTATACTACTTGATCACAGTCATCCCTAAGTGGTGTACAGAAGACCCAAAACAATAAGGCTAAAATGAGTTAAAACTCAAAATCGGAATTCAATTAAAAATTGCCTACTGGAATAAAAACAAGTCTTCAGTAAGTGCCAGACATTCAACAGAGAGGGGGCCTGCCTGATCTCAACTTGAAGGAAGTTACACAAAACTGGGCCCATAGTACTGAGGCTCATGTTACTTTTTGCACTGTAAAAACTACAGGATCAAACACACATCCTTCATACAGGTCAAACGCGGACAGTCTTAAAGCCAAAGTGAGAATAAACTGGAACTTTGTGAAAAAGTTAACCGTAGTTACAGTAATGAGCACAACTACTGTTTCTTGTCTCTATTTTGCTAACCAAGGACTGCAATACAGACTGAGACTTGCCCCTTTACAGATATACCACTAGAGCTACAACACAGATCATCCTGTGAGGGGAATTGAGTCTCACACACTGCAGCTCCTTAGCGAAAATTATGAGACACGGGAAACTGCTTTGATCCATTTGGACTGTTGCAAAGTGGGGGAACATCTGCTCTGCATACAGAAGGTCCAATCATCCACAGGTCCAGGTAGGTAGGGCTAGGAATGTCCCCTAACTGAAACCGTGGGGGAGCAGCTGCAAGTAAATGCAGATAATATTGAGCTAGATGGACCAATGGTCTAGCTCCATAATGCAGCTACCTAGGTTCCTCTTTGGAAAAATCCAAAAGCCACTGTAGGATAACATCGTTATTAGGACAAACTAATATGTCACAAAATAGTGAGCAAACTTCCATGTTCTCCAGAACAATTCTTCAGGACGGATGCCGAGCAAAATAGGACAGCGGAGTGGGGGAGAAAAAGCTGGCAATGTTGGAATCCACCCAACACGAACATAACCTTTTAAAGCTTCTTTTTCACATCTTCCCCTGTACAACACATCAAAACTGTAAAAGGGGCTTTGGAAACACTCAAAACGAAAATTTCCAGGACAGATCCCTTACCAGGAAGTTATTTAAAACTCACCAATTCTATTGTTTCCTATTTTTGCAGACAGCTCACAGATTAGTGCTTATGGGAGTTGAACTGTTCACAAAATGACCCTGCTTGGCATCTGTAGCCATTTAGCATAGCTAGCAAGCTGTCTTCTGTCTGCCACCCCACCCCCTTGAAATCAACTGAAATAGGAGAAATTCAAAACAAGGTCCTAACAGTGAAATGAGATCATCCATAAAGTGTTATCACACACTGAAGCTCTTTTAAACCGCACCTCCAACTCCTTGTCATATTATGCTTAGTTTTAGCTAATACCTAATATTTTGTCACAATCCTGATACCTCCCTCATCTAAGCATCTGGAGGAGGAGAAAAGGACAGAGTGTGAAGAAAGAGTTGCGAGTGGAGCAGTGGCCCTTTCCCCATCCTGTGGAGCCCATGGGAAACTCAACAAACCTGCTATACCTGGAACCAGGAGTGGAGACTGCAGCTGAATGGGACATAGCTGTGGGAAGTATGAGGAAGTACCTTCCACCTTGGGCCTGCCCATAAAAAACACAAATCTAGATTGAGAGACTAGAGTGATGTATGCTTTTTCCAGGAACTCTTCTCATTGCAAGACTTTTGTGGGTGAGCTGAGAGTTTGGACCCTGGGTGAGAACCCAGAGGACATGAGGGAGGGTGTGTTAGAAGGCAAATGGATTGATATCGATCTATATATATTAGTCACTTTGTATTGATGTAACATTTTTATATGTAACTGTGCATTTTTATACTACTGTAAGTTGTCTATTGTTGCTGCAGTACACTGCTTAGATATATTTTTAGTATATTAAGGTGGAAATAATCAATCAATGCATAATATAATTTTATGGATGACCCCAAATTCTGTGCCCTTGTACCAATTCCCCAAAAAACATAATTCCCAAGCAACATAATTCTACCACTCGTTTTGTTGAATCAGTCATTTTTGGTAATAATTGCAAGTCAGTGACAATATTGGCTGCAATCCTATACCCACTGATCTGGGAGTAAGTCCTGTTGAAATCGAAGAGACTTATTTCAGACATGTATAATTGTACTGTTAACTGAGAAACCCAGCTGCCATCCCAATATTACATCTTCTCAAGTTTATTTTGTTTCTAAAGATCAGAAGCCCTTTCCTCTAAATGAAATCCCTTTACTGAAGAATCCAAAATACTCACACGTACGCTTCATGAATATTCACCGGGAAAACATAAAAGCATAACCTCTGAACAGAATTTTCATACTGAATCCAAAATGTAGCAAATGAATGTAGCCTAACAAAGCATTATTTTTTTGTGAGAGATTAAACTTCTTGTTAAACTTGAACAACTGAAATTGCTGATGCCCCATACGCTTTTCTGTGAAAAGCAGCCGATATGCAGAGCAGGCATTAACAGGCTACTAAATAACTTTTATCCCTACACTTCGCCTTTAGAAATGTTTTTCAAGTTATCAGACAGAAGCTAGAAACCAAAACAATTCAGCTCCATCTTCTGTTCTTGACCTCATGAGGGACTCTACTCTGCGAAACAATGTAAATACTTAAGACGGAAACATTCTACTCTCTTCTCAAATTGAATCACAGATTACTTCCTCCCTTTTATCCAGCTTTTACATAGGAGCAGATTTTCTAGATGGAATTTGCATTCTCCATGAATCATGCCTCCCAATGAAAAAAAAGTAACATTGCATCTGGGGTAAAAAAGGTAAAAGGTAAAGGACCCCTGGACAGTTAAGTCCAGTCAAAGGCAACTGTGGGGTTGTGGCACTCATCTCGCTTTTCAGGCCGAGGGAGCCGGTATTTGTCCACAGACAGCTTTCATGTGGCCAGCATCACTAAACCGCTTCTGGTGGAATGGAACATTGTGACAGAAGCCAGAGTGCACGGAAACGCTGTTTACCTTCCCGCCACAATGGTACCTATTTATCTATTTGCACTCGTATGCTTTTAAACTGCTAGGTTGGCAGAAGCTGGGAGAGAGCTCAGAAAACGGCAACCATTGTTAAGCTATAGCAAGGCCAAGAAACACAATGCACTAGGAAGGAAAGATGGTTAGTATACAAAAACCACAGCATAAAAAGATGGGAAGGGCAGGTTGTTCTTTGGCCAATGGTGTCCAGAGGTTTGGTGCAGCCAGCTCTTTATAGGCTAGGGACGGACTGGAGTGAAGCCTGCTCCACTGCAGTCTTCTCCCAAGCCCGGCCCACTCGGACTGTCCAGACTGGTGGTTGGACCAGATGACCCTCAGGGTCCCTCCCAACTCTACGATTCTATTGAATGCCCTTGGCATTTATTACCTGCATTGCATTTTGCTTTGCATCTTGCAAGTTGCGGGGGGGGGGGGGGAGAGAGAGACACGACAACATAAATCCCTCCAGGCAATGATACTATTTTCCATTGTACTGCACTTCAGATTTAAAATATTTTTTAAAAAATCAAGTTGCATTTGTCAAACATGATTATTCCCTTAGTGATTAGAAGCTTGTTTAATATAAACTGCCTGAAGCCAAAATTAATAAAATTTAACAATGGCTTATTATTATTATTAGTCAGTGAAGCTTGTGGGCCCTAACTGACTGGAATCCTATTGTTTTCAGTGTCACAAGCAACTTTAGTTGGCATTTCCCTCACAATCTCTATGACGACAGCATCAACCCATTTTCTACCACCTCCACAACATCAACATTTCAGTATTTCTAGATTCATGGCAACAGGACTTTATGCCCAGCTTCAGTAGTGAGATAACCTGGATCAGGGATGTCCCTGTGTCCCTGTTTGTATTAATTGACAACTTTCTGGTTTTTGATACTGTTGAGCGTGGGGTAGGGTTATTTACATTGTTGCTACAGTTCCTCAATCTGGGTTTTAGTGTGTGTTTTAAAACAGTTTCTGTACAGATACTATACACTGTATAATATGCTTTTATCATACAGTATTATACATATACAGGCTGTAAATGTCTTCAAGACTATATTAAAGTGATCTGCAAGTCTAATAAATGAAATCAAAACAATCCCAAGCCCATTTTATTATTGAAAAATTATTTTTATTCATGCAAACTTTACTCCCTTTATTAGTTACCTGTCCCAATGAGGATTATTCCCAAACAACAGAAATTCTTCGTTTGGAATGCCAAGTCAAATTTAACCTGTCCTTTTTGCCACTTTAGTGCCATGAGTCGTATTAAATAGTAGCTAGGAAAAGCAGATATAAGACTGAAGCATGCCTTTGATTGTTCCCCTGTGCAATTAATTCATCCTGAGCATCTCTGAAAGGAGGGTGATTTTCTGATTCAGAAGGAATTATAATACCCAGATAGAAGAGAAACAGAATTATAAGCAAAGTAAGATTCCCGACCCATCGCTCTGGAATGAACGCTTTGTCTTTTTCCAAAGAGTAAATTTCTAAACAAAACACAATATCCTCAAGGCATGTATCCGACAGGCACTTTGATGGAAAAGCATTTCCAGAGAGAGCAATGCGAAAGATGTTTCTGAAACTCCCACATGAGGGCACTCTAGTGCCCTCTGGTAAGAAATTTCTGAAGAGCAGCTTAATCTTTATGCAATATCACTTTTTAAACCAATTTCGACTGTACTCAAAATTTAAATGAGCACGTACATACACCTACAGATCTCCAATAACAGAGGCAGGTGAAAGAATAATTCCATTCAATATTCTCTTTGAAGAACAATCATTATGGGTTAATTTGGTCTTTCCTCTATGTAAACGCTTGAAATAGGAATCCAAAATCCTGTAGAGATTCAAAAGCTAACAAGTGGTTTTTATTAGAACAAATGAAGGACCATTAAGGGAACTGTATGAATAACGCTGAAGAATTACAATGATAAATGGACACCATGAATAATGCAGTGAGGAAAACTGCGAGAAAATGTTAAACAGGAATTTGAAGAACTTTGGACAAGTGACCTCTTCACCTGCATTTCCCCCGTTTGTATAAAGGAGGAGACCAGAAGAATATGTACAAGTGCAAAAGCAATACTTGCACCATCAAATTCATTATTTTAAATTAATGCACAGCAGCAGCATTCTACCCACCTTAGGGTTCCTTTATACTCAGAGTTCACCTGAGAGAGCTGTAAATTACAGAAGCCCACCAGTAACAAAATGGTGGTGCACAAAATGACAGCAGATGGAGGCATAATCAGCTGGCAATTACATATATCACCTTTCTACTAATTCATCCACCTTTCAAAATTCCTAAATTCTTTGCCACAGAGTTCTCCATATTGCAAGAAGTTCCGTAGCTCAGCTTTCCTCAAACACAGTCCACTGTACCAAATGTGCTAAGAAAGCCAAGAAGAATTTCACCTGTCAACTTCCCAATTACTTATGCAAGATAGCTTTTGGGTGACAAACCCAGCTGATCAATATGGGCCTGCGTATTGGCCAACATTTTGGTAGTGCAGGCCAAGTCTGTGTGTTTCTCCAGAATCAAGTCATGGAAGAAAGCAGTCTTTCTTTTTTGGTCAACCTCTTGTTCACCAGCAGCAATAATAATAATAATAATAATAATAATAATAATAATAATAATAATAATTTATTTGTACCCTGCCAATCTGGCTGAGTTTCCCGAGCCACTCTGGGCGGCTCCCAATTGAGTGTTAAAACAATACAGCATTAAATATTAAAACTTCCCTAAACAGGGCTGCCTTCAGGTGTCTTTTAAAAATAGGATAGCCGCTTATTTCCTTGACATCTGATGGAAGGGTGTTCCACAGCATTGGTGCCACTACCGAGATGGCCAAGACAGAGGAGCTGACAGATGTGGAGGCCACATCATTCAAGTTGGGAAAGGAATCGGGAGCAAGGAGAGCTCTAGGTGTTCCTCCCAACCCATCTGATTGCATGTCTCCCCACTGCCATACATCTAGTGCCCCCAAACTACTTGAATTAACTACAACATGCTCCATTCTCCTTGACAGACACGCCTCTCAATAACGACTTATCATTATTTATTCAATTTCTACACAACCCTTCAACAAACAAAAACAATACCCCCCAATTTAAAAGGTCATAGATTGTTTAATTAGCTGAAGTCCTGGGAGAAAAGGAATGTTTTTGCCTGGCACCTAAAGATAAGCAACAAAGGCACCAGGCGAGCCTCCCTGGGGAGAGCAATTCCACAAATGGGGAGCCACTTCGGAAAAGGCCTGTTCTCATGTTGCCACCCTCCAGACCTCTCATGGAGGAAGTACATGAAGAAGGGCCTCAGATGTTGATCACAGGGTCTGAGTCAGTTCATATGGGGGGACGCAGTCCTTGAGGTGTTACAATCCTGAGCAATTTAAGGTTTAATAGGTCAAAGCCAGCACTTTGAATTGGGCCCAGAAACAGTCAGTGCAGTTGGGCTAGGATTGGCATTATATGCTCAAACCATCTTGCCCTTGGTGAGCAGAGGTGGACACAAAATACCGGTAGCACAGTGTTATTAGCATCCTTCCTGCTTCAGGATAAGCAGTGCAGCCTCCAATTCAAAACTAGGACACTGGCAATATCATGGTCTCTTGTTTCTCTCCCAGACTGTGTCAACTACAAACACAAGAAAAGTCAGCTCAAATTCTGAACTCACTGACCTTTCTATAAAATTCATTTCTTTAATTAGAAGGAAGACAAACATGGAGGAGAGTTTCTGCTCTGAGATTTAAGAGCATGCTCAAAGCGGGTTTGAAACTCATGGGTTTCTACATGCCACTCCTTCTCTGAGCATTGCTAAATGTTTCCATTGTCTTATGTTTTGATTATTCAGTCAGTCCAAACCCTATGCCAAATGTACCCGGATTAACAAGCCACAAATATTTAACTCTGAATATTTCTTTTATTTCAAAGAGCAAGCTCATATTAATAGTCTGTGTTCTCATTGTATATATCTTATCTTTTTATTGAAATATAAATAATTCCTTAGGTAGAGTTTCATAAATATACAGATGTATATTACAGGGCTAGCCATATGGTAGCAATTTAAATAGTAACACACACTCATTTCCCAGCTGTAGTGATTCAGTGGGTATGACCTCTATTTTCACATTAAATATAACTCATTGCTGGTACAATAATTTTCAGCTAATATGGGAAAATTCCCATTGACTTGCATGTAATTGGATAGCACAATACCAGCTATCTTACATTGGAATCACCCACAGCTGTAGGTAAATATAGCTTAGAAGTGAGACTTTGTTATGAGAACAATGCAGATATGAAGAAAAGAAAATGTAATTTCTAGTTTGAATGTATATGCTTAAGTAAATATTTCATAAATGTTGTGAATATTAATACAGAACAATATGTGTATATCAGAAAGTTGTTTTCTTGTTGGGGGGGATGAAATTAGGGTGATCCCAAGATGTGGCTTTATTGTAGAACTAACACAGCTCATGCACACAAGCTTTTTTTTGCACCCTGAAGATGATCTCATCATCAAAATGTCAAAATGTATTTGTTTTTACATTAAATCAGGATTTACTCTTAGCACATACAGTATAATCATTTAATTAAAAATGAACCATTATATTTCCATAGTCTTTGCTGGTGTGGAAACATTTAGAATATTTTGGGGACAGGTAGCTTAATACGTGGGTGTTCCCTGGGAGGTGTTTATCATCACACTCCAACTTTCATTTACTTCCCAACTAAACACAACCTAGCCATATTGTTTCTGTTTGCCCGAACAATGTAAGCATGCATATTTCCAACTGCATGCTAGGCACATCAGTCAACAACCCAGTTCAGAAGATCTCTGTTCATACATTGGGATTTTAAAAAAATTAATGAAGAGTTCTTGCACAAGAAAAAGGTACCAAATGAAGACTTGTTGAAAGCAACACACTGATAATACCCACAACAACCGAGCTTCAGCTTCTAATTTTTCAAACCAACTCCTTTTAAGTAACACTTTCTAATCAGCCAATTTGGGGAACGGGGTGGGGTGGGGGGGGAGAACAACTTTTCTTGTAACAAATTCACATGAACAAGTGATATATTCCAAATGAAATAAAATCAGGTTTGGAGAGAGTCCAAGTATGGTAACACTGAAGACAGAAATAAGTTAATGTAAATAGTTTTTTTGTGAAGGTAACTCCAGCGTATGATATTGGGTGACTATAAATTTAATGACAGAGCACATGTAATATTATATATATAAAAAATTACACACAACCCTTGCAATCTGACTCTATGACATCTCTAAGCCCTGGGCAGAATGCTCTGGAAACATTTTTTTGCTCTTGAGAGTTTGAAAATAAACTCATATCATTGGAACTTGTGCACAGAGGTTTCTGTGGACTGTGTCCAAGGTATGAAATTCCTTCAAAAATCCAGTCAGCTGGGCCATAAAAGGTTGATTATCCCATCACACTGATTGAAGCAAGAAGGGATAAAACTACATTTACTAACCACATTATTTTTTATTAGGAAACGTTTCAAAGCAAACATCATTCCAACTTTTTTTTTTTTAAGGCTTGTTCCATTCAAGAACAGCATGAACATGTAACCATCAAGGCTGCATTTGTAAATGTTCCCAAAACTCCCCCCAAGGCACACAGTAATACATCACCCTAAGTAAAATAAATTAGTTGAGCCCCCCCCAACAGAAAATAATAAAAGCTTCTATGCAATTAATGTCTTAGCAATGTAAACATTTGTTATGAGATCTGACATATGTTAATGGAAATTGCTTTGCTGAATTTCTGCATTCAGCATTCCTCCATTTGTGCTCTGTGAATAAGTAGGCTAAGCCAATGTTACATTAAATAAGCAAATTCTGTACCTGAGACAGAAATGAATGCCGGTGCTCGAAGCAACCATTTCCTGGAGAAGATGCGGAACAGTTATTCTCAATGTGCAGTGCAATCCTATGCATGTTTACTCAGAAGTAAGTCCCACTGTCTGATTAGGACTATGGTCTACATTTACAATCCATGGGCTCTTTGGATCCCCCGAGGTCTTCTGTATTTACATGCTTAAAATGTCCCAGAAAATGTGAAGATGAACCATTTTGTTCCTGCCGTCAACCTGCCCCAACAATTTATGAGATTGTCAAATGTCAGTCCCCCCCCCCCACCAATAACTAGAATTTGGTCCAGAGACAAAAAATATCAGTAGGGTTCTTAAATTACACCTGCTTAAAAGACTGTAAGGCACTGGGAGACAGGGATGTCAGAGAATTCCAGTGAAAATGGAAAAGGAAGTGGAAACTGCTGCAGTTGGTGTGTTTGTCTGTGGTCCAGAATGGAAGTCAGTCAAATCGCTATGACTGGTGTTCATTCACATTGCTGCTGTTGTTTGAAGTCCGTAAATGAAATGTCATTAATGACTTTCTTTACATTGTTTAGAAGTTTCATTTGCCTGGAAATGAATGTCAGTTGCATGTGTCACATAATTACTTAAGTTATGTAACTTCAGTTAAATAGCAGACAGCAAGGCAAATAACATAGTTCTGTTTGGAAACTGAAATGGAAACAGTGCTGAGTGTGATAAAAACATGTCAGAACAGAAATCTCTGCTTTCTTACTGGGAGTCCAGAGAATAGCAATGCAGGATCAGACCAACATTCTATTTTCCATAATGATCAACCAGATGCCTATGCTAAGCCTACAAAGAGACCATGAGCACAATAGCCCTCTCCTACTGTTATTCTGCAGCAGGGCCCAGGGCACTATATTACTATTTAAAATTCCTTATGTCACTTATCTCAAACTGCCCCTTGTTTTGGACACTTGGGGAGGAGGAATCTGCAGAAGCACTTGTTCTACCTGGGGCTCCTGATTGACTGATGTGACACAATATGACCTTTTACAGCCAATATGCTGAATAGGACGGCAGTGGATAGGATAGCAGAAGGGGAGATTTTACAGTTAGGAGCAGCCAGAAAGACCACTGCAGAACCTGGGCAATCTGGAGATCAGGGGATGGACTGCATTTTTCTAAGAACATCTCCCAGTGCCTCCTAGAACTGTTATTATTTAATGCTTTCTGTCTGGGTTTTTTCTTATGTATCTGGATAATTCTAAAATTCTGATGAGGGATACTTATTGCCCAGTGCTGGGGGTGGGTGGGTCATTGGCATTGGATTAGTCAGGTAAAGGAGAAGCGCAATCAGGCTTGTGGTGCCTCTTCCCTCTCCTGGTCATTCCTTCAACTAGAAAGCTCTTGGTTGTCCCATACGCTTGCCCTCTGGCCTTCTGGTGCTATTAGTGCCAGGACAGTTCAAATTAAAAATCATCCCCAATTTGATTGTGCCTAAAGGAGTTGATCTAAGGTTGCTTTCAACTACCTTTTGCTCAGAGTACACCCAATGAAATGGACCTAAATTAATCATGTTCACTAACTTCAATGGGTGTAATCTGAATATTTGTTAGTTGACTACAACCTGAGTTGTTATATCCCTGAGACCAGGGTGAGGGAAGTGGAAGCAGCCAGTTTTGTCTCCCTAGGTGACAAGTACATCATCAGTATGGAGAGTCTTGGAGAGGGGAGTTGCTCTACTTTACAGACCTTCCATCTCCCCCTTCAGGTCTCCTGTTGAACAAGGTACAGTCATATCTTGGATCCCAAACAGCGTGCGAGTTGACCGTTTTGGTTCACGAACGCCGCAAACCCAGAAGTGTTTCGGCTTGGGAACGTTCTTTGGAACCCGAACGTCCAATGCGACTTCCGCAGCTTCCGATTAGCTGCAGAAGCCTTGGTTTCCGAATGTTTTGGAAGTTGAACCGACTTCCAGAACGGATTCCGTTCATCTTTCGAGGTACCACTGTACTAATCCCGAGTGTTTGTGCCTTGTATTGAGCACTTGGGACAGAAACTGGGAATTCTGCCACCCCACTGCCCTGACTGATCTAATGAAGGTCATCTTGGATTTGATGCTGTAGACTCCCAGAATGCTGGTTCTGGGGACTATAAAATTCATGTTTAGGCCACCTTATTTATGGGGTGGAGTGAGAGCTCATTACTTTATCACTACCATAACATGCCACCAGCTGAGTACATGTATCAGAACACATTCTTGAATTGGCTTTTCTCAATTGGTACAGGATGTTGGCAATCTGAAGAGGGGGCTATATTCCCTTGTACAGCTCAGATAATTTCCAGCTGAGGATCAGTATTTTAGTGACTTTATCCATGGGTGTTGAGGCTACTGAATTGGTTTGCCATAGAGGTTAATGGAATCTGATGGATTCCTGAGGATTCTGGAGGATTTTCTGCCTGATATGGCAGGTGTTCCCCTCAAAGCCCTAGTTGCTCTCTAGTAAAATTAGCCAGATAAGAGACACCGTCCAGATTGGATTTAGGGTAGTCTCCCCCCCACCCCCCAAAAACAAAACAAAACCACCCACTGGATTTATTTCAATGGCAAATTATTTCTATAAGGCATTCCCTGCTAAACCATTAAAGAGAGACTTGACTGTTACTGGACAAATGCTACCTGTTGCTAGCTAAATGCCAAGTTACACCTTCTCGCAAGAGTTTGACATTCATAGTCTGACAGTTTTCTTTTGCAATGGTCCCCCCCCCCCCGTTAGACGAACTGAATTATGATGGTTAGCACTCAGCAGGGTAGTAGTGACATTTATTATTTGCTCCCTCCCTTTAAAGCTGCCTTCTCATAGGCTAAAAAATAGTTTGAGCCATAATTTTTAGGAAGAGATCATTTTAAAAGTCTCGGGGGGGGGGCAATCATGTGTTTCACATATTTAAAATATATGCAGCTTTATCATTTAAAAATAGCAGTGCAGTCCAAAGGTGCAATATGTGAACAGGACAGACCCATGTATACAGTTGGAGCTCTCTTTGCAATTTCTCTCTTATCAGTTCCCACTGCCAAATATATTAGCTGCTCTTAAGAAATGGATTGCCTCCTCAGCAGTGGGAGCATCTGTGGCAGAAAAGGCAGGCTGTGCAATTTCTACTTTCCCATTTGGATTGTGGTCAGTCTCGTGACTAACCACATTAAGGCAGTGATCAAACTGCTGAAGTGAACAGACAAAAGATGTGGGTAACTGAAAGGGATATGGACAGACAAGAGCGGAAGAGTGGTACATCAGGAATAGTGAGGAATTAGAAATTAACCACTATTATTATTGACCCCCTTCCACATGCTGATTTATCAATGAAAACAGTCACATACACATTAGCTTTAAACCTCTACGGACCAGCCCTCAGCCATAAACTATCTAAAATTCCATACATCTCCCTTATAAATGATGTCAATGAAGATATTATTGACAAGACAGCAAGAAGTCTAGCAAACAATGGTGTATTTAGTCTTCTAAATTTCAAATTTCTGAGGAGACAGGAATTACTGCATTTCTCTTTTATTCTTTCATCTGCAATTCTATGCTGTTAACACTTGAGGTATTGTGACACAAAGTTGCTTTGAGCTATAGAAAACAGATGCCAGCGAACATGCATTAAAACATTCCACTTAATCAGTTCCAGTCATACAAATTACTTACCTCATCTCCCAACACAATTTCTTCCCTGGGAGTGTAGAAAAGAAATTCATATAGTGAATAATGTTGGAATATGCTGGAAGACAAGAACATTGACACTTCATTATGTGGGGGGTGGGGAATCCATTTAGAAAAAATATTTTAGGAGGAAACTAGGGCCATTTTGATTCACAAGGAAAACATTACCCTATCAAGACTGTACTCTTCTAGCTAGTATATCGGGGGGTTCTTCTTAATTTTCCATTGTCCCACCATATTCATGCTTTACAAAAAATTTGTGGGGCAGGTTCTGTCTTTGATTTGTATAGATGTGCATGGTTTTTTTTTTAAATCGATTTCTTATGGTTTTTGTAATTGGCTTTAGTGTTTATGCTGTGTTGTACACTGGCCTGTGTCACTTCTGTAAGTAAAACACTAAACAACAACAACAACAACAACGAATATCAGAACCCAAGATAGGACATATTTCCAACTTTATTTAGATAGATTCTTCTATACAAATCTAACAAGTAGATCAAATAATGTATCAGAGGTCATATACTCCAATGTGGACCGATATACTGAAATTTTGGAATGTTAGCACAAGTGTTATTTTGAATTAATTCTGATGCTGAGAGACATACCGGTACCTCACTTTCAAACATTAAATTTTTTTTAGTCCCTGCTGTTTTTCTCGGTGATCAAGTGGTACAAATTGTCTTTTTCTATTATAGCCCATCTGTTTGTGGGTAGGGGACTTATTCTGGTGAGATCACAATGCTAAGAAAAGGTGACTCACGGCCATAGCAACATGAAAACATTATGACATCATAGAGTGTGAAAATAGTTGCAGCAGATGCATGGCCAGAAGACTCACTTGGACGTACTGATGGAAGCAATGCAACCAGCAGCAGT
This sequence comes from Lacerta agilis, assembly GCF_009819535.1. Lineage (NCBI taxonomy): Eukaryota > Metazoa > Chordata > Lepidosauria > Squamata > Lacertidae > Lacerta > Lacerta agilis. The sequence continues at coordinate 23,661,132 of NC_046316.1, read as the reverse complement.
CACAGTGCGTTTCTGCAATCCTTATCACTGCTCTCTCTGGGTGACATAACACAACGCCACCTGTGAATGCTTTCCCTCAAGCATGACTTAAAGAAAAGTGTGATGGGCAAACTTTTCAATAGTGTGCATCAATAGTGGGCATCAGGGACACTCCAGTGCAGTTAGAAATAGCTCGTACCTCTAAGTCAGAGAATGGAACATACAGCAGAGTTCTAAAGAGACAGAAGCCCTTTGTGAACATCACAAAGCCAGAGGGATGCAGTGGATAGACTAGGACTGGGGAGACTCCAGTTCAAATCCCCACTCAGCCATGAAGTTCATTGGGTGTCATTGCACCAATCACCATCTATGAGCATTAACTTATCTCATAGGAATGTTGTGATTATATATATACACAGTACACATAGTTCAGCCATGTACACAACCTTGATCTCCTTGGAGGAAAGGTAGGATAGAATTGCTTTATTTTTATTAAGTTTTATTTATTATTATAACAAGAACTTCTATGTATATATATTAAAACCCCTCATGAACTCCTGGTCTAGTTTTTTGTTTTTGTTTTTTAAATTACCGCTACAGAAATACTTTATACCTTGGCCATATCTCTCAGACCAAAGACATGCTCATTTGTGTAACTGAATACACCCTTTTGGATTCAGGGAGGGGAGGGGAATGCATATGTGTATGCCAAATTATTACTGTCCTGGTTCTCAATGAGCTTCATTGAGCCACATTTCTATCAAATTATGTAGCTTGGACAACATACATATTTCTCCTCCAAAACAGTACAAAATTTCCTTTCCTTTCTTTTTTTAAGGGACACAATGGAATACACTTGGCATTCCTTTCTGCCATTACTGATGGTTAGACTTCTGGCATGACAAGACAAATGATTACACATGTGAATGAAGTTACAGGGTAGGGCTTTTTATGACACCTTGCAAGGATCTGAAAGTGATTAATGCCAACATATTTCCCCAGCTTAACTGTTTCCTGAAAGAAAATGTCAAGAGATATGTTGATGCTTGCTTGCCTGCCTCCGGAGACAAGATGAAAATAGGGAAAAAAGAAAAACACTGTCATCTTTTACCAGACATGAAGGCATCACCAGAGCTTCGGTGTGGATTGTGCCTCTATATTCAGGCATTTCTCCTTGTTTTTATTACAGTTCTCAGATGTTTATAACAAAGCTTCCTCCAGGAAAAAAAAAGGTTTTAAGAGCTGAAACACCAAATAATCATTTTGAGGAAGGAAAAATACCTCAGCTTCATCACTGAAAATATATACAGAAGAAGTACAACCTTTGCACCCAGCATCCCTGGCAGCTGTTGATGACTTAAGTGTCCTGGCAGAACCCACTGTTGACCTTAAACTCATTCTGTTTCTGACATTCTGTTCAGCATTAGGGACTGCATTATTACCCCAAGGCAGCAGCAGGCCAGGCCACTGTAGGAAATTAAAATGACGGCCCCCAGACCAGGAATTCTGTTATTCTATGCCACCTCTGCAGCTCTAACAGTAAGGTGGCTATGACCTGTTTTAACCTCCCTGAACCCATATCCAATGAGAAGAAACAGGAAGGTTAAAACAGGTCGTAGCCACCTTACTGTTAGAGCTGCAGAGGTGGCATTGAATCACAGAATTGTGGTTGGAATGGGGCAGAGGGTCATCTAGTCCAACCCCATGCAGTACAAGAATCTCCACTAAAGCATCCATGTCAGGCCCAGAACAGGTGTTACTCCACTGCCCTGGTGATCCAGATGCAACTTCTAGTGAAGGAAGGCATGCTGTCTTTCAAGAGACATCCAGTCCCAAGCCAGTTCAGGGGCTGGTCTGGGATAATTTTCCTGCAGGTTTTTTTTTGTTTGTTTGCTAAATTTTCAATATCAATACTAAACATTCATTTTTCAATTCCCCCCCTCCCTGTTGACTTCCCTCAGCTTCCATTTCTGGTTTATTACATCAAATGATACATTCTGCTGTTTGTATATGGGATAATTCTCCTGCAGTTTGGCCAGCAAACAAGCAGCAAACAAGCAACAAATGGAAGGATGCAAAGTGAGAGAGCCAGTGGGAGCGGTCCACCCCTTTTCTCTCTCAGCAATTAGCTCTTGACCAGTTTTCCTGACTGGAAAAATGCATCTATCAAGTCTGCTGTTGTACGCAGTTCCCCGTTTCATTGTTCTTTTACAACTCCAAACAGCTTTCACCCTGATTTTTATGTTAGGCATTTATGTTCTGTTGGTTTGTTTTTCAAATTGCTAGTTTCGATGTCCGTTTACATCAAACACATTTATTCTGCCAGTATTGTTGTGGCAATGTGTGATTATGTTTTATGTTATGTTTCCATTATTTTATGGCTTGTGATATGTCATAAATTGTGCTTTAACAGGTTGTGAGCCACTTTGTGTGAGGGAAACTGCAAAGGTGGCCTATATATAAATAACATTTGGCAGTTGATTGGAAGCTTCGTGCTCAAAAGCAGCATACCTCCAAATACCTGGGAAGGGTTGTTGCCTTTGCATGTGACCTTCCTGGGAGCATTTGTCTTTCAGAGAATGACAGAATTGTTTGAGTTGGAAGGGACCCAAGGGTCATCTAGTCCAACCCCCTGCAATGCAGGAATCTTAACTAAAGCATACATGACAGGTAGCCATCCAACCTCTGCTTAAAAACCTCCAAGGAAGGAGAGTTCACCACCTCTCATGGGAGTCAGTTCCACTGTTGAACGACTCTTACTATCAAAAAGTTCACCCTGATATTTAGTCAGAATCTACATTCTCGTAACTTAAGCCATTGGTTTTGATCCTAGCCTTTAGAGTAGGAGAAAACAAGGACGCTCCAGCCTACATGTGACAACCTTTAGAGATTTGAAGATGGCTATCGTATCTCCCTCTCAGTCTCCTCTTTACCATGCTGAACATAATTTCATCAACCATTCCTCATAAAATTTGGTTTCCAGATCCTGTATCATCTTGGTTGCCCTCCTCTGTCAATATCCTTTTTAGTGGTGCCCAGAACCAGACACAGTACTCTTATCTAGTTCAGATAAGTGTGCATGCACACAAAAGCTCATACCAAGAACAAACTTAGTTGGTCTCTAAGGTGCCACTGGAAGGATTTTTTTTTTCATTTTTCATTTTGTATTCACTGTAATATTAATCTTGTTACAGCTAACTTTTAGTTTTTTACTTTCTCCACTCTGCCCTCTTCAGGCAGTTATTTCCTCTTAGCTCAGTATTTTCTAACCAGTATATGCCAGTGTGGTTAGATATTTGTTCACCAGCTTTATTCCTATCCCTAGGGGAGCAAAGAAATTTTTTGAAGGAACTTTGGTCAAACTAATATTGCTAATACTGCTTACTAGTGTGGCAAGATGAACACAGAGTGGAAATTTTTTTTTGAAGCTTCAAACATTTATATTGGGGTTCACAGGCAGGGAACTCATGCCTGACCTAAAGTCAAGCATTTTGTTTTGAACTGTAGTGGGAACTCAACATCTGGGATATGCTGAAATGTAGACACCAAAACTGAGCTTCAGACAGCTCACAGCTACTGATCAATGTGAGTAAAGATATAAATATCAGAGAGAAATTGTGTGTGAGGTTCTTCCCACCAAGACCTCCTTGACTTTGTGCTTTTTGCCACTGTTATATGCTCCCATATCATATTTTGTCACATTGTGAATTTGGTATTTTGAAGTAAATTAGTTTTTATTTTTAAAGGGACCTCTTTTTCTCATGTAACTTGGTTTTATATTTTAACAGCTGTATGATACATATCAGGACCCTCAGAAAATACAGGTGTATGTCACACAAGTAACCCAAAACATGGTTTATTAGCTGTGGTTGTGTGAGGGCTTATTATTATAAATTACTATTATTATTACTACATTTCTTTTATATCCCACCTTTCCTCTAAAGAGCTGAAGGTGGCATGGATGGCTTTCCCCCTCCTCATTTTATCAACACAACAATCCTTTGGTGTAGGTTATGCCACAACGACCCTGTGAGGTAGGTTGTGCTGCAAGACTAACTGGCCCAAGGTTGCTCACTGAACTACATGGTTGAGCGGCTATTTGAACCCTGGTCTCCCAAGTCCTAATCCAACACCACTCTGTTTCTCTTATACATAAGAAGCTATACTTATTCATAAGAGGCATATAGAACACCTGAACATTGCGTACATTTGGTATGGCGCATCACAGAGTGCTTCTTAACAATGAACATGTAAGATAAATACCTGATCTTCAAATAATTGATTATGGCTTTGGCTTGGTCTACTGTGAAGAACTCAAAGCCACCGCTTTTCTCCGAGTTACGTCGCCCAATTCCAGCCATTGCATTTCTGAGTTCTTGGATGTTATCTTCCAGTGTCATATGCCGAGCTGCAATGCATACCAGGGAAAAAACACAACCCACCCTCCTTTTTAACACTTTGAAGGTTTAAATCAAGTGTGGAAAATAAGATCTGACAACTAGTTATTAGCTGGAAAGGAATTATGTCACAAATCTTTTACATACAAACTGGATAATTCAGCTAGATTTCACCCGGGTCTCATGGCTTTCAATGCTCAATGTATTTGCCACATTAAGAAATAAATTGCACAAGCAATTCTCCAGGCATAATCACTCCTAAATTCACTTGATTGGTGTTCAAGAGATGTATCAGATACTGAACTAAGAGAGGGCAAAAAAAAAAAAAACAAGGCAAAATCAGATAATGGCCATTTTCTTCAGGATGTTAAAGTGGGGATGAGTGAATTGTCCTGTAAGAATGCACTCTAGCTGCGAACTACCAAAGACAGTGAACAATACTGATATCTCAGAGCATAGTCTTTGATGGAGGTCATATGCATTTAAAAATAAATAAATAATGCCAGCCCCAAATAGCATGGAATTCCTTGTTAATGTAAGCGAGGTGGTTGATTCAGAAAAACAATTATGAGGCAGCCATCTCTGGAAGAACATCAGGAAGAACCAACTGGGTAAATATTCCCACAAAAGAGCAGATCGTACCTTTGGATCGAGTCTACTGAAAAGAATGTCAAGCTCTTTTTCAGAGAATTGCTTCATATTGCAAACAGATCTGCAAAGCTTTGGCTTTCAAATACTCCCATGTCAAGATTAGTCTTTATGCACAAAGGTGGCTATAGAAAAGGAGAGAGGAGGAAGCAAAGAAATGCTGGGTGGTGGTGGGGGGGGGGGGTTTCTGTGTGCAAGGGAAAGTTGAAAAAAATGAAGGAGGCGGTAGGGAAAAGGAGGCAAAGGTAATCATGGTATGTGCAAGGGGGAATCAGAATGAAAGGAGAAGGTATGGAAATGGGGGATAATCTGTGTGCAAAGGAGAGTTGAGGAAAATAAGAAGAGTGGTGGAGGAAAGGGGAGTAAAGATGCAAATAAGGGTGCAAAAGGGGTTCCCAATGGAGTAGGTGGCATGGGAATGGGGTTGAGCTTGAAACCTGGGACATGAAAGGGTCTGAAGAATAGGAGAGGATGGTGACTTCACAACTGGGCAGAACGCGGAAAGGATGCTTGGTAGTTGCACTGTGTGGCAGGAGGAAGATACAGAAGGTCATCATGGGAATGGTTTGTGCTCAAGGTGGATTACACAAAAGCGGGAGCACATGGACACAGGTGAAAGCGAAAACGTGTGCAAAGCAGGGCTGCAGGGTAGGCGACTTCAAAAACTGGGTTGGGAGGGTGAAAAGTGAACGTAATAGTTGCATGGGGTGGGAAGGGGAAGCTCCAGGGGTTAATGTGAACAGGATGACAGGGGAGTTGGTGAGTGGAGCGAGTAAGGGCGCAGTCACTATACACACACAAGAACAACAACAACAACAAGTTTACAATATGATGATCATGGTTGTTATCTGGTTTGCATATAAATTAATTTTATTTTCAGATCCTTTCAAAGAAATTAATTACAAAATAAATCAACAGTATTTGATTAGTGAGAAGGTGTGCAGAAGGCTTCAAACAACATGAAACCATGGCCAGGCCTACACAGTATGTCACTGCCTTTAACTCTGCAATTTTTGGCTTCCAGGCATCTTTTCAATTTACTAAGCAAAATAACAATGGCTAGTGAGTTGTATCAAAAATAAACTTACAACCTGCTGAAACTTGGGGTGCTCAAAAATCATGCTTTTGCATATCATTCTTGCTCAAAAACAAAACAGGGTTGAGAAAACAACTACTTCTACCAAAAAGTAAATTAATTTATTAAAATGCTCAAATGGAAAACTCAAAAATGCAAAATATGACAAAACTTACTCTCAATGTTATTCATCAGCATATTTAACAGAGTTAGGAGTCCTCCAAGTTGCACGGGTGTGAACTCTAATGCTTTAGCCCACCAAAATCCAGAGACATAATAATCCAGTAATGCAGCTTGTTTCAAAGATGTCAAAGGTTCTCTCATATTTAGGAACATTTCCAGATACCTGCAATTAAAAATTGTGATTATCCAAAACTGGAGCATGAAGACCAAGCTAGGACATGTAGCTACAACAATCTTGCTTTCCTATACTCTCCTTTTAAAAGAGCAGGTTAACCAGACTTTAGTAATCTGCGTAAATCCTGTTGACCTGATAGAAAACCATTATCATGTGATTCCTCACTGTAAGCACTGTACCATAAGCTCAGGCCTAATTTAGTGCAAATAAGCATTAATTAATTACGATAACATTTTCATGTTGTCAGCTATCCAGAGTTTTGGAAAGACAGGGCATAAATTAATAAATGTAATTAACTCACTTTGATTATCTAGTCACTTTAAAATAAACCCACAAGTGGAGTAACACCAGATAAATTCCCTTACAATGGCAATCAAACACAAGAAGGCATGAGTGTGTGGATGACTACTAGTCAAAAGATCCTAAATAAGTATAGGATTCCATTTCTCTGTCCTTTGGAAAGAATCCGGCAAAAACTGGTATAAGCTGTTCAACCCATTAACTCAACAGAGGATAATAATAAGAACAATATCAATCATGGGTAAGTTCAACAGACTTACTTTTGAACTCCTGCTATATCTTGTTCCAACAGAATATTAATCTGCGTAAGGGAAAGCAATTTCCAAGCCATTGCCTCCTCTTCTTTAACAGCATCCTCATCCTGTAGAAAGCAAATTACATTACATTGCAGTACATTACAGTACATTACAATAGCAGCCACACACACAACTTATTTTATCTCAAGGATCTCTCTTCATCAGAGCATAAAAAGAAACAATGGCAGCTGCCAATGCAAACTTAGCTGATTTGGGAACAGACAGATAAGTGGAAATTAATTTGTCTTACATTTGTAAATGAAATACTTCTCAGAGAACGCCACATTGCAAAGCAGAAATTCAAGTTCATACTAGATAACAAGCTAAAATAGAATGAAATTTAACCCAGAGGTTATTTAACTATGGTCCAAGAACCACCAGAGGTTCACCACAGACCACCCTTTCAGTGACTTCACCAAGATGGTAACGAAAATAGACAACAACTGCTGAATGTCCCTGAAGCTTCTTTCACATACTGAAATAATAACTTATCCTGGGCATCCCCAACCTTCGGCCCTCCAGATGTTTCGGACTACAATTCCCATCATCCCTGACCACTGGTCCTGTTAGCTAGGGATCATGGGAGTTGTAGGCCAGAACATCTGGAGGGCTGCAGGTTGGGGCTGCCTGACCTATCCAATTGCTATAAGGTGTCTCCTCTTATCTTCCCCCCTCCCGCTTCTTTTTTTTCCTTCTTCAAAAAAAACCATTGAAATATTTTGCCTAGTTTCAAAATGCATCACCCAAATTTGATTATATAGATATTGATTAAGTAAATGTGGAGGAACCCTTTTCAGCCCCAGGCCAGCATTTTCCTCAGACCTTGTGATATCAGGGCCCTAACCTGAGACCTAGGGGGCGGCCCCTAATGATGTCATGGGGGCAGGTCCTGAAGATGGAGCTTAATTGAGAAAGGGGAGGGGGAGGAGGGCAGCCCCTCCCCACCCCGACTGTCTATGCTATAATTTGCAGTGAACTCCTGTCAAGCTGAAGCTTGCAATCTTTATTTATTAAAGGCACTCTTGCCCACTTGGAGATGCAGGTCTCCACCTGGCCCCTGTAGGAGGCCGAGCAAACCTGGAGACTTCAGGCCAGACCTGGAGTTTTGGCAACCCTAGATCAGGTGCCTGGGTAGGTAGGGTCAGAGAGAAGTAGGTGTGGCCAGAAACAAAAAGTTGGTTGGGCAAGGGTAAGAGTGGTAGAGCAACATAATGCAATTCCAACATCCCACCATGCAAACATTTCTGCACCCAAACACATTTCTACAACCTCCATGAAGGCAAGCAAGAGAGATTATCACAGTTCAACAGAACATCCCTGACACATAAAAGCACTCAAGGAGCGTATGGAGCATGACCAATGATCTTTTGTTGAAGGGCGGTATATAAATTTAATAAATGAATAAAAATAAGGGGGAGTGGCCTGGGAATTGGCTTGGGCAAAGTCCTGAGGAGTAGATAGAGTGGCCTGGATGACCACATTTGGCCCCCAGGCCTTAGCTTCTCCACCCCTGCTGTAAAGGAAAACAGCCATATTATTCATTATAAATCAGTGATCAAGATACCGGTAATTGGTTGTATCCAATGGAATCACCCTATTAGTGCAAAGACACCCGCTTCCATGGTGGAACTTCCATTCTCTATGCCCTCCCAAATCTGCTCGAGGAGGGGGAACCCCCAGAACAGATGGGGGGGCATGAGGAGGAAAGGAAGAGGAAGTTCCACTGCACAAGCAAATGTCTTCCCAAGGAGGAAGCAGACTGCCTTTCAAAAGAAAGGCAATGGCTGGGGAAGAGCAAGTACTTCTGTAGTGGGACAATCTTTATGCACCAGATACCACATCAGGCTGTGGGGGGGGGGGGGTTACATAACATTCACAGGTAGAGAAGCTAGCCAGTGTCTTTTAGACCCCCAAACTCGTCCTGCACATAACTGACATAGTCTGTTTCTAAGTATACATTAATTTCTGAAAGTCTTAATTTATCCATGCTATCACCAGGCAGGTAAAGTGCAATAGCATCTATTTTTGAGCTGTTCTATTTCTTAAGCAAGGAAGCACACCAAAAATAGCCGTTGATTTACAATCCCACTCAAAATAGAAGCAAGTCATGTCCTAGAAGCCAAAGTCAGTGCAAGGAGGGAGCCCCCACCCCACCAATGCTTACAATTAAAAGCAATTTAAAAAAAGGAAAGGGAAAATAAACCATGGCTTGTAAATCACACTGTAGCCCTATAGGAATTATTAGCAATTTATGAAATGTACACATTTGTTGTTGTTGTTCAGTCGTGTCCGACTCTTCGTGACCCTATGGACCAGAGCATGCCAGGTACCCCTATCCTCCACTGCCTCCCGCAGTTTGGCCAAACTCATGCCAGTCGCTTCGAGAACACTGTCCAACCATCTCATCCTCTGTCGTCCCCTTCTCCTTGTGCCCTCCATCTTTCCCAACATCAGGGTCTTTTCTAAGGAGTCTTCTCTTCTCATGAGGTGGCCAAAGTACTGGAGTCTCAACTTCAGGATCTGTCCTTCCAGTGAGCACTCAGGGCTGATTACTTTAAGGATGGATAAGTTTGATCTTTTTGCAGTCCATGGGACTCTCAAGAGTCTCCTCCAGCACCATAATTCAAAAGCATCAATTCTTCGGCGATCAGTCTTCTTTGTACACATACTGCAACCTAAATTTACTGTTTTACTTGTACCGAACACCAAATACCGCTATCTACCAATTCATATCTTATTACCAACAAGAAGTGAAAAGTCCCTCCGCCCCCCTGCTTCAGCTGTACATAAGACCATAATGGCATGTTGGATCAGGCCAAAGGCCCATCTAGTCCAATCCTCTTTTAAAGCCATCCAAGTTGGTGGCCATTGTTGCTTCCTGTGGCAGAGGGTTCCATAGTTTTACTGCTGGTTTATCAACTGCAGTGGTTTGCCCGCAACATTGAAATGTGTGAACTGGCATCTTCCTTACCTAGAGATTCCCAATTGTCTCATTGGGGGGGGTATGTTCATAAGCAACTGCTGTATTGGGAGAAATTGCTGCCGTATTTTGGACTTCTGAGGTTTTAGTATCATCTGGCAGCAACTTCTGAAGCAGCGATTACAATTAAGCTAACATCCCTCAGCAAATTGGTGGAAAGCAATGTGAGGTTCTGCTGGGGAAGACAGTTACTATAAAAGCCAGCATTTTATAACCAATAGCAACAAACCAAATCTTTGGGGAACCTCACTTCTTACTGCTCTTCATAGTGAGAAATGTCTGCATACTCCTAATCTCTGCTTCCTGTTCTTTAACCAGTTACCAATCCACAACAGCTAAGTTTACTCAAGAGCCTTTGATGAGGACCTTTGCCAAAAGCTTTGTGGAAACTCAAATATATAATGCCTACACCCATATTTTTGTGTTTGTTGACACTTCTAAAGAACTCCTAGAGGTTGGTAAGACAGAACTTCTTTTTTCAGAAGCCACATTGATTCTTCCTCAGCAGAGTTTGTTATTTCATATGTTTAATTCTGCTTCCCATCAGTTTACCTGGAACAGACAGTAGGATAAAAGACCTCTTCTTAAAAACTGGTATTAGATTAGCAGCATTCAAATCCTCCAACATGAAGGCCAATTTCAGTGCAAATATCCATCAAGGGCTGAGTAAAGTAGAGCTGCTCATCCCCATTCTCTTGTCCCAGAACACACAGTGGGAGCTGCTGCGTGCCAACTACCCACAAAGACTTAGCTCTACTGTGAGATGAGCAGGACCCAGCTGCTTAGACTTACTTCCTTGCCTACTGTAAGCTGTTGCCTGCCAACTGTTATCAAGGGAACACTTGCCTCCATCATGCCTGCCTCCATCATCACCTGGACAAGACCCAGCTCCTCAATCTCATTCCTTTGTCTCAAAGATCTCAATAGGAACTGTTGCTTGGCAACTGCAAACAGGCAACAAAGGAAGATTCTCCCCATCATGGTCTGAGTGAGATCCAGCGAGGACTTCAGAGGGTTCTGCTGCCCAGTAGGCAGCAGATGAAGTGCAACACCACAAACAACTAGGGATGAGGGTAGGAAATACCTCCTGAATAATCCTGGCACCATAGGGCCAACCATAAATAATAATAATAATAATAATAATAATAATAATAATAATAATAATAATTTATTTATATTCCGCCCTCCCCAGCCATAACTGGGCCCAGGGCGGCTAACATCAAAACATAAAATTCAGCAATTGACTGAATACAGCTTGAAATCGGATTAACCATTTGCTTTCTTGTCCTAGTAAGAGGCTTGAATCTTTTGTAGGTCACTTTAGATTGCCTTTTGAGACTATACAGCAGGATATATGTATTAATAATATATATATATTTTAAATAAAGTATCAGAAATTTCACTTTTAAGAATTCTTATTCCTAACCCATGTGGACCCAGCCATGCATTAATTTTTTATTTGTTGATTACCTCAGATAATTAAACGTGTCACCTTTATTTGACTTAGTTTTCAAAGTAGTATCCTCGGTAGTGCTCTATGAAAACCTACCAATCGTCCTTCAGTCATCCTTTTGTACTTAGGTAATTTAACAATTCCACCACCTCCAGGGCTGGTTTCTGGATTCTGATATATTTAGACTATTTAATTTTGTCTTAATGTTTTCAGCAACAAACTCCCCAAGTTCTTTTTCCCTTGCCTTATTGCCAAAGTATGCACTCTTTTTTATTTCCCCCATTTCAACAAAACTCCCACTTTTTAAATGAAAACTTCTTGCCTTTTATAGCTTCCTTGACTCTGCTCGTTAAGCAGACTATTGGTGCTTAACATCAAAAAGGCCGCAGAGCAGCTTTTAAACCTATTTCTGGGGGAAAGCTGACAGGAGCTGTGGAACATTGGGTTCAGGACAATTCATCCTTTAGGGATGATGGTGTAAATATTTCTAGTCATCAAAGTGGCAATAGGGTAAAACTTGACAATGAGCATACAGGGGAGAGAGAGAAGTGACAGATGTTTGAAGAGGCCAAAGAGAACTTCCATACAAAGGGACAATTTTGAGAGGGAGACGGAGTAAAGGTACTTACAGGCTAGTACTAGAACAATTCAAGATAGAGACATGGGGTTGCACGCTGTTGAGAGAGAACATGGGTATAATGGGCATATATCACAAATCTTGTGGAATGGAAAAAAATCCAGGAAAAATAGACATGTCATTTAGGTACAGTCACAATACTGCTTTCCTACTTGGAGGTGATTTTCTGCAGCCATCTTTTGAAAAATATTGTGTTTCATTAAAAAAAGCAAATCCATCTCAAAAGGAAAGAAAACATGGTAAAGATTTTGCCCCAGTTTTTAAGTGTACAGATGTCTATAGACAGAGCCAGTCTTAGTATTATGGGTGAGATCCAATGTTGCACCAGCAGACACAGTGGTCCTTTTCCTCCTGCCCCTTGCAGCCCATCCATGGCCCCAACCTGCTTCCAATGGATCCCCAAACCCCCTAGAGCTGATTTTGGGGGTACACAGGAGGGAGCTGCAAGGAGAGGAGAAAGGGGAAGTCCTGCAAGAGGAAGTCCACTGCACAAGTGGGATGCCACATCTAGATATTGACCTGTAAATGCAACTGACCCTTTTCTACAACACTGTTCCCAAAATGATGGAAACCCAGGTAACAATAAATGGTCCGATCTTTCCCATCTTTGACAAAAGAGAGCATCTGAAAGCAAGAAAATGCAAGCCCAATCTTTACCTGACCATACTCCAATGAATTACAATTTTAATTCTTACACAATCTGAATTAATGCACTTCACCATCTCACAACCATTGGTCTGGTTCAAACATTATAAACCATAGTTAAAAACAAACTATGGTTTAATGTGAATGGGAAGCATGCTGGTGCCTTGCTACTTCTCTGCTCCTGCCACACTGCCAGAAAACAAGTCAGTTTGTTTTGATTTATTGTTCAAATCCTAGTTTGTGATTAATTTCTCTCCCAATAGACCGTAAGTAGTAACAAAGGTTTGTTCTTGGCTTACTTTTCTTGGGGGATAATAAATCAGAGGCCAAGGTTCAGATATCATGACAAGTCAGATTCTGAACTCTTTCCCAAATGTACTTATCCATTTATTCATTAAAAAAATCTATACCACACTTTGGTCCTCATTTAAAGTGCCAATTTAAAAAGTTATAAAACCAGACAGCATTAAAACAAGCCAACAAATTCATGCCACAGGCAGGTATGAATTAAAATTAACCGAAAGCCTGGCAGAATAAAAATGTCATATCTGTACCACTAGATGAAATGATTTTCCATTGTATTTTTATGTTGTGAGCCTCCCCAAGATCTACAAATAAAGGGTGGTATACAAATTTAATTTTTTAAAAAATCATTAGTGAGAGGTGCAATGGAACTTCTAGATAAAACACAGACTATTAAAATCTATCTCACACACATACATCTTTCTGGTTTAATCCCAGCTACCAGCAGCAACAGAAAAGTGATTTCCTTTACATCTCATGCCCTTCTATTTTCTGAATTAAAGCTCTTCCTTCATACACTTGATCCACGCAGGCTTCTACTGACTGACCTTCCTTCCCTTTTAGTTTTCTCCCCAATGTGCTCTGTCTAACTTTAGATTGTAAGCCTTTGGGCACTGCCTATTTTCTTGATTTTTGTACAATGCCAAATAAATTATATTAAAAAGCAAGCCAGCTTTACTCAGTCTTCAGTGCTATGCATGCTTACTTAAGAGTAAAACGCTACTGAACTGTCTCAAACTCCAATATTAACATACATAGGATCAGGCTGTTAGATTTTCAAGTCATGGCCCAAACAGAAAACTTTGCTTCAAAACACTGACATCAAGGGTTTTGGGGTTTTGTTTTGTTTTGTTTTTTAAAAAAAGTTTGTGTCATTTATTTATTTGTTTATATACCACCCTCTCATAAAATAGCAGGGTGGTGTACATTATGTATACTATAAAATATAAACACTATTAAATACAGAACACAGTGATCCTTAAAGTGACTGGCTGGTCAACATGTCAATTACCATTCTACAGGACGATAGGAAGTTGCCTTATACCAAGTTAGATCACCTGTCCATCTAGGTTGCTATTGTCTCTAAGCTGACTGGAAGAATGTTTTCAGACAGTTATCCCAAGGTATGAGTCTGGGAACTTCCGCATTTGACACATGTTTAGCTAAAGCTCTTTGGCATTGCATGTACACTATTTTTAGCAACTAGGTTGGCACTCCACAACTTCTCTTCTTGTTGTTTTTGTTGTTCTTCTTCACAATTAAAGCTTACTTCCAACACTTCCACCCTGCTAATGCTGCCCTTTTCACTCATTTCACACGATCTGCTTGAAGTGCTTTTGAGTTTCTTTCCCATCCTTGGTATGCACGCATAAAACATAAAGATGCAATACTAAATGTGCTTGCATCAGTTTTTATGGTCACCTAGCAATATGCATTTATAACTACATTCAACCTTTTGGCATTTTTGCATCACCTGTACACAAATGCTTTCTATCCGGAGGGAATGTTTGGGAATGGCTTTGTCACATTTTCACGGTCTTTGTCTATGTAAATCTCTTTGATCACAACTAACTGGTGTAGGATGGACCCCGATTCCTCCTCTTTTACTATGGCAGAAGACATCTGCCATACAGCCATTTTCTTTACTGTTCCCATCCCCTGGCCACTGATGAAATTAACAAAGAGATAGGGAAATCATTAGCAATTTTGTAGATGCGAATTTCCTTTTCTCTCCTCCACTGCCTCTGAAGTTCAGGGAAATTAACAAGGTGGGAGAAAAGCATGGCAATTTGTTTTAATCTAAAAACCACTATGTAAACCAGTGCTAATGCAAACATATATATACTGACAAAACTTATGGTTTCCCTACCGGAATCCAGAGAGGGGCATCTTGGTAAAAATGAAAAGGTTTTATCATGTTTGTGTAGAGTGGGACGGTAGTATTGTACAGTGAAGGAAATAACAGTGTGGAAGGCTGAAAGAGAGCTATGTCATCAGTTATGTCATAAAGGAGCTACATCCCCTTATGACATAGCTGATGCCACTGTCATCAGCTATGTCACAATGTGAATCACATCTGAATCTTACTTGCCATTCTTTCACTAGCAGGGCTCCTGCTTCTTTAGCAGCAGCAGGACAAGCCACAACTCTGAAGGGCCATGAGTGCTAACCATTATTATTCCTCACCAACCTGCCCATGTACTCATGTCATCTTCTGGGTACCTCTGCCATCTCAGGTAAAGCAGGTAGGAAATAACATCTATTTACTCCAAGATATTTTCAGTGACAGGCAAAGGCCTTTCTTATTCTTTTAGTTTTTTGCCATCTGAAGGAGTTTCAAATCATGCCATTTTTACCCTGATGTTCGAGAGATTTTGCTGAAATCATTGTATTTTCATTCTGGTTTTTTAAAATTCCTTTTATGCTTTAGGAAATATTCGTTTATATAACGAAAAAAAACAGAACACAGCATCCCATAATGAAAAAAGGCTCATTTACATGTCATATGTACCTAAGACTGCAATGCTATGCACACTTTCAAGGGAGTAAGCCCTAATGAACTTAGTGAGACTTACTTCTGAGTAGACATGCATAGGACTGCACTGTAAGCAAAACAGAAGGAAGTGGGTTGGATGCTGAAGAGACAGACAGAGACATGACACAGATGCAAGGATTTTTACACATGCTCTGGATGGAAGTCCCACTGAGCTCTGCAGGACTTACTCCCAGGTAAGTGTGCATGACTGTAGTCTAACAATACCTTTAGCTTTAATCAATGGCTACTAGCCATGATGCGAGACGCAGGTGGAGCTGTGGGTTAAACCACGGAGCCTAGGGCTTGCCGATCAGAAGGTCAGCAGTTTGAATACCCGCGACGGGGTGATCTCCCGTTGCTCAGTCCCAGCTCCTGCCCACCTAGCAGTTCGAAAGCACGTCAAAGTGCAAGTAGATAAATAGGTACCGCTCCAGCGGGAAGGTAAACGGCATTTCTGTGCGCTGCTCTGGTTCACCAGAAGTGGCATTGTCATGCTAGCCACATGACCTGGAAGCTGTACGGCGGCTCCCTCGGCCAATAAAGCGAGATGAGCACCGCAACCCCAGAGTCAGACACGACTGGACCTAATGGTCAGGGGTCCCTTTACCTTTACTAGCCATGATGGCTTTGCCCCATGGTTGGAAGTGGTAATGCTTTTGAATACCAATTGCTGGAAGCCACAGGAGGGGATAGTGGTCTTGTGCTTGGATTCTGCTCCCACGGACACCTGTGTGACAACTACAAGAACAAGATGCTGGAATAGGTGGGTCACTGGCGTGATCCAGCAGGCTCTTCTTTTATTTTTAATGTGCCCTGATATGTGCAATTTTAAGGGTGATAATAATAACAGTTATAATGTGTGTGTATGATATGTTTTCTCCTGCTCTGGAGGGTGGGACTCAAACCAATGACTTCAAGTTGCAAGAAAGAAGATTCTGACTAAACATTTGGGGGGGGGGGAAACCTTTCCGACTGCAACTGCTGTTCAACAGCGGAATGGGCTCCCTTGGGAGGTTGTGACTCTCCTTCCTCGGAGGTTTTTAAGCAGAGGTTGGATGGCCACCAGTGCTTTATCTGAGTTTCCTGCGTTGCAGGGGGTTGGCCTAGATGACCCTTGGGACCCCTTCAAATTCTACAATTCTATGATATATTCTTACAAAACAATTTTGTAGTCATTGGGTTGTTTTTATTTTGATTATATATATATAGAGAGAGAGAGAGGTTTTATATTATAATTTGAAATGTTGTTGTTATTATTTCAAAAGGAAAATTTAACATATGACCACTCTTCAGAACAACACTAATAAAATTATTATTAATAAGAGATAATAATAAAATAAAATAAAATAACAACAGCTGACCATTAGAATTAATATAAGGATTTGAGCCTTACCACAGTCCCTCAATACACTGGAAGGGTAGAGAATGTTTTAGGGAATGGGGAAAACAGAGCATTTCACCCTTAGGTGGAAAAAGGAAAAAAAAGCCAGACTGGGGAGGAGGAATGAACCAAGGAGGTTGGCTGAGCGAAGGCTGACGAGGCCTGGGGGCGGGCGGCGGGACTCGAGTAGGGGAGCCAGGCCGGGGCCCTGGGGCGGAGAGGCAGGCTTTTCTTTTTTGCTGGCTCGCCTCTTCCTACCTTTCTACCCTTGTCTTTTTCCTTCGCCTTGTTTTTCTTGGCCGCCATAACGACTGCCCTGAGCATGTCGGCGCTGCCCGTGGAAATCTTCCGGGCGGGGACATGGTGAGGCCTGGGCGACGAGCCGGACTGCCCCTTGGGGTGCGAGGGGCGGGCCGAGCCCGACATGTCTCCGTCCCGCCTCCTCCTCCTCCTCCTCCTCCTCCAGGCCGGCCGCGTTCCAAGCGGAGCGCGCCGGGTTCCGAGGACGACGGAGCCCCTTCTGCCCGGAGGAGGCGGCGGCCCTTGATCCGCGGCGCGAGGGGGACGCTTCTCCTTCTTCTTCCTCCTCCTCCTCCAACTTGGTCTTTTCCCTTTACCTCTTGGGGCTACGCCTCCGCTTCGCGAAGGGGAAAGCGAACTCCAGTTTCAGTTCGATCCGGGGAAGAATGTGGTCCGAAGTTGGGGCGCAACCCCTCGGTGGTGGGTTTAGACGTGGCTGCTTCAACCTGCCTTTCCCCCAACTCCGGATGTTTTTGCGCTCCCGTTCACAGGTGCAACAGCAGCGCCCATCCTATAGCCGGCCGGCTCCCTTGTCATAAAGGGGCAGCCGCGTTTCTAGGTGGGGCAGCGGGCAGCGCTGGATTTATGTATAAGCTAAACAAGCTATAGCTTAGGGCCCCACTCTCGGGGGCCCCCCAAAAAAGTTAAAGAAAAAAACAACAACTGGATGTACATTTCCAAAATGTAAGATTAAAAAACAAAATAAAACCTACATACAGCAACTTGTGTTGTGTAGGCTCCTATAATGTAAGTAATGGGTCCCGCCTGCTAGCCTGCGCCCTAAAATATCACATACAGTATAAAGGGCCCCATTACCTTCAGTAGCTTAGAGCCTCATCAAACCTAAATCCGGCCCTGGGAGTGGGGATGCGAGAGCCAGGCATTAGGAGCCAACTCCTAATGGGTCAGGTCCCTTTGCCGCCAGCTTTCCCCCAATAAAATATTTCCGGGGGCTACCTCCTAAAGTTGAGGGGAATTCCTAGTCAAATGGTGTCTGTAGGCCAGGTCATGTCATCAGTTATGTGGGGGGTGGGGCTTACCTGCCCCCCAATATTTTATTCAAGTTGGCAGTCCTGGGTATTGTCATTCAAATGATGCGCATGTGCCGTGTTTTGTGATCAATTATGCAGAGTGTGCATATTGAAAAGGCGGGGCAAAGAGAATAAGAAAAGATAGCTACGGTAGTTAAGGTGTAAATAATTTTATGCAACAGGTGTGATTTCTGTTTTAGTTTGGATGGCATGGCTGTGTTTTGAAACAGCTGTACTTCTGGCAAGCCCTTCCTTGCCAGGCTCTTCCACCTTATTGAAAAGTAAATCCAAATTAGACAATATTGTGAAGAGTAGAGCCTTCTTCCTGTGATAATCAGGTTGCTCCAGTCATGCAACATAAAACTAGTCTGCTGCTGATCAGAATAACTATCACTCTTGGTTCCATACACAGAGTAATGGTCAAGGCTAAAATGGGAGTGAAAGGAAAAGGAAAATGAACCACTTATTAAACATCTGCTCTGTGACTATGAGGGTGGCTCAAGAAAGGAAAGTATGTTATCTATATCATGCGTGTTAAATGTGTCCCCCAGGTGTCTTTAACCAACCCACCTCCCATTGCTCTATCATGTAATATCAATCTTTTGTACATGACCACACACTTTTAACTAATGTAAAGTAACTACCATTTCTTTGCGTTATAAATTACCTTTAACTATCTTGGTTGTACGAATGGGTGGTGAGAAAATTCTTCAAGGACAATTTAAATTTACTAGTAATCACACAGTTTATGCCCACAGGACTGTTTGATAATCAGCTCGACCATATGCTCTCAAGTTCACACAATGCACATCAAGAATATTTTGCTGAAATCTACAAACATCCCCAGATATACTCAACTGTACAGTATTCCTACATAGTTGGCAGCAGAAGGATACAGAGAATGTTGGGAGATCCTCCGACAGTTACATCTAATTCCTCACATGCTTCTTCCGCCTTACAGCTAGCTGCGTCTGCAGCTCAAAATAGTAACTTTAATTGACAATAATATATGTGTATTTAGTAGAAGAGGAAATAACTGCAGCTTTGCCAGCATCAGCTGTAAAAGCATTGCAGGGAATTTATATAAAAATTCACAGGGGTTTCATCTGCACTGTCTAAACAGTTCTCGAAAATGCTACAACTAATTCTACAAAACACCGCAGGATCTGGTACCCTGTGTCCTGTTCTAATGGACAAACTTAGTTTGGGGAAAATCTGATTGGTGGTTAGGGATGCAGAGAGGTCAAAGAAGCTCTGGAGCAGCGAAAGAAGAGATGATATAACACACAGAGTGATTCTCAAACCTTAAATCACAGCCTTTACTAGTAAGGAAATGGGATTTTGCTCATATGTTGTGACAAGGATTTGAGGGGGTGGAGGGCTCTGCGTACAGTTCTTGCATTTTGCACAGGATGGAGCCTCTGATGACAACCTTCAGAAAGGGGCCCACTGTTCAGAAACAATGGCAGCTATTGAAGGAGTTGCAGAGATCCTGAGAAGTCTATCCAGTGTGACTGCGGGATATATTTTTTGTTAGACAAAATTGCAGACGATGACTCTCACCTTTGAGAAGAAGAAAAAAAGCTAGTCTTTCTTTGTTAAAAATTGCATGGCTGAGGGCTGAATTGTTCCAGAAGTGTGAGGCATTCTTTTATTGACTCTGTTTGGCACTCCTGGCCCAATGCCTTCTTCTGCTGCTACCCATTCGCTTATATAATTTATCCCCTGTCTGGCTTCTTTAATTCCCATACACAATCCCATTGCCTTTCATGCAAGAAAACTCAGCCTCCGGGGGCAAAATCCAGGCCTACCTATCCATCCCTTGAGCCCCTACCCAACCCACATTTTTCATTGGACCTGCTCTGCACCCTCCCCTGGTGGGTTTACCTGCTTTAGAGTAGGGATGACTCACCTTTTCCTTGGCTTTGTTTGCCCTTAGCCAACCCTCTATGGAATCTTATACCAGTGGTGGGTGTGACCAAAACTGGATATGACTACCTCATACTGCATGTATACACAGAAAACATACGCAGGTCCATACTGATCAGTTGAAGAGAGTGGATTTTTGTCCTGTTTCCACTCAAATGATTGATCTGATGACCGGGGAGAAGCCAATTTGTATCCACATCAGGGTTCTGGGCTTCACCAATCAGAACATTGTTTCTACTTTGATTTCTTCCCTTCCCCTTTTTGTTGCTTCTGCCAAAATCTGTATGGTGGTGGTAGAAAAATTATTTGGTGCTGGTGGAAATATCAGGCCCCCAAACTGGGGGTTATCCACTCCTGCTTTAGAGGCTGCCCATGACCTCTTCAACGGTCACCCATGAGCTGTCTGCCATTGAAAATTTCCCACAATTCCCTAGAGTGATGCTACATCAAGGCATTGTGGGAAATTTCAAATGGTACTCACTATTAGGTAAAAACTGAACTGGAAGAGTAGTTGGCAGGTTAAGTCCAATCTGGAGCAGGCATGAGCCCTTGGTAGTTGACAGGTCCTGGGGCTGTTCTACCAACATATTCTGCATCCCATCCCATGACTCTGGAAGGGCAGAAGGCATCCCAGTAACACATGGTACTCCCAAGGTAAAAGGTGTGTGATTCTTTCTGTGTTAAGCAGCTATGTGATGCTAACGGAATGGAAAATATCTTACAATATTACGTTATGCTGACAATATTTGGCTGCTTTGCAACACAGATCTGCTCTTCATGGTGCATAGTCATCAGTTTCAAAGAAGCACATATGGAATCAAGTTTTTATCTCCGTCCTCGTTGTTAACAGATGTAAGAGACAACACTTCCCAGGTATGCAGTGTTTGCATTTGACACCTTAGGCCTGGCACTGACATCATCCCAGCTGTTGCAATGCCACTCTTGACAAGGGTAAGGTGAGAATCCCCGTGCCACATCGAAGGAGACGGTGCTGAAGCTGTTTCCCATAACAGCACTAATCCGCTTGCCAGAAGGTGGACGGAGTTTTGCAGTTGGCTAATGTTAGCCTCTGGACTTAATGGTCCAACAGAGTCCCCTTTCTCACATCACTTATTTCAAAACATGGCAAGCCAGTCTAGCTATGTTTAAATATCTCCCGCTCATTCTGCTGCGAAGCTCCAGACTTCTGCTATGGCAGGAGGGACACATTTGGCTCCTGAGTAGACCTGAAGCTATCAAAAATGCTCAGTTCAATTTTAGTGGAAATTGGGTTTTAAACTTTTGTGAAAAGTTTTATATAATCATTGTATTTTAACTTTTTCATAATTTTATTGTTTATTTTCACTTTGCTGCTTCTATATCTTTCAAGTGTGTTTTAAAGTTACCAAGGCCAGTGGCTCCTCAAGAGGCATCTGATTGGCTGTAGCTGGAAATGGGCACTTCTGCTCATTGAATTAATTAGACACTCCCACAAATGTGTAGAATTGCAGCCACAGCTGGATGCTATTGCTTGCTGTGGTCTTTCATTGTGAACCAGCTTGATTCTTCTAAACCCACACCCAACTCTTCTGTTAAAGGTTCTCGGAGCAGGATACAGCCCAGAGTCCTCTGAGAACTTTATTGGTTGAAAAGAGACAAGTCTGAGGACGCAAGTGCAGAGGCTTATGCAAATGCCTTTAAAATGTATGTTTAAACAGTAAACTAAAAAACACAGCTACAAATGGTGCAACTGTGGGGGGAAAGTGCAGCAGTTGCCAAACTGAAAAGCAAAGTCTTATTGAAACTTCATTTGGTGGTTTGTAAACGATGGAGATATTTCATAAATTAGCAATATTGATGTCTGGGTAAGGAAACTGAATGTAAAGTGGATATAGAAGCCATAATTTAGATTCAGAGTGGGGTGATGTCATTGTCAATTAGTGCACTTTTTTTCTTCTTCCAAGAGTCATCTGTTTGGTATGGAATCTGATTTACTGTAGTACATTTACTGTCATAGGATCAAATTCATCTCTGGGTTAGGAACGCTGAGGCCAATTGAGACATTCCAGGGATATTATTCTTAGCATGCCTTATTTCAGTGCCGTAGAAGCTTGTATGTGACAAAAATACTTAGAGAAAGTCTTGTCAGAAAGGGTTGCATGGAGAAATTCATAGCTGCTGTAAATATCTTCAACGTCACCTTAGTGTTATTTATTTGATAGAAGGAAGTATATAGGAGACCGTGACACACACACACACACACACACACACACATTGCTGAATGCAGGGTATTGTGTCTCTGAGGTAAACTGTCGATCGCTGAAAAAAACAAACCATTTTCATTATCAGAGTCATTACTTAAAAGTTTTTCTCCTAGCTCCTTGACGTTCCTTCTCACAAAGTGAACGTCTTGTTCTTTTTCTACACTGCATACCAATCGTGTCATTCTAGAGTCACATTCACATGAGCAGTTGTGTCAGTTTAACAAATGCTCTTTAAGCCCTTTATGTCCTTTAACTCTGGTAGTCGGCATGAAGAGGACAAACTGAAGGAGTACAAACTGCCAAAAGTGGCTTCCATGCCTATGGGGTGGGGTAGAGATTCAGGTAAGCATCATCATCAATGCCGTTGCTTCTCTGCCATTATGAGCTTTTCTTTAACAACTATTAAATAATTATTAAAATATACACAAATCATGGCCTGTATAGTCAGTGGTACACTGTTTGCTTCACATAGAAAAGGTGCCATGTTCAATTCCTGGTGTCTCCAGGTAAGACTAGGAAAGATTTCTGCCTGAAACCCTGGAAAGTTGCTGCCAGTCAGTGTTGGAAATTCTGAGCTAGATGGGCCAATGTGTCTGACTTAGTATATACCAGCTTCCCAGGAAGGTAAACGGTGTTTCCGTGCACTCTGGCTTCCGTCATGGTGTCCCATTGTGCCAGAAGCGGTTTAGTCATGCTGGCCACATGACCTGGAAAGCTGTCTGTGGACAAACGCCGGCTCTCTCGGCCTGAAGCAAGATGAGCACCACACTCCACAGCCGCCTTTGACTGGACTTAACCATCCAGGAATCCTTTACCTTTACCTTACCTATACCAGCTTCCCACGTTCCTAATTTTATTGTAATACATAGTTTGGTGATGCTGAACATGGAACAGTTTTGTGGAACATGACTTGTCATCATTCCAATCTTACAGCAACCCATTTGAAGCTTCAGCCTTTCAACAATAGCTCTGTTGGTTACACTTTATTCTGTTTTTAACTAGCTATTAAGAGAACTCGCTTGCCTTGTACGATTAAAATGTAGTTTAAATAATGCTGTGATAGCCAATTGTTTGCAGCATGGTTACTATTATTGTGTGTCAAGCAAATGCTTCTCCAACAATAACTCACAATTATGTGGCCAGAGGTAAAAATTGTATGCCATTTTAATCTTTCCAGGCCATTAAGCAGTGTGATACGGATCTGCCTATCTCTTGATAGGATAAGTAAATAAATTTCTCTAAAAGTGTGAGTATGAGACACCCTCCTTTGTTTTTCATAGGTTTCTATGCATGTAAGATCAGCAGAGAATGATTTACCCCAAACGTAAATAGGAAACTGTTCAGTCATGACGAGATATTTCCTAAAGGAATATTTTTTCTATCTCATCTTCTATTTGTGAGTATAATTCAGGAACGGAATTTCACAGCCTATCTTCCATAATGGATTATATCATTAGTTTTACAGCGAGACCTGTTGATTCAGATGGGATATATGTGGCATCATTCCAATGATTTTTAATAACAATATTGAAAAGGATGTCACTTCTCAACGTGCAAATATAATTTAGCTATATAGGTACAGGAGTCATATTAAGTTTTACATTATTCAGATATTTTTGTAGGCACTCCTGAACGTAGCACGTCAATATTCTCTCTCTCTCTCTCTCTCTCTCTCACTCACACACACACACATTTTTGCATTTTAGACAGGAGCAACAATCCAGATACTTCATGCATTTGGCCAACTGAAGTCATGTACATAACATACATTTAAAGCTCCACCTCCTGCAATGTATACTGGGAATTGTAGTTGAAAAACTGGGAATTGTAGCTCTGTGATGTGCAAACTACAGTTCCAAGGATTTTGGGGCAGGGAGCAACACAGCCTTAGTTTCTCACTTTTCCTGTTTTCAGAACACCTTGCTAAACCTTGAGTTGATGTCCCAGGACAAAATAGATTTTTCATGTCTCAGCCCCCGTTGATGCATGCAGACAAGTTCCCACTATTAATAGACAAAGGATGGCACCTGTTTTGTTGACGGGATAACCAGTTGCTGGGATAACCAGTCGTCTGAGAGCCTGCTCTGGCTGGTTATGAAGGTTCGCTGGTTATGAAGGTTCTTGAAGGTCGTGAGGAGTTTTAGGAGTTGCAGGAGGTCTGAAGAGGATAGGATAGGCAGCAAGAAGCAAAGCAAAAGGTGTGGCCGAAGAAGCAGAAGGAGGCCAAATAAATGAGACTGCAGTCGGTAGTTTTGTGAGCGAGCTCTCCGTCTCTCTGTCGCTCTGCTCGTACTCGTCGTCGAGCTAACAGAGGCAGGGCTATTTATTGGCAAATTATACAGCGTCATCAAATAAGCATCAACCAATAACAGCATTGCAATAACGAGTGTTTCTGGGCGGGAAACCAGCCTTGCGACCGTTACCAGGAGGCTTCCTGGCGCGCTTTCAGGGAGGCGCGGAGGGATCCAGGCTCCAATCTCCGGCCGGATCTTGTTTCCTTCTGCGCGTTGCGCGGAAGGATTAGCAAAGCGGCTATCGCGCGGGAAAACCCTAAAACGTATTCCCACATTTTGTTTTGTTAACTTTGTTAGTGATGAGTTTAGTGGTTTATGTTATGATTTATTTATTTTTTGTTCTTATCATTTGTTCTTGTTTTAATTGTGATATTTTTGTAACCCACCTGCAACCATTCGGTGAAATGACGTTTTTCGTTTTTGCGGAACGTGAACCTAATTCAAGCTGGATATTTCAAAGGCAGCAAAGAACAGCTCGCAATCCTCCAATGCACCTGCTTGATGTATAGATTATGAACGCTGCACAAGGATCTCAAATGACCAAACACTATTCTGCATGTGAATCCGGATGTTACAAGAGGTAGCCTCTGCATCCATGCAATGAGATAAGGCAGTGTAGATCACTCAGTCTTCAACCACATGTCTGTGTACTCGCTGCAAACCAGAGGCTCCAGCTTCTTCAAAAAACTGGGGGTGGCTTAACGCAACATCACACAATGTCCTGTCTTCTGAATATTGGGGAGGCCTGGCTCCTTCAAAAAATGTATTTTGGGCACCCGAAACTGTCCCTAGGAATTGGTGCCTATGCTGCAAACAGGTTTTACCAATTCTAATAAGTCCTTTGCATTCATGCAGATTATGGACATTGATTTCACTGATCTCACTCCAAATGTACAAGGTGAGACTGCAGCATCCCTAACGCATCCCTAACTTGGGTGTCACTTGATGGCATAGCTTCTCAAATCCAGGAAGAAGCATGCCATGCATCTCCTTTAATGTTGCCATGGTGGCACTGTCTGTTTTATACAAGAGACATATACTCTTCTACAGCAAGAAAGATGGTGAATATATTTCCTGAAATTCCAATTAAACTGAGTACATGAAGTATTTCATCCGTTGATTAAACTAGTGTAGCGTAGCAGCTAAGAGACTAAGAAGTCAGGAAGTCTTTGATTTGAATCTCACCTCTGCCAGGAACTCATTACCCTTCTAGCTCTGTTTAGAACCACACAGTAGTAATTATGTGAGGGAGGAAAGCAGGAGGACTCCAGCCCACATCTTCCCTAACATTGTCTATGCTGCTGGTTCCCAAATGTTCCTCTCCACAGATGACTTGAAAATTGCTGAGGGTCTTGGCAGACCACCTGGTGATTTCCCTGCCTGTTAGTGGTGCTAGATGCTGTATGATTTTAAATTGTATTTCCATTGCTGCTTTCATTTCTTATATATTGTGTTTTATTCTAGGCCACACAATCTAATGCCATAACAGACCCTCCAAGTGTCCCTATTTTCCACGGACAGTCCCGGATTTACAGAAGCCATTCCGGTTTCTGATTCGATCCTGGAATGTCCTGCTTTTCCTTAGGATGTCACTATTTTCATCAGAGAAATGTTGGAGGGTGTGGAGTTGTGTGACACCCCCCCCCCCCAAGACAAGGAGGTAAGTACCATATATACTTGAGTATAAGCCTAGTTTTTCAGCACATTTTTTGTGCTGAAAAAGCTGCCCTCGGCTTATACTCGAGTGAGGCGGGTGGTGGGGGTGGCGAGAAAGGAGCCCTTTCTCTCCTCTCGTGACGCCACTCACTCTCCCCAGTCAACCATTCCTTAAGAAGTGTACAAGAACGGCGGTTCTTTACTCTCCCCAGGCAGCTTGTTCCATTCCTGAACTGCTCGCATAAATGCAAAGTTGGCAAAGGAAGAAGAGGAAGGAGCAGCCCAAAGGGTTGCTTTCGGGCTGCTCGTTCCTCCTCCTCCTCCACAGCAGCAAAGGTGAACCGGCTTATACTCGAGTCAATAAGCTTTCCCAGGTCTTTGTAGGAAAATTAGGTGCCTCGGTTTATATTCAGGTCGGCTTATACTCGGGTATATACGGTAACTATACAACCTTTAGAAGATATCTGAAGGCAGCCCTGTATAGGAAAGGAGATACTTGGAGGGTCTGAGGTGGTGGGCAGCTAAAGAACTGGTTTCTAAGTGAATAAAAAATACTGGAGATTTATTATTGTTATTATTATTATTATTATTATTATTATTATTATTATTATTTATATACGGCCCTCAGGGTGGTTCACAGAAAAGATCAACATAAAAACCACAATCTATATAATCAAAATGAAAGCAACAACCCAATAACCCCCCCCCCCCAAGCCACATTTTAAAAGGGCATAGGATGTCAAATAGATCAACCCAAGGCCTGGTTAAAAAGGAACATTTTTGCTTAGCACATAAAGGTGTATAAGGAAGGCACCAAGCTAACTTCCTGGGGAGAGCATTCCACAAACGGGGAGCCACTGCAGATAATAATAATAATAATAATAATAATAATAATAATAATAATAATAATAATAATAATTTATTACTTATGCCCCACCCATCTGGCCGGGCCTCCCCAGCCACTCTGGGCAGCTCCCAACAGAATATTAAAAACAAGATAAAACATAAAACATTAAAAACTTCCCTATACAGGGCTGCTTTCAAATGTTTTCTGAAGGTAGTTGTTTATTTCCTTGACATCTGGCGGGAGGGCATTCCACAGGGCGGGCACCACTACTGGGAAGGCCCTCTGCCTGGTTTTGCCTAAAGGAGCATCAGACCTCTCCCACCCAAGCAACAACATATACCTGACAGCTCTCTGGGAATACTATGGGGATGGGCGATAGCTCAATGGTAGAGCAACTGCTTTGCATTTGGGTTTCAGTCACTGGTATCTCCAGGTAGGGCTGGGATAAACCCATGTGTGAAACTTTGGAGAGCCACTGCCAGTCCAGGTAGAGCAGGCATGGGAAAGCTTTGGAACCCCCAATGTTGCTGAACTACAGCTCCCATCAGCCTCTACATACATGCATGGTCAATGGCCAGGGATGATAGAGGTCATAGTTCAGGATTCATTTTTAGTTGCCAAGTCATGCCAAAGCTGATGGGTAAGTTTGAACAGCAGAGCAGGATTGCCACGATCTCTCAGCTTATTTCCCCATTTGTAAAATACAGTACCGGCATGGGGCTTTG
This sequence comes from Lacerta agilis, assembly GCF_009819535.1. NCBI lineage: Eukaryota > Metazoa > Chordata > Lepidosauria > Squamata > Lacertidae > Lacerta > Lacerta agilis. Next base: position 23,633,119 of record NC_046316.1, on the reverse strand, counting down.
CACGGATAAAAGGCAGAAAGTGTTTCATGTGTTGAAAACTGTTTCACAAGCATGAAATTCCATAAATTTCCACAGAATCAGGAGGATACGAGTCATTACAAAATGAATCAAAACTACTTACCAAGATCGTGTGACCAAATCTGCTTAAAAATCAGAACTGCTAGCACAGTGTGCTTTTTGAAACAAAAAGAGAAAGGGGACTGTGGAAACGCAGATGGAAGAGAATTTATTCATGGCGAGTTGTTCCTACAAATGAGGCAGCATATTAAAACTATTATTTAATGACCTCTCTCCTTAAGAAACATGTCGTGTTAAATTTTTTACAGGAACTTAATAAACCTAATTGCAATTGATTTCAGTGGTCTTTGTATGCCCGACTATACAGGATTGCAGCCGTTGTGGTTAAAAAATACAACGCCAGCTAGGAAGAAAACATCAGTCATGTTGAATCGTAAATGCTATTCAAAAGTCAATGAATTCTGAAACATTAAAGTGAAATATTTATGCTCATATAAACTTCTGAAGGGGAACAATACACTTGCTGTGAGAAGAGCAACCAAAGGCTGATGGAGGATTAATTTTTCCTTCCAATTACCTGCTTCCTATAGATTTTTAATGTATTCTGCGTCAGACACCAGGTTCAATACAATATAATTCTCGGCAGACTATGTAATAAGCTCTCATTTCTGTGCCAGAACCTTCTCATCAGGATTAACTGCCACGGAAGGAAAGCAACAGCACCCAACACCAGAATTATCTATGAGGGCATAAATCTATTTAAAAATGTTGCATAGGCTGAGCAACAAGTATATGGTGTGCATTTTTTAAAAAAAGAGCTTTGCCCAAATATATTTTATTTATTTATTTTGAAAGGTTTAAATCTCCTTTCCAGAAAAATAGGCAATATTATAATCAAAATCTTTAAAAACCTCCTTCGGTAAGTTCAGACTAAAACCAAACCTCAAAGCCATGTAAAACACAGCCAGCAAAAATCTGGGATGGGCTGAAAACTAGGAAAGGAGAGAGCCAGTTTGATTTCCTAGGGTTAGGAGTTCTGCAGGATGGGGGCTATGTGGCGGAATAAGGCCTGGTTCATCATGGGTTAACCTATCACTCCCATGTTAGGTAGGTGTTCCCTGGGAGGCGAAGCTAGTTGGCATTCTAAAAGGAGGGGGAACAACCTTGAAAGGCAGTTGGGGGTTTGGCAGTTGGGGGTGGAGGTTGAGAGAGAGAAAATGAGAGGTTAGGCTTTGGGGAATGGGCAGAAAGGTCATTACCATTGCTGTTATAACAAAGTTGAATTACATGAGAAGATTTGTACCAGTAATAACCCGAGACATCCATGTTTTCAAGTTACCTAATAAAGTTAAAAGTGCTTAAACGTTCGCTGACTGTGGCAGTGCGTCAGTGCCTCAAGAGGTGTGGCTGAGGGGAAAAGCACTAAGGGTTTCCTGTGATAGAGGGAACGGGTGGCTTATTTTCCTGGCATACAGAGGACTGGGCAGTGAAGCCAAAGGTGCCACGCAGTTGCCAAAAAGGGAAGGCAAGCTGCAGTAGGTGGGAACCCCAGGGCGGGAGATCCCAAGGTGGCAAGAGTTGTTTCGAACGTAAAGCACTGAGGTACCCCAGAGACAACTCCCATATAAACACTGAAGGATTCATCCTAGTGGACAGTGAAACTTAGGGAGAGTCACGGTTTGGGAAGAATCGAAAGGGGAGGGAATAGGAAAGGAGAGAGCCAGTTTGATTTCCTAGGGTTAGGAGTTCTGCAGGATGGGGGCTACAACAAAGAAGAATCTGCTGTACATTTTATTGATTCCAACCAAGGGGCAAGACCTTTATACGAGGAGGCAAATACAGAAGGAAGTACGGGCAACATGTCTGATATTGGGACAACCACATACACGTGCATCGCGCTGAAAATGTGACCCAAAAATGTCACAAAAATAGCACAAAGTAGGGGGGTGGGGGTGGGGCAGGAGATGTGCAAGTGGTCAGGAACCTGGGCCATAGCTGTCAACTTTCCCTTTTTTTTGTAGGAAATTCCCTTATTCCAGCGCCGTTTCCCATCGCAAAAAAAGTTGACAGCTATGGCCATTTCCCAATGCAAAAAAGGAAGGTTGACAGCTCTGCCTGGGACTCAGCTACATTAGTCAAAATCCAGTGTTAGAAATGCGTTATAACACTGTGACACCAGATGGCACTATAGAGCACCACCAAACAGTGTTTTTTTGCAGAGTGTTTTCAGAGCATTTTTAATAGCCGTGTAGATCTAGCCGTGGAGTCCTCAGTTCCGTATGCAGCTACCCTGTGTGGTGAGTCCCACAGTTGCCATCTGGCATATTTTCCTGGACAGTGAAGCATTTTCAGCCACCTAGGCTGGTCACTTGGAGCTTTCAAGTCTTCCTGTCTGGCTTGGTGGGTCTGCCTGAACAACAAAGTTTTTCTTGCTTCTGATGTGTTTTGGTGTCAAGGCTTTGCTCCTCAGCCCTGGCACTCTGGTACTACTCCCGGCTGCCAGCCCCCGCTCCTCCCCTGACACCAGAGACAGTGTTGTTTGTTTATTTGTTTACTGCAAATGCCAAAATAGGCTTCCGGGCAATTTGTAAAGTATAAAAACCAGTTTTACGCAGACATATAAGCATTAACACAACATATTTCCCATTAAAACGCAAGCACCCATAATTACAACACACAATAAAGTAATCCCATTAAAACGGCACAGCAATTGTTTAGAGTCCAGTTTAGAGACTCAAGTCAAGAGAGAAAAGGAATGTCCCTTTGGTAGTAGTAAAATAATAATGTTATGTATTAATTAATTTATATACAGCTTGACAGAAAACAGGCTTCTAAGTGGTTTACAAAGTATAAAAACCTGTTACATAGACATTGAAATATAAACACCCATAACTAAAACACAAACACACAATCCAATTAAAACATTAAACTATAAGCATCCATAATTAAAGTGCACAATAAAAGAATCCTATAAAACTAAAAGAGCAATTAAAAGAGGAGAGTTGGGTTCAGAATTGAAAGGAATGCCTGTGCAAACAGGTGCATCTTCAAAAGCCAGTAGGCACCTTGCTTCACTTTGCTCTTGGCAAATGGACCCCCTAAGCTGCATGGAAATGCATTTCAAATATGAGGGAAGCTTCAAAAGCAGTTTGCGATATGGCATCAGGGATCTGCCATTCAAAAGGGTCAGAGGAAGATTGCAAGCCTTTGAATAGCTCCTTGGATCCATTGAAGGCATCTGAAAGCAGCCCTGTATAGGGAAGCTTTTTAAGGTTTGTTGTTTTATTATGTTTTTATATATGTTGGCAGCTGCCCAGAGTGGCTGGGGCAACCCAGTCAGATGGGTGTACAAATTATTATTATTATTATTATTATTATTATTATTATTATTATTATTGAGCTACAAGCCCAATTTTTGCAAGTTTATTAAAGCTTTCGAAAGTTTATGAATCGGACATGCAATTATACACTCCAGATCTTATGGTGAATACTTGTATTCTCTTTGTTTAAATTTGGACAAGAAACTTTACACCATCAAAACAATTTTATATACTGTACTCAGAAGAGGCTGGTTTCCTGAGTGATTCACGGATACATGAAATCTTAAAGTGAATCATGGCCCACTGTGATAGAAGTATAGAAACTGCTGAGGGATACTTTCACCCTGTTTAGATTTTGAATTTTAAAAAGGCCATTCTCCTCTCTCCTCCTGAAATTTTCCAGAGCAAGTTATCTTTGTGATAAAAAGAAGTTGGCCGATGGAATAACAAGAGAATTTTGTACTAAACAGAACTACCAGACCTCATTTCTCTTGCAATAAACTGAGCAAGAGACAGCGTTCATAATCGAACTGCATTTTTGGGCACTCTACTTTTCCTATAAAAGGCAAAATAGTATAGTGTCCAAGGCAAGGGTTTAGAAAACTATTTAGTATCTGCTGTTCTGGCTTGGAATATTATGTGGGAGGGGGAACCAGATAAATTAACATGAAGATCCCAGAATAGCCAGTTCTTAATAGGCAAGTGCATGTTTTGAAAAACGAATCGCCGATGTTTTTCAAAAGATTCTGTTTGGACATGCAGGACTTCAGTGCAATAGGGAGCTCTAGGCAAATACAGGCTGCATTATGCCATTCAAAGCTGGGGAAAGCTCTTAAGATACAATGGTGGTGCACACTTAGGACATTGCATGACACATCAATGAACAGAGTTCCATGTGCACATTGGGACCCCTCAGAACTCTGCAATGGGCAAACCATTTCTGGATCAGAAGATGGATCTCTGAAAATGTCCGGTATTGCACCGACAAATTAATGTTTTCTCATTTTCATTGATGGCACCCTAATGCCCTTTTCAGGATCTGAGTCAGGATTCAAAGTAACGAAACAGCCCAAGTTTGAAAACCAGCAGAGTGATAAAGAAATATTCAGTAACAACAAACCCAGCTCAGGTGATACAAATGGGCAAGTCAAATGGTCCTCGCCCAGTGCTGAAAAGAGATCAGGCTTGGCAACAGGTGAGCTGCCTGAAAAGGGCATTCTGCAGGTAACATTCTACACGTGGGAGTAACGTCAGAGTTTGCTATTAGTTTATAGTATTAGAACATAAGAAGAGCCTCATGGATCAGGCCAATGGCCCATCTTGTCCAGCATCCTGTTCTCACAGTGACCAACCAGATGCCTGTAGGAGCCACATGTGGGTTCCAGCTATTCATAAGCACGCTGCCCCCAACTGTCCAGGCTGAGCATCACAGGGGTTGCTAACCTGTTGGCCTCCATATGCTGCCAACTACAACTCCCATCAGGCCAAGTCAGCGTGGACAATGGTCAGAGGTTATGGGAACTGTAGTTCAGCAACAGCTAGAGAACCACAGGTTAGCCACCCCGGTAAATAGGTTCCTTTGAAGATGCTGTAACAATCAAGCAGGGTTGTTTTTTTTAATCTCGTTTGGTGAGATGTGTTCATGTTTATTGGACTCAAGTTGTAGGGCTAATGTTTCAAAAAGCAGATATAAGGCTAACCTCTAATGTGGCGGTGTTCCTTCTGAATTATTTGGAAAAAGGACTTTCAAAGGGCTATTATTGTTGCCAAATCTTTTAGCTGCTGTGAGAAATGGTATTATCTCATCATGGGGAAGATGGTTCAGTTCAGTTCTAGATATCGCTGAGATGGATAAAGTGACAGATGTAGTGTGGTGATGGAATGGCTTAGGGGGAACCATGAAACTTGCTGGAAAATGCCTTCCATTTATTCTGTAGTGGAATATTCAATGTAATAACGCAAGACCAGAATGCATTTTTGTGGGGGCAAATGCATTATGATAATAAAATACTTTTTCTCATTTTTTTAAAAAAGTGGTTGTCTGAGCACAAATCACAGCCATAAAATTTAGCAAACCACCACCCTCAAGTGAAAAAGAGATTTAATAGTAATTGCAGAGGATTTAAAAGATGCTGAAGCTAATAGTTAATTTATATTACACATGGTTTCTTTGCTGTTTGATTGTGTCCTGAAGTGAGGAATAAAACACATAGCTCAGAATCTATAATTAAGAACTACATCTGACAAGATTATTTCTCCTACTGACACATAAATGCCATTTTTTAAAAGGAGTGTTAGAGGGAAAAATGATAAAAACAGGCACAGAGGCAAAAAAAAAAAAGGGTTCTCTGAAGAACACAGAGAGGTCTTTATAAGTACTTACAATAAGCATTTACACTGTTGAGCTGGCATGCAGATCAAAAGACTGACAGTTTTAATTCATGTTTCCATGCTGCACACACAATGGCATGTACAAGCCAATCTGGATGGCTTTCAGCAAATAATTGATGGTAGGGAAAACTGAGATGTTAAAAATCATTAGCACACAGCTCAACTCTGAGGAGAACGCACAGCACGACAAATATTCCGATTCGGCTGACATTCATTCACTCCATGTCTTTTCACATCCACATATTGGTTTACCAAAAAATAAATAAAAAACGTCACGAATATTTAAATGTATCATAAGATTAGGCACTTCAATTTGTATGTGGAATGGCAAACGGCGTTCAAAGAATGGCAAAGGACAACATGAAAGATGCCAGATGCTGGGAAATGCTTCAGCTACTGGCAATGCGCATGTTGATGGAGAATCGTTGATTCTAGAATCATTAGAGACGACTTGTTTATTCTGTGTAGTCCACATCCAATTTAGATCAAGTGCATTTGGGGGGGAGGGGGTTTCAGGGGCTGCGTTTTCAGCTGGTTGAATTTTTGAAATAGCTGCCTTACCCTGCCATGCAAACTGCAAAAAGATCAAACCTATCCATTCTCAAAGAAATCAGCCCTGAGTGCTCACTGGAAGGACAGATCCTGAAGTTGAGGCTCCAGTACTTTGGCCACCTCATGAGAAGAGAAGACTCCCTAGAAAAGACCCTGATGCTGGGAAAGATGGAGGGCACAAGGAGAAGGGGACGACAGAGGATGAGATAGTTGGACAGTGTTCTCGAAGCTACTAACATGAGTTTGGCCAAACTGCGGGAGGCAGTGAAGGATAGGCGTGCCTGGCGTGCTCTGGTCCATGGGGTCACGAAGAGTCGGACACGACTGAATGACTGAACAACAACCCTGCCATGCGTCCATTTGAGAACAGATAGAAACAGCTGCAGGCCATCCTGGCAATGGTGTGTGGGTGGCGAGTGTGTTTGTGTGTAATATCCACACCAGACTCACGATGTTGTGGTTGGGTGAATACCGAGATCACAATTACCACTTCCTTCTTCATTCACCTGGGGCACGTGCAGGCCCAAGGCATTTTCCTGACTGAGATACAGGACAAGAAGGCATCATCACTCCCATATACAGAAGCCGACTAGACCGGCAGCTGAAGCTTACCTCACTGCTGGTGACAGACAGAATCTTGCACCAGGCCCAAGTGGTGTGATGGGTCAGTGTGCCTAGCTGTTAACCAGAAGATTGGTGTTTCGAGCCCACTCAGGGACAACTGTGGGCAGGAATCCTGCATTGCAGGGCATTGGACTAGATGACCCCCAGAGAGTCCCTCCCAAATCCCACAGTTCTATGAAAGGCAGCAGGGGAACTTAGGGGAGGCAGGGCAGACCACATGGGCATACATAGCTCTGTTCTCCAACCCCTTGCCACTACTTCCAAGCCCGCCCCTCAGCATCAGATGCCTGGGGCAAATGCCTCACTGCTTTGACTAGGAATCAAGTGCAAAGCTGGTCCTAATTACGGGACCTGATGGGTGCCATGCAGAGATTTAGCCTGTGTGCCGCAGCCAAGCTTTATGTTATATTATAGTATATCCATTATACTATTTTATCTCCCTTCTTCCCAAAGAAAACCAAGGGAGCAATCAGCAAAACTGTGAAAACAGTACAAGGACTTTGAAAACATTTAAAGAAAATCAACTATACCCACAGCTTAGTAATTACAAGGTTTCCAGGAGAAATATATTTTAGCCATTATCAAATGCCCAGGTGAACAGGAAGGCTTTCAAATTCCAACTCAGCATTAACAATTAGAGGAACAGGTGCATTCTACCATAGTTCTACTCTACACCAACACAATCAGTTTAGGATAATGTTATGTGGGAACCCCACCCCTGAGAAATTTTACAAGTCTTCTTGATATTCTTCTTGATCCATGTGAAAGTTCTCAGGGGTTTTGCCCGACGGGAACCTCCACATTCACTTTCAACAATTATTTTTATATACAATTTGGTGATGGGGTTTTGGAGAAGGCCACGAGGAGTTACGCTTACAGTATTTATTTGGGGTATCATCTGCAGGCCCCACATGTGCTGGGGAGACTTCGGTCCATAGTGGTTCTTTATCCCTACACACACACACACACACACACACACACACACATGTGATGGAGATGACAGTCAACGTAGCCAGATAGTTACTTACCTGATGCTGATGTGCTGATATTATTAAAGAAAAAGGGAAAAAATTGCCAGGAATGCATCCTACAGTTCTGAACTGGGACCACTATGTGTGGTTTTGTCTTTAAAAGAACTGGAAATCTTCCTGAATTTCTGTCCTGGCTTGAATGTTGCAAGTTCCAGCTGCAGCACCCATATTCTTGTCATTCTTCCTCTCAGCTCCCCAACTTTCTTTCTTTACTTTCTTTGCTTTTCTTCCTTTGCTGCAGTAAACCCATTCCCTCCTCGCTGGAGGAATTCCCCCACTGTGACTGTGGCTGGGGAGTCCTCTGCTGGCCATGATATGCTTCTGTGCTCTGCTGCAGATTGCCATTTTGTGTGTGCACGAAAACACTCTGGAATGAGGGGGTCTGCTTTCCCCTCTTTTTAAAAATCATTTTATTCTGTTCAGTGTAGCCATCTTAGGTTGCCAAAGAAGAATAAAACACAGGAAGTCCTTTTCTGGTTTGTTAAGGACCACATTTCTGTTCAGAGGCACACACGAATGCACCCAGACAAATCAGAGCATTTATCTTTCCTTAAAGAGATATGCATCTCTCTCTTTATACCTCACTTTATTCTTTACTTATTTTCACTATTTTAATTTCTGGCCAGTTTTGATTTCTTCCCACAAGGGACTGAAGGTTGTCTACCATAACCACATTTCATTTCTGCAACAACTTTTGCGATGAAGAGTTGCTGTTCTCTTGAGCTGAACCAAGCCAAAATTTGAATCTGAACCTTCTACATCTCAACCTCAGCATACTAGGCTGTTGTCAGACTCTAAGTCCCATCAGCCCCAGGCAGTGTGGCCAATGGTCAGGGATGATGGGAGATGTAGTGGAGCAACATCTGGAGAGTCACAGGTTCCCCATCATGAACATAACATGTGAGTGAAAGCAAATCTACACTGAGCTACTGCAGGGCTCTGTCCTGGGCCCGTTGTTGTTCAGTGTATTTACACGGGTGAAGGAATTGAGGGAATACTCATCCAGTTTGAAGGTGACACGGAGGGGTGGCTAATGCTGCTGGAAGAGGGGGCAGAGCATGAGGTGGGCAGTCTGTTTTATGTCACAGAGAGGGTCAGAAACAATGTTTGGAGTCACTTGGAATCTGAGGCTGCAGCAGTGGAAGGAAAAGGATCTTTTGGGCTGTGAATGCTCTGCACTTTCCCAATCTAGGCACAGATTGTATCTATGCATAAATAAACCATATATCATAAAGACACAACAGTCTCCAAAATGCCTCATTGTTCCAAAAGGAAACACAGATTGTGGTAAACACACCTGGTACCCCTGGATTCTCACACCCTCAGAGACTGGGATGACATGCAACAGAGGTGACTTCTGGCCACAATATGTAATTGCACAATTGTACAACATTGCCTTCACAACAACCTGGGTTGTATCCAGTGCTGGCCCTACTCAGAGCAGATGGATTGAAAATAATGTACATGACTATTTTGAATCCATTAATTTTAACACTGTGAGTGAATCATCGTTGGATACAACCCCGTTTCCTCTGCACCTCCACCCCCCCTTCTTTCTTTAATGGTTTTATGTAAACTTCCGGAAGACTCTGTCAACTGAGATTATGATTCACTACTACATAGCTCAAAAGTTCATTCTTTAATCCTGAGATGCCACACTGAATCTATTCCGTCATGTCTGCTCTTCACTCGCTCTATCTCAGTCAGAATCATCCCATTGTTCTCCACAGCTCTCATCTGGTAGCCAGTGAGAAATGGACAGAATAATTTCCTCTTTTGGCTTGTCTAAACAGTGCTCAGAGCCCACAGTCTGGCCTGAAAGGAAGTTTACAGATGGAAGTGTTGGTGACGCATTTGAGTGATGGCAAAAGGGAAAGGGCTGCGCAGCATCCTGTTCTTCTGTGACCCTCGCTCATAGTGATGGAAACATTTCAATTCTAGCTTCTGTTTTTATTGATCCAATGTGAAATTATAATGCTGCTGTAACTTGTGGATTGGCCCAGAGTGAATATCTGAATTTGGGTTTCCTTACTCAGACTCCAGGATTTTACCCAGTGCATCGCACTGGCTCTCCTGTCAAATCTAGACAAATTACAAATCTATTTCACCCTAATGGTATTATCTCATAAGCACAGTGTCACCTTGGAATTTCTCATTATTGTGTTCTTGTCACTTTCTTTTCCTGTTTCTATACACTGTTTCTTTTAGAACCAATCAGACCAGCCCTGTGTACTCTGTGCTGTTTAGATAATGTTGGGCATATGAAGTAGAGAAATTATAATGATTATTGGGCTTAGTAGGTTGATGAAAATGTATCAGTTTCAGCATCTGAACTTTAAAAGGATTGCTTGATCCAATTCCTTCAGACGTTCGTCATAGATGCAGAAATGCTTCAGTCAGGGTATGTGTTTCACTGTATTCTCTACATCTTTTCCTTTCTTTCTGAAAGAACTTGATATATAATTTTTAAAAATGCGATACAATACAGATAATTCTGCATCTGAGGGAATGTTTCTACAGGGGACATGAACTGAAATTGTGCAAAAACCAACAGCAAAGATTTTTCTTGCTCAGGGACACATATTCTAGCTCTGCAGTTATGTTGGTGGGTGATAAATTAATCATATTCACAGAGAAAAAATAGGAAAAAAGAGGTCAGACCTTTTCCTGTTAGAAAGAGTCCCAAGCTAGTTCACTGTAAAAAGGAAAGATAAAAAATGTACCTATGCGATGCTGCAGGCTGTGTGATATTCTCTCTTTTAAAAAAGTGCTCCATGTTTTTTTTAAAATTTTGCCCTATGAAATGAGGAATGGTGACCAGACGCAGCTGGTTTTGTTATTACTGTTGTTGATGGTTTATTGTGTAAAAACAATTCTTCCCCTGCACCCTTTCTCTGGTTCACATAACTGACACTTAGTTTAACACAATAAATATCAACTCATGAAACAGGGTTTCATAGCAAATCCACTAGTGATGAGTTTGGTGGCCTGAAACACCCACTTATTAATTAATTTGCAAAAAAACAAACAAAAAAATGGGGGGGGGCAGATTAACCAAGGCCAAAGGAATCATAACTGGTTTAATGAGCCATTTGGAGTTTCGCTGTAATGCTTGTGTATATTTAGACACGCATGACTTAATATTTGAGACAAACATATGCTGCTGGCAAGATCAACCAGGTAGGAGGTACTAGGAGATTGCCTAAGATGATGGCTGCAAGATGTTCAAAATATCGTCTCTTTGCGGATAAACTAAATATTTGTAGCAGCACCTAGGCTTGCCAATGGTGATATCTTAAGAAAGTAGGAAGAGCCTCCTGGATCAGGCCAAGAGGGCATCAAATCCAGCATCCTGTTCTCACAGTGGCCAACCAGATGCCTATAGGGAACCTGAAAGCAGGACCTGGGGTGGGGTGGGGTGGGGAAAGCACTCTTCCTGACCTGCAATTCCCAGCATTGGACATTCAAAGACATACGGCCTCTGACAGTGGAAGTAGAACCTAGTCATATGGTAGGTTCTGATAGCATCGACCCCAATTAATTTCCCTAATCCTCTTTAAAAGCTATCCAAGCTGGTGGCAACCACTTGCTTTTGTGCGAGCAAACACCATAGCTTACCTATGTGCTGTGTGAAGAAGTACTTCCCATAGCTGTCAACTTTTCCTTTTTTTGCGGGAAATTCCCTTATTCCAGCGCTGTTTCAAAAAAAAGGGAAAGTTGACAGCTATGGCTGTTTCCCAATGCAAAAAAAAGGAAGGTTGACAGCTCTGCTCCCCACCTTTTCCATTTTGGTAAAAAGTACATAACTATAGAAAGTGAGAGATTTTACTTTCTTGGGCTCCATGATCACTGCAGATGGTGACAGCAGTCATGAAATTAAAAGACGCCTGCTTCTTGGGAGAAAAGCAATGACAAACCTAGACAGCATCTTAAAAAGCAGAGACATCACCTTGCTGACAAAGGTCCATATAGTTAAAGCTATGGTTTTCCCAGTAGTGATGTATGGAAGTGAGAGCTGGACCATAAAGAAGGCTGATCAGCAAATAATTGATGCTTTTGAATTATGGTGCTGGAGGAGACTATCCATTCTTAAAGAAATCAGCCCTGAGTGCTCACTGGAAGGACCGATCCTGAAGCTGAGGCTCCAATACTTTGGCCACCTCATGAGAAGAGAAGACTCCCTGGAAAAGACCCTGATGTTGGGAAAGATGGAGGGCACAAGGAGAAGGGGACAACAGAGGATGAGATGGTTGGACAGTGTTCTCGAAGCTACTAACATGAGTTTGACAAAACTGCAGGATGCAGTGGAAGACAGGAGTGCCTGTCATGCTCTGGTCCATTGGGTCACAAAGAGTCGGACATGACTAAATGACTAAAGAACAACACATAACTATATGCATACCAAACATGGTGAGATGCAAAGAGAGAGAGAGAGAGAGAGAGAGAAACACAACCTGTGCAGAAGGGAAAACAAAGGGGGGAGGGGGAAAACCCCCCAAACTGTATATTTTACAAGGTTGTTATTGTACTTCTCCAGACCTTAACCTATTACAGTATTTGTAAGAATGAATTCCAAATATCATTGAATTTGTCCATGGCAAGTCTGCGTTTATACGCAAGTTGTCCATACGTTGCGAGTTTGTATAAGTCTTCAATCCAATCATAGAAGGGAGCCACATTTTTATTTTTCCAATTCATCAGTATCTTTTTGCTGTGGTAACAGCACTCATATTGTCCTTTCTGTAAGGTTCCATGTGCTGGGTTTATGATTCAAGAGGATATTTTGCTCTGTAAATATAAGTTTGTTCCGTACAGTTCTGTTGATGGTTTCAGTTACCTTCTGTCAAAATCTTTCAATATAGGACAATATAGGACAAAACATATGTTTAGACAAGCATTATCCCTATTGCATCTCCAATAGCTAGATATCTTAGATAGCCCTTTTTTAAACAAACACAATGGGGTCCAGACAGTATATTCTAAAATAAATACTTTCTTTTGTTCTAAACATGCAAACATTCAGCTTCAGCAGAAATCCCCAAGTTCCAGTGTTATTGAAAGGGAGAATAATGTTTCTCTATCAACCTTATACACACGATGCCTAATTTTATATACCCCTGCCACGTCTCATCTTTCTTTTTCTTCAAATGAAAAATCCCCAAATGTTTTCACCTGTCCTCATAGGGGAGTCACTCCACCCCCTGATCATTTACGGTTGTTGTTTTCCGAAGCTTTTCCAGCTGTAAAATAACCTTGCTGAAGTGAGGTGACAAAGAACTGTACAAGTGCAGTTGTATCATAGATTTGTGTCCTGGCCTTATGAATTCAGTAGTTTTATTTTCCAATTCCTTACCACAGGGTGGAATGCAGGATAACGGAGGCGGCAAGGAGAGAGAGAAAATTGATTCTACAGTAGGTCTGTTTAGAATTATTTTATATTTCTAAGAAGAAGATGCTGAGCCTATGCTTTGACAAGCATATGTCTTACGGAACTATTTGCATGTATCGAGTTTTTGTTTTGATTTTGTACCTGTTTTGAAGAAGTTCTGATTAGTAAACTTCGGATAATATTTATTCCAAGAGGATTCAGTTTTTATGCATTCAGCTGCTTCAAACTGCACAATACTTGCAATATAACCACCCTAAGCTATTTCGTATGATCAGCAAACTTGATAAGAACATACTTAGGGTGAACTCTGAGGCCTTCCCCACTACCACTCCTACTTGTGGTAGGGGAGGCACAGGACGCTGTCTCTTCAATGCTGCAAAGGATGGGTGCAGGAGGCGTCTAGGACTCAAGTGTCAAGGAAGAGCAAGGGCAGCTGGGGCAGCTGGGGCATCTTTATCCAGGCAAGGAGGGAAGCAAAAGAAAATCAACCAACAACAGAAGAACAGCCTGGACCTGAATGGATATGCACACCTCCTGATTCACCCCATTGTTGTGGCATTGTCAAGCTGACCTCTTCCCCCCTCCCTTTCCTCTGCACTCCCTTTCCTCCTTGTAAGTCTGGTCTTTGCATCTTGTAAGCCTGAGGGCAGGACCCCTCTCTTTCTTAAAAAGAGAGGAAGGAAGAAGAAAAAAAAAACCTTTGATGGGAGATTTTGGAAACAACATTTGTCTGAAAAGATGGATTAAAACCCTTAAAAAAAACCACCCACCACCCTCATATCTCTCCTTTATATAAAAGGTTTTGATTGTATTGAATTCATCGCTTCCAGGTATTTGCTACCGTGCAATATGCTTCACAGAAAATGGAGAGTTCCATTCTGTGAGGGAAGGCCTTGGGCACTGTGATAAAGTGGATCGAAGATGACAGGTAAACAATTTCTATATATATGTGTGTGTGTGTGTGTGTGTGTGTGTGTGTATATATATATATATATATATATGTGTGTGTGTGTGTGTGTGTGTGTGTGTGTGTATATATATATGTATGTAAATTTTGTTAATGAAGGGCCTGCTTCATTCCCTATTTGAGTTAACAGGATGGTGTTTGTATTTGGCAGAGAATTATATCAGACATTTAATGAAAGGCTCAAATACAGCAAGGCTGTTTTGCACTAAAGAAAGTAATATGATAAAGTTATGTGGGAACACCTGTGGGGTGACTCGGTTTGAAACTCTCCTTTGCGTTCGGAGAATTGGTCCTGGGACACATATGCAATTGTTCTTGACACACCAGGGAGGAAAATGCTCCAACATTTCTCCTGTCCCTTGACCAATTGCCAGAACTGCTTGTGCCAAAGTTAGAAATTTGGACACTTGGTGCATCTTTCAAAACGAGATGTTGTTGGATTCCAACTTCCATCAACCCAAGCCAGCAAGGACAATTGCCAAGGATGATGGAAGAGGGAGTTTAGCCATATTTGGAGGACCACAGGGTTTCCCACCCTTATTAGAAAGTACGAGCAGATGTCGGTGTAGGAGAGAAACTGTGTGTGTGAGAGAGAAACCACCAGTTTGAGGCCAGATCGGTGTACTAAGGAATGAGGGTGTGCTGAGTATACTGTTTCATATTCTGAGTGCAGCACCTAAGTGTGTAGTTCCTCTGTAGTTTGGCCACACAGGCTCTGTAGAGTTTGTAGCTAAGCTCCAGAAGGAAAAGGAAATGGTGGGAGCAGAGCAAGCTGCTTTCCTGCACAGCTCCTTCATTCTGACCCAGAGCTTCGGCCAGGGGCGTGGCAAGGTAAATTGGTCCCCGGGGGCAAAAAAATTGTTGTCACCCCCCCCCCCCCCAGGCATGGGAAGGTAAGGTGGTACCCGGTGCAGAAAATTTCTTGTCAACCCCCCCCATTGATTCCCCCCAAATGGTTTTACGTTATTTCATATTTTCTTACAAAGGAATAATAACAAGTAATAACAATAAAAAACTTTTATTTATATCCCACCCTCCCCGGCCAAAGTCGGGCTCAGGGTGGTTAACATCAGATACATAACATTGGTATAAAATCAATAATTAAATTAACTCCTTAAAACATCTCAAAATCAAATTAAAGTCTAATTAGATGGCTTTCCACAGGGTTAGGGTTGGGAACAGTAAGTGTTCTCTGAACTGAAATTTCAGCCTTCATGACATAGGAAAACAACCAAGTGAACAGCTATTTTGGTGGAGGGGGGTCAAGATATTAACCAATATGCATGAAATTTCATATATAGCTATACAATCCCTAGTAAGACCTTCGGAGCAGGCATTAAAAAAAAAATTCAACCCCCCCCCAAAAGAGTTCCTTGATAATTTGTCACCCCCTCCATTATGGAACACAGGGCGGCCCGCCCCCACCCCCCCTTGCTATTCCCCTGACTTTGGCCCTGCTGGGCTCTGTCCAGGTAGCAGAATGCTCAGAATCAAAAGCTGGTAACTCTTCATTTTCTGGTGATTGTTAAATGCACAGCCAAGCACTGTTTTGTATCGGAGCATGCATGGAAGACCCACCTAGAGCACTCTGCTCTTGCCAGACTTCCAGGACTAACCTGAAGTACATGCTCCTTGGATTGATTTGTAAATAGGCGGAAAATAGTAGAACAATCCATTTTCTATTATTTCAGCCTTATAATCTCCTGAACCTGCCAAATATAGGCAATGCTTGCATTCCAGAGTGATATGTCATCATCATCATCATCATCATCATCATCATCATCATTTTTAACAGGACGTATTTACACACCTGAGGAACACCAACAGCCCAATCCTGTGCAGGCTTAGACACACTTATCTCCATTGTTTTCCGTAGTCCTAGACCTGCATAACTTTGCAGGCTGTTGGCAAGTGTCTGAAGTTATTCCAACTAGGCTTGGTGGCCGTGTGTGCTTAAATACAGTGGCTTTTGTCCTGGCAAAGTATAGCCAGTGTTGGTTAAACTGCGCTCATTGGAAACTAGCCATAAAAAAGCAAATACAATCTGCAGGCTAACCTTTTAGGCTACTGTTCATAGACTTTGTTGTTGTTGTTGTTGCTGCTACTATATTTTAATGATGAAGTGAGGCAAAGTCTCTAAGGCTAAAACTGCCACATTATTCAATGGCTACCCTCTCATGAAATGTTCAGGGCAGTTTAAAAACATGAAACTGACCAGCTTTCCCCATGAACAGTCTCTCACAGACGATTGCACCATCCCGGAGAACACCATTTTCCAGGGCCCCTCTTCTTGTGCCAACAGAACAGTTCAAACTTTTTACAATATGATCTCAAGAGCCAGTTCACTCCCCAAATGCCATTCCCATGTCCACAAACGCCTTATCAAGATGAACTCTGTGTATACCTGGCCACCAGCCAAGCATTTCAGTGGTTAGCCGCTTGCAGAATGCAGCAGTTCATTAGCCTGGTCAGGAGCCAGTGATATGCATTAGTCATCCAGAAACATCTGCTCAGCTTTGCAGATGCATCATAATCCCTCTCTGTCTCTAAAACATGTTGCGAGGAGCATCACAACCTCAGTTCCGAGCTCTTGCTTAGCCTAAGGCTGAGGACTGAAGCAAGCAAATTTGTCCAGTGCATCAGGCCCTATTTTAGTGAGCCTTCTGGGTTTCTCAGTGTCTGTGTCCGCCACCACCATGAATGAAAGGATGCCCTTTTTCTTGTTGTGTGGATGAAAATGGCCCTCAACACATCAAGCTCCACCCTTCCCTAGCTCTATACCCAGCTCCATCAAGGGGACCTTACAAAAAACTTGAGGGGAAAAGGCCCACATGCCGCCCTCCAGACCGTAACCTTGCAATAATAGTACATTAAATTAGTAGAAACTTGCTGCCATTTCATAACCCCCCCCAAACCAGCTGCCTGCGGTGGCTGCATCACTTTGCCTAATGTTATGGCCCAGCCCTAAGAATGCTCAGAATCAAAAGCTGGTAACTCTTCATTTTCTGGTGATTGTTAAATGCACAGCCAAGCACTGTTTTGTATCGGAGCATGCATGGAAGACCCACCTAGAGCACTCTGCTCTTGCCAGACTTCCAGGACTAACCTGAAGTACATGCTCCTTGGATTGATTTGTAAATAGGCGGAAAATAGTAGAACAATCCATTTTCTATTATTTCAGCCTTATAATCTCCTGAACCTGCCAAATATAGGCAATGCTTGCATTCCAGAGTGATATGTCATCATCATCATCATCATCATCATCATCATCATCATCATTTTTAACAGGACGTATTTACACACCTGAGGAACACCAACAGCCCAATCCTGTGCAGGCTTAGACACACTTATCTCCATTGTTTTCCGTAGTCCTAGACCTGCATAACTTTGCAGGCTGTTGGCAAGTGTCTGAAGTTATTCCAACTAGGCTTGGTGGCCGTGTGTGCTTAAATACAGTGGCTTTTGTCCTGGCAAAGTATAGCCAGTGTTGGTTAAACTGCGCTCATTGGAAACTAGCCATAAAAAAGCAAATACAATCTGCAGGCTAACCTTTTAGGCTACTGTTCATAGACTTTGTTGTTGTTGTTGTTGCTGCTACTATATTTTAATGATGAAGTGAGGCAAAGTCTCTAAGGCTAAAACTGCCACATTATTCAATGGCTACCCTCTCATGAAATGTTCAGGGCAGTTTAAAAACATGAAACTGACCAGCTTTCCCCATGAACAGTCTCTCACAGACGATTGCACCATCCCGGAGAACACCATTTTCCAGGGCCCCTCTTCTTGTGCCAACAGAACAGTTCAAACTTTTTACAATATGATCTCAAGAGCCAGTTCACTCCCCAAATGCCATTCCCATGTCCACAAACGCCTTATCAAGATGAACTCTGTGTATACCTGGCCACCAGCCAAGCATTTCAGTGGTTAGCCGCTTGCAGAATGCAGCAGTTCATTAGCCTGGTCAGGAGCCAGTGATATGCATTAGTCATCCAGAAACATCTGCTCAGCTTTGCAGATGCATCATAATCCCTCTCTGTCTCTAAAACATGTTGCGAGGAGCATCACAACCTCAGTTCCGAGCTCTTGCTTAGCCTAAGGCTGAGGACTGAAGCAAGCAAATTTGTCCAGTGCATCAGGCCCTATTTTAGTGAGCCTTCTGGGTTTCTCAGTGTCTGTGTCCGCCACCACCATGAATGAAAGGATGCCCTTTTTCTTGTTGTGTGGATGAAAATGGCCCTCAACACATCAAGCTCCACCCTTCCCTAGCTCTATACCCAGCTCCATCAAGGGGACCTTACAAAAAACTTGAGGGGAAAAGGCCCACATGCCGCCCTCCAGACCGTAACCTTGCAATAATAGTACATTAAATTAGTAGAAACTTGCTGCCATTTCATAACCCCCCCCAAACCAGCTGCCTGCGGTGGCTGCATCACTTTGCCTAATGTTATGGCCCAGCCCTAAGGAGATGGAGCATTAAACTACTCCAACAAACAAAGCAGCTAAGAGAACAGTCCAAAGTTTCAATTGTACTAATGCTTAGCATTTATATGTACAACACTTTACAGTGTTCAGAGCACTTGGTGAACCCCCCCCCCAAAAAAAACCTGGCTTTACAGAGTTGTTGAGCTTGTATTACTCTCATGTTTGAATCAGGGACTGTCTCTTTAGGCCTCTTGGTGAAGTGCAAATGTGAAAGTCATAAAATAATTTCTGTCCCGGTTTGCTGAAAGTACACATTTCTTCGCTTTATCAAATCCTCTGATTCACATTCCATTTCATTAAGCAGACATTCTGTACTTGACGTGTTACTTGAGGAAGCTATTAATGGCTCTCTCACTGCTTGGTGTTACACAAGCTACCTCTTCTTTTAAAGATTGCTGAGCTTCTCCCGGTCCTGAGCATTAACTGGTCCATGTATCATTTGTATGAGGTTCAGCTGCCTCCAGTCTAAGCTTCTGATGAAATAATATAATTTCAATGAAACGTCTTGTAATTGTCTTATGTGTTGTAATTTGAAGGCATGTGTACTGTAATGGAAAGGGCCATGTGTTTTATGCTAGTGTTACATAAGCACTCAATGAATCATTTGAAGAATCAATTTTATTTTATTTTTGGGCGTGTGTTTGTGTGTGGGAAGAAACTCTTTAGCACGGTGGCTACCCTCTGAAGTATTTTCAGACACTGAAGTGCATCACGGATGGCAATAACATGTCTGTTTTTATATCACACCATAATAGAAGAACAGAGCTGAGGAAGTAGGTTAGACAGAAATAATGTTATCTGTGGGAACAGGTTTAGTTCAAGCTTTCGTTTGGCTCACATGGGGTTAAGTTAAAAGCCGGGATCCTTGTGCAAATGAAATGAAATAAAAAATAGCAGCAGTTTGTGAAAATCATCCCCCTCCTTTGTGGGTGTAAGTTTGAAACAGGGGTGAAAACGTCCACACATTCTGAGAGGGCAGAAAGCAAAATGAAATGAAATAAATTGGCACAGTTTAGCCAGGGCGAAATGGGAACACCCTCAAACTTAGTGTGGGGACAGAGTTAAGCAGGAGGGGAATTTGATATAGGTAGGCCAATGACAATGCAAAAGGCAAAGCATGTGAGTTTGGTTGGAATTGGCTGTTGACACTGCTTTCAGTCCACTAATGAAACATAATTGATTATTCCCTCCATATTTGCATTATGTTTTCTTTGCCCCAGAATAAATGGAGTGGAATACTGTGATGACAACCTAACTGACGTAAATAATTACATAAATTGCATAAGATACATAATTTCACCACAAGGCGAATGACACAGTTTTTGGTGTAAGATGAACTGTAGTGGAATAGAAGCGGTGCTGCATGCAAAGAGAAAGGGGCAGAACAGAAAAGGATGCCTTCCTACATTCCTCCTCAGAAGGTATCATTTATTGTACATATGTTGCATACAACATATTCAGCACTTCCCTTGGTTCGAAAAGGAATTGCAAATGTTAAAGTTCTTACAATAACACACTGGGGATGTTAGTTTCAATATAAAAACTTTTCCAAACAATGACATCATTGGTAACTTTTCCAGAAAGTACGAAGACACCTGGCCTCCTGTCTCCGCCTTTCACTGCAGTTTTCAAGCTTCCCCCTCTTTCGTTATGTTGCCTCAGAAACATTCATTTTTCTTGGGTAGATTGCCGTCATTCCATATGTGTTTGTTTCGAGAGAGAGAGAGAGAGAGAGAGAGAGAGAGAGAGAGAGAGAGAGAGAGAGAGAGACTTTGCGCAATTTAACTGCTGAAGAAATTTGACTTCCCGATGGAGTCCACGTTTTGAAGAACCACTGCTATTCCGGTGAATCTTTATTTGAGAGCTGAGCATTTAGTTCAGGTGAGGGCTTGCTTGCAAGTAAATGAGGGAGAGGTTGGTGCTATGGTGGCGCATAGGCAGCGGCTCCAGATTGGCTGCTCTGAGATTGCTGCAGAAATGTGGAGAACCACATTTGAGATTGGAAAAACGAGAAACTGAGAAAAAAGGAAATGGACCGATCCTTCCATCTGCACCGCTTGACAGTACGAACTGCTTCGCAGTGGGATAAATTGCCAGAACCACTGGTGGTTGGTTTTTAAGCTGGTTCAAAGCGCTCGCACTGCACATCACTGCCAGCCTGCCTGCACTGCTGCAAATACCAAAAGCAAATAAGCAGATTTGTGTGTGTGTGTGTGTGTTTTTTTTAACTTCTTCATAAAATGATCATACATTGTCTGGCTTCCTACGTAACTGAAGTCTGAAGAAAGGAATCCTTGAATAGGGTATAATAGCCATTGACAGCCAGTGCATTAGTATAATTTATGCATTCATAAAAACTTATAATAGACACTTATTTCTAAAAAGTAATGGTAATAATGGAGCAAGTCAGCTCTTTGTCACTCCTAATAAATCACTCTTCTCAGATTCACAACATTCAATTTTTGTTCTGGCTATTTGAGGCATAGTGATTCTTTGGCAGAAGTTTCACGAGTCCACTAATCACGGGCATCTCCTAATTGCAAAGTCCTAGAAATCATTCTATCTCCACTACTTTATGGTAATTTGTAAAGCATTAGTCATAATGCTTCGATTTTATTTCTAAAAGCTACTTTCCCCTGCAGTGACCACGATCTAATTAAGAATTTTAACTAGAGATGAAGAATGCCAGGAAGCTGCTAATTTGGTACTCTAAGGTTGAGAATCATATTACCACTTCCCAGGAAGTTCTGTTGGACTCAATTACTTGCTCCTGAGTAGACATGTAGAAGACTGCACTGTGACAGTGCAATCCTACTTAGAAGCCTCTTTCTTCTAATGGGCTAAGACTGCAATCCTAGACACACATACCTAAAGATCGAGCCCATTTGGACTCAATGGGACTTACTTCTGAGTAGACATGCACTGAGCTGTAACATTATCTAATATTTGTGTTTAGGAGTGGATAATCCTTTGCACATAGAAGTCCCCACCCTTAATGGCATTTAAAAGCACATTTTAGCTCATTAAAAGTATTCATCTCATATGGATGGCTTGTTAACTGATTCCGGGTATATCACTACGACAGATGCAGATTATTGCCTTGAAGAATTATAAAAGCTTCATTGGTTCTCAGACCCATTCCACTAATACTGTATTTCCTTAAGCTATTTCTTGTAACTATTAAGCTTTCATTTACAATTAAATAGTAAGCTCATGCCTAATTTTAGGACGTTCTCCAAATAGTACAGAGATGAGGATCAACATTGTAGGCTGAATCAACGAGAACACATCATTTTCATGCTCTTTCCCTCAGTTTGTGGTCTCTGGAGCCTCTCCACTCCATGCATCCTTTGCAGCGCATGAAATTAGCTGAAGCTGAGTCCCTGTCATGAAAGAAGGCTAATGGAGAAATCTTGTCTGCCAATTAGAACTGGCAAAGAAGATGCACATTATGGAATCTGAACCATTTAAAAGGAAGCGCTACCAAATGTCATTGGTTTAATTTGTTCAATTAATCAACTTAAGCCTAGTTTAGTTCTCTTGCAAGGGGAGGCAATTTTAATCAGTAAGGATGAGAGCTAAGGGCATTCTTATTTATTGTGGGGGGACACTTTTGTGGACACTGGTGGGTGGGTGTCACAGGCACAAACTACACATGACACTTTTATTTTGGAGATGAATCAGCCATGGGCCCCTGATTCAGAACATGCTCCCAATCCTGGTTGGGACTCTGTGCTGGTTTTCA
This sequence comes from Lacerta agilis, assembly GCF_009819535.1. Taxonomy (NCBI): domain Eukaryota; kingdom Metazoa; phylum Chordata; class Lepidosauria; order Squamata; family Lacertidae; genus Lacerta; species Lacerta agilis. Next base: position 23,610,600 of record NC_046316.1, on the reverse strand, counting down.
GCTGAAGATTGCCCCTTGCTGGCTCCTGTTTGGCCCTCGGTGTGTGTTTCTACGTTTAGGGGGCAAATGGAAGACAGGAGGGGGGCTATTTTCAGCAGAAAGCAGGCACAAGCTCCTGTTAGAGAAGGGCAGCGTATTTCTGATCAGGGCTCCAAGACTGTTTTTTTTCTTGAGAATAAAAGCAGCCAAGCTAAGCATGCTTTTTAAGAAGCACAAATAATGCCACATATAGTTGGACATGCTAAAAAATAAAAATTGAGAGATGGTATTTCATTTGAACAGTCGAAACTGGCAAAGCCCTCTGCAGGTATGCTCAGAAGACCAACGTGTTCAATGGGGCCTCTAATAAGTATTGTGGTCCAACAGAGCACCCCTAAGGAAGGCTGCAGAGGAGCTGAGTGGTGAATCTACTGCAGCATCTCAAGCCCTGTTGTGCTCTGGTTGGCCAGGGCAGAAAAGGAGGTGGGTTATGAGCCCCTTCCACTAGGCCAGATATAAGCTGTTACAACAGAGGACTCCGAGGATCAAGATCCACGGAGGATATGCTGGGCTTTGGAACCAGTGGATCTGAACTCTACAGTACCCCATCTCAACAACACCTTCTTTGGGTTCCCATTTGCTACTGCCTAGGAGGAGTTGGGGTCTCTCTGGCGTGGTGGAGTCCCCTTTATCAGCAATGCTTCCCTCTGCCACTGGGGGCACCAAAACACCATCAGAACCTCCACCAGTCATCAACATTGGGTGGGTTGTGCTCCACCACGCTACCTCGTTTTTAAACATTTTTAGCAAAAAGGCACAGCGAGGTTTTCTTAAAATATATATATAAAATCAGTAGCATAGTGGGTCACAGGTTTGAGGTAGGACACCTCTGGTTTAAATGTCACCCGAAGCCTCTATCTCTAATGTGACAATAATAATATTGAGCTAATTTCATAGATAATATGATCCCAGCACTTGGAACATTAAAAAACGTGCTATATTCTAAGTCCTAAGCATTGTTGTTGTTATAAGAATAGTAATGGCTTGAGGGTGGAATTGGGGGGAGGAGAGACACCTAAACTGAGTCACTGGTTGAAGACGTGTGCCATTGCTGTAGCTATTTTCTCCCTGTCCTAGAGGATGGAGATAAGGGCTATTGTGTATACAATTGCAGGAAGAAGGCTCAAACATTAAGCATGTCGTGTTTGGATTATTTATCATGACCTTTCTGGCTACGAATCCTGAATAGCCTCGTTCCAGCCTCTTTGATTTGTACCCCTTTCACCGACATTTAGGAAGTGGTGCCAGATCAGATCCAAAACACTGTGTACCCCAAAATAGTGCTTTGCATCCCACACTTCCCTGAGCAGGGAGATATAACAGGGGAAGTGTGAGCTGGGTTTGGTTTCCTTTTCAAGAAGGAGAGCACTGGAGCACTTGTCATGTTTTTTGGAACATGTGCTATATGTACACATATATAAGTCAAATCTAAGATGTGTGCCTCTCAGGCAGTAGATCTGCTACCCAACATTAGATCCTCAGCCCCACTGCCACAAGGTCCTCCAGCCTCATCCGGCTCTCAGGCCCAGCATTTCTTACACCCCCTTGCCCATAAGGTTCCAGGGTGGGTTGCAACAATTTCAAAATTTGTCTCTGTTGGCATGTGTCTGTCTCAAGAGACAATGGAGTATCACCTCTGGGGGTGAAGTCAAACTGCTGGAGAATCACAGGTGCCCCCCACATTGTTTTTTCTGCATTAGCAGCACTGAAGTGACCTCTCTGGGGCGCAAGCCAGGGCAGTGGGTAAAACAAATCACAAAACCTCCCCAGAGTTCTAGCAGCTAAGTAAGCCATATTTCAGATTCCGTTAGAGGATAAAGTGGGCTCCACAAGAAACAGGGCCTTCTTAGTTGCTGCCCCAGATCTGTGCAATGCCTGTTTCTTTGGCTGGTCATACCTTTTCGCAAGAGAGGAAGGCCATTAATAAGGATTTTACTAGCCTGTAACCACTGTGCTTTTTACAAATAGCTCTGTCGCTAATGAAACTTCCCCATAATGCAGTATTAATGCATAATTTTACAGACAGAAAGGCATTTGTGAAATGTGCTAATACGTCGCTCCAAAATCTGTGCTCATTTAGTGTATCTATCCACCAGCAAAGCAGAAAGCCCATCAACTGTGGAAATGCCAGCATAATCTTTAACTCTGACATATAAATGGAGCAACATAAACAAATGATAAATAATAGATAAATGTTATAATCGCTTATAATACAGTTTCTTTCAGTTCCCTCACTCTAATCATTGCCATTCTGGGAAGCAGGCAGGTTTTATACTCTGCCCTTTCATTTTGTACATGACATCTACCGAATTACTATTTTATCTCAGGCAAAATACATAGAAGACAAATAAAGGCAGGAGGAAAGGTTACAGGGAATCAAGGCAAGATTGAAATACATGGGCAAACAAGCTACAGAGATACAAATCAGATTCAAAAACTGTTTCCCTGACACCATCCACCAAAACAGCAGTAGCAATATGTCAAAGTTTTTTGGGGTTTTTTTTTGTACCCGATATTTCTCACAGTATCAAATTTGTTTTGTTGGGTAAGTTAGATGCCAGGTTTCATTTCTCTTTCTTTCACACCTAGTCCTTTCTATGGCATTGATTTATATATCCAGTTCCTTAAAGTGTTCATTCTGCACTCAAAAATAGGCAACTAATATATCCAGCATTATGCATATGCAGGACTGATATTGGAGGAAAAACTCTTGCCCACTGGGACATAGCATTTAGTTTTATTGATATGCATGCTATGTCTCCCTATCATATTATTTTTAGAGGGACACACCTCTCTCAAGGAATTTGAAGTTCTAAATTGGAAATTATGCAGCAAAATGAATTTATTTCTCTCTTCCTCCTCTCTTTTCCCATAACTGATTTATCTCCTTGGTAACAAAGCAAATATTCTGGTAGTAAATGTTTTTTGGGTTGTTGTTTTTTGTAAAAAAAAACAACCCATGGAAGTAATTTTGATGTTATCATTCCATCAAATTCTAGTATTCGTCTGTCTCAGAGGAAATTGGATGCTTCCTGAAATGACACATAATTCAATAATGGTAATTAGGCACCTCTTTCCTTACCTCAGAATTAGCAATCACTTTAGATAATTAATTGTTTCATGATTTGCTTTACCTTATGCCTCTTTTTACCCACCATCAAGGAACCACAATTTATTCGCTCATCACAAGAACATTTGGATCCCACTCTTCCCTCAAGGAGCTTAGGGATTGTTGAAGGACAAAGGAGGGTCCCATCAGTCTTCACTTGGCGTTCCCTCAAAAGGAAAAGCTGAAAGTGAGACTGAAACAATATGTAAACTGGAACACAGAAAAGATTCAAAATTTGCACTTCTCTCGAGTTTTGCAATGCAAAACTGAAATTGACTAATTCACCCATCCCTATGCTACGATAGTGGGAGGCGGTGATGTCATATGCTTCTGCATTTAATTTTTTAAAAAAACACCCACAAACTTTCCCCACATATAAAGAGCGAGCATGTTATCAGAAAGGCTAAACTGGAATCCTTCTCCCCAATATGGTAGTTTTCTACACTGAGGGAAAATTGCTTGTATGGACGAGCTTTCACCTATAATATTCCCACCTGGTGCAGTCCAGAAACAGGTTTATCACCGTATCTTTGTGTGTATGAATGAGGCCATAATCATGACTAACCTTGTCTGGTTTGCTCCCATGATATTTAAGAGTACAGCATCCAAAGGTGTTTTTCTCCTTAATGTGCTGTATAACTGCCAGTAACAGGGGAAAACTAGTGTGCCATATTAATACATTTGCTAAAATATTTTCAATATGCTGGTTGTTGGGTCTGTCTTTTGTTTTTATAAAAAAAATGCACACAGTTATCTCCATTGTATTCAGTCACTGGAAGCAAAGTGAACCAAAGGTCAGTTCCAAGCAGCATCCTGAATCCCAGATGTCTGTGTGAGGAAGTGCATAGGATACAGGATTTGTGGGCTGTACGTGTTGCAACTGATTATTTACAGCTCACAATGGAGATTTCAAAAGTAATCGGCATATATAATGGTCTTGGACGGACCCATAGCAATTGTGGCATCTGCGATCAGCATGGATAAGAGACATGGCCTTATCTGTACTGATCATACTGAGCTCATAGTGAACCAATTCGACATTGTATCTCAATGTGAGCAGCAATAAGCTGCAGAATGGCTGCATTTATCTTTTGCCACAATTACATTTGCTTGTCCTTGACTCTTAGAATCACAGGACCCTGAGGATCATCGAGTCCAACCCCCTGCAATGCTGGAATATGCAGCTGTCCCATAAGGGGATTGAACCTGCAGCCTTGGCGTTATCAGCACCACACTCTAACCAACTGAGCTATCCAGGCTGTCATGCTCACTGTTGGTTTTCATGTAAGACTGCAAGGGGCAGGCTGGTGGCTGCAGGTGCCACTGAGAGGCCTAAGTGGCAGTGTGTGCCGTGGATGAGGCTGTGTCGTGATTTGGGTCCTGCTGTCTATCTGGCCCATTTCCACATGGCCTGGCAGTGAACGACTGCCACTGTCATGGACTCCAGCTGCTCCAAGCTTTCAGAATCTATTTCCTATGCAGCGTTAGTACGAATGCTTTTGTTTCTCTAAAATACTATGGGTGGGATTCAACTGAGTTGCTGCACATGCAGAATGAGGTCTGCTCATGCAGCAAGATTCTCCCCCTCGCTGCCGCCGCCACTTCCACCCACCCTCAAGAGGTGTCTCTCCAGATTTCATGGGAAGCTCGTTTAAAGGCTCTTCTTCAAATTGTATTTGCAACCATGTGTATTGTAGGCTTATGAATTCAATCACATTCTGATGTGAGTTGCACTTTGAGAGAAAGCATCTTAGCACTGTCAGGTTACATGCTGTGCACCCCTCCCCACTCTTAAAAACCCCCCACTATTGACCTTTTAAAACATCATGGCAGTAGCTATGAGCCACAAAGTTCTCCTGTCTGGGTGCACAAAAAATAACTGAATCCAAGCTCCTAATTTTAAGCATTAACACCACATCTTGACAAATCTTTGCAAAGAGCTATTCAACAGTTACTTTCAACACACACACACACACACACACACACACACACACACACACACACACACACACTGCTCTTGGTATGAGCCATTTGACTGGGGTTTATGCATCTAGTGTTAAATCAGGCACTTTTCTGTCCAGCCCAAGCTGGCAGATACAGATAGACAGGCATCTGTGAAGCACAGAGATAATCTGGCATAGTTTGAGGGCTGCCCTCAGAGACGAGTTCCCCAGAGTACAGGGGTCCAGCAGATCCAGAAGCTTTATAGTAGGCAGTGATAAGGGGATGTCTTTTCACTGTTGCCTGATTCACAGTTGTGGGGATTTTGCAATGTGGTGTTGGCATCCTGTAGTAGCTGCCCTGGTGGAAATTAGGGTCTTAACTAGAAATGGACCATGCAAGTTTCATATGTGTTTCACATGCTATTTCTGGTGGCCCGTGCCAGTTCCACCTGCTAGTTCAGGTCCCAGTCAGGTTAACATGAACTCATTGGTAAATCCATCACATTTCTGTGATTTAAGGACATGGGGATGAGGGAGAAACACAAACATTCGTATTTAAATATGCAGCCAAATACACATTTCTGAACGTATTTTCTCACATAATGTATATTTCTAAATACATTTCCCCCCCATAAATTAGCCACTTATAATTTATTTTATCCTAAATAAACATCTGTATATGCATTTTGGTACTTTGTATTGCTTTGTTTCGAGCAAACCACACCGCGCGAAACCCAAAGGACAGCTGCATTCTTATCTGTACATTAGCCAAGGGATCTGCGGATTGGGTCAGCTCGTGTCAAAAATTTGCAAAGATCTGGTTCCTCAAGCATCCCCGCTCTTGGCACTTTCTGATTCTGGTGAGCATCTGCTGGAGAAAGGGCTAGCCAACTGGAAGCTCAGCGGTGACCCTTGGTGCTCCTGAGTAACTCACCTGAGGACTGTTGAAATGCCCAGAACAAGCCAAACAAATATATGGACAGTCGTTAACGTCTGTTCCACTTGCATTCTATGGGGAAGAAATCTGAGAGCGAAAAGGAAAAAGAAGTTAGCGGAGTGACAAATGAACAGTGTGTTCTAGCGGTCACGGAAAACGAGGCCACAATTAAAGGAGATTAGAGTCGAAGGAAACAGAGCAGCAGCGTCTTATTGCAATAAGTGTTTGCTGCAAAATTCCTCTCAAGTGGCTTATGACATATCGAGCATCGGGAATGGGAACAGCCCCCCGACCTATAATGCTGAGGCTCCTTCATCAGATAGTTCATGTTGAGCCAATCGAGTTGATGAACGTGCCTCTCAAACCAGCAAATATAAATGACTTATGGGGATAATATTTCAATATGTAATGACACAATTACTGTGAGGATTCTTTGAAGAACCAGCTTATTAAATATTAAATATCAAAGCTGTAAATTATTGTAGCAGCTTTCTATAACTAAATTAAATTCAAACAAAACCTAATTTTCTTAATCATTGACTGTAATCCTCCAGGAACATATGTTATTAACTCGGCTGCAAATGGCAGAGAAACGGTAGGACTTCAAACAAGTTATTTGATATTAAAATTTAATCCTCAGGAAAATACTTCCAACACTGATGTCCCCCTCCACCACCTGCAGTGGGTACTTAAGCCAGCGTTTCCCAAACTTTATACAGCCATGGTACACACCCCAAAATTAAATCTAGAGGCACACGGGAGAGGTTTGCTTTGGGGTCTGAAAGAGGAAGGATTCTCTGTTCTCAGAGGAGCCCACATCCTGTGTTTCTGTATGAATCCCTCCCAAGGAAGGCACCAAATAATTTGTGGCAAGGGCACTCCCTTTCCATGCACAGACCATTTCATACACAAAAGCTGATCGGTCTGGCAGCTGAATCTGACTGGAGCTGTGGCAACAGAACAGCATCCTGAATGTGGCAGCTAGGCTGGTGACTGGGAGTGGCTGCCAAGACCATATAACACAGGTCCTGAAAGATCTACATTGGCTCCCAGTACATTTCCGAGCACAATTCAAGTGTTGGTGCTGACCTTTAAAGCCCCAAACGGCCTCAGCCCAGTATACCTGAAGGAGCATCTCCACTCCCATCGCTCAGCCAGGACACTGGGGTCCAGTACCGAGAGCCTTCTGGCAGTTCCCTCACTGCGAGAATCAAGGTTACAGAGAACCAGGCAGAAGGCCTTCTCGGTGGCGGCACCAGCCCTGGGGAACGCCCTCCCATCAGAGGTCAAGGAAATAAACAACTATCTGACTTTTAGAAGACATCTTAAGGCAGCCCTGTTTAGGGAAGTTTTTAATGTTTGATGTTGTATTGTGTTTTTAATATCCTGTTGGAAGCCACCCATAGTGGCTGGGGAGCCCCAGCCAGATGGGCAGGAATAAGTAATAAATTGTTGTTGTTGTTGTTGTTGTTGTTGTTGTTGTTGTTGTTGTTGTTGTTGTTATATGCTCTCCAATGAAAAGTGGGACACTCCAGGATCAAATCAGAAACCAGGACAGCTTCTGTAAATCCGAGACTGTCCCTGGAAAAAAGGGGCACTTGGAGGGTCTGTCCTCCACTGCACCTGAGGGCAGCAGGCTTGCTTCAGAGGGGCAGAGCAGGCCATGTTGCACACAGCTTTGTCGTCTGTAACCTCTCAGCTGCTCCCCATCTGCCAGCACCTGCCACATGGGGTGGCTGTGTCCCTCTGCTTAAGATTAGGCCGGATTTCCCTGTTCCGAACATAGTTTTTGAATGGAAGGAGACAAAGGGAGAGTATGCGAACTGGTCCAGTCCATTTAGCTACTCTGTTTATCTCTATGGGATGTGGGAAAGCGGCTCACTACGCCCCTGCTCCTAAGATGCCACAAGAGTCTTGGTTGCACACCCATATGTACCGGCAAACATATGATAATATTCCATGCAGGTGATGAATTGGACTCTCTGGTCCACAAAAGTTTATGCCGTAATCATTTGTCAGTCTTTAAGGAGCCCCAATACTTTGTTCTCTTTGCTGATACAGAGTAATAGAGTTATCCTTCTGGAAATTGTGAGCCGTAGAGGTGGCTGCATTGCGCAAGACAACGCCCTACCTCTTATCCCAAAATCTATCTCATAGGCTTGTTGTGAGAATAAAATTCCTCTTTGAGGATTGCGTTTAACTAAATCTTACTCAGAGAAGACCCACTGAAATTAATGGACTGAAGTTAGTCGTCTCCATTAACTTCAGTGGTTTTACTCTGAAGTGGGATATGACCCTGAGATACTTGTGTGGGGGGGGGGGGAGAGGCAGAATGCAAATATATCAGATACATTTTTTATCAATAAATGAATGAAATCCTGCATCTACAAGTAGGGCTGGCAAGTAGGCTCCTCCATTAAGATCTATTAAGATCCATTAAGAGGACCAGTCTTTTAAAATAAGACCTCCTGGGTAACGGATAGGCAATTTTTCTCGCTTCTTCTCTCTGTTGAACTCAAGAGCAATTGGCAAAATGTGGTGCTGATATAAAGGCAACAGAAAAGATAGCACATTTATAAATAAAAAAAATGCACATTTGTGGCCGGGTTCCTGTGAAGTTAGCCAGCCACAGTTCCTGAGAGGTCCGTCTCTCCGGGTCCTGCTTTTGACACTGCAAATCTTGCCGTCTGGTTTTGATTCCCCCCACCCCCTTCTCTCAGAGAGTTTTCAGGAAGTCTGGGGGAGGGACAAGGCTGTTTCTTTTTGTTATAATGGGCCCCTTTGTGGAGATGGAACAAGAGGAAAGTTCTGCCCGTCACATAGAGCATCCAGTGTGACTCTCCCCCTTTTGCTACTCACAGGCACCAAGGTCCCTTTTGGGGCTGGAGGAGAGGAGGAGGAGGCGGGGAAAGAGAGGGAAGCTCGGCTCAGGATGGAACTGCTGGTGCTGCTCAATGCCCTGGCGACTCGGCTGCTTTTTGCCTTGCACTCCCTGCTTGGAGTCTGGAGGGTGACCAAAGTGACGGAGGAGCCCAAATACTGGCTGCTGTCATTGCTCAATCTCCCGCTCTGCTTCGAAACAGTGCTCACACTCAAGTTTAAGCAAGGCAGAGGCTACAAATGGTAAGCAGTTCTCTCCTGGTCTCTCTCTGCCCGCCTGCCTGTTTCTTTACATCTGCTTCCTATCAGCATCTTTGAACCGGGCTCTTATTAGAGCTTACAGCCTTTGTCTTTTGCAACGGTTTATTGCCCCCTCCCCCAAACTCCATCCCCAGTCCTCCAGTTTGTCCCATTCCAGATCAATAGTGTTTCCTTCCTTCCTTCCTTCCTTCCTTCCTCTTTCTCACTCTTTTTTCTTTTGAACAAGGTTTTTCTGAATCAAACTTTCTCCTGGAAATGCAACGGAAATGCTGCAGCACCTTCTGACTCAGGTTCAGAAGCACTTGGTTGTCTTTATTGCTGGTTGGGAAGACTAAGCAACTAAGGGGACACTGCAGCTCTTTGCATTTCGCCACAGAGCGCAAGAAGGGTGGCAGGTCAGAATGACACAAAGTGTGAGGCAGAGGAGACACACCAATGCCTGTGCTGCGTGGGGGGGGGGGGCCTTGCAAAAGAAGCAACAAGTCCAGCAAAAAAAGGAAAAGTGTGTGCAAACAGAAAGCTTGAGTTCATTTGAGCAATAGCTTATCAGGTGGCAAGTTTATATGGGGGTCAAAGTTTTAGCAACACAGTGGATTGGTAGAATTTGGTATAAATCAGACTGTGGCTAAAATGATCCTCTCCTCCTGCTATGACTGGTATTGATCCACAGTTCCCATAGGAGTTGATTTCTCATGTATTATAAGACATTGTGCCCCGTTGCAACAAAGGTAAGTGAGAGCCAACGGGGAAATGTAGAGTCAGCAAAATAAAGAAACGTACGGATTGCCTCCCCAGCGTTCTGTGCACCTCCAGACTTTTCCAAACAAGACACTTCCCTTGCTTTGGAAATCATGAAGTGATTAATTGAAGAGTCGCCTTAGTGTACACTTTTGCTAAGTTGGAGCACTGTGGAGGCTCCAGTGCAATTTCACCGAGCATCCTTTGTTCATTTCACAACTCAGAAAATGCAAGGAAGGCAATCTTTCCAGAGAACCAATTATTTGGCAATGCCGCGTAGTCTAGAGAAACGGTTACATGCATTACGACATGTGTGGAATGCAACTTCCAGTAGCAGATTCTTTCAAGAACTTTAACAAACGATGGCATGGTTAAAAGAGAACAAGGCAGTAAGATTTGTTAACAAATCTTGGCTCGGCCAAACCACACACCTAAAGTTAGCTTGTGCCAAACTGCTAACAGTGTAGCAGCCTACCTTTGTGAAGGCTGGTTCTTCTTTCTCACCATAGTGAAAGGCATTGAATCCTTGCCCTCCTCTGACTTCACTGGATTTCATCTAACAGGTCATTAGCCACAACAAGCTCTAACGCTGACCTAAGGGGGGGAATCACACAATCACCAGTTGTTTCGTTTCAGGAAATACACATACAAATAAGCAAAAGACGGAGAGGGGCCCATTTCACACAAGCTTCTCCATCTCTTGATTTCTCAACAACTAACTACGTGAAGTGGATCAGTTAAACATCTGCATGATTTCTTGAGGCAAGCCAATATGAGAATACTACCTTTGGGTAGGGTTGCAAGAGAAATCTGGTTCACATTTAGAGCCAAATCTATCAAATTTGTACTTTCTGAAAGAAGATGAGAACTGAAACATAGCCATCCTTAAAAATTCACAGTTATCTGTATTTTGTGATGCAGTTCTACAATGTTTCACAAAATGTGCCTATTCGTGGGAAATGTGCATTAAAAATGAACATATTAATGAACACAATATACAAAAATGCATTATTATGAGAATTCGCTTGTAAAAATGTGCATGTTAGTTAAAACACAGTGTTTTTATTAGGAGAAATTTGCAATATAGTACTGAAGTTTCTGTACTGTATATCATATAGAATATAGTATATAGTTTCTGTATTTCATACAGAAATATGGAGAACTGAATTTCAGATTGTAAAAAAAGAGAGAGAAATGGATAGAACTAAAATGGACAGATCCTTCCATCCCTACTTGGCAACTTTCTTTTTTGACTATGTGATTCCTAATCCATAGTTTGCATTTTTACTAAGCAAAGTTTTTTGTTTTCTCATTCACGCTGAAGGAGAAAACCTAGGGCTTGTGAGCCCATTAAACTGTCCTTCTTCAAGCCACAGTGAAATGTGTACAGAAGTACTTGCCAGAGATGCATATGTCATGTCATTAGCTGATGCTTTGGCTTTCTGACTTCACTCCCCAAAAATGAAGAGAGTGTCCTATTACTTGGGTGTATCTTTGGAAACTAGCCCTGTATTGGTTTATCAAATCCGCGTGACAGACAATTGTTTGTCTGATAGAACATGCAGATCTCTCTGTCCACCTCTGTGCACGCACGATATGGTCCTGTGATGAATTTAAGCATAGGTGAGGAGCTGGACTGCTACCTGTGATGAGGCAGTCCCAGCCGTGAAGGCTTCACCTTGGAACTTCATAGGTCTTCTGCAGACCCTTTGCAGGATCCAAGGAGGAAACTCCTATGGGGAAGGGGAAGTTTCTGCAGAGAAATAAACAGAATTTCCCTTTAGGGATAGGAAGGGAGGCTATATTCCTTTTATGTGTTTCTAATTGTGTATCTCTGGATGATTCACTGTTTTTGTCACTGGTGCAGTTGGATCATTTTGGACTTCCAGAGGGCCTCCTCTCTAGATGGTAACATGTATTACTTCACTTATTACAAAACGTGCTGTGTTTGGAGGCTTTTGGTTTATCCAGACATCTGCCCCCAAGTCCTGCCCGGGTGGTGACACTGGTTTTTTATTATGCCAAGTTACTATTCCTATGATCTGGGTAGCATGCATATCGAAGGCACAAATCTCTTTGCTCACAAAAGAAAAAAGGAGACTTTCCAAGTGCTATAATTTATGCTCATTAGTCTACAGGTTTTCTGCAGTTTAATCTTGAAAATATTCAAGGGTGGCCTTGAGAATCTCAGCCTACCACCCAACTCAGAAAAAATCTGGAATGGCACTGCAGGACGGTATCAAGGAGCTGCCTGAGCTCCTGGCTAAGGTAGGCAGGATTTGGCAAGAGAACATGACTCCCAAACAAAGAAAGACAGACAGCAGAGTCAGTCTTGGGCTTCATTACCTACGAAACCCAAAATCTGGGATCCCCTTGAAACTGGTGCCAAAGTTTTGTAATTGTTTTGTAGCGAAAACCCTGCTATTTGTAGCGCCCCATATAGCACCCCATATGCATTTTACCTTTACCTTTATCATACCATAGACATGCAGGCCAACTGGAGCCCATGAAACTGTCCTTCTTCAAGCCAGTTGGCCTAGGCCAGTTGGTCTGCATGTCTATGGTACGGTAAAGATAAAGGAAAATGTAAGGCCAACTGGCCTAGGCCAACAAGAGGCTTGTCACCCTCACCTCTTCCCCAAGCTAGTCAGCCCCACCTGGGATGTGGTTTCTTGCCTGCCTTAGCTTCCTAGAGCATACTTCCCTCTGCTCCCTCTGCCTCAGAGCCCACCTTGTTCTGGCCTGAAGGAAACCAGTGGCTGTTAGTCCTGGCACACCACAGCTACAACATCCTGAAATGGAAAGGTTTGAGGAAGACCCTGCTGTGTCTAAGAAACTGGAGAACCAGAGACAACAGATGGGTATAACCCCCCCAATCTAACGGTCTTTCTGAGAATGCCTTTTAAAGAATCTGCCATATAAATGAATGGGTACCATTCACCCATATGGGGAAAAATAACATGCTGCACTGCAGGTACTATTTTGCTAGCAACAAAACCAGCCTGTTACAACCGAAAAGGATGCAGTATCCCTCCTTACTCTGGGTCTTCCCCCTGACATATGGGCCCCCTCTTCACCTCCGCACGCAGCATCGTGACTGGCCTTTCGCTAATTGCAAATAAAGATATATGCCTTTCTTATTACTTAACGAAAAGAGATGGTGATGATTTAGTTCTTAATGACAGACACTGGGAGGAAAGAATATAGTGCGGCTGGCCAAGAATGTTTTCTCAAGATGTCTTCTTTTGAAGAGATAGCTTGAGCCAAAGTCAGTTGGCTGAAGACAACTTCATTAGATCAGCATCAGTCCCTGGCCAGCTGGAAGAATTTTTCATACATTGAAATCCTAGTGGGGAAGCCGTCATCCAGTGCAGAGTGAGTTCCCTGCATCAATTGCTTCTCAGCTTGGACACCTGCTTTATATTGCAGCAATCAGATGGAAACAAGTTGCATGGCTTCCATATTGAAAGGCTGGAGAGAAAATCCATTTGTAGGAACAATGATATAATAAGTGATCAAAAAGAAAGAAAGAACAGGAATGTTACAGCAATTTGGAAGTTTAAAAAAAAGACCAGCAGCCTTGATCATGATAGCAAACATAGTAAAGTGGGACCTTGGTTTACAACCGCAATCCGTTCCGGAGGTCTGTTTGTAAACCAAAACAGGTTGTAAACCAAGGCGTGCTTTCGCCAATGGGGCCTCCCCCCAAAAATTGTTTGTAATCCAAAAAAAGGTTGCAAACCGGGACACGCACGTATCTGAAGAAGTGTGCATGCACACGAAAGCTCATACCAAGAACAAACTTAGTTGGTCTCTAAGGTGCTACTGGAAGGATTTTTCAATTTTCAATTTTGTTTTGACTATGGCAGACCAACACGGCTACCTACCTGTAACACACTTCCGGGTTTGACATGTTTGTAATCCAAAACGTATGCAAACCAAGGTACCACTGTATTTTATTATTTAAGCTACCTATATACTGCTGAATTACTGTAGTTTCTAAGCAGTGGTAGAGAAGTAGCATAAAGAACTTACAGTGTTGGCAGTTCAGTTTGACTGGGACTTTTCCTTTGTGTATGCTAAATTGAAGATATTTTGCACATGCTGATTCAAGACTATTTATTATGCTTCCAAAATTTGGCTGAAAGGGTTTAGCAAGGGCTGGGGTGGTGACAGAGGGCATTGACAATGGACAATGGAGGTAGTATATCACAGAGAGCGGGTCTGCCTGACTTGTGGGAGCAAGGGCTAGTTCATTCATTCATAAACTGTTTTCTAAAAGACTGCGTACATCCAAACATTCAAATTGCATGGCTTCCCCAGAGAATCTTGGGAACCGTAGTTTACCCATAACAATTTCCAGCACCCTTAACAAACTACAGTCCCCATGTGTCCGGGCCGGGGGGGGGGGGAGAGTCGTGTGCTTTAACTGTACAGTCAGTACATAGCCTAAGGCCAGGACAGCTCATATAGTAAATGTAAATCAAACTTGGAAAAGCATTGGGTAAACCATCAGTGCTAAAGATTACATCAAAGCAGTTAAACCCAAAATAAAACCACATCCCAAGAAAAGATTGAACCAGAAGTGCATACCAGAATTATTGTCACAGGTTTCCTGTCATATTTCTGTGTCAGATGATCAGTGTGGGTTGCTCTGTGGCAATACCAGTGATCTCTTTCCAATGAAAACGAAACTCAAGTAGGTTATGTATTCCTGGAACTCCTCATTGTTCAGAAAAGTGGGGGTAAGCAGAGCAACAATGTGTTGTTGTTGTTGTTGTTGTTGTTGTAGTTGTAGTTGTAGTTGTTGTAGTTGTTGTTGTTGTTGTTGTTGTTGTTGTTGTTGTTGTATGAGCCTCAGAATTGTTGCTGTTGTTGTCTGAAGATGCAGCCCCAGCCACCATTTCAAAAAGTAGGGGAGTATTCGGCATACAAAACCCTCCTGAAAATCGGAGTTTCAACAAATATTTATTGGGGGGGTAATATAATTGAGTATCGTTCAAAACAGAACGGAATCCCCCTGTTTCTTTTTCTTCCATATGGCGTCACATAAAATTTATCCAACTTATCTCTTCATTGTTTTGACAGAAGAAAATGATAGACTGTGCAATTCTGGCTAAGCTTGGTAAATCCAGTTTCTTTTTATTCCTTCCCAGGTTTTCCCCAGCAATATTCATCTACCTGATTAGCATCGTGCCTTCACTGTGGCTTCTGGAGCTTCATTTTGGGAGTCAGGTAGGCCCTATTGTTCTTTCCTACAGCATATGATGGTGGTGGGTGGGTGTGCAGGCTGGGGTGGTGAGCCAAGCTGCTTCAGGCAGCTAATTTTGGGCACCATTAAAGGGTGTCATTTGGATTTTCTACCTGAGGTACTGAAAGGTCAGCTCTCATCACAGAACACTTGTATTTATATATTTATATACCCAACCAATAGCTGCGCTCGGCAAGAGAGGGCGTCATGCAGATACCATCTTACCAGGAAGTCCATTCTGTATGATTTTGGGATCAGGCCTTTACTGTGGTGGCCCCCTGTTGTTTCGAATTGCCTCCCATCACATATCAGACTCAGGCCATCTCTGTTGTCCTTTTTGGCATCTCTTGAAGAGTTTCCTCATTCAACAAGCCTTGTAGGAAGCAATTAATAAGTGAAGCGAATAAATAAATAATTTATTGATACACCGTTAAGAAACCCCATAATAAATTATGCAAATAATTAAGCTTGGATTCAGTAATACAGCCAAATAAGACTCAGCAATCCTATATGCCAGTGAGGGGGATCCCATAATCCAGAAGTCAGAGTCTGCATCTGCAGGGCAACAGGTTCCCCATTTACCTGGAAGTAAGTCCCATTGATCTGCATAGGGATTACTTTTGACTGAGCAGACATCCACAGGATTGCTGTGTAAGTGATGCAAATAAGAGAAATTGTGCAAACGGGTTCATGTTGCATTTCTTACACAGGCAACAAAAGCCATCTTTTATTAGTTTTATTACAGAATCTGGATTACAGAACTTTTCATTTTTCATCTATTATACACAATCTTAGTTATAAGATGGATTATGTGTAGCAAAGGGGAAATTGGAAATATTTCTAATAGCTGGCTAGTGTTATAGGCAGTGCATGAGAAGAAACAACTTCAGTCCCTGGTTGCAGGAGTTAACCTCCTGCTGCATGTGGAATTAATTAAGAGGGTTACCAACCCAGAAAGACATCTGTGCATAAGTGTTATGATGTCACTGAAATCACAGTCCGTCTCTTGGTAGTATGTTAGACATCGCTGAGAGATTTTCATGCACTATCACTACTTAGAATCCCATTAAACATTGCAATTTGTGCTCCATTTACATTTCTCCTTTTCTTGCTTTATTACACATGACCGACTATGATTATATTAATGTTATTTTCCTTGCTCATTGCCACGGCTCATTTACACTTGACATTCAGTACTTCAGTAAATCGCAGTATACACAGTTGCGTGGCATTATATCAATGTTCGGACCAGTACATCAAGGTCACACAAACAGGAAAATTCAAGCACAACCCAATGACTGTTGATTCAGAAATAAGCTCCACCGTGTTGAATGAGGCTTATTCCTAGGCAAGTGTACACAGGATTGCAGTCTAACAGAACAAACCTACGTACACTTCCTGGGGAGTAAGCTCTACAGAACTCAATGGGACTTATGTCCAGGTTGTGTACACACTGTTTACTGTGTTTAAAACACATTTCAAGCCCATGGCTTCTTCCAAAGAATCCTTACAACAGTAGTTTACTCTTTGCAAACTACAAATCCCAGCAGTCTAAACAAACTGCAGATCCCAGTATTCTCTGGAGGAAGTCACATGTTTTAAATGTATGGTGTGTACGCAACCATACTTCTGTATAAATATCCATTGGGTTATGCTATAAGCCATGCATGACTGAATGATATATTATATATCACTATTTTAGCATATATTATATATCGCAGTTTGTCCAGAGACCCGAAGAACACATGTAGAGAGTTGTTCAACTCTGTCCACAGGAGATCTACAGCAGAGGCAGATTTAGGGAAGTGCGGCCTAGGGGGTGCTGCAGGGCGTTGCAACTAGGACGTAATAAATTGAGCAGAAAGGAAGGCAAGAGTTGGGAGAGGGAGCCACCGACTTTTGGCCTCGCGCAGGGAGCTGCTGAGATTTGAAATACCAAAGTCCGTCACAATATACAATTTGGGGACTGGGGAAAACTATGGAAAGTAAATTGGAAATTTACAGATTGTCTTTTGTTGAAGGAAAACTATCTGAAAATGATGTACAGATGGTATATTACACTAGTCCAAATAGCTAAAATGTATAAAACCGAGACTAACGTATGCTGGAAATGTAAAGAAGAAAAAAGGGATGTTCTTTCATATGTGGTGGGAGTGTAGAGAAGTTAAAAAATATTGGGAAATGGTCTATAATGAAATGAAAAAATGTTAAAAAGCCAGAGGCTTTTCTATTAGGAATATTAGGACAAGATATACCAAAGAAAATAAGGAATTTATTTATGTATGCTACGACTGCGGTGAGAGTTTTGCTGGCACAAAGATGGAAGAAAGAGGAAATACCAACGAAGGAACAATGACAAGAAAAATCAATGAACTATGCAGAGCTGGCAAAACTGACAAATAACGTGAAAAGGACAATAAGGACTTTATGGAGGAAGGGTGAGGACAGGCCTGATATGCCTGCAGCTAGAGTTCATCCAGCCCTTTGGGTAACCTCCATTGATCAGCTGTTCAGTGGGGAGCACCAAGGTCCAGCGATCTACTCTTTAGATGCATGGTTAATTTACCCAAGCCTGTTCTGAATGAAATTCTGAATTATTGTCCAGTATCTCTTATACTTAATTTTAATTTCCTGTACACCCCTCTGATACGTTATAATGTTATAAAGACATAGGATGCTGCAGATTTTTAAAAAAAGTTTTTTTACAAACTTGTTTTTTTCTGGAGAAAATGGAAGGTGAAACTTGAGTGGAGGTACTAAGAATTAAACTTGTGCCTTTATTTCCATGGGAAATAGCTTTGTTTGTGTGTTTTTGTATGGGTATGTGATTGTGTATGAGTCTGTGCATCTTAAGGATGTATGATTGTGTATGGGTCTGCTGGTCCCTGAAAGCTTCCCACCATGACATTGCGGCTGTTGACCTGAAAAGAGTTACCCACCACTGTTCTATACATTAGTGCCCTGCTTTCACATTTGTGTAACCTCCTAGATCCCACTGATCAAAATAAGGATGTTTGTTTTTTGGTCTCATGGAAGCTAACTGACTCGTGCGAGAGCACGAGACCAAAAGATGAGCATCTTCTCGTCAGTTGTCACGAGCCAGCTGTCTCATGCCAGAGCACCGGACTACAAAATGGGACATTCCAGGATCCAATCAGAAGCTGGGATGGCTTCTTTATTTCTAGGATGTGCTGCTCAATTTAGGACAGTTGAGGGGTATGCAACTGGGCTGCTTTTAGTACTGGTACATATGGGTCACCAGTCATCAAAGTCAATAGAGCAAGAATCTTCTAAGACATCAGCATCTATTGAGTAACATCTTTGGAAATCAAGGCAAAAATACAGTATTGCAATAGCATGCAATATTGAATGGTTGTTATTCTTGGACACTTTTCATGGTACTTTCCCCTACAAAACCTTCTGGGAATATATACAGTAAAGGGGCCAAAATTGGCCAGAAAATGCTACACCTGTTGGAAAGCAAAAACAGAATTCTGTACAACACATATTAGATATTAGTGGAAGCTAATACATACGTGTGTGTGTGTGTGTGTGTGTGTGTGTGTGTATCCAGATTCTGAAAGTCTCCAGTGATGCCAGATATTAGAAATAAGCTAAACAGAGAGTTGGGTATGGCAGTTATAGAAAAATTTACAGCTTATTGAATTCAGAAAAGCTGGAAGAATTACTGAATCTTTCCCAGGTAAAATGGTCTTCATTTGTTTTTGATAAGGGTTTGGTTTTTCATGCATTACTGCAGATGAGGGGGGAGTTTGGTTTATTCTAAAAATTGTGGTTTGGGATATTTCCATTGTGGATGCAAAGTTCATTTATTGTACGTTTAAAAATTCATCTGTCATATTATTAATAATAAAAAAGAAAAGGCCACATTTTTATAACCTCATGAATGAATCAAGTCTACTGCATAACTGGGAGAGAGCAAGAGAGATGAATAATAAGCATCTCATTTCAATAAAATAAAATAAAGCAGCTACTTTAAGCTCTCTTCAAGTATGGAAGGCTCTCCCATGTTGAAGTTGGAGTGGGTCTGTGCTGGTGAGGCTGCAGGTTTGAGCTAGCCCCATTTCACACACAACTATTCTTGTACATAGAGGTTTCTCTTCAGATGTTCCCACTCAGCACAGGAACTTCCTGGGGCAGGCTAACTTGGCAACACAACCTCACTCTACGAGAATTCTCCTCCCTGAGTAACATCTGAAGAGGGCCATACAGTTCAGTTTTATCTGGCAGTGCACTTTGCTTTCTTTAAATATTATGTTATTAATTTTCCAAAAATGACAAAAAATAAAAACAACAATACATATTCAAACATAGGGGGGGGGGAAACAGAGTTGACTTCCCCCTATTCCCTTCCCTGGTTGCACTGTTTATCATCATATCGCATGTCCATTTTAAATTACATAATCATTAAAGTTACTTATTGTCCAGTCATAATATCTTTACAAGTATTTTTACAATCCTGTGTACATTGCTTCTGTATATATGCAATAAAGTCCTTTCAATCTTCTTTAAATTCGTTATCATCTCTTCCTCTTAATTTCAAAGTCATTTTTGCCATTTCAACATATTCCATTAATTTCACTTGCCAATCTTCTTTAGTTGGGACACCTTCTTCTTTCCAATGTTGTGCTAATAGTATTCGTGTGGCTGTTGTTGCATACTTAATTCTTTTTGCAGTCTTGGTATAGCCACTCCTGTAATACCTAGTAGGAAAGCTTCTGGTTTTTTAACAAACATTATTTTAAACATCTTCTTCAATTCATTATAAATCATTTCCCAGTACTTCTTAACAATTTTGCAATCCCACCACATATGAAAAAATGTCCCTTCTGCTGATTTACATTTCCAACACTTTCTTTATTTTTATACATTTTTGCTAATTTTACTGGCATTAGGTACCATTTGTACATCATCTTTTATATAATTTTCTTTAATCACCACACTTGCAGTAAATTTTATTTCAGTCTTCCACAATTTTCCTCAATCTTCCATCTGTATATTGTGTCCCACATCTTGTGCCCATTTGATCATAACTGATTTAACCTCTTCGTCTTTCGTTTCCCATTCTTGCAACAGATTATACATTTTTAATATTAATTTCCTATCATTTTCTATTATTTCTCTCTGAAAATTTGATATTTCATACTGAAAACCTTTCTTTTTATCAATCTTAAATATTTCATTTAACTGAAAATATTGCAGCCAATGTTACTTTGTCTCTAATTTCATTAAATTCTTTCAATTTTAATTGGTTTTCTAATTCAATTAACAACTCTCTATATGTAGCCCATTCCATGCCCATATTTAATTTTTTTCTTGATATTGCCTCTATGGGAGTCAGCCACCATGGTTTTTTTCTCCAATAAATCTTTATACTTTTCCCAAACTTTAAATATTGCATTCCTAATTATATGATTTTGGAAACTTGGATGTATTCTAGCTTTTTCATACTATAGGTAGGCATACCTTTGTTAACAGTAGCCAGGTTTGCACACCACGCTAAGCCAAACCATGGTTTAACATGAACATGCGAGTGTGTGGACTCCCAGAGATGAACCTGCAACCTCTTTGCTCCTCCCTGGTCCTTTTTTTTTTTGCTGCCATGTTGCGCTGAGCAAAGCCATGGTTTTGCAGGCTTTGCAGGTGATCCAAATGGGACTTGTGGTTAAGCTCTCTCCTCAGCAGCAGTTGGCAGGGCTGAGCAGGATGGTTAGTAAGGCGAGAGCTTAACCATAACGTCAGATGACACAATAAGGCAAACATTGGCTTAGCTCAGTGCGGCACAGCAGTCAAAAGGCTAGAGAGGAGCAAAGTGGTTGCAAACCTCTCCCAGAGCCCACATGCTTACACATTCTCTATAAGCTGAGATTCACTTAGGGTGATGTGCAAACCAGGCCATTATGTACACAGCTGCGAGATATATATATATATAAAGGTGAAACTCAAAAAATTAAGAATATCATGGAAAGGTTCATTTCTTTCAGTAATTCAACTTAAAAGGTGAAGCTGATATATGAGATAGACTCATGACATGCAAAGCGAGATAGGTCAAGCCTTTATTTGTTATAATTATGATGATTATGGTGTACAGCTGATAACCCCAAATTAACAATCTCAACTTTGGGGTTTTCATCCGCTGAACGCCAAAATCATCACAATTATAACAAATAAAGGCCTGACATATCTCGCTTTGCATGCCATGAGTCTATCTCATATATTAAACTCCAGTAGCTAATGAAAACAATTGCTTACATAAATGGACTTTTCCACGATATTCTAATTTTTCGAGTTTCACCTGTATATATCTCATGTTCCAAGAGGTAACTAGCAATTATAGGACTGCTTTGTTTCTGGTAAAGCAATTGCAGTCTTGACTTCGTTCCAAGCGTCTCGTTGCATAGCTATGGGAGAACTACATGGCATTAAATGTGTGTGTATGTGTGCAAGTAAGATGCAGGTTTTTTTTTAAACAGGCAGATTGCATCAATAGGTTTTTAAGAATGCAAATCCGCACCAGTGGGGAATTTTCTTCCAAGTTGAACACTAGCTTCAGAGCAAGAATTTTCCTCAGGGCTGTAACAGGAGATGAATTGATTAATTTCTTTCTTCATGTTTGTTCTGATACTGTTAATTGTCAGTTGTTTCCTTTTTTTAAAATGTACTTTAAATGCAAAGACACATTTAATGCCATAACTAGTTTGAGTCCACAGTGACTACAACTTTTCTTATGTGTGGTTAAAACAAAAGGCAGTTCCAGAGAACCGGAGACTCCTTCCAACGACACAACTGACCCTCGTTATCTCTGGAGTTTACAAGCAAAGCGAATATAAAACGTGTATTGTAATTTCCTCTTGACATGAGAATGTGCACTGAAATTGCAGCTTACCTTTGACCCTGTCGTAGCAGAAAATCTCAGTCTGCTGGCAGCAGTTCTAAATATATAAGGAAATAAAGGGGAGGTTAAATTAAATGTTGCTTTGTTAAAAACCTAACCATGACACATTTTTGATGATACAAGGAGAGAGAGACCTTCATGCCTCAAAATGCCTGTTTTGATTTGAAAAGGAAGTCTGAGTGCAGAGAGAGAGAGAGAGAGAGAGAGAGAGAGAGAGAGAGAGAGAGAGAGAATCAAATAATCTTCTTCCTGAAGCAAGATCAAAATGTCTACATGGTCAGGTGTACTTTCACAAACCTGTTTGAAGCTGATCAGCAGATGCAGGTCTCAAAGTATTTGAGAATCACAGAATTACATTCATTCAGAGATAAATAGATGATAGATAGATAGATAGATAGATAGATAGATAGATAGATAGATAGATGAGAGAGAGAGAGAGGCAGGCAGGCAGGCAGGCAGAGAGACAGATAGACAGACAGGCAGATAGGAGAGTACATTTGTTCAACCCAAGGTGGCATGCTTGCCCAGTCTTAGTCCCTGGCTCCCCTTAAAGCATTGACTGTTATCAGGAGTGCCAATTTGAATAAAATATTGTGTGTGGGGGGGAGGTAAGCCCTGCCCCGCATAATCAATCACATGACACATGCACACCATTTGAATGGCAATGTCCATCAACTTTGGGGGAGGGACCCCTCAAATATTTTATGGGGGTGGGGCTGAAGGGACCTCAGCCCCTAGCAGTTGGCTCCTATGTCTGAGAGGATTCACAGTCTTTTAATAATATACAAAATATGGGGGCCCCAGTGCCGTAACTTAACTCATCTGTTGTGTTCAGTTTACAATCTAATCTGTGTTTAGTAAAGTGGTATGAGTAGCTGAATAAAATTTCAGGTTTCCAGCTAAAAGCCAATGGATACTTTGGTGAAATAAAACAACTCAGTATGCAGCATTCAGAGGGTTCATAATGCTGTACATATATTACATCATTAATCTTTACAACTGCCTTGTAAATTAGATCAGTATTTATTATCCCGTTATTGCAGATGAGGAGTAGAGACTGAGGCTTGCTTCAGGTTATCCTAATGAATCTATGGCAGAAGGGAGATCTGAACCGGAAACTTCTTGGTCACAACTTAACAGCCCAAAGTTCTGCAGGTTTAATCAGAACCAAAGGCCTCCAATACTCCAAGGGTCTTACTTCTAGAAAAGTGTGCATAGGATTGCAGCCTAAGTCTCTCAGCTTTTGACATCTACCTTACTTCCTAAGCATACTTGCATGCAAATGTGAAAGGGTGAGAGAGATATGAGACATACATCTGATCTTCCTTGGAAGAAATGTGAGAGGAACAAAATATTCTGTTGCTTGCAACTCAGTCAAAAATTCCAGAATGAGCTTCTTATTGGCCTGAAATGAGAGATTGTTAGGAAGATAGGTAATAATAATAATAATAATAATAATAATAATAATAATAATAATATATTTCTACCCCGCCCATCTGGCTGGGTTTCTCTAGCCACTCTTTAAAAAACCTCATCCAGTTTTCCACTTTAGATGTTTTTAATGGTCTGCTCCAGTTAAATAACGAACAAGTCAATGAGAGTCAAATTCAGTTTTCAACCACACATCCTTTTTTGGGTACAGAAGGATTGCTGCCCTACATTCAAATGATTTTCACTGTTTACCTCCATTGCCTTCCCTCACAATCTCTATGCAAGAAAAAATATTGTTTGCCAGTTGCTGTTCTGAAGATGTTCACAGGGCCCCTTCTTACATCATGTGTGTGCCAAATGAGCTCCTTCCTGCCTGCAATCTGAGAAGCCCGGAGGGGGGAGGCGCCTAAGCTGTGGCTCCTCCCACCCCAGTGTGGATCATTTCCAAACTGGGACAATGCTGGGCATTTGGACTCTTTCACATGTTCTGGCGTTTCTCGTGTTACCTGAACAGTGTAGGAGGGTCCACACATTACAGCAGTGTTAAGTGCAGTGTTAAGCAATATGGGTTGTTTTTTATTAATGTCTATACAGAATTAGAGACTGATTTATCCCCTGAATTGCATTTTTATTGCAGGCTTGCCATAATGAATCGGATATGCGGCCTTTCACTCCAAAATATGAACCCGCTTATCAAAGCAAGGCCATAGATGGTCCCATAATAGGAACGGTAAGCGGGGTCTCATGAAATGACAGCATCTACTTAATTCTTGAAATGTTGGTGTCTGAACTAACTTGAATTCTACCACAGTACTGCAAATTGTGTTGTATTATCAGTTGTGAGGTCTTCTAAGATGCCTAAATTTAAAAGAATGTCCTTAAGTTGTGGCAGATAATGTCACACAAATGCAGTATCTCAAGAGTTTAGTATTACAAGAATGGGCCAAACCTCCCCTTGAAGTCACATGCTCATCCTCTGGTACGGCCCTAAAGAGACCACGCCTCCACTTCTGTTTAGATTAATCACCGTTTATAGTGATTCAACTGTGGTTAATCTTAACTCTGGTTAGTGAAAACAAGCCAGCTTCATAAACCAATGGTGCGAAGTATGCTTGTTTCCACTAATTACTGTTATAATACTGTTGTTGTTGTTGTTGTTGTTGTTGTTGATAATAATAATAATAATAATAATAATAATAATAATAATAATAATATGCTGTGCTATATGCAGGTCTCGGGGCAGTACACAGGATAAAATCAGAATATAAAACCACAAAATGCATAATCAAAACAAAAACAAAAACAACCCAATAAACCACTCCCCAACACAATTTAAAAGGGCACCGGACGTCAATCAACCAAAGGCCTGGTTAAAGAGGAATGCTTTTGCCAGGCACCTAAAGTTTTATAATGAACCTCCCTAGGGAGAGCATTCCAGTTTGTCGAGGTATGGATGAGATGGCAAACTGTGGCACATCAAAAGCAGATGAAAACCTCTAAACTCATATTGGTGACTGTACTGGAAAAGGAGGGGAGGGAAGAAACAAGCAAGCTCGGGGATTCCAGGCTCATTCACGTAACACTAAACTATGGTTTAGTTCAAACACAGGAAATGTCCAGCCAATGGCCCAAGTGTCCTAAATTGGCCTGTGAAGCTTCCCTACCCCTACAAGCACCCTTCTGTAAAACCACAGCTGCAAAGCTCCTGATTTAGCCTTTGAAAGTGAGGCTTGCATTCAATGCCTTTTAAATCTTGCACCAAATGCAAGCATCTTTGGGACTGATTCCATTTGGGTGCTTCCAATCTGAGCTCCTGAGTTGAGCTGATCCCTACTGAAAGTGGAGCTTGAATTCAACAATGGATTTAATTTCAAGTGCAACACATTGCTAGGATTGGCTCCACTCAGGAGCTCCCAACCCTGGTTTAGTTTTAAACTCCAAACCAGTCCAATATATCATGGGGAAAAGAGTAAGCACAACAATCAAGTAATATCTGTTTCTAAATTCACATGTATCAACTGCTAGCCTCTCCCAGATCTGCCTGGGAACTGGTGATTAAGGGTGGCATTCAACCAAAAGGAGACCTATTGAAATGAATGGACCTAACTTTATCTTGCTTGTTAATTTCAGCGGGTCTGCTCTGAGTAAAACATTGCTGAATGCCATGCTAAATCTTCTATTTGTTGTTTTGGTCTGTTCCTTCTGCAATAATTACAGAACAAGAATTTTGCCCTCTATACCATTATAATACCAAATGCCTGTACAGTTTGTTATGCTCATGGCATTTGGTGCCTTGGGTGGAAATGGTCTAGGGCAGGCATGGCCAAACTTGGCCCTCCAGATGTTTTGGGACTACAATTCCCATCATCCCTGACCACTGGTCCTGTTAGCTAGGGGTGGTGGGAGTTGTAGTCCCAAAACATCTGGAAGGTCAAGTTTGGCCATGCCTGGTCAAGGGTTTTCCCCCTTCAACATTTGTGGCAATAACAATACAACTTCCTCTCATTATTAATCCATTTCTAGGTTTAGCAAATTACTTCATTGGCATTATCAAGGCACTATCTATAATATGTATTATAAAATGGAATAAAGTGTGTATCAAAGTTGGCTAGGCTGGGTCTTATATCTGTCCTTATGTCCCTCTTTAGCCAATATGATTGTAATTAGAAATGGTGCTGGCTTCTTTGTCCCCCCCCCCCCGGCATAAAGAAGTAAATTCTTTACTTTATGGTGAGGTGGAAGTAATCAAATCACTCTTTCCATTCAAGCCATATTACAGAATGACTAACGCCAAAAGCATTTGGTCCAGAAAACTGGGTCATTTCAAGGATCTGTGAACCACAAACCTCTGGCACCAAGTCAAGAAATGCTGCCAGGATTCATATCCCTTTATAGCCCTCAAATGTCCACAAATGCAGTGAATGAGCCAAAAGCGGCTAGGAGCAGATTCTGCCCCTGCACACTAAAAAGCATGTTTCCGATGTGTATCTTCCTGTGTAGGCAGAGCTCCACACGATCAGGTACCCCGAAAAAGCAGGATTAGGAATATAGGAAGCTACTTTATAACTAAGACTGGTCCATGGGAAGATAGGAGCTGTAGTCCACAATTTTCTGGAGGGCCATAGGTACCCCAACTCTTGGTGGTGGAGCAAATGTCAAGTTCTATTCCTGGGATTTCAGCATCACTGAGAAAGACCCAAACCTGAGACCTTGAGCAGCCATTCTCGGTCAGAGCGGATGATACTGAGGTAGCTGGGCCTATGGACCTTCGTGCACTGTCAGACTTCATGCAACTGTCAAAAGCCAATCCATCTAACATTCAGATTGTCATGAGGCCAGGGCGACATGAACTGACCTCATCTTCCACACCTACAATACACTGAACAGTCATGTGAATTGGCCTCTAGTGGCAG
Source organism: Lacerta agilis (assembly GCF_009819535.1). Classification (NCBI taxonomy): domain Eukaryota; kingdom Metazoa; phylum Chordata; class Lepidosauria; order Squamata; family Lacertidae; genus Lacerta; species Lacerta agilis. The sequence continues at coordinate 23,583,682 of NC_046316.1, read as the reverse complement.
AACAACGACAAGCTTCCTTTGGGTAGCTTTTGCTGAAATGTTTAGACGAGTCCAACATATTGGATTTTTATAAAAGTGCTGAAAACTATCTGTCCTGCTTCAGGTATAGGGATGGTGAAGAAATCTGATCCAGTTCACATTTAAAGGCTAACCTACCTAATTAGCACAATATTGGAAATGAAAACAGTTGTCCTTCAAAATTTGCACTTCATTGAATTTTGCAATGTAGTTCCTGAGCCAAGTAATTTGTCCATCCTCCCCAAGACACCCAAGGTGGCAAACAGATTCACAATTTACAACCAGAAATATTCTAAATGAGTTAAAACTAAAAATCTTGTTCCATTCAGTGATATCAGGGTTAGATGTGCATCTAAATGCATCTATTAATAAAAATAACATATAAAAGGCATCATTATTAGGGGAAATTGCTTTACAAAAATGTATATGTTAAGCAAAATTGCATACAAAAATATGTATTCGCACTAAAATACTGATATTTTGGGGAAGGATTTAAAATGTGGAAATGTGGAGAATTGTAATTAAGATTGGACTAATCAGAAACGGAGAGAGACAGGAATTGACGGAATCACGCATCCCTACTCCTGTATCTGTTCATATTTCCCACAGTTCCTATGTTGATTCTTGTTTTTATGGCTCTTTGCAACAGGCCATAGAATTTGTCAACACAATCTCCGCTGTGTGTGAGTCAGTTTGGATGCTAGGTCTCCACCAGACCTTTCTACTGCTGCTTATCATTGGGAGATGGCTTCTTCCCATTGGGGGTGAAATCACCAGGGACCAGTTGTCACAGCTCCTTCTTATGTTTGTGGGTACTGCAGCAGACATACTTGAATTCACTAGTGAGACCATGGAAATTGAGAATGTAAGGTAGGTAATTTGGTAGAACCCTAATTATTCTGGAGGTCTTGGTCATGTCAGTCCCTGAAGAACTTCACCTGAAAATTCTAGATGAACTTCAGATAAATAGGAAGAGGCAATTTTTGTCCAAGTAGGATTGTGAATTTAAGAACTGCTGTGTTGTGTATCACTTTGCAAATGAAAGGCATCCAGCTAAATACAGTGGTACCTCTGGTTACGAACGGGATCCGTTCCGGAGCCCCGTTCGTAACCTGAAAGGTCCGCATCCTGAAGCACCTGCTTCTGCGCATGCTCACCGTGCGATTCGGTGCTTCTGCACATGACACCATTTTGCACGTCTGCACATGCGCGAACCGCCGAACCTGGAAGTAGCCCATTCTGGTACTTCCGGGTTCGGTGAGTTCGTAACCCATGACAAACGCAACACGCAGTGTTCGTAACACGAGGTATGACTGTAACAATAAATTGGGTCCTCCATTAAAGGAGGGCACGTGTTGTGGTGCAACCTGCAACCTGACCCAGTGTTGTGGGGGTAATTGGAAATCAAGGCCACAACCCCTGATAGGTCGGTCCCGGGTTGCTGGGGTGAAATCTGGCCAATGGAGCATCGTAAAATGCAGCAATGCGGGACCTATTTAAGCCCATGCGAGGCTGCTGAGCTTCCTCTTTTGGGCCCAATGCATTGGAACACCCACCCACCACTCCCAATATTTAGGGCTTGCGTTGACCTTGCTATGCCGTCGTGTGTTGTCTGTCGTTGGGACAGGGAATTTTCCCCACTTGGCTGATTGGCTGGTGCCATTTGGGTTTCGGCTGCTGTGTAGCAACTAGTCACAAATTGTATGTTGCGGATAGGCTCTGGTTCAGGTGATAGGTGTGGCACGTGATGTGGCCACGCCTATGGAAATGCAGGATATTCCGGTACAGGAATCCAGGGACTCAATGGTTTGTCGGTCCCTGAAAGGGGTCCAGCCAGTGGCCGAGTCCCAGGGACATCAGAACGGCTGTTTGGTGAACCTTCCATCAGCTGTCCATGGTGTTCATCCTTGTCTGTCCTACGAACGTGGCTCTGGGACAGGGCTGCCTGCAAGGGTGCAGGGAGATAGTCGAACCAGAACCTATGCAACCACTCACTTGGTTGTAATCAATAAAAGTTGTGGCCCTAAATTCTGCCAAAAACCAAACCAAATATCTGAGTCATGTGTGAATTTATTTTGGGGAAGGTTAAAGGTCTAAACACGCAAAAGAAAGTTAGGCATTCATGAGTTCTACTGAACAGCAATGCTACAAAAGCTAATCTCAGGTAGTTCCTTTGTTTTCAATGGGATTTAGCTGTAGCTAATTTATTGCGATGTGAGATTTCAGAGGCAATGCCTACATTACCAGGTGCATGGAGTGATAACACAGATAGTGTATTTCACTATCTCTCTTCCCATTTACCTATGTTAGACTAATGCAACATCTGCATTACATAGAGATTCAGTCATTAGCTTCTGATCAGTACCTGCACACAGCAGAAGTGGGAATTGGGGAATACTGTGGCACACAACAATGACATCTGCAAAGTGTAATGGAACAAACTTGTTTCCTGTTGATTAAATATGAAAGGCTCCTAGACACAGCGTCTTTCTGCCTTTTTCAGCAGTACTGCTTCTTAGCAGAATGTCTCATTCCAGAATTGCTGGATTATAATGATTTACAGCATTCTGGATTTAGCAAATATCTGAAATTATGCAAATGAGAACATTCGCATGTGAATGCTGTCAATCCCAGAGAAATGTTATAAAGATAAGGAATCTCAGGGGTGCACCTGTCATAGATATTGAATGTTGATAGTCACCTATTGTCAGCACTCACTCACAGATTTCTCAAAGCAGGAATCAATTTTTAGGCATACACCAAACATATTTGGGTTTGGCAATATTCGCATGCAGTAATTCTCCTGATTTTGAACATTCACTGTAACATGCATAATAGTACTTCCAAGCAGTAATCAGCTGCTTTATCATCGTCTAATGCATAGGCTGGCTCAAGGACACAATCGAGACATGGAGAGTTTGGGGAACTAGTTAAAAACATTATTTCACGGTTGGGTATTTGATACGATGTATTTGAAACTGCTGCTAGTATCGTATCTAAGATAGCTACTGAACTAATTTAATTGCTGTTATACCATTGTTTTATTTGTTATTTGATTGTCCTTTTGGTTTTGCACTTTATTGCATTTTTGTTGCTTGGTAAAAGGGGAGGGGTGCAAATATTTTAATAAATTGCAACAGATGCTACATGTGCCTCTAGGACTGAGGTGCCCCAGTGTAAGGGGAAAATGCAAAACAGAGCAGCTCCCAAGAGCTTGCTGATAGCTCAGTCCTATGCAAGTCTATTCAGAACCAAGCCCCATTTAATTCAACGAAACTTACAGGTAGTTCTGAGCAGACATGCATAGGAGTCTGCTATAAGAGACCATTAGGGGAATTATACCTTTGTTCAGGAATCCCAGGCCCTGACCTATATAGAACATGCTTTGTCCCCTGCACATACCACTGACTGCCTTATCACCACCTCACAAATTCCCCATATCCAATTAGTTTCTGAGCTATATTCTGAGCTATATTCACTTTGCACTAAGCAGGAGGATAGAGGCCATAAGCTGGATGCTGCCCATAGGATACTATTTGGTCATTCCTCATCTTGAGATTCTGAGCACAAGTGTCTGGGAGACATTACTGTAACCATGCTAGAATGCCGTAAGAAGTTCACAAATGCCAATCAAACTCTTGAGCTGCAGTTTTGCTAATGGGTCCTGCAATGCACATGGAAGCTTGGATTTTTTTTTTAAACCTTAATTGGATGTCTTGTTTTCAGGCTGGATTGTTTTCTAGTATGTTTTGGTTAATAACCGGGAAAATTGGGTCTTTGGTCTTGTAAAATATCCTTATTATTTCTATACCTGGATTGGATTCCATGCATTTTCTCACTATTGAGGGGTCCTAAAAAGTTCCCAGTCACTTGAGCTGGACTTGATTGCATATTAATATGATAGCATTCCATGTGCTTTGGAGGGATTGCTTTTTAAATATATGTCATTCATTTTTGTTTATTTTAGGACCAACCGTGCTGTCGTGTATGCAATCCTAGCCGTATGGACTTGGAGCATGCTACAGTTCCCCCTGGATCTTGCAGGTGAGGGACAGCAAAAAAAAAATCCAAGGATTTAACTCAAGAGTTTAAGGAGGGGGTTATCTTACATGCCACCAAATAATGAAAAAAACCCTCTCCATTGAAACCTTGATTAGCAACTAAAGCGCCTAGCAAGGACTAACTTCTCCCACCAGAAGCTTATGCCACTCTGGCTTCCTTAAAAGTAACATACAGTAAGCCAATGGGAACAACTTCCTGCTTGTCTCGTGATAAGTTCTGGGTTGCTGGCATCTAGAAGTAGTCTCTACACTGGCATTCACATGTGAAATGTAACATGGGAGTGAAAGCATACCTGCAGTTCTACACTGTAGATAGGAAATCACCTGAGATCATAAACTGCTGGCTCGATGTAATCTCACTTCTATGAATTGAAAGCTTTGGATGCAGGAGAAATTCAGTTCAGTTCTCATTTAAAGGTGAACCAACCTAATTCACACTTCCACAGCAATACAGTAGCTGAAACTCTGCCACCCTTAAAAATTCACACTTCTCTGAATTTTCGAATCAGTTCTCCAGTTTTGAAAATAATAATAATATATTAGTAAAAATAAAACACAAAAAATCATTTTAATAAGGAACCTAGCTTTGCAAAAATGTGTATTTTAAGCAAAATTGCATACAAGCTTAGTCAGAAAATTTGCATGAAAATGCTGGTGAATGTTCATGAGCTTCATATGATGCTTCACTTGATGTTACTGTAATAATAACAATGGTCTTCCTTGTTTGTAGTGCAACATGTTGGCTGCGGTCCCCCAGGCTCCTCAAAGAGGGTCTTCAGTTTGCTTCTTTGCAGACACAGTGCAGACCTATGGAACATTGGCATCAGTTTGTTCATACAAGACGGCCCTTTCCTCGTGGTGCGCTTGATACTGATGGGCTATTTCCAAGTCATTAACCAGATGCTGGTGTTTTTCACAGCTAAGAATATCTTAATTGTGATGCTACAACTATACCGTCTAATGGTGTTATCATTAGACTTCCACGCCTCCCTTCAGAATCGGCCATATAGCCGGAAAGGAGGAGTTGGCTGTTGCCCATGTGAGCCCAACACTATCAGCCTTCCACCCAGCAACTGTGATACCGATGAAAGGGAGCATCCTTCAATTGCTCTGGAGGATTCTTCATCAGTCACCGTTGACGGCCTGTGAGCTCAGATCTCCTTTTCATGATGTTCAGTCATTTCCTCCCTTGGCTACATAGAAAGGGGACTGGCATATCAGAGGCAGTCTGATATATTTCCTGTCCGCTTCAAGATGAATGTTTGATTCTAGGAAGCAAGAGGAAGTGTTGGAGCAGCAAACTTGCTTGAATGGAAATGTTGCGATCCTACTGATTTCAGTAGACTGGCACTAAATCCACAGTATATTTATTTAATGGGATTTAAATAGAGGTAGTTTTTCAGAACTTAAAGAAAATGTGATGCGTTGGAGTACTTAGCTATTGATTCTTAAAGACACTGAGCTGTCAGAATATTTGCCTATAGTATGGTAGAGAACCTATTTACCTCTTTGGGGAATCACTTCAACTGTGACAACGGCATGCAAGTGCTTATGAATGAAATAACACATCCCTTCCGCTCATCTGATGTGGAAACATTATACAGTCAATGAATGCAAGAACTGTTTTAGTATTATGCCTCTCTTGACTAGATCGGTAATAATGCTGGCGTTTACCCCATGCAGGAATGTGAAAAGAGCATGCAGTTCTTTCTTTCAGAAACAGCCAAGCAAGACATTTCCCCCAAAATCTTGCTCAGTGTTTCATCAACATCATGCCTGGTTTAACCCCATAGCAAATTCACTTTCTTGAAGGATTTTATAGCAGTTGTTTTATACAAAGATACTTGTCCTTTTCACAATATTAGGTCATTTTAGGAGACCACCAATCTGTGATACCTTTTACCTTCTCAATATGGTTCCAACTGCTGGGCAATCAGTAAGAGCCAATTATTTTTTATGGACAGTCTGCATGAAAACTGATGATAGAAATGCCAGATGTTGAAGGTATCTAGTGCATATCTGGTTCTCTGTGAGTGTTGTGTGGATTTCCCTCAGGATCTGGTCAACAAATGAAATTGTGAAAAGTTGTTTTCACATATCCTCAGACTTTGAAAATAAATGTTGAATTAGCAAATGGATTATATGAATGAAGTGGGGTGGAATATTCAGTACTGTAATCACTGTTGTAAAGGTTGCATGCTTACATATTTTTATATATATATATTTTTTACAAATGTTTGCAAAGAAAAAAATAAAATAAATGTCCAGATAACACAGACATTTCACCCCGCTCAAGGTACTCCCAAATCCACATTTGTTTAGATATTGTGAAGTGGGGGAGGGGGGCTGGCAAAGGGCCATCGGCCGATAGAAGAGAGTGGTGTTTCGCTTCACCCATGCTGGGTTATTGTTCTTTGCAAAGCCCCTTCCACAGCTAAGTTTGCTTTTGGTTTGGTGTCATGGGTTCCCCATCTCTGCTATACAGGATGGTTGTAAAAAATGAAATACTACTACTACTACTACTACTACTACTACTAATAATAATAATAATTTATTTATACCCCGGCCATCTGGTTGGGTTTCCCCAGCCACTCTGGGTGGCTTCCAACAGAATGTTAAAATACAATAATCTATTAAACATTAAAAGCTTCCCTAAACAAAGCTGCTTTCAGATGTCTCCTAAAAGTCTGGTAGTTGGTTTTCTCTTTGACATCTGGTGGGAGGGTGTTCCACAGGGCGGGTGCCACTACCGAGAAGGCCCTCTGCCTGGTTCCCTGTAACTTGGCTTCTCGTAGCGAGGGAACCGCCAGAAGGGCCTTGGAACTGGACCTCAGTGTCCAGGCAGAACGATGGGGGTGGAGACGCTCCTTCAGGTATACTGGACCGAGGCCGTTTAGGGCTTTAAAGGTCAGCACCAACACTTTGAATTGTGCTCGGAAATGTACTGAAATTTTGTGCTGAGTCATGTTAGGCTCATTTGAGTGAGATTCTGGAATTGCTTCCTTCCAGTCAGCCACCTCAGAGGGAAGGTAGCTCTGTGGTGTATCTGAAATTATTAACAACAGCACTTTTGAGGGTTGCATTTCCACAAGTCACTAGATAATGCTATCCTACTTGGCTTGTATTGACTTCTTTACCTAGTACACGACCTAAAATTAATCTCCAGCTTTGCTCATATAAAAGCTGCAGTGTTTGTCATTCCTTCTGCTCTTTACCTAACATGGAACCTATGTTTTTCACTTAAGAAAAGACTGGATACAGAGTAATTGCTGGATTTTTACATTTACAAAAAATCCAGGAGGGGGGGATCAGCCACTGAGTGCTTCTTGGGGCCTAAAAGTAAATCATTGGGGGTTTAAGAGCAGACCAGCTTCCATGTTAAGTTAGAAAAATAAAGAGCAACACTATTGCAAAGGTTTGCTGAGATGATCGTTTAAAACGCTTTGAACATTCAAATAGAAAAGGTGTATTGAAACACCATGTTGGTATCAGTGGCTTACAACAATAACGTAGACAATATGCAATAATTAAAACATAAATTAAACCCCCATAATTTAAAACCTCAAGACTTTTAATTTTTTTAAAAAAGTGAAACATCTAAGAAGCATTCGGGGTACAATGGTCTCCTGAAATAAATAAGTTTTGACCAGGTGTTTTAAACTCTGTAGGGACTAAGTATATACAATGCAGGTATGCTGCTAAGATTCCTACATACACAGGAAAAACCATGCTGCTGTTTCTTCCCAGTCATGAAGGCAATGGTTATGAGATGGTTAATGCTTGGGCATTCTCGTTTTCAATATACTGGTACTTTGGAGTCAAGGGGAACCCAGGTGGCTTTAAAGGGCTAGAATGAACACAATGAAGTGGCTGCTTCTGATATTTTATCTTCTGGCTCAAAAAAGACAGAGCTCTTAAGCCTTTAAATTTTTTTGACTATGGTATAATGTCTGCTTTTTACCTCTTTTTTGTTTGTTTGTTAAGAATTCCATAGAGCTAGTATGCAGAAGAGATTTAGCAATTATTTTTAACACTTTCCCACAGATCTTTTGCGAATAAAGCACAGATACTTCTGTTTACTACCCTACAAACCAAATTATTAACCCATTTCATGGACAGGTCCACACAATAAGTAACACATGGCCAGATCTGGACTTGGGGCATTCTAGTGCAAATATAAAATAATTGCCTTTAAGTCAATGTGTTTGTTTAAACACAGGACAAATTTGGACTGTAAATTTGCTCTACAGAAATGAATATGGAAAGATTTCATGTTCATCAAATACTGAGGACTCAAGAGAAACTGCATAAAATGGTCTGGAATGCAAAAATGAACTCTGGGACCTGGGGCCAACTGGCCTAGGCCAACTGGTAAGGTAAAGGTACCGCTGACCATTAGGTCCAGTCACGGACAACTCTGGGGTTGCGTGCTCATCTTGCTCTATAGGCCGAGGGAGCCGGCGTTTGTCCGCAGACAGCTTCCGGGTCATGTGGCCAGCATGACTAAGCCGCTTCTGGTGAACCAGAACAGCACACGAAAATGCCATTTACCTTCCCACCAGAGCGGTACCTATTTATCTACTTGCACTTGACATGCTCTCGAACGGCTAGGTGATGGGCAGGAGCTGGGACCAAACAACGGGAGATCACCCCATCATGGGGATTCAAACCACGAACTTCTGATTGGCAAGCCCTAGGCTCTGTGGTTTAGACCACAGCACCACCCATGTCCATTAGGCCAATTGGTAGGATGTCCCTATTTTCATCGGATAAATGTTGGAGGGTATGGAATTATGTGACCCCCTAAGCCAAGAAGTTAAGTAATTATACAGCCTTTAGAAGACATCTGAAGGCAGCCCTGTACAGTGAAGTTTTAAAATGTTCAGTGTTTTATTATATTTTTATCTATGTTAAAAGCCGCCCAGTGTAGCTGGGGCCACCCATTGAGATGGGTGGGGAACAACAACAATAATAGAATAGTATGTCCCTATTTTCATTGGAGAAATGTTGGAGGATATGGGAGTGTCCTGACGTCTCAGAGCCCTCTATAGTCACATAAAGCACCACATGTGAGTAGTAATGCTAGGCTCCTGCATTTCACAGGTGGTACAGAGTCTCTGTATTGATAAGGCCCCATATTAATCTTTGGAGCCTGTTATTTTGCCTTTGTCAACAAAGGAATGCATCCTGCTGGCTGGTTTAGGGTGGAGCTTCTAGTATTTTAACGTTGGGGTATCAAAGATTGAATTTTGGTTGTGGATATTTTTGTCTGATGTCTCGGTATGTATATCCAGCTTTGGTTGTACACACTGGCATCCTAAAACCTTTGAGAGGCATGTGCTTTACTCCTTACACAACCAACTTCTGCTAAAAGTAACACTTTGAAAACTGGGGGGATTGAGGTGGGATTAAGCTGTCATTTTCCTTGAACATGCATACTTGGTATTCCTGCATGCACACACCCAGCATGACCTTTCCTTTGGGACTATTTCATAACACTCTGCCGAGTGCTTTAAAGTAATATTTCAATGGAAAGCACAAGAATCAATAAAGCCTTTGGTTTTGCCTCACTTAAAAATAGTCTTGATGGAGGAAGCATGTATGAAAGGTTGCAGTTAAGGGGGTGATTGTCTTCCAAGCTGCCTTTTTCTGACACTGCTGTAAGATTAGCTGCTGTGTCTCTGCAGATCTGTTCAGAGATAACTTGTGTTTTTACAGCATAGTTTGTACAAAAGAAGGCACAATGCATGCTGCAAGCTGCAGCATCAGAATGGATAGACAGAACCACAGGTGCAAGTAAATATGCTGTGACTCAATGGAAAATCCTAAACACCTCATATTTAATTGAGAAAAGTTACTGGAAGGGGCAAGGTGGTAGGGAGGTTGGTGTGGTGCAAATGCCCCAGTGGACCCAATCCCGCACTCCTGTTAGTGCATTTGCACCACACCTGCCTCCCCACCACCTTGCCCCTCCTAGTAAGCAGCACTCAATGGGCAGAAAGGCAAGATTTATTAATAAATACACCAAGCAGCTTGAAGACTTCTGTTTCATCAGCCATTCAATTGTAAAATTAGGAGGCAATACACTTGACAAGCCCACACACATATTGGAAGAGGGAGAGGGGGAGGCTGCCATGAGTAAAAGGTGCCATGGGCTCGCCTGTAGCTATATGCCAGAAAGTTACTGTGTATGTATGTTGTGTGAATTTTTATCCCCCTAGTCAACATGAAATGAGCCGTTACTATGGCAATTTTTGACATTATAAGGTGGTTGTGTTACAGTGCAGTACATCCATAAAAGAAAGCTACGCTCCCAGTCCTGTCAAGTTATTCTCTGCAGCTAAGGTGTTACGGGTTTAATATGTGGTCTTAGAAAAAAGCAAGGTATTGGTATAGGAATTTGTGCGGTCATAAAGGCAGGCTGGGGCTACCAGAGGTCACAATTTAATCAAAGAGCTGTTTCAATGTCATACTGTTAATATGCCAACTTGTGATTTTTGAAAGCATCTTTACATTTCGCCAGTTGCGCCAGACAGGCCCCTTCAGCTATTGCAATTTCCCCAGTATTTGATATGAGGTGGATACCGCCACAGAATTAACCCCATTTCACATTTTCTCACTATCCAGTCAAACCAGAGTAGCTGGGTTCAAGTCACTTTAATTGGGATTGTTTTTGATGAATCAATAAGCAAGTTGCAACTTGACACCAGCCCTAGATCTCACAACATTGCGTGGCTACTGTGGTATCTATACTATACATATCAACTGGCTCAACAGTATTTCCTCTTTTTAGGGAACTCTAGGAATTGTAGTTCCATTATGAGAATTCTCTGTTACCTTTGCCAGACCATGATTCTTTCAGAGGAGGCCTGAAGGCAAATGAGCTTCCATATGAAACCAAATAATTTCATCAAGTAGATAAACTGCAGGTGCAGAATATATTGCTTTCCAATAGTTACTGATTAGATTACAACTCCCATTGTCACTGACCATTGGCCATACTGGCTGGGGCTAATAGGAGCTGGAATCCAACAACATTTGAAGGCCACAGGTTCCTCATCCCTGAAATAAACACTTTCAGTAACTAAATCAAATTACGTTTTGACAGAAGAGGCCATTTCTTTCTTTGTTAAATGTTGGTGTGTGTGTTATCTGTAGGCTTGCCACTTTCAACCAGATGCTGTGGCAGTAGCATCTTCATTTGAAGGTAGTAATTTTTGCCTCTATGCTGTAAAAAGCTTGACCTTCTGATTTGTGTAGATCAAGCTGCAGTTAAAGGCACAAGAGCAGGCTCACCTGGTTTTTTTTCTGGTCAGTTGGCAATCCTGGTTATCTGTGATATATATTCTTCCTAAAAACATGCTGTGAAGAAAATGTTTTTTCGGAGAGGAAAGCTCTGTGAGGTAGCAAGTCCAGACAGTAATAAAATTATATTTCCAAAAACTCAGGGGGAAGGTGGATCCTTTGAAATGATAACAAAGAAAATAACTACGCTCAAGTTCAAAAGGATTCTTTGAAATAGACCAAATGGCTTTGAAATACTCACAGAACTAGAGGTTAAAAAGGGTAGAAATGGGTATCAAAAGGAAACTGATGTAGTCAAATATTTTGGTGGACTGGGAAATAAAGCAGTAATTGTGCAGCTTGGTTAAAAAGAACAAGCATACAATAACTAAACATGCAACATCTAAAGCTGTGGAAAGCAAGGATTTGAAAAGCATGCAGTTACATTGACAAAGGTTACTGACATACCGTACTAAGTTAACAAAACAGCTATAAAGAAAGAGTTTTTGAATGATCAGGGAATTCTGGGAACTCAAACTGTGAGAATTTATACCTGAGATTTTATTTTATTTTTTTAAAAAAATGTTTCATAAATTAATTTAGCAGTTTTAGTCCTTTCCATCTTTGATGTGCTAGACTGGGGGAAGTCATTTTTATTGTAGTTTAGTGTATATTTTAGCTTTAATATGGTGTTCACCACTTGGGGGGCCTTTGAGCCAAACGGGGATATCACCACCACCAGGAACAACGAAGCACTTTCTACAGAAGTCCTTGTTCAAGGGCTTGCAGTCATGAAAAATGTAGAGGATGCACCTGCCAGGCAGAGGCGTAGGAAGGTCAGGTGGTACCCAGTGCGGAAAATTTATTGTCACCCCCCCATTGATTCCCCCCCTTGCAAAAATGGTTTTATGTTATTTCATATTTTCTTACAAAGGAATAATAACAAGTAATAATAATAAAAAACTTTTATTTATATCCCACCCTCCCTGGCCGAAGTCGGGTTCAGGGTAGCTAACATCAGATACATAACATTGGTATAAAATCAAACAATAATTAAACCCTCCTAAAAACATCTCAAAATCAAATTAAAGTCTAATTAGATGGCTTTCTACAGGGTTAGGGTTGGGAACAGTAAGTGCTCCACTGAACTGAAATGTCAGCCTTCGCGACATAGGAAAACAGCCAAGTGAACAGCTATTTTGGTGGAGGAGGGTCAAGATATTAACCGATATGCATGAAATTTCATATATAGCTATATAATCCCTAGTATAGTAAGATAAGACCTTTGGAGCAGGCATTTTTTTTTTTAAAGTTTTTTATGAACCACCCTAGTAGGGCAGTAATTGTTCCTTGATAATTTGTCACCCCCTCCATTATGGAACTTGGGGCCTTCTGCCCCCTACGCCCCCCCCTTTGCTACACCCCTGCTGCCAGGGAACTAGCCCATAACTTTAGTTCTCTTAAGTAAGAACAGAAGATGCTCATGAAACTCCTGACTCTGCCCAGGTACAACTAAGCCCACTGCCATCTAGTGAGTAATCTATATAATGACACTATCCACATACTAAGTAAGCAGAAGACACAAGAGATGGGGAGCCTGTGGCCCTCCCAATATTGTGGACAACCACTTCCTGACCACCTGCTGCGCTGGTTGGGAGGCCCACAGGTCCCTCTTGAATCTCTTAGCTAATTTGACCCAAATAGAAATAATTAAAATTACTTTATTTAGTGCTCTTGTTAGTCGCCTGTTACCCAAAGGTTTTCAAATTACTTACAACACTTTTAAAAACACAAATACATTATACCATTTTTAAAAATTGTACAAAACACCTATCATTTATATATAAATATACTGCCACCAATCAACTCCACCAACCCACCAACCCCTTTGCCAACCTCCCTTTCTTCACTGGCCATCCCCTTCTGCTTTTACACTTCACCCATTCCCTCACAGATTCCCTCACAGCTCACCCAAACCTGCTGCCTCCCCTCACAGCTTACCCCAGACACCTCCCCTTACAGCTCAACTGAAGCCCCACCTGCGTTTAAAGGAGGGAGATACATGTCAGAGAGCAGTTCGGCAAACTGTTCTCTGAAGTCCCCCCCATTAAGCAGCTTGCTTGGGCCACCTTACCCCCACATTGTTTGCTTGCTTGCCTGCATTTCTATCATCACACTGTAGTTGGTACAGTGTTCATTGGCAGCCACATGAACTACAGCATGATGATGGTCTTAAGTTTTTTGGAATATAGGAAGATATTATTCAGGTTGCATAATTAAAGCTGACGTTCAAGTCTTGATCAACAAACAAACTTCCCCCTAAGAGTGGACTATTTGAAGAATAGCTTTTTGTAGAAGTGATGGGGAAAGTGTAAGTGCAACTTTTCACACAACTGCATCTAACCACTCCACTAACAAATCAGATAGATTGCTCAATAGATGGCATTGTCTAGTCTCCCTGCAAAAAAAAAAAAAAAAAGTCAGGGCGAGTGCTCAATAAACAGGTCATTTGGAAGCAACATTTGGCTACAATCCTCTAAGTACTGACCTAGAAGTATGTGTCATTAAACTGAATAGGACTTATTTCTGAGTGGACAAGTGTAGAGTTACATTGCTGTGGTGCAATTCTATGCATTTTTACTCAGAAGTGGGGCCTACTTTGTTCAACAGTGTTTACTCCCAGGTTATTGTGCACAGGCTTGCAGCTTTACAATGAATATGCAATAAATTAATAATAAAACAAAATTATTTAACAGATGAAAGGCAATAATCCATCACCAAAGGCAATACATTTACCATGCCATGCACATAGTAATCTGAGCCTATTACCTGTACTTTTGAAATGAAAAATATGGTTTGCTGTACCAAAAATTGCTTTACACCGGGGGTAGGGGTGGGGGAATACACAGCTGGCTGTCAATCATTCTTCCATCCATAGTGCCTCCTCAATTTAGACGCAATAGCCTAAAATGATCCCTGTGTCTTATATAAGTCCTTTTTATTAAGCTATGCTTTCGAACATCAACCTCTCATTGTGGAGTTTGGATGAATTGTCCGTCTGCGTAGAGCCTTCAGGCTCCTTGCCAAGCATCGTCATCACTGCCAATAGCTTGGAAAACATTTTGTCTTCCTTTGGATTTTAAAAATCATCTTCACAGTGGGCTGAAGAATCAAGAAAAATAGATATTGCAAGTAGCTTTTCTGACCTCTGTGGCTCTAGGGAAACAGCAGCCCGGGTACTGACTGGATGGATATTAATGGAGGGACTCTCCATTTCATAATGGACCACTGTGGATTGCAACCAGGTTTTGGAGTCATACTTTTTTCACTTCAAAAAACACCAGCAATGCTAGTCTAAATTACCTGAATTAAGGAGTGATGTTAACTTGGGATGACTTTCTCACTGTGCAGCAGCACACTCGGCTCGTTCATACTTAAGCCACAGTTTGGCCTAGCATTACATGTGAATGAGGCCACTCTAGCCATAGTATGTTATTTATTAATTAACAGTAGACTGTTTCTTGCAAGTCACTATAGCCATAGTACTGAAATATGAGTGATTCTCCAACTCAGCTGATCTTCCATCATTGTCACCCACGCTTAGTCCAAGAATACTTGCAGCTCATTCGGAGATGGTAGCTACAAACCCAGAAGTGATACAGGAAACACCTCATCGATGAGTGTGGTATGGATGTCCTCTACCTCCCCACTCCAGTCCACCCTTGGAGTAATAGTTAACACACCTAGCTGAGGAGGTGGGATATTGTGGGGTTATGCATAGGGTTTCCATGTTGTGGTGCAGCTAGCACTGTCGGCAGGGTAATGTCCTGGCACTTACATGACCTCCCACTAGTGACATGGCTGGTGCTGGCAGGGTTGAGTAAGGTTGGCACAGTGCAAACACATCGGTGCAGCCAAACTGGTGCTCATGCCAGGGTGTTCACACCACATCACAGGGGGCTGAAACAACAGTTGCAGGTGGTTTTGTAAAACGGCTGGTGTCCCCATTCCACCTCCATTCATACACATAGACTGACCCTGCCTGTAAGGCTTTCACCTAGTAGTGGTCATGATGGGGACTCACCCAGCTGATGTCTGGCTTATAAATGTTCCAGATAGTCACCCACCAAAGCCAAAACAGTTTGTTCCAGGAAACCAAGACCTGGAAGCGCCATAATTCTTAAAGATATGGTACTTAATTATACACTTGGATTGATTGGAAATACCAACTCAAGATGGGATATTAGGTGGAATTTCTGCATGAGGGAGTCATGCATGTTTAACTTGAGTCATCTAGTCCCCATTAGTAGTATTGTAGCTCTATTTAATCAATTCATGTACACAGACTTTCTTCAGAGAATCTCAGAGCTATTGTTGTTTTTAAGTGGCAAAGTTATTTCACCTCTGTCACTGATACCATCTTATCTGAGCATAGACATTTCCACAAAGAAAACAGAACAAAGAAAGATGCAGGAAACCTCAAAAAACAAAACAAACAAAACAAAACATCACGTCATGCTATTTAACAGAACAGTATTTTACTCTCCTGAAAAAGACATTTCTGGACACTGGGAATATGAATTAATAGCTAGTGTGACTCCATTTACTTCATTGTGATAGAATTCATTTTACTTTGCGACATAGCAAGGAGGGGGTGGAATCCTACAGAGTTTAGTATATTCTTCTCAGATATTATTTTATTTTGGATCACATTGTGTTAAATGATGAAAGAGTACAGCAGGTACAAATGTCAATTAAGGAATCTAACCAGGGCCAGATTAACTATTATGCTGAACCTCATAGAGCATTGTGCCAGCCCTGTTGGGACTCTGAATTTTTATATTTACAGTTCTATTAGAGAGTGGGCCTCTTTTGCTCTCTGCACTCTACAGCTCAGAACCTGTGGATGTTGCCATAGCTACCTGACAGTGGAACAGTGGCCAGTGCAAGCCTTGGATATTTTTGTACTTGTAAGAAAAAGTCATGCTTGTTGCACACACTTAGATACAAGTTCAAAACATGGAAATGGAGGTAGGAAAATGGCAAACTTTCTGGAACGAATGTATTAATCAAACTGCGCTGCTTGAATCTGCCCCCCTTAATTTTGATGAGTTTCTTGTCAGAGCACAGCTTATATGTGCTGAAAAATAATTTTCTGAAACCGTTTAACAAAATTTTATTTAAAGGGGGAGGCTGACATTACACCTGAATGGCCATCCTTATGGGATTTTGTAACCAACAGCAATATCTGGGCAACAGAGGTACTTTTTGTATCCGCGTAAGATTCTGCAACTCCAATATTTAGTCCACGAGTTGCACCTAATCTAGGCTTGCAGAATGGTGGCCCAGTAAACTGAGCACAGAGCCATGCAAGGCACTGATAAACCTATAGATTTATCTTCACAAACCAGAGAGGTCATCAAGCACATGGCATGCCCATGGGATGCATTAAACCTTGCTTATTTGAAGCAGACCCTCCAAGTGTCCCCGTTTTCCAGGGACAGTCCTGGATTTACAGAAGCCACGCTGGTTTCTGATTTGATCCCAGAATGTCCCACTTTTCCTTAGGACATCCCTATTTTTATCGAAGAAATGTCGGAGGGTATGGAGTTATGCAACACCTGAGGCAAGGAGATAAGTATACAACCTGTAGAAGGCATCCCTGTATAGGGAAGGTTTTTTTAATGCTTAATGTCTTATTATGCTTTTATATATATTGGAAGCTGCCCAGAGTGGCTGGGGAAAACTCAGTCAGATGGGCGGGATATTATTATTATTACAGTATTATTATTATTATTATTATTATTATTATTATTATTATTATTATTATTATTATTGGAAAAATGTTGGAGGGTATGTGAGGCCCTTTTAAAGGTTTTGTTTGCTTAATGTAATATGAAGAAGCTTACTGAACAAATGTGTAATTTTAAAGGCCCTTTTCTTATGAAAAGTAATTAAGTTTAAACAATTTATTGGGGGGGGGGGGAGAAGAGCCAAACTCCGACCCACCCTGAGGCTGTGCCTGTGCAAACTCTCCCACTACTGCTCTCCACAGGAGCTGGCCTGTGCAGATTCCTGCTCTCACTCCCCATGACCCACCCTGTGCCCCCACAAAAACTGTCTCTCAAATGCCTCCTCCTGGACCCACCCCACCCTCTGCCCACGTCATGTGATAGTTTGCTCCTGCTCTACTCCTCCAATTGATCACACAAACATCCACTCATCTTCTCTCACTCTCCTCCCGGTCACTGGAGCTCCCTTCCAGACCCTCCAAGTGCCCCTATTTTCAAGGGATAGTTCCGGATTTACAGAAGCCGTCCCGGTTTCTGATTCAATCCCAGAACATCCTCCTTTTCATTGGAGAAATGTTGAAGGGTCTGTTGAAGGGTAGCATAACATGGTGATGAGCTGAGACATCTTCTGTCAGCGGGTCTTCCTGTCTTCAGAGTCTTCAGATGGAGGAGGTTTCTGGTTTCTGATGGGAGCAGATGTCCGGACAGCAGGTGAAGCCTGATGTTATGGTTCCACTGACTTCTGAAACAGCTTTTGAAAGAGCGGGGGTGTCCATTAATGTAAGAGAGGGTGTGTGAGAGAGAGATTTGGTGAGTCACCAGTTCAGCGGCAGCCACTCATGTACATCCCTCAAATGTGTTTCAGGGTTGGCGGGGGGGGGGCCTTCAGAATGGCATAGAAAGTCTCCCCATTTCTTACATTAGCAGAGGCCTTCGCTAGATCAAAAGCTGTACTGCAAATGGGACGGCAGCATTAGATTTGCAAATTGTACTACCGGTATATGCATGTTTTAATTGTTCCTGTTATCATTATAAAATTGAGATAGATGACACTGCAAAGCATTATGAACTTCAGCAGTGCTTTTAGATTTTAGAAGGTTTGTTAATCAACCAGATGTTAAGTACTGTACATGTAAATATTATTATTATTATTATTATTATTATTATTATTATTATTATTATTATTAAAATGCATTGCATGAGATGGGGGCTCAACTGAACGCTCTTATGATGACTTGCAGCTGAATTTTGTGACTACTGTGTTTGAAGGGATGTAAGGTCATATGAACATGATATCTCATAACCTGCAAGTCACCATTTGATGCTGGCATCTGGAAGTGACGGACATACTGAACCACTGAACAAATTCATTTTTGCTTTATTTGATATTTCGACTTTCCAGTCATATCACATTTGGATGCCGTACTTATTTTCTGCACTGAAAATATAGATAAAGCCTGTGGAGATTAAAAAAAAAACCAACCAGGACACAAATAAACTGCAGAAACTGCATTCCTGTGGCTGCTTCGTGAGGCTCTCCGTTTATGGTTTAAGCAAAGTTTTGCCGTTGTTAAGCCAACTGACAGATATGTGCAACAGCTCATGTGACAGAATGGTAAGAAAGTGTATTAGTCTAATCCAGCAGGGAGTCTATTAAAAACCGGGAAGAGAGTTCCAGAGAAATATAACGCAGAAACAGAAATGCTGTCAGCACCATATGTTTATGATATAAAACCGGGTGCTTTCCTGCGATGATATCCTATAACAATGGCAGATGGCCATCTCCTCCTCAACACCTCTCCTCTTTATCAAGTAATAAACTTTAACAAATATTGACCAAAAATTCCATGGCTGAACAAGGCTTCAGTTTCATGACAAATTACATATGGGCTGCTAATGTTCTTTTCCAGGTGGTCGGCTCCCCTTGCCTGGGAATGGCCCTACGAAAGCACCCCTGAGAAGAGGGGGTGGGTGGGGAGCCATTAGAAGTACCCACATCCATCAACTGGATTTTCTGTGCCCCAAACCACCTTGGCCACCCTGACCTCTGCAGGCCTGATCCCAGGCCTACACTGAGCTGGGAGAGAGGAGGTTGCCTGCAGGGGAGCGGGCAGGCTGGCGAGGCCCCCTAGATTTAGAGGCCCTAGGCTTCAGCCTACTTAGCCTATACATAAATCCAGCACAGAGCAGAAGGGCCCACTCAACATGCTGTGTTATATTTTTTTTACATAAAAAAACTAAATTTGGCTGAGAATAATATTCACATGTACAATACTTAACATCTGCTTGATTAACACACTTTTTAAATCTAAAAGCACTGCTGAAGTTCATAATGTTTGCAGTGTCATCTATCTCAATTTTATAATGATAACAGGAACAATTAAAACATGCATATAGTGCAATTTGCAGATCTAAGTTCTTTTGGACTTCCCATCTAGCATTCCATGACAGTTCTTTGTATATCTTAATTAGCCGCATACAGTATACAATAATAACTTCACCTTATTTTCCACCTTCCAATATCGTTTGTATTGTCAACTGCTGGCCAAGAAGTAATCCCTACCTGGAATTTATATTTAAGATCATCATTATTTTTTGGGACAAGAAGCTACAGTTAGAACTGGATATGGAACAACTGATTGGTTCAAAATTGGGAAAGGAGTACGACATGGCTGTATATTGTCTCCCTGCTTATTTAACTTATATGCAGAATTCATCATGCGAAAGGCTGGACTGGATGAATCCCAAACCAGAATTAAGATTGCCGGAAGAAATATCAACAACCTCAGATATGCAGATGACACCTTGATGGCAGAAAGTGAGGAGGAATTAAAGAACCTTTTAATGAAGGTGAAAGAGGAGAGCGCAAAATATGGTCTGAAGCTCAACATCAAAAAAACTAAGATCATGG
The DNA here is from genome assembly GCF_009819535.1 of Lacerta agilis. Lineage (NCBI taxonomy): Eukaryota > Metazoa > Chordata > Lepidosauria > Squamata > Lacertidae > Lacerta > Lacerta agilis. The sequence goes on along the minus strand of NC_046316.1, from coordinate 23,563,616 downwards.
CCACTGGTCCCATCACCTCCTGGCAAATAGAAGGGGAAGAAATGGAGGCAGTGAGAGATTTTACTTTCTTGGGATCCATGATCACTGCAGATGGTGACAGCAGTCACGAAATTAAAAGATGCTTGCTTCTTGAGAGAAAAGCAATGACAAACCTAGACAGCATCTTAAAAAGCAGAGACATCACCTTGTCGACAAAGGTCTGTATAGTTAAAGCTATGGTTTTTCCAGTAGTGATGTATGGAAGTGAGAGCTGGACCATAAAGAAGGCTGATCACCGAAGAATTGATGCTTTTGAATTATGGTGCTGGAGGAGACTCTTGAGAGTCCCTTGGACTGCAAGAAGATCAAACCTATCCATTCTGAAGGAACCAGCTCACTGGAAGGACAGATCCTGAAGTTGAGGCTCCAATACTTTGGCTACCTCATGAGAAGAGAAGATTCCCTGGAAAAGACCCTGATGTTGGGAAAGATTGAGGGCACAAGGAGAAGGGGACCACAGAGGACGAGATGGTTGGACAGTGTTCTCGAAGCTACCAACATGAGTCTGATCAAACTGCGGGAGGCAGTGGAAGACAGGAGTGCCTGGCGTGCTCTGGTCCATGGGGTCACGAAGAGTCGGACATGACTAAACAACTGAACAACAACAAATACTCCCACTCACTCCTTGTCTGTTTACCGTCTACATTTCTTATTTTAGATGTCATACCCAGTGTTGATGGCCCACTTAATCATTGCTTCCTTTGTAAATTCAATAGCTTTTTTTATTGGACCCCCCCAATCCCTTTTTCAAATTCTGAACCTTCTTGAATAAATCCCAATGCAATGCATTTTTATGGTTGCACCTTCCACATGACTCCCCAGTATTGCACGCTGCAGTAGATTCACCCCAAACACTGAAGTGCATGTCAGGCTTTCCCTGTCATTTGGAGGAGCCCCTATAGCATGCGCACGTATATAGGCGCCTTCATACTGATGCCACATGTGAAGACTCCATGGTGTGTTGCTGGCATGCATGAGGCATAGCTAGCAGGCATGATCCTGCTGCCCCTCAATTCTTCAGAGCCAGTGTGGTGTAGTGGTTAAGAGCGGTAGACTCATAATCTGGTGAACCGGGTTTGCGCCTCCGCTCCTCCACATGCAGCTGCTGGGTGACCTTCGGCTAGTCACACTTCTCTGAAGTCTCTCAGCCCCACTCACCTCACAGAGTGTTTGTTGTGGGGGAGGAAGGGAAAGGAGAATTTTAGCCGCTTTGAGACTCCTTCGGGTAGTGAAAAGCGGGATATTAAATCCAAACTCTTCTTCTTCTTCTTCTTCTTCTTCTTCTTCTTCTTCTTCTTCTTCTTCTTCTTGAATGCATAAGAGTGGTTGGGTGGACAGTCCTCAAGGGACTCCACTCTGGATCTGTGTAGAGTTTACTCCTTAGCCTTTTCTTTTCCTGAAGATATCCCACAAGGCACCAGAGGTTTAGGATCAGAGTTTACCTTCTCCTAGAGAGGCTACCTTCCCAAGTTGACAAGTCCAACCTGCCCCTCACTTCCCTCTACAGCATGTTCAGAAACCGCCTTCTTCACTGTTGGAGCCGCTATTGGTCTTGTCCGCTCAGTTTACTGGAACCTGTCTTCTCATGCAAGGGAAGTCCCTAACTCACCAAGGGTTTGAGACCCATCAGCTACTCTCACCTGGCAACTTCTAGGAGTCACAGGTGAGAGCTGAGTGCAGGGGGCAGGGACCAAAGGTGGACAAACTACCCAAGAGGGAGCAAGCTGTCTCCCCCACCAGAGTCACTACCCCTCCCCTAACACCACATACACCCCAAAATAAATTCCAATATATAAAAGAAGCAGTACAAATAAACTTAAAAATCTGTATGAATGTAGGCTGGAATAATACATGGGCTGTATTTGAACTTAGGTCCCATTAAAATCAGTCACTTAGGTTAATAATAATTAATCAACGGAAGCTAAGTGCAACTATTCTAGTCTTGATCCAACTTAACATACAGGTGTATGATGTGGCTACATTTGCAATATTGTTATGTTTTCCTATGACTTATTCAGTGAATGACTGCACATAATTGTCCAGAATAAAAGGTGCCATCTAGATTTGGCCTTCCAAGATTGAGCCGAAACAAAACCATTTTGCAATCAGTCTTGCCGATGAATATTTTATGTTTCCACACAACTGGTGTTTGTTTTTTGTTCAAGCTGAATTTCACCTCATGAATGCTGGAGCACAGTACAAATGTTATTGGTGGATGTGGCTCTCTTAGGTCATGTTCTCCCGAATGCATGAAATAGTTATGTACCCTTTCTCTCAAGCACTGAAATGTAAACTGTGGCATGGGCATAACTGTGCCTCTTACAGAGGGAGTGGTGGAGACAACCGAGGTAATGCACACACACTCTCTCTTTTCTGATGCAGCCAATAATCTAAGATGTAACCATGGAAAAGCCAAATAAGGGACATTTCAGTGGCTCGGGGAGTTTGGCTACATTGTGGAATTAATTCCCAATGGATCTCTTTAAAGCTATGTAACTTGTCGACTTATGTAAGAACAGGATGATGTGATTCAGCAAAGCTTGCATAGGTCACATTTGCACTTCTTAGAACAGAACTTTTATTGAATTATCCAGATCTATATTCCAGTCAGGCAAAAGCACTGACTCAGTAGGGTATGTGGCCTAGGAAGGAGAGGGGTGGTCTGGATAGAGTTCCAAGGGCGAGAGAGAATGAGAGAGAGAGAGAGAGAGCGCCCAGGATACAAACCATACCCTCCAACATGCTGAGGTGAAGAACCGAGATGCATGTTTTCTGGGGCCCCTGACCATGTGAGACCATGGCCTCCCCCAAAAGCAGGATCCCAGGAGATCCCAGTGCCCCAAAACGTGTGTTTTGGTGTGCTCTGCTCTCACGTGAAAAAGGGATGTCCCAGAACAGTTGAATATGACACACAAACACACACACACACACACACTTGCTATATTGCTATAGCTATATGAAGCCTGAACCCCCTTCTAATTCCTTGAATAGCCAAGTTAGCTTCCTGGTGAGGTGATTGGCCATTAAGGGGAACAAAGGAAGTGGCTCTGAGCAAGTTGGCAAATGGGTGGGGACCTTCCCTCAGTTAGAAGGACAAAGGCAGAGTTTAGAGGAGAGAGTTGGGAGTGATGTGAGTTAGAAGCTGGAAGAAAAGCTGAGGGCTGGGAAGCAGACAGAGAGAGGCATGATTGATCTGTTTGAAGCCAAGGCTGCAGTTAGGAGAAGCAAAGTCCTCTTGGGGGGTTAATGCTGTGAAACCCTCCATTGTAGGCTCAGGCTTTATATATGTGCAGATAAACCATATATCTTAAAGACACCACAGTCTCCAATGTGCCTCATTTCAAAGTATAGCTGAAACCTGGGTAAGTGCCTGGAGCCCCTGGCTTCTTGCACCGCTCGGAGATTGGCGTGGCGTGCAACAATATGAGTAGGCTATGCTTGCTGGAACTATTCTGAATGCAAGCTGATTTTTCCTGTGTATGTATTACATTCACAGTCCTATTTGCTCCAAAGAAAACTACGTTTTGGACTTTAAGAGAATATTCAGTTAGAGTCTTCCGTGTGTCACAGCATTTAGTCCTTTCAACACTTCTTAAAAGCAAGGAATAAAAATGATCCCCAAAGGACCTATTGAAATTCCTCAACTCTCTGGGCATGCATTATGCATTCTCCAAATTTGCTGCCGGTGTTGTAAGTTTGAAACTCTCCTGCTGGTTTTCATTACAGCTGCATAGCCTCCGATTTGAACAGCAGTAGACAATTGCTCTGCAGAGCCTCCATATGCGTGTGTGTGTCTGTGTGCTTGTGTGCATGTATCCTTGTTTCTTATCACATCAACTTTCAGCTGGGGTTACTTCAAATAAATTCCTGGTTCCTTCAGATTTCCTCCACTTACCATTTTAACAATTAGCCAAATGCATTTCCTCCCACAAAGCGGAGCCATTTGCATATTAAAAGGTCGGTGCGCAGGTTAAAGTTATTTAACTATGAAAGAGATGATAATTTTGCAATCTTCCTGGCATCCAGATAAAGCACAAAAATTACCTCTGGGTTTTTAATTTACACATTTGCCAGTGCGCAATGAAAAGCATTCTAGGAGAATGGATTAAGCATTATAATGAACTTTCAATTAGAATGAGGCATGTATTTATGGAGAATCGTTGTGTTTATCACATCCACTTAATGACAAATTGGGAAAACTTCATTCTGAATTTCCAGCAATTTCTAAACACGGAATAACCACTCTGGACCCTCACTCCTCCACAGAGCTACCCTCCTGGCACTGCCATCACTGTGGCTTACCTGGGTGGGGATGGGCAGCTGCAAGGTCAGGATTGCACAGGTGGACCAACAGGACCACCAGCCACATTCCAGCGCTCCCACCTGTGCAACTGGACCTCTTCCAGCTCTACCAAACCCTTTGGGAGGTGGGGTGACCAAAAGTGGACACAGTATTCCAACTGTGGCCTCACTATAGATTTGTATAATGGCATTATTATACTGGCAGTTTTATTTTCAACCCGCTTCCCAATAATCCCTAACATGTAATTTGCCTTTTCTGCATCTGCCACACGCAGAGTCAACATTGTTAAGGAGCTGTCCATTATGACCACAAAGTCTCGTTCCTGGTCAGCCATTGCCTGTTCAGACCCACCCCCATTAGATGTGAAAGTGGGGTTGTTTTGTAAACACAGTGAACTGCATTTGCCATGTTAGTGCCCAGCATAGGAGCCAACTCCTAGGGGTGAGGTAGGCTTACGCATGCTCTGCCATTGCACACGATGACCCATAATGTAACCCCCACACAAATTGGGTGTTGCCTGTACTGAAAACAAATTCCTGATGGTTTGAATTCCAAGTGCAAGTCTTTTGCTCCCATATCCAGTTGGTGGATCTCAGCATTCCATTGCAGACACTTACGGGCAGCAGCGCCAATCTTGAAATGATACAGTGCCTTTGCCATGTGTTTATTTTCATTCCCCAACCCCCAACACCCACCGTCATCACCATTATTCACTTGTAGAGCTTTGTGTTAATGTGATTGGAAAATCACGGCTGCATTGAGAAGCTTTGCTTGTAATTTTCCATTCCATTTCGGTCTCTCCATGTACAAGCAATTTTATAACCTGGCTGTGCATTAATTCCTGCCAAGGTTTTTATATAGTTCCAGGGGGGGAAATGGAAGCTGGCAATTTTCCTTTGCAGTATCTTTCATTATTTATATTCATAGACAGCAATTGTTATGATCAGAGATGTACTCAGCAAGACCTTCGGTGTTCTAGCTACTTTCCTGCTTTTGCAAAGGAGAGAAGTTTCTGGGAAGCCACGGGGAATATGCTGTTTTATGTGCTTAAATTTTGTCACATGCACCCCGGTGCATCTCCGCACAAACCTATTTTGCTTTCAGGGGAGAACAGTACAAGATAAATAACCTCAGGCCATATTAAATTGCATTGCCTTGTCTTCCAGGTGGTGGGACAACCACCTTTGGGCAGTAGTTGGGAGAACTGTAAAAACAATTGACGCCGAGATGCATCCTGCCCATGTATTCCTTCTACCGTCATTACGTTCCTAGAGAGACAGGAATCCATTTAAGTCAACAGAATGACAGTTGAATGGTGTGATGCATATTTGTGGATCCAGGAGTTGAAAGCAGGTTTTCTGTAGCAAAGGTAGAACAACTCACCCCCCCCCCCAATTTTCTCCCAACAATGGGGAAATTCCCGAGAGACACTGCAAATTAAAACTCGTGGGACTGCCTCTTCCTGGCTTGTGAAATCAGAATGTTGTGATCTGTGTAATTTGAGTTCCATGCCCTCATCTCTTAGCTGCCTCTTTAAAATGGCAACATAGTAAACTTTCTATTCCTTTTTTAAAATTTCCATTCCCTGCTGAAGTTTTCTTTATAGGCACAAGACAGGATGTCTTGCACACCAAATTCTGGAAGGCAGGATAGAACTCTAACAATAAAAAATGTTGGATTTTGTCCACAAGGAGGGCTGTTTCAGAATGCCCTCCCTTGAGTGTAACAGTTGTAGTGTGAGAACTATAATCAAACATGAACAAAATATTCACAACCATCTGAAATTCACCAAGACATCCAGTTTTGCATTTGAAGTTCTGAATTTGAAATGCTGACTTTGCATTTTGAATGTAAAGCTTTCCCACGACACGCCAAGTGCTGAAGTAGGGCTTGACAGTATGTGAAACCACATGTGAAATTTTGTGTGTGGTCAAAGAGTAAATGCAGTTGCACGTTGATCAAATTCAATCAGATATTAAAGGACATTGCATGCAAACTCTCAGATTCTGATGAATAATGAGTAACAAAATTAAAATGATCAGCTGCTAAATTTCCAGTACCAGACTCAAATAGCATGGGGTATCAAGTATTCTAGCAATCTGGAGAATATTAGACAGCAAAGTTTTCAGAGACTTTTGGGGAGCAAATTTGTTTCAGTTGTAGAAAGCAACATGTATAATGAAATGAGTGACAACATCAAAAAGTCACCCTCTGAAATATACCCAAAGTATGAAGGTTTTGAAATATTGGTGGGTTTATCCTTTTGGGGGGGCAGCATTCCCTGTTGGCCAACTTTCTGAAGGCTCCATACCACTACTGGGTGTGGCCAAAGTAAAAGTGGGCATGAGCACCCTTCTCTCTCCCCCCTCTCTCTCTCTCACACACACACACACCACACACACCTGATGGGGAAACAAATGGTTCAGCAGTAGGTAAGAGGGGGCTGCAGAAGTAGAAGAGTTTGGATTTGGATTCGATATCCCGCTTTATCACTACCCGAAGGAGTCTCAAAGCGGCTAACAATCTCCTTTCCCTTCCTCCCCCACAACAAACACTCTGTGGAGGAGCAGAGATGCGAACCTGGTTCACCAGATTACAAGTCTACCGCTCTTGACCACTACACCACACTGGCTCTCCAGCATGCACATACATGCACCCAAATTGTAGTTGGTTTCCCTCATCATTCCAGTCCTTGATCAATGTGCTCCTAGATGTGCTCCTCAGACCTTTCCAGCCAGGGAGCTGCTCAGAGTCTTCTGGAAGATCTGGGTTCTTGTTTCCCTCACCCAACTACTCTCACTAGCTTCATATCCACTTTCCCCAGCTGAAATGATCCACTAAAACAATAGCCACGAAGCATGAGAAATATATGTATGTATGTATGAACAGAGAAGAACTGACATGCTGAAACACTGGATGTATTGAGGCAGGTTTTCTATTTGATTTATGAAACCATTCGAATAACTGGAATAGGATCACTTTCAGTACAGGGTTGAAGATCTCTTAGTCTGTGGGATGGGGTGGATAGGCTGAAAAAAATCTATCACTTATCACATTCCTATTACATAACAGATCATAGGGCAACAGTTTAGGATGAATTAGCAATTTTCCAGTCTCCACGTTTAAGTCAACAATTTTATATTGTAAAAAACCCAACAACCTCTTTTTTGCTTTCTGGATTTCTCCATATCCAGTCCAATACTAACAACCACAAGATGGCACTGATGTCTGTTGACTTCATCAATTGTAGCTCTCTGACTTAAGTTGTTTGGCTCTACTCTTGCTATTACAAAATGGGGAAAAAATTACTTCAGTAACCTGCTACACTGATTTGAACTCTCTTTTGCTTGCATCTTTTACTATGTGACAGTATTATCTCCAATTGTTAATAAGGTAATTATGGCAATGGAACATTGATTCTCTTGTTTTTGGTTTGTGCCTGTACATTTTTGGGTGTGCGTGCACAGCGCATTAATAACTTAATGATAGGCCTATAGAATGCTGTTGAAACCTGAAGAACAGCAATGCTAGCAACTCATAATAACTGAGTTTCCTATCCCCAGAATCCCCACTATCCCCACAAATCTTCCAAAAAGGCAAAACAGAGACACTGTTTTAACAGGTATCGCTATCAGAAAATCAGATTTGCCCTGGTCGCTAAGGACAGCTTGTACAAACTGTGGGAAAACCAGTCTCATATAACCAACATGCTTAAGTCTAATTGATGCATGAAGGAGTTAATACCATAGTACGCTGCTCTGCTATGCTTAGCTATGTCACTTCCCCTTACCTTGGTAGGAAATAGGTAATCAAGCCTATTGTTTTCTCCAGTCCACCTGGGATGCCCAGAGTGTGAAGAGGTTTGAGCTGGTTGCTTCAGCTCAACCACATGGCTCTCACCAGCCACTCTTGAGCTCCTATAGCAATAATCCAGGAACTTTTACCACATTACTGCCTGTGCAACTTTTCTGAAGCACATGTACCTGACCTTCAAAGAGTTTGGTAAATAAACCATTTTTAAACTTACCAAACATGTATTTTCCTATGCTGGGGGAAGAGGGAAATTTTGGAACTCATTTAGGATGGCATATTTTGAAGGTTTAAGAGCCTATATTTCCACACATTATTATGCTGCATATTTTGTGACCCCAAAATCTCTGTTGGGGTTCTCTCACCAAAGAGTACTTGCCCCAAACTTGCACTAATATTGACCACTCAGCGTGAGACACAGGTAGAGTATAGCCCTATCTAGCTGGGGGGGGGGGGGGGGAGAGATGCTTAGGTTGCAGTTCATATGACATTACATTCCCGAGGATGGAGGTGGGAGAATGAGCTGCTTGTAAATTATGCTTAATACTGCTGAGTATTTTCGCAGAATAAACATTTACTGTGTAATAACTGGTTGGCTGGGGATTTGTTGAGTTATCTGCACGGTTGGTAGAAAGGAATGGAAGAAGCTTGACTGATTGGACAGGAGAAATTGTCTTCTCAGTATCCACATCTAAATTGTGCCCACTCCTAAGCTGAGGCTCAGCTGGCCACCTCTTTTGCTATCTTCCACCAGATGGTAAAGGCATTTTTATTCTGGCAGACCTGGGAAGTTAATGTTTTTGATATGATGATTCTGGCTCTGTTTTATTCTGGCTCTGTTTTATTCTGTATTGTTTTAATGGAATGTTATTGTATTCTGTAGCTAGCTTTAATTGTTCCAAACTACCCTGACTGATGTGCATGCATTAGTCGGACAGGATATAAATCCGATAAGAGCAACTATAAATTTCCATCGCCTTCCAGCTTCCAAGAGTGAAAGCAATTGGTAGTATAGCAACAAAATCCATTATTATTAAGGGATTGTTTGAAATCTCCTTTGCAACACAAAACTCTGTGTAAAGAAAAGAACTGAAAGAACTTATTTTTCCCCTGTAATGCAACCTCTCCTGCTTTGATTGCAGTGTTAATCCTTTGAAAATGATTCTCTTTTTACATGCACCTCAGCAGCTGGGGCAATACCAAAAAAAGGCCAAAAAAGAAAGAGAAGATCTATTTCCAGTCCACACAAGCAAGCAAGCAAAAAATTGTCACAATTCCATCCCCACATTGTACAGCTACAAGCCTGCCTTTATTCACTTGGGAAAAAGCATGTTTTGTACTAGTTAATTCTTTCAACCACATTTCTTCAAATGATTATTCAATGGCTCGCATGAAATGAGTTGCAAAATAAGCATCATTCCTTTTGTCACAGTGGGGGATACATCCATTTAGTGAGCAGACTGGGGGAAGCTACTATTAATGTACAAATATATATAAACAAAGGGGAAGCAACCATGGCTGAGTGGCAGAGCACTTCTTTTCTATTCAAAGAATCCCAAGTTTGATCCCTGGCACTTCCATTTAAAGCAGTCAGGTAACCATTGAAAGAAGGCTGATCGCCGAAGAATTGATGCTTTTGAATTATGGTGCTGGAGGAGACTCTTGAGAGTCCCATGGACTGCAAGAAGATCAAACCTATCCATTCTCAAAGAAATCAGCCCTGAATGCTCACTAGAAGGACAGATCCTGAAGTTGAGGCTCCAGTACTTTGGCCACCTCATGAGAAGAGAAGACTCCCTGGAAAAGACCCTGATGTTGGGAAAGGTGGAGGGCACAAGGAGAAGGGGACGACAGAGGATGAGATGGTTGGACAGTGTTCCCAAAGCTACTAGCATGAGTTTGGCCGAACTGCGAGAGGCAGTGGAGGATAGGCGTGCCTGGCGTGCTCTGGTCCATGGGGTCACGAAGAGTCGGACACGACTGAACGACTGAACAACAACAAACCATTGATGTGAAATAGCCTTTGCACAAAAACCAGGAAGGCTGCTGCCAGTCAGAGCAGGTAGTACTAAGCTAAATGGGCTTTCTTTCTGTTTTATTTTTTATTTTTTTGGCCCCTTAAAACCTGTCACTGGGTGCAAATGATTGCTCATTCCTCCTGCTGACCTTGGTCCACTGCTTATTCCAGCTGATGACCCTCCTGCTGTATACATCACCATTAGTATCAGTTTCCTTTGTAGGGTGGTAAAAGCAAACCCATGGATAAAAACATGTGTTTCCTCTTTCTCTCTGGCAGGGAATGAGCAGAGAAAGGAAACAGTGGTGGCGGCAGCACCGGAAATCTCTGAACTTATCTGGCCAAAGGATTCTTGACATAGAGAGCTCTCTCTCTCTGCAAAAATATAGATACACCACTTTAATTTTCACTGATAAGTTGGAAAGCAACTTACACAACCCGCTGACCAAACAGGCAGATTTAAGTACATTTTTATTGTTCTTTAAAAGAGAATAGTTGGCTTTTCCATAGATTACTGAAATATGGTGGCCAATTTTTTTTACAGTTTAGGTACAGATGGTTTTAATATCAAGGCATTAACACACTGCTTCTCTAATTGAAACGACATAGACTCTTACATCATGTAGAAAATGCCATAAACCCCAAGCAGTAAATCTCAGCCGAAGCATTTAATTCAAAATAGCTGGGATACTACTTTTGGAAATTACTCTTCAAAAATCCGCAGGCATTAGCAAGGCTCATAATTTCCCAGAAGGTCTGCCGATTATGGATTTGCTGCTTTCAGAAACTGTTATAACTACAAGGTAGAACAGTCCACCCCACTGCAAACTCTCAACACTCTCTGAGTATTCAGAGTGTACTTGGGGTATTCAGATGAACATACAGAGTGTACTCACCGGGAGGTGGCAATGTCAGCCTTGCTTTTACATTATAAGTGTGTATGTGTGTGTGTGTGTGGGGGGGGTAGGTTTCACCGAGGAATGTCAATGGAGGCAAAGAGCTATATCCAGTGTTCTCTGTCCACTAGCACAAGGGCTATTGTGTTGGTGAACAGGTTAGTTTTGATGTTGAACTGTAGGATCCAATGCAACAGTTGCACTCGTGGAAACTTGTGCAACACGTGTGGTTTTTCACCCCAGAGCTTTCCTCACGAAAACCTGCTCTTTAGCGCTCAATTGGAGCAAACGTCGATTTGGGTTTTTCAAGTGTTTCCACTTGCTCCAATTGAGCTTTTAAGAGTGAGTTTTCTCAGGGAAGCTTCCAGAGCAAAATGAAAAGGTGCTTGGAAACAACACAGGAAAGGTAAATGTGGACAATTCTGCTACCCTGGATACAACCCAGAGTCTTGAGCCCACCCCACTTTTCATGCAACTTTCCCCTGAAGCACCTGAGTCTCTGGTTCTCATGGGACATACAAAGTAACCACAACAAAATCTCTTAAATCTGAAGGGCTGTCACACAGAAAGAGATTTGTGCCCTGTTGCTTCATGGGACAGGACTAGAACCCTTGGGTGGAAGTTGCAAGGAATCAGGTATCACTGAAACATTTGGAGAAATTTCCAAATAGTAAGAACTGTTTAGCAGTAGAAGAGATTGCCTAGGTCTTCTTCACTGGAGTTATTTAAGCAGAGGGTGGATGGTCATGTCAGGAATGCTGGAGCTGCAAGATTCCTTGAAGAGGCCACAGCCTCTTAGCACAACCCCTCTTCCATCATCCATGCCTTCTTTCAGATCAGGGATTAGAAATCGCAGGAGTGGCTTGATCAGTGCATTCACAATAAAACTTCACAATCCCTGCTGGATCAGAATCAGAATCCATCCCAGTGTCCAGTTTCTAACACTGGCTGGCCAGATGCTTCTGGAAAGTTCACAAGCAGGGTACAAAGGCAACATTGCTGTCTTCCCTCTTTTGCTGTCACCCAGCAATTTCAGAACCGTTGACTTCAAAAGAGGAAACTTCTCCATAATCAGGGGACTGGACAAGAAAGAGGAGGTTGAAAAGGCAAAGAGGGAGGGAACAATTATGTGAAGCAGAACTAATAAGAATTTGTCTTTTCTCATATGACTAACTGTGATGACATCTGACCTTCACTTGCTCAGAGCATGCTTTTACACCATTGGCTTATTAAGCTGGAATTCTCCAGAAAACTGATTCTCTCATCTTAGCTGTCTTAATACTATTTTGCACTGCACAACCTTTGGTCCACCAAGCTGAGCACAGGCAACCAGTCTCACCCTATTGCCCTTTTTACCTTTTGCTGACTATCTGGGTCACAGGGGTTGTCAACATCTTACAGTCCAGAGTGAAAACTTACTCCCACTCTTCAGCATCAGAACCACACTCTTTAGAGTAGGGGTGATGGACCTGTGGTTCTTCAAGACGTTTTTTGACTCTATCCCTGCCTTAGGTATATGTGTTCTTTAATGCACAATGATGGCAGCTTCGTGGCCCACTTCCAAGAGTTCCATCATTTACTGCCTTCTATGACTTGGTCTTCACAGCGGGTGGTGCTGTGTTCTAAACCACTGAGCCTAGGGCTTGCCGATCAGAAGGTCAGTGGTTCGAATCCCCGTGACAGGGTGAGCTCCCGTTGCTTGGTCCCAGCTCCTGCCAATCTAGCCGTTCGAAAGCACGTCAAGTGCAAGTAGAAAAATAGGTACCGCTCCAGTGGGAAGGTAAATGGCATTTCCGTGAGCTGCTCTGGTTCGCCAGAAGCAGTTTAGTCATGCTGGTCACATGAACCGGAAACTGTACGTCGGCTCCCTTGGCCTATAGAGCAAGATGAGTGCTGCAACCCCAGAGTCGTCCGCGACTGGTCAGGGGTACCTTTACCTTTATGACTTGGTCATCCTTGATTATTCAAAATCATCCAAGACATTTTGAAACCATTCATGACATCCCTAGACTTCAAAGAAGAGGAAATATTTTCTTGGAGATTGGTAGATATTCCTACTACATCTGCTAACATTTTGTGACTCTCCTCCCATTTTAAAGCAATTTCCTTAACTTATGTGTCTTTGGACCAGTCTCTACAGAAAAATGAGATTATTCAAGTCATTTTGACATCTGTCAGTATGTAATGAACTCTTGGGGGTGATCAATGGATGCTGTCATGGACTGATTGGACACAGAGGAGGAACCAGCTGGGGAACCACTAGGGGAAAAAGACTTAGAGGCCAGAGATTTGTGGTGGGATGACAACGTATGGTCAAAGAGAGAAGACTGGGGAGAGGAGCTGTCGGAAGCTGAAGGGGTATTAGGGCTTTGTGCGTTGGGAGAGTCTGTGGCAGAGAGAAGTCCAGAATGAGAAGCTGAAGCTGGCCAGTGGGAGGTCAAGAGGCAGAGATGAGTCAGGATAGTGAAGAGTCACATGTGGCTCCTCCTCCTGCTGAGACAAGCTCGCCTCCCCCCTGTCTCTCAGAACCAGAAGCGGGCTGAAATGGGTGGAGCAGTGACAGGCTGCATGTAGTAGCAGCCTCCAATTGCTTGGGGAAAGCACTGGAGAGGGGGGGACTTTCAGTCTCAGCAGGGGGAGGGCTGTGGGGAGGCAGGGACTTTCAGTCTCAGCAACTGATTTCATGGAGGAAGACCTATTGGGAACGAGCTGCTGTGCTCTTTAGGTCTGACACTATGGAGATTGTGTTTTTGCTTTGGACTGTGTGTTTACTGACCAGCATGCTCTGTGACAGATACAGCCTGTCAGTGGTGTATCAAGCCTTTTGGGAACCTTAGCACTGCCTTACCTTCAAAAGCAGGCTCATCCACTTAAGCTTTCTTGGGTCTACGCTCCCATCATTCCTTGTAACAGGAAGCAGGAAGAGGCAGCTAATACCTTAGAAGCACATTTCCAACATATCTGGTTGTGCTTCAAGCATGCTTAAAAAAAGTCACTACTTGTCTTGCCCTGACCCTCTATTAACTTCTGTCATTTGTTCTGACTCTTACGCAATTACACCTGCTATATCCTTATTTGCTCTTAATGGTCTTTGTTGCCATTTTAGGTTTTCCTTATGGTGTTCTCTGATTCAGCATCCTCTCTGCCATTATTGGGTTTGTGATGCCTGAGCCCTGAAGTAAGTCAATTCTTGAAGAGATAAATGGCTTAAGTCTTTGTGATCTGTCCCCCCGCCCTCTGCCGTCTTTCATAACCATCCTTATCACTGTCACATTGACATGCTGTAGTTTTATATTTGGCATGTGACAAATGATTTTCTCGGGGAAAATAACAACCTGTCATATCCTCTAAGATACCAGCAGTAAATCTTTGTGTGGACACCTGCAGATTGAAAGACTGTCATTTAGCCGTTCATTCTTCCACCTTTGAACCACACTTATGGATTCTTTCAAGACAATGCTGGAAATTTATATTGAAGTTGACTGACTAGCAAACTTGATGACACCAAAGATGTAATTTCCCAGCTGTCTCCAACCACACACCACCCCGAATTTTTGAGATTAAGTCGATTATTTAGACTGAGAATGAATGAACTCGAATTGATTGGCTAGGGGGCAGAGAGAAGAAAGGGGTGGGAAACAGTTGTGGGTTTTTATGGCACAAGGAAGAATTTGGCTGTTGTCCCAAAATGCACTGAAAGTTCCATGATCAGCTCCAGATGTGGAGGGGGGAGCTTTCAGTGACTTTGTTTATGGGGAGGGGTCCATAGGAGGGGCATAGTGCTTGCAAACTAAGAGAATGCCCTTAGGATGGACTGATATATTTCTAGTTTGTGTCCATTCTATTCCATTCCATTTCTGCATCATCTCCCTTTAAAAAGGGGGGGGGGACAACCACACATGCACACACGAAAATTTACATTAAAAAACCTCCACAAAATCTGCATTTTTACATGGACTTTTTTGCCCTTCCTCCTTGCCACGCCCTCACTCTGGACATTTTTGAGTCATATAAAATGTAGTCATTTCTAAAGTGGCTATTGCGGTAAAGTGGTTTTTAGGGGGGGGGCACGCACGCTACTGCCACTGATACATCTCCTTGCCAAGGGCATGAGAACCTAGGTACACTTCTGCATGCCATAGTTCCTTTTCTGACTGCAAGTGTTTCTAGGGTAGGATCTAACATCTCCAACATGGCATCCATCTAGGTCTAAGCTGTCTAGGCCCCATGCCAAATGAGGACCAACAATAAAGTGTTGGCCCTTTGCCTTAGTATTCTTAGACCTCGGTAGTTGACTGACCCTGCTGACCTCTGGCACAAGCCATACTGGTTGTGGTGAAATGTGGAGCCGAAAGGATGGGCCAAAAGGCACAGAGGCCATTTTTCCCCCACTTGCAGATGTGCTGGGTAGAAAATGGCTCCTCTGGAGTCACTTTCTGGAAACTAAGTTAAAATTCACTTTGGAAAGAATAATGTATGGTTTGAGTCGTCTTAGATGTGTAGTTAACATGCAGCTTTCTGGCTATGGTGGGTTTGTTTCTTTTTTTCCTTTTTTTTTAATACATATCTCTCAGCTATATTGAAGTTGCAAATGCAAATTTCAGCACTCGGAGACATAATGTGGATTTGTCACACTCCCTGGAGGGCTGAAGGCCTATAAAGCAATGAGTGAAGAAAAGAATGTGAAATTAGAGTCTCTCTTTATGACATTTTACATGTAGCCACATAAAATAAACTTCCATTCTGCCTTCTGATAGTCATTCTCACGGGGCCTGACTACAGAAGCGTTTTATACATGTGCCCTGGAAAATGCTTTCTCTGTACTACGTTAATAGATATTCATCTCTCCATGAGAGGCTTTAAAATTTAATTTTATAGCACAGCATATCCCTAAAGCTCTGTTGGTAATACTTCCTTCTTCATGTCATTCATACTCACAACAAACCTCAGAGACTGAGTCTTTTTGCAGATGGCTATCTAGTGAGACCAAAACAGTTTTAAAAATATAGTAATATTTGGACTATACCGCAGTCCAATCTAGCTTTTGCCAAAATGCTTGAATATACTGATATGCCTGATACAGTTTTCAAAGAGTTCAATTTCATACACATATATGGTTATTTGATCATTAGGGAGAAATTTGATCACCAAGTGCCCATTTTGTTTGTTTTTTCAAACTAAGGATGCAAATTCCAGCCCCATTTACCTAGGGTTCAATGGCTAGCACCCTTGACATCACTAATGTACCTCACCTAACTCTGTTATGGAAATGTTCCTAAAATACTGGTTTGGTTAATGGTAAGAAAATGGATGAAAGTGAGTTGAATCATGTTCTGTTTATAAAAGGGCTTTAGATCCAGTGGAGGGGAAATTGGCCGCCCTTAGTTCATAGACACCTCTGTGGATGGAATGACTCCATTCACAGAAGGGTACATTATAATACAAGGCTATATGAACAAAACAATAAATTCTATTTCAGATGAATTTGTTTAAAAGGAGGAGCATCTGCCTGATATGCTCAAGGAGAAGGGTAAGACTGTGTGTTGGGACACTTCCATGGAACAGAAACTTATTTGTTGGTCTGTGCACAAGTTGCAGACCAGAATTATGCTGTGGGTGAAGAGTGTCCTGTGAATTCCCTCAGAATCTGACATTGCCCTGAGTCATAGTGACTCTGACTGTATGTCTAGAATTCCATGTGTAGAGGCTTACTGTGTCTCAAGGTCAACAGTTCATGCATGCAATGGGAAATCCCATGAATGTGTGGAACATCTCCTTTCTAATACAAGAGAAATAGAAGCCCTTGCATACTTAGGGCTTTGTCAGCAACCATCTGTCTAACTGCTGAGGCACATCCTCCACTGAATTCAATGGGACCTATTCATTGCCCACACATAAGCAAAGTTGATATTACATTTCCTTGAAAGGTGTTCTACTGGTCTTGATCTATGCCAAAGGACGTGAAGCAATTGGCTGCTTCTGCTCATGCATATCCCGTATTTTTCCATGTATAAGACTAGGTTTTTCCACTAAAAAATAATGTCAAAATTTGGGGGGCTTCTTATACCCGGATAGATCTCTCCCCATTTTCTTAATTCGGAGTCTCCAAAAATAAGGGGCGTCTTATACATGGGGCGTCTTATAGACAGAAAAATATGGTATATCCTATGTGTGCCTAGTCACCCAATAGATAGCTGGCATTCTCGGCTCTGACAGCATTGATCACTTGTTGGGAAGAGATGGGGAGCCCTGAATCCAACCTTCTCCCTTTCCGGTGATGGATGGAGAGGAAAGTGGGCTAGAATGGTTTGTCCTGGACAAGGAATGAAGCCACCGAAGTTGGAAGCTCTAACCACATTCAATTCCTAATGCAATGGGTTCAGAGAAGCATCACAGGGGACGCAGTGCACAGCCCATTCCACACACCCCCATGCATTGTGCAATTCAGCAGGGAATGTGTGCTTACAAGCCGACTTCTGCATGCACATCATCCCTGCTGGGTTGAGCTGACTGTCTTGAGTAGGATGCCTGCGGAGTAAATTACCTGAGGATTACATGAAAGAACGCTGGGCAAACTGGCTGGCTGCGCAGAAATCAGTGCAGCATGCTGAATGTCTGCATAGAATTAATAGTTTCCTCTCTCTTTTTTCCTAATGGATCATTCCTTTCTCTGACATATCCAATGCACATATCACATAATGAAAACCCTTTATATTTTTACACCAACAGAGTATTCTGAGTTAGCTACGTTTTGTTTCTGTCAAACTAATCTCATTCTAGGAACGGTTTTCAGAGCTTGCTATCTGACTCCCGAAAGGCAGGAAAGGGCATCCTTAGAAAGAAAGCATAGTAGTCCTGGTTAATTCTTAATTTATATAATCATTTTTTAAAGTATGAAAATGGCATGATGTTACATAATGCGCTTGATCACCTAGTGGTAATCTCAGCTCCAGGTGTTCCTGGATGAGGCAGATTATCTAAATCAGGTGTAGTCAACCTTTTTATACCTACTACCCACTAATGCATCTTTCTTGATGGTAAAATTTCCTTAGCACCCACCAGTGCTCAATGGAAGGAAGATTCAGCTCATGCCGTAGAACCCCCTACCGCCCACCTAGAATCCTGAAACGCCCACTAGTGGGCAGTAGGAACCAGGTTCACAACCCCTGATCTAGATTCATTATGTAGATCCATTTCAATCCAGCTTTAGGTCTAGTTATGGTTTGGTTACCTTCCCACTTGGAGAGGGAAATTGAGGCAGGCAAGGTGGAGATATTGCGGTTCTGTGGAGAGGAAGTCTGTAGGAGAGGAAGACTGATGCAGAGAGAAGGATGTTGGAAAAAGAAGCGAGCAGGAGGAGATGACTACCTAGCAAATACACATTTGCACTAGTGCATAAAGTGAATCCCTTAGAGAATGGCCCACAATCCTTTGTAAGGTGAAGAGATTCCATAGCAGGCACTCAAATGTTCACTGGCACAGGTGCCATTTCTTGAAGGTCAAAGACTTGCATATAACAGGTTTAAGGCACCTGATGTCATTCTGTCTCTGAACCTAAATGTGCAACTATTGCCTTAGAAAATATGCATTTCTAAATGCATTTGGTCCTAACACATGCATTTTGCTACTTTTTGAAGTTGAGGCATTGCAAAACAGTGCAAAGCCTGGAGGACAACTACCTTCTGATTCACACTTTGGTCCTGGAAGTGCAGATCAGGCCAGTTTGCATCAGTGTTTGCAAATAATGAATCCCTTAACCATCCCTAATCATAGTTAGAGAACTGAGTACAGTACACACCTGAAAATGCACCATTCTGCAGTTGCGCATAGCAAGGAAAAATCAGTAGCAGACAGAGAATCTGCTTTTCAAGGACATTTGTCCTGCATTTCTGATCTCATTGTGACAAGCTTCCAAGTAAGCTCAATCTACCCTGGAACACATTCTCTACTTCAGAGTGTTCTCTGAATACTGTTGTAGCTGTGCACTGGTGTCTTTGTGGCAAGATTGCACCTGCTTACAGATAACATATTTTTCTTCTCTTATTTTGCTCTTTAATCTCTTCCTTTCAAACTACACTGGAGCTTTTCTTAGATAAACTGCAAGCACAACAGTGCCCCCAGACTGTGGAAAAACATTTCAGCAAGTGCATACAACAACAATAACAACAAAATGTTCTGATTTTTTTTAAAAAAAAACAACAACAACTGTCTGCCTAGATGGTGTGTAACATTGTGCAAAACTGTGTCTTGTGCCAATTCGAAGGAAATCCGTTCAAAATACCACTCCTGTAGCTATGTCCTTTTCAGCAGTCTAAATTTATCATAAACATAATCTGCTTCTTTTGACAATAATGATCCCAGCTGGAATGTTGTTGTGAGGTGGAACACTGAAACGTTTCTGGGAAACTAACAGTTTGACATGCCTCATAAAAATTATCTCCTCCTAACCAGAGAGTTAAAAATTAGCGCAGGGACAGAAACTCTCAGCTTAGGTGATTCCTTTTCCTAAATAATTGCTAAGGGCCAGCTGGGATGGCTCAATTGGTACAGCATGAGACTCTTAATCTCAGGGTCATGGGTTTGAGACCAACAATGGGCAAAATATTCATGCATTGGAAGGGGTTGGACTAGATGACCCTCGTGGACCCTTCCAATTCTACAACTCTATGATTTTATTATTCTAAGACAGAGCTGTGTTCACACTCCCATTTACCATGTCCTTCCTGCTTTCCCAGTGCTGGGTATTTAATCCATGTTCACATGATGTTATCGAAAATGCATATGTATCCTGAACATTGTTTCTCAAACCAGCTTCAGGCTGACTGGAGTCCTTCAACCTTTCCTAATTCATCTCTAGCCAAAATGTGGATACTATTGCACAGGGTAAAATAATATCTGCTCCATTGACCTCCCTGCCCCCACCCGATGTGCACACAAACAGAAAAGAATCTGACACTAACGAAGCCACGCTGATGTGAACAGCTTGGGGGAGGGCGGGGAACTGCAAAACTGCTCTCTATGTCCAGAGTGTAAGATCTGCAAAGTAGTGGGGCATTTTTACAGTGCTGAAGGGTTCCTGATTGTATGGAGAGCTGCCCATGCATATACATTTGGAAATGCATAGGTTTGTATCAGAAAGTGACATGAATTCCTGAGGGTTGAGGGGGCAAAGACTGACAGCACATGGTTGTCTTCTACTTACATGCACTGAGGCTGCATAAATCAAATGCCTGGAAAGGATTCCAGGAGTGATAGAAATGTATTTTGTTCCAGCATACAGCTAGAGGTGGGTTGGGGGTGGGAATGATTCTACAAGTTTGCAAAATGCCAGCTGTGAAAAGTGCTACTAGGCTATCCTGCTCATGACATCTCTAATATTATGTCTGCCTGCATCCTAAGACCGAGTGTCCTCTCAGGCTGATGCAGAGCTACTCTTTGTGTATTTAATTGCTAGAGTCAAGCATACATAGGTGCATTTTGAGAAATGTCCACATTGGGACATCACCAGCACTTTAAACTGTGTCTGAAATGAACTGGAAGTCACAGGAGTTATTTCAGCATGTCATCTACTCTCAGTAGGCTGACCCTGGCCACCACACTCTAGGCCGTAGACGTTACATGCAACAATCCAGTTGTGATGTCTCTTCTCTCTCTCTTGGCGATCACTTGTGGACAAGACCATCTTCCATGAACGCAGTCTTAGCGATGTGGCCGTATATGACTGTGGAGGCCCATTCTGGATCCGCACATCCTTCCACAGTGGGGACATAGGTTTCTGGACAGGAGTTGATCACAATGAGGATTTGCCAAATGTGTCTTCCTCTTAACTCATTTCTCCCTTTCGTCCTGAATTCATGCTTCTTTAAAATCCATGACGCCTTTAGTAGAAGCTATTCTCCAATTGTAGCACTTGCAAGCCAGTGTTTCCCAATTATTGGTGTTTTATACCACTTTTTTTAAAGATTTGCCTTGAGGGTGTCTTTAAACCTCTTTTGTTGTCCACTGGAATTTCACTTTCCATTCTTAAGTTGGGAACAGAGTAGATGCTTTGGAAGACAATAATCAGGCATCCGAACAACATGGCCAGGCCAACAAAGTTGATGTTAAAGAATCATTGCTTTGACACTGGTGATCTTTGCTGCTTTCAGTACACTGACATTTGTTCTCCTGTCTTCCCAAGTGATACGGTATGTAAAGATTTTTGGAGACACTGTGGTATAGCTATGTCACATGTGCCAAATACCAGAAATTGCTTGATTACAGTGTGCGCTCTTCACTCTCCTCATCCCATGCAGCTGGGGCAGGTCCACACTGAAAAGTGTTTTTGCCACCATCATATCTAGTCTAGTATGTGATTTGTAAAAATGTCTGATTCTGTCTGGAGGAAACAAGAGGCTTCAAAAGTATTTCCTTGTCGGGATCATAAAATAAATGTGTTAGTGGTTCACCTCTACTTAACACATAGAACAAAAGCTGCCCTTTGAGGATCAGAAAAGTAGCCCAAATGGGTTGCCATTTTAATCTGACTGGTTGAAAGTGGCTTTTTCCCATTTAGCTATTATGGTGGTGCTATTCTCATACTGCTAGGCAGTGCTTTTTTCCCTAGGAAAATAGGCGTCAGTACTCAACATGAAGTTTTTACAGTAAGTGCCACACTTTATAACAACAAAAAGAGGTGCTGGTACTGGGTACCATTGAGTACCCCCTGGAAAATAAGCACAGCTGCTACGGTAGCTGACACATCAAATCATGTTGCAATCTGTATTTGCTCTGGGATAGAAAAGTGTGCCTTAAACTTGTCTTAGAGCAGGGGTCCCCAAACTAAGGCCGGGGGGCCGGATGCGGCCCAATCGCCTTCTAAATCTGGCCCGCGGATGGTCCGGGAATCAGCGTGTTTTTACATGAGTAGAATGTGTCCTTTTATTTAAAATGCATCTCTGGGTTATTTGTGGGGCAAAGGAATTTGTTCGTATTTTTTTTTTCAAAATATAGTCCAGCCCCCCACAAGGTCTGAGGGACAGTGGACCAGCCCCCTGCTGAAAAAGTTTGCTGACCCCTGTCTTAGAGAAATGAATCTCACACTAAAATGTAATGCTATTCTTCATCATAAGATGTACAAGGATTTCAGAGTTTGAAAAGGAGGTGCAATCATTGGCTAGGGCAGATGTTTGTTTGAAGCCTAGTAAAATGTCTCCCCTTTATGGATGAATGTGCCTTTAACACTGACAAACAGAAATTGACAAATGTTTCCTCGGGTCATGTGTCCAGTTCCAAAAGCACCATTATTACTGAGTCACAAGACATATGCACTTGACTATGACCATATAAACAGTCAAGAGATTATTGCAACACATTCATCTCGGGGCAAATGTTTTCTTGTGGCTGTCACATTTTTTGTCTCATTTCTTGTACTCCCTGGCTATGAATTGAATTTGCAAGAAATATATGTGTGTGTCTATTTCTTGCTCCTAAAATATAGTCAATTACATGGTCTTTTCACAGGAGTAAATAATAAACTTGATCAGCCAGGAATATTCATTCTCCCATTTATGAAACATTTCATCTGTTTCTATTCAAGAGCAGACAAAATAGTAGAAAAGCCATCGCAAATTGGTAACCATTAAGTTGTGGCCTTCAACACAGCTTCAGAAGAAGAAATCTGCTTTCCCTACCACCTCTTCATTTGAAGTTTGATCGTTTCAGGAATGAGAAACAATTTCAATAAATTCTTTCCAGCATGAGAATTATCTGCATTGAAAAGATTACTTGTTTGACTTTCAGCTGAATTACAGCTCTTAAAACAAGACCCCCTGGGGATAACGGACAGCTGATTTAATTTTTAATCAGCATTTAAAAGCCTTTTTATTCTTGTAAGTTGAGCCCATTTTCATTAATTTGAATAACAAGCACCTCCAAAAAGCAAAAGGTCTTTAAACATTTGGAAGCACACACGTCTCAGGATCGGGGAGGGACAGACATCCTTTTCACTGTTTGTCACTATAATGTCACACAGAAAGATCAGCTGTCTCATCAGTGCTTAGTAATTTACACACGCGGCTTCCATCAAGAGTATTTTTTGAAGAAAAACCTTTCTATTGAAAGCCCAATAAGGAATACAAATGTACAAATACAGCACTGTCAACATAAATACATGTAATGGCCTTTGCAGCAATATCATTGTAATCCCAGCTACAGTGGTACCTCTGGTTACGAACTTAACCTGAGGTACCACTTTAGCTAATGGTGCCTCCCGCTGCCGCCGTGCCGCCACCACACGATTTCTGTTTTCATCCTGAGGTAAAGTTCTTAACCCAAGGTACTACTTCCTGGTTAGTGGAGTCTGTAACCCGAAGTGTTTGTAACCCGAGGTGTTTGTAACCCGAGGTACCACTGTAATTGGTTAGGCTACCTAACCTAGAGGAGAGACACGTTTATATACAAATAATGTGGTAAAATCTCAAACTGGAATTTTAACGTCATGGAAATTTCAAGAGCCAAAAGTAAGAATATGGTGGAAGGTGTCCATAGTCTACAATGTTTGTAAATATAATAAAGCTATGCAAAGAAAGATTAAGAGACCCCACACCTTTATGAACTGTATTTGGTGTGGTGTGTGAGCATTGGGGTGTAGTTAAGTTGATACAAGGTTTTTGTTTTTTTTAAAAAAATGTTTCTAGAAACATATATGCCACTATATCTGAATAATTTGGGACAAATTACTATACCTCAGGGCATGCAGCTTATTTTGCACATCTGGTTTTATATTAATATACCAAGATTCTGACTTCTCATAGTTTATGTGGATTCCCACTAAAGCTCCATAACTATATAACAACTTCCTCCTCCTCCTCCTCTTCCTCCTCCTCCTCTTCTTCTCCTTCTTCTCTGATAATTCCCCTATGCGAACTTGCATTATAGGTGCATTATTGTCTGCATGCAGTTTTAAAAGGTGCTCATTGTCCTCCACCATAAAACCACTGGTTTTCATGTTATTTTTTAGCACCCTAGACAAGGGCTCTAGAGCAGGCATAGGCAAGCTCGGCTCTCCAAATGTTTTTGGCCTACAACTCCCATGATCCCTAGCTCGTAGGACCAGTGGTCAGGGATGATGGGAATTGTAGTCTCAAAACATCTGGAGGGCCAAGTTTGCCTATGCCTGCTCTAGAGAGCAGCAGGAAAGGGGACAGCTCTGCCTTGTCCCATGAAGTTGCGTCCAAGGAATTTGTTCAGCCCCATTGCCTTTGAAGACTGCCATAGTTGAGATATACACCTACAAAAGTTACTTCCCATTTGAGAAAACCCAATAATTTATGCAAGAACTGCCATTTCAAACAATCAACTGCTTTCTGGGAATCTACTGTGACCAGTGTTAGGGTTTGATTGTTTGTTTCTTCCTATGATGATAAATAACATGAAGAAAATGAGCAACCTGGGGTGAAGCCTACCTGATCTGTGTCTACAATGGATGGAACAATTTGATTTAGCCTGGGAATCAAAATAGATATAGATAACTTTTGATCTTGACTGAAAAGAGAAATTGGGTGATATGATCCCAATTTCTATGATTTCCAACCAAGCTTCAGAGGGTCTTAAGTTAATAATTAACTATTAACTTCAAAGGGTCTACTCTGAGTATCTTAGATACAACTAGAAGTACTGTGATGTGAAACCAGCACCATATTGCATGGATTTGTCCACTTTCCCAGTAAATGAGGAAATAACTTTAAAACTTTTATATATTAAAAAAAAAAAATCACTGAAGCCACATGGGCCTGGTATTTTATTGCCAGTCAGTTTAGTGATTGCCTGCTTGATTTCATCTCCAGGGATTCCTGATTAAGAAACTCTTTGTTCATCAGTTAGAAATAGCTAAGGCACTGAGATATTCCTGTGTTTCTTCCTCTGTTGGATTTTTAGATTGATAATAACGATCAACAAGCATTTTAAAAATGATTTTCAAGTTATTTTGTTATAGTGCCATTCATCTTATGCTTCCTTAGTGTATTTTATTTATGTTTTAAAGCATTTACTAGTAACTTGAATTTTATGTCCATACTCATAGAATTTTCAGTTCAAAGACAAAGCGAATTTAGCAATCCTTTTGGTTCCCATGGCTTACAGTTCATTCCCCTTAATATTCAGCTTTTTACATATTTTATAGCTTCCTATTAGTTTAAATGTTTGTTTCAAATGTATCATTTGAGAGGGCTTGCTTGATAGTGCATTAGTTTTCTCTGCGTGTCTCCCCCTGTAACATGTGAACTTTGACCAAAGTTTTCATTGCCCCGTGGCAAATCCAATCCTGGATTTAATTCAAAATATTGTATAGTTTGTTTTGAACATATTTAAAAATAAAATCCAGGGAAGCTTTGTTTTTCTATATAAAAGCCCTCTCTTTTGAGATGCTACATATGCAGTTTGTGGGTGAAATTCATCATTGGTCATACTCATAGCAGACCCTCTCAAAACAATGGACTTTACTTCAATGGATCTACTCTTGAGTATGACTGAGTTGGACATTACCCTATATCGGTATCAGTGAATGTCCAAAATTTGGCAAATGCTGATATTCATGTGTCACTGAGGATCATCTCAGAAAATTAACATGAAAGTCTATCTCTACCCCCAGTTCTATGTGGGTGAATATAAAGGTATGAATATAAAGTTCAACACACACACAGAAAGAGGGGGGGGAGGGACTGCACCTGGTGCTCATGGATCCCAGCAACAGTGCATTTGACATGGATGAGAAAGAGGCTTGTGTGCTAGGAGACCAAGGCAGTTGAGTTATGCTGACTTAGTCCATCTAGCTCAGTACTGTCTATACCCACTAGCAGAAACTCTTTCAGATTTTCAGACAAGGGTTTCTCCCAGCTCTGTCTGGAAATGCTGGTGATTTAACATGGGACCTTCTGTATGCAAAGGCCCTCCCCCCTGTACCATCTTCCCCATATCATTGGGAACCCTGGGCTGTAAATGGCTGTAAATGTATAGGGCTTGCGCCCTCTTACTAATGCAGAATGTGCAGCTACCAGGCTTGGCCTGGGGGCAAGTTAGCATTGAGACTGTAAGCACCAGGTATGATCCACTGCCTCTCACATATTCAGCAAATGATGGTTCATGGATGGGTTGTGTTTCATGTGCAGATAGCTATGGCAGTCTGCTGACTGTAATTCTCATCATTCACTGGGATCCCAAGTGGGAACGTTTTTGTTTCGGGAAATTTATGTAGTTCGCCAAGGAGTGTTCACATTCACTGAATTTTTGAAATTCACTGCAATATATATTAATTATGATAACGCATGTCTATGTAAAATCATTTATAACACCATAAAGGGAAAGACGCAATTTGAGATTCATGCTTTTCAGTCCAGGATATGGATGCATTTCAGTCAAAGTTACACTAATGATTTATATGTCACTCATCTGACTGGGTTGCCCCAGACACTCTGGGCGGCTTCCAACAAATTAAATCATCAAACACAGTAAAACTTCCCTATACACTGTCCTATTAAGGATAGTGGGAGAGATCTAAGCACATGTTTGCAACTCCTTTTGAAATAAAGAATACCTGTACCTGCCAGCTTGGAAGTAAGTACCACTGAATTCACTCCCAGGTATGTGTACAAAGGACTTTGTTGACTCTCGCCCAATTGTGCTACTTAGTATCATGCTTGACAGAGTGTTCTCAACTATTAACTTATTCAGCACATTGCAATGAAATGATTAAATACATTCTACACAGCTGTTTTCAGGAATCTTTGATCTTTTCTCAAATATAGTCAGGAATTGAACTGACAATATACTGTGAACTGTTTGGAAATGAAGAGTAAACTCTATCCCCTAAAACCCCCAAAACAAAACAAAACAAAACAAAACAAAACAAAACAAAACAAAACACAATAACCTACCAACAGCCTGTTTTAAATTAAAACAAGAACTAGTTTTCCCAGGACATGTGATCCTTAATTTATAAAGGTCTTGACTTTCTTATCAGGTGACATTAATGGGATCATTGACCTGTATCAAAAGGGGTAGGAAAAAATCCCACACATGCTTGTACTTGGTGAAGCCAATAGACATCTACCGTATCTTACCCCAGAGACGACACTAGCTTGGTTTAGCCTTCTTAATATCTATAGGCAGCCTGATAAAAGGAAGTGTTTGATGTTGCTCCCAGAATGGAATGATGTTTCAATTACTGTAATAATAGCTTTAAGCAATTTAAGCTAGTTCTGAAGCTTTACATATTTTTAAACATCTTATAAGCTCCGGCCAAGAGGCTCTGACCGTGCCAAGCGGTGAGACCAATTTCCCAGGCTCTTTAGAAATCGTCTGGATGACTTATAATTTTGCGGCATATATAAATATGTGGGTATTTACATAATTGTTTTGTTCTTTTTCTGGCCTCCCTTGGAATATGATGGAAGGGCAGTATAAAAATACTTACAATACATAATAAACAATTACAACCCAGTCGCAAACTCTGGTTGTGATGGCTGCAAGTCGTCTGCTATCTTTGTGATCTACAAATCACGATAACTGCAGCAGGAGAGGGCTGTTGCCCCATGCCCTGTTTGTGGGTTTCCCAGTGGTATCTGGTTGGCCACTGTGGGGAAAGGACCCTGGACAGGGGTGGAGAACTTCCAACCCATGGGCCAAACTTAGTCCAGAAGGCCTCCCCATTGGGCTTGGAGTATAGGGCAAGCCACAGCCACCTGCCCTACACCTGACACCAAACATGACATCAGGTGTGCAGCAGGTAAGAGCAGGGCCTCAAATGGACAACTGGGAGCTCAACTTGAGCTCCCAATTGTTCCTTTGCTACTGCAAAGCACTCCCCTATGCCCCGTCAGCTGATGAGCAGTGGGAGCACAGCTTGCTCTAGGAGGGGGAATTGTTCCTCACTCCCACTGCAGTGTGAGGTTATTTCGAAGCCCTTTTGCAAGATCTCCCATGCTGCTATTTGAGCCTTCAGGTTTTAGGGGTTTAAAGAGCAGCATGGGCTTGTTTGCAAATGGGCCTTCAAATAGCCCACACTTCACTCTGAAATCTGTGCACTTACTCCCTATGTCCAGTCTAAGTTCTGATCTACTGCTGGCAAATGATTTCCCCAGGGTTAGGCTTTCTGCTGAACACAAACCTAGGATTTTCAGTTATTATTATTTTTAATGTGTGGGAGAAAGTCAAAAATAAGAGTCAAAGATATTAGGGGCATACAATAGCCTATCTGGGTTGAGCACAACTCCTGTGTTCCTCCTTTGCTTTTTATTTGTTTTGTCCCTACTGAAGGAAGTTATACAAGTCAGATGCTTAGTAAATGATTTAGCTATATGGGGTTGTCAGTGCAATTCTGGATGTTCCGTTCAGTAACGTAATTTCAGTAATAGTCAGCTGAACTCCAAGCTATGAAGCACAGAAAGAAGTGATTCAGATAACCCAAGACCTGGTGACAGATTAAAACAGAACTTTTTTTTTTTTTTTTAAAGAGGGCAGCACTTTTGTTTCAGTAACTAACTAATGTGGCAATGCCTCCCAGCACCACTTTGGCACATTGTCAAGAACAAGAGAGGGTAATGGTTAGATGGAGAACTGGATGCTTAAGCAAGGTGAGCAAAGTCCAGGCGATAAAGCAAAGATCCTGGGGAAAGGGGGAAACAAGATCAAGGACCTGTTTGTGCATAGGAGGTCTGATGTCCACAAAGCCTTTTAAAGAGTCTTAACCCGTCTCTTTACCCCAGAGGATTAGCATGTAGGCCAAAGTGGCTGTCTGACTAATGGTTCCAGCATAACTGCTGGTACTAAATATACCCTAAAATATCTCAAAGAATTAATAGCTGCTGCCACCTACTGCCACCTACATAGATCAGCAGGATGAGAGAGAGAGAGAGAGAGAGAGAGAGAGAGAGAGAGAGAGAGAGAGAGAGAACTGGGGCACTGGGCAATAACTATAATAGCCTCCAATCTTTGCCCACCCATCTCCCCAAATAAGTTAACCACACACTTTTGTCATAGTTGTGCGTTGAGATATGCTTAGTCAGAATCTACCCAGATTGGAACACACTGGCTTAATGAACCAAAAGTTAAGGTTTTTGACAAATAACAAAGAAAAAAGATCATAGCAAAGGTCTATCAAATCCAGTATCTTGTTTCCCACAGTGGACAACTAGAAACCCGTGGGAAGTCCACTTATAATAAATAGCCTTCTCCTGCTGTTGTTCCCCAGCACCTGGGGCATGGAGGTAGTTTATGGCCATTATACTATACAGTGTATCAATTTTGGTTTCTCATTTTCCCAATGTTATGTTCGGTTCTCCACTTCTCCACATCAGATTGTGATTTTTTACTATTATTATAAAAAGTCCTCATGAAAACCCTCCAGTGTTTGAGTGCAAATTTCTCTTAATAAACACATTGTTGCAAAGCAATTTCTATGCATATAATAAAATTACAAGGCTGTCATCATGCTGCAATTTGTGATGACAAAAGAGCAAGCAGCTGGCCCAGGCAAGTAGGCAGGCAGAGAAGTAGGCAGATTGGCAGTTCGGGCAGGTAGGCGAGGGGGGCAGGGCAAGTTGACAGGGTTGGTAAGCAGGACCAAGAGTGAGTAGGTGCAGTGAGAGACTTGCAAAGGAAGAGACAGTACAGACTGGGACAGTTCACCAGCAACCACCCTGCTCTGCTCTACTGCCATTCTGCCTGCTGCTGCCACCAGTTTTGGAGAGGAGGTGAGAAAGTCCCTTTCATCTCTCCCCGCCCTCCCATCAATGGTGTGGAGGAAGGAGTAAGAAGAAAGAGAAAAGGCTGCATTTTCTTTTCTTCTGGCATCAGCAGCTGCACTTCCCCTGCTGGTGGAGGCGGGGAGACAAAGGGAAGAGAGTCTCCCCTTTCTCCCGTAATGCTGCAGCTGCAATCATTACACCTGCTTTGGGAAGGAGAGGTGGTAGGGTGGCCTCTGAGGGGTGGTGGTGGAGGACTTGGAACCCTTGGAACTGAACTCTCATATAAGATGTGATTGCACCAAAGCAGAAAAAGAAGAACGACAGGTATTATGACAGAGGATAGCTCAGGTGGTAGAACATGAAACTCTTAATCTCAGAGTTATAGGTTCGAGCCCCACGTTGGGCAAAATATTCCTGCATTACAGGGGGTTGGACTAAATGATTCCCCTGATCCCTTATAACTCTATGATTCTGTGTTGGGATATGATATTGCACTCTGCATTGGGCAAGGGGGCGCTGCAATCTCCAGGGCACACCTGGAAAATCACCCTACATAAAGGAACATTCGGAACATAGGAGCTCATCAGAAATAATGTTCACCACATCGCTGATTTCCTCCCACATCTTTTCCACCCTTCCCTGGAAGTACTTCAGATCCCTGTGAATAAAGAACAAGCTATGCATATGCATTGTGCTCTTAAATGTTTTTCGGAAGCAAAATGAAGTTAAGCACACCATTTGATGATTTGCAAAGAGTTAGTTCACTTTTGCAGTGAAATCTAAAACTCCAAAGAGTGATTTTTGCTGTTGTTGAGAAAGATAAATGCATTGTTCCGTAATGCAAAATGGGGTTGGGAGAGATTGCATCCCCATCCACCCTGCAAAGAGCAACAGTACAGATGACCCCTGTTCTGTTATTTTTGTCCCAGCAGGAAGGCCGTGGTGTTCTTCAGAGTTCAGGCAGTTATTTTTGGCAGTGTGGTGTTATGAAAATGAATGAATGACATCATTGTTTCACCTGCATTCTGTAGCCAGTTTCTTCTGTCACTACACACTTAAAATGGCCAGCAAGGGGGGGGGGGGAAACTAATTTCCAATTAGACTCCTGTTTCCTATGAATAGCTTTTGGGTTAAGATTTCAAAGGGCATCACTGTCTCCTTCCTTTGTTTTTGGCAGACAGCAGTAATAATAAGGTGGTTTCTTGGATACCATCTTGCAATATATATCACTCTGTATTTAAACTGGTAAGAAAAAAGTCACAATGTGTCAAATGGAAAACATGACGGCAATTGAAACACCTTGCCCTTTGAATCACAGCCAGTCCACACACCAGAGGCAGATTTAGGGCAGCACAAGCCGGTTCCCTCACACTGGGTGGCAAGCCTAGGGGGCGCCACAGGGCACCACAACTATGATGTAGTGAATGGAGCAGAACAGCTGTTGAGAGGTGGGGGTAGCCAAATTGTGGCCTCGCACAGGGCACCACTGTAATTTTAAAGACCAAATTCCACCCCTGCACATAAGCAGCAGAATGGTGAGGTGCTGTTCCTGGATCATATGATATCAGGCTATATGTGGGAGATCATGTGTTTGAATACTCAACAACCTCCCTGCACATTGAAAAACTGCCACATTCTGGAGAATGCTAACCTAAGGCCCATTTTCATGTTGGGAGCTATTTATTTATTTTTCAATTTATATGCTGCCCTTCATCAAAAGATCCAAGGGCGGTGTACAACATTAAAAACACATTACATTATCAATGATTAAGAAATAAAATAAAAATATAGTAAAAAGCATACTGACAGGCAGCCTAATAATAAAATAATCATTGTAATAACAGTCTTCTCCTCAAACTTACAGGCCATAGGCTATTTGGCAGCCAAAGGCCTGGGTAAAGGGGAATGTTTTTGTCTGGCACCTAAAGACATGTAATGAAGGCGCCAGGTGAGCCTCTCTGGGGAGAGCATTCTATGCACAGCCAAGAAGCCAAAGAAATATTTGCAGGCTTGTTATGAAGTTTTTGAAGCTCTTTGCCTGTTTGAGAAAAATCAAAACCGTGTCATGAAGTGGAAAGCACTTTTAAAGCATTTTTTAAAATTACCCTGCCTTTTTTACCTCAGCAAAAAGCACTTAATACCATTCAAAAATTATTATAATTATTTTTAAAACAACATACCTGTACATAGAATCGCAAAAAACAAACAAAACCCATCTCAATAAAACAATAGCTAAAACAACAGCAAGTTTTTAAATATAGAAAAACAAAGAGGAGGCGGGGGGGAACATAAGTGGGGTTCAGAGCAGGAATCAGCCGTGCCACGTTCTGATGCCACCCCTGTTCTGTTGCAAATTCACCTTTATAACAATGGTGTTCATTCTTCTTCAACAGTTAAATGTGTTTACTCTTTAAAAAAAACCCTCAAGTACCTTGCAACAACCTGTAAGCATCACTGAGGAAATCATACACAGCACTATGTTTTGCTTTCAGGCAATGGGGTTGTCCTTTTCATAAACATCATAGGAACATGTTGAATACACCCTTCCTGAACTTCTGAATAGAGCTACAAGCTTTAATTGTTAACCAGCTTGTGCTTGAGCTGATTAATAAGCAGAAACCAATTCTAATCACTAAGGGCAAATTTTGACTTATGGCATGGGGCTGTGTGATAGCAGCATATGTGTTGAGGCTACCTGCTGGGCTACTGCAATAGAGAATGTGGGAGAGTAACTTCAATACTGAAGTTATGGTAATATGCAAATTTATTCAGATTTAATTGATTGATTAACATAATCAACTAATGTTTAATCAAAAAAATAAAAAAAAATCCTTCCAGTAGCACCTTAGAGACCAACTAAGTTTGTTCTTGGTATGAGCTTTCGTGTGCATGCACACTTCTTCAGGCATTTGATGTGCCTGAGACAAATACTCACTAAGCCACCAACTATTCCCTTGGCCATAGCTGTCAACTTTCCCTTTTTTTGCAATGGGAAACAGCCCTGGAATAAGGGAATTTCCTGCAAAAAAAGGGAAAGTTGACAGCTATGGTCAGACTATAACCAAATAAGAAAAGTCCTTCCAGGAACACCTTAGAGACCAACTAAGTTTGTTATTGGTGTGAGCTTTCATGTGGATGCACACTTCTTCAGATATAACTTCTTCAGACTATAACCACTTAATCTATTTTGGAAATACTATGGCCTGGCCTTGGCCCCGTTTTTTAATTGTGGGCCTTGTATATATGTTCGCCCTTGTCGGATTTCATTTTCATTTTACTAGCCATGCCTTCCAGTCCTGAGATAATGTTGAAGGTATTCTTTGCTTACATTTGGAGAAACAACGAACCCTTTTCGCAATATCCCTTAATAGCCTGTATATGAGATGCTCTTAAAACCATTTAAAGCAGGAACAGATGTTTACAGAAAACGTCTGATTGCAGCCCAAAGGAAACAAAGACCCATATCATTAAAGGATTGGCTGAGAGGGGAGGATGAAAAAAAATAAAAAAAATAAACAATAGCTGCCAGGAATAAACAAGGTGCAGATGGAAGGAAAGCATAACTCTTGGGGATTCTCACCACTTCTATTTTTGCTTTCCTTCTACATGTACTGTGAAGTGTATTTGCACACTGAAATGCAGATATATCCCACAGCAGGTTCACACCACGGCTTGGAGTGCTATTGGGGTTCTCTGAGGCTTGAATGAGCAACCTTACGGGCCAAGGCTCAAAGTCCATCTAGTGAGGCATTTGGAGCTGCGCTCATCAGTCCTGGAAGGCGAGAGGGGTGTGCAGCATCAATCCCTGTGATTGGCAAGCAGCTTGGCTAAGCCTGGAAAACCAGTAGCACGGCTGATCTTCCGCCCTTTCTGCTCTAACATCTGCCTGCTTGCACTTTGGTTTCTCCCTCAAGTCTTGCATTCAAGTATCAGACAGGGGCCCTGGCTTGGGAAACAACAACCCAGATTCAAATATACACCCCCTATCCTGGTTCCTGACACATGTAAATTCTGTGCCCAGTAGAGGGTTGTCAAAGAGCGAGCTGGCATTAAATCACACCGTCCAAAGTTGGAGTTAATGCTTTATTAGCAAAAACATGGTCTCCATAGGCCTAACGGGCCTAACGGGCACAGCAACTCATCCCTGGTAGGTCTTGCCCCCATGGATCAGTTGCTGAGACTGAAAGTCCCCACCTCCCCAGAGCTGCCTAAGTCCCCTCCTCTCCAGGGCTTTCCACCCATTGTTGCCCCACCACCATATCCCGGGCTCGGAGCTTTCTTCCCCTAGTGGTTCCCCAGCTGATTCCTCTGTGTCTAACCAGTCCATGGCAGGTGTGGGAGTGAGTCTTGATCTCACAGTCTTCCCTCACAGACACACATACCCTCTGCTACAGGGTATGTAAAGAAATAGAAGTAGATTGAGTGCGGCCACTGCTCCTCTTACGACTCTGTGAGTGGGATTCGTGTTGTGTGTTACAGCCCTCTGTCAGTTCAGTTCTGTGTAAGCTGTCCTCGGAGCTGATCGTGCTTATCATTTGTCTAATAAAGCAACCATTCTGCTGTTTACCTGGCATCTGCTGTGGTGCCTAGTTAAGAGGAAGGTGTGCAACTGCATGAGGGACCCGCTTAAGAATAGCACAGACCCTACATGTAGATCATGGCGTGTGTATGGTGGCATCAGACCTGAGCACAGTCAATGTGATATTGGATTCAAGTTGCAGTGGGATCTGTAAAACCAAGCACTATTCAGCTGTTTCTGTTTGCTTTCATTGACAAAGGGGGGGGGGAATAGCATCTGCATTGTGGCCTGCATTATCATTTCCTTGCTGCAAGGTTGTAATTTTTCTGCCAGTGAGGTCATTTGGAATTTAGCAGATGCAAATGTAGACCTCATAAAAGGAAGCACATATGCACACAGTGTTGTACCTCTTGGTTACTTACAGGGTTCATAAGCTCATGTGAAAGAGCACTGCAAGGGAAATCAAATTCATTCCCCCCCCCTCTCTGTGACTTCAATAGAGATCAGAGCAATCCATTTCATGCCAATTTTGCTTGCAGGGGAGAAGAAATGATTGCTCAGATTAAATATGACAGTAACTATTAATACATTAGGGTTTTAATTAGAGGTTTGCAATTCCATATTTTTCCTAGTTTGGAAACAAATAACCTACCGGTAAGTGGTTTTCAGACAAAGGCAGATAACACCTCTGTTTGGTGTATTGGACTGCAATCCTATACCCACTTACCTGAGAATAATAACCCCCATTCAGCTCAAGACTTAGATCCAATAGCACTTTATGTTAAGTGCATGGCTTGTGTTTACATTTTTTTTAAAGGAGGAAGGCTGAGGGGCTGGTCCAGATTGAGGTGTGTTTGGGGTGGAGAAAAGATTAATAATCCTTTTCTAAAAGACAAGGGTCCTAATGCATTTCAGGAAGCTATCAAAGGAAATGTTTCAAGCTCCTTTATTTTTTAAACTGCTTGGGATGAGTTTTCTACTACAGCTCACCTAAGCAGAAGCAGAATCATCATCATCATCATCATCATTTTTTAAAAAATTATCAAGAGTTTTTTCAAAATGCATTGGGAATCATCTCTATTTGTGCAACTGTCTTTTTAGTTCTTGTGGTTTTCCGACAGCTGCCACTGATCCTCTCCTTTTGTGCTTAATCCTCTCCTCGCCAGGCCAAGTCCTGATGGAAATCCTCTTCCCTCAAGCTGCTATTTGCACAGGGAGAAATGTAACTAGTGACACCAATAAGATCTCCCCACCTGGGCAAATAGCAGCTCTCGGGAGGAGGGAGATTTCATCTAGAGTATGGTACAGTATAAGGAAAAGGGCTAATCTCCCATCCACTCCCAGCACAGTCCTGACTGGATTGCCCTCTCTCAATCCATTGTTTGTTTGTTTGTTTTAAATTAAATATGCAAGTACAAACCATGCATTTAAATTAATATGTAGTTTGGTCTCATTCATATCCAGCATCTAAGTCCTTTCAGACCGAATCTAGAGGAAGGTCAGCCATCAATAAACCTGGAACTATCTTCATTAAACCACAGAGCCTAGGGCTTGCTGATAAGAAGGTTGGCGGTTCGAATCCCCGCAATGGGGTGAGCTCCCGTTGCTCGGTCCCTGCTCCTGCCAACCTAGCAGTTCAAAAGCACGTCAAGTGCAAGTAGTTAAATAGGTACCGCTCCAGCAGGAAGGTAAATACTGTTTCCGTGCGCTGTTCTGGTTTGCCAGAAGCGGCTTAGTCATGCTGGCCACATGACCTGGAAGCTGTACGCCGGCTCCCTCAGCCTATAGAACGAGATGAGCGCCGCAACCCCAGAGTCATCCGCAACTGGACTTAATGGTCAGGGGTACCTTCACCTTTACCTCATATAGACTAACTACTACTACCCAGTTGGGTCCCACTGTACCTATCTGTGGGTTTGTGGGTGTGCAGATGAGTTATCTTGGCTTCAAACTCTCCTAAAGTTGACCCACAAGGCAGGCGGGAGCATCAGGCTTATTTATAAGCCATTTTTTAAATAACACTGGGATATAATTACATTGGCAGCGGTTGGACACTCTCCTCCCTTTCTGCACAACACGACCCACCAAGACTAATATCAGCCAATAGCTATGTATTGCCACACACAAGAACTTGATAAACTTCCTGTGTGCACTTCCTGGAATTGCAGGAATAAAGGATTATCAATTGACTCAGCAGGCTGTGACACATTTTGCCTTCGATTTAGTGGGTTTCAAATGGGTACATTCCTGCCTTATTGGTTGATTGGTTATCTACAATTTATGTGCAACTTAACTGCAATAGTTTCTAAGCAGTGTACAAGGAACTAAAGGCAATAAAGATGAAATTTGGCTAAAGCCATAAAATAAGAATTCAGTTAAAATACCTGATGAATTTGTAAAAAGCTATTGAGTAGGTGCCAGAAGCTTAAGAGGCAGCAGAGACCTGTCTGACTTCATCTGATTTTGGGAAGGATTCCCCCACCAAGGGAAAAGTGGCTCATAAATGGGGTGAGGAAGAAGTTTCTCTGTAACAAGGCGGAATTTAACCTTGCTGCTGCTGTCTAGCCTATCAATAGTTTAATGCAGTGTTTTTCAACCACTGTTCTGCGGCACACTAGTGTGCCGCGAGATGTTGCCTGGTGTGCCGTGGGGAAAATTGAAAAATTCAAGAGAATTACTTTATATATAGTCAATATAGGCACAGAGTTAAATTTTTTAACATTTTCTAATGGTGCCTCATGATTTTTTTCATGAAACAAGTGTGCCTTTGCCCAAAAAAGGTTGAAAAACACTGGTTTAATGATCTCTTACATATAGACATATATGGACTTTACCTATCTAACTATTGCTGATGTTATCTCCATATGTTTCCTGATCGTTCCATTCACAAATTAATGAGCCCGCTTGCCTGTCAAGTAGCCATCTGCCTCCAGGGCTATTGTCTGTCTGGAGCATCAAGATGACCGAAATTATTTTAAAGTATTTTGCAATGGTGAAACTGAATATACTAACCCACCTCATAGGTTTGTTGTGTGATGCTGACAAGCGAATATGTGGAAAGTGTTCTCCAACTTACTATCTGCAGCAGTGGCATGGTGAACTGTGCTGCTGTGGTTTTATGATTTTCCTAAATACATTACTAAATGTTGGATTGCAATCCATACACTGGTTCTATCTAAACCCCGCTTCTTGTAATTTGAACCTGCTGGTTCAGGTCCTACCCTATGGTGCAATGATGAAACCATTCAGTCAGAAGCCATTAATGTACTCTACAACATCCCACTGATCAAAACTGGGATGCTCATCTTTTGAGTCCTGAGCTCTTGAGGAAGCCAGCTGATTCGCATGAGAACACAAGACCCCACCCCCCAAAGTGTGTTTTGGTCTGACACTCTGGTATGAGCCAGATGACTTGCACCAGAGTGCTGGGCAAAAAAAGAGGAAAAAAGAAAAAAAGGACATTCCAGGATCCATTCAGAAGCTGAGATGGCTTCCTCTAATGTCCCACTCAAATCAGGATGGTTGAGGAACTGGATTGGACTCAATTCCTGCCACAAAATTTGACTTGGATACTGAGAAGTTAACTTAAGAAAGTTAATAGAAGGTGAGTTTCCCATCTCTGCACCAATCCCACATTGTGCAGGAGGCTCCCCAACTGTTCTATAATATGTTTTTCAAGGGCTGCAGGTACCTGTAGGGAAAACTTCCCTTCAGTGAACTGCCTTGTTAATATATTTTAGGATCCAAACCCTATTTTAGTATTCCATGGAGGAAAAAGTGCAGTGCCAGTGTGTAGGGCATTGGATGTGACAATTCCAAAGGCATGGATTTCCCCATCTGAACCGCCTCTCCCCATATGAACCAGCTTGGCCCTTGCAATCATCACCTGAGGCCCTTCTTTGTGTGCCTCCTCTACGAGAGGTCCGTAGGGCGGTAACATGAGAACAGGCCTTTTCTGTGGTGGCTCCCCAGTTTGTGGAATGCTCTCCCCAGGGAGGCTCACCCAACACCTTTGTTACATA
Source organism: Lacerta agilis (assembly GCF_009819535.1). NCBI lineage: Eukaryota > Metazoa > Chordata > Lepidosauria > Squamata > Lacertidae > Lacerta > Lacerta agilis. The sequence continues at coordinate 23,525,288 of NC_046316.1, read as the reverse complement.
TCTTTAGGTGCCAGGCAAAAACATCACTTTTCTCCTAGGCCTTTGGCTAATTAAACAATCTATGGCCTTTTAAACTGGTGTGTGTGTGTGTGTGTGTGTGTGTGTGTGTGTGTGTGTGTGTTGTTTTTGTTTGTTATTATGGTATACATTTTGGTGTTTTTATATTATACACTGCCCTGTGATTCTCAGATGAAAGGTGGTCTAGAACTTTAATAAAATAAACAAACTTTTTTTTGGGGGGTGCATGTACGCAAGGGGTGCATTTGCAAGTAAGCATGAACACCTAACAAAATTCAGACAGGTTTCCACATATTATCCTGCATGATATTTAGAAGGGTTCCCCACCCCCCACCCTCCGCCCCACTGAAATAACCATTCTCCTGACCATTTCACAGGCTCGTCTTTACAAGTGTGTTAAATCAATGGGCATTCTTCTTAAACTGGGGAAAATATAGTAGGTGTTGAGCAACTGTAAAACTCAGCCCAGCTTGTATTTTCTCACAGACGCCTTTTATGGATGTTTAGAAAATCAGCCACACACCGAAATAAATAGGGCCATCAGATTTAATAGCTGTTGTTTGTCTACCTATGATCCATTAAAAAGCAGAGCAACTTTCAAACTCCAGGGACTCCATAAGGATTCTAGTTTTTCTAAAACCCATTTCCAGAGTTTACACTGAGTGCTTTTGCTTATTGTGTTGCTCTTTCATGTCCACTGCCAAGCAACTGTATGGAACAAATTAGTCCTTAGAAGACAGTTTATGGAGAAGCCACAAATGGCCGTGATTTCCCCGGGGGGGGGGGGGGTGAAAATATTTTGTGTCGAATGAAATACAAAATCAATGTAAATATTGGTCTGAATTCTCTGGGGGAAGTTAGCAATTGTGATGTATTCCTCCCGCTTCCCCCCATTCTATTGCTCCAAAGATAATAGGAAGATTTTCCATTAAAATGCTGCTCTTATGAATATGCCTTACCCACGGGGACTGTGGCAAATACAGCTTTTATACTCAGGAGAACCTGACACCTATGCAGAGGTGTGAATTGGCAGTACCAATAAGGCTGCTGCAGTTCATTGGAAAATGCACACACACACACACACACACACACACATACACAAAATTTGGAGCTACAATTGGGCCTGGGTGAGTACCCAGGTGGTAATTTATATGGCTTTCACAAGCATATAACGGGAATATTGGGGGGGGGCAGCAGCTTCAGGCAAAATAGCAAGCAGAGGAGGGGTTCAGTACACCCTCCCCACCGCTGAATCTCCATTGCATCTTGCTCTCTGCCAAAGCTTCTTTACAGCAGGAAAGTGTTAGGCAATGCAGAGGTAGAAAACTGCTAAACAGAACTAACTGCTAACACTTTTTCTGCCCCATATCTCTTCATGCTGCAGGCGAGGTGTTGTATGTTAAGAAGTGTGCATGCACACGAAAGCCCATACCAAGAACAAACTTAGTTGGTCTCTAAGGTGCTACTGGAAGGATTTTTTGATTTTATATTTTGTTTTTCACATAAAATGCTCTGTCATGGGGAAGGTAAGGCTGAATTTATAACTGGGACTCAAAACACAATAGAAAAGGTTTTCATCGGGGGGGGGGGGAGACAATAGAGAAGGTGCCAGGCAAACCTCTATGGGAAGCCACCACCAAAAAGCCATTGCTGTTTGCTTCACATCTGTTAATAGGTGATGATCACGGAGTCCAGGTTGGTTCATATGGGGAAATCCATGCCTGTGGAATTGTCACATACACACTGGCACTGCACTTTTTCCTCTAGGGAAAGTGCTCATATTTGAAAAGGCTGTCAGAATCATGGGTTTGGATCCTTATAGTATCTGTGTACTTTCACATGCCCATTATCATTTCATCTCATTCTGGAGAATGATGAAAAGCAGGGGAGTAAAGAGGCACACACACAAATTCTCTCAGCTGGTTCGTGGCAGTGCTTTGTCCATTTTTAATCTGGCCTTTCTTTTTATCTTGAAAGGGTTGACAGTCTCCTTTTGAACATTTCTCCCAATAAAAGTTTAAATGTCACAGAGGAAGGGCAGGTTTTTGATGGGCTTAACGGTGGCAGACTACCTACTGTCCAGAAAAGAAATGGGGATGTGGGGGGTGAGGGACGTGGTTCAAGTCCAAGACACGAAGAACTCTGCACAAATGCACAGCTTTCCATGACTTGGGGAGCCAAACATTATCATAATTGCTTGCTAATTGTGTTTTTGTTTTTTTTAACTTGCCACCACATCTGTCATGGCCTGGTTGGACATAGAAGAAGGGTAAGAGGAACCAGCTTTGGGAACCACTGAGGGAAGAAGGCTAAGAGCCCGGAGATTGGTGGTGAGACAACATTCAGTGGTCAGAAGGAAAAAAGGAAGAAGAATGGGAAGAAGTGGTGTCGGAAGCTGAAGAGGGAACAGGGCTTAGTGAGCTGGGAGAGCCTGTGGCAGAGAGAAGTCCAGAATCAAAGGCAGAAGCTGGAGCAGGCGAGTGGGAGCAGCGGAGCCAAGAGGCAGAGATGGGTCAGGTTGGTGAAGAGTCATGGGTCTCCCCCACCTGCTGTGATAAGCTCCCCTCCCCATCTCCCAGAAACAGAAGAGGCATGAAAAGGGCAGAGGAGAGGTTGGCTGTTCGCAGGTGTAGCCTCCAATTGCTTGGAAAAAGTCCTGGGAATGTAGACGGCTGTGGGGAGGCAGGGACTTTCAGTCCTGGCAACAGATTCATGGAGCAAGACCTACCAGGTATGAGCTGTTGTGCTCATTAGGCCTGACAGTCTAATCTGTAGTGATTGTGTTTTTGCTAATAAAGGGTTAACTCCAACTTTGAACTGTGTGATTACTGGCTGGCTCCTGTGACAGCCAAACACACGTATAGCCCTCTTTTGCACACTCCTGCTCAATATGAAAAGTTTGGGGGTGTAACTGGCAGGGACAGTGCATGCAGGGACTTTGGGGGTTGGGTTGATGTGTGTGACCTTGTGCATGGTGTGGGATGTATCCTGTTTGGGAATAGTGCTTGAGCAAGGCTATTTTAAATGGAAAACACTTCACCTGCTGATTTCTGCCTGTAATGCAGCAGTTCACAGTGCCTCTATTCATAAACACGGTGGCAACCTTGATTTATTTAACTCATCATCTCAGTGTCTTCTTTCTCTCTCTCTCTCTCTCTTTTTAAAAAGGAAAATGTATGCGTTCCCCACCCCAAGCAAAATCCTTGAAATTTATTAACTGCTATTTAGAACTCTAATGCAAATGGTTCGCACCGGATGCAAAGATGTCGTATTTACATTTAACATCTTGAATAAATAACTTGAATAAAACTGCTGATCTCTTCAAATTAAAACTGCTGTGAACACACACACCAAAAACGGATAAATAATTCATTAGGGCTGCTCTAGTGAAATATATTTTCAAAGAACTTAACAAAGACAAGGATGGTTATTTCCTTTTCCTCGCACATAAATATTTGTGGATGGCGTGGGATGAAGGATGCATCCTCAAATCAGCTGATTTGCCACTTGCTCCTGGGGCCACACTAGATGTGGCAGCTAATCAGTATGTAAGAGCCAGTGCAGTGCAGTGGTTAGAGTGTTGGGCTAGCAGTCCCTTGGAGACAAGGGTTCGAATCCCTGTTTAGCCATGAAGGTCACTTGGTGCCTTTGAGCCAGTCACAGTCTCTCAACCTGGCCTACCTCACCTGGGATAGAATTACAGCATCATTTGGAACACGAGGAAACAGTAGCACTTTTCTGGGGCCAGCTTGGAAGCATAAGCTGGCAATGAAAAGAAAAGGGGTCAACAATACCACTTCTGTATATATTGAACAGGACAGGAGCCAAGATTGGGTAGACGCTTAATTAATTACAACTCCATTTAGGGGCAATCACACAGAATGTAGGCGTGGCACTGAGGTTTGAGAGTGAAAAATAACAGGAGGGTGAGTAATCCAGAACTCTCTCTTACACACCCGCCCCCAGCTTAGCTCCTCAGTCCATCCCGCAAGGCTGATTTCCCTTCAACCATGTTCTGATGCCATGTGCCCAGCTAGAAGAAAAAGTATTTGGGGGAGGAGCTGAAGGAAGTTGGGTGGCAAGAAGAGCATTGGACTCTTCATTCATGTGCCCATTTTGCTCTTCAAACTGGAACCTCATCCACTGCTTTCAGTGCGACTGCAGCAGATCCTAGGTTTAAGCGCATGGATCTGTTGCATCTACTTTGGCCTTTTCTAGGAGGTAGGAAAGTGACGGCCTGTTAATTTTTCAATAGACAGAAGTGGCTGTAAGCCCCACTGAATGCAAAGGCCTAACGTGGAGTTCTTAAAATGTGGCTCAGTAACAAGCCATGGGCACCTGAGCATGCACAGAGCATGATTCTCTTCTGACAGGAGCCTGAATTTTAAGAAAGGATGAATTGCCTTTAAGCAATGTACTCAGATAAAGCACTTCACTCTCTCCCTTTTAGAAAAAACCCTTACAGAAAATAGAAAAGTAGGATGCCAAATTTCCTTATCCTCCTGTTCTAGTAATTGATCAGGGCAGGTGAAATTCTATCACGGCCAGTATAATTCCTGCCTTTCTGGTAAGGGGTGGCAGAGGCTAGAGGAGATAATGTGATGTTCCCACAGCTGACTACTCAGTCATCTTTCTTAGCATCCACAGTTGGACCTGCAGGATATTCCCTGAATTATACCACCTTTACCACTGGGGGTCAGTAGGTCTGCAATATGTCAGCTGATCTACCAGTTTTCGTGGATTTCTGGGAGGCTGGCATGCAGAAGTGGTCATATGAATGATTTTCCACATGTGCCGTTTCCAGCTGAACCTGTGCTCTACACTGGGTTCCCACATTTTCATCTGAATTTGAGCTGAGCTGTAATGTGCTAAATGTTGGTTGAATGGCAAGCTGGCTGGCGCCCCCACCTTGCTAAAGGTAAGCAGACTGGGTCTGGGGTGTGCTTGGATGATATAACGCTTGAGACCCACAATCATGGAAGAAAGGCAGGATATGCATGTAAAAAAGTTAAAATAAATATGTATAGTGAACATAGGAAGGTGCCTTATACAGAGCCAGACCATTGGTCCATCTATTGTAGCTGAATATTGTCTACACTGACTGGCAGAGTAGCTCTCCAGGGTTTCAGACACAGGTCTCTCCCAATCTTACCTGGAGATGCTGAGGAGTGAACCTGGGACCTTCTGCCTGCTAAGCAGATGCTTTAACCACTGAGTTTATGACATCCAAACCTTGACTGATTCACTCAACCCATATTCCCCACAACATACCAGTTTGCTCAATTCCTTTCCACTAAAAGAGTGCCGGCCCTACTATTAGGCAGAATGGGGGCATGTGACTTGGGTAACTGATCCGAGGATATCATGAAAGGGCAGCAAATGGTTAGTTATTAAATGCACTGTTGCTGTATCTTTGCTTCCAGAGAGAAATAGTTGAGGGATTTTCAGCCTGGGGAGCCAAAATATATTGACCAGCCTTGGATACATTCCATGTTGACTAGCAGGGATGGGAGTGGCACAATTTGATGTTCTGCCTTGGGCAGCAAAATGTCTTGAACCAGACCTGCTGCTAAATCTGCATGTGTGTGTGTATGGTGACACAGTATTGAGGAGGCAAACATTCTGGATGTACTCAAACACAGGCCTTCCTTTATTATTTCACATTTTTCCAACCACTAAAAACATGCTAAGCCCCGGAGAATCCTTAATGCAAGTAATGCATGGAAGCAATAAGTGTCTGAACACTAATAGGCTCAGATTAAGTCTTGTTGATTGGGCTTCAGCACCTCAAGGAATCAATTCAAGAAACAGGATAAAAATAGTGGTGGAAACGAAGGCTATGGTTGATGCTGTGACTTTCTCCTTATTCAGCACCTTGCAAAATGATTCCCCCACCCCACTCTGATCTACAGTGTTCTTTGCAGTAACTTGTATGGCAGCATCTGAAACTACAACATTTTGCTGGCTCTATTTGCTGTTCAAGTCACCCAAGGGAGCTAAGTAAACACGCACATCAATTACAGTGGAAATTGACCTTAGTAGCAAAAGAAAACATTCAAGAAACTCCAAGCTACATTGAAGGCAATAAGGAGAGCGTTGCTTGCGGAAGACACAAAGCGGCAGCCAGAAATATATTAATCTTTGCAAAGATTAAATGACACTGGCTGGTGCCAGGAATTTTTAATTGGCAACCCGGAAACCCTTTTACTGCAAGTGCTCTTAGCGTAGTCACTTGGATGTTTGTGTGTGCATTTCAGGGAAGCTGCTCAGAATTCTGTAGCTTGTGGGGTGCAGTTTAGGTTCCCATACAAGTATCACTGCATACAACAACCAAACCTGGTGTCAGCATGCAGCGTCCTTGAGCAACTGCCAGGGCTTTAGCACAGTGCTCCAGAAAGACACGCTGCTGATGTCTGTCATAATCCCCTTTTGAAAAAAGTGGACATGTTCAGGAAGCAACTGGTTAGATTTCCCACAATCCCCTGTGGGAAATGCCACATTAGCATACCACTCAACCACCCTATGTTAAGCGAGACATCCTGGAATTACAGAAGCCAATCTCGGCTTCTGATTGGATCCCGGAATGTCCTGTTTTTTGGTCTGGTGTGAGTCAGCCAGGTCATGCCAGAGCACACGAAAACCACTAATTTTTGGTCTTGTGTTCTCACACATAGGTGTGAGAGCTCAGGACCAACAAAGGATCGCCCCGATTTTGGTCCCCAGTATGATGGAGGAGAGGCATTATTTGTAATTAATATGGCTACTCCTGAGCCTAGCTGACTGCCACTGCCACCGTGGAAGCCGACTGCCACTGCTGGAGAAGCCAGAGGGGGCCCATTAGAGAACCACCACGGCATACATGTAGTCCAAGGCAGGAGATGGATATACAGATGGAAATGAGCACAGCCATTTGTAGTGCAAATGAAGGGCCACATTGGCTGCAATGTTTCCCTTCTGAATGTGAACTGCATGCAGACACATTTAGCCTGTGTGCATCTCTCCTGATCCAGCAAGGGAACCTCAGTGCAGATTGGGGGCACAGAAATCTCATATCCCAGTTGATCAATGAGGTGTTAGGATGGATTTAAAATGCAAAATCTGCCTAGAGTTCCTAGAACATAAAATGATAACAGTACATTAAAGGCAGGCATTAATATCACTATAATATCTGCATATATGACAATTGAATTTCACCAAGTGTGTGTGTGTGTGTGTGTGTGTACACATATACTACCAGAGGCATCCAGTCCGTAGGAAATATTTTTGTGGCTGTTTAGATTCTTTTTACAGGACAACGTATTTTCTTTCAACAAAAGTTTTTTTTTTTAAAGAAAAATGCTTGATGGGGTTGGGCGGGTGGGGGGGGGGGGGAGAGACCAGGACAATGCAGAGGACTACAGTATCTCTGCTGAGCTTCTTTAAAAAATTATATATTCAGGGCTGACAGCTATCACTGTTACTGCCTCTGTGCTTCTAATATCAACCCGTCTGTCTTGGGGGGGGGGGAATAGTGACTGAAGCTTTTCCCAATTCATTAACCCCAGTGCCGAAAAACAGCTTTTGCCTGTTTGATTTCTGTCTGCCAGGCCAGTGTTTAAGGCACTAGAGCACAGCTACTAAAATAATGAGCAAATATTACTTAATTCAGAGCCGAACTACATGTGCCCTGGGAGGTCTGTGATCAATCTTTCAGTGCTGGTGTTTTGTTTTAAAAGGGAAATTGAGGCTTCAGAGGCTGCAGATCTGATCACATCAATGGCACCTTGGGAGTGCTTTGCATTATTGTTATTATTCCCCCCTGCAGGTTGTTTTTATGATCCCCTCCTGCCGCTAATATCCACTTCTTTTCCACCTGTGGCAGGGGAAGAATGGAAACTGGGATCAATCTTTGATCTCTTTGTGCACAGTTTACTCTTCCCTTACAGTACAACCCCACGCATAATACCTACTCAGAAGCAAGCAGCATTCAGAATAAGGACTGCAAAGTTAGCACTGGCGACTCAGGATTTTGAAAGGAAGATGAGCAAGCGAGTCAGTAGGTGGCACTCTCCCATCTGGCTTGATATTCATCGACCTAAAGTTATGAGAAATGACTTATTTCACAGAATGGCATCTTGCAACTGGTTGTCCTTTATACAACATAGAGTGGCTGCACTTTATCTCTGAATGTCGCACTTCTGTGGAGTGTAATAGATGTTCCTTATTTCGAGCATCCAAATTCCATAGCTCCTTGTTTTTCAAATGTTGACCTGTGTCGGTCCAGATACAGTAATATAATATTGGGGAGGATTTCAGTGGGAAAGACAAGGGAACATTTTCAAAAGCACTTACTCGTGCTGCGTGATAAATGCATGCACCATGTAGCATGAATCATTGCTCACATTTACTCAGAGGTAAGTTCAACTGTGTTTGCTGTTGCATACTTTCTAGGCCCTGCATCATGATGGTGCCATGTGGCTGATAGGTGGGCAGTCTTGCCAACCTGTCAAAGCTGCCCCATGGGATTGAGGGGGGGGGAGGGGAGAGAGAATCAGTATTCCCTACAGGGAATGCACTTTCAATGCAGCACCCGGCAGGATTGAACTCTCTGCTCACCAGCTGACAAGAGGAGGGTTCAATCCTACTCTCTTGAGAGGCCTGCTTTACCCACAAGGAATAAAAATGCATACCGGTATATTAGTGAAAATAACATACAGAAATGCATCATATTAGGGAAAATATGCATTGTAAAAATGTGTATATTAAGCAAAAATGTGGTTTGTTTGTGTGTGTATAAAGCATGAGACTCTTAAATCTCAGGTTTGTGGGCTTTCAAACCCCACATTGGGCAAAAGATTCCTGCATTATAGAGTTGGAAGGGACATCGTGGTGAAATTTGCACTAAAAGACTGGTGGATTTTTCACGAGGACACACTTTTTTTTTTAATGCAAACTGAAGTGGAAATGCAGAGAACGAAACTTAAGATTGGGAAAAATGAGAAAATTAGGGTAACTGAAATTGACAGATTCCTCCATCCCTACCTTAGAGCAACCTCCCTCTTAGAATCACAGAATTGTAGCGTTGGAAGGGACCCTGAGGGTCATCTAGTCCAACCCCCTGCAATGCATGAATCTCAGTTAGATCATACACGACGGATGGCCATCCAACCTCTGCTTAAAAGCCTCCAAGGAACGAATGGACCTCTGATGGCAAACCTGGAACCCCTCCTTTGAGGAATTTACAATCTGAATGTGGGTCGTAGGGAAGGCAACAGAGGAATGAATGGGAAGGGAGAGACACATCTAGCATAGACTATGAGAGAACCCAATGAATAGTCTGGGAACAACAGACATTTTGGTAGTGCTGAAGCTAAGTGAGTGTAGGCTCTGATACTTGGCACCTTTTGGCGCTGTGCTTGTCTGTCTCAATTTGAAAATGCTATCTGATCATTTTTTTAAAAAAAGAAGAAAAATCTATCCAAAAATATATTCTTCCCCTTCCATGGCCTACTTACAAACTACCACTTCTTTAAAGTGACCAGCTACTGCTTCCAAAGCCAGCAATTCATTTGTGCGCATTTACTCGATCTGTGGCAGGAAAAGGAAAACCCACGTTTACTTGATAATCTTTAAAATATCGTATTATACCTAAAACTGAGAGCCGGGTGGGGTGGGGAGAATCACACCGTTTGGAAGCAAAATGCAAACAATGCCAGGATTTTCTCTAACTACACTAGCACAAGCTAAGCAGCATCTAATCTGGGGGGGGGGGGGGGAGAGAGAGAGAGAGAGAGAGAGAGAGAGAGAGAGAGAGAGAGAGAGAGAGATTGAGAGAGAAATCGCTTGCTTAAGGGCCAGCTACGTGTTCAGAAACATGTTCCCTTCCACATTGGTAAATATCAAAGCTAAAGCAATGCTTCCACACTATCCTTTAAGTTGGAAAGCAGCTTTGCCATTTATAACACTGCATGGCATTCCCCTGCGGCCCCTGATTGGGTGATATTTTAGACTCTGAAGGAAAAGATTTCTAGGTTAATAACTGCAGTGCTGCTGTATTATGCTGGCTGGCAGAAAGCCATTGACTACGTAAACTGCACTGAACCCTGTTTGAATTAGCTGATGCTTTATCATCCTTCCTTTGGGGTACGATTACCAGCTGAGATAGAGTTCATCAACACCCAAAGCCTCCAGACTAATACAATATAGCCACTGAAAGTATAAAGGGTGATAGTTAAGAGAGCAAAGAGTTCAACAGCGGGATTAATCAGGATCAGTAATAATGTCTGGGTGTGTACATCGGGACGCTTGCGTATGGGCATCAACTTGTTCTGCAAAAAGAAGGGGTCAGGGAACCTTTTTCCTAGGAAGGGCTGTTGAGCCATGGGGAAAGTCATGTGGGTGGGGGGCACCACTGATGGTGGGTGGAGCATTGGGCGGGGGGATCCTGATGAAAATGGAAATTGTCTGTGCTTGCTTATCCCATGCCCAGAACGGAAATCAATCCAGCAGATGCAATCAATATTGGCTGCTTCTGTTGCTTTCAGTCCACAAATGATATGTAATTGATTGTGTTTACCTGTGCGCCCCCCCCAACACATCGGCATTGCTTAGAAATGAACGGAGTGCAATAATGACAACATAATTATGTAAGTTACATAGGTTATGCGATTTCACCACAGTGAATAAGGCGAGCAATGTAGCGTTTGGCGGAAGGTGTACTGTAGCAGAATGGAGACAGCGTTGCATGCGAGAAAATCAGAGCAGAACAGAAAACAATACCTTTTCACATCCCTAGTTGAGCAAGGATTGATGGGTCGAGAGCCAAAAGTGGGCACAGTTCCCGGCACTGCAGGATTAAATAGCTCCTTCTTTCTCTGTTCCACCCCAATCACTTCTTTATCTGTCTAGCGCTCTCTCTCTCACAAACACACAAAAATCTGGGAATTGGGGGATTTCTGGGAGAGGTGCATAGTTGCTTCCAAAAGGGCTGAAACGCATGCATCACTAAGCACATTACTTGATGTTGTGTTGTATGTGTAGCTTTTAACTTAGAGAAGCAGGATCAGGACCATCATAGCACACTTGTGAAGAGTTTCGCTTTAAAGTCTCTCTCTCCCCCCCCCCCCCAATATGGTCCCAACAACATCAACAACAAAGCCCTCCCTAAAGCTACTATTTGGCTCAGGAGGGCTGCTCTAATTATTGCCATCACAGCTTCCCCCCATAACCAAATAGCAGCTCAGAAGAGGGGGTATTTTTTACCAGGAGTGTGTCACAGGAAGAAAGGGTTAAGCACCCACTCCTTGCATGCCATGGTCCTGACCCTGATCACACACACACACACACAGAGAGAGAGAGAGAGAGAGAGAGAGAGAGAGAGAGAGAGAGAGAGAGATTATTATTTAGAGCAGGCATCCCCAAACTCAGCCCTCCAGATGTTTTGGGACTACAACTCCCATCATCCCTAGCTAACAGGACCAGTGGTCAGGGATGGTGGGAGCTGTAGTCCCAAAACATCTGGAGGGCTGAGTTTGGGGGGTGCCTGATTTAGAGTAATGCTTCAAGGATCTGAAAAAGTGATCCCATTACCATTAGCATCATCAGGTTTTTCGGATGCCACTTTTCCATAGTACACCCTGCTCAAAGCAGCTCATGGCATCCGAAAAAAATGTACAAAACCAAACCTAACATTTCATCATAAATGCACCAATGAAGACATGACAAAATGTAAATGGTCATTCAAACATTGACCAAAACACCTCTTATTAGTAAATATATACTAAGACATTAAAAATCCACCAAGTGTATATTATGGTCTAATAGAAATTCAAAGGACAGAATGCATTTGATAATTCTGCCCTTTAATGTAGAATTTATTACCATTTGAGATAAAGCATGTTCCAACCACCTATTCTTTCAGGTGCATCTTAAGACCTTTGTATTCACCCAAGGCTTTCTGATTGGCATTTTTAAACTACCATCTATTGATCGACTTCTAGTGTAATTCTATTTTAACTGGGTTTTTTCCTTGGTGTAGATTTTATACTTATTTTTTGGTTTGTGTACACGGCTCTCTTATAAGGCAAGTGGTTTATGCATCTTTTTTATAAAAAAAAACAAGCAATACATGATCGATAAAATAAACACAAGAGCTTTGCTCCTACTGAATGGTTCTGTTATCCACAGAATTCTCCAGGGGCTCTGCTTCATGCTATTCCTCCTTTTGATTGTCTACATGAGTGTTAAAATGAGTATTTAAGGGGTTTATTTTTCCTTGGATGAAGAGAGGTGTTTCCTCTACCACCACTGCCCCCCCCTCCTGGCCAGCAAAGATGTATCTATTTCCTGGAATAAATGTGAAAATGCATGCAACCGAAACCTGCATATATTGAATTCTTTTGTACACAATAGCTAAGTAAGTGATCATAAAGTGCCCTCAAGGAGGAAATAAAATTATTATCAGGGCTATAAGAAGATGATGAAAAGATTGTTGCTTTGCTAAATAAAAAGAAACAAAACAATACCCTGATTCGTCAGTGAGGCATTTAATTTAATGTGTCACATTCTTTTTCCTTTTCTATTCGAAGGCTGTGCTTATTTCATACAACTGTAATCTTATTGCTTTGGTGCGGATGCCGGCTTCTAGCAAATAGTTCAGCAATTTGAAAATGGGGGCCTTTAATTTTTAAAATAAGTGTTCCTATTTGTTTATTACATTAAAAATATCTTATTCACCTTTCAGCTAAAGCAGCTTACGGTTAAAGGTATGATTATAAAAGTACAATTGTAAAAGGGATAACGATAAGTATGACAACCGCTTCTGGTCCCTGGTGGTTAACAACACAGACCAGGTTCCAGGCATTTCTCTACGTAGGGAAGATACTGAAGGAGCTCAGGGGTCCATCTGTCTGTCTGTCTGTCTGTCTGTCTGTCTGTCTGTCTCTCTCTCTCTCTCTCTCACTCACTCACTCTCTCTCTCTCTCTCTCTCTCTCACACACACACACACACACACACACACACGCCAGCACATAGCATTATACCAAGTGTCTTTTTTCTAGGAAAAAAAATGTGCCTGTACACACCAGGTTCATGACAATATGCCGCCCTTTCCACAGGGGGCGCATCGTGGGACCACTCAAAATGTCTGCCGCCCAAAAAGCCAGGCAGACAGTCACCTACCCTGCTCTGTCCTCTCACAGCTGCCTGGCTACACTGTGCCTGCACTACCACCCGCCCACACACGCGCAGGCTTGTGGAGGCCGCACCCACCCCTCCCTGCGCCCCAGGCTCCTTCTTTTCCCCTCCTTCCCCGCCCACTGACTAAAGGGTGGGAAGGCAGTGAACATGTGCAACACCCAGGCACCTGTGGGCGACTCCTGTTGCCGGCAGCACAAGATTTGGGGCGAGGGGGGGGGAAGGTGCTGGCACTGTGTATCACCAGGGAAAAAGCACTGGTTATACCAAATATATCAGGATATATTAGTGCTGGTACTATCGCCAGAAAAAAGCACTGGTTATGCTCAATATATCAGGATCAGATGACAGTCACAGCAGAGTAAGATGGCTGCATTCTTGACTTCCTGTGTGCATATATGTCACATACCATAGCAAAACTTGAAAGCCTCATTATCACCTCTTTCACTTGCCAGGAGCATCTGCCCATTATTCTGGTGCTCCGGCCGATGACATTGTAGCATCTGCTCTGGGAAAAAAGTCCCAGAGATATACTCCTCCAAATGCCTCCCTCCACTAGACTACTGCTGATGAGAAGCATTTTTCACAGAGAATTGTCTTGCCCCTACACACACACACACACACACACACACACACACACACACACACTGCAAGAACGAGAGCGAGAGGGAGAGAGAGCTGTTGCTGCCTCATCTCTTTCCAAGTGACTGTCACTTATAACAAGTTCATTACTTCTCTTCTCTTCCTGGAAAGGAACCAAAATGCAAGCATCCTCCCTCAGTGGTGAAAAGGCTGTTCATGCACTAGCAACATTAATTGGCACTTTCCCCTGCTCCTTTCCCCATACCTGAATCCCAAGCATTATTAGCTACATGGTGGACAGAGGGCTTACACTGAAATTTGGGATTAGGATGCAGCAGTTTTGTCCCCCACAAGATGCTAGCATACAACAAGCTTCTAGGGTTAGCGGGAAGAAGGAATGCCTGTTTAGAATGCACAGTTTCTAGAAAAGCAACCAATTGGGGGGAAATTAGCAAACATGTTTCAGGTGCAGTAAAGCTAGCCAAATAAAATAAAACAAACACATATACGTACGTATATAACATGAGGGGAGGGAGTATTTACCTAGAGGAATGTTGAAGAGTGGGTTACAAAAGAAAGAATAATTTGATATAAGAGGTTTCCTCTGCCTAATAATTAGGCTTGCCACCGAGCAAAAATCAATCCACATTACCAGGGCTACACCTTTTCAGATTTAACAAAACTACATCAGCACTGGTTTTTAAACTCATTTTGCCATTCATAGTCTTTTAATATTTCGGAATAGCCTATTTCCTCCTTGACTACTCCTTTCAGACTAATTTTAACTTCTCAAAAACTAGACACAATAGCTGAATTCTCTCTCTCTCTCTGTGTGTGTGTGTGTGTGTGTGTGTGTGTAAAACTACCGGTATGTAAAAGCAAAGTTGAAGCCTCAAAAGAGAACATTTTGATGCCTGGAGAATTGACTAATTTGTGGTTTATGCAGTCTGATCCTAAGGATGGTACTCAACATCAGCGCAAGGATTTCTGCTTCCGCAATGGGGCTTTCCCCTCTCCTCTCCTCCCCTCCCCCTCCCCAAATTCCCATTGTACAACTAGTACCCCTTTCATTTGATGGAACATTTACATGGCACTACACTGGATAAAACCCTAAGCACTCCAAAGCCAATCCCATTCAGTAGACTCATTCCCACTAAGTATGCAGCTGTAAAGGCTTGGTACAGACATAACATTGTCAATATCCTATCCATGTTTCTGGGATAAGAATATGTTATAAGTTCTTGCTGCCCTCTCTCAGGCTTGTGGGACCTACTTTACTAGAGCCTAGGATCCACCAAATGCAGAAGTACCGGTATGCCTCTAGGGGATGGACACAGAATTAAGTAGCAGGGTGCCTCTGAGCATATGCTCGCCCAGGATTTTGTTTTCAGTACCATTACGGATCTCACAGTCCTTTTGCAAACATATGATCCCTCTCTCGTGTTTCCCTTATTCCAGCTGCCTAATTGGGAAAGGGGGGGCATCCCTCTTGCTGTTTTTTAAATGGTTAAATCATTGGAAAGTAGAAACAGTTGCCCGCTAATGCAAATCAGCCAGAGATCTCCCTACAGATCCTGTTCTGCCTTCCGCCCACACCTGGTCAAGTGACTAGATTGTCCACAAACCACCTATGTTCTATGTGCATGGCATTCTCTCCCCATGGGAAGTTATTTGAGGTCTTCTGATAAACTTTTGGATTAAAGCGCTAAACCTTTGAAATTTTAGCCTATATTCTTAGACCATTCTCTTGTTTCAGATTGAAATAATGCATTGCTTCATCAATAAAAAAGAAGAAGTGAATCTAACCACCTATAAACGCATGCTGTAGAATTTAGCAACAAAAGGAGCTTGAAGGCTCTGCTGGGTATGTTTCTCTCCTCATTGTAGGCTTCCTTCTAGCCCCCTACTGAGTTAGACAGTGTTTCGGAGGCAAATGGTACTCTGAAGTTTTATTTTCACTTTACAAAGCTAAATTGGGACTTGTTCCCAGTTTGGTGGTTTCAAGTAGGAAATAAAACATGAAAGCAGCCTTTCTCCTTCTGAAGTAGTGAAGCAGGCAGTTAACTGTGTTGAAGCAGCATCATAGCTCTTTTTTCTTTGAAGTTTATTCTTCAGCTACCGGTAAATGATGCTCTTTGTGGGTGGCTGAATCTAAGAAGGAAATGCCAACCTGAGCCTCCCCTACCTGAATGTATCACGCTGTAAAATGATTGAGGTCCCACTATTCATAACACTGAGGCTGTGCTACCACCAGCCCTATTCTTGGGACTTTGAGACTCCCAAGAGCTTAATGTATTGATTTATCCATCACATTGAGAATCCTGGCTTTATTTGGGGCAATGTGCTTTGTATTGTCCCACCCTATGATGGATTGCTCCTGCTGAAGGTCAGTCTCTTCCCTACATACTCATGGCCTTGCTGAAACAGGTCTATGGCCTACTTTCAACAGTGGATTTAGCATAATGGATAACCCAACCCTACATCTCCCTTGATCAATGAAACCCAAGAGGTAACAGATTATGTCAACGATGTGAAATTCTAACACCATTTCTGGAGCTGGGGGTGAGGTGGGGAGGATACGATAGGATAACCTTCTGCAGATTTATTTATTTATTATGTTATCACATCAACCTTGTTTTGAAACACAGCCTCTATCTACAAATGACAGAAATTAGTATACAGGGCTTTCCTAAACTTGGTACTATTCTCATATCTCCACTGAGAAAATGCATACAGTCCAACATTTCTCCAATGGAAATATTCAATACAGTAATAATAATGAAATAATAATAATAATAATAATAATAATAATAATAATAATAATAATAATAATAATAGCAGCCCCAGCTACTTTGGGTGGCTTCCAACATATATAAAAACATAATAAAACATTTTAAAAAAACTTCCCTATACAGGGCTGCCTTCAGATATGTTTTAAAGGTTGTATAGTTACTTATTTCCTTGGCTTGGGGGTCACATAACTCCACCCCCTCCAACATTTCTCTGATGAAAATAGGGATGTTCTAAGGAAAAGCAGGACATTCTGGGATCAAATCAGAAACCAGGGTGGCTACTGTAAATCAGGGACTGTCCCTGGAAAATAGGGACACTTGGAGGGCCTGGTAAATGGATTCATCTTTCTTTTCTCTCTCTCTCTCTCTCTTTTTAAGGGTGAGGGGAGTTACTGTTTGTATTTATTTATTTATTTATACATACCCCACCCATCTGGCTGGGTTTCCCAAGCCACTCTGGACAGCTTCCAACAGAATGTTAAAATACAATAATCATATTGGGGTTTCTATGTACAGTGGTGCCCCGCTAGACGAATGCCTCGCTAGATGAAAAACTCGCTAGACGAAAGGCATTCGCTAGTGGAAGGCTGCCTCGCAAGACGGAAAAAAAATCTTTTTCCCCCGTCAAAACCGCTATTCTCCGTTGGTGCTTCGCAAGACGAAAAATTCGCTATGCGAAGACACTCGCAGAACGAATTATTTTCGTCTTGCAAGGCACCACTGTAGTTTCATATTACATGTGGTTATTCTTCAGGAGCACCTGCTTTTTGCACATATGCATTTGTTCTGCATCAGTCTGTTGTTATAAACAAATGGCCTTATATACTAGGTATGCAATAACTGCCAAAAGCACAAATTCCTTTGCTTTGGTCATGGCGGAAGGTGGACTTTTCATCTTGTGCTGATGTCATTTGGTTGTATCCATCTAAGCCACACTAGGAGAAGACCCACTAAAATCAATGGGCCTACTATGGCTTATAGTTGAATACAACCCAACATCATAGTTATTGAGAGAAATATCAAGTCAGATCAGATTCACATATATCTTTTCAGCAATTACGGTATCCAGTATGGATCCACAGCAGATATAAATGCAATGTTCCAAATTATGTCATCTATTAAACAGTATTATGATAATACACAGTTCCTGACAATGAATTATAACAATTCATTATACTAGAACAACAAATGCCAGGACATAAAAAGTAGCTACAACAAATGCCGCCGGGTTTTGTGGCAGTTTACAATTTAATCTTGACTATATCCAGGGGGTGAGGCTTGGGACTTTAAACCATACTGAATCTGTTGCCTTCAGACAAGATCAATTACATTAATTGTATGTGTTATCTTCCTTCTTGGAAGGGGGAAGAACTGTACAGCGTTTGAAGCTGGCAAACTTACAGAAATAATAATTAAAAAGCACAGATGAAGAATCTAGGGACATTAAAGCCCTGTTTATGTCAAACTTTGTGGTTTATGTCATTTTAACTGCTGCGGCTACATTCAAAGAATTCTGGGAGCTGTAGTCTGGTGAGGAACTGAGAATTACTGTAGAATTATAGAATTGCAAAGTTGCAAGGGACTGTGCCAGTCGTGTACATCCTTTTTCTTCCTCACTGACCTACAATTACAGGAGCTTCCAGGGGAGAGGGAACAGCTGTTTAATGAGTTTAAATGTATGCAGTATGATATGCTGATGCGGTAACGTTGGAAATGGTTGGAGAGATTTTTTTTAAAACCCTTTTGTACAAGGTGGGAAAATTCCTTAGAAGAACAATTACAACGCTATACCTTTTTGGCAGTGGCGGGGGGGTGTATTTTTTATTTTATGTTGTTTTTTTGGTTTGGAAAAGTAAACCCTCATTAAGAAACTAAGCAACAAACAAAAATTAATAACAGAAACTTGATTCCACACATCTGTTATGTACTGAGTTGAATAGGATTGAGATTGCAGCAGTCTGACTGGTCCCAGAACAATAGGATTGAGATTGCAGCAGTCTGATTGGTCCGCAGGAGCCACCCAATCCAGCTCCAGGTGGAAGTGAATCCGCACTCCGATTGGCATACAGGAGTATCCCGGAATTAGCCAATCACGTGGGGCCCATTGTGTAAATAGTGTATATAAAGCAAACGTTTTGGGGGAACTGCATTCCTCACTACTATGAGCTGAATAAAGAGCATGAAATTCACACTGGACACCAAGTATATTTCAACATCCCTCTTGGATTATGACATAAAGCAATGTACATGCAGGCTTTTGTGTACTTTAGCAGCAAATCCCTTTTCAAGGCTGTGCTTTTTCTCTGCATTTTCTTTTTTTTTGGTGAAAAAAACCTGGTGCCTTATGTCCAAACAGTACTGTTTGTCTTGCTTGTGCTCTATGGTTACCCCCCTTTATCTTGCTTTCCTTATCACCTGATAGAAGTCCATTGATGCGGTATGTGCTTTTTGCATACCTCAGTGCTGAGATTCTATCAAACCATTGCATTTCTAGAAAAGAAGGTTTATCGCCCAGTACAAGTTGCCATTGAAAAGAGCATCTCATTATCTTGTTCCCTCTCCTGTTCCCCATGATATTGCGCTGCCCTGTGTTTCTCCACCCCATCTTGCAGCAGCCAATGGCGTGGAGTGAGGGTGGTCTGGAAACACACCATGTGATTATGTCATCTCAGGTGGTTTATTATACTATACAAGGCCAGAACGTTGGCTGAGCTCCTCTATGGGTCCTTCTTGGGCCCACCATCCTCTTCCTTCACTCTCCTCGAGAGAGTTCAATCTAAACTCCTCAGAGCCCTCCTGCAAGTACCTAGATGAATTTCAAACGCATGGGTCAGATTAGAAACAGGGTTAATGAGAGTCAAGGCCAGGGGGATAGCAAGGGGGCGGGGGCGGCCCACCCCAGGCAGCACCTTGCTGGGGGTGACACTTTGGGCGGTGGCCCCGCCCCCAGGTTTTTTTTAAAGGCTATTTTCAGCGCTGCTGGGGCGGAGCCACAGGGGCGGCCAGCGAGGGGGGGTGTCACCCCCCCTCGTTGGCTGCCCCTGCGGCTCCGCCCCAGCAGTGCTGAAAATAGCCCCCCCTGCATATTTTACTTTTGTGAAAGCCGTCCTATATGTGCCTTTTTAGCTGGTTTATAAGTGTAATAAATAAACGAATGAATGATGGTTTATTAGTACATGCTGTGGGGCAAAAAAGGGTGGGTTAGGGGCCTGCTGCTTTAAGCATCCATTCCATTTCTGTGGGTTGGGTAACATCTTGTTCTGCTCTAACTTCTTGGCACGAAGTTTATGAGATTTATAAATGCACGTAAGCCGTACTTAAATTGCCCATCTGTAGCTCAGCAAGGCATTTTGTTACAAAGAGAGCCTCTACATATAGATTTCATAACTGATCAATTGATCGCAGGGCGGATCAGTCAGGACCTATGTTGTATTAAGCAACGACAATGAAGAGTTTGGATTTGATATCCCGCTTTTCACTACCCGAAGGAGTCTCAAAGCGGCTAACATTCTCCTTTCCCTTCCTCCCCCACAACAAACACTCTGTGAGGTGAGTGAGGCTGAGAGACTTCAAAGAAGTGTGACTAGCCCAAGGTCACCCAGCAGCTGCATGTGGAGGAGCGGAGACGCGAACCCGGTTCCCCAGATTACGAGTCTACCGCTCTTAACCACTACACCACACTGGAGGTTAAAACACTGCTATCAGTGAAAGATGTAAAAGATGGTTTGCAAAGGATATGCCAGCAAGGTGCTCTCCATTGCCACAGATGAGAGTGGAGGTGGTGATGCATGTTGCAAGGACCCCCAGGGAGGAGGCAGAGCAGATCTCCCCACTGTCACCTACAGCTTACCCTTGGATAGTGCAAGATGGACCATTCAGTTTCAAGGCAGGTTTTACCTTTACTGCAACAGTAAAGGAGTAAAATAAAGGAGTAAATGTGTGTGTGGGGGGGAAACCATCTGAGGGGAAACTTAATCTATGCCTGACAGGGATATAAAAAGGCAGCCATATCCTTTCCAGCCTGTCTTCATCACAATCAGTGCTGTTCCCATTCTGCTGTAGTTTGGTTTCCACCAAATACAACATTATTCATCTTGCTGTGCGCTATCTAAAATCATTTACATAATTATTTACCTAGGTTGCATGAATTATGAATTTAACATGATTAATGGCATAATTATTTCCATTTCAATGCAAAGACCATCCATTTCAGTAAAAAGGAAATGCATTTTTAATTGGCCTTCGGAGTAATCAGTTACATATCATTCATAGATCAGTGGTGGTGGTGGTGGGGGGAACAGCTGGACTGATTTGTTTCAGACACGGGACTGGCAACTTCGGCTTTTGTTTTCATTGGAATTCTGTGACATCATTAGACATCATTCCCTGGTGACCCCCAATCACTGAAAATCAAGCCTCCTCTTACCTGCAAAGACCCATCCTGGGTTCTCCTTTTTGGTCACAGAGTGCCATGGAACGTTGGGAAACAGCATTTTAATAGCTTTGCAACAGCTAATTTTCTGTTCTGTTACGTGCTGGAGTAGCTTGTGCAGTCTGAATGAATTACTAATTACTGCTCCATTTCCTTCTCATTATCTGCTCTACTGTTCTTCAGATCAAGAGGTGGTAAGGCCTCCCTTGCTTCATGTTATTGGAAAACATTTGCACCAAATCAGGCCTTATTTTTTTGCCTGGTCACCTTCTGCTCCTTCAGAAGGATAGCTTTTCATATTTGTTGTGGTTCTTTTCAGATGTTTGTATTGTATAACTATATTTGTTTTATTAAGTTGGTTAGCTTTTAAACTAAAAAATAATAATAGTGCTTTTATCTTAAAGTGGAAAGATGATTAGTCTTCAAAAGAAACAAAAATCAGAGGGTGAAAACAGCAAGAATTGCCTCGGCATTTGCCAGTTATACTGTTATCACAGCAGAACTTAGAATAGTATGTCTATGGTTTAATGTGCACTAGGGTTGACCATGCTATTAAAAGGAGAAAAACTGGCAGCAATGTTATTTAATTTGGCACTGAGAATATATTGCTAGATTATTTCCCTTTGTACACTGAGTGTCAATTCCTGTTATTTTTCTCATTGCTGCGAAAAAAAAGTGAATGGCATTGCATGCATGTCCACATACTCATCTATTTCAAACGACTTCACCCCCCCCCCTGCCATCTATGCTCAATTCCACCCAGAAACTTTGCAGTCCTACTGAGATGTCAAATGCTTCCTGTCTTTTGGGTTGAAGAGACAGATTGATAGTTCAATAGGAAGAGAGGCTTAAGCCAGTATAAAAGAAATTAGATGCCGAAGGGCTTAGTTTTCTTCATCTTCAGAAAAGCCATTGAATCACTCGCGTTATCTCGATAAAAGCTTCAGGAGTGGCACCGAGTCAGTGATGTGGGACTTGCAAACCTAAGATCAGCCAGTGATCCTCAGCTTCTGTTGTCATTATGACAGATCCCCTTACTGCAATGGAAGCCAATGCGGGTTCCTCCAAATGTGGCCAACCCCCCATCAGCCCCAGATAGCATGGTGGCTGGTGGTTGATGTTGGGAGCTGCAGTCCAACAGCCCCTAGAAAGCACCACATTGGCTACCTGAAATATACTCGAGAGACAAGTGTGAATTTCATGCTATTTATTCAGCTCATAGTAGCAATGAATGAATCTTTCCCCAAAATGTCTGCTATATATACATTATTTACACAATGGGCCCCACATGATTGGCTAATTCCGGGCTACTCCTGTCGGCCAAACAGGTTGCTAGTTCACTTCATCCAGGGGCCTGATTGGCTGCTCTTGCAGGCCAATCAGGTCGCTGATTCACTTCCACCAGGAGCTGGATTGGGTGGCTCGTGCGGACCAATCAGACTGCTGAATTATGTATCCTATTGTTCTAGGATTCAGCTCAGTACATAACACTACCTCTGCAAATGATCTTCTGGATTCAAACTGGGGTTACCAAGACTAGCAGGAGCCTTAAGACAACTATGTGATGTGAAGTCTTTTTTTGTGTTTTAATCCATACCATAGGTCAGGCACATCCAACTTCCAAGAGACTGCGATCTACTCCCACTATAAAATAACTGGCAGTGATCTCCCCATTGGATTGACCAGAGGTTTTTGTTGTTGTTGTTTTTGGTGGCTTGTATGGGGATTGACCAAAGTTGTTGAGCTTTTTTGGAGAAAGCTTCATCAGAGTTGTTGAGCTTTTGGGGGGGCAGGAGGAGCCAAAGTTGTTGAACTTTGGGGGCAGGGGGCAGGGCATCGGGATCACGTGATCGACCGGGATGGACCAGGGACATCCCACGATCGGCCAGTAGATCAACCTGTTGGACAGGCCTGCCATAAGTGAAAGAGAACCCATTGCGAGGCTATGAATCTGAATTATTTTGATGAGGACTCTAGACTTCAGGGTTACTTTCCTTTGCAGCTCATCTCAGAAACTCTTCAGGTTAATGCCATGCTTCCATGCTGTGATAAAACATTGCTTTGGCTACTTCACCTTGCATGGAGATGCTGCTAAAGACATCCAGCGTTTCAGCTGCTGCAGAATGCTGACACTCACCTCCCAACCGATTGGGTACAAACAGAACATCGTTCTGGCATTGCTCCATTTCTCCTGACTCCCACCTTTTGCTCTCAGGCCCAGCTGCCAATTCGCTCTTTAAACCCTGCACCAGCCCAGGTCCTCCTCACCTTTGTGGCATGTACCTTGCTTGTGTGAGCACCCTCCTCTTACAAGTACAGTAACTTTGGCGCCAACTGTTGTTTCATTTTGGCACCAAGCAAAAACTTCCTTTGTTTGCTCAAGCCTTCTTAACCTGGTATTGCTGAAAGTATGTAACCCACTTTGAAGATTTTAAGGATTTGTGGTTTTAATTACAGTTATTTTTTACTAGCTCTCGTGGGTAATGGATATCTGCTGTGCGATTGTTATAACATTAAAAATGGTTTTGTGGCGATTTGTAATAGTATTTTACCCTGCCCCAAGATGAGCTCTGATGAAGGGTTTTTAGATTTAGTCAGTAACTGAGTAAATAAATAAATAAAGATATTTATGTGGAGTGTCTACCATCATATGAAAGAAGCCCTTCTCCGGGTCTGGTCAATTAACTCTGCTAAAATCTCTAATAGCTTTTTGTTTTGTTTTGTTTGCATGCCATATTTCTACCCTCTGGAAATTCTCTGGACAGTTTACAAAATGAAGATCTAGAACCATAAAATGAAGGCATGCGAATAAAACAAACATGTAATCTAAAACAGATTAAAATCAGCAACGGAGGATGAAATCAATTCAGAAATCTATTTGCATTATTACATATATTTCCCACAGTCGTGGTTCCCAGGTCACCCATTCTGGCACAGACCAGACCCAGACTTCCTTTGCTTGCTTGCTTATTTATTTATTTATTTGGGTATTTATAAACTGCCAACTCGTGTGTAAAAAGATTGGACTTAAAGAGATGCAACTCAGATGCAGCTTCCCAAGGTTTCTAAGCCCTATCTGGCAATGCCAGGAGCTAACCATGGGACTTCCTACAGGCCAAATGTGTTATTCCACTGAGTCTTAGCCGCTATTATTATTATTATTATTATTATTATTATTATTAAAATTTGTATACTGCCCTTCATCGAAAGACCACAGGGCAGCTCACAAAAAAAAGAACAGAAAATGCGTAACAGAAACAAATAACAACCCTCCCACAAACACATTTAAAAGGCCATAGATTAATTGATCAGTCCAAGGCCTGGTTATAGAGAAACGTTTTTGCCTGATACCTGAAGATACATAACTAAGGTGCCGGGCGAGCCGCCCTGGGGAGAGCATTCCACAAAAGGGGAGCCACCACAGACATATAGAAGATTGCTTATAGTGAGTGATTATTAGGTGGAAAGCAGCTCGTGTATTAAATCTTCCCAAACGTCCCCAAAACAAGAAAGCAGGTATATGCTGAAACCATGCCTGAGGACTATTCTCTAGTAAAACACGATTAAATACATTGAAGATGAAAAGGTCAAACCAAATGTTTGGGTCCCACCACCATGCGATGCTGGCAACAATAACATACATTTATTTTTTGCTACTATCTAAATTGCTCATTTTTCACCTCTGTTTGGATCTGGTGCCATTCCTATACCAATGGAGCAGGATCTAGTTATTGTTTTCCCCACCCATAACAGAGCACCAAAGCTCTTTATTTACAGCATGTACAATATTTGAAATGCTTTATTGAAGTTAAGGCTCCTTTAGCAATTCAAATGCTGCCGGGGTTTATATTGTAATGCTCCATTTATGCATACAAAATACAGGGAGGATTTCTGGATGATTAACAAAGAACATATACTTAATGGCATTACTGCTGCCAGGAAGTCCAGGCTTTGAGGAATTAACTATGAATTTAAGGAGCTGGATATCACAAGAAGGAATACCTCAGTAAGCAGCGACAGTGTGGTATGCATATTAAGAGACCGGCATGATTCTTTGCTAACACTGTGGAAAGACATTTATGAAGGCACTAAAGGAAAAAAACTGTTTTTTTCCAGCCACTCACTCTAAGAATAATGAAGCAGGGAAAAATTAATGTTACAATTCCTGAAAGTCAATTTCAAACTGTGGGTTAATATAGGGCTGAATCCCACAGAGGGAATAACTCTCTCAAGTGTGCTCAGCAATGTTCTTAAGAAATCCTGCATTTCCATAAACCAATAAAATTAAGCTACCTTGCTCAGCTACCATTCAGAGTGGGAAGCCATGGAAATATTGTTAATGCAGGAGGAGATCTGCCTCAGGGGCTCCAAGATTAATGTTCCCCCTTGACAGACTGTCACAGGATTTGTTTAACCATAGGTAAAGGTAAAAGGACCCCTGACCATTAGGTCCAGTTGTGTCAGACTCTGGGGTTGCGATGCTCATCTCGTGTTACTGGCTGAGGGAGCCGGCATACAGCTTCCAGGTCATGTGGCCAGCATGACTAAGCCACTTCTGGCGAGCCAGAGCAGTGCACGTAAATGGCGTTTACCTTCCTGCCGGAGCAGTACCTATTTATTTACTTGCACTTTGACGTGCTTTCGAACTGCTAGGTTGGCAGGAGTTGGGACCGAGCAACGGGAGCTCACCCCGTCGCAGGGATTCGAACCGCCGACCTTCTGATCAGCAAGCCCTAGGCTCTGTGGTTTAACCCACAGCGCCACCATAAACTCAGTCAATTAGAGGTAACTTGGCTATAATTTAAGGGCAACCTTATCTTCTTTTAGTGTTCTTCAACTGCCAGTTAATTAAGCCAGAAATTCCTAAATTGTGTGCCAATTTTGTTGGAGAGAAAGGTTTGGAAGAGAGATTCCTACTTTCCATAGCAGAGTTAGCACAGTGCTAAACACCTAAGTCCAGAATTCCGAGACTTTAGCACTGTTCCACCACATGTTCCTTTAGGTGCTTACCACTGGCAGCCCCTCCAGCTGCCAGTGGGTGAACTGCATGGCTGTATAAGTGAAAGCTGTCATTGTGTTCAGCCATGGACCACTTTCAATGAGAGCTATTTTCTCTGGGCTGACTGTGATCTATAATGTGTCTGGGGCCATATCCCCTTCCATTCCCCTTCTGCGAGGGGAGTGTTGCGATTGAATTCCCACCAGTGTCTCTCTGGATGGAGCCAAATGAGATATTGATTAAAACTTTCTGTAGCAGAGAAACTGAGCCCGTTGTATGTGTTATTTTCCCTTAATTATTTCCTCCAACAAAGTCAGCTGTCTAGTAGCAGCCTTTTTTATTGTGTTCCAAATAGAAGGGTTCTCAACTGGCACCCTAAAAGCCATGGAAGTTGTTCAGTATCTAAACATATCTCAATGTCATCTATACAGAAGCGTTTACCAACTTTCAAATAGTCCATCAAAGAATATTATTGGCAAGATCTCCACGTGGCTATTTTGTAGGACTTATTTCTGAATAGCAGGTTGTAGTGCAGTGGTATAAAGGACATCTCTGATGCTAAGGGCACCACCAACTTTATCTAAATTCTAAACGTTTTTCGGGAAAATGTGTTCTCCAACCAATGCAAGGAATGGAACTTGTGCTTCCAAAAAGGAATAAAACTTAATGGGGTGCCCTCTATGTCTACATTCTCCATTTGTACCCATTGTTCACACTTATTCCATTTTTATCAAAGATACACAGTGGTACCTCAGGTTACAAACACCTTGGGTTACAGACTCCGCTAACCCGGAAGTAGTACCTTGGGTTAAGAACTTTACCTCAGGATGAGAACAGAAATTGTGTGGCGGCGGTGCGGCGGCAGTGGGAGGCCCTATTAGCAAAAGTGGTACCTCAGGTTAAGAACAGTTTCAGATTAAGAACGGACCTCCAGAACAAATTAAGATCGTAACCAGAGGTACCACTGTAATATTATACAGCTGGCAAGCATTGCAATAGTAAGATTTGGGGGTGGCGGGGGACACACCCCAGCCACCACCCAGTGAACTTTTATATATCAAATACTTTTTGATTCTTGGTCTGGCAGGTTTAAAAATGAACCTGGTTAATTTTTTTTTCTGCCAGAGGGTAAGATGGCCTATAAATAAATATTTTAAAGCAACATGTTTGCAAAATATTTATGCTGGCTTTTCAGAATTCTAATCACTGCTGCCAGAAAGCATTTGTTCAAATGAGTCACTGCATATACAACAGAGATGGAACTATGATTCAGGCATTATGTGAAGGCAGAATTTAAGCAGGGCCAGGTGTGGTTAGTCCTATACATGGCATTCAGTGGGGCTTACCCACAAGGAAGTGGGTACAGGGTTGCATCCTAACAGGGCAGCCTAACCACCAAGGGTGGCCCAGGACGTTTTGCCACTGTAGGCAAAATGCCCCCTGACTCCTCCCCCTTGTTATAAGACCCCTCCCTTCCCCTGCCATTCTGCCCATGCTGCCACCTTGTCTGCAGCTGCGCTCACGCTATCCCCACAATGGCACGGCAAGGGAGCCGTGTGAGCAGTGAGGGCAAGGGCTCTGCAGTGTGGTTGCATAGGCAAAGCCAGGGTGGGACTGCCAATGGGGCAACGGTGGGGAAGGGACCTGCCGCCTGAGGCAAATTGCTTCACCTCACCTCATGGAAGTGCCGGCCTTGCTAACCACATCTATTCAGGGGGGGGGGGAATCTTATTAAGAGCGTAAGAAGGGCCCTTTGGACCAGGCCAACATCTCATCCAGTTCAGCATCCTGTTCTCACAGTGGCCAACCAGATGCCTATAGGAACCTCAAAAGTGGAACCTGAGTGTAACAGCACTCTCCTCAACTGTGATTCCTAGCAACTGGTATTGAATACAATGGGGCTTCCTCCTAGGTAAGTGGGATTAGGAGTGTAGTTTAAACGTTCAGTTTTGTGCACCTTTACTATTTTATAAAACTACATATTCATGGCTTATCTTTTTTTTTAAAAAAAAGGGTAGCAGATGGGTGGGTACCGATGACTCGCAGGCTTCCCTAGCCATTTTGTGGTTTTGTTTGTCATTGCTGTGAGAGGATGGGGTTCTTTTCTTCTTTCATTACGAGGCTTTGTTATTCTTCCACATCTCATTTGTATTGTGTGTAGCAGTAGCATCTGCGACAACAGAATGGAACACCCACAACTTCAGTGAATGAGGACAGTGTGCTCTTTCAGGCTGCTGACAATGTCTGCGTTTCTATTTTGGGTGCTGCTTTAAAAAAAAGTCCCGTGCAAGTCTGATACAGATATTTTGCCTTCCTCCTCCTACCTGCAACCGACCTGAAACAATTATCATAGTGTTGGCGTTTCTGTGAAGTTGAAAATGGGTGGGTATATATCTACATAACGTTCAGCACCTTGCAGCTTGGGTGGTATGATGACATAAAGAGATGCCACCCACCCCATGCATTAATTCTAGTTGGCCGAGAAACTGTTGATGGAAAATAACACTGTCAATGCCCAGCAGCAGAAGCAAGGAAGACAGAAGTTACCTGATCCAGGTGGCATCATGGAACAAGGGTGGGATATCTGGGTGCAGGAACTGGCGTCTGAAAGATGCAGCAAGACTTTTTGAAAGTGTTGGTACCAAGGGAGTGTGAAGTACCAGCTGGGCTATACTTCAGACATAAACATTTCTTAGGTTGATAACGTAGGTAAGTCATTCTTCACATGACCGGGGAGCGGGGCGGGGGGGGGGGGAGAGAGATAAGCATCGGAATAGTGTTGTGTTTACCTCTGAAGCTTGCCCATTCCTTTTTGGCTCAGACCACAAAATAGATGGGCTGTGTAGCATACATCACTGTCATGGACACAGATAAGAACCAGCTGGGGAACCACTAAGAGAAGAAGGCTCAGAGCCCGGGGAGTGGTGGTGGGACAACGATGAGTAGTCAGAGGGAAAAGACTGGAATGAAGAGGTGTCAGAAGCTGAGGAGGTAAGGGCTTAGCGATCTGGGGGAGCCTGTGGCAGAGAGAAGTCCAGAATCAGAGGCAGAAGCTGAAGCAGGAGAGGGGGGAGAAGAGAGGCCATGATGAGTCAGGCTTGTGAAGAGTCACGGGTGTCTCTCCCTCCTACTGTTACAAGCTCCTCTCCCCACTTGTCTCCCAGAACCAGAAGAGGCATGAAAAGGGTGGAGGAGAGATTGGTGATGCACAGACACAGTCTCCAATTGCCTGGGGGTGGGGAACCCCTGGAGAAGTGGGAATTTAGACAGCTGTGAGGAGGTGGAGACATTCAGTCTCAGCAACTGTAAGACCTATCGGAGATGAGTTGCTGTGCTCATTAGGCCAGACAGCCCTGTGTTGATTTTGTTTTTGCTAATAAAGAGTTGACTCCAACTTGCACAGTGTGATTTACTGCTGGCTCGCTCTTGACAATCACTCACAGAACCTGGATCACACATTAAGCCTAAGGGCAGCAGCTTGATATTAAAAGTAGTTTAGGTTGTAAACAATGTAAGGCTAGACTATTGTGATGCATTCTAGGTAATGTAGGGATGGAGGTCATGAATCTAAACAAAAAGGAGGGGGGGAGCTGAACTAGTGGACCAAAGGAAGCTATGATATTAAATTTAGTTTAGAGAGGTATCTTGAATTTTTGGCATATTAGGACCCCACCCCCACCCAATAAGAACAGAGTATTCAGCATGGTTATGAATGCAGCTGGTACCTTCAATGCAGTAAAACAAGAAATCCATGTGACTGAAACAAAGCAGATTAAGAATGGCATACTAAACAGGCCTCTCAAAAGGAAACAAGCAAAGTTGTTCAACGGCCTTAAATAATTAAAAAGTGAAAGTAAAAGCAGGGCAGCGGTGCTGGGAAACATGTGCTGTGCAATGAACCAGAGGACTGGCTTCATGGTTTTAAAACTCAGCTGACTGATCCTGTAGAGATGAGGATCAGGCAGCACTCCCTGTGCAAAAATAAGATGCTGATTGAGAAGGCAGGGTAAAGCCCGAGTGCCAGTCTCTGGAGAGCCATGTAAAATTTAGACAGAATTAATAAAAGGGAACGGAAGGATTGGAAAAACCATGAGAACAAACAATTAACTGTGTCTTTTGCAATCCTCTCTGCAACATGCACATTAATTGAAAGAAAAGGAAAAAATCCTGATAGTTACATCTCCCCTCTTTTGAGGGTGTGTGTGTGTGTGCGCGTGTGTGTGTGTTTCTAGAACTTTTTATTTAGGGCTAACCATCAATTAAAGGTAGATAATTGATTGTTACAGATTCTTTAACGAGTTTTTTAAAAAACAAACAAACAAACATAGTGTTAAGTGTTGAATGTCAAGGAAGCATCAAATATTAAATCTCAAAAGCACTCAAATGCTACATTCTACTGCATGTCTGCTATTACAGTCAAACAAAGAATGCCATTGCATGTCAACTATAAATTGTCAAGACTGGAAATGTTGGAATCAAATAACATTGATGTGTGTTATTCAATGACTATTTGGCAGACATTTAAGAACATCACCACAACATTTGATGTCCAGGTTTGCAGATAATAATTTTGGAGAACAAATTAATGTCAGCTGTAACTTGGAACAGGGTTTTTTTTTTAATTGTATACTTCTGTTTTAATAGCACAACTTCTTTTCTTTTGAACTCTCCAAGATATCTGAAGCTTTGTGGGAGGTTTCATTTAAATGCTTCTCTCTTGGCTCAGTATTCAATTACATGCTGCGAAGGGCTGTGTTCGTGATTAACAATTTAATGTAAACTATATCACAGGAGAGGTGCATTGGGCAATCTTCATACATAATTTACTACACATGGCAATTGTGCCTCTGAGAGTCACCACCAGCTACTTATGAATGGGAAAGGACATAGAACTGGCCAAACCACAAGCAATGGTATTGTGGGTTTAACTCTTAAAGCAGTGATCAGTTTGCAAAGGTTTTAACTCTGAGGTGCCTGCAGCCTAAATGAATATCATTTTATTCATTCATTTTAGAGAGGTATATTCTGTCAATTCAATGCATTCCCAAAGTGGATTAAAAAAATAATCAAAATTACAATAATAAAAGCAAATTAAATCTTAACAAGGAAAAATTATCAGAAATAAAACTGAAAGAAAGCAACAGAAAATCAATGAGCAGACATAAAGTAGAACAGATTTAAAAGCCTGGGAAGGCAAAAGGACCTGCTACTGAAATAACCCCAAAGCAGATGCCAGATGAATCTCCTTAGGGAGAGGACTTCATAGTTGAGGCACCACCACCGAGAAGGCTATAAAAGCTATCCTATCATGCCTTAGGTGTACTCTATGTAAATACATGGCATGGGAACAGTCTCCTCAATATATGTCTACTCTTCACTTTCATTCTGCGAAAACAGCATGTTCGCTATGCTGGATAGCCCTCACTGTTCTCAGGGTTACTGATGCTACTGTGCCATGTGGTGCCATCACAGATGCTCATAATTAAGTCACAATTCGCCATGGCCAATAAGATTAAATAGCAGCAGGGCTTTTTTCAGCCAGAACTCTCTGGAACTCAGTTCTGGCACCTCTCAGGTGGGCACCATTGCAATTCTAAGAGAACAAGGGAGCTGTTCCTGGTGAATTCCGGCACCTCTTTTTCTAGAAAAGTAGCACTGAGTAGCATGTGGGGAAATATGGCTGGGGACAGGAAGGACAAAGAGGAAAATGTTACTTGGAGAAGATACTCGTGAAAATAACAGCCAAGGGAATAGTTGGTGGCTTAGTGAGTATTTGTCTCAGGCACATCAAATGCCTGAAGAAGTGTGCATGCACACGAAAGCACATACCAAGAACAAACTTAGCTGGTCTCTAAGGTGCTACTGGAAGGAATTTTATTTTTTATTTTGTATCAACTACAGCAGACCAACACAGCTACCTTCCTGTAACTAGCACATCAAATGCACAACTTTTGTCTAAAATTTAAAGTCCTAGTGACTGATCACTGATTCATTACCACGAAACAGAAAGATCATGAGCATTGCTACCAAGGAGGTCCTTTTCTTCTTCAGCCACACCTGAATTGTCCTACGTGATACTATCTGCCACTTATCTACTTCATCTCCCCCCATGATGCAGCAACTGCTTTTAGACTCCACCACACAATCCCAGTTCTCTTTTCCAAGACTCCAACTCACAGCTGATAACATGGCATTTAAGGACACACCCTTATTTCTACATCAGGGCTGTGACAATGAACGAAGGGCAGGGAAAGGGAGGCTGGCTAGTGAGTGTGAAGCCCTATTAATGTGTTTTTACGATAAGTTTTGTTTACATTGGTCAGGTGTCTCAAGTGTTATCGCCTTGGCAACCAGTCTGTTCTGCTAGTAAGCCTTTGCTGTCTCAGGTTTGCAAAAGTCACAAGCACAGATTGATTGTTGGCTTTTAGCTGCAGTGATTTATCACCTTGAACAATAGTGCAATGCTATTTGAGCTGAGTTGACGCCCCTTTCCCCCTCAAATGTCACAAGAAGTCTATTCCCGGCTATAGGGAAATGTACACAGGGGATAAGATTGCCATTTCCCCCTCACCGTGGACCAATTCTTATAACCTTAGAAGTTAAACAGAGATACTGCATCTCCAGGCCAGAAAGAACTTCACCAGCTTAATGTTTGCTCCATTAAAAGGCACAGGAAAGAAAGCAGTGAAAGGCGGCAACTCCAGTAAGAGACCACATCAATTTACCGGTACTTTTCATCAATTTACCGGTACTTTCTCATGCTTCTTCCTTTTCTTTACTAGGCAAAGACAAAAGCTGAATGTAGTATGCAGCTCAATGAATGTAGTACAGTATGGTTTGTTTGTGATATGAAAACGATATGGGGAAGCGAACAGTAAGATTGCCAAAGGACTGAGTGGGGCAGGGGGGTGCCTGGCTTGACCCTGCTATTATTCCTTTAATAGCAGTTTGATCAGCAGGTGAAGCTTTTCACAGCATGGAGATAAGCATTATCCCCTGCTAATAGCTGTAGATCAAGTAGCTTTTAAGGGCACAAGAGCCAAGGCAAGTACCGGTAGCTTTGCCCCACTCTTCCAACTTAGAAAACAACCTAGCATTGCACGAGAACTTCATTGCTATGCTTGTGGCTGGAGAAGGTACCCCACAGTGATTATGATCCCCCCTCATTTTTTTAAATTAAAAATTGAAGTTTACAAAACGATACAGGAATGGGAGCTACATCACTCATCACTAATAACGTATGAAAGGTAAAGGGACCCCTGACCGTTAGGTCCAGTCATGGACGACTCTGGGGTTGCGGCGCTCATCTCGCTTTACTGGCTGAGGGAGCCAGCATACAGCTTCCGGGTGATGTGGCCAGCATGACTAAGCCGCTTCTGATGAACCAAAGCAGCGCACGGAAACGCCATTTACCTTCCCGCTGGAGCGGTACCTATTTATCTACTTGTACTTGACGTGCTTTCGAACTGCTGGGTTGGCAGGAGCTGGGATCGAGCAACGGGAGCTCACCCCATTGCAGGGATTTGAACCGCCGACCTTCTGATCGGCAAGCCCTAGGCTCTGTGGTTTAACCCACAGCGCCACCCACGTATATTAGATAATAACAAAAGGTGCTTGTTGTATTCATAAAAAGACCTTCCTGGACCCAGAAGTCATAAAATTATAGAGTTGGAAGGGACACCAAGAGACATCTAGTCCAACCCCCTGCAACGCAGGAATCTCAACTAAAGCATCCATGACAGATTGGGAAGGAGAGTCTACTACCTTCTGCGGGAGTCTATTCCACTGTCAAACAGCTCCTACTGTCAGAAAGTTTTCCCCGAATGTTTAGTCGGAATCTCCTTTCTTGTAACTTGGTGCCATTGGTTCAAGTCCTACCCTCTGGAGTAGGAGAAAACAAGCCTGCTCCATCTTCCCTGTGACAGCCCTTTAGATATTTGGAGATGGCTATCATATCTCCTCTCAGTCCCCTCTTATCCTGGATATGCAAATGAGGTGCCGCAAAGGATTGTGGGGGAAACACAAAACGCTCACTGTGACTTGAAGGGGTGTGGGCGGATGTGTGTGTGGGGGTGACAAAAAAATCTGCACTGGGTACCGCTTGGGCTTGCTAGGTCTCTGGACAGTTCTCTTTCCCAAGCTCTGGGAGGAAGAGCTTTCACTGCCTACAGACAGCCACCCAATCTTAAACAACTCCTTTCCCACAATAATACAGCAAGCAGTCTTAACATGGACACTGGTACCAGAGCCTGCAATAAACACAGATGCAAACTTTGCTGCCACATACACCCAGACAACATCATCACTGGACTTAACAACATCAAACATACCATCTCAGGCCTATTTAATTGCTCATCTTCTAACATTGTGTATGCCAGTCCATGACTTGGCTTTTGAAAAACAGGGTGTCTGGGGTCCTTTGCTGATTAGAAACCACCACAGTCTATTAAGCCAGGCCCACCCCCCGGCTGTAGGTGCAGGAGGGGAAATACTCAGCTCCAGCCCTAGCCAGCTCCACTTCTGGCCAGAAGAGGGACAGCCGTGGCACATGGTTTCCTTCCCCTGGAAGCGCTGAGCTGCTTGCAGCTGCACCCACGTCCCCATAAAGAGCAATATCTGTGAAGCGCAATAAAATGAGGTATGACTGCACTGAGGTAGTTGGGCCAGTGGTCTGACTGGCAGTTCCTATATTTCTACATTGAAACTCTCATGTGAATGTGTCCTGGCATTCAGACCATGCCAAATGAGTTCCAGAGTTGCACATACAATGTGTCACACCGTGTGGTTATTTCTTCCTTCATTTCTTCATTTTTGAACATTAAAAGAAGAAGAAGAAGATGCCAATATGAAATGCTATTACATACTGTTCCCACCCCCACCTAATTCCCAGCTGAATCAATTAACAGAATAACTTTCAGCAGAGCGCTTGATAATGCAGGCACATAACTTCAAAAAGAAAATGTCCGCAAGCGGAACTCTTGCAGTGGGTGTCAGCAACATTATTATATTCTCTACCCATAAACAACTTTCAGGAAATCTCTCTTAAAATGACCCGATTTCGATACAGAAGCAGCGTGAGACTGGGAGAGGAAATTACCCTCAGTGTTGACCCTAGACATCCCCACTGCCCTAGAAGCTCTGCTCCCAGAGTAGATCATTTTGCCAGCGGTTCTTTGCCTAAGCAGCTCATGGTGCCCTCTTCTCGCTGACAAATCCAGCCCAGAAGGCCTTCCTTGTTCCCTTGGAGTTGACAGTTGTATAAGCAACCTAGGCTCCTTTAACTGAAGAGGATTCTCTCACTGGTGCCACAACTCCCATTTAAAGCTCTGTTTGCAGTTGACTGTTGCTGAAACAACATCTAAACCTTGCTCCCCTAAATTTCTAGCTTGAGCTCCCTACAGATGCTAGCTACATCCTGAATTTCAGCCTTGCCTTGCTTTACCAGGATCTGGACCTTGACTCTGCTCTGTGGACACCTGTATTTCCTTCTTCTTTTCTCACCTAACTCTGCTCTGCTGGACCCTGAAATCTGGCCATAAAATCCTCCCCGCTCAGAACGCTCTCAGTGTTGTGACCATTATTAGAACAGAACAGTGGGAAATTGTGGCATGCCTAAGTAGTGGAAGGCAGAAGAGAACTCAGAATAGGTCACACAGTCATGATGTGAATCCAGTTCCTTCCCAGGCTCACAACTTGAATGCCAGGTATACATAGGTCAGTGAATTGATTTCTAGTTCAGCAATCAGTCTTTCCCTCTGTGTTTCCATACATTTTTTTAAAAGCACTGCTTCACCTTACTAAGAAAAAAAAGAAAGTTTTTTAAAAATTGCAAAAGTACTCTGAGGGTGGGGAGAGACTTCTTGGTAACATTTCCAATGCCAGTCAATAACAGATGACTCAAAACTGGGGAAGAAATTCACACCTCCTGAAACAAGACTCAAAGTAAAACATAGCTATCCTTGATAGTCACACTTATCCAAATTTTGCGATTTGGTTCTCCTAACAAAAAAAATGTGTAAAGAAGTGTGTGTATTAGGTGGTAGTTTGCATAAAAATGCATATACTAATGAAATTTAACACGCAGAAGTGTATTATATTGGGGAAAATAGCTTGCAAAACTGTATATATTCGGGGAAATGCAGGTTGATCATGTTGACAAATAGTTGCAAGCCCTTTTTAACAGCGGGGGATGGGGGGAGAGAATCCAAAAACTGATGTGGAAAGATGGTGAACTGTACTTAAGACTGGATCAATGAGAAACTGAAAGTGAAATTGACGGCTGATGCATCCATCCCTAACCAAGGAAAGATGCCTAAGTTGAAGGACAGGTTGCTCCCCCCCCCCAATTCCATGTGCAGAAGTTAACCAAGCCGGCAATTGGCTCTTTTAACACTAGCAATTCACAATGTCCTTCACTGCACCTGAACGCAGCAGGCTAGCTTAAGGGATGCAGGTCAAACGTCACCCTTCTAACACTTCACTGTCACTCTTTACGCTGCCTATCCCCCAACATTTGCTGCTTGAAGCAGCTGCCCACTCTGCCTAATGGTAGGGCCATCATTAACACACCCAGCTTCTGCTCCAAATATATATATGTGGGCTTAACCCCTCACAAGTGGCTCTCTGCGTGTGCCACGTTTCTAAATAAGTTGGCATCTGTCTTCCCGCTAAGGCAGAATTCTGAGGTCAAGGATGAAATTGCATTTGAACTTGGGTCTTACGGGCTCATAGCTCATCCAGTCAGCTACTACAACTACTTAAGCAGTGTCCAATTCAGGGGGCATCTGCATACTTCATGATCGTGATTCCCAGACAGCACCAATCCGCCAACAAATGTTTATTTCCTTCTTAGCTTGTTTCCTTGAAAATCTAATTTTACTCCACCCAGTGAACAAAGACAGAATGAATGAACAAGTGAAAACCGCCTGTAAGAAGATTAGACAGCATCAAGGAATCCTATTTATAGTCAGTTTCCTTCAAGGAGACTTACCTATTATCAAATCTGGGAAGGTATGTTCGCAAGTCATGGCAGAAGGCAAGAAAGCAGTCTCTACCAACGGAATAACATTTCCCCATTTCTGAGTGAGGGTGGTAAGAAAGACAGATGCCTTAATAGTGGTTAAGCATGCTGTGTGAGAAGAAAGAAGAGATGGCAAAAGACTTGTTTCATCCATAATTACACAGACTGGCTTGTTCTGGCCAGTTGCCTTAGGCATGGTGAGCTCAGCTTGCCAGGCTAAGAACAGTGTCACATTCAATATCCTTTACTATTTGTTCTAAGTCATGAATGGGCTGAGTGCCTGGATATACAACAGGGCTGAAGCAATTTAAAGAAGTTTGCGGCAGCATATAGTGCGCGCTTGAAATAAGAGAACATAAAAGGGTTTGAGCATTTTCATTTCTTTGTAAAGGAGGCACACTCATTTTAAAACCAACTTATATATATTTTTGTGCTCCGTACTTCAGGGACATCGTTATAGTGTTATGGCTGGATACCTCCCCGAGAGTAACTCACACAGAGCATAGTGGGATTTACTTCTGCATAAACATGCATAGGATTGCACTGTGAATTTCCCTTTTTGGTCTTCACTGGAGATTTAACAGTACCTTTTCCAATATCCATTTATTTACGAAAACACAATTCACAATCCTGTCGCAGGAGACAGCACCCGTGCAGACAACATTAATCTGTGAAGCAGTGTCAGTTCTCCCACAGCTAGCAACATGCCCCAAATTTCATGGCTGCCTGCATGTCAACTGCAAAAATCAGACCTGTCTCTCTAGATACATTCCAGCGCTATACTGCTTTCTTTTTCTCCCATACTCAAAGACACACATAAACACTGATGCACCACTCATTTAAGCTCCCACACTGCAGGTAGGTGGGTCTTGGCTGACAGTACCTGCCAAAACATCGGGGCCTATTGAGAAACATGCTCAAGCTGTGAGCTAAACAAAAGACTACAGAACAGGTTACCTCCTCAATTGACACTGCAAAGTAGCATTCTTATTACAATATATTAACTGGGTGATACTGAAGCCACTTCTCCCTCATTTCCTCCCACACTTCTCTTCCGCTGATAGCAAACTCAGTTCTCTGATCCTTCCACATCTATAATGGCACCACTCATGCACAAAAGGCAGACACTAGTCCCTAAGCGGTGAAGACCCCTAAACAGCCAATAACAACTGAGCATGCTCAGTGGGAATGGAATGATTACAAACAGCTGGAGAGAGGAAACAGAAATGGGATTGGGGGATGGGGAACGTGCAGCCCTGCCGATGCTACAACTCCCATCATCCTTGACAGTTGGGTATGCTGGCTGGGGCTGATGTAAGCTGGAGTCCTACAACATCTGGACTGCCACAGGCTCCCATCTATGTCCAATACTAGTATTGGAGCTTATGCAGTTAGCTGATGCAGGACTTTTTCCAGTCCTAGGCTAGAAACTTGCTTTTTAAATACAGTCATACCTTGTGTTACATTTGCTTCATGTTGCGGCTTTTCAGGTTATGAACGCAGCAAACCCGGAAGTGTTTACTTCTGGGTTTGCCACACACGCAGAAGCGATCTGCGCACTTCACACATGCGCAGAAGCACTCTATTGTGTTTCACGCATGTGCAGTAGCGGCGCTCTACTTACGGACTTTTCGGGGTGCGAATAGCACCCCAAAACAGATCGCATTCTGTAGATGATACCCAGAAAGCTGAGTATCCATAGGATAGGGCAGAGCCTGTCACATTCACTCCACATATTTAAAGAACTTGGTTTCTCCCAAAGAATCCTGAGAACTGTAGTCTACCCCTTACAGCGCTAGAATTTCCAGCACCCCTAACACACTACCATTCCTAGGATTTGTGTGTGCTATAAATGTGTTGTGTGGATGTGACCTTAGAGATTCTGTTGAAGCAGGTGGCTCACTTGGAGTTCTCCATGGTGCTGCTTTGCCACATTGTTTTCTGTGGAGTTCTTGTCAAGGTCACAGCTGAACAATTTGCTGATTGAAGAGGCCTGGCCACAGCAGTCTATGTGAACTGAGTGTGCAGGTTTAAACACTATCCTGAATCCTCTGCAACACACAAGAGCCCTTAGCAGAATGGCAGGTGTTCCTCGGCAAACAAGCTCATGTAGAATAGGTATCCTGAACATCTGAAAGCTTCCTTTCTGCATAGTTCATTGCATCTGGGCTATCATCTTGGGGCGGGGTGGTGGTTTCTGGCTCAAATATTTGGCGCTTGTTATGCTGAAGGGCCATCTACAGCTAATGTTTTAAAACAATAATACATTCTTATGGCTGAAACAAAGTGTACCTCTGGTTCTCCGGGGAGATAGAAAGTATGAACTAATATAGAAGCAGGCATCAAATTAAGGTGGAGAGCTTCAGCCCTTGGCTCGTCAAGTAAATAAATCATTTTCAGTGGCGGTCCTACTTTATAGTCAGCATTTGCTGCTCACTGTTTAATCTTCTTTTCTCTTCTCAGTCGGTTGGAATATTCAGTGGTGTGTTTATGAAAACGGAATCTTAATGCAACATTTCTAGGAAATGAAACTGCTTCAACTTTAAAAGTGGATTACTCATATTTACAGAAAGTAAAGCTAGCAATGGCTACTAGTCACAATGGCTATATACAATAAGAAGCAGCAACACCGGTGGATGGTGGGACGAGAGGCATAATCTGACACTCCAACAACCACTACATCATGCTGACTTTGCACTGTGCTCCAAGTCCAATAAATATTGTCTGGCCTTTGGAGTTAGCAATTATATCTGGTCACACCAATCCCTCCCCACCTACAAGTCCTCTGGCATATGTAGAGAATTTAGGGGTGGAACTGTGTCACTTTGTGCTGGGCTCTGGAGACATATAGAAGAAGTGTGAGGGATTCCTGCTGCTTCTCAGTGCCTCTAGTGAAGGGTTTTCCAAACTTGGGTCCAGCTGTTTTTGGATTACAGCTCCCATCGTCCCTATCTAGCAGGACCACTGGTCAGGGATGAAGGGAACTGTAGTCCAAAAACAGCTGGAGACCCAAATTTGGGAAACCCTGCTTTAGTGCCTGGTACAAAGTAAAACTAATCCCTTCCAGGACTTATTCCTTCAGACAGCTGCTTATCTTCCTGTTGTGGCCTAGCCAGGTGCAGTAGGTAGGACAGGCATGTAGAATCAGTGTTCCTTCAGATGTTGCTGGGCTCCATTCCCATCAGCCCCAGTCTGTGTGGCCAAAACTCAGACGATATGGTAATCAAACAACTTCAGGAGGTAAGAGATAGTTACCCTAGGACAGCTTCCTCCTTCTTGGAGGAAACAATAATTGTGGTGTTGCAGAAACAGTGTTGAACAGAAATCTGGGTTCAAATCCCATGAAGCAAATTGGGAGCCCTTATAACAATCAGTGCTTCTCAATCTAACACACAATATTGTGAACATAATGGAATGCTATTCCTAAGACCCTGCTGCCCTGCGTTCACTGGGATAAAAGGAAATGAGAATATAGCTCTTAATTATGTCAATCATGTCACATAAAGTCCACTGTTGTTGGGGTTTTTTTTTAACCAATGGTAGATGTGGAGACTCATTAAACATTCATATAGTCCTGTGGTTTAAAGTGCAGAGTGCAAGCTAATTAGCTGGTTGTTATCTCTTGCTGTTTACAATGAAATCCAGCAAACTTAAAAAATGTAGGACCAAGACAAGGTCTTATTTTTGCCATCTAAGTTGACACAAAGATAACCCTGCATTGTTACCTGTCTGCCTGGAATTGCCCAATGTATTATGATAATTAGGGACATGTTTTTAGCAAACACATGAGACTTTCAACTTAGTGTCATCAGTTGGGCAAATATATTACTGGGATCACAATCAAGTTAATAGGACTACCGTACTTAGGTAAATGTTTGCAAAGTGCTCAAGTATGCCTTTTCATACAGACTTTGCCAAACTGAAACTCAGACAGCAATTAACTAGTTACCTGGGAATATGACTGACTAAACTCAATGGGACTTACCTCTGGGTAGACATATATATTAAGGTTACAATACGTCCCCGTTTCCTGGGGACAGTCGCCAGATTTACAAATCAGTCCCCAGACAAAATCCATTGAAGTTGAAAAGTGTCCCTGGATTCATTGAAAAAAATCTGGTAACCTTAATATACATGATTGCACTGTTGACCTGCCATTCGTGGTATCTTTATTTACATAGATGTAGATTGGGGGGGCAGACCTTTTGTGGGGGGGGGGGGAGAGAACCACAGTTAGCTATGTATTTTATTTTTTTTTGTTGATTCAGGGTGGGCATAATTATTTGCTTGCTGACAGACCATAAATTTTAACAGGCCAGAACTAATGTAGTAGGGTGTCTGGAGTTGTAAGCAGCCCAAGTTACAACCCATATTCGTTTCATGAAGCTTGTGGATTATCTTGAGCCAGTCCCTCTATATTAGCCTGACCTAGTTCGTAGGGTTCTTATGAGGCTAAAAGCACAATTCTAAACACTTTTGAGAAAGCATGTAACAGATATGTAACTAGTGAGTTCCAGGGTTTGTTTCTTTGTCCTACGTTACCATGGCTATGATAAAGAACCCAAGGTCTTAACTATAGTGCTATGCAAATCAGGGTGGATTCTGTTCTCAGCCCTGTGAAGTACATCAGGCTGAGAGTCAGTGACTTGTCCAGAGTCACATGGTGAGTTTCATGGCTGAATGGGGATTTGAACCCTGCTCCCCCAGGTCCTATCCCAGTACACTAAGTACTACACCACATTGACTCTGAGGGTTAGACTATAAATTGGCTTTTCCTGGAAGTCCCCACTGCAGCCCAATTTATCTCAGAAATCATGTTTTTACATTTGAAATATTAGATTCTTCCGATTTCATCACAAGTTTTTGGCATATATTG
Source organism: Lacerta agilis (assembly GCF_009819535.1). Classification (NCBI taxonomy): domain Eukaryota; kingdom Metazoa; phylum Chordata; class Lepidosauria; order Squamata; family Lacertidae; genus Lacerta; species Lacerta agilis. The sequence goes on along the minus strand of NC_046316.1, from coordinate 23,483,395 downwards.
TGCTTAGACTGCCCCAAAACAATTACTCTCATGATGACTCTCTGAGCAAATAACCTTGTTGCATTCCCCTCCATAAAAGTGAATTACTGGCCTTCTTTGTTTGTTCTAGGCTTACCTTTAAGCTGCTTTTAAATGGGCAAGATGGCCTTTCTCGTGACAGCCTTGTGATGTCAGAGGTCTAGGAAGTTCCGTAAAGGTGGCACATTGTACGTTCAATAACCTTGCATTCCTGTTGGTTTTAATGGGTATTAGTCACAGCAATAAAGCATGTCCCAGTCTTTGCAAGGGCACCAGACACCTAAATAATGTGTGTCTGAGTCCCACTTGGAAGTAGGGATGGGAGAGAAGTTCAAATCAATTAAAAACAAATTTATTAAATTTGTACCTTCCAAAACAATATGAGAAATGGAACACAGCCATCCTTTGAAATTAGCATTTTACTGAATTTACCATACAAGTAATGTGTACACAAATGCACATACTAAGCACAAAGCATCCACAAAAACGCACCTATTAGTAAAAATAGCATACAAAAATGTGTTATACTATAAAAAATGCCGTGCAAAAATGTGTATATTGGACAAATTTACATGCAAATTTACATGTATATTAGAAGAAATTCACACTAAAATGCTGACAAATTTTCGCAAGCCAGTGGCGGAGTAAGGCTCCGCGGTACCCGGGGCGGCAAAGGAAACGCCCCGGGGGCGGGGCGTCGTGACATCACATTGTGACGTCATGACGCTCCGCCCCCAGGGCGTTTCCGGGGTGCCGGCGCCGCTTCTGCAGCCCTCTTTTAAGCCGAAGAGCTCGCTTTTAAGCTCTCCGGCTCAAAAGGAGGCTGTGGAAGCGGCGATCCGATGACAGAGTGCGCCTGCGCGCGCAGGCGCACTCCGTCGTCGGGCCGTGCGCTGCCGCTCCCAGGGTGACGGAGGGAGCGGCAGCGCGTGGGAATGGTGGGAGGGGCTGCCTCTTGTCACCCCCACGTGCCGCCGTTCGCTCCGTTGCCCCAGGAGCAGCAGCACCGCACACACCGTGCGCTGCTGCTCCCGGGGGGGACGGAGCCAGCGGCAGCGCGTGGGGCTGACAAGCGCCGGCCCCTCCTGCCACTCCCCACGCTGCCGGTCACCCCGGGAGCAGCAGCGCTGCACGGACGGGGTGCTCCCTCGGCCGTGCGCTGTTGCTCCTGGGGTGACGGAGGGAGCGGCAGCGCTTGGGAATGGCGGGAGGGGCTGCCGCTTGTCACCCCCATGCGCCGCCGCTCGCTCCGGTCGCCCCAGGAGCAACAGCGCACGGCCGAGGGAGCACCCCATCCGTGCAGCGCTGCTGCTCCCGGGGTGACCGGCGTTGCCTGGGGAGTGGCGGGAGGGGCGCCGCTTGTCGCCCCCACCCGCCGCTTGTCGCCCCCACCCGCCGCTTGTCGCCCCCACCCGCCGCTTGTGGCCCCTGTCGCCCGGGGGCATACCGCCCCCAGCGCCCCCCCCTAGCGACGCCCCTGTCGCAAGCACTTAAAAATAATAACAATCACAAACTGATGTGGAAATGTGATTGGTACAATGTGAAACCAAAACTGATAGATTTGCCCATCCTTACTTGGAAGTAAGTTGGAGATACTTCCAGTTAATCCGGTTTAGGGTGGCCCAATGTGTCCCCCACCAGAGGTACTACCCCTCCCCCTAACATCCCAAAGAATTTGCCATTTACTTCATTCTGTCTAAGGATAGGGCTGCCCCTGCCTCCTTATCCCATGACTGAAGACTGCTCTGGAGAGAGCACCCTCTGTTGAATATCTGTTAAGTGGTTGCTAAAGGAAAGGCAATTTGCCAAGGAAAAGATGATAGCTATGCATGATGCTGCAATTGTTTGGCACACATACTCTTAGAGCTGATGGATTATTTGGCTTACAAGACCCCTTTCCACTCTCTGAGTCAGTATCATTGAAAGTAGGGTAGTAGTTTTCAACCAGTGGGTCATGGCACCCTGGGGTGCCTTGAATGATGGTCAGGGGTGCCGTGGGCAACACTGGCCTCTGTCCCTGTTTCCTTCCCTCCTCTGATGCCCTCTTGCATCTCTGCCTCCCAAAGGCTTGCACAGCCCTGGCTACAAGCTCACCAAGCAAATGGTGTTTCTGGAGCTGGCCAGGGGCTGTTGGTTGCCAGGAGCTGAAATGGCCTCGGAAGAAGAGTTTGGATTTGATATCCCGCTTTTCACTACCCGAAGGAGTCTCAAAGCGGCTAACATTCTCCTTTCCCTTCCTCCCCCACAACAAACACTCTGTGAGGTGAGTGGGGCTGAGAGACTTCAAAGAAGTGTGACTAGCCCAAGGTCACCCAGCAGCTGCATGTGGAGGAGCGGAGACGCGAACCCGGTTCCCCAGATTATGAGTCTACCGCTCTTAACCACTACACCACACTGGCTCTCGGAGTAAGCAAGCAAGCAGGCGAGGGAGCCCAGCCAGCCAGTCTGTCAGCCCTTGCTGTTGGGAATGGACAGACAAGTCCCAGGCCCCTGTGGAGTAGGGTGAGGACACAACTCTCTTTGGGGGGGGCAGCTTAGAGACCAGGCCCGGAAAACTCCCAAGGTGAGGGGAGAGGAGGCTGAGGGAACACTGCACAAGGGAGGGTGTTCGATAAAGAGAGGCTGCCAGCTCTTCAGGCAAAGGGTGATGTAACTGGGCTCCTGAGCCTCACCAGGGGTGCCACAGAAAGAATGCAGTTGGTCAAGGGAGCCGTGGACACAAAAAGGTTGAAAACCTCTGCAGTAGAGTTTTCACATATATAATAGAAGCACATAGGAATGAGTTACATATCCCCTGCCACTGCTAACTCAGCATATTCCTTTTATAGTAAAAGAACTATAGGGTTACTGGCCCTTCTCCATGCATTTATGGCTCATAGAACTATAGCTGCCACCAAGAAGGGGAAATCCTCCTCAATTTATGGATGATAAAGTTGCCAGCTTTGTTGTGGCTGTTTTGGCCCTGCTCTGTTACTTTTAAATACTGGCTGGCTTTGCAGACATTTGGGAGGCGGCGCTTTCCTCCTCACCTTCATCTCCATCCTAAAAGGACACTGTCACCTGCTAAACTCTCAAGCTGATGTGGCAGGTGAGAAACCCAAAAAGCAAAGGCTGGAACCTTGTCTGGGATGGAGAAATGAAAGTCACAGGAAAGCTCTTAGCTCTCTGCAGCCCAACCTTGTGCTCATTTACAAGGAAGAAAGCCTGTCAGAATTCACCTGGGCTTACCTGCAAGTAACTGTGTCTAGGGCGGGCGGGGCCTTTATTTAGACAATTGATTGCTCTTCACACCTGCTAATAACTCCGGCCTGTGCCTTATATATGTTGATATATAGGTATAGTTGGGGGCGGGGGAGAGATAGACAAAAGTGGCCTTACGACCTTAGTAAAACCCAAGAAGAAGAAGAGAAAGAGAGGAGGAAAATCATTCACTTCAGGCCGTGCGCAGGATACAGCCCATAATCCTCCTCCTCAAGAAGAGCATCCTTTCCTCCTCTCTCCTTCCCCCCCCCCCGCCTCACGGCCTCGGTCACGTGACCCGTGGCGGCTCCTGTGCGGCTTGTCCCAGCCAGGGGAAGGACAGGCTGGGAGGGGTGTGGCGCCCTGGAGCAGCGAGCCGGAGAGTAGGCGAGGGAGAGGAAGGAGGGAAGAAGCTCCGCGCTCGCGACAGGCGGACTAGGTTGAGCGAGCGCTGCCCGCGCGCAGGTTTCGAAGGCGCCGCGGGGGCGAGTCGCGGCGGGCCCCCCCCCTCTGGAGCGCGCGGCTTGTGCCCCTCTCGGAGAAGTCTCTCCTCCTGTCAGGTGAGGCGCGCGCGGGTCACCCGGAGAAGGCGGCGAGCGAGGCTGAGTCGAGGAGCGGAGGGGGAATAGGGGAGCTGCGAGGGAGGGGCGAGGGAGGCTGGCGGGTCTCTAGAGGAAAAAGGAGATTTAATTCGGAACTGTGGCGAGCTTCTTCTTTTTCTTCTTCAAGCCTCCGTTCCCCTTTCTTGACCTGGAGAAATATCATACCGTGTCTTAAGTACGATGAAGCACTTGCATGGTATTAAGCACAGAACAGCATTTATGTTTATACACAGTGTGTATAAGCTGTGCAGTTAGTATGCTTTACTTAAACTACTGCCTCTGCAGATATACAGCAACTAAAGGAGACTGTGGAGCTTGCCACAAGAAAGTTTTCGCCATTAGCTTGTATTAATTTCATACCCACTTCTCCCATTGGTGAGAAATATGGGTAGCAGTATCAGTTTACAGTGCAACGCTGCACGTGTCTGCTCTGAGGTAAGTGTGCATTGGTTACAGGCAGGGCTTTTTGTCAGTCTGAGCTCAGTTTCCGCACCTCTCATGTGGGCACCATTGCCATTATAAGAGAACAAGGGAAGCGTTCGTGGTGAGTTCGGGCACCTTTTTTTCTAAAAGAATAGCACTGGTTACAGCAGTTTTACCTGTAGTTTATCCCTCACAGTTGCACTTTCCGAGCAACCCTTAACTACAGTGCCTGGGGACTGAGGTAAAGAATGTGATTCACATGTGCTTAAATGGTATAATGTGGACACAGCTTTGGTTTCCTTTGGGAGCAAGAACACTCTGCAGACTTATGCTGGCCTTGCATCACTTCTGCTTTATTTAGCACATTTACATTCCAACAATGGGCAACAAAATCACTAAGCCTGCATCCCAGAGAGTAACAGTGTGGACCCCTGCACCCCATTCCAGATTCTAATCCTGTTAAAGTTGGAAGTCCTTTTGCCCCTCTCAAAATTCAGAACTGCCACCTGCTACCTTTTCTTACACCTGTTTGCAGAGCAATGGTCTTCGACTCAATGCTGCAGGTATATTGGCCATTCAGGAGACCAAACAAACATCCTAGTGTCCTAAATGCCAGCTCCCACTGAGGAAAATAGCCTCTCATCTGTGGCTATTAATAAGCAGTCAGCAGAAGGAAGGAAGGAAGAATGGTCACCAAGTAGCTGTAACAATGTTCTTGGATAGCACGAAAGTACAGTAACATTACTCATTAATTTTTGGTCTTTCCCGCAGCAATGCTTATATGGCTAGTTAGGGAAGATGGTAAAGCTGCTTCCCATTTAACAGATTAATTTCTAAAGAACTACATCTGCCTGGAAGGCATATTTGCCCTTGAAAGTCTTCCATGAGTGATGTCAGCTGTGATGAACAAGCACTCTGCACATGTCCTGAGACATATTTTAAATGACTTCTGTGTCTATTCCAGGAGCCATCCCTGATGTTGTATAGTGATTCCAGAACAAGGCCTTGTGAGCACCACACAAATCACACATTGTTCTGCTCTTTTGTTTTTCTTTTCAAGTCTGGTAACTTGTATTCTGCAAAACCAGCTTCAGCACTCCCACACCAGTAGGGTTTTGCTTTCCTTTATGTAGTATCTTGTAAAGAACAGTGGGCACAAATCTAGGCAAAGTAAAACACACTTAAGCTCCATTGATTTGCTTAGGCTCAATTCTCTTCCAGTGTATTAACTCTGGCTGGTGCCCAGTATTTCCAAAGTGTCTTGGAAGCTGCTAAGGGAAAACAAGTATAATGAATTATGTGTTATGCATTATGTGAATTATGTATTATGTGACCTCTCCAATAGCTAACTCATGGGATGCTTACAATACAGAATAAAACCACAGCTGCAAGTGAATACATACTGGTAGGAAATTTATGTCCTAACTCGATCCATATTTATTTGCAAGTAAGGGCTCATTCACACGTCAGTTTGCATTGCAGTTTCTAGGCACGGGTCCAAGTGTTCTTTTGTCCCACTCCTTTCCCTTGGGAAAAGAAACACCAATCAGGTTTTCTGCTCAGACCCATGCCTGGAAGTCATGAACATGTGCCTAGAAATTGTGACGCAAACAGAAGTGCGGATGAACCCTACAACACACTGGTTCGAAAGCACAAAGTGCAAGTAGATAAATAGGTACCGCTCCGGCGGGAAGGTAAACGGAGTTTCCGTGCGCTGCTCTGGTTTGCCAGAAGCGGTTTAGTCATGCTGGCCACATGACCCAGAAGCTGTACGTCGGCTCCCTCAACCAGTAAAGCGAGATGAGCGCTGCAACCCCAGAGTCGTTCGCGACTGGACCTAACGGTCAGGGGTCCCTTTACCTTTAGATTGCAACCTTAAATCATACTTGAAATTAAATCCCATTGAATTTAGTGGGAATTTAGTGTACATAAGAAAATCATGTTGCATGTGTGCATAGGCAACCTTTTTAAAAAAAACAAAACAAAAACGAAACACACCTTGCAATGCAATCCTATACATTTCCACTCAGACGTAAATCCAGCAGAGTTCAGTGAGGCTTGCTGCTACTAGCTGTGCAAGTGTGTATAGGATTGCAATCTGGTGGTCTAAAACTGGATACAGAGAAGTAAACAACGAACAAGCTGGAAAGAACAAAGGTATGAGTAAATTGATAAGTGTAAGAAGTGAAGTTGATCTGAAAACTAAAAACTTCCCCAAACCTCATTCTTTAAGCAGACCATGATCCAGGAGTCCTTATGAATTGCTTCATTGCAATTATGTTTAAAAAGAAAAAAAGGAATGGCACACTGAGCCTACCAGTAAATGTAATAATGTAAACATACCTATCAAGGTTCATTGAGTCAAGGGGTTGCATTTAACTAACTTTTATTCACGGTAGACCCATTGCAATTCATCACCATGACTAAGTTGGATCCATTCATGTCAATGAGTCTGTTCTGAATAAAAGTTTAATACAACCCAGTGAAATGTTCTCCTATATAAGGGTAGTTGAGCATTTTATTTTATTTTTAAATCCTATTTATTCCCATTGGAATATGCTTAATTTTGGCTGGAATGTGCCCTAAGAGTGTGTGTGTGTGTGTGTGTGTGTGTGTGTGTATGTAACATTATTGCATTGTGTTTGCAAGCATTTCTGATGGAAGTGTTTGAAGTATGGTCAGGGTTGCAGTTTTAAACTGGTGTGCTTACTGGAAAGTGAAGAAAAAAACAGGTTCAGTGACTTGTAGGTTTCATTGTTAGGCTGACTGTAGACCTTTGACAAAGACAGCAAACTTCTATAAAGAAGCTTTTCTTCTTTTAAAATAAATTATAGAAATGGCATGATACATAATGCATAGAATTGCCTTTGCTATGAGATGATTGGTTGCTATCAAGTTGTCTATTACACCCAGCACCGCTGCTTTCTAGAACATTGCACACTGAATCCAAGTTTTGTTACTGATTGTGAATCATTTATGCATTTTTAATAATTTAGATAAAACTTCTTTATGCCTATTTTATGACGTAGCTGCAACGAAAAGACGGGATGCTTGCAACATGGCCATTTTTATCTGATAAAAATTGAAATGGAAGAAGCAAGATACAACCTTGCACTTTTTTCCACTTTCATTAATCATTTAGAGCTCTCATAATGGAAATTTGATGCACCACTTCCTTGGAACACCAGGGACTTATATGCTTATATTATAGGAGAGAATGAATCCATAGACACTGGAAAGGGCCTTAGATTTTTCCAACCTACCAGAGTCTTCTTGAGAGAGCTGGCCTCTCTTTGAATAATGCCCAGAGGAAGCAATTTTCACAGCTTTACTCAGGCAGTTGGTTTCCTTGTTTAAGCAGAAGCTTAATGACTTTGGGATCCATTAAGCATGTTTCATTTCTAAATGATATTTTCTAAATGTTTCCTGCTACAAACTTATTGCCTTGACCACGTTTTGAATGTAGCATAATACTTGGGTAACAGTAAGGGTGAATTTTGAATTTGGCTTGGGTAGACTGATTTTACATTACTTTTAAAAAAATGTATATTAGTGTGATATCTTTAGAAACATTGTAATTCTGAATAAATTAGGGGATTTTCAAAATGTCATTTTCATCAAGTTATTGATTGTGTTTCCCTCTCTCATTAAATGAGCTTTGACTCCTGCTGTAAACTAGCATATCCTCCATTGTTTCTTTGGACTTTCCTTTTCCCATGTGCTCTTCTATCAGTCTCCTCCATGTATTTCTGCGCTGGCCTCCTTCAGCTTCTCAAGACAGAGCTTCTCTGTGGGGCAGTGGGTGCTACCGTATCCGTGGGTTGAAGTTATGACTCTTATTGTCAAGATTGTTTTCTTTCTAACAGGGATGATTGGCTGCAATTACTTCAGTAGAAGCTAAGCTTAGGAGTTGAGATGTGGCTTCAAACCCAATGCTCAGGATATAAGAAAAGATAGCAGTTTGGCATTTGAGTTTGGAGATACAGTAGCTGAGAGATTTGAGATGGGAGTATGTTGGACTGGGAGGGAGCAGCCTGCAGGGTATCCTTCCTGTTGCTTTGTGAAAACTGAAGTGGGGTTGGCAATTATATTGCTTGCTGTTCACTTCTAATAGGATTGATTGTTGGCATCTGTCTGTCTCGAGACAATGGAGTGCGCCCTTGGTGGTGAAGACAAACTGCTGCATTAACAGAACCAAAGTGACCGCCATGGGGTGGAAGCCTGAGCGGTGTAGTGTATATGGAGATGTTGGGGTGTCCAGACAACAGGCCCACCCTCTCAGCCTCACTGATGTGATCCAATGGAAAGCTGAGCAATACTTTGGCACCAGCTTGGCTGCAGGAGTTGCTGGAAGGAAGTGTAAAAGGTGCCATCCAACCATCTTAGGGGCTCCACTCTGGATTTGTGTAGGGTATTCTCCTTAGCCTTTTCTTCTCCCAAAGACATCCTGCAAGGCAGTGGAGGTGCAGGGTAGGGGACCAAAGGTGGACAAACTACCCCAGAAAGAGCATTTCAGAAAGGAGGAACTCTGTTGTCCAAAATCCTCCAGAAGTGAGAACATTTTTTTAGTCAGAGGTTTGGAAGCTCAGCTGCAGAGACTCTAGTTGAGGCTGGCTGTGGAGGTCCACCAGGTGAGTGAGCAGCTAACAAGCTTGGACTGTGGGTTATTCTAGTCAGTAGCTGCTAATCTGCTTTATATGTCCGGGAGCTTGCCAGCAGAGTTGGGAATAAAAGGCTAAAGGAATCGCTTCAGTGCTGGAAAAGCGCAAAGGAGAGAGTGCAGCAGGAAATGCAACAGTGGCAGCATGCACTGGAAGTGAGTGGGCTGGAAGAAGACTAGTTGAAACCTATTTATTACATGCCTTACAATATGCCATAAATAAAGCAACCTGCAAACCTATTGAGGCCTTACTAGGTAGGATCTGGTCCCTATAGCTGGAGTACCCCTGAGATAGGACGCTATAGTTGGAGTAGTTGAGGAGCCTACGTGTAATGGAACCAAAGGGTTACGAAGGATAGCTGGCCTGAGTATAAGCAGCTGAGATGATGAAGAGAATGAGAAGCTACTGAGAGCTATCTTGAGTGGATGAGGCTTGGTGGTCTGGCAGAATATACCCCCCCCCCCCGCCTGCCCATTGATGCAGCAATGAAACTGCTAGCACATTTGCAAAGCTAGGCAGGGTCTTGTATGGTTTCAAACTGGATAGGGGACAGCATGTTGATATTCCTGCATTGCAGAGGATTGGACTAGATAACTCTTGGCGTCTCTTCCAACTCTGCAGTTCTGTGGTTCTATGACCTCTGGATAAAGACTGTTCAAGGCCTTATATCAGCACTCTAGTCCACAGCATGAGTCAGAGAGGGCCAATGATGTGGGCTTTCTGTAAACTTCTGAAAATGGTTTTATTCATATGCAAATAAAGGTAGTGATTTGCATGTTTATTTCACTTGAATTCAGTAAACAGAGCTAAAAGCTTTGAAATTGCCAAGCTTAGTATTGTATTCACAATTGGCTGTCATTCATGGTTACTGAAGAATTTAGGAAATGGACAATTTTCCACCGGGGGGGGGGGGTGCAGGGAATAAAGGCTTGGGGAAAGTTCTGCTCCACATCACTGGAATGGGTCAGTTTAAAGTGCATAGCCTACAGTAGCACACCAGTCAAACTTATGCTGGTATTCGGTTCCTGAGTGTGCCCCTTCACTGTTTCCACTGTGCAGAAGCCCCTCCACAGTGTGATGCACTTACGAAGGGAGGCACAACTGCGCAGATGAAAGGGAAACGAAACATAAAGAAACAGGGACTAATGGGGTTAAATAAAGGGAAATGGTTTGGACACAGCCTTAGAAAAACAAGTCATTTAGTTAATGACTGATTACTGGAGAGCAGCTGAGTGGTTGTGGGGGTGGGTGGGTTTGTGTTAGGCTTCCTGAGAAGAAGGTATCTTAAAACATGTGATTTGATCTCTTGAAAGCAAATGGAGAGAAGCTGAGAGCCGAGCTGCTAATATAGGTAGATTAAGAGCAAGGCAAAGCATAGTTTATGGGGCATGGTGGCCACATGGGCATTGACTTGGTATTAGGGGTCAGATCAGGATAAGCGATAGCAATTTGTGGGAAAATCCTTTGCATAATAGAGGTATGCTTATTAGAGCGCTGCAACTACATTCCCGACAACTTTGAAAAAGGGAAGCAAAGGGAACAATTCTCAGGATGAGATTCCCACACTGTATGTTCTATGGATAGTGCAGAGATAAGGGAGCTGCACAGTCAATAATACTTGACATTTATATAGTGGCTTTAGAGTGTTTTGAGAACTTTGTACACTATATCAGTGATGTTACTGTCAGTTTCCTTCCTAGTATGTCTATTATTTTTGCATATTTACAGTATACTATCATCTTCCCAAGCAGCTCAGGGCACCCTACACAGTTCCCTCCCCCTTTCTATCTTTACAACAATTCTGTTGCATGGATAAGGCTGAGAGAGTGGCAGGTGGGAAGGTCACCCAGTAAGAATCGTAGCTGAGGATGGATCAGACCCCAGATTTTCCAATTGCCAAAGCAGCAAAATTTGAAATATATTGTATTATATAATATGGAATGCCCTATTAATGTGGGGCAGCAGGGCTAACCAACTTTACAAACTGCATGTAAAGGTTAGTCGGGATATGCATTTGAAACACCTTGCGGGGGACACACACAAACTATATAAATGCAAAATGTTATTTTTGTTCTAGTCTGTTGGAATGCATATCCCACTCTTCAGCTGAAAGTGGCTTCCAGAACAACCTACAAATATTGATGAGGAGATGGCCATTGAAAACATATGTTGATGGTCCAGCTTCAAACTAATTTTTTAGAAAACCGAAATGTATTCATAAGTAGCATTCCCAGGTTGAGGTGTTTGCCTCTCAGTGCCAGCTCCACCATGTCTCCTCCAGATTGTTTTGCTCAACAGCAAGAAATATTGATGTTGGTCAGCTTTGCAATTACACCCAATCATTACGTTTGTGTTGTTTTCAGTGATACTATACAGACATAATAGGGAGATAGATTTGCCGAAGTGTATAAGAAGTGCAAGGAGGCAATGGATCAAGTGTGTGAAGTCCATCCATCTATTGGGTTAACTTGCCACACGTTTTGATATACACTTACTTCTAGCGGGAATAGCCAGACTTCAAAGAAAATAAACCCCAGAGATGCAAACTTGACCAGTTAAGAAAGCGCGAGGTTGAGACAGAGCAGATACTGACTCCTACCAAAGAGCATGTGATGGTGGCAGGCTGGGGGTTAGTAAGTGATTGGTGAGTAATGCTAGATAACTGTAGACAGCAGGTGGTAAGAACTTTCAGAGTTCTTTCTATCCCAAATAGCTGATTCCTAAATGGTGGTTTGGGGGCAATGTAGCATAGTCCTAAATAAAAACAAATTCGCTCACATTGTGTAAAACACCATGTTTTTCCCCCCACAGGGAAGATAAGGAAACGTGCGAACAGTTGTCTCTTAAGAAAGGATTCCTTTCTGACCGAGCTCTTACAATGGCTGTGAACACCCTTTTTCTCTTGGTGGTGAGTAGAAATTTATTCCTGGAAAATGTATGTCACAGAAGTGGTGATAGATGAAAGCGCTTCACTAAAGCCATCCTTCATCTAGCTATTTCTAGAGCATGCCATTTGCAATATAAAATAACCTTTTTCTTGAAAGAGGCTCGTTCACACGTGGACCACATTGTGGGACTAGACAGCACTTGTTTCCCTCTTATGGAAAACCACACGCAGAGAGAGTCATAAAGGCAGACACAATAAATTTTATGAATAAAGTTGATTTAATTCATCCTGGAGAATATTTTAAATTACCTTTTTATGCATTTTCCTGAAAGGGAAATTGTATGTGTATATGCATATATAGGGGGCACAGGGGGTGCTGTGGTCTAAACCACAGAGCCTAGGGCTTGCCGATCAGAAGGTTGGTGGTTCAAATCCCCATGACGGGGTGAGCTCCCATTGTTTGGTCCCTGCTCCTGCCAACCTAGCAGTTCGAAAGCATGTCAAAGTGATAGTAGATATATAGGTTCCGCTCCAGCAGGAATGCCGTTTCCGTGCGCTGCTCTGGTTTCGCCAGAAGCGGCTTAGTCATGCTGGCCGCATGACCCAGAAAACTGTCGGTGGACAAACGCCGGCTCCCTTGGCCTATAGAGTGAGATGAGCACCGCAACCCCAGAGTCATCCGTGACTGGACCTAACGGTCAGGGGTACCTTTACCTTTACCTATGAATATATAGCAATTTTGTGTGAACTCTTCACTCTGTTTCAAGGTGTAGCTCATACATTTTGTTTGAACTATAGTTACTGAAGTTATGTAGGCTTGCATATCTTATCAAAATTCATTTCCTGTTTTGCAGCAAGAAAAGAGGAGGATGGCAGTTGGGGGAAAGGGGAATGTAGTGCTTTGGGGTTGTGGGGTTGAATTGAATGATCACTCAAGGATTCCTTACTCCCAACTCTTTGATTCTAGTGTAAGGCAGAGGCTGGGGAAGAGGACTGCTAAACTACCCAAACTATAGCTTAGCTCAGTGTAGCGCAGCACCAAAACAGCCAGGAAGAGCAAATCAGCCACAATATCCTCTCTCGGAGTCTGCAAATACACCTATTCATGCCAAGCCTTGGTTTGGCTTGGTGTCACATGCAAACCAGGCGATAGTCACATGCCACAGCTAATTGCCCTGATCCAAAGGCAGACCAAAATCTGAATTAATTTTACAGACATCCAGAGGACATCTAGAAAATTAAGCTGATTGCAGTAGATTATTTCCAGAGAGGACAGAATGAAGTAGAGTACTAATTTCAACAATGATGCTTATTTCATCCACCTTTAACTCTCTGCAGTAATCTTCTGTCTTTCATGTAAGTGATACAGATGTGACCAGCAATCTTTTTAACCTTTCTTCATGATATTTGTCCTCCTAGTTTGGGGGCTAACATCGCAACTGTCTTGCAAAACCATCCTTTGCTTTTCAAAGATGTGTACCATTCACACAGAAGGCACCCTCTCTGGAGAGCTGTTGATGGTGGATTAAAAGTTTTTAATGTTTGATGTTTTACTGTGGTTTTATAATTGGTTGGAAGTTTCCCAGAGTGAGTGGGGCAACCCAACCAGATGGGTAGCAGGCAAATGAATGAATGTATCACCAGCCTCTATTTTTCTGCCTTTCCCAAGTAGGCTCACCGAAGCACTGGAATGGCTCTGTCTGAAGTTAGCCATAGTTTCCAGTATTCACAAGAGGAGTCATGAAAATATGCTTGTGTGTATGCCTTTAACTAAACATGATGGAAATCCTGAGCTTAGGGGTGTTGCTAGTTGCTTAAAGAGCTTGGGGCACAGTTCTATGACAGGGGTAGGCAACCTAAGGCCCGGGGCCCAGATGCGGCCCATTCGCCTTCTCAATCCGGCCTGCGGACGGTCCGGGAATTAGCATGTTTTAACATGAGTAGAACGTGTCCTTTTATTTAAAATGCATCTCTGGGTTATTTGTGGGACATAGGAATTTGTTCATTCCCCCCCCCAAAAAAAATAGTCTGGCCACCACATGGTCTGAGGGATTGTGAACCAGCCCACGGCTGAAAAAGGTTGCTGACCCCTGGTCTATGAGATAAACTGATATATGTGAATTTGTATGCATAAATGATCAATTGGGGAAAGCATAGCGGATGGCTAAGGTTTCACTAGCACTGACCTTTATTGTATACCCAGCTGGCTTAGGGTCAAAGTTAAAACCATGCTTTTTAAGTTTAAAAAATGGGGAGGGGCAAGATACCCTGGCCCATCATAAAATCCCTGGGCTACCCAGGAATAATGTCCCTGCATAGACCTCTAATGAATGTCAGGGATTCAACACATGTTTCAAAACTGCTTTACTATTCTTTGTAACCTGTTGTTCAGCTACAACTGTATTCTCTCTCTCTCTCTCTCTCTCTCTCTCTCTCTCTCTCTCTCTCTCTCGTGTGTGTTGCTTAAAAAAGCAATTAGATCCCCAGAAATATATTTTAATTATCAAAGCAATAGACAGAATTATAAATATTAAATAATGAGCTTTTGGGGGGGGGAACCCAGTGGATCAGGATTGCTGGTTGTTAAATACACTCCAGCTACATCATTCAGTGTCAGTGAAGACAAGATAAATGTTTCTTTTCTTTTTGGTAATGTTCAAGTCACCGTTTCAAGTATAAAAATTGTGGATCTAAATGTTATGGCAGTCATTGTCTGAGGTGCTGAACTGACTAAAATGTAAATGGCCTTTGAGTGAGGCACTGAAAATACAACTGGGGGACTTTTACTTCACTGCCTCTATCGTTGCTCTCAAAGTAAATTGCATTTGACAAGGCTCTTTCTCTAAGATTAGCAGTGGTTAGATTAAGCTGTCCTTGATTTTACCATTTAATCTGGCACTGTTGTTTTGGTATAGTGAAGAGAACAAGACAACGGACAGCTCTTTTCCTGTTCTGTGAACTGCATTAGCAGTCCTAAGACCATATCATCTACTCAGACAGGATCCTGCAGTGAGACTCCATCACTTAAGGCTTTCGGATAAAAGTGGCACTCTAGTGATGCATTTTGGACACTGATCCATGCCCAAGAGCAGGGCTGTTCATATGTTCTACCAAAAGCCAACAATTCTTTGCCCAGGATGAGTTGAATTCTGCAACCTGTGTAAATTAGGCAAGTTGTGTAAATTAGGCAAGTTGTGTACATAGTAGTTATACAGTGACTGTTTTGTGTGACATACTTGCTAGTCATAAGGAAGGGCAAGGAGTTAGGATGGGTGTACCCCAGCTATTCAGCTGCTCCTCTGGCTTTATGAGAATTTCACAAGGCATGGTTTACTTTCAAGTGTGGCATATCCACAAGGCTGCCCATGAAGTTGTCTATCAAAGTCACAAAGGAGAAGCAGTAGCTCAAGGCAGCATTCTCCTGTCCTTTAGCAGTGTTATGAAGCTTATACAAGTTTAACAGAAATGGAAGCATTGGATATAATCTGGAAAATGCTCCAAGCAACATAAACACTACTCTGTACTCCAACCTCTTATTTAATCCTTTTAGGAATTTCAGGGTCCCCTTTCCTTGACATCCAGGATTTCTATGTATTGCTAAGATTAGTTGCATTAGTTGCACTCACTTTGCAGCTTGTCTAATACTTAAATGTTCAATCTCTTTATAGCAAATCAACAAATTTCTAATGAAATTTAAGAGCACAGTCTGTACTAAATGGGTTACCAAGCATGAAGGGCTGGAGAGATACCACCACCCTCCTATTTCTTTCACTATATTAACAAGCAGGTATGAATATACAATCTCAAGAATTAGGAGGTTTGAGTGTGCCCACATCCTGCATCTCATTCATTCAGCCCTCTCTTTCTTGGCCAAGTGTAAGCTTAGTGCCCTGAAATTGCCTTATTCATTATTAACCCTACAGATTTTGAAGTGACTACTCATGCACACGTGTTTACCTGATATATACCAAGATTTATATTGGCATAGAGATGGAGTGATGGGGTGAAGTTTCCCCTGCTGCATTTCTTCCTGTTTGGTTTGTGCCCTCCATGGCTTGGGGGGGGGGGGTGATGGCAGTTGGAGTCAACAAGAAGAGATGGGCAGTGGTTCATCATTCATGTGTTGGCAGCACAAGAGAGATAGAAAAAGTGATGTACACTTATAATTGCAGCTAACATTTGGGGAAATTGCATTATGTCATAAATTATAGTTGTGTTATTAATATGTTCAATCTCTGTTGCCCACACTTTGTTTTTAAGTATAAAGGGACTTCTTCCTTTAGCATGCATGTCTGTTGCATAGATCAACTGTGAGCTAACACCACAAGCCTAGTTTGTGAAATCCACTGTCTGATGTGGAATGAAAGAGGTGATTCTGCAAGGGCAAATTACCTTACTACCTCTCAGCCAAACTACAGTAGGCCTACACTTTTTAAGGCGCATGCAACAGATGCAGACACAAGTCTCCTGTTTTGTTTTAAGGAATGGCATGGGATGCTTACCCCCTTACTCCTCTAGCTACTTTCCTGCTCGAAGTCCCCCTATAAGCTGCTTTTTTGTCTCAATGAAAATCTTGCATACGGTAGTGTTGGGGAGTCTCGCTGTGAGTAGCTTCCAGTCCCCTTTCGTGGAGTTACTTTAATTTTACAAAGGCAGGCTTCTCATTGGTATGCTTGATTCACTACATTTTATCTTAGAACATTGTGCATATTTATGTACTTAAACAATGTATATGCCACTTAGCTACACTTGCCTCTAAGCAGATGCAAAGGCAGCATGTGACAAATGTGTTTGCAAGCATGGGGATAATGCATGCATGCCCCCACCCCCGGGAGCCAGGGGTGACTGCAGCCTCTCCACACGACGGTGAGTGAGGTGAGTTTCTTCCTCGTTCGGGGTTTGGTGTGCTACAAGGGAGCCGAATGCCTTTGAGGTGGGTCCTGAGATGGCGACTCCATGAGATCTGCTCGCGCGGTGCAGATCTAAGGCTCTCTTGCAATTTCTGCCGATGGGGGCGGTGAGTAAACAGAGCGACCCGGACTGTGCATACACAGTGTTGGCGCTCGCTCGCTGTGACTGTGTTGGGCGCTGGCAGTCGCCTCAGTCCCCGCCTCCTTACGCAGAGCCACCCGGCCCCGTTTTCATGAATGAAATCCAATCGGCCGAGTATAAATAGACCCGAAGGCTGCCGACGTCACCATGAGAGCGGCTGCTACCGCTGCTCCGGAGCTCGGCTCTTTTGCATTGCACTCCAGATTCACCCTGAATCCCGAGGGAGGGAGGGAGGGAGGAGTGGGTCTAGCCGGAGAGAGCGCATCGGCTGCAGCTGCAGGAACGGGGCGAAGGGCAGCTCCAGCGCCATGCTGCCTTTGTGCAAAGTTGGCGGGCGGCTCTCTGGCATTGTGTGCCCCGCGTAAGGAGCGGCTGCTTCTGCCAGTGCCGCCGCCGCCGGGGGCCGCCGCCGTTGCTCAGCCGCGGAGGCTGCAAGGCACCAGTCCCTGCCGGGTAAGGCGCCGTGTGTTCCGCCGCCGCCGCGCGTGATCGTGCCCAAGTTTTGTGCGCGCTGCATCCCAGCATCACACCCCCTTCCTCCCGCGCCCGTCAGCTCGCTCGCGTGTTTGCCGACCACACGTGCAAGGTACCCTCTCCCGAAGTGTTATATGGCAGAAAGTTAGCGCGGTAGGACATTAAGCCTAATGGGGGCAGTAACAGCGGGGTTGCCCCAAGGGATCTCAGGCCTTTGACCCAGGGAACTGGTGACAGTCCATAACAGGCGGGTCGCTCCCACACCGGTGGTCTCCCGTGATGCCAGATTTGCTGACCGGGCACTATTCCCAGGTTGGCATGGCACGGTTGACCTGCGGGAGGGAAGGGAAGCTCATCTCGGAAGTATTGGCCGCAAAACCTAAAGGCATCATAACTTGTCCCCTTTTGTCCGTGCAAATGCTCACTGGCCTGCCTTAGCCTCTGCTGTGTCTGTTGTGGGTTGCTGTGACAACAGCCAGGGGGCTACCATGAGAGGGCTTGCAACGGACACATTAGGGGGCGTACAAGTTCAAGCCAGCAACCAATGGTTGCTTCTTGGTGTCTGAAGAATAAGCCCACCATATATATTATGATATGTCCACTGTGTGTGTGTGTGTGTGTGTGTGTGTGTGTGTGTGTGTGTGTCATGGGGAAAGCAAGTCTGCTGAATGTTTGAATGAGTGGGAGAAACACAGGTTGCAACCCAGCCAAGCCATTTATTCCAGTTGCAAGACAGCAGGTGTGCCACTAATAGGAATAGTCTTAAGAAGTCCTGAGCTTTGGTTGCATCATGCTTAATGATATTTATACTGTAATAAACATTTTAATAGAACAATTGGGTACCTCCTCCTCCTTTCTCTGCCCCTATTCCTTTTTGCTTGGAGCTTGTGGTTTCCAACAGCCACAGCATCCCTGTCAAAGCAGAAAAGGCAAGGCAAGCAGTTCGAGCCAGTCCTTTTGACCGACTTGGCTGCTGCTGGCCATAACGCAAACCATGCGGCTGAAAAGCTGGCTTTGCACATCTGTTCGCACGGAACCGTGAAGTTCTGCATATGGTCACAGCGAGAGCTGGCAGGCGATGCCAGAATATTCTCAGCAACTGACAGTAGCTCACCCGCCGTTTGTTTTCTGTTCCTGGACGTTCTCTTGAACAGCAGCCAAGCATGTAGCGCCTAGCAAACTGGCGGCATTAAATAAATGCTAAGTAGTGCTGGAGCTATTTTTTTAAAAATAGGAGAAGATAGAAAACATGTATGTGGCCCATTCAACCTGTCGTATGCATTTTTGGAACCCGGCCAATGGCCATTACAATGGTTCGCTTAATTAATCATTGCTAAGTCAGAAGTTTGCAGAAGACGGTTCTGCATACCCGCCATGCTTCCTTTGCCCTCTTCAAGAAAATATGTTTTGCTTACACCTGAAATTACCTTTTAAATTATCTTTTTGTTTTAATGAGCAAAGCTCTTCTAAATGTTTTGTGAGCAAGAGAGCAAACAAAAAGGACTTCTTTGAAACATTATTTCCTTTTTAGTGTTGTTTTGCATGCATTAGTGGTATCTATACAGCAACTAATCTGCAGTTCTCCAAAGGCCTGAGGAGTTTGTTCTTCTGATACTTTTGGATAGTTCATAGCTCGTATCAGCTGAAGTACATTGTTATCTAGGTCAGGAGACACTTTTTTCAGTGGATTGGGGGAAAAAATCAACCATTAATAAAAGCTAAATACTGAAATCCACACTCAGGAGAATAGTTTTCATCATCTCTCAGGAAACTTTGAACACACTATTGCTACAGTTTGATCAAAATCCATATATGAATTTGGCTTAAGTTTACAATGTTTGCACTAATATCCCACTGTCTGCTCTTTGGCCTTTATCACATGAAAGCTCTATTTGACAATTAATAATTTGGCATCAATCTAACAACAAGAAGGGTTATTAAGGCAATAATTAAGTCTCATCATCCCTACATCTATTAATATATAGAATAAAGCAACATATTAATATACAAATGGAAGGAATGTGGGGTTTGGATCCACCCAACAAGGCTGTTTATTTAATTATTTGGTAACAATGTAAAGTCCTTTTGCATTAAAATATGGCAGCCATAGAAGTTGATTCAAATGCCAGTAAGTAATATTTTATTGTTGTGAAGGAGAGAGATAATGTATTTATAAAGACTTTTATGTGATATCATTTTCTCAGAGTAATGGGAACAACTTCCCTCCTAATGATTACAGCAACAGTAATGTGAGTGATGTACAAATGTAAAGGAGAGGAGGGCTTAGGAACATAGTTTCACGTACCTCAGTGTTGTCTACACTAGCCTTCTCTAACCTGGTACCTTCCAGATGTTGGTCTGCAACTTCCATCACCGCTGGCCATGCTGGCTGGGGCTGATGGAGGCCAATATCTGGAGGGTGTCTGGGTGGGGAAGTCTGGTCTGTACCAACGAAATGTGGTTCTCCAAGGTTTCAGGCAGAGAAACTTTGCTAGCCCTGCCTGCATGTCAGGGATTGGATCTAGCATCTTCTTCATGCAACACAGATAAACCAGCATTGAGCTAAAGCCTTCCTCTTCTTGTAATGGTGGGAGAGGTGCAATGCTACACTGACATTGTTGCTGTCATTTGCATTTATTGTAGCATACGGTGCTTTCAGCAGAAGTGCTCCCATGGTGGTAAGCACCTTTCTTTTTAATAATAAAGAAGAGGATGAGAAAAGTGTACTCCAGTGGTAGGGGGCACTAGGGAGCTCACATCTTCAAAGAAAAAGCAACGGCTCTAGAAATTGTGAGCTGCAGTGTGGAAAGGAATAACATTGCCCCGTTTTTTCTTTTTCTTTAAGAGGCTACTGAAGCGTTCTTGAGCTGAATGCTTAAACAAATTTCCTGCCATATACTAATGTAAAAACCATGAAAACAAGCTCTTGGTCTGTATAGACACTGAGAGATCATGTTTTGTCGTCACTGATGACACGAAACTGACATTGATGTCACAGGCACTATTCAATAGATGGCTGTTGCAGGCATAAACCTGGGCCAGGGCAGGTTATGTTAGAATCTTAGTAGGTATATTTCAAAATATGAAAATGCCACTAGAAAACTGGTTCGCCAGTGATGAAAGTGCAACAGGTGGAAAAAGCCATACTGTAAATGTGTATATTTTGCACACAACAAGAAGAGGACAATTGCATTTCCGCATCTCTGAAAATGCATCAGCTGTATGAGCCTAAGAAGAAGAATATTGGTGTATGCTTTCATGTCTTTAATTTATACTGTATGCCAGAGTGTTTGTACAAGCAAGCTGTCAGTGACCTCAATGGCAGTGAGGGCTGTTTAAGAATGTTTACATTGGACAGTTGAGTTGATTCATATGGGAAAAGAATTCTTTACAACAGGGGCCATCCTGCAGGGGGACTAAGAAACAAAGAGTTTACATTATATATTTTGTCAACATTAGAGTCAAGGGAGGAGACGATTAGAGGAAAACAAGGGCAATGGGGGGCAAATGTGAGCAAATGAAATTTCATTTAATTATGCTTCATTTTGATTGGGGTTTGGTCCAAGGCATCACAAAAAGGTGCTTTTGTTTCTTTTCTAATCTGCTGGCATTTGGGCACAGAAATGGACTGCCGAGCTCTATCCTATCCTACATCCACTGCAGTGCAAATAGAGGCAATGTCTTGAGAGAGTTGCTGCAGCATCCAGTGCAAGGCAAGTAGAGCTGGGCACTCCACTCTGCTGGCCTCCAAAAGCAAGGAGAAAACCATGCTGCCAGAGCTGCCAACCCACTAGCATCAGGGCCTTAGGATGAGGTGCAAGAGGCCATTGGAAGCCTCAATTAAACACGGCCCCTTTTGCCATACTCTTGCAGGGCTTAAGGGCTTCATGCACCAGTACCAAGGAACAACATTAATTGCTTCAGCACAGCAGAAAGTACCTACCATTTCCCAACAAGAAAATAAAGGTCCGTTGATGGTGGTGCTGGAATCCTGATTCTATGCTGAGCACAGAATGCTGCAAATATTGCACTGTTACATATGCATTAGGAAATGGTAGCACAGAAGTCTCACAAAACAAGTGATGGAAAGTGAGCTTGCCAGTCTCTCCTGTGCCAACTGCCAAGCCCAGGAGGAGCACAGGCAGAAAGACAGGCTCGCTCAGACATGGCATAATGTGGGTTTTCTGCACACAGTTTTGTATTGTGAAATGTTTTGATTTGGAAAACTAGAAGCATTACAGTGTGAAATGTGATTTCCTACAACAATTTTCAGATGTTTTCAGTGTAAACACTGCACATCAGCTGCATGCTAAATAAACTAACTCAGCATTGACTGTTGATTGTTGTGTCAACATGCTTTGGTTCTAATCTTACTCGCGCTGCAGAAACTGGTAATTTCAAGGCAAAATCCAGGATTTGTACTAGGGAAGGAATTCCCCTTTTATTCTCGCATTGCTTTGTGATACAATGGGAACCTAATAATTGTATTGTTTAGATCAGATCAGTCTATGTAGTCCAGCATTCTGTTTCTAGCAGAAGGCAGCCAGGTATTTTGGAAGTTCAAAAGCAGGACATGAAGATCATAGAATTGTAGAGTTGGAAGGGACACCAAGGGTCATATCTTTCAGCCCTTGCAATGCAGGGATCGCAGTTAAAGAATCCATGAAAAGGGCCACCCAACCCCTGTTTAAAAACCTCTAATACAGGAGAGTCCACCTCCTTCCAGTGTAGTTCATTCCACTGTCAAACTGCTCTTACTGTTAGAAAGTTCTTCCTAACGTTTACATGGAATCTCCTATCCTATAATTTGAATCAGTTGGGTTTTGATTGTAGCTATTGGCTCTGAAATGGTGTCTGGTATGGATATTATTGTTGTGGATCATCTTTGTGCACCTTTTTGTTGAGGTGATACCCTAAAACATTTCTTTTCCAACATTAAATATTATGATTTTTACACAAGATGTAATATTTCAGCTAGAGAAACTATCAGTGAAGCAGCATGTGTTTGTATATTAACTTCGGCTTCTAAAGTTGAATTTAAAAGGGTAATGATCTCATAGGATTCTTAAACAAAACGCACATCAGCTCAGATACTGCCCTGGTTTAGACAACTGTGAATAAGGCCTGGTGAACCGCAGGCTTGCTCATTACTGCTATCCTCAGGATGTGAAGGCTGAGGGTGAAATCTTCCACTTTTGATTAAACTATGCCTTCCTATTACATATAAGATCAAGTAACTGTGGTGTGTTCTTCTTGATTAGCAAAGTACAATTTCAGAGTTAAAATACACCAAAGTTCGTACATAACTGTAGCTTAGAAGAAGGGAAGAGAACAGAACAGAACAGATGATTTTACTCCCTGTCCTCCTATTCTTCCAAGGTTTGAATTTTTCAAGAGTTTGGAGAAGCCCAAAGTTTCAAGGCCAGCACCATATCAGGGTGACAAGAGCAGACATTCAGGGATCCAGAATGTGTCGGTATATTGCTTTTGAACGTTAGAGCTCATGCCCTCTGCCCCTTGGGCCTTAACAGCAAAGGCACCAGCATATGCTACAGATCAAAAAGAGCCATCTCCGCTATCACAAGAGGGAAGGAGCATGTAAGTCTGGTCTTCGGAAGGGGATGAATTCCAGAATGACCAAGAACAGCCTATTCTGCCATTCTTATTTAGCTGCTCTCAAATAAGTAGCATTTTTTTGTCCCAGCAACAGAATAGGACCTTTGGGTAGGACCTTTGGTCAAGTAGCTGAACTTGTCCTTTGCCTCCTGAAATCCAATTTGTTTGGTGTAACAGCAGTAGCAGCAGCACAGTTTCTCTGTCAAACAAATAATTCTAACATGAGTGTGGTTGTTTTCTTTTTTGACTTCAATTTTTAGTAGTTATCTTGAAATGGAGTAGCATACCTGAAGAAAAGAAATGGGGGGGGGAGGAAAGGAAACAATAGATCCTAGTGTGATATAGTCAGTTTTAGAAAACAAAATGCTATGCACCGAAGGAAGTGAATAACAGCAAGTTATTCTGTTGCAGCTCATGGACAGCCAATGCCTTTGACTTCTAGAAATTTTATCTCTGTGTCCTTGACCATCTGCATTCTTTCTCCCATTCTCCTTTTATCTGCCCCAGCTTTCTCATGCCGCCGCCTTCTCGGAAACTAACCAGTTGTACTTTGTATTGCCTTTCTTCACCAGAGTAACCTTATAGGTTCTGAGTATGACACCGTATCTTTCTTCCTGGTAAATTTTTTAAAAGCTCAGTTGTTTGACCACATCTGCACTGCTTTTTCAGCATAGTCTTCGGCTATAGTTACGAATCCCAATTTCAATGATTTATCTTCCTTTCTTTCCTTTCTCTTGCTCCTACAAGCTGTGTGGTATTGTATGCTTCTGTGGTGGGTACAGAGGTCAGGGGCAGGTGTGGGGGTGGGGGTGCCCAGAAGTTATTTTGCATACTTGGTATACATCTACATGGGTGGTTTTTTTTACACCTACTTTTATTCACCTGAGTTGATGAATAAAGAGTTGCCACTCTTCTACCCATTCAACCCTCTCCAGTCCAAGAAGAAATGTTAGCAATTATCTCATCCCTCCTCCTTTGCTATCAATAACTTGTAAAAAATAAAAGGAAAATAACTTGTGTTGTTATTCATATGCCACTGTTCCCTATAATGATTCATCCATTATTTTGCCCCAGGACTGGAGGGAGCACAACCCTGTTGCTCTTGTTAAATCATTCATTAGCTTTTGATACTATCAACCATGGTATCCTCTTCGGCAGTCTACAGGATGTGGCCACCAGGGGCACTGTTCTCCATTGGTCCCAATCTTCTCTCTGGGGGCAGTTCTAGAAGTTGCATTGGATGAGTGTTTCTTGACCCCCTAGCTCTTGAGCTATGGGGTGCCACCAGTGTTTGAAATTTGCCAAGTACAACTTGTACTTGGCTATCGGCCACTTGCTACCAAGAAAAGATGCCTGGGCTCCAGGATGGTGCCTGACAGCTCCACCATCTGGAGGTTACATGCCTAGGGATCCTTGGATCTTGCCTGCTTTCAGTATCCGTGATATTTTATCAGCATAATCAGAACACATTTCAAGAACCAAAAGGTTGTATTGAAAAATATGACTTTAGAGCTGTCTGGCCCCAAAAATGGCAGCTAGGCAGTCCTTGTTGGTGACCATAATCCTGGTTTAAGGAGCCATTTGGTGCCTAGCTTCTATATCTGAGTTTCTAACACTTGTATTTCACAGAGCCTGTGGTCTAAACCACCAAGCCTCTTGGGCTTGCAGATTGGAAGGTTGGCAGTTCAAATCCATGTGACGGGGTGAGCTCCTGTTGCTCTATCCCAGCTTCTGCCAGCCTAGCAGTTTGAAAGCATACCAGTGCAAGTAGCTAAATAGGTATAGCTGTGGTGGGAAGGTAAACTGTGTTTCCGTGTGCTATGGCTTCCATCACTGTGTCTGCCCCAGAAGCAGTTTAGTTATGTTGGCCACATGACTTGGAAAGCTGTGTGCAGACAAATCCCAGCTCCTTCGGCCTGAAGTGAGATGAGCGCCACAACCCCATGGTCGCCTTTGACTGGACTTAACTGTCTGGGGTCCTTTACCTTACCTTTGTCTTTACTGTCTTCAGCATATTTTTGTTCTTCAGATACCAAACACATGGCTTTTTCTATTTAGTACATACATTTTAATTTTATCTGATTACAAAATAGTTTTATCTGAGGCTTAAATTAGAAACAGTCGTGGTTGTTGATGTATTGTAGCTGTCTGTGACACTGCAAGCCAAAGTCTCTTGACTTGTTTAGACTTCCCCCAGCTTCCCTCCTCTAGTCTACTTCTAGTCATTCTGTTGACTATGCTTTTATGCTCCCTGTGGCCATAAAGTTTTCTATGAATTGCCCCCGTTGTGGTTTTCCTAATGCTCTAGCTTCCTACATGCATAGAGCAGCATGACCAGTTAATGTAATGTTGTTGCTCCACTCTAGACTGGTAATAAATATACTATAAGTCAGTTCCCCCCTGTAATTAGCCCTCACATTGCAATGTGTGAACTTTTGCTTAGGTAATATTTAGTTTTTACATTACCTATGTCTCAAGAGCCGTGTCAACTGAAACAAAAGTAAAATTAACACTAGTTACAGTCCATCCATTATTAAAACATCTCTTATTGCGCTTTACAAACTATAATTGATTGGACAGAACAAATATTGAACAGCAGAACAGCACTTATAACTACTGGAAGAATGCTTTTAATGCTCATTCTATAGCTATGAAAGGTGTGAGGGGGACTGTAGTTATGCAGCACACACAAAGGCGAAATTGCTCGCCGCTATAATTATACTTGTTCCTTAATTCTGAAATTGCTTTTCTGTGTAGAAAAATACAGTGCAACGATAAAAGATTTAATTAAGTTTTGACAGCTATTGAACATTTCCAGGAAGGCTTCTGTTTAAACAGAAAAATCTTAAGGTTCCCTCACCTGCAAACTGTGGTGGTTGCTTGGCTCTGTCCTTCATATATACAAGGTGGAATTGTCAGGTTAGGGTATCCTCATTTGTTTCTGATGTGTCTTTATTCTCCCTGCCACTTCTGGACACTAGAGTTGGACCCCTTCAGCATGACATTTGCAGGCTGGTGAACAAACATGTTCATGTAGGCCCAGGAATCTCATGTCTTGGACCTTGGCACATTTTTATGCCAACACATGTGGCGTGCGGGGGGGGGGGGAGGAGCATTGTTGGATTACCCCTCCCCTCCCCAAAGAAAAATAGATGAAGAGATTTGGTGGAGAAAACAAGGGGCATTTCAAGACTTGACTGTCAGATTATTCAGTGCTACCCTCCCCACCCAAACAAATACAAAAGCAAATGCAGGGTGACTGGAAAATAAAAGTGAATTAACTCCCTTACTCACAAGTCATTCACACCAAAATGTATTAGTATGCTAGACAATGTGTGCTTGCAGGTTCACTGATACCTTTAATTGAATGGTTATCCATTTTTCTTATGGGAAACTCAATAATGCTTTGAGATGGTACTTTTTTTAAGTAGTTTGAGAGAAAGGGATATGGTGCCATTGCTTGTGCAAGAGTTCACATAAAAAGGTAAAGGGACCCCTGACCATTAGCTCCAGTCATGTCCGACTCTGGGGTTGCGGCACTCATCTCACATTACTGGCTGAGGGAGCCGGCGTACAGCTTCCAGGTCATGTGGCCAGCATGACAAAGCAGCAGCTGGCGAACCAGAGCAGCGCATGGAAACGGCGTTTACCTTCCCACTGGAGCGGTACCTATTTATCTACTAGCACTTTGACATGCTTTCGAACTACTAGGTTGGCAGGAGCTGGGACCGAGCAACGGGAGCTCACCCCGTCACAGGGATTCGAACCGCCAACCTTCTGATTAGCAAGCCCTAGGCTCTGTGATTTAACCCACAGCGCCACATGGTACACAATAGGTAGGTTCTGCAGCAGAACTCCTGCTTTTGCTTGCCCAAGAGGATGCAGAAGCAGGGTAATGTTTGTGGACTTAGTTCCAGTTTTCTTGTGCTTTTCTGTGCAAGGTCTGGTGCTGTTTGCATTCAGAAGGGAACCTTTGGACCCAGCACTCATGTGTTGATCTGCAAAACAAAGTTCTTCACTTTTGTGTGGAAATTCATCACCAGTTTTCTCCTCCAGACTTGGGGTGGGGGTGGGGGGAGGAAATACAAAGCATGAACTTTTGCTTTCTGTAGCAAATTGTTGAACAAAACAACCCCAAATTTTTATCAATACTGCTTGGAAATGGTTGATCTTGAAATCGTTAGCATTGTTGTTGAGGTTGGTTTTCACTCAGAATTAAAAAGATAGAGCAGGGCAAAGATTTATGGAATCCTCTGTGCACAGTATAGTAGGATAATAAAGTTGACACGAGTCAGAATAAAATATGGGTTCCTTTAGTTTTGCTTGTAAAGCAGTGAATTCCTATTTTAGTTGTTAACAGGTGTTATTTTTTTCCAGCCAGGTTTTATGCTCCCGAAAGCACAAGTGCATCTATTAAGAACAAGCTTACAGTTTGTATCCAAATTTTGATGGGTCAAGATGCTGCCAAAATGCTTTATGGAGCAGTAATTTGTGCCATCGTTAATGCTGTTAGTCTTCACAGCATAACATTGAGGAACTTTTTTCTTAAGCACATGAATATGCACACTGGTGACCAATGATTAGGTGCAGGTCCCCTGTGAATGGTCAATGCATGTTCAAGGGTGAGAATTTAAGATCAAAAGTGGTGCTCATATTATAGTGAGCCAAGTTTGTTCATTACTAGTGTCAGTTTGTAGGGCACTCAAGAAATCTGTTTGGCTAATTACCTTAGAATTAATCTGGGTGTGACTCCAGAATGTAAAGTATTCAGGGGTCCTTTACCTTATATTTGTAGCAGTTTCACTTCTGTAAACTATTTTGGAAAGGATTTTTTTTTGTCTATTCTTTATGTGTTTGGGCACCTCTTATGATACCGTAAAAAATAAATTGTATGATGATTCCTGAGATCAAGGGGCAGGTTTTTGTCTGTTTGGATACTGTTGGATGCCATTTTGAATCAAGATGGCAGACTGAACCTTTCAAAATGCCAGTGATCTTAACCCCTGGTTTCTAAGCTGCACTGATGCTTTTGTTTATTAGAATTCCAAGGCAATGGGAGGTTCGAGGCTACTGGTTTTTCAAAAAGTAATACAAGGTGGTTGTTGTTGTTTTAAATGTGTTTCCCTTTCATGTTTGCTGTGAGGGAATAGCAGTGAGCACTGATGTTAACGTGATGGAGCTGTGTCACACTTTGTGTGGCAAAGGCTAAAGCAACTGCTGTCCGGTCCTGTTGGCAATCCTAGCTGCACCATGCTTTATCTCCTTTAAGCAAGTTTGTGTTTATAGAAAACCAAGCAGAAAATAAGGAAGGAAGGCATTCAAGGTCAAAAGAACTGCCTGGATTTTATGAACTGTGTGGAGTTTATAAATCAGCTTTGGCAGCAGTATAGTTTAGTCTGAACTTCAATCCTTGCCTTTGAACAAGTAAATGGGGGGGAAAGTAGAACTCTTTAAATAATAAGGTTTCCTACTGTTTGAAACTGGCATCATTGTCTTTTTATAGTCTCCGGTACATGGATGCTGACATGGACTACGAAAGACCTAACGTTGAAACCATCAAGTGTGTGGTTGTTGGTGACAATGCAGTGGGGAAGACTCGCTTAATTTGTGCAAGAGCATGTAACACCACCCTGACGCAATATCAGCTGCTAGCAACTCACGTTCCTACAGTC
The DNA here is from genome assembly GCF_009819535.1 of Lacerta agilis. NCBI lineage: Eukaryota > Metazoa > Chordata > Lepidosauria > Squamata > Lacertidae > Lacerta > Lacerta agilis. The sequence continues at coordinate 23,454,750 of NC_046316.1, read as the reverse complement.
TGGGCAATTGATCAGTATCGAGTCTGCCAAGAGGTATGTACTGTCCACTTTATCAAGTTGTGCAATAATGTACAAGGAAGTTTTGCCTTGGCATTGATGCAGTTATTGGCTTTAAGTGTTGCTGCTTTGGAACGGTCAGTGGAGTTGTGTGTTTTGAATGCATGGTGTTCGGAGAAAGAGAAGTAATTCAAAATGGACCAAGTAAGGCTGGTCTTCCATCAGTGTTGATAGAACATATTTTGAAATCATTGGACCGCTCTGTTCCAAAGTGACAGCTCTATATGGTTGTTGTTTGAAATATCTTGTGTTGTGTTTGAATATATACATCCTTTTAGAGTTTATTTATCCAGTCTCCTTTGTTTTAAAAGTATTTTTTTGTGTGCAGATATCTCCTGAACAGACAACTAAGCTTTCCTGTGATGTTTACACAGAGGAAAACCTATGTCTTACACACATTGTGGATAATACATGGAATCTTTCCTATACAGTAGTTCATTTTTAAAAGGGTTGATGTCCATTCAGTTTCAGGACCCTGTTGAGTTGGGAATATCTCAGCACCCTGTTTTGATTCACAGACACACACACACCCCTCTTTCTGGCTTCTGGTCTTGGTGACTGAGCTAGTCTGATATACCCTCCACATAGCAGTGTGACACAAGAAATTTCAGCAGGTCCTGTCATAGAGCTTTGAGAATGAGAAAGGCTATGCTTGTTGGATTTCATTTTCATTGCAACTTTAATTTTAAAAAGTCCAGGAGCTTTGCTGCATCTGGTGGCTTTAGCTGACAGTGTTCTTAATAAAACCTGTGCCAAAGTTGAAAGCTGCTCACCTTTCAGCTCACCGTGTGCATTCACAAGTGACCCCCCAAGTCAGGTTTCAGTGCTGCAGAGCTTCACAGTGACTTGTTTCTCATATCACAAACTGTAGTTTGATGTGGGCTGGTGCATGCTGCTTATAATATCATGCATTGTTCCTCCTCTGCTCCTTTCTTCAGTGTGCCAAGGAGGAAACAGAACTAGAATCTGGCTTGCCATTCCATGCAAATCAGTACTTGTGGTTTGTTTGTTTGTTTCATTACAAATAATCAGTTTGTTAGGAGAAGAGAGAGAGAGAGAGAGATGAACCACGCCGGTGCGTAAGGATCCAAATTAATTGCAGTTAAGTCCCAGTGATACATCTATTTAAAAGTTTTCTAAACTGCCCTTCACCTAAAGGTTCCAGGGCAGGTTATAACAACCATAACCTTATATTATATTGTTGTATCCCATCCTGGGACCTTATGACAGGTAAAATAAAATAAAAAAATAATTAATTAAGAGAGAACATAAATGGCTATATTTAGACATTATGCCAAACAATGTATTGTATGAACCATAGTTTATAATCCAGGCCATGTTCTGAATTTTATGAATGTGCAAAACTGTGGTTTAGCACTGTCTGTCTTTCCATCAACTCGGTACTCACCTTCATAGATTCACTCCGGGCCTTCAAAACTTAACTTCTGGTTCTGGTTCAGCAATCAGAAATCATGCTAGAACATATTCAAGCCTCTGTAACCATGGTTTGGCGCAATTTCTCAAGTAAGCCTTTGACCATGTCCTAGAGCATACTTATATATTAGGACTTTCTTCAGGGAATTGTATCTGCAGCAAGCTTCTAACTGATGGAAATGTACCTATTTCAGGTTCTTGAACGTTCCCGGGATGTTGTGGATGAAGTGAGTGTTTCTCTCAGACTCTGGGACACATTTGGCGATCATCACAAAGATAGGCGCTTTGCTTATGGAAGGTAAGTGGGAGTTAGCCCAACTTTTCATTTGCAAGTCAAGTAAAACCTAGTGGGAAAAGAACTGCATCTTTGAAGTGTGAAATGTGAGGTATTAAATACACCGAGAGTGTTCACATTCCTCTTTCTTTCGAAGAACAGCATCTATCGCAAGGGTTATGAATATATACATCTTTGAAGGGAACATAGCTTATCTATGTAGTTTATCAGTGCCACAAAGGTTTTGAGCAAAAGTCTTGAAACTTTTTCATTTGCAAAAATGTAAAACAAAAACAAAAACCTGAAGTGTTGTCAATTGCTTGAATGCCATGATGAAAGGTAATCAATTCACTTATTGCTAAAATAGCTGCCAGGTGTGTTAAAGAATTCAATACAAATGCTTGTGATTCTGCACAGGGAGAAATCTTTCACAACTACCACTGCTGTACAAGCATATGATGTGAAATCTGACTAACCCAGATTCTCCTTCATATTTGAGTGTAGCGTGACTCTGTTTTTTCCAGGCTATTCATGGGTAATCCAGTTCTCATAGGCATGTTGGTGTGGATGAAGGAAATGCTTCTTGTCCCCGAGTCCTAAATTTATTGGTCTAAGCACAGTTTGACCAGGGTTAGAGTAATAATTGCTTAAAATGCATGTAGAATTGTAACCTGATTGAAGTCCATTAAAGACTTGCTTCCTATTTTGTTGATTTAAATGTAACTAGAGGGAACAGGTTGTGTTACCTGAATATCAGATATCCTTTCATCAGCATTACAGACCATTGGCCGGGATCCAGAAAGCTACTTTTAAGCATGACCCTAAAGCTTTGGGTATCAGAAGTAGTTCTGTTATGCCTGCCTGTAGCACCGGGGGTGGGTGGGTGGGTGCTGATGGAGAGCTACAAGCCCAAACCCCATTGGCTATGCAGAATCAGTTGTATGGTTCTTGCAATTCTGGCATTTGCATCTAAGCTCACTTTTCAGTTGCTGATAATAGGTTTGCATTGCCTTTTTTGCTGGCTTAGTACATTGCACCTTGGGTGATGTCTGCATGAGCAGTAATTTAGTAGTTTAATACAGTCTATAGTGGTGGTAGTATTTTACTCTGTTAGTCCAGTCATATGGGAGGAGACAGGTGTAACATTTTTAACAGTTCTTTATCCACAGTAGGAATATGATTTCACAGTTTCCTTTATACAGGTTTTTAGGTTTGCCCTTTCCCTTATGTCTAAGACAAGGTATCCCTCTTACATATGAAATATATAGGACATTTCGTGCATTTATACTCATATATGTTCATCCTTCAATTTACCTACTCTGTCAGCAGTTTATAAACACTGCGAAGGATTGAGAGAAGGGAAGATATATTGGTAACACCATAAGCATTAGCCAGTAGACATAAGGCTTTCTCTTAGCAGGCTTACAGAACTAAGAATAAACCCTGTCACAAAAATGCACGTGCATTTTCAAGGCATGGGCAGTTATTTCAGACTACTTCCATCACACTTAAAATGTAATAGCTTCAGTGTCTCTCACCCAGCAATTGTATACGGGGTAGGAGAGAAAAAGAACCAGCAATGAAGGCCGCCTTGTATATTATGGCTCTCCCATGTGGAAGCTGCAGAAATGGCTTTTATGAGACAGTCATAATATTTGCAAGCCTCTTAACCGTGTGCACATCTCTGGTTATATGGGGAATCCCCATGCACAAAACTGCGTGTTTCTGATAGAAGCTGGTATCAAAACCTATCACATCATCAGGCTGAAGCATGTGATCATAAGTTCACAAACATTAGAGCCCCTGAATGGGGGCTCTAATGTATGGGTGACCCTCAGAAGTTATCACAGAAAGAAGGGCTGTAGGACACTGAAAAGCAACAGGAGCAAGTAGCAAAAGCAATGGAAGGGGTAAGGAAATGTGTTGCATCAGGCTGGGAGGGAAGCTTATGCAAACATACCGGGTAGAAGAGGTTTGCTGTGCCATTCCCTGATTTGGACGCTTTGGCCATCCTTGCTGCTTTATATCATTCTTCTTTGAATTCACTGTCCTGATGCAGAGAGCTTTGTGAGAGGTGACTAGTGTGTTAACTGCTCATTTTTGAAAGACAATCCAATCCCTAATTAAAGCATACAATTTAAATACTTTATATATTTAAGTATTAAGTATTAAGTTTGGCCAAACTGTGGGAGGCAGTGGAGGATAGGGGTGCCTGGCGTGCTCTGGTCTATGGGGTCACGAAGAGTCGGACACGACTGAATGACTGAACAACAACAAATATTTGAGTATTGCACTTGAATGCACTGTTCAAAGATTGCAAAATATATAATACATTTTTCAAAGTCACAAAATATCAATTTACTTAGGTCCTAGCAAGTTTAAAATTAAGTGGTTCCTGTTGTTTACTCTTCTTCTCCCTGCTTGCTGTGTCCTTATGTCAACATACACTCTGTCACTGAGCAGATTAGTATAGATTAAGAGGACAAAATCAGGCATGTTCCAGTTTTTGGAGAGAGAAGGTGTAGGATGACATATTTCATGCCCACTCCTACAAAGGTTGTGCATATTTAATTCAGGAATAGTTATGTGAGGGTCAGAGCAATCCAAACAAGGGACTAGGGATGTAATCTCATGGACTGGGACCGGCTAGGGAACCCAAAAGGGAAGAAGGCTCAGAGACCAGGGACTGGTGGTGGGACAACGGAGAGGGAGAACACCGGGAGGAGAAGGTTGGAAGCTGAAGATTTAACAGGGCTTAGTGAGCTTAGAGAGTCTGTGGCAGAGACAATGCCAGGATCAGATGCAGGAGCTGAAGCAGAAGAGTGGGGTGAGAGAGACCAAGAGGCAGAGATGAGTCAGGTTGGTGAAGTGTGAAAGGTGTTTCCGGTTCCTGCTGCGAACAAGCTCTGCTCCCCTCTTGTCTCCCAGAACCAGAAAAGACTTGAAAAGAGCGGAGTAGAGATCAGTGATGCAGAAGTGCAGTCTACTGGGGGGAAACCCTGGAGAGGAAGGGACTTAGGCAGCTGTGGGGAGATGGGGACATTCAGTCTCTGCAACTGCTTCATGAGGGCAAGACCTACTGGAGATAAGTTGCTGTGCTCATTAGGCCTGACACTCCTGTGTTGATCGTGCTAATAGTTAACTCCAGTTTGCACAGTGTAATTTACTGCTGGCTAACCCGTGACAGCTGCATCCAAAACACTGCTGAATCCAAAAATCTGCTGGCCTGGCCAGAAGGTGGGTGAGTGGGGAGTTTTCATTTGTTTTTTTCCTGTACCAGCTCCTGGCTGCCACAGCAGAGGGTTAGAACAGTTTTGGATCTGTTAGATTCATGGCTGACTCTGCTACCCATCTCCCAGCTATTTTGGGGTGCAATGTCTGTGGCTACTCACAGCTGTACTTGTCCACTGCCCATGATTTGGGTGCAGAAACGCCCACCTAATCTTCCTGCCACCATCCCCAGCAGCACTGACTGAGGCTTAGAATTGTGCTGTAAAAGTTGTTTTCTTACGGCAAATGTTGGTAAAATTGACTTATTTCAATGTTGAAAAGCAATAATGAACTTTTCTTAATCTTAATCAAGGGTTTTTCATTGCTGCTAAGCTGTGACATTCAAAATCAAACATGTCTACATCTTTTTTTTACAGTGGGGATAAAAGTAGCTAGGTAGAGATTTTCAACAATAAAACTGCACAAGTATAAAGGGTTAAGAAGCTCCCCCCCCCCTTTTCTTGTTTTGCTGGTCTTCTGCTTCATCATGTAGCCTCAGTGTATGTAGGAGGAAAAAAGGTCTGGAAAAAGAATTGTATAACAGCACATAATGTATGCTTTCACCCTTGAGATCACTTAATGTGGAATGGCTAGTTCAAAGCACTCCCTAACAATGATGTTAAACTACCAGAGAAATAGTAAAATGGTGGATTTTCCCACACTTTATAATGGTGCTGGCTGGTGAGTTAAATAGCATGGAGGACAAGTTTTTGAGCTTGTGGTACCTCTTCTTCCATTTGTGCAAAACACACACCTCTCTCTGATACACGTATATGCACATACATACATACTCTTCTCTCCCCGCAACCTATTACTTCGTGTTTTCTCCTCTTCTGTTTTAATTCTGTGCCATGCAGAACTGATCTGGTTTCTTGGTGCTATTTGAGGGTTATACATTCCAATCGATTTTCTGATCAAACCATGTCTTAGCATGTTCATCATCATGAATTCACGTTCAATTTATTTCCGTTCTGCTTGACTGGGGCTTTGTTACAGCAGACATGCATGAGGTATGGGAAAGGTTCCTGGCCTCACTAATTGTCAGACATAATATAAGAAGGTTATAAAAATTGTTCAAACAATAGGTCGTAACACAAATAGAAGAAGTCATGCTCATCTTTTAAGGACCGCCTCTCTCCATGAGAACCTACCCGGACCCTGAGATCATACTCTGAGCTGTTCTTCTTCTGCCTCCTCCATGAGGGGTCAGGAGGGTGGCAACATGAGAACGGGCCTTTTCTGCAGTGGCACCCTTCATTCTATCTACACCTTTAGGTGCCAGGCAAAAACATTCCTCTCCAACCAGGCCTTTAGCTAATTGATATCCAATATGCCTTTAAATGTGTTGTGGGAGAAGGGGGAGCGGGCGGTTATTAAGTATTAGGTGTTTTTTATCTTACATTTTTGTGTAGTGAACCACCCTGAGATCTACAGATGAAGGACGGTGTGCAAATTTAATTAATTAAAAATAAAAGATGCTAATCTGCTACTGCAGCTGCTAAGTCCAATATCACATGACAATTAGCAGAGGCATGCCGGTAAAACATGATATATTATGTGCATTTATTCATCACAACAAAATAGAGAGGAATAAATTAGTGAATTTCAGTGTATATTATGTATCATCATAATACTTAATAGTATGGGGGGGGGAAGGAGAAGTGCAGGCTGTCACCTGAGTATGAAAGTAGAGGGATGTTCTTGTATTTTAATCTGTAAGGTTTGGGGGACATGTTTTGCATGTAACTTCCCTTCTAAGTAACATGCATTATTTGTGTGAACAAGCTGGGCATAAGTCTTTGACCTACCCCTTCCCTTTTTCATTTCTTTAAGACTTTTGGCTCACAACAATAAAGAATTACATCGATATGTCAAAAATAATTAGACTAGTAAGCTTTAATTGGCGCGTGCCACAGAATAGTCTCTGTGTTTGGTATTGTTTTAATATTTGCTTGTTTATTTTAGATGTGTACATGTTTATATATTAATAACATATAATTATAATATAATATAATAATATGTTATATGCCAATAACATTAGTTTATGTACTAATAATCATGATTATAAATAAATGCATACTTAGAGGGAGTTTAGTTTTGTTAAACTACTTTTACTTGATTAGTGGATTAAATTCCATTCTATTTTAAAGAACTGTTTCAATGCTTTGCTGCATATCTGTTCCGTTTTTTTAATGGAGCATAAAGAGTAGTCTTTAGAACGTGACGTGCTCTTTGCAGTGATATGAAGGCATCTTGCCTGTTCTGAACCTGGAATTAGGGATCTAGAAGATAGGCTTCATCTCTGTGTAGTGAAGTCATGCACCTAGGTCAGATCCATCACACTATCCATTGAAAGTACCGGTACTTTTAACAGGCATGGCTCCCCCCCCCCAAAAAAATAATAATCATCATGGGAACTGTAGTTTAAGGGTGCTGCCCTCCAAGCTATAATTCTCAACACCCTTAAGAATCCTAAGATTTTTTGGGGGAAGCCATAAGTGTTAAAGTGATACGTGAATGTGGCTCAATGGGTTTTTAGCTATTTAGATTTCCGCTTCAAGAGCCTACCACCATCACTGGCATAAGAAAAGATCCTCTTTTTCTCTGGTGCACTGCCTGCTTCAAAGAGTCGGCTGTGGGAGGGTCCTCTCTTGGCACTGCAAGGAGGGGTTTATCGACAAGCGATTTGTCGATGCAGTTGCCCATTTACGGAACTGTATAGCAAAACTCAAAAAGAAGGACCACTGTTGACTCAATTTTAATTCATGCCTTTCTAGGAAAGTATATACAGATTAAAGCATTATTGCTTCTTAGGTATCATATTTTGTTTTTATGGAAAGTTCGGATTTGGAGAAGGCTGCTTAGGTGTCTTTATGCTAGGTTTAATGCATGCATCCTTTTTACTCTTTACCTAGTATTCTTGCTAATATTATTCTGAAATGTGCAGTGCTATTTTTTATATAAATATCAGGTAAGCTCTTTTCAATGTCCAAGGAAGTATTGCAGCAAAACCTTGTGCAGATGAACTGTGTGTGTGTGTGTGTGTGTGTGTGTGTATTGAGCTGCATTCTATACCTCTGAGTTAGTCATCCACTTTTCAGTGAGTACCTCTTGAACAGTAGAATGACAAGCAACCACAGCGTGTAACTTAAAAGAAGGAAGATGGAAGCACATTGCAGACAACAGCAGCATGTGAGAATGAACTGGAGCAACGGTCAGCTTTTGAGTTTTTATTCAATATCAGGGATAGGGGAGGTTAAATGGTAAGTTTTACTTACGTGTTGATTACTAAAGTTTTCTGGGGATAAAACTTGGTGGTGTGTTTTTCCTTTGCTGCATTTAAAGACAAATGGGAAGAGCATATTTTCTGATGAAAATTTCTAGTTAGGACTGCTTCACACATCAGTTTTTTTCCTATATGGAGATAACCATAAAGAAAAGAGCAGATCATAATACCACTTGAGAGTTCTTGTAGCAAATACGCTGGTGGAGTAAGCCAAATAGTGTAGTTTTGGTGAAAATAACAGTACTCTGCAGTTCAACACTAGTTAATATGCTCTTCAGTATACAGGGCTACCTCAGAAAAAAGGTCAGTTGTGAAGCAGCCCATGGTTAGTAAAGAAATTAGGTATTCTCATCTTCTAAAGCTGTCGTTGAACAATATAAGTTGAAAATCACCTGTTTCCCTTGAGCTGCTGCTGTTTTTCGTATTGACTTTAACTGAAATCTCATGTTACGCAAGTTCTTTGGGGGGGGACACCTCTGCATGCTCCTCACTATCAAAATCTGAATATATATTTCAGGGTGTTTTGACAGTTTCGCACATAACACCTCTACTTAAGAAGCCTCACTGCTCTCGGTAAAGTATAGAATTGATTTTTCTTTCCTGCTCCCATCCAGGCTGGTGCATGGTCTTGCCCTGCCTTCGTTGGATGTCTTTTTGGCCCCTCATATTGTAGTCTACTCCTTGCATTGCAGTCCCATTTGTTGTGAGAGTGCACTCATAGGCTGTAACTGTGGGCACCATGATAAACCATTGTTTATCATGATGGGGAAAAACCTGCAGCAAACCTTGGGGTCAAATGTTTCCCCTTTCCCACTCCTCCTTGGAGTACAGCCATGAGGAGGAGTTTGGAAGCTTTCACTTCTGTTTTTGATTAACCACAGTTTAGCATTACATTTGCCCCCTAAACTGCGGTTAGCCTTAACTGTGGTTTGAAACAAGCTTCATAACCCTTTATTTGACATTTACTTCTTTCACAGAAACCATAGTTAAGATTAATCAGTTTGTCAGATTCTGATGAGATAACAAGATATGGTTAATATTTTTAAAATGGAAATGACAGCTTCCAAGCTACTCCTTATGGACACACCAGAGAGTGACAGGGATCACATAACCCCAAGGCTAGCTGTGGCTCATTCCTGTCACAATAAACAATAGTTTATTGTGATGTCTGAACGCAGCCATAGTCATTCATTTTCAGATCATTTGGTTATGCCTCCCAGTCACTTATAAACTTCATCTTCATATGGTGGCTGCTGCTACATTTTACTGAAACTTTTAATATTGTGAAGACACTGCCTTGCTTATACGCTATCTGTGCAAGCCTTTTTAGTTCTGTCTTCCCCAGCACTGAAATGTGTGCATGAATGCTGTATGCATTTATTAATGGGGAAAGTTGTGCCTCAGTTAACCCATTTGTAAAAGCAGATTTTCTCCATCATAAACAATATAATGGAGTTGACAGATAGTTGGTCTGCCTTTTTTTCAGAGCTATGCTGATCAAATACTTAAGCTTCATTAGGCATATCCACACTACAGCTTCCCCCAAAGCATGCTGGGAACGGTATCTTGGCAAGGGTGCTAAGAATTCTCTGCTGGAGATCCTTAGCCATTTCCTCGCCCCAAAGAACTGTATTTCCCTGGTGAGAGGGAACGACTGTTAAATAATAGGGGATAGATATTGTAATGGTGGTTTTGGCTTAGGCTAAATTATGCAAGAGAGCAGCCATAGATCAGTGGTATAAAACATCATTTGCATGTCGAAAGCCAAGCCCTGGCATTCACACTAAAGGGAACCCAGGCAACCAGCCCTTACGGTCTGTACATTTGTACTGTTTATAATGGTGTTATATGTTTTATTGTATACATACATTGCTGTCTACCTTGTGGCGCAGGAAGCGGGACTGACAGCTGGCAGCGCGAGCTGAGCATGAGCAAAAGCTCCTCGGGAAAGCCCTCTCTCCTGCGTTGGCTCCCCGCCTCCCCTCCCCGCTCCTTGGCCGCCCTCCACTGATTGGCCAGCAAGACAAAAGTTTCTTGAGAGATGGCGGAGCGGCAATGTGACGGACAGAACTGTCCCATTTAGGGATGCCGGGCCGTGCGCATGCTGCGGGTGGGCGGCGGCAGGTTGGAGAGCACTGCGCAGGCAGGCGGGGCTGGCCCAAGCAGTGGGCGGCAAGCTTGCCCGTACGGACGCTGTGCATGTCCTCCGTCGCTCTACAGCTGGGGGGAGGCAGGGGCCATCTTGTCACCCCTCCTAGAGTGGCACCTGGGGCACCCCGCCCCCTCCGCCCCCTTCCTACGCCCTTGTGTCTACCACCCCAACATATTGCAGTATATAAATACTTCTATGAATATAGAAACATAGGAAGCTGCCACATACCAGGCCAGGTCATTTGTTGATGTAGCTCTGTGCTATCATCACTGACTATTTGCAGCTTACCAGGGTTTCAGGTAGGAGTCTTTTGCAGCCCTGCCTGGTGACACCAGGGATTATCTGGGGACCTTTTCAGTATGAAGCATGTGCTCTGCCACTGACCTATGGATGCTCCCTGGGACAAATCCTTTCTGCTGTAAGGTAGAGCAGGCAGCACTGGATATGACTGACCAACGTTAATTCTATCCCTGGGCCACTGAGGAATTTACATGTTTACTGCAGCAGGCAGCCAAAGTGTGAGGGGGGAGATGTGCATGTCCAGAAATGCAGGGGGCTGCAGCTAATCTGATTGGACAAGTTTTTAGGTGTTGCATGTTTTACTGCAGCAAACACCAACCAGAAGCTGCTGCACCCCCTGTGTTGTTTGTTGTGCCTCTGAGTCAGAGAAGCTGCAGATGGGATTTCCACCTCCTCACACCCAAGTATTTGGTCATAATAATAGACTATACATGGGAAAAGGAGGAAATGTGCAGAGTTGCACTAAGCCTTTCTCTTTAGCAGTTGCACAATGAGATAAATAATAACAGTGAAGAGGGTGTTTGCTCCAGAATAAGTAATGGGACTGGTTCCATAGTAGGTGATACAGCCTCTATGACCCCTCCCTTTCTTTCTCTAGAACTCTCATTCCTACCAAAGGAAAAATTGCATTCCATGATGTAACAAGTCAAGTTGTGCTATCAAAATTGTTTAAAAGCAAGCAGTCTGATGCACCATTGCACAGTACAACCTGGTTGCATAATTGAGGCTTCTAGATACGGATTTGGTTGTCCTTGTTACAAAATTTGGATTTGAAATCCATTGGGGTTGGCAATAATTAATCTCCATCAGTACTGAAAGCGCAGTGTACCTTGCCTTACTAGAAATACAAATACTGAAGGTCAGGTGATACTATACACAGCATAAAATAACATTAGAGTGCTTGAGTCAGCTGAGTCAAGTGTCCCTGCAATCTTAAGGTTATGTATGGAATAGTTTGCTGTGTTAAACTATTGTGCAGCCTGATTCTATGTGTGTTTACTGGAAATGCCATTGAGTTCCATGAGACTTCAAGTGAATGTGCAAAAGGACTGGGGATTTAGTAACATCTGACAGCACAAAACAACCCCTGAAATCCAGTCTTGTGCAGTTTTGACCTGATAAATTTATAATGCTTTGCCCCTTGATGAGAGTGGTTCATGCAGGGGTGGGATGAGAAGTTAGCTGATACCAACACCATTTAAATGACATTTATACCACTTCAACAGTCATATAGCTTCCCACAAAGAATTATGGGGACTGTAGTTGACCACTCAAAACAACGACAATTCCCAGCACCCTTAACAATGTATTTTAAATATATTTTGTGGATGTGACTTGTGTCTCCTTAACCCTTCTACAGCAGCACAGATTTATTTATAATTATGAGGATGGAAACATCTCTGTATTGCAGGGATAACTTAAGATTTCAGGCCTAAGTAGGGAGCACATTACAAATCTCTGGTGAATTTCTACCTCCTATAATGGGTCTTGGTGGGGAAGAGACACCAAGCAGGTGAGAACTTGAAACTTAAAAGGTTTGAGTTACACTCATATTAATTAAGCTGTCATATACTCATGGCGAATATAAAATGCTTGAAATGCAAGAAACTGATAGCAAATGTTAGCATAGGTTAAGCCCCAAGTACATAAGTGTTGCAGTTTCTTCCAGAATATCTGACTCTGAAGTAGCCTCCCAAAAGCATGAGGGAAATGAATGTTTGCCACAAACTCTTACATTAAAGGCCTCTGCTCTATGGGTTTGCAGTCATTTATATAACACACACATTCACCTATCTACTATTAAACATGGACGTACAGCACTATCTGCATTGCATTCTATTGCAGATTATTTTTAGGTATTGCTAAGAAGTGCTAGATAGAGCTGCTGTGTCCTCTGTGAAACAAAGAGAGCAGCAGTATGGAACAGGTAGATCATTAATGATTTAGAAGGCAAATGTTGGTATTCATACAGGTCTTGCTCTGTTAATTGCCCGAATGTGGAGGCACAACAAATTGGTGCTAAATTAAAGTTTAATAGAAATTAATTGGAATGGAATGGTTTGCATTTTTTAGTTTTTTTATTGGCTCACCATTGCTGCTGTTACTCACGTTTGCGGGAATCTTCTAAGAGCATTTCCCCTTTCTAGCACTGTTATACTTGATACTTTACCTATTAAGGTTTTGCAGTTACTATCTAAGACTGAGAATTATGAACTGATCCCTTAATTTCCTTAATTATTTTGGTGCCTGTTTTAGGAAAAGTGTTCAATCTTATATATGTGTATGTGTTTTTTTTTAAAAGCATGCTTATATTGCCTGGAACACAACCCTAATTATGACATACCTACACACACACACACACTATAATTACCATATCACTTGCTTCTAAAGATCTTGTCCTTCTCTGTCTTATGTAGCACACCTCTTTTTTGCAATATCTATTTTTATTTAAAAGCTTCGGTGTGCAAAAATGTTAACAGGGCATCTGCATAATTCTACCTTTTTGTCAGTGTTTATTTCCACACGTTGAAGAAGTGGTTGGCCTTGGTGAACTTAGCACTGGGTAAAAACAAGATTAAAAATAAATAAATCTCAAAAAAATCATAGCCTATAACATTCAGTGCACTGGGGCTGACTGTTGCCAGTTTAAAGAAACTTCATTCTTTTCCCAGCTTGAGGAAGCTAAGGGCACATCTTGTAAATATGCACGTATGCAAGTGTTGTTGTTTTTAAAGTGCACACCTAAATCTGTATGAATGGGACAAAAAATGTTGGAAATGCAGGCATCATACAGGTATCCTCAACATAGCGCCAGATACCTCCCTGTTGCATTTACACTTGGTGGCAAACCTGGTATTTTTACTATATTCTGTGTGAAATGGTCCAATCTGAGAAGCACTCTTGACTAATCTCTGTGTCATGTTACCTTACATGTTCCTACTGTATTAAGAAATGGCTGGACGGCCACCTAACTTTTTGCTACAAATTAGAGTTTGGCATGTTGTGATGAAAGCAAAATGGCAGCCCATTCCCATCTCTAGTTGCTGTTGTAGAATTTGGCAATGGCTCTCTTACTCACTGAAGATGACACCTGTCAGGGGATAAGGAGGGTTCTCTGGTGTCTTGGGGGTTGTGGAAGAAAGTAGGATTTTAACAAATAATTTTCATGAGTATGAAGTATACTCTAGGAACCTTGTTTTGAGACACCTAAGGGAGATGCTGTGCATGGAATATAGGGTGGTTTTTTGTTTTCCTTTTCCTTTTTACACACAGATGAGATTTAATTTTCATTTAAGCCAATGCATGTTTATTCCAGGTCCGATGTTGTTGTCCTGTGTTTTTCCATTGCTAACCCTAACTCCCTGAATCATGTGAAAACCATGTGGTATCAAGAAATCAAGCATTTCTGTCCTCGCACACCTGTTATTCTGGTTGGTTGCCAACTGGATCTTCGATATGCTGATCTGGAAGCTGTAAACCGAGCCAGAAGGCCATTAGCAAGGTAAAGTTGGCTTCAATATTCAGTAGGAGAAATCCATGTTTCCAATTGACAATATTTGTATGCATCTCAGATTCTGCGGAGTATGTAGTCTTCTAGCTCCTAAATCAGGAGTGGCTCACCTTTTTCTTATAAAGGCCCATTGGCTAATGGCAAAAGCCAGTCAGGAGCCAGAGTTAGTGGTGGGTGGAGCCACAAACAAAAGGGGCAGTGCCTGCAAGATTGCATAGCTCCAGGTGGGCAGCCTGGGCCCCCCAGATATTGTTGGACTACAACTCTCTTCAGCCCAGCCAGCAGGGTCCAGTAGTCAAGGATAATGGGAGTTATAGTCTAACAGCATCAGGTTGCCCACTGCTGCCAAAACTCTTTTATCTGTTGGTGCCACCACATCCCTTCTCTTACATGTGTGCAGACACAAAGGGGAAGCAGTTCTCAGAACAGTGGTCTGGACAGCAAGAGCTGGATGATGCTGAGGGCTATGCAAGCTTAGGCCTACAGATTCTCTGCCCCTGTCCTAACAGTATATATCTGAGATGGGGAATCTTTGGCTCTCCAGGTGTTCTGGGACTCCAACTCCCATCAGTCCCAGTCAGCATGGCCACTGGCCAGAGGTCATGGAAGTTGTAGTCCAGCAACATCTGAAAGGCCACTGTTTCCCCATCCCCATATATGCCAAGTTGCTTTATACTGTGTCAGGTTGTTGGTTCATCTAACACTGTACTCTCTGTTCCACCCGGCAGTGAATCTCCAAGATCTTAAGGAGAAGTCTTAACCAGTCCTGTAACCCAGTACCCTATTACTGTTTGGATTGAACCAAATGACTAAAGCATATGCTCTGCTGCTGAGGTCCAGGCCACACACACACACACACACACACACAACTGGCCCAACAATTGCAGCCAATTGCTTGATTTGGTGCCAGATGCATACTTCTGATTTTCAAGTGCAATTGCTTTCTGTTTCTAAAAAAAGAAGTTTATTTTGTGTCAGATTGACCCAGAAAGCCCATGTCATTGTTGTGTGGAACAGTGTTCAAAATAATAAGGGCCTTGTTGGATCAGAATGGAGTTCAAGCACCTTGTTTCAAATAATAGCCAGAAAGATGCTCATTGATAAAAGCAATAGCCCTCTTCTTTTATATCCAGAGCTACGTTGTCCCTGAATGTGGAGGTTCCCTTTGGATATGCCTCATGGGTAAAGCTTGCCATCCTGAACTTGCCTAAACCCTTTTAAAAACCACTGAAGCTTAACAGAAATGGTCATGTGGTATAGAAATGAATTCCATAAAGATAAAAGCATAGTTGGAAGGGACCCCATGGATCACCTAGTCTAAAACCCTGCAATGCAGGAATGGATCAAATCCATGACCTTGGCGTTATCAGCACCATGCTCTAACCAACTGAGCTAACTGGCAAGGTTAACCATGCATTGTGTGAAATAGTACTTCCATAATACTTGATGCAAAGGAATCTTGACCCTTAGCTGAGGATGGTAGGTGCTGTTACAGCATATTTTCTCTAACCAGTTATTGTTCACATAATGTTATTGTTACCTTAATAACAACACACAATTAAAACCAATGGAAAAATGAAATACTAATCCATATACTTGCATGTTGTTAAGATTGCAATGTTTGTTAACTTAAATATTTTTAAATGTTTTAAACTGAAGAGTTCAATCCAGCTTGCCCCGAGGCTATTATTGTGGAGCAGTAATTCAAGAGCACCTTTAGTATCACACAATGGGCTCAAAATCCACCTAAGGAGGGGGTAGGCAATGATTGTGGAAGGAAAAGAAGTGCAGGCTGAGCTTATAACCATGACATTCCAGGCACTGCTTTGGAGGGATAGTTAAGGATGCTGGAATAGACTGAAATGGAATCCTGCTAGGACAGAAACATTGTGGGTCAGTGGTTCCCAGGTCCAAGATTCAAGTACTTTGTTCTAGATGGGGCTGTTCTTTCTTGGAAGGAATAGGTACCGGTACATAGTTTTGGAGTGCTCTTGGAACCATCTTTGTGCATAGAGGCGTAGGTGCACCCACAGCACCCTTTTCTGAACAAAGATAGCTCAGCCTCTGAGGCTGACCTCACATTTAGACTACTATAATGCCCTCTATGTGGGGCTTCTCTTATGACTGGTCCAGAGGCTGCATCTGGTGCAGAATGTTGTGGCCTGGGTGGTAATTGGTGCACTTTACCTGGCACACATCATGTTGTTGGTGAAGGGACCTGCAGTGTATCAGCCACTGAGGCAGTTTTAGTGTCTTGTTACTCACATATAAAGCCCTAAATAAGTCTGGACCAGATCACCTGAAAGGCCGACTTCCCCTTCATTGCCCAGTAAGGGCATTAAGATCACCAAGTGGATAGTCTTTACCACACAGCCTGATCATTATCAGCTTATGGCAGTGATGGCCAAACTTGGCCCTCAGGCTGTTTTGGGACTACAATGTCCATCATCCCTGACCACTGGTCCTGTTAGCTAGGGATGATGGGAGTTGTAGTCCAAAAACAGCTGGAGGGCCAAGTTTGGCCATCACTGGCTTATGGTGACATGAAGATGGTCTTTTCCACTTGTAGCAGTGTTGTGGAATGCACTTCCTGCTGAAATAGAAATCTGTACTGGAATTCTACCAACCATTCCGTTGACCAAAGTCTCCTCTTTTATTTGCTATGGGATTGTTTTATTGTATATATTTTTAATTATGTACTTTAGCAGTATTGTGCAATTGGTTTTTATGTTTCATAAAGTGCTTTAAAACCATCAGGGAATTAAGTGATATATATATATACATTATATATATATATATATATATATATATATATATATATATATATATATATATATATATACATACATACACACACACACACACACACACACACACACACATATATATCTCAAATTATTGCTACTAGTACTACTACCACCACCACCCATGCCTAGGTATATTTCAGTGAGATATGGAAGCCATATCCAGCTCTCATGTGCTACTTGTTTGTTTGTTTGTTTACTTCACAGGCCTATCAAAAGGGGAGACATCTTGCCACCAGAAAGAGGCAGAGAGGTTGCCAAGGAGCTTGGGATACCATATTACGAAACCAGTGTATTTGACCAGTTTGGCGTCAAGGATGTGTTTGATAATGCCATTAGAGCTGCCCTGATCTCCAGGAGACATCTACAGTTCTGGAAGTCGCATTTGAAGAAAGTTCAGAAGCCTTTGCTTCAAGCTCCATTTCTACCTCCAAAGGCACCTCCTCCGGTTATCAAAATCCCAGAGTGTCCCGTCACCAGTATCAATGAAGCTGGATACTTATTGGACAATCCATTGTGTGCAGATGTCATGTTTATCCTCCAAGAAGATACTCACATTTTTGCTCACAAGATCTACCTAGCTACCTCCTCTTCAAAGTTTTATGACCTTTTTTTAATGGAATGTGAAGAAACCCCAGACTTACCTGAAACTCCTTGCAATAAAGAAAGGGCCAGTAGAAGCTTTATGGCCAGAAAATGCAGCCTTGAAACAGATGATAGTAGTGAGGTGGCAACCTTAAAATCTTCCAATGCCAAACTCACGTCATTAGCAGATGGTGGTAACCCTTTAACAAGGTTAGAGCTTGAAGCAGGGGAAGCCAGTTGCCTGAAGCAAGCGCCAACATTTTGGGGCAAAGGATTTGTTAGCATGCATAGAGAAATGCAAGTCAACCCTGTTTCAAAGAGGACTTGTGCTGTGACAGTGGTCAAGATAGATGCTTCTATTCAGCCTGGTCCTTTTAAAACTGTTCTGCAGTTTTTGTACACAGGGCAGCTGGATGAAAATGAGAAGGATCTCACCAGGGTAGCTCAGATTGCTGAGATATTGGAAGTGTTTGACCTGCGGATGATGGTGGAAAACATTACGAATAAGGAAGCCTTCATGAACCAGGAAATTACAAAGGCTTTCCATGTCAGAAAAGCTAACAGGATAAAAGAATGCCTCTCTAAAGAAACATTTTCTGGTGAGAATACATGAATACATCCTCATTATCCCTTTGAATTAATCCACAAAAGTCATTCAATCAATAGTTCCATATATAAAGCAACATATAACACGCAAGTGGGAGTCATTGGTCCACTTCCAACGTCATAAAGCCTACCAAGGACAGCAGCTCTATGTAGAGATGGAAGAGAAATTTGATCCAAAATGCAGTTAAAGCCAAATCTATCAAATCTGCACTTTCTGAAACAATATGCAAACCAAAACAAAGCTATCCTTCAAAATTCAAACTTTTCTAAATTTTGTGATGCAGTTCTCCAACCAGTGTTTACAAAAATGCATATACCGGGGGAAATGAAGTTATTAGTGAAACTGCATTATAGTGGGGATAATTGCGTGCAAAAATTTGCACATTGGTCAAAACTGCATATAAAATTATGTTAGGAGAGATTTGTGGTAAAATGCTGGTGAATTTTCATGAGGATTTAAAAATAAAATAAAATATCAAATTGTGCTAATATGTGGGAAAAATCATTCCATCATCATCCCTAGCTAACAGGACCAGTGGTCAGGGATGATGGGAGTTGTAGTCCCAAAACATCTGGAGGGCCGAGTTGGCCTATGCCTGCACTAGTGCAACAGGGCTCCCCCCTCCCAATCTCAGGGTGTGGCTCTTAAACCAGTTTAATTTAATGTAGACAAAACCATTAGTCTGCACAAGAAAAATTATAAATAACTAGAGGTCCACAGCAAAGATTGGGCTGGCTAGTTCAAATCAATATGAACCTGTGTCTAGGAATTAAAGTTGCATATGTACATCCTGTTTCATCCTTATGCAGGCAGACTGATTCATTAATATTTTTCTCTATAGCCCATTCCTAAGAACTAACATAACAAGGAATCAAGAACCTAATAAGCTGCCTTATTCAAAGTCAAAGCATTACTCTATTTTTATCAGAAACTGTGTGGACTGACTGGCAGGAGCTGTCCAGGGTTCCAGACAGGGATCTTTGGTCAGCCCTAAAAGGGAATGTTCAGTATCTTGGAAAGAATGTGTGCCACCAACCACTGAGCTATGCTCCATAATTCTGAGACATCCTCTTGGATGCCATCCTCTTGGGTGAATTTCATGAAGTGTACAATGGAATATTGTCAGGTGCTGGGTGCTGCCTGTATCCCCACAAGCAAACGAATCGGGTCTGAGTGGACGAGTTTAAACTGCTTCCATTTGTGTATATGAAGCCTTCAGTGGCCAGACTTCCAAAAAGTGAGGAGTGCAAAGCTGTTCTTCCTCTGCAGGCCCAGGTTTTAATGGTCATCTGTGTCTTACATAGAAATAATTATTATGTGCCCTTTTGGATGCATTTGCAGTAATGTCCGTGAGAGAGTGAGCTGTGTAACACCCTCCTCCGGTTTCTGTAATGCCCTCCTCCAGTTGCTGTATTTGGCTCCAAGCACTTTCCACCATAGGTTATGGTTCTGTTTCTCTGATCCCATTGACAGATGTGACGTTTAAGCTGGAAGATGGAAACATTAATGCCCACAAGCCACTACTGATCTGTAGCTGTGAATGGATGTCTGCAATGTTTGGAGGATCATTCATTGAAAGCTCAAACACTGAGGTACTTGTTCTCTTTGGTGTGTAACCTCAATAATGTGCCATAAGCTTTACCCTTTGGGTTGATAAATTGTGGTGGTTTAAACAAAGGCGACATTTTGCTGGAGTTTGTCATCACTAGCCCAGAGAGCATTTTCAAAATGTTTTAGGTTCTAAGTGACTCCTTTCTCAAGCAGTTTCACCTGAATCAGTTGTTACGGTAATTTCTCTCTCTCTCTCTCTCTCTCTCTCTCTCTCTCTCTCTCTCTCTCTCTCTCTCATTTCCTAAATTTGAATTTTAAAGTAAATTAAATGTTGGTGTCCCTGTACTGTTGTTGTGAATAAGAGGATCACTTAAGATGAACTTCGGTGGCAGGAACCAGAAGAACAGGGAAACTCTTCAAGCCACTTTTCTGGGGGTCGCAGATAGAAGTGCCCTGGATGGAATTTGGCTTCCTGAGCAGTATTGTCTGGCTTCCTGATTTTTAACCCAAAGAGTGTGATCGGCATTTGTGGCAATAGGATTTTCCAGCAGGTCTTCTCTGGAGAATAGGAGTCTTGCCCCTCCTTCCCTGACTCTGTTATCAAAGCAGACATTCTGAAAGTCTCGATTGCTAGGCAGTGCATTATATCTTCAAATTGAATCATTGTGACATCTTGGACGGGTTCTAAATCTAGGCTACAAAATAAATGCACATTGTATCGTTCATGAAAACCACACCTAAACAATAGCTTTTTCTCTGCCAAGTACACACCCGTGAGGGCCTGATCTTATTGGAAGCATGATTAAATATCAGGCAAACTGCCTCATTTGAGAGGAGGGTCTCTTTCCATCCATATGTTAATCCCATCCCTTCTGAGTTATTTAGGTATTTGTATATCACCTTTCAATGCAGAGCTGTCAACATTCCTTTTTTTTTTGCATTGGGAAACGGCCATAGCTGTCAACTTTCCCTTTTTTTGCAATGGGAAACGGTGCTGGAATAAGGGAATTTCCCGCAAAAAAAGGGGAGAGTTGACAGCTATGTTTCAATGTGGTTCGCATCATAAAACAAATTAAAATAATAAAATATAAATTCAACAGTGTAAGTGTAATTCAGTCAAAAAACCAGCAGTGATTTTTTTAAAAAATAGCAGCAGTAATAGAATTATACTTAAAAGCCCAGTGCAGCCTCAAATTAATTACCGTACTTTTCCGTGTATAAGGCTTGGGTTTTGTTTTTTGTTTTTTGTTTTTACTAAAAAATAATGTTAAAATGGGGGGGGTAGTCTTATACATGAGGGCAATATCTCCCCCCCCCCCATTTTATTAATTCTGAGTTCCCAAAAATAGGGGGTGTCTTATACACGGGGGCGTCTTATACCTGGAAAAATATGGTACTTTAAAGTAGATATAATCAACCAGATGCCCAGAGGCCATTAAAAAAAAAACAATCAATGAAAGAGCCAAGTTTACTTCCTGTGGGAGGAAACTCCATAATCATGGGGCCACCACTGAGAAGCCTTACAACCAGCAACCTAGCAGACCTTACTGGCAGGCTGGCAAGCAGGCCTATCTTAAGAATTAGGCAGGCTCAGATGAGTGCAGATGGTCCTTCAAATAACCTACCTGTAAGCTATTTAGGGCTTGAAAGGAAGCAAAACTTGAAACTGTGCTCAAAGGAGCACTGACAACCAGTGTTGTTGGCATCTGTCCGTCTCAAGAGACAATGGAGTGTGCCTCGGGAGGTGAAGTGAAACAACTGCTTTAGCAGCATTGAAGTGACCTCAAGGTGCTGCCCATATGATAAGAGACACACACACACACACACACACACACACCCCTGGCATCGCTGATATAGTCTGAAGCAAAGCAGAGCAATACGTAGGGTTTACTCCTTAACCCTTTGTTCTCCCAAAGATATCCCATAAGGCAGCAGAGGTTTAAGGTCAGTTTTCCTTCTCCTAGATGGGTTGCCTTCCCAGAGTGACAAGCCCCATCTGCCCCTTGCTTCCCTCTACAGCATGGGCAGAAACGGCCACCGAAACTGCAAGCTGGGATAACCCAGCCAGTAGAGCATAAGACTCTTAATCTCAGGGTCATAGGTTCAAGACCCACCCTAGGAAAAAATAAATAAATCCTGCATTGCAGCTGGTTGCCTTCCAGCTCTACAGATTCTATGATTCTGTGCTACAGAGCAAATGCCACAGAGCAGTTTTGTGTTAAAATTGCCTTCGGTATGGCGCTGGCCAGACCTTAACCAGAATTCTAAATAAAAACTTAATACAGTCTTAAATGATATTTTTTTAAAAGAAGATCCTCAAGACACCTCCATTCTTAAAGTGAAGAATACTCATTATCTACACTGCTATGAAGTATCAGCTGGAATGCTAAAGTGCTAGTAGCAATACGGAAAGAGACTATCGGTTTTGTATCGTATTTATGCTTTTAAATAAGAAGGGCAGCTCAGCTCATCCCAGCCTGATTAGTTTTTGCCTAAACTCAGATGCTTGGGACAGCTTCCTAATTATTTATCACATTTTAACTACAGCAGCTTTGCTTTCTGCTTGAATATTGAGGGAGGCATCCACATCAAGGGAAAATAATACCCCTTAGCATTGCTGTGGCTTAGCTTTCTTTCTCTTTCTCTTTTTCTTTTTTTGTATTTAATATTCTGGAAGTCTGTGTTCTACTTTAAATTTTTTTCTCATTACTTTTAAAACAGCAGTAAGCATAATTCCCTCCCCAGAGGCACTCTCAGCAGGTGGCTCATTAAAAATACATACCTTGATTTTTTTAGTAAGCAGCTCTCCTGCAACAAGAACATATATTAATTTTCTACAATCTGCTTCCTAATTATAAACCCTAATAGCTCGTGTTCTTCTTGGTAACCTTAAAATATTAATTGCAAAGACTTGGATTTCTGAAGCACATAAAGCACCGCAACTGAGATCTTTAAGTTCAAAAGTACAAGCGCAGCCATGGAAATGTACGGGGAAGTAGTTGGTTCCAAGATGTGTATTGCACGTAGACACTGAGGCAATTTGACATAAATATAATGAGCTGCTTCTAATTTATTTATTGTTTTGAAATTCTGCAGGGAGAACAGGTTATTTGCAGCAATAACTCATGCATTCACACTTAGTCCTTGCAACATACACCGACGAAAATATCTCCAGTTTTCAAATTTAATCCACCTAAATCTAAGCCACTGTGAGAGATGGTGGGTCTTTGCTTTCCCCTAGTGGCAGCTAGAAACCGCGCTTGTCTTTTTAGAACAGTGGATTCCAAACATTACTATTATTGTTTTGCAACTGAACTTGAATGGATTCTGCATTTATTTAACATCATATTAGCTAAATTTTCCTGGAGAAAAACAAGGTGACGGTTGCTGCACTTTTTGCAATAGTTGCTTTCGCTAGCCAACCCCCAAGAACAGCTCCTGCTCAAAATGCCCCTGGAACACTTGTGGGTTGCTTTCATAGGTATATTGTGTGGCTTTGGAGATTTGCTAGTATTAGTTTGCCTCCTGTTCAGTGCCTAGCTGTTAGCTCCACTCCCTGTCAAGAAATCCATGAGCTTCCATTTGGCAGCAATGCCTCCAGCGTTTCCTTGAAGGTGGCTCAGGGTTTCCCTGAGGCGCACTGAATATAGTTGCACTTAACTGAGGATGTCCAAAGCAGGAAGGTGAGCTCCACCCTAACTTTTAATGTTCCTAGAACTGGCTCTGGGGACTCGGCTATACAGCTTCAAATAAAACGTTTAACTGTGTTTTAAGTGCAATATACAATGTGACACTAGATGGCGATGGTGAGCATTATGGAAAATTCAATGCATTTTTAAAAAACACTTTAAAAAGAATTTTCTGAACAGTTTTTCTATGTGTGTAGATTTCACCCAGGTTTAAGGGTGCTCTTGGCAAAGTACCCTGTTTGGATCTCCTTCCATCCATGTGGGCTGGCCTGCTTGAGATTCATGGATAACTTATTTCACACTGTGGCACAGTTGTGGGCTTTTCTTGCCCTTGTTTTTGTTTCATTTTTAGCTGTAGGAGATGGTAAAGCTTCTGAAAGCCATGTTCCCCCACCCCCCGGCATCCATCATCCCACCCTCCCCCACCCCCGCAATCCCCACTTTGATGCAGTGTCAGCGCACTGTGGTGAAAACACAATGGTGGCCACTAAAGCGAAATCTTCCAGGGTGAAAGCTTTGAAGAGGCAAGTTTCCATGAGGTGTACCCCGTGAAACTGACAGATTCCCTGCTTGCGAGTCAAGACTTCCTCCTTTGGCAGTATTTGTTTTGGCCATGTAATTCTGGATATGCCCCTCTTCTTGTACAACACTGGAATAGAGAGCAGCAATACATACTGATGAAATGGGAGGACGTTAACGAGAAGTAGTTGGCACAACTCTCACACTGAAATTTGAACAAGGTTGCTTCCTATTCCTGTTTCTTTCTGAGTCTCACAGAGTTTACAGGGGTGGGGGTGGGGAAGAGACTGGATGACTCTTCCCTGAAAACTGTTTGCATGGACAAAAAAGGCTGAAGTACAGGAAAAGTATTGGAATATTTTTTTAAAAAATATGGCCTTAGGAATTACATTTTTAATTACATTTAGCTGCGAAGGTAAGACAAAATAACCAATCAGGTTTTGCTAGGCCTTTTGGGTTGCAATGAAAGTTTTATCTACTTCCTGAGGATACAATTTGAAATTAATCCTGTGATGAACATAGGGTTTATTCTGATTCTTCAGGAATTTGTTCTCTTTGACATTCAGGGCCAGTTGTCGTGTTGTAGAAAAGGTGGAGGCTGGGATTGACCACATCTTGAGGATGATGTTTAAAGCCTATTTTCCTGTCAGAAAGTACATAGTAATTGTCCCTCAGCAGTGCAAAATCTTTTTAAGGAAGCTGATGGTCTTGGTCTTTGTAGCTCAGTCCTTTAACCAAACCACTCCCTCTCACATTTGATCATGCCCTTCCCCCTCTTTTTTGAGGAAAACAGTAATAAAGAAAAGTATACCTCTATGAGGAACAGTTGAGGGAATGGGGTAGGTTTAGCCTGGTAAAGAGGAGACTGAGAGGAGATATGATAGCCACCTTCAAATATCTAAAGGGCTGTCATGTCACATGGAGGATGGAACAAGCTTGTTTTCTCCTGCTCCAGAGGCTAGGATCCAAACCAAAGGATTAAAGTTACAAGGAAGGAGATTCTGACATCAGGAATAACTTTCTAATGGTCAGAGCTGTTCAACAGTGGAACGTAGTCCCTCATAAGGAGATGGACACTCCTTCCTTGGATGTTCTTAAGCAGAGGTTGTTTTCCTCACATTTTCACGAAAATGTGTGCATCTGAACCCCAAGTGGCTTAGTTGGCAGGAAGGGGTAGGAGATGGGGCAACAGTCCCTTAAGAATGTCACTAAGTCATTCCAAAACACAATTCCAAATGGAACAAACATTTTTAAAACAAACAAACAATGGCAGGATATAAGGGAGAATGGGAAGGTATGTCAAAGAAAACAACAACAATGCTGATTAACTAATGCAAGCACTTCTCATTAGTGAGTAGGAGGTCCCTGTGAGGTGTAAGGGACACCTAGGTAGCTTGTGAAAGGTGCCTTTGTGTGGTCAAGGAGGATGACAGATAACCAGGGGTACCATGTTGGCTATTTGTCAAGTTCAGTCACGAAGAGCAGCCAGACAAGGTCAATCAGTCAGGACAGACCCACATATTATCTTTAAACAACAACAACAAAACACCCTTTTAAAAGCCCCAGACATTTGTTTCAAAGCATGTGCTGCACCACCTTTCTGTAATTTAATGAGACCTGTTGGAGTTCTGTGAGGAATTTAATGAATGAATTAGAGAGTGCTCTGAGGCTCTCTGTATGGGCCTCCTTTCTTTCTGTTGATGTTTTGTTGTTTAGTCGTTGAGTCATGTCCGACTCTTCGTGACCCCATGGACCAGAGCACGCCAGGCACTCCTGTCTTCTACTGCCTCCCACAGTTTGGTCAGACTCATGTTGGTACCTTCGAGAACACTGTCCAACCATCTCGTCCTCTGTCGTCCCCTTCTCCTTGTGCCCTCAATCTTTCCCAACATCAGGGTCTTTTCCAGGGAGTCTTCTCTTCTCATGAGGTGGCCAAAGTATTTGAGCCTCAACTTCAGGATCTGCCCTTCCAGTGAGCACTCAGGCCTGATTTCCTTCAGAATAGATAGGTTTGATCTTCTTGCAGTCCATGGGACTCTCAAGAGTCTCCTCCAGCACCATAACTCAAAAGCATCAATTCTTCGGCGATCAGCCTTCTTTATGGTCCAGCTCTCACTTCCATCCATTGTGCTTCAGTGTTGTGCTATAGTAGGATGATTTGTCCTGGTGCAGAGGGGCATCAGAACAGCCTACTTTTTAAAAGAGATCTCCAAATACACTTATACACGGCTGGTGTTCTGAGCATTCTTTCTTCCAGATCTGTAGCACCCAAGTTTAATTCAGAAAAATTGACGTGTCTCAGGTATTGGAAGTTTGGAAAACACTGCTATATTTATACCATTGGGGGAGTGCCAAAGGGCTCTCATCCCATAGCCATAATCACTTTTTATTTGGGAAAGAAAGTTGTTGGAAGCGCTAAGGGAGTGTTTGTAGCAGCAAACACGGAGTTACTGAAAGCAATTGTCCTAGGAAAGGTAATACTGCTAGGTGCTGAAAAATAATCAGCAGCCCAGAGAGCATCTCTGAATTATTTTTAGCTGCTCGGTGTTTATATTAAGAACAAGAATGAGCTAATGCAGAGGCAAAGTCCAAAAATGACAATGTGACGTGTCCTTGACATTGTATATATTGTGCCTATTATTTTTCTTCACCTGATATATGTAGGGTTTTTTCCTCTTCGGGCATTTGGCTCATGATGGGTGTACATTCATGCTTGCTTGTGTGTGCATGAATGCACAGACACATGTGCATGATCAAGCTGAAGTTAAGCACTTTTAAGTTCTTCGATTTTGTTGGGGAAGATTTTGTTGTCCATGACTTAACCTGCAGCTCTCTGTGGAGAACCTTAAGGGGTCAATCTATGCCAACTTGGTCCTTTACAAGACGTTAGCAAAACAGCCTCCCAGAATGGAAACCGGTGCATCTGTGTTGCACAAATAGTTCAGTATCTAATTTGAACTACCCCATCTGCAAGGACATTCCCACTTGATACATTGCTGTGCAAAACAGATGGTGGTGACCTGGTGAAAATAAAATGTCCGCTGTTCTGTTTTAGTTTAACAACACAGAAGCTGAGCAGTGCTTTTATGAAGGAAGTTTGGTTAACTATGAGGGGGTTCATTTGTTTTACTATGAGGGCCTCTTACAGATCCTCCAAGTGTCCCTATTTTCCAAGGACAGTCCCAGATATAGAAGCCGTCCTGGTTTCTGATTTGACCCCGGGAAGTCACACTTTTCCTTAGGACGTCTCTATTTTCATTGGAGAAATGTTGGAGGGCATGGAGTTATGTGACACTACCACCACCCCCGAGTCAAGGAGATGAGTACAACCTTTAAAACACATCTGAAGGCAGCTCTGCATAGGGATTTTTTATGTTTGCTTTTTAAAAAATGTTTTAATATGTTGGAAGCTGCCCAGAGTGGCTGGGACAGCCTAGTCAGATGAGTGGGGTATAAATAATAAAATTATTATTCTGCAACAAGACGTACTTATTTTCAACCTCTTTCTCTTGTTTTATAAAAGCATTGCAGAGTTGCATGGGAGGGGGGGGAGTAGCAACAGCCATATGGCCCAAGTGTTTTATCCTTGAGTAGATCATCTCCAAGCTCTGAGCGTTTTAAAAATACCTTCCCTCTACCTCCCTCAGGTTGTTCTTCCCAATATAAACAAGACTTCCATGCAAGCAGTTCTGGATTATCTGTACACCAAGCACCTATCATCCAGTCAGGAGTTGGATACACTTGAATTAATTGCACTGGCAAACAGATTTTGCCTCCCACACTTGGTTGCGCTTGCAGGTAAGGTTTCTCTCTCTCTTTACAGGTGTCGCCTTCAGCTTCCTGCCAATGATGTTGAAATTGTCAGCTGTTGTTTTCCCCCCACGATCTTTGGGCAAAAATAGACATGCAGTGTTTCTTCCTAAAATCAAACTGAAGTACATATTTTCCAGTTAGAATAACATAATTGCTTCCTCCACTCTTTTTCTGTGCTGAGTTAATTTAGGCTGCATTCTTGTGTATGGTTAAGCGACAAAACACAAATAAGTGCCTGCAATTCATAATGCCCATTAGGCAACTTGATTACTCTTAATTGAAAGAGCATGAACACTAAAGTTTCCATTGCAAATTCCTGTTTTAAGGGTCTAATAATGGAGCTTGGGCAATTTTAAATTAATCCAGTTCAAGCAAGTATTGCATAAAAGAGCAGTCCAAGTTACTTTTACTGCTCTAATCTGATGGTTAATTATTTCGTTAGTAATATGATGATAGTTAATTCCAATAAACTGCTTATTTCCTCCCCCCCTCCCTCCAATTGTTTGCAAGAGAAACAATTAAAAAAAGAAATCTATGTCAGCCCAAATAGTACATGTATTGTTGTTTTTCCTTGGGGAGTCTTGCAATGGATGAAAGGCAGTTGAAACAGGGACTGGAGGGAGCTAGATTTATTCCGCACAGTAAACTGGTTTGTGTTTCTCTTCAACCCCAACAGAGCAGCATGCTGTGCAGGAGCTTACCAAAACATCAGTGAGTGGTGTTAGCATAGATGGAGATGTGCTGTATGATTTGGAAATAGCCCAGGTTAGTATAATATATTATCTGTGGTCACCGGGGGGTGGGGGGTGGGTTGGAACTTCCTGATGATGAATGTATAATGCTTGGAAGGTTGCTGTTTCCCAAGGATCAAAAGAATATATCAGTTTTTAGAAAGCCTCTGTGATGATAACCATGGTTACTGAGATTCGATACCTTCCCACCAACCTGCTATTTCTTTAGAAAATTCAGTGTGGAACTGCACCACATCTTCCCAAACGTGTGTTTGCTGAGATAATGCAGGGGTGGGGGCATCCATGGGAGAGAACGAGAGTGGTGCTTAACTCTTTCCCTGCCCACTGATTCACCCCTACAAATGCACACTCATGCATTTCTCCCTTTCCCAAAAGTTGGTCTTAATTCTGGTCTTGAATAAATACCATGGGGTTCCAGGCGGTCTGCTGCCTCGGTACTTTATTTTCATTGACAAGCTGGAATCATAAGAATCGGCCTTAACACTGAGTCATAGTATCATAGAATTGCAGAGTTGGAAGGTGCTGCATCACACCGTTTATTCATGTTAAGATTATGGTCTAACTAAGACCCCAGGATCCTTTTCACGGGTGCTGCTGTTAAGTCAGATGCTTCACATTCTATATTTGTGCATCTGATTGTTCCTACCTAAGTGTAGAACCTTACATTCTACAGTCAGGTCATTGGTATATCTAGCTCAGTAAGGCCTACTCTGACTGGCAGTGACCAGGATTTCAGACCAGGGTCTCTCCCAGTCTTACCAGAAGATGCCTGAGACATTTTGCATGCAAAGCAGATGTTCTGCCACTCAGCTTCAGCCCTTCCCCAGCATCTTTTTCAATTAATTTTTGATTGTGAATCCATCTGCAACCCTGACTCAAAGTAGTTAGCTCTGCTCTGGATCCCAACTTTTTCTTTTTTTCTTTTTTGGTGCTGTTGCACTTTTGATTTTTAGCCCTGCTGGTTCCACAGTACTGTGGCTTTGCCACTGTGATGTCTCAATCCCTGAGTAATTCTCCTTTGCCTTTAACTTCAGAATTGTTCCACATACTGACTGTTTAACTCTACAGAATATAAATTTGGTTCTCTTTTTTTTCCCAGTTCCACAACGCTAACCAGCTGGCAGCTTGGTGCCTGCACTATATTTGCACCAACTACAACAGTGTTTGTTCCAAATTCCGAAAGGAAATCAAAACTAAATCTCCTGGTAAGGCCATTTAGCAAGCTTTCCCCACCTTTTCTTCAAACCTTTGTACATCTGCCTTCTCCTTATTCTAAAGCTGGGGAGGGGGGCTACAAATCAAGTAAATTTACATGCTCATACATGCATTTTTTCATTATTTCATTTGGCTCCCAAGACCCAGGTTTTCATTGAGCTTTTGGCGAGGTTTGGGTTGGCGGAGAACAATGGGAAAGGAAGGGAGTCTCCATGGTGTTGCCATCTAACTATCCAGACGCAAGACACCTTGAAATCTTCCAGTGCAGTGGGAAGCAGCAGCAGCAACCCCAGCATCTCATGCCCATTCATTTTCATCTTCTCCCCCCCACACACACCTTTAACATGAAATCCTTCTCACCACATTAGGTGAGATAGGGACCAAGCATAAAGGCCAGGAGGCAACAGGTAGGAAGAGCTGCATCTACCATATCTCTCCCTGCATCAGAAGCCATGCCGAGTTCTGTTTACCTGTATCAGGCATGCTGCCACCGTGTGTAATCCTTTGCTTTTAAGATAATCTAGGCCTGGCTGTATTGACCAAAGTTTGAATTCAAGTTGGAAGGTTGCAAAAAAGTGAATGACGGCAGGAAGTGAATTGGTGGTGCAGTTTGTCAGAGATGGAATAGAGGTTTAAGAAAGGGCAGACAAGCATATATTAATTGGGGAGGGGTGTTTACAGTTCTTTAAACTGTGGCCTGAAATCCCAAACTTTTGTTACTTGATGGTCTTTGTGGCTTACACAAAAGACATTATTGATTTGACTTCAGAAGACAACCCTACATTTGCAGGGGTCAGCAGACTTTTTCAGCAGGGGGCCGGTCCACTGTCCCTCAGAACTTGTGGGGGGAGGGCGGACTATATTTTGGGAAGAAAAAAAAAGAATGAATTCCTATGCCCCACAAATAACCCAGTGATGTATTTTAAATAAAAGCACACTTTCTACTCATGTAAAAACACCAGGCAGGCCCCACAAATAAACCGGAGGTGCATTTTAAATGCAGTGGTACCTCAGGTTACAGACGCTTCAGGTTACAGATGCTTCAGGTTACAGACTCCGCTAACTCATAAATAGTACCTTGGGTTAAGAACTTGGCTTCAGGATGAGAACAGAAATCGGGCAGCGGCGGCATGGCAGCAGTGGGAGGTCCCATTAGCTAAAGTGGTACCTCAGGTTAAGAACAGTTTCAGGTTAAGAATGGACCTCCAGAACGAATTAAGTATGTAACCAGAGATACCACTGTAAAAGGACACATTCTACTCATGTAAAAACACGCTGATTCCCGGACTGTCCGCGGGCCGGATTGAGAAGGCGATTGGGCCGGATCCGGCCCCCAGGCCCTAGTTTGCCTACCCATGTACTAGAGATTGAGATGCATGTGAATTTCATTGATAGCATTGCTCTCCTCCCCATGTAGTAGTAGTTACATGAGAATAATAGTGCTTTCTCCTTAGCCTAGCCTATGGATTTGAAAGGAGTTGGTTTTGCTCCATTAGCTGGGGGGGGGGGGAATATATTGATATGCATTGGATTTGTTTTGAACTTCCTCTTTTCTATTTGATCATTAATACTTTGCATTATAAATATTGATAGTACTGTTTAAACATCAGGCAACCTGCCTAGAAGCTTATTCAGTGTGGCAGCAGAATTATACCTGGCCATCATTCCCTGAGGCGTGGCTGCCTCTGGAACCATCTCACTTCCACTTACTGGATATAACATCAAAGCAGTATATGCATGCATAGGCTCAATAATCCCTTATATTTATCTGGTGATATCTGGGGTTATGGATCACAGGTTGACATTAGATTCTTCACACATGTCACTTGTATCATGGGTTGCTTAGCCCATGTATCACCTCCTAGGAGGATTTTTATTTTTTGCTGCACCGCTAAAATTCACCATTTTTTTTTAAAATCAGATTTGTCTGACATCAGAACAGAGCTTTTATGTAATGCTTTTGTATGTGTACTACTTTTATTTCTGCAGCATCTCTTATCGTTGCAGAGTTCGAATTTCTGTTTTTAAGCTATTGTATTCTAGCATTTTATGTTGTTTCGTAAATACAGTTTGCAAATACCTATTTTTTTTAGTTTCCCTGTTATCTGAAAATGCAAAACTAGAGAGAGGAGAGCTTAGGTCTCCATCACAGATTTGGAATTACACATATTACCAGTCATGTACCACGAGAACTAGAAACATGACATATTTATTTGAAAAATGAAGGCTGAGATTTTCTGGGATTTTTGCACAAGATTTCAGTTTCTGGTCTGTAGAAGTAACAGTCCTGGATATACTGGGTTATATCCAATGTAGCTCTAAGTAACTACTTTTCTTAACTGTCTTGATGCCATAAAAGCTAATTTCTAACTATTTGCAGAATTAAAATGTTGTCCTAGTTATTTGGGGACTTCTTTGTTTTTTTTAAAAATACAGATAATCAGGAATATTTCGAGAGGCACCGCTGGCCTCCTGTGTGGTACCTTAAGGAAGAAGATCATTTCCAGCGTGTTAAAAAGGAAAGAGAGAAGGAAGACATTGCACTGAATAAACATCATTCAAAACGAAAGTGGTGCTTCTGGAATTCCTCCACAGTCGTTGTCTGAGAGAAGGAGAGGCAAACCTATCAACAGAGTGGCTTGGAAAACATTTCTTTAGAGGAAGTCTTATCATGAAGGAGAGCACCTCAGTCCACTGAGAACCCTTCTTGTACCAGATGCCATTGAAGTAAATGGGAGTTCATTTCAATGGTGCTTCCACAGAAGTTTCTGGTGGATTGTGCAGAAGATGTTTGGGGCACTTGTTTTTATTCCACCTGTGTGCATTTATCATCTCTAAGGTCAACAAGCACAAGCTCACCTGAAGTGGGTGTGAAACTGCTCCTTAAAATGTCAAACGTTTGTATTTTTGTTTGTTTGTTTGTTTATAAGCTGAAATACTGTATAAAATCAGTATTGATTTTCTTTTTCTTTCTTTTTTTTTATACAAACCGACAACAAATCCCAGCAATTAATATTTCAGTCTCCAAAGTGGACAGTATTTTTATACAGTTGTGTATGTATGTGAAGGTCTTTATTTCGGCATTGTTGTTTCACAGACCACAGTTATTGTGGAACTCTTTGATTTAGACTATGTTTCTTTCGTTTTTCCGCTTGCAAGTACAATGAAATATGACGAACATCTCTGACAAACCTCCCTGGCTTAAATTGCCATCCTAGCAACAAACCAACTCTTGCTAGGCAACTGGCTTCCCACCCCCACCCTCCACTTCTTCCCAAACACTATGTATTCACAACAATTAGATCCTTATTCTTTCTGAAGTAACGGGATGTAACACGATCCAGTGACAACAAAGTTATACAGAATTTATATCTTCTTCTTTTTTTCAGCTGAAGAATATGAAATGTAATTTACCTTTTCAGCTGTACCCGATGTATTTCCAGTATTTGCCATGCAAGGGCAGAATGCAACAGCCGTGTGAAATTTAATACTTCCTCTTTTATGTGTTCCATGGCTTTCAATGTCTTTATTTTCAAAAGGACCATTTAAAAATAATTAGAAGACCTCATTACGCTTATGTCTTTATCCACTGCAGATTTCCTAGGGACCTAAACCTAAAGGCAGTAAGACTTTTAGTTAATTACTTTCTTTATAGTTGTCTACGCCTTTTAAAGAAATATCTGTATATTTAAAACTGTTTTGCTTGCTTGTTGAATATCCACATGTTAAGTAATGGCTGTGGAGATAAGTTGATCCCTTCCGTTATATTCATATAGGAGCGACCCACCCACCTATTCACTATCAGTGGTATTCTGGCCCAAATAATCTCTGAGCACCGAAACAGACATGATGGCAGTGTGGGCAAACTGCTTGCCTCTGTAAGATGTTCCATGTGCATCGTCAGGCATCAATGCGCTTTGAGCTGGTCCATCCAGGTGTAGAGTTAGCACCCCAGAGGTCTGTGGTGGATACACCATGATTGTGCCACCTGTAACAAAAGAAGGGTTTTTGCAGGCACCACCAGTCAGGCTTATATGGAGAAGCCAATTACCCGTGGCTGCTGTCATGTCAGTAAGGTGTACAAGTATGTCTTGCCTTTTTAAATATGCTGCAAAAGATATCCCAGAAAAAGCTCCCTCCCCCCCCCCCCCCAGAAATTTTT
The DNA here is from genome assembly GCF_009819535.1 of Lacerta agilis. Classification (NCBI taxonomy): domain Eukaryota; kingdom Metazoa; phylum Chordata; class Lepidosauria; order Squamata; family Lacertidae; genus Lacerta; species Lacerta agilis. The sequence continues at coordinate 23,420,769 of NC_046316.1, read as the reverse complement.
ATTAAAAGTTTTCACAATACAATAAAATTATATCTAGAACTAATGAATTAAAAGAAAGAGAGAGAAAAGAGAAACGACAAGAGAAAATAGTGTTTTGTTTTAATAATGCATGCACAGCCCCACACCAAGCTTACAACACTTTGAGGTTTTTCTGCATCAAGTCATAATATTTTAGCACTAAACTAGATAATTCCTGGCCAAAAGAGCCAGTGTGGTATAATGGGTGATGTGCTGGACTTAGGAGGCTTGAGGTCTAATCCTTGTTCAGCCATGAAGCTTACTTCTATGACCTTGCAACCGTCTTTCTCTCTCTCTCTCTCTTTCTCAGCCTAACCTACCTTACAGAGATGCTGCGCGGATAAAATGCAACATGCACTCCATCTGGATGCATAGCAACTGGATAGCTCAGTTGGTTAGAGTGTGGTGCTGATAACACCAAGGTTGCAGGTTTGATCCCCGTACAGGACAGCTGCATGTCCCTGCATCGCAGGGGGTTGGACTACATGATCTTCAGGGTCCCTTTCAACTAAACAATCCTATGATTCTGTGACCTCTGTCCTCTGAGCTACTTGGGGGAAGGGTAGCATAAGAGAGCTTTTAAAGACTGCCTTTCAAGCAGGGGAACATTCACAGCCAGCAACTGACTCCTCCCCCTCCCCTTGGTTTATGCACTAAATGGTGGACTCCTAAAATTGTTTCCCACTCATACCAGTTTTGGTTTGAAGCCTGTCCCATCACTTTCCTTCCCTTATCTTTGGCAATAGCCCCACTGGCAGTGATGCTAATGTTCATTAGTAAATGCACTACTATATATTACGTGGTGGCATTTCATTTTGTGTGTGAGGTGTTTGAGACCTAGCCTAGACATTACTTTGGTGCCCCAGCTGTTTCCATCCATGTAGCAGAGCAGCATGCTGGGTGTTTTCTAGCCCCCACACTGGCCACCAATTAATATGTAGAATTAGGGAGGGAAATAAATATTTAGGAGGCGAGTATTGCAAACTGGAGGCGAGTGAACACCATGTGCAAGCAGCAGGCAGAGTGGAAAGAGGTAGCATCTTAGCATGCCCCGAACTTTGCCACAGAAGGTAGATGTGGTTAGAGCTATGAGCATTGTGCTTAGGCCAGGGGTGGCGTGGCAGCAGTGGCGGAAGCTTTAGAGGAAAAACAAAGAGTCGCCTATTCCTGCTATATACTTCTCCAGTCAAGCTTATCGACTGCATTTTGTTGGTTTCCTTTATTCTCTCCTGCAGGTGCCTCAGCATGCCCTTTGGAAGAGCTGTTCCATTTTCTGTTCCTACAAACACAACCGTGAGTCCAAACCAGGTTGCTAAGGACAGGAAAAGTGGCAAAGCCCACCCAACTTTCCAAAATAATCCAGGTTCTGGGTGGTAGATGAAGGTAGAACCTCTGGCGAGGACAGTAGGAAATACGTTTCAGTGTAGAAATTAAAAGACCAGCTCCATTTACCGATATCCAAAAGGTATATCATTGCACTCTGATAAAGGGCTATGAAGTGAAAAATGGCTGCAAGCTGGATGGCATAAACTGATGGTCAACAGTAGTAGTGTGTTCATCATTATCAAAACCACTGTTGCTGAGGCTCAAATTTCATGTGAAAGGAGCAGACCTGTTATTTTAAGCCTGGGTCCATGAGGGCCTCCTAACTACAACCAGTCATATCCAATATTGGGGAGGGGAGGTCCTACGGAGAGCGAGAAGGGACAAAGTACACAGGAAGCACAAGGTGAAAGAGTTTAGCTCCCTTCACCTGTGCACCAGTTGATACTTGCTATATGCATGGGTTGGGGGGCAGATAATGATTTAGACAAATGGGTCTGCGCCATTCCGTGTAGATTGAGCCTAAATTATATTAGCAGGTTATATGTTTTGTTAAGTATTACTATTACTGAAGTTTTACAAAACCAAAGCTTCTCTATGATTGTAATCTTGCCAAACTGACATGGACGTGCATAAATGAACCAGGGGTATATGCAATAATAACCAGCTGTATTAGTTATCAGCTACTGTAACCAAGTGGCTGGTTCATTTGGTTTAATTCTGCCTTTGGCCTTTAATCTTGGTGGGGGGTTCTTATTGTTTTATTTTGCAAAAAAAACAAAAACAAACAAACCAAAAACCAACCTCAATAAAAAAAAATTTGTTTAGCTATAAATGTTTCCTGGTTATTGGGTCTAGTTTCAAATCGTCACAATGAATCTTTTACCGTCAAGATGCTTTTCTCCAAAATATGTAGCCAGAAAGTATTGCATGTTGAATATTTCAGGGCGGGTTTATTCTTAACAGGTCAGGGAAGCAGAACACTGACCAGCTGGTTCTAGGAGTTTGCACATAGTCCTTTTCATTCAGAACCGGTAGAATTAATTCTTCTCCCCACCAGCACCAGTCACTTTGTGTTCAGGATACCTCTGAATCCTTGAAGCTTTATTGAGAAAAGAGACTCAGACTGATGTTTTGCTCCGACTGTAGATCTCCCAGCCTGGCCTTCACAACAGTGTGGGGTTGTTGTTTTTTACCCCTGTACTTTGCTAGAATGGTTATGCCCGCCTCTTCACTGTCATCATTCCAGGACCTAACACTTTCTTTTTTTTTTTTTTATAAGATTTTATTATTTTCCAATAAGACAAAGAGAAAACAAAGTCCAACATCAACACAAAACATAATAAACAATAAACATGATCAACATAAAAACAATAGCAACAATAAAAAACATGAAAAAAGACATATACAAACCTTATCCACTATCTATCTTTATACATTTCTTGTTTCTAACTTCTCTGTTTGGGGACTTCCCCCATTCCCTCCCCTGTCTTCAAAAAACAAATACTTCTTCAAGGTAGCTTTATATATTGTTCAATTAACATTTGCCCAAATTTTAGTATACTTAACTTTTACTTAGTCAAATATCTTTTTAACTATGTAACTTATCTTGGCAACCTATCTTAACATATTTTGACACATACATCTTTCACATAACAAAAATTCCTCTTACCATTTATATCTAACACATATCTACCAAAGCCGGTATTCTGACTAAATCTGCTCAAATATTCAGTTTGACTGATTTAACTAAATAGTCTTTGAATTTTTTCCACTCCTGTGACACCTTCCCCTCCCTCTGGTCCCGGACTCTGGCGGTCAGTTCTGCGAGTTCCATGTATTCCATCATCTTCATCTGCCATTCCTCCACCGTTGGTATCTCTTCGCCTTTCCATGTTCTTGCCAATAGAATTCTAGCTGCTGTTGTGGCATACATAAAAAACACTCTATCCTGACTGGGTATCTCTTCATTGGTTATGCTCAGAAGAAATGCCTCTGGTTTCTTGCAAAAGGTAACTTTCATTACCTTCTTAAGCTCATTATAAATCTTATCCCAGAAAGCACTTACCGCTGGGCACAACCACCACATATGAAAAAAGGTACCTTTCGCATGTTTACATTTCCAACATACATCTGACATTTTGGTATTCATCTTGGCAATCTTAACTGGTGTCAAATACCATCTATAAACCATTTTCATTATGTTTTCTCTTAAACCATGACAAGCAGTAAATTTGATACCTTTCTGCCACAATCTTTCCCAGTCATCCATCATGATATTATGTCCTACATCTTTTGCCCAATCTATCATTGATGATTTAACCAGTTCATCTTTTGTATGCCACTCTAGCAGAAGATTATACATTTTGGAAAGGTTTTTAAAGTTTGATTCTATCAGTTCTGTTTCCAGTTTTGATTTTTCTACTTGAAAACCAACTTTTTTATCCATTTTAAATATTTCATGAACCTGATGATAATGCAGCCAGTCGGGGACCTGACTTTTTACTTGATCATAGCTTTTTAGCTTAAACGAGTCCCCTTCCTGCTGCAATATGTCCATATATCTTAGCCAGTTTGCAGACATATTCGGTCTCTTATATGCCTTGGCCTCCACTGGAGAGATCCATCTAGGAGTCTTTCTCTCAAGCAGGTCTTTGTATCTAGTCCAAACCTGATAAAGGGATTTTCTAACTATATGAGACTTAAAAGTTCTGTGGATTTTAACCTTGTCATACCAAAGGTATGCATGCCAACCAAACATGTTATCATGTCCCTCCAAGTCCAACACATCAACGTTCTCTAGTTTAAACCAATCCTTTAACCAGCAAAAGGCCGCAGCTTCAAAATATAACCTTAAGTCCGGCAGGGCAAAGCCTCCTCTCTCTTTAGAGTCTGTTAGAATCTTAAATTTTATTCTTGGCTTTTTGCCCTGCCATATAAATTTCGAAAGGTCCTTTTGCCATTTCTTAAAACAGTCTAGTTTGTCCAAAATTGGTATGGCTTGGAATAAGAACAGCATCCTTGGTAGGACATTCATTTTAACCACTGCTATTCTTCCCATTAACGACAGTTTAAGTCTTGTCCAAATCTCCATATCTTTTTTTATCTCCATCCACAGTTTTTCGTAATTATCCTTATACAGGTTCAGATTCTTGTTTGTGAGATTGATACCTAGATATTTTACAGACTTAACAAAATTGAGGCCTGTGGCTTCTTGTATTCTTTGGATCTGTTCTGCACTCAAATTTTTACCTAAAACCTTGGTTTTCTGCTTATTTAATTTAAAGCCAGCTACAAGTCCAAATTGTTCAATTAGTTCCAAAGCTCTGGGGACACTGCTTTCTGGTTCTTGCAGGGATAACATCAAATCGTCTGCGAAGGCGCGTAATTTGTATTCTTTCTCTCCCACTTTAATTCCTTTTGTCTGTTTATCTTTCCGAATCATATTTAGAAGGACTTCCAGGACCGTAATAAAAAGTAAAGGGGAGATAGGGCACCCTTGTCTTGTTCCTTTCTCTACTTCGATCTCCTCCGATATCACACTGTTTACAATGACTTTTGCTCTTTGTTCTGTATAAATGGCCCTAATGCCATTTAAAAAATTTTCTCCAACTCCCATCTTTTCCAAATTCTTTTTCATAAATGTCCAAGATACTTTATCAAAAGCTTTCTCTGCATCCACAAACAATAGTGCCGCATCTGTATTTATGTCTCTCTCCAGTTTTTCTAAAATGTCCACAATAATTCTCGTATTGTTACTTATTTGTCTTCCTGGCAAGAAACCTGCTTGGTCTCTATGTATATAGTCTTTCAACACTCTTTTCAACCTTGTAGCCAAAACATTTGCGAAAATTTTATAATCCACATTCAAAAGGGAAATTGGACGGTAATTTTTCATTAAAGTCTTATCTGTATCTGGTTTTGGAATCAGTGTGATAAAGGCTTCTTTCCACGTCTCTGGTGCCCTATCTCCTTCTAGTATTTTGTTGCAAACTTCTCTTAACGGCTGCGATAGCCAGTCTTTCAGTATCTTATAGTATTTTGCTGTTAGTCCATCCGGTCCTGGAGCCTTCCCCAATTGCATATTGTTTATTGCGTCTTCTATTTCCTGCGTCGATATTGGGTGGTTGAGAGTAGCAAATTTTGCCTCTGGGACCTTTTGCAATCCGTTCTTTTCCAGAAATCGGTCTATTTCTACTTCATCTATCTTCTCCTCCTTGTACAGTTGCTTGTAGAATCTTTGAAAACACCATCTGATTTCCTCCGGTTTCTCCACATGTTTTCCATTTACTACCAAATTATTGATGACATTTGCCTTTTGTCTTTTCTTCAATTGCCAAGCTAGTAGTTTTCCACACTTATTGGCCGATTCAAATGTTCTTTGTTTCATCATTTTCACTTTCCATTCAATGTCCTGATTCATTATATTGGCATATTGGGATTGCAAGTATTTGATTTCTTTTTGGATTTTGACACATCTGGGGTGTCCTCTTAGTTCCTTTTCCTTTTCTTTGATTAATTTTAGCAATCTCTCCATTTCTGCACTTTGTTGTTTCTTCTTTTTTGCCTTTTCACTAATGAGGAATCCTCTCATTACCGCTTTACTTGCATCCCAGGCAATCCTTTTCTCCACTTCTGAAGTCCAATTAATTTGAAAATATTCTTTCATCTTTTTCGCCGCTCTTTCTACTAGCTTGGTATCTCTCATCAATGCGTCATCCATTCTCCATCTAAAAGAATCCTTGGAAATCATTTTTAGGTTTGCCTGTACCGGATTATGGTCTGAAAGCGTTTTAGGGCCGATTTCTGCCTTTTGTATTTTTGGAGCCAATTCATTCGAGATCCAGATGTAGTCTATCCTCGACCATGACTGCTGGGATTCGCTGAAATACGTTGCCTCTGTTTCTGTGGGGTTTTTTAGTCTCCAAGAGTCCACCAAGTTCAAATTGTCCACCATTTCAAAGAAAGTCTTTGGGAGTTTCCCATCATTTGTTAATTTTGTTCTTTGAGATCTGTCCATTAATGTGGAAACTGCCCCATTAAAATCTCCAAGGCAAACTACCTTATAATCCAAATAATCCAGCAGCAAGTCATGTATTTTTTTGTAGAAAATCGACTTTCCATCATTTGGTGCATAAAGTCCCAGAATCAAAAATTTTTCGCCTTGTACATTGATTTCAATTGCGATGTATCTCCCTTCTTCATCTTTAAATAGCTGTCTTGGGCTGTATTTCTCCTTTGCATAAATCACTACTCCTCTCTTCTTGACCTTGTCCGATGATATGAACTCTTGGCCTAATTTTTTGTTCTGTAATAGTCTTCTGTGACGTCGGGCTATGTGGGTTTCCTGTAAACATATTATGTCCAAATTCTTCTTTTCTATGCTATAAAACACTCTGTGTCTCTTTGGTCTCTGATTTAATCCCCGAACATTCCAAGTCATTAACTTGAGCGCCATTTCTTTGTTTATTCCTCTCCTCCAGTTGCCTGTCCTTTCTTGTCTTGTTCCGGATCTTGGCTTGGTCCCGGTAGTCCCGGCGGTGGTGGGAATACTTCTGGAAACTTGTAGAGCTGTGCTGGGTCCAATGGAGTTCCTTTGAAGAATTCCAGATGCTTATCCAGAAACTTTTGCTTTTCCGCCAAGGACCTTATTCTTATCTTTTTCCCTTCAAACGTAAATGCCAGGCCTTCTGGAAATTCCCAACTGAAGGAGATTTTTCTTCTTCTTAGCTCCGTCACCAGGTCGTTATAAGGAGCTCTTTTATCTAAAAAGAATCTGGGGATATAGGACCTAACACTTTCACCCTTACATGGCAATGCTAGGATCCCTCCTGTTGTTCCCTACATATTCTACATTTGGTGAGCAGGCAGACGAGCAAGACCACACTAGTCTGCTTTACACCTACCTTTAGAGGAGATGAGGTTCTATCTACTGGTTTCACATTTGGCCACGTGCATGGAAACAAGTGGGGCGTGGTACGCGCAATCCTCTTTCTCTTGAATGTATTTGCTGTGTGCACAATATGCAGAAAGGTGGTACAAAATTTTGTCCACGTTAGCACTTGACACACACATACAAACTCTGCTCGACTGTGATGCGGCAGAATTGCACTGCAGCATGATGCAGAACATTGCAAGGTTATGCATAAAGGGGTAGGCAGCTTTTCTTGGTATAAAAATGCAAACCCATGGCTTTCCATGCTCCCTCTGATTTCAAAACAGCTGTGTGTGTTTTTATAGACTGTTATCAGCCTGTGCGCACACAGAAAGCGGAACAAAGCAACAAGAAACATCCATTTTGGATAAGCGGACAGATTTCACTCCTAGTAGCAGACAGGTTTGTTGCAGTTTTATAGCGTACTATGTATTTGTCTCTAAAGAGGGTTTTGGGGCGGTTTTTTTTTACTGACGTTCTTCAAACATCATGCAGGAACTTCCATTAAAATATAGCAGCAATTTTCCTATTTTTACAGCTAGGCTTCTAAATTGCCAAAGTTAATCATCCTTATGTTTCAAGCCATAAAGGAAGTTGCCAAAAGATGTGTTTAAAAATGCCTTTTGGGGGGGGGGGGCGAGAGGTGAATTCGCTCGCTTCTTTCTAACAGCCATTATTTTATGAACACATAGAAACTTGTCCAATACTAATTGAATGGGTTTCTTTTTAAGTGTCTCAGCAACATAAGTGTTTGCAATTTCCATCATCACGGAGGACAAGCAAGCTCCCACTCCTCTTCGGAAGTCCTGCCAAACTCTCCATCATTTTAACAAGTGAATGAACATACAAATGCCGCCTGAGTTAGGTGTTTTATCACGATGATGTGCTTCTGCCTGGTTTCCGCCTAGTGCTGATGGGTTTCTGCAAGTTCTTAGCCACTCTTGCCACAACCCAACACTAGGGCACCACCATGATGGTAGCAGAGTCTGCTTGGTTGTCTTTGATTAGTAAAGCATTGATCTGCTAAGGACCTTGAGCAACGAGAACAATTTATTTTGTTTTCTGAACAGCGAGGTAACCAGTATCAAATTCCTTGGCAAACTTGTCGATGATGCTCCAGTTAGATGGTCCAATATGAAAGACGAAAGAAAAAGGAATGAATTTCACCAAAGCACATAGAAAACAAGGTGAAGGAAGCATATTGCAGTGAGTGCATAAAGGGTTTTATTCCGGGTGCCATAGCATCATAGAATATATAGTTGTTTTGTTTTCAGTAGCTATCTTATATATCACACCCCCACACAAAAGAAAACCAGTTAGCTATTTTTTTTGCTTTTTGCAAAAGTATGGTTGTGCTGTTGCCACCATGTGACTACACCAGAATGAAGCAGCAGTAAATAATCATAATAAATTTATTATTTGTACCCCGCCCATCTGGCTGGGCTTCCCCAGCCACTCTGGGCGGCTCCCCAACGAATGTTAAAACAGTACAGCGTTAGATATTAAAAACGTCCCTAAACAGGGCTGCCTTCAGATGTCTCTTAAAAATAGGATAGCTGCTTATTTCTTTGACATCTGATGGAAGCGTGTTCCACAGGGTGGGCGCCACTACCTAAAAGGCCCTCTGTCTGGTTCCCTGTAACCTCACCTCTCGCAATGAGGGAACCGCCAGAAGGCCCTTGGCGCTGGATCTAAAGATTTGGGTGGGTGGGTAGGAACAGCAAAAAGGTGTTGGGAGGCTTGCCTTGCCTTCCCCTAAACTACTGCTCTCATATGTGCCGAATGCTATCTAGCCAGCCACCAGCCTGGTTGGCTTCAGTACATGGAAGGATGGGAAGATGAATTTTGTCCTTTGTCTTGGGGCAGCCCCAACTCTAGTGCCATTTGGCATATTCATTGCATACACAGTACATGTATTGCTTTTTGGGAATGGACCTACAGCTCCTGCTTATGGCTCTTCCTGCTTTTACCTTGGGCTTGGATTCAGTCACTTGCGCCCAAGGTCCTCGAAGCCACTATGTCTCCATACACCCTCCAGCCTTTCCATTGGAGCCGTTTAAGCAATAGGATAAGCTGGTTGTTTGGAACCATATTTATCCAGGTTCAGATACTAAAGAGTACTTTTTACACCTGTCAGATCATTGCTTGAAGTACGGTATATAGCTGCAGCTACAAACACTGCGGCAGAGGGTGGGTACCTAGTGTCAACGTTTTACTGACTGGGTGACTTTGACACTTTTCCTAATCAGTAGACATGCTTTATAAAACATTGCCGCACATACATATTATTTGCCACAAGTAAACATGAAGTACTTGCTGCATGCTCCGTAGCACCAAGCTTTATTAACACACTCTATAAAACTGACCAACACAAGACAAACTTGAGATACTGAAATGAATTGCTGTAAGGTTTTTAAGCTGTAAGAAGGGTTAAAGTCTTTGCATGCACAGTAGAAGTGGTATATCAGTACCAAAGCACTAGCCATGTCCTAATCCAGCAAGGAGTGTGTGTGTGTGTGTGTGTGTACACACAAAAAAGCAAAGAGAGCAACTGACCTAGATTGCACATCTGTAAACCTGCAGCGAAACAAGCAGCATCTGCTGAGTCTTATGCCTGCTGCATAGATATTGGTGTCCTTGTCCTCCTTTGCACCTTATAACCATGTCAAAAGTGGGGAAAAAACACCAACCAATGGTTTGGGGTTAGGCTTTTTGTTTTATTAGGTTGAGCATTGTTTTGTGAGGACTAACTCTTGCAGCTCCTTTCCTTAAAACAAACAAACAAACAACCCCAACTCTGTGTATGTCATATTATGCACAAGCCGGATTTTGTTGCATAAGCAAATATTTTCCCTCTTTTTTTTTTGAAGTGAATTCCTGAATTCCCTCTGAGGATTTCCTTCTCTAAACTGTAACAGCTAATGAGGATTATACAGAGCGACACTTATTAGTCTTGTTCCTCTGCCTAAGTAGGCCCCTCCAAGCTGGAAAAAAAAGCTTATTGTCTCAAATGTGCTGATCTGGGAGAAATTCAAACACACACACACACACACACACTATCAGGAAGAAAATGTCAGGCAGTTTAAAGTGTTTGGTCACGACCAGCTACGGATCCCTTCTGAGCGTGTATAAAAGCTTGTCTACTCCAACATTTACAGGCCTTAAAATGGTCACCTCTGTTCACATCACAAAGCTGGTCACTATCCTATCCTTAACCAGGTGCACCAACTCTAGGGGGCAGAGGTGTCTTGGGACCCCTCAATATTTGTTTGAAGGTGGCCCAGCCCCACCAATGTTGAGGGGGCCCAGTGCAACATCAGGGAAGGCTGCACTGGCCTGCATGAGGTGGGGAGATGTGTGCGATGTCACACATGCGAGACACGTACTGCCCCATCTTGGGGACAAACATGTGCCTCTGTCCTTACTCGAGTGTCAAGGAAGGAGAAAGTGCACCGCCTTGGCCAGGCCCTGCCAGGACTGCTTCAGCAATGTAGACCGCTGCTCCCTTACAATTAAACAGATAAATTTTAATTACCACACCATGTTTTACGGATTTGGTTTTAAAAAAGAAGAATCATCAAACGCACTCTTTTTCTCTGACCCTCAGGGTCACACAAGATGAGGAACAAGTTGTCTCATTAAAACACGCTTGCGAAGTGACTTTTAAAGGCAATGTACCAGTGCCGATCAGCTGATGGTTGCTGAGGCACATTGCCTTTGCAATATGATTCTGCTCAGAGCCACGACTTGTCGTTTTGATGTCCCGGTGAAAGTGGTTTCCAATGCAAACAGACTTCAAATTCATGGCAACCAAGCATTTACCTGCACCTGAAGACAGCAAACGGGCTTGGCTTGTGGGAAACAGGTCAAATCAGGACCTTTGCTAGGCCTAACTAGACCTGCTGGAGGTGCCACACCCTTCTTAAACATAAATGTTACCAGGATTTGTTACTGCCATATAGTCATGCGTGAAATTAGTAGCACAAAAATACTTAGTTCCCAACCAGAAGTTACTTCAGCGAGCATAGTTTTAACCAGGACTGAGGCTGCAACTCTAAACCAAAGTTTATGTCTTCTTGCTAGCCAAGAGAACACAGCAAACTGCTACTTCCGATTCCTTGGGGGTGAGCTCCCTACACAATTCACCAGGGTGGGTCTACGCTGCCTTAAGGCACCAAACACTCCTCCTGGTGAAATTCCAAGTAGATGTACAAATTGAGCCAGCAGCCTTACCGAATTACAAGTTCCAGAAATCCAGACATTAAAATAACACCTAATCTGAGGCAAAGCCAGCTCATGTTCGCCATTTAGGCATACATGCTATTAAACTACCCGTTTTGTATGGCAAAAATGATCGTGTTGGACAGATATTCCCCCGCCCCCCTGCCAGAATCAATGTTTAGATACTGCAGTGGCATCTTGTGGTCAAGGACAATATGACACCCCAACCACAAAAAAATAATAATAGTTATGCTTTACAATTCTCATTTGTTGACCTGCATCATGTAATTCTCCATTTGTAACTGTTTAAAATGCACCAGTCGCATGTAAAGTTGCCTTCTCCCTTCTGTAGTTAAGAGCAATGTGGCAGGCTGATGTTCAGCAGATGTTGCTTTGCCTGCCCTAGCAGCAACGTAGAATGCTACTCCTCCAGTGATCAAGAGCAGGCATAGGCAAACTTGGCCCTCCCGATGTTTTGGGACTACAACTCCCATCATCCCTAGCTAACAGGACCAGTGGTCAGGGATGATGGGAGTTGTAGCCCCAAAACATCGGGAGGGCCGAGTTTGCCTATGCCTGATCAAGAGACCGGAACATCAAATGTACCAACAGTGATCTCAGCTCCCCAAGTCCCAATAGCCCCAACACCACTCACACACACGAAGGCCATCTGCCAAGACCCATAAGCCTTCAGTTTTGGCATTCTCTGTTCTGCAAGAATCTAAATAGGAACAGCCATACCTGTAACCAGCATCCCTGGTAAAGCTGCCTCCTGAAGGAGGAGATGTTGGTTCACCGTTTAAAAAAAAAAGAAATTGGGGGTACCTCTGTAGATCATGTGAGAAATTAACAAACCCACATAAGTGGGAAGTTGCCGGGGGGGGGGGGATCAGGGAAGAGACTGGGAAAAGAAACCCCTGCCATGTTCAAGTCAAACTGACCAATGGCTAAACCAAACCAGGTGTACCAAGTAGTCCTATACAATTTATAATCCTGGGTAAGTAGTTTGGCTGCAATCCTACATCTGTAACTGAAAGCGATTGAGCCCTAATTATAGCTCCAGATAATTTCATCACACACAAGAGATTAACAGCATACTGCACATTACTAGGTCTCCCCCCCCCCCTCCAGCTGGAACTCAGTTCCGGCACCTACCAGGTGTGTGTCACTGCCATTACAAGAGAAGGGAGGAATTTGTGGCGAGTTCCAGCACCCCTTTCTCTAGAAAAATAGCACTAATTACTACCAAAATGCTTGCCATTATGACAGAGAGCGTGTGTGATGGGCTGCATCTATGTGCTCTGTGGATACCATTACACAACGCCTACTTCTAACCCATGTAAGCAATTTGTTGGATTTCACAGCTAGGTGGGGGGGGGGCTGCAACCATTTAAGTTCTCTCCAACCATCGGGGGTGGGGAAGGGGGGAGGTCAAGCCTGTCCCTGTCTAGTTAGCAGTTTCTTTTATCCATCGGATTGTATCCAATGGTACCCGCCCCATCTGCTAATCTAGTGAAGGCTCCCATCAGTGTAACAGCAGCCTTATTGCCCCTTCCCCAGATCTTCAGAATATTGAGGAAGCCTTCGATGTGGGGAGTAGTGCTAGGGGCGTGGGGTGGGAAGAGAGGGAGAGAGAGAGAGAGAGATGAATATGTTAAAACAGCTGCAATCCCTTTCATAAAATCCATATCAAAACTCAGATACGTAATTTCTTTTCTTTTTTTGGCAACTGCCATGCAAATTTGATGCTTTGTTATGTTGGGAGGTTGATGCTGAAGAACTGGAACCTCCTCTGCTCCCATGGCAGATTTAAAGTTTATTATTATTTATTATTATTAATTATTTTTATTATTATTAAATAGTGGGCTTCACTGAGCAGTGTACAGCTTTATTGAAAGTGAATAGGTTAATATTTACAATTAAAGGAAGATTCAAACCAGAGCACTCTATGGACAGGGCTACAGTTTTACAATAGGACACGACAGACACATATAAAAACAGGGATATCAATAAACTTCGACAGTGGGGGGAAAATACCACGAGTTTCAGTATTTCTGCTTCAACCACATTCAGGTTTTTTCGGGGGCAGTTAGCATTTCTTGATCCGATTGGCTGGTAGTTTGGATTTGTCCAAGTCATCGAAGTAAGGATGATTCAGAGCCACGCGGCCAGAAATCCTTTTTGCTGGATCATAGGTCAACATTTTCTGCAAGAGGAAACAAAGGCAGGTTTGGTACAAACCAGGAGTGAGGGTGGGGTAGAGGGGACTTTTATAAAACCCAGTGTGGATATGTACACAAGAGAGCGAAAGACTCCTCTGTCACTGCACTAAAATTCTGGATCACCCTATGAAAGTGATGCGGCAGTTGTTTCAGGACAGATGAACAAAAAAAGACCCCAACCCACGTGCTTCTCCACACACCACACAATTATATTTACGGCATTCACATCCCGTATGATTGTAGCCATGATCACAGTTTCAGATGGCTTTTTTTGGGGGGGGGGGATTAGCCATCTCCTCCATGAGCTTGTTTATCATCAGTAGTGGTCAGCCATGGCGGTCAAGTAGAACCTCCATGTTCAGAGGCAGCACACCTATAAATAGCAGCTGGGGAAGCAACAGCTGGGGAGGGCTTTTGCCTTTGCGCCCTGCTTCCAAAGGTGTGCAGCTGGGCACCAGTGGCAAGTACAACGCTGGACTGTGTTGGCCTTTGCCCAAGGCAGCAGGCCTCTCTGTCTTGCATTTTTATAGATGTACAAAACCAAGAATATTAAACAGCTTATCTGCATACATCTAGACGCACTGAACTCTATGCAGGCTTATGCACAGGGGAAACAAAATTATTTCAGGAAGGTACAACTGTTAGGATTTTAAGTATCCTTAGCTGCTTCAGCAGGACTATTATGTTTAGTGTAAATCATATGAGTGTCTGGGTAAGAGTGTGGGAACGGAAGACTGGTCTTATCTCTTCCACCGGAGTGTTTATTGTACTGTAATTTGGTTTCACTTCTGCTGCGTCAGTTTGTTGGATTGTTCTGCCAGAGATTGGGGAACACAGACGTGGAAATGGACCCTCTGTACATGGACTGTAAATAAACGTAGTTTAGATCTACTGATGTCTCTTTCTTCTTGCTGAGTGATGCTAGAAGATGTGTGCGCTCTTCTCAGGAGAGAAGGGCCGCATATTAACGGCACTCTGGTCTGAAGGGGACCAGCCAGAGAGGGCCACCCAGGAGTCGCTCGGGGGCCTGGATGTCACCGGTCTTATGTTGCATCAGAATGATTTTTTAAAAAACGATACACAAGTTTTATGATAGTGAAACAGTCGCTTACCAAAAGCAGGTCTAGTCCATCCTCATTCAGGTTTTTCACCAGAGAGGCCAGACTGCTCGGTTTCCACTTGGGGAAAGTGTTCTTGTAATCCTGCAAGGATTCTACTTCCGGCCACACATCATTGTTGGGCGTCCCCAAAGCTCTACAAGGAAAACAGTAAAAGGGGGCTGATTAAGCAGCCTTGGCAAATCTGCTCGAATGAATTCAGCAAAACACTTCTTTTGAGTGCTACCTACTGAAAGATTGGGGGGGAGGGAGAGATGTCTGTACTGTGTTTTTGAACCACAAAGGCTATGCAAGAGAAAATAAAAAATAAAAACTTGTAATAAAAATAAAATCCATAACATACAGAAGTAAGGTGGGTAGCATGCTCAGTGCACTTAAAGGAAGTGAAATGGATTCAACATAATCCGCCATGCCAACTGTTGCCAAAGTAATACTTTTTACGTATCAGTTCAATGTATCCAAACCCAGCATCAACAGCAATTGCCAGAGAAAGTTGACAAGACACTGCTGCAATACCCTCGCCTGACAACAACATCTGAACGCCTCCCAGTCTATTTAAGATATCCTGCACAATGTTCATAGGATCAGGCTATCAGGGTTGCACTCCCGAGTACACTTGCCAAATAAGCCAGTCTCCTTGATGTAAGTGGGACGTGCTTCAAAGCAAATATAGCGAGGACCGTACTTTGTTTCAAATTAGAAAAATTTGTTTATCAAGTTTGCTGTTATGACAGGGCAAAACCCACAGGCCTCAATTCATTGCACCATGTATGTTTGTTTTAAAATAATAATAACTAAATTCACACAATATCAGACTGATGGGATACAACATTTCCACGGAAGGAAAACAAGACCACAAACTTCTCATTTTAAGTTAGATACCTGAAGATCCTGAACAACTGATCAATTTCTGAATCACCACGGAAGAGTGCTTGCTTGGTTGCCATTTCAGCAAATATCGTCGCTATGCTCCATATATCGACAGGTGTGGAGTAACGTGCAGAACCTAGCAGCACTTCTGGAGCTCTGTACCACAGAGTTACTACCTAGCACAAGAATAGTAGGCATTAGGAGGTTTTTTTAATTTAAAAAACCCGCCAGCTTTGAGAGGGGGGGGAGGATTTAACATGCTTTGGAACAATTATGCATGAATTACTGCAAATCACTCAACCACACTATCCAGCATACGACATTTTTGGAATCGGCACGCCAGTTTCTGAAGTCGCTTTTCAAAGACAAAGAAAAAAAGCCAGTTTTCTAGTTCCTATTTTGTAAGCTAATGTACTCAAGGAAGTTTGCGTATTAATTGTTCGAGATGAATTCTTGCCCTGTTTGCCTCAGTCCTTCCTTCCACGCTCAACCACATTTCATCTGCGTAGCTATCATGTAAAAGGAGGTCACACCGAGCAACACCTTCCAGCTCAAGGCTCCTCCATGAGCTCCCTGGTATTTTTATCAAGTCTACTACTTCATTACATCTGAAACGCCCCAAACCGCCATGGGGAGGTGCAGCAAGGCCCTCCACAACCGCAGGAAGGTGTGGTGAGGCCCTCCTCTGCTGCGAGGATACCCACAGAGCCCCCCGCTTCCATGGGGAGGCGCAATGGGGCTCTCTGCTGCCGCAGGGAGGCCTGGCGAGGTCATCTGCCACCTTGAATAGGTGCCGTGAGGCCCTCCGCCACTGCAGGGATTCCCGGGAGACCCTGTCGCTGCAGATACATATTGTGATATATCGAGATACCATGATGTTTGGTTGGTGATATATATTGTAATAATGTCTAGTTGGTGATATACTGTGATATCGAACACCAGATGTCGCCCAGCCCTAGACAGACCTGGGTCTGATCCAACAGGGCTCTTCTTAATAGTATGCAGCAACCTCCTTAATAAGCAACATTAAAGGGGGGGGGAACTTGCTAGCCTTTCAATGTAGGAATTAATTTTTCCATATAATTTTAAAATTAATTATCCAAAGATATTCCAAGGCATTTATCATCATATGCAGTGGTACCTCGGGTTGTGGACACGATCCGTTCCGGGGTGCCGCTCGCACCCCAAAAAGTCTGCAACCCGAGCGGATATATCGCGCTTCTGCGCATGTGCAACCTGCGCAGAACGCGCGGCGAAACCCAGAAGTAAACACTTCCAGGTTTGCCGCGTTCGTAATCCGAGGTATGACTGTACACCTTCTTCTTGACATCCCACCCCACCTTTCCTGGGATTTTTTACTGCTTTTTATTAGCTGTCTTAAACACAATGTTTTTATTGCCTAAACCCCAAAGCACTGGTTCTTTCAGCAATCCAGAACTTATACCTTTTAGTGTAGGATTTAGCGCAGAGAGATCCACAGTCCCTTACCTCATGGGTGTAGACCCGCACGGGAATGCCGAAAGCTCGAGCCAGACCAAAGTCGGCCAGTTTAATTACTCCGTTGTCATCGATCAACAAGTTCTGAGGCTTCAGGTCTCTGTGCAGAATTCTCCTCGAGTGACAGAACACAATACCTTGCAAGATTTGGTACAAGTAACTCTGAAAGAATATTGAAACAGAGTTGGCATTGGAAGACGACGTGTTCAGAAGGGCATGCACTTCACCTCTTGTCTGCCCAAACGAGAAGGGCAAGACGGGACAGGTGTGGTAAAAACAGGTATTACAAAACTTCCATCCCTTTAGAAGAATGCAGCTGCTTACACTAGGTTCCTAGTGGTCTCCAATCCAGGCTACGTGAGTCCAATCACATACACCTCATTTGCTGAAATGCATCCCTCGCTCCCCTTGTCCACTATCAAGCTTTAGCTTGCAAGTTTTTTGGGGCTCGGGACCTATCTTTGCTGATGTTACGAGAAAGGAGGACTCCAGCAAAACAACAGGTGGACCTTTCCTGACAGTAGGAACAGACTCCCACGAGGGCTGGTGGGCTCTCCTTCTCCTTGGAGGTTTTTAAGCAGAGGCTGGGTGGCCATCTGTTGTGGATGCTTTAGTTGAGATTCCTGCTTGCAAGGGGTTCAATTCTGTGAAACCGAAACATCATGCACACTGATGGCACTAACTAAAACAAAAGACTAATGAATGGTGACAAGCAGATGCATACTCGCTTAACTTCAATATGCCGTTGCAGTGGCACCTCCACATCATTTACTAGGGTGATTTTATAGATAAGATGGCTAGAAAAGCTGCTTTCTTTCAAAGGGTCAGCTTCAAAATTCAGTAAGCCACCTAAAAGACCATTACAGTGGTACCTTGGTTCTCGAACTTAACCTGTTCCGGGAGTCCGTTCAACTCCCTAAACCATTTGAAAACCAAGGCATGGCTTCAGATTGGCTGCAGGAGCTTCCTGAACTCAGTCGGAAGCCGCGTCGGATGTTTGGCTTCCGAAAAACGTTCGCAAACCAAAACACTTATTTCTGGGTTTGCGGCGTTCGGGAGCCGATTTGTTCGGGAGCCAAGCCATCCGAGAACCAAGGTACCACTGTACTGCCCTGTTTTGCTTCTAGAGCACTGAATTAGCACAAGGGGGATAACCTTTAAGATGTTGAGACAGGAGAACACAAAAGCCCTGCTATACCTTTGGTCCTCAACAAGGGCTTCAAAATTGCCTGTTGGCTGCCACGACCACGTGGGCCACCAATTCTTACGCCAGGCTGTTGCACCTGTTCGTTGCAGAACAAATCACAGCAGTCATTTTCAAACTTTGTTCCTAGATATCCTTACGGCGCTTTGGGATCTTACAAAAGGATCCTTTGATGGCAAGGATTGTGATGATGGAGAAGCATTGGCCAAACACAACCTGCCTACTCTTACCAATTCACCTCAAGAGTCTCTGGCAGGCAGATCAACGTAGACGGGGTTCCGTGGGCAGGTAGGTTGAAAGCCACCCGTTGGCAGTATCGTTTCCTTACCTTAACAAGCATACGATCTAGGTACTGCCCAGATGGGATGGAGTCCAAGTATTTCTTGAGATCCATAGAAAGAAATTCAAATATCAGGTAAAGTCTTGAGTCTTGCATAAGCACATCCTGAAGACTGAAAAGAATTTCTTTTTTTAAAGGAAGTCAAAACAGCTCAAACCTTTTCACTAAGCATACAATGTGGGTTTGTTATATGCGGCACTAAGGCCCCTTCATCTCTAACTGGACGAACATCCCATAGTTTATTATACTTCCATCTAATCAGCCATCGTAACATGCCGAGCTAAGGTTTCTGCAGGTTCACTGCATATACATGCCTATGTGGAAGCTGGTAATTAAACATGCTGCCTGATCCATTAAGCTTTATAGCTATAAATCTTATGAAGATGACGAATGACTGAGAATTATAAATTAATGTGAAACAGAGAAGCCTAAATGAAACCAGCTCAATACACTTAGTTATTTAAGCATATGTTCACCAGGGGGCATGTAGTTGTTTCAAAGGTGAACATTTAGGCACTCAACCCAGTATAGTGTTCTGCTTAGTACTGTCAGCCCCTGTTTCTGAAGTGGGGTGGGAGAGCTGAAAAAAATGCCAATATATTTCACATCTGGCACCCAACGTTCTGCTTTGGTTGCAGGTAGTACATGGGTAAAAAGGTAAAGGGACAATAGTGGACAGCAAGCTGCTCTGCTCAACCTGACCTCCCTCCCGTGGAGCCACTGCTGTACAACAGGAGTGACCCAACCCAGTACTCCTGCCGGTGTGTTTACAACCAGGATGGCCCATTCTAACATGCAGCAACGCAGCCAGAAAGAGGTCATGCGAGCATCGTAGCCCAATCACGCCACCTGCTTCTGCTTAACTCATCACCAACCGGACCCCTCAGGGTCCCTTCCAACTCCAATTCCCTCATCATCACACATGAAAGACCTCCTCACATTTTTAGGTGTAATTCAGCAGACTCATTGGGTGCCAAAAAAGGGGACGAAAACCCAATTTTATAGCTGAAACCCAGGTTATACAGGTGTAGACATACCAGACTATGTTGGGATGACGTAGCTCTTTTAATAAGGAAATCTCTCTGATTGCGGTACTGGGAACACCTTCTTCGTCATTCTCTAACCGAATTTTCTTCATGGCCACCACTTGGCCTGTAGCTTTGTGTCTGCCTTTATACACAACACCGTAAGTGCCTAATGGGGGGGAAAGAGCTCCAGTTTAGTCCTCTGGTTTCCACAATACATTAAGCCAGGTTTCCACAATACATTAAGCCAGAGGTCAGCAACCTAAGGCCCCACCATTTTTTTCCCCGCCGACATTTCCCCCCCTCTCCCTCACCATAGCGGAACCTCCTCCCGGTGAAGCAAATCACCAGCCAATCACCTGCTAAGGTTTGAAGCCCTGGCCAATGGGCAAGCAGCAGCTGCGCGTGGCCAAGAGGAGGAAGGGGGCTGGGCTGAGCTGGCCAAGCGCATTTCCAGCAGCCCCTCGTCGGAGCAAGATGTTTGCCACTGCCGCTCTGCCAAGTGCGGCTCCTGTGCCTGCCCTTGTGAGCGGCAGAGGAACAAGCAGCCTGAAAGCAGCCCTTTTGGGCTGCTCCTTCCTCCTCCTCCTCCTCCTCCGCTTCTGCCGCTGTCATTGGTGGAGGAGGAACAAGCAGCCTGAAAGCAGCCCTTTTGGGCTGCTTGTTCCTCCTCCTACGCTGCCAGCCTCTGCCTGTTGGCAGCACTCTAGGTAGGCAGGGGGACTGGAGGGGCTGGGAGAGAGAAGCCCCCTCTGCCATGTGCACATGCACTCCGGACCACCAGGAGGTTTGTGGTGCGGTGAACCGGCCCACCTCCCCAAAAAAGCTTGCCGACCCCTGCATTAAGCCAACTCAAACGTGTGAACTCCCACTGAGCTAGCAGTGTCTTCTGCAGTGTTAGAAACTCAAGTGTGTAATCTAATTGCCAAATGGCACCTTAAACCTGGGTCATGGTCGCCACAATGGAATGTATTCTTATTTTATTCATTACATTTTTATACTGTACCACTTTAGATTTCAAAGAACGAATCTCAAAGCGGTTTACAACACATTAAAACATCAAATTAAACAATCCAGAATAAGACCAATTCAAGCTTCAAGGAAAATATTTCAGATCCTTCTCCAAGTGACATTTTGCTTTCCCCAGTCGCCAACCTGGCATGCAGAGGTCTCCACGTGATCGCAATTGAACCCACGCCAGTCAAAAAGCGTGCCTTGCTGATTCTGGGCTTCTGAATCTGGGCTAGTGGTTGAGCTCTCTCTTCAACAACCACATTGTAGCCAAGTTTTATTACTAGCTATGACTTGTGGTTTCCAAGGAGAGGTCAAGCACAAGGTTTAGGTGATGCCCTAAGCTGAAGCCTGGCTTAGCGCAGCATGCCATGGGAGTAAAGGAGCAAAGCTCCTCTCCAGGAGCCCACACTGCCCCACTAAGATCACCATGTTGTGACAACCAGGGCATAGGGCTTAACATGATACAAAGCCTTTCAGCCCAAGGATGGAAGCACGTTGCCCTGAGCAAACATCTATGTCCTATTTGAGCATTCAGTTTACAAGTGCATGTGCAACAACCGGGGGAAAGTGGTGGGGTGCTCAGTGAGGTGGGGCTGATCATTTTCCAAGGCTTTATTTCTCCACACAAAATTTCCCATTTCATAAATTCACTAGTAGCAATGAATGGGTGCCAAATGCAAGTACAATATTAGGAAAGCAGTTTCGGAATCACAATGCAAGCTTTTCAGTGATTATCCCTAGGCACGTATGTGGGTTAGCACATCACGCAGTTCTTTGGGATGCGACATTAGTGAGTGGGGGACTCTCATGACCCATGTAAGCACTATCAATGACTCTGACTCAAGGAGACTTGCTTCCAAGTGTACAGATTTAGGCTGGAGGTGCAAGACAAAGCAGGATTATGTAATAGATCAAATGCTACCTACCTTCACCAATCTTTTCTATTTTCGTGTAATCGTCCATTATTCCTCAATATGAAAAGGCCTGAAACAGAACAAGGAGAGTCAAGCGGTTGTAGTGACAGGTGCATCCCTACATTTATTTGTTTTTTCAAAGAGAAGGGTTTCCAAAAGCCACTTTGGTGTGTTTTCAAGTGGCATGTAGATATTTTCCTTCCTGCAGTAATTCAGCCAGCTGTAATTAAGCTAAAGCAAAGGTATTTTGCCGTATTACTGCCATCATGCAAAAGTAGTCAACTAGAAGGCATCTTTCCCTTTCGTTCCAGTTAAGTCTGGGTTGAAAAGGCTAAGAATTTGCAAAGGAAAGGCAAGTAAAGGTTTAACCAGAAGCTGCCCTGGAGACACATGCTGTTTGTGGAATTAAAAGCAGCCACAAACTGCTGGGTCCAAATAAGTGTCAGAATTCAATGGGCAAGGCAGAAGTCCTTTGAAAGAAAGCTCCATAGTTTTATAGCCACCATTAAGAAAGCCCCGTCTCTTGTGCATGCCAGCCTAACATATCTTAAAAGCAGGCACTCAAGAAGAGCGCTTAGGTAGGACAGAAGATAATCTTTAAAACACTAAATTGCTTAGGACTTGGTTAAGACCAGCACATTGAACTGGGTCTGCAAGCAAACAGGTAGCTACTCCAACCAGTGGAAAACTTGAGTTATGTAGAGCTTCTGGCCCCCACCAACATTTGGGCTGCAACATTCTGTATCAGCTGTAGCTTCCAGACAGTTTTCAGATGCAGCTCCTCATAAAACGCAGCAGTCTAGTTTGGAGGTCACCAGATAACCAAGGCCAGGTCTGATCATTGATCTAAACAGGGGCTGCATATTAAAGTTATTGCACAAGCTGTAAAGTGACATCTGTTTTAAAGTTATTGCACAAGCTGTAAAGTGACATCTGCTTAAATGTATTCCAGAAAACTCCTTTCCGTGCCTCTGATGCTGAGAATAGTTAAGCCAACAGAACTTGCAGTCTGAAAAGGCCACAATCCTGCTCACAAGTGCTGCACTCACTGCATTTCTACAAGAGGCCACATGCTAAGGCCAGGAGAGTCAAGTGCAGATTTACAAAGGCCAAGGAGAAGGAGATCTTGGGGATTAGGTAAGCACATGTGGGAGAGATAAGAACAAACCTCTAGCTGCCTCCCCTCCAACCCACCAAGTAGACTAGATTTTTAACCCGCTATACCCAGATCAGAGAGAAAGAAGAGTTCAGAAATACTCTGGTTAGCGTTTCCTCCCCCCCCCCCCGCCCTCCCTACAGGGGTTGCTCAAAAGTAATCCCCTGTGGATGGCAAGTTTGCAGCCTTCAGAGTAAAAACTTTTTATTTATTTTTCAAAAAAAGAGGAAGTGAGTTAAGGGATGCAGTTTGGGGAAAATGCAACACTGCTTCTGTGGCTTTTTAAAAAAAAACAGTTCTCCCACTCATCCAGGCAAAAGTGTAGAGCAGTGAAGGGAGAATGAACAGGAACACAAGAGTTGCACATTTGTTTTAAAAAGTGGGGTTTAATGCGCTCCCCCTACCCTTGCCCTTTATGCTCTCGGCAGCCTCCTGCCCTGGTCTATCCCAGCCACGCGTCTCTCCCCCCCCCCCCCCCCCTTGTAGCCCCCTTACCCTCTCCGCCCGGGCCAGCCCCACTGCTTCCAGCCGTTCCCCTCGCCTCCCTGCGAAAACAAGGACGCACCTTCCGAAGAACCGGCGGAGGAAGCGGAGGCGGCGGCTTAGCAGCGCCTGCTTAAGAGAGGCCGAGCGCAGACGGATTCAAATCGACCGCGCTGAGCCGACTCCCAACGCGCCAATGGGGCCGCGCCGCTGCTTTCAAAAGGGCCAATCGGAGGGCAGGCGCCAAAGCCGTGCAGAAGAGCGGTCCCGTTGCCACGCAGCGGGCGGGCGCAGCAACCAGAACGGAAGGGTTCTGCAGAGCGTGCTCTTCTCCACCCGCCGCCGCCTGTTATTGCCAAGGAATTCGAACGTGGGCGGGTTTAATTGGTGTTTGGCGTTTTCGGTTTGCATTTTCGGCTCGCTTTCAGGCAGGAATAGCCTTTCTGGAACAAGCTGTGTTTTTGTTTTTGCGGAGGACTTCTTCCGCATTTCTGGAGTCTGTCTGCTCCTCCCGTCTTAACCGGGTCTCCCTGCTGCACCTTCAACTGTGCTCCACGACAGGCGCAAATTCATCGGTGAGGCTCTCCTATTGCTTGGGAAAGCTTCACCTGCTGAATTTCTGCCTGTGCAACTTTAAAGACACATGGATTCATAGAATTGTAGAGTTGGAAGGGATTCTGAGGGTCATCTAGTCCAGGCTTCCTCAAGCTGGGCCCTCCAGATGTTTTTGGCCTACAACTCCCATGATTCCTAGCTAGCAGGACTAGTGGTCAGGGATGATGGGAATTGTAGTCTAAAAACATCTGGAGGGCCAAGGTTGAGGAAGCCTGATCTAGTCCAACCCCCTGCAATGAATCTCAGGATGGGACAGAGCAAAGGATAGCGATTCTATTATGAAAAGTACTACAGTATAGCCCAAACTTTCCCATGTTATGCTCCCTTTTTAATTTATATATTGAAGCCAAGATTGATGAAGTGAAAAAATGGACCAGTTTCATTAAAATGTACACTTTATGGATATGGGCAGATAAGTAATAATATTTTAATAAGTAATATTAATATTATTTTATTAATATGAAGAATTAATAATAACTAAATTAAGAAGTCCTCTATAAGGGCCATGAAGTTACTCTTTAAAACTTAGCACTTGGAGGAGACTGAGCAGGCATGCAGGTCACCTGGGTTCACAAGCTCTCTCACTCACACACACACACTCCGCTATGGTGATACGTGCCGTGAGCTGGTCTGTATGACACCCTAAGACAGGGTTTCCCAAACTTCGGTCTCCAATTGGACTACAATTGCCATCATCCCTGACCACTGGCCCTGTTAGGTAGGGATGATGGGCTTTGTAGTCCAAAAACAGCTGGAGACCCAGGGAGCCCAGCGCCGAAAAAAAGCCACTGAAAGGGGGGGGAGGCTTGAATGTGCCTGCTTTGCTTCCCCCTTTCAGCGGCTTTTTTTCGGTGG
The DNA here is from genome assembly GCF_009819535.1 of Lacerta agilis. Taxonomy (NCBI): domain Eukaryota; kingdom Metazoa; phylum Chordata; class Lepidosauria; order Squamata; family Lacertidae; genus Lacerta; species Lacerta agilis. The sequence continues at coordinate 23,395,959 of NC_046316.1, read as the reverse complement.
GAGGGGGGGCCAGCGAGGAGAGGGCATCATGACAGTGACAAGTGTGACGCCCCCTCCTCGCTGGCCCACCCCTCACCTCCATGTTGCATCCACGTGCGTTGTGCCCCGCCCCCAGGGGGTGCCTCCGTGCCACCGCCCCAGGCAGTGAAGAGGCTTCCTCCGCCTCTGAGTATCAGCAGGATGTGGGAAGATCCAGTTGTGGACCAGTTGAAGGCTGAGTGCCTGCCAGCAGTAGTGCACCTGCAGGATTAATTAACAATGGCGGCCCAGGTATATTGACCCAGCTTAGCAGGTGGGAGGAATTTAAATCTCAGGCCAGCCAGCATATAGCCACTATAGGTTCTAAGGCAGGCATCCCCAACCTGAAGCCCTCCAGATGTTTTGGCCTACAACACCCATGATCCCTAGCTAACAGGGCCAGTGGTCAGGGATGATGGGAACTGTAGTTCAAAACATCTGGAGGGCCGAAGGTTGGTGATGCCTGTTCTAGGGCAACTAAATCTCCCGAATTGGGTCTGCCACAAAATCCAAAAGATTTGGCAAAACAGCCCTGCCTGCAAATAACACCCCCAAGGAAGGGAAATAGTGTGGTTATTACGCACAAGAAAATTGAGTATATTGGATCCCTATGAGGGACAGGCAGGAAGGTGTATGTTAGCTCACCCCTCCGAGGACAAAATTGGCTTTAAGCACCATAACACACAGTGATAAGGGTGGCAGAGACTTACCTACAGCTGATTCAGCAGATGGGCAGGCTGTTCTTTTTCCTTTACATTTTTTTCTGAGTGCAGTTGCAGGGTTAGGCGCGCTGTGAATGAAAATTAACATCTGCCAGTTTTACTCCCCTTTATGGATGACATGAGATACAGAGCGTAGTGGATGCATGTAAAACAACAACAACAACAACAACAACCATTCTGTTCTCTGAAATCAAGGTCAGGCCCCATGGCTCATAAGCTTTCAAGTCAAATCCTTTCGCTGAATATGGATGTCTTTGTAACACGCCATGCAAGTGGTTATAAGAGTGAAATCCACTTGGGTCAAATGACGAGTGACTCGACATGAAGCTGATTAGACTTTGCCTTCCATTTTGAGCCTCTGGGGAAGTATGCAGGTGAAGCTGTTAACCACCTTCTGGGGCCAAAAACAATATGGCTATGCAATGATGCAATCAGGTCACATGCTGCTTGGCCGCGTGTCATGGGCATCTGACTCTCTTCACAGGTAGGTTTGATCTTGGGTCAGATGAATTCTCCCCTGTCCACTACTCTAGTAAGCCGCATCTTGTTCTTCCCACTCCTTCTCAAGGCCCATCGCGTTGGCACTGTACGGTTCCTTCAAGAAGCTCGTGGCAGCCTAAATGGGGTTAACGCATTTTGCCTTCACAACAATCCCTGAACCAAAGCTCTGCAGCAAACTTTTATCACCACACCACACTGGCTTTCCTTACTGTCCAAAATCTACCTCTCTTTGGTCGCTTGCTGCTCAGTCTCTCACCTGCCATATTTCTTCAGGTCATTGCACTTGCACAAACAACAGCCTTGCCCAGAAAGAAAAGTGTCAGCTCTACATACCATGAGAACTAGTGCTGTTCTGAAAAATGCCTTCTTAATTCCTCAGGGTTCCTTCCCCCCGCCCCCCGTTCAGAGTGGCTCAGACACTAGAACATGAGACTCTTAATCTCAAGGTCGTCGGTTCAAGCCTCATGTTGAGCAAAAGATTCCTGGTTGGATTAGATGCCCCTCATGGTCCCAACTCTGCAATTCTATGAAAAGGGCTTCCATTTTTTTCTGCCTCATTGTCCAGGCACCTTAGAATTTCAGATGGCACAGGGTTTTGAGCTTGCCTTATTGTTGCAAGGTGGCCAAGGGTGAAGTGTGCATTTTTCTTTCTAGTCAACATTTGTCCAGCACTTTGCAGATCTGCAGAATGAAAAAGAAATCACAAACACCCGGCCAATTCAAAACATGACACAAACCCTGCATCCCATTCACAAGAATTTCACCAACATTTTCGTGCCCCTTTGACAAATTTTGAATGCAATTTATTTTCTCGTTGATTGATGGTGAAGAACTAGGGTAGGGACGCACAAACAATTGTTGGCATTGAGAACCTGCAATATTCATTTGATTTAATATTCAGCTGATTGGCAATATGTGTTGATACCTGCAATTCTATTAATTAATTTGTTCATTTTATTATTTTCAGTTGCACTGCAAGCAGGGGCCGCACATCCTGTTTCATAGCTTGAGGCGAAACAGAAAATGCTGCCACCATAGCTATTGCTCCTGGCACCACTTCTCTGCCTACCCTGCTGCTTCTGCAATTTTGGGTGAGATCTTGCCCAATTTGGGTGTGATTTCGGATGCAATTTCAGCCAATACCGGCAGCAAATCTGCACCATTTGGGGGGCTTCTACCACCTGAGACAGTTGCCTCAGTTTGCCTAATGACAGAGCCGGCCCTGCCTACAAGTTTGTACGTGTTAAAACAGTTTAATCCTGCAATCCTATATATATGCCTGTTCATATGAGTCCCATTTTGTACAGCAGGGCTTACTTTGAGTGAAATGGAGATAAAATTGGAACCTAAAGTACTTAAACATATTTTAATAATGCTGGAATCACAGAAATGCTCTTTTAAGGCAGTGAACGGTCAACTAAATCACAGCTTCGTTGGATTTCATCTGTAATAGACTTGAGGAAAGTTGGAGGGGGTGAAATGTTATTAGTGGCTATTTTGACAGTTGCCCACTAGAGGGCAGAGCTGGCAAACGGATGGATGTGCAGATATATAGCCTTTTCCCCTTAAATAAAGCGTAACTACACAGAGGCAATAACTCCATGCAGTTCGTTTTAGAAAGGCAGTCAGCTGGAAAGACTTCTGGAAAAATGTCTTTTTCTAGAACAGTGTTCCCCAAACTTGTGTCTCCAGCTGCTTTTGGACTTTTTGATCTAGCAGGACCAGTGGTCAGGAATGATGGGAACTGTAGTCCAAAAACAGCTGGAGACACAAGTTTGGGAAACACTGGTTAGAGCAAGAATGGGGGACGTGTGGCCTCTCAGAGGTTGTTGGGCTACAGCTCCCATTGTTTATAAACATTGCCTATGTTGGCTATGCAAGTTAGTTTCCAATAACACCTGCAGAACCCCAGGTTCTCCCACCCCTGATCCTAGAAGCATGGGTCATCACACTTTGAGTGTAAGAGGATGCAAAGATCACTCTAGCCTAGCAATCCAAGTAAAAGGCAGTCTTTGTTTTGTTTTTCATATGGACAGCCTGCAGAAAGTGGAAGAGCACAGACTTGATATGCATAGAGTTCTAGGCCCAGCCCTCCTTGCTTTTACTTGCCACCTATACCAGGTGAGGGTAGCCGATGCTTCTCAAGCCCTTGGTGAGTTCTCTTGCATATGAAGACAGGCTACTTTTGATTGAGCAGTGATGGGAAACACACAGCTACTTTATTAGTTCTTCTGGGATACCCAGGGGCGTAGCAAGGGGCGGGCGGTCCGCCCCGCGTTCCATAATGGAGGGGTGACAAATTATGAAGGAAATTTGTTTTTTGATTTTTTTTTTAAATGCCTGCTCCAAAGGTCTTATCATACTATACTAGGGATTATATAGCTATATATGAAATTTCATGCATATCGGTTAATATCTTGACCCTCCTCCACCAAAATAGCTGTTCACTTGGCTGTTTTCCTATGTCATGAAGGCTGAAATTTCAGTTCAGAGAACACTTTACTGTTCCCAACCCTAACCCTGTGGAAAGCCATCGAATTAGACTTTAATTTGATTTTCAGATGTTTTTAGTAGGTAATTTAATTATTGTTTGATTTTATACCAATGTTATGTATCTGATGAGCCCGACTTTGGCTGGGGAGGGTGGGATATAAATAAAAGTTTTTTATTACTTGTTATTATTCCTTTGTAAGAAAATATGAAATGATGTAAAACCATTTTTGCGGGGGGGGGGGGGTTGACAAGAAATTTTCCACACCAGGTATCACCTGACCTTCCCATGCCTGGGGGGGGGGGGTTGACAAAAAATATTTTGCCCCCGGGTACCAATTTACCTTGCTACGCCGCTGGGGATACTAGCTCCATTTGGTTCCTCCTCTCTCCCTGAGCACCTTTCCATTAAAGCTGGTCATTTTAAGAACTTATTTTAAAAGTGGGTACCTGTTTTACTTTTCCCTCCCCATTCTTTTTTCCCCTTTCGTGCCATATTTGTTACTGAACCTAAATAAATAATGTAAATTGACACAGGATTATCGTGGCTCCTACCATCCCACCCCAAGAAACCTGGGAATTGTACTGTAGAGTTGAGAGAATGCTGAGAAATCTTGGCAATTTTTAATGACTTTGCAAAAGTACGATAATTAGGATTTCTTGGTTGGGTAGCCAAATGTGTTTAAAACTTGTTTAAATATTTCATGTAGACATGCTCCTTGGTGGTCTTTTCTCTAGGCCAAACACACCCTGATACTTCTTCCTTTTCTGGTAGGATTTGCTTTCTAGTTCCCTTGTTACTGCATTCCTCTGAATGGCCACAATGCTGTAGCATGCATGTTTGTTCCTAGTCGGACTGTCCCCCTGCCCCGTTATAGTGTAGGCCTTGTATCATGGATAAGAATCCACCAGTGTAGCCATAACAAGTGTGTTTTATTTTCTGACCAGTAGGCAGCTGCAAGACTCAATGTAGTCTTGTCTTTAAAATTCATATTATATTCCCCTGCAGCAATGGCATCTCTGTAACAGAACATAGAATAGTATATTCTGTCCTTTACATAATGATGAAGCTAAACCGAAGCTCACTCATCTGAGAATATGAATTAGGTGATTTAAAACAGAACTATGTGTTCATTATAGTTCATGCAGCAGAGGACACAGAAAGCATTTCTAGTAAGATTGCCAATGGACTGGGGTGTAGCCTGGCTACATGTTTATTTGTTTAGTTCACTTTCTGGACATCTGCCAGAAAAAAATGTGTGCTGGTTTTTGCACATCACCTTTAGTCATTAAAAAAAAAAAAGCGCCAGACACCCGAGTTAACTATATGAATATATAGCTTTGCTCTGCCCCACATCTCTCCACGGAACCCATCCCAAACCACTGGGCTCACCCTCCAAACCAGCCGAAAACAGAAATCCCCATGGTCTCTGCACTCAGAGGGCTCTCCTCAAGAGGTACTTTTTCTTTTTATGGTTATGAAGAGCTGGCAACTGTAATGCTTGGGGTCTTCAGAAAATTGCATCTTGAAAATTAAAAGTTGGAGGAGTTACTGTGTCATAATGGAAATATGTAATTGCAAAAATGAGGGAAACCGTAACTCTTTTCATCATTTCCCCCTCCTCTGGTAGGAGCACTACAAAACACTGAAGAAATAATCCTGTACGTTACTTAAGCATAGTTCCATTCCAACATTTTTCATTATGCTCTGCACAGAACTCACTCAGTGCATTCATCTAACTGATTTTTAACAGGGACCACCATCCTTTGAACTGAGCAAGGGCTGGGCGGCCAGAAACATTGGCTCCACACTCTAACTTTGTCCAGACCAATGGCCAGGGCCAGGTGTAGCGGCAGGAGATCCAGGTGACCACTTGGAATGGGAGATTTGCAGAGGTGCTTGGCATCCAAGTATCCACTCAGCAAACGGAACAAACCAGAGAGAGAAAGGGGTTCCTTGCCAGCCACATCTATACCATACATCTAAAGCACATTCAATGCACATTTAAAGCGCATAGCACCCCCCCACACACACCCAAAAGAATCCTGGATAACTGCGGTTTGTTCAAGCTAGGTACTTGGAATTGTAGCTCCGTGATGGGCAAACTACAGTTTCTGGGATTATTGTGAGAAGTCATGTGCTTTAAATGTTTGCCGAGTGTGCTTTAGATGTGCAATGTGGATCTCTCTATTTCTGTTTTTCAGGAGGCTGAAGTGACCTTACCTTGGAATCCGAGCAAGAAGAGGAGGAGGCCGCCGTTATACATAAAAAGGGGAGCCCCTAGACTTGGAAGCTATTCTGGGGTGGGGGGGGGCAGGTGGGAAATCCCTCTGCATCTGAACAGCCAGTTAAATAGAATGGTTCTTAATTTAACTCCATTCACTAAATTAGAGATTCTGGTGGAACAGTTCCAGGTGTCACATAACTGCTTTTTGTGTATTGTGTGCTGCATTTTGACAGGTAGCCAAGTAATACCAGGACAGAGAAGGGGGTGGGGTGGGGGGTGGGGGAGAGAGATGGAACAATGTATTGTTAATAGTTGAAAAGTAAATGGAGATAAAAGGATGGAAGCTGGCCAAATGAAGCAACTCTAAATTAGTCACTGATATCATTTGTAGACTGTTATAATTACATAGGGCATTTGGCAGTAATTCTTGAAACAGAGCTGGAATGATCTTTGCTACTTTTTTATTTTCTATTTTCTGCTATCTGCGTGTAACTCAGCCCTGCCTGGTGTAGCTGTAACCTGGAAACCTGAACCTGTTTAAACAGATACAATTATGCTGCGCTGCACTGTATGCCGATATTACCTGACGACGGCAACACCGTGCTTAATCCTGCACACTCGCACTCGCTGTCTCCATATGGAGATGTTAACTGGGAGGATGCAGTACATGACGAGGTCGTTGTTAGAGCTGCGGGTGCTCTGCGCTAATAAAAACACGGGTTCTCTGATGCGTATAAATTATGCAAATTCAAAACGTTTTATTTATTCAGCTATCCCTTTATTTATATAACACAATCCTACGTGCATGGCGCTTTGCAAAGAACAAGACAAGCAGATCCCTGCCCCTCGAGGAGCTTGCAATCTAGACATACAGAGGTTGGCTAAATGGGAAGGATATGCAGTTATTTCAATTACACATAATTTAGCTTGCAGTATGGTAGTGGTGGTGGGGGGCAGGGAGATGCTCCAGAGGCAACCTGGAAAAGGTGGGCTTTGAGGAGGGGCTTGAAGGGATGGAGGGAGTTATTTGGCTGAGGCATTCGGGGATGCAAGAAGAGCTCTGCTGGATCAGGCCATTGGCCCATCTAGTGCAGGTTCTCACAGGAGCCAACCAGATGCCTATAGGAGGCCCACAAGCAGTGCCACCTTGAGCGCAATAGGCTCCCACCCACTTTTTTGTTCCCTGGCCCTGCAACTGATATGCAGAGACATATTTCCTCCTACACTGGAGGAAGTACATACCTATTGTGGCTTTTGTTGACAATGATTGATAAGTCATTGACAGCCTTATCAATCATTAATTTGTCTAGAAACTATTTTAAAGCCATAACAGTGGGTGGCCATGACCATACCCTGAGGGCATGGGTGCCCTCCCTGTAGTTAGTGTGGCCTGTCTCTGTAAGGGACATGCCTAGTCTATAACAAAAGCTCCCTTCCCCTCGCTGAGGATGGCTCCTTCCATATCTCAGTGGGAACCTTCATTTTGCCTGTATCCTAGCTGCTATCCTGAGTTGATTTTCTGCCATTCGCAAATACTGCTATTGAAGCTTTCCTGACTTCTGCGGCTCCCTGATGCTAGGGCAGCTCCACTGCAAGGTTTCCTCACATGGTGAAGATCTTTCCCAAACCTATAGGATACTACACTTAACTGTTCATAAACTGGTCTCTCTTCAAGGACCAGCATTTCATAATGCTACAGACTGAAGCTATATATCACGTTGCTGTTTTTAGGTTCGGTGAGCATCCAGCTCAGAAGTTTAGCCACACACCTGCCTGTTTTAATATCCGCCCACTTTCTCTCTCTCTCTCTCTCTCTCTCTCTCTCTCTCTCTCTCACACACACACACACACACACACACACACACACAGAAGCAAAGAACAGAGATGTGATGCTGCAAATAAGAATGGTATGTAGATTTTGCAGGGATAGGCTGAAGCAACGCAGTCCCTCGAGGTGTGTTTCTTCATTGCGCAAGTAAGGACGCAGCAAAAGGCACCACAGCAAACTAGGAAACGTTCAGGCAGCCCATGTTTTCAGATGCAAAGGTTTTTGAGTGAGTTGCCCTAGAAACATGCTGACCTGTGACAGTGGAGAGAGAGCTGATGGCATCAGCACATCATCATGTACAATGCCAGTGTACCACATCTGTCCCCCTGTGTTGCTTGAATGGCACAGCAACACTAGGAAAGGCTGTTGCCACACTTCAGGCACATGCCTGGGGGAGGGGCACCATCTAAGAAGAAGCTCCTAAGCGAACGGAGTTGCCAGCTCTTTTATTGGCCCTGCACCTGTGTCTATAACAGCAGCTCGACATGCAGAAATTTAGCAGATGGCACTTATCACCTAGAGATAAACTGATGGGGAAATAATTGACTGCTACATTTCTGTGTTTCAGGCTGCTGCTAAGAGGACAAGAACAGGACAGGAACAATTAAAGAGTTGGCAACCCTTTGGTCAAGACTGTCTAATTCAGGTGTAGGCAACCTAAGGCCCGTGGGCCGGATGCGGCCCAATCGCCTTCTAAATCCTGTCTGCGGACTGTCCGGAAATCAGCGTGTTTTTACATGAGTAGAATGTGCCCTTTTAGTTAAAATGCATCTCTTGGTTATTTGTGGGTCATAGGAATTCGTTCATTTTTTAAATCAAAATATAGTCTGGCCCACCACATGGTCTGAGGGACAGTGGACCGGCCCACAGCTGAAAAAGGTTGCTGACCCCTGGTCTAATTTCACCAGGCTTTGGGGTCATTTCATGTTTGTACGCTGCTGTTTTTAGTGTTGCTCTGGTGGTTTTTAACTCTCAGTTCTTTTCTGCTTCTTGTGATACGGCCATATTCTGTTATTACAGTGTTACATTTGGCCCTGATTTTAATGTTGTATTTTTATACTGCTGTGAACCCACACTTGAACCTTGTGATTAAGAGTGGATAAGGGTCCAATGGTAAAATGATTATTAATAATATAATTACTTTATATAGTTGTCCTTATAAGCCGGTTTGGGGGGGGGCTCATGTGGTCAAAAAGTGAGATATCAATAAATATACCCCTCCTTGCCAGGTGTTTTTCTCTGGTAAACATGGACCTTAAATCCTGACTGTGAGCAGGAGATTGCACAAATAAAGGCAGGTCTGCGGGGAGGGGGGGGTTAAGCACCCACTCATTCTCCACTGTAAAAATTCCCCCTGCACCAAACTTACTTTTGCTGGCAAACATCTAGACCTCTCTCTCTCTCTCTCTCTCTCTCTCTCTTTCTCTCTTTTCCTCATTAAGAGGGACTTTCCTGGATCATTGTTTCAGACAGATCTATCTTGGCCTTATTTTATTAGCCCGTAGAGAACAGTAGAAGGACAGTCTTAAGGAAGTGCTGAGCAGTCACACATAACCGTTTCCTGGATCTCCTTGCCAGGAATGATCAGAATCGCTGGGAAACATGCATATTTGCATTTCAATACCTTGCTTTCTGGCTAAGCTATGATATGGGGTCCAACCCGTCAAGAGCAGAAAATGCAGCCAGCAAACCCAGCTGATCTGGCACAAGCAAAACAGAGATTGGATCGATTGGATTATGCTGGTCACATCTTCTGCTTCATTAGCTCTGAGGCTGACTCAGAAAATGGCAGAATCAGACAGCATGGACATTTCTTCCTGTTGATCTCCAGGTGCAGAACACTGATAAAGGCTTGGAACAAATGTCTCAGTATCATAATATTTCATCTCCACTTTTGATCTGTAGATCTACAGTATGCCAGCTGCTACATATAGCAACAAACAAAGGCTTCTGTTTTTTTCTTTTTTAAAAAAAAAACCCCAACAAGGCTGACTATGGTAACTAGGCAGGTAATCTGACCTTTGTTAGTATTATAAACAAAGAGTGCCTGCACTTGAAAGAAATTCTAGAGTAGTAATAAAACTGAAATCTGATATGCTTCCTTGGGAGCAAGTGCCACTTAGTTCAGTGCTAAATGTTGTGATCTAGTGTGGTGTAGTGGTTAGAGCAGGGGTCAGCAAACTTACTGCCCCTCGGGCAGGTGTCTCCAGCGCTGATCACGTGGCGGGCCAGAGGGCAGGGGAGCGTGCACCCATACGCGTGCGCACACACTATTTCCGGCACACTTCTGGGTCGGAGGAGAACCAGAAATAGCTTGTGCACATGTGCACGGGCCTCCTCTGACCTGGATGTGCACCGGAAATACCGCTTGCGCATGCACACAAGCTATTTCCAGTGCTCCTCCGACCCGGAAGTGGGCAGCCGCGCAGTGCAGTGCAGGTAAGAGCAGGAGGCAGCAGCGGGCGGCGGGGGGGTCACAGTGGGCTGGATAAACAAGTCCCTTGGGCCTTATCTGGCCCACGGACCTTAGTTTGGGGACCCCGGGTTAGAGTATTGGACTGGGACCTGGGAAATCGGGGTTCAAATCCTCACTCACTGTGAAACTTGCTGGGTTACCTTAACTTGTTGTTGTGGGTACTGAGAAGCTGAAGAACCTTGTACGCCATTTTGAGCTCCTTGGAGAAAAAGGTGGAATATGAATACAATAAATAAATAAAATAAATCTAGCAATAAAAGGTGCATGTTTGCAATCAGACTGGCTTTCAGCCCCACTGCATCCATTTCATTCAGTCTTTGCCTGCAAATTACTATCCTCTCAGTTCACACATTTGATGAAGTACAATCGTACCTCGTATTGCGTTTGCTGCGGGTTGCAAACGGCATGGGTTACGAATGCGTCGAACCCGGAAGTAACGGAATGGATTACTTCTGGGTTCGGTGGGTCGCGCATGTGCAGACACGCGCAGTGACGTCACGTGCATGGGCAGACGCACCGAATCGCGACCTGCACGTGTGCAGAAGCGGCACTGCGGGTTGCGGACTTCTCAGGATGTGAACAGAGCTCTGGAACGGATCCCGTTCATATCTAGAGGTACCACTGACTATATTCAACAGAAGCTCATACCATATTAAATCTAGGTCCCTGATGTCACCATTGTTGCTAGAGTGTGAAACAAAGGATGAATTAGTTAAAGCATCAATGATTAAATGGGCACAAGATATTAGAAAAAAATATTATGTTAGAGCAATGGGAAAAATTATGGAAAGAAGATATGAACTTCACTAGATGTAACATATTGAAAGAAAACTATTTAAAAATACAACATAGATGGTATTTAACACCGGAAAAAATAGCCAAAATGAATAAAAACTGCGGAGATGTCTGCTGGCGATGCAACACAGGAAAAGGCACCATGATGCACATATGGTGGAATTGCCCAAATATAGTTCGATTTTGGGAAACTGTATATAATGAGATGAAAAAAATGTTTAGATACTCTTTTAGAAAAACACCAGAAGGTTTACTATTGGGAATAGTACCAGGTAGCTTAAAGGAAGAAGAAAAAACATTATATTTATATGCAACAGTAGCCGCAAGGAAAAGTGGAGTAATTCCAACGAAAACAGAATGGCTTGCCAAACTTCTAGAATATCACAATATGTCTAAAACAATGGAAGAAATTGGAAGGACCACAAGAGAAAGGGCGGACAAAGATTGGAAAGCGTTTAGAGGATATTTACAAAATTATGTTGAAAAGTTAGATCTCCTATTATAATAAACAAGTTCCGTTATGACTACTGGATATCAAGCAAGTTAGACAACAAAGGGGAATTGTAAATAAATAAGAAATTGGAATAATAGTGTGTTAAAAGAAAGAAAAAGGATAAATGGAAAGAAATTACAGCTGAGCTGATTGGAAGTCAAGCACAGGGTGGGGTGTGGGGTGTTGATAGGTGGTGGGAAAAGGTAGTAGACGAAAGGGTGTAAGGAAGAGTATGATGGAGTGTTTGCTTTTTAAGATGTCTAGAAAGAATGTCTGTATGTTGTGTATGTCTTGTCTGTAACATGTGAATGTATTATAAACTGTATTGATAAACAATAAAAAATTTTTTAAAAAAAACAGAGTACAGACACAAGGACGTGTTATGGAAATAAAGGGGGGCACTTACTGGAAATCAGTTTTGTCACCTCTTCCCGCCAAACCCTGAGACAATGAGCCCAGCCACCTTTTATTCACAGTCGCATAAGCACTACACTACAGCAGGGCCTGCACCCAATGTTGTTTTTGTACAATCTTGTTTGTCCTCAGTAACCAAAATAATATTATCAACGTATACAAGCAGGAAAGTTGTTTTCCTTCATTTGCAAGGAATCATACAAAACAAAGTGGCACTAATAAAGAAACGTTCCAGTGTGGCAACAGAAAGCAAACTAAAAATGCTTTTGCAGTTGATCAAAACTATCCAGCAATATCAAGTTATAGGAAAACTGGTGCTATTGGTTAATTGGTTTGGCAACTTCCAGACACATGATGTGTGATGCTAATTATTTCCCCCAAGAGTTAAATGATAATTGATCAGAGGCAGCTACTGGAGAGCTATGAGATTCAGGTGAGGGTGAGGGTCAGATGACTTGTCAATCCCAGCAGGTATATAAGAGGACAACCCGGCCTGCTCAGGCCAAACCCATCTCTTTTTATTCCCATACGTTGTCGCCCACGGAGCACAACTATGCTCAAATTGACAAAGAGGCATGTGCCATTCCCTCTGATGCAGATCTGATATATATATATTGGGGGTGGGGGGTTTGCACATGTGCCCATCAAGCTGTGTTTGGGAATTATCCCTCTGTGTGTGGTGCTGTCAGGAGGGGGTCATGCAAATGCTGCGTGTTGTGCAGAATGGAAATATTTAGGTGCAATGTTCTATCCATGGATGCAGCTTGCAGAGGGGAAATTCGAGAGGGCGAGGGAGCATGGGTCCGCTGTGGGGAGCGGAGTGCATTTCTTGCGCATGGGTGCCTGCCTGCAGAAGGGATTTGTGCTGCCGAGCTGTTGTGAGCCTTCTTTTGTTCACTTCTTTTTATTTTGAGGCAGTGCACACCTGTTTGTGGAATTGCAAACCTTTCCAGTCATATGTTGCTCCATGTGATCCCTTATTTTCAAATCCCTGTCCCCACCCACCCCCACCCCGACCCCGGATTTAGTGCGGGTACTTTTGAGGTGGACTTTTGATAGGATGAAAATGAGCCCGGACTACCTATCCCAGAGAACGGGTTGGTGGTGCCTTGTTGCATCCAAAAGTCCATCGCGAGACTATTTCAGGAATAAGCCCGGCCACTGGCTCCTCCGCGCTCTTTTGCCAAAGCCAAAGAATCCTCCCCGAGAGCGCTGCGCGCGCCGGCTGCCAGCCCACCTTGGCGAACCCTTCACCTGGGCGCCGCACGTGGCGCGGCGAGGCCGTGCCCCGCCTCCCGGTCTCTGGTGTGGAGGAGGGCGGGGCCAAGAGCTGGGAACTTGCGGCGGGTCTCCCCCCCCTCCCGCCCTCCTTCCCAGGCTCCTGCCTTAACCTGTTGGCGTCCCCTCGGGGGAGAGAAAGCGGCGCGCGCGCGCTGAGGTAACGTGGCAGCGCGCTTGGAGAGAACTTCCTCGAGGGAAGTTGCTTGCGCGCAGCCCGTGAGGGAGCTCCAAAGCGAGAGCTCGGCCGAACTGGGCTCCTGCTCGCCTCTCCTTTGCTCCACGGGATAAAGAGGTGTGTCTGGGCGAGAGACAGAGAGAGAGCTCCTGCCTTACAACATGGCCTCCTCCCCCTCCCCCGCCGCCGCCTTTTCTCCAGGCGGGGATGCCCGAGAACTGGACCAGGTGAGCCACCGGGCGGCCCTATCCCCCTCTCACCCCCCACCCGCCTGTTTCTTCGTGAACTTTCGCTCTTCTGCGTCTCTCTCTCTCTTTCTCTCTCTTTCTCTTGCCGCCTTTCCGGGAAGAAAAGCTGAAGCGCAGTGACCTTTCCCTGCCGCGCTCAGAGTAGCCGAGGGTCGACTCGAGGCGTTGGTCACACCTGAGGCGAGCGCGCTTCAGGCTACAATCCATCCTGTCTGTAGCCGCGCGGAAGCCCACGAGCCTTGCTTCTGAGGAGACTGAGACGGGACTGCCGCGCGTGAGGCGGTTCGCGCCCTCATCCCGGGACTGAGTCCCGCCGTTCGCGGTGGCGGGTCCTGCTTCCCGTGGAGGGAAGCGGGTTCTCATGTTTCCCCTACGTGAAAAAATCCTGTCCTGCAGCGAGCTGGAAGGGTTTGAAGCAAATCGTGCCGATAGCTTAAAACCAAGGAAACAAGCGAGGACTGGGATAGGATTATTTATTTATTTATTTATTTATGCCCCACCTTTTCCTCTGAGGGACTCCAGGCGGCTTACAGACAAAAAGAAGAACCAGCTAAAAACATAAAAAAACAAAACAGTCATTAAAAAAAAAGCAGTTCACCATTGATATAATTAAAGCTATATAAAATCTAGTTTTGGCTTAGCCTTAGCAGGGACTACTTTCTTTTAATTATTATCCATGTGCTGCACAAATAAAATTGACTGACAAGAGATCCAAATCTATGAGTGGTATTAAACTAAGTTTTACTCAGAGTAAGCCCATTAATGAACATGGCTAAGTGAAGTCTGTTAATTTCAACATGTCTATACGGAGTAATACTCAACTGTGTTAAGCTGTCCAAATTCTTAAGAGTTTGTATTCTAGAAGCGTCTTGCTGGGTCAACCTAAAGTCCATTCAATCCAGTGTTTGTTTGTTTTGGAGCAGGTTCTCTTCACAGTTAAGCAGATGCTAGGCTACCTATCAGAAATAGGCTGGAGGTCCACATTGGCGGTCTATATTTTGTCAATCTCTGTGTTAGAAGTTTCGTGTTCTCTATAACATAATAGTGGGTGTAGTTCTCTTTGAACCTCCTGGCTCTGTGTCAAATGCAATCACACCTGTAGCTTCAGGTAAGCCTTGTAAACAGCATCGCTTGCATGGAAGGTAAAGCTACTGATTGCTACTAACTGAAGAGAGCATGGTGGCAAATCCATTAAGAACTTATTTGAAAGGAAATTACTTTGATCTCAGTGGGAGATGCTTGCAAATAAACTTGCATATGATGGGACTGATAAACTCTCATTGCTATCTTGCAGTGTGCTTGGATGCATAAGGAAGCTGAAATGGAATGTGGTCCATGTTCTGTGGACCATGGTCACAATATCAGAGTGCCTGTTAATGCTTCTGAGTTTTGTTTGACTGTCCCAACTCTGTTAAAATCAGGAGGCAAACTCTGAAGACTGGGTTAGCATGCCTGTCAAGTGACTTCCCCATGTTGTGCCTTGAACCAAATCAGTTTCAGCTTTCAGGCAAGTCTTTCTGTTTAAGCTGAGAACATCCCTTGTACATTTTAGTGTTGTGATATTATTACAAGCCGAGCTGCGAAAAACCTCAGTAGCGAGGTCACATGACTATTGTCTGTTTTCATCCTGTGGGAAAGCTACCAGTCCTATCTGCTTCCCCACACACGTGATGTTTTTTACTGTACTATTGTATTTTACTTTCTGTTCTGGCTCAGAGATGCTGGACGCAATTATAGACAGCTCTGAATTCATGAGCTGGCTACGCAGAGACATACTCTGCATTTAAACTGCAATAAAGTAGTTTTAGCCTTCACTGGCTTGTGTGTGTTGTTCTTCAAACTGGGGAACAATCACATATTACTGATGTGCCCCTGGACTCGTGTAGCCAGGAGTGCACAGAGGCTTCGTTCCGCCCTGGGGGTCAGTCTCACAACTTGCCCCCATGGGAAGTTTCATAACATTTAGCACCCATGGTTGAGTCTTTGGGACAATGAGAGCCAGTGTGGTGTAGTGGTTAAGAGCGGTAGACTCGTTATCTGGGGAACCGGGTTCGCGTCTCTGCTCCTCCACATGCAGCTGCTGGGTGACCTTGGGCTAGTCACACTTCTCTGAAGTCTCTCAGCCCCACTCACCTCACAGAGTGTTTGTTGTGGGGGAGGAAGGGAAAGGAGAATGTTAGCCGCTTTGAGACTCCTTCGGGTAGTGAAAAGCGGGATATCAAATCCAAACTCTTCTTCTTCTTCTTCTATGTGTCTTATCTTTCCTTTTAGTGAGGCAAACCTCTTGCACAAACCGTTTTGTGTTGCCTGGATATATTCCCATTGCTTTTGACCTGGGACTTGAAGGACAATCTTGCAAAAATACAGTGTAATAGAGGCATAGCTGTCAACTTTTTCCTTTTTTTAAGGGAAATTCCCTTATTTTGTATAGGATTCCTCGCAAGAAAAGGGCAAAGTTGACAGCTATGAATAGAGGCATCAGAATGATAATGAAGCCAGTTTTTTTAGTATGTGGCATAGATGTGCACTAAGTGGGAAAATCTACTTCTTGGGAATTTGAAGTGAATAAATTTAAAGCTAAATGGACAAGATTTCTTGCACTGGTAGTTTTAACTGTGTTTTGTATTAGTATTCCAAAGAAACCAGTCACCCTGCCGGTGTGTGGGCTGCTCTACTTTTTGTGGGTATTGCTTGTGTACAACAAATTACTTAATAACTGGCAAAAGAATATAACACTGTTTTTGTTTCCAAGATGTTCTTCTCCTTCCTCTTCACTTCAGGTTGGCTATCAAACTTCATGATGTGGTTTGAGTCCATTATTGTACCCAGTATAAACAATGCATTTTTTTCTGGAATTAATCACAACTTTCCTTGAATTGTGGTTAAAGTTGCTCCCCACCTCCATCCTCGGTGCCAAAAGTTGGTTTATATCTACTTTTAATAATTGTGGCATGTATATGCTACCATTTCAGAAAAGTAATCAATAACAGTATTTAAGATACTGTTTAGGTTTTAAATATAAACATGCCCATCTTTGTTTTTCTCTTTCTCCGCAAGAAATGATTGTAGCCTGAAAGAAATTGGGACAACATCTTTTCACTATGTATCTTCTTTTACTGTTCTTCTACTCTCTGCTATACAGAAAAGTCTCCACAGTCCTAAAACACATTAATCAATTGCGAGTCTGAACCACAAATACTACAAATGAGAAGCCCTTCCAGAATGGTGGTGGGCCATATGTCAGAAGTCGGGATGACATTTCCTCATACAATTTGACATGAAGCTAAATAAATACCCACAAAATACTTCTATTTGTCAAAGGTTACAGTGTTATAGGGTCATAGGAATGAGTTTTCTGTCTGGCTTTAGTTTTTTCCATTGGCATGATTTGTCTCAGTTTACTGGATCCTTTTGAAGCTATCAGTTCTTCAGGTGTTTAGGGTTTTACCACAGTGCTTCACTCTCTGCTCTGTTCTTGGTAGTGTAAGTTAATTTGTGGGCATTGGCTGTGTGAGTATGCTCCTTTCACTCTTTGGTTGCTGATGGTTTTTCCCACGACGTCCCTCCTGTCATCACGGTGCACTTGACAGACATACTGACCAGCAAATCAGATGCTCACACAGCAGTATGCCTTGCCCTTCCCAATGTTTCATGCAGGTGTCTGCCTCATTCTTACAAAGAAGCGAAATCAAGTGTTTCTTTTTAATGTTGAAAAGCTGCTTCATGGAGAAGTGGGCTAGTGGCTTCATCAAGTTCTAGCCTATCAATTGAAACAACAGATTTCAACTGAGCTCGCTCTGAAGTAGAAGGTCATACCTCTAGATCCACCTTACTCACTATTCCCCTTCAATGATTTATTGATTTTTTAAAAAATGATAATATATATAAGTGGTATGCAGCATATTAAAAGTAGAACAAAGTATAAAATACCAAAGAAAATGCACAAATCTGAAGGGCATACAAAATGAGAATGAAAGGCAATGTTGTTACTCCTCAAAGACTTGTCTGAATAAATGTTTTCAAAGTGTGCCAATAACAAAAAAGGGGGGGCACATCACATGCCACACATGTCAGAAGGGAGTATGTACCATAATGTGGGTGCCATCACAGTGAATGTGCTGCTCCAAGTAGTTGTCCGATGAACCTTGGAGGTGAGTGGCACCAGCAGGAAGGCCTTTACCAGTGACCTCTGTGACTGAATAGGATGTATGGAAGAAGGCAGTTTCTTAAACAGGCAGGCTCTAAGTTGTTTAAAGCATTGTATACAAACGACAAAATATTGAGCTTTGTTTGGTAGCCAATTGTCAACCAGTTATGCCTTTAGTGAAACAATGGACCAGTTTGGATTATATTTGTGAAGTTTAATCTAGCCCTACACATGGATTTGGGGGGCTGACCACGCCTCCACCGCCTACTTGGGGATGACCCATCCCATCAAGGTGACCTTCACACATAGAATCCTTTGTGTGTAGGTCAAAGTCAGATGGCAGGCTCCTGGATTGCATGATGTTGGCCCATGTACATGGGATTGTAGGCTCTGTTTGGATGGGGTACCCTGGTATAGATGTTAGAGGCAGGTGAGCATGCTGGCTTCACATATAAGGTTGGAGCAGAGTTCTGAAGTATTGTGCAAACCCAACTGATATATGGATATGTTACTATTACAATAGCTGATGGCCCTAGTAATGCAAAGGATCTGGCACTGGCCTATAATAATGCAAACATTTTCACACGAGGCTTAAAATGGCTTGCCATTGTAAAATAATAATAATACAGTATTGCAAGACAGCACATTTTCATTTCTCCTCTGCAGTCTATATCAGGTTGACAAAAATGTTTGTTTCAAATAATGCTTTTTAAGAGTTGCGTGAAGCCATTATCCAGGGAATTTCTACCTATCCTTTGCCACCTTATGCTTACATAACTCAGTTCTTCTTCAACTATCATTGAAATAACACTGTCTTTTGGTCTGGTGTGCGCTGAAACCCATTCAGTATATCTTAAGGTTCATTTTGCATAAGGTCTCGTTTTATTAGGTTGTTCTACTGCTAGACAAGCTACTGTTGAATAGTTCTTGCTTTTTGAACTGTTCTGAATTACACGATTTGGGTCTCAAGGGTAAGACACAAAATATAATGTACTTATACACTGCTTGTGGTGCTAAACAAAACCTTTCCCATTAAGAAGAAGAAAGAAAAGATTTGGATATGTGATAAAGCATATCGTGTTGGCTTGTTGCCCAGAAGCTCTAGGGTGTCTTTCAGTTGAAACTGTAAGATTAGCTATGAATTCAGTCAGTGACAAATGAATTTTACTTTCAGTTTCTTTGCGAAGTTTTCTAATAGCTATAACATCCCATGTGTATGGGGGTGGGGGTAGTTGCAGCCATTTACTAATGTATAAATTAATTGCATCAGTCCTATTGGAGCATATTCAAGTACCTCATTGCAGTAGCAGAAGTTAGCATGATTCCCACTAATGCAATGGGGCATTCTCCCTCTCTCCACCTCCTGTGTGTTGCCCATGACCTCCCCAAATCTGCTGGGGGAAAGGAGTTGGGGAAACCCCCAGACACTGGTGGAGGAAGAGGAGTGTGGGGGGAGCACACCATGCCCGGCAGCACGATCCCGGTGGGGTGCCATCGCGGCTGCTGCACCCACACTGGGCGCCCCACCCCCACAAGTGGCATGCCCCACCCCAGGGCGCGTGCCACACCCCTGCGGGTGGCGCACCACACCACCAGGACGCACACCACACCCCTGTGGGCGGCACACCATGCCCCCGAGGTGCGTGCCAGCCCTGCCCCCGCCTGCTCTCCACCACTGCCCCAGAATAGCATGTGGTGTGGGGGAGAGCATTGGTAGATTGTTCTGTCAGGGAAGCAGAAATGCTTGCACTGATGGAACTGTTCTCTTACAGAACACAGTGCAAGTCAACGAAAGGAAAATCATAGCATTGGTGTATAAAGCAAAGTGGTCAAGGAGCATTTAATTACCGTAAATAGCCGCTAAGATAGCAGGTGTGGGAAGAACACAGATTTGGGACTGTAGTCCTTTACAAATTGTATACATACATGGAAGGCAAAATCCAAAATCCATAGTTCTCTTTAAACATGTGCATCAGTAAGTAAGTAAGTAGGGATGTGGGTGGCGCTGTGGTCTAAACCACAGAGCCTAGGGCTTGCCGATCAGAAGGTCGGCGGTTCGAATCCCTGTGACAGTGTGGGCTCCTGTTGTTCGGTCCCTGCTCCTGCCAACCTAGCAGTTCAAAAGCACATCAAAGTGCGAATAGATAAATAGGTACCACTCAGGCAGGAAGGTAAAAGGCGTTTCCGTGTGCTGCTCTGGTTTGCCAGAAGTGGCTTAGTCATGCTGGCCACATGACCTGGAAGTGATAAGATGCCTCTGCCTGTGAGTTGCTATCAGAGATGGCATGTTTTTGTTCGTTTTCTTAACATTTTGAAAACGTTGCTTTTTTAAAAAAGAAGTAAGTACAGTAATGCCAAGGGTCTTGTGTGACCATGATAAAAAGGAGAGTGGGGCAGGGGAGATAAATCATACCTTCCTGTTTTAAAGGCCTGTACAACTCATTGATTAAATGAAGAAGATGTGCAATCTTTTTTAAAGAGAGCCTGAAAGCGCGAGCTAAAATAAGAATTAGGAGGTTATTAAATTATTTTCAACTAAGTAATGTTATGCTTCTGTAACTTTCTTAATTAACAGGAGAATCAAAGCAACCCCCTCTTTCAAGATACTCACAGTTTTGCATTTTAAGTGTATGCAGAACATTTTTCCTCCTTAATTTTTGAAAGTTATCTTTTGTTCCGGTCTACTGTGTCTTTGGATTCAAATCTTGAATGACTTTACTAGGGAGATTCACGAGAGAATATACAGCCGCTTGTTTTGCAGAGGGAGGGCGAATAAATTTTGCATTTTTAGCCTGAGACCCCCTTTTGATTTGGTGAGGTGGGTGGAGTGATGCAACTAAGGCTAATTGAAAGCAGATGAGGGAGAGGTACAGCACATTTTCTAGGACCCAACAAGTGGCTGCACAACTTTGCTTGCTGTGCCTTGGGAGCTGAGCTTTGCTGTGAAGGGAGCTGCTGAACCAAGTGCCAATGTGCATGTAGAGAAGAGGGTGAGCAAACTGAGGTAGAGAGTGAAGAGGCTTAAAATGTTGAATGTGCTGTTTAGAGTTTTATTACACTCACAGTTTTGCTTTTTTTATCTGGGGTGATGCACACTTGTACAGATCTCCCCATCCATAATCTTGCCCCAAGCGATTCCCAAACTTAAGGCTGATTCATATAGCAAGGTGGTGATGAAATAAGGCAGCCACAAACCGACTGGTTTTGTAGTGAGCATAAGAATCGTGGAAGTTACTAGCAATATATTCTGGGGGGGTTGGGTAACTTGGTTCACTGTAGCTTTCTGTATCTTAACACAAAGGCACATAATAAACTGTGAAAAGCACTGTAGCTAGCACAATAGCAGCATACATCCGACCCCCACCCCCACTTATTGCCAAAACTGCCCTGTGTGGTAGATTAGGCTGAAAGATTATGGATAGCTCAAAGTGAACATGGGTCTGGCAGTCAATAACTACTGCACCACACCAGATCTAATTCCGGAAGTAGGGTATCCTGTAGTTCACTCCATATCTTTTAGTATTGTGTATAACCATTGAAGCACTATTAGCAAGGCTCCTCACATCTTAACCATGGGCTATTATCTGGGAATTCCACAAATTACCCTTTGTTTTGCAAATTTAATGAACACATTGCATGCCCTTAGGGCTAGAATATCTTTATACATTAAGCAGACTTATTTAATATGCATTAAAATTTATGGGCTGCCTTCAGAGGCCTTCAAAGTGGCTGACAGTTTCAATAGTAATAAAACAGCTCATTAAAAGCAATTTACAGAAACACGAACGCAACAGCAGTAATTGTATTTCGCTTGCAGAAGAGAAGACCCAGCCTTCTGAAGGTCTCATTTTACAAGAAGGTGCTCACTGGTCTCCTAAAGATCATGTAAAAGCTGTTGATGAAACAGTCTTCCTGGGGAGGTTGTGGACTCTCCTTCCTTGGAGGTTTTTAAGCAGAGGTTGGATGACCATCTGTCATGGATGCTTTAGCTGGGATTTCTGCATTGCAAGGGAGTTGGAGTAGATGACCCTTGGGGTCTCTTCCAGCTCTACATTTCTATGGTTCTATATGCTGACACTGGAAAAGCCCTGTTTTTATAGTAGAGGATAACTTCGCCTTAGGCAGTATCTCGTCAGTAGGATATAAACTTGCAGAGTATAGCTGTTCCACATTCTCTGCAGCCTGCATAAGGCAGTCTTAAGGAGGAGTCACATGTGGAGTGTCACAGTAGTCAAACTGAGAAGTAACCAGAGGAAACATGTTACAGGTAGGTAGCCGTGTTGGTCTGCCATAGTCAAAAAAAAAAAAAAAAATTCCATGCACACAAAAGCTCAAATAAAGAACAAAAATAGTTGGTCTACTGGAAGGAATTTTTTATTTTGTTTTGACAGAGGAAACATGGCCAAGTATGTTAATGGAAAGTAGTCCCCTCGCTTAAGTATGCATATGGTGCAACATATTTATGCATCTAACGTATATTCACGTGGCTGAGTTTATTCAATAGACATTTTAAGAGTCAGCAGATCAGGGGTGTGTCCTTTTTAACCTCCATTCCCAGCAGCTCTTAAGAACATTTGACCATAGTTACTTGAACTAAAGTCAATCGAAGCACTAATAGGAAACTAAGGGAAGTCACATGACTTCCTGGCAGACAAAGTAAACTTGGGACACCTGCGGCTGTTGTCATATCATCGCTTGTTCACCACTTCAGCAAGCGCATAGATGAATTTGGCGCTCAAGCATGACAGTCATGAAAAGCTTTCTGTCTGAAAGACATAGAGAACAGATTGGAAAATGTTTAAACTTGAGGCTGACTAGAGGTCTTCCCCCCTCATTTGCTCTGGTATTATCTAAGATTATGACTTTCCTTTTGTTCTTGCTATGGCACCTGCTGCTGATGTAAGTACAATAAGCTTGGCTGCACCGTTCACTAGGTATTTTGATCAGATCATATGTCACGGAGTCACGAATTAAAAGGTACTGGAGGTTTGGATTGAAAAGTATTGAAGGTTTTGCACTACTGGAAACCGAAACCTCTTTTTTCCTTAAAAACAAACAAAACTTTGCTGTTTTTATTCGTAAACTTTCAAGAACACCTCTACATTTTTGGTACAATGGTATTATTATATAATTTCAGTATTATAACCAGTATTATAATAATTTCAAAGTACCGGTATGTTACCCTGTGTTGGATTTTCCTGTGCCAGAAAAGGTGTGCGTTTGAGCATGCTTTTCTCTGTTGTTCAGAATGGTTTACTAGTATATGAGATGCAAATATCCACAGAGCTAAATATGCTTAAAATAAGGTAGGCTCATACGGTCTGCTGTGTTTTAGTAACGGCTCCATTGTTATCTGGTTAAATTTAGAAATGCAGTAAGCCAAATGGCCCATGAAAACGAAATCCTTTACTGCTAAATGGAGAGGAAACAAATGCATTAAAAAAAACCTACAGTCCTGTGCGTATCTACTCAGATGTAAGTCCCATTGTGTTCAGTGAGACTTATTCCAGGTAAATCTATGGCAGCTCTTGTCAAATGCAGTGCGGCAGGTAATTTTAGATCCTGGATTTAATGGTCTTCGATGAAGGGGCGTAGCAAGGTAAATTGGTATCCGGGGGCAAAAATTTTTTTGCCCCCCCCCCCAGGCATGGGAAGGTCAGGTGGTACCCGGTGCGGAAAATTTCTTGTCAACCCCCCCCTTGATCCCCCCCCCGCAAAAATGGTTTTACGTTATTTCATATTTTCTTACAAAGGAATAATAACAAGTAATAACAATAATAAAACTTTTATTTATATCCCATCCTCCCTGGCCAAAGTCGGGCTCAGGGTGGTTAACATCAGATACATAACATTGGTATAAAATCAAACAATAATTAAATTACCTCCTAAAAACATCTCAAAATCAAATTAAAGTCTAATTAGATGGCTTTCCACAGGGTTAGGGTTGGGAACAGTAAGTGTTCTCTGAACTGAAATTTCAGCCTTCATGACATAACAGCCAAGTGAACAGCTATTTTGGTGGAGGAGGGTCAAGATATTAACCGATATGCATGAAATTTCATATATAGCTATATAATCCCTAGTATAGTAAAATAAGACCTATGAAGCAGGCCTTAAAAAAAAAATCAAAAACATTTTCAAAAACTCTTTTTTTAAAAAAAAATGTTCCTTGATAATTTGTCACCCCATCCATTATGGAACCCGGGGCGGACCGCCCCCCCCTTGCTACGCCCCTGCTTAGATGTGTGTTGTGTGTGTTCTGTTGTGAAGCACACAATTAACTTTTCTCTTCTCCCCGCCCCCTTCAAACAATTTCATGTTTTACAACTGCTTCTACATCCTTGATATGTTAGATCAAAAAAATGTTCATCAACCCTGAAAAAGGAGCACTCTGAGTACATGCAGTCTTACATTTTAAACTCTGATCATGCCACCATTATGACTAAGAGAATAAAATGGAGTTTGTGTTTGCTGCCCTACTGTTGGTGCCCTGCTGCCCGTATTCCCTGAGTTGCTGAGGTTTGCTTGATAGAAACAAGAAACTAACCTTTTAATGTAATCAAACCAGTCTTGTGGAATACTGCCGTTGTTGTTTATACCCTGCCCATCTGACTGAGTTGCCCCAGCCACTCTGGGCGGCTTCCAATACATATAAAAGCACAATAAAACATCAAATGCTAAAAACTTCCCGATAAAGGGCAGCCTGTACCAATAGAGATTTGGCACGCACCTTCTGTTTCAACTTCTAAATGCCTGCTGAAGATTTTTTTTTACTCTGTCAGACTCCTGCAGGCAATGAAGACAATATCTTTCCATAATAATTAGCTGATTTCTGGTTTTAAAGTTTGATATGCTTTCATGTAAAACTGTTGTAAACCATCCTGTTTTTTTTAATGAATAGTAGCATATAAATACTTGCGATAAATAATAAACAAATACACTCTGAACAAGCACCATTTTGCTGTAAAAACAAGATGATTTAATATTTTAAAGTAAAACAAAACAAAGCAAAGCAAAACACAAAGAGCATCTGTAACCATGTACACACTTGGTTGGCTGCTGCATCACTATAACATCTTTTTAAAATGAGAAGAAGGGACAGTGGCACAGCAGCGGGGGGGGGGAGGCGGTGCGCTCCTGGTGCCACGTCTCTGGGGGTGACAAGGCATGCGGTTTGCCAGCGCCGAACGGACGGTGCCGGGATCCTCTGCTCGTGGCTGCAGCCGCATGTAGATGATCCTCCATTTGCTGCTGCAGCTGTGACCAGAGGATCCCGGCACCGTCCGTACGGTGCTGGAGTGGCGCCACCGGCAACCCGCTATGTACAGCGCATGTGCGGCATCGCTATGTACAACGCATGCATCGTACGTAGCGGCGCTGCACATGTGTGCTATGTAGCGATGCCCCCGCCCCTGGGTGCGTGTCATGTTTGCAGCTCCAGGTGCCCGAGCGGCTTCCAACACCACTGAGAAAGGATGCTGTGGTGATCAGCATCAGCTGCAGTTGGCTCCCTCCATGCCCAAACTGGCCCAAGTGTTAGCCAAAAATGCTTCCTCTCTTCCTTCCTTTTTTACAATTTGCAGAGTGTTTCGGGCAGGACTGAAGCACCTGTGAAACTTGGAGGGGAAGCGGAAAGATAATTTTCTCCAAAATATTTGGAGAACGGATAGGGTGAAGGCTAACATTTACTTTAACCATGCAATGTGTAAGAGGGATTTCCCCCCTTTCCCTTTCAAAACAAATGCCCAGCACCACTCAAAAGCAGCACAAAGCGCTCTTCCATGGGCATGGAGTGATGCAGTGCAATGTGATGCTGTGTTCCTCCCATGCCACCCCAGGAAGTGTCTATTGGCTGCTTCCCACTGCCCCATATTCTAAAGTGGCTTTGGAGCAACACAAAATGATGTTTTAAAGTAGAAGAAAGATAACAGAACCCTCTACCACCACATATATCTAAGTTAAGCAGTGTCACTGTCCAAACCTTTAAGAGAAAATCATTTCCACTGCTCCCTGTGAGAGATAGCAAGAATGTTGCACCCTCTTTTTGCATGTGTGATACTTTGTGAAAACAGAGGTGGATTTTGGCCTGTCTGAGTGGGTGAACAAAATTTCCTTCAGGTGGAATGAAAAGAGAGGAGAAGAAAAGAGGTTGCTGGCTTGGTGGCCCTGGTTGCAGGTAGAGAGGGTACCTGATTTTTGTACATGCTTAACCTGACAAGATGGGCCGTCCTAAATAAAACCTGATAGCTTCCATTGGCTCCTGCCAAAGGGCATTATAGCCACAGATAGTCCTTACCTTAAAAATACACTGTGAGGGAAACAGGCCAGTGACTAACCACTATACCACACAAACTCTGCTTTTTGTTAACCGATACATGTCTGAAATAGTTTTTTTGAAGATTAGATATACCGGTAGATGGTTTTGACACGTCTCTGCCACCTACAGAAGGGACCACAGAATTATATTTTAAATGCATACCTTCCAACATTTCGTTGATGAAAATAGGGATGTCCTATTCTAACAACAACAGCAACAACAACAAAAACAATTTCATTATTCATACCCTGCCTATCTGATTGGGTTGCTCCAGCCACTCTGGGTGGTGGCTTCCAACATTATATATATATATATATATATATATATATATATATATATATATATATATATATATATATATGTATGTATGTATGTATGTATAAAATTTAAAAAATCCCTATACAAGGCTGCCTTCAGATGCCTTCTAAAGGTTCTATAGTTACTTAGCTCCTTGGCTTGGGGGGGGGGGTCACACAACCACTGGCGGAGGAAGAGGAGTGGGGGGGAGCGCATTGCCCCCAGCAACGCGATCCTGGTGGGGTGCCATTGCGGCTGCCTCCCGCCCGTGCTGGGTGCCACACCCCCCTGGCGTTGTGCAATGCTCCCAGGACACACACCACGCCCCTGCGGGCAGCATGCCCCACCCCTGGGGACGCGCGCCAGCCCCACCCCCGCCTGCTCTCCACCCCCAGTGCCAGAGTATGAAGCTCCGCCACTGCACACAACTCCATACCCTCCAACATCTCTCTGATGAAAATAGGGAACATCCTAAGGAAAAGCAGGACATTCCAGGATCCAGTCAGGAACTGTGATGGCTTCTGTAAACTTTGGACTTTTAATGGAACATAGGGACACTTGGAAGATCTGTAAATGTCTTCTGTGTAAGTTGCTGTAAACTCACTTACTCTCTGAACACTTCAAGCAGTATGATATTGGGGTGGACCAGTGAGGAAGTACTAAAGCAGAGGGCCATCATGAAAGAACAAAGTGGGCAACATGATGTAAACCTCACTGCCAAAAATACCTAATCAGTTCTTCTACCCTTCCTTCCATACGCTGATCAGCAGTTTTGATCGTAGCCTTCAATCCTCTTTGCTCCTTTCAACTCTGTGGTAGCTGTCATTCAGTAAGCTACCTCTTGCCAAAAGCTGAAGACAAGCAGAGCTTTCCATTAATTTCTCCACACACATGCAGCTGAAGTGAAGGTGCCTCAACCATTTTCCACTGTAAGGACCAATTAGTTCAACCTCCCAGGGCAGAAACCTAACATTGCCCAAGCCCCTCTGTCCCTAAAGCTTTTGGGGAATCTGGGCTGGCTTCCTTTGGACCGGTTTACACAAGGTGTAGATGATTCACCCCAGAGGATCAGATTTGATGATTTGACTGCTAGTTGCTGATTCCCATTCTACTTAAGCCCCACCCCATTTTAATTGAAGTAATCTTTCTGAGAACTATAGTAGTGCAATATTTGTAAAATATCAGTAGATGGTGCTGTAGTTCTTTACATATTTGTACAAAAGCACAACCAGGAACAGAGGATGTTCACATGGGGGGGAAAAACGGGATCCTTGTATTTTTCCACCCTTCAGGCTTCTTGAGCACTGCTGAATATTTGCCATCAGATTCTTCAAATTTAATTTGCATCCTGCTTTCTTTTTGTGTGTGCATGAACCGAGGTGAAAAAAAACACCAAAAAAACCCTGTGGTGGAGGTGATTAACATTGACAACCCCCCCCCCTTTCAAATGGCTTCTGTGCCCCTAATCCTCTGAAATTGTAGAAGATAATATAGGAATAACCACTATATCATGGGTTTTCAAAGCCTATCAGTGGGTTTTCAGAAGACTAAGTGCAATCGTCTAATTTCTAAATGTATGCATACATGCCAGTTACTTTCAATCTCATACTGGGAAAGGGGGAAAAAAGCCCCCGAGGTGGAGTACATTTTTGCAAAAACTCTTGAAAGTTTGAAACATCTGAGACCTCTTGGCATAAAAACTGCACAATGCATTCAAGACCAGCATATCCAGATTGGGCAAGTGTAGGTTAGGGAAGATTTTGTGGCTCATTAGAGAACTCCACCACCTACCGGTACTTCTTGGATGCTTAGATTTTTAAAACATAGCTTTAGTTTAAAATGCAAGTGAGCAGGTCACAAAATGCATAGGCCCAGCAGCAAAAGGTCTCTGCTTAAATGGTCTTGGGTTTAAATGTCAGGTGCACTCTGGCCACTTGCACATGCAACATTAGGCTAAACATGCTTGTTTAATAAGCCAGGATATGAAATAGAAGAAGACGCCTTCACCCCAGTATGGTTCCCCTTTAGCACATACATAGCCCAACAAGACAACAACAAGAATCCGGCAACAGCATACGAATCAATATGGCTAACCTGACCCCAAAACCCAACCCCCCTGCCACAAACAAATCTAAAGTCAACCAAAGCCAACCAACCACCCCTAGGCCACCCCTACCTCTCTCACCACCAAGGAAATATAACAAGCGAATAGAAAGAGAACCCACACAAGTGACCCTGGAACAAAACCCCACACATACACGGAAGTAGAAGAATAGAGGCCTTACCACCCGACCCTACCCCACGCACCCTCCCCACCCTCCCCCTCTTTTCTTCCCCACCTAATACTGCATGCAACCCTAATGTCTCACAACATATGAAACTGATCTGTAGAAAGCGCAACTTGAAAAAAACCAGACAATGCACATATTTTTGTAAACTAAGAAATCTTTTTTTTTTTAATTTATTTTTAAAGCAAGGATATGCACAAGTATCACATGGGAGCTCCTTTGAAGCCACTTCACTCCTGCCTTCATGTGAGCAGCTGAAGAAGCCAGCTTTGATTTATGGCTTCGTATCCTGGTTTGTTCAGCTGCTCATGCTGGCTTCGCATTACATGCAAGGATGTCCTCCGAGTTGGCTGGACTAAGCAGCTTCAGCCCAATTTGCACTCTTACTAGGCTAGTGATCCTTCTCATGGAAGAAGGGAGTGCCATGCATAGCTTTCACATAATGTTTGTGAGGTAGGCACTCCACGTGGATGCCCAATTTGCATACGTACTACTCCCAGAAGGTGGGGTTTGTTTCTTAAAGGGGAATTTGTGTGAATCTTGTAAATGCATGGGCCTCCATGTCACATTATGTCACTGTGTGTCTGCTTCTTCACCACATAGAGAGAATTGTGAGCTGGCTTTGGTATACAAAGCTATGGATGTTCAAACCTACGGTCTGTATGCCTGCTTTGCTCTCTCATTAATGTTGTTAGTGTATATTTAGTTATACACAGCAAAAGCTCCTAAGGGTTTGTGCTTCACTCGTGTTTCAAAATATGCGACAGAGGCACAGTGAAGTGAACTTCCAGTTGCTCCCCACAGCCTCTGGAAACTCCTTTCCCTGGGCCATGCCATAGGATGTGTGCCTCAGTTTAACATAGTTCTGGTGGTTACAATCTGTATGTAGCTCCTTTAGCTAAAAAGTTCTCGGTTTATGGAGACAGCAGTTGTAAATTTGCATTGGCTCATTCATTCACTCACTCAGCTATCCATTCATATAGCTAGAGATTATCACCACCCTGCAAAGTAACCTAGGCAAGCCTAGATGTGGGTGTGCTTCAGTCTGAAGTTTGTGCCTTGATATCTGAACTTGGAGCAACATGGAGAAATGTGGCTATGGAGTTTCAATGTTCCAATTTAGCTTTACATTTCATACGAATGGGGATAAACCAGTAGCAGATTTCTCTTCTCTTTGGCTGCATGGGAAAGGCAGGAGACAGTTCACTGTACAGCAGTGTCACAAGACCACATCATTTGCCTCGTGGATTGAAATTTCACCCTGATGGGTAAAATCATAGGAGGTGATGAGATGCCACAAACTGTATGTCATCCCTCTTGTTTAAGCTCCAGAACAGATGATTTAGATGAAACTCTTTACCTGTGAATTAAAAGGTGACTTCTGGCAGCCCCATAATCTAAACTGAAAGTGTTGCATACACCCTGTAACATCAAAAAGAGAGGGGAGGAGGAAGGGAGGGAGGGAGCCTTCCTGTCATAAGCATTTGAATGCCTCTGGGAAGTGCAGCTGGTACCAGATTTCCTATCCTTGCCCAGAGGAACATATCAAAGTCATACCAATGTGGCTACAGTAGATAAAACAACAAGGGGGTTAGGATGAAGAAGACACATACGTTTCATTTCATTTCTTTCTTGCAGCAAGCCTGCTCTGGAGGTTTCCTCGTTGTAGTCAGTTCAAATGGTGCCTTGTTCCTTTCCAGGGCTGAGATCTGGCTGGGAAATGGTTCTTCAAGTTTGAAGTGGAAGGTGGTTTTAATCACGGAGGTGATTTATCTGCCCACCTATACTGAGAACAGTTTTGCGCTTTTAAGAAAAGTTTCCTTTTCAAAATGGATTGCATGTGGCACTTCTAAAAATGAGAAAGGGAAGGAGCTATCCTATAGCTTGAGAGTGGAAAGGGCAAGGGAGTGACAAGGCCAGGATAAGATTCTCTGCATGACTGACGTATGCATAGACCCTGACAACAACAATACAGCTTACTTGGTTTAGTCGCCTTGCCACCAAAGAGCTAATTTTCACATTATTCTGTTTTGTTGACGTATATATTTTTGTAGGTCACTTTGTTGTTCACCAATGTTATAAATGGCAGGTGATTTTTGCCTCTGACCAGTAATGTGGATGATGCCTTAACGCTGTCCACTTCTCTATTTTGCAAAATTGCCTTAAATGCCAATTTTCTTTGCATTTCTTTTGCCTTAAGGTTGGCCAAAGGCCTGAAGCATCACACAGCTTTTGAGTTGAGAAACAGAAAACGTTTTGAATTTAGGCATATGAATATTTTCCGGTTGTCTTTCATTTTATTTTTTTGCTCTCTTCCCATAGAGCTCAGAATGCAGCACTTCATATAAATTTTGAGAGATACAGAATTCATTCCGCTGTGCTAAGTTGTTATGCCTGTCTGTGTTAAATCAAAACATAAGAACTCTAATTTAATATAGCAGTAATATATTTTTTTTCTGTTTGTTTTTATTTTACATAAAAGTGGTGCTTAGCATTCCAGTGACTTTGTTATTTGAGGTTGTTTACTTCAGAAATTGGGATTTGTATAAAGCAAATGTGTACATTCAGTTGTCAATTTTTTAATCTTTTATAAATGATACATGAAATATTTTGGTCTCCAGACATTCTCTCTTTAACTTCCTGTTGCCATGGTCACTCATTAGTATTCCATGGAGGCCCGGTTGCCATGGAAAAATGTGTAGTTGTACAGTGTTTCCATGGTTACTCTCCACCATTATGTACCTTTGGTATATCAACTAGCAGATCTGTTTGGGTAAGCCTGAAATATTACAGAAGTATTTAAAGCTATTGGTAATTCAGATCTCATGCCCAATCTGCAGCTTGAATATTTTATCTGTAGAAGGGCAATGGAGCCATTTTGGATTGCAAATGCCATAATAAAATGAATGCTTTTGAGAAATTATTTCACAGCTGCAACTCAGTCTGTATTTTTTTTTGTGCAGGTTTGAATTCATATTCTGAAGAATTTTCACACGTTTTGCAGGAGTACCACATTTTGGATCATTTTTGAGTGTATTTAGGCTATTTTAGCCTCGCTTTTTTGCTATTCCATGTGTGGATTGTGTGAGAAGGTGTTTGGTGTTTCTAGTATCATTCGTGATTTCATAGAAATCGGAGAAGCCACCTGGTAACCCGTTGCCTTTTGCAGGTTTCACAATAAAAGCATGCAGACCTTCTTTATTCAATCAGCCAGTCCCGTAATCCTGAGGGGTGGAGGTGGGTAAGCAGCTTTTACTTGAAGATTCATTCAGAGACGCTGTGGGGAACAGCTCTCCCTACCTCACATGGTTATTTATCAGGAGCAGCATCATTTCCCCTGACAATTCTAGAAGTGGATATAGAGCAGCATGACTGGTCTCCCCTCCCACTGGGTGCCAAATTGAATGGGGCACCTCAGGGTGTCACAACTGTGGTGTAGTGCACAGTCAGAATGGAAGGAGAGAGGCAGGGGGCACCAAATTTTCACCTTGCACAGGAGCTACTGAAATTTCAAAGACCAAAGTCTGCCCCTGCGAATTCTCTACTGAAACTTTTTCAGTTTGAGACAGATAGCCTTTTGAGGGCCATGCGCCCATGGGGTGAGGTGGATGGAACAACAGATGTGATTCACACCTTTTGCATAGTGGGCTACATTCCAAGCATGCAAAAGCCAGCCAGCCAGCCCTCTTCGTCCTCCATTCAGGCATGCAAGAGTTTGAGGGCACATTTCAGCCAGGCAAAGCACTAAAGGAGGGTACAGAGCAGGGTTGGTAATAGGTGTGGGATGGGGACAGTGGACATAGCATGGAGAGTTGGCATGACCTGGGAGAGTCCTCAGGGCCAGATAGAGAGGACCAGAGGGTCACATTCAGTCTCCGGGCCTGCAGTTCCCCACCCCTGATATAGGTGGTTGACCTTTGAATCTCTATACACCTTTTCAACCATTATATAAGAAAGCTGTACCTGCCAAAATTCCTTCATCTATAAAACTATTAAAAATATAGGAGACCTAATATTAAAAGGGTGGGCACCCTTTTTTAAGTGAAGAGTTTTGTAGCTGTTGATCAACGCTGCTGTCTTTATGATGGGGTGTATACAAGGAAACTCTTCTAACCAAATATTGTTGAGTATGTTTTTGCAATTGAGCCATGAAAGTATTCACGGGCAGTTTGGTTAATTTCTTCCTTGATAAAGGGAATAGATGCTCCCTGCTCCCTAAACATAGGGCACCTTTGCAGGTGAGGCATTCCCACATGACTAACAAGTACAGAATCATAGAATTGGAAGAGACCCTGAGTGTCTTCTAGTCCAACTCCCTACAACACAGGAAACTCAACACATAGTTCCCCATCCAATTTGAAACCATGCTGGACCCTGCTTAGCTTTGCAGATGTGCTAACAGTTTTATTGCTGCACCACTCTGCCTTAGCTTCAAAGATTGCCAGGTGGGCATGGGAATGGCTGATACCCTTGAGTACCCCCCTCCACAAAGCAATGATTAGGGATTTGCTCGTACCACCTGTGAGCTGGTTATCAAACTGTTAGTTATAGACCTACATATTGCAAAGTAAGAATTGCTTCCAGGTAATTGTTAAGGGAAGCTGTACAAAAACTGGTACTCCTCCCCTTTCTTTTGAACCACAAATTACTAGTGTGGCCGCGGAGAGTTGCCTCCAGTATGCTCAGGATTGCTTATACTTGGCCTCTCATCATTTGTGTCATTCGGGAGTAGCGGTGACTAAATTAGGCTTGATTAGCATTTATACAGGAATAATCTATTACTTCCTCGCAATTAAAGCCAAATAGTTTCTCGTCTTGACTGATGGTTCTCTTTATGAAGAGAAAATGTAAATGACTATTTTATTTGAACGTTTGCAAAATTTAAAATATGACATTTCAAGCTTTGTGTTAATTTGGAGGCTGGGGTGACAATTCAGTAACATTCCCATTAAGAAAAAAAACATATGAAAAGACAAAATATGACAATTGAGATCTTATGGAGTCATGCATTACTCCTGCTTTGAGTTAAAGCACAGAACATACAGGCCAGTCTTGCAGCTTGCCACTCTGCAGGGGCAAGTAGCAACTTCTCCCAGTGGTCACATTGATTGGGCCAACATGGGGGCGATGGAAATACAAAAACTGCACATGGAGGCTTCATCAAGCCACTGTATTCCAATAACGGTACATCCTGGAGAGAATCTCTTTCTCTTTCATAGCCTTAAAGAGCTAATAATCTTTTAAAATTGGGAGAAAAAGTGGAGCTTCCTTGTACAGCCTCATGGTCTAAGGCTAGAGAAAATAGTGGCACGAGTGAGACTTTCTTGAACTAGACAACTGATCCTGAATTCATTTGTAGCGCTAAAATGAAGTGGGAAAAGAATTGGTGAAAGCATTGCAGAACCATGGCTTGTTCTTGCTGCAAATGGCTTCATAAGCCACCACTACCACTACCAAAGAGTCTCCTACATTGTGGGTCTATGACATCACAAAGGGCCAGCTATTCAAAGCTGTCTTGGCCACAGTCCTCTTATAGCCAGTCCTTGCCTGTTGCTGAGACTGAGGGGCAGAGGACCAGATCTTTGTTAACTCATTTCTCCTATATGTGGCTGTTGTGACATGCTCAGACCATGATGCTGACACTTCCCATGGTGAGTGCCATTTTGAGTACCGGTATATAAAACTGCCTTATACTAGGTCACATGATTGATCTGCCCTGGCAGCAGCAATTCAGGGCTTTCAGCGTGAAAGCTTGGGGCCTTATGCATATAACACATTGTATACTCTCCTGCTGACTTGCATTTTCTGCCACCCACTTTAACCTCCCTCTCATTATAGTCAACACTTTCAACTCCCCTTTCCTTATTTTAGCTATCAGGATTAGAAGAAGGATGCTTGTAGACCTGGAATTGCTTCATCAAGTGGATAATTTAACATCTCAGATGGCTTTCAGGAAATACGTTTTCACTGACATGTTTCAGCCAGGGCAAAAAAAAAAACACCTTGTTGCATCTGTAGGAAAGATGGTAACAGTGGTGGGTTTTAGGAGAGGGCAGGGGGAGAGAAAGTAAGGATGTGGCAGTGTGAGGGGGCAGTGAGATCAGGGGAGCCCCACAGATGTGAACACACCTCCAGGACCACTGCCGCCAACCTGGAATTCCCATCATTGCTGCCACCTAACCCAACCCCACCCCTATCTTGATGAGTGCAGTGTGGTCGCTGCTTGGAGGATGCCATTGCCTTTGCCACAGCCATGACCCACCAGTGGAAGTGAATCCTAGTCAGAGACCAAAGCAATCTCATGTATTTTAGATGTGCAGTCATGGGGAATCCTATGAACTCGCATGAGCCAATGAAGGAAATGAAAGAGAGCTGCAATGGTTTGAGTAAGACCACTTCCCATTTTCCCAACGATTCTCCAAAGTCTTGGGAAGAGTTTTTGCCTACATCTTCTGTATATTATTCTTACCTGCACTTTGAATATCAAGACTTCATTTTTCATGTTTCTTGGTAGCTTGGGAGTCTTCATTCCTTCCTTTGCTGCAAAAATAGTTGAACGAGTTCCGAATCCATTTTTGCCTTTCAGTAATATGTGCTACAGCTTGCAATTTTATGGTGCGCTAGCACTTAAAGGAAATGTTGGTTAGAAATTTGCAGTAACTTGTCTGCACCTGGGAGATGAAGGTTCCCATTTTCCAGCAGGTAAGTAAGAGGGAAAATCCATCTTAGCCTTTCTACTACTGGATCCTACTGGGTCCATCTTGGGACGTGTATCTTACATGTAAGGTATAAATATAGTTCATACAGAAACTTAGAAGTTGACAGAAGCTGAGGAGGATCCAGCTCAAGATGATGGTGGTGGTGGTGATTAATTAATTAATTACAATTTATTTAATTTATTAATAATTAATTTGCTATCTTCATGCCTTGTATATGTGCTTGCTTAGGGCTTCATTAGATACTTTTTCTGCTTGTTGCTATTTTCCATGTTAAACTGCATGTCTGTTGACTTAAGTTTGTTTACATTCTTTAAGATTTCTATTTGTTTATTTTTAGGTTTATCACAGGCACCATCCTCCTCAAAGCTCTCGAAAGGTAGGCAAAAAAGAAAAAGAAAAATATGCTTGTTACTGTCCTCTTTTAAGTGGCTGCTTTTTCCTCTGTGTTCACATCTCAGTAGTATAGGTCAACACCTGCCAGATGACCACAGAGTAAGTTGTGTGTAGAGATGATTGGATGGAGTATCAAAACATGTTAAAGCAACTTTTATATCCTTAAAACATTGGAATTATCATATCCTGCTTCTCTATTTGAAAACAGTGTAATATGCTCTTTAAGTATAAAATAAAAAAATAAAAAAAAATCCCTTCCTTACATAGGACATGATCCAGGCAAAATAAAGCACCACTTGGGCCACAGATCTCAATTGAATAAAGTTATGAGCAACTTTTCCATTGAAATTCAGTGGGACTAAAATGTGTTTTTAAAGAACTGTGTCCATTGTGTTGTACTTGTCATTTCCCACAACCCAAGGACATAGCAGTATTTGTGGGAGGAATAAAAAAAAAGAGCAAGGTTCAGTCTACTTCCTGGTTGGGGGAAGGGGTAGAATGGCCAAGAATACAGTACTGGTTTCTAACAAATAAATTTGACTGCCAGGCTGGTGTGCCTTATTTGGGGCCTCCTGGCTGGAGAATATTGCTGATCCACTACCCTTTGACTCAGTGGTTCAGTAGGGGACTCATCGCCTTATCTCTCCAGCCATGCAGAACTTGAAGACTGCAAAATAAGGCGAGGGACCTTTAACCAGCCAGCCAGCCAGCCAGCCAGCCAGCATCTCCAGGGAGGTGGAGTCTACCACACTCCATGTGTGGTTGGCCCTGTGCAAGGTGTCAGTTGGCTTTAGCTCCCTGCAGAGAAAACATTTTCTGTTTCTCACTTAGCAGGGCCCCTTGTGCCTATCTGCTCTCTGCTTTGACAGGACACTCCCTACATCCCAGGCAAGGCTTGAGCTGCCAATTACAGAATTGTTTCCATGGCTTGGATGGGGAACCTGAGGCCTTTCCAATATTGTTGGCCTGCTACTCGTACCACCCAAACTATTAGCCACGCCAGGGATTTGGAATCCTAAAAGATCTGGAGGACCACAGGTTCCTCATAACCAATTTAAAAGAATAGGTCTTAAAACGTTGCTTCAGAAGAAAAGTGCTGTAGCTGATCTGAAAGAGTCCAACATGTTGACCTTTCATGGGCACTGCATCAAAATGGCTAATGCCTGAGGATAATATCAGTGATGGTCTGCTGTGTTTCTGCTTGAGATCCCACAAGTGCAGTTGATGCTCATGATGCTTCCATCCGAGAAGAAAGAAGCATAAATATTTTCATCCATCCTTTCAGTCATCTTGGTCTTTAAACCGGTAGGAATCTTCAGTGTATTGAATTCTGATTTATTAATGTGGCGTGTGTTCGCACGCGTGTGTGTATTGAAAACTATCGCCCATTATCAGTGTCATGCTTTTTAATAATCTTTTGAAATCCTGGCAAGACAAATTTCCTTGTTTTGCATTCAACGGCATGCAAATGAGACTTCTGTAAGAGATAAAAATCATCATTTTAAAAGAGGTTTTTTTAAAAAAATAAAAAATAAAATATGGATTGGTATAGCTTTGCATGTTTTGCAGGACTTAGTAAATGGATAATTAAAATCACAATGGAAGATGTGCACTGGGATGGAAAAT
The DNA here is from genome assembly GCF_009819535.1 of Lacerta agilis. Lineage (NCBI taxonomy): Eukaryota > Metazoa > Chordata > Lepidosauria > Squamata > Lacertidae > Lacerta > Lacerta agilis. Next base: position 23,358,503 of record NC_046316.1, on the reverse strand, counting down.
GAATAATGTTAAGGTTCCCAGATTGTCTTTTTCTTCAGACTTTCTCTTCTGCTGCAGATAAACCAATTACAATGATTTAAGAAAAAAGTGAGCAACAGGTGGCCTGTGGGCCAGCTCTGCTCCAAGGTAATTTTACCTGGTCCTTAGAGGCATTACCAAATTTTAATGAAGTTGTAGCAAGACATGATGTGGTTTAGCCATAGCATCAGGGCCGGATTTAGATGAAGAGAGGCCTATGGCTACTCCACTTGTGAGGCCCCTCCCCATCCCCCGCCTTCACGACTAGAAGAAAATGGAAGGTGTTATAAACAAATTTGAGTGAAGCCAAGGATGACAGGTATTTAAAATCCTGCAATTCTCAATTTCTTCTCTAAAGGACATAAGATGTTATTGTTAAATCCCATTGTGATTTTAAAAAAATGCATAAAATTAACACTGAAAAACGTTTGCAATAACTGAACCTTGTAAAGCCTTTGTGGGATAAGCATTAATTTTTAGGAAAATGAAGTTGTAATATTATTCTTTTTTAAAAAAACCACCACACCTTGAGTTTACAAACTATATATTGCCTGGGAAGTAATATGACCCTGATTACCTGACAGTGTGGCACTTTTAGAATCTACTTTATGTTGTCATTAAAAAGTCAGTTTTAAAATACATATTAAGAAGTAAACTACAACCATCAAATACAGTAAGGCTAAAATGTCCCCCCCCCAGCATTCCTCATAGCAAAATCATCCAAAACTTCATCAAAATTTGTTTGTCTAAGTTTGTCACTTTCAATGTACAGAATGCTCAGTGCAGACAACCTCTCTTGAGACATTGTGGCCTTTAATTAATTTTTAATTCTTTTGAGTCTTGAAAAACTCCTCTCTCCTGAGCAGTGAGTGACCATAAGGCTGCAAGATTGCTTCCACAATAGCAGGGGTGGCCAACTTCCAAGAGACTGCGATCTACTCATAGAGTTAAAAACTGGCAGTGATCTACCCCCTTTTGCAAGGGTTCAGGTCGAGCTTTTTTTTTTTTTTTAAGGAAGGAAAGCCATCCATGTTTTGGGGGGTTCGGGTCAAAGTTGAGCTTTTTTTTTAGGAAGGAAAGCCCTGTTTTGGGGGCTTCAGGGCAAAGATGTAGAGCTTTTTTTAGGGGAGCCAAAGTTGCTGAGTTTCTTTGGAGGGAGCCAGTGATCTACCAGTGGACTACCACAGACGTCCAGAGATCTATCAGTAGATCACGATCTACTTGTTGGACATGCCTGCACAATAGGAAAGGCCATATGAATTTTGTCCTTGTATATAATTTGGTAAAGAATGCTCTGCTGTAGGCCTATGGCTTGGTGTCACGTACAGGTGAAAGTGCAAAAGTTCATCAATAAGTTTCAGGTCAATATCTTTTGGGTATGCTTCCATCAACTGTTCAACACCTTGCTTAATTTCTTGCTTAGATGCTGTCAAATTAGCAAGAATGGCAAACAATTGTGCAACATCACTGTACACAGTTGTACTACTTTTTAAATTGGCTTCAAGTGCATCTAATATACACTGTGGGAATAAAGGATTTTATCCTAAACCTATCTCTTGACGAAAGTGCATTCTAAGGCATCAGGTGCACTTCTGTCATTTCTTTGCCGTTCCCTCACCCTTTGCCTCCTTGTTTTGTAGTTGACATTTGGCAAGGTGGCTTTTGCTTGTTTCTCAAGCTCATCAAAATCATCTCTAATTTTCCTTTAAAAATCCAGAAGTGAACTCTACAAACTTGCACAAGAACTCAATAACAGGTCTGATTTTTGAAGGGCTTTGCTGACCTTGTGAAAATGACTAGCACACAGGTCCAAAAATGCAGCATGAACACAGATTCCAGTTCTTCCATTTTCTGCAAAAGATTGTTAGCTTGGAGCCTGGTCTCCCCCTTCCCATTAATGTCAGAGTCATGATGAGGTCCAGTTACCAACCTGCAGCCTGGCCTCCTGCCTTCTACAGGTAGTTCGGAGGATCCCTTCCTGCTGCTGCCTTCCCTGATCCCAAAGGCCTCTCTCTGTCTGTGGGCAATCTGCAGTGCATGCTGTAGGCACCAACAGGCTCTGTGAAGTGTGAAAGATAGGCTTCTCTGCCTGGGAGAGGTGAGGCCAGTGTCAGTCACATGTGCTTGCCTTGCTCTGTTCAAGCCAAGGAGGAGGGAAGGAATGGAAGAGACGTACCACTACTGACCTGACCCTTGAGCTGGGGATGGCTGTGCAGCTCGTTGTTGACTCTGGGCCTGCTGGCTCTGGCTTCTGAGATGGAAAATTATGGGGTGTGAGGATACTCAATAGCCCAGCTCATCAGAGCGAAAGTCCCTGCAGGTCTCTGCAGTGAGCAGAAGAAGGAAGTTCCAGCCAAATACAGGAGCAAAACAGCAGTCAGTAGACCACAATCTTTATTGTTCCGCAACAGGTTTCCACACAGAGTAAGAACCCCGAACATGGGTTACAAGCTCTTTGAAGACCTTCCGTCCCTACCCAGAATACATTTCCAGAACAATCATTGATATATCACTGATATATCATCATGATGTCACAAGGAGGGAGGGGAGCCGTGAGGTTATCCAAGTTCATCAACTTGCCCCAGTTATCAGATCAAGTTCCTAACACCTTAAGTTCCCGCCACCTAAATAACAATAAAACTATGCATATCTTTGCCTTCTGGCCTTCCTGAGGATGGGCTGTGGGAACACCTGGCCTCAGGAAACCCATCAACGGATGTTCATTGTTCCCCTCAAGGAAGGGGTGTTCTGTACTTGACTGTATATCCCAAGGCTTATGGAGGAGGGTGGTATCCAAGTTGAGTATGTGACCTCTCGCTTAGAGGATTATGGAGGAAGGCGATGTCCAAGTCCGCCTTTCCTTTTGGGTTTGCAATTTTGGGAGAGGGGAGACTGCAGCGCTGGGGAGCGGGCAGGCTGGCAAGGCCCTACTTAGCCTATACATAAATCTGGCACTGCATAGCATCAAGTCGAAAGGGAAAGAAAAAATATTTATAAGCTATTAAAGAGAGATATATTGTATACTTTAATGTCACAGCTCTTTTGATTTTGTATTCAGTACTGTATATAAATGTAGCTTTATAATAATGCTGTGTTTGAATGCATCTGCTCCCTAAATGAATAAGCCCTTTTTGCAGGATGGGGCCAACTCTGCATTCAAGGCACTTGACCACTTGTGGAAGTTCAGTTTGTATGGCAAAATAGACCTTTAGCTTCCTGCACTACTGACTGGAGATCAGTGAATTTAACCACCCCACATTTAGGATTTTTGGAGACTGTACTTTGAAACAACAACAAACACACAAATAGATTACGGCAATGGTAGCTAACCTGTGGCATTCTGAATAATGTTGGACTTATCTCCTATCATCCTGAGAGCTAAAATTCAACAACATATAGAGGGGCACAGGTTCCCCGTCCCTGACTTAAAGTAACCTGTAATTCAAGTTGTAGAAAACACCGTTCATACAGTTCAAGCCTAGAGATGCTGGATGCATGGAGAGGGAAGCCCAAGTATGTCTACTGTTCCTGCTCCCGGATTTCACATGTTGAACATCTCTGAATTTGGATTGGGTGACATAACAGCCAACCATGGTTTGGTGCTATGGGAACAAGCCGGGGCAACCATCAGACCTAAATGCTCTCTTCCTGTTTCCTTCTCCAAGATCATGGGTTCAAGGTAGAGATGGGAAGCATCTGCTTGCTGGTTTAACTACAGTTTATTGTCATGTCTGGACTGAAACAACCTGTGGAGAGATTGAGCCTATGGCTTTTTGAAACAAGCCAAGATAATAAACCACCAAATACAAGCAGTTTCATTAACGTTATGCTAAACTACGGATTAGCATTGTGTCCCATACAGTTCAATTAAATATGCTCCACAGTGCATATTGCATAGTGAGCACAATAAGGTAAAGGTAAAGGGACCCCTGACCATTAGGTCCAGTCATGTCCGACTCTGGGGTTGCGGCGCTCATCTTGCGTTACTGGCCGAGGTAGCCGGCGTACAGCTTCCGGGTCATGTGGCCAGCATGACTAAGCTGCTTCTAGCGAACCAGAGCAGTGCACGGAAACGCCGTTTACCTTTCCGCCGGAGCGGTACCTATTTATCTACTTGCACTTTGATGTGCTTTCAAACTGCTAGGTTGGCAGGAGCTGGGACCAAACAATGGGAGCTCACCCCGTCGTGGGGATTCGAACCGCCGACCTTCTGATTGACAAGCTCTAGGCTCTGTGGTTTAGACCACAGCGCCACCCGCGTCCCTTTGTGAGCAGAATACTCTAACTGAAATTATGTGCACACTTACTTGGCAATAAGTTCACATAAATTTCCAGTAAACATGCATAGGACTTGCATTGACTTGAAGTAGAGCTGCTACTTACAAAGAATGTAAGGCTGATGCTAAAATTGCAGCCTTGTGTTGAACTCCTCCATCTGCAAATTGTAGTTGTCTGATTCCTGACAATATTCCAATATGTGTGTCCTTGTCTACACCAGCAGCAGTCTTGTGTCCTGACATCACTGGTAAATTGAACTGCCCATTTGTTGAGGTGGAGAAATGAATTTGATACAGGACTGCCATTTTCATCCTAGTTTGTTCCATATATATTTTTTTGTAACCTGCGCTTCTCCCCCACAATGAAGGCAATTAGTAACACTGGAAACTTATTTGTATTTTTCACACAATTCTTTCTAATGGCATCGTGCTTTTATACTCTTGTTGAATTTTTGGTTTTATTTGTACTGCCATTTTTGGTTTTAATTGTGTTTCGTTTTAATTTTTACTGTCAGCCACCCTGTGGATCTGTGAATGGAAAGTTGGGGTAGGAATCCTCTAAACTACTGCAGCCTTGTTTTCCCTGTATCCACTTCCACTGTTTATGAAACAGCTGTTTCACAAAACAGCTCCTGAATTCTAAGCATTGTCCTTCGCCCCACACACAAATGGCTTCATCTATGCAGCAGAAATGATTAATCCTGTTCTGGAAAGGCCATGTCGGCTGGGCTTTTCTCCAGATGTCCATTATGTAATCACTTTCTTATAGCTGTACAGTTTTCTGTTAGTTGCAAGGCGGGGTGAGGGGAGTGAAGTAAATGGTTTTCAGCTCAGGCGCTGAGACTTTAATGAAACACTGAGCTAAGGACAAGGAGAGTTCCCAGTCTTAGGTGATCCCATTGCAATCAGCACAATCCAGAAGTTGCTCAGCAGAAAATTTTAGAATAGCAGACATTTCCAAGATTCTAGTCAATATTACCCTTAGCTATTCAATTGGACAAGGAGTAGGTGTGCCTCTGCTCAAACCTCTTTGCCACACCTTTCCCTGAGCTTGCATAATGGGGAACTTGATTTATGAAAATATGTGACATGCAGTCTAGAACAATGGTTCCCAACCCTTTCCCCCATGGACTACTTGGAAATTGCTGAGGGTCTAGTTCTAGTTAATCCAGAACACCTTTGTCCCTAGTTCTGGCCATTGATGGCTCTGGCTACCTCCACCACCAGGATTGTGACCCTTCAGTAGAAAAAGATTGCCCTCCTTTGCCCTGGAGGAGTAGTCTCTGCTATTTGAATGTGTTCATGTGGTGGTTTTCCCTTACCACTGATGCACCATTGTGTTGGTGAGTGTGCCTGCCTAGGAAGTAGTTTAGCATCTTGCATGAGGAAAATTGAAAGTCTCTTTCATCCATCAAAGAGGGAAGCCCAACCCTGGAATCTTTGCTAATGCCCCGTGGAATTAAGTTAGGACCTTTTGGGCCTGAAGGACAGTATATGGAAAGCTGTCAGTATACAAAAGTTCTTTCAGAGCCGTGCCTGCATGTTTTCATAGCTGCATGGATTTGGAGGTTAAACTGCCTAGTCCTGCAGCACCACGTCCCTTCTTTGTATGCACTTACAATGAATCAGCAGAATTGTCCTCCAATACTAATTCCAAAGGCTGTTTTGTTTTATCAAGAACTCATTAACAAATGTAAATATTATATCTCCGTTTCAGCTCATCTGTATGTTCACTGAATAGAGTCATTTGCTAAACTCTTTTAAACTTTTAAAGTTCCACATTACACACTCTGGATTATTCTAAATTGGTCTCCTGACCATTTTCATTTTCATTCCTGCCCACCTATTGCAATTTATTATAATCTACTCAAGTCATTTTCCCCAGTGCACGTTGAGCTTTCTCTCCAGATGTCGGCAAATGATCTGCACAGGTTGCATTTATTAAAAGTTCCTAGTGATCACAGCTTATTCAAAACCATTGTGTGTGTGTGTGTGTGTGTGTGTGTGTACATGTACTGTAGTTCAATAGCATTCATGGAGCCCAACATTTTCATGCTGCCAACTGCAGGATTTCACTTCCACTTATTTTAAACCTGATAGTTTCTATGTTGGAGAAAAGCAATTGCATACCTCACAGGGAAAAAAGTGTTCAGTTAATTAAAATCTTACTATTCCTGCCCGGCATCCTGCAGTATAAAATATCAGAAGGTAGACTAGAAAGAACTGTAACAACCCCCAATATGGTCCAGAAGGCAATACCCTGGATTGAAGACTTGGATCCAGCTCAAAACAGGCATGCTTTCTGAAGGGAGGTTGCAGTCAGTTATACATTTCATGTCTGGTAAAATTTAAAACAGTAATTCAACAGGTGCAAACCCTCAGACTGTGATATGGGATTGATCTTTTGCCCTAGCTTTGCAGTGCAAGCTTCAACTATGTAGCCCTGTAAGAGGCATTACTGCTACTGCTAGCATTCAGCATTGATATTTGTAGGGTGCCAGTGGACAACTCCCTGTTCTTACCTGTTACTGCCAAACATTGCTAGTTCGAGGTGCTCCCTGCACTTGCTGGCTCCGTCTGACACCTACGTCATATGAGGTTTTTATACTTTTTGTTGAGCAAAACCTTAGCTTTCCTGTGTTGTGGAAGGTGGTCTACCCCTCCCCATGGGTTCTCTCTGCTCTATTCTTCCTCTCTGCAGAATCATCTGCCCTAAATGAACTATAAACCCTGAACAAAGCTCTTCGTACAGGGAAGGTGATACTCCTTTCTCTCTTCTGACAAGCATAGCTTGTATGGGGAAAATTCTGGTGGTTGCCTACTTTTGGTCTCAGTGCTGGAGCTAGCACCACAGTACCCTTCAGAGAGCCACTCAGACCTAATAAGGCATGGAGGGCAAAAACAGGCAATTCTGCCTCTCTGCAATTTTTCCTAGAAGGACTGCAGAATTCCCAAATATTCCAAGAACATAAGAAACTCTTATGGATGAGATCAAATGCTTATTTAGTTCAGTATTCTGTTACCAGACTGGTCAAGCATATGCCCACAAGCAAAGCATGATGGTGATAGCATTCTCTTGTTCATGTTCACACGATAAGATCTAGACATCATGACCAGTAGCTACTGGTAGTTTCATCCTCAATGAATTTTTCTAATCCCACTTTAAAGCTGTCCAAGCGGCTATTGCTGAAAATTGTGGAAGTGAATTCCATATGCCTCACTTGATATCACGCATTATCCTGCTTCTTGCCACTTTTAAGGGGCTCTAGTCCTCTTTATCAGTATTCACACCCATGAACATTTGTATGTCCAGCCACAAATTAAAATGTAAGTGAACGCACAGAGAGAATTATATCAAATACATTAAGTGTGTGGCTGCTCCATTCATGATCATAGGTTCATTCTAGAGATTGATAACCAGTATGGGTTAATTAGTAGATCCAGAGCCATTAATCTCTGGAATATTCCTTAAGTGTAATATTTTTTAACCTAAGAGCCATTCCGGATTGCTTTCATTCTGCAATAATGAATCTTAAATTGTAACTGGATATCATAGCCAAACAAATTGAGGCAGGAAACAGCTAGCAATTTGCAAAATAAAACTGTACTGTATACTGTTTCCAGAACATGAACTTTTTAAAGGCATCCTATGGAATACCATTCCTCTAATGTTTTCCATTATCCTCCTAAGCATAGCCATTAGTGTTGAAGGCCGCTGATGATCATCTTTCCTTGAAGCAAGCTAAGATGCACTGCCAAATATCTAATGCAGAAATTGCACATTGGGTAATGTGCTGGGAATTTCCCTGCAAGAAAACTAGAGGATATGATTGCTGAGCTGGAAAGTTCTTTCTGTATTCATTGAAAGGTTACTCTTCTTTGGTTTTAAGAAATGCGGGAGGGAAGCTGCTATCTAATGGTTTACATTTCTTGATAGTCACTAATGCTATCCACAGTAATCTAACAAATGAGCTACTAGGTTAAAACCAATGCATTCTAATTACTGCCCTGGTGTTTGTACAAGAGGTTCTTTGGACAAACAATGCATCCTAATGTAAAACTGCTGCTATGGGAAGTATTTCCTTTTGCAGGGGAGCATTCAGTCACAGTCCTCCTCCTGTAATCTGACATCCAAACCAGGAGTATTTGTATCAGGTGGTAAACTGTTTCTAAACAGTCAGTCTAGAATACTGAAAATAGGCCAGGCAAAGCTCCCTAAGACATCAGTAAGAGGACTGAGCATGAATTTTAGAGGGCTTATTGAAATGAATGGGACTGAATTCGACTGGATTAGAGCAATTGTTCACTATTCTTCACATTGCAGTTGATAAATGCATGGCTTTTTTGACCATTCACTTACAGGAGAATATACGGTTTTATGCTGTAGCTCCAAATGATCACAAAAATTGGTGGTAATTGGTGGAATGTAGTAAAAAAAATCTGTTCATGATACTTATTAACTAGGCTGAAAGTTGTCTTGATTGAATTTGTTTAAAAAGGTAGAGTGATTAGAAAATATAAATGCTTTCAGGGATTCATTGCTTGCTGTTGCTATATTAAGTGTCAGTTTCCACATCTGTAACTTTGTGAAGATGTGAAAATCTGGAAATACTCAAGCTTGCGATTTTGTTTACTTTTCGCAAAACCAACGTCACCCTGATGCTTGTCCCCTTTCAAGTATTGTCACCAGATGGATGAATGGATGCATGCATACAAAGAAACACTAGAACAGGGGTCACCAATCTTTTTGGTCTAGTTTGGCCTATTTTTAAATTTCAGAGAATGCTGGGGTTGCTAGTCACAAAATGGCTGCCATGGCTGCTGTGGAATAATACAAAATGGCTGCTATGGGGAGCATGGCATAACACAAATTAGAGTTGCCTCTGACAACCTTATGCTTACCATGGGCAGTCATCTATGCCCTATTGGTTCTGTTTATGGAGATCAAACATGCAGAAGGAGGGAGGGGGAGAGAGGCTGATGTTATTGCTGTCTAATAACAGGGAGCATTCCATGGTACCGGGGGCGGGGGGAGGATATACAAGATAACCACACCATTCTCTTTTCTCGGAAATTGCTTAGAACAGGAGTAGGCAACCTAAGGCCCGGGGGCTGGATGTGGCCCAATAGCCTTCTCAATCTGGTTCACGGACGGTCCGGGAATCAGCGTGTTTTAGCGTGAGTAGAATGTGTCCTTTTATTTAAAATGCATCTCTGGGTTATTTGTGGGGCAAAGGAATTCGTTCAGTTTTTTGCTTCAAAATATAGTCTGGCCCACCACATGGTCTGAGGGGCGGTGGCCCGTCCCACGGCTGAAAAAGGTTGCTGACCCCTGGCTTAGAAGGTACCTCCACATAGTGCTCCATAACTTTCATTCTAGGAGGGCTAGAGGCTTAGGCCTACTTAAAAAAAGAAAGTGAAATCTTAGCATCTGGGGCACCTGCCAGGGGCACCCCTGGAAGCCTTCACAAGCACCATGCAGGCAACAAAGGTTGACACACCCTGCAGGCATCATTGTAGCAGTCTGAGCCAAAAGTTGCCTTCTGTTTGATCATATGGATTGAACTGAGAGGTATAAAAATTGAAGGACCAAATTTGGCAGCTGCATGAAAATTGCTGGAAAATAATTGCATAGCATTTGATAATTTCTGTGACGGAGCTGTGCAATTGCAAGAAACCTGGAGAGAATGTTGATGTGGCTAACTTTTAAGGGCCCGATAAAAGGCTCACCCCTCACATACCTGAAAAAAAAAAAACCATTTTAGATAAATCACTGCTGTATCATCAGCTGTGGTGAGCTGGACTCTGCCAACACTTGGACCTGGACTATCCTGACAATTTTGATTTGGCACAGAAAAGTTTAAAACTGTTCACAAGCAAGTATTGGTCCAAATGCAATATACAATAGAAATAAGTATCCGTTAGTGAAAGGTGGGGTCAAGGTCACCACATCTTAATGTCTGTGCCTGACAATATTAGGGCTACTCTAGGGTTTCCAGCTGGCTTGTTATATAATGAAGTATATATGTTGGCCACCTTCTTAATGCAGTGTTTACTCAAGGATTTTGAGAGGGCATAAGAATTAATAATGCCAAAAATCAGAAAGATCTAAAAGAAAGGGAGGATGGGGGAAGTGTGTATATGTTTCAATGGGTCCACTCTGAGTAAAAGTTAGTTGCCTACCACCCACTGTGCAGAATGGTGTGTGTGTGTGTGTGTGTGTGTATACACACCATTCTGCACAGTGGGTGGTAGGCAACTAACTTTTACTCAGAGTGGACCCATTGAAATTAATGAACATGACTAAGTTTGGTCCATTAATTTCTGAATAAAATGTAAATTGGATACAACCTCTTGCATTGCGTTATAGGCAATGGTATTTTCCTGTTAATGTGCATAAAAGCCATAGTTTGTTGGAGTAGATTTAAGCAAACACGATGAGTGCACCATATTGGGACAGGAATATTGGCCTTGTGCATGAAGGGAAAATGTTTAGTTAACCTGTGCTATATAGCTCAGTGACTGACTTGTGTCTAAATTATTGGCAATGGAACTCATTCCTTCTTTTTAAGTCACTCAAGTGAGGCTATGGGCTGTTGCTTAAGTTGCTTGTTTTGCAAACCAAGGAACATGCCTGAGAATCATTTCCATGACTGAATACATGTAAAAACAAAAACAAAATGCCTTGTGTGAATTCATAATAGAATTACTGAGTGGTGGGCAAGGACCAAGAAGGCCTGGGATTAAATTCCCACTTGGCCATGAAGATAACTGGCTGACCTTAGGCAATTATCCCTGTGTAGCCTAGCTTTCAGGAGTGTTGTGAGGATAAATGAGACAGTTAAAAAAAAAATCAAGTTCAGATAGATGATTTTGAAGATCTTGTGTTCCCCAAACATCATCTAAATGATGAACATGGGATCAAACGGGACTGCACTGCTAGCAACCAAAGCTCTATGGAATTCTATCTGCCCAACTATGCAGAGGACAGCCTTATGCTTGAAAGAACCCTCTGCTTGGAAGATTGTTCAATCCAAGTCTAGTTTAAAGATAAGGAACCACGAGGAGAGAGAGAAGGAGTATTGAAGTTGCCCAGGGTCAGTCAGTAAGGAGAGCAGACAAAGCAGGCACACAGATTACCTGGTCACCGTCTCCCCTAGTCTGGTGAGATGTATTGCATTTCTATTTAAATAACAGTAAGCGCTCCAAAATTTGCATATATACATGTAAATTAATATATTACAATTTTATGCAAATTTCTGTCACCTTTTTTGGTGATAAGTACCTTTGCCAAAATCCTACATCCACCGTGTAAACACAGAAGGAACAGATTTTTTGAGTTCAAGCCATTTCTGCCCCAAATTGTCTGTTTTAGGAACTCTAAGCTGGCTATTATCTTTGGTGGCTGGTATTCATGACACAATGAGTCAGCCTGGATAGCGAAGTTGGTTAGAGTGTGGTGCTAATAACACCAAGTTTGCAGGTTTGAACCCTGTATGGGACAGCTGCTTATTCCTGCATTGCAGGGGGTTGGATTAGATGATCCTCAGGGTCCTTTTCAAACTCTACAATTATATGATTCTATATATTTACTGTACAGTATATGCTACATGCCATGGTTCCACCAGGAAAGGAGAACAAAGGTTAAAACCCTAATTTACAGCTTGTTGTGTCCACGTTTGTTTTCTGACATGTTTTACTGATTTAGAGTTACAATTTAATTTGGGGTGTGTGAGAAAAATAAAAACCTGGAACTTCATAGAATCTGTTGGAAAAGCTAAAGAACTGTGCCCAACTCCCTGAAGCCACACATAAGTTTCTACGTGCAACACAACAACAACAATAACAATTTTATTATTTATACTCTGCCAATCTGGCTGGGTTTCTCCAGCCGCTCTGGGTGGCTTACAGCATATATATAAAAACATAGTAAAACATCAAACATCAAAAACTTCCCAATACAGAGAAGTTTGAGTGAAAGAAACTTGTGCAACATTGCATTAGACCAAGCAGTCTCTTCCAGCTTGCTTAATTGTTATTGGCACATGCCCATGAATCAATGAGTCAAATATTTTTACACTCTTTTAGCTGAATTTAGTTTCTATTCAATGCCAGCCAGACAGGCATGGAGACTGGATTCTTCTCTTTCCCTGCAAAAAACCAATTGCGGTATAAATTGTAGGTGGTGTGAAGGGGCACAGTTTACTAAATTGGGATTGGGTGGCAAGATTCACAGGCTTGTGCTTGAATAGATTCAAAATATAATTTTGAAAAGGCAATGTACACACACACACACGTTATACTTGCTGCTTATGCCTCATGATAATTATAGCAATGCTATGAACAAATGACTTTTACTCCATTAATAACTGAGGTTATGCCTAGGTAGTCATTCTGTTGAAAAACATTTCAGTTAATTAAAGCAAAAAGACTAAAAAGGTTGGCTGGTAAAAGCTGAACAGAAGAAACCTTATCAGACATGTACTTTTGCCAGTCTTTCAGATCTTTTGTTGAATACAATTAAAATGAGTGAGGTTGAATTCCTAAACCCACTTACCTGGAAGGAAGTCCCACTGAACTTTGTGGGATTCTGAGTAAAAATAAATGTAATGGGGTTGCAGGGTGGAGAAGTATGAGTTATTTTCATACGTTAGCAAATATAAGAATTAAGTTTTGGAATGCCAGTGAAAATTTTGATGCAGAACAAAATATAGTGTGTGTAATATATCTATACTAGTGGGGAGTGTTTGATGTTGCCCAGGAATATGTAGAAACCCCAAAATGCTGTGTTTTTTTATAAATGGATAGTGTTTGCTTTTTTTTTCTTTTTAGTTTAGGTCAGTCGTGCCAAAAATCAGGCAAAGTTATGCCACAGTCACATTTTGATTCAAAATGGCACCCAGCACCCAAACATTACCAAGGACCCTCACACCCACCTTAGGAACCTTCATGCCGAGCTTGGTGATCAATAGGTGGCCAAGCCTATGCCCATGTCAAAAAATGGGCAAAGTCAGAATGGCAGCCCAGTAGCCCAGCATTGAACGAAACTGCTGCCCCCAACCTTGGGGACCCTTGATCCAAATTTGGCAATGATATGTAGAGAGGGAGCTTGGACCTATAAAGAACAGGCAAATAACTTTTCAAAATATATAGTAGATACAAATGAATGAATTAAATAAGCCAATATTCTTTTGCTGGTGCAAAAAGAAAACTTATTTACTACATGGATTTCTCTCCCCTTAGTGCCACCTTTTCAGGGAGCTCATTAAAGCAAACGAGAGACCTTGTCCCCAGTCAGGGTTAAATGAATAGCACACAGCAGCAGATTACATATGACACAGGTGCCAGCAGAAACCATTCAAACTGCAAAAAGGAGCTTCCTGTAAGTACAGAGTGTCCCAACTGTTCTCCAAATCAGCTACTTCCGTGGATTCCAATGTCCACTACAAAGCTGCTCTTCACCAACTGCGTCTGATATCCTCGTTAGCCTTTTGTCACCAAAAGTGACTTGTTGCTGGTGGTTCTTGTTGAAATTCTCCCTTTCCACTCCACATGGCCTCCATGCCTCCTTCCTTTTCCTTGCATGTGTTTATAAATAGAACTGTCCTGGTAGACTTCATTTGGCCTACCCTGTTGTCCTCTTATGCGAGTTATTTTTTGATCTAAAAATAGAACTCTGCTAGTAGATCTGCATCGCCGGGATTCTGAAAGTTCACATATAAACTGGGTTGCAATTAAGCAATGTGTTAGAAAACCGTATGGCTGACATTTCTCCTCGCAGTCTTCACATTTTGATGCCGCATAGCCTCTCATATAATAACTGTTAAAGAGTTGTACGTCAAAACACTTCTTAAATTTAATCAACGAATAACCAAAAATATCTCATAGAAGCAAGAAACTTCACATTTAGATCTTAATAGAGATCTAAATGCTTGGAGGCATCCTGAATTTATTTTTTATTTATTGAATTTGTATCACACCCTTTCTCCCAAAGGAGCCTAGCATGGCAGAACATAGAGAAAACAACAACAACAACAACAACAACAACAACAACAACAACAATTCATAGCGGAGTTCAGAGTAATTATAATCAGTTTCCTATAATGATTCTTGACCCAATGAATTGTTTCTTTGATAAAAGCAACGTAGCACCATTCCTTTCTCTTGGGAAAGAGAGAGTAAGGCAGGCAAAAGCCAACTGTACTTTCTTTTTGCACCCTACACACTACCATCAACTAGCCTGTGGGAAGTGTCCCAAGGGCTTTAAAGTATGTTAATATTGTGTTATGGTGGTAAGCTGCCTTGGAAGGGTCTGTATTCTGAAGGGCAGGATATAAATAATTGTAATAAATGAACAAGGTGTCTACATTTAAAATTCCCACTCCAGAAATCATTGTAAATGTTTATAGGGTTCTAGGAGTATTAAAACAAGCCCCAATGTGTGATGGAAGATCGCTGTGCATTTATTAAGTCATTCCTTTGCAAGGCTAGGGCCACTTCACACACTTACTGGATCCTAAAAAGGTAAAGGGACCCCTGACTGTTAAGTCCAGGCACGGACGATTCTGGGGTTGCGGTGTTCATCTCGCTTTACTAGCTGAGGGAGCCGATGTTTGTCCGCAGACAGTTTTTCCGGGTCATATGGCCAGCATGACTAAGCCACTTCTGGTGAAACCAGAGCAGCATACAGAAACACTGTTTACCTTCCTGCCGGAGTGGTATCTATTTATCTGCTTGTACGTGACATGCTTTCGAATTGCTAGTTTGGCAGGAGCTGGGACCGAGCAACGGGAGCTCACCCCGTTGCGGGGATTCGAACCTCAGACCTTCTAATCGGCAAGCCCTAGGCTCTGTGGTTTATACCACAGCGCCACCCGCGTCCCTCTATTGGATCCTACTTACCTGAAATATATTTAAAGTTACGCTGAGATGCTGCCAGAGCCCTCTCACTCCCTTCCCAAAGCAAGGATGGAAGGGGGAAAATAAGTAAATAAATGTAGAGCAGAGAGTGTTGGGTTTCCTTGGCTCTCCATTTATTTATTTGTTTACCCCCCCCTAACACCACGTAAGGTTGCAATCGCATAAGTAAAGCAAGCACAATTTGTGGGCTTGCTGTACTTGTACATGGCATGTATTTGTAAATGTGTTGTGTTCTATCCACACTTTACATTATTAGGTGTATACATCTAAGATCTTTTAAGGCTACGCCCAAAGTGTGAAGTGGCCTCCCAGGTTGTTCACAGCAGTATAATTAGAATACCGGTATATGCATTCAATGAGCTCGTAGCTTTATTTATAAGTGTTTTATCCAAATCAGCCAGCAGAGAGCACTTTCTTTTGCAACGTATCATCTAAGCAAGGATGCAAATCTAGGGAAAGTACTAGGGTTTTGTTTTGATTTTTTTCCCCAGCCTAAAAAAGGAAAACATAACAACTGGTTTTGCATATTTCTGTACAAGCACCTCTTTCATAAAACCCTGCTTTCTAAGGTTTAGTTCTCACCAAGGTAGTCAGACCTTTATTTGGGCTGCACTATTTCAGGCTGCAAGTGGGGGCTCATGGAATCGAATGTTTCCACACACACACAAAATATGAATTCAATACAAACAGAAAACTAGAGGAAGGATAGGCATGAACCTTTTGTCTGACATCAGGTTTTCTATTTACAGGGATTAAATTTATTTCATTTCGAGAAGTATTCAGTCACTTAAGTCTCCACCTGCAATCTGTTCAGGTTAAGGTTTATTACACCTTGATAAAAAAAAACTAGATCTAATTGTTCCCTCATTTGTCAGCAGCGTTTCAGATTACAGATCTCTTTTCAATTTGCCCTCCATTTCAGGGAAAATATCAACATTACTCAGCTTCCGGTATTTAGCAAAAATAGATGTTTCTGTAACCTACTTAGAGTCAGAAATTGCTATTGCCCATGTGGTGCCATTTTTTGTGCTAGATATTCTGATTGTGCTTTCTTTAAATAAATAAAAAAATCACAGAGACCCAATGTTTAATAATCCAATAAGTACTATAGGAGTATGCAAGGGAGAAGCTTTCAGAAGCAAGAATTCAATGGTATTACCAATCACCACCTCTATTTGTTTTTTTTATTTTTACAAATCAACAGGGTGGTACATATATGAGGAAGAAACAGAATGGGAGAAAATGACGGTTCATTACAGAACTACATGTAGGTCCAGTTTGCACATAACAATAAGCAAACGATGGTTTGGCACAAGTTTGTGTGTGCTCAGGTTCCCGTAAAGCTGATAATAGCTCATTTGCTTCTCCTTTGGTCCTGTTGCTGTGAGCTAAGCTATGGTTTGGCTTAGAATGCCATCTAAACTCGGGCTTGTGTTTGGACTTGATTCAGTCAAATCACGAGCTGTAAACCAATAACAAACCTTAGTTACAGTTTGTGATTTCTCTGGAGTGAGGCAAACTACAAGCCTGGGTTTGGGTGGCATGCCAAGTCAAACCCATGGTTTATCTCACAGCAGCATAGCAATAGCTGGATTGGAAGAGGATCAAAGCAGTCATGATCTCCTCTCTGGAGACCTACATATTAAGACAATGTTTGACTTAGTGTTATGTAGCAAATCTGGATCACACAGAACAATATTACACTGATTCAGTTTGGGTGGAATGATAAACCATAGTTAGTGGTTTGCTATGAACACACTTTTCTGCACTGTTTGTCCACTCTGCACTAGCACTTGGGGAAAACAAACCATGAGCCATTGCTTAGCAGTATTTCCATATCAAGGATTGTGGTTTTCTTACTCCAACAAGCCAAGTGAGTAAGTAAACCAAGAACAAAGCAAAACAAACCATGGTCATAATGCTCCGATCATAATTCAAAGCCAGGGAATCGTGGTTTGTTTGTTCCCTGTGTGAGTAGGGAGGAGACAAACAGACCAGAAAAAAAATTGATCAGGGTAAAACCACGGGCAAATAAGCTCAGTAGCATCTTTGCATCCCACCCCAGATGTGTGTTCAAATAGCAGTCCCCTATGCCTTACCACATATTGTTTTCATGTGGATGCTCCACACACCTCAATGGCTGTTGCTGTAGAGCCCCCAAAACTTTGGGGGCTTCCGGAAGGTGCTGCTGAAAGAGAGAGCTGAAAAGCCTGTGATTGAGCAGAGCACCTTTAGTATATAAAGGATTTAAAGCTAATTCTTAAATTTTCATTGCATCGAAAGCCAATGTGCTGGGTATGTGTGTATTTTACCCAACCCATTTTGAATGTTTTTATTAAATATTTCTTTAACAGTGTAGGGGTCTAGAAGTGATAGAATGGTGTCTCCATCTACTCCCCCCCCCCGCCGCCCGTGTGAGACCTGTACATATCTAGCCAAAACATTTTGCTGAGTAGGTCAGCAGTGTGTGGAAATTTGATCCAGAAACCTTCCACGGACTTTGGAGATACCACAACTCAAGGCATGTAGCACTTTCTCTGTGAGACCTACATCAGAGAAGGGGGGGGGAGGGAATAGAAGAAATTGTCTATCAATCTTCTGTCATGAATACATGCTGGCATGGGACTGGCTTAGGAGATACAAATAATTGCAAATCTCTGTTTTATGGAAGTAGTTGGTGCTTTTATGTGATAAATAATTGAAAAGGGTAATCAGTCTTAATATAAGTAATTTGAAGTGTGCCTAAAGGAGGAGGGCTGGATAACTATAAGGAGAATTGAGCATTAATTCAGCAGGACTGTCTAGTGCATGTAATCTCTCACATATATTTATATGTGTGTGTGTGTGTGTGTGTGTACACACACACACACACACACACACACACACACACACTCTGTTTTAAATTTTCCTGGTGGTAGTAATTATTGAGAACCAGCCACCTGATCTCTCTCTCTCTCTCTCTCTCTCTCTCTCTCCTCTCTCATCTCTTGGAGGCTTCCTTATCTGGTTTGTGCATTCCCCAGTACATTCAACACATGGGCTGGTGCTGTGTGCTCTCGGGAATCGGAGCAATTTATGCTCAGTTTCTCCGTCTGCAAGGCACAGCAAATCATCCGCTGGTGAAAGCTTCTGAGACCTGTCAGCAATCTGCGGCTGATTTCTGTGCATTTAGAGGCTGGGGAGGCACCGTGGATGGAACAAGCTACCAAATCTCGCCGAGATCTTACCCCAGGGGTAACAGTCAGCGCAGAACAACAAAAGAAAGGGGAGCGCTGCTTTTTCATTGGAATAGTAGCTTATCTGAACTCCCAGCTCTGTAACTGAAGGGGTGGGGAGAGCTGGGGAAAGAGAGCAAGGCTATGAGTAGCAGTTCCAGCTTCTACAGGAGTAGCAGTGGCTGTGTTTAAACAGCACTTACTCTGTTACTTGCCTGAGAAACGTCAGCAGATGGACTTTGGTTTCAATGCTCTGGTATTTCCAGTGACTCTGGATGTTGGAATACAAGTAGCGGTCTATAGATTGTGTATTTTGCTTGCTGAAAAATGAGTGAAGAAGCAAAGGAGAAGAATGCAAAACATACTCACAGGAAAAAGAAAGGCAAAAAGGTAAACTCCCGGAAAGGCTCCGGCACCTTTTATTCTCAGTTATAAGGTTTTCTTTTTTTTTTTTTCACGTGGGGTTTGATTCTGGGGTCTTTTAATTTAGGAAGCCAAGAAGATGCTAGAACGAGGATGCTTTTGTTTTTGCTGGGTGCTGATGGGCGTGTTCCCTTCCTGGAAACAGAATGTTGTAACATGTTTTATGCTTTATGTTCTTCAAATATCTGAGCATTCTGAAACAAATTGCTTGCTGCGTGATTAAACAATGTGGCTTTTTTAATATACTACAGCAACCTTTTAAGTCCACACCCAGTGAGTAAACAAACATCCCCATGAAAGCCTAAAAGAAACTCTGCCTGTCAACAGTGTGTGCTTGCTAATAGATGTTGTTGCGAACATTTTTAAGTTCGGAATAAATGTGTGTGTGTGTGTGTGTGTTTGTGTAAAACATATGAAACCTTTTTCAGGCAATGCCTTGGCTAGTATAGTACTGTAGCCGTTTCTACATTCTGTAGCTGAATGAATGGTGATGAAATTTAACTTTGGTTCAGAAAACTGCTTTTGTCATGTGTTGTTGTTTCTTTATTATAGAGAACTACACAGGTGGTTCTTAGATGGATTTGGCAGAATGTTTTTTGTTGTGCGGAATAGCATGGATCCTTCAAAATTGGCTCTTGTTGTTGCTGCTGTTGTTGCTTGCACTGGCTTGCAAAAATAAGATGCTGAGCATTTAAAAAATAGTGATCTTGGTGATTTCTGGTGGAAGCAGCTGAAATTCTCAAGTCTTTGCCAGTTCATGCTATTAAAATATGTGGGATTAGTTAAGAGTAAGCAGCTGTGAAAAATTGCAGTGACTATGTGTTCCCTTCAGTTTGTTGGTCTCCCACTCCCTTCCTAAATACATTTATTTGGAGGTAGGCTCCAATTCCAGTGAAACCTACTTGTGAGTAAAAATGCTAAGAGTGTGATTATAAACATGCTTGCTCTCTAAACCGAGTTCCACTGAGTTCAGTGGTAGTTGCTTCCGTGAAAGTATTGCAGCCTTAGATTGTGGTGCATAAATCAGCTAAGACTAGGTAACTTGGGATATTGAGGTTTAACTGATCCACAGGTTGGACTGTCTGTGTAGCAAACTGGGGAAGAGAAATATATAAATATTTGAAAGGTGGTTCGTGGCATTTTAGAAGGAAGCCAAGCACATTCCTCTCCCCATAATCTATTTTTGTATTCGCTCTTTGCAAATATATTCTGGATTTTGCTTATAGGGGGGGAAATGCTCTAGAGAGCATTGGAAGGGGTAATCTCTGCATGTCTGCCTGACACTGTTTTCTCGCCAGGGTAGGAAATACAACTCACTGTGGAGTTGGTTTTTTTAAAGATAAATGTTTTTTTTTTAAATAAAAGAGAGTATTTGTCCTGTGTTTACAGCTATATGGTTATTATTGTTGTTGTAAGTCAAGCGGCATAGAATAGTAAGTGAAAATCCCTGTATTTAGATGAAAAGTCTTCAAGCCCTGAGTAACAAAGTCAGTGGTGATGCTACGCACACTTACTTGGGAATAAATCCTACTGAGCACAGTGGGATTTATGTCCAAGCAAACATCCACAGCATTAGACTGTTTGGATTGGCTTCAACCCATTCTTCCTCAAGTAGATGTGACCTAATTGCTAAAACCCAATTCTCCTGGGAAATATGGGTACAAATCGCCACGTTCATGTCCATATTTCAAGATGTTTTGTTTAGTGGGAAACTGATGGCTACTGTTATGTCCTCCTCAAGAGAAGAAGAATTTTGGTGCACGCTTGCTGGTTGTGGTTTGGGGAAGCGACTAAAATGTCACATATGGATTTCTGGAGCTTCACAGCACAAAAACCACAAAGCGTTATGGTATACATGTTTTGTGTCATTTGTGACATTATTTTCCTTCCACAATCTCATTCGGAGATTGCAATGTCATCATGGTGTCCTATGCCAGCCTTCCCCAACTGGGTGCTTTTCAGAGGCTTTGGGCTTTAACTCCTATCAACCCCAGCAACCCCATGGTGAGACATCATGGGAGTTGTAGTCCAGAACATTGGAGGGCACCAGGTTGGGGAAGACTGTCCTATACTAATATCAGTACTGAGGCACATAGAATGGTGTCCTTAGTGACTTGTTTCCACCATTGCAATTCTTGCTCCCATCACCTCAATAGTCCACTATGGTTGAAACCCCTTCGAAGGTGGTTGTGATATTTTTTTTTTGAGAGGTGGGGGAAAACATTACATAGCTAGTAATAATTATGATAGGATCTTGTGAGCATATTTATATTTGGGGGTACCTGCTACGGTTTACCTGCTAATATAGTTGTAATCATGCTACAGTGGATCTAAGCAACAGAGTGGAATGTATAATTATGAATCCATTACTCCTATAGGGAGTCTCCTCTATTTTCAAATGGATTAGAGAGCTTCATAATATTGCATTTTGCTGTCTTGTCTCATCTTGTTACATGATAGAGCGGAATGGATCTGTCGCAGACAGTCATACTCATGATATGTCTGGGCTGCTATCAGTGTGA
This sequence comes from Lacerta agilis, assembly GCF_009819535.1. Taxonomy (NCBI): domain Eukaryota; kingdom Metazoa; phylum Chordata; class Lepidosauria; order Squamata; family Lacertidae; genus Lacerta; species Lacerta agilis. The sequence continues at coordinate 23,337,128 of NC_046316.1, read as the reverse complement.
TATTAGAAAACCAGATTAATCCCTTATTTCAAAGACTAACCATTAACCTTCATAGCATGCAAGGAATTACCCCTTCATATTGTAAGACTTCCACCACCATCCCTGTTGACTTTGCTGTTTTTCAGTCTTTGAATACATTGGATGATGAGGGCTGATGACTGACAGTTCGAAGCACTTACTTTAATCAACTGAAGGAATCCTCCAAGAAAATTTTGGAAAGTAAATTAAGGAGCCAACTTTTTTAATATAAAATGGCATTGTAGATGTGCCCTAACCTGATGCCGTAAATGGAGAATCAAGCAGAAGCCAGAACAACTTAATAGCATCTTTTCCTGTGGTTTGTTTACGCATGGAGATATGATACACACATGATATATTTGGCACATCCTGTGTGCTTCCTAATCTTACGCCAGAGTTTCAAAGAAGAGAATGCAAGAGTTAGTCTGTTTTAAATTTACTCAGCAGCTCTCAAGCTAGTTTTAGATTTTTGAAAAGGGTAGCGGGAGCAGGATTCTTTTGAATTCATTTTGTCATGATCTGGCTGTATCAGGATACAAGTCTTACCTGCTCAGTATATTTAGGAATGGGCTGTCTTTTTTTGGAGACTAGTTAACAAAGTTCAAACTCCGGCTAGTACAAGATTAACCCCAGGCTGCAAAGTTCTGGCAAGATGTATGCTTGATTAGGCAAGATTGGAGCTCTAGTTGGGCAGAGAAGAAAAAGCCCAGAGTCTTGTCAGAACCAGGAGAAGCCGTTTGGCAGAGGTGGGCTTGTACATTATGACGTGTACAATGCCAAGGCTGGTGAGGCATATGGACAGGCCTGGAGTTGTACTGCATGACATGAACACTGGAGCAGAAGATGTACTTTCAGAAGATAAGACATGGATTATGGGATGTAGGATGGAGATGGTAAGTGCTTACCAGGCCTCTTGAGGATCCCTGAGATGACCTCTTTAGGAAGGTTTTAAAACACAAGAATTGCCAGTGAAGAAACAAACATGGCAAGCCACAGTTTCCTTCACAAAGCAGTGCAAGCTGTGGTCAAAGAAACGGAAACACAACACCAGCAGGGCATGAAGACCAAGAAGCAGCTTGTATTTTCCCAAGCCCCGTTTTAAAACTCTCAAACCAGGTTGGGTATGGACACCTCTGCCCCTGCAGCTTGCCTGAGGGCAAGACCAAACCTTCTGACGCAAAGGGGAGTTCATTGCTGGAAAAGTATGAGGTAAAGGTGAAAGGTAGAGGACCCCCGGATGGTTAAGGCCAGTCAAAGGCGGCTGTGGGGTGTGGCTTTCATCTCACTTCTGTCCGAGGGAGCTGATGTTTGTCCGCAGACAGCTTTCTGGGTCATGTTGCCAGCATGACTAAACCGCTTCTGGCGCAATGTGGCGCTGTGACAAGAGCGCACAGAAACACCATTTACCTTCCTGCCACAGTGGTACCTATTTATCTACTTGTGTTGGTATGCTTTCAAACTGCTAGGCTGTCAGGAACCGGAACAGAGCAACAGGAGCTAACGCTGTCACATGGATTTGAACCACCGACTTTCCGATTGGCAAGCCCCAGAGGCTCAGTGGTTTAGACCACAGTGCCATCCGCTCCCTTACAGAAAAGCATGAGCACCTTCCCAAACATTTAAAATTAAAGCTAAAACAATGAAATCCATTAATATTCAATGTTTTAAATTTTGACACTGAAAATTAGATCGAAAATGCAAAATTCATAAGGCTTTCTGATCAACAGATTTGTTTTTTATTGCTGAGAAAGAAATTAGGCACTATAAGTCTTGGACCAGAAAAATGCTCATCTTGTGGTAAAGCTGTTCCAGGAAATTGCCTCTTCAGGTGGGAAATGCCAGGACTGAATGCTGCATTCCCTTAGAAAACTAGATATGTGTCGCAGTGTTAGAATTCAGGTATATAAGCTAAGTGCAAAATGGTTACATGTTTCAAAACGGAATGCCTAGTCGCCATTTTGGGGCCAGTTACCTCAAAAGTCGTATTTTTCATTACGACGTTTTGGATCCTGAGATTCATTCTGATAAAATCTAACAGATAGAATACTACAGGATGTGTTGCTCGTGTGTGAAAACAAGCAAGGATCCCTAGGCATGCACCTCCAGATGGTGGAGACGTCAGCTGCCATCCTGGCACCTGGGCATCACCACTTGGTTGCAAGTGGCCGAGAGCCAGGTGCAAAATACGCCTGGTGCCTGGCAAATTTCAAACGCTCTGTGTGTGTGCGTGGAAAGAGTCTAGCCTAGTCTATGTGTTTGAGGCCTCATAATTCTTAGAAAGAAGAATCTGGTTAGTTTAACAGTGAGTACAAGGTTGTAATCTTCAGGTCATTAGGGTTAGGGCTATTTACACATTTGCAAATGTGAACATATGGGATGGAGCAGCAAGACTGAGCTGGCCCCACCCTGTTCTCGCCTCACCTCTGTACTCCTCTGTACTGTGTGAAATTCAGCATATGCACTCGTTCCTTAAACACTGCTCAAATACATGATCCTTGTTCCTTAAAATGGTGTTTGTGTATGTGCAAGATCTTGCATATTGGCCATGCGTGCATTGGAATCAACATGTATTTACACACTTATGCCAGTATGTTATGGTGAAGCATAAAGACACAGAGACATGATACAAGCCAACTCTCTCCACCACCCATTTGAGATGTGTACAGTGTCAAACATTTTAGTAGTCCACCGATGTTCCATTAAGTGGGAACTATGCTGGACTAAATAAAGGGTTGCAGCTTAAACATATATGTAATTTTTTCTGCTTGAAAAGGTAAGTGGCCTTTTAATAATTTCAATAATGCCTAGTGAGTAAAACAGTTTGTTCCTAGCATTCATCATACACAAAATTTTCTACTTGGTTCTTTTTGGCTTGCAATCCTGCTGAGTAACTCTTCCTTTGAGCTGAAAGGTAATCAGATACTGTTGGATGAAATTGTATGAGAATTCTTCATATGATTGCACTATATAAAATAATTCCTTGCAAATAACAGTGGTACAGATGTTGGAATCGCATCTGAAAACTGTGAAATGAGTGGCAAGGGTGGCTGTCTTTGGAGTTCTTTGCATATGCAAATTAATTTCTCTTCTCTCCCTTCTTCTGTGAAATTAGTGTGATGTAAAGAAGTATGAGTGTAAAATGTAGATCTGAGAAGCAGTGTGTTTCAAATATCTCCACTATGTCCGTGCATCACAAATTTGAGCAATACAAAGATAATGATGCCTCAGAAAAATAACATGATGCTTGCCAGTGCCGAGGTCCTTCTGGTGGTTCCCTCACTGCGAGAAGCCAAGTTTACAGGGCCTTCTTGGTAGTGGTGCCCGCCCTGTGGAACGCCCTCCCACCAGATGTCAAAGGAAAAAAAACAACTACCAGACTTTTAGAGGACATCTGAATACAGCCCTGTTTAGGGAAGCTTTTAATATCTGAAGGACTATTGTATTTTTAATATTTTGTTGGAAGCCGCCCAGAGTGGCTGGGGAATGAATAATAAATTATTATTACAGCATATTATTATTATTATTATTATTATTATTATTATTATTATACTGGGTGGGGGACGGATTGAGAGTATGAACAGTGGGTGTGATCTTGCACTTCTCTTTTATGCATTCATTGACAGGTGGGCAGAGGTCTATGACCTGCTCTGCTCTAGCAGGTCATCATCTCTGTTCTTGGCAACAGCCCCTTCCACTGTCCTGGGAGTTGGCTTTCTGCAAGGTTTGTTAGTGCCAAGCTAGCATTCTCTAGCTCCTCTGGAGTGATGAGGCATCTTGCTGTTGCACATGAATGTGCAAAAGTGCTTAAACACTTGAATGCCACTGGGTGATGTTTAAAGCCTGAGAGCAGTTAAAATGTTCTTTTCAACTGGAATTTAGCTGAAAAGTGTGTTATTAAGTTTCCTTAAGTAGAAAGGTGGGGCTCAGTAGCTGGAGATTTTCTGCTTCTAAATTCTTGCCTGGGCTCTTCCTGTTGCCATACCCCACCCCGGTTCCATTCATAAAGCTGCCTGATATACAGGGAATTGGGCATGAGGGATACACACAGCACCACAAGCCTAGCAAAATTTATGAATTAGTTAGCGACCAGTGTAAGGATGCAAGGCTTGGAGTCTTCAAATGTTACCATTGGTTGCAGGAAATATATGTATGTTTGTTTGTGTGTAGTTATTTCATAAAATTTAGACTTGTTTAAATAAGGATGCTTTTAGCAGGCGCCAAAAAGAGTATAGTGAAAGGCGCGCCTGCTTTATCTCAACAGGCAGGGAGTTCCAAAGTTTAGGTGCTGCCACACTAAACGATCAAGTTATTACAAATACAGAATGGGTATTATGTGGCACCTGCAAGTAGTGCCAGTTCCGCCAATTGTAGCGGTTGAGTGGGCACGTATCTGATGTAAGGCGATCTTGTAAGTAAACTGGTCCTAAGTTGTTAAGGACTTTGTATACTAAGAGTAACACCTTGAACTTGGTCCGGTAACAAATCGGCAGCCAATGCAATCTCTGAGCCCATGAGGCAAGGTGTTGTGACCGCCACAGGCGGCAGGATCCACAGGGGCAGCAGATCCCGATGTAGATCTTCCTTTCCCCCTTGTTCCTGACATAGATCTGCACTCACCCCTTCTTCCCTGGCAAAGAGGGAGGTGCCATTTTGTGGTTCACCTCAGGGGCCAAAATTTCTTGGGCCTGCCCTTCTCTGAACACAGGTGTTATATGCTGGCAAGGCCTCACTCCTGTCAGCAGTTGTGCTGCAGCTTCTGGATCGAGCACAAGGGAAGCCCCACACAGAGCACATTGCAGTAATCCAGTCTTGAAGGAACCAACACATAAAGTAGTGTGGCAGGGCTTTCCCAGATCAAGAATGGCTGTAGCTGTCAAACCAGTTGCAGTTGGTAAAAGGCACTTCTAGCCAATGAGGCTACCTGGGACTCCAGCGACAGAACTGGATCCAGAAGCATCCAGAAACTGCGAACCTGCTGGCAGTGCAACCCTATCCAGAGTAGGCAACTGAGCAATTTCTCAGATGCAGGAGCCACTCACCCACAGTGCCTCCTTCTTGCCAGGATTCAAGCTCGGCTTGCTTTACCTCATCAATTTCACCGCTGTGCCCGGGCAGTGGTCCAGAGACAGCGCAGCCTCTCCTGATTCAGATGTCATCAGGATATAATGATGTTGGTAGATGTGGGAAGTAGAAGAGGCTGGCAAAAATGTCGGCTGGAGAAGCCCCTCATTTAAATATGGGGAAGACGGTAAATTTTGAATTAAGTGTGATGCATGTAGTTATTTCAGACCTGAGTGAGCATCCTAGCCAAGCCTAGACACACTAATGAATTCAGTAAGGAAGTCTTGTCACAGAAGTCTTTGCTTTCCATGGTTTCTTAGCTGGCTGTCACTATTTATTTATTTATTTACACGCTGTCCTGCTTTAGATAATTCTCCTGTTTGTGTTTGAAAGTGTTGATGAAAATGAAGACAATGAGTGTGGACTAGTAACCCAGGAATGTATTCTGTGCTACAAAAGACTTACGCAGATTTCTACTACCTGGTCTTACGGCGGGAATGCTTAGAGAAAGGGCATGATGCAGGGTAATGAGCCAAGGCCCCAATCCCTGCACCAGAGATGGGGAATTTGTGGTCCTCCAGAGATTGCTGAACTACAGTTCCCATCATCCTTTTCTACTGGCTAGCTGGGGCTGATGGGAACTCGAGTCCAACAACATATTGAAGGCGTCAGGTTCCTCATACCATCCTACACAGCTGTGAGCGAAAGAGGAGATGAAAGATAAGCAGGAGCAATGGAACTGGCAAACGTTTGTAAACGGAAAGAAGGAACTTAAGATTGGAATGCTCAGGAGAAAGAAGCGAGTGAAGGGAGAAGCTGAATAGGCAAGCTAAGCAGCAGATTAAAGAAAGAGGTTGAATGGGAAACAGGGATGACTGCAAAGGAGTGTATTGCAAGAACTAGGATATGAAATAATTAAAACATAGCCTAGAATTTTTGTAACCAAAGAATGCAACTTAGACAAAGCTGAACATGGCAAGAATATGGTGTTCACTGGGCTTTTAAAAAAATAAGGATGTCAATTTGTATGTACGGCATTTGCCCTGTGGCTGTTTTTATCTGCCTTTAAAATAGTTGTTCTGATTTGCTTTGTTTTGTTTTGTTTTTTTTAAATATGTTCATCCATGGTCTATTGTTCATACACACACACATTACATATCCACTTTGAGTACATGCTGATATTGAAAAGCCAGGTATAAATAAGGGTTAGAGCAAAAAAGCAAAATTATGCAGGAAAATCTAACGACAAAGAGAAAATAGCAGAAGGTGGTGCTGGGCAGACAAACAGTTTTAGAAAACTTAATTTAAGAGAATGGCATGAGAGCCAAGAAGACACAGCATGAAAACATCCTGAAAGGTGAGAGAGAGAATGAAGTGAAAGATCACTGGAAGAAAGTTGCAGATAATCTTTCTACAGGAAAATGCTATAACTGGTTTTTTAAAATAACTTTTTATTGAGTTTTATAAACATGTCATTTGTATATCACAGAAATGTCACAACAAATTTGCAGTAATATCTACAACACATGGTTCATTATTAGTGGTCAGTGTATAAGTTCTTGGTTTAAACAAAAAAGGGAAAACAGGATAGAACACAGTTAATAGATAACATTCAACATTGTATAGCTAAATGCCTAATCAGGAGTTCTTGTGGTAGTGCTTAGATTAAGTATGAGTAATAGCCATTTACCAATGAAGCTATATAAAGTGTTGGTATATTGATGAACGTGGGAGGGCGGTCAAAGTGTTGAAAATAATTTTATATTTAAATTTAGATCAGCCAGATTGAGACAAATGCTGATGGGGAGGATTGTTCATTTTCTGGAATACTGGCATATGTTATTAAAATAAACCACACTGGGGGGAACCATCTTTCTGTCCATGTATCAACCATAGTTTATTTGTTAATCTCTTGAGGGCTTTTTCCCAAACTGTTTTGTACCAATTGCCTATTGTGCCAGAAAGGTCTTTCCAATCACAATAAATTACTTATTAATTATTCTTATGTAAATCCAGAATGTTGTCCTGAAATATATATAACAAAGCTAATTCTGGTTCAACTTTGAATTGTTTTGTTATTTTTTTAATTTCTTGGAACATCAAATTCCAGAAAGGCTGGAGTTTTGTACATTCCCACCACATGCGAAAAATGTACCAGGTGCAGAACAGCCCCTCCAACAACATGGTGAGGTGACAGGATGGATCATTGCCAGCTTCTTAGGGGCTAGGTACGCTGTGGGTTAAACCACAGAGCCTAGGGCTTGCTAATCAGAAGGTCGGCAGTTTGAATCCCTGTGACGGGGTGAGCTCCCATTGCTCGGTCCCTGCTCCTACCAACCTAGCAGTTCGAAAGCACGTCAAAGTGCAAGTAGATAAATAGGTGGGAAGGTAAACGGCGTTACTGTGCGCTGCTCTGGTCCGCCAAAAGCTGCTTAGTCATGCTGGCCACATGAACCAGAAGCTGTACGCCAGCTCCCTTGGCCAATAAAGCGAGATGAGCGCCGCAACCCCAGAGTCGTCCGCAACTGGACCTAATGGGCAGGAGTCCCTTTACCTTTACCTTTTACCACCTACCGGTACATATGAGTTTTAGGGTTAATACTCTACTGCTTGCCAAAATAAAGGGTTTTTGGTCCCTATTCTCTATTGTCCGTATTCCAATAAGGTCTCTATTCCACTGACCTGGGTCAAGTTCACAGCCGAAATTGCATTCCCACTGATGTTTAATAGGGTCAACTGAATCCACTGATGCGCTAAAGTAGAATTTTATAGATTGTGCATGTTATACCTGGACCTTGTCCTTCTGTGGATATTACAAGTCTTTCAAATGGGGCTAGTGGTCATAGGGCTGCCTTAGTGGTAACTGGGTTAGCCAAGAGAGTGTGGATTTGGTGGAGTAGCAGCCAAAGAGTTTGTAATTTTCCTATTTCAGTCCATATTTCTTGGCGTGATAGTGGTCTATTTCTGTTATACAAGTCACATAACCAATATGGACCTTTTCCCCTCCATCCAGTCACTTCAAATTGTTGTGAAGTGTGAAGCAAACCCTGGTTTAAGGCTGACTAGAAAAAAAAACCATGGTACATCAGGAACCCTGGTTTATTGTGACATGTGAGTGCACCTGCTCAGAAAGTACTGAGTATTTTGGAAGAAAAAAGGAAACTGATAAGATAGACAGTAGTTACGTCACAGTTGTGTCTAGACAACTTGTGAGTTTTGCGTGTTTTTATTTTTCAAGGACGAGGAGAATGATGTGGCTGGCTTGAATGAAGGAGGAACACAGGCAGAAGATAGAGGTTAAAGATATAAAAGAAGATAAAGGAGTAGAATCATGAGAATTCAAAAAAGGAGAGAAAATAAATCTCTTTTCACTGAAATGATAGCAGCTGTAATATATTTGCTAGCATGTTGTGTTTGAAGTAGCATTTGATGGGCCTTCTTCCTCCCGGTGGATCAGATAAACGAGCATTTACACTTGGCATAGTTCAATGTTAGGTACTCAGAATGAGTGAAACTGCTAGATTTGTACTGCTGGCTTAGGATATCCTCAAAAACTCTTATAAAGGAGCAAATCCTAGAAATGATCAATATTTCAGTTACTGCAATACAGTATATGTTGCATAAATTGTGCATGTGCTCTATTCCGCTTCATCTTTATGACTTTCACCTTGATTTATGCCTTTAGCCTGGCGTGTATCAATCTAAGTAATCAGTTATTAGCAATATATTATATATTAAAAACGTAATAAACAACAGCAAAAGACACAGTGCTACAAGCTGTTTACCAGATATGCTGAACTCCAAAAAGATCATTTTGTTTTTGTCCTCAATTCACTTGCTAATGTGTGTCTGCTCCTCCATTACTAAAGCTGATAGCAAAGAGGTTTTGAACCATCATGTGGTGAGGTGATTCAGATTCCTTTTCTGTATCGCCCCCTGGTGTTCAATAGAGCTCTCATTCAGCCTTCTCTCTTTCCATCACACCTTTCGAAGTCGTTATCACTATGTCATTACTAGTACATTCCTTGGTGACATATTGTTGAGACAGCAAACATTTTATTGAGACTTCAGGTGAAAGAAGTGGACCTCAACACCAAGTGATGCGTTTTTTTTGTAACTGGTAAGCCTTAAGACCTGCAGATTGAACGGAAAGTTTGAAATGAACAGCAGAGGTTAATTATGTTGACAAGATCTCATTGACAGTCAGCTTTCGAATGAGTGGGTGAAGGGAGGGAAGTTGCTCCCTCTCAACGCTTGTTCCATTCATGTTTGCTGCAAAATATAGCACTCTTCTGTACTTGGTCCCAATTCTCAACTATTCTGGGAGAGCCAAGAAAAATAATGGAGATTAGATAGCCTTGTTAGGGGACCACCTCCTATGTTGCACCTACAGCATGCTCCATATGATGTGCAGCAAAAATGTACCACTTAGAACCTGCATGTTTAAAGTGGTTGCTTGTTCAAGCGCACATTGTAGGATGCTCCCAGTATGCTGGCAGGAGCTGCATTTGGTACCCATTTTGGGAAAACTCGAGTAGTCAGACCCAACTTAACTATGGCTAAGTGATACATCAGCTGACTGTGGCAACGATTTAAAGCTGTTTTTGAATATTGTCAGATATGGTTAGCCTAACCACGGTCAACACTAGTGCAAATAATGTTGAGTGATAAAGGTGTGTGAATTTACTGTGCAGAGGAAAGAAGAGATGAAGGGACAGACATTGCAATCTATTCCTAGTTAAGAGAACCTCACATGTTACATATGCACTGGATCCTGTTCTCACCAAAAGAACAAGCCTTCTGCTTGTCTGTATATAGAGTCATAGAATTGTAGAGTATGCAGCTTCTTATAGAATTCCCTTCGCAGACCTCCGTTTTCCTTCTTCGAAACTAAAACGCTGTAAGCTGCATAAATTCCAGGTTCCAACTCACCAAGGAAATCCACAGATGCCATCATTCATCAATGAATATATGGATCAGTGATTCTCTGTGTTTCTCTTTCTTGGACCACATAAATTTCTGGGATATTCAGAAGACCAGTTAAACTATACAACTGATATTTTAAGAACTTTTCTGCTCTATTTAGCATCATCACAAAACAATGCCATACAGTCATACTCTGGAAGTCAAACAGCTTATTTCCTGAACGTTTTGGCTCCTGAATGTTGCAAACCCGGAAGTGAATGTTCTGGTTTGTGAAATATTTTGGGAAGCTGAACGTCGGACTGGGCTTCCACAGAAGCCACACTTTGGTTTTCAAATGTTTTGGAAGTTGAACGGACTTCTGGAACAGATTCCTTTCGACTTCCAAGGTATGACTGTATTGTGATAACTGGGCTCTAACCCAGGAGTTTGTTAGCTTGTTTGAATCTGTTGAAGTACAGGGAATAAAGTAAGTTGCCTGGCTTGAATATATTATATGCCTTAATTATTATCAGTATCATAGTACAGAACTTGTGCAACTGTTATGAATTGGGTTTAACACATGTTATGATTCTAACCAATCGTAGAAGCGTAGCTGGATGAAAGTTCTAATGGCAAGCACTGTCCGTAATCTGGCGGTAAAGTCCTCTTTTGATGATGCGGCAATCAGCACATCATCGAAAAACGGTGTCACTCTGGGGATGCCTTTAAGGAGACGGTCCATTAGGCTCTGAAATAACCCTGGGGCCACGCAAACTCCAAACTGTAGACGTTTGACCCTGAAAGCACCCCTGTGAGTCACGATTGTCTGGGCGCCTGCGGTGGCCTCATCAATGGGCAGCTGCTGATAAGCTTGCGCTAAATCTAACTTCCCAAAAATCTTGGCCCCAGCCAGGGTTGCTAACACGTGGTTCACTACAGGAACTGGGTACGCATGGTCCTGTAAGGCCCGGTTCAGGGTGCATTTGTAATCACCACAGATACAGACTGAGCTGTCCGGCTTAACCGGTGTGACGATTGGGGTTTCCCAGGTTCCCGAATCTACCGGCTCTAAGACCCCTTGTGCGACTAAACGATCAAGCTCCTCATCGATCCCGGGTTTAAGCGCAAACGGGACTCTACGGGCCTTGACCTGGATGGGTTGCACCCTGGGTTTGAGCCATAGGGAAATCGGGGGTCCGTTGTACAGGCCCAGGGTTCCATCAAAGACTGATGGAAACTCCTGGCAGATTGATTTGAATTCTGCCCCTGGGGAAATCTGATTAAGCCCTGAAATGCTTAAGCCTAATGGCCCGAACCATGCTAGGCCTAGAAGGCTAGTGAATGGGCCTTCAGTTATGATGAGGTTCAAATTCTTGGTGTACTTCTTAAACTGGACCTTGAAGGTGCCCATACCCTTTAGCTGTATTCTTTTCCTCTGGAAATCCCGCAGCACTATGGGGGCCGGGCGGAGAGGAGGACCACCGTCAGGACAAAGCTCTTTCAGAGTCTTAGCAGATATTATGGAGTAGGATGAGCCGGTATCCAACTCCATAGTACACGGGATCCCTCTATCTTGAGTTGCACCCTAAGCTTATTGGGCCCCGGGGACGGAAGTTGCAGTACCCTGGCTGAAGAGGTGGACTGTAACTCCTCCTCTATGTAGGCAAGAACTATGTAGGCCTATGGACACATTGCTTGGGTCGTGCTCCGGAGGTCTTGGAGCAGCAGACTCGACCAATGTGCCCAGTCTTCCCACAGTGGCGACATGTGGCATCCTGAAACATGCATGTCCGCCGCTCGTGGTTTTCTCCGCAGCTGGCGCAGGTCCCTCGAGGTGCGTCAGATTATCGCTGGTTCAACAATGTGCTCGTAGCTTGGGAGCTGTGGTGTCGGTCGGATCGGTCCGAAGCTCAGTGGACATCCTCATTGTGGGAATCCACGGAAGATGACCAGTCTCGCTGTATGCGGTGAGTTCTCCTTTCGGCATGCGGGCTGTAGGCCACCTCGTGGGCGTTATCCTTCTCAAAGGCTGTGGCCATATTTATTGCTTCCATCATTGTGATGTCATCTTTTGCCAGCAGCTTGTGGTGGAGACGACTGTCTCACATGCCAGGGATGAACCTTTCAAGAAGTCGTTCCTCGATGTCAGCGAATTGACAATACACCGCAATCACCCAGAGCGCAGTGATGTATTCACTCGCTGACTCTTGTGCTTGTTGCACTCTGTGCGCCAAGTCGTAGCGGTGGTGGTTCTTAGTTGGCTGAGGCTTGTCATAGCCTGTGTCAGCTCATCGAATGTGCAGGCCTCTATGTCCCTGGGTGCCATCAGACCTTCCAGTAGAGTGATGGCGGAACTTCCCAGCACCGTCAATAGCACATCCACCTTGTCTGCCTCCCTAGTGAAGCCTTGTAGTCAGACGTAGCTCCTTATTTGGCGGAGCCACTGCGGCCATTCTGCAGGATGGCTCATATCGAAGTCTGGTGGCGGCCGACTATGACTGGTGGCCATCCTCAGACCTGAAGTAGTCGCTTGTGCCATTATGGGAGGTTGCGAAGATGTGGCAGGCGCGGTCTCGTTTCCGGGGCTTCTTGCAGAGTCCAGCGTGGCAGTGTTGCGATTACTGTGAGGCGGCAGGCGGCTGTGCTGCGTTGCAGTCTCAGGCCTCTGGTAGCTAGCGGAAGCTCATGTATCCCATATTAAATATTCAGGAAAAATCAGAAGCCCAATGCAACTTCATTTATTCAACAGCTCACTCCCATATTAAACGAACACACTCAGAAAGCCCCAGCAAGAAGTGCCAGTTGGCAGTTGACAGTTGACAGTGCTTGCCATTAGAACTTTCGTCCACCTACGCTTCTACGATTGGTTAGAATCATAACATGTGTTAAACTTTGTGTGTGCGCTGAACAAATCAAAGCACATATACAACTCTTATTTTAAGAACTTTTTTCTCTATTTAGCATCATCACAAAACAATGCCATACAGTCATACTCTGGAAGTCAAACAGCTTATTTCCCGAACGTTTTGGCTCCTGAATGTCGCAAACCCGGAAGTGAATGTTCTGGTTTGTGAAATATTTTGGGAAACTGAACGTCGGACTGGGCTTCCACAGAAGCCACACTTTGGTTTTCAAATGTTTTGGAAGTTGAACGGACTTCTGGAACAGATTCCTTTCGACTTTCAAGGTATGGCTGTATTGTGATAACTGGGCTCTAACCCAGGAGTTTGTTAGCTTGTTTGAATCTGTTGAAGTACAGGGAATAAAGTAAGTTGCCTGGCTTGAATATATTATATGCCTTAATTATTATCAGTATCATACTACAGAACTTGTGCAACAAAGCTGATACTGTCTTTCTTCGTAATATTTCATCTGAGTCTCCTTTTTTCTGTTTGAAAGTAAGGCCGCACATAGGGGGAAAAAATCCATCATATCCAAGGCACTACAATGGATTTTTGTTTTAGTTTACAAGTCAAAACAACACATTTTTCATGGGTTTGATACCAGAATCACTGGGAAAGGGAAGGAAAAGAAGGAAGAAACCTGGTTTTAGTTTTTAATATCCTCTTTAGCTTGTGATAAGAAAGATGCATGAAGAGGAGGGAACACATCTTTCAGACTGAGTATGCTAATCCATCAACTGAGAGATGCAGGATTATCATATTAAAGGGATGTTGGAAAAGGAGCAAGGTATAAAAATAATGCATTTGCCTAAATTCAGAATTAATCTGTTTTTCCTTCTTGCTGACACAATCTGTGCTAAGTGTGGTAGAATCTCAGTGAGAGTGAACCACTCAGAGGATATCTATATTACAATATTCAAGTCTGTACTGTATTCAAGTTACAGACTTGTTGGGGAGCCATTCCCTGTCCCCCAAGGAATCCTGGTAAATGTAGTTCTTTAAGCGGGGAAGGTCGGCATCTGTTGCAAAGAATTCTCAGCACCCTCATCAAACTTAAGCTGAGGGTTCTTTGGAGGTAAAAATGATATAAAATACAGGTAGGTATAGGTTCTTAGCAAAAAAACAGAACAAAACACCCTTGTTTGATTTCTTTTTTGGGAGCAGACAGTGCTTTTTTTCTATATATAAAAAAAGTTTAGGGGTACTCTCATTTTCCTACTCATATTGAAATACTGCCCCTCAATGAGGCCAAACTTAGATTCACAAAATGTTTAGGGGTATGCGTACCCCCCTGCGTACCCCCAGAAAAAAAGCACTGGGAGTAAGGATTAGCAAATTGAGTGCCCACCCTACTCTACTGACAGCAGTATCACAGAACTCCTCCTGCCTTTGGCTGTATGGGATTTTTCATTTCTGTTTTCCTTCCCCCCCCCCTCTTTTTTTTTTACCATCGCTACCTATGTCCCTCTTTTTTCATTGAAGCCACATGCTCCTTTTCAGTCCTTGTATACTACACACACACATACCCACATATACACACATCATGTGTCTAAAGCATAGACCTTGTACATAAAAACAGTTGTCAGAACAAAAAGGTGCAAAGGCATTTAAATGGAAAACGGGATGTGTTAAGTCAAATTGCTGATTTTTAGGGGATCTGCTAAAAAATACAGTTTTAAGTGTTCCAGATCACAAAGGGCTAAATACCATTAATTAGCATAAAGATCCCACTTATTTAATCCTAGTAAAAGAATTGTGTTTTGAAATGCCGTCTAGGTAAATCAGTGGATGACCTAGTTAAAAATGTATATATAAAGCCATCTGCATAAGAGAGGGCATAGTTTCGTGTGGGAGGGAAATGCCTTATTGCCATGAATACAATCAGTAATGTAAGTTAACCAATATCAAAGCTTACAAGAATCTTCAAAATATTCTGCATTAATTAACTCTGTTTTGGTTAGGGCTTAGAATTCTGCCTTATACCAAGTCAACAATGACGCATAGTGGCTCTGTAGGGTTTCAGACAGGAGTCTTTTGTTGGCCTACATGGAGATGCTCAGCATCAAATCTTGGGGTCTTTAGCATGTGAAACGCATCCTGTACCACTGAGGTGTGATTTGTCCCCTTGGAAGGTGTACTATATGCTCTTTCCTTAGCACAGAACTACATGCTATGCTCATCACAGCGCTGCTGCCAAACCAAACCACCCCATCTTAAATTCTCCTTCCTCTCTCCTGTAGTGTTAGTCATGTTTATGTTGTGACATCACCTTGTTTCCCCAGCCCTGTTCCACATCTTTGGTTGCTCCTGGCAAAGGTGGGGAAATTACACAGGCAAGTGGGGCTAAGGAATATGGGGCACCAGCACAAGTACTGAATGCAGGACTGCTGTTTTTTGCAGCAGCGCCAATGTCAGCCATACTGTGTAGTTCTTTTAGGGTGGTTCCAGATGTTGAATGTTTTCCCTGGGCTGATATTTTGGCTTTTGATTATCTGTGCTGTATCACGGTTCACCCCCAGTTGGTTCCCCACTATGCATAGGGTTCACCCCCAGTTGGTTCCCCACTATGCATGTACACGGCCATTGTGTTGGACTAGCTGTTGCCTGAGTTCTGCAGTTTGCCTTGATCTTACAAGGAACCACCCCGCCCTTCAAACACTCAAGTTGAATTTTCTTTTTAACTTCTAATGAGCTGCTAATCAGCTGCGTGCTGTCATCTTCCTGGCTTTTTCACGGAAGAAAGCCCTGTAGCTCTGAAAATGAGTTGCAGTGATTCGAGATATCAGAGAAATTTTACAAAGGGCTTTGAGAAATATCTAGGGGCTGTGTAGGTTGTTTTGAGGTTTATTGTTTCCTGCTGACATCCAACAAAGCTGTCGTCTTCTAATTGCAATGTGAAGACTTAGGCAATAACAGGAGAGATGCAATATCTCTCCACTTGGCAAAAAATGCCAAATGGGTCCAAGGGGAAAGATAGCCTGTGTTGCAGTGCCAGATGACTTAGCAGTTTCTACATTTCATGCTAAGAGCTTTATCAGGGATATGTTGGCTCCAGATGGGATGCAGGGCTTGTTCCACATCATTTGCTGCAACCTTAAGAGGTAGAAGAGTATAAATGTACAGAGGAAGAACCTGCTGGACCAGGACCAGGTTCAGGTTCCATCAAGTCCAGCATTATGTTTCCAGCAGTGGCTAATCAGTGGTTTCCAGGAAGCCATAAAAACCTGCTCTTCTCGCTTATTCTTCCTGAGCCAGTTGCTTGCTGTGGTCTGGAAGCTAGTTGTGTGGTCTGGAAGCTAGTGTTCATCTGATCTCTCCCAGGGTGATATAAAAGTTACTGTTGCTCTCCAGGTGCCAAAACAGTATGTACTGCCATGCAGCTGGGGTAACATAATTTATGCAGGGTGCAAATTGCTGCTGCTCTCTTGCTCTTCTGTTATGCAAAATTGCCCCTGTCACCCAAGTGCTTGGGGATGCCTGGCACTTGACAGTGAACCTGACCAGTGGGCATATGAGGAGCTGCAAAAATGTGTCACATTAAAACTGACTTCTTCAGGGGGTGGTGGGATGGGGGTGAGAGAGAAAGGGACACTCTTTTGAAGGGAGTTTAAAAATTTGATCAGAGAATATAGCAACCCCAGCTCCCAAATGCAAATGTATTTCTTTTTCGCTGTGAAAGGAGTTTGGAGTACAAGACTGATGGTGCTACTTAGGGCTAGCACTTCATGCCTGTCTGCTTCTCACCTGCTCAGCCTTTATGTTTAGAAATAAGGTAGTCAGGAAATCCTCTGGAAATCTTACAGCTCAGTTAAACATGGGGCACAAAACATGACTTTGGAGCCACAGCTTAGTTTCACACATTTCAGTTCTGCATGTTAACATTTAAACATCCATTTCCCCCCCAACTTAAACATTGATGTTTTGAAGCGTATCTAGTTTTCGAAGCTCAAATTCTTGAAACTTCAGTTCTTTATTTGGGAGTGGAAATTAATCTGTAGGCGTACAGGTTCTCTATCCCTGGTCTAATTGACTGTTTTCCTCCTGGCCACGAGCGGTTGGTTTTCTTCATAATACCTGGAGAAGATGCTTCTTGTGTACAGCCTTATCAGTACTCCTGCAGATGAGAAGAAAAATACACAATTGGCATTTTGCCCATTCTTGCTTCTCTTCTAAAAGTGCTCAGAGTTGTTGTTTATCCACTGTTGCTCTCATTTGTGCATTGCATTTTCCTCTACATCTTTAGTAGACTGATCATTGTTTTCCACTAAGTACAGTCAGGTGCTCTGAGCCTTGTCCAGGAGACATAGATTTGCTATTTGCATACTTGATTTTGGTTGGATGCAGTCTAGAATAGTCTGCAGTAGACTGGGTAAGCTGGTTGGGTATGGCTGCCAGCAAACCAGAAAAACAAAAACAGTCCAGCTGTTCTTATGTCTCTGGCGCAGCTGCCAGTATTTTTGTTTTGTTTGAAAGGCAGAATTCTTGTTTGAAAGGCAATTGCCAGACATTTTTGAGGAAGAGTCAGCAGCAGCTTTTCAACACAGTGTACGTGCAACTGTGCATACCCATCTGCTAAGGATTGCATGGTGTGTGGGTATGCCCAGGCTTCCTCCATAACTATCACCTGCTCCCTGGCTGCAAACGGTTTCTTGGGCTGACTGAAGTAATAGGAGTGTCGGCAGAGCAGTGTAGCAGATCTGTGGTGGCAACTGAGTGGGCTGCTTTTAGATCCACTTCTCTGTGCCTCCCCTTCACCCTGTGCTAAAATACAAGCACAGGCTCAGTCCACTGTCTCTTCCAGCACTACCCACAAGAGCAGACAACAAACTTTTGCCAATGGCTTTACACCTGGTTGAGTCTACCAGGCTCAACCCCCTGACCTGCCTTGGGGTCTTGCTCATCACCCTATTCATATATCAGCCTTTTTAAAATCAAAAGTTGATAGGCCTTATTATTGGGTCTCAACAGATGGCTTCTTAGCATGTATTACACCTGGCACAAAGCCAAGCAAAATTGTTGTGTTTCTCTGTCATTTGTTTTCTAGCTCTCTCTCCTTAAAGCTCGACAAAGCATGAATCCCTCTCTTCTTCCTGTACTGGCTTCTGTTGCCAAACAGCAAATGTTTGGAGCTGTGTACATGGCAGGAAGATTCCAATCTTGTGCAATATAAACTGGAAGACCAAACCCTCTTATTACAGAAAACAATAAGAAATGTATATTTTTAAGTGGGCATGAAATACATTTATTTATATTTATTTATTATAGATAGATAGATAGATAGATAGATATAGATATAGATATAGATATAGATATAGATATAGATATAGATATAGATGATATATAGGTTCTGGCCTAACATGTTTCAAACTAAGGCAGTTTTTTTTTTTACAGAGGATATTATCAAGATGAAATAACAAATAGAGCAAAAAACCTTGGGAGGTGATCCAGGCTGTCATTCACTGGAGATACTGAAGCAGAGGCTGAACAGCCACCTGTCGTGGATGCCATCTTTGCATCCTGCGTTGTTGGACCTCGAATGAGCAGGGACGAGGATTCTTCCAACTCTAAAATACAATGGGTGGAAATTCAGCATAGTGCTAAGTGGAGTGTGGGCGGAGGAAACAAGAACCACTAGTGCAATGAGAGTTTCCCACCCTCTCCTATGCCCTCCCCCCTACCCTGTGCAGACCCTAAGCTTGTTCTGGACTTTTTTACAACCCTCCATCACATCTGATTCAGATGGAAGGAAGATAAAGTGCTTTGCAGTTCTGCTCTTTCCTTTCCTTTATTAGCTTTGGGTGATAGCTATTCTACTTCCATGAGCTTTATCCTATGAAATGCTATGAAATTCCACCTTGGTTTTTCTATACTGTAGGCAAATGTGCATAGAATTAGGTATATCTTGGAAAGCACCTTCGCCGATATGTTTGTTTCCGTTTCTCCCAGTCAGATCCATCTCCCCCACCCACACACTTTGGTATGATTGACAAGTATGTGGAGCGAAGTCTCCTCAACATTAGCACCCATCTTGTGGAATGCTGTTTCTTGGGAGATTGGTTTGGCACCTTCCTTACTATCATAGGATGCTGAAAACGTTTCTGCTTTTAAAAGCATTTCCCCATCAAATAAGCTGTATGGTTGATTGTGTTTTAGCTGTTACTGTGTGCGCTTTTTTAAATTGAGTGACTTTATAGTTTAGAGATTTAGAATGGTTAGTGTCAGGCTTTTTAATACTGTATTTTATAAGGAATTGTATTTTCATTATTGTATAGCTAACCTAATACAGTACCCCCTCTGTTACAACTTTCCTGTCAACCCCCACTCCCCACACTTGTCTCTTTGCTAACTGGGTTATCTCTAACTGCAACATCTATAACACATGTTTTGAAGGGAGGGAACCCACAGTGGCATGCTGAAGAAGAAGTGGGAAGTGTTGTAAATAGCTGGAAACTTATTTGGCACAAATCTCAGCGAATAAGAATTCGTCAATGCAATGTCTAACAAGAATGTGGAAAATGCTTCTTGTGTACAGACTAAATGACTAAACAACAACAACAAGGTCAGTTGACTGGCTGTTGGGAGGTTTCTTCATGACACAAACATTCTAGGAGCCTCAGGGTTACACAGAACGCAGTGTGAAAATCACCAATCTGTGGGGTTTGTGGATGCAATGTGATGAGTGTTAAACTTGCATAGTTCTCTTCCTTCTTGTCTAGAATGATCCACATTGTTGCTGTTCTTTGACCAGCATGCTAATTTTCTAGAATAACTTTCAGAATTTCATCATTAAGATAAGTCACATTAATTATGTTATCTGGAAGCATGAATCACGAAGTCTGATTCACAGTGTGCTGTACATTGCTTTAGTCACTTCACAGAAACGACTACCACATGGTATGAAAAATATGTTGCCTTATTGCTTTCCAGTTTTCTGCAAGTATTCCCATCAGTGTTAAGATGATCCATTTTCTATTGTTTAGTGCTGACTTACATTGGGACCCCCCCCCCCGCAATGCAAAACGGGTTAGTTTTTCAGTCAGTTACAAATGAGGGGTGTGCATCATCACCTCTCAGTTGCATGCTGTGCACCGACCTAATATTATATATGACATCTCAAGAAACCTTTCACTAACTTCTTTTTTATTATGAAGAATATTTGTGACATCCTCACTGCTCTCATTGTGAAGACTACTGTAATCGCATTTATAGTTGTGTTATAAATGTGCTGTAAGTCACTCAAAGATGTTCAGGTAGTAAGTGGTTAACTAACCAACTAACTAAATAACTAACTAAAATAAGTGTTGGCTTGGTCCTGTTTTGTGTGTGCATGATCCATTAAAATATCCTGCTTTTTGTTTATGCTAAATGTTGTTGCGCAGAGTCCAAAAGATCATTTTCAGATACAGTGGTACCTTGGTTGTCAAACGGCTTTGTTGTCGAAGAAATTGGCTCCCGAACGCCACAAACCTGAAAGTGAGTGTTCCGGTTTGCAAACGTTTTTTGGAAGCTGACCATCCGACGTTCCATCTGCGGCTTCTGATTGAGTTGCAGGAAGCTCCTACAGCCAATCGGAAGCTGCGCCTTGGTTTTCGAACTGTTTCAGATGTCGAATGGACTCCCGGAATGGATTAAGTTTGAGAAAACAAGGTACCACTGTATTGGGGCAGGTAAAATTACACCTCTCTGTGCCTGTGCAGCAGTGTTTTATTAGGCATGTCTGTTTTGATGAGAAAGCCAATTATTCTAGCAAAGTCAGACACACATACATGTTGACATTATTTTAAACTCAGTACTCAAATTATAGGAGCTGGCAAGAGGGTGTGTGGTTTTCACTGCCTCTGTTCCATTGCCCTCCATTCCTACTCACCTCCCCAGGATCTCTCCACAATGTGCCTCTGTGCCATGTAGCAATGATCTGACATTTGTTGGCTGTGGTAAAAAGTGCTCCGAACTCTCCTGAATTCAAGGCATTTTGTGTGATCAAGCATATCCAAGAGAACATCTTTCTCTATATGAACCTCTTGCAATCTCACCAGCAGGTCTTATCTTATTTTCCACCTTTGGCAGCTTTAGCGTGATGCGGTGAGTTCTTTCCCTGAGGAAATATACCTTTACCTATATTTAGAAAAGTTTCATTGTTTTTGTTTGATTATTTGATGTTTCTATAGGTGATGGTGCATTGCTCCTCCTCCTCCTTCTTTTTTTGGTACTGCTGCTCACTATTTTGATTCTCCTGAGTATAACAAGATAGAAATACTTAAGTAACAGTCCTGCGGGTATAAGGCAGTATATAAATTCAATTGATAATAAATAAAGTTATTGAGAATGAAATGGCTGCATTGACAACAAAATGAAGTTTTGCTCTCAGGCAAGCAGATGCCTTTCATGTCTCGTGAACATGATATGAAGACTTAGAATATGGAATGAGTTCAGCTGATGGCTCATCCGGAAAAAGGATTTAAATATCTGACTTAATTCCAACACTTCCGCCGCTTCAGACAAGTGAGATGTTGCATTGCAGAGAAAGCAAAGTTAGCAAAAGGCAACAGCTGTGCTCCATAACTTTTACTGAACTCGTACATCATTCCTTTTTTTGCACACACACTCATACAAAGCCTGGTGCATAGATTAATGTTATTACATTAAGTGCCGGTTGTGGTTTACATGCCCTGTATTTTTATTCATTAGATTTATAGCTATGGTATGTTTACATTGGGACTGGGGCGGGGGAGAAGATATTTTCTTTCTAGCTTGCCTAGTTGTATTCATAATTCATTTCTGTAGAAGTAAATGCACCTCAGTCATGTATTAAAGAGCAGGATTCATTTATAAGCCACTCGAATGCCAGTCTTCCTTATGATGGTTGTTGTGATCAAGCTTTAGCATAGTTTCTCTACAGGAGTTTTGACTACTCTTAAGTAAAATTATTGGAAGTGTTAGGTTTGTCATGAGTGGCACTAATGTTTTTGTGTGTGTTCTGAGGTGCCATTTAAAGCTAAGCTGAAGCCTCTGCTCCTCCACTGAGCACTTAGCCTCCATTGTGTTCGGTTTCTCTGCATTATTTATCACACGATAGGCTACCAGCACAGCCATTTTGTACTGCTGTGAGAGAGCTTGCTGAGAGAAATACTTGTCTTAATGCTCATCCTGGCATTGGATCACACAGCTGAACGAACACGGCTTTAATTGTTTGGATTAATTTTAGTGAAGAGGGGTATGAGAGGATACTTTTGGGGGGTGGAGGAAAAAGGTTTTGAAAGGTAACAGAAACATTTCCCCTGACATTCCTCCTTCTGTAGCTAATTGTGCATAGGCTCTCTCCACAGCTTCAGGTGAACATGTGGACCAGGCTGATGGGCAGGATCATGCTCCCCCCCTCAATGTATCCATTTCTGTAAGCAAAGTGATATAATATACGTTGAACATGACTGATTCAAATAGCCTGTTGTGGACAGTTCTCAAACGTGTGTATGAATAATGACTGTATAAACAAGAGGTGCCATGCAGTTTCTGAATCTTTCAGAAATTGTATTAAGTACTTAAGTATTGTAGTACTGTACTTAAGTGCAACGAGGATGCTCCTTGAATAATTAAATGGCTAACAATTCTAGAATCCCATGTGTTGAGATGAGTGGAAGTAATGTGGCACAGATACCTGACTTTGAATTAACACTTCTGTTGAAAAATAATTGGTACCAGTATCCATATTTGGAGATTGCACTGCAAACCTGTTTGTACATTGACTACAAGCTAGATCTGGAAAACATGGGGATACGAAACAAAGCAGAAGGTCAAGTGCAGTCAGAAGGAGAAAGGGCCAAAAGCATAGCAGGAAGGAGGGGCCTCTTTTCAAGATAAGTGGATGGAAGCAATTTAGATTGGGCTGAAAAGGGAATGGGCCCCTGGAAATGGAAACGTTGTCCTCAAAACCCTCCTTCAAAGATGACTGCTGCTGGAGAGTTGCCATGTCAAAGCAGATGTGCTGTTTTTCTGCTGCTGAGCTCCTGCTGTGCTCTCCCCCCTTGAAGTGAGTTCCTTGTAGAATAGGGCTGCCCAAACTTTTTTCAAAGAGGGCCAGATTTGATGAAGTGAGAGGCGAGAAAACTTGTTGAGCTTTTTTTAGGATTTTATTTTTGGGCTTTTTTTTACACTCTTACCCCAAAGTTATTTAGCTTTTTAAAGGATTGAAATTGCTGAATTAAGCCCCCAAAACGGACTTTGGACATGCCTGTTCTAGAACTTCAGCTCCCTTTGCTCCTCCACTGCTTACCTTTATTCCCACTCCTACTTTCCTCATCCAGCATTTCATTATTTCTCCTACAATTCAGTATGTTGGATCCATAAGGAAACAACCCATTTACAATTTACCACGTAGGTTATTTCTGTGGTTAGCACCGGGTGCATTAAAAGTTCTATTGCCTTTATCTAATTCTTGGTTTCTCTGAATTTTGTCTTTAGTTGTTGAGGTCTCACAGGGGAGGGAGTTCAGAATGTGGGGCAGATCCATTTTATAACAATGAAAAACTAATTTCCTTAAACAATTTTGTATTCAATATGAGCAACACAGTAGTTATCCATTTGATAAATAAGCATATCATCACCAGGTTTTTTTGTGTGTTTGCTGTTAATTTATTTGAAATTATCACATTTTTACCATGGCATATTTTAGTCTCTTCCTTCTTCCCCTCCGTAAGCCCCTTAGCCTCTTTTACAGTAACATTTTCATTTCTGCCAATTATCTCTCTGCTCACATTATAGTTGGAGGTGTCTGCTAGGCACATGAGTAAGGATCAAAATGTAAATACTGCATCCTTGTGTCATGCTATTGGATTGGTAAGGTTTCTGTTTATGCTTTCTGCCTCCCATATCACATGGCTTTGGAATCTGGTGAAAAGCTCCAGGAATTTCTTCCAAATCAGTTCACAGTTAGTGTTTTTTGTGTAGTTTGTTCTCTTCTTATGAGCAGGTTGATCATTAATTTCCCCAATATTGGTTTATCTAAGTGGAATGATTTTTTTTAAATGCATAGCCTTCATTTCTAATGCCATTGCCCGAGTTGCTTATTATAGGATAGACGGAGGAAGCCCGGTGTGTCTGACTTTTCTGCCTGAACAGGAGGTAGGAGGGAAAATGACCCAAGATCTTGTGACCAGGAAGCCAAGTTCATTGAGGCATGCATGATGACAGAATGATTCCAAGATTAGGGCACTGAGAGAGCCTCATCTGATGGGAGCATGATAGGAACTGGGAAGTAGGAAAATGAATTGACTGCCTTAGAAAACAACTTCAACAAATAAAAAAGGGGGGGACTGCTCTTTTGCAAATCAGCAAAGCCAACATCAGTCAGTGGTCAGCAAGCAATTTTAACAGCCTTATTTTGAGTTGAGCAAGAGTTGAAGGGCCAACTATGTGAACCCTGTGCAAATGGCTGATCAGTGTGTGGACCATGTATACAGGAGTGTGAGTAGTTGGCCCATTCTCTACGCATTTGAGGTGGCAGCTTCGTAGGGGCTTAATGACCTTAAGCTCCACATTTATGATATATATATCCTCATTTTTTGTGGGGTCTGCACTGTGCATCAGGGTATACACATGCAGATTCCTGTGCAGGCACCACGTCAAGAGCATCAGTGGCAAGAGGGTGGAGGAAGCAGGTACAGTCTTGATCTGCTGCCTACAGTGACACCTGAGATACAGGCAAATGACTGTTTAACCCCTTCCTCTTCAGAGTGCAGCAAAATAACAGGGTTGCGGGGAGAATTCTGCCAGCACCTTTCGGGCGTTTAATTCACTCACTGTCTTGTTTCAGCCAAGATGCAAACAAATGGGTATGAGTAGATGAGTCAAACAGAGATGGAACTATACCGACACATTTCTTTCTGCTCACACCAGATTTGTGTATGTAAGATGCCTTCTGTCTTTTGTCTCAACTTGCATAAGTGAGCTGACTGACTGAGGCGCATAACTTATTCCTAGTTGAGGTGCTTTAGAAGCTTGGTGTAGCCCTCTTAATTTTGCATGGAGCATTTGTGAAAATAGGAACTTTGGATGGTCTTCACCAGAGGCACCTACCTGCCATGCTCAAAATGCATTGAAACAAAGTGGGGCTATTACTGTTTATGTGGTGTGGGCATGCAGGTAAAATTCATTGTCCTGCAGTTAGATGCAACTTTGGTCTGTAAGTGTACTGCTTCAAAAGAGCACTGAGCATGCCCATTACTGAGGAGACAATGCTTTGTTATAGTCCTCCAATGAAGAACTATCAGTTTAAAATTGGACAATTGAGCATATTGTGCCATGTGTTCCTCCAGTAAACCAAGGTTATTAAAAGAAATCGCACATGAAGTGTACTGATTTTTTATGCTGGTTTGGTCTGGATCTTCTTTTCCTGATAACCATGGTGCCATTTGCATTTTCTGGACTTTCCATCTTAATCAATATCAATTATGAAAGTGGAACATGCCTTGGCAGAACCCCAGCAACATTATTCTGGTACACTAAGCTCAGTGGTGAAATGTTTTGCCAGTACTTAATATATTACATTTCTGTACACTCCCCATCCTCTGTGATTGTGTTCCATGCATGCTTCATTAGCTTAAGTAGCTTGACTTCTGAGTTGGGTTTTCTTTCTTTCTTTCTTTCTTTCTTTCTTTCTTTCTTTCTTTCTTTCTTTCTTTCTTTCTTTCTTTCTCCTTCCTTCCTTCCTTGTCTGTCTTTAAATATGTTTTCACTACTTACCCTGTACAAATGAATCTTGATGCAGTTTACAAAGGTAGAAATAAAAACACATAAAAATCATTTCAGTTAACCCCCCCCCCCAATATTTCAGTTGTCAACAATGGTATATGGCAGTAAGATTAATACTACTGGTTAAACAAAGCTCTTGCATCCACCTTGGGGAGGAAATGTCTTGCCAGGCACAGTCACACACATTACTGCCATTGACTTCAGCATTGCCCCTTGCAAGGCAAGCAAATAACCAAAAAAGTGTGACATGAGGTTAATAAGTTGTAAAAAAAAAAAAATTGTTCTAAACATGCTCCATAAATGCAGTGGTGGAGGAGGAGGATTTCAGCCATCAGTTCCTTGATACCTTCAAAGTGGGCTCTTCAAGATTTCTGACACCAATATGCTACACCCACCTTTTCATGTTCAAGGGATCTTTCAGCATAAACTTACCAACCAATGAACACTGGTACATTGCAGAAACTTCTGGATAGAAAATGGATGCACCAGCTGTAACTAGTCTGTGACACATTTGCACTTGTTCAATCATAAATTGCTTTATGCATACATACCACTGAGAATTTTTTTGTTAGTCAGTCAGTCAGTAAGTAATTAAATAAAATATGTCCCATCTTATGTCTTCATTAGTCTGTAAATCTTTTTTTTTTAATCTGCAGGGACATAAATACTCACATATATTTAAATACATATTTTTGAATGTTTTTCTTCCCCAGAATTTACATTTCTAAAGGCATCTCTCTCAAAATATGTATTTCTGAACACATTTTGATATGTAGTTTTAACTGGGAACTACACACAAAATTCAGAGATAGCTAATCCAAAAGATAGCTAATTTCTAATCCTTGCATGAGATTAGGAGGTACAGGCCAGGACAATTTGTAACAGAATCCACAAATATCAGATTCCTCAAGCATTCCCACTTCTGGGGCATCTTGTAGGTTCTGCAGTCGGTTTGGGTGGAGCACTGGCAGGACTTGATGGGCCTCATTGTTGCTATATGTGAGGGAGATTGGAAGAGAGTAAATAAACTTATTCTAAGAGTCTGCTATTTCATTGAAAAGTCCCTGATAAGCATGCAAGGAACCTCAGTACTTCACATTTTGAAAGCCATTAATCTAAAGCAACCTTCCCCAACTTGGTGCCCTCCAAATAAATATTTAGACTAACTACTGTCATCTCAGTCAGCACTCCCTACTGGCTTTATGTAGCCTTTTGAATATTATTATTATTATTATTATTATTATTATTATTATTATTATTATTATTAATTCCACTCCTCTTTGCAAAAGCAATCCCAGAATGTACATTAATATTTCAATCACAAAAATGCATGTAATATTCTTGAGGGAAACTGTAGTGAGGAGAAATGCAGGAATAAATTATCCACATAGATTTCAAAACTAGAAAATTCACTATGAATTTTGGATCTTGTGGTTGAATACAGTGATACTATATTTGCTGACACAATGTCAGTGAAATGTTCCTCCTATATTTATATCCCTATAGTTTACATAATGACTGATTGCTCTCATTGTCTGCAGGAAAAAAATAGTTTTTACTGTTGTGCTTCTCCTTGTAATTTAACTGTCAGTGCTTAGACAGGTGCATATGATCTTGAAGAGAAAGTGCGAAATCCAGATTAAGTAAAATGTAGTAAAGTTGAAAAACAATTTTCTTAACCTAAGGTGAAATATGAGAGTTGAGCAAAGAACAACATATGCTGGCTGGCTGTTTATGGAATTTTACACACAGACAGGACTTAAATAAAGGAAGGATCTCCCATTTAGAGACTGCTTATGACCACCAAATGCCTGCTCTGGGAAAGGCATGTTTGTGTACAAAGGGAGAGACCCTGAGAGAGGAGCTGTCCCCTTTTCTTCCATATGGAAGGATTTGGAGGAGATTGGGTGGGGACCAGCTGAAAAAGAAAGTACCTCTCTGCTTGTCTCTTCTTTTCTTCTAAAACAAGTGTGGGGAACATTTGGTTCCCCTCAGGCAATCAATCTGTTTAACACTTTACAAGGTAACATAAACATTGTATTAAAAACAGAAGAGTTTTCTATCTTTGCATGTTTATTGGTGAGCTGATTGCGATGTCAAGCCCAGGCTAAAAGGGAAACTGAGCAAGGAGAGGGAGCTGTATACAAACTTAAATAAAAGTTACCGTCTCCTTTTTCTGTTCATAAGCAAAGTACAAAATGTGTCTATGCCCACACCATTGTACTGCAAACCGCAAAGCTGATGAGCACAAAAACACTTGATCTAACACATTTTGAAGTGTTTATACATTTGGCTAACAGCTCTCCCACCATCTCGCATTTCTGCTTTGCTTCTCCACTTTCAGAGTCTTCCGAGTCACATCAATTCCACTCTTTCTGTTAACACATCTAAAAAATTGCTCTTTATTCGCTTCATGGATTGATCACCTGTAATACACTTGGGTGTAGTTCAGCTTAACAATGACCCACATCTAGAAGCATTACAACATTTACATTTTGAAGGATGCTGCCTTGGTGGTTAAGCAACAACCCAGCCTTTTGCACTTGCACCTGCCAATGTAAAAATGATGCTTCCCTGCAAAGGTAAGATGCCAAGACAGAAAGTTGGTAAACATCATGTATATAGAAGTGTAATGACAATGGAAAACTGATGATTTGGGCAAGGAGAAGAATTAATTTTTCTCTACCACTGCTCTTCTCAATTTTGGGTCCTTGTTTACACTGGAACACCCCTTGCAGAGCTCTTAAAATCTGTTAATTAAAATTACAGAAACTAAAGAATGGAGATACTGATTTTTTTCATGTAAAGCCAGGTTCTTTTAAATCATGTGAAAATTATGTGAAAGCAAGATACACACATTTATAGGCTTTCTTCATGGCTGTAAACATAAGGTTATCCCATGTTCTCCTCAAAACAGCCAAATGAATTTGGTTTGACTGGGAGTGATTGGTTTGCCCAAAGCTAACAACTGAGAGCAGAAGTAGACATTGTATTCAACATGGAAGTGCCTCTTGAAAGGGAAGAGCATTCCTGTGTTAAATTATCACTGTAACCTTTAGACATCTTAATGTATTCCCCTGTTGGTGCCAGCCAGTGATTTGGAGAGAGAACATGGAAAATCATGGTGTTATGCCATGGCATAGATTAGTGTGCTCAAAGGTTATAGTGGAGAACTTGCCATGAAGCTGCCATTTTCAGTGTCAGGCAAGTGTTCAGTATAATATTTACCTGTGCCCTGATCTCCACAGTTAAAGAGGGATTTGAACCCATGTCTCCCTGATCCACTTCCATCAGTCTGTCTCCTGCTACAACGGACTACCTTTCTATTGTTTACATAGACTTACAAACATTATTTTGGCTGCCAAGTATTGAGGTGTGGTAGTAGACGCCTATGACAGAACTTGGATTATGGGGGTGGGAGATTAATAAAACCTTGATAAAGGTAAGGGCACTGGCGTTAGAAGGGTGGGGCATGGGGGCGGGGCACCCCAGGCAGCACGATCCCGGTAGGGTTCAATCTCGGCTGCCCCCCACCTATGCTGCGTGCCACGCCCCCAGAACGCGCGCCACGCCCCAGAACACACGCTCCACCCCAGAATGCGCACCACACCCCCAGAATGCATGCCCCACGCCAACGCGCACCAGCCCCAGCCCCACCTGCTTCCTGCCCCCAGTGCCAGAGCATGAAGCTCTGCCACTGGGTAAAGGAACACAACGAGGGCTGATGTGGTACATATTGAAGGTTCCATCTCCTGTCCCCCTAGATCCCTCCCCCCAGTTTCTAAACCATTAGCGTCTGTGTGCTGATAATGATGACATCTAACATATGGAAACATGGCTCAATTTCGGATTCACACTTTCGATGCAGCAAGGATTAATCCAGGATCGTTAAGTTGATTTCTGCTGATGGGGTGAAATGGTGAGCTTTTACTGGAACTGGTGTGTGCAGCTCTTTCAGGAAGGGAGAAATTCCACACAAGTTTGATGGAATTAATCTCCTTTCCTCTTTCTGGTTTTGATCCAGGCTCCAGACAGCTGCAGAGATAAAAGAGATCCAGGCAACCAAGTTCATGAGCGAGCAGGCAACAGGAATGGGGTTAGTGCACAGTCAAGGCATCAGAGCACAGGCAGCATGACTTCAGGGCTGAAAATCTGTTTCTTTTCAGTACTGGTTCCCAAACTGTGGTGCAGCTGCTGGGTGTGTTTGTGTTTGAGAGAGAGACAGAGAGAACCGAAACTGGATTGCTGAGTTTCATGTAAAGATAGGATTCAGCAACAGATGAAGAGTCCTACCCTATTAGTCAAGGTCTGTGGGCTGAATGCCCTCTGGTAGAGAGGTCCATTTTAGGAAGGGATCAGAGATGTCCTCTTCTATTCCTCCTCCAACAGGTTGTTGGCTGATGGTTGAGGGTCACAAGATACAGTTAAAACAAAATAAAATAAAAAATTCCTTCCAGTAGCACCTTAGAGACCAACAGATATCTGAAGAAGTGTGCATGCACACGAAAGCTCATACCAAGAACTAACTTAGTTGGTCTCTAAGGTGCTAATGGAAGGAATTTTTATTTTGTTTTGTTTTGACTATGGCAGACCAACACGGCTACCTACCTGTAACAAGATACAGTTACCGGTACTTACACTTCCCATAGTAAGATCAAGTGAGGAAGGCAAGTTCCATAGGTTTTTGAAATGATTCTTTAAAATGGGAGGGGAAACTGTGGTGACCCACCTTTAATTATTGGTCATGGTGGCTGGGGATGACTGGAGTTTCCCCACCTCTGTTTGAAAACAACCCCTGAGGGACCCATAAGTTATTTCCCTTATGGTGCAGTTTCTCGCAAATTAAGAGATTGTGAAACATTTCCCTCTTATGTATCCGTTGAGTCCAGATAAAGAATGAAGAGCAGCCTTGCAGGAAGGAGGAGCCGATGGCAATCTTTTTTCTTCTTCTTTTAAGATATCAATTCAATTTCACTTTCTTTTCCCCCAGCCAGAGCTGAAACAGTTTTAATTTGGAAGACAAAGTTCTGGCTTTATCACCTTAATTGTTTCTGCATTACTTCAGCTGCTTTTAACCCAATTAAAATGGAGATTGTGTCTATTCACTGTGCACGAGCCTTCAATACTTGTTTGAATAAGCAATTAGACTGGAATAAATAATGGGCTGAACAGTAAAATGTCTTGGACAGGCTTCTTTCAGTTTCCCGGTCATGAGGTACAGTATCTGGTGTTCTCTGTCTGGGTTTGTGGGCCTGAAGAGGACTCCCTCAGATGGTTCTGTGTTTCTCAGGGCAAGATAAATGCTTCTTCTGCCTTACAGAGTGTTTGTTTGGCTGCCTACATCTCAAATTTCCTTCATCATCATGGCTCTTGCCTGTACAACAGGCTTCCTCAAACTCGGCCCTCCAGATGTTTTTGGCCTACAACTCCCATAATCACTAGCTAGCAGGATCAGTGGTCAGGGATGGTGGGAATTGTAGTCTCAAAACATCTGGAGGGCCGAGTTTGAGGAAGCCTGCTGTACAACTTATGACCTATGGAGCAGAATGCAGCCCATTGACCATGTTGAATGGCCCACAAGAGGGCTCAATAAACCTCTTATTCTTGCTTTCTGTCTGGGATACCAAAAATTGGACATTTAAAGCCACAATGTGCAGGCCTATTTTGCCCTAAATTTGGAGGCTGCGTGTGAATCACTAGGACAGTTCCTTTACTTCTCCAGTTCTTCCTGGTCACATGTATCTTGTAGGGAATTGGTCAGTTTAGCCCAGGGGTCAGCAACCTTCGGCTCTCCAGATGTTTCGGACTACAATTCCCATCATCCCTGACCACTGGTCCTGTTAGCTAGGGATCATGGGAGTTGTAGGCCAAAACATCTGGAGAGCCGAAGGTTGCCTATGCCTGGTTTAGCCCAATGTTGTCTCCTTCAACTGGCAGCACTTTTTAAAGGTGTCAAGCTAGCATCTTTCCCATTATCTTTTTTAAACTGGAAATTCTGGGCACCTCGTGCATGCAGAGCATGTGCTTTGCCCCTGACTTATGAGCCTCATCTTTCACTCCTGTTCAACAGTGTTTGGAGAAACCTACCAATTTCTTAGGTTGCACCTGTTGCTGAATCCTTAGAGCAGGCCTAACTGGTGGTCAAGCAAGCCAAGGGAAGCTCACTAATCTTCCTGCTTGTCTATAACTACATAAGCAGGTAGGTTGTCCAGCAGCTGGCAGGCAGTAATACTGCTTGGTTGCATTCAGCTTAGGAGGTCACATGTTCTGCAGGGCAGCCATAGAATGTCATCCTTTGCTGACTTCATTTCTCTCTGCAGCAATATCCTCCCAGCTTTCAACAGCCTGTTGTTTCTGGTGTGGAAGTAACTGGCATCTAATACCACACTGGGGACTCCTTGAGCATTGCTGGCTGGAAATGGCTATGCCTCCAGTCCTCATTTAAGTCCTTCTTCCTAGGATTCCTAGTGCTGCTCCCTATGTGATTGTCCCCAGGTGAGATGCCTCACGGTGCTCTCAGCTTCATTTGTCTTCTGCGGGGTGTGGGGTGGGGATGATGACACTTAGAAAGGTGAAAGTTACTAGTTTGCTACCCCACACTTTAAAATCCCCTTTTGTGGAAACCACAACAAAGTATTTAAATAGCTTTGGTGTCAATAGGGTGCACCTCACAGATCAATCTTTAACGCTGCTGCTGAGAGGCAAATGAGAAGCATCAGTAAGTAAGGAGAATGCTTAATTGCGTATGCGAAATATGAAGTTCTGCTGTTTTTACAGATACACTTATTCAGGAAAAAAAATATTTTTATTTGCAAGCATGCTCTTTAGACTAGTTTCCTGCTTGACAGCAGTTGATTAGTGGCCTTTGGAAAGTTTCTACCAAAGTTCTTCAGTGGGGGCTGAATGAAACAGTTTGGCATTTAAAATGCAAGCACTGAAAGAACTCTGAATCTTGCAGCTGACTGGCAGGAACCAGCCCCGGGGGCTGCATGTTTCATGCTGTTGTTTTAAAGAACCAATTCTGTTTTACAAACTAGCAGTGCCTCTCTGGGTGACTGGCTGCTTCCCTCTGCTCACCTCGTATATTTGTGAATAAAGGGACATTGCAAGCAACACTGGTTTCCTGTGCTCTCTTCTTAAGGAGCAACTCTGCTGAAAGGGAGTCCCCAATCCCTGAATTTTGTGCTGCTTTAGGAAGAGTGAAAGGTATATGTGTGGGAGCCTCCACTAGCTTTAGATGAAAGAAGGCATTCCTAGCAGCTTCTTCAACCTGTTTCTTTCTTCTTCTTCATCTTACTTTTCTTTTCTTTTCTTTTCTTGTTACAACAAAAAATGGGTCACAGGTGTGTGTGTAAAATACTAAACACATTATTTTACAATACAACCCATTTCTCAGAGAGCAGTTCTAGGCTCAGGGGTGCTCCCAGATCCTTTGGCTGATCAGATGGGGCCACAGAAACCCCATCAGCCAGAAGCAGGCTCTTCCTCTTCCACTCAAGTTCATGGCCATTCTTACCACCATCACATCCATCAACTCCATCTTGTTTGGATTCAGTTTCAATTTATTGTCCCTTGGCCATTTGACGTTGAAGACAAATGCAGAATCAAGATAGCTGCTTAGTTTTGTGTGTGTGTATGTGTTTTGTTTTAAATTTGTAGGGCTGTGTGCCTTCCGCACATTGATGGCACCCAGCACCAAAGCTATGGATGATTCCTCCCTGTGACTTCATATAGATCAGGGATGGGAAGCTTGTAACCCTCAAGATGTTCCTGGACTCCCAACTCAACACCATTCCTGAACTTTGGCCATGCTGGCTGGGGCTGATGGGAGCTGATTGTGCAAGTTGGACATTTCACCTATGTGAAATCTAGATGTGATGGGGAAAAAATGCTACAAGGCTGACTCTTTATATTTTCATTGGTCCTTTGTCTTATTTTCAAACCGAAAGTATAACTGACCTGACAAACTCATCGTTAGAGACACAGGAATGCATTATTCATGGAAGAAGAACTAGAGTCATCCTTAACTTTAACACATATTGGCAGCTCATTACAAATTGCTTGTAAGCTTAAATTCTCTCTGTTGTTTTCCAGCTGAGCAAATGTTTGTACATTGCATCATCCTCTTCCTGTATCCATTAGAAAGATGCAGTTCTTATAGTTGCACTGTGTGTTCCTGTGGCTGAGTTTGTACATAGTACAGGGTAGCATGCCAAATTGTATCTATTTGGCTTTCCCCACTTACATTTTATGCATGTTTGTGGGTGATATGAAGTTCAAAGAATAGGACTACACGAATGAGGGGATGGAGGATGCTAAGGTTGCTAGGCACAGTGGTGTAACGTGGAGGAGGGTGTCCACAGGATCAGTTGCCCAGGGTGCAAAATTGTTAGCGGGTGCAAAATTTCAACACCCAGTGCTGCCTCAATACAGCTGTGTGCTTCCATTGCTGGGCTCCGTTGAAAAACGGCTTCTCCATGTGAACCAGGAAGTGACCTCTCCAGGGAATGGAACGACTCTTATTTTCTTATCTCTGTGATTGCAATCTCCCGGGTGATGTGGATGCCATTAGGCAGTTAAATGCACACGTGCACTCCGTCAGTTTTCCTTCCACCCACACATCCCTTCACGCAGCCCCAGGTGCTGTCAAACCATGCTATGCCACTGGCTAGGCAGGTATGCAGGTGACAGGTTATCTAGCTAGGGAGGAATTAAATAGTAAAGTCAGGTGGGCCGTGTTGAGAACATGTACTACAGCTATTACTCAGGCGATAAATTTGCCGGTTGCCACTTGGCTAGGTTTTTGTTCTTGTTTCAATTTCAGATATACTTTCTAATTGCTTGTTTGGTGATGATTTGAACAAAGCAAATTAACCCTATGCACATGCTTGATCATTATTATATCTAGCCTCCATAATTTCATACAATGATGAATGACACCTGAGAACATGAAATTAAATGCTCCAGTAAGGCATCATCTACCAGGTTGTCCCATGATATATTGCAAGATTTCAGCAAGATTTCTTGCAAGAGGTTACGTTTTGCACTGGCTGCACTTTCTGGACCATCTTCAAGTGTAGCCCTTGAGCACAATGATAGTAGTCGAGATGGGAGGCTGCCAGAGTGTGCATCATTGTGGCCAGTCTACCCCAATAGACATTTGTTGTTGTTGTTGTTCAGTCGTTCAGTCATGTCCGACTCTTCGTGACCCCCATGGACCAGAGCACGCCAGGGACGCCTATCCTTCACTACCTCTCGCAGTTTGGCCAAACTCATGTTAGTAGCTTCGTGAACACTGTCCAACCATCTCATCCTCTGTCATCCCCTTCTCCTTGTGCCCTCCATCTTTCCCAACATCAGGGTCTTTTCTAGGGAGTCTTCTCTTCTCATGAGGTGGCCAAAGTACTGGAGCCTCAACTTCAGGATCTGTCCTTCTAGTGAGCATTCAGGGCTGATTTCTTTGAGAATGGATAGGTTTGATCTTCTTGCAGTCCATGGGACTCTCAAGAGTCTCCTCCAGCACCATAATTCAAAAGCATCAATTCTTCGGCGATCAGCCTTCTTGATGGTCAGTAGACACAGTGGTAGCACAATCCTTCATCTGTAGCAGATCGTAAGGTTCAGTATTTGGCATTTCCAGCTAAAATGATCCAAGGTTTGGGTAAGAAGACTTTGCAAGAGTTGCCACCAGTTTGTGTAGTAGTCAGTATATTCAGTTTCTAATGAGCAAGTATAAAGTAACCAATTCAGTTGCTGTACCGTTGATGAGTGGCAGATGAACACATGAGCTGGCTGTTAAATAATGTGTTGGAGCTGATAGATACATTTTTGCCTGGCGGTGTGCTTGTGATGGCTCATCATGCAAGCATTGTGTGAGGTGCATGTGTGGGAACCAACTCTGATCAGAATGCAACTATCCAGCCTGGCCTCAGCATTTCAGCTGAGACACTGCTCTTAAGTGAAGCGCTGTGGCTGTTTCCTGAATCTTGCATATTATGCTCCTGTTCGTGCAACCTTAAGTGACATTTGCTGTTAAATTTTAGGGAACTTGAAACATCTGATTGCTCATCAAGCTCATTAAAGTGGTTACATGTATCTGCTCTCTTTATTTGCCAAGTACTTGATATTTACACTTAATAGCCTTCCAGCTTTGGAGAAAGGCACGTATTGTCTGATAGACTCATCAGCTGTTTCTCTCCCTTCCCTGATCCCACTACCATATCAATTTAATTCCAAGGTTTCTTTCTTTCCTTGGTTTCTTTCTCTTCAAAAGCTATCGCTTCTTGCCTTCCTTCTGTTCCCGAAGGCTTATTTTCCTGAGTCAACCTTCTGTTTAAACGGCAGTGCTGTCAGTTTATAAAACGAAAAACATATGACTTGGTAGTTCCACTAACTTCTAAAATCTTTAGTAAACTTCTGGGCTCTCTTCCCAAAATGGGTACATTTGTTTTAGTAGCACCCCTACACTAATTATGTGGCATAATTAAGACAATTTGTGCTTTCAAATGATCCAGTTTTAGTAATTTGAATCTTAAAGGATTGGTACCAATATTAGCGAACTGATGCCGGTATATCTATCAAGTTGATGATTAGATGATAGTTTATTTGGGGTTTTGGATGAACAGTTGCTCAAGCACTTCCTTGTTCAGAATAAGTGACAGGAAATGTATTTGGCAGAGGAAGCAATAAACATTCCTTGAGTATTTACGGGCATATATCAGATTGCTCTAACAAGAGGCATAGTTGGATGATTTTAGTTACAAGCACACCAAGTTTTATTTTGTTTTAAAACATGCAAAATCATGCCTGCGGTTACTGAAAATGAATTTCATATTTCTTTTAAGATCTGAATTCAGTAGCAGGCGGCAATCAGTTGTTTTCTGATACTGAAAATATTAACTACAGAAATTTAAATAAAATCCAAAGTTAGATCATGGGGAGAGAAGGGCAATTTATATGATTAATTTTTTTAAATTAGAAGGTCTTAGTGACTGCAGAGCATGTTCCTGCTAATAGCTCCAGCTTTAACATCAGCTCACAGTAGGGCATCATGAAATATTTAAACAGAGATTTCCCTCCTGAATCTGTTGGTGTGTCAGGATGAATATTCTTAAATATTCTTAAAAACGATAAGATATAATATTTACAAAGAACTGCGTGTTGTGGTTTGCAATAAATATTTCATATGTATATAAGTTTATATATATATATATAAGGAACCTTTTCACCATTAATAGCCTCATATACACTGTTCATATCAGACACATTCTCTAAGGAGGGAAAGGCCACTGAACTCGCAAGGCTGTGCCACCAACCCGCCGCTCCCCCCCCCCCCGTGAGTCATAAATCATTTCAGGGAAACTGGAACTTATCCTCTTTCTAATTTGGGGGCTTAGAAACAAAAGGCAGGTTTGTCAAATTCTGTATAATATACAGTCCTCTTCAGAGCTAGATCTTTTAATGCTGAAACAGGAGGGCTCCGCCTTGCCCCATGCCCCGTTTCTAGCAAGGACCTAGTCCAATGCATCTGACAAATGCTCAAGCAAATGCACTCGGCCCTCTCATGGGAAAGGGCTAAGCTTCCTGAAGAAGGCTGCCTGCGGCCAAGGAGCGCAGCCTGGCCGGGAAGGGTGTGACATGTGAGCAGGCGAAAGAGAGATGCTCAGGATCCAGGCAGGTGAGGTCCGAGGGGGATGGAGGAGGAAGAAGGCAGGCAGAGGGAGGGAGGAGTGATAGTTCCATCTGGAAGTGGAGCAACTGAGGTGCACGTTGAGAAGCACAGGGGACTACTCTAGCCCCCCTATTCAACTGACCGCACACCACTGCAACAGATGAAGTTTAGTGGCAGGTGGGATTGCCAAAGTCATTTTTCCTGGGAACCCTTTCCCCTTTCCACCCCTTATTTATTTAAAGCCCAATGCGTAAAGCTGAATGTGCGCAAGTTAAATGCATGTAAGTTGCACGTTACCTGTACTTCCTTGCTAGTAAGCTTATCTTAGGCTTAAGATGTAAATCTCATTTAAAATAGCCAACTTGTTTTCCAGATTCTTTGTGGATTCACTAAAAGTTTAGCAGCCACTTAAGGCTCCTTACTTATGTAACCCCCCCATGAGGGATTTCTTCTTGGGTCCCGTCCCCCCCCCCCGCCCCACTGTGTGTGATCCTCTGCTCTCACTTGCTGACCTAATTCCCTCCATCCTTCATATAAATTGAATCACAGTGTCATTTTGGAATTATTATTCAAAGGAGACTCTGAAGCGGGAAGACACTGTTCCCAGACCATTTGAATAGCCATCAAGTAAAACGTGACTGATGTGAACAGCAGTAAATGCTCACTTAATCGTTTGCATTACCATACTGCTTAATAAGTGCCCATACTTGATTACATTTTCTGTATCTACTGTAATTATTATTTTTTAAATAATTTAGCTTAGTATGATAAATATGGCAGTGATTATTTTCCAGTTCTAAATTCCAGAAGTTAGCTGGAATGGTAATGGTATAAGAAACACTACAGCTGTTTTAACAAGAGTTGTTTAATTGAGCTAAACTGATGGGTCTGAAATATACAGCACAGTATGAACATTTGTTACTGTCTCATTTCTGCAAAGTGTAGTATGTCATCTGGGTGAAGCAAGAAAAGAGGAAGGGATTGGATTTGTAAGTGGGGGACTAGACTGCAATCAGTAGTAAGTTAGGCAAGTTGGGCAAGACTTGAGTTCAAATCCCTGATTTCTAAGCCTAGTCTAGCTCCTATGTTCGTTGCATGGATAAATTTTTAGCAACTCCACAAGGTGGAGAAATTATGCTATTATTATGGAGATAGTATTGTTTAGTCACTAATTCCATAAATAAAGGTTGCAGTTTGGACTGATCTGGGAGTTTGCTTTTGCACTATGATTACTGTTCCTCTTTAAGACAATGAAGACTAAGTATGTTGTGACAGTTATTCTATAAGACATGCACAGCATGGTGTTAGCTCAAAGATCTTTGAAAGAACAAGCTAAAAAGCACTCTTTCCTAAACCAGAATCCCACAGCATAGCCTGAACGGGAAAAGAGATTTGCTTGTTTTGCTAATGCTACCACCCCTTTCTGGATGAAGGAATCATGTGATGTGTCTAAATATAATATACCTTTTGCTGAAGAGGACTTCAAGGGTTGCTATGAATTTATTCCATCCAGATTTGATCCACACTTCATTCCAGAATGTGATGTGCTTTCTGAAAAGGCCTGCTTTTATCAAAGAGTTTAGAAGGCTGGATGAACCGCTGAATCATCTGTAAGAGGCCCCGTGCAATCTGGCTGCATGTGCTATGTATGTCTTTTTAACAAGAGGAACGCAGAGAGCATGTGAGGTGTTTGCATATATAGGCAAAAGCTGAAGAGAGAACAGCTGATGGAGTACGCTTCGCAAGGCCATAGAGATGGGAAGTCAGTCTGAATTGATCAATACTGAGATTAAGGAGCAGAGGCAGTATGAGAATAACTTGGAAACGAGAGCCTCTACTTGTAACGCTTAAGCAACTGAAGCAGCCATTTTGTGGGGGAAAGAAGAAGGTGAATTCACTTCTCTTCTTATTGCAAAAGCAACACAAAACGAAGACCAGGAAACACCAGGCAGGTCATTTAAAAAACAATCCAAAACCACACACAAAAGGATACAAGGATTTCTCCACATATATTAATAGATTCACAATGTTAGAGTTGTTTGTTTTATTAAAAGATCTCAGAAATGTTAACAATCAGGGCTGTTGGCTGTTACATGACATCCACAGATGATACAATAATAAGTGACCACAGCAGGGAAAATTTATCTCCCCCCCCCCCTTTAAAACTGCTTGATTTGCAAATACAATATAAACCTCAACAACTTGTGGGACAGTGATTAGTTTCAAACTAGATTCAGGAGCAGATGTCACAGCTTTCTTAGAGGAGACCTATAAGGAATGTTATTCTTGTAGTTCAGTTGGTAGAACATGAGACTCTTAATTTCAGGGTTGTAGGTTTGAGCCCCACATTGGGCAAAATGATTCCTGCATTGCAGGGGTTGGACTAGATGACCCCCGTGGTGCCTTCCTCAACCCTACAAGTCTATGTAAACAGTCTTAACCTGAATAAAGAAGGTTCTCCATAGTCAAGGAGGCAACAGGTAGCATTAGGCACTTGGCAAACCAGAAACCATGCAAAGCCATTTTGAATCCATTGTGAATGCGATAAGTGAATACCTCCTCAGTCATGGAATTTCCTGCTACCAAGTTTTAATTACATTGGTTTTTATGAATTTATGCTTAATTTAGCCTTGCTTAATTTTGTTTCATCCGCATCACATTTGTTGTACTATCTGTCTTGCTTTCCTAGTGTGATGACCTATGCTATGCAATAAATATAGACTGACCTTGCAATCGGTAAGAATAATGAAACTCAATCAAGCAGCTGAATGTATGGAGGGTGAGGTAATCTGCAGTTACTTCGTTGGGCAATGCAGTTAGACATCTGCAGTCTGAAGATGGATGCCAGAGCTTATGTACAGTGCAAACTTCCACTCCAGTGTCTGAAAAGAAGCTTCATTATGTTTGACTAGTGGCCCAAAAGGATGTGAAACTTGAAGCAGTCTTGCAATATATATAATGGTTGGATAGGCTTAATAATTCTTAATGTTTACTTTGCTGAATGTGGACAAATTACTGAACTTTATAGAGCAGGCATAGGCAAACTCGGCCCTCCAGATGTTTTGGGACTACAATTCCCATCATCCCTGACCACTGGTCCTGTTAAGCTAGGGATGATGGGAGTTGTAGTCCCAAAACATCTGGAGGGCCGAGTTTTCCGATGCCTGTGATAGAATAATAGCCAAAGGACACTTTATAATTTTAGCATGCTGTATTGCTATTTGTTCTCAAACGAGGACAGAAAGCTGCAAGCTGCAATGGAAATCTTGAGGAAGAATGACCTTAATAGCAGCTACAAGGTATAGCCAAATACAAGTCAAAAAGACCCACCCCAGCCTTAGACAGCATACTTCCTTCAAAGTGGCCTTAATTTTACAAAGTTTCTTCAGGTGGTAAATTAGCTAGAAGGGATTGTGAGCATTCCCAC
Organism: Lacerta agilis; assembly: GCF_009819535.1. NCBI lineage: Eukaryota > Metazoa > Chordata > Lepidosauria > Squamata > Lacertidae > Lacerta > Lacerta agilis. Next base: position 23,296,396 of record NC_046316.1, on the reverse strand, counting down.
AGGAGGCAAGAAACACAACATCTAGAGACAAGGAGGCTAGGTTTTGGAAACTTGATGGTGAAAAGACATGGCTGTCCCCTGACACCATATAAAGAAGGAATAAAACATTCAGATTATTTTCGGTCAAGATTAAAAGCAGAGAGTTTTTAACTGGAATCAGCAACTTCTTCCTGTTCCCGTGAAGGAACAACCAGCAGGTGTGGAAACGGCACCTGAGAACTCATTTAATCAGACTGTTCCAGAGTAAGCTGAACTAACATTGATGTCAGTAATCACATCGTTGCCCATTCTGCCTGAGTCATTCAGAAAGTGTTGTGATTTGGAGATGTGACTATTCAGTTCATGTCAAGTTATTAGTGGTACTGAAATAATGGTTTATTTTAAACCAAAAGTGGTGCTTGGAGATCTGTGAAGGGATAATTAATAGAATGGTCAGTCACTAAGTCACTTGACTATCATGGTTGTTGCTAGTTTGGATTTAGTTTGGCATATCCTTTGGCTCCAGTATTCTTGTTTCCTTTTAGGACAGTGAAGAATGTGGCTACCATCCTGACTGGTGTGCTGTTGTTTTTTTAAGCCTTGGGTAACTCCCAGTGTATACTGTCATTTGGTCTTTGAATGTGATGAACTAGTTGCTCTGGACTTCTTTCTTTCTTTCTTTCTTTCTTAGAAACCATTGTATTCTCCCCTTTATCTAAGGAGCTAAGAGCAGCACATAAGGTCTCCATTTTGCTCTCACAACAGACTTGTGAAAGAGCTTGGGTTGAAAGATGGTGAATGGCCCAAGGTTGTCCAGTGAGCTTTATGATGTGCACCTTTGAATCTTTTTTCAAATGAACTAGCATTGCATTGTACTGCCTTATGCCTTCCAATAAACATAGCGTTGAGTGCATGCTCAGCATAGCCATTGCATAACTGAAATGTCCAGTGTTGTTTCCTTAAATTTCTTCCTTTCTATTTAATATGTTCCTTTTTCAGATACTCTTGTAGATAAGGAAAAGCATGCTTCCTTTTCTGTTTAGCACAGCACACAACTTTCCAATTATCTTGGTGGCATGGCTCCAGAAAAAGGAACAGATTTTTTCTCTCTAAAAAAGGGCTTTCCTAGTCTAAATTGTTGTTTTTGTTGTACTGAACTAGTCATTAGGGAAGAAGTCAGACTCTATTTTTAGCTTTTTTTTAAGCTTGAAAATTGGCTTCCATAGCTTATGAGTGATCTGCCTTCCTTTTCGGAGGGGGAATTGTCATAAGTGAGGCCTTTGGGTTGAAGTTGCATTTCCTGTCTTGCTGTGTATGAATAAGTATCCGTGGATTCACCAAAGGCAGAGTATGGGATGAAATGCATGTTTCATCTGCAGCCTTTCTGGACGTGACACAGAGCAAGTCTGAATGGAGATGCTTCAATGCAGCTGTTTCAGATATTTCAGTTTGGCTGTTCCCATCCAAGTGGAGTACAGCTGTTCTATGACTTCATTCTCATAAGCCGTTTGAAATATGTGACAACTAGCAGCCAAGAACAGCCTCAAATAACCCTGGAGGTCCTTTTCACGCTGCATACAGAACTAGCCTCCCCATTCCCTTTGAAGTAGACATTGGGGGGGGGGAGGATGTATTTCATTTAAATGAATTACTGTTGTCAGGAGTCAGGCCATGCCTGGCATTGCAGAATGACTAATCCTGCTAGAAGTAAACAAGGCTAGTGATGCGGGACTGCTGGTCCTTGGGTTCTGATGTCCTAATGCAGTTCCTATCCCTACCTATAAAGCTGCAAGTGCCATGAAAGGGGCAAATGGCCAGGAGGAAAGGCAGAGGCTAACTGGAATAAGTGGGAGGAATGGAGGCAATGCTCCCCTAATTTCCTTAGCAGCAACAAGACCTGGAAGTGGTGGCATGGACCGCAGTATGGAATGGGCACTCAGCCAAAGCCTGTTGCAGCATTTGGGACACTCGCTCCTCCATCTGGGGTCTGGTGTTGCATCCTGGAGAACACATCTGTGTGAAAAATGTTCATTGTGTAGTTTAAACACTAGGTGTCACTGAACTTAGTTGGATCTGGGAGGAAACAGGATTTTCCTGTTGCTGTTCTGTTCTTATCGGGGAGACGTATTAGGAATTCTCATCCTTATTTCTGTCTCATATGTCCTTTAAGCCTACCATGACAATACCTGCACACTAGAGGGGATAGAGAAGTGGGAGGTAGGATTTGGGCACAACTGGTGACAGGGACTCAGTATTTAAGCATCCTTTGATTTTAATTTCAAACACTTTCTGTGCAGATCAGATAGTGAATGGCTTGGAGACAGATTTCTTCCTGTTCAAGCTGGCAGTAAAATTGTCTTCATTCCAGGGGGTGGAGGGGGGGGGGTTCAGAGTAGGTTAGCATTACTTGGATCCTTGCAGCCTGCAGGGACTTGAAACCCGGGCTTACCTTCTTCCGTCATCTCTTTTTCCAGCTTATTGGCAGAATAGGAGAAAGGCTCTTGGCTTGTGAGCAGCTCCTCCTGCAGATGAAGGGAAGTTATCAGCACTGTCACCAGCTGTGAAACAGGAGACATGGTTTTCAGCAAGAGTGCTGCTGATGTGCCTGAAAATAGATCCAGAGCTTTCCCCCAAAGTGTCCAGAACTGCACTTTGAAACACTCAGTTGAGACTGTCGTTGGTACTAATTCCAGCCCCCGGGGAATTGCAGAACATAAAATGTTGAAGAACTCTTTAATTCTAGCTGCTGTGTATAATATGTTGATAACTTAAAACATATTATAATAAAGGGACATTTATCTTTTGTTTTCCTTTAGGAGGAAGAAGAAAGGTTCCCAGTGTCTCATTTTCAGCAAACAACAACAACAACAACACCCCACAACACATCTACAAAACGCCTTCGTCTTCCCTATGCAGACCAAACTGCTCTGCTTAAATTTAACAGATGAAGGAGGGATGTGTGCCATTATAAAGGGAATGCAAGGCAACCAACTGCAAGTGGGAAATTATTACAGTGTGCATGTAACCACTTGGCAAGCAGGTCATATGTATTGTCTTGCCAAGAAACAAGGATAACCTTGCTGCACTTCTGCACCTTAGAGGAAACCCAGGAAGTCATGGGAGTGCTAAGACTTTTCCCATCTCTTGGCAAGGCAATTCAGCCGACCAGTTTATGAAGTGGTCACATGCACATCATAGTAAGTTTGTTGTTGTTGTTCAGTCGTTCAGCCGTGTCCGACTCTTCATGACCCCATGGACCAGAGCACGCCAGGGACGCCTATCCTTCACTGCCTCCCGCAGTTTGGCCAAACTCATGTTAGTAGCTTCGAGAACACTGTCCAATCATCTCATCCTCTGTTGTCCCCTTCTCCTTGTGCCCTCCATTTTCCCAACATCAGGGTCTTTTCCAGGGAGTCTTCTCTTCTCATGAGGTGGCCAAAGTACTGGAGCCTCAACTTCAGGATCTGTCCTTCTAGTTAGCACTCAGGGCTGATTTCTTTGAGAATGGATAGGTTTGATCTTCTTGCAGTCCATGGGACTCTCAAGAGTCTCCTCCAGCACCATAATTCAAAAGCATCAATTCTTCGGCAATCAGTCTTCTTTATGGTCCAGCTCTCACTTCCGTACATTACTACTGGGAAAACCATAGCTTTAACTATACGGACCTTTGTCGGCAAGGTGATGTCTCTGCTTTTTAAGATGCTGTCTAGGTTTGTCATCGTAAGTTACCACATGATAAATAGTTGTTGGTATTTATCACTCAGCATTTGAAACTCCCATTTTTCTAGGCACGTTTTGCGACGAGGAATTTAATTAGCGCGAGCTGTTTCTGACCTCTGGGCACAGTGCTGCACCTAAGATTTCAGATTAAAACTGCAGAGTGGAAGGAAAGGAGGACCGTTTTCTGCCTCCCCACTTCCAGCCACTCTTTGAAGGCTGGAGAAGAGACCCTCATAACAACATTAGGGGGCAGGCAAGGGAAGCATGGCTTTGTTTTTTGCAGTCTTCAGATGAGGACTAGACCATGTGAAAAATAAATATAAGATTTTAGCTGCAGTTCATTCATTTTCAGCTTTGTATTCTTGTTATTTAAAAAGTGTGCCTAGATATTCTGTTGTTGTGCCCATAACCTAGGTTTAAGGTGCCATTTAGCTCCTAGCTTTCATATCTCAGTTTCTAACACTGTTATCACTCTGTTCATCTTGTGCGTATGGTACAGTACTTAGATTCTATGTGGTTTTTATCTAGGACAGGGAACCAGATGATGATGATGGACTACCACTGTCATAAGCCTTGGCCATTGGCCATGCTAACTGGGCTGATGGGAGAAGGAGTCTTAACAACATCTGGATCGCTGCAGTTTCCCCATCCCTGGTTTACGGGATGCATTTAGGTCATTGCAGAACTGCAAATGCATCACACACATGCCAGAGGTGGAGGTCCTCTTCTTCAGTTGATGAGGCTGAGGTCTCCAAATCAAGAGGGGAAGTCCATGCAGGGCCAACCCCCAGAAATGAGCCTGTGGAGCCAGTGCCTCTCTAGGCAGAGAATGTGGCTCTACCATCCTTGGACTTTGGAGGACTACACTGCAGAAGACCCAGTGAGAGCAGAGGCTCTACCACTCTGTCGCAGTAGGAGACTGACTACAAAATGTTATGGTACTAAGGGGGAGGAGCCCAGAGGGTTTGGGTAGGCCCAAGGATTGGAGGAACCCACTTCAAAACCTGTCTCTTCAACTAAGGTGTGCAGTTGAAAAGAATTATGTGGAGGGGGCAGGAGAACAGTCTGATCTTCTGGTTTCTAGCCCTAAAACAAAACACAAACCAAAATCTGAATAGGTGTTGGCCATTGTGCTTTAGATTAATAATTTGCTTGTCAGGAAAATACTTTGGGTGGTTCAGATGGCTAAACATTTTGCAAATATTGTACTCTAAGTGGCTTTGATAGGTGTGCAATTCTGTCTGTCTAAAGAGAGACACAGAACAGCTGTGCCTGTGAAGGAGGGATATGCCTTAACATTTCCTAATTGGTTGAGCCTGAATTCTGATTTCCTCCCTACAGCATTTCAGCCTAAGGGTAAGACAGCGATTTTGGATTCCAGCTATGACTGTGCTCCTTGAACAACTACTTTGAAGTAGTTGTAGTGAGCTCCAGATGAATTATGTGAGAATAATAACCCAGAAATAAATGGTTTGAGGCTTGAAGCCTAAGCAGGTTGCACAGGAAAAAGAGAGTATGGCTTCTTCACATTATCCAAAGCAAGTTACTACCCATGGGATCCATCGATTGATGGGAGCATATTGTTTAATACTGCAGTGCTGGGAGTGAAGCCATTCTTTTCCTCATGTCATGTTGCATATAGCTGTATCATACTTCCTCAGGACCAGGATTACAATAACAATTTCCCTTTTATATGAGGAAGTCGCATATTTTATACTGGGGGTGAGAAACTGGTTCTCTCCCCCCCCCCCCACAAGAGCCAACTTTGACAGGTGGTTCGGACCACTGCCCTGTCAGTCACCTGCTATCATAATGACACCAGATGATTGACACCTATTAAAGACCAGCCCCAAGGCAGCATGGAAATGACAGCTGGTGCTGATGCGAGTTTTACTCTGAAACATCTGGATAGCAGCATATTGGGATAGGCTGTAGTATTAGATGCAGACTCTGTACATGTTGACTGTACTCTTCTTTCTGGATCACCATGAAGGCAAAAGCAGCTGCATTGTACGAAGGACATGTGTTTGTTCATGATCTTGGTTTATATAACTGGACAGCCTGTGACAGTTTTTAAATGAATGGATTCCCTATGCATTGATTTTGGTTGTGGTTGTTGCTTGCTAATATTTCACCTTGTATATTCTAATGGGAATGATTTCACTTTTGATCTTTTCAGTAACGCTTGTGATGATTTGCCTGTTTCCCACTTCATCCTCTGGTTTGCCAGTTTGGTCATAGAATGATCTAGCTGAATTTTTTTAAATCCCATTGATTTCAGTGGGAGAGAATTAATAACAAGTTTTATTTGAACGTAGATTGCTTCTGTTCACCCATTCGTTTCTCCATACTGTGAGGAAAGCAGTGGATAGGTGAGGGAAGAGTGCACAGCCCTTTGACCTTCTTCCAACTCAATTGCAGCAAGTATGAATTTGAGTTAGACACTCCACTGCCCAAAGCTGAAGAGTATGTAAAATATCTTGTACGTCCATTGGATCAAATCTCAACACACTCAACACAGCTCCTGTGATACCAGTAAAAGAGAGGATTATTTTTGATGGGATGGGTGCTGCTATATAGATTTGCTGCCCATAAGGACATATATGGGTTATTTAAAAGGTCTCTGTTCCTAACTAACCATTTTTGGAACCATTGCCCAGTGTCTCATTGTTTCTTCAATAATTCTTGTTATTCAGTGAGTGATTTGTTTCATTTGCAGCGGTTGGTTTATAGCTCTTTAATACAGTATGGAACAAGGCTTGGAGAGAGGAGGGAGGCTGGTCTGAAGCCCTGTATGTTTCTAATAGATAACCAGAGGTTAGATTGCCATCTTTGCCATCCTGGGATTTCCAGCAGGATTAGTACCACAATACCCCCTTTTCTCTTTCCTGCAGAAAATAATAAAGGTGTTCACATGTAATCTTCAGTGAGTGTACAGTCTGTGTACCTATGTATGTACAATAGTTGAGCTGTCCGAATGAATAAGTTCACACAATTTCACACAAACACTTGTACACGTGTATACAGAGCTTGTACCTGTGTTCGGTGTAACCTATGAACAAGCCTGTTGACTCCTGGATTCCTGGAGGAATTGGTTCCAGCTTCCTTCTCCCTGCGCCATGGTTGGTGCTGAGAAGAGCTGAGCAATGTAGACTTTCCAGTGTGACATCACTGATAGCTGCAGTTGTGCACTCTTGTCTTCCTTGGCTGCTTCACATATTTTCGTTTTCATCAGCCAAATAAAGGTAATCAGTATTTCAATGTATATCTGTAAACTCAGCCTTTCAGCTGAGACTACTGCTTGCCTGTCCAGGGCACTGATACCTGCCCTAAGATGGCATCCATATACAGTCATACCTCAGTTTACGAATTTAATCCATTATGAAAGTCCATTCTTAAACCAAAAACGTTCTTGAACCGAGACACGCTTTCCCAATGAGGCCTCCCAATGCTGGTGCCCTTCCACCGTTCAGATTCCATTCTTAGACCGAGGTAAATTTCGCAAACCAGGGCACTACTTCTGGTTTTGCAGAGTTCGTAAACTGAATCGTTCGTAAACAGGACTGTTCTTAAACCGAGGTACCACTCAGTGGTACCTCTGGTTACAAACTTAATTCGTTCCGGAGATCCGTTCTTAACCTGAAACCGTTCTTAACCCGAGGTACCACTTTAGCTAATGGGGCCTCCCGCTGGCACACGATTTCTGTTCTCATCCTGAAGTGAAGTTCTTAACCCGAGGTACTACTTCCAGGTTAGCGGAGTTTGTAACCCGAAGTGTTTGTAATCCGAGGTGTTTGTAACCCGAGGTACCACTGTGTTTGATGTTCACTGTGTGCATTGAGTAAAAAAATACACTGTCATCCAATATGCCATTTATGCAAGCTCAGTGTGCATTTATGTAGTTCTCTCTGTAAGTAATATTATTATTTAACTGTACTCCTGTGGTTTTTTTTTAACATCATCATGGGACCCCTGTTTTGTTAACTAATTCAGTGTTCAAAACATAGTAGCTAACCTTGTTTCCACCCTACAACAAGCCGTCTTGTATTTTAATCATAGGACTCTTATTTTCCACATCCTTCTATATTTTGGACCATAAGTGCTGAACAAGCTTTCAACTGAAGTAATTAAATATGGTAAATATGCATTTTGGCCTGGCCCATAAAATGCCTAGAGGTTTATAGAAATCTGTGTTGCTGGATTCCACCCCTCCCTCAGCATGTTCATCAGAAAGTTCCATGCATAAAATGGTTTCTTCAGAAATAAGCCCTTTAATCCATATTTTCTTAGGTTGCTAATTATAACTTACTTAAAATAGCTGTGTATTAGAATGGAAACCAACATATTTGACACTTTATCTCATAGATGTACGATACAAGTTGCAATTTTAAAATGCTATTTCCATCTTTGCTTAAAACATGAAATGCCTGGGGTATGAAAATAGCACTTTTGTGGTAATGTGTGCACTGAATAGCTCAGTTACTGCTTCTTGGATGTAGCTAAATAATGTATATTTGTTTAAAATAGCTGGAGTAGATTGTATGATTTTGCTGTTTATTCCTGCTGGGCTCTGTGTGTGTGTGTGTGGTTTATAAACAGAAATACTGAGTGAACTGAGATATAGAATAAAATGTAATAATTGACAAAACAGAAACTGCCATTTCGCTGTACATTTATTTGCTGAGTGCTTAATGGGAAAGATCTGGATCCCAATTTATTTTCATTCTTTGTAACTGATGTGTCCCGGCGGACACCTTGCATTTCAGTCAGTGTGAAGAGTGTTGTCATAGCTTCATGACACAGAAGTAATCTCTAATACTCCCCACCCTCTTTCCCCCCCCTTTTTTGACAGGTTTTTTCCTTCTTTAATTTATAATAAAACACACCATCCTGCTAAAGCTGATGGTTAGATCTGAGAAAGGGGCTGGAATGGATCTCATTCCCCCTTTTCCAGAAATCCCATTGGGGCAGAATGTGTGCTTGTTTCACGAGTCGAGAGCAGTGGGTGGGGCAGGGCTGGGTGGGTGGGGAGCAAGAAGCGAGTAGAAAGCTGAAATGTGTGCGGTGGGGTTTACTGCTGCTATTTGTGGCTTCCTGTGAGCAGGCAGTTGCCTAGGAGATTGCTGGCACAATCCCAGCATCTACTTGCACCATGTTAGACTCTGAAGAGAAGGCTGCAACAGATCTAGTGACAATCATTATAAGCTTCCTGAGAAAACACCCCGAGGGCTTTAAAAAGGTTTATATTTCCGCCACCTGTTTCATTGTAACATCTGCTGTTCAATAAACAGAACCGGATATATATCCATCCAAATAAATGTGTCTTTCCTTATTTTGTTTTCCTAGGGCTAGGCCAGTCTGGATCCATCAAAAACAGCAAGGTTATTTATTCCCTTCTCAGCAACCTTGCAATCCTCCTTTGAGTCAAAGCTAATTAGCCATGATCGTAAAGAGCTTAGTGAACTGTGGTGATTAACCAGCTCAAACCTTTTTCTTCCCCCTCCCTCCTTCTTTTGTAGGTAAGTGAATGTGGCATTGGCCACCCCTGACTTCACTTAATCGCTTTCTTTGGCTCTTATTGCTGATGCCCAGTTATGGAATAAAAACAATAAGTCGCTAGGGAAAATTTGACGTGCAGGTATTGTGGATACACCTGGAGTATATATATTCTGAGGAAGATGGTAAGTGCCTCTTTTCCATCTTGGCCTTACGTAGCCCATGACCTCTCCTGAGGGTCTGAATTTGTTGTTGACACCTATCAACGCCCTCCTGGTAATGAGCTCTGTTTCTCTCTGCTGAAAGGGAGGTAAAAATGAGAACCGCTTTGCTAGATGGCTAGATATTGATTTTTCTACAGATCCCTCCCAGATTGCAAGGTTTCGTTGGCCAGGAACCCACTGATAGGTGTCAGCATCTTGCTTCAAATTTCAGTAATTTATTATAGAAACAAATCTGAAAAGTCCTAAGCAAAGTCTTAAGGAAGCATTTTGAAACTAGGAGTGGGGGAAGCTATGCGAGAAGAGCTCAAAACCAGGCCTTGGTCAAAACGAGATTATTTTCAGTTTAAGAGTTATAACATAATGATTGGACTTGGCCAGCATTGTTAAATAGAAAAGAAAGTGAATTGTGGCACTTTCCTCTTTTTCTGACTACATGGCTCAGTGAAGTTTAACCAAGTGTTTTTTTTTAAGCTTTATGTTAAAAATTGCATAATAGAAACTGACTTGTTTCCTGTATTTATCCAGTACATAAATATTAATTAAACACTCTGGCTTTATAATACTGCTACCCCTAAGTAATTATAGGCACCAGTATCTATACATTCTATATTTCCTCTTTATAATAACAACACACAGCTAATGTACTATGTGTGAACTTTTACCATTTTATTCTTCTTAGAGACAGCATTAAACTATGTGTTTGATACTTATTTAAATTTATCCATATAGGCTGTTCAACTACGGTATCTGAATTTGGTTTTGCATACACTGTTAATGCATTTTCCTCCAGCGATTTGACGGCATCTTTTCTCTACTTCTCTTCTAAGCGGTAGTTAGAATGTTTTCCCGAAACCAAAATTAGCATTAAGATTCATGTAAATCTCAGTGGTTTCACCAGAACTTTAAAAGTAACTTTAGAGTGTATGCCAGGATTCATATTAATTTCACTTCCAAGGCAAAAGCCAGCGAACAGTCTTCAGAAGTGAACTTGACCTGAAGCAGATACATAATAAGCATTTAACAGCGAAGCTAACATCAGCCTTAAAATTCACGTCAATTTAAAATAGTGTTTAGAGTAGCCCTTTAGGTTTCTCAGATTGGGGAACTTGACCCTGACAGTTGTGGATGATGATGATGATGATGATGATGATGAACTGTGCAAAATGAGGGAATAATACAATTTAATCTGACTGGAGTGGAAGTCTTGCAGCCTTGTAATTTGAGAGTAGTAAGATCTGTGCTTCTAAACTTTGGAGAAAAAGTGAAGAGCTGATTTTATAAAGTAGTATTTGTGACTATATCTTATAAAACGAATACTGTTTTCTGGTTCTTGCAATATAAAGTCACCCGAGGGGTTGTATTGTCAGAAACATTGTGCTAGTTAACGCATCGCAGCACATTTTCTGATGATGCAGTTTTTGGCTTGGAGAGAGCCAAGCTGTCTTGTCTGACCACAATGAAAGGAGAACATGATTTATGTTCACCTGCAATACTTCCATGGCTTGTCTTTCAGCTGAGTGCAAGCCTCAGTGTATCTGGAGAAATGTTTCAGAAATTTTGGTACTAACCTGTTCATAATGTTGCCAATTTGTAGTATAGCTCAAAACATTTTTTTTATTAAAAAAAGGCACTGCTTAATATGAAAACAGTATCATTTCCCAAGGATGCTCCATGACAAGTTTGACTCTGAGACTTTTGATCAAGAGTTAGTTTGTGGAAGTGCATGGATATGATATATTTGAAAAAAGAAAATATTGACTAGGGCCCAAGGAACTACTTAAAATGTGTCCATGGGCTTGGACATGCCCAGTGAGGGTCCCCCCCATCTTTCCTTTGCTTAGCTGAGCTCCAAAGGAACTTTGGAAATAACTCTCAGTTTGCATTGTGACATGTTGAGGGGTCTGCTATTCAAGAAAGCACCCCACCTTCCCTTGTGTGTATGGAAGTAGTTGTGGTTCATTGTATCCTGTTCATCACTGATATGATGTCCATAGTTAGGAAGAGAATCATTCAGTTTTCCTCCTCCAATATATATATTCATTCATGTCATTTCGTGATGAAGAAAAACTAGGAATGAAATTAGAGTCCAGGTGGACTTAAATTGTTTGCCGCACCATAAACAAAGTTTTCTCTCTCTAAATAAGGTGTTGGGAAACTTGTAGTCCTCTAGATGTTGTTGGACTAAAGCTCTCTGAATATTGGCCATGCTGGCCAGGACTGATGGGAGGTGGGACACTCCCCAACTCTGCCCTGAACTATGTGGAATTTTAAACCTACAGCCATTTCCTTTCTCATTACAGTGTCAAGAAGTGCTTGCTTGATGGCAGCCTTTGGCTTCATTCTGATTTCTATTTTCATTTTGCACTTTAGGGCTTAAGCTGTGGCTTTGGTCTGAAATAATGCCATATTCGGAGGGAGGTTGGGAGTAATTGTTCTGTCTTCCTGACAGCAGAACTGCAGCCATTGTAGCATTTCATGCATAATGGGGAAACCACTGCTATCAAAGCATGCATGCAAGCATTTCCCTGGAATCAGAAGATAAAATCTTCTCATTCATTCATAGTGATGGATGGTTTGGAATGTCTGCTTAGGTTTTTGCTGAGGGTTTGTCCAGAGTGGATGTGGGCATCGCTGGCTCCCAGGAACTTCCCAGGAACCAATAAGTACACCACTGCTTATTTCCCCTTCTTGCCTAGTCTCCTTTGCCTGCTCTCCCTCCTCCCGGATCTTTGCAACTCAGTGATAGCAAGCTTTTATCTGCCCTTCTCCCAGAGTGTTCACAGCTACAAAAACAGAAGGGCTTGGGTGGGTGTCAAAGAGAGAGAGAGAGAGATGGCATTTTCTTCACTGCACTTCCCTCTCCTTTTGCACAATTTGCTTTTCTCCATAGAATGGAAGTTGTAGGGTCAAGCTCTCACAACTTGGCGCACGTTCAAAACAGCTTTCCAGTTTGGAAATTCACTGCTCTTTGTGCCTCACCAGGGCTTTTTAATTAGCATGCCTTTCATGCTAATGCATTATAACACTTCTATCATCTTACTTGATTTCCCCCCTTCATTATAGCGCATTTGCAAGGCATTCATTTAATTAGCTTAATTGTAGGCTGCAACAATTTGTCTCCCACTTCCTTCTGCAAGGAGGTTCCCCATTTCATATCCTTAACAACTCCCCCCCCCCTGCAACAAGGATGAAGTTTGGTAATGTGGCTTGTTCGTTTTCTAAAGCATAAAGTTGCCAAAATTTAAGTTGGAGACCTATACAGTTTACCATGTACACATATGCGGAAATTCGAGTACATTATGAACATAGATTTTAGCAGTGGGTCTCATATTGGTGGAAAATATAATAATGGAGGAGGAGCCTGTTAAGGAATGCAGCTAATGGGTTAATTCTCCATGAGTCAGCAGAGATGACTCATCCCCCACAATGCACTTGCAGGCATCTTGTGACACTTATCTGGGCAGATTTGGAAAGTAACTTTGTGTTTAAAAGGGCTCAGGTTACAGAATACTGTGTGGATCGTGAATTGTTGAAGACTTTCTGTCGGAACTGTGGACACGTGTGAAGAATTTTGCGAAGAGATTGTCTGAGGAAGAAGTTGGAACTTAAATCAGGACTTGGCTGTGGCCTTTAACACAGCAAGGACTTTGAAGCAAAGAGCCTTCTCTGGGCTCAGAGAGAGAAGACTATTGTAACATCTGCAATTAGTGTGTACAGTGGTGCCTCGCAAGACAAAAATAATTCGTTCTGCGAGTGTTGTCGTATAGCGAATTTTTCGTCTTGCGAAGCACCAACGGGAAAATATCGGTTTGACAAGAATTTTTTTTCTTCGTCTTGCGAGGCAAGCCCATTGACAAATTCGTCTTGCGAGACAGCCTTCCGCTAGCGAATGCCTTTCGATTGCGAGTTTTTCGTCTAGCGAGGCATTCGTCTAGCTGGGCACCACTGTATATGTATGCTGGTGTTGACAACTCTGGTAAATGGCTGTTTTCTGTGGTAAGCTTAATCGCTTCAACTGAGCTTCTGCAGCATATACATCCAACAACCCCAACAAGAGCCCTCCTGGAGCAGACCAAAAGTCTATCCAACCCAGCATCCTTTTCTCACGGTGGCCAAGCAGGTGCCAATTCGAAGCCTCCAGGCAGGACTTGAATGAGTGAAGCTTACGATTCCCAGAAACAGCTATTCTCTGACAGTAGAGGTAGCACGCATGTAACTGTTATGGCTAGTAACCACTGATAGCCTTGTCTCCCATTAATTTGTCTAATCCTCTTTTTAAATCATCCAAATCAGGGGCCATTGGTCCATCTTATGGGAGCAGGTCCCGCAGTTTTAACTATGAGCTGTAAGGAATACTTCCTTATGTTGTAAGCCAAGAATGGCTTATCTTCTGAGTTTACGCCAATAAAACTGAGAGATGAGGAGTTAGGAGTCCATTGTTGTTTATTGCTAGGCAATAGGTTACTGTCGAATTGTTTCACAAAACTGCAACCTCCCTCCCAAGGGTCCGGGCGTTGGTATTTATAACATTTCAAACAAAGGATTTCAATTTTCACTAATCATGTATCATTACCTCATTTCATATTTAATACACATGCGCAATAACTAGCATTGCTAACTAAGCTTTGATTCTCACCGTCATCTATTACATTGTGTTAGTTAGTATGCATGTTGGGAACCTGTGCTACGTGTAGCCATTTGCACCATGTATCAACTTATGTTCTAGTTTATGAGCTGTATCTTTGTGATTCACATATTAGCTGTACCTCTGCCCCAATGGGGGTGGCAACTTGCAAAATCATCAGTTTCATAAACCAACAAGTTACCATAACTTCTCTATTAGAAGCACACTCAAGGATTTATAGGGGTTCACGTTATCACATTCATTATGGCGCATTGAGCCACCACCACATCCCCCCTTTCAAGCTAAAAGGTGCGAGATTACTCGCACCATTCAGCTTGACCCTCAGGTAACTCATTTTGACCCTCCTGAGGCAGTTGGTGGTATTTCAAAAGTAACTGCTTTTGGGCTATGTTTTTGGGCTATATTGGAAAGGATTTATATACAGATTGTCACCTAAGTTTGGTACAGGGTCGGCACTATTCCATTTAGCCAATAAGACCAGTGCCAGTCCCCCTACTAACATCCAAAAATGTATATACCGTATATACCCGAGTATAAGCCGACCCGAATATAAACCGAGGCACCTAATTTTCCTACAAAAACCCGGGAAAGCTTATTGACTCGAGTATAAGCCGGTTCACCTTTGCCGCTGTGGAGGAGGAGGAGGAACGAGCAGCCCGGAAGCAGCCCTTTGGGCTGCTCCTTCCTCTTCTTCCTTTGCCAAGTTTGCATTTATGCGAGCAGTTCAGGAATGGAACAAGCTGCCTAGGGAGAGTAAAGAACCGCCGTTCTTGTACACTTCTTAAGGAATGGTTGACTGGGGAGAGCGGGTGGCGGCACGAGCGGAGAGAAAGGGCTTCTTTCTCGCCACCCCCACCACCCGCCTCACTCGAGTATAAGCCGAGGGCAGCTTTTTCAGCACAAAAATGTGCTGAAAAACTAGGCTTATACTCAAGTATATATGGTAATTGCCATTGTCCTGTTTGGATGGGGGCGCTAATAATAAGGGAGTCTTCTTAGATTTGGAGGTTAAGTTCGAAGAATCCTCAAGCTTCCCCTTCTGCGTAGAGCAAACCAGCTTGCAGAGTGTGGTTGCAGCAGAGGGCAGTTGTCTCGCTGCCTGTGGCCAGGCTCTGTTTCCAGGTAGAGCCTGACGCAGGAGTCCTGTTGGTACAAAGTCAATTCTAAGTCAGAGTCTTGGTCCTAAGCACACATCCTGGTGCCTACAGACCAAACAACCATACCACATTTATGTATTGCTCCAGTTGGTAAAAATGCTAGGGGACAATGTTCTTGAGCATGTTCACCCCAGTGCCCACCCCCAGGCTCCAATAGCAGTTCCTTCCCCCCCCCCTTTTTTCTTTTTGTCCCAAATTGAAAGATAACTGTTCGTATCAGAAAAGCCCAGAAGCTGCTTGCAAAATATGATGGCTTACAGCATACTTGACATTGTGCCATGTTCTGATGAACCTTGATACATATGCCATAAAAAACCAAAAAATATTGCATTATTAAATAGGTAATTGGAGCCATTATCTCTTAGGTGCTGTCAGTCAGCTGCTAGTTGCAAACCATTAGTTCTAGAAATCACAGTGTTTTGATTTACGCGCATGGCATTTTCTAAGCAAATATCTTAGAGAAGCCCTTTGTCTTGTTTATTTTTCACTACAGATTATTGTGCTGAGCAGCATTAACAACTGCAGGCGCCACCATCTTTCCCTTCTAGTTACCCAGAATGCATTGCCACTATGTGCAATCATTAGAACCTGTTGTTGAAAAGAATGGAAGAAACAGATAGCTTCATTTTCTGCACAAAAGCAGAGATAAAAAGCCAGTTCAAGCCTGGACTTTTTACTGTCACGAGTCTTTTTCTTTTATTATCACGGTGACTGGGTAAGGCACACTCAGTTCAAGCCTTCAGAAATCTGTCTGCTTTACAGACAAACAGAGAAACTCTTGACATTTTTTCCTCTCTTTCACTGCCAGGAGCAAAACATGGCATTTACCCCAAGAGTTCTCAAACCATTATATTTAGCCCTTCCTAATGCAATAAAAGCATTTGGAGTTCCTGGCAAATAAGACAAAACAAATATGAACAGGTTGTCTGGCCCTAGGGATGTGCATATCACATGCACATGCACATACACAGAAGGATGGATGTTAGGGAGGAACTCACGTGAGGAACACTGTTTTATTTAAAGGCTTGCAGACGAAAACCTGCACCCCAGCACTCTAGCATTGACACTCCACCCTCTGGCATTGCCATGATTAGGGAAAGCAGTGAGATGTCCTGCCTTTTGTCCCAATTGTAAGGCACTGGGGTTGTGGAGTAAAACACTCCCTGCTCCCAGCAACTGAGCAGGGGCGGGTTACATTGTAGGAGTATTTTATATTGTCCCTATAATGGGCTGCCATAACCATTGTGCTCTTGCTGAGAGAAGCCTGCATGACCCTTCAAGCCAGGCTAAGGGGGAAGGGATGTCCTGAGGCTGTGTCCTTAATTTAGACTGCCATAAATAACTCTTGTGCAAAGCCCTGACCCTTCAAGGCTTGAAAAACACACCTTAATCGTTTGTAGTCAGGCTGTGAATGAGTTGAGTTGCAATGCGACGCTGCATCCATGTTCCTGACGCCTCCCAACTATTCCACTTTTGCGCATGTATAATTTTGGTGCTGTTTTTAATACCCTTTCCCTCCCCACCTCTTCGTGAGCTGGCGGTGGGGAACGAGCCTCTTAACGAAACTTAGCTGTTCCTCTGTTGAAACACCTGGTACACATTTGCGTTTGGAGGTTCCATCCATCATACAGGCAGGTCACTGCTCCCTGTTGTGCAGTCTCTTATTCCTCCCCCTCCTCTGTGCACAACCATGATGCAAATACCCAGAATGCCTGTCATTAAACTTTTAGGGCTCCCTGCCCAGAACAATATATGTGCACGTCTCCATGACTGGCTAAGTCAAGGAAATTCCTCAGTGCCGCCAACGTCTTCTCAAACAGCAAAGCCCTTCCTGACCCTTTTCTCCTCCTACATGTCCCTGAGCTACAGGGGTCATCGGCTGGTCTACCTGTCTCTTTCTAGCAGAGTGAGTGGCGTTAAGACACGTTCTGCGTGGTATCACAGGACAAACTGCTTCTGGCCGCAGTTCTCAAATAACTCAACTTCAGTAGGAACCGTTTCAGGGTGGAACTGAATGCTTAAAAGCGACATGGCCCTTCTATGGAAAACGGCAGCTCTGGACCAAATCAAACCCCCCCTCTGTGTTTTTGTAAAATCTGGCAGAATTTAACCTGTGACCTGTAGTGATTAAATAGTGCGGCAGCCAATAAAATATGGAGAAAGCGGAGACACCCAGATACTGCATTGTTTGTATAATATATTATGGAGCAGGAGGATGGAACTCAACAGGGAAATGCCATTTTCAACAGCAGCCTTGCATTCCTTGTGGCATGTAGTTCTTTCCTTGGAATAACCAGTTTGGGGAGTTCCATCATATGTCTTTACTCTCGTCAACAATCACTGAGACTTGGGCATCTTTTTTGATCATTTCCCTTCAACCCTCCACTATTAAAATAGTGGCATTTTGTAGGGCTGTTGCAAGAATAAAAGTGGAGGGCGGACAATGTGTAGGAATAGTAGACAAGAACTTAAGCACTTTTGCAGAGTGGTTTATATGACAGTGCGTTATGCGCATTCTTATTTAGAATTGCTCCTGTTTTTACTGTCTTATCTACTGTGAAATGCCTGACAAAAAAAATAGCATGAACTCCAGTCGTCTACTCAGTGTACCAATTAATGTGATGGACTCACATCATTACACACCCCTGTATCGTTGTTAAAGTTAAGCTAGAAAGGCTCTAACTTTGAATTTGTGCTTCATCCCCCCCCCCCTTTTGTAAACTGACTGAAGTTTTCGTTTTGGATTAAAACATCATTTCCTACAGCATGTGCATTAAGTAATGATTCAGTAGATGCAGATAATTTTGGAGTAAAAATCTTGTGGCTTTGCCCAATTTTGGCCAACACTGCTGTGTAGCATAGAAAAATGGTCTACAAATAGGTAAGATTTAAATAGACTGAGTTCCCCACAATGCTTCACGTTTATGAAATAAGATGCATCTTCTTTTTTCTTTATTTTACACCGCTCCCCTCCTTTTGAGCATCTTGGTTTAATTTGGAGAGTGGTTATGGGGTTTGCAAATGAATTTGACACACATAAAACTTGACAAGCAAAAAAAGTGGGGGGTGGGGGTGGGGGTTGACCCTTTGCTTTCTGTGGTATCTAAATCTATCCCAAGTAACATCCTATCTTACCGCCAAGTGCTGCCATCTCTGATTAACTCTTCTTTGGTTGTGCATTTGGGTAACCTCACTGTGTAGCAGAATCAATAACAGCAATTCAATCTGCTGATGCCATATTCTCCAGACTATAAAAATTTCCCCTTGAGAGTGCACTGGTCGAGCTAACCCCCTGGGGACAGGTAAAGTAGCTGCTGAAGGTGACCTAACCCTGATCTTTCCTCATGTGTATATTTACCACATGTGTGTACCACCCGCCTTTAATGGATGGAGTCAATTGGATTTTTTCCATTTTGCTTATTCGTAGTTCAATGATGGGGCACATGTTTTGCTTGTAGAAGTTACCAGGTTCTCAAGTTTCAATCCTTGGCATTTCCAGTTAGCAGATGCTCAGGGAAGAGGGATCTGAGTGATCCTCTTTTTGAGCCCTTGGAGAGCTACTGGCACCTGGAGTAGCCAGTTTTTAGTTAAGATGGACTGGTATGAGGCTCAACCACGTGGATGCAGGCTTTAGACCAAACTTGGGTTTTCCAGACTTCACTCACCAGCTGTTTTTGGACTACAGCTCCCACCATCCCTGACCACTGGTCCTTGTAGTTAGGGATGATGGGAGTTGTAGTCCAAAAACACCCGGCGACCCAAGTTTGGGAAACCCTGCTTTATACTATGGATGGGCCAAATAGATAAACAAATCACCCAGCACACATCATTCCTATCCAAGAGCCACAGTCTCTCTCCTACTAGTTTCTAATCTTCAGTGTTTTCAGATTTTGCTGATACTGGTGCATAGGATGATTTGAGGGGAGGGTATTTCTATATAGCTTGATAAGCATACAGATGTATAACCTGGGGTGGGGTGGGGTGGGAAATACTGCATTTACAGTACTTGGGAGTCCTATGCTATGCAGGCTTATTCAGGATCAAGTCGAATTCGGTTCAACTGGACTTTCATGTAGGTGTGTACTTGGATTACAAGCTTGCTCATATGCAGAAGTTGTCAACAAACTGAATTTGTGCCAGCTGATGTATTGTCACTTGTTGCACTTCTGATAAGCTGGCTTTGGATGAGAGTTGCACATGCTGCTTTAAAAATAAATAAATGAAACAGTTGTCTTTAAATGGCTTGGGCTTCTCATTTTTGGAAAAAACAATAATTTGCTGGGGCAATGATTGCACCTTGTGTTATGTGTTGCTGTTGTTGTCTTTAAAACTAAACATGGACACATATTTTTATTCAGCTATTTTTAAAGCCTCTGTGTGACAAGAGAGTAATAAATGAAAATAAATCCAGAACAGGAGTGTGTGTTTGTGTTTGTGCGTGTGCTCATGCGCACAAAGGAAATCAGACATTTCTGAATTCATTCCCATTTCTGACATTGTTAGACAAAAATTACAGCTCTTATCTGTGCTGTGTAACCATGGCTACCATGTGATTACTTTCAGCAGAGAATTATGTATGCGTATAGGAGAAGTGGCCTTGTTTCAGCCTAGACCATATGCATTTGTCTGATAACTATGTTAATTGACTGCAGTGCTTATCAAGGTTGCACATTTGGGTCTTTTAAATAAGCCAAGATTTAAATCTCTACGTCGTTTCCCATTCTTATATGGAACAAACGTGGCTGCTTTTTGCTTAAATTGTACATTGTACATTATACAGTCAAATGAGACGTGTGTATACATGGACACCCATCTTCCAATCAAGCACACTGTTTTCCATGTTTATAAGAGCAGAAGTGTTTGTTGTCAGAAACACAGGGTTGCGCTGAAAGCAGCAGCTGTGTGTCAATCCCACGACCGTCCATAATGTGCAGCTCAACTTACTAGGTGTCGCAGAACCACATATCACTGCCACCCACTGTAGAACAGAGCCAAGAACTGGCTCATCTTCCATAGCAAGGATCCACCACCACTGGCAAACATGTTAAGGTGAGTGCCTGGTAACACTTCTGAGCAGCACTTCAACTGACTGGGTCCTATGAAATTGTGTGCATGTACCAGCTTTGAAGCTCAGTGCTCTTCTTAATTATGCCTCCTTTGGAGTGGTCATTGTGATAGCAAGGGCTGGGAGTGCTGGCCGTTCGTTGGAACCAAAAGAGAAACTAAGACCTTTAATCTGTCAATTGGACAACATCCATAGAAGCCATTTTGAGCAAATGGCAAGAAGCCCAAGTATAATGGATGTTGCACTGGGAAAGCTGAGACGCCGCCTTCTGTAAACCTGACTCTGAAAGCCTGTATTTCATGAATTTGTATCATTAAATGCAGCCTAGTTGCATATGAGCATGACTATTTTGCTTTAGAGTTTTATTTTCACTTTGTTGTGTGTGTGTGTGTGTGTGTGTGTGTGTGTGTGTGTATGTATATGTATATGTATATGTATATAATCTATTTCCGTTCTCCACCCTCAGTCATTTTTTTGGCACTCTAAGACCCCACCAATTTTGGTAGCAGCAAAAGTGGGGAAAATATAAACCCAATGATTTTTTTTGGGGGGGGGGTGAAGCTTAGCAGCCTGATGGGATGCAAATTGCCCCCCTTATAGTAGACTGAAGCAATATGTATGTAAAACATTACATCTGCCAGCCAATTTGTTATTTCAAAGCAAATGCCAATAAAAAGAAAACATAAAGATCATTGGCAATTCTGTTTGATACATGGTGTGTTTTGTTTCTCTCACAATGCTCAACTGTAAAAGTGGCTTGAATATTAAAAAATCATTTGTACCTGAGCATATTGGATTGCGGCAGTGCAGAAAAGAAAAACTGTGTGCAATTTAGTGCCTGTTCTGTCCAAAACTAACAAACACTACACCATCAAAATCGTTAAACCTGAGGGAGGAAACAAAATGAATAAATAAATTGTTGAACTTCTTGGTCCAACCCCCACCTCAAGCCCCATATTCTACAGCAGGGGTCAGCAAACTTACCGCGCCTTGGGCCGGTTCTCCAGTGCCGATCGCACGGTGGGCTGGAGCTCAGGGGAGCGCGCACCCATATGCATGCGCACATGCTATTTTCGGCGCACTTCTGGGTCGGAGGAACCCCGGAAATAGCTTGTGCGCTTGTGCACGGGCCTCCTCCGACCCGGATGTGCACTGGAAAGAACGCTTGCGCATGCGCACAAGCTATTTTCAGTGCTCCTCCGACCTGGAAGTGGGCAGTCACGCAGCGCAGCACCGGTAAGAGTGGGCGGCGGCAGCAGGCAGCGGAGGTCGCCGTGGTCCGGATAAACAATTCCCTCGGGCCTTATCCAGCCCACGGGCCTTAGTTTGGGGACCCCTGTTCTACATTCAGAGGGGGGATGTGCTAAGCATGCTTGAAGAGTTATGCTTCTGTGGATTTAAATACAAACTGACCTGTACCTCCCAGTTTTGTCAAATAAAACACTGGGTTGAAAAAGAAAGAAAGAAAGAAAGAAGATAAGGTCCAGGGACAGGATGAGAAAGTTAGTTCAGAACAGAAAAGTTAGAGAGATGTTTTAGAATGTGAAAAGGGGAAATCGGCCATCATAATGAGATTTAAGAGGAAACGTGGTACTTCAGGAAAGTGAACAATTTGTAGGCGGGCAGAATTATACCAGATGAAGAGAATGTAAAGAAAATATAGAAAGCTGCAAGTCCAACTTTATAACTGGAAGAAGTATTTTGTGAAATGCCAGGTCAGAATTGGGAATCGGCATGGTTTGGCAGCGACCCAGGGCTCAGAAGTGCTTCTAGCCACCCTTGCCACCATCACTGCTGCTTGTTGCGATCACTCTGACCAGTCACTCACATCGGCCCCCTCCTCCTTGTAAAATGTTTATCCAGAGGTAGTGGCACTTCTTATGGAAGCTGAGGTGACACTTAGCTCCATTCTGTGGTGGGTGGCAACATCCCCCAAGATGCAATTTGTCTGATGTCATCAGACATGGCATCTTGTGGACTCTACCATTGCAGCCATCCACTGTAGAATGAACCATCTTGGTTCCCATAGTAACCATATATGTGTCACCACATATTCGCAGGACAGAGAGGGTTCAGGTGAGTGACAGGCAATGGCAGCAAACAGCCATGCTGCATGGCGACTCTGATGGGAGTAGCAGCACCTGGCGATGGACCAAGTTGGCAGAGGGCCTGCCGGTGGCACCAGGCCAAGGACCCACTAAAGACTGTCACTGGCCCTAATAGATTTATTTGTTGAATAGTAATCTCGATTTAAAGGCTGATTCAGCATTCCACACTAATAATAGAAGGGTCCAGAAGGAACAGTAGGCCCTGTGGCACATTAATACAATTTCAGAACAGCCATCAGAAGACTTGATGATGAATGCTTGGGAAATGATTACAGAATTGCTCTATATGCAGATAATGTTCCCCACTGCTCAGACAGCCTGAGGCAAGTCTATTAATTAAATTAATGGAAATGTTGGAAGAGTACAGTAGTTGGTTATGAAGTTAACTGAAAGATACTCGGAGTCCAGTGTGACTTTCTTGCTCTTTATTCAGCTCATAGTAGTGAGGAATGTAGTTTCCCCAAAACGTTTGCTTTATATACACTATTTACACAATGGGCCCCACGTGATTGGCTAATTCCGGGATACTCCTGTATGCCAATCAGTGTGAGGATTCACTTCCACCTGGAGCTGGATTGGGTGGCTCCTGCAGACCAATCAGACTGCTGCAATCTCAATCCTATTGTTCTGGGACCAATCAGACTGCTGCAATCTCAATCCTATTGTTCTGGGACCAATCAGACTGCTGCAATCTCAATCCTATTGTTCTGGGACCAGTCAGACTGCTGCAATCTCAATCCTATTGTTCTAGGACCAATCAGACTGCTGCAGTTTGGATCCTATTCAACTCAGTACATAACATTAACACAAGAAAGTTGGGCATAATCCAATATTATCATTAAAGAGAGGAAACAATGTGAAAATACATTAAATACCCATATAACAACATTTCAGGATATATCAACAATTTGGTTAAATGTAACCATTTGGTTAAAGATTTGATTAAAGATTTGCTATGCAGAATAGCACAAAGTTTCTATGAAAGGTCTGCATTAAAGATCTCATGGATGGAAAATTCTTTATGGTAGGAACACACATTTTGAAGAAATGCTTGCTTTTTACTTCACAATGACAGTTAAGACCCCACAAAAAACACAGGACATCATTAACTGTTTCCCCCCAGAACAATATGATTCCTGGAATTAAATAAAGAATTATGCAACAACAACAAAACACTGTACTAATGAAGTAAGGCTAGCTAGCAGTTCAAAATCAAATTAAATATTCATGGTGTTATATTGATGCTGTCTGCATGTAGTGGGTAACAAAGGCTGTTAATTCATGCTGGGCTACTGAATAGAAGGCCCTATAGCAAAATAAGAGGGGCAGACAGAGGAGCAATGTAAAACTTAATTTAATACAAAATGCCAGATTAAGTAATATGATAAAGATAACAATAATCAAGGTACCACCAGAGTCTCCTTTGTGTATGTGGTTTTATATCATCAAGCCTTTCTGATGGCTCAAACAGTTATTAATGTTGATGGGAAAGAGCAAATGCAATTAGAGTTTGTGATTTGCATTTGGTAATTCCCCCCCCCGACCTTTAACGAATTAAGCAATAATATACAAAAACTTTCTCTAGCCTCCTTGCCGCCTCTCCAAGCAGCACATTTTCAATATTTAGTAGTCATGAATTTTGTGGTAAAAGTGTCAGTAATTTGCCTGTGCTTGGGGGGGGGGAGATCTTGCCAACATGGAAAGTCTGATTTCTTTTTTAAATGATCATATCACAGGAACATTGGAAACTGCCTTCCACTGAGTCAGTTCGTTGGTCTAGCTCAGTATTTATTTACAACAGTGGTATGAAACTTGTGGTCCTTCAAATGCTGCTGGACTCCATCTTCCATCAACCCTCATCAGGGTGGCTAATGGTCTGGAATGATGGAGTTAGAATCCAGCAACACCTGGAGAGCCACAGGTTGTCTACCTCTAGTCTACAGTTTGCAGTGACTGGCAGTGGCTCTATGGGGTTTTAGAACAGGGGTCTTCCCAGCCTACTCAGAGATGTCAGAGATTGAACCTGGGACCTTGTGCTCCACCTCTGAGCTACATCTTTCCCATTTCTCAATGTCTATGCAGCATAGTAATGATAAATCCCAAAGAAAATTAGGCAATTACTTACAGGTGGCAATATCTATTGGGTAAGGGAATTATGTCGGGCAGATCTATCATTAAATGTTAGGGTTGCAGTTGAAATGTTTCAGGATTGTTTTAACCAAATCTTGTTCAATTTGCATTACATGCCAGCAAGAATTAAAGAAATTATATAGTGTTGCTTTCATGGAGATGTTAAAGATGTGATGCATATTAAACGGTGTGTGTGTGTGTGTGTAATATTTTGTGCTAATGTAAAACCATGCACACTTTTTTTGTTTGAGACATTGTGAATTGTTCAGATGTTGTGGGTGATATACTTTGTCCTACACCACAGGCTCTGTTTCTAAATGAGAAGTAGAAATAGAAGTAGGTAATTTATTAGTGCTTGCTGAAACGATACAGCAAAGTACCAGAAGTGTTCTTTTGAAAGAAAAAAAACAGTATCTGTGGAAGAATGGTGTGGGAAGGTGTGGAATGTTATGATTATGTGTAAATTAACTTCCCTGTTTAAGGCAAGATCTGCCAGTGTTATTGCCAGAACTACATTTTTAAAGGCCTGGGGGAAAATACATTCATGTGAAAATGTGCACATGCAGTTATTGTCAGTATTGTTAAGTAAATAACATTTATGCATTACAGGCACAGTGGAGTTGTTTGTTGTATATTTGTACATTTTGATTGTTTTTATTACTTAAAGTGGGGTGGGGGGTGAAAATGTGATGGCTGCTTGGGTAGTATTGCTTTGT
Source organism: Lacerta agilis (assembly GCF_009819535.1). Lineage (NCBI taxonomy): Eukaryota > Metazoa > Chordata > Lepidosauria > Squamata > Lacertidae > Lacerta > Lacerta agilis. The sequence goes on along the minus strand of NC_046316.1, from coordinate 23,271,156 downwards.
GCTTCCTCTAGAATGCTGCATTCTGGTTCCTGCTTGGAGATGCCTGCAGTTGCTGAACATTGCCAGTATGAGAAGTTGGCCATGTGATTAATTGGGAAGGGGAGCGCAGTGAAGAGATTTACAAAGCAGGAGGTCTTTCACTGTGTGTGTGTGTGTGTGTGTATACACATGCAGGGCTTGGGAACAAGGGCTTCTCCCTTCTGCCATTGCTGTCAGACAACCCCATGTCTAAAAAGTTGGGTTGCCACTTGCAGAAGAACATCTTTGATTTAGACTGCAATCCTAGCCACACATTCCTGAGAGTAAGTCCTGTTGAGTACACAGGTCATATGGTTGTGCTGTATATCCTTAAACCTTGGAACAGATACATGCTTCCACTTTCAACTAGCATTCACAGCCTCCAGGGCAATATTTCCATTTGCTTTAAAAATCATGGAAGTGTAACTTATCGTGGAGCCCAATTCTATGCCAGATCCTGGTTTGCTTTGCATTCTAAAGCTGGGAAGGTTTGCTTGAGATGAATAAGAAAACCTAATTGGGAAAGCAATAACAATATTGTCAGGTCTCATTTAGCAGACCAGTGATCACTGAGTCTTCTAAGATGAGGCTGATAAACCACAGCCCATAGCTGTCAATCCTCCCTGCTGTTTCCCAATGCTATAATAAGGGAATTCCCGGCAAAAAAGGGAAAGGTTGACAGCTATGAGCCCAATTGCTATCAACTGTAATACAGTGACACGTGGACTCGGTTACATAAAATGTGTGATTTTGCATTGTTCAGCTGACATAGTGTCTGTGAACTCTTAAAGACTCGAGTTTCTCATAAAACTGCCTAATTAGTATTTTAATTACACCCCAACAACTCCTCTGCTTTAGCTTGAACCTTGTATTTAAGCTTTTTACTGAAACGGGCCTTTTTATGTTTGTTAGTACACAACTCGATTTCTAATTAGCCAGCACTGGAAACAGTGGGAAAGCTGGTTTATTACCAAGAATGGTTTGAGGATAGCATTCTCTTTTAGATAGCATGAGGTTGCTTTGATTTTCCATGACTTTGTGCAGTATCATCTTCACTTTTCTTCTTTTTGAAAAATTACTCCATCAGATTCCTGTTTGCATGTGCCAGTTGGCCTTTAATCAAACAGCAGTGGTCACAAGTATGAATGATAGGCAAATCAATATTGTTGTGACCTACAACCTGTGCCATTAAATGTTTCCCATGCTTCATACTAGGCATTGTCTTTTGATGGGGGAAGTCCAAGGACACACCATTTTCTCTCAACTAATCCTCAAAAGCCTGGGATTTCCTTCATTGAAATTTTGTGGGATATGAGAAGTCTACCTTGCTAGAATAGGTAGCTATGTACAAGGTAAACAATGCAAATATTTGCGACTGTTCCATACTGGTTCTGGAGAAGCACTTGTAACAGGCCTCAGGATGTCAAATGCAGTGTCTGCAGGACCAAGGAGAGCTCCCAGTCCTGCTTCAACTAGAACCATTGCTCAGCTGAGTGCTTAAGCACCAGAACAGATCCGATGCCTTACCCTTGCTCCTCAGCTGTGTGCTGGAAGGGACCCGTTCACTTAAACTTTGCATAGCCTTTAGGTTTTTTTTTTACCCCCCCCCCCAGAAGGCAGGACTGGACCTACCATTAGCAGACTAAGGTAGCTGCTTCAGGCAAATTCTTTTGGATGTCATGGAATGGTAAGAAAATATTTGTTTGTTCATTATTGTTTATTGTCAAGGAAAGGGATTTTCTATACAAAGTGGCAAAATAACTTGATCAGCTGTAGATACCGTGTTCCTTGACTTGGAATGGGGTGCCGTTTGCTGCTACACCTCAGGCAGCAAAAGGTTTTGGCTTGGGGACATGCAAGTGACATTTATTGAGTTATTTCCAAAAATGGCTCTACACCTGATAGGTCCAAGTTCGTGTGTGTGTGTGTGTGTGTGTGTGTGTGTATCTATCCATCCACTGCCCCACTCCTTCAGCATAAAGTGACCTCTGGGTAGCTAACAAATCATTACTTACCTCAACAGCAGAATAATGTTCTGCAGAACACCCTCTTCCTTTGGACAAACCTACATGTTGCCATTTCTCAGATTGCGTGTGGGGTGGGGTGGCTTAAGGAATATGGGGTGTCTGAGAAAGCTTCCTCAAACTCATCGTGCTGTCTACATTTGGGGAATCTGAAGCCTTCTTCAGAAACAGATAGTAATGGGTTTTTTTTGGCAAATATTCCACCTACCTCATATTCAGGGTATAGTTATATTGAGGATAAAATATCTTGTAATAATAGGAATGTTGTGTTTGGAAGATTTATTTCCAGCAGTGAATAGTTTGAAACCTGTCAGGCCTTAAGCATCTAACACTCCTGTCAGCTCAAGGTAAGTTGAGTGGAAGGAAAATGTGTTAATAACCCCTTTCCAGAATATGGTTTAAATATCTTTATGTACGTATATTCCCCACATGAAATATGACAGAACCATTGCACTTGTTCAGTACTAATGTGACAGAGAAGAAAAAGCAATGAAGACATCTTAGCAAATGTTGGCTACTCGGATGCATTCTGATATCATTGTAACATAATAATTGCTTAGTGCACTCTAGTTAAATCATGGTTGAAATGTTTCAGACACAATGTTCTTGCAAAAAGTACATGTTGTTGTCTTTATGTGCCTTAAGTGCCTTTAAAAAATAGGGAGTCATTACAGCAACAGGATACAGACCAGATGCAACAGAAATCCTGGAGAATTCTCTGTAGAGCCATCATTCTCTTTTTGACATACTAGCAGCAGCCGAATGTTATTAACTTATTCCCATGGGAGGCCATTGACCTCTCCACACCTGGCTGTAACATCTATTCTTCATGAGAAACTCCACATAACAGTTTGCAAAGAGATGCTTGGAAGTGCATAGGCAATACCTGCTGAAATCCCAGTAGATTTCCAGTAGTTGAGATAACCTCAGTGCCCAGGATAGCTCCTTATGCCTCCCCTGTAAATACTTACTTACTTATTTACTTACTTACTTACTTACTTACTAAACAGAGCCGTCTTAAGGGGATCTGCCGCCCTGGCGCGGCTATCCCTCCGGCGCCCCCGCCATGCCGCCTCTCCGCCGCCTCCCTCCCGCGCTTGCCGCCCCTTGGGAGGGGGGTGGGCGAGCGGGGGATGAGGGGCGTGGCGCTGGAGCGGCGCAGGGCTCTGCGCGCCCTTCCAGCACTTCCGGGATGGGAGGCGAGGGCGGCCGGCTCGCGCTCCCGCGCGCAGCTGGACGGCGCGGCGCGGCTAGGCAGCTTGCGCTGCATCGGGCGGGCGGCCGGCTGCGCGCAGAGCGCGAGCTGCCCGGCTGCGCCGCGCCATCCGGTTGCGCGCGGGAGCGCGAGCCGGCTGCCCTCGCCTCCCGTCCCGGAAGCGCTGGAAGGGCGCGCAGAGCTGTGCTCCTGTGCTCTGCTGGGCAGCCAGAGGGCGTGGCGTGGCCGGCCAGCTCCCTCGCCGGGAGTCAGAGGGCGCTGCCGGCAGGCGCTGCCAGCGGGGCTGGAGGGCGGAGGCGCCCTCCAGGCCATTGCGCCCTGGTGCGCCGCGCCACCAGCCCCAATGGATGAGACGGCTCTGTTACTAAATAAATAAATAAATAAATAAATAAATAAATAAATAAATAAATAAATTTTTATTTGTATCCCACCCTCCCCAACCGAGGCCGGGGTCAGAGCAGCTAACATAATAAAAACAACACAATATGCATAAAAACAGTCATCACTTAATTAAAATACAGCTTAAAATCAATTCAGGCAAGTTAAAATCTGGGCAGGTAGCAATTATCAGGTTAGAATTGAGACTGGTTAATACTTGCCAGGACCAACTGTTTCCACTGATCATAGAAGCACCTGTGAGCAGGTTGCGGGCCTCCTTCAGGCTTGTTTTATACAGTGCAAAGGAAAGTAAGTCAAACTGCATCCTGCCCAAAGGCCTGGTGGGATAGCTCCATTTGCAGGCCCTGCGGAAAGATGTCAAATCCCGCAAGGCCCTGGTCTCTTGTGGGAGAGTGTTCCACCAGGTTGGGGGCACGGCCAAAAAGGCCCTGGCTCTAGTTGAGGCCAGTCTAATTTCCCTGGGGCTCAGGATCTTCAAGGTGTTGTTGTTAGCAGAGCATAAGGTCCTCCATGGGGCATAACAGAAGAGGAGGCCCTGTAGGTACGAGGGTCCTAGGCTGTATAGGGCTTTAAAGGTTAAAACCAATACCTTAAACCTGATCCTGTACTCCACCGGGATCCAGTGCAGCTGGTATAGCACTGGGTAAATGTGATCCCGCGGTGGGGACCCTGTAAGGGTGGAGTCTCACCGCGGCATTCTGCACCCGCTGGAATTTCTGGGTCAGTTTCAAGGGCAGCCCCGCGTAGAGCGAGTTACATTAATCAAGCTTGGAGGTGACCGTCGTGTGGATCACAGTGGTGAGGTCAGGGCGAGAGAGGTAAGGGACCAACTGCTTAGCTCAGCGGAGATGAAAAAATGCCGCCTTTGTTGTAGCTGTAACCTGCGCCTCCTTAGAAAGGGAGGCGTCGAAGATTACACCCAAACTCTTGATGGAAGGCGCTGGCACTAATTGCACCCCCGTAAGGGATGGGAGTTGGCCCCCCAACCCCATATCGTCCCGACCCAGCCAAAGGACCTCTGTCTTCGAAGGATTTAACTTCAACCAGCTCCCACGTAGCCATCCAGCCACAGCTTCCAAACATCTGATCAGTGATTCGTTTTGAGAAATAGTACAAGTTGTTGTTGTTGTTCAGTCGTTCAGTCGTTTCCGACTCTTCATGACCCCATGGACCAGAGCACGCCAGGCACGCCTATCCTCCACTGCCTCCCGCAGTTTGGCCAAACTCATGCTAGTTGCTTCAAGAAGTCCAACCATCTCATCCTCTGTGCCCTCCATCTTTCCCAACATCAGGGTCTTTTCTAGGGAGTCTTCTCTTCTCATGAGGTGGCCAAAATACTGGAGCCTCAACTTCAGGATCTGTCCTTCCAGTGAGCACTCAGGGCTGATTTCTTTAAGGATGGATAAGTTTGATCTTTTTGCAGTCCATGGGACTCTCAAGAGTCTCCTCCAGCACCATAATTCAAAAGCATCAATTCTTCGGTGCTCAGTCTTCTTTATGGTCCAGCTCTCACTTCCATACATCACTACTGGGAAAACCATAGCTTTAACTATACGGACCTTTGTCGGCAAGGTGATGTCTCTGCTTTTTAAGATGCTGTCTAGGTTTGCCATTGCTTTCCTCCCAAGAAGCAGGCGTCTTTAAATTTCGTGACTGCTGTCACCATCTGCAGTGATCATGGATCCCAAGAAAGTGAAATCTCTCACTGCCTCCATTTCCTCCCCTTCTATTTGCCAGGAGGTGATGGGACCAGTGGCCATGATCTTAGTTTTTTTGATGTTGAGCTTCAGACCATATTTTGCGCTCTCCTCTTTCACCCCCATTAAAACGTTCTTTAATTCCTCCTCACTTTCTGCCATCAAGGTTGTGTCATCAGCATATCTGAGTTTGTCATAACTTTTATATGCCTGTTGTCTTTGTCCATGGAGTTCTCTTGGCAGGGATACTGGAGTGGCTTGCTGGTTCCTCCTCCAGGTGGATCACATTTAGTCTAGACTCTCCACTATGACATGTCCATCTTGGGTGTCCCTGCATGTCACAGCTCATAGCTTCCCTGAGTTATTCAAGCCCCTTCGCCATGACAAGGCAGTGATCCATGAAGGAGAGTACAAGTTGTACAACCTGCAAAATAAGAGAAATTCAAATTTTAGGATGCAGCTATTCTTGTCATGGAACTTGGGTCACCCTGGTAGAAATCATTTGTGTGTGTTATAAGAATGATACTCATGAAGGGGGGCGGGGATGACCCTAGGTGGTGGCAGAAGTGCGGGGAAGAGCAGCAGTGCAACTTTACTGGAAACATTTTATTGGGAAAGGAAGGGTGGGGCAGAAAGGAAATGAAGCAGATTCCTGAAATCTTTTGCGATTTCATTTAAATGAACCTCAAATATTTCACTGTGTTGTGCAATGTATTGATCCATGAAGATGAAAATATGCATTGAACAATCCTGCAGATGAGAAAGAGCACCAGACACCATCCTGCTTGTACATTTGTTTTAGTCTTAAAGTATGTCTTTAAAGCACAATCAAAGCGAAAACACTTAATTCCTCATTTCATCTTAGGATCCACAGCTCCCCATTTTTTTATTGTGAAATGAACCTGACATTATTTTTTTTTTAGCAAGCTGATAAAGTATGGCTGGACTTAGATGGATTTTAGATGTTGACCACCTTATATATCACTTCAGTTTTCACATGTCTCCTCAATGGCAAAACGTAGCATCTCTGAATGAAATGCCTTTTCTTCTTGCAATTTTTTCCATCTTGACATTTGGTGTTTTTAAGAATTATTTTCATTTTTAAATGCTTTCAAACAACTCCTTATGTGAAAATGTTAATAAGCAGGCTTGTGAGAGGGCAGTACCACCTCAACTAGTGAACATGCCAATAAATTGTTATGGCTGTTTTACGAGGTGATACAAAATTAGCTGGTAGACTGGGGTGGAAGAATTCTATATGACCACCTGAGACCACAAGTGGGGAAATGCCTTATTTTGAATTCTCCTTTTCCCAGCTCAAAACATACCCTATGTGTTAACACATCAGAATCAGACTGCCTCTTTGATGGTCTAGCTTATTACACAAGAGCAGGAAAATATTTCCAACCCAAATACATTCTAAATGGTGCTACAATCCAGTATTCTGCATACTCTTTCTTCGATATGCACAATTTACAGAATAGCATTTCTTCATGAATAGCAGAATGGAAGGTGGTCCAGTTCTTTAAAATTAGAAGTGCATTGCTGGATAATTGTGTTTTGTATAGTCAGAGAGGTGTGGCTTCCGAAGGTTTTGTGGATACCGCTTTTGTTTGGCACTTCCTTTTCTAAAAAACAAAAACCCTTTTATATTGAATCCAGTAACGCCATGAGCCACTGTTGCTGTGTAGTGCTTAATTCTTTTCAGGGCCTTATTCTGTCATGCTGGTATTAAACATTTTGAGTCGATTTGTCTAACGTGCTAGATCTGTGCTTTACATTAAGCCTCTAAAGAGTTTCACTGAATTTATTATGGCATCTAGGGATGCTATGTCTAGGATCCCCAAATCCCCGCAATGCAATTTGCATAATATAAAAATAAAATGCTCTACTAATCAGCTGATCTCATCCACCACATTAGCTTAGCTAAATGTATAACAGCCTGAATTATTTTTGCCAGCAATAAAAAGAAATGAGTAGAAAATGTCCCCTGTTCTCTGAGTGTGTATGCTCAACATTCTTTCTAAAAATTGAGACTTTCCCTACCAGTTGCCCAAAGGTTGTGGGTTGCCAAGAGCAGCTGTTGAATTTCTACATCCCTCTCCTCCTAGGCCACTGACCTCCTCTCTTCATTGACTCTGGGAATAGATAATTTGCTCCCATCACAGCTGGCTGGGACAGGGGAAGCTTTCCATGTAAGAAAGAGGCCTGAGGACATTGAGGGGGTCCTTTATTCAAATGACTGAATGCCTTGGAGGAAACCGTTAATACTCTGCAGAAGCTGAGAAAGTTAAACAAGCAAGTGCAAGTCATTCCAATGCAGGCTTCTGGGAGGAAATGCACAGACTGGCATCTTTAGAGCCTACAGATCTCTGAACTTGGTTCATTATCATTCTTTTTTTTAAAAAGAGAAAAGAAACCAAAAACCCACCAAGCTACTCCATGTGTTAATTAGATGTGGTATAGATAGATAGATAGATAGATAGATAGATAGATGATAGATACTTTATTGTCATAGTACGTAGTACAACGAAGTTGAATGCCACCCCATATTTACAGCCACATATATGCATTTATACATTTACAACCACACATACACATACATACCATCCATCACGACTCCCCAAAGATCATATCATTTGGTTACAGCATTTAAAATAGTTGTCGCTCTTGGATAAAAACTGTTTTTTAGTCTACTAGAGCAGATTCCTAATTTTAAAAGGATTACTCTTCTGTGTTAACATGCTCAAAATAGAACAAGAAGAGGATGTTTGGACTAGCATATGCAATACTTACCAGTTTCAGAAGGATGTACAATTAGCTTCCTCTGGTAGGAGGTCTGGCCTGTGATGGTTATAGCCTACAGGTGGCCTCCCAGATAGCCAAAGAGTTGAGAACTTAAGTCAAGATGAATTCTCTCCACCTCGAAACTACTTTGCACTCCTGAAAGAAGAAAGAGAACTGATACCTCTGGTGATGGGATGTTATTGGCTGCACTCTCAGCTGACAAGGATGAAGAATACTGTGAGCAAAAGGCATCTATCTAAGTGTCTCAAAACCCAGTGGTTTCTCTTGACAAGAAACCAGAGCACACTGAACCAGGCTGAGGCTAGCCTTGAGTGCTCTAGGCAACCCTATTATGACTCAGGGCTGCTGTTGTCATCAGTTAATGTGGGAGCAGGAGAGGCTGCTTACCATTTGTAGTCCCTATTATGACAAAAGCAAGAGGGTGGCTGACCTTGTGCCTCTAGGGATTGCCTCTTGCTTATTGCCTCCCTTTTCTTCCAAGGATCCAAGCTCAGGCAAATGGAAAAAGAAATCTTGATCTTTCCTTAATAATTACTGCTCTTCGATCTGTGATGTGCGAAAGTGTCTCTGTCATGATTCATATTGTTGCCACTCTCTGTAAACCTAATTGATCATTGGTAATTGCCTTAGATCAGGTTAGACCATTTAATTTAATGTTGTCTTCTAGGGGCTGCTATGCCTGCTTGCATTGCTCACCACCCATGCCTGCCTGCACCCACACCAACCCTTCACCCATCTTGCCCCAACCCCCATAGCTCATACCCAAAATGCTCTCAGCTCACCCCAGACCCTTGTAACTTGACCAACTCCCCTTCCCCATCCCCTCACAGCTTGCCCCCAACCCCTTCCCTCATCCCCACACAGCTCACCCCAACGCCTCTATAACTTGCCCAACCGCTCTTCCTCCCTTCCCCAAGAAACCTGGTCCAAAACAACACTAGTACATGTGCATTGTCTGTGCCATCATGCAGTCAATAATATTATTTTGAGATGCAATCCTTTTACATTGATAGAGATGCAACTGGACTGGCAAAGTTGTTACAGGGCCTAAACTCTTCCAAAAGTAGCTCACAGAAACAATATTTTGATGAGCCATTATGTGTTAGATACTCCTCAGGGGCAAAAAATGACCACATGGCTTATTATAACGTGTATTTATTTTTTTAACATGTGCTGTTGCCTTAAGACACACTTTTTGCTAACTTGTGCTGTCGTTGACCAAGATGCAAATTGACTAGATGCTACAATATGCTTTGTAGTTTTGCAACACATTAAAAATTGTGAGACATCAATTAAAATAACACATGGAGAGGATGTTAAAGTAATGTGAAGCACATTATTGCATGCATGTTGAGAATATGCCCTCCTATCAGCATCACTGGTGTCAACAGCCAGCTAGAGCGAGCTCCCTAACGAGAGGTTTCTAATTAGTCTCTCCCCACCCCTTTGACTTAGATAGCAAATTAAATCCGCTTTATGCTCTATATCATGCACTATTATGCTTTAAGAGGCTTAGATCTGAACAACAAGATAAATGATGGAGCCCAACAGTGACTTCTACAACTCTCATATTTGACGATGAACCACAGGCACTGAAGGACAAATGACTATCCAGAAGTGGTAGCAGTGGGATGCGGATGCTCCACAGCAGGCGGCAGGATAGCATAAGACTGCAGGGATGGCTTCAAAGGTTGTGGGATCAGGCATTTGCCAGTGTCCCAAAGCAAGCAAAGGACCCAGTGCCCCCCACTCTGTGCTGCCATCTTCTTTGGCAATCACTTGTAGCCAAGTAAGATTGTCTTCCATGAATGTGGTCTTAACAGTGTGTCTGTAAGTGACTGTGGAGGCCAATGCTGGATCCACATATCCTTCCACAGTGGGGATATAGGTTTCTGGGTGGGAGTTGATTGTGGTGAGGATTTGCCAAACGTGCATTCCTCTAAGCAAGTTTCTCCCTTTCTTCCTGAGTTTGTGCTTCTTCAAAGTCCATGACGCCTTTGGTAGAGGCTATTCTCCAGTTGGAGCGCTCACAGGCTTACCTTTGAAAGGGCATCACACAATGTCAGAGGCAGAATGAGAGAATTATCAGCTTGTACATCCCACCTCACTGAGGGGACCCCACTGAGAACTTTCATGAGGGCCCCCAAAATCCGAGATCCAATACTGACTGAATCACAACTGTGGTGGTGGAAAGGCCTCTCAAAGAAAAGGGTTCCAGTGCCAAGTGTTAAATCTGTATGAATATGATGGGATGTGGAGAAAGAATGAGGCTGTTTCACTTAAAGGTTCTGTTCACTATCCACTTAGATGTAGATTGGGAGCACTTTTGCATTGACGTTGGTGATTATCATGATGAGTCACAGAAAAACAGCAATCCTTAAATGAGAGAGAGGTGGCCTTCAAATATAATTTGATATATATGTTTCCAGTTTTTCCAGTGATGCCTAATCAGTTGCATTAATCAATATCTTGATTCATCCCAAATACCTGTAGCTCACATCGTGCTAGTAGACATGTGGGCGGCTTTTGGGAAACAAAAGTGTCAGGTAAATATCTCATTCTTACTGGGTTTCATGTAAGCAGACTGAACAGAAGCTAACTTTGAACTCCTGCCACCATCTTAAAGCTTTGACCATGATTTGAGAAATTGATCACATCATTCCCTTAACACGGGGATGAGAAATGTGTGGCTATTCATATGTTGCTGGTCCCCCAACTCCACCTAAGCAAGATGAGAATGCCTTGAAGGAAACAGAGAAGTTCTGAAACCACCAGATAGCTCAGTTGGTTAGAGCAGTGTTTTTCAACCACTGTTCCGCGGCACACTAGTGTGCCGCGAGATGTTGCCTGGTGTGCCGTGGGAAAAATTGAAAAATTACTTTATATATTGTTAATATAGGCACAGAGTTATTTTTTTTAACATTTTCTAATGGTGGTGTGCCTCGTGATTTTTTTCATGAAACAAGTGTGCCTTTGCCCAAAAAAGGTTGAAAAACACTGGGTTAGAGCATGGTGCTGATAAATACCATGGTCACAGGTTCAATCTCCATATGGGATAACTGCTTATTCCTGCATTGCAGGGAGTTAAACTAGATGATCCTCAGGGGTCTTCCAAATCTACAATCCTGTGATTCAATTAAACACCATAATGGACTCTGAAGCTTCTGTGACTAATACCGTATTTAAAGGTTTTAACAGCCACAATGCTGAACCATAGTTTTCACTAGCCATAGTCTACATCTGCTAATTGTTTTAAATTTGTATTTTCTTCCAGCTGTCTGTGTCACCAGCATTTTTGGCCAAAAGAGTGAAGTTCAGGCAGGGCCATCAAAGGCAGTCATACCACAGACCATGATCTCAAGACCCCGAAAGGTCACATGACACCAGAGGACCAATCTGGTGCCTCTGGATGAAACGAGTCTCCTAGAGCCGCTGCCCTCTCTCACTTTGAGCAGATTGTCACTCAGGAAAGTTCCTTGCATCTTCCTCTGTGCCCACCAGACTACAGCCTTCAACCTGATATTTTACTTTTAACCTGCTTTTCTTTTACCTTCGGCCTTTTTTATTCAGTCTACTTATCTACCCCCAGCCCAAGGTTTTTTTGCCAGCCTAGGAACCTGAATATCTGAAACTTTAGAAGAGTCCAGTGAGAGATTTCATCCACATAGGTTATTTTAATTTGTGAGGGGAGCAGAAGTGGTGTGTGAGGTGATCTGTTTCTCCCCTCTCATTTTGCTAATGAAGCTCACAAAAGTGACCTTGGAACTGGCCCCTGAGGGATGCCACTTATTTTGTGTATTTTAACACAATCCATGATTTATGATCCCTTTTCCAGTGTCTCATGGGGGGGGGGGGCTGAATGCTTAAGCTGCTTGGATTTCAGCATAGAGTCTGCTCAAATGCTGCTGTCAAGCTTGATTTTCTCAAAGCTTCACCTCATGACCCCTTGGCATTTCAGGGAGGCATTTTGTGGTAGCATAAATGGGCTCCAATCGGCATGTGTCAGAAGCTTCAGGGTGGGGTCTGTGGGGTTCATTCTAAGGACCGTTAGGCCAGAGGGATAAACACATGCTGTTCTCCACTAGAGTGTTAATTGCTGAGTTGCTTTGTTGCATTTTTAAATGGTAATAATAATAATAATAATAATAATAATAATAATAATAATAATAATAATAGAGCAGCTGACTTTTGTAAATCACTGTGAGGCTTATTTTGGCATTCAGCAGTGTATAAATAATATCCGTTCATATACTCCTTAACAAGGCATTCTTTTTATTTATTAAATTTACATATCACCTAACAGAATATGCCTTTAGATTGTAAACTGGGTCCCAGGCAAGCTTCCCTGGGGAGAGCATTCCAAAGCCTGGGATGGCATTGGCCACCACTGAGCATTGGCTATTTCCTGTCTCACTACCCTTAATATTGCACTATAAGCTCCAGGAGACTGGGCAGTATCTCACCTTCAGGGTTCTTGAAGGATGCTGGTCATGTTACTTGTTTGCAACTTCCAGAACTGCCAGTGTCTTGGCTCCAGTGTAAGTCAGCAGTTTCCCCTGCCCTAGTCTCCTTCATTATCAGGGGTAAGTTGAGGCACATCCATCAACTGCTGTTGTAGCTGGGTAGCACTGAATAGGTAGCACTGAAACAAGATGTGCTACCTATTGAAATGTGGAGATTTTGGTTTCCTTGGTAACCACCATGTTAAAAAACAAACCCAGATGACAACAACATCAACAACAACAACAACAACAACAACAACAACAACAACACTAGGTCTGGTGGTTACTTGTATTTTTTTCCCCTCCCCACCCAAAATTAGTAACAGAGCCACACAGTTTGGAAACAGTTGTCATACATAGTATCTTTCTGCAAAAAAAAAAAACCTATTATACCTTAAGGTTGTCAAGACTGGATGAAAATAAATCTCTTGGTTGTATAACAGTGCCTAACACCGCAGCTCTGAAATGTGAAAATACACGCACTTTAGGCAATTCTTCCCTCTCACCAGCTTTCCTCTTCCATTTCATTCTCAGTGATGGCTCTTCCCTGTGAAAACAGAAACCGTAGGGCTCTAAGATACACTTTGTGATAGATTCCATTTGTCTGGCGACTATGAGCTAGTGTTAATAAGAAAAGACGGAAAAGCTAAAGGCCCCAGGGCAATCTGCAGAAGAAAAAGTGAATTAAGGTTAAGGGAGAAATGTGTCATCCTCAATATTAGCTGTCCTTCAGCTGATCGTCCATTGAATTTTTGTTGTGCACATGCACGCACGCACACGTACACACACATACATACACACATGCACGCACACAAATATGCTTTTAATTTTAGGCCTGTATTTAGGAGAAATACAGAACTCAGATGCTAATACAATTCCTTTATACTGCACAGGCAGAGATATGTTGCATTATTTCTACAGTTTCCACTGTCTGGGGAGAAGCAATGCCAGGAGTTAAAGGTGTGAGAAGCTTACTGCTCCCTACAGAAGAGGGGAAATGGTAGTGTTTGAACACTAGCCATTTCCCCATTTTGCTTCTTTAGACTTTATTAATTAAACTAGAAAAAATGACAGTTTAGAAGCATGTTTAGAAGAAGGACCTTTACATTGCAGTGATGTTGGCAGGTGTACTCTTAAAGATTTCAGGTGCACACCCATAGGACAAAAATTTGCATAAAGCGTGTGCATGCTAATTGATGCGTATATATGCAAATTTAGAAATTGCTACTGGAATGGAAAAAACTGGGTGCTAGTTAAGTCTCAGCTGGTGATTTAAATGGAAATAAGGTGAAAAGGCTTCCATACTGTGCCCTGATCCTTCAGTTGTGGAAGAAAGTACCACTTCACTGGAGCTTCTTTCTGAGTTAACAGCCTCTCACCAAGGACAATAAGTGAGTATTTGTAAGGAGAGGGAGAAACATAGGGCCAGTGGCAAACACTGGAGCAAAGGGAGACTATGACACTTCAGCCTGACCTTTCAGAAGGTAGTTGAGCAGGTGCATGAACAGGTGGTGCAGGTCTGAGATGGGTAGCTGTGGGGCAAGTTGATGTTGCTGCTCAGCTATTTAGTGCAGATCTTGAACTTGTCTTCCTCATTCCCCCTTTGGGTGATGGCGAGCCTCCAGATAACATTCACCCAGCAGCACCAAATGTGTATGTTCAGTCTTCACCAGCAAGGCGTCCTCACGGCCAAGACAATGTTGTCGCTGCCCAAGCATGCCATGAAACCACCAGGGAACGTTTGCATCCCTCTGGTAAACTCTTCCCCCCCTGCCCTCCATCTGGGTAAACTCATTCTCCCACCCACCCACTTGAATTAATTGGTAGAGCTGCTAACTTGTTCCTATAATCAACAGTTTAAAGCAGGGGTCAGCAAACTTTTTCAGCAGGGGGCCAGTCCACTGTCCCTCAGACCTTGTGGGGGGCTGGACTATATTTTGAAAAAAAAAATAATGAACGAATTCCCATGCCCCACAAATAACCCAGAGATGCGTTTTAAATAAAAGCACACATTCTACTCATGTAAAACCACCAGGCAGGCCCCACAAATAACTCAGAGATGCATTTTAAGTAAAAGGACACATTCTTCTCATGTGAAAACATGCTGATTCCCGGACCGTCCACGGGCTGGATTTAGAAGGCGATTGGGCCAGATCCGCCCCCCTGGCCTTAGTTTGCCTACCCATGGTTTAAAGCCTCAATTGCCATTGGAAAATTACTGTTTCGGGTTCCTGGGAACAAGGAGTTTCCAAGGGTCATTTGAACCAGAGTGGAGGAACCAGTTCACAGGATGTGGCCCGGTGCCTTTGTAGCCTTCTCCCTTCCCATTTTCACTCTTCCTCCCACACAGCTGAAGTGTGGAGTAATGGCACTCACACGTCCTCACACCCCCTACAGCTACCGGGTGGACTTGGAGCAGGGAAACCTAAAGATCACAGAGTGGGCCAATGGACTAACAATACCCCTGGTGTGTATATTGTGTCCCCATGGAACTGCTAGTGAAGTTGAGGCCAGAGCACCCAGCAGTAGAGGTGACAAGCAGGCATTATCCTCCTTGCAAACTTTGTGCAGCATTTTACCATTCCCCGTAAGGATGAATGGCAGCTCATTTACTCTTTCCCACACAACTAAGTGCAGGTATTCTCAATCAAGTTAATGGCACCAGAATAGCCCCATTCTTTGCTCCATTTGTTGTTCTTGCCAGAGTGTGATGGGGCATTGGAAACTGGAAGTTGTGTAGAAAGAAAGCTCTCACTGACTCTCAATGGTTTTTTATGGGCAAGCAAGAAGTAGTGTATATGTTAGTTTTAATACAAGCAAGGTCCAGATGGTAACTGTGAATAGCAATACGATAAAGAATATTCATGGCTGAATCTGTCTCATTTGCTCTCTCATTTAAAATCTGCTAATCTTCGAAAAACAATATATATACCGGGATAGTATATCCTTTTCTATTAAAATTGTTAGATGACTAAATGTTCATAGCGATTCTTAATTATGTCCGACCAGTTTGACTGACATACTTCTGTTTCATTTGTCAATCTTTGGTCCAGGGCATTTTTACTCACGTTGCATGTTCTGCTCCCATTCATATGCCAACAAATCCGGCAGTCATAATAGAACTTCTAGGCTACATTCTGCTGCATCTTTTCCCCTTCCCCTTTTAGAATGAGGATGTGAACCACCCCTCCCTCATGCTACTGTTTGGGAGCTGGGGAGTGGGGAGAAGGTTGCTTTTGCCGCTGCTTGTTATTCTCACACAGGCAACGCACAAAAATGGCAAGGCATGTTGACCGAAAGGTAACAAGGAAATGGCCTGCACTGCTGGCGTTACAATGATGTCACTGCATGGAAGGCTGTAGGGCAATTGTAGCCTATTAAATCAGCCAGGAGGAAATCCAGTGGAAGAAAAGGGCAAAGGGAAGGGAAAGGGTGTCTGTAGGACAGACATGAATTGCAGTGACAGGGAGGCTGTGCCTTCGTACGTATGTACCTGCAGCAGTAAGCAAAACCAAACCAAACAAAGAAACAAATGAAATTCCTGCTCTGTTTTTTTTTATAAGTGAGGTTTAAGACATAGGGAATACAAAATCTTGCCTTGTTGAGGCAATATATTCTCATGGATCTGGCTTCTTTCCTCTGTGGATCAAATTGATTCTTTGCAGCAACTACTTGAAATGTGTTGCCCTAAACATTTAAGGACCCTGCTGGTTGAGACCGAAGATCCACCTAGTCTGTTTACATAGTAGCCAACAATATACCTATAGGAAGTCTACACGCAGGGCATCTCTCCCACTCATGTTCCCTGATGGGGTCATGGTGCTTATAATACTGGAGGCAATATAGACATCATGACTCGTAGCCATTGAAAGCCTTGCCCTCCATGAATTAACCCTCTTTTAAAACCACCTGATTTGGTGGCCATCCTATCCAAGAGGATGCTGGGCTAGACAGACCTTTGGGCAAGGCTCCTCTTCTGTTCACTGTAGGTATCTACTTAGGTTTCCTCCCCAGCACTTTTGCACTCTAACATGTTGCTGGAGTGTTTAGCATTAGAGGTCTGCATGGCCAATGTGCTGTGCCTTGCAACCCGAAAGCTGTAGTGAGTAACAGAAAAGAAACTACATGTGGTTCTCCAGTGACAAACTTTTCTTTACCACTTGAAGTTTTATTCTATTACCTCTTCTCTAGGTTCACGGAACCACAGGTGCACACGGGGAGCAATAGTAGTATTTCGCTTGCCGGTTCACATGATCACTTGATATGGCTTTACAATCTTATAGGACTGCCCAGAGCAGAAAAGGGAGACTTGAACCAGCTCTCCGTTTGGTACTGCATTCACTTTATACTAATGAGGACACTATCTGTAGCCAGATTTTTCACACATCCAAACCATTGTTTATTGGATTTAAGGAAAAATAAATCTGATTATTTTAACAGTGCAAATTTTCTCTGTTGGTATAAACAGCGGTGTGTGTGTGTGTATGCAGGAAATCACAATTCTATGCTGTCAAGCTCTGTGCTACAGCTACAGCTCCATTACCTCAAAACATGGTAAAAATATATGCCAAAAATGCAATGCAATTTGAATTCTCAAGACTATAGAGTTACCTGTCAGAATTGGTTACATCCACTTTCCGATTGTGGATTCTGTGCTGCTAAAGAGACATATTTTAAATAAGCCATTGGATCTGCGCCAAAATTAATTCTGAAGGTATTCTAGCACCTGCTTGAATGATTTGCTGCAGAAACCATGCTACAGTTACACAGATCTCTGTCTCCTCGTCTCATAGCAGGAGTGAATGTGAGAAGAGTGGCACCACAGACGATGACACCATCAATGACGACTGTCTAGCAAACTGAATTTCTTTGAAAATAACTGTCAGATTGAATTCTTTGGGAGCCTACACTTGCTAGACAGAGATTCTGTGGGGGCCGCAATTGTCAGATATATTTTCGGGCAAGCCCACGCTTGACAAATCATGTTGCTAAGGAACGTAGAAACAAAGGAAGCCGCCTTGTACCAAATCAGACTATTGGCCCATCTTGCTCAGTATTGTCCATGCTAATTGGTAGGTAGCTCTCCAGGATGCTACGCAACCCTACCTGGAGATGCCAAGGATTGAACCTGGGACTTTTGCTTATAAGGCACATACTCAGACACTGAGCTCTGTGGTCTTTTTCCTCATGGGAGAGACCAGCAGTTGGCTGATACTGTGTCAAGGTTAGCTAGCCAACAGAAGCTGCTTGTGCAGTTTCTAGAGCGTTGTTGTTGTTGTTGTTGTTGTTGTTTTGGGAAGCTTTGAATGTTTGACAGACTATTGTATTTTAATATTTTGTTGGAGGCCACCCAGAGTGGCTGGGGAAGCCCAGCCAGATGGATGGGGTATAAATATTATTATTATCATTATCATTATCATTATCATTATCATCATCACTACTACTACTATTTACTTAAAGTTCTATACTGCCCTTCATCTGAGGATCACAGAGTAGTTTACCATATAGCAGATCACAATGATGATTCTCTCTCTCTGCTGCCTCTCTGCTGCCACATGATAACTCTCTGAGCACAGTGAGAGTAACAACAACAACAACAACAACAACAACATGGCAAAAGGGGAGCATCATTGCAAGCATTTTCTTGTTTACTCAACTGACTACTGCCTCACTTCCACAAATCTGTTTGCTTTTAAATGCAGCATATCTGAACAGTTATAACATTTTACAGATATAAATATTAAAGCCCCATGTACTTAAGATTGTACCTTTTTATAGACCGTCTCTGTTCCTTTATCAACTACCTGATAGGCAGTGATCAGCAAGTGGAACCTTCCTTATCATCAAGTCTATATTGCAAGGAGGTTAGACAAGAAGTTTTGCAGCTGTTATACAGCTGTAAGAGAGATACAGAGCCTCGGCCCATTTTTCATTTTCTGATGTACTGTATCTAGGGGCTTCCATGTCTGAAATTAAGAAACTTGTGGTGATTTTTGTATCCAGAAGCGGGAGGAGAACAGTGGCTAGTTTTTCACCATTGCTCTTCATGTTTGTAGGGAGGAATGCAAGGCAGTCTTTCTGAGATCATAGCAGTGCAAGTGAGGGCTCTCATTTTTTTATTGCTCCCTTGTGTGCATTTTTTTAAAAAGCCTCTTTGCATGTGGAAAATTAGCATACCCGGGAAAGGACTAAGCTTAAAAGCTTTCTGATGTACACCATATAGGAGAACAGGGAGCATTTTAAAAAAAACCCAACCACAATGCAGCCTTCACCTGCAGTCTGGAGTGGTGCATTCTAATAAAGACCCTACCATGTGATTTTGCTGGGTGTGCCACTCAGTTCTTCGAATGTGATTTCCCCCCCTAGAGGGATTCCTGAATGGAGTGATCTCACAGCTGGGGACTTTAGAAGTGCCACACATCAGATTGAAAGGAGACAAATTGGAGAGGCACTGGCAATCTAGAAATAAAAGGCAAGTCAGAGTAGCTGGTTCCAGCTTAATTGCAATGTGCCTTCCAGGGTTGTTTTTGTTTTATTTTATCTTGCTGTGAGGACCATTCCCACTACCAGCTGTGTAGGACTTTGCATGGACTTGTAAATCTGAAAGGGATTGCTTGGCAAAACAAAGAGGAAAACTCTGAAATACATGTGCCTGAAAGGGCTTGCAAGAAGCTTCCTTATACTGTCAGAGAACCTGCTCACCTTGTTTAGTTTTATCAGCGCTCACTGGCCTTGGCTTTCCCAGGTTTTAGACAAGGAATATTCCCAGCGCTACCTGGAGGTGCTGGGAATTGAACCTGGGACATTCTGTATGTAGAGATTGGGCTCTACCTCCAAGCTACAGCCCTTGTGCTTGTGTCCAAGAAGAGGCATTAGAGTAGACCCTTCAGACACATGCATTTCTTTTTCTTATAAATCTGACATCATGTCAGTCCTAAGAAAGAGAAAATCTTAATGTTAATCCAAATTCTGTAATTGGTGGTGTCATTCCTTTCCAGAAAAATCCACCTACGCATGAAAAATGTATCATTACCCAGGTGTTCACATCTTCGTAGGATCCTCAAGTCTAAATGGATTATTGTTGTCTTCAGTGATTCACAGGCATCCTTTTCTTTAACGGGGGGAAAACGCTCAACAGAGTGACGGAACTGATTAATTTTGCTGAGTAGAGGGGGGAGTGCAGGCAACACAAATATTTTAATAAAATTGATAGATGTGACATTTGGGCACAATCTTTTTTTGCTATTGTCACCTGATTTTCTACTAGAATGTACAGGTTAAATACTTAATTTTGTTTGAGGGAGAAAAATAACCTTAGGTGTATTCCAAAAACTAGCTATGTGAAGGATTATCAAGGGGGAAACTGTTTTATTAATATTATGTGCTGGAAGAGCATATAGAAAGGGTTTACTGGGGATTTATTGGGGTGACTTCATCCTAACCCATTCTAAAGCTCAAAAGGGAATGGCCTCAGGGAGTGGGAGCAAAGCTTGCTTCATCCTGCCCTCTTAACAGCAATACGGTTCATTTAGATGGAACCAGTGCTTTATTTCTAAAAAACAATGTTTAGGGGTACTCTCATTTTGACTCAATAAAATCACTATTTTATAGTTCAAATTGGGAAAAATAAATACAATAAATGGACAAAAGTACAAAGATTCACAAAATGTTTAGGGGTATGTATACCCCTGGGAGGGGGGGGGAAGCACTGGATGGAGCACTTTTACTTTCACGTTCTGGAGAGTGCAGTTGAAGCCTGGCAAAGACTGGCTTTCAGAGGGAGTCATTTAGCAGCAGGACCAGGCTCCAGGCAGTAAGACTAGTATTCTGTTCTTCAGCACCTGGGAGAGCTCCTAGTGTGAGACAAGGTCTCACTACATCCCCAAGCAAGGCAGAAAGACTGCTGAAGCACCATTACTTAAGCAATGATTCAGAGAATTTAAAGGCACCCTACTCTGGCTCTGTGGCACCACTAAATGACTTGATACAAGACCTCTGCTGTCCCTAGGATAGCAAGCAGCCATGGGTAGTTTGGAACCTGAACATTTCCCCCTTCCTCCTCCTCAAATATATCACCCAAATAAGTCACCCAGCTTACTGTAAATCCTGAAGATTTATGGGCTGAGAATTGTCCTGGGCAAAGCACACTGACTTCACATTGTGACTGGGAGGAGCTGTTATCAGAGGATTCTAAGAAAAGGGTGACAATAGGCCCTTCTAGGCATTTATATGATGTAGTAGTAGTAGTAGTAGTAGTTATTACATTTTCTATACCATGTTTCATTTGAAGATCACAGAGCGGTTTACAATATAAAAACCCCAAAATACACACCATAATAACAAACGAAAACAATAACCCTCACACACCATGCTCTCTCTCCACCCAGTTGTCCTATGGCTGAAAAAGATTCCACCCCCCTGTGTTAAATTGTGCTGATCACATTTAGCCCCCTGTTTTTTGAAAACTTTATAGAAAGTATTTTCACCACGAATAAGTAATCTTGTGTTGTGCTTGTGGCAGTGAAGCTTCACCCTGAATGAGTTGGGAAAGAAAAGAAGTATTTGGGGAGAGAGAAGTGGATCATGCATGTGTAAAATACATGGGTGCTACATGTACTGTACAGACACGTGAGACAATGGAGGTGTGTGTGGTGTGCGAAAAATGGGTTCTCAATTTAGTCTGTATGAATTTGCTCCAGTGAGCATATGGATGATGACCAAAGTGGTCAGAATCGCCTCAAACAAAAATTGTTAAATGACAAATGGTGAAAAGAAATGTAAATATTCCTTTAGGGCAGTGAAAGCATATGCAAAATAAACAACAAATTGTATAAAAATGATTGCGATAAAATAGATTAAACAATTAAATTTGGGCTACTAAACCCCCCCCCCACACACACACTTTCTGTCTGCATAGTGCTACCAGAGTTATTGAGCGGTAACCCCTGCCTAACCAAAGTCAACCATACCATTTAATTTAGGCTGGCTGCCAATGATAAATGAATTGATTTGCTGGGATTTCCCAAGGAATGCATTGCTACATATCTATTAGACAGGTTTGTCTTTTTCAGATGTGAGAAGAACAGTTGCCAGTTAACCAGAAGCAAGCTTAAGGGTTATGGAGAGCTTTTTAATTTGTCTGACTGAATTGCTTAAGATACCTAGTGAAAGATTTAGATATTGCATGACTGAGAGGTGCCTGAGTGGAAACAGAGGTTCCCAAATGTTGGAATACCTTTTCCCATCAAACCTTCAGTTTAACCCTAAAGTTCTCATCCACAACTGAAGCTCAGCTTGCACACAAGCAATTGCATTCGCTCACGGTCATCCTTCATTATCTATTTCCTTTCCCTTCTGCCTCTTTCCTTTGATTCCACCACCACCAGCGTTTAGATTGAAAGCTTTTTGGGTTGTCTTCAAAGCACCGTGTGCAATATGCAAATGATGAATAATGATTTGGCACATGGTTTTTGATGCCAAATGTAAATTAAATGTAAGTATGCCTTCTGAGACCGTTTTAAACACACACACACACACACACACACACAGAGAGAGAGAGAGAGAGAGAGAGAGAGAGAGAGAGGGGTGCTTAGTGCACCTTGTTAAATAATGTTGCCATCACTCATCACTGGTAATCCTTGTGGGACCCTGTCATCATGCAGTGTGAAATGAATGCTATTGGCAAATACTGTGCACCAGATAGTGGTAATAAGATCTATACAGTATCTATACTGAGGTGTGGGGAGTCGTAAGTAGCACTAGAATCCAACTAAAAATTCACAAGCATTTGAAATTCACAGTGTATCAGGGTGGGTGTCATGAGCAGGCCAGCAATAATTCACAAGGTTGTCAGTGAAGTTAACTCTATTCAAAGAAACAAGACAGCTCAGGCCTAATGAGCTCAGCAGCTCTTCCAAGTACAGTGGTACCTCAGGTTACATACGCTTCAGGTTACATACTCCGCTAATCCAGAAATAACACTTCAGGTTAAGAACTTTCCTTCAGGATAAGAACAGAAATCGTGCTTTGGCGGTGCAGTGGCAGCAGGAGGTCCCATTAGCTAAAGAGGTGCTTCAGCTTAAGAACAGTTTCAGGTTAAGAACGGACCTCCGGAACAAATTAAGTACGTAACCAGAGGTACCACTGTAGATCTTACCCCAGTGAAGCAGTTGCGATGACTGAAGGTCTCCACCTTCCCTCAGCTCTCTAAACCTCCTTCTCCCCAAACAATATGAGACTCAGATGCCTTGTCTGTTTGTTCCACCCTCTTCATACCTCTGTGGGTTCTGGAAGACATGGGGAGCTGGTTGCAGCAGGAGGGGAGACTCCCTGGATTCTTTTGCAGCCTGCCTCCCCTGCTTCTGAGTCTGGACTATTCTCTAACACAGCTTCTTCCTGCTAACTAAACCCTGTTACCTCTTCAGCTTCCGACACCTCCTCCTCCCAGTCAGCTCCCTCCGATCATGCATCATCATCCCGTCTCCCCCCCCCCCAATCCCCAGGTTCTGAGCCTTCTTCTCCTGTGAGTTCCCTTAAGAGTTCCCCAGCTGGTGCCTCCCACCACTCCTCTGTATCCAGCCAGTCATGACATCATCCTACCATACAATTTTCAAATATAGCTCTTTGAATCTGAATTCAGACTTTGAATATGGTTCTTGCCTCGCCCACTCACTACCATCAGTTAAAATGTGTGGGCTTATTGGCATCTATATTTTGATTTTGGCAAAGGTCAACACGCAATCTTACAAGTTGTCAGGTGTTGAATATTAAATACCACTAAAGGCCACAGCATGTCATCAAGTACTGTCAAGGGTCAGCTACTAATTACTGAAGTGATTGATACATGATTGGATGTCAAATGCAGAAACATTTTGAGAAACATTTGAATGTTTAGTAAAAGCTCGTCTCAAAAATGTTCAACGCCAAAGCTTGCAGAAAATAATTTTGAGAAGGATTTTTGGAAGCGGATTTTTGTTTGTTTGTTCTTGCATATTAAGTAATTGCAATAGTGTGAAACCACTTCCAAAAGAGGTGCTGAAATTTTTGAAAAACCGAATGAGGATCCAGCAGAAAACAAAATAAAACCATCGTGTTTTCAGAAGCCTTAGGTTCAAACTAACAAAATAGCCATGCAGCTCTAATTATGTGCAGGCTACGTTTCTTTGTGGAGGAAAGAAGGAAATTTAATCCATTTAGAAAGGCTGCAAAACAGCCGTTGTGCCAAAGGCTTGATGCAGTGTACTGAGCCAGCCCTTGTCAATTCTGGCTCTTAGTGCCAGGCATCTAGTTGTCTCTCTAGTGGCTTCCTTTGTGACGATAACTGGTCCAAGAGGAGAGGATGTAACCAGCAGCAACCACCCCTTGAGGATGCTGCCAGGCAGAGGTTGATGATAGAAGCCATTTTGTAAACAGCTTGTTTCATGTGTGTTAATAGTTCCGTCTATGCCTTTTGTACTGCTGCTTATTTTGGTCTGTGTGTATGTACTGACGCTGCGCCGTCTCTCCAGCATTAATGGAAAGAAGCTAAAGTTGTTAATCAGGATCTCGAGCAGACACTGAAATATTTAATTGAACCAAATCCCTTTTGCTCATTGTTGTCAAAGCTTGTGGTTTCGAGAACCCCTTTGCTTCATTTCACCCACACAGATTTGATCTGGAAACCCCGCAGAGTGTTTCAAAATCACATCTTGTAAGCTGTGTTTGATAGCAAATCTGCCTTTCTAAATTTGATGGGATTTAAAAAGCATGTGCTTTGCTGAGTGAGGATAGTTTACTGAATAGTTTCCTAAACTAAATCAGCTCGAATGAATCGCAGACATAGTTGGAGATCTGCAAATGACAGTTATGGGGTGCAGATCTTTGATTACTAGATGACAAAAAGGATCACACAAGCTTCTAATAATGATAATAATGATAATAATAATAATAATAATAATAATTTGTTTATTTGTTTATTTGTTTATACATACCCCGCCCATCTGGTTGGGTTTAATTTCAGGACTGAAATGATTAATGAAACTTAAAATACTGAAATATCAAAGCAGTTCTTTCATTTCTGTGTTTTCCTGCTGAATCTCACAATTCTGAGCTTCAATAACCTCTTTGGAAAAGAAAGTGTTTAATTATAGCATTAGACAACACAAATTTGTTGTAGTTGATGATATAATATGGATATTTCTTTTAATGCATTTGACCATAATATATACATTTTGTTTATTTTCACAATGCTTCTTGAAAATCTCTTCCTGCCCCATGCTTTTGCAGCAATAGCTTGCATCTCATTGGGTTTCTTGTTTTCTTTTTCATGTGATTTTGCTTTGTGTGTAGAATAGTGGATTCATCTTGGTTTTTTTTTGCTTTCACAAGCTGACAGTTGTATATGTGTGATCTGTGGCTGTTCACTAAAACAAGCATTTCAGTACAAAGCCCGTGCTAAAATACAATCTCAGGGCTGTTAAAATACAACTCTGTTTTTGTAGCTTTAGATGAAGAAATCAGACAGGAAGACCTGCAAAAAATCTGTGTTACTTCAAGCTCTGGATCTAAGTTGCTGTTTACTGTTTAAATACACCTTAAAAATATAAATAAAAATAAAAATAAATAAATAAACAACATTTTGAGAAGTTAGGCAATTTTGCCACCTAGTGGCTATTTAGGCACATGCCAACAAAGCATGGTGGTATGGAAAGTAATTTTTTCTGTAATAAAGCCTTAAGATTCTGTGCTTCTAGAACACCCAATTCTGTGCATGTCTACTCAGAAGTGGGTCCCATTGAGTTAAGTGTGCCTTATTCCCAGGTGAGGGTGAAAAGGATTGCAGCTTATAACACATACTCATATGAAATATTCAATGAAAATATAGGTAAAGGGACCCCTAACCATTAGGTACAGTCGTTGACGACTCTGGGGTTGCGGCACTCATCTCACTTTACTGGCCGAGGGAGCCGGCGTACAGCTTCCAGGTCATGTGGCCAGCATGACTAAGCCACTCCTGGCGAACCAGAGCAGCGCACGGAAACGCCGTTTACCTTCCCACCGGAGTGGTGCCTATTTATCTACCTGCACTGCATGCTTTCGAACTGCTAGGCTGGCAGGAGCAGGGACCAAGCAATGGGAGCTCACCCTGTCATGCGGATTCAAACCGCCAACCTTCTGATCGGCAAGCCCTAGGCTCTGTGGTTTAACCCACAGCGCCACCCGCGTCTATGAAAATATAGATACCATTCAAAATGTAATGTTACCCTTTCACTGCAGAATTGCCCTCCAATTCAGTGATATAATTGCAACTCACACCAATAGCATTATTTAAAAGCTGTTCCATTGCTTGTCAAAGTGTCATGTTTTGCCTGTAGAAAAATACATCACAACATACTCACTTCCATATTGTGAGAAGAAGCTGCATCCATTCAGGAATAAGAAGGGCCTCTGATGATGACTATAGGATCTGGGTCATTTCATACAGAAAGAGGTGGTCCTTGAAGTATTGCAGTTTGAGCATGTCTTACTAGATATGGGGAGACCCATATTTAAATTTTCACTCAGCCGCAGTGCAATCCTGGGCTAATCACTATATTTTAGCCTAATGGTAACCCACCTCACAGGAGGCTTTTCTCTGTTGCCCTCATCTCAGAGGTTAGATGGGTGGTGACTTGAGAAAGGGCTTTCTTGGTTGTGAAAACTCATGTATAGGATGCAGTTCTCAGAGGGGCTCACCTAAGCACCAAGGGTTTTATCCTGTAAGTTTTACTCGGAATAGACCCATTGAAATTTACGGGCATGGCTAACTCAGGTTTCTTGATTCCAGCAGGTCTACTTTGAGTAGAACTTAGTTCTCCGGTGGGAAGGTTTCAATTCCCAATAGAAATGAATGAGAGTTGTGGTCATGGTCTTCCCCCTTCCTGCTGAATTATGTGTCCCCCCAACCCCCAGATAGGAGACTTATTTTTATATACCGGTATGTATTAAAAAAGAAACCATACATAGAAACATTAAATGAAACTCAGCGTGTCACTTTTTGCTTACTGCTTTAAAGTGGTAAAGAAGCATGTTAATAAAATCCATGTCTTGACACCACAATGTGTGGAAGGCATAGTAAATAATGGGGAGGGAGCCTGGGAGGTTTGGCAGAAGGAAACCCCGGGTGACCTCCTGTATGGGAGTAATTGAAGTAGAGTGGCACTGTAGCAGTGCAAAGTGCAAATCTAGAGACTGGCAATAAACGTATTTGGTGTTAACCGGGGACTCTCATCGGTTCAGGATGGCAGAATGGAGAATGCGGTCTTAAAGCATTTTCACTCATGACGCTTAAACGGCTGAAATCAGTCCATATTGTGAGCATCAGACTTACATTGGCTGCAACGTACATTCAATTTCTTCTCACCCATTTCCCATTCCACATTAACAACTCAGGCATAGCACAAGCCAGTATGAGAGAAGCTTAGAGGTGCATTTTAAGCTTCATGTGTGAAAAAATGCCTTAAGGGTTTTTCGGGTTGGTTTTTTTCCTTCCCTTTCTTGCAGATATGAGCTACCAGCATAGAGCAACTTCCATAATGACAAATTTAATTCTTGGATGAATTACCCAGGGTATTTCCAAGAGGGAAGTATTCATACTGTAATGCCTCATTCGGGGGGAAAAACTGTCTTGAGTTTGGGCAGCAAGAAACACAGGGCCGCTGCTCAAACTGGGCAGGTCTGTGTCATGTTCTCCCCCTCTGTAACTTACCATGCAACTTTCCCCATCTCTTGACATCATTTTTGTGGTGCGGTTTTGCTGCTCCCATTAGAAAGTGATGTGCAATGGGAGCAAAGGTAGAAGAATGATATTATGACACAGAGTAAGTGGTACTACATGCTATGGAAAGGGAAAATCCCTACCGGGGTGCTCTTTTTGATGGCAGCCTCATGCAATGTCATGAAAAGTGGGAATTGGTGCAAAGAAGAACTGGGGTTGCTGGAACGGAAAGAAAAACTGCATTGCAGTTGGAGGGGGCGTGTCTGCTGATTGTCTGGAAGCAGGTGGCTGCCGACTAAAGTAGAGTATTGTGGGTCCAGTGGTGCTGACTAGTGTGGGGCTGATAAGATCTGTTAGAAGAGGATCCAGAGGCTGATGGTAGGGGGAGCATGAGTAGAGAGTTGGGGGTGGCCTTTGTGCCACTATTGCCAGACACCACAGAAAAGGATGGAGAACCATGTGAGACAGTGCCTACCCCACCTCTGGAGAGCAAGGTCCCTGGCAATCAGTGGAGTGACAGATGTCGCAGCCAGATCACCCTCACATCCCTGCCTATGCTACCCTCTCTGCCATCCAGCTAGCCAGAGCACAGAAGCAGACGCATATGGCGGCTTCCTCTCGCCCCAAGATGGATGCCATTTTGATTGAGGTGATCAATGCATGCTTAGTTAGTTGTGGACATCCGGAAGTATATCATCCATAAGTACCCTTCACTGGAGCTGGAGAGGAGGAACTACCTCCTCAAGAAGGCCCTCAAGAGGGTCATTCAGCAGGTGAAAGGGAAAGGAGCCCATCAGAGCTTTGTGGTGACCCCGAACTGAGGGAAAACAGCCCCCAAATCCAAGAACCAGAAGTGGAGCTGTTCTTCAGCATCTGGCCCAGAGCAGCAGGTGAAGCTGGAAGACATTCTCCTGTTGGCCTTCACCCGCCTCTGCGAGCCAAAGGAGACATCCTGCAGCTTGATCAAGAAACAGGTTTTTCCAGTATTACCCAAAGCTGAAGGTTGACATAATAATAATTAATTTATTATTTATACCCCGCCCATCTGGCTGGGTTTCCCCAGCCACTCTGGGCGGCTTCCAACAAAATATTAAAATACAATAGTCTATTAAACACTAAAAGCTTCCCTAAACAGGGCTGCCTTCAGATGTCTTATAAAAGTCTGGTAGCTGTTGTTCTCTTTGACATATGGTGGGAGGGCGTTCCACAGGGTGGGCACTACTACCGAGAAGGCCCTCTGCCTGTTTTCCTGTAACTTCACTTCTTGCAGTGAGGGAACCACCAGAAGGCCCTCAGCTCTGGCCCTTAGTGTCCGGGCAGAACAGTGAGGGTGGAGACGCTCCTTCAGGTATACTGGACCGAGGTCATTTAGGGCTTTAAAGGTCAGCACCAACACTTTGAACTGTGCTTGGAAACGTACTAGGAGCCAATGTAGGTCTTTCAAGATCGGTGTTATGTGGTTTCGGTGGCCACTCCTAGTCACCAGTTTAGCTGCTGCATTCTGGATTATTTGTAGTTTCCAGGTCACCTTCAAAGGTAGCCCCACATATAGCGCATTGCAGTATTCCAAGCAAGAGTTAACTAGAGCATGCACCACTCTGGCAAGACAGTCCACAGGCAGATAGGGTCTCAGCCCACATACCAGATGGAGCTGGTAAACAGCTGCCCTGGACACAGAATTAACCTGCACCTCCATGGACAGCTGCAAGTCCAAAATTACTCCCAGGCTGTGCACTTGGTCCTTCAGGGGCACAGTTACCCCATTCAGGACCAGGGAGTCCTCCACACCTGCCTTCCTCCTGTCCCCCAAAAACAATACTTCTGTCTTGTCAAGATTCAACCTCAATCTGTTAGCCACCATCCATCCTCCAGACCCCAGTTGGTGAAGAACGCTCTGCAGAGAAGGGCCAGCTGGACCAGATCACAGGGAAAGGAGCTTCTGGAACTTTCCAGCTGAAGAGTAAGGTCCCCTTGGTAGCCAAAGAGGTGGGCAGCCTAGTGCCAGGGGTAGCTGAACCAGCGGTGGATGGAGACTTGGAGTGACTGACTCAGGTTGTGCTTCTTGCTTGGGATAGAACTGTGTGAATTATTTGTCCTTTATAAGTAGAGTGGGAGGGGTGTGCCAATTGTTGGGACGACGTCTTAGTTATCACCTAGTCATGACATCTGTTGTAGACTTACTGTACAAATCCTGTATCCTGGGGTTGTTTGTTTGTTTGTTTGTTTGTGGGGGGGGGTTTAGCTAATGCTGTGAGTATGCACTGATTTCTTAAATAAAGCTTTTGGATTTCCTTGAGCTGGGAGTCCAAGTACTGTACTGCCTTTGCGATCTAGAGCAGAGAGATTCTCTGCACCACAGTTTCCACTGTGCTTCATTCCCAAAAGGAAACACTGGCCCTGGGGTGAGCCTGGAACCCCTGGAATCTCACACCGCTCAATGATTGATGGTGGCATGCAACAATGCCATAGTTAGAAAGCAAGAAATAACAATCCATGTGTGATTACAGATATATCTCTGTCTGCCTGTATATTTAGCCACAACATCAACCCAAGGCAATTTATTTAGTAAATAAAGGGGAAATCTTATATTTTGTAGCTCTAATAAATGAGGACAGTGATTTTTAGCATGGCGTAAGTGATACATGCATCACTTTAATCTGATGCTTAATGTTTTGGTTTATTAAATATGCCCAGTGTAAATAATAACTCCCATGCTTATCGCTTTTCATTTCTGAAAAGCAGTTGAGGCACTTCTGTGTCGTTACTGAATTATAGATTGCCTTGAAAAATGTTGTGCCTGACTTAACTCTTAACATAAGTATGCAATTTTCTCAGGTTAATTTTGAGTTGCCCCAAATTTAAATGGCTCCTATGCATTTCCACAGGGTGATTTGGGGTAGTCGGCTTGCTCCTAACATCATTATTTGCAAGTCAAAGTCAGCTATCTTAGCTGGATGTCAGAGCAGGGTCTGTGTGGTCTCCATCTCAGGTTCCTTGAAGACAGACATGGAGACTGTATGAATCATGATCACTGTGTTGGCAAGTTGTACCGCAACAACCACCTGAATTTAGTGGAGCCATGAATGGAAATCAGAGTAATTGGTACATTTAAATGATTCTGCATGGGTCCAATAGACATTAAAGGGCAATCGGTAGGTGTGCAGGAGCAATATGAATAGGATTTATGCAGCCAGTGGAGGGGGGGGGGTTCCACCACCCACAGCATGGTGGTCAGGTTCTGGTGTAAGATAAAAGCATTGCAAACTTCTCAGAACCAGGAGCTGGGTCACTATCAGGATCAACATTTAAGTAACTATGAAGTCACCCCAGAAGCCAAAACAACAATAGTCAGTTTCAAGACAGGAAAGTCATCAAATGAGGTGACTGGTTGGAAGGGTGTTGGAAGGGAGAATCAGAAGGGATGAAACTCTCCCAAGACACTTGGAGGTTATTTAAAATCACAGTAATGGACAACGGCAGTTTTCTAGATAAAGAGGTGCTGGAACTCACCATGAACGCCTCCCTTGTTCTCTTGTAATGGCAGTGGCGCCCACCTGAGAGGTGCTAGAACTGAGTTCTGGTGAGTTCTGGCTAAAAAAGAGCCCTGGACAAGGGGGTAAGGTAAGCATGGAGGACTGGCCTATCAATGGCTATTGGTCATGATGATGCGATGGTACTTCCTGGTTCAGAGGAAGCATGGGTACAACAAGCAAGGGAGGGCTGGTTGTTTTCAAGCCTTGCTTGGGAACTCTCCGGGAGCATTGGAGGGCCCCTACTGGATTACACGGACTGTTAGTCTGATCCATTTCAGCTCTTTTTATGTTGTTCGTAATAGGCACTCTTAAATCATGGTACACAGAATGGGAGAACTTAGGAACAGAGCGGCTATTACTGTTCTCATGCATGGCTGCCCAACCTATGAAACTGCCGTAACACCAGCAAACCCTGCCTGATTTCCCTGCTGCATTGGTTATATTAATCCCTTTATCTCATAGTTTGCATTCAGGCATGCTGGACAATAAAATAAAGGAACCATGGCAGTCTTAAGCTATTTGGGCCAGTTGTCCTTCCATGTCACCGAGAGAAATGAGAGAATAAAGAGCACCAGTAACTTAGCACACATCACATTCATTCACTCACTCAGTCAGGATTCCAATGATTTGCCCTGCATGTAAAATTTTTGATTTGTTAAACTAAGGCAGGTCATTAGAGTCCATTGTAAATAAGTTGTATTGCAGACACATGCTAATATATTGCAAACATCAAAGCAGCAAAACCGGACATCTTCATCTGCCCCACCTGCAATAAAACATACCTATATACTTGAGTATAAGCCTAGTTTTTCAGCACATTTTTTGTGCTGAAAAAGCTGCCCTCGGCTTATACTCGAGTGAGGCGGGCGGTGGGGGCGGCGAGAAAGAAGCCCTTTCTCTCCGCTTGTACCGCCACCCGCTCTCCCCAGTCAACCATTCCTTAAGAAGCGTACAAGAACGGCGGTTCTTTACTCTCCCCAGGCAGCTTGTTCTATTCCTGAACTGCTCGCATAAATGCAAACTTGGCAAAGGAGGAAGAGGAAGGAGCAGCCCAAAGGGCTGCTTTCTGGCTGCTCGTTCCTCCTCCTCCTCCACAGCGGCAAAGGTGAATCGGCTTATACTCGAGTCAATAAGCTTTCCCAGGTTTTTGTAGGAAAATTAGGTGCCTCGGTTTATATTCGGGTCGGCTTATACTCGGGTATATACGGTATCTCCTCTATCGACCTCTACAGCCACAGCAGGAGCTGTAACTATCCAGCGGCTTGACCCCAGAAGGCACACTCTTCCGTTGTCTCCCGAGACAGACAGATGCCAACGACAACAACAACAACAACAAAGTGAAATATACATCTAAAACCTTGGAAGATATACATCTGGGGAGAAACAGTTTTAAATAAACAAGTCACGTGCTTTTGTTCTAAATACTAGGAGAGCTTGCTCCTATTATAGAAACAAGAGGTTCTTATTCAAACTGGCTTTGTTAGCCACAGGCAATAATAAATTATCAAGTAACAGAGCAATCAAAATCAACGCTCCATCAGACTGGTGGGGATTTGGGTGGAGCGGAAGTGCTCCTTCACCTGCCCAGCTCCACCAGTCTCAGCTGGCAGCCTGGAAGCACATCTGGGAAGGAGTGCTTCAGTGCACCTGCCCAAACAGCGGGTGGGTAGAAGCCAGTGGAACCCCTCACCCCGCGAAACAGGGCATTTTGGAAGCAGAGGGTAACTGGGCTGACACAGGCCCCTGAGAGCTGGTGAAGAAAAGAAACTCACCCCCCACTCCTCTCCATCCCCAACCCTGCCCCGGCCAATGTGATGCTGCAATGGGACTCAGCTATACAGCTGCAAATAAAACATTTTAAATGTGTTGCAATGTGCAATATACAAATGCGGCACTAGATGGCGAAAAGTGAGCTATGCAAAAAAAAAATTAAAAAAGCATTTTCACAGCGTTTTTTATATGTGTGTAGATTCCACCTTGGTCGCTGAAGCGTTTTTGATTGTTGGAAAGGCTTCAAACCAACAAGGCACATAAATGGTGTCCAGCAAGCTTCCTTCTGCGCCCGTACCTGCTGTACGTTCTCCTTGCTTGCTTCACCTGTGCTATTAGCAGAGTTATCTTCTCTCACGCAGCGGTGTGTGTGCATACCAGCATACCAGCAATTACAGACGACAGATAACGGCTTCTTTCCTAATCTAGAAAGCTTTATTTTACAAGGCATAAATCTACAAGCCGGGAGATACGCTCAACATTTTGTGTCTTCTCCCTTCTCCGTTCTCCGGACACAGAAAAAACAAGTATCACATTACACAGTACACAGCGTCTTCCGGTGACGCTCTTCCTCCTGTGGGTGGGACAACCTGGTTGAGCTTGTTAACTCTTAAAGCTCCAAACCTCTACAGTCGCACTGCTTCATCAAGCCTCAATGCTGCTGGCCAGACGTTAGGATCGCAGCCTATATCAGAAGAGTCATGACTGCTGCAAGTGTTCATCCACGATAGTCGAATAGTTAGGAATATATCATTCCCCGCCCAAACTCCAGATGTACCATGTTCTTATTTCTGTCCCGTGAACTTCCTCCAGCTGGGGAACGAGGGGCATCTCTCCCCACTGCATGCTACTGAAAACCTCCATATCTTCTCACTTCCCAAACTGCATCCAAATATGTTAAGTGGTTGAGTTTCCAATTTATTTCAGGCTGATGGAAGGGAGTAACATTTGTCAAGGGATGTAGGATATCCTTGCCATGCTGGGGAAATTCCTGTAGACTAATGCAGCACAATAATAATACTAATAACAGCAGCTCATAGTCCCAGATGCTGTTTCATATGCATCCGGTCTTTGGCTAAGAACCACTTTTGTTGGTGCTTAGTACAGAGACTTGGGCTCTAGAGATTCCTTTTATGTTCCGCATGAAGATTTTTGCAGTATTATACATGAAGGAGCTTCTAAGCCCACATCCATATTTAATGCAACACATCCATTTTTTAATTGTGCTTAGCTTTCTTTGTCTAGTCTTAACCACATTGGGAGGTTGTGCCTCGCATGTGCCTGGTAAGCAATTTATTTCACAACACTCACGGTGTTGCCCAACAGTGTTTATAGGTAACAATCAATCACTTTTCAACAGGCAAGTCCCCACTGTGATGATATAATACAGCTCCATGTCACATAGACCAATCAGATCAGAACCTCTGGAGGTTTTGAGGCGCAGAGGAGAAAGTATTGCCAGCAATACTCAGTGGAAGAAGGCCAGAAAAAAAACTCAGTCTCTGCATAATTTGCTCTGCAAGATTATTATTATTTTTAAGATAACAAAAGACACCATAGAATTTTATGGCTATGTAACTATTTGACTATGGCTCCGACTGTTGTGTGGAAGCAGTTCGTACCAAGACCATTATTTTATTTTATTTTTATATTTCTTAGACATGGGCATGGTCCATCTTTCTTCAGAAGTTTTCTGAATAGAGCAGACGTAGTCTTTCCTGTGCCCCCAGATTGGGTTTATTCCAAAATGAGTACCCAGTGCTGCATTAGAGCTTGGGCATGTGTTATATTTGCCACAGGGATGTTGCCACAAAGGGAATCTCTATGGACATCCCCCATAAGAATTAGAAGCATCTTTTAAAAAATAAAAAAAATAAAAATTCTAGATTGCCTTTCTCAGACAGGCCACAAGATGGTAGTGCTCCAAATTCGCTTGAGAGTATGAAATGCAGTGAATCATTTTAGAAGTGTCTCTTCAGCTGCAGAATGAGAAGAGAAAGAAAGGAAACATAGCTTGGCATCTTGTTTGAAATGTTACTTTTTCTTTTTTTAATTCTGTGCAGTGGGGTTGCTTTGCCGTCAGGGCTGCTCCTCACACTGATGAGACAGTAGCAGCTGACTAGTTTACTTACATGTAAGAGGATACTCACATTGAATGTCTCCTGCACATTGAAGCGAAGAGCAAATATACACAACTACTTGGCATTTCAGAAGGTTATTGTCTAAGTCACACTCATACTGGATTATCGTGCTCAGACCTCAATGAGTCATTTATCTATCTCCTTCTCCAAAGCAACACTTCAGACCCATAACGTCAAAGCAAACAACTCTTCCCACTTCTACAGTTATGTACCAAGGACCCTTCCAGATGTCCGGAGAGAACATACGGCTTTGTGTATGTTCCGTAAGATCCTGCTGAAACCCTGCGACTTTATATCGCAACTCTTCTGGGGTTATTGCTTTTCCCCCCTTTTGGTTCTAGTTGTGCAAGAGAGCCCCTCCAGGTAGCATTAACGTGATAGTAATAGGGAAGCATCGCAGAACAAATAAAGTAGAGTGGTTTGTGGAAGGTCCATTATATAGGTCCTAATGCACTGTGTTCTTGTGTTGATGACGTGCTGCAGAATGCACCCTCAAAAAAATGAAATGAAAGAAAACCCTCACCAGTCTGCAGAAGCCCTCAGTGTTTTGACTGGTGTTTATATGGCGGCTTTGTACTATGTTACCTCTGGCAGTACAAGATTATGCACTGACAGTACAGGTAGTTCATCTAATATTTTGCAAGAGCAGAGTAGTCACTGAGGGATCCCACAGTGGTTTTAATGGTTCTTTGGTTGTGCCTTTTTTACACCATGCAATCACTGAGGCTACAGTTTGAAGTGGAAGACTGGCACCGAGGCGTATTACCCTTTGCACTGCCCCCACCCACCCACCCCCCACTGAATCTCACATAAAAAACCCCAGCTGGTTTTACCCTCTCTGTGGCAGACCCTATTTTCCAGGGGTAGTCCTGGATTTACAGAAGCCGTCCCAGTTTCTGATTTGATCCTGGAATGTCCCGCTTTTCCTTAGGACATCCCTATTTTCATCAGGGAAATGTTGGAGGGTATGGAGTTATTCAACCCCCGTGCCAAGGAGATAAGTAACTATACAACCTTTAGAAGACATCTGAAGGCAGCCCTGTATAGAGAAGATTTTAATGATTACTATTTTATTATAATTTTATATATGTTGGAAGCTGCCCAAAGTGGCTGGGGTATTATTATTATTATTATTATTATTATTATTATTATTATTATTATTATGTTCCTATTTTCATCAAAGAAATGTTGAAGGGTATGCTGTGGAACAATCATGGAACTACGCACACTTGTGTTGCTCTGCCCACTGCACTAACTTATGCAGTCGACAAACTTGAAACACAGTGCGCCAGATAAAAAGCTCAGCTGAACTCTTCTCTGTGACATGTACGTTTTGGTACCAGGTGCCTTGATCATGAGGGATTCCTTCATGCAGTCAACCGACCCTGGTAAAATAATAAGTGCTTAAAAGTTTGCCCTCCTCCAAAGGGTGTTGGTGAATAGGGATTGATCATTTTAACAGGCAATCAAAATGAATGGTCAAAATTTGTGTTGTGCATTTGCCATTAAGGGTTCAGTTAAAGTGTACTCTGTGCAGTACTCTTGGCCATGCCTACTGCTTGGAAAGAAGGTTAGAAATACCTTCCAGACCTCAAGAGTGGGGAAAGGCTATATAGCTCGGTGGCAGAGCATCTGCTTTGCAAGCCGAAGGCCCCTGGTTCAATCCCCGGCATCTCTAGGTAGGGCTGCTGCAAATCCTGAGCAGCTGCTACCAGTTAGTTTAGACCAGTGTCTCCAAAACTTGGGTCTCCATCTTTTTTGGACTACAATTCCCATCATCCCTGACCACTGGTCTTGCTAGCTATGGATGATGGGAGTTGTAGTAAAACAACAACTGGAGACCCAAGTTTGGGAAACACTGGTGTAGACAGTGCTGAGCTAGATTGACCAATGGTCTGACTCTGCATAAGGCAGCTTCCTGTGATCCTAAGTAACTGGATAAATCCTGTGGATTCTGGCAGGGCCTTTTCTCTCACCACCCCATATATGAATATCTCCCCCTTGCTGAAATACGAGAGCCTTCATTTCATCAGCATTGTTATTCCACTGAAAACACATCTGTTTAGTCAAGCATTCCCCTTAATTTGAACTTCCTAATCCAATTGTTTTAATTTTTCTTGTAACTGTTTTAATTGTTATTCTTTTTAATTGCCTTGTGGGGTTTTTTTTGGTAAATTTTAATTGTGGATATTTTTTTTGTTTCGATGGAAATGTTGTATTACCTACTTTAATTTTGTGTGGATTTTATAATTGTACAGGCCATTTTGATTTTATAATTGTACATACCATTTTCACCCCGTCTCGGGGATTCGAACAGCCAACCTTCCGATCGGCAAGCCCTAGGCTCAGTGGTTTAGACCACAGTGCCACCCGCATCCCTGGTAAGCAGTATGTAAATTTATAAATTATGGCAGTGATGCACACAGACCTTTGATTCTAGCCTCATACAGCATCTATGGAAGTGCCTGTGTAAATCAAAAACTTGCTTCCAACATTTTAAACATTAGTTGATCAGATACAAAAAGACATCTTCTTGCTATTCTAGGTATTAAATAGCCTAGAATTTAGTTGTCTTCCAGGTGAAGTGTTTGGTGTCACTGAAACACACATTTCACCATGCAGTGTTGCTACAATAAAAGATAAAAACGCTGCCAATTTGCCTCCTTTTTTGCTTTTTTCCCCCCTGCAGTTGACTGCCACTCAGGCTGGGAGCTCAAGCTCCCAGAGGCACTGGCAGTGTTGCTAAGAGCAGAATTACATATCGCACAATTGCACCAGGGCCCGGATGCTGATTCCAGCTTCTGAGATCTGATTTGTATGTAAATACTCAGCAATCACCTCCAGGAAGAGAGAGATGGGAGGCTTCTTTTCATCAGAATCTTTTGAAGCATCCTCACTATGGAATTTAGCTGCACTGGGGTTTCCAGCCAGAAACTGGATTAGATTGGAAATGGTTTTCCTTAAAGATGAAGATTACTTGCACAGCTGGATTCATTCCCCTCTCCCAGTTTTCTTCTGTAACTAATTAAAATTATAATGAGGCTTAGACTCTTTAAAAAATGCCAGTAGCATCATCCTGACCTCTAGATGCTGAATATTGCAGTGTGGCTTGTATGTTTGAGAGGGAATTAGGCCCATATAAATCTCAACATGCTCCTTTTAAAATTGCAAAAAGATTTAGGTGAAGTCATCTTCCAATTCTGGAAAGGAAGCCCTCCAGCTCATGCCTCTCTTTTAAAGGTGGGTCATGGCCACGCCCCCCCCCAGCCGTCCGATTGCTGACGCGGCTGGGACTCCTCTGAGTGGCAAGGGACAAAGTCCCCCGCCCACCCGGAAGTGAGAGGGCGGCCACGCGGTCCACTGCAACTCCTCCCCACATGTAAGTGGAGCGGATTTCTTTCCCAGCATCCTGACCAGGCATGTATAACCTGTGACTTTCCAAACCAAATGCAGCCTACCAGCCATGTAAGGTGACTCTGCAGCAGGTCAGTAAGCCGCTTGGTTTTGCTGCCTGCCTGGGACTTCAAACACAAAGTGGGGTTGTCAAGTTTCTGCCAGATTATAATTGATGACTAATAGGTTGTGTTCATCCTGGTAGGGTAACAAGTTGTGCATGGCTCTTCAAAGCTCCCTCTTTTCAAAGCATGCTAGTGACTGATACACGCACCATCATAACAGGGCCGTAGCTGGGGGGTGGTGAGGTGGGCTCCCGCCAGGGGCGCAACCAGGGGGAGCGGCACAAAATTGGCTAATAAATATGTATATAAATAAAAATATTGATTATTGCCTCATAAGAAAAGGTTTTAAATAGACAGTGAATTGGAGGGGGTGGGTTGGAGGAGAGGCAGAAAGAAGAGCTAATTTATCAGTGGTTAGGGGGCGCAATCTGGACAGTTCTGCCAAGGGTGCAAGATCACCCAGCTACGGCTCTGCATCATAATGGGTCAAATAAGCAACGCCATCTCTGCCTCCAGGTGCATTTCATGCACAAAAATGCATTATATCAGCCTCAGGCTCCTTCCTTGTCACCAGAGGCTAAACTGCCAAACAGCAGGTGTGAGGACCCTGAACGCTTGCCACTTGTTCACAAAGTTTCTTCTCTCATTGAAGAACATAGGAACCATCTGCTCCCCATACTGCGTGCTAAAGCAAGAAGTTGGCTTAGTTTTGCTTGTGGTGGTGATGGAGGAGGAGAATGTGTGGGCACAGTGATCTGTCACAGAACAAACCTTTCCCCTCTCTTCTTCTCTCTTCTGCCCATCATGCCTGTTGCAAAGAGGAGAGCTTTGGAGCAAGGAAAGAAAGGTTCTTCCCCAACAAATCTGCCATATATCCGGCAATTCAAACCACTTTTAGAAAACCAGCAACAGGAGCTGCCCAACAGGAGCTGTCCTTAAACACATAGGTTTTGGGTAGTGCTGGAGCGTCATAACAATTCTGTCTTTATCTAAGTGGTAGCACAGAACTGCTTATTCTTGTATTAAGGGAGAATTTACTTGCCAAATCTAGTTTTAAATAAATATCAAGATTTGGGGTAATTCAGCAGAAAGAAGAGAAAACTAAAGAAAATTGCAACAGACATTTAACTCTCACAGTGCCATTAAACGTCAAAATAATGTGCGCCATCAAATTGAATAGTCACTTCTGCTTAGTGGTATCTATAAATGCGTTTGAAAGATAGCGCATCCAGAAATATTTCATTTTCTGTTTGTGTTTCACAATCATCTTTGGAAGGCAAAATGTTCTGCCCTGATGTTGGGAAAGATTGAGGGCACAAGGAGAAGGGTACGACAGAGGACGAGATGGTTGGACAGTGTTCTTGAAACTACCAACATGAGTCTGACCAAACTGTGGGAGGCAGTGGAAGACAGGAGTGCCTGGCATGCTCTGGTCCATGGGGTCACGAAGAGTCGGACACGACTAAACAACTAAACAACAACAAAACATTAATTTGAATATGACTTAATTTGAAATCTGGGCATTGTTTTTTTCCAGTTAGCTGTTGGGCTGGGTAGGAACCGAGCTTGTCCAAAAAGAAAAAGAAAGAGTGAAAGAAAGACATTTCTAAAGGGTAAGCAATAAACCTTGGCCTTTGTTCAACACTGAGCACACAGAGGCTTTCCGGCAACAAATCTCTCAGTGACTGAGCATCCAATCATTCCGAGTCACCTCTAAAGAGAGACTTACCGTAGATTGATGTGTTGTGTTAATACTTTTCTGTATGTTGCTTCAGAAGGACAGTAGCAGCACATGATTTCCCCTACCCACCCCTTAAAAAAAGTGAGAAAGGAAAGACTAAGCAGACCTTAACAGAAAAGCTCTCTCTCTATGTGTGTTGTGTTGTTGCAGAGCCTTGCTTCCCACAGTGGACGACATAATTTTGTTCTTTGCTGTTCTGTAAACTGCTTCTGGTTTTTCAAAAGCTTCCTTGGCCTCAGCAAAATTATTCCAGATGGGGTCTCGAGCATTGAGAAAACTGATGGTGTGATTATGGAGTTGTGGGTACGATAATATCTGTGTTGTATCATGAGTTATTGTTTAGTTTCACCTGTACTCACCTAAAAAAATAATTCTGTTCATGGTCAATCCAAATTCTGCACCAAGATCAGCTGAATCCTGCAGCCTCTATGGAGTGTGCATGTTCATGTAGTTTCTTTTATTTTGTACTATTTATTCTCATTTGCGGGGGGGGCACAGAACTCCATTCACTGGGTGAACTGAAGCAGGTTTCCTAGCAGGGGTGTTGTCAAGACGA
This sequence comes from Lacerta agilis, assembly GCF_009819535.1. Taxonomy (NCBI): domain Eukaryota; kingdom Metazoa; phylum Chordata; class Lepidosauria; order Squamata; family Lacertidae; genus Lacerta; species Lacerta agilis. The sequence goes on along the minus strand of NC_046316.1, from coordinate 23,230,559 downwards.
ATGGGGGAAAAATACCTTGCAAATGACAGCACAAGCCACTGGAAAGCTCTCCTGCACATGCTCAGTCAGTAGAGCATGACACACTTAATATCAAGGTCATGGGTTCAAGCCCCACATTGGGCCAAAGATTCCTGCATTGCAGAGGGTTGGATATCCCAGGGTCTGGATTATTATATCCACTTATACAGGAATTACCCCCTAGGAGAAAAAAAAATGTATATTTGCTTTGGAAATTACCTTTTGTTTTAATTGAGATGTGCCTCACATTAAGTGATCGACTTAACAAGCTCTCCAAGGCACTTTTTGAAAAGTTTACAATTTTAGTGTAAATTCTCAGGTGTCCTCCCCCCCCCACCTCTGTGCTAGTTGGCAGCTGATCCCTGCACTCCTGTCAAGTTCCAGGTCTCTTGCCAGGAATGTGTGCTGCTTGATTTGAGAGTCCTTGGGAAAGCCAACCTCTCCCTCCGCTCCTCTGCCCCCGCTACCTAGGTCAGCCTGCCAGCCAGCCAGCAACAGTGGCCTTCCAGGAAATACACAGCATGCCAGAAACTGGGATGCTGTGGACGTATACCTATGAATAGAAGGAGGACATAGGTAGGATGCGGCCGCTCAGATCCACATCCTTGCACGTTTTCAAAAGGATCCCTCCCTCCCACACAGTTGCCAACTTTTCAACTGGGCTCTGTAGCCTGTCAACCAGTTCTGTTGATTTGTTCCAACCATGGCTCATAACAAGATAAAAGAAGAAGAGAGATGTGCATTTCATTGTCTCAGGAATTATCAACTTGCACACCCATCTGAATATTTTTTTTTCTTTGACCACGCACTTGAAATCCTTCCATTCTATATATGGTTATTCCTATCCCATTGCTGTGCGCCTCTTGATTTATGCTGCTTGATTTATGGATGGGTGATTCCTTTCAATGTGAGCGCTTGAATTCCCCAGAATTTTAAAGGGGCCCCCATCCTGTTAAACAAATCTTAGGCTGCAATCCTATACCTAGGAGTGAGACCCATTGAATGTTGCGGGGCTTAATTCAGATGAGCTATGCACAGCATTGTGTGGTCAGTCATTTAATTATGTAAGCATATTAATGGAAATAAGCAGGAGGGTGGATTTTACATGACTGTCTTAAACTTGCATACAAATAAGACAGTTTCCAAGAAGAAGAAGAAGAAGAAGAAGAAGAAGAAGAAGAAGAAGAAGAAGAAGAAGAAGAAGAAGAAGAAGAAGAAGAAAATGCATTATTTATTTGCTTTTAGCCAATATAGGTGCCATCTTTTAAAAAGCATTTTTTCCTATGTCAAAGGAGAGCACGTATCTCGTCTAAGAAGACACCTGCTCTGATTTAAGAAGTGTTCTGATTTAAAATAATAATTATTATTTTTAAATCTGTTACCCCAAATTAATCAGAGAACCCTTTGAATCAATCAAAGTGTTTTCATCAATTTCAGCAGGGATTTCACACACACGTTAATCACATATTTGCAACCATAAAAGGTGGAAAGCTGCTTTTTAAAAACAAAGTTGAAATTCACATAGCATTGAATTCAAAATGGATACGTCAAAAGCCTATGGCTAAATAATACATTTTTGTGCTTCTCCAGAATCACAGTCCTAACCATAGACTTTTTGATGAGTGTTGGTGAAAAACTGGATTGCTCTGCTCAAAAACGCCAACTTTTAAAGTTATATATGAAAAGTATATAATATAAGGCACAGCCTTCAAGGTCAATAGAGGACTTCAGAAAATTTGAAACTAATTCTTCTTATACAAAACAGCATCTTGCTATAGTGGAAGGTAGAGAGAATAATGCATAAAAAATTGTCTTCAGAAAGGAAAACTAGATTGTGATGACAGGATCTATGATGGAAAAGACCTATTAGGTCATCTTTTCTATTGCTCTGACAAGGGAGGATTGTTCTGTTCAGTGCATTTTTGAGTGTTTTAGCCAGTTAACTTCCAAATGTCTCAAGCAATGAGCTGTTCCTTTCAATACAATGCTTAAATGCAAAGTAACCATGAGAGGGAAAAGCTCTTCATGTTCTTAAGTGCCATGAGGCAAAACCAGAATTAAACCATTTTCTGGTCCTTATTCAAACATTCTTCTAGCATCCATATATTGCTGTGAAATCTTATATGAAATCTAATTTTACATTCTTGAGATCTGATATTTTTATATGCAAATCAAATTGCCATAGCTGGATGTGCTTCAAAAACCTGAGCGACCACAGCATAAACAGATTGGGTTGCCCTCCTAGGTCCAGCTTCAAGAGGAACAGCAGGACTTCAGTGTTGAAAAATGATTGTTTTTTTCCCTGCAAAGTACAGAAGGCAAAAGTGAAGAGGAATATATATGTGTGGCAGAGCTGAAAAGAATACCCACAGCCACAAATATATGCATTATTTTAAAACATCACCTTATCTTCTCGTTTCACCATTTAATTTTGAAAGTGATTCCCTCCCACCCCACCCCTGCCACTTTGCCTTTGGGCTTTGGAACATTTGTCTGTGTTTTGAAGTTCAAGTTCTTAAGGACCTCTTGGCACTCCTCCCTCTCTCTTTTGGTTACTTGTTGGTTTCTTCTTATGATTATTTTGGCAGGCATTAAATATAAACTCTCATAAGCCATGGGCTGTCAGTGATGAAATAAAACGTCACCAATAAATGCTTTTGTTGAATGCTATCACCTGCCTACCTGCCAGTGCTGTCAGATCTCAAATGCCATTGTGTGTCATCTATCAAATAGCAATTATCAAAATATCAAGCACTGGAACTTGATGACTGTAAGATATTGATATAGAACTAACTATGAAACACTTTGAATGTGATCCTGGCTGTGTGGCAGCCTCTCTCTAGTTAGATAGCCTTTCCATGTGAGAAGAGATGCTGGAAGCTGAGTGAAATACTCACCCCAATTCTCTGTACTCAGGTGGACGGACCGTGTAGACATTGTTCCAGCTATGCAGGAGCTAGTTATGGAAGAGCAGATCCTGAACGTCTAGGAATGCTTTGTGGGTATTTGGCAAATATTCGAATATTGAGATGATACCTGGGGGGATATTTAGCATCCATATTTTCAAAGGAGCTTTTTTTGGGGGGGGGGTTTAAAATCGATTTATTTCAGCTCTGAGGCACAGTTATTCTATCCACATTCATCATGCAGCATTATTGGAGTTCTAACAAAATAGGTAATCAGCTTTCATCAGTAGATGCTCCACATTATCGCACATTGATTATTTAAAATGTTTAGGATCATCAAGTAACATTATAGGTACTCCTTGGGGCATCTCCTTGGAACTGAAATGACACACGTGGTCTTTAATGGATGGCCTTCCGTAAACTAGCTGCACTACTTGGGATGGCCACAAATCACATTTCGTTGGCATACTGAACATTTAATGGGCAGAAATGACTAGCAGGATCACGGCGTCAGTTTGTACGTGTTTAATGCGGACAGGAGAACAAATCTGTACAAGTTCACCTGGCATGCGATGAGCGAAAAAGTCTAAGCTGGAATGAACTCTTCACATTGGGTTGAATGTAAGCTGAGTGTCCTACTTTAGCATGTCCTCTAAAGATAAGGGAATTCGGCACCATTTTCTGCAGTAGCAACAGGATGCTGTTTCTGGCTAGGAGAAGAGTGTATGCATAGGTCTCTCCGCACTGAAATGCTATAGAATCTGATTCCATGTGACATGGTGCAAGACCCTGATCTTGCCAAGTAGCTCCTGTTGAAATTGAGTTTAGATGGAAGGTCTCTTTGATTATTGGGACATCAGCCCTCCTATGTTCTAAATTTATGGAAAGGGGGATGAAAATGCATCATGCTTCCAGATGTATTGCCCAAGCAACACACTCCTTAAATGAGCAGCTACATCAAGCCCTTGAATGGGGCGACATGCTGCAATTTGCTGGGCACATTAATATTGTTAATGCATTGTATTTCATCTGGAATTTTTCGGCTTTGCCTCCCTTTGCTTTGTGTCTCACCCAGGCTTTTGTTTGTTTTCTAAATTTGTATCCCATCTTATTTCTGAAGGCAGCTAATTTCTGTTTGGGAGGATATTGGGGGGGGGGGAATCCCTCCAAAATCCACTAAAATAGCAGGTGGAAACAGGCATAAAAGCAGCCAAGAAAATTCAGTTCTAATTTGGGGAGGACAGAGGCCAAAACTATAAAAGGAACTGTTGTTGTTGTTGTTCAGTCGTTCAGTCGTGTCCGACTCTTCGTGACCCCATGGACCAGAGCACGCCAGGCACGCCTATCCTTCACTGCCTCCCGCAGTTTGGCCAAACTCATGTTAGTAGCTTCGAGAACACTGTCCAACCATCTCATCCTCTGCCGTCCCCTTCTCCTTGTGCCCTCCATCTTTCCCAACATCAGGGTCTTTTCCAGGGAGTCTTCTCTTCTCATGAGGTGGCCAAAGTACTGGAGCCTCAACTTCAGGACCTGTCCTTCTAGTGAGCACTCAGGGCTGATTTCCTTGAGAATGGATAGGTTTGATCTTCTTGCAGTCCATGGGACTCTCAAGAGTCTCCTCCAGCACCATAATTCAAAAGCATCAATTCTTCGGCGATCAGCCTTCTTGATGGTCCAGCTCTCACTTCCGTACATTACTACTGGGAAAACCATAGCTTTAACTATATGGACCTTTGTCGGCAAGGTGATGTCTTTGCTTTTTAAGATGCTGTCTAGGTTTGTCATTGCTTTTCTCCCAAGAAGCAGGCGTCTTCTAATTTCTTGACTGCTGTCACCATCTGCAGTGATCATGGAACGCAAGAAAGTGAAATCTCTCACTGCCTCCATTTCTTCCCCTTCTATTTGCCAGGAGGTGATGGGACCAGTGGCCATGATCTTAGGAACTGGACACTATTAAAAAGCTTGCAAGAACAGATTAAAAGTGGCAACGCCGGGTGACAGACTCCCCCTCCCTCGCTCAGGTGCCAGTCTAGCTTGTAAGGTCTCTAAGCAAGAATTTCAGCATCTTCCTTCTCTCTTCCACACAAGAGGGAATGTCTCGTTGAGATCATATTTGTTGTGTCACATTCATGCATCATCCAAAAATAAAAAGAATGCTTTTCCTTACAGAATTGTTATTTTCCTTATGCAGATTTGTGTAGCTTGTGCTCTTGCCTTCATAGATGAGGTGGGTGGCAATTGGAGTCTGGGCTTTTTCTGACTTAAATAATGGCTTCTCCAGAGATCTCCTCCATTTTCCTCCTCAACAGCATTCTGCTTCCTTGAATGCTGTTTTTCACCAACCATTTCACCAGCTGATTTTACATTATTATTATTATTATTATTATTATTATTATTATTATTATTATTATTATCTGCTTTAGTTTTTCTGTTGTTTGATTTTTGTATTGATTCTTAAGTGCTTTTATTATATTTTTCACAGCCTTGGGTTCTGGCTTAATTTGAGAAGTGGGGTAGCCATTCTAGAAATAAATGAATTTGCCCCACGTCACAACCTTCATACACAGAACCACAGCTTTGTGTAAGTGATTGTTTAATCCAGAATAACTGCTATTCCTACATTGTTGAGGTGGGGTCATCTACATTGAATCATCAATTACTAGAATTTCCCAGTGTTGTAGCATTTACTCACTGTATCATATTGGGTTTGGTATCTCCACTTCGCCCCCATAATAAGCATGCACTGAAAAAGCTTTTTAAATTCTTTTTAAAAAGTCTATTCTTACAATCACATCATGAGGGAAACACACCAGTGGAACACACATGCATCCCCATAGTTACAAATTGGGGGGGGTAATCAAGGAGGAAGTAACAGGGACGCACCATTGGTATCCAGTGAGTTTCCACATCGGTATACTTACATATTACATATAACCCTGTTTCCACATCAGTATACTTACATATTTTAATGCTCTGTGTTTAAAAACAACACTGCTCCCTTTAACCAGAATAGAGAACAGTTTGGACTTGAACCTTTCTCCTTGATGAGTTTGCATCATGCTTGCAGGGATGGGGTGGGTGGAGGGGGGAGGGGGGGTCCAGGATTATTATTATTTTTTAAAGTGAGAGCACACTACAAAAAAAAATCACCCCTCACTTTTATCCTGAAATGGTACAGCCTATTATGTCAGCTCAAGATTCTACTCAAATGAGCAGATGAGCTGGTAGAAATAAACGTTTTGTGGGCTCAGCTTACAAGGCTGCACCTAAGAATCCTTTTCTTGGGAAAGATGAAAATGTAGTCAGCAAGTACACTGTGCACAACTTTATTTCGGGAGAGATTCCTAAGTGCTAGGGAGCCTCGCCCTAGAACTGCTTTCAGGATGGAACTGGCATCCTTCAGAGGACTCAGCACTGTCTCAAAAGCAGCATCCCCTGACCTTGAAGCATGATTGGGGCTTGTATGAAGAACCACTGTGGTAGTGACTTTGTGCCTGATTTACAGCACTGTGATGCAATTGTTTGCCTATATCTTCCTTAGCTGCGTTTTCTATGCTTCCTTTGTCTGGAGCTTAAGACACCATCATCGTAGCTGACAGGGGAGGCTGCTACATTTGATTTTGGGAATTTTTTTTGGCTGCTGTCCCTGGCTCCTGCGTCATACCCAGATCCATTCGCTTTGGGTAGATTGGCTTACTGATACTATTGCAGATAGAAGGATTCTCATACAGTGTTACTGTTTTCTGTTTATTGCTCAGGAATAACAAATTGTACATGTTCCTGAATAAGTGACATGAACGTGGGCATAAGATCGGTTGAGCTGAACCACAAGTAAATAGGAAGCACTGTCATGACCGACGTATACACAAAGGGCAGAAAAGAACTGCCTGGATCAAAGCAAAATTCTGTCTAGTCCAGAAGCCTTGTCTTAACTCTGGCTAGACAGCTGCCTCTGGAACCTCACAAGCAGGACACGAAAGTCCTAGAATCCAGTTTATTTTTTTATAAAATGGTATTTTTGGGTATTCTAATGTCACTTTGTGTGTGTAAATTTAATGAAAGTTCCCTCTACAAATGCATGTATTTGTTTGCCACTATTCTAGCCTGTTTAATAAATAAACTGGGCCTGCAGAACTTGTAGCCCGCAAAGCTGAATGCAGCTCCCCAGACACAGGTATCCAGCTGCGAAAAGAAAAGAAAAAGTGGTTCATGAAGCTGAATTTTGCTTAGTGGGTCACAAGCTGAGTGGACCTAAAACGGAACCACATCTTGCGTGGACTTAAATGTCACCATTTAAAATAATAATAATAATTTGTTTTTATTGAATTTTCCAAATTAAACAAATTAAACAAACACATACAAACAAACAAACATATAAACAACATCTAAATTCCACAATCTTTTATGCATCTTATCTCCTCGCTCCGCCGAGCTATGACTTCCCTCCATCACGGCAACAGGCTTTCCTATCCAATCTAATCACACAGTTTCTTACTTATTACTTTAGTCTATGTCATAGGGTTATTCCAGTCCTGCTAGTGTCTTCAAACTTCTACAATTAAACCTTATATAGCCAACAAATTTACTCCAGTCGCTCTGGAATTTTGATTCATCCTGGTTTTGGATCCTGCAGGTCAGTTTTGCAAGCTCCTCATAGTCCATCATCTTCGTCTGCCACTCCTCTTAAATGTCACCATTAATTTTGTACTGGAAAATGTAAGAAGTCTGAAGTTTTGAATATTTAAAGCAAAATAAAAATAAAAATAAAGTGCTAACATCTTACATGCTTATATTCATTCATTCAAACAAATATACATAGATACATAATTTTATTTGTATGCCGCCTTTCCACAGTTAAAACTGTGCTCAAGGCAGCTTACAACAACACAACAAAAATAGTCATAAACAATAAATAAAACATTCAAAATTACACAACCAAACTGAACAATTTCCACCTAAAGCACAACAAGATCTAAAATAAAGATACAAAAAAACCCAAACCAAACAAAAAACGCACAGCAACAACCACCCCCAAAACACCCCAGCCCAAGTGTCTGTTCAGCAGCCTCCATTTTTGTCACTGGAGTCAGTCGAAGCCACAACCTCGCAATCCAGGTAGAAAAGGCCTGCAAGTCAGGGAACAGTCCTTCCAGGACTCACAGCCAGTATGGTCTCTTGAGTGTAATAATTAGGTCAGAGGACCTGCTTTCCATTCTGCTTGTTTTTGTCAGAGTGGGCGTAGAGCTGAATAGCGCAAATTCATTATTTACACATCTTGCCTGTCTTGGAAGTGATGCAAGAGCAAACTTCAGACATTTCTGGAATGTCGGCTGCAATAATTTTATGCAGCTGTTAAAAGGTGTCCCGTTTTGATTCTTTACCCCATCCTCACTAATAAATATTAGTGATGTGAAGTACAATAACAACAAAAGTTAGTTCTTTTCTATAAAAAAATGCATGTCACCCATGAGGTGTGCACTTCTTAAGTACAAATGCATGTTTACAAAGACTTGTATCACACAGGCTTGTTCATTGGGAGTCTGCCCTGGAGCCAGAAGAAGTGTGTTAAGTGTACCTAGAGTATTTACATAATGGTGCCCAGTGCCTTCCATCAGCTTTGGCTGATGGCCCAGCTGTGCCCTTACCGGGACAGGGATAGCCCAGCTTCTCTCATCTAAACTCTGTTAGCCTCTAGATTAGATTACTGCAACATGTTATACATGGGGCTGCCTCTGAAGACAGTTCAGAAACTTCAACTGGTATAGAATGCAGCAGCCAGGTTGCCCACTGGGGCAAGATTTTTTTGGCAGCTTTCTGTATTGAAAGACAATGGGGTACCCTTGTAATGTACCCACCACACAACTGAATAATGCACCACACTCACTGGTGGGGAGGGGGGCACCCACCACCCACCCATAAAATTTAAGAGGCAAGCCTTTGTGGGGGACAATGTTCCTCACCCTGAGGTGAGGAGGCAGACAGGCATGGATGGGGAGTCCTCTTTTTAAATCCTTCTTTCTCCCTCCTGGGCTTTATCCCAGGTCATGAAAAGTTTACAGTGAGCTTGAAGGAAGAAGAAGTTGAGGAATTGTTGCTCATCCAGCTGAGGTGGAACTGTGACTTTGACATGGTCCATTGGGCATGAGGAAGGTTGGGTTATGCGCCATTCAAGTCACTTATAACTTATAGAGCAGTACTGTACTTCTTAACCGTGTGTGTGTGTGTGTGTCATGGACCCCCTTGAGAATCTGTTGAAAGCTGTGTACCCCCTCCCTGGAAATATGCACATAAATGCAAGATTTTATTGCACTGGGATTGTGTGTGTGTGAGCAGTTCACAGACCCCCCTGAAGCCCATGCATGGACCACAGGTTAAGAAAACCCTGTTCTAGAGATCCCCTTTTTGGCTTGTTATTTGGGCAAAATGCTATTGCTTTATCAGGATCCATTTAATTATATTGCATTTATAAAACTTTATGAGAGTTATATATAACAAATAAAATATTATCTCACTGCAACATGCTACGTTATAACATGATGCTGTGTGCAATTAGAATACTGTATGTGAAGCACCTTTCTTTTAATTTAACAAACAGGGAATTTCCTGAGCCAGATTTCCATCTGCCTCTCATGAATCATTGAACTTGACAGAAAAAAATCACTGGCTCCCTCAGCCCAAAAGCGAGATGAGCGCCGCACCCCACAGTCGCCTTTGACTGGACTTAACTGTCCAGAGGTCATTTACCTTACCTTTGTTACAAAGGTATCACATGGTGGTTTATTGTGTTATTTTTACATAATTATGTAGTTTATATATAGCTTAATATTTACTGCTTGTAATGTTCAGTGATCCTTGCTATTAGGTGTCCTGTCCTGCAGCTGGAAGGCCAGTAAAGATCAAATTCTGCCAAGCTCTGTTCAACATGCTACACTTGGTTCCAATTCTGTCTCCCCCCATGAAGTGACTTGGTCTTTTTCGGGGACGCATCTTGGAGCAGAGTGGAGCAGGGGACGGACACATATATGTTTAAAATCAAACGCTGGGTACCCTAACAAGCCCTAAGGAGAAAGGGAGAGTGTGAGTACTGTGTGAGACTATACAGACCTGTAGTGCACTTTTAAGGTTCTTCGAAGGTGATAAGGAGGACCCCAGAGAAGCCCAAAGCCTATGAAAAACCAAGTATGGGCACCATGATTGGCCTTCAGCACCATCAATCAACACCAGAGAAAGGCATATGGTTTGCCTGCATTGCGCTGGTTAGGGAAGGATAAAGAAGTGGGTCAGCACTCTTACTTCCTCTGCCAATCAAGATGTGTAGAGGGAAATAATCTGGGAAGAAGGTCAAGGAGGAGTGTAGCTTCTGCCTCTGCGAGGGTTGGGGGGTGGGGCAACACACAAAGAATTCCTCTAGTAACCCCAAGGGAAATCTCTGCTTGAGTCCTTTGTCACAGACCCTGGGATTCCAGAACTGTATTTAGAGCAAGGAGATGCAATCACAATGCCCCTTAAAAAGGCGGCTGCATCTATTTCTATTTGACAAGTTGGTTCCTTCCTTGTCTTGCTTCTCTATAGCACTGCTATTGTAAACAATAATGCTAGTGTCTGTGTATGTGAGCAAAGACAAACACACACACACACACACACACACACACACACACAAAATACATTGTGTTGATACATACACAGTATGGTCTCCCTCTCTATATATGTGATATATGCATAATTTTAGATGCCAACAGATACAGAAAGACATGTGGTACAAATTGTCTTGATCTCCTTTGAGCCCATGCTAGTGGAAAATGCCCCCTGTAGGTCTTTTTATACTGATGCTATTTTACCTCCCCTAATGAATATTCAAAAGCTGCAGTCACTGAGGACTCAGGTGGCAAAAATAGCAAGGTGATTGAAGCAAGCTCTTCCATAACAGCCTAAGTCTACATTGCTCAGTGCAAGGAAATAGGGTTTGTTACACATATTCCTGGCTGTTTGCACGCAGGGGGGTGGGTTCTGTTTCCCCCTTTTCGATCATGTAAAAGAAAATTGCCAGGAAATTTCCTATGAATTAGAGGCCTGTTTTGTGCACTCGCATGATCACATCTCCCCCCTCCCCCCTCCCAAGATGTGTTGTAATAAGCATGTGTTTAGAAAAGAAAGGAAGAATAAGACAACAGTGCTTTCTGTAATCCTTGCAGCAAGATCGAACATTCAGCATAAAGGGCACGCTGTTAAGATATAGCAATGCATGCATTGTTTTCTACATAATGCAGTCAGGGTCTCCATGGTAAAATGAAGTGGGGGGGAGAGAAATATATTTTTTACTTTTTTATTTTTGTCACCATCAGCAGTTAATCTAAAGTGGGAGCTGCTCCATTTCATTGTGGGTTAAGTGGCTCACCATGCAGAACCAAGTGAGGGAGTATAAATCACAACCGTCGTTGTTGAGGGGTGGATTTCTAAAATGCATGTGAGGATTTTTGAAGAAAAACACTGATCCGACAGGAGTTGTTGCTTTGGAGTGTTTGTAAGAGGAAGCCATCATTTCCAGCATACCCCCTTTCAGTGGAATCACTTAGACACTTCCAGCTGGTGGTGGGGGATGCAGCCGTAATACAGCTTTCTCTGTCCCAGCTGTCTTTCTCGTTACGTTAAATGCATTAGGATGGCTGCACTGTTTTGCCGAGCTTCAGGTACAGGAAGGTACTGGAAGAGATGTTGCAAGCATGAATTTGTGTAGCATCTGCCAGCTTCATCGAGACCTTTGAATTGTGAATATCTTCCTGGCTCCGGCCACAGCTTTTCTTCCAGGCATTGCTTGTGAGGAGGGCTGGTTGAAGGTGCCTGAGGATATCACCTTATATACCAGGAAGGGTTGTTGCAAAGGGTGTTCTTAATGCATTATGGCTCACGCAGCATCACAGCTCAAGAAAAACAGAGATTTAGAACTTAACGCCGAAGAAGAAAATGAGAAAAAGAGGAAACATAGGAAAAGATCCAAGGATCGGAAGAAAAAGGTACCTTTATTTGTAATAGCAATTTCTTTACATGGATTCCTTTGTTTCACTTTGACATCTCACACTGCAGTGAGAGCAGAGATGTGGTACCCTTGTAACTTGGTGACTGTGGATAATTGTTAAGGCTGTGAAATGTCATTGCATGCCAAAACTTGCAGGGGGTGGGGGTCGCTTTGAAAAGCAAGTGTTTTTTGTTTTTAAAGTCAAAGATTCTAGATTTGTTGCAGTGACTAGCGCAGGTGGTGTGCCTTCATTTTTTCCCCTCCTTGGCAGATTATCACATTGTCTTGAGATGTGAGCTTGTTTTATTTCAGTGCAATGGAGGCCAGTTTAAGAAATGGCAGTTTTGCAGGTTAAACAATTAGCATCTGCGTAGTTCTCACGTGAGGATAAATAGTTGGTTTGTGATCTGTTGGTAAGAAATCTGTGCAGAAATCCTGCTGGGACTCTCACATGCTCGCCTTTGAAATAATACATTAATTTCAACAGAAGTCACCGAATGTGCTGCTGCAGTATGTGTTTTTTATCTTGACAGCCTATTTTATGGGGAAATAACGCCTAAATCAACTGTTGTTATAAACTTTCTTTTGTTAGGTTGAAATATTGGCGTGAGATCACTGAGCCCTGTTTCAACATCCCCTCCCCCCAGTTGTGTTGTAAGTACCCTGAATGCAGAGGTACTTGGGGTAAACTGAGTCCTGGGCATGCCAATCTAGTGTGTACAGCCCTTGCCGAATTTTAACTGAAGCCAGCTGGCTTCCCCCAACATAAGATTTGAAACACAATACTGTAGTGGAAAATAAGAACAGAACCCTAAATGAAGATGCTGTGTGGGCTTGCCCTTTAAGAGGACACCTTACGCACCAGAAAGGGGCCCTGTGGTGGTTTCTTGGTGCTTAATAGCTGTGAATATTCTTTAGGGGGGGGAGAGAAGCAGCTCAGATGCCTATAGTCTGAACACAGGAATGGGGTTATGTTGCATTTTCATGTCCCTTTGTGATATTCCCTAAGGGACGCATAATCTAATGGGCTCTGAGCACTGGTGCATGTGTTTCCTTAAAGGACACATTGTAGATTCCTTCTGTACATATGCACCTCTGTGGCTTGGATGGCAGCTTCTCATTTCCTCAGCTTTCTTCCTCCCCACCCCCTTCTCTTTTCACTGCAAAAAGCAGCGCTGAGTGTAATGAGAGAGAGAGAGAAAGCACTAAGGAGCCTTCTGATACAGTAAGACCTTTAGAAGGCAGTATATAGATGGCTGCAGCAGAGTGTATACTGCAGCATGTAGGTTTCTGGGTATTTCTCCCATTTAAAGGGGCATGAGCAGGCTTTCTGTTAAATTACTGCTCTTGTCTCCTTTTCTGCATAGATGAAGCTAGGGGAACAAAATGCAGCCCTAAGGGTTGATTTCCTGGCTTTCCCACTTGAAAAGCAAGGATGATGTAGGTGTTCATGATCCCCACCCCCAAACTTTATTTTATGCTTTACAAATGAAACCAGGGTCTCTTTCCGTCCCGCCCCAAGCACTCGCAGGAATGCAGTCTTCAAAAAGGGTCACCCCTCAACATACGTCTTCCTCTCTGGATGTGCGTGTGTGCATGCGTTTTTGGAGTCAGAGTTGAAATTCATAGCCTCCCATTAACTTTCTTACAAGGGAGCTGGGTATTTTCTTTCAAGTAGGCTTGGGTTTAACAATAGCAAGTGTGTGGTGCCTTTGTGATTATTCATGTTGTCATATGAGCATAATATAGAAGTGGAGGAGGCAGGGGGTGACCATGCCAATAAGTGCCTCTTGATTCAGTGGTTTAGACAATTGCTATGTCGACAGAAATGCTTTATTGTTTATACAGCATGATGTCTTAGAAGGGATATCTCCTAGCAACCAGGGTGGGACATGGCCAAAAAAAAAATGCAGTCATCATAAATGCCATGGATTTTCTTTCAGGGTTGTGTTATGGGGAAAAGGTTTCAGAGTAGTGAACCTGGCCTTTGGGCAATATTTATTTTCTCTTGGTGTATGCTACAGACATGCTAAATTTATTTAAGAAGTGAATATGTGTGTGTGTGTGTGTGTGTGAGAGAGAGAGAGAGAGAGAGAGAGAGAGAGAGAGAGAGAGAGAAGGAAAGAACCTGGGGGTTAACTTTGGTGCATTTGCAGATCCAACCAGGGTGCACATTGACTGTAGCAACAACCATTCTGACCTTCCTTTGTGCAGCGCGGAATCCATGTCTCATCTCTCTATTCATTAAGGTGGTGGTTTCGTTTCTTTTTAATTAGCAACCCCCCTTTTTTCTCTGTGAATTGTGAGTCACTGCAGATAAGACCCACCAGCAATGCTGATGCTCAAAGGCTAACCCTTTACCTGAACTGTATTAGAAAAAACCCTCTGGGAGGCTTCCAGTCATGTTAAAACACTAGTGATGGTTAGAATCCCTGGGCAATTGAGGCAACAGAGATTCAGCCATGTGATGGTTTCACTTTGTAGAACTGAACACAGCCTGTTAATAACAGCACCAGACAGACATGATTCCCATCTAATATTAGAACTGCAGTCTTAGGTAGCAGTTTCACCCTCTTTGTATTTTAAGTCTTTCTTCTTCTTCTTCCTTCTTCTTCTTCTTCTTCTTCTTCTTCTTCTTCTTCTTCTTCTTCTTCTTCTTCTTCTTCTCCTCCACCACCACCTCCTCCTCCTCCTCCTCCTCCTCCTCCTCCTCCTCCTCCTCCTCCTCCTCCCCCCCCCCCAGGTTGGCTCTGAAAATGCCACCAGACCACCTAACTCTTTTCTGATAATCTAGTAAAGTTGAAACCAGTGAGACTTCAGTCAAGTGCTTTAGGAAAGAGTGTTGCTTATTCCCACCTCCCCAGTTCAGGTGTACAAAAGAGTCAGTGAATCAGGCCTGTGTTATGTAATACCCCTGTCTCCATTGCCTGTCTCTAAATGGACCCCACAAATATGTCATCTTCTGCAACATTTGACAGATGAGAATAGGGATACTGCTGCATACACCCAGGGGAGGAGCCCAAGGGGCAAGGCCTTGTACATTAGTGGGTGGAGCCTGAGTGCAGTTAGGTCTCACAAGGGCAATGCAAGTGCCATGTTATCATTAAGATTTATATATGCCAATGGGTAAAGAGGAGAGGATTCTAACCCATTTTAGTAACCAGAGCTTAACCAGAGGTATGGATTTGGGTGGGTGTGGAACTGTGAAGTATCAATAAAGAAGACAATGCTAACAGTTCCCTCTCACCACTTTGTAACCCAAAGACGAGTTACAAAGATGGCAGAAGAGACAATGTGGGGTGGCTTCTCAGATGACCACAATCCTCATAATCTGCCGCAGAAAATAACCTACAGGGCATGTAACTGGTCGGGGGAGGGGGAGCTTGCAAATCTTCCCCTTCTTTGTAAACAACAAGTGCCATCATTTAAATGGGAGTCTGGCATGTGATAAGGCAAGGGAGAAAGGGGATGATGGGCAGGAAGGGAAGTCTGAAACATGATTTGAGTAAGACCCTGTTGAAATGGGGCTGGAACATGCACAGCCTGTCTGAATGCATTTTAACCTCCTCGCTTTCCTATACTCAACCTATCTCTGTGTACAAGCATAACTGAGACAGCAATTCTCTAGGGATGTGAGTTGACTGAATAGTATGTATGTATGTATGTATGTATGGAAGGGCGGGGTCAAGGCCAGCACATTCATGAGGAAAGCCAATACCTCCTGTGAAGTGGCTGGGACAGATTGGTAGCCCTGATCCCCCTCGTTGCTCGTCTCACGGCCCACAGGCTCTGCTGCTGCTGCCGCCGCCCACCACCATTCCACCTGGCAAGGCTCCTGCAGGGCTCTCCTCCTCCTCCCTGACTCACTCTGAGGAAAGACCAAGGGGGTCCATCCAAGGCACTCTCCCAGCTGTCTCACCCAGAATGAGGCAGGCTGGAGGGCAAACTATTGCCACTAGTAACGACAAACAAAAAGCAGAGGATGAGAGGCCAGGAGGAGAGGTGGGGATGGCAGTGGTAGCAGCGTTTATTGGGAGGGGATCACTGAGGAGAGAGGGAGGGGCAGCAGGAGCAGTGGGGGAGAGAAAGAGGAGGAGGCTTAGGGGTGGTGCCAGCCCTTGTGTGGGTGACTGGTAGGAGTAAATTGGGGGCGGGAATAAAATATTATTTGGCATCAGATTAAAGTAATAAGATCCACGTGGGCTTGTCTTTTGGCTGCATTTCAAGGCATTGTGGGCCAGTTCAAGAGACTGGGGTATGCGAAACAGAAAAGCCAAGTGATTTTTTTCTTGTCTGCTAGTTGTCCTAGGATACAATCCTCTAGGAAACTGTATTATCCAAGTGTCTGTGAAATGAATGGAAGCATCTCCCATTCATCTCAGTGGTCCTGCCATATCAGAGAACTTCCTGGTTGGTTGTGCCCCAAGGATCAGCGCTGTCTTGTCTCTAATTCAGCTACACTTCATTGGTGCTCAAAATTTAGGCTGGCTTTGGTAGCTGCTGTATACTGCCTAATCAAAGGCCCACCTGTGCTAGAAAGAGATTAAAACCATAGAATCATAGATGGGAAGAGTTGGAAAGGACCCTGAGGATCATCTGGTACAACCCCCCTGCAGCGGAGGAATATGCAATTGCCCCATTCAAGGATGGAACTTGCAACCGTGGCGTTAGGAGCACCATGCTCTAACCAACTGAAATAATATTTCATATTTGCACCTCAGGAGAATGCCAGATCTAAGCACAAGTTTAATATAGTATGTGTGCCTGAACAGGCGGAGAGTCTAATGTGCAGGTTGGACACCTGTTGTGGAAGGTGAGGTGGGGAGACACCAATTCAAACTGGTCAAGTCGTTGGCCATGTTGCGTGTCACACTAAATCAGGGGTCGGCAAGGTTTACCTCGACTGGGCCGGTTCACTCCAGCGGAGAACCCTCCGTGGGCTGGAGCGTGCGCACGGCCACGATTTCCTGCGTCTGTGTCTGTGCAGGCACGATTTCTGGCATCTGAGCATGCACATACGCGATTTCCGGCTCTTCAGAAGCGAGTCCCCGTGCCACGCTTCACCTGTTTAGTGCAGCACGCAGGGACTCGCTGAGGGGGGCGGCTCAGGGGCCAGTTAAACAACCCCCGTGGGCCGCTTGTGGCCCGTGGGCCTTAGGTTGTCTACCCCTGCACTAAATGATAGCTTAGCCGGATGTGCATGAGCTGGAGTGGGCCTGCTCCCCCAGTTCCATCCTCCTGACCAGAGGGGAGGGAGAAGCACACAGACCTGAGATTCATAACGGCTCCTTAGGTGATGTGCTTCTTGTTCACATCACACTAAAACCAGACATTAGCACAACATGAAATTGTGGCCACTTTGCTGCAGCCTCACCTGCATCTCACAGGATTTTAAGGAACAGTAAGTGGCTGAAGAAGTTCTCCTCATTTCCCATCCCAGAATATTCCAATATTTAGGGGCACATCCTGCTCTCAATTTCATGGGCAGTGTGAAGAGTTCAACTATTTAAAAAGGGTAAGATGTTATCCTTGAACATTTTGTTAAATGGCACCTTAAAGAGGAAGTATTATTTGTATGTCTTTTTTCTGTCTTGCACTAGCTTATGCACAAGGCTAAGGTTTAATTTCCCATGTGCCTAACATGTAGAATAGATTTGTTAATTTCAGTGCCAAAGATTCTATTAAAGACAGAAGGGCTTTTTATGCTGGGTGTGGTCCAGTTGATTATACTTTTTTGGTTAAAAATGTATGTGAACCGCCCAGGTATTGGGCAGTATATAAATTCAATTACCAGTAATAATAAGTCTTGCTTGCAGACAGCTATGTGTGATTTTGAGATATTATTTTTCTGCCGACTGCTTTGAAGCCAATATTCCAAAGTCAAAAAGTTGTCTTCTTGCTGAGGTTTTTTTTTTTTTAATGTAACCATTTAATGATCTCCTTAAAAGCTATTGCCCCACTTCTGCTGCACTAAAGGGTCATATGTAACCTATATCAACAACTGAACACATATATATTTAAAATACTTCCATATAGAAAACTTAGAGGTCAGGGAGAAGGCTATGCAGGCCCTTTCCATAACACTTTTCTGTGTGCCGCAGGCTTTCTGTGTGCTAGAAGTGGTACAGACCAGTCCCGGGTTTACCACCAAGATCCGTATCTCTAACAATTATACCAGGGGTCGGCAACCTAAGGCCCATGGGCTGGAAGCAGCCCATGGGGACCGTTCAACCAGCCCACGAGTTTTCCCCAAACCGAGCTGCCCACTCGGCAAGTCCCCGTGCACTATGCTAAACCGGCACAGTGCGCTGTGGGGACTCTCTTCCACGGCTCCAGAAATCGCTTCTGTGCATGCTCAGACGCCAGAAATCGCATCTGCGCATGCCCAGACGCCAGAAATCGCTTCTGCGCTAGCGCGGTTTTCAGGGGCTGGGCATGTGCAGACGTGATTTTTGGCATCACACTGCGCCAGCCCGGCCCACAGAGGATCTCTGTGGGAGTGATCCGGCCCATTCCCAGTAAGCCTTGCCGACCCCTGAATTATACTCTATGATGAAAAATTGCTCTCATGTAATACGGGCATAAAGCCCTCAGAAAATTAAATTACAGCTACACACTCTTAAATGAAGTCTTTGCTTCATGTTTTTCAACCGAAAACACAAGCTGTTCCATTAGTTATGATTTCCCCCCATTTATTTCATACATCTTACTCAGCTTTCTGTGAGCTGTTTCCCACACTACAGAATTAGCTAGTTCTATGCTGCTATATCACACCAGCAGTGTTCCCCTCAAAATGTGAAGTAGTCCAAAGACACAGAATCACAGAATTGTAGAGTTGGAAGGCACCTCAAACTCCACCCCCTCCCAAACTCCAGATGTTTAGTTGGAATCTCCTTCCTTGAAATTTGAAGCCATTGGTTCGGATCCTACCCTCTGGAGCAGGAGAAAACAAGCTTGCTCCATCTTCCATTTGACATCCCTTTAGATATTTGAAGATGGGATGCAGGTGGCACTGTGGGTTAAACCACAGAGCCTAGGGCTTGTCAATCAGAAGGTCGGCGGTTCGAATCCCCACGACGGGGTGAGTTCCCGTTGCTCGGTCCCTGTTCCTGCCAACCTAGCAGTTCGAAAGCACGTCAAAGTGCAAGTAGATAAATAGGTACTGCTCTGGCGGGAAGGTAAACGGTGTTTACATGCGCTGCTCTGGTTCGCCAGAAGCGGATTAGTCATTGCTGGACAGCAGCAATAAGAGATATACAAAAACAGAAAACAAAAGCAGAATGGAAATATGTGGAAGAATATTTAAAAAAAGAAGGTTTGAAAACGGAACTAATGATTTGCTTAGATTAACTTACGCACATGGGAGATTTAAATTATATATATATATATATAGTTGCTGTTTTTTGTTCGTTTGTAAGAATGAGAGTAACTAAATTATCAGTTAGAGTAATGAAATGAGTATTATACTAAGAAAACCGTTGTAGAAGCAATATGAAGTCATATTTTAAAGTTGATGTATAATTTGAAAGAGATTATTGTAAATTTATGTTTATTATTTGTGCGATGAAAGATTTAATGTTTTGTTTTGTTTTATGTTTGAAATCCTTTTTTTAAAGAAACACAAATTTAATAAAGACTTATTTTAATATTTAAAAAAAGTCATGCTGGCCACATGACCTGGAAGCTGTACGCCGGCTCCCTCGGCCAATAAAGCGAGATGAGCGCTGCAACCCCAGAGTCGGACATGACTGGACCTAATGGTCAGGGGTCCCTTTACCTTTACCTTTACCATATCAGTTTCCTCTTATCCAGGCTAAACATATTCAACTCTCTCAGCCATTCCTCAGAAGGCTTTGTTTCTAGACTCTTGGTCATCTTGGTTGCCCTCCTCTGCACATGTCCAGCTTATCAAGGTATTCTTAAATTGTGGTGCCCAGAACTGGACACAGGACTCCAGGTGGGGTCTGACCAAGGCAGAATAGAGCTTGATTATGACATCCTTTGATCTGGACACTGAGCTTCTCTGTTGATGCAGCCTAGAAGAGCATTACTCGTTTTCAGAATTTGATGCCTTGGTAATTTTGTACTATTAAAAAAGCTAGTGTTCGATACTCTTGGTGACTTGCCAACGTTCTTTGGCCGGACTCTCATCCCCATTCACTAATGTTTATGCCGTTAAAAGCATCAAGTTCTGACTTGATCAGGTGGTTGTTAAATAGAAAAGCTGGTATAAAATTTACAGACTTGATGCTTTACTATAAAGTGATCATGGTTTTAATTTTTTTTACGGAAATAATATGAGCAATAATGTTTGGCCATTTGAAGATGTAAGTGAGGGATTCATTGGCTTGGGGTGGTGTTTTTAGCAGGGCCTTTTTAATAGATACCCTTTGGTCTGCTTTGAATGTTGTACTGTTATTAGCTATGGACAGTTCCCAATCTAGCAAGGCCAGGTCTTGCAGCACAGATAGTACTAGATCATTATTTAATTTTATTTAAAAAACAACAAAGTATATATTTTGCTAGAATTCTTCCTTTTATGTTGCATATGCTAATCTCCAACTATCTTCCTGTACTTAAAAAAAACACACACATCCTGAAAGTCACCTATTGTTTGTCTCATTATTTCTTGATCTTCTTTCCTTCTGTAATTATTGCCCTAATTCTCTTGTATCTTTTAATCTGCAGGTACTTGAATGCAAGTACTTCTTACTTGATATGTCAATTTTATTCTGCTCTTCATAGCCCATTTTCAGTGTGGGTGGGGGTTTTTGTCATTCCGCTGAATCTGCACTTACTCACATTTTCAATTATCTCTCACTTACTAAATTGTGTGGCCAATTTTCTGTACTGTACTTCTTTTCCATGGTATATCTTCAGCTTCTGACACAAATATAGTTTTGTTCTTTTCTCTGTGTTACATTCAATGGGGTTCTGTGGACAAGTCCTTTCTTGGTTTCTGAGGGCTCCTTTTCTTTTATGTGAGACATACACCAATTTTGATATCTAAAAATAATTATCGCCCCTCCCCCCTTATGCCTCTTTCTATGGCAAAGAGATGGGGCTATATCCTGCCCTTCCATTCACTGAAGGCCCATTGGTCCAACTGAATGAATGCAGGATGGAGGCATTTTTCATTAAAAAATTCCCCCTTTCTTGTCCTGGCTCCCGTCCTCAGACAAAAGACTTGGACTCTTGGTTTGGGAAATTCCAACAGTTTTATTGAGGAAGTCAGAACGCATTCCTGCCCCATCTTACTTGCCATCACAGGCATTTGGGTCGCAACCCTCCATGTCACCTTTTATGGAGTTCCAGAGGATACCCCAGCTCTCTGGAGCAGATGGAAGTGCAAATGGCTGCAGAAGGAATGGAGAACCAGCCACATTGCCCTCTTCCTCCTCCAATTCATGGAAGCTTCTTCTGGGTCAAAGAGTCCTCTGGGAGCAGAAGGGACAATACTGGATACAAGTCATGAGGTTTTTTTTCATTTATTCTTTCCCAGCTTGACTATGTAGTCCTCCAACATACTGGAGTGTTTGCACAAAATTCTGCTTGGTTGCGACAACAGTAAAAGGCACTCAGAAGTACAGTGGTGTGCAAATGTTTGAATATGTGATATTTATACCCCTCCTCTCCTTCAGGGAGAGGTCCTGTATCGGGAATAATCCCATTTTACTTCACCACAAACCTGTGATGTTGACTAGGCAGACAGAAAGCAACTGGCCCTCTGAGCATCAAGGCTGAGTGAGGGACTTGAGCCCAGACATGCCTAGTCTAGTAACTCCCACTACATTGTATTGGCGCAATTATAACCTGGGGGTGACCCAAAGGCAACCACAGTGGGCATATAAATGTGGAGTAGGTAATTGTTTTGGAGGAGGATGTGAAGAGCAGGCCATTTTGCTGCTCTTACAAGCAAGATGCGACTGAATTAGCGCTTTGCTTCCTTGGCACCTTTGGGGGAAAAGAAAAAGCAGACGACATCTTTCTGCCAAAACTGGAAGATGGCAAAGCCAGGACTGTCTACCACATTAATTAGAAACTGCTCTCATTTCCTTATGGTTCAAGGCAGATCTTTGGTATCTTATCTCTGAATCCTAAACTCAGTTGCATAGGAGAATTACTCATATGTTACATGTTAAGATATTTGTGTCTGTTCAAAAATAGATTGAGGGTGGCGAGTTTGGGAGGGAGGGATATATTCATGTTATCATCCTTTATTTCATTTCCTTCTAATTTGTTTTTTTACCACCGTCTTGTTCGCAACCCTTGGCATATTTCTTCAAAAAGTCATTTGTTTTCAAAGTGGTAATAATGCAGACCCACATGTTAAATATTTATTAATTCAATCAATCAATCAATTTATATCCCCCTTCCCCCCCCCCCACACACACCCCAGCAGGCATTTTCAGAACTAAGCCAGTAGCTTCCTTTGATAAAATAGGGCCTCAAATAACGATTGCCAGGTTTGGGTTGGTTCATATGGGGAAAGCCAGTGGTACTGCAGTCCTGAGCTGTTTAGGGCTTTATAGGTCAAAACCAGCACTTTGAATTGGGCCCAGAAACTAATTGGCAACCTGTGCAGTCGGGTTAGGA
Organism: Lacerta agilis; assembly: GCF_009819535.1. Classification (NCBI taxonomy): domain Eukaryota; kingdom Metazoa; phylum Chordata; class Lepidosauria; order Squamata; family Lacertidae; genus Lacerta; species Lacerta agilis. The sequence goes on along the minus strand of NC_046316.1, from coordinate 23,208,026 downwards.
TTGGTGTTAAATGCTTAAACTGCCTTGCCCTCGTGAGCAACCTGTCCGCTGAATTCTGCTCCGGCTTGTTTCTGAACCATTTTCAGGGGCAGCCCACATATAACGTGTTGCAGTTACCTAACCCAGAGGTCACCAGAGCATGGATATCAGAATTTAGGCAATCCCTGACCAGACAAGGGAGCACCTGGGCCACCAGCCGAGCTGATGGAAGACCCTCCATGCCACCAAGGCCAATTGAGCCTCCAGTGATAACAATGGATGCAGGACTACCCCAAGCTACATACCTGCTTCTTCAGAGGGAGAGTAACCCCATCAAGAGCAGGCAATCTCCCACCCACCCATCCACTACTATCATTCATTATTTCTGAGATGCAAATGACAGTTAATATTTATACTGTGATTTTTTCCCCTAAATACCCAACTTTCTTAGCATTCTTTATCTAAATAAACTTTGCAACAACACTCCATGGTGGGCTAGGTGGTGTAGCTGAGTGGCACTGGAGAGGAAGGCATGACGTCCCCTGACACACATCCAAGCAAGGTGTTTGTGACTCCACCCACACCACCTGGCATTTGAGCGGCGGCAGCATTGCTCCACTGAGAGTCTTTTTTTGCGATTCCGAGCATTTACAGATGCAGTAACATTATTGATGAAGAGCTTCTCTTTATCCCAGTCACAGTGACATAATCACATGGCCAATCAAGTTTGGTTACGTGACAGAATCACGTGAAGCTGAATGAAATGACTTCAGAGTGAGGTTAGTGCCCACTCAGCTTATGAACTTCCTATAAGCATATGGTTGGCCACTGTGAAAACAGGACTATGGGCTAGATGTGTCTTTGGCCTGATCCAGCGAAGTTCTTCTTATGTTCTTTGCATTCTTCCAGATCAGGAAGCACTGCCTTTGTTCTGAATCGGATTCTGCCTTGCCTCAGTGGTATCATCACATTGCCAAACCAAATTGGCTTTGGGATTATGCCACTTGGAAGAAGGTGATCTGTTGTTGAAAGGAAGCAGGGAGCTGCGGCTGTGGACAGGAGGAAAATCGTAAGAAATGGATACACCCTGTGGGTCTTTCAGGAAGCTGTCCTCTAATCCAATTTCTGTCATTAGACTGTTCACTGGAGATCATTTGGCCCATCCCTGCAGATAGGAGCACGAAAGACAACGTCTTGCCCACAGTCACCTAGTGATTTCATAGCTGAGCTGAGATTTGAACCTTGGGATTTGAACTGTTGAGATTTGAGCTCATAGTTTATACTGTTAGCTGCTACAATATGTCAGCTCTTTTTTGAAGCGTCTGCATTGACTTCTTCTTAAGTTCAGTCATGACTAACATTGCAAATGACGTATGGCAGCCCATGTCATCCTGCCACCGTGTTGCATCTATTGAAAATCACTCCCAGCTCAATGTATGGACTCATTTTGTTAAGGTTCCCAAGCTACAATGTAACTTTTCATGTGATTGACCTTCCAGTTCACCAACACTTTTCGATAACCAGACGTTTAGCCCTCTCAACAATATGCTGCATTCATTCCACCCACACAAATTTAATGTTAAGGGTTTTCTTTTCTTTTTTTTTAAAGCCCCTCCAAACCCTCAGGGGGAAACCCCCATACCCCAAGAGCTGCACTGTGTGGTGATGGACCCCTTTATATGACTGCCACCTACCAAGGTCAAATTGCAAAAGGAGTATGTCAATATGTTGAAGGTTGGCAACTGAGTCTTGATTGTTGTCTGACCTACATGGTGCATTGCCTGTAATAAAGCTCTTTTATAAAAATCAGGAACATTTTATTCATAGATGTTAACTTGTAGTTTTATGCTTACATGTGTGATTATCACTGGGTTGTATCTAACCCAGTGTTTCCCGAACTTGGGTCTCCAGCTGTTTTTGGACTACAATTCCCATCATCCCTGACCACTGTGATGATGAGAATCATAGGTCCAAAAACAGCTGGAGACCCAAGTTTGGGAAACACATGGTAATACTTCCATCAGCAGAACGGGGCAGGGGGGGGATTCATTTTTTGTGCTTCCCACCACCCCTGCTGCGTTCCAATCCTTAAATTTGCTCTGAGGGGTTCCTTAGCCCTCTTGAAAAGTTTTGAAGTTTGACAATTCTTGTTTCTGCAGTAACCTATGAATGCATGTTTTGAATAAACCAATATATGTTTAGGCCAATCTGCATTCTGGAACTCTTGGCTCATAGTGAATGTATGAAACTTGAACCATGCTGGGGAGAAGGGTTGTGGCACTTTCAGGTCTAGCAATTATGGCATAAGACCAACAATTATGGCAATTATTTATTATGGCCTACATTTTCATACACCCGAGTCCATTTCATCTGTTACAAACTCCTTTGCTGTGAGTACAACAAAAGCTCTGAAAGTTACGCCGCTCCTTTAGTTCTGAATAAATATACTAAAAATGCAAGTTAAAAGACAAGCTAGAAAATACTTTCCTTTGTACACTTTTTTCAAACTTAGGAAAGAAAACCTCTTCAAGGAGAATTTCTGCATGTGCTGAATATGTTACAGTCCAAGGTTTTTCTGCCATGATTTAATCAAAAACAACCAGGACTTTGAAGCTGTGAAAATAAAAATTATGATAACTGAAGATTGCTGTTCTGCTCTCGGTAGATGAAAAGATAAAACAGTAGTTGAGAGGAGAGATTTCCTATGACAGTGGGAATGCAATCAAAGCATCTAACTGGTATATAGGACAGTCCTCCATAGGAAGGAATACATTTTTTATTGAATGCTGAAATATGTTGCTTTCAGCCTTATGAGGAATGGTTGACAGAATTGGGTATGGTAACCTGGTAAAGTGGAGACTGTGAGGAGATAGGATAGCTATGTTCAAATATGTAAAGGACTTGTCACATGAAGGATAGAGCAAGCATGTTTTCTTCCTGTTCCGGAGGCTAGGACCTGAGTTACAAAATAATGAGATTCTGACTAAACTTCAGGAAGAACTTTTTGACAGTAAGAGCTATTTGACAGTGGAACAGACTCCCACAAGGGCTTTACCAGGTATCTTCCTTTGCACTGCTAGACTCTTATTTTTTGGACTGCCTCCCAAGCAAACAGATTTTAACCTGTTTGCTGCCTGCTTGACTTAGCCTTGCTGCAGGTCACCCACCTGTTGCAACTCCCTCCCCCAGACTCGAGCACCTGGCAGCACTGAATTCAGGAGTTAAAAAGTCAGAAGCATGAAACTGATAGGCTGGAAAGCCAAGTGGCCCACAATGAAAGGGAGAGCAAGCAGCAGCGGAGCATATGCCCACGCTGGCCAGGGCGGTCGCGCTCCCAAGCAGGGCAGAGCGCGCTCTTGATGGCGGATGTTCGGCGCACCACCTGCCCGCGACTCCCAAGCCTCCCCCAACCTGTCAAAACAAAGGGAGAAGGGGGGAATGCCGCCGGCAAAGTGGCACAGCTCCCCCCCTTCCCCCGACGGCTCAGGGTAGGCTTGGGAGTCGTGGGCGGGCAGCATGCCAAATGTCTCCCCCCCTCAATGAAGACAGCTGGGGTGGTCCGCTCCCACCGCACCCCCCCTTCCTCCACCTCTGAGAGCAAGAAACAGAAACAGGACCTTGAAGCAAAGACTTTGGCAGAATTTCACAGGGAACCCAGAGGCTCATTCCTGTGACTTGTGAAAATGTGTTATACAAATAGCACACACAAGAACTTAAAAGCACAATAACTTTCTCAGGAAACAAAATTCAGATTTCTTATAGCAGGAATGCCTTCTAAATGTCAAAGGTTAGGAGTGTTGTGTGCCTTAATGCTAATTTTGCAGGGCATGCAGCAGCTTCTGGGCTCCTTGTCAACGCAGAATTCCAGAGGGGTAGCCTCAGAAATAATAACTGTGAGGGAAGATTTCAAAAAGGTCTCAAATTGTTGGCGGTAAGGGGAGCATCTGGCCGGCCCCTTGATAATATTTTCCATTTGTTCCTTTAATTTCATTGGAGCCTTATGTACCTTGTGAATGGCAAATAAGGGTGAAAATCTTAGCCAATCTCAGCTAAAATAAAAGGCCTGTGGAATATGGCAGAAGCCAATAAGTAGAGGTGTTGTTGTTCAGTCGTTCAGTCATGTCCGACTCTTCATGACCCCATGGACAAGAGCACGCCAGGCACCCCTATCCTCCACTGCCTCCCACAGTTTGGTAAAGGTAAACGGACCCCTGACTGTTAGGTCCAGTCACGAATGGGGTTGCGCCACTCATCTTGCTTTACTGGCTGAGGGAGCCGGCGTACATCTTCCGGGTCATGTGGCCAGCATGACTAAGCCGCTTCTGGCGAACCAGAGCAGTGCACGGAAACGCCATTTACCTTCTCGCTGGAGCAGTACCTATTTATCTACTTGCACTTTGATGTGCTTTCGAACTGCTAGGTTGGCAGGAGCTAGGACCGAGCAACGGGAGCTCACCCCGTCGCGGGGATTCGAACCTCCGACCTTCTGATCGGCAAGCCCTAGGCTCTGTGGTTTAGACCACAGTGCCACCCACGTCCCTATATAAGTAGAGGATATAAGATATAATATTAGCTAGACCTTGGAAGGAGCTGGAGTGAGTAGAGACTTGCATGCACTCCAGTCAAAGTTCCACTTTTTCTCTCCATCTTTGTAACACAATACCACAAAACAGAAAGTGGAGCCTTGCCATTGGTCAAAACATCAGATTATACAAGGGCTTGGTTCCTTAAATACCAGTAATCTTATATAGGGCCTATACCAGGCATCCCCAAACTCGGCATCCCTCCAGCTATACCAGGCATCCCTCCAGCTGTTTTGGGACTACAATTCCTATCATCCCTAGCTAACAGGACCAGTGGTCAGGGATGATGGGAATTGTAGTCCCAAAACAGCTGGAGCGCTGAGTTTGGGGATGCCTGCAATAAAGCAATAAAAATATTGATGCAGATTTCCAAACTTACATTTGTATACCCTCGTTGTTGATCATGGGTATGCAACGTAGTACAATAAACAGTTTTACATGGTTTGGTTTGGTTTGGTTTGGTTTGGTTTGCAATGTTTGTCATGGGCCCCGTGGTGCCATTCAGAATGGGGCAGGAATGGCAGGATCTGTCAGAGGAAGAGGACCCCAACAATGGGAGCAAAGAAAGTTCAGATAGTGATGCAGAGGGTGGAGGGACGGGACGGGTCCTGCACTGCTGTTGCCAAAGTCCCAGCAAGAGGAGGGGAATTGGCTGAGCAATCAGGAGAGTTGGCTGAGATGAAGGCAGAGTCAGAGAGTAAGACTCAGGTCCTGTTGTCAAGTTTTCACTATCTTAACCAGTGTGAAGAGACCCAGTAGCACACTTTCCCCCTCCCCTTCCCCGCAAGGTGTGCTCACTTGCAAGTACAACCTTCTCTCTTCGGATAAGAACTGCATGGCTCACTGATCCCACCCACCCACCCCACCATTATTTAAAAACAGTGTGGGAGGGGCATGTCAGGTGTTCTATGCCCAGAACTATGCTTATGGACTATTGAACTGTGTCTCCAGTACTTCGAGTTGATGCTGAGACCATGTGCAATAAAAGCTTTAGGATTTCCCAAGACAAGAGTCTTTCATCTGCGGGTGGTAGCTGGTTTGTTTTTGTTTTAAAATTATTTTTGCTGTTTTTTATTGCATGGAAGGTGATTAATTTAATTGCATGGAAGGTGATTGATTGATTGATTGATTGATTGATTGATGATAACAACAAGAACAACAACAGTACTTAATACTGAAGTATTGTAGCTATTTTTGTTTACAGGACATATAGTTCCACGTGGTTTTTGAGGAGTTGCTTCATTCTCCCTGATGTACACAGACCGTTTGCAAAAAATGTTGGATGTGGTTTTCTTTGTTTTTGTATTTAAATCAGATGTCCGGTATCGTAATCGTATGCATTTGACTTGGCAACCGTGAAGTGAACAATATTTCATAGTAATTTCCTACAATTCAGGTTGATGACCTCTGCCTCCTGTTATTCTACCTGAAGCTAGATTTGAGAGCTTCTGGAAATCTCCCCTATTCTGGAGGTCCAATTAGGAATAACCATTGAGCAGATACAATAAATTCAGCTTGAAAGGCCACATGCACAATCTGCCTTGGGTCAAAAACCCAAGAGAGGCTGTGTCTAAACAAGCCTTTTTATAAAAGCTCTTCAGATGGTACATTCTGCTTCAAACAGTTGTCAGACTCCAAAAAGGTACTTGCCTCCCCCCCTCCCCGTATGCCCCCAGCACTTTTAAGTGTATAAGTGGCTAATCAAAGCAGATGATGCATTTTTTTAAAGGATGTGAAAGGATGTGAGGATAAGTATACCTGAAAGCCACTCTCAACAACAACAGAAATGGCCCCACTGATCAAAGAGCAACATTTTCAGTAACACAAGTTTTGGTCGATGAGTTTCAGAAGTTAATTTAGGGTTTTACATCAAAATAAACAACGACGTCAAATTTAGGGCTAGATACAGAGTTGCTATTTCAGGTTCTCGTTTTGTTTATCTAGTTGCACAAATTCATACGATATGAACATTACTTATTGCTTGGCTAGAATTTATGCAGAATCACAAGATTCATAAATCTATTCCTGGTTTTAAGTTGAATTAAACAGACAAAGAAGAGTGTACCTGTACCGAGGGGCAATAATGATGGCTCAAGGCAGTTAAAAAAAATTATTTGGGTGTAAATAAAAACATCAAAAGCAAGCATTCGTAAGCTGTGGAGGTAGGGGAAAATACTAAAGAGAGTTAACTAACTGTACCTTCTAAATGCGCCATCATCTCAAGCTGACTGAGAAGACCCAACACGACATACTGACATCACACATGTGATGTCATGCAATGTCACGAGGAGCCAAAGGGCAGAGTCGAATGACCTCTGAACATTGAGGGGGGCTGGCCTCCTAAAAAAAACCCACAAATAGGGGCTCCAAAACTGCCTCGGCCCCTAGAAGCTGGCACAAATGTTACCTTGTAAGACAAAGCTTTCCAGCCACCTTATCCCAGCTCCTGCCTGAATGCCGTGTGTGTGTGTGTGTGTGAATGTATGGATGCTGGTGTCACTGCATGAGTTTCTTTATCCCTACTTCAGTGTGTAACAGCGTCTTACATTGATGCACCTGCCATTTCAGATCATGCTACTATATATTTGGCTACGCAGTTAACGGATGGGGCTAAAACCTCTGGTTCATCATATTTAAATACTGTACTTCACATTTGAATGATTAAAATTTTGAAAGACACATGTGGGCTGGACTTACGGAATATTCTGAAAAAAATTAGGGTGCAACTTCTTAACGGGATATTGAATGGGAATCATGCAAGGCCTGTTGGTGCAGTGTCAGAAGTACACACACACACACACACACACACACACACACACACAACATTTATATACCATCTCTATTTTTGAAAGATCTCCCCCCACCCCATTTCATCCTCACAACAACCCTGTGAGTAGGTTAAGCTAACAGGTAGTGACTGGCCCAAGGTCACTCAGTGACCTTCATGGTTGAGTGGGGATTTAAACCCTGCTTTCCCAGGTCATAGTCCAACACTTTAACCATTACACCACACTTCCAGATTACTCCAAAATACGTGGGCTGCAGCTTTTTTGTTTGTTTGCATTAGGTTCTTCTGCAGCAAAAGGAAATTCTTGTAAAAGTATTAAAATTAAGAATGTTGTTAAGCTTTGGAAAGTGCTGGTGCCAGATGGGTTTCTAATAGAATGATATAAGGAATACACAAACTTTATAAATGGCTATTGCAGCTTTGTAAAATAGATGTTCAGGAGCTTAATGAGCTGTGGAATAGGCAATGAGGATGTGCTGTACAGGTGTGCATGTCCAGTGATATATTCATTTTGGTCTGAAGTTCTTGTGTATTTTTCGCTCCATAGAACGCACCGGACCATAGGGCGCACCTCATTTTTAGAGGAGGAAACAAGGGAAAAAAAATATTTTTCTGATTTTCCTCCTCTAAAAGCCCTTGTGTGTGTGTGTTTGAGGATCAGCTAAAAGTTTTGCAGCTTTTTTTGCAAAGGGAAAAGCCCTGGCTTTTTTGAGGATCAGCTAAAAGTTTTGCAGCTGTTTTTGCAAAGGCAAAAGGCTTTTTTTAGGATCAGCTAAAAGTTTTGCAGCTTTTTTTTGCAAAGGGAAAAGCCCTGGGGTTTTTTTTCGAGGATCAGCTAAAGGTTTTGCAGCTTTTTTTGCAAAGGGGGAAAAGCAAAGCTCCTTTTGCAAAGGGGGAAAAGCAAAGAGGAAAAGCCCCATTTTTATGAGGTTTAACTCACATTTCTGAAAAATCTTAAGGAAAGGGAGCCATTTCTACAGTTTCCAGACAGATAATCTAATCAGCCAGTCACATGTCCTGGGGAAACAAACAACCTCCCTCTGCAGCACATTCAACAAAGGAGGGCGGGGCTGAAAGGGAGCCGGGACTCTTATCTCTCTCCCGATCTCTTGCTGATCAGCTGCTGAGCGGGGTCCTTTCAACACTCCCTTTTCCTTTGTAAAATAAAAAGCATGATCCTCTTTTGGCCCCTGGGCAATTCAGCTCCAGGGACCACCATTCGCTCCATAAGACGCACAGGCCTTTCCCCTTACTTTTTAGGAGGAAAAAAGTGCGTCTTATGGAGCAAAAAATACGGTAAATTTTGTACCTGAAAAATCTTTGATATTTGCAGATTTTCAGGTACTTTTACACTGCATTACTGTAGTGTGGAGATTAGTGGAAGGACAACAAATGTGAGTTTGTGAGCCGTTGCACCTGCCAAGAAACTTGCACTCGGAGCCTGGAAGAATAAATACCTACTTGTCCATTACGCAATGCTCTGAGGACTTGACTTGCATTGAACATATTTTGTTATAAATGCCAAGCTAATATGGATACTTATTTGGGCATCTGGAGGGCTTATATCAACTTAGATGTTTAATTATACAGAGATGTACTGATTGCTATTGTATTCTCAATAACAGAGCTGACAGAGTAAAAAATAATAATTGTCCATTTTTAATCTATTTCCCACTCCCCTTGGTTAAATTTGACCTTTTAGAAAACATATAAGAAGGATGGGCACAGAGCCATTTGTGAATAAGTGATAATTATTTCTGAACTATTGGAATAATTTATATGGAACCCATCCAGTTTCAAATAATGTAGCATCCAACAACTTTTCCATGACCCCCCCCCCCCCCCCGTTAAGCTACAGCTTGCTAGGTGGCGTTTTTTCTGATTGGGAAGCTTTCTAGCATTTCTTTATTTTTATTTTAAAAAACCTAATTCAGTTTGCAGTGAGTTCTACTGCACACTTACATTTGCGTTATATTTAGACTGATTTAATAATGGCTAGTTACTTGGCAAGTACAATATCCATGTCTTACTTTTAAAAGAGAAACATCTGATTCCGTGCCCAGTCTTTGTAATTCCCTAGTAACAGTGTGTTAGAAAGAAATGTGAGATTGCACAACAGAGATGCATTAGTGGAGAATAGCCCTATTCAGCTTCCACTGACATAAGCCAGCTTCCAGTGACAAATAAACCAGTTTCAGATGTCTCAAGAAGTACCAGCAAGCGCCCAGTGCCACCGCTTTTTGATCTTCCATTTTAATATGCAACTGCTAGCCTGTAATGGGGGAGGCAAAGCATTTCCCATGAGGAGAGCACAAAAAAACCCCCAGAACTATGAGACCCACTCACCCACCCACCCACACAGAGCCGTGTTCCCCATAGGGCTTAGTGGTGCGCCGCACCAGGGCGCCGGCCCCTCAGGGCGCCCCAGCGAGTGGGGGAGCTGTACGGCTTTGCCAGCGGCCTCCCCTTTCCCTACACGCCCTCCAGCTGCACCCCATCAACCATATGGCTGACAGGTGTGCAGCTTGCCTCCCAAGCCTCTGTGGGGATTGCTCTCCCGCAGTGGCATGGGCGAGAGTTGCCCCCCCATGGCTGGCAGTGTGCAGCTTCGTGTGCACGCCCCCCCCCCACTATCCGTGGTAATTTGGGAGCACTGGGTGGATATTTGCACCCCGGCACCACAACTGCTAAAGACAGCCCTGCACCCACATATCTATCAGCAGTTCTGGTAATGTCTGACATCACCCACAATGAAGACTTCAAAAACTACTGAGATCTGTATCTATATATAGAAAAGCCAGTGCCTTCCGTTTCATCTCTCACACTCCTGGCATCCCATCACATCCTAGCATATTCTGACCAAAACAACAGAGCCTGGGGTCAAAACAATGCAGATATGGGCTCACTTGCTTTTGATTGGGGTCCGAGGATTGATGTAAATAGGCTGAGACTCAGCTAGCATGGTGATAGTGGAATTATGCCTCTCCCTCTTCCCTATAAATGAACAGCTGTTCTTAACTACGCTTTTCAGAAGTGTTTTGTGGAGGGAGCACAATCTGTCCATCTTCCTAATTCTGGGTGGTCTGGTCTCCTCTGACAGTGTTCCTGTCAGAGTCCAATGTGTATCTCTGGCCAAAATACAAAGATATTGGCATGAAAGCCCACATGATATAGACACTGAGGTATCTAATTATCCCAAGTGTTTCTGGGTGGGTTATGAATCTGAGGAAGTTGAACTGGGGGATGTTCTCGATTAATGAGGTGTACATAAGTTAGTTGAATGGCATTCTGTGACATTTACATCCTAAAATTGCATCGAATACACATAATTTAGCACAGGCATAGGCAAATTCGACCCTCCAGGTGTTTTGGGACTACAACTCCCATCATCCCTAGCTAACGGGACCAGCGGTCAGGGATGATGGGAGTTGTAGTCCCAAAACATCTGGAGAGCCGAGTTTGCCTATTCTTGATTTAGCATATGCAGATCTGTGGCTCCGGGCTTGTGCCCCAATTTCCACAGAGGGGCATCTGAGCCAAGAACCTGATTTCCCAGAAGTCCAGATGTTGGGTGTACATCTTTGCTGTCTTTGGCTGAACTGGGCTGCTGCATTATTAGGGACTTTAGGATGTAAAAACCCATGTGGAGGGAGACACAAGACATTAATCTATGGTGCAAGTACTAGTCTCACATTGACACCTGTGATGGGCTACCTGGGGTTGTAAAGAAGGATGTGCAAGAAACCACAGTGAGGACCCATGCCTCTGGCATCAAAGATAGCCTCTGGGCCAGAGGGTATGTATGATTCCTAGCTAAAATGAGGCCCTTGTTTTTCTTATTTTAGAAATGCAGCAGTGCCTTACAGTATCAAGTAGCAGATTATAGAACTATTCAGTCATGGGCTCTCTTGACCTTCTGTTGTTCCTAATGAACAACCTGTTGCTGATGTTAGCACAGTAAACATTGCATTTATCTTGCTCAATTGCCTTTCAATTGCGTGGCTATGGGAGATTATTTTGCACCGGCAGAATGTAGCCTTAATGGATAACCTGCTGGTTGATGGAGAGGAAAGTCAATGCTAACATGACTATTCTAGTCAAGAAATTGCAACTTTGTTTCTCTTCCCACCCCCCACCCCACACACTTAGAGTAACCAAATATATATTCAAAGATTCGTAGAATCTTAGAGCTGGAAGAGACCCAAGGGTCGTCTAGTCCAACCCCCCACAAAGCAGGAATCTCGGCTAAAGCAGCCATGACAGATGGCCATCCAACCTCTGCTTAAAAGCCCCCAAGGAAAGAGAGTCCGCTACGTCTTGTGGGAGTCTCTGTACCACTGCCAAACAGCTCTTATTGTCATAAAGTTTTTTCGGATGTTTAGTTGGAATCTCCTCTCTTGTAACTTGAAGCCATCGATTCAAGTCCTACCCTCCAGAGCAGGAGAAAACATGCTCCCTCTTCCAGCATGTTCCCTTTAAAAGAATTAGATTCAGCTTTGATTTTAAACTACACACTTTCTGCCTTGCTATGGACGCATACAAACAATACTCTTTGAAGCAGCCTAACTTCCTTGTGGGTGCCAGAATCAACAGAATCAAGTCATAGGATTCATATCAATCTAATTCCAGTTGCTTGCTTGCTTGCAGTTACACTCTATTCAAAGTGCTATAATGGCCCAGGGCAAGGGTAGCCAGTGCAGTAACCATCACATATTGTGGTCTATGATACAACTTATTAGAGCTAAGCCATGCAAAATGTGTGAGGTTTGCAACTGGGACTCCTGACGTTTACATTTTTTACCTTGACTGTTGCTTTGGGGAGCAAAGAGTGTTTAAGAGCAGCAGTGCTGTTATGTGTATGTTTTAACCCCTGCGCCCATAGAATCATATAATTAAGTTGGAAGGGACCCTGAGGATCATGTAGTCCAACCCCCTGCAATTCAGGAATGTACAGCTATCCCTTATGGAGATCGAACCTGCAACCTTTTTGTTATCAGCACCACGCTCTAACCAACTGAGCTAGCCATAGCATAATAATCTCCCCTGGAGCTACTGTTAACTCTGCAAATGGAAGACATACAGCTGCCTGCATTCTGTTACTCAAAATACTGGTTTTATTGTGTTATGTTATTTTATTTTGTTTACTCCACCGTTTCGCCTGGAAGAAGGTTCACAAGGCAAGTCACGAAAATAACAATAAAAGCAGCTTGATGGAAGCACAAGGAATTATTGCCTCTCAGGCTAACCTGCCTCACAGGGTTGTTATGGGAATTAAATGAAAACGGGTAGAACCATCTGTGACAACTGGAGCTCATTGGAGGAAAAGGTGGACTATACGGTATGTACAGCCAGTCAATCCGGGTGCCCTAGCATCCTTCTCTTCCAAGACAGGCCAACCCTCCTAGCCTGGGAATTTGTAATACATGGTGAGGTCACTGTTTTTGCATCTGACTGAAATCAGTTGGAAACAAGCAGGATTTGAGAATTTAACAAAGCTGTTTATTGCAAACAGTCATGGAAGGGGTCTTAGCCTTAAAGGCAGGGTGTATTTTATTTTATTTATTTTTTAAGATGAATGCTTGCTATATTGTTGGCTGCTAATTCAGTTTAAGAAATTTAGAATGTTCGTATGTATTAATGTCATATACTTGGAAATTACGTATCAATTCACATTAAGACTGCCATACTATGAGCTTGCTTATTAGAAAGCTAATCCGACTGAACTCAGCGGGACTTACATATGAGTAAACCAATCTAACTCCCTGTGACAACTAATTCCGATAAACAAACGTTGCAGGTCTAAGTTCATCATGCATTTGGCAACTCAAACATGCACCCATTTCTATGTCCCTGCTTTAGTTTGCCTTGTGTGCTACGGTACTGCTACTACTATGTAAACTGAACCTTATCACATTCTCAATGTGCTTTGCAGATGATGGAAGAGTGTCAAACCTATAACCCTGTTTCCTTAAATAAATTCTTGTGCAGAACTATAATCCCTTGTGTTTAAATACCTTTTTCCATGTGGAGCAGCAGCAGCATAAATAATTTATCCTTCATCCCTGCCTTCATGCAATTTAGAATTCACTTGTGTGTGTGGCGTGATCATGCTTCCCGAGTCTCTGTGTGCAGAACTCGTATTCAAGTGTGTAAGAGAGGAAATCCATGAGTGAAAAAGGCAACACGGCCTATTTAGGTTTCAAAATAATTCTTATAGCTGGGGGGGGGGGGAATGGAGGATATAATTATTTCCTGGTGCCACCATTCCCGCCCCCCTCCTCCAAGCTTAGAAATGAATACGGCAATAGTCTGTTGCAGTAATAATCATATTTATTATTTATACAGCACTTCAGTGCCTAGGCACTGTGAAGTAATTAATGTGCAACACACCAGTCATGTGATTGTGCTTCAGCACCAGAAATGCCCAAAGTCTCATGGCACTAACATTTTCTTTGTGTAACGTTGAATGCGCCGTGGCTTTAATCTTTTCATAAGATTCTTAAAGTGAGATACGTTAAAAGACTAAGGTAGCTGAAATACCATTCAAAACCAGGGTTATCCTACCCGCCCCCCTCCTTGCATCTCCTTTCTGTTCCTCTCCCCATCCCCACCACTGAAGAGAGAAACCCAACACAATCATTATGCGCAGGGTGTAATCTATGAACAAATGACATGGTGGAATTAATGAACAATTAACTATGATCATATGTTATAAGCAGCCCTGATTAGAATCAACACACACATGCCTGCATTTACAAAATATCTCTCTTAATTCTCACTTGCACTGCCGTTTTGCTTCAGCACAGTCCTAATTACTTTTTCGGCCTATAACCATACAGTCATTTCCTCGGAGGTAAGGCTTATATCATTTAGTTTTCATAGCAACCAGACAAAGAACTGTTCTGTCCTATTACCAGTTACATGGGTGCCCACGTGAGCACAGGCATAGCTATCAATGCCAAACCGGAAATTATTGTTTTTCGTCCCTCTCGACCGTCTTATTAATTTTAAAGCCTTTGTATCTCCTGTTCTGCCAATTGATGTATAAATTAGAGTATCTAAAAGAAACAGATTCGGGAGAATATTCGCATGCAATGGTTGCTTGATTTGGGGGGGGGGGAGGCAGTTGGAGAGGGGAGGGGAGCATTTGTTACAGCGTACACTATGCAGCACAAAAGAAAACTACTGCGTTCTATAATTTACTGCTTTATTAAACCAGACAAGCATAAAGTGAACCATAGCAATCCCATCTGGATTCTCAGTGGGTTCCCAGTTTACTACATTTTCAGTCTCTTTCTGTTAATGTATGTTAAGTTTAAGTCATGCACATTCGATGTAGTTTTGGAAATGAAAGCAAGGGTGGTGTTTTATTGTGGTTTTTGTTTGTGGGGCAGAAAATGCCTTGCTTTTATTTAAAGGGAGCATCACCTGACCTATCTTAATGTCATTGGGAACACACAAGGAGGGGTCTAAGAAGCTGCAGTCCAGCAGTAGCAGCAGCCAGTGGTAGAAATTTTGCATGATCCACAGCCATTTCCTTCACCCACCACCCTCCTCAGCACCCTGGTCACGCTGAAAAGTGAAACAAAAGAAATGTTTCCATGCATATAGCTAACCAGGAGCATTGTGGCAGAAGCTTCTTAGCATTTTTATCACATTGCTTGGCATCCTGCAGTGGAAAAGATGTGAAGCTATAGGAGATTGCAGGGCAATAGCGATATACACAAAGAGCTTCCATTTTGAAACAGTTTCTGGATCTCCCCTTCCCCTTCCCCGCACCCCACCCCGGTTTTAAGTCTAATACACACAAATTCCTTTGTTTTGCATAGGTTGTGAGGTGCAGAGCATTTTAATAGTCAGACGATCTTTACTTAAGACCAGTGTTCGAAACTCCCATTGTTCTAGGCGCATTTTGCGACAGGGAATTTCATTAGCATGAACAGTCTCTGAGCTCAGGGCGCAGTACTGCGCCTAAGATTTCTGATTAAAACAGCACAGTGGAAGGAAAGGAGGACCTTTTTTCTCCCTCCCCACTTTCAGCCACTATCTGAAGACTGGAGAAGAGACACTCATAAGAATATTAGGGGGCAGGCAGGTGAAGCATGGCTTTGTTTTTTGCAGTCTTCAAATGAGGACTAGACCATGTGAAAAATGAATACTGTACAGTATAAGATTTTAGCTGCAGTTCATTCATTTTCAGCTTTGTATTCTTGTTATTAAAAAAAAAATGCATGCCTGGACATTCAATTGTTGCACCCATAACCTAGGTTTAAGGTGCCATTTAGCTCTTAGCTTTCATGTCTCAGTTTCTAACACTGTTTAAGACACAGCATTGATATAAACAACTGGGCTGCAAACCCAGGCACACTTGGGCTGCTTGCTTAAACCCCGCTGATACTTTGTGGGGATGAGCGGTATATTTTCATCATAGCTGGCTGCCTTGAAAGTCCATTTTTGGAGTACAGGATTTTGAAATAAAAAATGAATCAAATAATAGTAGGGGAAGACATGAGAAGATAGGGGTGGGAGCTAGGATAGGAATTTAGGAGAAGGGGTTAATCCCGTGGAATGTGTTGAAGACAGAAAGCCAGAGGGGAAAGAGACTGAGAATGGAAGAGGGCTGGGAGGGGAGAGTGGGCAAAGAGAAGAGGTGTTTATTCCCCATATCTGCAGTGCTGCTGCGGTGGTAGGGCTTTGGGGCAGAAATCTAGCACCTAACTTAGCAGAAGGAGCAGGAGTGGCCCTCAAATACAGCTAAGCTGCCTTAACTCACCTTGAAGTAAATGGCATAGTACACATTGCCATCTAAAAAGGGTTGCTCCCCTCCCCTGGCCTTGTAAGACCTTTAAGTCCAGAGTCTAACGTTACATCATTGCACTGCCGGAGCTGAGGAAGACTGAAGTTCACATATTGATTGGAAATAGCCAGCCGTATCTTTGGCCACAGGCCTTGCAGCGTCTTGTAAGGCAACTATTCGGTGTAAAGACAGACAGCTAAATTTAAAGCCAATCTTTTCTAAATTAAAGCTTTAGTTTCAAAAGAGAGGCACAGAATTCTAAAGGCATTAGTCTAATGCTTTCTGCTGAAAGGCAGAACAGAGGTATTGACTCTTGGAATTGTCCCACTTACCAGTAGTTGCCGGAATTAACCGATGGATGGACTTGGCAGTCTCCTTTTTGTTAACCGAATATGCACTGGGAATAGGCAAGGCGTTGATGATGGGGTTTATTGAGTGAACCTAGCAAGAGAACTCATTGACTTCAAACTAATAAGGAGAAGCAGGCAGGAATGCTACTTGAAACATATCAAAAAGGGGCACAATTCTCTGAATTATTTAGAACACTGTTTTTTAATCATCTGATGCCTAGGACACACCAGTTAATTCGAGCTGGGGGCATGCTTCATGCTTGCACCCAAAAGCTTTACTTTTTGAATACCTAAGAGTAAGAATGACCCATCCTCAGAGGGAAACTACATGGTATGGCTTAGTATTACATGCAAATGGGTCACTAAGCTATACCATGGCCAAAGGTGAACAAAGAGGAAGTAGTGGCTGCTTTACTTCTCCTCCAGTTCTTCTGCTGCTGGCGCACTTAGCCATGGTTTGGCTCACCATGTTGCCAGAACTAAGGCTCATGGTTTGTATCGTTACAGGCAACCCTGAGCTGTAACTAAGTTCTCTGTGATATTGGCTTATAGCTTGTTGTTTGTGGATTGTGCAAACCATGAGCTTGCATTGGGGCAACACTCTATCCAAACAGAGTCTTTGTTATTGCTTGAGTTACTGTTCTAGATCTGTCTCTGCCAACCAGTGGAATTATCTACCCAAGGCATGGTGTCCTCCTCATCTGCACCAATGGAGGCTGATTAGAAGAAGGAGAACAGGGTCACCACAGATAGCAGCCTCCTCTGCAAGTGGTTATTTTATTATTTAATTTATTTATTTCTCACAGCACACTAGGAATTTGAGATTTATGGCTTTTGAGGTTATATATGGGGCTGTGGTGCACTTAATACTAGCACTTGTCATGCAAGTTCTTATGCTGTTTGACAGGTGCATTGAATCTAGAAAGGCCATATAATGGTTAAAGTTACATTCAATATCAATAACACCAAATACAGGAAATGTGCTCCTGAGAATCCCCGCAAGCACGGTGGCATGGTGTGCCTTGTTCCCCCCCCCCCCCGGCTTGTGGCATATTATGAAAGTGAATATATTGATGTTTGGGGATCTGCCAACCCTCAAACCTGAACCTTCCTCATCAACTAGTAACTCCTTGCAGTGAGCCACTCAAGGCTCCAGAAGGGAAGGGTCAGTATTGTTCTCCCAGATCAGCCTTTCTCAACCTTGGGTCCCCAGATGTTTTTTGCCTACAACTCCCATCATCCCTAGGTAGCAGGGCCAGTGGTCAGGAATGATGGGAGTTGTAGGCCAAAAACATCTGGGGACCCAAGGTTGAGAAAGGCTGTCCCAGATCCTAGTATGGCTCCACCACCCCATGCCAAATGGTAGTAGTCTGTTGGTTCACCTGGCTCCGAAATCAAGTTGTGCAGCCTGGTTCTAAATGTGTCCAGTTCATGACATGTGTCCAGTTCATGACAGTTCATGTGTTTGTTTTTTGCCTGGGAAATGATGAACACCTAGTGTGGTCTCTCCTTGCCAGCCAGCCTTCTTATCTAGTGACCTCCCACTCATGTCTTGCAGCTTATTTGTTCACCTGCATATTCTGGTGCTAGCTTTCTCCTGTATCCTTGTTACTGATTACTCCTACTAATGAGCACTTGTGGGATATGCACCGTTAATCAATTCCAATCTCTGGTCACATTCCTGCTAGGAATTGTATTTTCAGCCCTTGGCTGCTTATATCAGGGTTTCCCCAAACTTGGGTCTCCAGCAGTTTTTGGACTACAACTCCCATCATCCCTAGCTAGTAGGACCAGTGGTCAGTGCTCCAAAAACAGCTGGGGACCCAAGTTTGGGGAAACACTGGTTACATCCTAGTGTTTTCTTGTAGGTCCCTGCCTAGGGAAGGAACGGAGCATGGTGGCTTTGTGATTCTGCAGCTGCCAAAAACCACCACCTGGTTGTATGAACTGGTCCCCAATGACATGTTTCTGATCCAGCTACAGAAGATACTGTATCACATCTGTTTGGGCATCATGATTATCACATTTTAAAAGCTGCCTGTATTTTTTAAAAAGCATGTTGCATCATCCTAATGACAAAGGGACACGGCAGAGGGCTGGTATCCGCAATATCCAAAATACTACTCAAAAACCGCACGAGCTCCCTAGACACAATAAAAAAACAATGGGAGGATGACATAGGATATGAAATCAACCCCACCCAATGGACCAGAATGTGGTCTAAACCCCCCTTTAAAGCCATATCAACAAAAAGAAGAGAACTCACCCTAAAGCTAACCTACAGATGGTATCTAACGCCAAGAAAATTAGCGCTAATACACCCAGGAACCTCACCAAAATGCTGGAGAGGGTCACCTCCACAGGCACATACTTCCACATGTGGTGGGAGTGCCCCAAAATCCAAACATTCTGGACAACAACCACACGAGAAATATGTAAAATAACCAAGCAAGTGCTAGAAACCACCCCAGAATTGGTCTTACTAAACATCTTCCTAGACAATAATGCCCACTTACAACACAGAGAACTCATAATCCATCTACTCTCAGCAGCCAGAAACATCATAACCAGACACTGGAAAGACCTGACAGGAGCAAACATGGACCAATGGTACCAAGTAGTATGGGAAACAGCCCTACTTGAAAAACTAACCAGTAACCTGAAACTGACACGGGGACAAACAGAAGAAGACACCTTCACCCTGGTATGGTTCCCCTTCATCACACACACAGCCCAACAAGACAATGACAAAAATCTACCAACAGCATACAAATCAATATGGCTAACCTGATCCAAAACACCCACCAACCCCACTCACACAGGAAACCAAAGATAACCACAGCCAACCACAAATGAACAATCACACCCTACGCTAACCCCTACCTCTCTCACCGCCAATGGAGCACAAGCGAACAACAGAGAAACTACACAAACAACACTGACACCAAACCCTACTCATATCAAGTAAAATAGAAACATCGTCACCCACCCCACCTATTCCCCCATCCCACCCACCTCTCTCCCCCTTTTCTTCCTAATGTCTCAACAACAAAAACTGATTTGTAAAAATGTTATACGGAAAAATACGAGAGAGACATTGCACTACCTTTGTAAATCAAGAAAATCTTTAATAAAAATATTTTTTAAAAATAACACCAGTAAAATAAAAAATTAATAAATAGCAAAAAAGCATGTTGCATATTCATCTTTGCAGTGGCTTTGACACTGCTAGTATTATGACTCATTCTTTATCTACAGTAGATTAGGAGTTCTGTCATTTTGTGATCAACCACCCTTCTGCATTTCCCTTTAAAAGGCAATAGTTAATTTATAATGCCTTGCCTTTCTCACTGTCATGATGGTTATGCTGTTATGCTGCTGATTGCTACTATTTAACCATTGTTGTTGTTTTTTAAAAAAAAATTCAACTTGAGTGCATCAAATGGCCAAGTTTTGTAAAATGAGACAATTTTATCATTTTCTTTGTTGTCATACGAAGAAGGTTTCTACCTGTGTAATATAAGTGGTTGCATTAGGAGCAGCTCTTCATTTTTGGACATGGTAGTTGTTCTGAGTGAGAATGTGCATAAACATTCTTGATTGTTGCACCCAGCTGCACAAAGACTTGGAGAATGTGGACAGTGTGAATAGGGAATTTTGTAAAGTGCCCTGTCAACATGCTTAGTCTCCAGGTGGAGAATGTGCAGATTGGGTCCCCAAACTAAGGCCCGGGGGCTGGATGTAGCCCAATCGCCTTCTAAATGCGGCCCATGGACGGTCCGGGAATCAGCGTGTTTTTACATGAGTAGAATGTGTCCTTTTATTTAAAATGCACCTCTGCGTTATTTGTGGGGTCTGCCTGGTGTTTTTACATGAGTAGAATGTGTGCTTTTATTTTAAATGCACCTCTGCGTTATTTGTGGGGTCTGCCTGGTGTTTTTACATGAGTAGAATGTGTGCTTTTATTTTAAATGCATCTCTGGGTTATTTGTGGGGCATAGGAATTCGTTCATATTTTTTTCCCAAAATATAGTCCGGCCCCCCACAAGGTCTGATGGACAGTGGACCGGCCCCCTGCTGAAAAAGTTTGCTGACCCCTGGACAAGACAGTTGGGTGGTAAGCAAAGGAGTCAGCCAATGCATGCATTCTCCTGTTGAGACCTATGTCCATTTCTTGGGCAGCATGCAAAACAAAGTTGGGGGCTATGGTTCTTTATAAGGGCAGCATGCAAAACATCTGCTTGCTGTTTTGCATTGTTGGACATCAGTTGGCAATTATTTATATCAGATGATTGACCTTTTTTATCTCAAGGGCTATGGCAAAAAGAGAGAAGAAACTATCACATTAGGAGGGACTGGAGTTAGTGGGAGCTGACTGGCTGGCTGAAGAGAAAGACCCCCATGAGCCTAGGCTGCAGGCTCTTCACTCCCCATTCCTGAGCTATATTAACCAATCTATATGTAATATTTACCGCTGGTGCTGCCCACATTTCTTTGTGTGAGCGTTCATCATCACTAGTGTCCAGCCAATTCATACTAACCCAAAAAGATAGTGAAAACAATGACGACAATTGGTTAATAAATTTCCTTGGGCCTGTGCAGATTTAACACTCCCAGTTGCTTAAGCAAATTAGAGTGGTTATGGGATTGTGTACTCCTTTACCCAAACACTCTCATTTCTGGAGGGAATTCCTATCATTAGCTAATTAAGCATTATGTTGACTGTTCCTGAATCCTCTTGATTTGGTTACTTGGATTATTTTCAGTTGATGTGTTATTTGGTTTTACTTGAAGCTACTTACATTTGATTCGGCATAGGGCAGCTCCCTATTTTCCTAAATGAGATTTGAAAACAGCCTGAAACCCTGGTTTTGAATCCTGGTTAAGTAAGAGATAGTTACCAGTAACACTGCTGCCAGTGTATCTCTTAACCATGGTTAAAAGGCTGTTAGCATGATTTCATGTTCCAGAAAGGACTGCAGCACCCACAGTGCTTAGAGCCCCACACCCCTCTTCTTTAAAAGCAAGATGCAGGCATATCTACAATGGTTTAGGCAATACTAAGCGAAAGAACCAGTGTGAATCAAAGCAGGAAGAGGGATGGAAGAAGCAGCCATCGTCTGTTTTATCACTTTGACAGTTGCTTTCTTCTCAAAGAAGCCAGCAGATTCCTGTATTTGTGCTTGCTGACTGCACTCAACATATGCTTTGGGTTCAGTTGCTGTTCAACCTCTAGCCATCTGTGCAACATGACCTATAAGGATGATTTATGGTCACTATAACATCCCAGAATCCAAAGTGGCAGATTGACAGCTAGGCTGGAGCCAAGCCTTGCAAGTAGGCCTTTAAGCTTAAAAGATGGAGCGACCTCCCTCTAGTTGATAAATACTTAGCCTTGAAGAAAAACAAGTACATCGGTTTGGAGAATTTCACCAACTGCAATATGTTGCATTTGAAAGAGAATCGAATCAGATTTTAATGTTGAGATAGTGGCATGAATCCGATAAAGTTGTCTCATAAGGTGTCCCACTTGCCCAATGGAACTTCCTCTTCCCCACCCCATGTGCCGCCTACACTTCCCCAATCTGCTCTAGAGGGATTAGGGGAAAACCCTGAACGGATTGTGGGGTGCATGGGGAGAAAAGAGGGAGAGGAAGTCCCACCGCACAAGCGGAATTCCTTGTGGTTATGATACAAATTTGTTGGATACAACCGCTTTATTGATTGATAAAACACATACCGGACAGTGGATTGATTCTCCCTTTTGGAAAACTGCCCAAATTATCTGAGCCTTGAGTTCAAATTAGAAGTTTCAAGTTAAAATTCAAGCTACCTTTTTAATGGATGTACTTTTTTTTTAAGGGATTTGTTTGTTTAATTACTAACATTATATGTGACTCTACCTCTAAGGAGTTCAGCCACATGCATGGGAATTTCAGGGGTCACCAACATCTATATTCTCAAAGGCCACCCCATTTTCTAGACAAACGATCCAAAGGCCAGGAGTGTATTGTTTAAGAGGGAAATATTTTTGTCCCTTTTCCTTAACTGTAAAATGGTGATAACTGCTGTGTTATCCCATAACAGAAACTCACACATACGCACAAAATATATTATTGTTTATTTATTTTCTACAAAATATAGCCATCTACTGTTCAGTGATATTTGGCTTGCCCTGGTGCCAAAGAAACCGTGCTTTGGTGCACATGATTTGACAGGAGGCTGAACAGGTTTTAAATCGACCGGTAAGCAAGGTGGGTGTGGCTTTACTGGGCAACTACAAATTGCATTTGCAGCTTTAGCATGGGCAGAGGGCCAGTGGAAGCCATATGTGTTCTTCAGATATTCAAAGCAGAAAGCACAGCAAATCATTCTTTCAGTTTCAGGTAAATGCCAACCTTAATTATAGATGCTCTACAAGTGGAAATTTAAATGCATGGGAAGTGGCTGTGATGCTCCCAAGATTTCACCTCCCATGCCTTGTCTCTTCTTTCAGAAATAAACACCTGGGGGGGGGGGGAATACATATTTTTGTTTTGTCTTTTATCGTCTCAGTGTGATTACTTTATTGTTTCAGGGTTTTGCCCATAAATCACGTTCTGTGTGTTTTGGGCTGGGGGTAGGGATTTCTCCAATCATTAAACAATACACAATAGATTCAGTATTAGTTTCCAGCTGATGATGAGGTAGTGCGACTGGAGAGATTGTCATCAAGTGGAGGCTCTGGCACTTGGTAGTACACAAAAAGGGCCCAGTTCTGTTCTGCACACCTGTGCTATTCACACTGAAGTTCATTGGCGTTGTGTGTGTAAGCTGTAGTTGTTTCTTAAGCAAAGGCTATCGTTTTTTCATTGAAATGGATGAGGAAATGGGGAGAGGCATAAACCCCCAGTTTTTCCGCCGTGCTGAATCTTCAGGCGGCTGTTCTGTATGGATTTGATTTGAGCCTTTCACTAAGCATGTGCTTGGAGTTTGTCATAGTGTGCAACATTTTATAGCAATGAATGGTGGAGTATAATGTTCACAGTACATTATTGCAATACTGTATTATCCACATTGCTTTTAATGGCTTTTATTCCTGCGACGGGGTGAGCTCCCGTTGCTCGGTCCCTGCTCCTGCCAACCTAGCAGTTCGAAAGCATATCAAAGTGCAAGTAGATAAATAGGTACCACTCTGGCGGGAAGGTAAACGGCATATCCATGCATTTCCATGCACTGTTCTAGTTCTCCAGAAGTGGCTTAGTGATGCTGACCACATGACCCGGTAGCTGTACTCCAGCTCCCTTGGCCAATAAAGCGATAAAGCACCGCAAGCCCAGAGTTGTCCGCGACTGGACCTAATGGTCAGGGGTCCCTTTACCTTTACTACTATTATTAATCAATTCATTATTAACCACATTCTAAACCACTGTCTCAAGGCAAGTGGACATATCCTTGCTTCAGATTGCGGTTAAGGAGGAGAGACCCTAAGGGCAATCCCAGGTTCAGATGACGTATTAAGCTGAACTTTGGCTTGGCTGCCATGTCATACTGATCTAAGAAGCCCAAGGTGGAGCCAGCTGACTGCAGTCTCCTTCTCAGAAGCCAGCCAATTTGCACTGACTAAGCCATGGTTTGACATGGTGGGATTTGGGGATGCAGCCACCGAGACCATGCATGAAAATTGCACTTAAAAGTCTTCCTTCTTTTTCATTCATTCCCAAATTTTACATTATATCAAAGGAGGCTCCACAACAACCTTCCATGGGCTTGCTCATGCTGAGAGTTAGTGAATTGCCAAAGACCATAAGGGGAGTTTAATAAGTGCATGGCATTTGAACCCTTGGTTTTCCCCAGTCAAGCTTAGTATCCCGTCCACTGTGCCATGCTGAATGAACGTTTAAATTTGAATGAGTGCATTGAACTTCACCTATTCTGCAGCTTGTTCAATAGCACCCAATCGCTGTCTTCGGAATGCAGAAGGGAGAGTTCTGAGTTCCATGTCCATCGACTTCTCAGGAGCAAAGATGAGACAGACCGTTGACATTGCCACATGGGCAAAGAACTGTCAGCACACTTCACAGGGGATCCAGAGAGCCATTCGTTGCATACATTGAACCAAAATGAAACCATTGGTGCCAAACAATTTTAAAACATGTTAATGTTATGCGTTAAGAAAATAGCACAGTAGAATTAATTTGTAGCCTGTTTTTCTGTTTAATTTAAAGGACTTGGTGGAGAAGGCTAGAATCTGGGTCAGGGAATCCCATCAATTTGCATAACTGAAGCAAGGGCTTTGTGCAGAGTATTACGTTACTTTTACTATACTTGTATGAGGCTGCCCAGTAACACGGTTCTCTGGGTCTCTCGCAAGCACAAAATGATAAAACACATTTAAAGTAATATAACTCAAAATAACAATTGAATAAAATCATAATACATATTCTAAAATGGTGTTATATATCAGGATACTGCGTTGAATGTAAATTCTTATTAGTCTTTGTACATAAAGGTTTGCTTGAAAGAGAAAATATTATTTTGCATTATATTAAGTTCTGATGTGGAATGGTGTTTGCTTCTTCTTTTCTGCTTAAAGTTTTTGAGCAGTGATATTTGGAGGTATCCCTGCTATTTAGCTGGATATTCTATAGGTTTGTTATTCCCTTGTGTATTTTGTTCCCTTTCCTTGCATCTGTCACCATCCCCTTTCTCCGAATTTATGGCAAATTTCAGAATGCAGGGTCCTTGCAGCAGGGACCTGAACTCTTTCACTTTGCAAGCACCATACATTGATGGCGCCCCCTCTCCCTCTCTTTGCATACATATACACAAATGACATTATGGCAACGCATCATATGGTTATGAGTTTGTGAATGGCAGAGAGACAGAAAAAAGTAATGTTTTGACCCTATCTCAATTTTGACAATTGGGAAGGTGAAGTGACAAGTGTGAACAAAGGCAATCCCATATACTTGGGCTTCCCTTTAGCTGGGGATGATATGTGGTCTAACAAGTTGAGCCAGAGCCATTGCAGGAAATACGTATTTTGAAGAGAAAGCAGTATTTTTATATACATTTTGCACATTTATTCCAATATTTCATATTTTAGGCACAAACTTACACTGTTCTTGCATATCTTTTCTTTGGACAGGCACACAAAGTATGACATAATGTATGAGACACAATGAACTAGTGGGATGTTCCTTCTTTTTCTGCGGAACAGCCTGTGATATCACTGAAGTGAATAATTCTATATTTGGCTGAGAGATATGTCAACTGCAAATCTCATAAACACAGCAGATGCCCTTACTGGCCGACTGCCAGCAGTGCATCTGGGAACTTATTTACTAGTTATTGCCAGATTTGGTGGAGCAAAGGAGAAAATACATCCTTGCTGTCCCTTATTTTGTACATCTTTCTTAAAGTGTTGACCTGCATTTTTTAGCCTCTGGGACTTCCCTGCCATTAATGACAGTGGGAGATTCTATACATTAATATAATTCTGGCTTTAGATTTTGTTCCTCATCGTGTGAAAATAATTTGAAACCAGCTTCTGGATGGTCCATGCTTGCTTGCTTGCTTGGATATTTAAACATGCTATTTAAAAAAAAAAACTTAATTCCACTCTTTCTTACACCCACACTGTATGGATTTTAAAAAGAATAAGTAGTAATTAGGGAACTGCTGCGTTATATGTGGGTTGGTGTCCATAGTGGGTGGGATTTATCTCCTATAAAAAGAGAAGAGCGTTGATTCTGAACCTCTTGTCCTGAATTCATCTCATGCAGACCATTTTACACATTACAGTTTTTGGTGAACCATGTTTTAAACTGTGAATGTAGCAAACATGCATTTGCAAATGCAAGTGTTGCATAAGGATGCTCATGAGAAAGTTAAGGTTGGCTGCAGCTCCCAGTTCAATGTATGTTCAGCTGAAAACCTGGGTTTGTCCCTGTATAATGTGTGGAATTGGCCTTTCATTCCCAGGGAGACAACTGTTAAGTGGCTCCTGGATGTGCTCTGTGGGGGGGGGGGAATACTCCCTAAAAGTCTTGCTTGGGGTCACTGGTCATTCTCTTTTGGCCACGAGAAGGAGAAAGTGCAGATACACAGAATCAGCACTTTTTAGAGACCATCAAGTTCCCAAACCTGAACTTTCCATTCTGTGCTTAAGGCAGTGGTACTAATTGGTCCCCTCTTGTCCTCTGTTGCATGTTTTGTTGATACTATGTAAAATGTAAGCATTTGGCTTATGAGCCAATTAATTCTTTTGCCATCTGCGCCAGCGATAACTATGATACAAATTCTGTCTTTGTGCCTCCTGAGTGGATGTGTAATATTTTGTTAATGAAGTAGAATATTGTTACAACAAACATGGGGTGAATTGTAGGAAGTGTGTGTCACCGTTGCCTTTCAGGCCTGTATACTAGAGGGCCTTTGGACACTGGAGCCAAAGCCTGAGCTCACCGCTTGCCAAGACTGGGCTGAATCCACCCAGGCTCTCCCTGGCCACCTATTTGTCTTGACGAGACATCTGTCATGACAGTGGCAGCTGCCGTCGTGATTGCTGTCATTCACTCATAGCATTCGCCCTGAGCATGGGCAGCAGAATGCAAAATGGCGGGCACAATGGGTACTGTGGACAATGCCATTTTTCATTGCACACAGTAGTTCCATTGTACAAAAGCATGGAAGGGGCCACAGTGCTCAGCTGAACTTTCAGGCTTCTCATCGATGAAGGATGAAGGCCAAAGAAGACATGGACGATATCGGTGCTGTAGGTGGCACAGACAGCAAGGTTTATGATGCTCTTGGCCAGGAATATGACAGTCCTGGTTGCCTGGCCAGTGGTAAGGCCCACTCTTCCACCTACCTGTTGCGTGCTACACTCATGTCTGCTCTCCAGCTCAGTAGACCAGAGGTGGAACCGCACTCTGAGGCATGGAGTGATGTGAGTGTACTATTATGTGCACTAAGGTGGTGTTGGCTGATAACTTTGGACTTTGCTTTTGGCACAGTTGCACAGAAGGTTGAAGAAAGAGATCTGAGAAGCTGAGCCAAGGTCAACCCTGCTGGTGAGATTTCTAAGGTAGCTTTGGCCTGTGCCCAACTAGAACACAACAGTGTATCCTCCAAACAGCATTCCCATTGACGTAGCTGACAGTACTTGTTTTACTGTGTTCCAATGACATCTGATGACATAGAAGGACTATGAGTGCTTTGAGGTGACAAGGGGTAGAGCAGGCATAGGCAAACTCCGGCCCTCCAGATGTTTGGGACTACAATTCCCATCATCCCTGACCACTGGCCCTGCTAGCTAGGGTTGATGGGAATTGTAGTCCCAAACATCTGGAGGGCTAGAGTTTGCCTATGCCTGGGGTAGAGGGCAAGGTAGCAAGTTCTTCTGCTATACGTAGTTCATTGTGTGGCGTACTTGAAAGAAGCGATAGGGACCAAATTATGGGAGAGCATGTATACCAGTACTGTCACCATGGAATAATAACACATAACAAAGAAATAAAGGCAACCACCCTCATTAAGCAAGGGACATATGCAGATGGAAGCAGCTCCTGAACACAGATGACCTTGACGATTTGGGAAATATACATGTAGTCCATGTAGACATGTGTCTTAATTGCAACGCATGTTGTGATATATAGAGGGCACATTTTCATGCCCATTGCGATGCAGACGTCCATTCCTTTGATTATCCTGTTTGGCTTGACATGAGTACGGCCATTTGTGAGCCAGAAGTGAATTACTAATGGATGTGTGTCTGGATCTTGACTGCCACAAACAGAGTAAATGTGGGTGTTCTGTGTGTCTGGCCTACTTTTCACACCTAGGATTCTGAATTTAAATGTGACTTAGGTTTGTTATCTATGGAAGTTGCGGCTATTCGGCTTCCGTGCAAAGTTTTAACTAGCCTTGGGCCCTAGAGGCAGATCCTGTTACCAGAAGGATGGTTTTGGTTTTAAAAGGGGTGGAACTAGAAGGTCTCCTTTCTGCTTGCTGCACCTGAAGGCTGTTTAAGGGGCTTTGCTGGAGTACTCCAACTTGGGGTGGTGATGTGGAAGCCATGTGGTCAGCAGGGTCAGCTTGGACTTTATGAAATGGCCTGGATGGAGGAGACATTTGAACTACGTGTGATAGCTCCATCATCTCCACAAAGTGCAGAAAGGTATTTATTTAAACATTCCTTTATTTTGCTATTTTCTTGCAGGGTCTTACTGCTTCTTTTCTACAACGAAGCACTTTTACTTCATAAGGATGTTATGGCATGCTTTCAGCCGCCTAAACTACTTGGTTACGTGTCTTCTTGAGAAGTACAATTGTTTTTAAGATTTCGAAACCAAATGTTGCCTATCTTCCTAGACTGCTGCTGGTGATAATAAAGAAGCAGTTAAGCCCCTGCATGGGCTTGGATTAAGCATTTTAAAGTCAAACACTGCATCTGGCACTGTTGAGGCGGTAAAAAAGGAATTGGTCTTGAAAATCCATAACCATCTCAAAGAGCTGGGCAGGCGTATTGTTGAACATAATTTACATCTGTATTGGGGTCACTGCTAGTGCAAGTGTGGAAATCTTGTTTGGAAGAGATGGCAAGCTTGGGAACCATATTGCAACTTTTCTTGAGATACCACTTATTCCTAAGTGTTTCTCTTCCGCCGTGACACCCCTCAAACCTGTCAGCTCTTGTTACTCGAGTCTTCGAAATGATGACAGTTGAAAAGGATATTGTTATTCAGCTTACTTATGGTTTTAATATTTTGCAGTCACACAGTCCAGGGGTTGGTGGAAGGTAAACTAGAGTCTGCTGGTATGTTTCTGGGTGATTTACGACAAAGGATGTGGTTTTTAAAATCCAAGTTATTGAACCAGTCAGCAACACAAAAAGCAGGCATCTTTCCCCCATACCTGCTGAAGCAAAGATATCTCCCAGAGTAACCCGGAATGGACTTCAGTTCATTTCTGGTTCCCAAAACAAATTCCTAGACTCAGAATGTCACCCCAGTCTTTAAATCTTACTGTGTGTATTTGGCTCTGGTTGATAGATCTTGGGGTTCTGCTAAACCATGTGGAACTGATAAGCGTGAATCCTGTTACTTCTGATGTAGTCGGTCATGTCTGTTTGCCACCATGTCTTGCTTGGTATAGTGGGTTCTGCTTCCAGAGTCCCCAGTTCAAGGCCCTCTGGTTCTTTGCAGAGTTTTGTCTGCCTAATTCAGCCAATTGACAGCTTGCTGATAGAAGACTGCACTTTAAAAGTTATTGGGATGATCCTATGAGGTACAAGAACAGAATGTTTCGGGCTGTAACCTGGATAGGTTTGCTGAATTTCCTTCAATACGTTTCTGTCACAAATGGCTTTGCAGAATGTTAGAGACATAGTTCCAGAATGACAGGTCCATGCCAGAGATAGAATTAACTATATAGCAGTGACATAATCAGATCCTTCAGAATGAGATCTCTGAATTCCACAAAGTTGATAGTGCATTGAGATCTAGACTCAGTTGACAATGGTTTAGGTGCCTAGCAATCTGAATGGAAACATACAAGAGAGATAAATACCACTGTATATAAATATGAAGCACACTGGATGTCTTCCCCGTTGGTTTCACTCTCTCCGTGTGTGCTGCTGTTGTTATGGTGATGAATTTGCATGTCTCAGTTGAAAAATACATTATCCATTTCAGCAGCAAAATAACAAAGCTAAAGTAGCCTAGTTGAGAGAGCATTAGACTGAAAATCTAACAGTGCATATTTTGACCCCCAAGATTTTTGCATGCTGTGCTCCTGAATTTAGAGGAGCGGCCATAGAGCCAATGCTTTCCACACAGAGGTACTGGGTTCAATCCTTGACATCTCCAGGTAGGACTGGGAAAGACCCTATTTGAAAAGATGGAGAGCTATTGTTCAGCTATTGCACAGAGCTAGATAGACCTGGTATGTTCTGAAGTTTGCCCAGCAGGCTCTCCCCATGCTAATGGGGTATCTGTCCCATACCCACCAACATTTCAGGCCATGCTTACAATCCTCATGCCAACCATCACTTCCTGAGCCCTAACCCCAGTGCTGTTGAATGCTTTAAACTATGTGTCTATATGCTCCGTTCATTCACATGCAACAGCCTGTTGATTTAAAAGCCAAGGTGGTGACTGACCTTTTGATTAAAGATGCACTCCATAGTGTTCATGCACAGCACTGCCATCAGGGTGGGACTTATGGGTAGATGTCCAGGGTTCCATTCAGCAGAATGAGCAATAGGGCCCCCAAATGCAGCAGAGCTGGCTTACTGCTTTTTGAAGTAAGTACAGTAATACATCTAAAGGTTGGGGGTGGGGTATGACCATTAAGTGTTGTGTTTAAAGTGACCTAAATGCATCACTGCTCCTATGCATGCAAGATGCATCTACTCTCCTTTTGAAGACATAACTTCTAGGAAGCATATGAAATCAGAGGTCAAAATTAGGAACAGATTTACTAAGGACAATGCAGCTTTTACAAATAGGAGTATTTGAAGCATTGGTGGTCAACAAAAGAGGTTTAAAGACTGTCTCAAGGCAAATTTTTAAAAATGTAGTATAAACACCAACAATTGGGAAACACTTGTCTGTGAGCACTCCAATTGGAGAACAACTTTACCAAAGGTGTCATGGGCTTTGAAGACGCTCCAACTCAGGACGCAAGGGAGAAACGTGCTAAGAGGAAGGCACGCTTGGCAAATCCATGCCATGATCAACTCCCACCCGGAAACCAATGTCCCCACTGTGGAAGGATGTGTGGATCCATAATTGGCCTCCACAGTCACTTACAGACTCATTGATAAAACTGTGTTTATGGAAGACAATCTTACTCGGCTACGAGTGATTGCCAAAGAAGAAGAAGATTTGAAGCATATGCCTTTCAGGTTGTTGTGCTGGTTGAAGGAGGCTGGGCTAGCACTGGTGCAGCAGATTAATCCAGTGTTTTTCAACCTTTTTTGGGCAAAGGCACACTTGTTTCATGAAAAA
This sequence comes from Lacerta agilis, assembly GCF_009819535.1. Taxonomy (NCBI): domain Eukaryota; kingdom Metazoa; phylum Chordata; class Lepidosauria; order Squamata; family Lacertidae; genus Lacerta; species Lacerta agilis. Next base: position 23,176,536 of record NC_046316.1, on the reverse strand, counting down.
AATCACGAGGCACACCACCATTAGAAAATGTTAAAAATTTTAACTCTGTGCCTATATTGACTATATATAAAGTAATTCTCTTGAATTTTTCAATTTTTCCCACGGCACACCAGACAACATCTCGCGGCACACTAGTGTGCCGCGGAACAGTGGTTGAAAAACACTGGATTAATCTATAGGGGTTTCCTCCAGGACTGGACTGGCTTCAGAGGTTGCCAAGACCCACAGTCCAACAGGGGGCCCACTGCCAATCTCCAGGGCCTCCCGACCACTGCTTCCTGTTAACTTGCCCTCTTCAGGGGAGCAATAAATGCTTCGTGCTTTGTCCTATCTCTTTCCAAGAGAGGTGGTACCAGCTGGACACACACAGAAAGAGGCAAAAGAACCAGAACAATGGCAAGGTGAAGGGGGGCCCACTGAGAGCATCTTATCTAAGCACTTCCACTCACCACATATAAAAACATGCAACTGGCACTGGTTTTCTCATTGTGTGTGGAGGATGTAGAAGCTTCAAATGATGTGATGGCGATAGTTCAGTTTCAGGGTATGCATGTGTTAAGATCCTAGGTTTAACACCAGCACCTCCAGTTAAAAGGTGACATTAGTGGAAGAGACTTTAGAAGGTGCAAGAATTTGGCTTCTACACCACCTGTTCTCACCTGTTACCCAGGTGAGGAAACACTTTTCAAATAAAACATGGATCCAATAGAATTGCAGCAAGCACCAGCAGATCCAGTTGGGGACCTGGATTATTAACTGTTGCACCAAGGACATCCTTGCCAACCAGTTGCTCAGCAGCTCCAGTTAGAAAAGACTGCCCAGAGACAGATCAGAATGAAGCTTATATAGTAACAGCAAACGAAGAGTCATAAAACATCAAACATTCTTCTACATACATCAGTAAAGGCTACAGTAGGTCAAGGGATATAAAGAGACATGACCCCACATTGGTATCAACTTCCTTGGGGTGTTCCAACTCACCGGACGGTTGTGGGCCGTTGACATTCCTTTCCCGTATCCGTCCCTGGAACCTCTCGAGGAGATGCCGGAGCTAACTCACAACAGACGTAAGAAAACATCCTGCCATTTGTGCCATTTTCAGGGTCAGATAGGAGAGATGGAGTGCATCGTAGGTGGGAGGCATAGGAGTCACAAAATGCAGGCACGCAGGAATCATTCATGGATGCATTCTAGCCAAAGGTTAAATGCAATTAATATTGAAACTTTTTGTAATAAAAAAAACTACACCCTGGGTCTCTAATTCTTACATCAAAGGGCTACTTCCTTTTAGAGCATATGCCACTGGACTAGACCATCTTCCCCAACCTGGTGACTCCAGATGTTTCAGACTATAACTCCATTCAGCTCCAGGCGGCACAACTACTAGGAGAAAACTTAACTAGAAGGACCAGTGGTCTGATCTGTATAGGACAGCTTCATTAAAAACAACAACAACAACAACAACAACAACAACAACAACCCTGTATTTGTGTTACCTGAAAAGGCCCTGCGTCAGAAGAAGGCTGAATCACAACTTGTTTTTAATCATTTCACAATAGTTATGAACCAGGACTTCATGTTATTTAGCGTTGGGTGACCAATATATTCTAATAAATGAAAGGACTTAGGCTTCCTCACACCCATTATCCTAGTAGACTCGTCCTTTTTCTGTGCTTTATCCATTCTTTCGCAGTTCAGTGACTTTTTTATATATACAATTGCTGCTGATGCTTTTTTGAAGCATAGAGCCACATGATGGGCTAAATAAAACACAATCACAAAAGAAGCAGATTCCCCCCACAATATCATTGTTAACAAAAAAAATGCAAAACAACAGCACATTTATATGGTTATTAGTTAATGTTCTTCTGCAATGTTATGTAGCTAGATTGATCAGAGCACCCAAACAATGGTGTGTGTTTTTTAAGTCCACTTTATTTTTAAATGCTTTATTTCTAGACTTTTCTTTCTTTTCAAAAACCTCCTTTACTCTGGGCACAATCCAACTGGTACCATGAGCCTGAAAGACTGAAAAGCGCCCTCTCCTTTTCGACTTTTGGGGGTGGTGTTGGCAAGGACTACTGGTTCAAAATGCAAATGGGGGTGATGGGGAGGGAGAGGGGGAGAGAAGGTAATCATGATTAATCAAAATCTCATCTGCTAACACGCTTTTAATGTTTGGATGTTGTAAATAAATAGGCTTTTGGTTATCACTGTAGCTCACTAGGACTCATGGCCAACCCTAACACTGGGCAAAGTGAAGCCACTGCCTCAGGCAGCAGATTCTGGGGGTGGTGGCAGAAGGGGAAGTAGCAGAAAGCTGTTGGATGACATAGTTCTGTGTTCCAGTTCAACACCACCTAAACTAGTCTGCTGCTCCCAAGTGCAGATTACAAACCCACCACCAGTCCTGAAGTCAGTTCAACTACCAGTCTCATAAACCTCTAGACATGGAATGAGAGGGGAGTCCCTGTACCATCTTGCCCTTCCATTTAGGCAGGGGGCGGGGGGTGGCTTGGATTGGCCCTGCTAGGGGTCTTTGCAGTTTACCATCCTTCCCTGATCATACACCGAATAACATAACAGTGGGTATTTTGTTAGTAATTATAAATAGACGATGACTTAAAGAGCTTATCACAAGAATCAGAATTTCAGTAGAATCTCAGGTTAGCAGCATCTAATATTGTAGCTGTTCGGCTGTTGTTCAGCATAAATGGCTTGTTGTAATCTTCATGTTTTATCTGTGCTTGGACATCCACTAGTGGGTTTGTACAGTGCTGCTCACTCCACTCACCAACCCCCCTCCCCACTTTAACATACACCCCTTACCATCACTAATCCCAATTTTCACCTTCCCAAACCTATTTTTGAATCCACTTCACTTCTATTCTGCAGCTCCGCTTCGCATCCTTGTTTTCACATTTGCTCCCATGCCCCTGTTTCCCTTCCTCCTCCTTTTGTGCAAGCCCCCTGCACACAGACAACCCTGTGGGTAACCTCCTGCATATTCCCCCTCTCACACATTTCAACCGCTAAGCATCCTTTTCTTCATCTGCCCAGTTATGAAGCCACCACCCCCTCCTGTTTTGCAGCCCCTTTTATACCCCCACTTTCATCTTCATCCCCATTTCCATCCCTTCTTCTCACTTCTTTTTTTCCACACACACACCCTTTTGCAACAACCCCCCCTCCCCACCTGCAAATTGCATAAACAATACCACTCCAAGATTCTGTTCAGCAGCCTCTGCTTTTGTAGCCGGAGTCAGTCCAATCCCTCCCAGGCCAGGTGAGAAAAGGCCTCCGAGGCACGGAGCAGGTCTTCTAGGAATCTCAGCCGAGAATGGACAAGGAGTTACAAGGCAATGGAAAAGATTGTGGAAGTGCTCGGCTTCTATGTAGGGGCCAGTCTTCAATATATGACTCCGACCGTAATTATTATTATTATTATTATTATTATTCAATATATGGCAGGTGAGGATGTTGCAGCGTGGCTGTAGACGCCATGGGTAAAATGCATACTCTTTGCATGCCTTTTGGCACAATACAGCTCCAAGACCACGAAAGTTGGCCAAAATGAAAAGGGGGAAAATCTGATGAATAATAGCAACTGGCACACATCAAGAACTAGATGAGAAGCATTAAAACTCCAGATCCTCCCAGTGCTCACACAGACGTTGCCAACACGGCACAGCTGCACACCACAAGAGCAGGTGAAAACTAAAATGTGACGAAGTGGCTGATTCCTCATGCATAATATAATACATCCCTCCCAGAGGCATTTATGCACCTGCCTTTCATTTAGCTTCTTGTTGCTAACATTTTAAAAGCTTATTGAGGCAGGTACCAGAAAGTGGATGGTCCCAGGGCTTGCTCACACCTTTTGTTGCATTGTATCTTTGCAAAACCTGGAGGCGTACCTCATCATTTTTCTTTTTACTTTCCAATTCTGAATTTATTTATTTTGAAGATTACATTTTAATATTGCATTAATATAATACATATTCAGCAGTACATATTCAACAGGGCAAACTGCATAATGAACTTACGGGATAAGATAAAGTGTATAATAATACAGAACAAAAATGGGCCGTCGTTTTCATGATGGACTGGGCCTGTTAAATGAAAATCATTATTTAAAACAAAATTAAAAATTAAAAAAAAATCTTTCCATTAGCACCTTAGAGCAGTGGACTTGTAATCTGGGGAACCGGGTTCGCGTCTCCACTCCTCCACTTGCAGCTGCTGGGCGACCTTGGGCTAGTGACACTTCTTTGAAGTCTCTCAGCCCCACTCACCTCACAGAGTGTTAGTTGTGGGGGAGGAAGGGAAAGGAGAATGTGAGCCGCTTTGAGACTCCTTCGGGTAGTGATAAAGCGGGATATCAAATCCAAACTCTTCTTCTTCTTCTTCTTCTCCTAATGATGAATCATAAATTTCAGCTGTTGTGGGGAGGACATGAAATCACACGAGTAAGATCACTTGGTGGCCTATGAGCTTTTCCCCTGGCAAGCAGCCCAAGATCACTTTACTTTTACTTTATTTAAGCTTGTACAAATGCCCCACCCCCACCCCCGCACTCTGAAATCCCTGCCTTTTGTGCTCTCTGAAACTTGGAGCTACTTCATAGAAGGCTGGGCATCCTGCAGCATAATTTGTCACAGCCTGCTGCAGGAATGCAAGCAAAAGTTGCGACCTTGCTCCCTGCCTCTGGCAGTAGCTCTCTATCTTTTTCTCCCTCTCTTTGCTCCCACTCAGCCCTGAGAAGGTGGGGAGGAAGGGGGTGCAATGAGCTCTGTTCCTTCCACTAATTTCTCTCTCCCTTTCTTAGTTGCTCATTTAGCTTGAGGGAGGTTTGCTTCCCCAGATGTGTGGGTGATGCTGCAGAAGCTCGTGTGGTACACAGAAGGGAACGCTGCAGCGAGTAATAGCTCTTTAGGGTGTGCCTTTGTTTGCACTGAGCCATCAGCCATTGCAGTAGGGGCCGAGAAGGAGGAGGCTGTGCTGCTGGCAAAATGTGGGCCTTGGCTGGAATGCAAGTCACCCAGCTGTCCTCTGCTCCTGGCAGGATGTCAGAAACACTAGCCATTGATGTGTGGAAGGATCGCCGCCTGCTTTCATGCTGGTTCAAGAAACCACTAGGTGGCCCCCAGATCGCTTTTGGCCTTTCCCTATAGCACACCTATTGTTCTGTTCATCCAGCAGGCTTTCTGGAGGGGGCGGGGGAATGCTTTGGTTATAGAGGTGGGGGTGGAACTGAGAAGGACTGTTGGGGCAGGGCTTCCCCCTGCAGCCCTCTGGCAGGATCTCCTATTGGCAACTGGTTCCCACGCTCCTCTTATGAACCGCTAGCTGCTGCTCTGGCAGAGCCTCAGTTGCTCCACCCACTCAACTGGAGTTAAAGAGCCACATGGTGGTTGCTTGGTTTGCTTGGAGGAAGGTAGCCTTAAATAAGGGTATATAAATATATTAAATAAAGGGTTTCTTTAGGACCCCAGGATATTCTGGAGCTAGATTGCAATCCTTTGGAAGCTGTGTTGAAATCCTGGGATGCCCCCACCTGTGATTCGCAAACCTCTAATAGATCCTCCAAGTTTCTCTATTTTCCAGGGACTGTCCCAGGTTTACAGATGTAGCCCCTGGTTTCTGATATGGTCCTGGAATGTCCCACTTTTCCTTAGGACGTCCCAATTTTCATCGGAGAAATGTTGGCTGGTAAGGAGTCATGCGACCCCTGAGCCAAGGAGATAAGTAACTATACAACCTTTAGAAGACATCTGAAGGCAACCTGTATAGGCAAGCCAGTCAGATGCTTGTGGTATTATTATTATTATGGAATAAAAAGGTAAAGGGACCCCTGACAGTTAAGTCCAGTCACAGACAACTCTGGGGTAGCAATGCTCATCTCGTTTTACTGGCTGAGGGAGCTGGCGTTTGTCCGCAGACAGCTTCCGGGTCATGTGGCCAGCATGACTAAGCCGCTTCTGGCGAACCAGAGCAACGCACGGAAATGCTGTCTCCCTTCCCGCTGGAGTGGTACCTATTTATCTACTTGCACTTGACATGCTTTCGAACTGCTAGGTGGGCAAGAGCTGGGACCGAACAACGGGAGCTCACCCCATCATGTGGATTCGAACTGCCGACCTTCCGATCGGCAAGCCCTAGGTTCAGTGGTTTAGACCACAGCGCCACCCGCGCCCCTATTTTCATCAGAGCAATGTTGGAGGGTATGCTCTTAGGCTTCTCCAAGTTGTCCATGAGACCTTAACGAAAATAGTAAGCATAGGGGACACACAAAGTGGCTGAAGATTTCTGTGGCAGACAGGGTTCACCATAGCTGGGTGATTTTCAGAGCTCCGGGGTTCTCAGTCAGAGATGTAGTGCTGCAATGAAAAATGATAATGCTTGAGTACTAGCAATGATTTTAATTTTTCTCACTGGAAGTTAGCATTATGTGACATTACAGTTTTCATAATATCCAGCTGCTTCCTGGAACTGCATCAGACAGGCATACAGGTGGTGGCCTTTATTGTGGAGCCTCCAGAATGTCCACAGATATTCCTGTGGAGGCAGGATAAATTTAGGGTTTTTTGTGTACTGTTGCTTCTGTGGGGATACTTTGAGGTACCGGTAGACGGTAATTATTGTTACTGGTAATTCTGTATCTTCTGGCTAAAAGTCTCAGGTACTCAGAGGGATTATATCCTTACTCCCCCCCCCCTCTCTCAACATGAGCAAGAACATGCTCTCTTCCTTTCCTCCCTCATCTCTTTAACCCTACAGGAAATACAGTATTTATCTGACAATAGACTGTCTAAATCATTTGGCTTCACCCTTCTAATTGGCTTTTGTAGCTTTTTCAGGAATTATGGTATAGGATCACTTTTCCAAGATGCTGATCCTGTGATTCTCAGCCAGTGATCCTGGTTATGTAAGAGATGTTCTCAGCTTGCAGTTTTCTTACCACAATATCTCCTGACATCTTCAAAGAGTAGAGGCCTTCAGTAAGCTGAAAATTTGTTTCCTTCTGACCTCTCTTCTCTCTATCCTCCCTCCCACCAGCCATGTTTCTGTATATACCAATATGTGCCTATCAATTCAGAATGGCATTTCATGCAGCTAACAAAGTGGACTCTGATCCCCACAGCAACTTATGCCCTAATAAGTTTGATAGGTGCCACATAGGTTTGTTGTTTCTTATTATTTTGGTATCTCCTGCATTCTAGGTTGCCTGCTGATCTGAACGAATTTTGGGCTTCTCCACGTATAACCATTATTCAACAGTTAATCCACTTTTTGCCATTCAGAATAGACTGGAGTTGCCCATTCCCCCACATATATTTAAATATGCATATGAAGGGCACTTTTGGTTTTTCTCATTCATACCAGTAGGTGTTCTCTTTTGTCTTTGTTCTCACGTTATTCTGTTATGCTGAATAAGAGAGCTGCATTTGTACCTTGGGGTGGGTTTAGGTTTTTTTGTTTTGTTTTTGTTTGGTTTTTGGTTTTTGGTTTTCCCTGCCCAGGAAGTGTGCAAAAGCACACAGTCAGTTAGTTTTAAGCTGTCAGCTCACACTTTTCAGATTGCTGTGCAGTATCTGGTTTGCATGATATCTATCTATCTATCTATGGCACAGGAGTGCACAGGAAATAGCCATATGCATTGAGAGGAAAGGATTGAAAGCATTGAGGAAGTAATGCGTGTGGAAAGGGGAGTAGTAGCAGAAAGTGGTGATTGATTCACCCGACTCCCAGACAATGAAAGAAAACATCTGTGACCCTGATAGGAGTGCTTTGGAGCCCAAATTCCCACAACTTACTTTTGCTTTATAGCAGAAATTAGGTGGTTGGGTGTGTTGAATTGAGGGTTATGATAGATGGGTGAGCAGGCAAATCATGGATGGGAGCAGAAGCCCTCCACTGTTGAGAGAGCAGGGTTACTCACCATCACCAAATGCATTTCCAAACCAGGCAGTTGGGGCAGAAGTCCATGGCCCCAAATGCATCAGGGTTCACATACTACATATTGAAATAAGCTATATATATATATAATTACCATACAGATCCATCCCCACCCATAAGAACATGAGATTAAGAGTCTTGAACTACCTAACTGTACCACTAAAACTAGGTGTGAAATCAATGCTGAAAGCTTGCATTGCTGCTTCTTACTCAGCTCTAAAAATCGCTACAAACTAGCCCTTGAGGGGAAACGTGGGATTGAAGTGGTTCAGGAGGAAGCTTGTCTGGATTCTCAGGCATGAATGAGCAAGCAAATGGTGCCAATACCAGAAAAACTTGGCTAGCATGGAAGCAGCCGTGCACTGGGGGGAAGATGTTCCTCTGTTCACCTGGCCGTATGGCGGCTCTGGGCATCCTAATGAGAGGCAGCTAAGAATTCATGCATGAGTTATGCTGCAACTTGGCCCTCTTCCAGATGTCAGGTGTGTGAGCTCCACATCCATTGAGAACTCCCCTATTTCATAATGAGTTGCTAAACAGAGGCTGTTCAGTTGCTCATTTTAAGGCTTTGACTTGGACTGTGTTTTACTGTAAACTGCACTGGTATCATCTCATGCCTTTTGAAATATGATACACAGATTGTTGGTAAAAGATGGTATAGAAAATTAGCAAGTGTCAGTAATAAACAGGGGGAGGGGAGCAAAAGCGGGAAGAAGAGATTCACGCGTCACTTCCGGAGCACCAAGGGGTTATTGTGCTGGAAAAGGCGCGTAACGGAAGATAGCAGTTAGGATGTTTGTTTTAATGGAGTGCAGACGTGAATTATAGCTCTGTAATTAGTAAGGACAATAAAATGCTTTCAAAAGCGAGAAACGAGCCGGCTGTTATCTCACCGCAACACCAAAGGCAAGGTTGCCGTGACAACACATCCTAACTCCACTGCGTTGCTGTGGGACTGTTGGAAAGGAGACATGGAAGGGGTCGAAGAGAAGCTGAAAGCTGCGAGGGCCAGCTGGGAGATTCAAGCCAAGGAAGCAATTTTGAAAGTTCGGCAGGAAGGAGAAGCCAGAGCTGATGATTTGGAAGAGATAAATAAGCGTTCTGAGCTTCGAGTTGCCAAACTGGAGGAAGATTTACGAGATCTTCAAATTAGGCTTGATGAGGCTCGCAAGACCGGTGGAGGAGGAGCCACAGCAGTGGTGACTCAGAGGCAACAGCTGGCATCAGTGAGTAAGTTTGATGGGGACCCCAGGGGATATTTGGGGTTCAGGACTGAGGTTGATTATGCCCTGAGGGTGAGAGGGAGAGACTTTGAGACTGATGCTGAGAAGGTAGCCTTTATTATTTCACACATGACGGGGTCAGCGAGAGAATGGGTACGCCCACTTTTGGCAAGTAACAACCCAGCGCTTGGGAATCTCCAGGATTTCTTGGATGCCATGGCGGCTCATTACACAAGTGACATTGATCAAGAGATAACAAAGCAGGAACTCATGAGTCTCAGACAAGGGAAAGGGACAGTGAGAGATTATGTGGCTAAATTTACCCTTCTCTGCCATAAACTGGGATGGGAGATTTTAGCCCCACAAACTGAAGCGCTCTTTCAGCAGGGGCTGAACCCGGAAATTTTGGATGAAATAAGCAGGGGACCGAAACCCAAGGATACGGATGCTTATATCAAACTGGCTCTGCAAGTGGGGGTTCGGCAGGAACTAAGGGAATGGGAAGGGCGAAATGTACCGGGCAGTAAGACATTCCATGCTTACAGGAGGCCTTCCCAGGGTGTTCAGCCGGTTCAGGGAAACAGGCAGCATCTGCCCCCCGAAGAGCCAATGGAAATCGGTCGTTTGGACACAAGAGAAAGCCTCAAAGAGAAACCTCGCAGGGAGCTGCTAAGCAAGGGGGAGAAGGAGACGCGCAAATGCTTTGTGTGTGACAGGACGGGACACCTAGCCCATAATTGTTCGCAGAAGCGAGTGTGGCAAGGGATGGCAGCGGCTGCGGGGCAGGAGGCGAGTGGGGAAGCACAGGAGCAGGGAGACGCCAAACGCCTGGTTGGAAAAAAGAGAGGAGCAGACCGACCAGGCGGCACGCAAGTAAACCCCCCACAACGGCAGAGTGCAGTGACTCCAAGGGAGCCCAGGCCGGGAATTGTGCTGATGGTACGGCTGGAATTGCCAAACGGGTACCCCCTAGAGGTAGAAGCTCTACTAGATTCGGGCAGCTCAGCCTCTTTCATGTCCGAAAGCTTCGCCAAGGCCCACCAGATCCATTTACTGCCTTTGGATTTTCCCCTGGTGGTGACCACAATTGATGGGAGAGAGCTGCTGGGGGGCCAAGTGAGACATCAGACACCGCCCATGAGGATGAGCGTCTCGAGGCATCAGGAAGTGATTGCTTTCAATGTCACACACCTGTCCGGAGCGCCAATCATATTGGGCATGAGCTGGTTAGATCTTCACGATCCGGTCGTTGCCTGGCACCAGAGGTCGCTCACCTTCGGATCTTCGCATTGCACGGAGAATTGCCTGATGGAGGTGGAAACGTCGGAGACGGAGGGGAGGATCGCCACGGTACGGTTGGAAGACTCCAGGGGAATTCCACCACAGTATGAAGATTTCAAGGAAGTGTTCAGTGAAAAGGAAGCCAACAGACTGCCCCCCCATAGGCCGTATGATTGTCAAATTGAGTTGCTGCCGGGGGCAAAGTTGCCTGCAGGAAAGTTGTATTCTATGTCGGAGCAGGAGTTGCAGGAGCTGAAGGAATTCCTCACACTGAACTTGGAAAGGGGATTCATTCGAGAATCCAAAGCGGTGGGAGGAAGTCCGATTTTTTTCGTGGACAAGAAAAATACGGCACAAAAACGCCTTATTTGCGACTACAGGATCTTAAACTCGCGAACGAAACCGACCGCCTTTCCGATGCCCAGGATCGACGACTTGTTGGCGGCAGTGCGTAAGGGGAAGATTTTCACGAAGTTGGACTTACGAGGAGCTTACAACCTCATAAGGATCAGAGAAGGAGATGAGTGGAAAACAGCTATGTTTACCCCGTTTGGCACCTACGAATACACAGTGATGCCTTTTGGCCTCCAGGCGGGCTCACACACCTTTCAAGCCTTTATGCACCATGTGCTGGGTCCCTTGTTGTACCGGAGCTGTGTATGTTTCTTGGACGATATCTTGGTTTATTCGGAAAATGAGAAGCAGCATGAGCAGCATGTGAGACAGGTGTTGCAGAAGTTGAAACAGCATCAACTGTATGCGAAGCTGGAGAAATGCCAATTTCATGTGCGGCAAGTGGACTTTCTGGGGTACAGGGTGTCGGACAAAGGTCTGGCAATGGACGGGGAGAAGGTAAAGGCAGTGTTGGATTGGAAAACACCCAAGACCAGAAAAGATGTACAACGCTTCATTGGGTTCAGCAATTTCTACCGCAAGTTCATCAGGAATTTTGCGCAGCTCACTAGCTCAATAACCGACACGTTGAGTACTAAGAAGAAGTTTCAGTGGACTCCAGAGGCGCAGGAGGCGTTTGAGCAGTTACGCAAGGTATTCGCCTCAGAGGAACAGCTGCTGCACCTCGACGCGGAGCAGCCCATACGCATGGAAACTGATGCGTCGGACAGGGCGGTAGGAGCGGTACTGCTGCAACAGGATGCAGCAGGCGACTGGAGACCTTGTGCGTTTTTCTCAAGAAAACTCAGCAAATCGGAACGCAACTACACCATCTGGGATAAGGAGCTGTTGGCCATTGTAGCGGCGCTCAAAAAATGGAGGCATTTCCTTATCGGAGCCCGCCATCAGATCCAGATCTACACGGATCACAAGAATCTGGAGTACTGGAGAACAGCCAGAGTGCTCAACCAGAGACAGCTCAGATGGGTGGAATTTTTTGCCGACTTTGATTTCAGGATCCATTATGTCCCGGGGGACAAGAATGCGAGGGCGGACGCCTTGTCTCGCAAGCCGCAGTACCTAGAGGACGAGGGAGTGCCGGAGGAGAGACATGTGATGCCACCCAGCCGATGGCAGTGCGCTGGAGCCAGGGATCAAGAGTCTCTCATACGACGTCTAACTAGGGAAGATGCGTTTGCGCAGCAGAAATTCAAAGACCTGCAACAAGGTACAGGGGTGGAAGACGGCTTCGTAGCCAAGGATGAACTGTTGTTCTACAAGGGAGCATTATATGTTCCGGGGGATCACTTGAGGGCTAAGGTTCTCAAGCAACTGCACGATAGCCCTTCGGCAGGGCACCCGGGACAGCAAAAGACCTTGCAGTTGGTCACCAGGGATTTCTGGTGGCCAGGGGTGCAGGAGGACGTTAAAGGCTATGTGCAAGCTTGTGATTTGTGTCAACGGGTCAAAAGTGACAATAGACCCCCTGCCGGACTGTTGCATCCCATGCCCACCCCGGGGAGGCCATGGGAGATGGTGTCCATTGACTTCCTGACAGATCTGCCGGCGTCGAAGGGCAAGACGGCAGTGCTAATCGTAGTGGACATGCTCACCAAGATGTGCCATTTTGTGGCTTGTCCCAGGGCAGTGTCGGCAGAGGAGACAGCCAGGTTGTTTGTAGACAACGTTTTCAAGCTGCATGGAGTACCATCGAGGGTCGTGAGCGACAGAGGCCGCCAATTTACGTCGCGGTTCTGGCGCAAGCTCATGGAGCTCTTGGGTGTGGAACTCAACTTGTCGACGGCCAGGCACCCGCAAACGAATGGACAGGCAGAGAGGGCCAATGCTATACTGCAGCAGTACCTACGTTGCTACGTTAGCCGACGACAGACGGACTGGCCAAAGTTCCTAGCTTTAGCGGAATTTGCCTATAATAACTCAGTTAATGTTTCCACAGGGATGACACCCTTTCTTGCGAACTATGGAGGACATCCGAAGTCGTTCCCGAGGGGAGAGGACCGGGGCCCGAGTGTGCCAGCGGCAGAAGATTTTGCGGAGGAGATGCTCCAACTGCACGAGCAACTCAAGAGCACGCTGGACAGGGCCAAAGAAGCCTATAAGAGGGCTTCGGATCAGCATCGGAGGGAGGGGGAGGCCATCAGGGTGGGGGACAGGGTGTGGTTGTCCTCCAGGGGGCTGCCCACCAGAAGCAGGTGCAGGAAGTTAGAGCACAGACGTTTGGGACCCTTCGAAGTAGTGGGCCAGGTCAATCCCGTAGCCTTCAAGCTGAGGTTGCCTGAGGACATGAGAATTCACCCCGTGTTTCACAGAGCGCTGTTAACACCATACAGGGAAGGGCACCCTTATCAAGGGGAAGGGGGGGTGACAACAGGGCCTTCAGTGGAGGAAGTGGGGGCAGGCAATGAGGCCACTGAGATCCTCGATTCCCGGTGGAGGGAGGGGCAGGTGGAATACTTGGTAGCCTGGGAAGGGGAGGACCCCGAGAACAACACATGGATGCGCCATGATAATATTCAGGAGGAATACCTCAAGGCCGAATTCCATGCGTTATACCCACAAAAGCCAGCCCCACCGGGGTATGAATGTTGGCAGGGACATCAGGAGGAGGGCATGGGGGACCAAGGGTCCAGAGGAGGGGAGGAGGCAGAGGAACCCCATCCAGACTGGTCAGAGGAGGAGGTGGACGAGGTAGTGTCATTCGCACCCTTTACGACGGAACAGTGGAAGACGGTGTTTGAGTCGGATGAAAATGAGGACACAGACTTCCTGGGGTTTGTCACTCCACCGCGCACGGAACAGTGGCAGCATGGGAACGGGGAAGTGGAGAATGTTAGCACGATCATACACCATCCGCTTGAGTCCAGCGACTCCGGGGAGGAAGGGGGCTTGGAGGAGGGAGTGGATGTCACGGAGACAAGCCTGGATCGGGAGAGGAGCGTGGGAGGAGGATCAGTGAGGGAAAGCAGCAAAACAGACAGGCAGGGGGAGGGGGCGAGGTATCGAGAACCGGGCCCATTAATCTCAACAGATACGTCCGACGATGATGACAGCAATCTCTTAGAGGTATCGCCAGAAGAAAGGGGGAGTGCTGATGTCAGTAATAAACAGGGGGAGGGGAGCAAAAGCGGGAAGAAGAGATTCACGCGTCACTTCCGGAGCACCAAGGGGTTATTGTGCTGGAAAAGGCGCGTAACGGAAGATAGCAGTTAGGATGTTTGTTTTAATGGAGTGCAGACGTGAATTATAGCTCTGTAATTAGTAAGGACAATAAAATGCTTTCAAAAGCGAGAAACGAGCCGGCTGTTATCTCACCGCAACACCAAAGGCAAGGTTGCCGTGACAGCAAGCAATAAATCCCCCGAGGTACCCTTGATTTTATATTCGGGTAAATCCAATATTAACGCTTTCTGCCCAAGTTGCTGCAAGCCTCTCAAGTAAGTCTTCTCAGTGTTTATTTCCCTTCTGTAATGGATAATGTATGCAGCTTTCCTGATTACCTAGTTCATAAGCCTTGGAGCACTCTTTAATTCCCTCCTCAAGGGTTTGAAGAAATGCAGTCACAGGCACAAATGAGCTAGACTGTTTGAGTAATGGTTGCCATTTGAGTAATGATTCCCCGTTGTTATGACAAAATTGAGCATCATTTGAGATGTAGAGCTGATTGTGAGGTTTCTAATTATCTCATGACCTTATAGCTCTGCTTCTGTAGAGATCAAAAGAATCCAAGAATACAACTTGGAGGCAAAGTCATAATCAAGGATTGAGGGAGAGTTGGTGACAGCACAAAAGCAATGGAATTGCAAAACCACATGATCACATCTAGGATTGCTGATAGGCCCAATGCAAGCCTCCATACATACAGGTGAAACTCGAAAAATTAGAATATCGTGGAAAAGTCCATTTATGTAAGCAATTGTTTTCATTAGCTACTGGAGTTTAATATATGAGATAGAATCATGACATGCAAAGCGAGATATGTCAAGCCTTTGTTTGTTATAATTGTGATGATTATGGCATACAGCTGATGGAAACCCCAAAGTTGAAATTGTTAATTTGGGGTTCTCATCAGCTGTACGCCATAATCATCACAATTATAACAAATAAAGGCTTGACATATCTCGCTTTGCATGTCATGACTCTATCTCATATATTAGTTTCACCTTTTAAGTTGAATTACTGAAAGAAATGAACCTTTCCACGATATTCTAATTTTTCGAGTTTCACCTGTATATTTTATTTTTTAAAGAACTCACATGTGGCAGCCACTTCTCTATCATGTCTAACCACTATTTGTGAGTTGGTTTATGAGTACTTCCAAATTAGTTGGTCTCCATTTTCCTTCCTACTGGGAGAGCAATTCAAGGGAGCCCAATTTTGAGGTAGAATTTCACTATCGGAACATTGAGGCCACCACCGCCCCCCGTCCCCAATATGCACTGAAGGAAACCTTGATATCATTAAAAAATAATGCATAGACATGGTGGGCCTTTTGTGATAGCAGCAGGTGAAACTTCCCCCAGGTTTGTCAGGAAGAAGAACTGTCAAGCCTCACAGCTTCTCAGAAATTCTCAAAGTACCAAGATTTCACTGGGTCTGTATTTTGGATTGAAATTGTAGGTTTTGATATAAAAGAAGTTTCAATCAATGCATTTTACCGAAATTCCAAAAGGCTGTCACATCAAATTGGATACCATTTTCCCTGTATCAATATGGTGATATAACACAAGACCACTTACAGTTAACAGTGCCGCTTAAGGACAACTTGACATGACTTTGACTTCATAATATCTATTTTCCGAAAATGCATCGCATTGTTTCCAGCTGCTGTTGACTGCCTTGTTTTCAAAACATACTGAGCAGCCGCTGTTCATGTTGTGTCTCTGCAACTCTGCTTTAAAGCAGCAACAGAAATGATGAGTCAACTGTATCATAGAGACCTTCTGAAACCATGGACACAGCTTAGGGATGAAGGAGGTTCTATATGGGGAATTAGCCTACTGCACATAGGTAAAGGTTTGCATCCATTGCTCTGCCTGCATGTTTTTCTGGCCCTTTCCACCACTGGCATGAAGCCTACAACCTGAAAAGTGGGTCCATAACCCCTTGACCAGTGTATTCTTTGAACGTTTGCCATGGCCATCTTAAATCAGTCATAATAACCATGTGAATGTCTTCAACGGAGGTGAAAAGTATCATTAAAAAACAAAACGAAGTAAGAGCATTCGTGCCCTGAATGCATATTGCCGTGACCAGTGCACCGCCCCATTTCATCACTTACAGTAGACTCCTAAAAGTACAGATGCTCCTTAAAAATGAAGGAAAGGTGGCTTCTCCCCACTCTCTATGCCCACTTCAAATGGCATCTCTGGAAACCACCAGCAGCATAATAAAAGAGAACATTTCTTTTCCCCACCCTCCTATTATTGTCTGATTCCCTCTGTGCTCTAATCTATATATGTACGTTGTCAAATTTCATTCCATCCCGACCCAAAGAAATAATAAATTGTCCCAATTAATGCAAGGTTCAACATAACAGTGGGTGGAACGAGTCAGGTATAGTAAATAAGGAAGAAGAAGTACAATAGTAAATAAGGATGGAAAAGTAGTAGTACAGGCTTTTCTGTGCAGTTTCTCCCCCTGCTAGAATGAAAACGCTCCTGGGAATTATTATCATAATGCCACCTCAACAGCTGCCAGAGACCATGAGTAAACTTTGGAGCAACTGGCAGGGAGGACGAAGCTGTTTTTAAATGCCTTGGCCATGACAGAGGAAGAGGGCTTCCCTGCTAGCAGCTGCCTCCTACTATAATTTCTAATTACATCTCTTATACAGTGACAGAGGAAGGCAAAAGGCACCTGAAGAATTCCCCCAAGAGGCCCTGGTCCATTAAATTTGGGGACATAGGGCACTGCTTTCTACTGAGTTAGACCACTGTTATCTACACTGACTGGGAGCAGCTGTCCAGGGTTTCAGGTGGGGCACATTCCCAGTTCTACCTGAAGATGCTGAGGATTGAGGCTGGGGCCATCTGCATACTGGGTGTGCAGGTATGGTCCTTTCCCCAAAGGAGAAACTTAGGTCTTAACCCAGCAGTTGGTAACAGCTATGGATTTTCTTTACATGGCTCTCCAAAGCAGAAATGTGACTGGCTGCTTTAGGCTTGTTGGCATTTTGTGCACACTTTGGTTTTGATAGACATTGAATCCTTTAGTTTGTCAGCTCCTACTCTGGAACTCCCTGCTCATTGACTTTAGGCTGGAACACACATTTGCTGTTCTCTTTTTGGCACCTGTTAATTTTTTGTTGTTGTTGAAGCAAGGTTACCCAGAATGTAAAGTTGACATGCATTTTAATCTGCAATTTAACACACATACACACATATAATAAGAGATGAACATATATATGAACTTGCTTAACCTTGACCTTTATTATCTTTGTGTGTGTTTGTTTGTAAATTGCTTAGAGGTTTTATTTACAATTAAGTAGCATGCAAAATATGTTAAATAAGAATAAATAAATAAGCAGCTGGTTGGTTGGTTGGTTGGTTGGTTGGTTGGTTAAGCATGCACATAAGAAAAAGAGCAGCCTTCTCTGGTGCTCGAAAAGGGTGAGTGGAAAATCCCTGATTTTGTTGCCCCTGAAAAACAGGCCAAACCAGTCTCCCTTTCAGAAGGAAGCAGCTGATAAGCAGAATCACAAATGCTTGTTTCAGGAAGGATTCCAACCTACCAACAGTGTTCTTCTAACCAGCTGATTTGGTGGCTATTTTTGGTATTCTACATATCACGGTTACACATTCAGGGAATGGCTGGAGATTACAACTGTGGCACAGCAGTCAGGAATCCCAGGATAACTCTCCTTTGCTAGCCTTCCAGTCCTCTTGCTTGTCTTTCTGCAGTTTAAAAATAGTTAAGGAAGTCTAACAAGTGACCAAGCTTAGTTGCTTTGTAAAAAAAAAAATCGGCACTTCCTGCTTGGTGGCTATTTTTAGCTGTGATGCAGTGTCCAAAGTGTTAACTAATTGAGTCATCATATTTCATATTTGGCCACAGAAAATGGCAGTGGAAGAGGGAGAATGCTTCCTGGACCAAGTAAGCCTTTGCGGATGCTGTAACAAGAGTGACTTTTGATTTATATGTACTCGTAAGCTAGTAATGTGTGTTTTGCTTTGTTTTAGTTAGCAGTAGTAGAACTTTTAACATTCAGGGCACTTATCTATTTGCAGATAAATGTTCACATGGCTCTAGTGGCTTAATTTTGTTGACTGTGTTTTATCTGTAATCTGAATGATGCAAGATCATTTTCCACTGTGATTGAAATGGTGTGTTCAGGATGCAGCATAAAGGGATTCTGGAAGAATTAAAAAATGGGCTGTTTTGTGTCAAGAGGCCTAGAATAGCTTGGATGAATATTATTTCATAACGCTTTTTCATTTTGTGGTGTTTTACCAGGTAATTTCTAGCAAGGTCTTAATATATCAAACAGCCATACCTGGCTGAATTGAAACATGTCATTGGAAAGGGAGCTGAAAGTGCTGATGCTGCAGATACCAAATCAAATCAAAAATCCTGCAAACATGCAGTGCAGTTTATCCTATGACCTCAGAGGTGGTGCTTAGGTGGACAGGATTTCTTGTCAGAACATTAGTTTGCAAGATTAGGTCACAATCCTGTAAACCACATTATGCAGTATTTGAGCAATTAATTGGAGGGGGGATTGTGGAGGGATATAATGTATTTTCCTGTAGAACAGCAATAGTTGCAAAAATCAATCGCTCTAGTGAAGGTTGTTATTCCTCAGGTATTGCTGGTAAAAGGAGAATAAATTCCTCCTGAAGGTCAGCAGTATTTACATGATGAATTGTGGTGATGAAAATAATTCGGAAGGAATGATACAACCATATTGTCTTGCACAGCCTTGTTTAAATGCCAGTGAACTTGGATGGATACTCATGCATACATATGTTTGTGTGGGTATGTTGTTTTTGTGTGTGTTACGTATCTCTGTATGTATATAATATACACATACACATCAATACACAGATACACACACTGCATTTAAACTGGGGTGGGGGGACAGTATCAACTCAGATAAACCATGATATGTGATCTTATTGTATCTGAAATAATTTTTGTAAGCATATTTTCAAAAGCAGCTTTAGTTGCTGGATTACCAACAGATTAATTTACGGTGCAAAACAGCTGGCGACAATAACACAAGGGGCAGCAGAGCTTGTGAAAGTCAATGCAGAGTTCCCTGCATCAGTTGCACAAAGAGATGTGGGCACCTCCCTGGGGGCGGAGTTTTCACAAACTGTTTCCTCCCCTTTCCTGATCCTTTAACTTCAGGCTACTGTGTTTCAGGTTGTATTATAGCAACATACCCTCCATCACCTGACCAAAGAAAATAAAGATGTGTACTCATTAGTAATGCCTGCTAGTTCCCATGCTGAGGTTTTTCTCTGCCTGCTAGATATTGATTGTGCTTGTTTCCTGGGCGCAATAGCCGGGCTTCGCAAGCTGCAGCAGGGTATGCTGAGGTGAGGGCTGTAACTGTTTCCTAAGAATGTGTAACCAAGCGTTCAACCCTACAATAGGTCAGGTTGTACTTTTAATAGAACAGCTTTAATCCAAAGCCACTCAGCAACAAACACCAGCTGGAAAGGAGTTTTTTGGGGGGGCACAGAAGGGAAGCAGTGTGGAGACGTGTGTGCCCTTCCATGAACATCCACAGATGTACATCCACATCTCCCCCCCCCCATCCAGATTTTTAACTTTCAGGAAGACCCAAGGCAGAGGGTACATCTTTCTCACATGCACTTTCTAATACAACCCTTTGAGCTGTGTCCCCAGTGTTGTCTCAGAAGGCAAAATAGGGGTCATGAGACACCAGGTAGAGCCAGAAACTGGAACTGTTCCTAGTGGCAGTTGGAACATATGTAACTACAGTGGTACCTTGGGTTAAGAACTTAATTCGTTCTGGAGGTCTGTTTTTTAACCTGAAACTGTTCTTAACCTGAAGCACCACTTTAGCTAATGGGACCTCCCACTGCTACTGCGCCACCAGAGCACAATTTCTGTTCTTATCCTGAAGCAAAGTTCTTAATCTGAAGCGTTATTTCTGGGTTAGCGGAGTATGTAACCTGAAACGTATGTAACCTGAGGTACCACTGTATTGGTGCAGGGCTCCCGGAAGGCAAGCCAGAACACTGGAAGGAGGACCGTTGTCCATGATCGAAACCCAGTTTGCAACAATCAGGCTTAGCTGAAGTTCAGAGCTACAGTTGCAACGTCCCAAGTCTTTTCTAGCCAGTTGTGGTTGGTGCCAGCTGCGTTCCTGAATATATTGTTCATTGGGTCCCCGTTGCTTGGACGCAGTGTGGCGAAATCGTTGCATTCACTAGCTTATGTAGCTTTTAAAAAGAGTACACGGACCCATGCAGTTTAGGTCTGTTGATGCTGGCTATTAGCCAGGAGAGCCAAGTGGCATCTCCATTCTTAAGAGACAGTATGGTTCTTGTTGTTGGATGCTGAGAATAAGCAGCAGGAGGTGACCTTAACCTTTATGCCCTTCTGGTGAACTTGCAGAGGCACTTGGCAGACTTTTGTTGGAAACGGAATGCTCGGCTGATCCAGCAAGGAGAGGAATAATTTCTTGAATCCATGCACCGTCAAGAAGGCAGAGGGAATTTGTTTTAAAGGCTGAAGCAAAGAACATACTTTGAACTTTGAACGGGGTAAAATACAGAGTGGTGCTTTTTCAGCATTGCTTATGTTAGCCATATTTAAGTTTAGGCTGTTGGTTTTCAAGCATACTTCTTAAAAGTATACTTGAAAATATAAAAGTATACTTTTCTTAATGCATTAACACAGTATACTTCATAAAAGTATACTTTTCTTAAGGCATTAGCCCAGGTTTCTCAATAGCTGTGCAGAACACTGAGCCATGCACAATAAATGTGAAAAAGGTTGGTGTGCATATTTTGACCCCAAAAGAAAAGCTTTTGTGCCAGCTTTCATGGGATAGATCATGTTGCATACTCAGAAAGCCTCAGTTGCCGGCATATCTCTCTTTTAAAGCCTGTGTTGTAGATTGTTTGTGCAGCCAAACTACACTTGGTGGAATGTGTACAGATGAACTAGGTTGAAGCTGAAATTGTTCTGTCCTAAAGCAGAGGCTTTGGAAGTGTGTTGACCCACTGCACACTGTTCATGGGCATTAATGCAATTGTGGTGTTTTGTTAGAGGCTGAGCAGGAGCTAGATGGGCTGTCAGTGCGTGTAGAGATGGCTTGAACAGAGGACGCAAATATGCGATGTGAATTACACTATGGCTGGGAGCAGTTCCGAAAGGGTATAGTAATTGCTTGCTTCTCTAATGCTGATGTTGCTCATTAGATGAACTGTTTCTTGATTTGTTATAAAGCTAAAACTTTCAGAAGGTGTGGAACAGAAACAGCATCTAATCCACAGACTTTGCTGAACTGCTGTGTGGGTCATTCAGAGACAGCATTGTTCAAAAGCGTTAACGTGGTGCAGGCTGGTCTTTGTGTATTTGTAAGGGGATTTGTTAGGAAATGGCTTACTATATGGGTAGGTTTGGGGCAGCTCAGTTATAGGAGAGAGACTATTTCTTAAATAATTGAGTTTGGAATTAATTGTTTTTATTTAGGTGGTGGTGTTTTAAAATGTGAAGAACATGGTATACTGTATTGCTTGATCATTTTTTTTTTGGGGGGGGGGAATACTTTGACCCCAGTCAAAATTTACTGGGATAAAAAAGAGATTTCTCCCATCTAAAAACTGCAAAGCACTTTATACATTGGGAAAGTTTTACAACAGTTAGAAATAAGCTTGCAGAGTTGGCGGCATGACTTTTACCTTGATTGTGACGTGTCCTGGGTTCAATTTTTAGGCACATCCGTCCTCCGGGGAAGGTTTATGCATCTTGAGAGTCAGTGTGGGAGTAGTGGTTAGTTACATAGAATGTGGGACTCTGCTTTACACTAAGTCAGATCGTTGTTTAATCCAGCCTGGTAATACCTGCTCTGACTGGCAGCAGGTCTCCAAGGCCTCCAGCAGGTCAGCCCTCCTGATACCCTTTGAAGACACTAGGAGTTGATTGCACTAGGAGTGTGTGCACCCAAGTCTTGTGCTTTACCACTGAGCTGTGGAATTTTGGACTTGATAAGTGCATCGGATTTGAAACAGGAAAGATTTGCTTCAAACACCCGTGAAGCCGTCTCAGTGACCTTGGGCATGTCACCATCATTCAGTTTGACTTTCCTCATGAAGATAGTTGTCAGGATAAACTGAAACAGCTCCCACATACATTCCCTTGGATCCTTCAGAGGAAAGATGGAATATAAGCACAATTAAGGGCCCCTCCAGACTGTCAGCATTTTGTGGGAGGGGAAATGTTCCTCTTCCACCAGGCCTTTGGCTGATTGACGTACGGTGCCCTTTTAAATGTGTGTGTGTGAGGGGGGGTGTTATTGGTTTGGTTTTGTTCTTCTTTTTATTATGTATTTGTGTTTCTTATATTGTCATTTTATGTTGAGAACTGTCCTGAGATCTACAGATGAAGGGTGGTATATTATTATTATTATTATTATTATTATTATTATTATTATTATTATTATTATTATTATTATTATTCAAGTGCATGCTGGAGCTTCATGTTTGCTCAGTTAAAGCGAATTGAAGTGCTCTGTTGCCCTAGCGCAACATTAAACTTAAACAAAAATCCCAGACTTTTGTGGTTTAGAAATTGGTGGGGAAATGCACTGAAAAGTGTGGGGTGAACAAATGATTACAGTAAGTGGATACATGTAAATACCCTGCAAGCAAATCAGGATGAATATAACTGCCCCGTAAACAAATCAGAACAAATGTTCAGTAAAGGCAAGGCAGCACCTAAACACTGTGTGAGCTTTGTTTGCACAAATAAGATGAATGCTCAATAAATTGGTCATCTGGAGGAGCCCTAACTTGATTCTCCAAGTGTGGACCCTTTTATACAGCCCAAACAGCATCATCCATGAACTAGAGGTGAGGTATCAGCAACCATGGTGGAACCCCAAGGTTTGCGGAAGTACAAAAAATCAGGAGGGGTGGAATTAAAAGGTGGAGACTCCCGAAACACCACAATGAGAACTGAGCACGCTCAGTGCCTGCAGAATTCTGATTGTTGCAGTGTGTGCGTGTGCGGAAGAATGAGTGGAAGAGGCAATGAAACAATATCCTAGGGGGGGGGGCAGAAACATTCCACATTGCAATCTTTTTTTCTTTTCTTTTTTGGCCAGTCCCATTTGTGTCACGTCCCTCCTCTCACCCCAGTATATTTTTTACCGAAAGAACACATCCTATCTCAGCTTTTGGTACTGTGGAATAACAGAATACGAATAAAGGAAGAATAATACCCCTCCCCACTCCAGTGTGTAATGGGGTCATGATCAGGCAGTGATCTTCTTTACAAGCAAGACCCTTTTTCTATCTGTGAAATGTTAGTGAGTGTGTCTTATGTCCTCACTTGATGGAATAAAGACAGGGACTGTGAACCTCAGTATTGCATCCTGGCAAATGTTGGAACTGGCAGGGAAATGGATCAAAACTATGAGCATTGCTTAACATAGAAACAGACCAGTGCTTTTTAAGACTGGGCTGTAGTAGTAAATAATTATTTCCAGGGAAGAAACCTGCCTTCTAGAATTTGTTGAGGTCAGACCTGTGTGACTGGCAACAACTAAAAATGTCAAGGTTAATCCAAAAATGGATCCAGGGTTAAAGAGCATAAAATAGATGATAAGTAGGAACTCTGATTGGAAATACGTTTCCAGGGTGCTGCCTGAATATTCGCTTGTTGAAGCTTTAAATATTCAGTGCTTATCAGAGAGAACAAGAGGTTTGATGTGGGTCAGAAGTTCGCTTGACTAGACTGTAGAACACTTCCTGCTCACACCCCCTCCATGCCCCGAGCATCCTGTGATTTAGTCAAGTAGGACATGAGATGGAGATGTTTAAATCTACACATTATTAAGAAATGTCCCTGTTGTTTTATGCAGAACTGAACTGGCAATAACAGCAATGCAAACAGTGGCTTGTAAAGTGATGGTAAACTTTGGCTAGAAACCATTGCTGGTGATCCTTTTAGGACAGCCTTTGAAGAAATTAGGAATCACTCTTGAAAGCGGTTTGTTTCATCCATAGTGCGGAGATTAGGCTTTTACAGTATATGTAAAGAGTTTTGGGACTGAGTTTGCTAAAAACTCTTTGAACCAGATTACCAGATAAATTGATGGACAGAGCAACTTCAGATGGTCAGAGCAGATTATTCCAGCAGGTTAGTCCAGCAGTGACTAACAGCTGATTAATGCCCAAGTGAACAGGTGGGTCATAGTCTGGCACTGGGATACCAGTAACAGTGTCAGGGGAAGCTGTTTCAGAGTCATGGTGCCACCACAGAGAAGGCCATATCTCATGCACTTACCCCAGTGGTGGGATGAGACAGGCCTCCCCACCCACTGACCACCTGCAGATCTAATGGCATGGGTAGGCAGATACAAGGGAAGGCATTCCTTGAAAAAACATTATTATTATTTGTTTAATACTCTCAAACATAAAGCACATTTGATCACCACAACTTAAGTTCCTTATTGCTACTTCTTTCAACGTTTTACCAAAAATGTCACTGCCTTCTTTACTTTGAGTACATCTGAAGGCATTGTTCAGACTTCCTAATTCCAATGAGTAACCCTTTTTACTGGTTATCTTATAGAGGGAACAATAGCATTGAAATGAGTTCTATCATTCTGACTTACAGCAATTTGCAGAGAACAGAGTGGCATTCCATTTAAAAGTCTATTAATTGATTCAGCTGAAAATCATTGTGTCACATTTCGAAGTTGTGACTTTTGAATATGTCACTATGTCAGTTCCGGCCTGTGCACAATCGTTAAAAGTTATGGCAAAAGTCTTCATTTATTATTTTGATGATTGGTTTCTGTTGGTATGACTCATTTATGAGCAAAACATATAAGCAATAGGTTTTTTTGTTAGTTTGTTTTAAATGTCTATAGAACCTAAAGAGGGAGAGTTTTTGCCTTTGGTGTTGAGGATTTGTTCTAAAGATGCATTGTATTTTAGCACTAGCCTGGTAGCAAGTGAACAGGTTGGTGGGAGGAGGAATTAAGTGCAGTGGTGGAGGAAGAGGAGTGCAGGGGGAGTGCACTGCCCCCGGCAGCGCAATTCTGGTGGGGTGCCATCACGGCTCCCCCCACCGCGCTGGGCACCATGCCCCTGCAGGCGGCATGTCATGCCCCCAGGATGCCTGCCACGCCCCCAGGATGCCTGCCATGCCCCCAGGTGGCATGCCATGCCCCTGCGGGCAGCGCACCAAACCCCCAGGGCGCCTGCCATGCCCCTGTGGGCGGCGCGCCACACCCCCAGGACGCGTGCCAGCCCTGCCACTGATTGAGTGCTTTTTGTGTCCTCTTGCACCATCATGGAAGTTCAGTAGGCTGTGGCAGAAGAGACAGAACTCCCCACCCCTTATCTGGCAGCCCCCAGCAGTCTAGTAAATATTGCACAGGGTGGCCACCTTTTCCTCTTACAAAGCTGTTTTTAAGGCATATTAACTTCAAAAATGGATATGAATCAAAACTATAGCTCGATTTGCTGATTACATGGCAGTTGAGCCCCTTCCCACTGTTAATCTAACTCAGCCTAAGAAGAAGCACATATTGACTTGTGGTTTCGCAAAGCGACAAGAAAGACCAAATAAAAGGCCGACCTCCTTTGATCATTCCATATTCGTTTCCCAGCTGAAGATGGGCAAGGGTGGGGAGGCAATAGGTGATCACATTTGTGTTCCTCAAATATTAGATTGTACTGCTACCTACACAAAGCTGCCAACTTGGATATGTTGTGTTAATTTATCTTCTCTGCAAAAAAAAAAAAAAAAAAAAAAAGTGGAGGAAGGTGTGCTGAGCATCATCTCAACTAAAACACTAATAGTTAGAGAAACAAAAGCAGGTACACACAGTTCCCTAAATGAGATGGTTCTTTGATTCAAAGATTGCTGGTGTGACATGGAAAGCAATGGCATGCACCTGCTTGGTGTGGTTTCTGAGTTAAAATGTTGTTGATGTGGCATGAGACCTGAGAAGCAGCACCAAGGCAGTGTATGGATTAGATTTTAAGTAATTTTGGTGCAATTTTTTTGAAAATTTATTTGGAAAGAAAATGATTAAACTCACATCTATTTTATATGAATGTGTCCCTGCCCAACAAGGTTGGTTTTCAGTTTGTTTGTTTTTAAAGGGGAAACAAAAATCTGTTCAAACAGCACAGGGTATATATAAACTGGCAAGAAATTTAAGGACCTCCCGGAAGTAACAGAAAACAGAAATGCTTTGTTTTCTTCTTCTTTGTGTCATCAGAAAACAGTATTTTAATGTCATTTTATAGTTAACGCGTGAAAAGAATTATCAGGGCCTCTGCTGTAGAAATGAAATCATATAGCAATGGCCAGGTTGAATAACAGACTATGGAGGTAAAAGATTTCAGTTTTCGCTTTTTTTCTTTTGTACCTCCCAATGAGTGAGTCAGCAGATGGTGAGAATGGTTTTGAATTTGTTTTATTAAGCTGGTTTTATTAGCCTCTATGTTATGGCTGGTTTTATGACGTTTTTATATTTTTTAGCACTGTATGATGGCTTTTGTAATTAGCTTGCAATTGTTGTTTCTGCATTTTAATATTGTATGCAAGCTACCTTAGGAGGACAGTTGCAGCTTATAAACATTTTAAATAAAATAATAAATACAGTATAACGGTTTAAACAAATTCAGGAAAATAAGGATTCCACTTACTACCTCCCAAGTATAGGACTGCAATGACCCAACTACCTCAAAATGTTAATCTATAAAACACACACACACACACACACACACCTGCTCTCTGTTTTAGGTTGCCAACATTTTGATGTTATTGATGTTATTTTTCTTTTTTAGTTCATTTCAGGATAGAAAAGACAATACTCTGGGTTACAAAATTTGTCCAGAAAAAGCAGCATGGTGCCTTCCAGATGTTTGTAACTGCAATTCCCATCAGCCCCTGTGTGCCCACTGCTTGGGTTTCATGGGAACTGTTGTCCAAAACATCTGGAGGGGAGGAAAGGCTGGTTTCAAGGCTTTGCCCACAAAAGAAGGTGATTTAATTCTGGGCAACTGCTCTGCATGCCTTAACCCCAATTTGCTTGCCTCTAGCAGGGATCGAATGTTATTTTTAATTCTGTTCTACACATTCCCTCAGCGTCTTGATAGGTTTTTACTTTTCTTGTTTTCAAGTTGTCGCCTCGGGTTTTGTTCCCAGGGGTGTGGATTGTTTTCCTTCTGTCCAGTAGTACATCCCTCCACCCATTCAAGTCTGTTCTAGAACACTCCATTATATACCAGATGGGGTAGGAGGCCGGCCAGCCAGTTCTCAGCATTTGGAAAGCCAAATCCATTTGCTACCAAGAACGTTTGTCAAGACGTAAAATCTTGGATCAATTGGTAGATGGGAATCCTGTGTCGAGCTTGATTGCCCCTTGTCAAAATAGCTCACTAAAGAAGATAATTTACATTTTTATTTTCGCTGAGTGACAGATTTGGCAAGATCTGAGACAAAAGAGAGAGAGAGAGAGAGATCCTAAATGTGGGGGTATAAATCTGCTAAAGGGGACAGAGACAATGCTATTCCAAGCAGGGCTGGCCTGAGATATTTTGGCACCTAAGGCAAACCAGAAAACAGTGCCTCTACCCTGCTAGGGAGGAAGGGATGAGTGAAGATCTGCATCAAGAACGATGGAGGGATATAAAGATCTACGTTGGGAACAAAGCTGAAAAGAGACTAGCAGCACCTACTATCTGCTGCCCTTGTGGATCCTGCCACCCAAGGTGGTCATAGAATCAAAGAAGTGTGGAGTTGGAAGAGACCACTAGGGTCATCCAGTCCAAGCCCCTGCAATGCAATGTGGGGCTCGAACTCGCTACCTGGACTGCACCACTTCAATCTGTGGGAGAAGATTGAAGTATCTGAAGTGTATCTGAAGAAGTGTGCATGCACACGAAAGCTCATACCAAGAACAAACTTAGTTGGTCTCTAAGGTGCTACTGGAAGGAATTTTTTATTTTATTTTGTTTTGACTATGGCAGACCAACACGGCTACCCACCTGTAACTGGAACTGTGGGAGAAGGATCACATTTTTGAGTGCTTCTCTACATTGAAACTCTAAACTAAACAGAAAATGAGCACAAGGAAAGTGTTAGTCTATAGTACGCTTGTTTATAGAGAGCTGTTTTTGTTTGTCTTTCGTTTGCTTTCACGCAAGCGTGTTCAAAAGTGGTATCAGACTTTACAAGTGGAGAAAGTGGTACAGTCCCTTCTACCAGCTCATTCTGCTGTGTGTTTAGCAGACCCTTTCTGGTTTGGGCTGTGCTACATTTGGTTTAGTTTCTTCTCTGTTGAGAATGTACATAATCTACAGCTTTTGTGTACAAAGATTTCTTCCATGCTGTACATAGCAAGATCAGGATAGACTTCAAACAGAAGTTCATCAGTTCAAAATAGGGTTGCTACCCCCCATTCCATGAAAAACGTTAGTATCCTTCTGTTGGGAGACAAGCCAGAATGTGTTCTGTTCAAGAACAATGAGAACCCACTAGAGGTTTCTCTGCACAGCAAATGTTTACGGTGGAGTAGGGAAGCCAAAGAACAACCTAATGCTCTTTTAATAAACCCATGCTATGACAGTAATGTTAAATACTGCAAAAACATTCAAAATAATGTGAAAATGGTATAAATACTGTTTTTCTAGTGGTGTAGGGCCATAGTTTTCCAACTGTGTTCCCAGGAATCCTTTGAGGCTGTTTTGTTTCAAGTATCAAGCGGTATATACTTTTTTAAAAAATAAATAAATTCTTGGGTGTCCTGCAGAGCTTGGCGTGTGGTTCTCAGTGAGAAGATCCATAATCACAGACACGTTTTCCCCCAAATACTCTTTAAATGCCACTTTCCAATTTTCCTCTGCTTCTGTGGCATTGTGTGTTCAGTTTGCATAAGGCAACAGAGGCCCTACAGACAAAGCACATTCTTTCCCTCAGAGAATTCTGGATGCTGCAGTTTACTCCTCATAGATGTAACAGTTCCCGGCAACCCTTAACAAACCACAGCACTTTGAGAGAATGAATGTACGTTGGATGAGCTTTAAAGGTATGGTGAATACTGAGCCCTGGAGTCAACCTTCAGGTGCACCTCTCACACACCCCAAATGTGTGTGTGGGGGGGGGGGAGAGGTGATTCTCAGAAGGTTCCCAAGCAGGCAAACAGCTGTGGAGAGGATTCTCTGAGCAAGTTCGAAAGCTACGTGGTATATGAGATGAAGGGTATTTGCTTTAGACAGGGAGAGTTGGGCTCAAATCCCTTGTCAGAACATTGGGTCACCTTGGACATTATTCAGCAGCATATAAATATTCTTATATAAAATATAATCAAGCTTTATTACAATGTTGTTGTTGTTGTTCAGTCATTCAGTCGTGTCCGACTCTTCGTGACCCCATGGACCAGAGCACGCCAGGCACCCCTATCCTCCACTGCTTCCTGCAGTTTGGCCAAACTCATGCCAGTCGCTTCGAGAACACTGTCCAACCATCTCGTCCTCTGTCGTCCTCTTCTCCTTGTGCCCTCAATCTTTCCCAACATCAGGGTCTTTTCCAGGGAGTCTTCTCTTCTCATGAGGTGGCCAAAGTACTAGAGCCTCAACTTCAGGATCTGCCCTTCCAGTGTGCACTCAATACAATAGCATAAAATACAACTATGCTTTTTTTTAATTAAAAAAAATCTGATTAGCTATCTAACCTCTCACAGGATAAGTGTCCCCATGTATGTCACACTAAACACAAGACAACCACACACATACCCCTGTGTGTGTGTGTGTGTGTGTGTGCGCGCGCGCGCGCGCTTGTGAGGGTTAGTCCAAGAAATTTTGCTACCAGAGGCAGGGGGCAACATAGGTTGCCCTCCCTTCTATGTATGGAAGCCAATTTCTCCATGTGCTTAATCAGAGTTGAACTATTGGCATTTTACTTTCCATGTTTACACATAGCTGGATCCCACCGTTGGGCAGAATGAAGCAGCTACCTCAGCTGGCAAATGCTGAGATGTGCACAGTAACAATAAGGTGTTGGAGCTGCATCTGCTATGCACTTTGTAAGCTCTCCTGCTCGCCTCAGGTGCACTGTAGGATTCTGTCCAACACTGAACCAAGATTCAATTACCAGTCTGGTTGGCTTTCAGGTCATGGAAAGGAGAAGTGCCAACTCATCTTCTGCCTCTGCCTCAGGCAGAAAAATATTTTGGGCTGGCCCCTGAAAACACACTACCGGTATATATAAAAAACCACAGCTGGGATGTTTCTGCTGCATCTGAATTAAGTAAAGAAAATTATCTTCAGCTTATACCAATCATTATTAGATGTGGGAAAGGTGCAGCGATAAACCAGCAGTTACCTTATGTGTGTGCATACCATACAGACTGGCTTCTTCTCTGACCATTTCCAATTTGCCATTATCTGCACTGCAGCTACAGGAACTCCATAATTAATGTAAAAAGGGAATATGAGATCATATTCAATGCATGGTTAAGCAAGGCTAAGCACATTGAAAGCTGCAGTTTCAGGGAATGGCAACGCTGAACGTCTACAGTGCAGCCAGTTTTGATCAGTGTCCCAGCCCCATTATTTGCTTGATATTTGACTGGTCAGAAGACACCCATTTTCCTTTTCTTTGTTTGTACAGTGGCAATTAAAAGAACACAATTGACCACTTAGAAATGTTGACACTTGAAAAGAAAGGGTGTTGTGTTTTATTTCCTCTGAAAAAAATGTTCTAATAGCAACCTAAAGCGTTCTGTCTGTATGGGACCAACCATTCAAACAATTTGAAAATCGCAGAACGTGCAAAAAGGCTATACTGTAACAGCATGCCAAGAATAATTATCCACTTGAGAGAGAGAATCTCTCTCTTTGGGATTGTACACTGCTGACTTCCACCTTCATTTTCTAGGTGAACTTTACTTTCAGTGTATGTTATTCCCCAAACCCCAACTCAAATACTGCAATCTCTGGTTTATAAGAAGTCTTACAAGCCACCTGGGAAGAGCTGTAAAAATCAAAGCATTGATAACTAATCACAAAGGATCCAGTGCTTGGTTTCTGGACCTTTGTGGAATCTGGCTCCAAGAAATGGCAGCAGCTCTTGGTTAAGAATGGCAGAGGAAGCGGGCTGTTGTGAAATTCATATTGCAGGCGAAAGATCCAAGATGGAGGTAGAAGCAGGAGGTAGGCTACATCAAAAGAGAGCAGGACAAGAACAATCTGCACCAGCAGGCATGGGAAGAAAGCAAGGAAATAGTCCAGCAGCCAGGTAACGGGCACTGGACAGCCATTTATGCCCCCTCCCCACGTGTACTTTTCCATAGGCTGTTAGTAAGGGCAGTTTTTGTCTCTTGATGGTCACGTGCATCTCACGTGCATCCTGGTCCTGGGGCAACAGGGCATGATAGATGAGCATCCTTGGGAACTGTGTTCCCCATGCTATCGAAAGCACACCAGTCAACAATGGAAGACTCCAGATCCTCCAAGTGTCCCTTTTTCCAGGGACAGTCCCAGATTTACAGAAGCCATCCTGGTTTCTGATTTGAACCCAGAATGTCCTGCTTTTCCGTAGGACGTCCCTATTTTCATCAGAGAAATGTTGGAGGGTATGGAGTCATCTGAAGGCAGCCCTGTATAGGGAAGTTCTATTATGTTTTTATATATGTTGGAAGCCACACAGAGCAGCTAGGGTATAAATATGATGACAGTAACAATCATAGTTATTGTTGTTGTTATTGAATGGGACATCCCTATTTTCATTAGAGAAAGGTTGGAGGATATGAGACCCTTATCAGTAAATAAATGTTTTGATGCTGGCAGGGCCTAAGGGCTTGAAACCTTAGGCCCTGCCAGCATCAAAGTTGCTGCATAATCTTGAATTTATAATTCAGAGGTATGTGTGTATGAATGAACGAATGAACAAACAAACAAACAAACAAACAAATATGTTAGCCCTGTGGGACAACATGGAACAAACGAGTTTTGCCTTGGGTGTTCAGCCTTAAGGGTTTCTAAACATCAGAAGACGGAAAGTTGTTGGCCGTAGTCCACCATGAACTTGTCATTCAGGAGACCTACTGAAATGTGCAGAAATGAATTATACAAGAGTACAATAAAATAAAAAATTCTTTCCAGTAGCACCTTAAGAGACCAACTAAGTTTGTTCTTGGTATGCACACGAAAGCTCATACCAAGAACAAACTTAGTTGGTCTCTAAGGTGCTACTGGAAAGAATTTTTTATTTAGTTTTGACTATGGCAGACCAACACGGCTATCCACCTGTAAGAGTACAATAGTTCGATTTCGTGTTTCAAGGAGGTTTCTGCAAGTGATAACTTAACACCCATGACAAAACTTGTGTGCAGCATAACCCTATGCATGCTTACTCAGAGGTAAGTCCACTAACTTCAGTGAGACTTACTTCATATAACAGGGCTTAGCTCGGGGCTGGTGAGAGTTGTAGTCCAAGACATCTGGAAGGCCCATGTTGCCCATCCCTTCTGTCAGGGTGCTGCCCTCACCTGATGGCAAAGGGGTGCCAGGGCTTTCTCACTATCGCTAGCCCCCGCCCCACCTGCTCAGCAATTCATCTTCCTCCAGTGAGGAAGGCAGTGATCCCTCTAGTGGGGAGGGAGAGACGGGAAGGGGAAGTAGGAGTCAGGGCTCTGACAGGGAAGGAGAGCCCTCGCACCAAGCAGAGGCTGGAGGGGAGACACCTCTTCCATCTCCCCACTTGCACAGGGGGGAAGGACGCAGAGGGAGTAGGCGGGGGTTCTGCATCCCGCGGCTTTTATGCTGGGCAAAGAACCGGAAGGGGTCATTCCCAGACTCTGGCGAAGAATGAGCTAGACGTACTTTTTGTTGCTGCACTGTACATATCTGCACAATAAAGAAACTTAGTTTTAGGAACCTCGGAGTCAGGCTGGTTACTCATGAGCAATCACTGAACCACCTTACACCTTCCTTAGAAAGTATGTATGCAACCTTACAAAATCAAAAGCCAAGGCTCCCCCTTTTTTGTTTTTGTTTCTATTTTAATCATTTGTTCCTAATGAGAAAGAAATGTTAGCAATGCACTCAGTGAAAAAGGCAAGAATCCCCATCGAACTTCCCACACTCAGTGCCACAACCTTTAATTTTAAAACTCCTGCGCTTGAAAATGTCATGGCGGCAGTGGTGGCGGTGTGTGTTTGTGTGTGTCTTTTATTCAAAGTAAAAGCAACACACAAGTGGGAAGCTGGTAACCATTGCACAAGGGCAAGGCGACCTTTTAAAAAAAAACAGGGAAAATAAAATCAGACTTTAACCAGGGGTAGCCAACTTTTAGGGATGTTGTGCCCTTATTAGTTACATGGGTGAGGTAATTGTGATGGCTTCTCACATCAGGGTTGTTTGAAAAGTTGGACTTGCCAAAAACCCCACAAGCAGTGGAAGGGTAAAAATGCAATGACTTTGAAAGGCTGACCATGTTAAGTCTCTGTTTTATATTTAGTTTTGATCCCACTATCTCTGAGGAGTGGGTTTTATCAACAGCATTCCTCTCCCTGAACCATCCCTCCCCTCTCTGGCCAGAAACTGCTGAAAACTGCTGATGGAGGTTGTTGTTGTTTTTTAACCCACCTGCTGACTATGCCAAACCAGCAACTTGTTAACACTGCGACAGAAAAAGGTCCCTGGGATCCTTGATAATCCTGATAAAATGCTGGCTTTTTATATACGTGCCCATGTGCCTGCTTGTTTGAAAGAGCTTCAGCATTACCTGCCTCCTGTGATAACATGCATTGTTCTCAGCAGTTATCAAGTGTTGGAAGTGATTCAGGTTGCTCTTTTTGCAATTTCAGAAATAAGGGACACTTTGGGTAGGGACAGCATGTGGTTGAGTGAAGGAGACAGTGGAGGCTGGTTCATTTGGGTAAATGAGTCGTTGCCCCATCAGCCAGCCCCTACTTGCCTCCCTCCTTACATATAGCCAGCCCTGGAGGTGTTCCTGGCCACCAGCTTCCTCTTCCTTAGTCTCAGTGCTGCCCTGGTAGTATTCAGCAGGATGGGGACAGAGCTAGAACTCGTTGGCTCTGCCTGTCACTGCCTCTAGCGCCACCTACTGCTGACCTCCCTACCTGCCAACGGGCACCAGCCACCACTGGAAAGAAAGGACATCCAGATTATTCAAGCCAGGGCAGAATCTGGAGGAATATTGCATGGCAGAGTCAGAACTAGGTTAATACTTGGAGAGAAAGGTTAGGAGCTAGGGGAAAATTTTTGGGGAGTGGGGGAAGCTGGGGGCACCCCTGCGCAAAATCTGATAGCTTGTGGACAGAAGCTGCCAGAATTTGGCAGGTGCCTCGGCAGCAGAATCTAGAGCTCACATGCTTTTTAGACCCCCAGTAATGGTTACTTGATAGAATAGAGTCTTGTGAGGGAGCAGTTGGCTACTTGAGAAGTCTAGAAGTGAGAGGCCAGCTTCATAATCAGCCAAATTGTTTTTGCTTGTAGTTCTTTCCCAGCAGGGGGAACCTGTGATGTCAAATTCTCTGCATGAAATCCAGCCCTGAAACCCAAAATAGCTATTAGTCATATATGGCTTGTGCAGCGATAATAGTGATTGCTGGGTAATTGTGCTGGCAATGGGCAAAAGTCACCGAAAGACATCTCCTTTCTGTCAAGGAACCAAAGGTGATTTATAGCTTAAAAGCAATCACAGAGCGGTATCCAGGTGTTGTGCCTGATCTGAAAATAGCCTGCATAGGGAGCATGGAGAAACACATGCCTATCCGGCCCTCATAGTCCCTAACCTTCCAGTGTTGAGTATGGAAAGTTTGTAGGGGGCTATCTGCATGGGTTCACTTGAACATGAATTGAAGCCGAGCAAACATGGATAGTGCCCCCTGCAGACCTTTCCTGCTCATCATTGGAAGGTCAGGAAGAGACCAGTGTACGTATGGGGGTGTTGGGGGGGGTGAGGTTGGCATACAAAGCCCAGTGCCTCCTATATGAGTTGATATCTCCTGTATCAAGCATAATGCCTGAACAGGTCTTAAGAGAAATGATAAAAAAAATGATCAGTATTTAATTTTATGGTCTCGTTTTACTTTGTGTAAATGTGTGAGTATTCTGAGGGCTGCTGTTCTGTGGAAAATTGAATTGGGAAGGGAATGAGCCTTTTACAAATCTGCAGGGAGCAGAGAGGAGATAACTAGTAAATCTGAATAAATCTTTTTTAAAGTTATATTGCACTGCATGTTTACCAAGATACATAGTTAAGTGTACATAATTTATGGACTTTCAAAAAATCCACTAAGAACTCGTGCTGATTGCTTTCGCTCCGAATGCTTCCATTTCTGAGCTAAGAAGGGCACAGAGGGAATTTTGCGTTATCGTCCATTTGCAGTGGAATCATTGGACATCCCTTTTCATACCCAGGCTACCTTAATCACACTTGTTCACTCTTTACTTTCTCAGACTAATGCAGATATGCATACCTAACTTTTCCATGTCCTCACACTAAGGCATGCTGTGACCTCAAGCCACACTGACTGTTTTTGTAGATTTGTTCTCTAGAGAAGGGATAGGTAAACTGGTGCCTTTCAGATGTGGGTGGACTCACTTTCCATCATCTCTAGCTGTTGGTTATGCTGTCTGGGACTGATGGGAGATGGAGTCCATCAGAACACCAGAACTCCTAAGGCTGGAGTATGTACAATTTATAGAGTATGCACAATTCTACACCACAGACTTTTATATAACAAAAGCTGAGCAGTTAATAATAATAAAATGTGTTATACATATGCAAGCATTACTAATGTGCGTTGGGAATGCCATCATATGTGCAACATGCAATTGGGCTGGATGTGATCCATACTGATGCCATCTGACAAGTATTTAAAAATACTGGCTTAAGGGGAAAAAACTTGTAAATAAAATATATTATTGAATTGGCGAATGTGAATTATTTTCATGCAGAATGTAGATTATTTTGGTTCAGTGTGTGAATGTTCCCAGTTACAAAGCACAAAGTGCAATTGCTATGTCAGCTTCATTCAGGTTGTGCCTTGTGTTCAGAATTTTAAACGTCTTGTTTCCTTTTTTTCTTCTCTTGCAGTCTGACACCAATGCAAGTTACCTACGAGCTGCCCGGGCAGGCAACTTAGAAAAGGCTCTTGACTATTTAAAAAGTGGAGTGGACATCAACATCTGCAATCAGGTTGTACAAGTATTTGATTAACTAGTGTTTTGGTTTGAATTCTTACTCGTTTACATTTGCGCCTACTTCAGTTGTCATTTGGTAATAGTCCTAAAGTTTAGACAAATGGAACTATGTGGATCATTACATCATCATAATTACTCTTTCAACTTACATAAGCACTGTACAAAGTGTAAATAGGTTCCTGCCAAAATGGCTCATGAACTAATATATGCAGAGCAGAAGGAAGAAAGGATGGAAGTAGAAAGGAAAAAACAAAGTGAGATAAGTCAACAGTGCAATTCTGTTCATGTCTACTTTAGAAGTAAGACCTACTAAGTCCACAGGGGCTTACTCTCATGTAAGTGAGGAACTGCACATAGGAGTACAGCTTTGCATTAAGTTCTGATTTCATGAAAGAAAAAGCTCTAATATTCAAGGAAGTAAGTCCAGCAGAAGTCTGGCTCTTGCTTAATACTGCAGCATCAGGGTACATCTTACTGTGCAAAAAAAGAGATGGTAGTAATTGTATTGTCCAAAGGATGCTTCTTAGAATCGATTTGTAGCGTGTTCCTACTACAAGGTAGCTTACCACTTTGAAATATGTATTGCTTCATAGAAGCAATTAATTAGAAAGTGGGTTTGAGAATAGCTTTCTTTCTTTCCTTTCCGCAAGCTCTCATCATGTCGGAATGTGACCTTTTAGGCCTCTTGACATATTGCGTGTTGTTCTGGGCACCCTGCACCAACCTTTCCCATTCCTTTTTGTTTTTATCAGAATGGGTTGAACGCTCTCCATCTCGCCTCCAAAGAAGGCCATGTAGAAGTTGTTTCAGAACTGATACAGAGAGGTGCCAATGTGGATGCAGCAACAAAGGTCTGTAGCTGATATCTAAGTGTCCTGCTGTTTTCTACACAGATTCCTCACTCACAAAGTGTTGGCCAATTGAATGCAGACAATAAGGCCTTAAAGGTCAGGAGTGAAGTAATTTTTTTTGTGTGAAATCTGCTGTCATAAGGACCACAAATGTATAGGCAAATTCCCGTCAGGGAATGAGTCCTCCTTCAATTTCAGGCCCACTTTCCATATAGTCAGTGATTAGGGATGGATAGATAGATCTTAGGTAGAAAAAACACTTAGCATGCCAAAGGCATTGTTCTCTCAATCTGCAAATTCAAGTGATGAGTGCCAACTCTGGCCACTGAGGAAAAAAATGACTTATTGTCATAATTGACTGATCCCTAAGGTTTGCATAAGGTTTTTTTTTAATCTTAAAAAACAAATCTATCCACCTTGGTGATGTTCTTGGTCCAAAAAATTATTCACTCCTGGATAATGCTGATCAGATGGAAAAGTGAACATATATCTTTATACTTTTCATAGCTGCACTAAGGAAGAAGGAATTCTGGAAAGTTTGACTTGTTGACTTGTTGTACAATGATCTAGAATTCTCTCTTCTGCATAATTCAACTTTTGCATCTCAGTATGGGAATTATCTCCTGCCAACTTAGCAGTTCGAAAGCACGTCAAAGTGCAAGTAGATAAATAGGTACCGCTCTGGCGGGAAGGTAAACGGCGTTTCCATGCACTGCTCTGGTTTGCCAGAAGCAGCTTAGCCATGCTGGCCACATGACCCAGAAACTGTATGCCGGCTCCCGCGCCACAACCCCAGAGTCGTCCGCGACTGGACCTAATGGTCAGGGATTCCTTTACCCTTTACCTTTATGGGAATTATGTCAATGAAATCCAAATAAAACCATGCAGATTAGCTGTAGTCTCGTAATGCATATTTCAAGTAGCCCTCCTCACTCTACAGGTTTTTCCAAGCACTGATGATGTAGCTTGTAATATTTAAATTATTGTATTTATAATACAACAATTTAAATATTACAAGCTACATCATTTTTTTCTTGATATGTATGTATTAAAATTATTTAACTCTAAAACAGTTAGGTAGTATGATGAGTTATGAACTGCAGCAGCCTAAATTTCTAATGGGGACCCTGCCAAAATAATTTGCAAGACCCCAGTAATATCCCTGGACGTCGAACACAGAGTCTGTTACTCTATTGACAAGTTCAGCCATGTCTTCGTGCTGCATATGCTACTGGAGTTCATTAAGCATGTTTCACATTCCGTCCCCTTATCTCATTTCAGAAAGGAAACACAGCTCTGCACATAGCATCTCTGGCTGGGCAAACCGAAGTGGTGAAAGTGCTGGTTACAAGTGGGGCCAATGTCAATGCACAGTCACAGGTAAAATTGCTTTGCTTAGGGCTCAAAGGCTGATGTGGGTTTACATGCAGTCTGTCTTTTTCCTCCTTTTTGGGGGGGGGGAAACCCCACATGATAACATTAATCTTTTATGTCTGATAGCTTTCCAAGAATTAACATTTGAAATAAATTATTGGGCAGAGTGATTTGCACAAACTCATTCCTTGTAATCAAACTTGTGCCCTTTTCAGACGTTGCCTCCATCCATGTTGCACCTAAGGAGAAGTCAGGAGTGGGTCATATCCTTCTGCATGAACTCCCCATATCTCCTCAAAGAAATTAGCTGCTCTTATCAGAATGCAGCGTCCCTCCTGAACTTGGAAGATTAAACCCTGACTTATTTTCATGGCGAAAAGAATAGGAGAAGGCACGGGTATGGCAGACTGAGCCCAGGCCTGCTCCCAATCTCTCTCCAGGAACAATCTGAACAGCTTTGTGTTGACTTCCAGCCTGACATATAGTGAAAGGCCCAAGATCTCCCAATGAGCTCCTTGGCTGTGGGGAGAGTTGAACGTGGGTCTACCCAGTCCTAGGCTGGCATTCTAACTATTACAGCAACACTAGCTTTCTAGCATAACCATCCAAACACAGGTGAGATGTTGTGGGAAAATAATAACTGGAAAACTGAACCCCCGCCCTTTTTCTCTTTGTGCTGCTGAAGAGGTTGATAGACGAGAGGAGTACTTTGGGCTCAGGTCTACTTCAGGCTCTTAAGAAAGCAGTGCTCAATTAATGCTGTCTTTCTCCTCCAAAATTCAGTCTCCGTTGCCTAGGAGGAATAAAGTCCCTTCTCAAAGTGCATTTCCAACAACTTTCTTTACAGTTAACCAATGAGATGAATGCTGGTCACCATGTGTTGCTGTGTATAAAATGACCAGTGACACAGAGCACAGTCATACATTTCACCTTCTTGCTTAAGGTCTGCCCTCCAGCATCATCCTAACTGCATTGCTACATGTCTGGAATGGCTGATGATAAAAGCAGGACAGGGGAGGATCCCTGGGCCTGCTTGCATTCTGAAAGGGGTTGTGGTTCACAGTTCCTTTGCAATTTTAGTGAAAATGCCAAACTGAAATCCCCCTTGAAAGTCTTGAAAGTCTGCCATAGTAAATGTGCTTATCCTGCCATAATGAAAAAAGAATCCTATCTCCACCCAAAGTTTTGATGGCAGGCTTGTGAAAAGGAAGGTTTAAAATAATGTGTTTTGAAATAATGTTTCTTCCGCGCTGCTTTAGTACTCTGTAACTTATACATACACACACACGCCTTCCGTTTTATATTCCTTATACGGATAGAATGAAAAGATTCTGAATTACCCAAGGTCAATTTGACCTGTTTTTTGTTTGCAGAATTTGGGGCATGGGGTGATTCCTGGGATGGGGATTGCATGTTCCCTCAGAATGGGTCATTCATGGTTGGCCATGACTCTGTTTCCTCCACATGTGGAGAGCAGGGTGCAGAGAGGCTCCACCCATGAGGCAAGGTGAGGGAGCTGCCTCAGGCAGCAGAATCCACAGAGTCAGCAGGACCTGGTGTAGATCTTCACTCACCCCTTCTTCCCTGGCAGGGAGGGTGGAGGGTTCATCTTGGGCCAGCCCCGTTCCAGGGGAGTGCTGACTTCCCACACCACACTGGCCTGCGCACTGTGTGCTTTTGCTGTAATTAGGTGTACCATGAGGCACCAGGCTTCCAGCGCCACACCTCACAGTGTCCTGTTCTTTCCCAGGACCCCATTCACCATGCCTCTCTCAACAGTGCTATCAGGACAGAAGTCCTTGGCCTCGCTCAGTAGAACGAGGATGGCCACCAAATGTAGCATGTCATGAAGTTATAAAATACACGTTGCCACCTAAAGAGCATCCCTGCCCCCAATTTAGTCCAGAGGCTTAAACACTTCTTAACCTCCCAACTGAGTACTCCTTTTCACACTCTGAGTAGCTTTCCTCCTGCCATAGACTTGGGTAGGAACAGGCTGCCGCATACATCAAAGTGAGGAACAGAAGAGCTATCGATGTGAATGGTCTGGTGAAGGGTTAGTCAACATGGTGCCTGCTGGACGTTGGTGGGCTGCAGCTCCCGTTGTCCTTGAGCATGGGCCACCCTGGCTGGGGATGATGGGAGTTGGAGTCCAAGAATGTCTCAAGGGCACCACTTTGGCTACCCCTGGTCTGGCTCGTTTCAACATGTCCAACATGGGGCAGTGTGGGAAAAGAGGGTAAGGTTTGTAGTGTCAGTAATTTCTATTGTGCCTTCTGGCCTGTACCATGCCCACAAGGTAGTTAATAAAATAAAAATAGCCATTAACCTATGAACCAAACTGGACCCTGCACTTATTATCTGAGGCCCCTCTTTGTGTGCCTCCTCTGTGAAAGATCTAGAAGGTGGCAACACGAGAAAGGGCCTTTTATGCAGTGGCTCCCTGCTTGAGGAATGCTCTCCCTAGGGAGGATTATCTGGCACCTTTGTTACATATTTTTAGGTGCCAGGCAAAACATTCCTCTTCTCCCAGGCCTTTAGCTACCGGTAATTAAACAATCTATGGCCTTTGAGGTTGTGGGAAGGGTTATGTTTTTGTTGGTTACTATGGTCTGTATTTTTCTTTTTATTGTAAACTGCCCTGTGATCTTCAGATGAAAGGTGGTATAGAAATGTGATAAATAATAATGGGGATGATAATTCCGTGTTCCAAACCACATTAAAACTGCTTGTTACTATGTTATGCATTCTTCCATTGTTATGTTGCAAACCGCCCTGTGTTCCTTTGATGAAGGCTGCTATAGAAATACAATTAATAACAATAGTAATATTTAAACATCTCAACAGCCTAAAAGATATTATAAAATTAACAAGGTAGTATTAAAATCAATACTGAGATAAAGCCTACCAAAGCCACGAGTCTTCTGACTGCAAAGTCTTGACCAAACATCTCCAGTTTCTAACATTTTATTTTATTTTTAGCTGAGGGTAAACC
The DNA here is from genome assembly GCF_009819535.1 of Lacerta agilis. NCBI lineage: Eukaryota > Metazoa > Chordata > Lepidosauria > Squamata > Lacertidae > Lacerta > Lacerta agilis. The sequence continues at coordinate 23,135,039 of NC_046316.1, read as the reverse complement.
TAAATAACCCACTCAAGCAGAGATTATTTTCATTGGTTGCGGCGGATTTTTTTCTTTCTTTTTTAATGGCTGAAGTTACATTGGCAAAGAACACAATTCTGTGACATTTCTATTTAAAATGCGCCTTTGGATTTGCCCAGTTCTTTTTTCCAGTTGGACACCACGTTCAATTTTGCCAGCTGTCATCCAGCTGACTACAAACAGCTGAAGACCTCCTGCCCATCTGGCTAATTGGAAACCTATGTTGAGTCTTCAAAATGATCCTGGAGCATGTCAGCTGATAACTGGGCAGTACATTGCCTTTTGGAGAACAGGAGGAGCCTGTTTGTAGGAAAGGAACACTCCTACCTCCACAGAGGAGGAAGTTCCGCTGGGGCTTCCTCTCCTTTAGATGATGATCCCTTATGAATTACAACACTCTTTTCCAAGGGGCCATTTCAAACATTGCACTTTTCAGATGTAGATCCAAAGTGTTTTAAGTTCATACATTAAATAATGCAGTTTGTAAATGTGATGAACAACTTTGGGGCGTACTCTCAATGGCAGTCCCAGGTCTCCCTCTGTGTAATGTGTACAACAGCCCTATAGCTAGGACTAATCTACAGATTAGCAATCTAATCTAATTGCAACACAAGTTGTTTCACACTCCTTTGGGAAGCATAGACGGTGGACCATTTACTGAAGTCAGCAGAGAGGGATGAGAAGAATCGTAAGAGTTATTTCCTGAAGCTGACCTTGCATTTCCAAGGCATTGACTCTTTCCCCCTTCCCCCAGAACTCAGTAGCCGTGCCAAGGTTGCTGAGTCAGCATTGGTGACATGGAGGAGTGGAGTATACAGGAAGCCTTCACAAAACAAAACAATGCTTTAAAATATTGATCTGGTTTGGATGTAGCACTAAATAGATGAACAGCCACCTGTTTGGGGTGCTGTAGCTCTGAATTTCCTGCAAGGAGCAGAGGCTTGAACCAGATGGTCTAAAAGCCCTCTGTCCAACTCTGTGATAAACTTTGTTTTAGTGTTAAATACATAAACCTTAGGTTTGTGCACCTGCTCCACTTTCCTCTCCTTCTCTGGAGTAGCCTCAAGAAGGAGATTAGAAGGTTTTTACTTCTGTTTTAATTAACCACAGTTTATCACTACGTCCAAACTTAAAACTGTGGTTAATCTTTTAAAACCAGGGTTTGAAGTTGACTTGTCTCAGTTCACCATACTTAGGACTAACCATATGTTGTCTGAATGACAACTGTGCTTCTCCTGTTGACCTGCTATTTATTTATAATCCCACTTTACCACAGATAACACTCCCTGAAAGTAAAAAAGGCAGCACAACAGGAAAGAAGCTTTTCACACTGGTGAGCATTCAGAAATGTGATCCATCACCTGCAGCCTGAACTGGTACAATCTTTTCTGCCAAATCAGGACTCTGCCATCCCATTCTGCTGCATGTCTAACTATGCCTAGATGATTCTAAGTAAGAGGACTACAATGATCACTTGGTCAAAACTTTAGGTTTCCAAAGAAAAGTTATACTATTATGTTTTTCTTTTTCAGAATGGCTTCACGCCATTATATATGGCAGCCCAAGAAAATCATCTGGAAGTGGTTAAGTTTCTTCTTGATAATGGGGCAAGCCAGAGCCTTGCCACAGAGGTAAATGTTCATTTTATACTGTCTTTGCCAAAGCATTAAATATATTGAAATGCTTAAGTACAACATAGGACCACTCCTTCATATGAAATAAATGAAAACATTAGAGGTGTGCACCAACCCCAGGAGAAATTCCACAATGGAAGCTCTTGTCTGGTGCAGTACCAGAGACATCCATAGATAACCCATAATCAAAACATAATTACCAGTATAAAGTCAGCAATGATGTTTAAGAATGCAAAGAACCAGAGCTTAACTTATCAGCAAATGAAATTTAGCAATAGCAGGAATTAAAGCTTGTTCAAATCAGTTGGAGTCTCCAAGTTATTTTCAAGGGCAGATCCACATAGAGTGTATTACAGTAATCCACCTGAGATGCAACTAATGCAGGGGCAAGTCTGAGCTTTCAAGGAATAGGCACAGCTGGCACACTTTCTCCACGTGGGCAAAAGTGATCCTGGCTACAGTCACTACCTGATTACCTAAGAACAAGGTTGGGTCCAGGAGTATTCCCAAGTATTGATTTATTTGTTTTTTTAAGGGGAGTGCAGCCCTATCCAGAACAGGCTGCCATCTTGTCCCTGGACTGTTAGGCCTCCTAAGAATCAGCATCTCTTTCTTGTCTGAACTTTATTTCAGTTTGTTCACTCTCAACCAGCCCATCACTGATGCCAAACACTGGTGTTAGTTTACACATATAGCTTTGCCTGTTAAGTACAAAAACACAACAACAATGCAGCGTTGAACTGGGTTCCTTAAAGACATGTCTGCTGAATATTATTGTTGTCTGGTAGGATGGATTCACGCCGTTGGCCGTAGCTCTTCAACAGGGCCATGACCAGGTGGTTTCCTTGTTGCTTGAAAATGACACGAAGGGGAAAGTCCGTCTTCCTGCTCTCCACATTGCTGCACGCAAGGACGACACCAAGGCAGCTGCTTTGTTGCTACAGAATGACCACAATGCAGATGTGGAGTCCAAGGTTAGTAGTAGTTCTTGTTTTTTTCCAGAAGAAGAAGAAGAAGAAGAAACAACGACAGACTGTGTGATGCATATAGTATCTCTGCTTATCTCTGCGTTAACAAATTGAGACTAGCCTAAGTCTTTTCCAGGTTTTACTGCTGCAGTTTCATTTAGCACTGTTGCAAGTTGGATCTGCACCACTTGCGATTTACCACGGCAGGGTTAGCCCAGCAGCCATGACTGTTTTATCAGCTCTGGGAACGCAACAGAACCAAGAGATTTATCAAAACCAAGAGATTTATCAAGTGTTATAGCAGGCCACCATGATCAAATGACAGGCTTTTTGAGAGCCAGTTTGGTGTAGTGGTTAAGAGCGGTAGACTCGTAATCTGGGGAACCGGGTTCGTGTCTGCACTCCTCCACATGCAGCTGCTGGGTGACCTTGGGCTAGTCACACTTCTCTGAAGTCTCTCAGCCCCACTCACCTCACAGAGTGTTTGTTGTGGGGGAGGAAGGGAAAGGAGAATGTTAGCCGCTTTGAGACTCCTCAGGGTAGTGAAAAGCGGGATATCAAATCCAAACTCTTCTTCTTGGTGGGTCACAAGGGGCAAAGGCCTACTTTTCATTCAATAATTACTCTTGTGAAGGGGGAAAAAACATGTTGGTCTATATCTGAGCCAAATGCTAGTATCTGCAACTGTGATAGAATAATTAAATGGAAAATTGGTTGTTACTGGTATCCTGGGTTCTGTTTCTTGATCACACTGGAGCTTAGATAAGAGTGTGTCAGAAAGACTGAACTCAGGAAAGGGCTTTGATGTATATCAATCGCTGCAGCACAGAAGCAATAACTGTGTTTAGTTTTCTTCTTTAAAGGTCGGCAGAGGCTGCATCCGGACAATCAAACCATGCTTTAATAAGCCTTCAGATATGCATTAGCTCTGTGCACCCACACACAGACTCTTCACTGCTGCTTCGTTTCTCCTGTTGCACAAGTAGAAAGACGAGTCAGGAAGCCACAGTTAATAATAGCTTCCTGTTTTGTGCAAACTGGGAAACTATGGTTAATGGCTTCTGCAAAAGCTTTCAGGACATGGAGCTACAGTGGTTTACAACTGGCTTAAAAATCCTATCTTGTTTGGATGCTGTTAAATAATTTCCAGGTGTGGAGGGGAATCTATAGAATCTGCAGATTCCCATTTTGCTTCCATGCTCCTGCAGAAGGAGGAGCAAAGTGGAAGTGAAGTTGCTGCATAGGCAGTTGCATGGAGCTCATGCATATCTGAGCTTATTAAGCCAGGATTTGATCATGCAAACCAGGTCATAGACTTGAAGGATGACATGGAAAAAGCGAGGTTTCTGAATCTCTCTTTTTTTTTACCATGGGGGGAAACGACGAGACCTCATTCATGTTTGGGGTGTGTGTGGGGTGTGTGTGTAGGAAATAGCCTGCCTTCAGCCTCGCTTTCCTTCTGTGCCTATTTGTGCTTTCATTGTCGTGTCCACACAGCGGTCACAAAGCTTTCTGCATCCATTATCACCGGTAGAGAACTAACCGTTCATTTTTCCCCCCTTCTTTGCTTCCAAATGTGTTAACCTAGATGATGGTGAATAGAACAACTGAGGTATATATGAAAATATATTATATATCTATAAATATATAAATATATGTGCATCATCACTTTCCCACAATGTAGAGCTGCTGCGTCGTTTCTTCCTTTTCTTCTCTGCATTGCCTTCTTAGAGGAGTAGAGACCTGCTTTAGATTCAACGAAAGTGGCATGTGCTAGAGGAGAATGTAGTTTTAGTTCTTTACCAGGGCTTTCTGCAGCTGAAACGAGTGTTCATAAAAGCATACAAGCAAGCTTCCTTTGGAACTAATTGTCACCGCCGAAAAGAGTAATTTTGCGCAAGAGGAAAGCGCCCGGGTTTCCAATGCCATATAAATGTGTGTGTGTGTGTGTGTGTGGTTTTTTTTTAATCAGCTGTGTCAAGAGCTGCAGACATCCCTGACACACTTTTGCATCCAGGACTTAGTTCCTTTAGGCTCTTGCATGACACTTTACTGTCAGTGTCAACTAAAAGGGTGGGGGTGGGAGGAAGGTGCTGGTTCTTCTGGGCGATTCAGAAATGTGTAAACACTTTCCAAGTTGAGGCAGTGACAGCTAGCATGGCTAAAGAGGCTTGCTGATGGTTTTAGAAATGCGTCAAGTTCCCTCTGAGGTTCCACACATTGCGGGGACTGGTTGAATTGCTGCATGTTTTAGCATTGTTTCAAGAAGAGAAAATTGTTATTATTATTATTTTAATGTCTGAAATATGAAAACAAGTCACTGAAACTATCTGGTTGGCTAGACGCTTTTTAATTAGAGTTGGGGGTCTCATAATATTAACCCAGTTTGATTGCTCATGTGGGGGGTTGATCTTTTATAGAAGGAGCCCTATTTTTTCTTTTTTAAGTCACGTTAATCTCTTTTTAAAATGGACTTTGATGTTGTTTTAATTTGCATCTGCTTTGAATTTATGAAGTCTATTCAGCAATTATTATCAAGTGACTTCATTTGAATTTCTGCAAGAAAGCTCTGTGATGTTAAAGTTACAAGAATAATAAGATAACTGATAACAAGTAGATATTTCCCATAAAAAAACTGATTTACCAATTAAGTGAAGGATAATATTTTCATTTTCATTAACTTACTTCGATAGATTCTTTTTGCAATAGCTGGACATCTTATCCTGCTCTTATATTCCCAGAATAGGCATAGTAATTTATTTCCCTTCTACTGAGTATATTTTTATTTGTTGTCTTCAAACAAGGCATAAAGTAGTACTGAACATTAAAACAGAATGTCTACTGTGTCCCTGGACTGCATTCTGCTGATTGGACTCTGCTTGGGCTGCAAGACATCCATTTTAGGAGCTGGTGGAAGACCTTTGGGGAAAAAAATATTTATATCTTGCTGTGTGTTGTTGTTGTTGTCCTTTCTTTATTTCAGAGCGGCTTCACTCCTCTGCATATAGCTGCCCACTATGGAAATATTAACGTAGCTACGTTGCTTCTAAATCGTGGTGCTGCTGTGGATTTTACTGCAAGGGTATGTACTAATCTGTACGAATTTCACTTAAACATGACTCCTTAATTTGATTTGATTTGATTTATAGTATTTCTATGCTGCTTTTCGTTCAAATGAAACCCAAAGTGGCTTGCAAACAATAAATGTAACATAATGAAACATAGTTACAGGTAGGTAGCCATGTTGGTCTGCCGTAGTTGAAACAAAATTTAAAAAAAAAATTCCTTCCAGTAGCACCTTAGAGACCAACTAAGTTTGATATTGGTATGAGCTTTCGTGTGCATGCACACTTCTTCAGATATTTCGACAATGCATAGGCAATGATGGGGGGAAGCAAAGTAGGGAGGGAGCATTCCCATATGTCTTTTCTGGCTCAACTGCTATGATTTGTGAGCAAATGAAGCAATAGGGTTTTCCATCCTTGTCTCTTTTATTACAGCATCATGTGTCTGTGGGAGTATGTATTCGCTTATCCTTTCTGGCATGCCAGAGCTTTGTTGTCACCCTGATATTCACTGCATTTATCTTTTGCTTCTGCTTTTGTTGTGAATCGCCTTGGAAATAATTTGCATCCTGAAGGGCAGGATATAAATGAGACTAATAAATTACTGACCGGGGCAACTCACAGCATGGCACACTGCTGCAGACATTGCTGGTGGCCCCCTGCACCTGTGACGGCATTTGTAGGCATCTGGTTCATCCTTGGTGCACCAATCACACAACAGATAAAATGATGGTTAACATGTAGGTGGCCTTGCTCATTCAGCAAGGTATGATTTTTATCCAGACGGCTTTTGGTCACTTCCCCGTAGCACCACGTAGAAAGCATAAATCAAAGCTTATCTTTACTGTAGTATTGTGCCTGTTCTTCCCATTCAGAAAAAACTAAATCAGTATGTTTATTTGTTATATGTGCACATTTGGGCACTCACATCGGGCATCGAGAAGCACTGTTAGCATAGGAGATTCAGCAGGCTGCGAAAAGCATCTAGCTAGGTCTTGGATCTTTGTGCATGAGTGATCCTGTTATGTAATTGTCCTGAATGTGCAGCACATTTGCATATGGTTGTGTTGCTAAACAGAAACTCAAAGCTTAAAGATGAAGATAAAGGGTTAGATCCAAACTAATGAGGAACCAAATTTCACTCTTGAGGTGCTTCCATGGGCAGAAGGAGATGAAAGGTGATTCCCCCCCCTTCCCTTTGTAGCCCCCTGAAAAAGCTGCTCTGGAGGTTTGGGGAACCCTTCAGAACAATGTAGGATCTGGTGCAGGGAGGTGCATTAGGAAGGAGAGATTGGCCAAAAATGGCCTCCACCCACCCAAACATCTTCCATCTGAGTCCCTTCTGTGAATGGAAGGACTCTTTCTGCTTATGGAAGTATATGTCTTGACCCAACTCATATTTTTTAAAATTATGCACAAACATTTCCAGTCTCTTCTCAAGTGGTCTCTCCCATGAGGCAAGGTAAGAAAGCTGCCTCAAGTGATAGATTTTGCAAGCATGTAAAGGTGGCTCAGAGAGAACTGCAGAGGGAGGCAGAGAGAGGCTGGCCCATTTTGTATTTACTTATTAGATTTCTATCCTGTCTTTCTTCCATCATGGGACTCAAGGTGGCATACGTACGTAGAGTGCCCAAGCATTTCCCATCCAGGCACTGACCAGACCGATTCCTGCTTAGCATCAGCAGGTGGTTCCATCACGTGACCTCGTGTGTTATTGGGTCACAGATCCATTGGGCGAGAGCCAGTGTGGTGTAGTGGTTAAGAGCGGTAGACTCGTTATCTGGGGAACCGGGTTCGCGTCTCCACTCCTCCACATGCAGCTGCTGGGTGACCTTGGGCTAGTCACACTTCTCTGAAGTCTCTCAGCCCCACTCACCTCACAGAGTGTTTGTTGTGGGGGAGGAAGGGAAAGGAGAATGTTAGCCGCTTTGAGACTCCTTCGGGTAGTGAAAAGCGGGATATCAAATCCAAACTCTTCTTCTTCTCCTACACCAGCCATGACAAGAAGAATGGGAGCTTTGCGAGAGTTATGGGCTACCCTTGGGAGGGGGGAACAGTCCTCTCAGTGAAGCAGGAGACCTTTTCTGATAGGATTGTGCCACATATTAATTAGCACACCTGCATGGGTGTAAGGGTCCAGTAGTGCTCCTCACGGGTAAAAGGCAATGACGCAGGATCTGTATATTTACATCAGTTTATTATACAGATATGTACAAGTCAGAGCTCAAATTCCATGACCATCTCAGTCACTCTCAGATTCCACAAGTGGCGCTTTGTGAGAGCGCCTCCAACAAAACAACCCGGGGACCCCCAGTCTCCTCCTTTCCTCTTTCCGTTTGAGCCCCCTACGTAATTGGGGCGATGGAACTACGGTACTGATTCCCCCTCCGTCCCTGAACTGCTGTATTGGTGTCGGGACCTGGCAACATCTGACTGCCCTTCCGCCACGGAACTTCCTCCCTGCCTATCGCTCCCACAGGAAGTCTCAGGGCTTCTCTGGCGATGCTGGGTACTTTCAACATCAGGGGTGCCTCCCTCCACTTCAGCCTGCTCTCTGCTGCCTCCGGAGGATCCCCTGACAATGGGTCTCCACCTGAGTTTTCCATTTCAGGCACCAAAATGTATCAGAGCAGTCCTGCCCCGCATAACTACAAAAAGGCCAAATCTTTTCCTATTGCTAGAAGGTTTAGGAAAATTAATTCCTACTGTGAAAGTAGATTGGGAGAAATTTCCAGCTAGTGGGAACAGCTATCTTTCCTTTCTTAAGCAAGCAAACAAACAGATTATATCCATTGGGAGTAATGCTACCTAGCATTATTCTCATTGGGCTATTTTCCAGTTGCTTCCAGGCTGTCAATACTTTGCAGGCACAATTCAGGCTCATATTGGAACGTAAGGTTTGTGCAAGCGGATTAAAGCACTCTGTTATCACAGATTGACAATTTAACTTTTTTTAATGACTTTTTAAAAGAGGGTTTTTTTTTAAATAGTTGCAGCCAGTTAAAAGAAAAACTAACCGCATCCCCTCTGCTTCCTCATATATATCATTGTTAGCATCCCACTCACTCCACAATGTAAGACATCCCTCCTCCCATCCCAAAATTCTCAGGAAATGCCCTTGCTTTCGTGTAGCCCTGAAAAATTGTGTATTTCTGTGTATTTTTGTGTGTGTGTGATTTTCAACCCACGGCCTGAGTTCTAGTTGTATAAAAATAAATACCATGGGAATCAGAGTGTGTGGAACAGGGTCAGTCAAAAGAAAATATACAGTGGTGCCTCGCAAGACGAAATTAATTCGTTCTGCGAGTCGTTTCGTATTGCGAAAAATTCGTCTTGCGAAGCACGGTTTCCCATAGGAATGCATAGGAATGCATAGGAATTTAATTCCCATAGGAATGCATTGAAATTTTCGTCTTGCGAAGCACGACCATAGAAAAATTCGTCTTGCGAGTCACCTAAAAATCGCAAAACCCTTTCGTCTAGCGAGTTTTTCGTTGTGCGAGGCATTCGTCTTGCGAGGTACCACTGTAAATGCTTCTTAAAATCTAACTTGGTTTCCTCTGTTTCCTTTGACAGAATGATATCACTCCATTACATGTAGCATCAAAGAGAGGGAATACCAACATGGTTAAGCTGCTGCTTGACAGAGGAGCAAAAATCGATGCCAAAACAAGGGTAAGACCGTCTACGAGTTACCGTATTACCCTTTATTACGCTATATGTGTATTGGGTGTGGCTCACTGAAATGGATGTTACTTTTGAGTTCTTTGATAGATTTATATCCCACTATCCAAAACTCTTAGGCTCTTATACTGGATGGCAATGTAAAACTATTATAAAAATTACAATGCAAACTTTAAAAAGGAACAAAATAAATGAGGGGTCAGTCAACAGACCTTATCTAATAATGATATAGACCCTCAAGCAGACTAAGCCCCTAATAAGAAGGATTTATAATAATAAAAAACCAATCTCCTGAAGATCAGGAGCCATTGCGCCACTGGAGCTCACTGGGCAGGAAATTATCTGCAGTGGGGTCACACAAGAGTATGGACTGTGAATCACATGGTAACCAATAAAGATGCAAATGAAATTTCACCTGGTTCACATTTTAATTTGAACCTACCTGCTTTGTGCTTCCCAAACTGAAGCACAGCTATTTTTTTGGAGCCCATCTCTCCAAATTTTATGATGCAGTTCTGTAACAAACAAACACATAGAAAAATATATACGTTCAGGGGAAGTATGCACAAAAATTGGTATATTAGTGAAGCTAACATAGAAAAAAATGCATCTTATTGCAGAAAGTTTATTACCGGAAATGCATATTATTTTTTTGCTGCATGCTAGCAAAGAAAAAAGTTGTTGGGGAGCTAACTGAGAAACTCTACTAGCTGCTGGAGACAGCACAAGATCCGCATATGATCCGCAGTACTGAAAGCATCTCATATTTGCCAGGCTATTAAAATTAGCAAGCAGAGTTGAGAAACATTCACCCTGTTGATCTTCAGGCGTAGATCTTCCACCAGGGCCACTAAAGCTGTCTCCATCCCATACACATCCCAGAAGTTAAACTGGAAAATGTCAATGAAAGATATGGTCTCAGATTCTGTCTCCCGTTGAGATCTTGATCCCATGGTAACCCCTTCCCTCTTCCTGCAGGGTGTGCTCTGATACCAGAACATGTGGAGGAGACTGGCTGAATAGCTACACCCTTTCCTTTCCCCTCCCCCATCTGTTTGCACATCCCTGAGCCTGAGTCTAGGCCTGCCTCCCCAAATTGTAAAGCTGATTTTGGATCTCATATGAGGATTGGTCTTTTTTATGATACATGAAGGGAACCTTTTGTTTCAATACACAGCAGCTGGCAAGTGATGTAAGAGCTAAATGCATAACAAATGCAATGGCCAATAAATGGAGTCCATTGCTGTGTCAATTTCCCTGCATTGGCAGCTGTTGGAGAAGTCTGCCGGTGACAAATTTCACTGTTTGGTTTGTTCAGAGCGCTCTCGAGTGAAAAACGCTGCTGCCTCTGCTGCTGCTGCTTCATATAACCCATACCCTCTGAACATCGCCTCTCTTATCATGTCTCCCCTTTCTCTGTCTTCCAGAATGGATTTCACCAAATAAAACATACTTAGTGAGGTTGATTAAATTAGCTGGAGTTAGCTTGGCTGCCTTGATACTAGGCTTGCCGACGTGAATTTGTGTTTGTCACAGGCAGCGAGCACATTTTACCCAGGATTAACAGTAAGCGCTTGTAATCTTCAATCTACTGCGGTACAGCTGAACTGAAAGGCCAGCTCTTGGTTCTGTAGGGAAAAAAACATGCTGCATTTACAGTTTCATGATCTCCCAGGCTGGCTGGTGCTTTTACAGTAACCACAATGGAATATATAAAACTAAACTATCCCCTACCCCAAGGATTGCACATTCTTGTTTGACGTTCCTTCCCCAGCTTCTGCGGTCACATGGGACACACTTTGCCCTCTATGCTGGTGACCTGGAGAGAGGCAGGTTGCTGAGCATGCATCGTAGAGGAGCACCCCCAATATTGGTCATCACTTGGCACAGTGGAAACATGCCTGTGGGGTGAGATGGAGAGGGCTCCATAGAATGCCGTAGCCTGGTGGTAGGGCACATGCTTGGCATTCAAAAGGTCTCAGGTTCAGCCCTTGGCATCTTCAGTAGGGCTGGAAATAGATTCCTTTCTCAGGCACCAGGGAGCTGCTGCCAGTCAATGGTCTGACTCAGTATAAAGGCAGCTTTCCTATGTTTCCATGCCTATGGGTGTCATTACTCAGGGCTGCTTGTGATCACCTCTGTATGAATGGGCGTGAGTAGATCATGCCCACCAACACCACCACACACACACATGAATGAGAAAGTTTTTATCTCCCACACCTTTGAGGCATTTAGATCAGGTATAGACTTTATGGCCAACACATGGCCATCGCCAAAAGGAGCAGCCCTGTTTTGCCTCCTATTCTGTCTCTCTCTCTCTCCTGGTAAGTTTCAGCAATGCAAAGCACATGTCGTCATATCACCGCACTGTTGAGTTTCCCCACCCTGCAGTCGTCAGCCAGTGAAGTGGAGTGGCCAAATACTTCACACAATTATATTTGCATTACTTAATATTACAGTAAGATTAAAATAATAATAAATACAACAATGTTACAATATTAAATAATAAATACAACAATATTACAGGGAAGAAAGGAGGAAGAGTTAGCAGGACCACAGGTTTTATTGGCGGAGCGATGATGTGTTGTTCCCATCTTGTAGTACAACTAGTAAACTTACGTGATGCATATGTAGAGATGATATAAAAATTTGCTCCAGTTAAATGTCAATATTTGCATCTTTACAAATTTGGAAAGTTGAATTGCAATTTTAAATTCCAACTTTGTCATCCTCTGACCTAACACTGCGTAGTCTATGGCTGGATTCCATGTTTCTCAGAGAAATTCTCTACTGGCATATGAAAAATTGACATTTTTGCAGTGAAATTTAAATGCATTTACTTGTTTCTGAACCTATTTTTAGAAATGTGAAAACCCACATTTTTCACATTTAAATAAAGCATTGCCTTAGGTGGAAGTGCAAGCAAATAGGAAACTATTTTAGCCTTAAAAATGCTATAGGTACCACAAATAAATCCCCTGGCTATATTATAACTTTGGGGAGAGATTATATTACCTCACATTCATTGTGTGTGGTGAATTTCTCTGAGGACAACTCTCGAGGTTCAGCACCAGTGTAGAAATGTGAACCCTAAGCAGCAGCAGAGCAGGGTTCAAGGCTATTACTCAAATGCTACATTAAAACGCGATTCCTATTCTTCTCCTACTGGCCTTGCATGTCAGAAGGCCCTGTGGAAGGTTAGATAAAACAGATGATGCAGTTAATCTGCTATCAATGCATGTTTAGGGAGTTCTTAATCTGCCGAACGTCATAATCATTTGTAAAGGTTTTCCCAGAGCCTTTCCAGGAGCATTATATCAGAGGATGGATGTATCCTAATGTGTGCAATGTATTTTATGCTTCACGTCCTCCTGTAGTTTGTCTGCCCAGAAAAATAAACATTCTTGGAAACCCCTTGTTTCAGATACAGAGCAGCTCTGATGAATGTGCAGCAGCTCGTTTTAACCTTTTTTGTCTCCTCTCCCAACCCATGGCCGTTTAAAGCAAGTGCTGATCCACACATCATATTTAATCCTGTAGTTACCGGTAGCTTTGTTTTGTTCTCTCTTGTTATTTGGGTAGGAAGCATTTGTTGGTTAAGCAGAAGCAGTGCTATTTCTCTAGGTGCCGGAGCTCATCGTGAACACCTCCCTTGTTCTGAAATAATGGAAATGGCGCCCACCTGAGAGGTGCTGGAACTGAGTTCCTGCGAGTTCCTACTGAAAAAAGCCCTGACCAGAAGTATAAATGTGCTGAAATATTTTATTGCCTTTTAGAGGTGGTTGGGTAGCTAGGTGTGGGGCGAGAGGAAGAGAGGGAGAATTGCAGGTCAGCTTTTCTTCCTCTGACAGATGTCCATATTACTTTGGAAAACCCTAACCAACTCAGACAATTGCCTTGTTCAGTGAGGAAGAAGTGTTGCGGTTCTGTCTTTCATGCAGGTTTATGAATGTCAGGATCTTGTTATTTAAAGGCTCTTATTTAATATCATATGCATTTTACGGTGTTTGATGCTGGCAGAATAATCCCCAGTAAAAAAATTCCTGGCTCTGCCAACAGAGCTTCTCTGTGGACTCTTGTTTGTGAATAAAATGTAGGGTATTTTTTGCTGCAATCTATACTTTTAAATGACGTGACAAGGGTGGCGCTGTGGGTTAAACCACAGAGCCTAGGGCTTGCTGATCAAAAGGATGGTGGTTCTAATCCCCGTGATGGGGTGAGCTCCTGTTGCTCGGTCCCAGCTCCTGCCCACCTAGCAGTTCGAAAGCACGTCAAAGTGCGAGTAGATAAATAGGTACCTCCATGGGGCATACCAGGAGAGGCGGTTGCGTAGGTACGAGGGTCCTAGGCCGTATAGGGTTTTAAAGGTTAAAACCAGCACCTTAAACCTGATCCTGTACTCCACCAGGAGCCAGTGCAGCTGGTATAGCACCAGATGAATGTGCTCCTGTGGGGAGGACCCCATGAGGAGTCTCGCATTGTGCTCCCGCTGGAGTTTCTGGGTCAGTTTCAAGGGCAGCCCCACACAGAGTGAGTTACAGTAATCAAGCCTGGAGGTGACCGTCGCATGGATGACAGTGGCAAGGTCAGGGTGAGAGAGATAAGGGACCAACTGCTTAGCTCGGCGGAGATGAAAAAATGCCGCCTTTGTTGTAGCTGGGGAGGTCCTGTTGGCAGTCCTGCCACAGCCTGTGGTTCGAGGGGAAGTAGCATGCGAGAGATTCTTCTCTGTGGTGGCTCTCAGGTGGTGGAATGATCTCCCTTACGAGAGCAAAAAGAAATACTTGTGTGCTCTGCTTTCTGTCCCCACCAAGGCAAAAATGGGACTGAGGGCGGGGGATTATGCCTTCCTTGCAACTTTCTGCTTAAGGAGACCTGCCTCTTAGAACTCAAAGTTCACAAGGAGTTATGTTTGTTTGCGGCACCAGATTAAGGGCAATGCGGACAGTTCCCCTGCATAGGGCGTTGAGCCAAGGGGGCACAAAATTGAGAAGGTCCATAATTGGGAATATCCATTTGGGGGCACAAAGTTTTGGCCTTGCACAGAGCACTGTAGTACAAAAGTTTACCAAAGTCCACCTTGTTTTGTTTGCTGTTTGCAAATCACATTTCAACTAAATTATGAAAATTCCAAAGATGTGGTCTTGGTTTACCCATTTGCCCTGTACCATATTTTCCTGATAAAGCCAGCTCAGATCCAGAATTAACTTGTTGTCAAATAATCCGATGACCTGAAGTTTTCACAGAGGCATTTTGGGCATGATTGTGGCTTCAGGTCAGTCCTAACAATAAAAAAGTTAATAGAGGATACAATCTCAGTGAACAAGATGAACAATTAGGAAGGAATGGCACTGTAATTTCCAAGCTAAAAGATGTTCCCCCAGTGTACCATGACAGATTTAATATGAGCACACTATGTGCTCAGAGTGTATCAACGCCTTTTTGAACGTAAAGCCCTAAAGTGCTTGGAAAGAAGATGATTGACATTGTGTAAATAAATAAGGGGGATAAAGTTGCACCTAAATTACATGTTATACAGATCTTGTTTATAGCTGTTGGCTTGCTGGCATTCTTGAATATCGTTTTCTCCTCATTGTTATAGCAGTGGGCATTTAATTCTGTTCTGGTGGGTACTTAAATGGTTTTAAAATCTTGCATCAATCCTTTTACACACAGGCTTTGTTTGGATGATCATTTTGTAAACTGCTTTGAGTTTTTTCCCCCTACAATCAGGCGGTATATAAAGTTTTATGAAATAAAAAAATAAATAATCATATTTCAGCTTAGTAGAGCAAGATGTAGATGAGCCATTTCCAGCACACACATCCCCTTAGCTCCTCCACTTGTAATGTGACCAATCCAAAGGAGGAGGTCTTTAAGAAACCATAGTTTCCTATTTTCTCCGAACTTGGGAAACTATGGTTACCAGCTTTGGAACAAGCCAGGGTATTTAACCAACAGCAAACCACAGCAAGCATATATCTTAGCTTCCCCTGAACCTGGTAACTGTAACTTCCCAATTTTAATGAAATGGGAAGAGATGGTTAATTGGATTTCTCATGCTGCCAAGGGAAGAATAAAGAAGCTGCATGTGAAGGTGAATAAATTTGCTTATTAAGCTGAGATATGGTCATACAGACCAGAGCACTGAATTTCTGGGTATAATAAGAGACTAGATTTTAAGTTTCTTTTGTTGACTGAACATATTACGCAAACATTGAACAATGCAATGGGGAACCACAGCATTCAGTTTTATGAGCAAAACCCAGGCAAATAGGTAAAATCTGCCTCGGCCTATATATTTACGAAGTGAAACAGTGTAAGCACTCTAGGTCACAATCTGCCTGAGTCACCCTAACTAAATTGACATTAGCTGACACTCCGGCCTACAGGAACAATGTGAGAAGTGCCAAGGAAGCAAAGATGTGAATAAATGTGAGGTAAATCTGATATGGATAGGTAGCTGCCTTAATAGCACTTGAAACGGCTGCATACAGCACAGCACGTTTACGTGTGCCCCTGCACGTAAGAGACACAGAGAGAAAGAATCTGTTCTGAGGTAATTATAACTTTATTGAAACCTGTGATCTGCTGAAGCATGCTTTTCTGGCTAATTTTAGAGAGACTTCCTTTATTTTCAGAAAACAAACCATATAAAGGGAAAAAAGTAAAAGACCCCTGAATGGTTAAGTCCAGTCAAAGGCGACTTTGGGGTTGTGGTGCTCATCTTGCTTTCAGGCCAAGGGAGTTGGTGTTTGTCCACAGACAGCTTTCCACGTCATGTGGCCAGCATGGCTAAACCACTTCTGGTGCAACTGAACACCATGGCGGAAGCCAGAGCACATGGAAACGCCGTTTACCTTCCTGCCACGGCAGTACCTATTTATCTACTTGCACTGGCATGCTTTCGAGCTGCTAGGTTGGCAGGAGCTGGGACAGATCAATGGGAGCTCACCCCATCGTGGGAATTTGAACCACCAACTTTCTGATCGGCAAGCCCAAAAGGCTCAGTGGTTTAGACCACAGCGCCACCCGCTGTGTGAGGGCAGCACAGAATTTTGGACCTGGGGTCTCTGGCAGCCAGACCACGGTGCCTTCATCTCTTTGTATCCACAATGTTTTATCAGAAGTGGTAGCCTGTTCTCCACTACTCATAGGTGCCCCCACTGCACATTTCCAGAAGGTGACACTGCATTTACTACCATTGGGTAGGCCGTGCAGCATCAGCTATGCTGCTTATAGAATCATAGAACTGTAGGGTTGGAAGGGCCCCAAGCATCATCTGGTCCACCCACTTGCATTCTGTAACCCAGAACAGTTTAGATGTGTTACACTTGCATCCTTCATTTATGCCCCTCCAAAATAATGGGTTGTGACTTCCTTATTCAACAGGACGGGCTGACACCTCTCCACTGTGGGGCACGAAGTGGCCATGAACAGGTTGTGCGGATGCTGCTTGACCGAGGTGCCCCAATCCTTTCAAAAACGAAGGTAATGTGGAGCTTGGGATTTGGAGAATGATATGGTCTGACTCGGTAGGAAGGAGTTTCCTAGCTTCCTAACTGTGCAGCTAGTTCCACTCACTGAAGAGAGACATTTGTGCTCGAGTCTGGTAAACAGACCCCCCTACCCACCTCCCCAATCCAAGTGGCTTTTTGGACTGGCTTTGAAAAGAGCGGTGCTTTCAAAAGCAGCTTGTGCTGTGGAATTGGGTACCAACAGTGCAAAGACAGAGAAAATCTCAAGTCCCCAGGCATGTCTACGGTAGCTCTTTGAATCTCAGCCTCGGGTTGCACCCATTCTGTTTCCTGCTCATGCCTCTCAAGTCTGCATTTTCTCACAGGTCCAGGCAGGCCATTTTCATAAGTAATTTTTATTAACGAGGCTTTACATTTCCTGTGCCTGTAAATAATAAATGACACCTGCATTGACTGGACTATGCATTTGAATTTTTAAAAATGGCACTTCCCTATCTTCCGTACTGCACTGATGCTCAGTAGTGGAACTTAAATGAATCTGTAGCCTCACTTCTGAAAGCACCTGTTGGACTTTAGTCCCCATTGCTTCATATATGCTGTTAGTTCAGGTACCCTTCTGGGGAGTTTAATCTTCACTTTATGGCATGAGTGAATTGCTATGAATTTTTCTTGACAAGAGTCGATTTCTTGAATCCAAAGGCACAAGACCTTGTGCTCTTCACCTTTTTCCAAAGCTCACTTAAGGTTGATGTAAGGACGTTCAGTGGTTGCTCATGAGTAAAGCGCCAAACGCATAGCTTCTAAAAACTTATTGTGCACAGCTATATACAGTGGAGCAGAAGATCAAACGTCCATCTCAACCCTCCGCAGAGTCCAGGAATGAGCTCTTCCTGTTCTTTGTCCAGCAAAAGAGGTGCGGGATTCTGAACCCCCGCCTCCACCTTCCACGTCCTTCCTGTCTGCGCCCTAGGAGCGTGGGAACCTGACACCATTCCCCGCTTTCCCCTCAGTGCTGAGGCTCCGCAATCCTCTCAGAGCCCCTGCACCGCCTTCCTGCCTCTGACTCCCCCTCCCCACTGGAGGAATGGTCACTTCCGGTGCTTGAGGGGGAGGACGAACTGGTAAACAGTTTCTGGGGTTCTCTATACTGCAGACGCTCCCGCGATCCTACCAGCCGCAGGGAGGGGGGTTTCCTGACAGTTGAAAAACAGCTTTTCCTAGTATTCAATCCCCGGTTGAGCTTCCCAACCTGGGGGGGAAAGGGGGCCCAGCATTTCTGAATTTGAAGTTGCATTTTTGTGCGACGGCTGTGAAAATAATCTGGCCTAGAAAAGATATTATATAACTCTCCAGCAAAGTGACTCCTCCGCTATAATACAGATGCACCTGCTCAGAGGGAAACTCAAGCTTCACATTAAAGATAAATGTGAAAAAACCAAAAAAAAACCCACCAACACGAAGTTCTGCTGTCTGAAGCCCCCCTCATCTCTGTCATTTTCTCTCTCTGATATGTTAATTTTGACTAGGTTTATATGGAAAACTGGAAGGCTGAAGATCTTGAGAATGGCATTAATGAGCAATTTCCCATGGCACAGAGCTATGGTGTGTTTTATATAGAGAGAGGGAGAGGGAGACAGAGAGACCCAACCAGCACTGGTTCATTTGTTTTTCTAATAATTTTTAAAATCTTTTTTCTAAAAAAAAAAAAAAAAAAGGATGAATCTTGCAAAACGAGGTCAGCTTTCTTTCTTGATTTTCAAATAGGCATATGGAAATTATTGAAAATCTAATAGCTAAACTCAAGTTCTCACACGCACCAGGTGAGGAACGCAAACATGTTCTTAGCGTATACCACTTCGCATGGCAGGTGAGGGCTCTCATGACTGAATATTCCCCTATGTTAACCAAAAACTGGATATCGAAGGAGAAGCTTCTGTTCTTGTTTTCTCCCTTGCATGCTCATTTTCTGTGCATGGGAATGTTTTCGTATGGAGTGATGTAAGCCTTCACCTGCAGTCTGAAGTGGTATAGCCCAGACACAGATTTACCTGCTCACCTGATGTTCATGAGAGTTAATTGATTAAAACTATATCCATCCATTCTGCTATGGAGCTCAATGCTGCATAACTGGTTCTCCCCATTTTATTCTCACAAAAATCCTGAGAGGAAGGTTAAACTGGAAGACAGCAACTGAGTCCCATGGATTTGAACCTGAGCCTATCCAGACCTACTCCCGACACCCTGAACGATCACACCACATTGGCTCTCACCCAAGGGTCACCCAACTAGGCTTGAACAGATGTTGTGTTTCACTTACGAGTTATAATAAATGATGCACAGCAGAATAAACTCATGGAAATGAGAAATTTATCTGTGCATCATTTTGTCTACTCACTTTAACTGCACTAGAGCTTGCACAGTTAAGATGCCACATTTCTGGGGGGTCCACCAGCAACATGTGTCAATTCACTGCCTTCACTTCATGAATGAGGGGCAGGTGGGGCTTGTCAGTTTGGAAGGGGAGCCCATCTAAGAGAAGGAAAACACTGGTCCTAAACCTCTGCTGCCTTGCGGCTATGCTCCTTTGTGAAAAAGGCTTTGGGAGTAAACCCTGAGGGAAAATCCACACCTGGCTGCTTTGTGAGATATCTTCAGGAGAAGAAACACCTCACAAATATGGAGTGGAGTCTCGTGGGCAGTTGGATGGCACCTTGTATGCCTCCTGAAGCCAAGCTGGTGCCAAACGTATTGCTCTGTTATCCTTTGGACCACATCAGCGAGGCCAGGGGGGTGGGGTCTTGGCCTCTGGGTAGGCCACTCTTGCGCCCCAGAGATGAGGTGCACTTCATTGTCTCTCAAGAGAAGACCGGATGCCAACAACAACCTCATGGATGCCTTTATCCACAACTTGAAGGTTTTGTTTTGAGGGGGTATAATTTTCTATGGCATGATACTGATTTCCTTACTACAGTTAGTGAATTGGGGGAGGTGTTGCCTGCTCTGCCCTCATGTTGTGAAAAGGGCTTGGATGGAACGTTAAAGTGGTTCTACCACTCCTTTCCTTCTCCCCTTACTTTTTATTGGCCTTCCCTCAGGTTACTTTTAGATTCCCATGGAATACCTGCTTGGTTCAGGTGCGAGTAGCAGCGGAGTTGAAATGTCTGCCTGCTTCCTCATTTACATTATCCTTAGAAGTCCCCCTATAAATCCCCAAAGCTTGTAAAGCTAGTTGGTAGCAACGCTCCTCTGTCAGAAGTGGCGTCCTTGTTTTAAAGTGTGCATCTTATTATACTGCTCTTCTCCACCTGCTTCCCCCCCCCCAGAATGGCTTGTCTCCATTGCACATGGCGACGCAAGGGGACCACCTCAACTGCGTCCAGCTTCTCATTGAGCACAATGTGCCTGTGGATGATGTCACTAACGACTATCTGACGGCGCTGCATGTTGCCGCCCACTGTGGCCACTACAAAGTTGCGAAAGTTTTGTTGGACAAGAAAGCTAATCCTAATGCCAAAGCACTGGTGAGTACGCACAGCAGGCTAACTATTCGCCACTAGCATATATATTTTCTTGATTCAAAATGAGAGTAAACATTTCTTTTTAGAAGAAAAAAAGCACTGGGTTTTAGTAGGAAGTTCTCACGAATGTGTTTCTTGTGCCATTAATGCACATCTTGTGTCTGCATTATGTTAGGCAAAAGAAAATTGGATAAAGCCTTCCTTTGTCAATACTACTGAAAATTTAATCAGTGTATGTGTGTACGTGCGTGCGTGCATTTATTATTATTATTATTTTACGGCTTGCTATCAATTGGAGAGAAAAGGGTAAATGCAGCCTTTAACTGCCATCGGCAATCAATGTGAGAGAAACTTAGATTCTGTATATCTTTGGAAACAGATTCAGATCACCGGCCTTTCAAATGGTGGAAGGGGGAAAAGATGGTTTGGGTTCAAAACGTTTCTGATGTCTGCAAAGCAAGCATTAAACTGGGAAATAAACACAAGATTAGAGGGAGATGCACATGGATTAGAGGGAGATGCATTGGTTATAATGACTTCCGCAAATGACAAACAATTTCCCCAAAATATATGTCTTTTCTAGAAGCATATCCCCACATCATTCTTTGGTAACAGCATGGGTCTCCACACAACCCTTCCCCCTCAGCAACCCACATTGAAAGATCTCAGGTTTCAGGAAAAGGGGAAATGCTTGGTTCTGTTCTGTTTTCTCTCTCTTCGTGATATTTACCCCGAATGATAACAGTAATAAAAACAGTGAAAGAATTCAACTCAAGTATGGCAATGAACTGAACTGCCTGTTTTGACTCAACTAGAAGAGGCAGTAGCCCTGGCCATATGTTATGAAAGCATATGGTATCTTTTACTCCTGTTGGAAAGGTAGCTGATGCTGATGAGATTGGAGGCCCAATTCTGTCAGCTGTTTTTAAAATAATCCTATGATGCCACTTTGATATGTATACAGGTTGTCATCGACATTCAAGCAGATGCTGTGAATAGGACTGTACCTTTGATGTTCAGGATAGCTTGTTTTCTTGCTTCTTCTTGCTGCTTCACTCACAATGAAATGGCAGCTTAGCTTTGCACTTTACTGTATGTGCAAATACTCTTTATCGCCCAAAGCATACTAGTCATTAGCATTTCATCCAGCAAAATCCTCTCTCTGTGTCTTTCTCTATATATATATGAAACAAAAGTTAGCAGCCACGGAACATCACAAGGGGATAGGAAGCATAGTGCAATGCAAGATAATTCAGAGAAGAAGTGTTTTGTCAATAACATTTGTCTAGCTGTCTGTGAAAAAGTCCTTTTCTCAATTTTACAGAATGGTTTCACACCTCTCCACATTGCCTGCAAAAAGAACAGAATTAAAGTGATGGAACTTTTGCTGAAACATGGAGCATCTATCCAAGCTGTCACTGAGGTAAGGTATCTTTGACTGCACATGCTGTTATGTTTTCCGTAAACAAGCGAGTCCATTGACAATAAGAGCTGGGAACAGGAGGAAGATTCGAAATCAAAGCAAGGACCCCTTTCCTACTGTTTCAGTTGAGGTCTCCATATGCTAACTGTTTCTAAACTTCTCTGCTGCAAGGGAATCCTTTCCACACTTCCTTATATGCTGAAAAACCCACCTAGTGTGTCTCTGTGGAATCCCACAACATTGCAGAGGGATTCTGTGTTCTTAGGTGTATAACTAAGTTGAGATGTGGTGATCTTTGGCCTACTGAACTAATAAGTGTCCCTAGATTCACGCCTAGATCAAGGGGTGTGAGCAGCAGATTTTGGGGGGTGGCAATAGCCTCCTGCATGGGAGAGAGGTATGCTAGGGCCACAGCACATGCTCAGTGACTTACCGGTATTCCATTCTGGCCTGGTTCCACTTATTGGAAGACCCATCATTCCTGACCATTGGCTATGCAGACTGGAGCTGGTGGAAGTATCCAACAACATTTGGAGGGCCACATATTTCTCTCCCTGATTTACATTGCAGGCTTTAGATAGCACAATGTTCCTTCAATGCTTCAGTGATTGTCAGAAATGTCAATCTGAAACGTTGCTGTGAGAGCAAGTGTGGTGTAGCGATTAAAGCAGCCTTTCCCAACCTTGGGTTCTCTGATGCAGTTGGACTACCACTCCCATCATCCCTGATTACTGCCCACTCCTGGCTATGGATGATGGGAGTTGTAGTCCAACAACATCTGGGAACCCAAGGTTGCGAATAGCAAACTTTGTCCTGAATAGGCATCCTTTTATAGCTGCCATGTACAGCTCACAATTCACCTTCGCTGCCAAGGTCCAGGCAACTCTTTTTCATTGTAGCTCATTCTATGCCGCTAACCTCAAACCTCAGTCATTTTTCTTCTTCTTTCCATTTTCTAGTCGGGTCTGACTCCGATCCATGTTGCTGCCTTCATGGGACATGTAAATATTGTTTCACAGCTGATGCATCATGGAGCATCACCCAACACAACCAATGTGGTGAGCACCAATGTTCATTTGTTTCATTATCAGCCAAGGAGAATATCTGACTTGTAGTGCATTCACACCATCCTCATACCTTTTTTCTAGACTTTTTCTAGTCTAGAGTTTGAGCTGCTGCTTCTGTTCCCCCACAACAGTGCTATTTTTCTAGAAAAAGAGGTGCCAGAACTCACCACGAACACCTCCCTTGTTCTCTTATAATGGCAACGGTGCCCACCTGAGAGGTCCCAGAACTGAGTTCTGTCGAGTTCTGGGTGAAAAAAAATCCTGCCCCACAGTATTTGTTTATCCCTGCCAAGCCGCATGGGCTGTTCACTCCTTGCATTTCTGTGCTGGACATATCAAAGAGTAAAGTGACCAAACTTGCATTGACATTCTTGTTGTTTTTCTGGATATGCCCTGCAAACGTGGCCCTATCTCGTGGGGCCAAACTTTATATGTGCCTATCCCATGGGTGATGTTTTATTATTTGCTGCCAATGCTCTGATGAATGTGAGCAGCAGCAGCAGCAGCAAAAGCTTTGCATTCCCCCTTCTCTGTGTTAGGAGGATAGCTTAAAGGCTTGTTGAAGAGTGTCCCCCCCCCCCAACAGCCTCTGTTCTTACTCAAATTTGTTTTCATCTTTATCTCCTTTTTTGCACTGGAAAGAGCAGGGGTTCATTTATTATTGCTCAGTGTTTGATTTCTGAAAAATGCACTTGACTCCTTGAATGCCATAACCCCAGAAGACCAGGGCCTTTTCCCATTTTGAGGCAGGCGCTGCTGAGGTTGCTATCAGATTGCAGCAGCTTGTCAGGACATATTGCCTCTTTTTGGCCACAGCCGTGCTGGAGTGCCTCCGTGCACCCAGAGGCTTTGTGGAAGAGTGGTTTCTCTCTCTCTCTCTCTCTCTCTCTCTCTCTCTCTGTGTGTGTGTGTGTTATAAATGGAGCTGTTCTAGATGCATTTGTGCCAAACTGACAGAAGCAGGCTTCAAAAAGCACACACATACACAATGGCACTTTTCTTCTTCTTTTTTTACTACTGTTTGGCACTGTCTGTTCTTTGCAAAGTCTGATGCATGAGAGGCGAGGAATTGCTGCAGTAGAGCATTGCTGTGGCAGTTTGCTCTATAAAACCATCTTAAATTATAGACGCCCATGCAGCACCATCTGTGCTATAAAAAATGTTTGCTTTTTAAAAAGTCAGTGGATTGCAAAAAGTTTAGAATGGCGCTTCCTTCCTTCAGATCAAAGTTTTTGCTGTTCTTGTTGTTTCCCTGGCGACACATCTTTCGGTGAAAGCTCGTGAAGCTCTGCAGTTCTATTATTATTATTATTATTGATTTATTTTCAACTGTCCAGCAAAGTGATTCCATGCTTAAAGCAAAATCTAGGGCCACTGGAATATAACAGCAGAAAGTCACACGAAAGAATAAAAATGTTCGTATCTTCTGCATACATGATCAAGCTTGGCATAATTACAAATGTATCACCAACTGTGAATGGTCGTTTAACACAGTGTTGTGTTTACATTGCTGGTGTAGCTTTGCATTTTTAAAAGGGCATTATTTCCTTTAACACAGAGCAAAACACTCGTGTGCTTTAACAGCTGGAAAATCAATGGCTGGAATAAATTACTTTGGTGGGGCCAGAGCTGGAGGTCAAAAATTGATTGGGTTTTGCATTCTGCTCCCAGTCAGCCCCTTGAAAGTATTCATATGCTGATGGTTTCTGAGTAGAATGTAAAGCTTTTTTTTTTCATTTGTTGATTAAAATATTTCTGTTTGCTTTTTACCTTATGGGATGGGTTATTAGTATTATTATTACTACCCTTTGACTCTCTGGCATTAATTTTCCATTCATAGCGGGGAGAGACAGCACTCCATATGGCCGCCAGAGCTGGCCAGTCGGAAGTTGTTCGATATTTAGTCCAGAATGGAGCTCAGGTAGAAGCTAAAGCCAAGGTAAGCGGACTATTTCTCTACTTAATGTGCATTGCAAGAGTCACGTGCTTGATTCTCCAAAGCAAGGCATAGTGTCACCATTAAGCAGAAGGTTAGCTTCAGTAGAATTAGTACAACACATTTTTATCCTAATTTACAACAGTGAGGTCTTGGTGTGGGCTACATGGGCCTGTTCTGGTTGGGGTGCCAGCCTGCAGAGCACTGGGCAAAGCCTGAAGAGCAGGAATGAACCAGCAGCCAAGTTAACAGTAGGAGGTCTGAGTTGGATTCTGCAACAACTGGGAGAGCTCCCAGGAAAAGCAGATGTTGCTCTGACAACATCAGGAAGGTTGCCTCCAGGTTTGAGGGGACCCTCAGCAACGTGCCTTCTGATAGGCCTCCTCCTCTCCCAGTGGGCCCCAACAGGCTTACTTAGCAGTGGCACTCTTTATGTATTATTTTATATGTTTATTGTATGTATAGCCCATCTGTCCACCAAAGAACTTAAGATGGTGCATCATAGCAGTGGTGGGTGGGCCCTTCTGAGGTGCTGGAATCTTGGCAGTCTTCATATTCTGTTCCTCCTGGCTGGCCTTAGGGTGGCCTGGGCAGACTTGGGGAATGTAGCCATCCCAGACAGCTCTGCTGACCTGCGTATCTATAGGCACCTTCTGCCTTAGGATTAGTGTTTCTAAATACTGGATCATTTCCATATGTTCAACTGCCTTGTGTGCCTCAAATGAGGCATGAAGGTGGAGTGTTAATAATGTGTGTATTGTTATTGAATGCATGCCTACATACGTATATTTTGCAGGTTTCATAACACAGCCTTTTCCAACCTTAGACTATTCCAGTCCTAAATTACATGGCCCATGGTCAGGGATGATGCACATTGTAGCCCAACAACCTCTAGAAGGCCACCAGTTGGGAAAGACTGGTCTAAACATGTCCAAGAACTGTGTCGCGTTTGATATAATGTGCATTCCGCATTCCGCATAGGGTCTCTACAGGATACAAGCCATCCGTACAGATATTGCCACTGGTCACTATGAAAGTCATTTACTAGTAATACGTATGTGCAAGTGTTGGACTCTCCGTATGTCGCTCCTTTTTCCTTTGTGTTTAGGATGACCAAACACCGCTGCACATCTCTGCGCGACTGGGGAAAGCTGACATAGTGCAGCAGCTGTTACAGCAAGGAGCGTCTCCCAACGCCCCCACAACTTCAGGGTATACACCGTTGCACCTTTCAGCACGGGAAGGACATGAAGATGTAGCATCAGTCCTTATGGATCACGGCGCATCCTTAAGCATAACTACCAAGGTAAGGGAACTTTACGTGTCACCATGTAATAAAATTGGCTGCTGTCGAATGTCATGCCCGGTGCCATCTTCTCTTCTGCCCTTGCATAGAACCACAGCCCTGCAAATGTATCTGGCATAGATCAGTCGAGTGTGCAAATGCCCTGTCTGGGAGGGGAAAGGCCCTGAGGTGAAAGGGAATTGCTGATGGAAATGCTTCTCTTACAGAAAGGATTTACTCCTCTACACGTGGCAGCCAAGTACGGCAAAATTGAAGTAGCCAACCTCTTGCTTCAGAAGAATGCATCTCCAGATGCTGCTGGAAAGGTGAGGCAGGCAAGAGTCACTCCCTGCTTCTGCAGAATATACCCAGTCCTGATCTTCCCATGGTTAGCCAATAGTGACCATTAGTAGCAGCAATAGCAGCAGATATTTCTTGGATTTTTCTAGGCATCTCTTGGTGGTTTTCTAGGCATCTCTGGGTTATTGTAACATCAGTCTTGGATTCTCCCTGAGCCGGAGTGGTGGTTTCTGGATGGTGGCCTGGGTCCACTTTGCCCACTTTCTACTAGGGGTTACACCAGTGGTTGTGCGCAGAATATTTAAAACATTTACATGGAATTAGAATTCTGCAACCCATTCGAGACGAACTTTCATGGACTGCACAACTTCAGAATCCATGCTTTGTAGTGGGTTCATTTGAATGGCTGAACACTTTCCCAGCTTAAAAATATTTCCTACACAGAGAAAACCATCAGGTCCAAGAGGAGGCCAAACTATAGAAGCATTCTCTTTGAGTCTTAAAGATTTCAGAGCTTTCAAATTTACAACACACACACACCCCAACCCCACTTCTGAAGTGATAAAGTCCATGAAGGGTTGTAACATGGAATGGAATGCATACTTTGATGCTCAAGAAGCATAGGAGTATACTGTGAATACAGTATATATATTTCTCATGCCTGGTATGTTTGGGAGGCCAAGAGTGCAGTGAAGAGGGAGAAAATCCACCTACAAATCAAGTAGTTTGTGTCGTACTGTCTTCTTTGTTGTCATTTATCATTTCAAAACCTTAGTTTAGTTCCACAGTAGTCTCACCAAACCTAGATTAACCTAATTCTCCAGTTTTCTTTTTTTCTTTTCTTTTTTAATGTATGGTGGTTTTCTAACAATGCCTGTTTGTTCTGCACGTATTTTTAGAGTGGTTTAACTCCACTGCATGTCGCGGCACATTACGATAATCAGAAAGTGGCACTGCTTCTCTTGGACCAGGGAGCCTCACCTCACGCCTCTGCAAAGGTACCCGTGCTTGCTCTGTGGGATGAAGGACCAGATAGTTAGCTTTTATGCAGCCATTCCACAGCATCCGTTCCACGTTCCTTCCTTTCGACACATTGCCATGTACCCTACTAACTCTGATCAGGAACAGTCTACATACTTCCAGATGCAGAAGTTGTTAGAAAAATATTTGACAGTAGCATAAGGGACTTTGCTGAAAACATTCTTCTCTGATGGTCACACAGCCATAATGAGAAGATCCTATGGGTGTTACTTAAAATCCTCCATTAAGGAGAGGGAAGGATAGATATCCCCATTATGTATCTCCCTAACTTGGGTTTGAAACTTGTAATCTTCCATTCAGTTCAGACATCAGCTCAAAATACTGGGGGGGGGGCCTTCCCATAAACTTCTAACCAATAATAATAATATCACAAGCACAAACTAAATTCAAATCCTCTTTTTTGCATGGCAGCAGTACAGAATGAGACCGCCACATCCACATCAGTCTGAAAGCTTTGTGAAATAACTGGGTTGTATTTCACTAACTTTTACTTGGTGTAGATGCACTGCAATTAATGGACCTAGTTTAGCCAAGCTCATTAATTTCAGTGGGTCTGTTCTGTGTAAAATATGGTGGCGTACAGCCCAACATGTCCTAGAGATTAGGCCTGATGAGCCTTCCTGAGAATGGCTTCACACAGATATGGGTGCCATTGCTTGGTGTATCAGGTGTCCCAGGGAACATCTTTATATCTTCATAGTACCTCAGCAAAGAGACCTTCCTCTTCTCAGGTTAAAGCACAGATGAGGAATCTGTACCTTTCCAGGTGTTTCAACAATTCCCACCCACCCCGATTATTGACCATGCTGGCCAGACTTGACAGGAGTTGGAGACCAACATTTGGAACATTTGGAAGACTACAAGTTTCCCTTGCTGGGTTAAAGGGACATTAATATATTAACCTAACTGGGAATCCCAGGAGTCTGATAGTGATGGAGAGGAAGAGTACTTGAGGGAGCCTTAGCCCTGATCCTGAGCTGGACATTATTTTATCTCACAGCGTCAGGAAAGTCCTACTTTATCGTAGACGCTGGTTCTCCCTGCATCATTCCTTCCTGCAAGGAGGAGAGCATGAGGGAAGTATGAAAAGAATGTGACAATACCCAAAGCCCCAATTCCTGATCTTTTCTACTTCCTGCCACCCAGTTTCCTAGTTGAGGGCAAAATGTCACCTGAACAGGCTGCTTTTCTGCATATATTTTGTTTATCCTTAATCCTTATGTCGGGGGAAAGGGAAGTTAAGCTGATGAAAAACGAGGTAAGACCCTTGCATGATTGTTGTCTTTTTCACCGGCATCTATGTGGCATCATAAATGTGTGTGGACTGCCTAGAAATTGAAAACAAACAAACAATGCACATACCATTTTAGAGCAAACCTGGCAAAATGCTGTTACGGATTTCTGTGCGTGGTGTAATTTGGGAGATTGGTGCTTTAAAAAAAAATCAGATCACATAAAGTGATAATTGGAGTCAGGAAAGAGGCTACATGACTGCCTCCCTGCATCTCTTATTTTTCATGTTTTTCTCATGCTCTCCAATGTGTGTTTGCTTGGAAGTGTTTGACTGGTCTTACTCCCCCTAATGGGCACAGGATTGTAGTCTTAGTCTGATCACAACTGAAGAAGAGGCAGCACCGTTTTGATTAAAGAGGTGCCGTATATTTTAGAAACCCCACTGAAATGTTTTGCTTGAGAATTCTCGTGACTCTCTAAGGCAGGTCAGACTGAAAAATGCTCAGGTAGCAAAAGGCTTTTCTGAAAGGTGCTATTAAGCTTTGGTGAATCTGATGGGGGAAGACTAGGGCTGCCTCCAAGTTGGGGGTGGGGACAAAGTGTCCTTAGCGTGGTGCCCTCCCATGTCCTTACTGGGCACGAAATCAGGTAAGTGCTACAAAGAACACCAGGAAGTTGCAAGGGAGGAAGCTGGTGCTTTAATTCCCGGTGTAGTGTTTCTCAGTCTTGGGCACTAGGGAAGTGTTCAGATGATGGCTCATTCAGCCACTCACTGCAGCAGCCTCACAATCCCTGCAGCAATGAGTGGGTGGCAATGGAGAAAAATTATGAAAATGGTCCACCCACCCAAGTGCACTGAACTGGCTGGCTGGGCCCCTTGCAGAATTTTCTTTTTCCTTGCTGCTCAGCATCAAGAAGTCAACTGGGCAGCTGCAACGAAGGAGGGTGGGAGAGAACTTTTGCTTTAATCCCTCCCTAATTGGAGCAAGGCTACATCAGGGACATTGGGGAGGGATTAAAAATAAAAATGGCAGCTCACTCCTTTGCAGCAGCTGCTCTTGGTGTTGGGTGGGAAGGGGCTATGCTGCTGCTTGTGCTTTTTAAGGGGCACAACCAGTCCAGTACACGGGCAATGGTGATGGGACTTGCTGGGGTCTCAGTCCCCTGGTGCCTGCCTGGAGATGCTATGTGCTGACACCGGACCTGGAAAAGACAGTTGTGATCAGTACTCAAGCAGTCTTACAGGTTCATAGGCTCCAGAGCCATGATTTCTATACATGTGGACCTAGCGAGCCAGCCTAAGAACCTGATAGTGCGGAAAGGCTGGATGGTGCTGTGGTTAGGAATGTTGAACTGGGGCCCATATCCAAATCCCCACCTAAGCATGAAGCTTGTGCAAGGCCATAGGGGTCTTTCTACACCAGGGATGAGAAACCTGTGTCCCTCTCCCCATGTGTCTTTGGACTTCTGGCTGCCATTAGCCAGTCTGGCCAATAACCAGGGATGATGAGAGTTGGGAGTCCAACAAGGGTCAAAGGTTCCCCATTTTGTTCTACAGAGATGCATTCATTTACAATGCATGTGTTTAGGGGTTTTTGACCCTCCTGGACAAATGGAGGCAAGGCTGCTTTGTAAAGTGATGGATTGCAGGGTAATGCAAAAATGAGTGATTAAGAATGCAGGGTAAAACAGTAATCAAACTGTACTCATTTGCCCACCATATTTAAAATGAATTAGGCTGGGTATATAAATTCTTCCTTCTCTGGAACAGAGCTCTCCACTTTCCAAGATGTATTTTAAGACGATGAAAAATTGCATTAAAAAAAACAAAACCCCTTTGGACTGCCTGCCAGTGGATGATTAAATGCATAGATGTCAGATCCTCTTGCATGAGCAGAGACGAAAGAGATCATGGAGGGAAATCATAGTATAAGCTGTGGGTCAGTTATTATGCATTGGAAAGGCAAGGCAAGTCAAATTCATGCAGAAAGCTTGAAGCATCAGTGGGGCCTCGTTGTATGGGAAATACGCCTTTGCCATGCCTTGGGAAATAAATTGGGCTGGCTTCCAAATATTTAGCATTGTGGTGCAATGATATGAAATAATACAACTTAAGCACACTCTTTATATAGGGGACAGAATGCTGACCCAGTTTAGTGCTGAAAGCAGCTAAGCTGAGGAAGAAGAGTGCGCCTCCTTCCCCAGGAGCAGGGGCTGCCCTTGCTCCCAGTGCCAGTGGGTCTCTGAGACCCAGAATGATTACATTACAGGCTTGAAAGAGAACCAGAAATTATAGATCGGGTCACCGGAGTCACTCGTCTCTTACCAAATGGGTTAGCAGCTGCCACTTTGGCGTTTCGGTGCCTGCCAAGAGGCTTCCTGGAACAAGACATGTTTCGACACGTGAGCCATAGAAGTGAACCAAACCGAGCACCGTCACTTTTGGGATTAATAATTGCCTCCCTGCTCCCCCACTGCCTTAGGCTGCATGTTGTGCAGTCAGATGAGAAATTGCATGGGGATGGCAGATGACTTCCTATTAGACATTAAGGCTGATAAGAAAATGTGCAATTGCTGTCATTGAAATGGACTCACTCACTAGGGCTTTACTCTCTTTGTCACTCTTGCTGGTTTGCCTCTCTCTTTCTCCTCTTTAACCATTTCTTCTCACTTGATCCATTAAAACAATATTGCTGAAATGCCATTCAGGCAACCATCAAACTAATAGCCACATGAGTCACATGCCGGTCTTTTCATCTACCCGAGAGCCGCAAAACACACGCCAGTCTTATGCTTACACCACATCGTAATACATTTGTTTACTTAGAAGGTGCTAGAAGGTGCCATGTTGCTATGAAATGCCCATCGGCTTACCTTGGGTGCCTTTCCTTTCAAATTGTCCCTTATCACTCATACATATACCTTACTGGTACTCTCTTGTTTTTCCTCTTCTTACCTCAACAACCTGTTTCAGAAGGAAAACTTCAAACTAGAAATAGTTTCTGATATTAATTGTTTTCCTGTTGATAAAATTAAGGTTTTATTGTAGTGTGTGTACCTTTGTGAATGCAGTCAAATAAGCTGCAGGGTAGAACTGCTTTAAACAATTTGAAAAACAAACAGAAAGTGAAGAGTCTTCAGGATAAACTCTGGAATTCTGGAAGACCTGTACTATAGGCCATCCTCACAAATCATTCTTTCCCTTACAAGCAACCGTAAGCCTGTCCTCAAGCTTGGACATGGGTTCACATCTATCCACTCTTTGATAGATTCTGGCCTTCAGAGACATAATCTAGACAGCATGAGAGCCAGTGTGGGTAGTGGTTAAGAGCGGTAGACTCGTAATCTGGTGAACCGGGTTCGTGTCTCCGCTCCTCCACATGCAGCTGGTGGGTGACCTTGGGCTAGTCACACTTCTTTGAAGTCTCTCAGCCCCACTCACCTCACAGAGTGTTTGTTGTGGGGGAGGAAGGGAAAGGAGAATGTTAGCCGCTTTGAGACTCCTTCGGATAATGATAAAGCGGGGTATCAAATCCAAACTCTTCTTCTTCTTCTAACTCTCCACCTTACTGCACCAGTTGAGCAGCATGAGGAAGTGGGACTTTCCATTATATTGCTGAGGTGGTCTTGGGCTAGTGGCCCCCCACTAACCTTCTCAAGGATTGTGTTTCGGTCTCTCCGAATATTGCCAGTAGTCTGTACCTTCTAGTCCACATTTTTGGGCCTCGTTGATCATACTAGGCCAACTCTTCTGCCTCCATGTAGTTGTGGGATCCGGTTCCTTCCTTCAGATTTCATTTTGCAAGGGCAGCTTGGTAGGAAAGAGATGAGGACAAACCTTGTGCTTGAGGATTCCTCATTACCTGAGCTGACTGGAATAATAAGGAAATCAGTAAATAGCTATTTTATGGGATTCTGCAAGTGATATGTTACCATATCAATGGTATTATATTATTTCTTTTACATGAGAGGATTATTATTATTATTATTATTTGGTAAAAAAGAAGAAAACCCTTTGTCCTGGTCTCTGTGAGCATATTATGCAAGAAATCCTAAAGATTGGTCATGTGAAATAGAGGTGTGTTGTTGTTGTTTTTTAAAATAAAATACAAGCAGTCATGAGACTTGAGGGAAAGTTAGTATTCCTAGCATTTTATGAATGAGCCGATGACCCAAATATTTTGTTGTTGTTGTTGTTTTGCACTGGCAGAATGGTTACACACCACTTCACATAGCTTCCAAGAAGAACCAGATGGATATAGCAACCACGTTACTGGAATATGGTGCCGATGCGAATGCTGTGACCAGGCAGGGCATTGCTCCTGTGCATCTTGCCTCCCAGGAGGGCCATGTGGACATGGTGTCATTGCTTCTCACCAGAAATGCTAATGTGAATCTTAGCAACAAGGTATGTTTTCTTCTTTGTGTGCTCTAGTTTCCCAGCCTTGGGCCTCCAGCTCTTTTTGGAACTACAATTCCCATCAACCCTTGCTAGCAGGACCAGTGATCAGGGATTATGGGAATTGTAGTCCCAAAACAGCTGGAGACCCAAGGTTAGGGAAACACTGCTGGGTGGGGGGAAATGCAGGAGATGTTGCCAGACTCCCAAGTTCCCATTGGTCCCAGCCAGCATAGCCAATGGTTATTATGGGTAATGAGAGCTCCAATCCAGTAACATCTGAGGAGGACATAGGTGACTTACAAATATGGAGTGTATGTGACAGGAAACCTCTATTAAATATGATTGTGTGGGGCAAATGGCAACTCACTACTCCTTAGGCAGCTCTATATACAACCTTTATAGGTGCCTCCTCTCCAAAGAAGTCAGGAAGCAATATAGGAACCCTTGGTACAGAGCTTTCCCCTATCCTGCTATCACTACTGTGAATCAACTTGGTTTCTGATTGTGCTGCAAGTCCAGAAAATGAAGCCCAAAAGTGCAGTTGGTATGTTTCATTTGCACAAGAAGAGAGTTATCTGCAAATTGTCCCCACCTTGTTCCCTTGCTTACTTGCCTGTTCATGCAAGCGCTGGCTTTGACTTCCTGGTGGCTTGTAAACAGTATGTGCAAGTGCTGTCTCTGCTGCAGTGTGTTTTAAAGCATTTTGTTTGTGCACCTGCAGAACAGTGCTCAGTTCAACCACCCAGGCAGCGCACTGAATAGAGAAATCATTTTGAAAATGCTCAGCCAGACCCTGAATGACTTTGAAAATCTATTTGTGTTTCTTCTCTCTGCACTCCTCCCAGTGGTGTTTTAAATACATGATGTGAATCTAACCTCAATTTTCCTGTTGTCTATCCAGAGGGTATTGTCTATTGGGCAGTATACGTTCTGACAACTTTTGAAGAGGGGAAACCCTTTTTGCTAGGGTTTGTTATTGGAGAGGGATGATGTTGTATGGTACCACCCAAAAAAGAAGTATAATACTGTGTTTGGCATCGATACTATCTCAAGTATTTATTTATTGGCAATATTTAGGTATTCATTTATACAGTACTTAGTGCAAAAACAGACTTTTACAAACTTTGAACTATAACCATCCAGAATTAAAATGCACAATAAAACAATCCAATTAAAACTTTAAAAAAATAACCATCCATGATTCAATTATGCAATAAAATAGCACAGCGTTTAGAACAGGAAGCTCAGGTTGAGTGATCAAAGGAATGCCTGTGTAAACAGGTGCAACTTCAAAAGCCAGCAAAATGTATATTGCCCAGTCGACAATACCCTCTGGATAGTTAACAATAAAAGCTGAAAACCATTAAAAAAAAATCGACAAGAGCTCTGAAAATTTAACAGAGCAAGGTCAATCACAGTACAAAACTGGATGAATAAAACCAGCAACAGCAAAACTTAAATTAGCACAGGAGAGCTAAAAACACTGGAGATCTTAAAATGATCTTAGAATGCCTGGGAAAGTGAAAATTTATTCACCGGGCACCGAAAAGGCCATAGGAGTACTTCTTGGAGAGGAGGTATGGACAGGAACAGCGTCAGAGCTTACTAGACGTGCATTGTCTTTCTTCACTGCCTATTCATGCAATGCTTCAATCTTAATGAGCTCCCTGTTCCATTATTATTCCAACTAGGTAGCATTCTTGGTTAGATTCTTGGAGCGTTTCCACACAGAAGTTTACAATGTGCTTATATATTGCTAACTACATATTGAAGTTTTCCACTGCATCCATCCTCATGCAAACACCTTTCCCATATTATTTTCCTATTTAATCTGGATTTATGGTTTCCACAAAAAATCCAGTGAGTTTAAAAAAGTGTGCAAATCCAAATTAAATTTGGGGGGAATTGTGCAATTTCAACAGTGACGTGTGGATGCTGTGCAAAACAAGCAGCAGCAAGTTCACAATGAAACTGCCTTGTGGAGATTACCTGCTCTTTGATAAAGCTACTGAGTATTACGTTGCCATGAATATTCATCAAGGTTTGGTGGCCTGTGTGTTTATTTCACATTTGTTGGAAAGTTTGCCCTGACTTAATTAAAGCAAAGAGGAAAGGGTGGGTGTTGTGACACAACTTTTGAAATATCAGGCTGTGTGCTTGTATTATGTTTCTATAGACGTTTGTATATGTTTGTGTTTGCCTAAAAAGCTTAGGTTAAGCACATTTCAAATCAACATGTCAAAACTCAGGGAAGGGGAGACCTTGCTTTTGCCTGAACAAAATTGGGATGTTTTTATTTCTAACCAGCTTGAATTGGCAGCAAGTCTAATTCAGAAAACCGTGTTAAGGTGTGAGCCGCCTGGACGATGTTCAGTTTAACAGGAGGGACTTGGGTCTGTGAGAAAAGAGCTTTGTCAACAAATTTACTGCTTAAGTCCACATCTTAAATCATCTGTCACTTTCTGCTCTGTCACATACATTGTCAGCAAAGCTCAGCAAGTCCACAGTGGGGTAGCAGAGAGACACAAAGTACCAGATCTTAAAAATGACCAGCACTGCTGAGTTGACGAGGGAACGAATCTAATCTTTGAACATTCAAAAAACACTTTTCTATATGCTAGGTTGTGGCTAGCTGCAAGACTCTGGACATGAATTGCAATGCTCTTGACTAGCCTCCTACAGAACAGGTTAAATAGTGAGAAGAAATAAACTTTGAGGTTTTTAATGATGGACTAGCAGGGTGTCGTAGTGCATTTTATTCCAACGGTACACAAAAATAACATCCCTTTTATGAAGTAACAGTGACTGGTACACTGATGTGAGTCTGCTCATTTGTTACTCATTTGTAACCTGTAATGGGGCGTGTTTAATACAGTGGAACATCAATTTTTGAATGTAGCCCATTCCGGAAGACCGTTTGAGTTCGAAACGTTCAAAACCGAAAACTCAGTACTCAGTACAATAGGGAAACTCAAAACGGAAGCCGCACGGCATGTTCGACTTCCGAAAAGTGTTCGAAAACTGAAGCAGTTACTTCCAGGTTTTTGGTGTTTGAGTTCCGAAACGTTCGTCGACGGAGACGTTCGAAAACCAAGGTTCCATATATTGTAAATTGTTGGCATATCACAGGGACATTTTCTGCTAAGCCAGGCACCCCCAAACTCGGCCCTCCAGATGTTTTGGGACTACAGTTCCCATCATCCCTGACATCTGGTCCTGTTAGCTAGGGATGGTGGGAATTGTGGTCCCAAAACATCTGGAGGGCCAAGTTTGGGGGTGCCTGTGCTAAGCGCAGGGAGAGACCAAAAGTCTTGTTGCACATCAGAATTTGATTCCAGGTGGTTGGACTAGATGATCCTCATGGTCCCTTCCAACTCTGCAGTCCTATGATTCTGTGATGCCAAGAGTCCCTTCTGTAAGAAGCTAATTTGCTGTGTCTGATTTACAGAGTGGCTTGACTCCACTCCACCTGGCTGCACAAGAAGACCGAGTCAACGTGGCTGAGGTCCTCGTTAACCAAGGTGCTGTCGTGGATGCACCCACCAAGGTATGCTTTCTTTGAGATGTCAGGTCTTTAAATACTCCTATAGGAGAAGAAAGTGAAGGAAAACAAAGTGATTGGCCTGCAACAAATACCTCTCATCTCCTCACCTCCCCCCCAAAAAAAACAATTTTTGAGGTCCCCCCCCAATAAATTTTTATTGAAGCTTTTTATTAAAGCTAATAGAAAGAAAACTGAGAAAGAAAGAAAAAAAACCCCTCTCAGAGTTAGATCTTTACCCTTGTCTCACACGAAAGGGGTGGAAACAGGAGCATAGTGTGGGGACCATAACCCCAGGCACATGATTTTGAGGGCACCCCCATAGAGGGATCTCCATCCTGCCCTGCATGCTGCCAGGGGTCTCTGGGCCCTGGGGCCCAGTCTTGCCTTGCCACTGCACTCATAGCCCCCTCACTGAATAGCCACCAGGCGAGTGTTGGGAGGATGCACCCACCAAGGACCTCTTTGGTCGGCTGGGCTTTCCCCCTGCACAGGTGGGCAGGCACCACAGTGTGGCCCTGTGAGCCCTCCATGCCCCACGCCCATCCTGGAGCATCAGCAAGGGCTGGGATGGTGCTGCAAATTTCGTCCGCCCTCCCCCCACCGTAACTGTGAGTGTACTCGTGTACCCCAGGTGCCAGCAAAGGATGCAACACCCCTGGGTGGACCCTCCCAGCTCTCACCTGGGAGCTTCCCTTTCTTCTGCCACCCACTCACCCTGAGAGATCTTCCCTTCCCCGACTCTCACACAGGGCCCTTCATTAACCATCTGTCACCTTCATGTGCGTACAATCCCTTCAGTGACCCAGAGTAGAGGACACCGAATGAAATAATAACAAAATAAACAGAAGCAGAAATGAAGCAAGTGGGGGGAAAGAGGAGAAGGAAACGGGGAGATAAAGCTCGGATGTGCTACAAGCATCATGATCAGTTCTCACGACACATCCCAGGAATAAACCTTGTGTCTCCCTTTTGTTAATTCTCACGCCATCCTGCAAGGGTTTTTCTCTTCCTTTTTCTGTTGAAGAAGCAAAAAAAAATGTGTCTTGCCGGATGCTGGGTAGCTGGCTAGAC
Source organism: Lacerta agilis (assembly GCF_009819535.1). NCBI lineage: Eukaryota > Metazoa > Chordata > Lepidosauria > Squamata > Lacertidae > Lacerta > Lacerta agilis. The sequence continues at coordinate 23,097,369 of NC_046316.1, read as the reverse complement.
AGACTGGCCATCTGCGGGGAGCAGCATGTGTGGTCTCACAGCCCTGCTGTTTAGAGAGGGACCAGGGACCCGTCTCCTGACATTTTAGCAGACAGCAGCGCCAGACCTGGCTAGGCTGACATTCTAATGAAAGAGTTGTCAGACTCTTGACTACGGGGAGGGGGGGGGAGTGCACGCTACAGTAATAATTACCTGCCCTTGTACTCTTATCAAAGGTTAGGAAGCCAATTATTGACTCATAAAACTCAATGACATTGCTATTAGCCTGCAGTAGCAAAATTCATGGATGCGGGAAGAGAGAGAGAGAGAGAGAACAAAAATAACTTAGCTATGCCAGTTAACTTCATGTTTAGCCACAAGTAAGTTGTCATGGTCCATTTTGGGATGAGAACTATTCTTGGGTCAACCCTCCCCCTCTTTTGTGATGTATGTAGGATGAAGCCTGTAATTGGTTTAATAGGTGGGGGAATTGGCTAAGGTAGAAATCATACATTCACTTTAATAACAGCAAGCCTGCCTTGTGAATAAGTAGGGGATAGGATAGAGCCATAAGGCCATATTTGGTGGGGATACATTTCGAGCTTTGAGGCAGCAAACTAAGGTCACAGTTGTGGGTTTGTAAAGGTTATTTTCATTCTGGAGTGGCATTTGGAGAGGAATATAAAATATTAAAGGCCACCTTTCCTTCTAGGAATCACCAGCAATTTTCATTGTAATGGTCATTTAACCCGCATTTCCTTCAATATTTCAAAAAGGTGCCTATATTGAGGCATTGGTGATATGAAAATAATATTTTAAATTTATAGATTAATTGAACGTGCTTCATTTTAAAATCCCCTGAAGGTGGATTAAATGTTTTAGCCGGGTTTGTAGATTCTTTTTATATTGTTGCATTATTATTATTTTTAGAATTTAGTGATTGTGTTATTGTTTGATTTCTGTCGTTTTACACCACTTTGGGTGTCGTTTTTGCAAGAACCACATGAATAAATAAACGAAGCCCCATAATGGCATTTCTGTTTTCTGGTAGGTTTTGTGCAGAACCTTGATGGCAAAGGAATTTGTCTGATCAGACTTCCTGAAACAGGAACTTGTCAAAGCTCCCCTCTCCTCCCTCCCTCCTTTTCTGCACTATATGTGTTCAGTAAAACACATAAAGGAAGGGCAGCTATTTCAGGTTTATGGTCTCTGAAACCAGAAGAGTCTGTAGCTTAATTAGAGGCTTGGATGACACTGTTTGCTTGTTTAGTGCTCATATTTGGGCCTTAGTATCTGACTGCAGCAGCAAAAACAGCTTGAGGATCAACCTACAGAGCAAGCAACATCATATCTCAAGTTGTTTGGATTTTTAATACCTTCTCGAAGTATAGAACACTGCTGAGATACCTTGTGCTATTTTTATTGCATGCTTTTGTGCAACACTGGTGTTTATTTTTCCATAGAATTTTGGAACTGTTTGCTTGGGGTGGAATGAAGCAATGAAGACTTGAATCTTTTACTGGTACAGCCTCTGTGCAGTCAGTTTAACAAACTGGAAATGCTGACGAGTGTCTGCCAGAGAATTAGAATAGTCAGAGTTGCTTGGGGACAAGTGATAATTAAATCTATCCTGTGTTTGCAGCCTAGACGTGTTGATAGGCACATACAATGTTCTGTTGTCTAGGCCAATATTATTTATGGCTCTTGAACTTAGCTGCAGGTAGATCTTGGGACCATGAAAGTAGAAATGGTTTGAATAACTTTTAAAAAGCGAATAGCAGGTATTGGGCCCATATCAAGATCCTGACTGAAGTGTCTTTAATGGTTTGCACCCATTGGTGGCCCAAATTCAGACTGGGGGTCTGGTAGCTGCTATTTGCATTGGAATAAAAGACCTATTGTCCTCCAGATGTTGCAGGACTACAGATCCCCTCATCTCGGCCCATTGCCCATGCTGTCTGGGGCTAATGGGAGTTGGAGTGCAACAACATCTGTAGGGCACCATGTTGTTTCTCCCTGCTTTAAAGAATACTGACGAAGCATACTCAAAACATAATGGGTGGGGTGCGGGGAGAGAATTGCCCAAGCTACTACATATTCTTCTTTGGCTGTGTAAGGGGGGAAATCTGCCAGCTGGCATCTTCCTCAAGAACTTCACAGGGTGCACATCTGCTTTAAGGAAATCAAGAAATTAGTTTAAACAGAAGTGCCTCTTGAACGTAAAGCAATTTGGCAACAAAGTACATGTAGTCAAAGGCTATTTTCTTTACTTCTCTACCGACCGAGCAGGAAGCCTGGGAATTGACTTTTTATCTTACTGTTTTGACACAGTATAACAATTGCGGATGCCGGTCTGTTTGGTAGACTTTTGATTACTCTGCATTAACTTCATCCATGGAGTATAGACTATATTGTCAGCACTCGTTAGCTTATGTTTTCCTGATGGCCATTCTACATCAGAAGGCTTCTGATGCAGGACGACATGGTTGTGGCCATGAGGAAGCTTTGGAATATATCTTCTAAGGTAGCCCTCTGCTGCTTCAGCCTTTAGTAGAAGGGTCAGAGTTCAGAATAGGACTGCATAGCTTTGCTCTTTGGTTAGCAGGTGCCAGTTTCGCTCTCAGGGAGGCAACCTGAACCATTGAAGGAGAGAGATGAAGTTGTGTTGCCATCCTTCTGCTCTTCAGTGAGCCTTCCTCTTTGCCTTTTAATTATGAGTAATAGAGTGTTTTTTATGTTGTAATTTTATTTTGTGAACTGCCCTGAGATCTACAGATGAAGGGCTGTATACAGATTTAATAAATGATGATGATGATAACCATACTTCAGTCTTTAGACCAGTGTTTCCCAAACTTCTGCTTGCTGAAGCACATTCAAATTAAAATTGAGGTGCGCTTCACTCTTACGCCCCAAAGCGTTCACTTTTAGAATGTGCTAAGAAAAAGCACTGCTCACCTTTTCCAAAGTACACACACATGCACGCTGAAATATCCATTTCAAAGCAGAGATCTAGAGAGCCACAGGCACAATGCAGAAAACCAAGAGCTTTAGCGAAACAGACTAAAACTACAGCATTACGCTGATATTTATTTTTGATAAATAGCATTTGGTGATCCAGGATTTAGGTGTGACATGACTGGACCTAATGGTCAGGGGTCCCTTTGTTGTTGTTGTTGTTGTTCAGTCGTTCAGTCGTGTCCGACTCTTCGTGACCCCATGGACCAGAGCACGCCAGGCACGCCTATCCTTCACTGCCTCCCGCAGTTTGGCCAAACTCATGTTAGTAGCTTCGAGAACACTGTCCAACCATCTCATCCTCTGTCGTCCCCTTCTCCTTGTGCCCTCCATCTTTCCCAACATCAGGGTCTTTTCTAGGGAGTCTTCTCTTCTCATGAGGTGGCCAAAGTACTGGAGCCTCAACTTCAGGATCTGTCCTTCTAGTGAGCACTCAGGGCTGATTTCTTTGAGAATGGATAGGTTTGATCTTCTTGCAGTCCATGGGACTCTCAAGAGTCTCCTCCAGCACCATAATTCAAAAGCATCAATTCTTCGGCGATCAGCCTTCTTTATGGTCCAGCTCTCACTTCCGTACATTACTACTGGGAAAACCATAGCTTTAACTATACGGACCTTTGTCGGCAAGGTGATGTCTTTGCTTTTTAAGATGTTGTCTAGGTTTGTCATTGCTTTTCTCCCAAGAAGCAGGCGTCTTCTAATTTCGTGACTGCTGTCACCATCTGCAGTGATCATGGAACCCAAGAAAGTGAAATCTCTCACTGCCTCCATTTCTTCCCCTTCTATTTGCCAGGAGGTGATGGGACCAGTGGCCATGATCTTAGTTTTTTTGATGTTGAGCTTCAGACCATATTTAGCGCTCTCCTCTTTCACCCTCATTAAAAGGTTCTTTAATTCCTCCTCACTTTCTGCCATCAGGGTAGTATCATCAGCATATCTGAGGTTGTTGATATTTTTTCCGGCAATCTTAATTCCGGTTTGGGATTCATCCAGTCCAGCCTTTCGCATGATGAATTCTGCATATAAGTTAAATAAGCAGGGAGACAATATACAGCCTTGTCGTACTCCTTTCCCAATTTTGAACCAATCAGTTGTTCCATATCCAGTTCTAACTGTAGCTTCTTGTCCCACATAGAGATTTCTCAGGAGACAAATGAGGTGATCCGGCACTCCCATTTCTTTAAGAACTTGCCATAGTTTGCTGTGGTCGACACAGTCAAATGCTTTTGCGTAGTCAATGAAGCAGAAGTAGATGTTTTTCTGGAACTCTCTAGCTTTCTCCATAATCCAGCGCATGTTTGCAATTTGGTCTCTGGTTCCTCTGCCCCTTCGAAATCCAGCTTGCACTTCTGGGAGTTCTCGGTCCACATACTGCTTAAGCCTGCCTTGTAGAATTTTAAGCATAACCTTGCTAGCGTGTGAAATGAGTGCAATTGTGCGGTAGTTGGAGCATTCTTTGGCACTGCCCTTCTTTGGGATTGGGATGTAGACTGATCTTCTCCAATCCTCTGGCCACTGCTGAGTTTTCCAAATTTGCTGGCATATTGAGTGTAGCACCTTAACAGCATCATCTTTTAAAATTTTAAATAGTTCCGCTGGAATATCATCACTTCCACTGGCCTTGTTGTTAGCGAGGCTTTCTAAGGCCCATTTGACTTCACTCTCCAGGATGTCTGGCTCAAGGTCAGCAACCACATTACCTGGGGTGTATGAGACCTCCATATCTTTCTGGTATAATTCCTCTGTGTATTCTTGCCACCTCTTCTTGATGTCTTCTGCTTCTGTTAGGTCCTTTCCACTTTTGTCCTTAATTGTGGTAATCTTTGTACGAAATGTTCCTTTCATATCTCCAATTTTCTTGAACAAATCTCTGGTTTTTCCCATTCTGTTATTTTCCTCTATTTCTTTGCATTGCTCGTTTAGAAAGGCCCTCTTGTCTCTTCTTGCTATTCTTTGGAAATCTGCATTCAATTTCCTGTATCTTTCACGATCTCCCTCGCATTTTGCTTGCCTTCTCTCCCCCGCTATTTGTAAGGCCTCATTGGACAGCCACTTTGCTTTCTTGCATTTCTTTTTCATTGGGATGGTTTTCGTTGCTGTCTCCTGTATAATGTTACGAGCCTCCATCCACAGTTCTTCAGGCACTCTATCCACCAAATCTAAATCCTTAAACCTGTTCTTCACTTCAACTGTGTATTCATAAGGAATTTGATTTAGATTGTATCTTACTGGCCCAGTGATTTTTCCTACTTTCTTCAGTTTAAGCTGGAATTTTGCTATAAGAAGCTGATGATCTGAGCCACAGTCAGCTCCAGGTCTTGTTTTTGCTGAGTGTATAGAGCTTCTCCATCTTTGGCTGCAGAGAATATAATCAATCTGATTTCGATGTTGCCCATCTGGTGATGTCCATGTGTAGAGTCGTCTTTTGTGTTGTTGGAAAAGAGTGTTTGTGATGACCAGCTTGTTCTCTTGACAGAACTCTATTAGCCTTTGCCCTGCTTCATTTTGAACTCCAAGGCCAAACTTGCCAGTTGTTCCTTTTATCTCTTGACTCCCTACTTTAGCATTCCAATCCCCTATAATGAGAAGAACATCCTTCTTTGGTGTCATTTCTATAAGGTGTTGTAAGTCTTCATAGAATTGATCAATTTCAGTTTCTTCAGCACTGGTAGTTGGTGCATAAACTTGGATTACTGTGATGTTAAAAGGTCTGCCTTGGATTCGTATCGAGATCATTCTATCATTTTTGAAATTGCATCCCAGTACAGCTTTCGCCACTCTTTTGTTGACTATGAGGGCCACTCCATTTCTTTTACGGGATTCCTGCCCACAGTAGTAGATATGATAGTCATCCGAACTGAATTCGCCCATTCCTGTCCATTTTAGTTCACTGATGCCTAGGATGTCAATGTTTATTCTTGCCATCTCATTTTTTACCACATCCAGCTTTCCAAGGTTCATGGTTCTTACATTCCAGGTTCCTATGCAATACTTTTCTTTACAGCATTGGACTTTCCTTTCGCTTCCAGGCATATCAGCAACTGTGCGTCCTTTCGGCTTTGGCCCAGCCGCTTCATCAGCTCTGGATCTACTTGTACTTGTCCTCCGCTCTTCCCCAGTAGCATATTGGACGCCTTCCGACCTGAGGGGCTCATCTTCCAGCGTCATATCTTTTATATGCCTGTTGTCTTTGTCCATGGAGTTTTCTTGGCAGGGATACTGGAGTGGCTTGCCAGTTCCTACTCCAGGTGGATCACGTTTGGTCCAAACTCTCCACTATGACCTGTCCATCTTGACCTGTCCATAGCTTCCTGAGTAATTCAAGCCCCTTCGCCACGACAAGGCAGTGATCCATGAAGGGGCAGGGGTCCCTTTACCTTTTTTATATTTGATGCACCTCTCTGCTTCGGAAAATAACCAGTTACACTGACCTTCTCGTGAACTGTCCCAGACATGCATTCTGAGTTGAACTCCACTAAGTAAGCAAGTTTCTTAAGAAAGGAAAGATTAATGTTATCTTGATGCAGGCTGATGAGGCAGGAAGAGATAATGGCTTTTAAGGATAATCTGCTGGTGCCTGTCACCACTAAAGCTCCTGGGGATATCCAAACAGACTCCTTGCCAAAACAGTTAACAATCTTGATTATATCAAGATAAACTTAAGCAGAGAACAGAGAGGTGGAAACTATAGTGTTGGTGAATAACAGTGTGAACTCCTTATCTTTTATTGCAATTCCCCCCCCCTGTTTTGTTTGTGGGGAAGAGATGCTTAAACTCCAATCATAAACACCCCCCTCCTGCCCCTGGTTTCCAATGCATAACTAATTGCGTAATAGCTGGAGTACCACAAAGGGGAAGCAAAGGCTCATGTACTGTAGTCCTAGCTGGGTTCAGTGCCAGGTTGGTCTGACTCCCCAGTGCCTCTTCCTCCTCTGCCTTCAACTCGTATGTGCACACTGCCTAATCAGACATAGTTCAGCCCTCTTTCTAGGCCTCTGCATGTCCAACAACCTTGTGCTGGTTTGTTGCTTTTAATAGACCCACCCACACTACAGTGAGATCAGCATTCAAACTACACTGTCCCTGCCGTCTGGCAACAGTTTTGTTCTGTGCAAAGTCCTTCCCACACAGCCATGACTGACAGTCCCTGGCTGCTGCTGTTGCTAGGAAAGCAGGAATCTGCTTACTGTCGGGAAGAAAGAGAGAGTTGAGCTTTGCACACGACAGCAACAGTCCGAGGACTGGTTCACACATGAATCACTTAATGACTGCATCATGACGCAGTGTCCTGGGTATGTATAGGAGCAATGACAGACCGGCGGCCGCCGCATGGATCTTTCAGAGAGTGTGTAGGAACTTTCTGTGGTGTGTCTGGAAAAGCAGAAAAAGCAACATGAATCTCTCATAAAGTCTGTCCATCCTTCTTGGGTGCTCAGCACAAAATGGGAGTTCACATGCCTCAAATACACTGACCAGAAAAATCCAGGGGGTGGAGGAGAACAAGGGCAGAGGGGCTGGGCCCCATGCGACATGAGTACACTGATTCTGCAGTACCCCTTGTTAGTGCAGCCCCCACCCACTCCTGTTGCTGATTAAAGGTGATCAGTAATCACTTTTAAGCTTGTTCTCATGCCACATCCTAGAGCTACCGTCTACCATTTCTACTCCAGAGCACCCATTTTCACAGCTGTAAGGGTCAGGCTACCTGCTACATGCAAGAACCTTCTTCTAAATGAGAAACAACCTTGGGAGGCTACAGTTTTCAGCAATCAAAGAAGACAATTTTCTCCCTGCTCCCCTCTACTTTTCCTCCAAAGGGAACCCTATTTCTGATTCTACAAGTGCATCTGGTGTCTTGTTTCGGCGGGGCATGGTGGAAGGAAGGCAGTTTCAAGTAGTAATTTTTTGAGTAGTAAAATGGCTGGCAGGGAAAGGTTTAATTACAACACAGACACACCCTGCTGCTGTTCCTTCCCTGACTGCTTTTCATTCAAAAAAAAAAAAATACATAAACAGCTGGGGTTTCGTTACACATACTTGTGTGCAAAATATTGATGGGATGAATACCTGGACAGAAGACTCTAACCTTGTACCCAGCCATATCACAGAGTAGATCATTCAGATCCTTGTGATGTGCAGTAATGGTAGTATTGACTGTTCAGAAAAGGAGTAGTCTGCTTTTTACAGTCAATTAGCGTGATACTACTGTTTTATAGTGTTCAGAAGACCCACACTAAAAATTCAGTGTCCCATTTTGGTGGTTGACATCAAACTTCCCCATTATTATATGAAAGCCCTGGCTTTGTTTCTCACGTTTGTTCCATCCTTCCTCCAAAGACCTCAGGGTTTTGAACATGGGCCTCCGTGTATGAAGTCCTGAAGTCTACCTGATACACAACACTGTGAGTGAGCGAGGTGGGATCTGTGAGAGTGCGCAGCAGGCCTTTCTTTGTTGTGGCTCCTCACCTGTTGAAGGCACAGCTCTGGGAGATGTGCCAAATGTCATGCCTCTACTCATTCCTATGTCCCATTAAAATGGTTAGCTTTCAGGAAACATTTGTTCTGACAGTTTCAGATCTTGATTATTATAATTGATATATTAATTGGTCTTAATGAGTTCTTATGACTCCTGCTGGTTTGTTTTTTTCCTTGTCTTCACCAAATGTTATTTTACCCTCCGTGCTTTATTGATTTGTATGTTGCATTGAATTTTGGTTTCGGTTTTTAAATTGGCAGGCATCTCAAAAGCGATTATGTGTACATGTCTTGCTGGACAGTTGGCAATGTATGAAGGTCAAAGCAAAAGCAAAATGCTTTAAAAAAAACAATGAACTTCAAAATGAAAATTAAAAAAACAAAACAAGGCAGACTCTGGCTTTTCTTCATGTGCCACTCGTTTTCATTATGAAAGGCAAATGTCTAGCTGTGTAGGAAGAAATGAAAACAAATTAAAGGCATAACCCCATCAAGCATGGGTGTAGCCAGGATTTATGTTGGGGGGGAGGCTTCATGTTGGGGGGGGGCAGAACATCAGTTAAGTATTTTTATTGATTTGGCTCCCCCCCCCAACTTGGCTTTGTCCATGCCATCAAGGACCCTGTGATGTTCATATTTTCTCTGTCCAGTTAAGGAGGCTTCCATAAGTGCATTACTTGGATCAGGAATTGTGGGCATCAAGCGAATACACGCGGGAATCAGTCTTTCCTCATCTCATTGCTTTCAGTGGTATTTGCATTCAAATGCCCATCTATATTCTGGTGCAATTTGTGGGAAAATACCTTTTTAAAGGACCAAAAAATGTTTTAAAATACATTTTGTTTTGCTTTTTAACAAAAAGAACTATTTTAAGTGTATTTTCCAGTTTCTGAAAAATACTTATAGCAAATAATCCCGATATACCACCCCAATAAGCATTCCATGCATATATGATTTAAATGATCCAATCAAACATTAAGCATGTTTTTACAACAGTTTAGTGTTGATTATAGCAGTTCTATTCTCAGTCTTGTCCCAGAGTGAGCTGTGGGTAGCTGGTGGCGAGGGGAGATCATTGTTCTTTCCCGTGTCTTGAATAAGCGTGAACCATAGTTTCAAAATTTTCTTCGGTCTTTGTGTTCCTTAGTGCTCTGTGTTAGTTTCTCCACAAGAGCTGTGTTCCGTAGTCTTTCTCACCTTGCCACTAGAGCTGGATTGGGGATGGGAGTCTATTAGAAACAAATGCATCATGTTACATTTTCAAAACACCTATTAATTCCTCTTTCTGCCTCTCTGTTTCTTTTGTGTGTTTTTTTACTTCTAGATGGGGTATACCCCGTTACATGTTGGCTGCCATTATGGAAACATAAAGATAGTTAATTTTCTCCTGCAGCAGTTTGCGAAAGTTAATGCCAAAACGAAGGTGAGATTCTACTCTTCTCTCATCCCCTGCCCTCCCACCCCTTTGTTTCCTTCCTTGGTTGTGTGTATGGAGCCTCCAGCTCCATTCTTTGTGGGCTTTTTTCTGCTTTGTCTCCTATTTAGAATGGCTACACCCCTCTGCACCAAGCAGCTCAACAGGGACACACCCATATAATCAACGTCCTGCTCCAGAATGGCGCATCACCCAATGAACTCACTGTGGTAAGAGAGATGTAAAAGAGATCACACTCGGCTTTTCTTGTCTATTCAATCGTTTCCCTTTGGCAGCTGCTGCTCCTCTGCTTTTTGAGGAATTATATTGGTTTTATAGAAGCGCAGTGAGGGGGGAAATGGGAATAGAATGGTACGGGGCACAGTAATTTTATATCTCAGCTAGGGGCAGTGGAATAACAGATAAAGCCCTATCTTCCTTCGTTTTTGCTCCACCAGCTCTACACCAGCCTAGCTGAGAGGATCTTGGGGCCATTAGATCCATGGTAGACCCTGATCCACCCTTGTATTCAGAGAAAGCAACCTTTAGCTTTTGAGAGCCAGTGTGGTATAGTGGTTAAGAGCGGTAGACTCATAATCTGGTGAACCGGGTTTGTGTCCCTGCTCCTCCACATGCAGCTGCTGGGTGCCCTTGGGCTAGTCACACTTCCCTGAAGTCTCTTAGCCCCACTCACCTCACAGAGTGGTTGTTGTGGGGGAGGGAAAGGAAAGGAGATTGTTAGCTGCTTTGAGACTCCTTAAGGTAAAGGTAAAGTGGGATATCAAATCCAAACTCTTCTTCTTCTTAGCTGTGCAACCCCACACAAATTCATATATAATGCTCATAAGCACCAATATGTTTTCTCTGCAACTTCACGCCCATGAAGTTTCTGGCCTTTATAAAATAAAGGTATTCACCAGGGAATCCTGATGCACATTGCACGATTACAAGCATGCATTGGTTCTTTGCACTCTGCGTTTTCTGCAGGGACCCAGGAGTGAGCTACTGGGGTAGCCAAGGCAAACACAGTCACTACATGAAGTGGCCCTCAGTCATTATGCTCCTTGCCTAATCTCCGTGATGAAAGTGTGGTGTCTGGTGAAACCTGGGGCATATGTATGCTACAAGCAGAAACTCATTCAGCAATAATTCATTCTTCCCAGGGAACTCTGGACATTGTAGTTTTGTGTAGAGGCCTGGGAGTTTTCAGTCCTCTCACCAAGCAGCCAGGATTCTTTGGTAGGAAGCTTTGACATTGTAGTGTGGATAAAGCTTCAGAAGGCTCCTGAAAAAGAATGTTCTGCTCATAACTGCCTTCTGCGTCACATTAAGGCTGTGTTTGCACTCCTGTTTACTGTGCACTCGCAGCATTTCTACTGCTGGGTTTTTAATCGGTGTTCACACAACGATATCCAAAATGTATATGTATCCTGTACTTTGTTATTAAATATTACCGTTTCATGCATTTTTTCCCCCAAACACCTTTGCGTAGGGTAAATACATCCCTGCCCCTGTCAACGCCCCCTGGTGGGTACACAGACAGTAACAAATCGGAAACTAAAAGCTATCCTGATGTGAACAGCAGGGGGAGGGGGAAGAGCTGTGAAATGCATGGCTGGGGAGAGAAACAACTTCCCTGTACTCTTAAGAATTGCATCCAGAGTGTCCCTTGGCTCTGCAGTTTGAATTTGCCACCTACTTACTGAGTTACTTGTACGTAACAGTTGCAAATTAAGCATTGAGATTATTACTTTGAGAACCAAACTGTCTGCAGTTCCAGCTAAATCTGAGCAGTGGACCATTTGCTTTGTGGGAAGCGCACGTTTTTCCGTTTGCCTCTTCTTCCAGTGGATTTCACAACTGGTTTTAGACAGTTTGCTGAGCATAAGCAAACGGCACTTCTGGTTATCCTTTTTAAGGTGCAGATCCTGTTAACGTGAATCTTTTTGATGAACATTTCATTTTGTTTAGAATGGGAACACTGCCCTTGCCATTGCCAAACGACTTGGCTACATTTCAGTCGTTGACACACTAAAGGTGGTAACAGAAGAGACCATGACAACAATTGTGAGTATGGCTATATTTTCAGCACTGAATGTAATGTCAGATTTTTTATTTTACAGAGATACATTTGACTTAGTGCAGTCAGAGAGTATACAGCTGCTCAACTTAGAACAGGGCTGGGCAACTTGTATCCAGAGTTATTTGATGCAGTGGCTGTCATAGCCCTGAAACTCCCTCCAGCCATCTCCCTAAGAAGATAAAGTTTCAAGGACTTACTTTTATTGAACTGTGTTCGAAATAGGAACAGCAAAACTTTCCAATGGGGTTTCTCCATTGTTGAGCACGTTGCCCATCCCTGATTTGGGTATCACTATTTTGGGATGGGATTCTATCACATACTGGCAAATTCAGGTTGCACAATTAAAGCTGATGGGTGTTCTTGTGCAAGAAGCCCCTAAATCAGGATTTTATTATTATTATTGTTGTTGTTGTTGTTATTGTTTTGCCATATGAAAAGTGATGGGGGAAATGTATTGGAACATGTGGGGTAAAAATTGCTTGATGCAACGTTGTGCTACAAACCTCAGCCAAATCAGGATGAGTGCTTAATAAATAGCCGATGTGGTCTAACCTGCCCATAAATGTTAAGGAATCTGTAGTTAAAACTCACTTCAGATTGGTAGATAACATGTAGTGTAAATGAATGGAAGCTGAAATTTATCACTGGAGGTTTTTTTTGTATTTATTTACTGTATCTATGTGCCACACCTGTGGATTTTTTTTAACCGAGTAATAATTAGTGTGGGAACAGCTGTGGGAGTGAAAAATCACACAGACCAACCAGGGAAAGATAAATTGATGTTTGCTGCTGAGTATTTTTAACCAGTTCAAAGTAAGCATTTGGCAACTGGAAAACTGTTGCTGGGAGAACCTGGAGCTTTTCTTTTTTAACCCCCACAGTTTATCATGCAAAAAGCAAAAGTTCTGTGTTACAATATAGACATCTGAGTCAAAACTCACACTGCAGGCCGCAATACAGTATTTCCCCTGTTTTTATTATCTTCTATTGACATGTTTCGTATACCACCCAATAACAGATATTGGTTAAGCTGTGTGGTTAACAGTAAGATTAAAACCACAGAAAGTGAATCACAAAACACAATAAAAAACTAAAGTACAGTAATATTTTCAAACCATTGGGAATGATTTCTCTCTTTTATATTGAAAGTTTGTTTACACATCTCTGTGACGCCAATAATTCAAATACGAAAGCCTTATTACAGCTTCTGCGGTTTTATTTGTCCCACCCCTGGCAAAGCACTAGTGTAATAATTAAGACAACGAAGCCTCATTTAAAATGCCTCTTCATCCTTCAACTCAGATATGCAAACCGCATGTCTTGCCCCCAGTGCATAGCTGAAGTATCTTGGATAAAGATACTAGTCTACCTTACAACATTGTTGCAAGAATTGCTAGCACAATGAGTGCTGGATGGACCGAGTTCTAGATGGAAGCTGAATATTGCAAAAGGGTTGTTAAAAATCAGAGTTATTTTGGAAAGGGAAAATCAGGATTGAAGGGGGAGGGAAATACAGGTTGTCATTTTGATGTCAATGGTGTTCTATGGATACTGCAAACAAAAAATGAGCACCCATCCCATCTGGAAGCATCCAATATATGTGTAAAGTGCTGCGCTTTTGGGGGTGAGCATTTAAAAAATATTAAATATTATTGAAATTGTCATTTCTCGTGAAGATTACTGGTAGTTTTAGTCTGTAATGATGTTTCTTTGTCTTTAACAGACTGTCACAGAAAAGCATAAAATGAATGTACCGGAAACAATGAATGAAGTTTTGGACATGTCCGATGATGAGGGTATGTATAATGGAGGTGCTTCTTATTTCTCAGCACAAATGTATGTTAAAACATTGTTGTTTTTCCATCATTTTTGCGGGGAGGAGCAGGGGACTTAAAATGATAACACTCAATTGTTTTGTTGAAATTGGGTATGTTTCCCACCCCAGTCGTTTATAATTGACCTAACGTTTTGTTCGCTTAAATTGTGCAGTTCGTAAAGCGAATGCCCCTGAAATTCTCAGTGATGGTGAATATATTTCAGATGTTGAAGAAGGTATTTCTTACTTTTTTTGTACTGCAGTGGGCTCTGCTCTTCAGCATTTCCATTTTCTATTCTAACTTGACAAATCAAAGCTGCGTATACACTACCATTTTGCAGAGCTTTTGCGTAACTGGTGAAAACCCAACAACATAGACTGACCTCTTCCTGTCAGTAGTCTGTTTCTCTTTGTGTTGTGTTTACTGTCTGTGTTTGCACAGCAGGCTAAGCTACATTTTAGCACAACATGGATCAACAGGAGCATTTAACAGTCGGCCTTCAACCTCCGCTCTTCTCCCACACAGGCAGAAGGAGGAGTCGAAAGCTTTTGCCCCCACTTTTAGTTTACGGTTTGTTGTGTCATCTGGTGCAACAAACTGTGGTTTGGTTTGATTGATCGATTCAGCGTATTACATTTCTATGCCACTTTTCATTCAAATGAATCCCAAAGTGGCTTACAAACAATAAATAACAATAACATGACAGAACATAATAGAACCAGGGCCCTTTTTCAGCTGGAATTCGCCAGTTCCAGCACCTCTCAGGTGGGAGCCATTGCCATTATGAGAGAACAAGGGAGGCGTTCATGGTGAGTTCCGGTACCTCTTTTTCTAGAAAAATAGCACTGAATAGAACATCACAAATACAGCATAAATCATATAAAAGAATGGTTGTGTATCAATACAGCATTTATACCCTATAAAACAATATTAACAACCTTAAAGTAGCAGCCATAAGATAAACTTAAACCATAAACTTATCTTAAACCATAAAATAAACTGTTAAGTTCAGTGTTAGGTTCACATTACCTTTGGGTAATTTCAAACAAGCTGTTTTCAGATCTTTTCTTTCTTTCTTTTTGAAGCTGGCTTGTTGAAATGAACCATAGTTAGTGCTTTTAATTAAAGTGCTTCGTTTAGATGATATGGAAACCTGGAGAAAAGTAAAAGCTTCTATTCTCCTCTCAACTGCATAGGAGGAGTTAGGAGTACCCGAACCCAAGGCTCACTGCAGCTTATGTATGTCACACTAAACCATGGTTTAGAGGTGTGTACAAATGCAACCACTTCTGAGTGTATGGGGATTATATTTTAAGCTTGAATTTAACACTTTTGTCACATGCTAGGTGTGGGTGGGGCCAGTCCCTGGAGAGGGAAGAATCCCTTTTCTGGTATAACAATGGTTGGGAACATATTGACTGGAAGGATGAAAGGAACTGCCTTCAAAGATACAAGGAGCTGCCTTCTAATACCATGTCAGAATACTGGTCCGCTTAATCTGTGATGGTTGTCTTTTGCCACAGCCTTACGGGGTGTCAGGCAGAAGTCCCCCCCCCCCCCCGATACTTTTCTCAAGAACATTTTTCCTGCCTCAGGAGGTGGTGGGTTCTCCTTCACTAGAGAACTTGAGCAGTCATCTGCCAGATTCTGTATGTAGATCCAGTATTGAACAGGGGCTCTCAAAGCCCCTGTTCTTTCCAAATCTGTAATTCCTCATGATTCTACCTAGAAATGCCAGCATTTGAACCTGGGGCCTCCTGCATTCCAAACATATGCTGTGCCAATAAGCTGTGGCAATTTTCTCCAGACAGATCACACTGTACTTGCTTCAGAGGGTGGATCCGAAAGGACAACTGCACTGTGATTGTAGGCTTCCTTAATCAAAAGCCCTGATTGTACATGGTCATGTATATGCAGCTGACTTTGCTTTCACTAACTTTCCTTATTGATTCTGTAAGCAACAATTGGCTCCTTCATGCACATTATACTTTTCATGATTACTGCAATTACTGAGGATATCCCTCTGATTTTCTTCCAGATTTATTTCTTCACTTTTTAAATCAAATTGTCATTAATAACCTTCTTGGGGTACTCTCTTTTGCTACTGCTGCTTTTTATTTTTTATTTAAAAAGTTTGCATATTATAATGTGAAACAAACTGATGAGTGTGGTAGATATGAAAGTATTGCAGAAGAAGAAAAATACAAATGTCTGTCAGCAGGGGCTATATGGGAATATAGATTTGGTGCCTGCTGTCAACAATACAGCAGGTTCTGGAAATACAGGTTTAAAAGGCTTATGATATATGACCTGAAACAAAAGAGCTTTCATTGCTGCTTTTAAAGGGGGGTAGTAGTGTATTGATGTATATTCTTACAAACATATCTCTCTCTTATAAAAAGATGTCCTTCTCTATGTCATGCTTTTTAATTAGCAATAGGCCAGAGGTTCTTGGTAAATTGATAATTTGACTGCTGTTTATTCACATCCACCTTGAAATATACTTTGAGTTGCATATACTTGCAAGGTGGAAGAAGCAGGTTGATTTGAGGTTTTGGAGTGATGGACGGATGCTGCTTAGGGACTAGTACTTACCTGTCCATGTTCTTGCTTCCACACTCCTACAATACCTTCTCAGTCTGCAGTTTTTAAAATAAGATTGTTATAAATATTCGGCTTCTGCTGCTCTCCTCTCCAAAGGAAGCATACCATGCAAAGTCTTGCCTGAGCTTCCAACTGCTTGAGGAAGGTGGAAGACAAAATAGTGTTTTCATTACATTTATTAGGTGCCTTGAATGTGATGCTTTGTGAAGCTTAACATTGTTTATATATTCAAATACATTACGAAGCAAATGCTTGAGCTCTGAGCAATTATTACACTGACGGTGTTTGCTACTGCAAAGTGTTGAAGCACACAATTTAAAAGCCCACACATTGCCCACATTCTAAGGAACTAATGTCCTGATTTCAATGTATTGAACAACTGTGGAGCAGTAGCAACCATTGCTGCCTTCCTGCTGCTCTCACTGGTGGACAATAAGGATTAGGACCCCTTCAGTGGGGTCTTCAAGAATGCTACACTAGCAATGCTTATGTTTCTGTCTCAAAGAGACCTGGGACTGCAACTAAATCAGGAAAATACCGGTAATGATCCTTCTTTACAGGTAGCATTTTTAATATCCAGCATGTTTTAGATGTGTTGCTTTCCTCAGTACAACTCCATGAAAGGATAGATGTCAAGAGAAGAGAGAATGGTTGACAGGTGGCTTGCTGATGTCAAGGTTTGCTGAAGTTGTTCTGTGTTGCTGCAGAAATATCATTCACTGGTTTCTGCTGAAGCATTTCCACAGGTGATGGTGGAGTTGAGTGGTGGGACAGGATGGTGGGAGTCCCCATAGTTTTCCCTACTGGGGCAGAAACCCAAAACTCTGTGTCTGCAGACATATCACTGCAGATGTGCTGCAGACAAAGGTAGAGAAGATCTTATACATTTGTCAGTGGTTCTTATGGGTTGTTATGAAATCCACTAGGTGTCCTATGGCGATTTCCCTACTTAATAAGTAAGTTGATCCATGAAATGCCACAATCTTAGAAAATGTCTTGTGCAATTTGCTTGTTTCTCCTCTTGTATCAAGGGGATCATATGAGGAACATGGAGGCACGACCAAGGGCCCTAATATATTGCACTGCACACTACATTGTATTGCCACACAGACCAACTTAAAATTTAAGCTCATGTGTTCAGAGGCAAGAGGCAATGATCTTCTTAAAATGGCTTATCTTTTACCCTTGTCGTCTATCAGAAGTCCACAATCAGGAGTTTGGGGTGAAGGTCCTGCTAAGGAATGGGTGTATACATTGCTGTATCCTGATCTGCAGTTTTTCCTGATCCACCTTGCTCATTCCCTTACTCGTCCCATGTCCCATCCCAATACTCACTTATCAGTACAGTGGTATCTTGGTTTAAGAACAGCTTAGTTTATGAACAACTTGGAACGCTGCAAACCCGGAAGTAGGTGTTTTGGTTTGTGAATTTTGCCTTGGAATAAGAACATGTTTCGGTTCCTGTTGAGTATTCCATTTGTAAATTGAGTCCCCCGCTGCTATGGGAAAGCACACCTTGGTTTAAGAACGCTTTGGTTTAAGAACAAACTTCCAGAACAGATTAAGTTCATAAACCAAGGTACCACTGTACCTGCCTTTCAACAAGCTTTGTGTACTCGTATACATTGTAAACCACCTAGACAATGGACACAATTAGGTGGTCATATCATATATGATTCTGCCTATGCATCTCAGACCAATTCTCCAGTTCTACATGCTTAGTGATAGTTGTGATAAAGAACTAAATGGGCTCATGCAGTGAGTTCACATAGCATCCACAGGCACAAATCCCTTTGCTTAAAAAAAAAGTGTGACTGCGTGAGTGTTTCACCCAGTGTTGATTATGAGGTATACAAATAAAGCAGCTACAACAAATGCACTCAAAAATACACCGCTTTTAGACAATGTGATTTGAATATATCCAAGATATATTTAAATCTCTCTGAGAACCTTGAGAACATAAGAAGAGTCTGCTGAATCAGGTAGGTGGCCCATCTAGTCCCTCATGTTATTGCAGCGACAAGCCAGGTGCCTGTGGGAAGCACACAAGCAGGACACAATTCCTAGAAACTGTGATTCCTAGAAACTGGTATTCAGAGGCATACTGCTCCAGTTTGGCAGTGGAGGTAGGACATAGCTTTCATGGCTAGTAGCTGTGGATAGCAATGTCCACCATGAACCTTGTCCCCCACTTCTTCCACAGATGAAATGTGAAATGACATCCACACTCAGGAGTTCATGTAATTCCTTCGGTTTTGGTAGTGTGTGTGTTGACGTTCAGAAGACATACCTGTAGTCATTCTGGGTTGTAGCCAACCAAGTCTCCCCATTAGCACAATGACTTCCACTTGTGCAGTGCAATTTCCCTTCCCTCTCTTCCCGCTATATGCACCCCAGATCTGTTGGGGAAGGGGTGTTCCCCTAATCCTCTGCAGCAGATTTGGGGTTGGGGAATAAAAAAGGGAGAAGCAAGCAGGAGCAATTGTGCCAATAGGACAATTTCATTGGATACAACCCACTGCTAGTGCATGCACAAACAACATGCTCGTCACACTACCAAAACAGAAAAGCACCTGTGGTAAATATTAGGAGATATCCCATCTCCTTCCCCAAGCATTTAACGCTTCATCAAATTCATACTAACAGCTGAACCGCAGACAGGAGGTGAAACTTCTTCACATTTAGGAAACAGGAAACAATTTACAGATTAATCCCTTAAGCAGACTGGTTTGTTTACTTGTTTAATTCCAGTCAATCATCCTCCCTTTCTGCATTCAGATCCAACCATGTTAAGAAAAGACCTTTGTTTTAAATAAGCCTCGGCTCTTTAACAGGTTCTTTTTCTTTCTTTCTTTCTTTTTTGCCAAGTATTGCAACAGTATTTAGCAAAGCTTTTCATAGCCCAAAATGTCCCACATTTGTTAACTGTCCAGTAGGTTGAAGCAAGAAACACGATGGGTGTGCACAAGTATACAGGTGTGTACTTAATTTTAGGTTGCAACTTGTCAAGGTGTCATTATTCAAAGTATCTGAATAATTTCAGAGTAGATCTGTTTAAATCAATGAGCCTAACTCAGTCATATTCATTAATTTCATCGGATCTCCCCTGAATTACTTGAATAACACACAGTGGCTGATTTGTGTTTTTTCTCTGTCCTTCCTCACTTTTGAGTCTCATGCAGAGGGAGGAAATGTGCAAAGCTCCACCATGAAAATGCAGCTTCTGTGCTTTGCATTGGAGAACCCCCCCCCCCCCACACACACTGAAAGTGTGGAGAGAGGAGCATGTGAAGCAGACCTGTGGGATCACAGCCTAATTCTTCCCTTTCTATTTTTAACTCTGCTCTGGGCAGCATAAATTTGCATTTCTAGGTGGGGTGGGGGGGCACATGAATGAGCATTGCCCTAATTGCGTTTTCTTCCCTTCCTTGGCTCCTCCAGTTCTGTTCCACAAGTACTTGCAGAAGAGGAGAAAAGGGATTAGAACACTTAATTCCTGCTGCACCCACACAGAAGCACTTCAGAGAGCAGCATCTTGTTCATTTTTTCATTATTCTTCTGTGTGGAGCAGTGAGCTGCATGGGCGCAGCCAAGGGGGGACAGGGAGGGGCAGTTGTCCCCCCCTAACTCAATAAAAATACACAGCAAACTGAGGTTCTATCTTCCCCCAACAAAAGGCCTGCCCCCACCAAAAAATCCTGGCTATGCCCATGGTGAGCCGCATTCACATGGAGAGTGGGGAATGGGGAGATGTGTTCAGGGAGAACTGAGCTCCAATACCCTGCAAACAGCCCGATGTAATTGCTAATATTGACTTTGCTTTCTACAGATTCCTTAACCTCATTTCTGTGCTCATTTCTTCCCGGCTGAACAAGGGGGTTAGAGGCACTCCAGGTATACAAGGCTGAGGCCATTTAGGGCAAGCAAGACCCCCCCCTTTCCCCCTCCTCACAACAATCCAGTGAAGTAGGTCAGCTAAGAGATAGCAGCTAGTTCCAGCACATCTCTCTTGAGCTCACTGGCTGAGCTTCATGATGTTTCAATATAAGATGTATTGCAATCCAGGTTCAAATCTTGCGGATCTCTTCAGTTCTCACTGTTGGCTACTTGAATGACACAAATTTGTGCATTTTTATTAGCACAGTGTATTGTTTACGATACAGGTAGATCTCATATTACACAGTGTGTGTGTGTGTGTGTGTGTGTGTGTGTGTGTGTTTTATGTTCCTTGCTGTTGCACATATAAGCAAAATTGCACAAAGCCAGAACGACCCCCAGGACAGGCCTGTGACCATCCCTACCTCAGTGAAACTGGTGCTGTGCAGGTGTTGCCCCCCACTTAGCTTACCAGGCTCTGGAAAGTTCACACAAGGCCTCTGCAAGATTCTCATGACCTTCTCAGAGTCTGGGAAGCAAGGGGGGGGGGGTTAAAAAGCTCTTTCCTCAGTGTTTTACTGCTTGGGAAAGTGCTTTTTAAACTCCTCCTCACCTTGCTTTCCGGGCTCTGGAAAGGTTGTGTAAGATGTCAGATGGCCCTTCCTGGGCTTTCCACCCTGCTCTCCCGCCCCTATTATTTTTTTAAAATTTTTTACTGTGATCCACATAAAGCTGAGATCACATACCGTATATACTCGAGTATAAGTCGACCCAAATATAAGCCGAGGCACCTAATTTCCCTACAAAAATGTGGGAAAGCTTATTGACTCAAGTATAAGCCGGTTCACCTTTGCCACTGTGGTAGAGGAGGAACGAGCAGCCCAAAGCAGCCCTTTGGGCTGCTCCTTCCTCTTCCTCCTTTGCTGCTGTGGAGCTCACCCCGTCGCAGGGTTTCGAACCGCCATTCTTCTGATCAGCAAGCCCTAGGGCTCTGTGGTTTAACTCACAGCGCAATGTTCCCTTGTGTTATACAGAGAAGGCTGGGATCCTGTCCTGTTTAAGCAGGAGCCAGGGAAAGTGAGCACCTGTGGGGTTTTAATACTTCCTTAACTGGGGTCTAAAGTTTGCATTTATGTGAGCAGTTCAGGAATGGAACAAGCTGCCTGGGGAGAGTAAAGAACCACCGTTCTTGTACACTTCTTAAGGAATGGTTGACTTGAGTATAAGCCGAGGGCAGCTTTTAAAGCACAAAAAGTGTGCTGAAAAACTAGGCTTATACTCAAGTATATACGGTATGTAAAATCATCATAAGATGAGCTGTACCTGTATACCCTTGTCGCTGCCCCCACAAGTGTTTAAAAGCAATTCTGATTGGTCAAACTTTAATTTACATACTTCTATACATTTGATATAAAGTACAGTGTGTGTGTGTGTGTTGCAATTTATACCAAGCTATGGACGCAGGTGGCGCTGTGGGTCAAACCACAGAGCCTAGGGCTTGCTGATCAGAAGGTCGGCGGTTCAAATCCCCGCGACAGGGTGAGCTCCCATTGCTCGGTCCCTGCTCCTGCCAACATAGCAGTTCGAAAGCACGTCAAAGTGCAAGTAAATAAATAGGTACCGCATCAGCGGGAAGGTAAATGGCGTTTCCGTGCGCTGCTCTGGTTTGCCAGAAGCGGCTTTGTCATACTGCCCACATGACCCGGAAGCTGTACGTCGGCTCCCTCGGCCAGTAATAGTAATAATAATAATAATAATAATAATAATAATAATAATAATAATAATAATAATAATAATTTATTTGTACCCCACCCATCTGGCTGGGTCTCCCCAGCCACTCTGGGCGGCTTCTACCAAACATTAAAATACATTTAAAATATCACAGTTTAAAAACTTCCCTAAACAGGGCTGCCTTCAGGTATTTTCTGAATGTCAGGTAGTAGTTTATTCCCTTGACTTCTGATGGGAGGGCGTTCCACAGGGCGGCCGCCACTACCGAGATAAGCGCCGCAACCCCATAGTCAGCCACGACTGGATCTAATGGTTAGGGGTCCCTTTACCTTTACCTATGGAATGAAGTGGGCTAGTAATCCATATTTTTTTTAAAAAATAAAATAAAATAAATCCCAACATTTCAAAAAGCACTAGCACATACAAAGCCTGTGTCTTAAATCCAGTTGCAAGTATGCCACTACTGAGTTGCCAAAATCAGTAGCATTTTCAAATCAACTTCATTCAGCATCCCATCTAGATTCAAGACGTCCCAGATGTGTCGTGTACACTTCATGGGGAAAGAAGTTAAGTACAGGTATCGCATTTTGTCTGCGAGGTGCACTATTGCAATCCCCTGGCTGAACCAGCCATGCCACCACGGCGCACCTTCCGGAGGCTTCCGTCCCGCTGACAGATTGGTGTTCTCTCCCTTTTTATTGCTGCGTGAAATGGGAAAGGTGCCGGTGTTAATGATTGACGAGGACCAGCCCTAGTAACCGGCCTCCTGTCTCGCCAGAAACGCAACTCTTGTGCGCGCGCAGAGTTGGGGGTGGGGGTGTTGCCTCTCTTACAACCTCCGTTGGCAGTCGGGGTGTAAACACATAGCCGTCTTTGTTGCTGAAGGTGGAGACTCGCCGGACTCCTGGTTTCAGGAGACAAAAGCAACCCTTTCATTTCTCCCTACCTGGAGACAGCTGGAAAGAAATGCTGCTGGGTTCGTTTCCTCCGAGCCTAAAGCTCAGACCCGCCTCCTCCACCTCCTCTTCCTTAAGCTGCTTTCCTCTCTTGCCCCTGTCTAACTGCGAAGTTATTTACTAACACAGTTTTAGCAAAGCACCGTCCTCTTCCCTCCCTTACACATAATGTGCTTTTGCCTGATTTCTGGCTGCCCCAGTGCCTGCATGTTTAACCAAGACCGGTTAGTATCAAATTACAGGGAGTGGGACGGGGGGGGGGGAGAGAGAGAGAGAACCTGACACCCAAGCTGTGCGCTTATTTACATACAAATAACTCAAGCGCTTGTCTGTATGTCACCATTCAGTCATCCTGTTAGACTAGGCTTGCCAGAGGAGTTTTCAGAAGACTCTGCAGATTGCGTTGTGTATGTTCTTTTTAAGGAGATCTTTACCTCCAACAGCAGCTGTCAATTCCTGCGTCTTTCAACTTTTGTTTCGTTGCACATTTGGAAGAAAATTCGGATGTTTGGGGTTTGTTTTTGTTTTTTTCGCGAGGTTCGAGAGGACAAAGGCGCACATTTCATAAAATGCAGGCGCTGGAAGAGATCAAGATGTTAAGAAGAGCCCAGCTGGTGTGTGGAAAGTGAATATGACCCACAGAGATTAGGCTCTTATACTGGTTTGGAGATTAACTATAAATCGCTGCTTAAGGACTAATAGGACTAATAGGAATTCTTGGAAACATCAAGAGGCAGGCAGGGGGGAAAAAAAGTTTTATAGACCAGGCGGGTGAAAATGGCTTTCCAAAACAGTAAGACTTTTCTACCTTAGTATTTACTGCGGTGTTCATTCCCCACCCCCACCCCCACCCCGATTTTGTGTACTCTTGTGAAAATATCCTGACAAGACTTATAAGCTTTTACAAAACTGTTTCTTAAAATAATTGCTCTGTTGCCAGGTTGCAGGGAGAAAGTCGATCTGTTATATGGTCAATTACAAGGCAGCAGAGAGCTTGAAGGGAGTATTTTTAGAACTGATTTGTGGATTTAAAGTGGGGCCTCGTTTGTGGTTTGCTTTTTAACATAACCCCCCCCCCAAAGCCAAGGGAATAGTTAACCTAAACTCTGCATAACCATTGGGGGGGGGTGCGGATACTGCTTCAGGAATGCTCTGTGAAATGCTTATTTTCAGTTGTGCAACTTTTAGGAAATCCAAATATTTATCCAAGGCAAGGACAAGGGATAATTTTTTTGCATGCAGAATTGAGCTGTTGTACTGTAAATTGAAAAGGGAGTTGGAAAGGGAACCCGAAAACCTCAAGGGGCAGTTTTATAATATCTTTCCCACTATTGGAATGTAGGTCTGACAGTGACATAATGGGGTGAAGGTGAAGTTGGTGGGAGTATGTTGCTGTTCGTTAACCCTCCCGTTGCTGCACTGCTTTACTTTTGAATTCAAGGGCCAGCTTTTGTTACCTTCAGTGTTGTGATAAAAGGAGTTTTATCAAGCCAACAAGGGGAGTTATTTGCTGTTAAATACTACTAATGCTTTACTTATACGAGTACAGAGTTGTCAAAGTAGCTCTTATCTAAGCTTGTGTTAATGCAGCACGTGTTTTATTATTGATTCAAGTATTATACTGTACAGGTTTTATATTTTCATTTTTTGAGTTAAACTATTGAAGGGATTACTATGCCCCTATACCCATGATAAAACACATGTGGGATATGCAATGGTTACATCTAAACCTAGAGGACTCAGTTTACAAGGAAGAACTGTGGAATATTAACATATAATGTTTTCATATTTTCTAAACACTGTCTGTTAGGTTCCCCCCCCCCCAACTTTTTAAAACACACTCATGCCTCCATCTAATATTGCCTCCTAAGCCTCGCAATCCATCACCAGCCATCTCTTTGGCAAACACACAGAAATGTCACACTCTGCTCTCTGTACGCTACTGGCTTCTTTACATGAAGGTTTAATAGATTGGGGGCATTGCACTGGAAGAGGGAACTAGTAGAGTTCATACACACATCCCCTCCACCTGTTGAAGGAAGTTGCGGAGGGAACTGTGGGTCTGACTAGGCAAATCCTGCTGTTGCACATCACCTGAAGTCTGCACATTCAGATTTCACTAGAAAGAGTTACACTTGCCTTTTGAAACGCCATGCGCAATACACTGGTGTGTGAGTAGAAATCCGCTCCACCTCCGCGTGGGGAGGAGTTGCGGTGGACCACAGAGCCGCTCTCCACACTTCCTGTGGGCGGGGGACTTTGTCCCTCGCTGCTCGGAGGAGTCCCTGGCCACGTCAGCAGGCAACCGGCCAATCAGCCGGCTGGGGGCGTGGCCTGGGGCTCTCTTTCAAAAGGAGAGGCGCGAGCCGAGAGACCTCCTTTCGGCTCGCTTCCTCAGATCTCCCACCCTCCCTCCCTTCCCTGTAGGCAGGTTTCACCCTATGGCCTTGCTTTGGACTTCGGTTGGTCGCCTGCCCTTGTCGGGGGCCTGGTAGGAATTTTTCCACTTGGCAGATTGGCTGGGCCATTTGGTTTTCGCCTACCACTTAGCAATCGTCACAACTTTGTAAGGTGGCGGTTAGGCATTGAGTGACCTAATGTTGGGGGAGGGGAGGCCTGGCCATCGCCTGCCCCTCCAAGCTTAAGGGTGGTCCGTTAAAGGAATCCGGGGGTGTGGGATCTTGTCCGAAGCCCGGGGCGGGGCTAGGGCCATGCCACGACCCCATTGGAACCCAAGGGGAACTCGAGTTGGTCTGAATCGACGGGGCTCCCCTTATCAGTGGTTTACCCTTACTGGACTTCCTGCTCTGCGGGCAGGAGTCAGATATAGTCAGGTCCACTCAATGCCTAAGCCAATACCGCTCACATGCTGTAACCAATAAAGTTGTGGCCAAATTTTTACCCAATCACATTAACCTTATATTCTGTGTCCTGGTGTTTTTATTTCATTCCTGGGAGGGCGGCTTTGGGGTCTCGACACGCAATTCCTTCTGGTGTAGTTTGAATGCACGGAGAACAGAGTATGACAGCGCCACATAGCTGGGACAGGGTGGGGCTGTCCCTGTGGGGGCCCCCCGTTTTCTTGGAAGCAGGAAACGCCCGTGTATTCCTTATCTCTTTGTAGGCACCAGGACCCTCCAGCTGTTGTTGGGCTACAGGTCCCATCGTTCCTGACCATTGGCCATGCTGGCTAGGATTGATGGGTTTCAGCAGCATCTGGAGGGCCACAGGTTTCTCAGCCACATTCTTTGGTTAGCACAGCAAAGCAGTGATTGCAAAATTGGAACTCCACAGCTGGAAGGAAAGTGACTTTGGCTCTGCATGTTGCAAGACCATATCCTTCCCAGAAGTTCTGTGGCATGGAGACCATTTGAAATTTATTTTACTGGGAAAGGTGTTCTCTTAATTAATCCTTAGTAAGAGGTGTGTTTGTAGTCGTGTGACGCTTTTGTTGCTTATTATATTTTCATTTATACATGGATCCCTCTCCCCCACTATTTTAAAATATGAAGTCTTTCCTAAACCCCTTAAGCCTTGACTTACCTGTACCTCCACAGGTTAAATTCAAGTTGAATATTATATTTCCTGATCCTAAACTGAAAATTCTGTTGGCCGCTCTGAAACATGTGCCGATTCTCCCAATGTTTTTAAATCATTCATGCTGTTTTTGCAAGAAGGACTTTCATACACCAAGTAAGA
This sequence comes from Lacerta agilis, assembly GCF_009819535.1. Lineage (NCBI taxonomy): Eukaryota > Metazoa > Chordata > Lepidosauria > Squamata > Lacertidae > Lacerta > Lacerta agilis. The sequence continues at coordinate 23,070,720 of NC_046316.1, read as the reverse complement.
CTACGGCGCAGTACCATTAATCTCTTAAACATGGTTACACATAGGAGTACACATAGGAGCTGGTGAGAAGGCGCATGAACTCTGCCTCCACGCACAGGCCTTAGCCATGGTTAAGAGTTATGTTGGTACTGAGCCCAACCAGGATCTGAATCTGGTTTCAGAACCCTGGTTAATGGAGAACTCTGGTTAACCTTAGTTATGCTTAAGGACAATGCTGGTATGCTTTAAAAGCTTGTGAGAAGGGGGATTTGAGCCAGAGAGCTGGGAGGGCAGGAGGAACAAGCAGGTGGTCTCACACCTTGCTCCCTTAGCCATGGTTAAAGATGGGCTGCACTGTGCTGTGGTCTTTATACAGTCTAGAGACCACAACCTCCATGATATTGTGCTAATGGGAGCACAGCAGGCATGTGTAAAGAGACATTTACCCTTCTTTAAAAAAGAATAATACTGAATGAAATTAAACATCACTGGAATTCCCTGAAATTTAGTTGTTGGGTCAAATTCAGGAACCGGAACCACAAAGTGGTAGTGTTTGAATAGCCACAGGTTTGGTCTTTGGCTTCTTTCCCATTACATTCCCATCTGTCTAATACAGATTGTGTGTCTACTGGGTGGGCAATATTTGTCTCTTAGTCAGGGCTTTGCAAGCTGCTGACCAGAGCCGTCTTAAGGGGATCTGCCGCCCTGGCGCGGCTATCCCTCCGGCGCCCCCGCCATGCCGCCTCTCCGCCGCCTCCCTCCCGCGCTTGCCGCCCCTTGGGAGGGGGTGGGCGAGCGGGGGGTGAGGGGCGTGGCGCTGGAGCGGCGCGGGGCTCTGCGCGCCCTTCCAGCGCTTCCGGGATGGGAGGCGAGGGCGGCCGGCTCGCGCTCCCGCGCAGCACGCGCTCCGCGCGCAGCTGGACGGCGCGGCGCTGCTGGGCAGCTCGCGCTGCATTGGGCGGGCGGCCGGCTGCACGCGGGAGCGCGAGCCGGCCGCCCTCGCCTCCCAGAGCCCCAGCTGGAGTGCTGGAAGGTCGCGCAAAGCCCCGCGCCGCTCCAGCGCTCCAGCTGGGGCTCTGGGAGGCGAGGGCGGGCGGCTTACAGCCCGCCCGCCGGCGCGCGAGTGCCCGCCTGCCCGTGGGGGCGGGGGCGGGTTGGGGAGGAGGAGCCCGGTATGCCGGCGGGCTCGCGGGGGCGCCCCTGGGGCGCCCAGCGCCCTGGCGCACCGCGCCACCGGCTTCTATGGATGAGACGGCTCTGCTGCTGACAATAGATAAATGGCCAATTGTCAGAATAGTCAAGTTGTAGCAGCAGACCTGGACCAGAATCTGCCCCACCCTTGTCTTTACAGTAATGAAGATCCGCCCCCCCTACACACACATAATTCAGCTATAAAGCTAATAAAAGTATAAATGTGAGTAGCAAATGAATGTTTTTGAACCAAAAGGGTGAAATGTGAGGTTTTTTGTGGGTCTTTGGAGGTGGGTGGGGGAGGGATATATGAGAAGTTTCACTGAAAAAAGCTTTAGATTAGGGATCAGCAACTGGATGCAATTAGGCCGAATCCAGGCCTTTGAGGGACTTCTTGTTTGTTTTGCCTCAGATGCCATCTTGAAAAGGTGAAAGGGTAATATAGAGGGAGTGGAATCTATAGTAATGGGATGAGCCAGTGGGCCATTTCAGAGGGGTGGGGTTGTTCATCTTAGCGTCTTCCCACAAAATCCGTTTTTTTGTGTGTGTTTTTAGCACAGGGTGTTAACATGCTAAGGAATGCCTCTCATTCAAGTTACTTCTGTCTGTCTGAGGCTGTTAGAGTGATTGGACTAGCATCACACCTGATATAACCTGCTAAACTACTGGATTTACAGGGATAAATGTCATTCTTTGTGCCTACATATATATTAACACCTTAAAGGGTTTTTCTTTCTCTCCTTTTTAAAAAAAAACAAACAAACCAAAAGTTGTGCAGATAACAGATAGTTGGCATTTATAATACAGGGGATGCACTGAGTTCACTTTCTAGCAACCATACTGAAGGACAGCAGGCATTTCCTTTGGCTGTGTGTAGCTTCTGATTTCATCCTGCTTTTGTGCTGGCAGGTGAAGATGCAATGACAGGAGATACGGACAAGTATCTTGGGCCGCAGGATCTAAAAGAGCTGGGAGATGATTCTCTGCCTGCAGAAGGATACATGGGCTTCAGCCTAGGAGCCCGATCTGCCAGGTATTCAGCATGTTCTTCTCATATTCAATATAATATATACACCCACGCAGTGCATTTTATCACTGGAGAAATGAAGCAAAGTTCCATAATTTGGCTGCCTGATTACTCTGTCATTCAAACATGCATCTGTTATTTAGTTTCATGCTTCTCTCTGCCCTCTGTGATGGCTTTGTTATGGCAATAGTTGAAAGCAGATTAATTCTTCATGTTTTCTTCTTCTTCTGGTATCTGCTCATGCTCTAGATATGTCAGAAGTGTTCCTTTGGAAACAGCTGGAAGCCTCTATCTATGAGCCAGACCATTAGTCCACAACGAACATGTAGCCAAGAAAGAGGGGGGGGGAGGCTTTTGTTGAATAATTTGATTATAATACTTACTGACACTAATTTTCTTTCAAGAATGAAAATGACATAGATTCATGCCAGAAAAAAAATGAAAGATGGTTGTTTGGCTAATCCAATTACTTCACTTTTCCAAAAGGTGCAGATGGAGAATAATAATAAAAAAGTTTAAATCTGTTTGCTAATTGCTGCCTTAAATCCTTTGCAGTGTTTTGTTACCAAAGGAAGGAGCAGTTTTCTTGCAAGGGAGTAAAATAGGTCACAAGTTTTTTACATGAGTGATTGCTATCTTTGCACTTTGAGACATTCAATCATTCATATTATTGGGAATTTCTGGTTCAGATATCTGGCCTTGCCTAGCATCTAAAACAAACAAGGCACCACAAGCAACTCAAGAGATTATTTTCATGGTTGTGGATTAGCAGCCTGTTTACTGACAGTTGAATTATTTTGAAGCTAATAATTAAACCTCACAAGCCTGAGCCCTGAGGACTTTTTCCTATAGCTTAATGATCTGTTGTAAAAAGTTCTTCCATTGTCTAACAGGGAGTGGCACCTCCCACAAGGTAAAACTTGGATGCTTGCATCTTTCAGTCTTGATTGTTGTGACTGCATTGAGTACAGAAGCATGCACCCTAATTTTGTACTGTATTCTGTTGCTTTGCCTATAAAACCCTTGGTCATTTAATCAACTTTCTTTTGGATTATGTATGAAGAATAGCCATTAAACAGTACTATGTTGAATTTTAGTCATCTATGTTTAGTTGCCCAAATAACATAGAATTCAGTGTACTTATTCTGTGAACTGCATACTGTGGTTTCAACAAATGACTCTTAGTAGTAATCTACTAAGTACTGTAGTACCTAGTGAATCAGTGACAGCTCCGCAGACCTACATATCCGTCAGATATTAATGGGATGTTAGCACATCATAGTACCGGTAACTGTTTCCTAGAGATCAGAAATCCTGAGTGTACTTTGATCATCTTTGACTCCTCAATAAAACCTTAAAAAGTTGCATACTTCTGATTTAACAGTACCATTATTTCTCACTATGTAGCTCATGTTTACATCTGCAATATATTACATGTGTGTTACACTCAGATGAAGCGAACTGATATCCAAACGCATCTATGCACTGTAGACCCCAGATTGACTTTCCTAGGTTAGATGGGCTTAAGTGTGTTAAGAATTGGAATTTTAAAAAACCCCCAAAACATTCCATATCAAACAATGGTATTGAAATTCACTACTTTTTGGGGAACTTTCCACATCGATTTAATCTGCCACAGAACCTCTGTACATTGCAGATAATTCCAGATCATGTTCTAGAATGCACACTTCCTTGCATACCTGCCACCCCACATGTGTACCCTGGAATAAAAGTGTGTACCCTGGAATAAAAACAAGCAAACCAACCAACCACCCCTGTTGCCACTGTGCATTGCAAAGGAACATACCAAGATGTGCAATTTGTCCTCATAGCCCATCTTTCTGGACTGACAGGCATCTCATGAAGAGGTCTTTCTTATTGCCAGCTGTTGCCTTTTAAATTAAGATGTCGAAGTTCCAACCTTGTGACTTCCTGAATGCAAAGCTTGTGCTCTAATGCTGACCTACAGCATCTCCCAATAGTAAGGGGGAGGGTTGGGGGGGGGAATGTGTTCCACAAAAGCGTCTCAGCCATTGCTGATCTTCTTAATGAGCAAAAGAACCAGAGGGAACTTGGGATCCCCTAGAATACAGTTTGAAAGCCACTCCTATAACCCATTAAATATAGCCAAACACCCGCGTATATTTCTGAGTGTAACATAACAGAACGAACCACATTGAATGTCTTAAGTCATCCAGCCATGGCATTGTGCTTTTTCCACTGTCTGATTCTTTGCTTTCTATCTCTCCTTATTTCCCCCTCCCCTCCCTGTACATTTCTTTAAAAATAGTCCTAAGGTCAGGTAAGAAAGCATGGCACCCTTGTGACATTTCTCAGCTTTTGCCATTCATCATTTATTTATTTTTACTCAGCATTGTGATGTGATGTGACTTTTTCTGTTGTGTCCCATGTTAGATCATGCTATTTTGGTTACTGCCAACGTAATAATATGACCTGATTTCATTGAATACATGTTTTGAAGGGGGAGAAAAGATGATGGGGGAGGGAAAGATGAATGTTTTTAAAGACCCAGGGCCCAGGTTGAAGTTGGTGGAGCTGAGCACCAGGAGAAATGTTCTAAATGCAATATATACTGGGGTGGAATCTTGGGGGGAAATTATTAAGAAGTGCAAAGTGCATGTCGTAAGCTGTTGAAGGTATATACTGTTGTTAAAAAAAACAACCTAGTTTAAAAGCATTTTTGTTTTGCTGGATGCAATTATTTTCTTTGACATTTTTCTTTCTTTTCAGTTGCAACAGTAAGCATGTCTGAATGCTGGCATGTTTTCTAACATATGCTCCATGTAGCTTCCAGGGTTAATGTGCGTGACACATAGACTCAACATTTTCCTGGGTCTCAGTACATTCAAATTGTTTTCCTCTAAACTCCCAGAGAAGGAACAAAGGCAGGAAATGATCTAGATCAGTATTCATTTAGCAGATTTCAAGTGTTCAAAGTTCTTTCCATACTTCATTTTAGTAATCCTCAGAACAGCCTTGTAAATTAATCCAGTACCATTATCCCAATATTGCTGATGGGGAAGTTGAGAGAATGATGCCTTGACAAAAGCCATTTAGATAGTTTGTAACGAAGCATGGGAGACCTGTGATAAATCCAGTGCATTTCTTCTGCACTTTTTGTGTACTGTTTTTATGGCCAACCTAACTTACAGTGAGTCAGGCAGAAGAGGCAGCCACAAGCAACCTGTATACCTGAAGGAGCGTCTCCACCCCAATCATTCAGCCCAGACATTGAGGTCCAGCTCCAAGGTCCTTCTGGCGGTTCCCTCATTGTGAGAAGTGAGGTTACAGGGAACCAGACAGAGGACCTTCTCGGTAGTGGTGCCTGCCCTGTGGAACGCCCTCCCATCAGATGTCAAGGAAATAAGCAGCTATCCTATCTTTATCTGAAGGCAGCCCTGTTTAGGGAAGTTTTTAATATTTAATGCTGTATTGTTTTTAACACTAGATTGGAAGCCTCCCAGAGTGGCTGGGTATAAATAATAAATTATTATTATATTATTATTATTCTACTCAGCCACAAAATGAACTGTGCAGAATGCCCACCTCTCAGATAATAATCATTCGTATAGAGTGTTAATTTCCTTTTTATAAAACAAAATAAAAAATAAAAATTCCTTCCAGTAGCACCTTAGAGACCAACTAAGTTTGTTCTTGGTATGAGCTTTCGTGTGCATGCACACTTTATCTAGATCACCGTAATTTGTGCACCATTGGAACCTGCTGTCGTTTTTGTGGAGAATAATGGACCTGGGATCAGTACAGACTGATCTCTGCATCTATAAGAAGTTCCTGTGCCTGTAATATAGCTCCTTGCTGGAGGGAGATTTAACAAGCTCAGCTTTTCTTGTTACTGCATCCTTGCAGTAGTAGAAATCACAGGTTCCAGAGATATCCCAGGTGCATGGTGATCAAAAGCAAAGGAGCCCCTTCAGGCTAGGGGCTGTCAGTTCCTGAGATGGATTGGTTTTGTTCTAAGCTGTAATACACTTTAAAGGAGGCCAATTTAGGGATAAGATGAGCCTTCTACTCCAGGTGTACATTTTAGAGAGCAAAAGTTGCTGACAACAGTGGCGGCAGCACACTAGTGCAATCAGTACACTGGATTTATCTACCCTTTGATAGTGAGGTCTCTTAATTAGCAGGGGGGAGGGACATAATAAATATGCATTTGTGTGAAACTGGGCTAACTAGAAAAGTCAGAGGTCCTAGGCCATACCATCATAAATCCCTCGTAGAAACTAGCAGCATTTTAGAAAGTTTCTGTTCATGCTAATCACATTTACTAGGGAGTCTCATTGAACTCAGTCACACTTTGAGTAAACATGCTTTGGATTGCACTCCACATTTCTTGAATATATTTTTACTACATTTATCTAAAATCCAACTATATATTATCCTGATTTTAAGTGCAATCCCTTGTCTGTCTACTAATAAGAAAATTCAACTGTGTTCAGTGGGGCTTACTTTGGGGTAATTGTGTTCAGGATTGCAGCCAATGGGTTGGATACCAATATTCCTTTATTATGACAAAAGTAGTGGGTGGAACTTTTTGGATCCAACACATTAGAGGAAAACCTCTTTAAAATTGTGATACAATTCCTAGCATACTTTAAAATTCTGTTTCATCAATCATATTATGTTTTATTATATTTCACTTGTTCCCTGGAAGTTGCATGCATTAATTTTTCTTTTGTTCATCTCATTGTCATCTTCATACTCTGTGGTAAATTGTAAATACAACCAGCCTCCGCTCCTTCAGTTCGGATAGGTCCTACACTTTGAACAGAAGTTCTTTTGCCCGGGACAGCATGATGATCGAAGAACTCTTGGTGCCCTCTAAGGATCCGGTGAGTTGTGGGTTTTTTTTCATGATTCTGTGGTTTGGAGCATTTTATAGGAATAAATGTTTTACCATGCAGCTTAGCCTCTCCTGCTAGAACATACATTATTTATGTTACAGTAGTGGGGTTCTGAAAGTTTTTTATTTATCAATTCTTTCAGTCAATTAAAGCTGAAATTTTAATCATAGAATCAAGCATCAATTGGTCAATCATACCAAGTAATCCATTGGAATTTACAGCCCTGGTAATGGTACTTTAAACACAAAAGACCACAAAGCAAGGATGACTGACATATTGGTAAATGTGTTTGATCTATCAGAGTAGGGCAGTATCTGGATTTTGCATGCAATACAATAAGATTATTTTACATTGAATAGCCAATTTCTCTTTGGGAGAAAGGAATGTCCAATAATAGATGAGGCTTCTTATTTGTGTTAAATTGCTTTACAATGGCCACCCAGGTAATTATCTTCTTTAAGATATACCATTGAGGTTATGTGTTCTTCTTAAACTGGTTTTCTTGAAACATTTTTCTTGTTACAAGAGACAAAACTTAGGATAGAAGGCAACAACTGTCTCTGTCTGAGATGAATTTGTAGTAGTGACACCTGCATGTAGCCAAAACCTGATTGTCTAACTATCATTGTGATGTCACCACATCACCAGGTGATCTCCAATTGGCTTGGATTATGTAGTTGCCCTTGTCCAGCCCCCAGTGCCAAGCATTACTGAAAAGACCAGAGAGCTGTCCAGTCAGTTCATGGGGAAGTATGTCAAAGATGCAGGGTGCTGCCCACCTCATGAGTCACACCAAGTTAGGAACCGAGAAGGATGTTGCTGCAGCAGTACCTGGGATCTGGAGCACACAACAGTTCATGATTCCTTCTTCTGAGTAGGGTGCAGTGATAGAACGCCACATGCTGTTGGGTAGGCATTTTCCAGTCTGGGTTTTAGTTTGGATTCATGACTGTATTGCTGCTGGTGTCTGAGGGGGGCGATTGGGGAGAGGTTCGGCATGGAAGGGGAAGGTGAACAGACAGAATAGGTCACCCAATTTTGCAGACTCCCCAGGTGGCACATCTTCTAAGATGGTGATCTCTGAGAGTTGTACCTGTCCTCTTGGTCTCTGTATGTGTTAGGTCTGGGGTGGGGCACCTCTTCCTCTGATGATAATGACTGCAAACATTCTTAACAATAGGTATTGGGGAAACTATTTCAGCCTCCTACCCAAAGTCCAATTTACTTCCTTTTATAAACCTACCATTTACTGTTCTGCTGCAAATTTTACGACCTCCGGGTTTCTTTTTGTTTCCCTCTCCTACCTTATTGTCTCCCACTATTAAATTGTTAACAGTTTGGTCTTTTTCTTAAAACAAACAAACACCTGTGCATGCTGCTGTGTTTTGAGAGGCTGCAGATGAAACATTTTTGGAGTGTTCATTCATTTTCAGGCTATATTCTACAGACAACTGCATGAATATGCCAGTGTATTTATTTGGATTAAAAGAAGTTTCGCCCAGACAGTCAGAATACCGTATATAGCAGCTGGATATCCAATTATCATGCAGTATAATAGGGTGTGTCTTTACAGATTGCTGTTTTCTGCAGGGAATATGAAAGAGTCCTTAATTCTCTAATGAAAGGGCTTTAAGAGAAGTGGCATTCATTAAAAGTTTAAATGTAGCATTCTTGTGCAGTGACCTGGATAGCAATATTTTGGTATTCCTGTCGTGCTTTGCAGGCTTGTGTGCCCACAGTGGCTTTCAGTATGCTTGAATTGCTTACTCCTGACTTCCCTGATTTTGGCAGGAGTGGCAAATCTTAATTTTAACCCTCTTGTGAAGTGTATCATATTACCTGTAATCTGCTGACATGGGGGTCAAGTCAACCACAAATAAGCCTTAGTTTAAAACAACAGCAATAACAATAACAACAACAACAAGAGATGTGTTTGGCAATGGTTCCAGTTTAATGTGAAATAGGAAAATGCATTTAGGATTGTTTACGGCAGAGCTTTCCAAACTTTTCATGTTGGTGGCACACTTTTAAGACATGCATCATTTTATGACACCGTCATTCAGTTTTACTAGCAAACAGGAGGTTAAACTAACCCCTTTTCAGCCCTGGGAGGAGCACAGGGAGCTTTCACGTGACACAACTGCACACTGCAGCTGACACACTAACGTGTCATGACACACAGTTTGGAAAGCTCTAGTTTACAGTATAGGGGCTAAAAGTATACAGGGATGGTCTGGAATAGTCCTCCATGTTGATTTCTCGAAGCTTCCTTCCTTCAGCTAAAAACCTCCAGTATTTATTCGTTTTTTGTAATAGAAAATACTGAATACGTAACACTTCTTACCTAAACTGCTGCATGAACACACAATTGTTAATGAGGTATTTAATAAGAGATTTCACCCAGTTACTGAAAGGTCATTTTTTTCATTTTTCAAATCCACTTTAATTGGACTCAGATGCCCACTGTGCTTTTTTAGTTTTAGTTTTAGATAAAAACACACACACACACACACACACACACACATTGAGGGCACTTGGGCAAGCTAGAATTCAATAGAACTACAATCCCTGTGCTCTACAGGAAGATATGTGGAGTATGAACTGCCCTAGATAGGAACATACAAAGCTGCCCTCCACTCAGACCATTTTACTGCAGTGCATTTTGTTGTTAATATTAGAAGATGCCTTTGGTGTGGGCTGAAAGGTGGATTGTTGTTATTCTTTTTAGATAAATGGAATAGTTATTTAAAAGTGAAACGCTAAAAAGCAGGAGAAATGTAGAAGCAGGAATATTTGGCGCATTTGTTTTTTATCTTGAAAATTCATCTTTGCAAAGGAAGGGAGAGGGCGCTTTCCTAATCTGCAACTGGCTTCATCACCTTGGCTGCTCATCCCCATGCATAGCACATAGAGATGGAACTGATAAATTATTCCTGACATGGGAACCTGGAAATTATTTTTGAAACAGTCTGTGAGCTGGGAGGCTGGTTAATAATAGACACAAGAAGGTTTCATGTAAGTCAGGCTACAGTGGCTATCTTTATTCAGGTTTTAAATACAGTCAGAAAACAACTTATTTTTAATTTTCGCTGTAGTGTGGAATGGGGTATTATGCTACTGCCAGAGAGGCCACTGGTATTTTTTTGGCTACCCTGACACTTTGTTTCTCAGGGTACTTGAGCTGGTTTGTCTGCTTTTGAGCACTAATAGACGTTCGTTGAGGTTACGTGAGGCTTGAGGTGGTTTAACATTAAAATATATGGAAACAATACAGTGGATGCTCGGGTTGTGGACGTAATCCGTGACGGAGGCACATCTGCAACCTGCAGCATTTGTATCCCGCAGCACTGCGTCTGTGCACGTGCGTGACACAATATGGCGCTTCCGGGTTCGGCGCGGAGCGCAACCCAAAAAAACATAGCCTGCAGCATTTGCAACCTGAGGTATGACTGTATGTAGTTTTCCCTGTAACTCGGTCACTTCTGAAAGCTACACTGTCTCCAGACTGTCACTATTCTTTGGGTACCATTAAATTGTTTGCCAGCAATTTTAGAGTGTGCAGTTAAAGTGGATTTGGCACTCTGGCACGACAAGTCAGCTTCCCCATCCCTTCTCCAAAATGGAACTTCTGGGGTAGGGAAACTGAAAGGAAAACTTGCTGGAAAGTGTGAGATAACGGTGGTGCCAGGTGGTAGCATATAACCTGCATTGCCAATACTCAATAAAAAGCAACATCGTATGACCTCTGTGCAAATTTTGTGTTGGGGGAAAAAACCAAGATGAATGCTCAGTAAACAGGAAGAGCTCATAGATTCTAGCTGGCATGCAATATGACACAAAGAAGAAAAAAACAGCTCATTTAAATTGCCCTTTAAAAATTGCTCTTTTGTCTTGCTTGCTTGTTTTATGATGACTGCTCAAAGCCATTTCCATTATCGCTCTGCTGGCCCACCTGCCCATTCACCAGTCTGGATCAAGTCTGGTGCAGGGCAGTAGAATTCTAGTTGCTTGTCTGCCCACCTCTCAACATTTGACATATGTAAAATAGCAAATACGTGCATAGAGGGAGCAATCCAAGCACTGTCTCAAGGCACATGATGTAGTTTTACTGGTGAAGCTCCCTGGACAGTAGGCTGCTTGGAAACCATAAATCAGCACTGGGTTTAGGTTCCCCTGCGTAGGATGCTGAGCCAAGGTGGCGCAAAATAATAATGAATTTAAAAAAGAATTATTGGGGGCACCAAATTTTGTCCTCGTTCAAGTCACCCTATTACCAAAATTCTTTCCTGCATAGATATAAGTAAGCCACTTTAAGGAACAGAAAGATATAAATATTTCATGGGCAGAATATATAGCCCTGGTAGTGTGCACACAATCTCCTCCACTCCACCCCTGGTTTTGAGGGACGAGGATCGGATCACACATTATCAAGTGCATGTACCATTACAATGGGAGGCAGGTGGGGCCTGAATCCACAGCCACAACAAATATTGAATATACCCAGTTTGTCTAAAGTTGTCAATGTGTATTCTGTGTTTAGTGCAGAGATTGTTACTGGGATCCCCATTGAGATGCCATGGATAACATACTTGTTTATTGTTCTTTCAAATCACTGCTCCCTCTGAGCTCATTTTGGGGAGATGCAGGTTCAAATCTCCATTCAACCCTGAAGGTGACCTAGAATAAAATAAGGTGATAGACCAAGGCAGGATATAACTGTAATAAATAAACAAAATGGGCACTACCATAAGCTAGGCTGCTATGTCCTAAATAAACAAGGTTTGTAAAGTAATTAAAGTGATTGGTGTGTGTGTGTGTGAGAGAGAGAGAGAGAGAATGATTGCAGGTGTTACAAGTGCTAATAAAAGGTTGATTTTATTTCTCAGTTGTGATATACCACAGGAAATGCTTGACTTTCTTCTCTGTGCTGAGTTAATATTTCTTCTCTGTGCTGAGTTAATATTTCTTCTCTTTCATCTCTGAAGCATCTGACGTTTCCAAGAGAATTTGACTCTGATTCGCTCAGGCACTATAGCTGGGCCGCAGACACCTTGGACAATGTCAATCTTGTCTCCAGCCCCATCCATTCTGGGTGAGTTACCTGAAGGATTTCTCTTATGTCACTATATATATTAAACGAAGCAATAGCTGGGGGGGCAGACGGGAAATAGCCCTGGTGAAACTTCCATTTCTGTTTTCCTCGAAGCCAGTGACTCGAGTGTAGGCATCATCGGAACAACAACCAACCACACCAATGCATGATATGTTTTAAAGTCACAGGATTGCTCTTGGGAGTTCACGCTGCCATAAAAAGGGATTATGCATTTTCCAAGAGAGAGAGAGAAAGCTTCTCCACATATTTGGTGCTGGATATCCCAGCATTCCCTCAGTCTCAGTCCTGGCTGTGAGAACTGCTGCTGAGTTAGCAGCAGCATGCATTTCCAGTTGTGGTTCTTGATACAGCCACAGACATATGCTAATAATAATAATAATAATAATAATAATAAATTTATTATTTATAACCCCGCCCATCTGGCTGGGTGGAAGTTGGAGGTACCACTGCATGTCCCAACCTAACCCATAGGTATGCCAAGGATCTGGGAGCTACTTAGGAGAGTTTTTTTCGAAACAGATATACGTATCTTTGTGTAAACTGCTTTGAGGGTGGTTGTTTTTTTAAAAAAACTGGTATATATATCTTACGAAATAAATAAATAAAATAAAAGTGTCCTCCTTACTCTCTTTGGACATGCAGGAGAGTGGCTTCTGAGAGCATCCCCCTGACTTTAAATTTGGCAAGAAGGAGCCTCATAAATTATCAGGATCTGAATATTCCCACAGAAATTGCTTCTATAGACTGAGAACTTCTGATGCCTTAAATAAAAAAATATTATTATATTGGGACAATATGTAACAAAAACACTATACACTATACTATACTTCTTTGCTTCTCATGCAACAAAAGGAAAAGAAAAGAAAAATTTAAAAATAAGGAAGAGTAAGAAAGGGACAGAAAAATGAGAGAAATACCGGGGGGGGGGGGGGGGCTTTAGAGAAAACTCTATAATAACTCTATAATAAATTAAAAGGAAAAATAGTGTTACTTACTTTGCCATTCCAGAAATATAAAAACATTTCTTTTAACATTTCTGATTTGGCTTTTGAACTGCAGTTCTGTTCTCAAGGGCTTGCTGTGGGAAAGGGGTTTGGAAAAGTCCCAGTGCATCTTTGGGTCCCACTCAATGTATGCTGATTATTTCTAATTTATTTGGAGGCTGTGGAGTGGTTCTCTTTAAGAAAACAGAGTAGAACTCAGCCCTTACTATTTTGTCAGATTCCATCAAATCTATTTTTAGTTGATTGAACCATATGTATGGCACATTTACATATGAAAAGCAAGGTGCATTTAATACCAGGGCAAATAAATGCTTGTAATGAATTACAGTGGGTGCAATCCAGAGAAATACTTCTGTGCCCAGTTAATGTTCGAGTTATCTAGAACCAGAATTAACTTGTTTTGAATTGCCCAGAGAGTTGCAAAGTTCATTACATCAAAACCATGAATAAATTTAACAAATGTTAATAAACCTCTCTCTGTCTTCTAAAAAGGTTATTTTTAAATGTTTAGATTTAGTTAGTATAATTTCAGTGTGTCTCATTTCCCCTTCCATTCAGAAACATTGAAAAATTTAGTTGTTATAATAATAAACAACAAACGTTACATAAAGTAGAAAAAACAAAAAAACAGAGAGCAGAGAGGCACAAGTCATTGTTTTAGAGGCTTACACAGCAATGTTTAAGTCTTAAGTTCTGTATTAGCATTTGTTTTTCTCTAGAGTTCATGTCTAAAGTGCACAAATAGGAATAAGCGAACAGTATGAACTCATGGAGCCCATCAGTGGTAGGATGTAAATAATGTAAGGATCAGTTTTGAAATGCCCACAAAGGATATTTCCTTTAAAAAAATGATAAAAATACAAATACACCATATTTGTGTTTTATAATACTAAAGCTGGAAGAAAAAAAAATCACTCAAAGTGGGCAATTGTACATAGTTTTTCATGAACTTTCCTTTGTTTTTATTACCAGCATTCCCTATTTTAGCCCAGATGATAAACTTTAAATCAGTGTAATCCAATAGAATAAAATATATTGGTCTACGAAACCTCAACACACTTGTGTTTTATTTAACTTTGTGGAGGTGGAGAGAGTCCCCAACAGAAAATACATTCAAAATATGATCACAGTATTGTGGGTGACATTCGCATTCTTAGCTGACACACCCTGTAGCCTATTAAAATAGATAGCATGCAATTGCATTTGAATGACTGCAGCTCGTGTTACCCTTGCAAGTGAGGGAGACTGCTTCAAAGAGGTGTTGACGCCTTCTACTTGAAGCTTTAAAGGTTAACTAGGAAACATGCAGATTCATTGAAAGAAACACTACCAAATTCTCAAAAATGTAGATCCTGGGAAATTACAGGAATTGGGAATTGGGGGAGATGTGGCAATAAGCAAATTCATGAAAGGGGTACTGCTGTTTCTTCACAATGGAAGACTTTATATATAATGTCATGATTTCTAACTTTGATAAACTGTTAATTACCCATCTCCTTGCTGCAAATCTTAAAGCTACTGTGTTACCTAGACACATCACAGGCCACTATAGCAAATTTGGCTGCCACAACCACCCTACCCAGAATGCCTTGCTCCAAGTGCAGGAAATGCACATACGTACAGTGGTATCTTGGTTCTCAAACTTAATCTGTTCCGGAAGTCTGTTCCACAACCAAAGCGTTCTAAAATCAAGGCATGCTTACCCATAGAAAGTAATGCAAAACGGATTAATCCGTTCCAGGCTTTTAAAAACAACCCCTAAAACAGCAATTTAACATGAATTTTGCTATCTAACGAGAACATTGATCCATATAATGAAAGCAATAATCAATGTACTGTATTATAAAATAAATAACGCAGCATTGTAGATGCTGAAAAAAATAATTTCTTACCTGCACTGATGATAGTCACTGTTAGGATTGGGGGGGGGCCTTTTATCCATTTCCGCAATCACACAGTCAATCAGTAGCTGAACTGGGTTCCACACAGTCACAAAAACAAATTAACTGAGAAAGCCTCAAAATCAAAAATGCAAAATAAATAGCAGAAACAAAAGCACCAAACTTAATCCGTTCCGGAAGTCCGTTTGACTTCTAAAATGTTCGAAAACCAAAGCGCAGCTTCTCATTGGTGCAGGCGAAACCAAAAACAATAGGCAACAGCCACATTGGACGTTCAACTTCCAAAAAACATTTGAAAACCAGAACACTTACTTCCGGGTTTTCAGCGTTTGGGTACCAAGGCGTTTGAGAACCAAGGTAACACTGTACATGGTCCTTCCTAGAGCAAGGCAGCAGGGGATGATGTGAAGAGCTTCCCAGATGGGCAGGAGGCAGTGAGACTGGCCTCTGGGGGGCACCAATTTGTGACCCTCCACTTGAGGCACTTTCCTCATTCTGCCTAATGGAAGGGCCCCAATTGTTCTAACATGTCCACTGATTTCAGTGGGTCTACTCTCAGCATGACTGAATTTGAATCCAACCCATTGGATTTACTCAATGAGGATATTTATGCAGAGTGCAGGTGAGCACATCTTGAATAAACTGATATATAACTACTGTACATCTTTTACCCAGGCATGCAGCAACTTGGCTCCTCCCTTCATGGTGGGAACAGAGAATATATCCCTTGCCTCTGCATATTTGGCAGAATATTTAGAGGTTGTTTGACCCCCTTGAGTTCTGAGTATGTAGATCTGATATGACCAATCTTTACTCCGCAGGTCAATTGTGTGCTGTAATCTAAGCATAAAAATAATAAATTTACATCTTTACCAATTCACATTGTCGTTATTATGATTTACATCTTGGTCTTCCTTTAAGGAGCTAAGAAAAAACCCACCCCTCTATCCTACCAACATCCATACAGGGGAGGGGAGGCTGGGAGATAGCAGCTGGTCACAAGATCCCCTAGTGAGCTTTCCACTAGGAGATTCCATTTCATTTTCTTGTTGCGTGTTGAATTTACCCAGTTCACAAAAATGTGTCATGGGCACTCTGCTTGGGCAATTTTGCTTAATTCCACCTTTGCCCCAGATATTCACAATCTACAGAAAAGTAAAGTAGCAATACCGAAGTGTTAGTACTAAAAAGCCAATGCCGTGAAACATTCAGCTTTCTGGCATGATAAACTTATGTGTACTCTTGAAATCAATATTTTTTACTATGGTTTTTTTTTTTAAGTAGACCTAACTGCTGTAGTAATGATAGAAGAATTAGAAAGGTTAGGTCTAAAATTATCAATACACAATTGCTCCTTTATTACATTACATTCTAATATCCACAATATTTGGGAAATGTGATGTTGAGCTTCTGACACATGATCAACACCAGCTTTATTAATTAACTGAAAACCAGCTGCCGTATTCAAGCACAACAGTGGCTTTCCCCCATGCCTGCTAATGTAAGTCCCAGGTCCCTGCTTGTCTACAGCCCCAGTTTGTGGTAGGTGAAGAGAGACCGAGTCTATTCTGTCAGGCATGGAGCCAGCACTGCCACTGTGTTGGAAGCAGCATGAGTGCAGTGCTCTGCTGCAGGAGTCAATCAGCAGCACCAATTTGCTCCCAGGGAGAGGGGCCAGGGACTGGGCCAGAAAGCGAACTTTCTCTCTGTGGTCTGCTCCCAGGGCATAAATTGGAGGCTTGGCTTGTGGCTTCAACAATATGTACTATCACTGACTTCTCATCCTGCCCTCCCTCAAATCTGTGCATCAGTTTGCTGTGTAGCTGGGAAGGGATTTTCCCTAGGCACCCCAGTTGGGCTCTGCATTTCATTGCAGGATTTTTGCCTTCCTCCCAGCAACTTTCCTTGTGCTCCATTCTTTTGACATTTGTCACAACTTACAATTGGAGCTGCATGAGGAATTGAACCGGACCCAAGCGAGCATTAGCAGAGGTGGATATGTTGCTGTCCCAGTGTGTGATCCCCTTAAGTTGTGTTGAGGTGTCACCAGAAGAGCTTAGCCCCAAACTGTGAAGAGGGGAGGCGGGACTGGTATGGCTGCTACACTTCAGGTTGGTTGATGGAGCCACATTATCCATTCATACCATGGTGGGCCTGCTAGTTACGCAACTCCCGTCAAGGTGTTCCTGCTGGGAAGGTGACACTGGCCACCAATGAGGCTGCTCATCAATGAAAGGATTCTGCCCATTGTCACACCAGACTCTATTTGCTGTAGCCAATCAAGTGGTGGCAAGTTATGCCCATTGCAGCTTACATATTGTTACTCAGTTGTGCATCCTAATGGTGCTGCATCCACCATCCTGATTTCTTAAAAGGTGTGCATTACCTTTGCTGGCACAATTACTAATTAGAATACTTGCTTTTATACATACTAAGGTGTTGGCCCTCTTTAGCAAATATTTAAAATGCAATTAAATGCATATTTTATATTACAGAACACGCACGTTTGCCCCGCTCTGATCAAACTGAAAAGCTTTGCTTTTGTTATTATTTTGCCTTTGCTTATGATCGACATTTTCTGTTGCTGGCTTCTAATTATCTCACATTAATTTTTTTCCAATTTGCTTTCTAAATTATTTTGCAGCTATTCCTCTCCACTCCCCCAGTATGATTCAAGGTGATGACACTGTCTGTGACTCCTTGTTTTGCTTCTATATATGTTTATTCTTTTCTCCACAGTTGAAATGTGCCTAGATGATTTTTAGTGCATCTGATTTCCCAGCCCTTTCTACCTTTTATTGTAGACACCCCACATCTTTGTTTGTTTGTGTAGTTTTTAGCAGTTGTCCTGTAGCTCACGTCATTTACCTGGCAATAATTTAGACGATCATCAACTACTAATTGTGTTCTTACAGACTGTGCATGATGTGCTCAAAAACATAATGGATAGTAATGTGTAAACTAGTGGGGGGGGGAAGAGTAGAGTTTTACCAGCAGGTGAGTTTGGACAAAATATCTAGAAGCAGCATTTTTAAAGAACAAGAAACAGTGGTTGAATTTAACCACTGATGTGCCCCAGGACAGTACCATGGCACATTAGTTGCATTCACAGGGTGGGCAAACTGCAGAATCTGCAGGTGGCTGGGCAGCAATATTGGCCCCTGAAACTCTTAGAACAGTGAGAGGAACCCTGTGGCCTTCCCAGTGTTGTTGCACAACAACTCCAATCAGCCATAGCCAGTGGGAGCCCTGGTCAAGGGTGATAGGTGTTGTAGGACAGCAACAACATCTGTAGTCACAGGTTCCCCATCCCTGCCTTAGAATATACATTAAAGTATCATTCAGCTTCATGCCTTGTTTGTGCATGCACATCAGTTGTGTTTATTAGAGCTTGAAAGTAAAAGCGAGTCACTTTCAAACAAAAGCACATTCTGGCCAATAAATATAACATAAGATAACATAATTCCTATCCTTATGACAAGTAGGTATGGGGTGGGGGGTGGGGATAGAATACATTTATATTTCAAGGCCTGCTTGGGCATGTATGAAATACGTTTCACCCGCCCTCCTGGGTCTGTACTATAAGAGGTGGGGGCAGACATTTCCATCACTACCAAAGTACAGAAACCATTCACTCTCCAGGAAGAAAATAAACGGGTGTATATGAGGGATACCAATGGGGTTAAATCTTCTCCCTGATCCTAGTGGTACCATCTGTGCTGAATCAAATCTGCTCATGTTAGAATAGTGCCATCCTGAATTTTGTTGGTCTGAATAGAGCAGTGTTCTTCAACCGTAGGTTCCTAGATGATGTTGGAAATTTCGTTTGAGGATGATAGAGGGTGATGCAATAAATAGCAATAAAAAGCAATACAATTATCAGTTAAAATAATAGTTAAAAACAACTTTTTAAAACATCCAAAAATAAAATGAAATTGGAATAAACTAAACACAGATTAGCAATGAACTGAAAACAGATTAATCAGGTGTGTGCTGAATTGAATATACCCCAGAACCCTCTTGGAATTCATGGCAGATGACTGAGGGCTTCCTCAGCAGACAGATCAATGGAAAAAAGATTCCCAAAAGGTATTAAGTTTGAAAAACAGTGGTCTAAAGAGTGAATTGTATCAGTGACTCCTGCAGAGCTGCCTACTGAAACAAATAGGACATATGTCCCACTGTTACACCTAGCCTCGGAGAGGGCACTGGAAATTAATTACATTTGTTGTGCCTGTCTTTATTTGGACCTGAAGGACAGGACACCGGAATATCTGAGATTTCATATGTCTCCCACATATAGGACAGATGATTGTAACATCAGCAGAAAAATCTAGGTTTAGTAGCACCTCATATCCCCCATTGTTGGGATTGCATATCTTCTGTTGTTTGAAAACCCCCAGGAAGGATGGTCTTATCCATGCACTGTGCATCTTCATGACTTGTCAGCATTTTGTGGCATGAGCCCAATAAAAAGACAGTGGTTTGGCATCAGACTGAATTAGTTGAATGTAGCTCCTGTTGAAATCGCTACTTAAGCCCCATTGATTTTAATGGGAATTAAGTTCAACTAACTTAATCTGGATCCAGCTCATTCCCTAAAATGTGTACAGGTAGTGACACCACTTGCTGTCTTATTCGTAGCATTTTCATGTCACTATGATGAAATCACCATGGATAGTTTACATCCTTATATAATTGAACCACTGTTAGGCCATTATATCCCAAGCATGGAACTATGATTTACAGGGCAATCTTATACACATCTATTCAAGTCCCATCAAATTCAATGTCTGTAAAAGATTGCATCTTTAATGCCAATTTACTAAGCAGGATCTTAAACACCTGCTTGAAGATGGTTTAAGATTCTGGTTAATAAAGTGAAAATAAAGCATGGTTCCCTATTTTGCAGTTCTGTTAAAAGAGAATGTAAACACTGAGAAAGGGAGAGGTGAAGAGGGAGTGTGTCATCCCGTTGCTGATATCCAGCTGCTAAAGAAAATTATTATTATTTTTTAAAACAAAGCCACTTTGTGAATCTGACCCTTTGTGTTTAATTCTGTCCTTTGAAGACCTGGAAAATCTCAGTAGTAGAACAATGGGTTTGCAAAAACAAAATAAGTAGCTATCATTATACTGAGCAGTTTTGTTGTGCATGTCCGACTTGCTCTTTGAAAGAAACAGGATGTTGGCAGCAGGCTGTCTAATGGTTCCATGTAGCCGATTAGTGCATGAATAATACACTAATATTTTCATAATAGTAGATGAAGACACAGTTAACCTTAGTAGTTTGGACTTTGACACTGTATTCAACAAAGTAGTTTTGACTAAATGTTTGTCTTGCTAGTAAAATAGTAGAACTTCATGCATATGGTAATTCTAAGATTTACTGTCATACCTTCTGCTAGGAAGGTGAGTATTTGCATAAGCCTATGTTGCGTCTATTCAAAAGTAAGCCACCGAGTTCAGTGAGACTTACTCCCAGGTTAGTGGATATACTACATTTACTTGAGAATAAATCCCATTGAACAAAGTGTCACTTACTTCTGAGTAGACATTCCGAGGATTCTGCTAATGTCCACTTCCCTAGCACAAGGTACAAGGGTATTTATCAGTTGACATGTATAGGATTGTTGTTGTGTTTTTATTTTATTTTATGTGATCTTTCTCATTCATTTTAGTCAACATTTGTGCTCGTACTTCTTTTTTTTATAAAAAAAAAAACTACCCGATGACACTTTCTGTTTTTTCCCTCCTGCAGTTTTCTGGTTAGTTTTATGGTTGATGCACGCGGGGGTTCAATGAGGGGCAGCCGTCATCATGGCATGAGGATTATTATTCCACCGCGTAAATGCACAGCGCCCACTCGCATCACCTGCCGCTTGGTAAAGAGGCACAAACTGGCCAGCCCTCCACCAATGGTTGAAGGAGAAGGATTGGCTAGTAGACTGGTAGAAATGGGGCCTTCCGGAGCACAGTTTTTAGGGTGAGTTGTTCTGTGAATCATATTATTGGCTGCCATTTTGCATCTGTAGTTTTGCTTTCCTTTACCATAGGGATCTAAGTTGTTGGGTCTTTTTAAATTGAAATAACTTGAGGATTGGAGGTAGGCTTCCATTCCTTTTGCTAGGTAAGCACAGGACTGTAATTTTATCCTAGGCCAAATTCTCTATGGTATCATGAATCATTTTTTCCTATGGTAATATGTTATGTTTAAGGGGTGAGTGGGGGAACCCAAAACTTTCTCTCTTATTCTTGATTCATGCAGATATGTATACAAAGGCAGGATGTGGGAGCACTGCTGAATTATATGCCCAGCACCCAGTGATTATGAAATGCCATTAATTTCTAAAGGAGTACGCTGTACAAACTATCTGCTCATCCTCGAGAGCTGCATACATTTACCAAGTGAAGAATGTGCAGCTGAATGTGAATTTTGTAGCAGCTACTCTGAGCCGTATACTAACACAAATGCCAACAGCAGACCTTTTTTTTTTCAAAGCTAACATTAGGGGAAACAATCCACTATGATATGGGAGTACATAAATTTATATACGATGATAAATTTTGTTCATTACCATACATGGTCCCCAGTAGAAAGTTCTGTCGGGAATGACAGTTTGTTCCTAATTTCCCCTCTTGTTTTTCTTCCTGCTGCATGGATGTTATTCAGTAAACTGCACCTTCCTACCAATCCTCCCCCTCTAAATGAGGGTGAGAGCATGGTTAGCCGAATCCTGCAGCTTGGGCCTCAAGGAACAAAATTTATTGGGTAGGATGTTTATAAGAAAAGATATCAAATGTCTACAGTTCTTTTCTTTTTATTTAATTCTTTTTTTGTTCTGACTTGCTTTTTTTGTTTTGTGTTTTGGTCATTCCCATTTTTATTTATTTTTATTTTGGTTCACAACAACAACAAAAGCTTTCAGCTGATTAACAGTCACTGAAAGAAAAAAATCATAGTGGCTTGATTTTATTCTAGCACTGCTCCTGTAATTGATCTTGTGCTTCTAGGCATGTGGAATTCACTGCAAGCATTTCTGCTTTCGTAACTTCTGTGCTTTTTTTCCTATGTTTTAACCAATTTTGACTGTTTCAGCTGCATTGACTACAGCTTTTAAAAAGCACTACAGCGACACCACACACATGGTCCTGTTTTAGTTCTGTTGGTAGAGAAGGTATTTGCATGGTTTTGGAGCCAGCTTATGGCACAAGTAAATAGCTTTGCCAAATTTGGACCGACAAGGAAGTATTTGTAAAACAGGGGTGGTTAAATATAAGCTTAAGACAATGGTGTTCAAACTGTCTCCTGCAGGACCTTGGGATTTTATCACAATAAGATCAGTAATGATGGCCAGGCATTCCTAAAAATATGAGTTCCTTTATTATTGACCTTCCCCAACATTGTGCAACCACGTGGGAATGTTCCAATGTGTAAACTCATTCATGTGAGGCAGTAACAAGGAAGGTCTTAACGTATCAGTTATTGCATATAAGAGGGGATCTTACAATGTGCCATAGAACCACCCCTAATATCCTGAGCTTCCATAGCAGATAAAGTTATGTTTTCTTGAGAGTGGGAAGTCAATCTCCCTTGCCATCTGCTACTGACTCAAAAGGAAGTTCAAAAAAAACATTCCTAGAAATTCTACCTGTATTTGAAGTCTGTGATGTTTAATGTAGAATGTTGTTCTGAATTCTGTGTTCAGCACATTCCCAAGGGCCCTATGAATGGCCTGAGAACATCTGAAGCCATAGCATTATTGAAGCTGAGGAAAGTTTCCAGGGGATTGCAAGATATAAGTATAATTAATATATACCAAAGTCTTCATGTGCTTAAGTAATCACAATAGATACTCATCCTTTACCTTTAACTCTGGGCCAAACTAGACACAATCGTAATCATGCAAATAGCAGTTGCTGGTGACTATTGTTTTTATATAAAAATAAATACTTAAGCACCCTGATGGGCGGGAGGTAGATCCAGATCATCAGCACAGTGGGGGGAAATATTTTTACCTCTTTGCCTCCATTGTGGTCTCAACAGGATTGTTACTCCTGCACAGCTCCTATCTGCAATGGGAAGAAAGTCCCAGTTGCATGATAAACGTCACTTCTAGTTTAGCTCTTTGCTTTCAGACAACTGTAGCTCATCACTTGTGAGCAGACTCACTTTAGAATATTAAGAAGCATGAAAAGTCTGCCTAAACACTAAGAACTTAGAATTTGATCTCCTAATCCCCCATCCTGCCAGTCTATGGCCCAAATGTGTAGGTGGGTGACTGATTGCTTGGTTCATGCTGTACTCAGTGTGCCTATGCACTGAGAATGCCACTAACTCTCTGTATGTATCTTGAAATGCCCAGGAGTGACAGTTTGGCCACCCCTGTGACCAAAGTTCTGTCTTGTTCAATAAAATTCAATAAATGATCTGGTTGAATAAGATTGGTGAAAAAGTTAACCCTTCTAAAACTGAATTATATTTCAGGTTTGAAAACAATTTTGTATATATCTACTTACTATTATTAGAAAACTGTGATATTCATATTTAAAATCTCGATAAGATTTGACTATTTTGACTGCCTGCCTTCAGAGATTGTGAGGTTCTAACGTAGCATGTTGTTCCAAGTCCTGTGTTCAATACCTGTCTAATACCTTCTCTGTGAGTATTGTTTATATTCATGCACAAAACTGTGTGTGTCTTATACAGAGAGACAGTATCTGACATATTCGCTGCAAAGATTGTATTCGTAGGATAGTTTTCAATGGGCTTAAACATTTTCTGTTTTGCGAGGCCTGCAAAACATTAGGCAAACAAGTGGAACTGCTATCATCCATCTCTTGTTGAGATGATAGAACAAATAACCAAATGCAACACAAGAATATATAAACCCACAATCTGTCAGAAACGGAGCACTTTTTCATCCCATTTGGGTTATTTAAACAATGGCTTAATGCACCCATTGAAATCAATGAGATGTAAAAGTGATTAGTTGGGTCATACCCTAAATTGCCTTTAAAAAAATACTGCTGCTATTACTGTTTCTGATTCTCCCTTGTAAAAGAAAAAAAAGTGTAACAGCTGAAGAAAGTCTCAGCTAGTACCGCTGCTACTCTTTGATGTTTACGCAGAATGGTGAGGTGCTCTCTCTCTATATATATGTATGAGCAGAGCTAAGTACAACCTCTGTGGGAAATTAATGATACTGTCTGTTTAAATGTCTTAAGGCTGCATAATCCATAACTGCTCGTGTTTCTCTGATGGAATACTTCAAAGGTTTTCCTTGCCCATGAGCAAAGATTTCCATTTATTTTTTTAAGACGCAGAAAACAACCTGTTGGTTTATTACACTGGCCACTTAATTATGCTCTTGTAATCTTCGGTTGAAGGCACACAGTCAGGTAACTTTAGGTGCATTATTTAAATAGGGGTGCAAATGTATCCGGCCAGCTACCCAAGATAAATACAGCTACGTAAGACCATGGTTCTGTCAGAGCCTGCACAACTTTTTACTCACCAAGCTGAGCACAGCTCACCAGATATGTATGGTTGACCATCAGAGGCTAAATCTCTCTTTCTGTTGTTAACATGGAGGCAGGTAGGAGGGATTGCAAGCCCTTCACCACAAATAAGTGTGTTTGGTTTAATGGGTCAAAGGTTGTGCAGGCCTGTTCTGCTGAATTCATCAGCCAAGAGCTAGACTACCGATTAGTTAGCTGTTTGATTAGTTAGGTGCCCATTGGGAAAGTGTAGAAGACAGGGAGACCAACATAGGCCAGAGCCAGGGACAGATGGAGCAAACTAATTCTGCTTTTGTCCCCATCCTCCTCCCTGATAAGTTCTACAAGTGCAAACTTAGGCCAGGGAGAAGGAAGTTGACAGGCAGCCCCAGCCTCTGGACTGATTGTAAATAAGAAGGCAGAAAGGTGAGCGCTGGCTGAGAGCAGAATGAATTTGGCAGGACAGTACTCTTGATGGACCAGCCTCCATTGACTGGCACCTCCAGTCACAGGTGAAAGAGTTTTCCCTGTCTGAGATCTTTGAAAGCTACAGCCAATCAGGGTAAAAAAGATTTAAACAAGTAGTCTGACCTGGTATGTTCCTATGTAGGCAATTTGCATTTGCATTGCACATCTAAGTTTCCTGTTATGGAAGGAAGCAACCTAGCAATACCATAGCTTTTTCCTTGTGTCCAAGGACCAAAATAATTCCTCGAATCTTCTAGGTTAAGTTGTTAAGCCAATCTTTTCTACATTCATAGACTTAATACCAGTAGGTTTTCTTTGACATATGAGGAAGATCACAGCAAGCCATTCTGACATTCAGATGCTCCCGTAAGTGACTAAAACTGCTAGAGTTTTGTCCCCATACGATCAATATTTACCAGGGGTTTTAGTATATGTAGTGCTTGAAAAGAAACACATGCTCGCACAAATGGTGCTGGAGGAAAATAGGAGTCACAATACAGGTTCTCATAGCCCAGTCTTCTGCAGGTTTATTCCCCATTGAACGCACTGGGACTTGCGCCTCGTGCATTGGATTGCGCTGCACGTTATTTTATAAAATTTGACTGTATATATTTTCAGTTGCATTAATTCTTTGTATGAAAGATTTAATTGGATCAAAATGTACAGTTTCCATTAAAGTCAATGTAAATATGGCATGCCAGCTAAATGGAACTTACGTTTGCTTGTTTTTTGTTTTATATCTGACTGTGTCTCTTCTACACCTTAGAATCAAGTTGGTCTTTGCCTATGCTGGTGCATCGCCCATTGATAATTATTAAAGGGCTGTGTGTATTCTGTGATTCTGTGCAAGGGCAGAAAAGTAGAGACTATAGTACTGGGCACGAAATTCAACTTCCTGAGACTTTCAGTGCTCTCCCTGGTTTTAAAAAAATGTCTACTCTCTATGACTGTGCAAATGGACTTGAAATTGTATGGGAAATTAAGATTAAGAGGATGGAGCTTCAGTGCTTTTACATCTGTACCTCCTTGCTCCTTCCAAGATTAAAACATATTTAAAGTTATTTAGCGTATTTAAATATATTTAAATCAGGCAAAGTGAGCAAAACTTGCAAATCTGGTGAATTTCCACAATATATATTGGCTGGGAAAATGAGCTTTTCTTTACAGTATATTTGAATAATTTGGTGCAAATTGTCAGTTCTCTCCCCCCACCCCAATTTTCTTTATTTTAAGTCAAAGCTCCCACACAGCCCTAAGTAAACCGCATTGCATATGCACAGAGTTGTTCAAGCACAAGAAAAGCAATATTCAAACTCTGAGAGAGTTTCACTTTTTAGAAACAATTTTTAATAGCAAGTTTGCAACTGGGTGGAGAGCATCAGGTGAAGTCTCAAAACAAAGTGTTGATAAACAAGATTTCCAGCAACCAGGGTCCTGTGCATCAGAGCCCTGGCCTTGCTTCTTTCTTCTTCCTTTTGACTAGCAGCAGCAGAATAAATTGTACAGACTCAAATAAGTTGTCCAGATTGGTTTAGGTTGCATATTAATGCTGGTTGAAAGAATTCACCTTTTCTAGACATGGAACATGGGTTACTTTGACACAGCCAAATGTTTATGTGTGTTAAGTGCCGAGTACACACAGCCCTGAGTAAATAGCATTATGTATGCATAGCCAAGTGCAGGATCTAAGCTTGCCTGCTGAAACCCTTTCTTTTTATTTGCTTATATGCATTTTTGTAACTTGTTTTTGTTGTCTGTGTAAATTGATGTATGTCAGCACTCCTGTGCGTGCTTATCTAAGTGTGTAATTGGAATGGATTATTAAAACAAACACACAAAAAAACCACCTTGCAATTTGAACTGGAAAGGGTTTTGGAGCTTTGCCAGTTATTAACCATTTCCCCCCATGAGCGCACTTGTAGCTGTGTGACAGACAACTCTTGAGTAAGGAAGCAGCACTTAGTAAACTGAAAAAAATGCATGTACAATATGAATTGCTTCTTCTTCTTTTATTTGGTGTAGTCCTGTCATAGTGGAAATCCCTCATTTTGGATCGATGCGAGGAAAGGAAAGAGAACTGATTGTGCTTCGAAGTGAAAACGGTGAAACGTGGAAGGAACATCAGTATGACAGCAGGCATGAAAACCTCACTGAAATACTGAACGGCATGAATGAAGGTATATATGCACTGTTACTGTTTTGGCCTGGGCAAATAGCAAGTAGAAACATGTGTTGGGTTTGTTTTTGAATGATTAAAGGTGAATTAGGCGGTGACTGTACAATAGCATTACCACAGTGCTATGTGGCATGGATATAATACCATATATGTTGTTATGCTTGCCAGCAGAAAAATACACAACCATCCAATCAAAGAACCTATTTGCAGTTAAGAAATATATTTCAGTGTCCCAATTATTTGTTACAGAAGTGAATTAATGATGCTCATTTAACTTAAAAAGTATTACTGCAGGTACCACTGCATAATTTCTCTTAACTTCTAGTTTTTGTTTGAATGTCCATTATTTCCCCTCTTGCTGCTATTTCTGTTTATGCCAGCGTTAGAAAATGTTCACAAGTATTCAGTTGGAAAATTTGTGTTCACCTGAATTGCTGCTGATGGCAGTAAGCAGGAACATGCTAAGTCAGACATTGCTTCCTCCATGCAATTGTGAGTGTAGGAAAGGCAGAGAAACTGAAAATATTTGAAGAATCAGCCCTATGTGGTAAGGTATGGAAGCAGTATACCTAAGTGATGCCATCTTGATTGACTTATAGGAGTGGTCTGGGTATATTATGACTTCTTAGTTATCTAACTCAGCGGTGAGATAAATTAAACCAACCATTCCGTTTATCTTTTCCCTTTTATGACGGAATAATTACTGGGTTTGATGAGAGCAGCACCATCTACTGGCAAAGCTAGGTATTAGAACCAAAACATAATTTGTAGACCTGTAAAAATGGAACCAGCCTTATGGTGAGATACTCATTTATTAAATGCATAAATATTTTTTATATTCATCTGGTATTTCCTCAGATCAGACCACTATGAGCAACTCTTAACAACTGAGTTATGAGACACTTCAGATCTCCCAATAAACCAAAACCCCAAACAAAAAAAGTTTGGATGCAGATTCACGTTTTGTTCCTTTCATTAACACACCTTTCTGTCATGAGAGTGATTTTAAAGGTGATTACTTAGCCTTTTATCAGATCAAAATGAAATAGCCATGTTGAACCAGAAAGTGGTAAATGAGAGTAAATAAAATAGTATCTTTCGTGTGGTCCAATCAGTATTCACAGTGCAGTCTGTGCATTATTGAGTTACACCGAATTCCTCTTCAGGATGGGTGTTCAAATCCAACAAAACTGATGTCAAGCCTAGCTTGCCGTTACAGATTTTTTTCAGCCTTGAAATTGAACAGGAAGAGGTTCTTCTAGAAAACATTACATTGAGGACAGCATATGCGTTAGTATTCAAAGCAACCCAAAGACTTTCTTGGACAAGGCTGAAACTCTCTTTAAAAGCCCGCTCATAATACCTGAGAAGTAATATTTACAAACATTTATAAACATTTCTGATTTTCCCTTGCATAGAATTGGACAGCGCAGAGGAACTTGAGAAGAAGCGTATCTGCAGAATTGTCACAAAGGACTTTCCTCAGTACTTTGCTGTGGTTTCACGAATTAAGCAAGAAAGCAACCAGATTGGTCCAGAGGGTGGCATTCTGAGCAGCACAACTGTGCCTCGAGTCCAAGCTTCCTTCCCTGAAGGAGCATTAACTAAGCGGATACGAGTGGGCCTGCAGGTAATTAGATGAGCCTTTCTTTCCATTTTTGAAAACCAGAAGTAAGGTTTAATGGGGCTGGGTCAGATGATGTACCTCCCTAGATCTGGCCTAAACAGGTTGAGGGAAATGAGTGCCTGCAGCTTCAACCTGCCCACCATTCCTTCATGTAGACACAAGGATGGATTATGTAAATGCTGTCTATATGCCTATAGTTCAACATATGTACACACACACACAATTCCTGATATAATGAGGAAATCAACCACAGTTCTTACCTGCATGCATTGAACCTTACATGTGTAGGCAGCATGTGGGAATGGCAGAGGTGGGAAAGTGAGCAGAGAGGACCTGCCCACACGCTCCCCTCTACACAGTACACCACTTCCTAAGAGGTATACTGTTCAATCTGGCCTGTTAATAAAAGGAGCAGCTCTTCTCCCTCCTGCATGGCAAACTGTAGCTGCCAAAATGCCCACTTCTGTGCAACTTGTTAAAAGTTTACCTATCCTGCCCACCTTAGCATTTGGTCATCCCAATGAACCTTATTCAGACCTGTAGTATAAGCATCTGCTAAGTAGGGAACAGCAGCACTCTGGATAAAATCCAGATTTTTACAGCAAATCCACCTACTGTACATACAACAGATATTTTCACTTTACAGTTGTTGGATTTTAGTTAGGTCCCCCATTTCAGTGAACCATATGACATTGTTGAAACTCATAAGAATACCAAGAAGAAGAAGAAGAAGAAGAAGAAGAAGAAAGGGGTTGTATTCAGCTAACTTTGAGTAGACCCATTGAAAATAATGGCTGTAACAAATTTAGGTTAATTAATTCAATAGGTCTTTGCTGTGTAAAAGTTAAACACAACCCGAAGTTTGGGACTTGTTGCATTTTACAGAACTCTGTAATGGAATTTTACCCTAAAATCCTGGATTTGTGTAGCATTTATGGTGTATACAAGCAACAGAAATTTTACAGAAAAATAACATCTAGGTATAGTATGGTGCTACTGGAAGGAATTTTTTTATTTTGTTTCGACTACGGCAGACCAACACGGCTACCTACCTGTAACTATAAATTGCATGTTTGAGAATCTGATGTCCCATGACTTTAGAATCTCTTTTTCCTATATTGAAAATAGGCTCAACCAGTTCCAGATGAAACAGTCAAGAAAATCCTTGGTAACAAAGCAACATTCAGCCCCATTGTCACTGTGGAACCAAGAAGAAGAAAATTCCATAAGCCAATCACCATGACAATTCCTGTGCCACCCCCATCAGGGGAAGGGATAACCAATGGATACAAAGGAGACACGACACCCAGCCTTCGGCTACTGTGTAGCATAACAGGTTAGGCAAAGGCATAAGGAAGTGCATCCCCATTTATTCAACATATCTTTTCTAAATTGGGCAAATTTGTCCTCTTCCTCTTTCAAGAGTCGCATTTCCCCCAGGAGCATCTCCTTGCTACTGCATATCATATATGGAAGCCAGCAATGAGTGGGGTCACCACCTTTCCCTCTTTTTGTCACACCCCCATTTCTCCACAGACACACCCGGCATCCTTTCTCTCTCCCTAACTGTCCCCCTTCTTGTCTAGTGGACTGCTGGGGTGAAGACAGATGGCTTTGGGCAAAGTCCAGAACCAATGGTTTTGCAGAGAGCTTTTGAAATTAGACATGAGGGTTGCAATGTGGACCAAGGGCCACTGGTTGCCCATCCCTCTGCAATCCTGCAGAGGTGAGGACCAGCCCTCCCTAGTTCCGCCCTGCCCTTCTGCCTAAACACTATATTGCTCACCTTAAATATTACAGACCTTTCATGTCCTTCCCTGTGGAAAGGAATCCATTTTATATTATCACCACATTATATGGGTGTTTCAGAAACTTCCCACACCAATTATTATGTACAAATAAAACTAAGATAAAGTGCAATCCTAAAGTAGTATTTCAGATCTATGTAAAAATTCAGATCCCTTTAAACAAGTGTGACTTATGCATCTTTTATTCCCTAGGAGGTACTTCACCAGCTCAGTGGGAAGATATCACAGGAACCACTCCACTGACTTTTGTAAACGATTGTGTCTCTTTCACAACCAACGTTTCAGCCAGGTACAGTAAAAGCAAACAAAACACAAATTATTATACTTTATTAAGGCTTACAGGTTGTATTATGAAGATCAGAATAACTTGAGTGATACACACTAGAATAACTAGCTCAATAGCAGGACTTTTTTTTACTGATGGGAGAGGAAAGGAGCAAAAATAGATTCATAACTAGGGATGTTTACCAAAAAAAAAATCCTCCCACCTGAATTTCTCCTCAGATTTTGGTGTTCCTAAGCACATCTTGTTTTTAACAGAGTGGCGCCAGTGCCTTAGTAAGCCGCCATTCTTCCAATACAGTGGTACCTCGCAAGACGAATGCCTCGCACAACGAAAAACTCGCTAGACGAAAGGCATTCACTAACGAAAGGGTGACTCGCAAGACGAATTTCCCTATGGGCTTGCCTCGCAAGACGAAAATTTCAATGCATTCCTATGGGAATTAAATTCCTATGCATTCCTATGCATTCCTATGGTCGTGCTTCGCAAGACGAATTTTTCGCAATACGAAACGACTCGCAGAACGAATTAATTTCGTCTTGCGAGGCACCACTGTATTGATATCTAGATATTATGCAGAGGAGCAGTTTCCACAACGTTCAGTTCCTTCTGCTCACTGAGATCTGGTTTTTCCACACACGTCACCAGTGTGCAGAAGTGCTTGTTTGCCAAGGAGGTAGCAGATCTGACCTCCAAGGTGTGCACCACAGCCGTCAGCAGTGGAGATTTCCCTTTTCCTAGATTACAGAAAACCAACAGGGCACATTATGAGCAAACCAGAAAAAATAATAAATATTGTATTGAACATGTCTATAACATGCTTTTTATTATTAAAGATTTTCTTGATTTACAAAAGTATGTGCAATGTCTCTCTTATCTTTTCCCCCATGTAACTTTTTTTACAAATAGGTTTCATTTGTCGAGACATTAGGAAGAAAAGTGGGGGAAGGTGGAGGGGGGGAGGATGAGTGGGGTCGGGTGGCGATGTTTCTATTTTACTTAATATATGTGGGGTTTTGTGTCAGCGTTGCTTGTGCAGGTTCTCTGCTGTTCACTTGTGTTCCTTTGGTGGTGAGAGAGGTTGGGGTTGTTCATTTGTGGTTGGCTGTGGTGGTCTTTGTTTTCATGTGTGAGTGGGGTGGGTGGGTGGTTGTTTTGGATCAGGTTCGCCATATTGATTTGTATACTGTTGGTGGATTATTGTCATTGTCTTGTTGGGCTGTGTATGTGATAAAGAGGAGCCATACTGGGTGAAGGCATCTTCTTCTTTTTGTCCCCGTGTCAGTTTTATAACATGCTTTTTGTCTGACAGTTCTCAGATCAGCCACCTCCAAGTTTTGCTGGAAGTAATTTATAAGTATATATAATAAAAAGTAAGTTAGAAAACCCAGGATTGTGACTTGGTTCTGTTAGCTGGAGAGGTAGTTCAAACCACAGTAAAGTTATGGTGGGAAATCACCCCATTGTATGAAAGATGGACTGATTGCTCTTTACATCTATGTATGTGCATCCAGATTTTGGCTAGCAGACTGCCATCAAGTTCACGAAACTGTCGGGTTGGCCACGCAGCTTTATAGGGAATTAATATGTGTTCCCTACATGGCCAAGTTTGTCATTTTTGCCAAAATGAATGATGCGGTGGAATCCAATTTGCGCTGCTTCTGCATGACAGATGATAAAGTCGACAAAACTTTGGAGCAGCAAGAGAATTTTGAAGAAGTTGCAAGAAGTAAAGATATTGAGGTATACCATCATTCAACAGTAAAGGCCTGTTGTATATCTACAGGCTTTGTGGGTGCTTAAAAAAATATTCCTTTCTAAAAGTTACAGTTCATATTCTAATAAAGAATAAATTGTGTCTATAAACCTGACAATACAGCAAACATCACTGTGTTTATCTGATTTTAAAACCAGTCTGTTCACAGCTGTCAAGACAGTTACAAATTTCCTGTGCAGGCATAGTGGCTCTAAACAAATTCAAGATTGCAGTTTTGTCAGTAAAATATCAAAAAAATCAAAAGGATGACTATTGTCAGTTTAATTTTTCTACACCTAAGTCCAATAAACCTGAGCATAGATGCATAAAGATGGATATAATATGCCCAATCTTGCTAAACAAATGCTTCCAATACATGAAACTATCTGTTCAAAATGTTTTATTTAATTTGGATGGAGTAAGATGCTAGTGTAATTCAGTTGATGTCTTCCAGAACCGGGGTATTGCTTACCGCCTTTCTTCCTGGTAGATCTGGACATGACAGTCAAGTTGTGGAATGTGTGAACTTACTTTCACACTGTCCATGAGCCCTTTTATCAGTTAGAGGGGGGAAAGAAAGAAAGAAAGGTGGCAAGTAAAGAACTGAGCTTTGCGTAGCTAAAATTGCCAGCTGGCTGTTGAAGGGTCAATTTAGAAATAAATAGCTGTAGTCTTGACTGTGACATTTCCCCCACACCAAAGAACATACCACACATCTCTTCCTGTTGAAAATACTGCAGTGAAGCCATGTTGAAAGGCAACTTTAACTGTGGGTTTAAATAGTAATTTAACAGTTGGGATGCTTACTGTTTATTGCAATAGTTCGGAACGGGAATAGATCTAACAGATTTATTGTTGACCCAACAGGTTTTGGAAGGAAAGCCTATTTATGTGGATTGCTACGGGAATTTAGCCCCTTTGACAAAAGGAGGACAGCAGCTTGTATTTAATTTTTATGCTTTCAAAGAAAATAGACTGCCATTTTCTATCAAGGTAAAAGTAAAACTGCACTGGAGCAGTCACAATGAGAAAAATGTTCCTGCGTTATGATAAACCTTGTGTGTTTGTGTGTGTTTTTCAAAGCCCCTGTTTGTCTGTGGTGTTTGGAAAAGGTGTGCCATCCACTGCACCTGTGCAACGGCATATTGCTACCATGAGATGTGAGCCCCCATCCCACCAATTGGGAATGGCAGGTTTGAGGCCTGCTTAAGGTACACTGAGGAAATTAGGTTGCTGGCAGAAAGGAGCTCCAGGGCTATGGGATGAACTTCAAGATGATGGGCTTCGGTTTACCTCCTTGCTAGTATTTAGAAAGCTTTGTACTACCCACCACTTATTAGGCAAAGTTTAAAAGAGCAACCTGCTTCTTTAATATATATGTGTGTTTGTAAAGCCCCTTAAATAGTTGGAGGTACGTTAGCAGTTGTGGCGTTTCACCCCTAAAGGTTCTCCAAGGGTTAACTTGGCAGGGAGGAGATTGATCAATGGGAGCTCTCCAGGCAGCATGCAAGGGAGAGAGTAGAAGGGAGGCAGTTAGAGAGTGGAAGGGGGGCAGTTAGAGAGAGGAGAGAGAGAGAGAGCTAGAGGAAATGAGGACAGCAGAGCTAGAGCGGACTGAATAAATAGTAGGAGGCATTAGGGATAGTTATTGAAATACTAGGTAGAGAGTTGGAATATACTTACCTGAAGAACCATTCGGTTATCTTAAAACGTTTTACCCATTCATATGAAACCATTACGCTTTGTACCAACAATAAAGAAACTTATGTTTATTTTCTACCACAATCCAAATCTGAAGTGAGTTATTCATTGGTAGCGTGAAGACTGGCTGGTGGCAGTGGATATACCACATGTCGTATGGGTAGTCACCAATAGACTGTTACACGTCCGGGGGTGCTGCTCAGGTCTGAGAGAGTGACCGCGACAGCAGTGCTTTAAAATAAAGTATTTAAATAACCACAACATCCACGTGCAAAAAAGTTACCATGTTATCAATCCAACCAGGCTGCCAGTGTTCACATTACACCTTCAGAATGCCATCTCCAAAACAGGAGAAAATGCAGCCCTTGTTGCCTTGTTGATTTAGTTTAAGCGCTTTAATTTGTTTCCAGACAAAAATGGGAGTGTTTTTCTTTCTGGCCTTAAGTCTAGGTTGCCAGAAAGACCACTTTCTTCCATATTGATAGATGGATGGATTTAGTTTGTTCATATGCCACCTTTTCACATAATTATGATCATCCATAATTATGATTTTACCACCCCCACCCATGAAGCTTAATTAGGTGGTGACCAGGGAAAGGTCCATATGACCACTTGGCAATTAGTTGGCAATTTAATAAGATATTGCATGTCTGGGCTGTCAATTATTTATGTTTTTATTTAATATAATATATTTCCTTTTTGCTACTGTCAATTGGCTCAGTTTGACTTTGTGGTTTTATGAGATTTTATTGTAGAAGTTTTCTTTTAAAAAAATTTAAGTCACCGGTCTTATTATGATGGAAAGGCAGGATGGCTATAAATGCTTTAGATAATTAAATGCAATCTCAAACCTTGGCCAACTTCATCTAGTTTAGTCTTATTAAACTGTCCTTGGAATAATGCAGACACCTTGTAATTGCTTCAGCTTTGTGTTTGTGAAACCCTGTGGTAGAAATAATGTGGAGGATTAATGTGTAGGACAGATTAGAATTAATGTTT
Source organism: Lacerta agilis (assembly GCF_009819535.1). NCBI lineage: Eukaryota > Metazoa > Chordata > Lepidosauria > Squamata > Lacertidae > Lacerta > Lacerta agilis. The sequence goes on along the minus strand of NC_046316.1, from coordinate 23,035,303 downwards.
GGAGATCCTGTTTCAGCACAAGGCATTTGATTTGATAATCATCAGGTGCCTTCCCACTGTATGGTTCAAGGAACTTATATTTTTGGGTTTCTTTGCGTGTTTTGTTTTTAATTTAGAGATAATAGCTAAACTAAATTTAATTGAACCCAAAGGACTGTAAACATTTCAAACCAGTGTGTGAACATTTTATATATATATATATAGATTAGAGACACCAGCCAAGAACCTTGTGGTCGCTTATCATTTCTGAAAGAACCAAAGACTACAAAGGGTCTGCCGCAAACAGCTGTTTGCAATTTGAATATCACCTTGCCAGCACACAAAAAGGTACGATCACTAAGACTAGTTTAATTTCTTTTTCTTTTCTTTTTCTTTTTGCTGATTGTAATGAACCACTAGTAATGTGAATGCTTTGCAATCTGATTAAGCCTGTTTTATGTCTTAATGTTTTCATGTATGCAGAAAGCTTTTTGAGACTTGTTACTGTGGTGCTGCGTTTCTGCAATTTTTTATTACCGGGTCCTCCGTTTACAATTCATGCTTCAGCTTACAGTTCATATACTTTATGCTTTTAGTAATGTCATGTGTTGATTTGCATTTGATGTAAAGTTTTGTTTGTTAATTTATATTCTGTTCACATTTTGGGTTTGTTTTGCCTTTTATAAATTAGCTTGCATTTTTTGTGCTCCCTTACTTGGTCCTTTTCATATCCTGATATTCTTTTCCCTGCTGTCCATTATAATATTCCTTGTCTCTGCAATGCATCTTGGAACCAAAAGGAAACAGAGTCAGATCAAGATGATGAGGTAATATAAACACTGTCTTTTATTTTATTTTTTTATTATAATCAGAATTCTTATCCATTAAAGATATATGGTATCACAAAAAATATTTACTAAACCAAATAAATGAAGCCAATAACATGTGCTTGGAACAATACGAGCCTAGCCTCTGTCCCCCTTCCCTCACTCTTTCACTAGCCTTAGATATACTATGTCTTCTGCTTTGCACACAGCAAAGCACCTGACCACTTACCAATCATGGGGTAAATGCATTTTGCCCTCTGCTCTTTGTGGGAATAGCTTGTACACCCAGAGAGAAACAGAGCACTGGATGCATGCATGAGGTGTCAGAGGTGTAGGAAGGTCAGGTGGTACCCGGTGCAGAAAATTTCTTGTCACCCCCCATTGATACCCCCCTGCAAAAATGGTTTTACGTTATTTCATGTTTTCTTACAAAGGAATAATGACAAGTAATAATAATAATAATAACTTTTATTTATATCCCACCCTCCCCGGCCAAAGTCAGGCTCAGGGTGGCTAACATCAGATACATAACATTGGTACAAAATCAAACAATAATTAAATTACCTCCTAAAAACATCTCAAAATCAAATTAAAGTTAATTAGATAAAACTATATAATCCCTAGTATAGTAAGATAAGACCTTTGGAGCAGGCATTTTCAAAAAAATGAAAGTTTTTTATGAACCGCCCTAGTAGGCCAGTAATTGTTCCTTGATGATTTGTCACCCCCTCCATTATGGAACCTGGGGCGGTCTGCCCCCTACGCCCCCCCCTTGCTAGGGCCCTGTGAGGTGTTGAAGGAGATCCCTTGATTATACCCATTGCCCATTCATCTAGGTGAGGAACAGCAGAGAAGCTATTTTCCTTCCACTTCCTTAGTTCCAGCGAGACAGTATTTTTTAATCCTCTTTAATATAGGAAATCACACTGTTTTGCCTGTCCATCCCTCCTCCCAATACTCAATAGGCAACCGAGACCCAACAAATCCTTTGCTCAGGTATCCCAGGCCTAGTGGTCCTGCAATAATTACCTTTAGAAGAATGGCTCCTGACTGGAAGCTGCAAACCACTTGCTCCCTTGTAGGAAGCAGATGGATCAGCACCATGGGATTCATGGTTTCTGATTGTTGTCTCTGTAAAATTTATGACTCTCTTGTTCACTAGGAGACACAGTGTAAAGTAAGATGAAAGCGTGATTCAGGCAAAGTTAAGTACTAATCTCAGTGGGGGGAAGTTAAGCACATGTTCTGTTCTCCCACTGAAATCAATAGGGCCTTAAAATGTGATTGAGCTTAGCAAGACAGCATCTTTAGATATTATAGCAGCCCATGGGTATTGGCCGTCTAAACAAAAAACCCCAAAGTACTTTTTTTACTTATCCTATTTTCTTACCAAACTAAATATATATCTTTAAAAACACCCCAATATTAGCATCTATAATCATTACTAAAAACAGATCTACAACCTGTATAGAGATTTTTGAAGCCTTGTAATCTGTTAGTGATTGTAACCTGCTTTCTAATCTGCATCACTGCATTTGTGCAATTTATAAAAATCCCAGTCTATTCCTCTTTTCATTTATTTATCTTTGTCCTTTATGTAGTTCCTTTAAAGTAGGTGTACATTGTGATATATGTGCTTTTGCAACAAATTAATTTTTGAAGAACTTATTTGGCTGGCCTAAATTACAGCTATAGTGATATTCTACGTTTCTAACTGTAGCCTTGTGTGTGCCAAAAATGATTACTAAAATGCTAGCTACATGATATGGGGGATTTACAATGATGGTGCTTTGTAATACAAAAATTAAGGCATAGTATCTCACAAAGGTTCCTTAAAGAAACAGGTGTGTGATATCTGGCCATGTTTTATATGTTCTCTAAATTACTAACAATGTTTTTGGTGTTACATTTTGCCAACATTCATCTTAATACCGTGTGTCTTTAAAATCTGTGTCTTTCACTTTAAGAATGGATAGATCTCTTTCACGACACAAGGCCTGTTAGAGTAGGCTACTTTTTTTCTTTTTCTTTCCAGGATTCCACCTGGGGTGATATTAAGAGCAGGCCTTGGGCTCATGCTGCATCCCACAGCCTTCCCCAGCTTCCCTCAATGTGAACAGACAACAGCTAGTGAATGGGAGATCCTATGTTTGTTCTAACAAAGGATCTCTGATCCTGTGAGGCAGAACTCACTTGTCTTACAAGGTCAGGTAGATCCCATGATCATACAAAACATGAACTCTCAGGGTTCCCTCATGCCCTTCAGTCTGTGAGAAGGGAGTAAATGGGTGTGCCCAAAGTCTGCTCCAAGAGGTTGAATCCTAGATTTGGACAGCACCTGATGAGGCCTCAAGATAATTGTTCTCTCCAAATAAGCTTTAGCAATGAAATGAGAACTTTGTAAAACTGTTCTTCAAAGACAATGCACATCTCATAGTTACAAGACTTGAATGTTGGTAAAATGTAATTTCAGGTGCAGGCTTGGTAGAAATAAGGGATTTTTTTGGGTGGGTGGAATTTGAGTCTGTGAGCGGGGATAACTTTAAAGTCATAGAAGTGGATTGGGCTGCAACTTGAACTTAGCTTACTTTATTATTTCATTTTTTAAAATTATACCACTTGATTGTAAATAAAAACCTCAAAGCAGTTTATATATGAATGAATGAGGCCTTCGTAGAAAGGGAAGGGTGTATAGGGGAAGTGTGACAAAAATATACTCATTCACTTTCATGGCATGACTTTGCTGTGGAAGAAATGGGGTGAAATCCATACTAAGCTATTTAAGTGCATCTTTGAGACTGATCTGCTTTATAGGGTGATAGGCTAAAATGCTATGCTGAAGAAGTGCAAGATAGAACCAAGTCACTGCTCAACTCTTCATATAAGCTCATAGCACACTTTAGTTGCAAATATTCTTCTCCAAGGTACAATTAGTTCTCCTGAAGATCTAAAAATATGTAAGGGTGTGTGGTAGCTTCCCATTTAAACAAAAACAAGCAAGAATTATTGGTATATTCTGTCTGTCACTTTGGACAATATTTTGAAAAGTGGAATGTTAATTCATTAATTAAAAGAAAGAAACCTGCTCTAGACAGCAACAACTGTATGTTAAAGGTACCAAACGGAAGTATGCTTTGTTACAGACCGAGAAAACAGACCGGCGACAGAACTTTGTGTCCCTTGCTTTACGTAAGCGCTACAGCTATCTGACTGAGCCTGGAATGAGTGAGTTTCTTAACAAACCTACTAATGCTGTAAACTGATCTTTCACAAGAAGAGGCATTTTTTCTATAAATGTCATGTTTTGGTGTCATTGGAAAATGCAAAAGTCTCCATTTATCCAAGAACCCTTTGGAGTGCAGATAACTTGGGAAATTCAGGCTAATAAACCATAGTTTGTCTCTTGAAATATCCATGGACTAAAAGGATCGTTAGGATGGAATCACTAATCAGTACTTCTATAGCAAAAGAAGACAGGCTATTTTACCTTTAATAAGATGAGGTGGTTAAATCTTAGTAAGTTTTATGGAGTTAGTAACATATTGACCAGCAAAACAGATCAAAAACACTTCTGAAGAGAATGTAGAAGAGAATTACACACTTAAGAGTTCACTGTTCATTGTAGCAGTTTGCACTGCCAAACTGATGAGCTGTTTTTAAAATATTCTTCATATGTTTGTTTGTTGCATTCCGCCCCCCCCCCCCCACCAAATGAGCCTCACACATTTAGGGAATGTCCAGCAACATTCCTGCAGATGATTTCAGTGATCAAGTTGTGTGGTCCCTGAGGAACCCTGGACCTAAGTTGTTCAGGGCTTTGTAAATTAATGCAAGGACCTTGAACCTGCCTTGTTAGTAGATGGGCACTAACGTGGCTGTAGCAGAGGGCCAAACCATATTTTACATTAGAAATGCATTTTTAAAAATGTGCTGAATCTTTATTTTGAAGGAAAAACAGCTGGGTGGAACCTCAGTCAGAATCAGGGCCCATCATTGATTTTTCTTCTCAGAATTGTCCCCTGGTGGCTGTTTACCTGCAAAGGTGTTGTCTGCGGTAAATAGCAACTTTGGGAGCAAATAGGGAATATGATCCTGACTGGGACTCAGCATGTTTTCCATCAGCCACCTTCCCGACAGGTAGGTTTTTAACTTGTCATGTTGATCCAGAGTTAGTATGTGTGTGTTGTAAATGTAAATACAAATAAAGTAGCACCAATGTACAAAATTTTCAAACTACAACTCACTGAACAGTGGGAAAATGTATACATAATTTTCCATTGTAAAATGGACAGCTCTTAGAGAAGCTGGTCTACCAATGCTTACTCTTTAGTGGATAGTACCAGTTGATTATTTTGTATTAAATTATTGGTTGCCTTAAAAAAAAAACTGACAAAAGTTTGTTTGAAATAATATCAGTAATGTCAGACAAAGCTGTGCCAAGAAGGTATTTTTGTTTCCATGCTAGTTCCTAGCGAAGAGATTGTGCCTTAATGTGTTTCTGTGTTTTACCATTTAAGCATTCGTGACGAAAAGAACTCTGCCATGGGTCATAACATTACCAGTGGTAGCCCTTGCAAATCAGAGGAGCAGGCAAGTGCCGCTCCCCTTGCCTCCCCTCTTTACATCAAAGACTATGTGAGCCAGCTTCCCCATAATAACACCCATTTGCATGGAGTCCCTTACAGGAAGGGGGAGGGGAGGAAAACTGCACAACTGGCTGTTGGTGTAAAGGCATTAGCTGACGACACATTAAAGCAGCCAGCATCTTAAAGCAGCTCCTGGGCCTCACCTGCGTCTACCAAGTTCCCCTGTTGGTGGCTTGCCTGCTGGCAGTGGCTGGGAAGGCATCTGCCATTGCGCATTCCCCAGTGCAGGGGCGTCGCAGGGGGGGCGGAGGGGGCGGGGGGCCCCGGGCAGCGCCCCCGCTGGGGGTGACACATCGGGTGTCGGCCCCGCCCATTGGGCTTTTTAAAAACTTTTTTTAAAAAATCTTTTTAGGCTATTTTCAGCACTGCCGGGGTGGAGCCGCAGGGGCCGCCAGCGAGTCGGGGTGTCACCCCGCTCGCTGGCCGCCCCTGCGGCTCTGCCCCGGCAGCGCCGAAAATAGCCCCCGCCCTCCAGCGGCTTTTCACGCCACTGGCTTGCGGAGCCGGGGCAAGGAGAGGGGCGGGCCAGCGAAGAGGGGTGACACCCCTCTTCGCTGACCTGCCCCTCTCCCTGCCCCACTTGCGCTCCCCCGAGGGGGCTTTGGGAGCTTCTGCGGGCAGCAAAGAGTCCCGAAGCCGCTGCTGTAGCAGAAAGGGGTGCCAGGCTGCGGCTTCGGGGCTCTTTGCAGCCCGCCGAGGCTCCGAAAGCCCCCGCCCGGCATCCCCCGGGGGCGGGGCATCGTGGCGCGTGCGTGCGTCATGACGCACAAACGCGCGGCAACGCCCCACCCCCGGGGGATGCTGGGCGGGGGCTTTCGGAGCCTCGGGGGCTACAAAGAGCCCCGAAGCCGCCGCCTGGCACCCCGTTGTGCTACAGCAGCGGCTTCGGGGCTCTTTGCAGCCCCCGAGGCTCCGAAAGCCCCCGCCCAGCATCCCCCGGGGGTGGGGCGTTGCCGCGCGTTTGTGCGTCATGACGCACGCACGCGCCACGATGCCCCGCCCCAGGGGTGCCTCTTGGCTTCCCGCCCCGGGCAGCCAAGGGGCTAGGAACGCCCCTGCCCCAGTGCTCTTGAGCGTCCAATGTAGTGTCACTCCAGGGCATCTAGGAAAATTAAATGGCATTTGGTTTTTCAGATGTAGCCAGCTACTGCCATCAAAGCAAGCCCACAGCTGGGAAAGCAAACAAATACGTGTTGTTGGTTGGTGTGTGTGTGTGTGTTGGGGGAAGAGCTACCCCAGTTCACCCTGCTTGGAGCTGCTTTAACTTGCAGCTGGCATTGAAGATAGAGAAGGAAAATCCTTCTGCTATTCCTCTGAGAAGTAAGTTACCTCTGGTAACTTAAAAGACTGGAGTTCTGAAAGTCATTGCTATATTAAAAAATACTGGTGATGTTAATCTCAAATTACGGCTTCCTAGAGTTGACATTCCCAGCTAAGTATTTACTTAGCTATTTTTAAATATATATCCCATCTTTTTTTTGAAAATAGTCTCCAGGCAGCTTGCAAGTTCCACATTATAAAAACACATTATAAAATAGATAATAATAATAATAAAATCTTCAAAAATGTAAACAGCACATTAAGATCAGCAGCCAATATTCTAACAGTTTCCATTAGTAATGACACTTTCTATGGACAGACAAGATGGACTCAACTGGCACCTCAAGACAGTGAAGACAACATCAGATGACTCTGACTGGCAGGGGTGCAGTATGGTAACCATGGTGCTACTACAGAAAAGTCCCTCTCCTTGGAAGCCCCCTGTTAATTTTGTGATAGGGAAGGTTGAGCTTGCTTTTCCTTGAACTGCTAGGAAAACTGTCTTCAAAAGGTACCAAGACACTACACCTTGTAGAAAAAGTGTACTCTTCTTTTTAAATGCCTCCTGTGGAAAGATTTTTGAACATTTGTATATTTTGCATAGTACACCATGCAAACTGTTTTATTCCATGTGCTTGTTTTTGACATGATAAACCGTGCATGAATAAAATTTAAAGTTCGGTTGCTTTGCTTGCTCACGTTTTTTCATTAATCGTATTTTCCATTTTTTTATGTATGACAAATGCTTCTTAAAGTCATTTCATGTGAAGCTTTTTATCTTTTAAGTTTTACCAAGTAAAAGGAACATCGCATGAAAAAGCCAACAAATGCAAAAAGCTTTTTTCCCCCCTTTTTGGTTATTTTAATCCTTGAGTCAGAAAAGGTCTTGCTCTTATTGGCTTTGTGAGAGTGAAGCATATACAAAATGTGCATGGGAGAGAGAGAAAGTTTTGACTTTATTCCCGTTGCTTCACAGTTTGCACATCAATTGCCTGTCACCTTAAAGGTATTTTGGGTTCTGCATGAAATAGTTCGGAGTGGTTTTCAAAGCAGACTTTAGCTACTCAATGTCATTTGCACAAGTTTACACTGTTTTGTGTTAACGAAACTGCTATACAGTAAATATAAAATGTATTAATGAAACTGCAAAGGATATAATGACAGAAATTTTCCAAAGGACAATTTTGATACTTGCACAAAGCAAAGACATACTGATAACAGGCAAAATGGAGCTGAGATACTTAATATCTTAACTTTAGCACATCAGAAAGTCAATAGGAAGTAAGAGAAGAATTTTTGGTTGTGGCTATTACTTTGGACCATAATGGACTTCCTTCTATGTGTTTTCTGTTCTTTCATTGTTTGCAGACTCGGTTGCCTTGTGCTTTCCTGTCTTTCATTTCATGTTGGTTTCTTTCTTTCTTTTTTAAATTTTGGATCATCCATAATTATGTGACTCATTCCTATTTTTCCCTACCTGTTTAGCTGTTGTTTTTACCTACTTCATTCTAATTCATACAAACAGTTGTACTTGCTTTTTTTGTAATATTACAACGTTTACTGACCAATTTTCTTCTCTGGTCTCTCTGTTTTTCAATCATTTTTGTTGATTTTTACGTTTGATTATTTTGGTTTAACAATTTAAGAAACAGTTGAACGAAGTGCAGGAGCAACAAGATCCCTACCTGCTACCTATTCATACAAGCCATTCTTTTCAGCAAGACCGTATCAGTCTTGGACAACAGCACCGATTACTGTGCCTGGGCATTCCAAATCAGGCTTCACTTCTCTATCAAGCTCTTCCTCTAACACTCCAACAGCTTCTCCATTAAAATCAATATGGTCCGTTTCTTCTGCTTCACCAATCAAATCCACATTAGGAGCCTCCACTACGTCTTCAATTAAATCTGTTAGCGATGTAGCTTCTCCAATTAGATCATTTCGGACAATCTCCTCTCCAATAAAAACTGTGGTCTCACAGCCTCCATATAATATCCAAGTCTCTTCTGGTTCTTTCGTCAGAGCACCCACAGTAACAGAAGCCACTAGTTTGAAAGGGCTGGCATCCGCATTCCCCTCTCGGACATCTCCAGTGACTACAGCTGGGTCTCTTTTGGAGAGATCATCCATTACCATGACGCCTCCAGCATCCCCCAAATCGAACATTAACATGTACTCTTCAAGTTTGCCATTTAAGTCAATCATCACATCAGCATCACCGCTTTTATCTTCACCTTTAAAGTCAGTGGTGTCTCCTGCTAAGTCAGCAGTTGATGCTGTTTCACCATCTAAGGTCACGATGGCTTCATCCCTCACTTCCCCTGTGAAACACACAGTCGGGCATACAGAGGTAGCCATGGTTAATGGATCCATGTCACCTTTGAAATATCCGTCCCCTGCCAATTTACTCAATGGAGCTAAAGCCACAGCCGCATTTCAAGACAAGATCACTGCAGCAACCAGTTCTGCAAGTTGTGCTGTTAATGCAGCAACTGATACTGTTGAGAAAATGTTTCCAACCACTACTGCAACCCCATTTTCTCCACTCAGGTCGCATGTGTCTTCAACTCCATCAGCCTTTCAGTCAATAAGAACTACTCCTGCAGGTGTATTGTACACATCTCTTGGGTCAATATCAGCAACTACCTCGTCAGTAACTTCATCAACTATCACAGTCCCAGTATATTCTGTAGTCAATGTTTTGTCTGAACCAGCACTAAAGAAGCTCCCAGAGTCATCTTCCCTTACAAAATCGGCAGCTGCGTTGCTATCGCCTATTAAAACATTGACTACAGAGACACGCACACAGCCTCACTTTAACCGAACCTCATCTCCTATAAAATCATCCTTGTTTTTAGCACCCTCTGCTCTTAAGTTGTCCGTACCATCTTCTTTATCTTCTAGTCAGGAGATGTTAAAAGATGTGGCTGAGATGAAAGAGGACCTAATAAGAATGACAGCGATATTGCAGACAGATGTAATGGAGGACAAGGAATTCCAGCCAGAACTAACAAAGGAGGGTAGAATAGATGATGAAGAACCTTTTAAAATTGTTGAGAAAGTAAAAGAGGACTTAGTAAAAGTTAGTGAGATACTGAAAAAAGATGTGTGTTTAGAAAAGAAAGCATCAACCAAGCTATCAAAAAATGATAAAGGACATTCTTCTGAGGATGAATGGGTAGAGTTCAGTGCAGATGAGATTGATGAAGCAAGACGGCAAGGCATGACATATCCTCCTATATCTATTCCTGAAAAGGTGCAAATTAAAGCGAAGGCTGTATCTGAAAAGGATTATAACTTGACTAAAGTCATTGATTATTTGACGAATGACATTGGTAGTAGTTCTCTGGCAAGTCTGAAGTACAAGTTTGAAGAGGGGAAAAGAGAAGGTGAAGAGAGACAAAAAAGAGTTTTAAAACCAGCCATTGCATTGCAAGAACACAAACTTAAAATGCCTCCAGCCTCCATGAGGCCTTCTACTTCAGAAAAAGAGTTGTGTAAAATTGCAGATTCTTATTTTGGAACTGATACTATTTTGGAGTCTCCCGATGACTTTTCCCAACATGACCAAGACAAAAGTCCTTTGTCTGACAGTGGCTTTGAAACAAGAAGCGAGAAAACTCCTTCAGCCCCACAAAGCGCTGAGAGCACAGGGCCAAAACCACTTTTCCATGATGTACCCATCCCTCCGGTCATTACAGAGACAAGAACTGAGGTGGTTCACGTGATCCGTAGCTATGAACCTTCATCAGAAGAAGTTACTGAACCTCAAGCAGAAGAGCCGCCATCAACGAAAACAGCACCTACTTTTATGGAACTGGAACCCAGGCCAAACGGAGGGTCTATCAAAGAAAAAATGAAAGCCTTTCAAATGAAAGCCAGTAACGAAGATGAAGACCACAAATGTGTTCTTGGTAAAGGTGTCCGTGTAAAAGAAGAAACTCATATAACTACCACTACCAGAATGGTTTACCATAAGCCTCCGTGCACTGAGAGCTCTTCAGAAAGAATTGAAGAAACCATGTCTGTTCATGATATAATGAAAGCATTTCAGTCAGGACGCGATCCTTCCAAAGAGTTGGCAGGTCTGTTTGAACATAAGTCTTCGGTAACACCAGATGTTAGCAAGTCTACTGAAATTTCACCACAACATACAGAGAAGGACAGCAAAATGAAACCCAAACTGGAGCGTATAATAGAGGTCCATATCGAAAAAGGTAATGAGGCTGAACCTACTGAAGTCATTATTAGAGAAACAAAAAAGCACCCAGAGAAAGAAATGTATGTTTATCAGAAAGACTTACCTCGAGGTGATTTGGAAAAACATGATGCTCTTCCTTGTTCAGACGAACAAGGTCAGCAAGAAGAAGAAGAACTGACAGCAGAAGAGTCCCTACCTTCTTATCTGGAGTCTTCTAGAGTAAATACTCCCGTGTCTCAGGAAGAAGACAGTCGCCCTAGTTCTGCCCAACTTATGTCTGATGACTCGTACAAAACACTGAAGCTTCTGAGTCAGCACTCAGTAGAGTACCATGACGATGAGTTGTCAGAACTAAGAGGGGAGTCTTACAGGTTTGCTGAGAAAATGCTGCTCTCAGAAAAGCTAGATGTGTCTCACTCTGATACTGAGGAGTCAGTTACTGACCATGTTCTACCCCTTAGCTCAGACTTTCAGGGGCATGATAAACGATGCAGAGAAAAAATAGCCACAGCCCCCCCAAAAGAAATCCTCACCAAAATCTCTAAAGATATATCAGAAAATGGTGTAGGTAAAATGTCTAAAGATGATCATTATGATAAAGTGACAGTGTTACATTATACCGGAGATGTTAGTAGCCCAAAGCACGCAATGTGGATGCGCTTTACTGAGAACAGATTAGACAGAGGTAGAGAAAAGTTGATGTATGAAGACAGGGTGGACAGGACTGTTAAGGAGGCAGAAGAAAAACTGACAGAAGTATCACAGTTCTTCCGGGACAAAACAGAGAAACTGAATGATGAACTGCAATCTCCAGAGAAAAAGCAGCAGAAAAGGAATGGGAAAGAAGCACACTCTGGCCATAGTTCAACCAGCAGCAGCCCCGAAAAGGTGACGATTTCTGAGCTGCAGAGTTCAAAGGATGACTGGACTAGAGGAGGACCCTTTGGCTATTGTGGGAAGAGCTTCCCAAAAGCTGACGAAAGAAAAGCAGCTAGTTTGCCTAGCAGTCCCGAAAGAAGGGCTCTTACACAACAGACCGAGGATTGTAAGCAGTTGATGGAGCAGAAAGGAACAGCTCAGAAGAGTAGGACACCCGAGGCTTCGCCAACCGGATTCCAGCTGAAGCAATCCAAACTCAGTTCTATTAGGCTGAAGTTTGAACAGAGCATAGGCTCAAAGAATAAGGACCTACATCATGATGATAAGAAGCAGGACACTCAATCTAAAATCCCAGTGAAAAAAATGCAAGAGAGCAAGCTCCCAGTCTATCAATTTTATGCAAGAGAAAAGCATGCAAAAGAGGTAGACCTCGCAGATGGGAGTATAACATTACAGAGGGAACCTCCTGCTAGCAAATTAAAAGATGGTGCCCAGGGTAAAGGCAAAGCGATGGAAGATGCTGCTGCTTCAGATGTACTCAGACACAGAAATGAAATGCCAAGTAAGAATGTTCCAGAAGGCTTTACAGAGCAGAAGCTGAAAGGTTTGGCGTACAGTACAAGCTCAGATACTGCATCAGCCAAGGGGCATTGGGATAAAAAGGTCTATAGGACATGGGAAAGCCCTGGAACATTTGCCCATAACACACAAAAAGAAAAACTGTCCCATGTGCTTGTTCAGGATGCAGTAAAAGACAATCACATTGACCACCCTGAGGCTAAAGATATGGGCAGAGCCAGTGAATTCATCACTGTGACAGAGCATGAGCACAAGGTGTCAACGAGCGGGTCCCATTCAAAGGAGGTGAAGGAAGTGACTGTAAAATCTCCATCCAAAAAGGTCCTTTATAGAGAATATTTTGTCACAGAAGGAGAGACCCCCAGTGAAGTGATGGATAAAACCTCAAAGAAAAAAGAACCATTGACTGCATCCCACATTCCAGTCAGAATTTCAGAAGAAAAACGAATGTTATCAGCTAGCATTCCCGATGGAGTTCATGAACAGCTAAAACATGCAGCACATGAACTGTCAGCTAAAGTGTCCCATGCTAGTGTGGCAAAGGAAAAAACTGAGAGGAACTTTGATTATACAGAGCATGTTAAAAATAAGTATTCAGAATTTTGTCAGTTTAGCAGTAAGCACATCAAATTAAGTCCTCCTATGGAGGATGCTGAGCTATCCCTTAGTAAATCACCTGATTCTTTAGAAAATAGCCCAGGAAAGGAGTCTCCCTCAAGGGACTTTGACTCTATTCGTAGTGATAACTTGGCAAAATCAGCCCCTTTAGCAACAGCTGAGGGAACAAAAGAGATTAAAACCTTACCTGTTTATGTCAGTTTTGTTCAAGTAGGGAGGCAATATGAAAGGGAGGTGCAACAAGGAAATATTAAAAAAATTGTAAGTCAGGAAAGTAAGACGGTACAAGAGACAAGGGGGGGCTTTTACACCACAAGGCAGCAGAAACAGCTTCCTTCTCCACAAGGCAGTCCAGAAGATGACACATTAGAACAGGTGTCCTTTATAGATAGTTCTGGGAAAAGTCCATTAACACCTGAAACTCCTAGCTCAGAGGAAGTGAGTTACGAGTTTACATCTAAAACGCCTGATTCACTAATTGCTTATATACCAGGCAAACCCAGTCCTATCCCTGAAGTTTCTGAGGAATCTGAAGAGGAAGCAGAGGCTAAGTCAACCTCTGTAAAACAGGCCACTGTTGAGCCACCAAAAATTGACAGAGTGCTGCCCAGTAGCTTAGACAGAGATTCTAATAAAAGGCCCAAAGGGAACCGGGTTGCATACATTGAGTTCCCTCCTCCTCCTCCGCTAGATGCCGATCAGACAGAATCAGAAAAGCAGCGCCACTCCTCTGAGAGTGAAATGGAGATGATAGAAGTAAACCTACGGGATGAACATGACAAATGTCAGCTGGCTGAACCACTCATAAGAGTACAGCCACCTTCTCCTGGGCCACCAGGAGAAGATCTTAGTGACTCTAGCGATGATGAATCCCTGTATCAGCCTGTTCCCATTAAAAGATACATGTTTAAATTGAATGACGTTGAAGATGGCCAGAAGGAAGGCTCCAAGCATAAATTGCCTGCGAAAAGAGAGAATGGGAAACCTAATGATTTTGAACTTAGCCTTGATTCTCCCCAGAATGATATTGCGCAGAATGGGAACAATGACCAGTCTGTCACTGAGTGTTCCATAGCAACCACTGCAGAATTTTCCCATGATACAGATGCAACTGAAATTGACTCTCTTGATGGGTATGATCTACAAGATGAAGATGATGGCTTAACCGAGAGTGATTCCAAACTTGCAGGTCCAGCAGTGGAAATCAAAAAAGACATATGGGCTACAGAAGGCATTTTGAAACAGACTGATCGGTGTTTTAGCCAAAGTAAGCTGGAAGTTATTGAGGAGGAAGAAAAAGTTGGTACTGAAGAAAACAAACTTTTATCAAAATGTCCAGCAGCTGAAAAAAGTGCCGATAAGACTGAACAAAAATCAGGGGCACAGTTTTTCACTTTGGAAGGCAGGCACCCTGACAGGACTGTGTTTCCTGATACATATTTCAGTTACAAAGTAGATGAAGAGTTTGCAACCCCTTTTAAGACAGTAGCTACTAAAAGCCTAGATTTTGACCCTTGGTCCAATAACCGTGGTGATGATGAAGTGTTTGAGTCCAAATCGAGGGATGACGAGGCTAAGCCTTTTGGCCTTGCCGTAGAAGACAGATCTCAAGCGACAACCCCAGATACGACTCCAGCCAGAACTCCAACTGATGAAAGTACACCAACTAGTGAGCCCAATCCCTTCCCGTTTCACGAAGGGAAGATGTTTGAGATGACTCGCAGTGGCGCAATTGACATGAGCAAGAGGGATTTTGTTGAAGAAAGACTCCAATTTTTTCAGATTGGTGAGCATACTTCTGAAGGGAAGTCAGGGGACAAGGGGGAAGGGGATAAAAATAAAGTCACTGCCATCACACAGCCGCAGTCAGGGGACAGAGCTGTAGGAAAAAACGTAGAGGGAGAAGTAGAAACACCAGCAGTTGAATGTAAGCTCATCACCCAGGCCAGTGGAGATTGTATGGAAGCAACACCCGGTAGTAACTCCCCGGAGAAATCATCAACCACTGTTAATGCTTCTAAAGTTGATCCCAAATTGCGCACACCTATTAAAATGGGAATTTCTGCTTCTGCCATGACGCTGAAGAAAGATGTCTCTGGAGAAGTTACAGATAAGCTAGATGCTGTGGCGCCAGGTGTTCAGGGGTTAGAATATGAAGCCATAGAGGAGGTTACAAGCCAGTCAAGTGGTAGGGAAGCAGAAAAGCATGATTTCCAAAAAGATAATTTTAATAACAACAACAATTTGGACCCATCCGCTTTACCTAACGATAGCGTTACCTGTAAAGTAGTGCTAAATGAACATTTTGAGCCTAAGTGTCCCACACAGAAAGCTACTCAATTGAAAAACACTTCAGGAAATGATACAGGTGCAACACAAGGACACTGTAAACCAAAAGTACACGGAGAACAGCAGAAGTCATCAGAGCCAGTAGGGAATAGAGCGAGATCAAAACTTCCCATAAAGGCTACCTCAGCAAAAGAAGCTATCCCACATAGCACTAGCCAAGCCTGCAGAGTGAGTAAAGTCAGACAGGATAGTAAACTTGACAAAAGGAAACAAAACAGCTCTTTCCCACATTTAGAAGTAAGGTCTAAGATTCCTGTAAAAAATACACAAAGGCATAACTTAGCCATAGCTAGAAAGACACCAGCAGTTCAAAACCAAGAGCAGCTAGAGAGAAGCAAAGCCAAACCGCTTCCTTCTAAATTACCATTAAAGGTAAGATCTACCACCACCACCTCTACCACCACCGCAGCTGCAGCAGCAACAGTTAAAGTCAAGCAGAGTCAGCTTAGGGAGGTATGTAAACATTCTATTGAATATTTTAAGGGAATTAGTGGAGAGGCTTTAAAGCTTGTGGACCGCCTGTCTGATGAAGACAAAAAGTTGCAGTCAGAGGTGTCCGATGACGATGAAGAAGAAGACAGTACGTCCAGAAACACGTCCCTGTCCGAAGCCACTCAAGTTTTCCAGCCTTCCATTACATCGAAGCCCGCTAGAGATATGAGAACAGAGGCAGCATCTTTAAAATCAAAGATTGAAAAGTCCGACAGTGAGAGGAGGAGGAGGAGTAAGAGGACTGGTGAGAATGGAGGGAGTCAGGTTTCTGGAGCTCTCGTGGCTCACCTCGTGGAGATCAAGCCTAGTTTGTAAAACTTTCAACTTGTTGATCCTAGTGCATGAACTGTTGTGATTGCCTGTGAAGTGACTTACTGTAGTTCTCATTCTGTCATCGTCATCTGTATGTGCTGTCTTTTATACTCTTCTTTCTTCCTTTAAGTGAAGCCTATACTATATACAGCTAGTGAAGCATGCTAAATACATTCATGTAATAGTTTAGGTCTTAGAAGACTTCATTTTGTGACAGAAAAAAAACAAAAAACCCACCCCTCATTTTGTCAAACAAAAAACATTTTTTTTCTTTAAGTACTGGCGGACTATTTTCCACCACCCCACCAGTAGTTAAAGCATTGTTGAACAGTTGAGTAAATAGATTGTTGGCATGTTTGGTTTCATTTACACAATTAACATCATGTAGTTTGACACTCGGCCTTATAAAAGTGGCATTTTTTTATCAAATCTGTGACAAATATATATTTATT
This sequence comes from Lacerta agilis, assembly GCF_009819535.1. Lineage (NCBI taxonomy): Eukaryota > Metazoa > Chordata > Lepidosauria > Squamata > Lacertidae > Lacerta > Lacerta agilis. The sequence continues at coordinate 23,018,649 of NC_046316.1, read as the reverse complement.
TATTGTAGGTTTTAGGGCACTCAGTCATTTTAGCAATTGATCTGAGCACCAGTTAACATAGTACAATGTATTAAAATGCTGTTAGTGCTAAGAATTCTTTCACAGCATCTTTTTAATCAATAAATTATAAATCACAGGTCCACAGAGTCCATGTGAACGGACAGATATAAGGATGGCAATAGTGGCCGATCATCTGGGTCTTAGTTGGACAGGTAAGATTTTATTTTGTGGTTTTGTGTGTGTGTGTGTGTGTGTGTGTGTGTTAGAGTGCGGTTTCGTCCTCAGGGCATCTTTTGTCTTCAGAAAAAGAGGGATACAGTAGATGAGGGAGATTGCAAGAGGTCTTTATGAAATGTGCTTTAGTAGTGCATCTTATATTATAAAACTTCCATAAACATGGTTTATGGAAGACAATCTTACTCGGCTACAAGTGATTGCCAAAGAAGAAGATTATAAAACTGATGTTTATAAATCATTTATGACATTTGTATCCCATCATTTCTTCAGGGAGTTAAGTCTGATGTGTTAGCCACACAACCACCCTATGCAACCAGTTAACATGATAGTAACCTGGTCAGGACACCCCTAGCATTAGATGGTCAAGCAGGAAACTTAGTCTTGAGACCATCACATGTTGCATGGGTTTCTTGTTCAGAATTTTGTTACCTCATTATCTCTAGACTCCACTGCATCGGTCCTGTCTGCTCATGGGCCTCAGATATGGTAGGGTGGGTTTAACAGAGTTTATTCTTCCTCATCTGTCCAGTAGAAATGTAAGAAATAAATGCTTTTGAAGTAGCACAAAGGCCCTTTTTATAAAGACCTCTATCAAAAGCAAAGCCAGCGAGTTAGATTTCTTTTCATTCTCACCAACCAGTATTGTAAAATATAGGCACTAAAAGTTGTGTAGCTTCCAGAAAGGATCTTGACTGCACATGGGGCATCCAGGGCCATGAGAGGCATTGGTTGCAGCCATAATGGCTTGGCAATAAGGCAGCTGACCAGTCCTACTCAGTCCCCTTCCTGCTCCCCAAGGAGCAGGCAGATCTCCTGACATGCCCCTCCTGTCCATTGTTGACAAAAGAATGGAGCTCTAATTGCTGCCTTCTCCTGCTTCCTCCTACATACCCCAGGCATGTTAGAAATATTTTGTAGCTTTGTATACAATATTTGACAGTTTGGATTCAAAGTATTCTGTATGAGAGTGGAAGGTACCTGTTAGTCTTAGACTCTTTGTGTGTCTACTTTGGCCATTTTCCCTCTGATTGCAGTTCTCTTGCTACATCATATAGCATTCCAGAGATTTATCTGAGTCTTCAGGGTAACCTAAAACATGAGGTGAAGACAAGAAAGCCCTGATGCTTGCACAAAACACCAGCTGCAATTCTTTGAGTTGAAGCCAATGTGCTGCTATGCCACATAGCAATTGTGAGGTCATCAGTGATTGTCTACATCAGTGTTTCCCAACCTTGGGCCTCCAGCTGTTTTCAGACTACAATTCCCATCATCCCTGACCACTGGTCTTGCTAGCTAGGGATGATGGGAGTTGTAGTCCAAAAACATCTGGAGGCCCAAGGTTGGGGAACACTGGTCTACATGACTGGAAGCCTGATTTAGTCCTATTAAAACAGACTTCCTCAGCCTGCTGCTGATGTTTTGGAACACAACTCCCATGATCCCTGACAGTTGGCCGTGCTGGCTAGGGTTGCTGAGAGGTGTAGTCCAAAACACCTAGAGAGCAGCAGGTTGGAAAAGGCTGTATTTAGACACAGCAGGAAACTGGGGAAGCTGCGCAACCTCTTGACCTCTCTTGGGTAGGGTAAGTGGAAGAATACAGTGGTGCCCCGCTAGACGAAAATAATTCATTCTGCGAATATTTTCGTCTAGCGGGTTTTTCGTCTTGCGAGGCAGCCCCATAGACATTTTCGTCTTGTGGGGCAGCCTCCTGCTAGACGAATGCCTTCGTCTAGCGAGTTTTTTGTCTAGCGGGGCACCAATGTATATAAATGCAGTTTGTAGAACTGGTGAAGGAAGGATACAGCCCAAAGCTCCACAAACAGTGGCTGATAGGTTTCAGACAGCAGGCTGAAATGATACCTGCTCTCTCAGAGGACTTTCTCCTTTCCGATTTCTATGATATATTACACTGAAAAGGCGGAATTCTGAACCAGACTCTTGGTTTTTCCATGTGTGACCTGCTGAACAGAGTTTTCAAAATAAACTTTGTTATCTCTCTCTTCCCTCCATTTTCCCCATGTTATAGAACTGGCAAGAGAGCTGAATTTTTCTGTTGATGAAATTAATCAAATCCGGGTAGAAAACCCAAATTCTTTGATTGCTCAGAGCTTCATGTTGTTAAAGAAATGGGTGACCAGAGACGGGAAAAATGCTACAAGTAAGTTTAATAATTATTATTGTTTTAAGTATGTAGAAGTCCATATTTTGCTGAACTTCATACATAGACTAGACCCATCACTTAATGACTGTAGCCTCAACCAGCATGTGTGAATAAAATGCCACAGATCAAAGACTATAGATAAAATTTTCAATTCATACATTCATTCATACATACATACATTTCAATTCATGCATTCAGCTGTGGGTCATCACGTTTTGAGAAGTCAAGGAATAAGGAATCTGCATGCATGTGTGAACTGGATCTGTCTGGATAGACTTAAAACAACACAATCTCACAGTTCTCACAGTGAGAACATATGAACAGATGAAACTGCTTTATATTGAATCAGACTATTGATCCTTCTAGTCCAGCATTGCCAACTGTAACTGGCAGCAGCTCACCATAAGTCTTTCTAGCCCTACATTGAGATATCTGGGACCTTCTGTGTGCAAACCATGTGTTCCCCTACAGAGCCACAGCCCTTTCCCAAAGTAGTTCCATGCACATACAATGCATTGAGGAGAATGCTGTCCACTGTTTTAGAGATTGTGATAAGGCATGGCAATAGAATTATTCCATTTTTACAGTAGCATGCACTTATACAGAGAGTATTGATGAAGAGCTGATTTGTGCTTTATAGGCACTCTACAACACCAGTATTCACTATGGTAGATACATGAAGTGTGAAGGTGAGACACATGTCTCTAAACACTTGGGAACGTGCACTGGAAAGTAGAGACTGGTTGACTGAATCCACTGCATGCATAAAGATGCCCATGCTATACATGTTACTGTTGTGACCACTGGCCATACTCATAGACAGTTACAAATTTCAGTTATGAAATACTTTTCATCTATTTTGTTCTTCCTTCCACAGCTGATGCCTTAACCTCTATATTGACAAAAATCAATCGGATTGACATTGTAACTTTGTTGGAAGGACCAATATTTGATTATGGAAACATTTCAGGCACCAGAAGCTTTGCAGATGAAAACAATGTTTTCCATGATCCTGTTGATGGTAACTGAATTTGTTTCATTTTGACCAATATTTTTCCACACAGAAAGGTCTTTTCATCTAATAACATAAACTATGCAAGATGATACTATACTCTTTCAAATGAAATATATATTATTTATCTCAAATATATTAAAAAATCAGGGTATGTATCAATGAACACTTCAGAGTTGTTTGGCTCCATTAACTTAATTTGAACTCAGTCTAAAATTACTTTGAAATCGTCCCTTTGGTAAAGTTACAACTGCTTATTGTTTCTTTACATTCTAAAATTACCCTAATGGGATAATGAAATTCTGGTACTCTAATTATGCTGAGATTTAACTTCAATTTTTGTTCTTCAACTGTAAAGTCTTTTATTGTGCAGATAGATATATAAATGAATCTGTACTACTGATCAGGTGCTAAAAACTAATTCTGACTTTGAAGATACATTAAGTTGCTTTCCAAATGCTTCCTTTTTTGTTTTGTTTTTGTAAGCTATGTTCTTCTAAACACTATCTAAATACACTTGTATTTTATTCAAACACATGCTGTTTTTGCTGCCTTCTGCAAGGATTTTCTGGCTGTGTGCAGCGCTTATGAGCTTAATTCATCCCCAAGCAACATTCTTGTTCATTGAATCACCGCATTGCAGAGATTAAAATTCTGTGGACATTTTAAGAAGTTTTCTCTTGAAATGTTCCTTGTGCCTTTTAATCAGAGACAAGTATCTTTTCTACAAAGAGAATGTGCTTCTCTGTGTTGCTGTCTATCCTTCCTCTCCTCTGAACCTTCCTCAAGCTTCTTGTCCTCACCAAGACCAGACTACCTTTTAACTTTCTCTCAGTTGATTCAGTTGCGGAACACGGGGACATTAGTGCAAATTGCTCTCCAGGCAGCACAATGTAATGCTGATCTCTCTCCCCATCCCAGCCTTTCATCAGCTCATCAACTTAATATTTACCTCTGAGAATATGGTTTACAGTTCACTGTCATTTCATTTGTCTATGTTCAAGTCTAACTGCCAGAGCAGGGATGGTCAACCTTTGTATTCCTGGGAGCTGCTCCATTCACCAGCTGCTACTCTGGGCTTTGGGAGTACTTTTCACAGAAGCAAGCAGACTTCATAATGGATGATCAGGCTTCATAGCAAAGCTAGCAGTAAGGGGTGTATAGGTATGGAGCATTCATGTTTGGGTGGCAAAAGATCATTAATTGCTGGGTGGAGGAAGTAATGTCCTTCCAGAAAGATTCTGTCATGAGGCTGATTGGTAGCTTGCTTTTGCCTTTTCAGGGTGTTCTTAATATAGCTATACACAAAATTCTACATGCAATATCCTTTGGGCAATTGTTTGTACCACACATTTATTAAAATTGGGGAGGTACTTCAGGGCTGACCAGGCTCACAGGTCTCCAGCGGGCCATCCATCCCTGTTCTAGATAATTATTGTTCTCTCTTTTTCGTTGCTTATGTTTTTCTTTTCTCTCTTTATTCAATCAGTGTTTCTGATTGTACCCATGTCACCAAGATCGCCTCAGTCTCCAAGATCACCAAGATCTCCTTATTCATCACAATCCTCTCATCTCTGTAGTTTTACTGTTCCCGAAATTTATATCTAGATCCTCCCTACCCTGTAGTTTTTGTTTTAGATTTTGCCTCTACAGTCTCTGAGAATATGCTATATTTTTCTGTCCTCTTTAAGGTTCATTTCCATATTTCTAACAACTGCGTTATCATGATGCAGTGATTAAAGTTGAAGTATCTACAGATGATATATCACATTTGTAATGGTATAAAGCCAAGTAGTTTTATCTTTTGGAAACTGGATGATAAAAATGTACACCAATTTTTAAGAAAACCTGGCTGTCTTGCTTTATAACATAATTCATTACATTTAAACTTTTTGAGTAAATTCAAATAAAAGCAGAAAAGTTGTTTTGCCACAAAATACCACTCTTGATATAAAAAGACAGCAAGCAGCAATCCAGATTCGGTCCATTTGCTATTGAGAAGAGAAATATAATACTACTGAAATTAGTGGAAAACCAGTAATTGAAAAATTGCAACCATGTGTGCTGTAGGCCAATAATAGTAATAAGCTGCACTGTATTAGCCATTTCATCTACTTTGGTTTTGTTGCATTCTTTAAGGATTTTACATTCATTATTACATTCCTAATTAAAGTGTTGTTATCATTTCATACATTTTCCACATTTTACATAAATAACTGGCCATTCTGCATGCTTGATTATATGTCACTCCATACTTCATTGCAATCAGTCCAAATGTGCTGTCTTCCATAGGTTATCCCACCATCCAAGTGGAACTGGAAACTCCCACTGGGTTGCGCTTTGTGCCACCCACCCCTTCCCAGCAAGATGATTTCTTTAGCGATTTCTCTAGCATAGAGTCACCCCATAGAACTCCCAGTAGACTGAGTGACGTGTTAGTAACTCCACAGGGAAACATAGATGATACAGCAGCAGAACCTCCAGTGGTGACTGAAGAAGACACTTCACTGGAAGACGGCAAACACGATTTCTCAGTGCCTAGAGAAGGAGCATCTAAAGATGTAGGCCAGATCCAATTGGATGAAATGGACCTTAATGATTACCCACGCTATCTTGGTAGTTATGCCGAGGTACCAAAACAAAAGCTAACCCAAGAGACTAGTCCGACTTTAGTGAGAATTGAGCAGCAGGAGAGAGAAAAGTCTGGTACTGATGAGATGACGGAAGAAAAGCTTAAATCTCTGTTTGAAGACATTCACCTTGATGAAGTAGTTGAGTCTGAGGAGATGACAGAAGAAAAAGTCTTGTCTATTCTTAAGTATGTGCAGCAGGCAGAACAGGAACTATCTTCAATTACAGGTTGGCAGAGTGAGGCCTCCAGCGTCAATGTGGAGCCGCCAACACCAGGACGCAGAATAAGCGGCGAATTGCTGGATCGACTAGATGACAGGTATGAAAGGGTTCAACTAACCAAGTGTTCTCATTTTGAAAACACATGACTTTTTTTTCAAACCCGTGGTGGTTGTTTTTCTAGATGAAGTACCTAAGTATAATGCTTATATAAGTAAGCAGCGATCCAGATTATAAGGCACCAATATTCTCTAATATATTTATTAATTTTTTTAAAGGCACCAATATTCTCAAGGCAAATTTACAATATAGCATTTAAAACAGTGAAATCCCAACCACTGTTAAGATGGGGGGGGGACACAATAAAAAGCTCAGAACAGAATGGGCAGCAGGAAATACATAAGCCTAGTTCCCAAAGGAACAGAAGAATATTTGACCACTTTTCCAATTTCAAAAAAAGTAAAGTACCATATTTTCCGGCGTATAAGACGACCGGGCGTATAAGACGACCCCCAACTTTTCCAGTTAAAATATAGAGTTTGAGATATACTCAACCGCAGATTCTCCACCCGGCGTATAAGACGACCCCCAACTTTTGAGAAGATTTTCCTGGATTAAAAAGTAGATTTATACGTCAGAATATACAGTAAAAGTTGCACATGCCTCCTGGAGAGAGGATGGGTATTCTGAAGTCCCAGAGCAGTGACAAAAAACCTGACTCTGCTCATTTTGCATTTGCATTGGATGCTAATGCAAAATTCAAAGGTGATTATACTTTTAGGAGGGTCTTGTTAGCTGATCTCAATACTCTGGGTATGGAGGGAAATTATGTAAGGGGATATGCTTCCTGAAATAAGCTAGGGCTAAAATATCAAAACCAGCACTGGTAAAATGCTAATTAGCCATACTGGCATGTGGATATATGAATCTTCCTTATGCTATTAACTATCGAGCACACTGTTGGCAACTACCATCCAAGGTCTTGGGGGCAAATGCTTTTCCTACACCTGCTTACTGAAATCCTTTTAAGAGGAATTGTAAGTGACTAAACCTGGGACATTTTGCGTGCCAAATTTATTGCAGAGCTATACTCCCTCCCACTGTACTTAGTGGAAAGCTCTAGTCTGAATTGTGTGTTAAACACACACACACAAACTTTATTCTTTGTTTGAGAAACCAAAACAGCAGAGCTTCCTTTGCCTTCAGATCATCATCAAATTTTCTCTGAGCCATAGAAGCTCATTGGTAGATATTGAGCCTTTGGTGCATATTCTCATTCTCGGCCTAACCTGCCTTGTGGGTTTTTTGTGAAGAAAATATTTAGCCATATATGCCACCCTGAACTCCTTGGAGGAGGAAGGGTGGGACAGAAGTACAACACATAAATTAACACTTACCCGGTACCTATTTTCTAGTGCTTGATCATGTTTGCTTTGTCTCTTGTAGCCCTGACCAGTGTAGAGATTCTATTACCTCATATCTCAAAGGAGAAGCAGGAAAGTTGGAAACCAATGGAAGCTACTCAGAATCTACAACAGAAGCAAAGACTAAGCCTTTCATTCAGGAGTCTGCAAAGAGCCTAGGAAAACAGAGCAACAAGGAAACTGTGAAACCAAAAACGCAAAGTTCTCTCCGAACTGAGCAGCAAACCATCTCATTAACGTCGCATCAGAAATCTTTGCAAGAGGCAAGCAAGCCAGCAGTTGATACACCTAAAACCTCTGTGCCTGTTAGCATGAAAAAGACGAGCTGGAATACTTCCGATGACAGCAAGCTGAGACCAAAAGCCCAGGAAGAGGAAGGAGCAACATCATCTGAACAAAAGGTATAAATGCCATCCACCTTACTTTGTGTGGGAGTTCTCATTCTTAATTCAGCTAAAGCATTGTGAATATAGAATGAACTTCCCTCTGTGGTTCCCTTTTATATTTCTCCCCAAAACTTCCCAGCTAGGGCCAACCATGCAGTGCTGAAACTTCAATTTAGAGAGCAACAGAGTTTAGTTGAAATGAAAGCAGAGAAGCAACTTTTAGTCGGGATTGTGGTGAGGGTGCAGGAAGAGAGAATGGGGGTGGTTTTGAGCCTGCTCAAAAAACTGCAAAGGGTCCCTTCTGAGAATCTGGCATTTGCCCCCAAATGGTTTAAAAAGCAAACAAACTCTCAATAAATCTTTCTGAACCAAGGAATGTGTGTGCATGCTGCTCACTGTTGGCAGTGGAGAGCAGCATGCAGCTACTGAAAGTTAGGTCAATGAAGGGAGCTCTGTGATGGAGTCAAGGCTCTGGCTCAGTCCCAAACCTATTTTGGAGTCTGGTCAAGGGAACTCAGAGGTCTAATGCACCATCAGGAGAACTCTCTAGACATGAAGCCAGCACCCCATGAGTCCAGGTCCATAAACTCAGCATAAGAGAGGTCTCTGAGGAAGCCTACATAAAAGGACTAGGGTTGTGGTGCCAAGCTCTCCAGGATCCTCTTGCCAGTCAGCTGAGACAGCCACAGGAGCAGATGGAATGCAAAAAAATTAAATCCACTTTACTCTCTTCTCTACCCGCTGTCATAAGTTCCTTATGGGCTTCTACTTAGAACCACAGAATTATTTCTGTTAATATTCTTCAGTCTTTTTGCTTTTTGTATTGTTTCTGCAAACCGTGGTTTGCAAATGAGGAGCCAACCACAAGAGCCTTCCCATGCCCTTCCTCCTTCCCTGTAGCCCTGAACATTCCTAAACAAGATTCTCCACTTAACCAGAATTTGAAACCCTGGTCTTGAGACCAACCCCTGATATGCAATCAATGGTTTGCTGATGTAATATAAAACCACACTTGATATCAATAACGGACGAGAGGGGGAAATGTGCACCGGAAGTGGGAAAGGGAGTACATATTCCCAAGGGTGTGCCTCCCTGTCAGTAAACTATGGTTTGCATGTAGCCTGCCTAGCATTTATGGCTATGCCAGGGCTATACCTGTACAAAACTGTGATGTATTTGAAATATTCTTTAAAGCAGCTCTGCATGCAGAATGTCTACCTCACTTGTGGACATGGCAAAATGCTCCTAACTGAATTATTACCTACCCTGAAAGCAAGATTGCAGACATTCCCCTTATGGCATTTTTGAGGATGAACTAATGTTGGGTATAACTATTTTCCCCCTCTATTCCTGCTCAGATTCATGTTTGTCTTTTAAATGAGCTGGTAAAATGTACTAAAAACTGCATTTATCAGGAGTATAGTGAGAGTGACAGTGACAGTGACATTGAGATTCAGAGTGATTCAAGCTCAGATGAAGAACAGAGAATCACTACAAGGGTTTATCGGCGACGTTTGATTCTGAAGGTATCGCATGACTGTAGTTCCCACTGGCATGGAGTTGGTCTTGGACTGCAGTACTAATAGTGTTCACATTTTACTCCTTCTCTTGGTGTGGTATGTATTTCATAACTGATGGCTGCCCCTTGTATAATCTTAAGACTTGTGTTGGAAAACAACCAAATTGCACGATGGGTATCCTTTTGTAATCCCACTGCGTGAAGCATGACTTTGTCTCTATAGGTGCACTTTAACTGAATATACACAAATGCAGCTCAGTATAGTGAAATTATAAATTGGATCAACAGCAGTTTTGCAACTATGACCATTATAGCTTGGCTAGTAACAACTGTGAAAGAGATATTAATTCTGATTTTGAAGCTGAATGTTGGAAGATTTAGGACAGATAAAAGAAAGTACTTGACACAGCTATGGAACTCCCTCCAACAGGAGGTAGTGGTGGTCACCAAGTTGGATGGCTTTACAAGAGGATTGAACAAATTCATAGAGGACAAAGCTATTGATGGCTACTAGTCATGATGGGTATTCTCTGCCTCCACGGTCTGAGGTAGTATTACTTTCGAATAACACTTGCTGGAAAGCACAGGGAGAGCGCTCTTGTGCTCTGATCCCACTTGTGGGTTTCCTACAGGAATCTGGTTGGTTGCTGTGAGAACAAGATGTTGGGCTGTTGGCCTGATCTAGCAGGCTCCTATGTTCTTGCAGTTTTTGTTTTTAATAGCATTCTTCTTAACAGTCTAAATCAGGGGTGATTAGCCTTCTTCAACCCAAGGATGGCATTCCCCGTTGGCCAAGAAACACTCTGGGGGCTGTATGCCAGTGGCAGGTGTAAACCCACACTCTTGCACATCCACAAACCACAGACATGTACAAAACCCACAGACCCCCTCTATGAGCTGATCCATACAATCAGCTGTGGGGAAAAGGTTATCCCTACTCCCTCATCTGATGATCAATTGGCTGGTTTTAGTTGTTGTCTGTAATAAGTTATAGTTTTGTTTTGTTTTTTTGTTTTGTTTTTTAAAAAACCCTTTTATGTAATTTTTATTATTTTGAGCAATTCTGGGCTCCCTTGTGGAGAAGAGTAGGTTATAAATGTGAATAATAAATAGATGACTAGCTAGGGAGTTATTTGCATTACTATCTATCTGATGGGCTGATACCTACTTTAATTGCATATGTCTAGCTTAGGTTTATCCCCCCATTTTGCCACCACTGGCAAAATTTCTGGGATCATGGAGGGAGGCATAAAAATATGCATGGCTCCCCAACATCTTTCTCCTCTTCTCTTTGCTCCTCAGTAATTTATGCAATTCATGTACATTCTTGACTAACACTTAAACATCTATCCAAAAGCAGACCCTGTAGAACAGGGGTAGGAAACCTAAGGGCCATGGGCCCATGGGGGTCATTTAAGCGGCCCACAAGCTGCTCCCGAACTAAGCTGCCCACTTGGCGAGTCCCCGCACACTGTGTTAAACTGGTGCAGCGCAGCACAGAGACTCGGTTCCGTGGCACTGAAAATCGCATCTGCGCATGTGCAGACGCTGAAAATCCTGTCTGCACAGATGCAGATGCCAGAAATCACAGGCACACACGCTCTCACGCATGCGCAATCTGGCCCACGGAGGAATCTCCGCTGGAGTGAACCAGCCCAGGCGAGGTAAACCTTGCCAACCCCTGCTGTAGAGTGTCTGCCTGCTCCTACCAGGCACTTGGCAGTGGTGCAGAGGGCTAGACTTCAGGTCCAAAATCAAAGGCACTGCAGCACAGCACCCATCCACCCTATAGAGTCCGAAATGACAGGCAAACAGGCCTGGTGTCAGCAGCTGGGCCAGCACAGGCATGCCAGGTCACCACCACCATCTTTCTATTTTTAAAAAAGATGCTCACTTTATTCTGTTTACTGTATTATCATTTTCTACAGCAAAATTGTGCTTATTCATAAATAAGCATTGCTGTGGGGGGTGAGGAATGTTGTGTGCTTCACAACTAAGCCAATACACATGGCCATCTAAAGAGGAAAGTGTAGGGTAAGACCATGAAGCCCAGTGCCTGAGATTACCTAGCTACACTACTGGTGGAGGCAGTTGCCTGGGAAAGCTCATGCCGTGAGAAATTAGTTCATCTAAAAGGGAGAAAGGCACAACAAGAGTCAGTCAGAAAGACCTACATGTATTGCAGGGCTCTTTCACTTTCTGCTTCTAAGAGCAGCTCCCTAGGATGCAGAGATTCGGCTTCTGAACATGTGGTCTGCTTCCTAGGGGCTGTTCCACGACTGTTATCTCATTGTTTGTTTGTTTGTTGTTTTTAAAAAAACCTCTCTGGATGTTTAAAGTTAGCATATCAGAGAAAATGATTTTACCCTAAGCTGCTTTCCCAATTTTTTGTTCCAGCTTTTCATAACACTTAAGATTCAGGCTTCCTTTTAAACACAAATAGTAGTCAAGATGATAACAGCAACTGTAGTATTAAGTGATATAGTCCAAGATGCACTATTTCTGCATGCCAGAATTGACTTTTTTAACACACTAATTTGTTTGCTTCTGTAATTTATTACCTGGCCATCAATGACTAAAAAGCATTTCTGGTATGACTTATTTTTTAAAAAAAAACCTATAAAGTAGTGTAAGGGAAGGACTGTTCAAAATGTGAAGTTAAAAAGAATCATGGGGGTAAATGGAACCTTAGTTTTTGTCTGCTGGAATAGTCAGCAAGAAAGGAAAATCATTTTTTGGGGGGGGGGATCCTCTGAGTGGAAGTAAACACCATGCTACTACAAATATTCTATCAGCGCAAGCATTTCAGCTTGCCAAACAGAACAAAACCCCCCTACATATTGTTCTGGGGGTTCTCCTGACTCACGCAAGCCAATTTTGCGGGGTGCTGGGGGAAGGGATGAAAGCCCTGTTGCACAAGCAAAAGCCCTTGCACAGGGCTTCCACTGATGGGGTTTGTTAGGTAAATCCCACCCATTTTTTTGGTGTTCCTTCATAGCATGGCAAGGATCAAGATAGGCCTGTGCATGTACACAGAGTACTTCCACTACAGGCAAACTCTCCTTCCAATGACAGCCCATCATATATGGCTTCTGTCTAAATTTAAGAAGACTTTTAAAATGTGACACTACCATGTGGACACCAGTAGCTGCTGTTTCTGACAAGTGAAATCCAACATGGCATGATTTTATTGCTTGTAGTCGTGTTGAATAGCCAATATTTGGGAATATGGGTGACTGCCTAATATTGTAACACATTCTTTAGGGTGAGGAGGCAAAAAACATTCCTGGTGAATCTGTTACAGAAGAACAGTTTACTGATGAAGAAGGCAACCTCGTCACCCGAAAAGTAATCCCACCTTGCATTTTCATTCTTTTCTCCCTCTCCCTCTCCCTGTTGACTCTTTTTACATTAGCTTTGTCCTTTCAGATTTGGGTGGAAAAAGTATCGATTTTTGTTTTTTCCATATTGCTTCCCTACAGGTTACCCGGAAAGTGTTAAGGCGTGTTGTTATCCCACATGAGAAAAAACCTGGTGACATGGTAACCAGTGTGTGTATGCAGGAATAGCAAATAAGGGCTGTGTTGGTTCTCTAAATGCTAAAGACTGCTTGCAGTTTAACATTAAAGCAATGCAAAGCAAGAGTGCCTGTGCTTTTGACAAGCTGTGCATTTGAACTCAGAAAAGGCAAGGTCTCACAAATAGTGTGTTGTGTGCTGGCAGGGTTCTTCGGTTTTTCATTCAGTGCCTTCAGATTCTTGAGAGAAATGTATTTCATTTTGATATTGTAGTAGGAAACGCTAGCATTAGGAGTGGTTTTTAATACAGCCATTTGAAATGGCGGAGTCTAAACCTGAACACACTTTGCCATTCCCATCTCCTACCACCTCCTCCAGTTTCTTTTACTAGCTTGACAGAGGTTGACACAGAGCAAACTGGAGGGGGGGCTAACTTTGTGGTCTATTGCTGTAAAAGAGCTTTCTGTGGCACAGGCTGGAATCATGTTGAAACCTACCTGGGAGTAGTCCCCACCTCCAGTGGACATAGTAGGAGTAACTTCCCAGGAAATGCTATGCTAGGATTGCACTGCAGGTAGCTGAGGGTGCAAGCATGAAACAAGAACCAGGGATGGGGAGCCTGTAGCCCTCTAGATGTTTCTGGACTATAGCAGCCCTCAATCCTAACCACTATCCACAATGCCCGATACTGACAGGAGTCGAAAGCTGTCAGAGAGGTTTCTTATCCTTGAAGTTTGGATTACAGACTAAAACAATGCCAGATTTGTGGAGGGGTTTTGTTTTTGTTTACTTTTCAGCACTGAGTGATTATTCTTCTTATAAATTTTCCCCTATTTAGGTCCAAATTGAACTCAGCTTTACTAATGATCTTTCAATTCCTATTTTTTTAAAAGGCCCTAGGGAAAGTCTTGATGAATCACCTGTCTTTTAACCAATTAATGAATTACATTTAAGTAAGTTTGCACAATACCCAGACTTAAGCACTTTAAGTCCTTTTTGAGAAGGTGAAAGAAGATACCATGCTATTTAATAAACAAAAGGTATTGCTTATCCTAAAAAGGGAAGGTTGCTTTCTTTTTAAAAAAAGAAGTCTAAAGCTATTACAGCAACACCCCAGAAGCAAAACAGCATCCAAAAATAAACATGTGTGCCCTTAATTCACAGACTGGCCCTCCCAAGTTTTAATGACCTAACCTAACGGTTTACTTGGTTACCCTGTCAAAAGCACAACTTTCTTCTAACAAAATGTTTTGATGCTGCTTTGCCAGTAGGGCTATAATTCATCTGCAGGCAAAAGTTGGTTTGCCAATTTAAAAGGAAAAAAATGTGAGAAAAATGTATTTCTACATCAGGAGAATGGAATATGCAACCCTCAATGAATTTAATTTAAAAAAACAACCCAAGGAGAATGACAGGCATTAATGAGGAGGAAATGGGATTGTCTAACCATGGTTTTCCTTGTCCAACTGAGTACCAGGTTCAGCATCATGGATCACGATCTGAGGTGAAACCAGAGTATAGCATCATGGATCACCATTATGTAGTTAGAAGGGAGAGTAGGCTGAGACCATCACTTGCATCTCACAATTTTCAGAAAAAGCAACACTTGTGAAAATTATGGTTCTTCTGTATCAGGCCTATGCTTTTTAGAGACCACATTTTTTCATTAATACCAATGAGCTTTCATTCTTTCAACAGTACTCTGCACCTTTGGTTATTGTCTTTCAGTGGCAAAAGACAGGAGATCTGCACTGTGTGTCAGCTTTTAGATTTTGCTGCAGATGTGTTTTGCTTTAGCAAATACTTTTACTGGCTTTCCTTTTCCCCTCTTTCACGACATTTTCTCCATTACTAATCTACTTCGGTTGAAGCTGAGCTGTTATGAACTCTGTTAAGAGCAGTGAGCTTTGTTTCCAAAGGATCTGCTAACTTGGGATGCCCAGAAAGGGAAATCTGGGAATCTGGCTTTTCAAGACGGGTGAAACATTCAAAATTCAAAACTGCATTAAGTAGACCTGTGATATTTCCTGATAATCACTGAACTGCAGCAGTATCCCAGTCTAGCATACAATTCATAACATTGTAAGGCTATGTTTCCTGTACTCAGATGGTATTGAAAGCTTGTGTTTTTGCAGCTTAGTAGACTGGCTACAGAGCTGTGGTTTGTGTGTCTCTGAAGTGCTCAGATTTAATAGCTTTTTACTTGTCCCATTCCAGCTGCATGGGACCTGCTAGAAATCAGTTTGATAGCAACCTCGGCGTCTGATTTCTGAATGTATAC
Source organism: Lacerta agilis (assembly GCF_009819535.1). Classification (NCBI taxonomy): domain Eukaryota; kingdom Metazoa; phylum Chordata; class Lepidosauria; order Squamata; family Lacertidae; genus Lacerta; species Lacerta agilis. The sequence continues at coordinate 23,003,261 of NC_046316.1, read as the reverse complement.
CTTTCCATTAAAGCAGGGAGAAGGTTATAAGATGAAGACGAAGAAGGAAGTCCGGCATGTGGAGAAGACGACGTATTCATAACATACAAACAGCAAATGGTCAGTTTGCTACACAGACATTCTACTCTTAATACTCTGAGCAAAAATGGAGTCTTAGGAAGCAATAAAGAGGCACGCCAGCAACAATGGCATATGTTAAGAGAGTTTCAGATTCAATACAGACACAGACTGGGACAAAAATCTCTACTTAAAAGGCTTGCTGAAAAAGGAAAGTATTTGCTAGCCAATGGAAATACACTAGAGATGGTGCCTATATTTTAAATTGTGGGAGTACCAAAAGGGTAGGTGCCACCACAGTAATGGTCTGATTCCTGTACTGTATGGAACAGATCTTTTGATGAGATGGTACCTGAAGGAGGCCCTCTCTGACGATCTTTCAGGTACCATAACTTTAATGTGATTATGCCAAGTTATCAAATGTTGCACCAGCACGCCCCTTCCTAAACGAAGACATGCTTAGGGTGACCTGTGCAGGCCAACACCACAAAAACATACACGTAAGCCGCTATTGCAAAGATATGTCATTACTGCTTATGCCAAAGGAATCTTTAGGACTGAAATATTAGGTGCTTTTGAAAGGTAGATTTCTGATATTGGTACTTTTTTTTTTCCTTCTTCCCTCACCCCTCTCCCTTCTGTCTCAAGACTGTGTACGCTTTTACTGCCAGTATTCTAGAGAGAAACTCAAGGAAATGGGGGAAAAAATCAACAGGAATTTTCAAGTCACTGATAAAGCGTGTGTGTGTGTGTGTGTGTTTGCTGCTTCCACACATTAACCGCATGGATTTTATGCGAAGAACAAAACAAATTAAATTTAGCATGAGCCAGTTCTACAAGAGCATGGAAATTCACTTTCATTCACAGCATTGGAGAGTGTGCAATGGAGAACGATGCAGTGTATATACAAGATTCCCACACTGGAACAGCTTTGTTGAAGCAATTTGATGTCATCTGAAAAAAGGAATTCCTGTAGGATGAGGGGATGTAACGACACTGAAAAAATGGTTCAAACCACAGAAAGACACTAAAATTTACTAAAACCCACAACAGCTCGCCTTATTTTTCTTGGACCCAAACTGTCAGGGTAATAAAATACTCTTTCGTTTTTTTTCTCTTTTTTTAAGGAAAAAAATAACTAACATCAATAGTTTCACTGTAAATAAATAACACTGTATAAATTCTAAGGAGAAGTAGAATAAATGTTGATAATTCTTAGCTCACAAACGGAATATTGCATTCATGTTGAACAGAAATCAGTGTCTCAAACGACTACACCTGCAGGGGTATTCTGGGTGTATCTTCACAGATTCTTGTATATTTAGCGATTATAATGTTTGTATATGCAAAACGCTAGCTTGATTTTAAAAAAATCTTTAAAATCTGCTGCAAATTTAATGATTCCTAAAATGAGGACTTATGTAGTTCTGTGAAAAAAACATTTTTTTTCTTCAGAGTACTAATATTTTGATGCATGCGATTCACCTTATTTTGATGAAATCTTTTCCAGTTTTGCAAACACTAGGCCGTTTATTGACAAATAAAACTCTGGGGGGTGCAATCAACCAAGCACAGCTGCTAAGGCCCCTCCCCCCCCAGGGCATTTAAATGGGACTTGCAGTGGGCTCCAGCACAACCGCCACTGAAAATGAAGGCTGGTTACACAGCAGCAGTGTTTGGCGGAGTGTGCCCTTTACCTGTAAACACAAAGCCCTTCATCTAATATTTGTTGCTGTTGCCAATTTTTTCAATGGAAACGACCTGAAATTTAAAGAAACCATAACATATACAGTAGTTGCATTATAGGGAGGGGGGTGCTATCTGTTCTTGCTTTATACCAGGGGGAATATGCTTGCAGCTTTTAGAAGTGGGTTGGTGCTCTTGTCAGCACAAGTTTGGGATATTTAAAAAAAAAAGATATGAAGAGAAATTCTTAGCTAACAGACTGGCAGCACGCTGTAAAAATATTACTGTATTGTGTACTGGCTCTAAGATGTAGAATCTTTAAGTAAGCCAATCATCTGTAATCATTCTAGCAGTGTAATATTAGGTTGCTAAGGCTGCTGTGTTTTAAAGGGCATTTTTATTTGGGTTTTTGGTGAAATACTTTAATTTGTTAATTATCTTCATATGAAAACAGGTTTCATTGATAATAGCTCTAATTAAATATGTATGAAGAAAACACAAACACTGGATGATCTAGTTGATTATTTAAGCATAAAATAAATTGTGTTAAAACTCTTCACATATGTATATTGTGGTATTTATTCATACTCCTGTGGAAATGGTGGGAGTGGCGCATGTTGAAATGTGGTTACAAAGAGAGACTGTATGCCCAAGTTTTCCTGCTCCCAAGCGGCGCTGCCCTACCTTCTCTTCTCTGGTCCCTCCCATCTCTTTGCCTTCATGCCTCCTGCCTGCTGCATTATTTCACATCTTCCCTCGAACTCCTGCCACCTCTTCTCTTTCTCAAATATTGGCTTATTCTCATTTTGTAAGCCTCCAAGCTTCTCCTGATCCAGCTTCTGTCTCCTTCAGCTTTTCTTCTTCCACACCTTCTTTCCCAGACTGCTTGCATTCCTCCTTGACTTCATCACCTTCCCTCTGTACACTGCTTGCTTCCATGTCATCCCTTTAACTCAGGGTCTCTCCCCTGCTTCCCATCTTGCATCCCTGTGCAGTGAATGCTATTGGCTGGTGTCAGGTTGGGCTGCTGATGTCATAGTGGCTCTCAAACACAACCTATCACCTTCCCCACTCAAGCCTTATGATGGAACCTGTCTCCTGCCTTCAGTAGCAAAGCAATGAAGAGAAGATATGGGCAAACTCCCTTGCAGAAAAGTGGAAGATTATTGCAGCAGATTGAAAATGATGCATGGAAAACATCAACCATCAATTCTTTGCTGAGTGCATTTCACTAGATACACTGGAAGAATAGGTATTTTGCCTTTCTCTCACATGTAGAACACTTTCAGATACAAGTGGTGCTCCCTGTTTCTTGTACTATTGTCTAGTACGAACCATTACTCCAGGTTATGCCCCCGCCCGAGCTTGGATAGGCAAATAAACAAATGTGCAAATAAAACATCTTCATGGGGCTTCTCTGAGTGCTTGGCTCACAGCTTCAGCTTCCTCACTCTGTCCATCATTGTTGTCCTACTTCAGAGGGGAGTGTTGATCCCTTATGTCTTTTAATCAGTGTTCAGGTTCTTAGCTCATCCTTGGGGTAGTCCAGAACAGTCATTATGATGATAAATATCTTCACATTATATTGATTTGGAACTTAAACTCCAGAATAATAATAATAATAAAATGCTGCACAACTTTGGGCTTCCAGCCAGCAACTTGTAGCTTGCAATCAACACAGATAAGAGTCCGAAAATAGAATATAAGGCAAACATGATCAATGCTCATTTAGTACAACTGAGCCATTTGCAACTTTTCAGTAACGAAAGAACTATTTCCCACAGCACGTTAAGTGTGTAGTACCACCACTGGATTGCGATCATAAATACTTAAATTCTATTAACATAGTGTAAAGGTAAAGGACCCCTGACCGTTGGGTCCAGTTGCGGACAACTCTGGGGTTGCGGTGCTCATCTCACATTACTGGCCAAGGGAGCTGGCATACAGCTTCCGGGTCATGTAGCCAGCATGACTAAGCCGCTTCTGGCGAACCAGAGCAGTGCACGGAAACACCGTTTACTTTCCCGCCGGAGCAGTACCTATTTATCTACTTGCACTTTGACGTGCTTTTGAACTGCTATGTTGGCAGGAATTAACATAGTAGCATACTGTTACCTCTCTTTAAAAGTATTGTTGATTACTCTGGATTAATTCTACTCATGAATATTCATCACTTGTTCTCTAGATTTAATTAGTACATGAGGACTTTAATAACTGCATGTGTGAACTATCTCTGTTGAAAAGTATTATTTCTGAGCTGAACAACACTAATTATCACTTTAGCTATTTACACAATATAAAGCATTTGTTTCATCTCGCCACATACAAAAAATTGTCCATTTATTTTTGTAGGTAACTTGGGTGGCAATAGTGCACTAGTCTGGAGCTAGTCAAGACAGCAGGCATGTAGCAAAATCCTGTCTCCCCCAGGGAGTTTATGGCTGTGTACACATAACCAGCTTAAGATGCAGCTAGGCCTTTATTTTATCAATTTAGATCAAATATGGTTTGTGTGGAAATGCATCAAAACACAGTATTTCATAGGAAATGACAGGATAGATATAGATTGTAGCTAATGTGTGCACCTTCCCAAACTAGCAATGGGAGTGCATTGGATACAGTGCTTTTCTTCTAGAAAAAAAGGTGCTGGTATGTACCCTTGAGAACTCCCAGAAAAAAGCACTGACTGGAGGCAGAGTAAACAAAGAGTGTGTACACAGCATAATACAACAAAGCATACAATGTAACATCAGTGCACTACAAGTCATCATAAAGGGCAGCCCAAGTGGAATGTGGTGGAGATTACCACAGCACCCAGAAATTGTGACATGGGTTTCACAGTAGCAGACATTACCAGGGCACAGAGGAAAAGAAAATGTCAGGATGCTATTTTTGGTGGCAGCTACACATCTCCAAACATGACTAGTTCCAGTCCTGGTCCCTATAGCAAAGAGGGTAATATAGATGCAATGAATCACAGGTTGGTGGTGGTTGGTTTTTTAAGCTGTATAATAATGCTAATTGGTCATACTTTCTTCAACGTTTCCCCATGTCTGGAGTTCTTTTGTAAGGTGTGTATTTTGTACAAAAGTCAAAGAAAGAACAATCATGAATGCAAAGTGTTGGCCATTGGCAACAAAAACACTTGGAAAACGGTAAGAAAATTATCCCCAAGCATCTTGGTGCTACAACTGAAAGGTAAATTGCAGTGACTTAAAATTACTCCAGCAATCTCCAAATCTACACTGTACATCTGTAAAGACTGACTGAAGATGCTTTCCTAACAAGTGCTGTGAGCACTGAGAGTTCTGAGCATTTATGTGGAAATACTTTTATAAAGGCAATCTCTAACACTAAAATTAATATATGTCTCCACCAGGATTTATTTATTTTTTTGTTGGGAGGCATGGAAATTATTGTGTTCTATATGTTGCAGCTGTATCTTGGAATCAAAAGCACCTCAGTCCAGCTTACACGTCAAATGCAAGAAATGCCCACTTACTAGCTCTCTCCAAACCTGCTTTAAATGTGGCCAGTACACATGGTTTGTGACAAGTGAAATAACATGTTACATATTGCCAGAGCCATCCAGGTATACAATACAAACACTAGAATCAAAGGATTCAAACCATTCCACAAACATTCTGCTCAGGAATATAAACTTTCCTGATACTGTGCCAATCAGCATTCATTATATTCAGTACATCAGCATTCATTATAACAAACTAAAATATTACTGGGGGTATGCCTCCTACAGTCCTCCCGTCCCACTCCTGGGACACAGTCGAGAATGCTAGAGAAGGTTCAGGCTTCAGCGGACCTGTCTACGTGCCTTTTATACTACAATCAACCAGCATGCCTAGTCAGATATTCAAGGCCTACAGCACAGCCCAGTCTTTTCAACGGCAGTGCTAGGATCGTCACAGGTATTACAATCAGCACACACAGCCAGAGCAGCAACATCTAAGCTTACCCCTCCAGCAATGAAGAGTTACATACCTTGCTCTTATGTGACACAACAAGGAGAGAAGGCAGGAGTCCTGCTGATTGTTGGTGTTGCTTCAGCTTCTCTGTAAAAGATACCGGAATCTATATGACTATGACAGTACAGTGAGTGGCAGAATTTTGCTCCTAGTGAAAAAGAAATCTATCATGTCTATCGGAACCTTCATGTATTTCTTTTTTAAAAGCAAGTTTCTATCGCTCCTTGTTGTGGAGGGGGTTCCCACCTTTTGGGGAGAGGGTTATTGTGCTTTAAACAGCTACATGGCAGGCAGAAATTCAACAGGTGAATGGTTTCTCATGTCTGCAACTTTATGTTAAGAAGCATACCCTACTGGATTTCTGCCTATTGTGTAACAGTTGAAAATACAGGCAACTTGCAAAAAAGAAAAAGGGACTTCATAATAAAGAGAAAATATTTTTAAAATGTGAAAAATCAATTATTCAGAAAGCAAGATGTTTTAATCAATTACATACCTAGTGGCCTAGAAGTAGAACTCCACTCTTCAAAAGACTCTTGTCCCTTTTTATGAAACTGAGTAATTACCCTTGCCCAACTGTAACCTATTGCACCTATTCCCCCTTCCACTCCCTGGCCAGTAAATAAATAAAGCAGGGAAGAATAACTGCAGGAAATACTAGATTTCAGGTCTCAAGCTGTTACTTCCTCTCCTCTCCCCAAAACATATTCCCTTTTTAAATGCATTATTTAAATACTAGCTTTTACCTAGTATAGTGCAAGTATCTTCTTGTAAGGCACTCAACAGCACAATCCTAAGCATGTTTACTCAGAAACAGTGCTTTTTTCTGGGGGGACGCATACCCCTAAACATTTTGTGAATCTAAGTTTGGCCTCATTGAGGGGCAGTATTTCAATATGAGTAGGAAAATGAGAGTACCCCTAAACATTTTCTTAGGGGAAAAAAAGCACTGCTCAGAAGTAAGCCCTATTGAGTTTAGCGGGGCTGACTCCTAGGACAGTAGGTATAGCATTGCAGCCCACATCTTGTTCAAGTTCCACTGCGTGGCAAAATGCAGGCTACGGTTTCCATCTCTCATGTAACAGGCCACAATTTCCTCCAAACCACTGAAGAGCATAGCCTCCAAATGCTGCTGATATTTTGGTTCCCATTTTTCTGCCTCCTTTAAATTCATTCATTGGGGAGCAAGCTTATTGATGCAGCATGTATTTTTCATTTGAATACTGAAAATTGAAAATGCTAGCATTTACAAGGAAAATGGGGCCTGCTGTCTGCTTTCCCAAAACCATAATGCCATCTGTAGTGTACTCTTTACAGCTATTTAATTGCAAGTCAGAGGGGAAAGGGGGGGTCTTTCAGTGATTGGAGCAGAGACTGTTAAGGAGAAAAAGGCATTTAAAAAGTTTATTAAATGAGTCTCTAATGCAAATGTAAAACCTACTGTAGGTCCAATATACATTCCAAGTTCTCTTCTTTATTATCTCCTGCAGTATGAAAATTCACATGTGGCAAGGACAGAGGCTCTAAACTGATTATAACTGTATGTGTAGAAATCCTCGTAAGTTAGAGTGCCCTCCAGATGTTGAACTACCATCATTCCTCACAATTGGTCATGCTGAATGAGGCTTATGGAAGTTGACTGAGAACACTCAATACATTTAAAAGATGTTCCCCACCACCACAAAGAATTATGGGAACTGCGGGTTGTTTAGAGTGCTGAGGACTACAGTTCCCAGGATTCTTTTGGGAAGGGGGATGTGCTTGAAATGCATGGGGTGTAGGCAGCCAAGATTCTTCACCATCATTAAAACAGTGGTGGCCAAACTTGGCCCTCCAGCTGTTTTGGGACTACAACTCCCATCATCCCTAGCTAACAGTGGTCAGGGATGTTGGGAACTGTAGTCCCAAAACAGCTGGAGAACCACGTTTGGCCATCACTGCATTAAACACACACCAGTACAGTATTCAATACCTCACAGTGCAATTCTGTGTCTACTCAGAAGCAAGTACCAGTGAATGCAATGGGCCTTGCTCCCAGGTAAGGGTGAGTAAGACTGCAGCCTCAGTATACAACACCAGCTCAAGGAGGTCTCCTTGCCACTGCCCCAGAAATATTACAAGGTTTGTCTGCTTATGAATCAAAATGCCAAAGTTAAAAAGGGGGTGGGGGGCTGATCCTATGCTTGGTTACTTGGAAGCTAGTACTGCTATGTTCAATGAGGCTTACTTGGGCAAAAGTGTGCACAGGAAGTCTAATTTCTTATCCTTAGGAGGATGAAGCAGGGCAACTACATGACAGAATATGACATTAGAGAACTATTAAATGAGGATTAAATGAGAAGACCACTGTGGAGCAGGACAAACAAATAACTATTATGGTAAGAGATAATTAAATCCCTCATACACCACCATTACAAGAATTACTATTTTTGCTAAAAGTCAGAGCAGCTGCATAAATAATTGAATAACTACCCATTATGTGGGCTTTGTGAACAGGTGACTTGGAGAGCACAATGAACCAGTTTGCAGAGACCAAATTCTCATTTTGAGAAAGCAGGCAGTGTGGGACATTTTAGGGAGCCTAGTAGCGACATTGCCATTTTAAGGCTGACACAAAGGGAAGTCATCCAAGTGCTCCTTCACACAAGTTTTTGTCACATTGCTCCCTCCCACAATATGCCAGAGAATATAAGATTAGTTATCTGTACCTTTTCAACTTCAACATTATGCAGCTGTTTAACACTTTCCTAAGATGCCTCATAGTGTTAAAATATGACAAGCAAACAACAGCAACATCTTACAAAAACTATCACACTGACTATACCATCACACTGTGACCTCATGCTGATGCTGGCCACCGAAAGAGAAAAACTGGACAACATGCCCTCTCACAATTGTGTCACCACTTTCATGAGAAATGTGTGTTTTGTACCCTTAACAAGTGTTTCTTTTTGTCTTAATTTGCCCTTCCCTCAAATTCAAGTGATAACTCTAATCAAGCAGGCAACATCACCATATGCCAAAACTTCTTAGGACGTGGGATGACTCCTATAATTTCAGCTGAGTGTGTCTGTGCTAGGTCCATCTGGAGCCCACCTGTGATTTTTTTTTAAAAAAATGGGAGACACTCTTGTTAGCAGGCACCATTTGGGGATAAGGAAACATCAAAAGCCAGTTTGAGAATTCCTACGGCAAAGAATGGAAAATAAAAACTAAAGCATTGACTCCTGCACATGCCTAATAATAGATTTTATCCCACTATATGGCATACAGAGATACTTGTATGCACCAAAGCACAAAATCTATCACCTATGTATGGCTGTTCTTACATATGGGCATCTGCATGGAGCACCAACTGCATCACAAGTTATTTTATCAACATGGTGGGAGGACACACCTTTCTTTCCCTCCATGGAAACAGGATCTTTTGCTCAAGCAACCATCTCAAGTGGTATGTGATGATAAAAAAACAAAGTTCATTTGAACAGAAAGTTGGATCCTCTTCCTGCCTTTGAAATAACAGCAAAGGGCACAGGGCACAACAGCCACTCCTTCCGTTTGAATATGGGGAGGGAAATTGCTTAGACTGCTCATATATGTGAAATGTACAGTGAGCTGCTTGTGTATGCTATTCCAGCACCTGACTTCTCCTATTTCTTATTAACTATTCATGTCCTTAAGAAGGAGCAGAAAGGAGTCCCTTCAACAGCACCCTATTCCCAGGAGAGAACACCCAACTGGCTCGCAGAAGCCTACCTTCATGTTTCCCCAGGCTTCTTTGGAAGGGCAGGATACAAATTTAATAACTAAAATGTCACATTAATGGCATGACCAGCAATCACAATTGTGTGTATGTGTTGGGGTGGAATTTTCATAAGTACTACAATAAGAGGGGAAGGGACATTCATAAAAGCTCAGTAGAGCAGGAAGGAGATTTAATCTCAGGGTTGTGCATTCAAGCCCCACATTGGGTAAAAGATTCCTGCATTGCAGGAGGTTGGACTAGATAACCCTCGTGTTACCTTTCAACTCTACAATTCTATGATATTCTTCCCTATTCATGATTTCTATAAAAATTGTCCCATTTGTTGCATGTAGCAATTAGCATTAGGCAAAAGTTCTCATTAGTGCCGATTTTAACATTTTTTTCTACTGCAAATTGCCATCTCCACAGCTGAAATTTAACTTTTTAAAACCCACGTTTGCTAAAAATTCCATTTAGTGGAACATGTAGTTAGCCCCTTAATAACAGAGTAAAGGAAACAAAGCCAACATGATGCTGCAGCAGACACATAGGGCTGCTTCAGAAAACAGCAGCCTCATACCTCTTGCTCATCTTTCTCAAGTAACACTAAGGTCTCTCAACATTCAACAATAATTCATCAGATTGTTGAGTTTCTCTACCCCTCCTGTTCTACTTCACTGGCTGCCATCTGCAGGTTTAGAGAAAAATGCATCACTATTATGTCATTTCACACATACAGCATCCCCTCAGATCAGGGGCCAACCTTTCTAGGTCCATGGATAAATTGAGATCCAAAAGAATTAAACTGAGCCTTGAAAAGCACATAGAGCTGAAAGTGGGAAAGGGTCTCACTTTTCCAACTTCCTCCTTCAGCTCTGTACATTTCAAGGGATAAAAACAACACCCTCGCCACCTTACAACTGAGGGAGCAGTGACTGGCAGTTGGCTCAGAGGTTTCAAGGGCACCAGGAGAAGACCTCAAAGATGCCACTATGCCTATGGGCATCATGTTACCACCCCCTGCCCCAGATGTAAGAAGACTGGGGACAATCCAGCTGTAATTTGAGAGTACCACCAGGGAAGAATAAAGTTATTTACACCATAGCAGAACCCTGTGTGCAGCAACCAAAAGATAAATAAATAGTAGTATAAAAAACAAAAGCCATTGCTCAAGGAGCTTAGCACTGAACTAAGTGGAAGGAATGCTGCAATATCTGAGCTTCCACACTGGCTCTTTCATATTACCCACTACCACACCTACTCTGCAGAACCTTGGCCAAGATAACAACCTCGTTCTCCCTTACATCTAGAAAGGATTGAGATGTTATCAAGTCATAGCATTACAAAACAAACTGAACTTAAGAATTAACAAGTCCACAATGCTTCATAGATTTGGTGAATCTAAATTTGGGTCTTGTTACAAGTAAGAAGGCAGGCCTCCACAGTCACTTACGGACTCATTGTTAAAACCGTGTTTATGGAAGACAATCTTACTCGGCTACAAGTGATCGCCAAAGAATAATAAGCCTTTCAAATGAGCAAATGTAGGCATGCCTAATTCTGCAAAGGCTTGCATTCTACGTTGGATTTGTTTGTTTTTTTCAAAACCAAAAATGGGGGAGCCTAATCTGGGATTGGGATCTTGAAGAAAAGAAGGGATGACTTTCAGGCTACTATGAGACCCCTTTTTAGATGTTTCTTTCATAGCCAAATTCTGTCATAAAACTCAAGCATAACTAGCAGTGGGCTCTTAGGCGAAGCTTACTCAGGGGTTTCACTGTGTTCAATGGGGCCATGTGCACATTTATGTGGGGGAAACCAGAGAACTCACTGAAACATGCCTCCACCATAAACATGAGCAGGGACTGTGTTATAGAGAAGGCAGAGCTGAAAGGAGTTTTTGCTGAAGAGTGCATCCCATCGGATGTCAATGAAACAAAAAACTATATGGCTTTTAGAAGACCTCTGTGGGCAGCCTTGTATAGTAGGGAAGTTTTTAATGTTTGATGTCTTGCTGTGTTTTAATTTGTTGGAAGCCACCCAGAATGGCTGGGGTAACCCAGTCAGAAGGTCGGCATATAAATTAGTAGTAGTATGGTACTGCATTCATTTTTCGATAGCGGCCTGCAAGTATTCTCCCTCACACGGGACCCCACCCATTTCCACTGCTTACTCTTGACAAAGCAGGCTCTTGCGTCCCAAAAGCACCCTCTGAAATAAAACTTGAGTATGTTGCCATGGACTTTCTGCTTTAGTCGTGAGGTAACTTTACAACCCATAGGGCACGCAACCCGTGGCAGGGAAGTTACCCCCAAGTACCTGCTTGTGCACAAGGCCTTAGAGCGCCTAGCAAGGCAACGCCGCGCACCTTCCCCTCAGAAGCAAGTCCAACCGGGGGTGGGGTGGTGGGCGACTTAAGTTTCTTATAAATTTAACTCGGACTGCAAGTTCTGGCGGGCCTGAAGGCCGTGCCGCCCGAAGCTCACCTGAGGCGGCGGCGGCGGCGCTGCTGCTGCTTTACCTAGAGTCTATTGACGACGCCTTTATTTTTTTGGCGTTGCAGATTACGGTTCCGCCCAGGGAGGCGGCGGCGGCGGCGCTGTCTCCGCCCAGACAGCCATGGAAATTGGCTGTATCCGTTGCAGTATCCCTAGGCCGCGGCCGGCGTCGCTGTGGGCCCGCCGGGGGAAGCGGGCAGCTCCCTTCTTGGAGCCGAGCGAGAGCGGCTTATTCGGCACGGACGGAGCGTGCGCCAGCCTCTCGTCGCTTGCTCGGCCCAGGCGGTGAGCTTCGGCCGCCGACCCCGCCTCCGTGCCTCGCAGCACCAGCAGCAGCAGTAGAGCCGCGGCAGCCGCAGCCGCCCGAGAGGCGGGCAGACGAGCAGGAAGAGCGCGCTGAGGTGTGTGCAACAGCAGCAGCAACAGCAGCAGGAGCCTCCGCCTCCCCAGGGCTGGGGCATGGCCGACAGCGCCAGCGAGAGCGACACGGACGGCGCGGGGGGCAGCGGCGGCGGTCCGGGGGTGTCTCTTCCCGGCTGCCCGGCGGGGCCTGGCTCCTCGGGGGGCAGCAAAGCGGGCGGCATCGTGATCTCGCCGTTCCGGCTGGAGGAGCTGACGAACCGCCTGGCGTCGCTGCAGCAGGAGAACAAGGTGCTCAAGATCGAGCTGGAGACCTACAAGCTCAAGTGCAAAGCGCTGCAGGAGGAGAACCGCGACCTGCGCAAGGCCAGCGTCACTATCGTGAGTGCGGGAGGGCCGGGCAGGGCGTTACAGGAGCAAGCGGGGCTCGACCCCCTTTTCCCCCCACCACGCGAGGCACCCTCGCCCCGTCCTCAGGGAGGCCCGCCGCTCGCCTCTTCACCTGGGAGTTGGCGGGGTGGGGGGGAGGCGACGGCGGGGCCCGCCTCAGGTGGGGCTTCGGAGGGCCTCGCCTTGGGAGGGTTCCGGGTGGAAGGGCTGGCGAGGCGGCGGGGGCGGGAGAAGGTGGAGGCCCAGCTGGGAGGGCTCCGGGCTTTCCCGCGCCTCCGTCCCCTTTCCTCGCCTGCGCGCTTTTACCCCACGCGCGAGCTGCTGCTTTTCTCCACCTTCGCCCTGGCAGACAGCTCGATCCTGCGCCTACTCCGAAGTAGGTCCTGCCGAGTTGAGTGCGCGCAGGATTGCATCTAGGAACAGCCCAGAGCCATAATCTGAGCCGGGCCTTCTCGCTATTGGGTCATAGGCAGCAGCCACGCCAATGGGCCCCTGGTGGCAGCCGACTTTAATTTCGTTTCGCTCGCCCGGGAGTTGCTCACCACATGTTTTGGAGAGGGAATGGGCTCTCCTCTGCTCTGCTCCGCCTGCTGCCGCCATGCATGTCTATTGCACACAGTTGTTGTGTCGTCGTCGTCGTTGTCTTCCGTTGGAATGGCTGGGTTGTGATTCTTTGTATTCACACCTGAGCGGAGGGATGGCGTGGCTGCCCGAAAAGTGGTTCAGAATGAACAAGGTGTCCCGTGTAAGTTGCAGCGTTAGAATCTCAGATATATAAGCTAAGTGCCAAATGGCTCCTTAAACCAGGGCTGCCGTCGCCAAAATGGAACGTCTAGTTGCCCTTTTGGGGCCAGGTGGTCTGAAAGCCTAATTTCTCAATATGGCTTTTTGGTTGCTGAAATTCATTCTGATTGTGCAGATAAAATATAATACAGTAGGTAGAACTCACGTGTGAAAACAGTCAAGACCCAAGGATTCCCAGGCATGCAGCTCCAGATGGTGGAGATGTCAGGCGTCATCCTGGCACCCAGGCATCTCGCAAGTGGCCAATAGCCAGATGCAAAATGCACCTGGCGAATTTCGAATGCTGACAAGTTGGTAAGAGGAATGAAAAGCAAGGAAGGCATTATGTGTGCGTACAGCGAGGAATAGAAGAAGTGTGGAGCTAGATGAGTGGTGGACTTAGATATTGCACACCTTTATACATGATCTTTCTGTAGTATTTATAAATTGCTTTGCCGGGCATTGGACTAGGTGCCCATTGGGCTAGATGTCCATTCTATTATTCAATTCTGTATCTCACTTTTTTCTTCCAAGGAGCTCTAAGTGGTATACAAGCAACTCCCATTTGCACAAGCATTGTGTTCCAGGTCATTGGCATATCAGTGGTCACACATAAACCCATTCTGCCCCCCTCCAGGCCCGAAAGCGTCAATTGGACATGTGCAAAATGGTCACCACCTGTACATGGTGCTCTCCCCCCAATCCCCACAACAACCCTGTGAGGTAGATTAGAGTAAGAGGCAGTGAGTGAGTAGCCCAATAACACCCGGTGAGCTTCATGGCCACAGTGTGGATTTGAACCCTGGTCTTCCGGGTCCCAGTCTGACACTCTAATCATGAAACCACACTGGCTCATTTTATATAGCAAAACCGATAGAATGCTGCACTGAGAAGAAAGTCATGGCAAAAAAGGTGCCATATGGTACTGCATAGTTCTGCTATATACAGTACTTATATTCTGTGGCAGAATTGCTGGAACCGTCTTCATTGGTTTTGTGTGAGGTTGCAGTCAAAAGTCTAGTTACTGTGTTGCCAAAGCTCTGTTCAAACCTAACATTTGAATGCTTCCATTGAGTCGCATCGGTCCTGTTATTGCTGCGCAACTGGTTCATTGGATCCAACAATGACATTACATTGGGGCAATGCTAGATATGGTTTTCATTTCTCTAATTAAAGAGAATCAAACCTATTTGTGTGGGACCAAAGATATAATGTCTGAATCAGAACGGGCACTTTCAGAGATTTGGAGTAGGATTGCCTGTCTAAAATGGCTTTGGTTCTTGGAAAGAAATCAATGAGTCTTAGCAAAATTCCATGGTGTATTGTAGATTCAGGATTACAGCCTCTGTAAGCAGAGCTGCTTGAGAGATCATGAAAATTAGCCATAGCCTTTCTTTTGAGATTTGACTTTGTATGTAGTTTGTACAGTGTGTGAAGGTGAAAAATGTACTTGAGTGCCTCCAGGTGACATCTAATGGGATTTTAGTTGTCCAAAATAGTTTGACAAATAGGCTGCTATGATGATTATTTTACATTACTAAGCACAGTCCTCATGAAGACCCATGGGAGCTGACACAACACAAGTGCTGGTGCAAGGCTGAGCTTTTAATATGCAGGGCTTCAATAATGAATATTAGGTACTGTGGCAAAATACACTAGCTTGGTTTTGTGAGCCAAGCCAAATATATTTCCCAGGCAATCACTGACTTTCATCAGTGAAAGTCTCTTTAGTTGAAGTTGCTGATTAGTTTGCTTTATTCAGTTCTTAAGTTTGAATACTTATTTGAGAACTGACTATCATACTGGAACATTTCACTCATTTTGAATCTATTCTGATACTAGAAATCCTTTGGCTTAAGGGTCTACTCTAAAGCATAGTAGTAGCATTCTCCATGGCTCTGAAATTTTGAAAACTTGGTGAGTTTGTCTTTTTGATATCCAGCCTATCCTGTATAAATCAAGAGGCAAACTTGTGGAATCAATAGAAGTTTAGCTTCCTGTGTATTTCTTGGAGAATAGTGACCAAACCCAGTTAGGAAGGAGTCCCTGGTGCATCCTAGAACTAGACACAATATACTCTTTGAAGAAATGAAGATTTTTCTTTGATGTCAGTAAAATGAACAAATGATTGTTTGCTCCCTAGTAATTATAATAAGAATGAGTTGAGTCTGACAGGGATACCTCTCCCCAGCAAGCTCCCTTTATCAGGAAGGAATCTCCTGCCATAGGGCACCTGTGTAGATGCTCTCTGCTTATCTGCTAGATTTCCCCTAAGTGGGTGAAATTTTGTTTACAAAGTCCTGTGAAAGTGACCACATTTAATGGATTTAATGAATGCTTATTTGTCTGGATAGCCCTTTCAAAATAAATGATAACAGCTTGATAAGTGTCTTGATAAGTATCTTGATGATGAAATGCATTAACTTCTACAGGATGCTGAATTAAATCTCCTTTTTTACTAACAGAGAAAGTCTTCCAGTCTATGACTTCTCAAGTTTGATATTAACTGGTATGTTCATTCAAATAGTTTGTTTAATGAGGCTTGATTGTTGCACCTGGATTCACATGGGAAAAGCGTAATAACCAAGTGATAAAGATTCATTATAAAATAAATAAATAAAAATAATAAATAATAATAATAAATTTACTTTAATTGTTTTTATCATAATGAAACAAGTCTCTTTATAAGTTGTGGATATACTTGGGATGCTTTAAAGTTCAGTTTTGGTACATACTATGTTAGGAGGCAGAAACTTCTGGGGGAAATGCCAAAATTATTTGCAGTGTGACTAGAGGAGCTTATTGATGCTGATTTCAGTGAATGGCCTCAGAGGAGCTTTACCCCTGTGTTTTTGAGTTGCTGTTCTGAGTCTGCCTCCTCTGAGGGTAGTTCTGCTGCATCTCTCTCAGTGGGGTGATTTAATGATCAAATTGCATCAAATGCTGGGGCTGCTTAGGAGCTCTAAGGACAAACAGTGGATCTTACTCACATGCAGGTGGCAGTCTCCTCTGTAGATGGATACTTTTTGCTTGTGAGAGGTTACTTTTTAATGCATCTTAGTTGTTCTCTTGGGGCTCACTGGTGTGCCCAAATAGCAGAAACTTATGGGGGTAGCTTTGCTGGATTTAGGAGGGGAGTTGCTTGAATTTAGGATGGGTACACCTTACCTCTATTGCTTGTATACTGTAGGATAGGTAGATCAGAATCCTTTTTTATTATTCATAATTTTTTATTGATTTTTAACATACATACATATAACTTATAGATTACATTTACATTACATTGCGTTGGGTTACATTACATTTTATACTTCACCTTAAATTTTATATGCCCCAATCTTCTTACAGTACAAACCGACCAACATTTAAGCCCCCCACACCCCACCCTCCCCTTATGGGGGTAGCTTTGCTGGATTTAGGAAGGGAGTTGCTTGAATTTAGGATGGGTACACATTACCTCTATTGCTTGTATACTGTAGGATAGGTAGATCAGAATCCAATGATGTGGTGGTGGTGGTGGTTGTTTAGTTCACCTTCTCCGCACTGCCAGGATGAGTAACATCTCATTGTGCATTGGATTCCAAGGAAGATAGCATCAAAATATAGTGGGAAATTTTGCTGCATGTATCAAGTGTTGGAGCCCAAGTTAGAAATTATTATTTATTTGTATTATGTGTAACAGTGTTTTTAAAAGTCCAAAGATGCCTTAAAATTTATAGTGTATTGTTCTGTTTCTTACTGGAAATAGAAATCGTGGCCGCAACAAAGAACCACTCATCCATACTTGTTTCTTGAATTGCACCCTCTCAAAACACATTCCTACACCCTCACACCAATACTACATGGAAAACCTGTTTTAAAGGGGAAGTTTTAAAAAGTAGCTTGTGCTGTGGCAATGCGGGTGGGGTAGCTATCTAATCACTTTTTAAAAGAAAACCCACCAAGTTAGTACAAGCATTTGGGTGTGCCACAGTAGTTCTTTGGACTTCAGCCCATTTGTGTGATTTTTTATTATTATTTAATATTGACATGGAATAAGATTTCCCTGAAAGCTGCTCGTCCCTCCCTCCCCATGATAGTTTGACATAGCTTTATACTCACAGTATAAAAAAGACAATTGCAACTTATTTTGCTAAGTCAACTTTTGCTGGGCAAGTGGGGGGGGGTGAGTACACAGTGATGCGCCTTTAATTATTTTTATTTAATTGCCAATCCATTCTGTACATCCCAGGGACCAGAAATTCACTTGCTAGCACTTCCTCCTTGTTCCTTTTTAACAGGAAGCAAAATTCTGCACAAGGTACTTTCTACCTTTTGGAGGGATTGTCACACCTATTTATGCAGATTTCTGGTGATGAGTCAATGATAGGTACAGAAGGATCCTGCAGGTGAGATAGCCAGAACTGGGACTGCACTGTTGATACAGACTGGAAAATGAGTTGTAAAATGCCTTTGCGGTCAGAGGTGCACAGTACAGCAATGGAAAATAATCTAAAATGGCAAGTCATGGCAAGAAGCTAGTTTTTGCTTAGTTTTTGGTTTGCGTTAACTATGACAACTCAGGACCTTAAAACAAAGCTGTTAAGCCAGGTTCCTGGTGAAAGTCAATAATATGGCATTCTTTCATTTGGGTGTTTAGTTTCCTTTTCTTTATTATTATTATTATGTTATTATTATTTTCTTTAGACTCCCTGATCAGATTTCTTATGCAGAATGTTAGTTTTGATCCTCCTGCATATGAGTATGTACATGTTTAGTTGTTGCTTCCTCCTAATAAGTGTTACAATAAGATGCTTACTGTTCAAGGTTTTCTGCTTTCTGAGAAAGGAGGCCTACGTTTGTTTCTTGGAAGTGTGGCAGAAGAGATGGATATGAATGTTAAGGCACTCCATCTTTTCTTTTTTTCTTTTTTTTGTTAATGAAACTGGCAACTCTTTGGGCAACTCATCCTAAGTGCACTCCATGATAAAGTTGTTAAATGTTTTTGGTTTTGCATGTTCCTGTGAAACAGCCAACGCTGGGCATAACAATTTATAGCCGCAGAAGAGATTTGAGACTCTAGTGACAAGTTGGAATCCTGGAGTACTCCCAGAATATAAATCTTTTCCTTGAACCCCTCGCAGAACAGTTTGCTCCCCTAATTCCTGGACTTGGGAGCCATCCACCCACAGGACCTCCATCTTGTCAGCTTTCAGTCTGTTTAATTGGCCCCGATCCAGCCCATTACTGCTTCCAGACACAAGTTCAACACCTGCATAGCACCTCCAGATTGAGATAAAATGGAGAGATAAAACTGAGTGCCAGCAGCATAAAGATTCTGTGCTCCCAACTCCACATATGATAGCACCCAACTATTTCATATAGATGTTGAATAACATATAAAACAGAATGGATCCTTGTGAAGACCCCAAGCTGAAATTCCATGGAGCCAAGTAACTTTCTCTAGTTGCATCTGAAGAAGTGTGCATGCACACGAAAGCTCATACTAAGAACAAACTTGGTTGGTCTCTAAGGTGCTACTGGAAGGATTTTTTTATTTTTTATTTTGTTTTCTCTAGTCGCTCTGAAATAATAGCAACTTTCAGCAAATTGAAGGACGTAGTTAAATCTTTTTTCCTCTCTTCATTGACATTTGTTCCTTCTACCTCTCCCTCTCTCTCTCTCTCTCTCTCTCTCTCTCTCTTTGTTGTTGTTGCTCATTCAAATTTGTCCTGTTAGACAAAAGAAGCAAAGGGTAGCCTTCTTTCCCTTTCTGTTTCATGATACTGTATTGCTGGCTGTAGAGCATTATTTTAATAATTGTATACTCCATCCATATAGCAAAACAGAGTGGAATTTCAGAGAGAACCTGGAAGAATGCCAAAATGTAAGGGGTGGGAGTGACTCAACAGAACAGTTAAACAAATATGGTAATTTGTAACTGTGTTCTTATTTATACTTACTTCCCACATGTAGTGGAACTATAACTGCTCTCTGCTTGCTGCTAGACACAGGACAGAAATGTTAATTATTAAAGCTGATGAATATCTTGCAACTTAGAGTGAAGATTGTGCATATCTTACCTGTAGTTAGGCATATTCTATAGCCTTCTGAGTTGAATTGAAACTTGCTTCTTTTCTCTCGGAAACTGAAAAGAACAGCCATGCTTGGGCTATGTTAGGCAAGGCAAAAGGTATGTGACAAAGTTCAAATTATCCAGTTAATTAAAAGTGTCAGTATAGTCAAGTCACAAAGGGAAAGAGTCTTTAATAAAATGGAATCATTTATATATATGAAGAGATCACCGCAGGAGGGGAGACAGGAGAGTGAAATGAAAATATTCCAAGGCTACACTCCAAAGAGTCTAATTAGGTGTACCACAGGGCTTCTGTGTGCTTCTCCATTTCTGTTGGCTGCCAGTCCAAAGCTTTGGTATTAACCTTAAAGTCCTGAACAACTTTAGGCCAAGTTACCTGAAGGATTGTTTCCTCTTATACATGCTGTAAGTTTCTGGATCCTAAGGTCATCTTCAGAGACCCTTCTCTTGGTGCCCACACCAGATCAGATGCTGTGGCAATGGTAGCAACTCAGGAGGGACATTTTTTGGTGGTGGTGCTCTGGTTGTGGAATGCCCTTCCCAGAGATGCTTGCCTGTTACCCACATCATGGTTGCTTTGCCATGCTTTTTAAGTACAGTATTTAGGATCTTCTGGTGCTTTTTAATGCTGTTTTTATATAGGTTGCAGATTGTGGCTATATTTTTATTGGGATTATATGTTTTGCCTTGTATTAATTTTTGTATGGCTTTTAAATTGTCTTGTTCACCACCCAGAGAATTATTGGATTAGTAATTGAGCAGTATACAATGTTTAAAACATAGAAATAAATATTCCATGTCATATGACAAATTGTTTTCAAAACTTGCCTGCAGTGGAGCTGGGGTGCACTTGTGAAACCAGGCTGGGCACTCAGGGTTACTAAACCTGTGAAAGTGATTTTTTCTTTCCAAACCACGAGCTATAGCTAATTACGGTTTATTCAAACAAGCCAGGATCAGAAACCATGGTTTGATCTTGGCTTGTTGGACAAACCATAGCAAAAGCTAATCGGACTTTCACCTCTTTAAAATAGAACCAGATGCTTCCCATGTTTTTCTCACTGCCATACTGAATAGTGCGCAAGCACAAGGCTCATTCATACAGAACTATAATTTAGTGTGTCCAAAGGCAACCTTATGTAATTCACAGTTTGTAAAAATTAAATGCAGGCAAAGCGAGGCAAATGCATCTACAAAGTTTGTACAATGAAACCTTGGGTTGTGGACGTAATCCGTGATGGAGGCATGTCCGCAACCTGCAGTGTTTGCATCCTGAAGTGCTGTGTCTGCGCAGGCGCAAACGGCAAAACCCGGAAGTAACCTGTTCTGGTACTTCCGGGTTTCCCGCGGTCCGCAACCCGAAAACACGTAAGCTGAAACGTCCGTAACATGAGGTATGACTGTAAGGGAAACCAGTGTTACTCCAACAGATTGAGCTTCATTGAAGGCTTCAAATCAGTATGAATTTCTTCCATTGGAAAAATACAAGGTAATAAATACATCACATGATTTGGATTTAGACATCAGACACCCAAAATGAAGCATTGTGAAAAGGAAATGATAGAAACTACTTTTGTTACTTCACAAACTTTTTTCTAAGCACAGTGTTCAAAGTTTATTCTGACCAGTATGCTAGAATCAAGTTGCAAGTTTCTCCAACTTGTTTGCACACCTTATTTTTCTGTATTTTGTAATACAAATTACCCGGTAGCTGCTGTTTCAAGTATGAGTGTGCACTATTCTAGAGCACACTTGGGTCATCTACGGTTCCATGCACCAGTGCAGTTTTTCCTATACTGAAGCAAGGAGCTCTCAGCAGTACATTGGAGGAAAGGAAACCTCTGTTGGTTGCCTAACTATGTCACACAGCCAGTCACACAGGTCCTCTTTCTCTTTTCTAAGCACACTACAACTCAACCACCCCTCTCTCCATTTTCCATTTGTGTCACTGTTCTGCATTAAAAAGCATAATTTTCTCCAAAAAGCACAACTTTCTTCATCTTGTTTTTCCAGTTGTGCATGTTTTGTACTTCCTTAAGAAGCTTAGCATAGTCAATATTTATAGGACCAGCTCCTTAAGAGAGGGAAAAGTGCTGAAAGCTCATGGTGCATTGTACTGATCTGCTTATTTACAAATGTGCACGTACAAATGGATAAAACACACGTACTTGGTTAGAGTCACAGTTGCTGCCCCCTTTGCCTCTCTAGAATTATCGCAATCATCCATCCAGCCAACTCTAGGCTGCTTCTGTTCTGCAAACTTTGTGAAAAGAAGAAGAAAATAATCATGCCAAACTAAAACTGGATTGAGTTCTCACCAGAGCAGTATGAGTCACATCAACGCCTGGAACAACCTAATGATCCATTAATGCCATGTTCAAAGCTCACCAAGCACAGGGTGGATGTCATAATAGGCCAGCAAACTTGACAACCCAGTAATAATTTTTGAAACCACATTTTATATACCCATCGCCACAAGACACACACAGGCTATAATCTGAAAATGGAAAACTGCAGTTAGGTGAATATGGAAGCAGCTCCTTCCGTCCTGCCCCTTGGCATCTGTGCCAAGCACCATACTCTGATAGATTTGTGTGTGGCATTAATTGGGATTTTAAAAATTGCTCCATTCCAAAGCCTGAGGTCTGATTTAAAACAAGATAAAAATATTGTAAACCTACATACATCTGCAGCTGAAATCTTAACACACACACACACGGCCAATGGAAAAGCTAGTTTTATATTCTCTATAAAATAATTTCTATGATATGGGTGATTATTTGATTTTAAAAAAAAAAAAATTAGCTGTATCTTGTATGGTACAATAAATGTGGATTTGGAGGGCATTTTCTGCTTTTTTCTCCTCAGTGTTTCCCATTTTGCATATTGAGATTGGGAGAGAACTGATATCCGAAACCATTTCATCTTCTTCAACCCAAAATGGCAATGTGTCATATGTGCCAGAAAACAAGTCTTGTTTTTTGGTTTTTGGGTTTTTAAATAGCAACATGGCGCCAGTGGCAGGCAAAGCTTCATTGCCTTTCTACTGCCTTAGGCCAAGTAGCATTGCAAATTATGTTTGGCAGTTCAGTAAACCAGTCCAATTGAAGTTTATATGAAACTGTAGGTAGAAACGTTTTTTATTAATATATTTCATTAGGTTAATTTTTATATATTTTTTACAAAATAACAAAAGCCAGCAAGGGAGAAAAACCATGAGTTGGGAGGATGGTGTCTAGATCAATAGCAAAATATCCATGAGTGGGTGCCTGTCCATAACCATGTGGGTAAGGGTGTAAAAGTAATAAGTTCAGTTTATACGTTGAATGCTGTAAGGCAAAGTGGCTAACCTGGGACATTCACATTTTATTGGACCATAATTCCAGTCATCCCAGACTACTGGCTACAGTTTTTAAGCATAAGAAACAAATTGTTCCATTAACATAATGATAACAGTTGCACAGTTATAACACTGAAGTAATCATGAGTTGTGAATTAGCAGTGGCAAGAACAATGGATCTTATAAGCCTTGACTGAGCAGCCAATGCACACTCACCACCACATGGGTAGTGCCCACAAAATGGTTACATGAAGCATATAATTGCTGTTATTTTATGCAGTTGTGTCAACCACATCTGCCTCTTGGTGTCATTGGTGGTGAGCCCTACCACTTCCGAGCCTGCCTTTCTTGACATCCCTAGCAAGCTATCTAGACTCAGTCTGTGGTTTGATTGACTGTAGTCCTAGGTCTACTAGGAAGATAATGTCTTTTGGGATGTTCACACCCTCGTGGGTTGTTGAGCTTCTATCTACTATGTATTTTGGAAAGTGGTTTGTCTCTTCATCTGTCCTCTATAGGTTTGACTATCTCTTGAGATATCATTATCAGACTTGGCAGAATGGTTCCCAAGGTGGGGGCAGTGGTCTTTGTTGCCATTTGGATGCCGGACAGCATTTTGAATCAAGAAGGGAGTCTGCAACCACACTTTGGCATGGCTGTTCCCATTTTCTGGGCTAGGTTCAGCTGCCTCTTGAGATGCTGTTGCCAAACTTGGCACAAAATTTCCTGAAGTGAAGGTGGGGGACTTTTCTGCCATTTGTTTTTTTTTTTTTTAAATAATATTTATTCAATTTTCTACAAAAAATAAACTAACACACACAAATACAAACACACATACAGGTAATTCTTATAAACCATAACTTTCCGTAACATCTTTGGGTGACTTCCCCCAATCCCACCCATCTGGATTTCATTTCTAATCAAAACTTTTCTGCCATTTGGGCACTGAACATCATGAGCACCACTTTGAATCAAGATGAGAGACCAAAATATTACTTTTGACGTGACTTCACCGGATTTTTTGCATGATGAGCCCAAAGTCACAAATTACACTATCCATTTAAAAAGCACAACATATAGACTTCCGGCGGCGACGCCATAGCGGGTGGTCGTGGGCTGCTTCGGCTGCGAAGCGCCCAGTCCATCCCGGGGGTTGGAGCCCCGCTACCGCAAAGCGGGGCTCCGGTGGGGTGCGGGAAGAGCGTCCCGCACCCTGGGCTCCCCGGCTGTGCCCGTTGTGGCTCCGAACCCTTCCCTCGCTCCCCCTGTAAAGGGGGAGTGGGGGTGAAGGGACGACGTAGCCGGGCTATAGGGGACATGCCCCAACCGGGATGCAAATGCGGCGACAAATCCCGAGATGAGCGTCTAAGTTCTACCTGTCATTAATGATTTGAAAGAACCCGGTGGTCGTGAGTATTTGACTGACTTTTTTACCTTTGGAACGATCCGGGGGGAAGAGGAAAGGCAGCCTGCCTCCCTCCCTTCGGGAGAAGGAAAGAAAATAACCAGTTTAAGTGTCTGCTGCTACAACAATGGATATAATGTGTCTGGAATTTGAAAACTGAGACTGCTGAGATTTCCCTTTGGGGATTAAGTGGGCAGAAAATATCTCCGTTTAAAGTTTTGGTCTTTACGCTCTGGCTTCAGAAAAATGGCGATGGGAAATTTGGACTGACTGACGTGGGAAATAATTGAAACAAAGGAAGGAAAAGACAGGAACTGAAATTTGACACTCACCCCCTCCCCCAACATGCTGGACTTTGTGTTTCAACTTGTTTTGAACTCTGGACTAACGGACGAAGAAATGCTTACTGTCTTGAGACTGGAACTGCTCAATCGGAAATTGAAAGTCTTGAGTGGGATAATAAATAAAAAAAATCTACTTTCCACAGAGGAGGCTTTTCAAAAGTTTTACACAATGGAAGAAAACCTTGGCAAAGAGTTAGAAGGGATACTTGAAGGATGGTTTGAAATGGCTGGGCGACTCCGGGAAAAAGAACCGTTCTTTGGGGGTGGCAGTCCCAGAACGGCAAGATTTGCAATATCCAGACCCCGAGGTGGGAGCTCGGGGGCAAGGGACGTGGAATTAAGATATCTACAAGAAGAAGAAGTATGGTACAAAGAAGCGGAGGAGCCCAGAAAAGAGGGGATGTGTATCCTGAAGCTTGATACAAGGTTTGTTGTGAATGCTGCCTGGATCTGTGGACATTTGGGAAAAGAAGACAATTGGAAGATTGGTTCCGGCGAAAGACAGAGAAAGACAATGGACCAGAGGGGGTGTGGGGTGAAGTATTAAATGTAAAATTTAAATGGCTTGTTATGGTATCTGAATTCGGAGGGTGAAGGTTGTTAATTGTAAGTTTATCTTGATTAAGTAAGGAGATATTGAGATTTTATGTTAATAGCAGCATGATAAAGGACAGAAGAAATAAGTTTAGATTTTATCAGAATACTTTGTTAAGATTTATGTTAGAACATGAAGATTAAGATAATGGTGTTATCTTTATTTGAAGTTAACTACTTTGTTTTGTTTTTTAGAGAAAAGTTGTTATGGAAGTAAAATATAGTTTTAAAACCGAAGGTGAAAAGGCAGGGGAAGTCAAATGTCAAGATTCGAAAATAGAAATTTTTTTTTCTTAGGTATATAAACAAGAAGAAGAATCCTGGCAATATATGTATTTGTATTTGTTATGTATTTGTAGGTGTGGGTTTGGGTTTGTGTTGTGTTACGAAAATGTTAATAAATTCTTTATAAAAAAAAAAAGCACAACATATAAACAGCCAATGTGACCTTACTATTATTTTATTATAAAACTTTGATGGCTTTTACATCACGTGTTTAAAACATGTAGGCGCCATCAGGTCACCAATGCCCATGCCTCCTTTTGTTTTATTATAATAAAGAGATATCTCAAGCTTGAAATTCTGTTTATGTGTTGGAGAATGGTGAATCACTGTCCTTCATTTGTTTAGTACATAACTTAGCAATGTTAAATAGCCTTGAGAACAAAACAAAAAAATGCTGCTTCTGTATTTTTAGGCAAGGGTTTTTTCTTTCTGCAGTGTAAATTAGAAATGTTTGCAGGGAGGAGGTTTAGAAAAATAATGTTATTCTAATGTGACAGAAAAAGCTGTAATTACTTGTTCTCATTTGCAGTGATATTCAACCTCAGAGACTTGAGTTCAAGGTTTTGCTTTCCTCTGTTTGCCAATTTAAATGTTTTTAGAAAATGAAAAATTTACTTGTTGTGAATTGAAGAGAAGAAGCTAACCTTGGATTTCCCAACTAGCCAGTCACCTAATGGATTTTTATTTCATTTCTCCTACCCTCTAAAAATAGAACTCACTTTGTTGTTCACTACTGTAGGTGTTGGTGTGAGTATGATCATTCACTGCTTAAAGTGAAAAGTTACTGCATTCTGAGCAATTATCCTTTGACCATGCTTGGTTAATTATAGGACATGGGAGTGCTCCTGTAATTAAGGCACAGCAAAAACAAGGTGCTGTCATTGTTTGCCTCAGCCATCATAAGCAACTTTTAAGAGCGGAAGCAGAGATCGCTTGGTGGAAAAACTGACATTTGCTAATCACTGTGGGTGTTCTCACACCTTTCCCTACACACACACACACACACACACACACACACACACACACCAAACTTAATTCCCCCCCCTCCCATTGATACTCATAGGAGGGATTACAAGTACACTATTGCCAGGGCTGATGTAATTTTTAGCTCTTTAGAGGAGAGTGTCAGGAAAACAATGGGCCTTTGGATCCAACAGATCCAAAGCATCTCCTGATCAACACGATGTTTATGATGCTACTAACTTGTCTCCGGAGCAGTGGTATTAATAGAGCAATGATGGCAGAGCTTCCCATTACAATGGGGATGCTTTTGCCTACAGAGAGGGCCTACTCAGACAAGCAGGTAGCTGATGATTGCTTCAATTAAGTTCTTTACTTTGAAATAATATACCACTGTTTAAAGTGGTATTATTTGTAATATATTTATAGTGCTGTATAAACTACTGAAAGCGCAGGGTGTAGTAAGACTCAGAAGCATACCAGGTCAATTCCCATTTATGCCTCAGTGCAGTGTCTCACTTGGTGATAAGTCATTTTACATTATTTTTAGTTGTGAATGTTGTGTTCTTTCATTTATTACTGAATTGGATTGGTTTCCCCTCCCTGTTGCAACCCTCTTGTGCTTCCCGCCTGATTTTCACCCTGCAGCATCCAGGCCCCCATCCCACACTGTTCTTTCAAGGGTCCACAAACTCTGTGGTGTAGCTTTCCATGGAGCTGCAATGGAGAGGAGGAGCCCAGAGTGGCAGGGGCAACCCAGTCAGATGGGCAGGGTACAAGTAGAAAATTAACAGCAACAACAGCAACAACAACACCACGACAGTTCTGAATCCAATCCATTGTTTTTACTTTGTGAAAAATTGAAAAGCAGAAAAGAGTTTTTTTCAGTATGAGATTTGAAAAATGTGCAGTGCAGCCAAAACTCAGCAAATATCACTTTTGGAATAAACCCTGGGGGCTGTGGACACATGTAGAATGGTGGTACAGTCCTTTCCAATTATACTTGGAAATAAGCCCTACTCTGTTAGATGAATGTGCATAGAATTGCAGCCATAATCTTCGTCTTGTTGCTGGCTTGGGGTCGCTGCACATTTTGCAGCAACCCCAGTGTGGCCCCACTCTTGTGCTTGCTGCTGTTGTTGTTGAATACAGTGGTACCTCGGGTTAAGAACTTAATTTGTTCTGGAGATCCGTTCTTAACCTGAAACTGTTCTTAACCTGAGGTACCACTTTAGCCAATGGGGCCTCCCGCTGCTGCCGCGCCGCCACTGCACAATTTCTGTTCTCATCCTGAAGCAAAGTTCATATCCCGAGGTACTATTTCTGGGTTAGCGGAGTCTGTAACCTGAACCGTCTGTAACCCGAGGTACCACCGTAGCTAATTACTAATTGCCCTGTTTCTTTTTATATATCCTTTGTTGAATTTTGTGCTCTGAGAAAATGTGTAAATAACAGTTAAGTATTGCTAAGTGAGACCAAGTGTTTAGGTGTTCTACTGGATTACTGAAGGTTTTTGTCTTGTCTTATTAGCAGTAGCATTCACATTACATTTTGAATTTCATTATTTTTTCTCTCCAGATACCTTTGTGCATTGTTGTGTCAGTTTCTCAGATAGGGAACCGGTATGAATCAGATGGTGAATCTTCCCCAAGAGCACACATACCGTATTTTTCGCTCCATAGGGCTCACCGGACCATAGGGCGTACCTAGTTTTTAGAGGAGGAAAACAAGGGAAAAAAATATTCTGAGCGCGGGGCAACAGCAAACAGCCTGCCCGCCGCTCCCAAACCTTCCCAGGACTTCAGGGGAAAGGGGAGGCTGCTAGCAAGAGCCGCACAGAGCATGTTAGCGGCTCTCGCTCCGCTGGCTTGACAGCGAGCTGGGAGGAGGGACGGATTGGGTGTTGAATAAACTCAAGGGCTGTGTGTGTGTGTGTTGAATCAAGTCAAGGTGTGTGTATTTGTAGGGGGGTGCCTACAAAGTAGTCTTTGTACAAAGGAGACCGGAGTCTGCCGCTGGCGGGGGAAGGGGAGCAGCCTGATTTCGGGCTGCTCGTCCCTCCCCCGCCGCTGGGAGCCATGGCTCCAGCGGCAGAGGCTTCCCTCCGCTCGAGGGATCCCGCTGCCGTCCAGTGCCTTCGCTTCATAAGACGCACAGACATTTTCCCTTCCTTTTTAGGAGGGAAAAAGTGCATCTTGTGGAGTGAAAAATACGGTAAATCCTGCAGTAGACTGGAAGCTGAAGTCTCTAGAGGCCCAATCCAGTTCTGTAAACACAAAGCAAACCTTCCCCTTGATCTTTCTGAGCTCTCTGAATCCTAATGCAAGTGTTACTGCTTAGGGCTGTGAAAAGTTGCGATTGTGTTTAAAACATGCACACTGGGGCCTTTATTTCTAATGTAATTCATGACACTTCATTATGTACTATAGAAGTTGACTATACATAGAAAACAGGCATTCCTATTAATATGTTTCACTTGTTGTTTCTCCTTGCTTTTTTTGAGCCAACTGCTGATAAATATGGACCAAAGAATTGATGTTTTAAAATCCTGGCACCTGTATTGTGTGTAGGGTGTGTGTCCTGTATGAAGGTGATGAAGGATCTCTGACTCCTCAAGTAGTCAAGAGGCCCGCTGTCACTTCATCACATCCCCTAGTCCTTTTATATACATGGCTTCGTTGTATATTAAAATCGGCTTTACTCTCCCAAAGGGCATTTTGTTATGGCTAAAAATATTCGCACTCTGGTTTGGTCATTGCACAGCATTGGCTAAAACTTGTGCATACAGATCTGCTTTGCTTTTTATAGGAAAGCCCACTGTCTATTTGGGAACTTAAGAAAACAAACAGAGCTGACCACACCCAGGAATCTATTAAATGTATGCATAACTCTCTTGGCTTAGTTTATATGGCCCAATCACCATCAGTCCGCACAGAGCTAGGCAATGTTTGTCCATTGGTGCAGAAATGTGTGCATTACTTCTTGCTGTTCTGTGGCTCTCTGGATAAGAACTTTGGTAATGTGGGTTTTATGGGTAGTGCTGCTGTTTTGCATCGCTTTGAATCTAATGAAAGTGGGGGGCAGAGCAACTGCGTTTTTCTCTTGGTGCCCAGTGCCTTTCTAGGCTAAGTGGCAAAAGAAAGGACTGAGCAGAAAAAAACATTAGGGTACAATCCTGTTCATTGCTGGTGACTGGATCATTTCATCTTGTGGTTTCTGGTTTGTGTTTTTTTTAAAGACATGTTTCTCTTACAGCAAGCAAGGGCAGAGCAAGAAGAGGAATTTATCAGTAATACTCTGTTTAAGAAGATTCAAGCTTTGCAGAAGGAGAAGGAGACACTTGCAGTGAACTATGAAAAAGAGGAAGAATTTCTCACTAATGAGCTTTCAAGGAAGCTGATGCAGGTATGTAATGTTTCAGCTTGACTTTTCAGACCCAAAATGGAAAGGGGGTGGGGGGAACCCACCACATGATTCAGCTGAGGCACTATTATGAAAGTCATAGCGTCAAAAATTGTGGGTGGTATTCTACTAAATAATTGCACTTGTGTAAGGATTTACATTGGCACAACAGGACATCTCCCCCTCCCTCTATGTATGTCCTGCACCATCACCAAATCTGCTCCTGAGAGTTGAGGGAACATCCAGAACATATTTAGGGGGCATGTGGGGGGGGGGGTTAGAAAGGTGCAGGCCGTTCCATTGCACAAGGAGAAATCCTTGTAATGATGGAACTGGAGGACATTGAATAAACCCTGTAGTTTGAAATCTTTAAAACCCAGTAATTTGAAATCTTTAAATGGGAAATGATATGTAACTGAGAAAGACCTCTTAGGTAAGCATGAATGGGATTGGGCTATAAATTAATAAATGAGCTTAGTTGTACATGTTTAGCTGACAAGACAGATGTACTGATTGGGGGGACAGGAGGCGGGCAGGTGTGGAGGATTCCCTGGTCCTGAAGGGGGTAACTGTGCCCCTGAAGGACCAGGTGTGCAGCCTGGGAGTCATTTTGGACTCACAGCTATCCATGGAAGTGCAGGTTAATTCTGTGTCCAGGGCGGCTGTCTACCAGCTCCATCTGGTACGCAGGCTGAGACCCTACCTGCCCGCGGGCTGTCTCGCCAGAGTGGTGCATGCTCTGGTTATCTCCCACTTGGACTACTGCAATGTGCTCTACGTGGGGCTACCTTTGAAGGTGACCCGGAAACTGCAATTAATCCAGAATGCGGCAGCTAGACTAGTGACTGGGAGTGGCCGCCGGGACCACATAACACCGGTCCTGAGAGATCTACATTGGCTCCCAGTACGTTTCCGAGCACAATTCAAAGTGTTGGTGCTGACCTTTAAAGCCCTAAACGGCCTTGCTCCTGTATACCTGAAGGAGTGTCTCCACCCCCCATCATTCAGCCCGGACACTGAGATCCAGTGCTGAGGGCCTTCTGGCGGTTCCCTCACTGCGAGAAGCAAAACTACAGAGAACCAGGCAGAGGGCCGTCTCGGTAGTGGCGCCCGCCCTGTGGAACGCCCTCCCATCAGAGGTCAAAGAGATAAACAACTACTTGACATTCAGAAAATACCTGAAAGCAGCCCTGTTTAGGGAAGTTTTAATCTGTGATAGTTTAATGTATTTTAATATTTGTTGGAAGCCGCCCAGAGTGGCTGGGGGGACCCGGCCAGATGGGCGGATACAAATAATAAATTATTATTATTATTATTATTATTATTATTATTATAGAATAAATGTGCATAGGATAGCAACTTAACCTTTGCAACTTGAGGAGGATATGGAATAATAGGGTCAGTGAGGGATATGGCCTGGGTAGGGACATGGCTTAAGGGGTAACAAGGACTACATAGAGGCACAAAAAACCACATACACCAACCCCCACAAGCCTGAAGTTCCTCAGCCCTGGTTTAATCACCATAATCCAGTCTCTAAAGCCAGCATATAACGGCAAAGGTGAAATGAACACGTGGGCACAATCTGTTCTCGGCTAAATCAACCATGGCTTAAGCTGGAATTGTTATATCTGAACTGACCACATGTTACATCTTTGACTCTATCATGAAAGAGAATACGTGTGAGCTAGGGATGTTGCATGTTCTGATGTTGTGTTCTTGTACCGTTTCCTTCGATGTTTTTCCTTTAAAACATTAAAGATTAAACTCCTTTCCTCCCAGGCATAAGAACAGCCATGCTAGATCAGATCAACAGCTCCAAGGCATTTTGTTCTCAAGGTGGCAAATCAGTTGCCTGGGGACATGAGACCGATAGTCTCCTCCCTTTCGTCACTATGAAAATTGCTGTGAGGAACTCTGGAATTCTAAGCTACAGGATGCCTAAACCTGTAAATACAGAAGCCTCATTTTGAAGTGCTGCAAATTGTGTCGTTTTCTCATTAATTTGCTTAATTTACAGCATCTCAGAAGATTTTCGAAAACTTTCTCAAGGTGGTGGGATCTTTGTGTCCTGCTCCCTATGGCATGATCACTCAAGCAGATTTCCAATGTCCCTGAGTTGCTACTACATCATGCCATTGCAAAAACAGTTCACAAAGCAGCTGTCTCATAACGCCTGCACGCATGAATTGTTAAACTTTTGCCTTTCACTGTGTAGGGACTTAGACTTGTGTATTCAAAGAGGCATCTGGAAAAAGCTTCCAGAAGGTTTTTCAGCACACTGTAAATACAAAAGCTAACAGCCAGTGTGAGAGCTATAGATCTCCTGTTAGCAGCTTGGCAAGAATTCCCCACATCAGCATGATTTGCTTTGTTGTAAGAAACACACTGATGTATCAGCTTTCAGTGTTAGTGTAGGAAGGTATTGATTTTAAAGACTCTTCAAACCTGACAGCCTACTGGTAATTTAAAAGTAAGTATGCTTTTCACATGCAAGAGGAACATTTACTCAGACCCACCTCCAGTGAGAACATATTTTTTACAGTAGTTGTCCATGACACACTATGCTAGCCTGGGCTGTAAAATGCCTGGATGTTGCTTTTAGTAATACCGTGTACTTATTATTGGCCGTGTAAAGGCACTTTGTTCAATTAGGTTTATGTAGCACAGTAATTTGTTCCATAGATAATGTGCTGCAGAAACACAGTGAGGGGGGAATACCCTATTATCACACATCTTGGAATAGACTGTACTTGTCAGAAGAAAAGCTTTTAGAGAGAGACAGATGATGTAGAGCAAACCTTAATAGACCCCTGCCTGTTTGGTTAGGTATTCAGTGGGTCAGAGTGGATTGTTCTCAGTGCTCTTAAAGTTGTTAAGTTATAAGGGAGCTGAAGTCTGTCCCATTCTTCCCAGACTGCAAAAGGTTTGCTAGCTCTTTTGTGTCCTTAACATTGTGTAGAACC
Organism: Lacerta agilis; assembly: GCF_009819535.1. Classification (NCBI taxonomy): domain Eukaryota; kingdom Metazoa; phylum Chordata; class Lepidosauria; order Squamata; family Lacertidae; genus Lacerta; species Lacerta agilis. The sequence continues at coordinate 22,970,387 of NC_046316.1, read as the reverse complement.
TGTTCCAGTTCAGCTGATCGTTTGAGGCTTCATAAACAATATATTGAGTGCTGGGGAATAGATGCTGGTGCTGAGCACTCTTCCATTACCCTCTCCTTCCTCCTGTCGCACACCAGCTTTAATTGTTGCTTTCCTAACCTTATGCTATCCCTTCAGCAATCCATTCAACAAATACATTGCTATATTTAGTGCCTTTTCCCTTATCCCAATTCTTAGGAGCCCCCAGCAGAATTTTCTATTCATTATAATGATGAGCTATCCTTTCAAAATGCAATGCGATGTTATTTGCTTTTATTTCTTAACCATAATTTACAGATCCTTAATGTTTCACATTTTAGGAACAGACTCTTTTCAATTTCAGAGTTTTAAGCCATATAAATTAAATGATGCTTATAAGGTCTTTGTAGCTCTTCAAATGCTTATGTCTTGGTTTTCAATATCTCTTCCAATCACAGCTACAGCATGAAAAGGCTGAACTCGAGCAGCATTTAGAACAGGAACAGGGAATTCCAAGTGAACAAATTGATGAAGAAAATTAAAAAACCTGGAAAATGATACCATTTCAAAGCAGCTAACTCTGGAGCAGGTAAACACTATATACCTATATTTAGGTTTGCCATATGTCAGGAAATTCCTGGGGTGTCCTGGTTTTTGGGTGTAAAAATGGCGTTGGGGGGATTTTGTCAAATCAGCAAAATGTCAGGTAAAACCCAGATGTATGGCAACACGATGGAAAAGCTCCAAAATCTTAAAATCACTATTTTGGGGGGAGCTCAACAATATGGGTTTGTTCCCCCAAAAAGCTCAGCAACTTTGTGGGTGTCAGGAATTTTACTTTTTGAAATATAGCAACCTAACCCATATTGTGGAGGGACGCGGGTGGTGCTATGGGTTAAACCACAGAGCCTAGGGCTGCCGATCAGAAGGTCGGCAGTTTGACTCCCCGTGACGGGGTGAGCTCCTATGTTCAGGTCCCAGCTCCTGCCCATCTAGCAGTTCAAAGCACGCTGTGCAAGTACATAAATAGGTACCACTCCGGTGGGAAGGTAAAAGACGTTTCCGGGCGCTGCTCTGGTTAGCCAGAAGCGGCTTAAGTCATAGCTGGCCACATGACCGGAAGCTGTACGCCGGCTCCCTCGGCCAATAAAGCGAGATGAGGCACCGCAACCCCAGCGTCATCTGTGACTGGACCTAATGGTCAGGGGTACCTTTACCTTTACCTTTACTCACATTGTATTGCACTTGTGCCAGTGAATTCTTTGAGGCTGACTGAGCTAATCTGGTAAAAATGTTGGGCATTAAACACTTTTGTGTTGCATCCCATCAAATAGTAATAAACAGGGGCGATAAGAAGAATCTCTCATACAACTTATTGCATCAAGGTTAATTGAAGTAAAAGAAATGGCCTCTAGGTGGCAGTTGTTGCCTAATTCAAGTGCAATTGTTTATCCAATGATTTCCTGGTTTACTGCAGGTTTTGGGGATGAGTTAAGATCTTCCTGTCTACCCTGCCTTTTATTGTCTTCAATATTCCTTACAGATATAGCGTTACTGGAGTTGGTCATGTGTGATGGTCTTTGTGTGTGTTTTTTCCCTTATTTTAATTGCAATTTAAATGGGGAAGGAGTCGTTAACACAAGTGTGTGGTTGTTTGTTTGCGTTGTAAACCAGTTTGTATCCATTTCACCCCAAAAGCAGGTCAAAATGTAGCAAAAATAAACACTATTACAAAGGATTTATGTAGAACAATAGCAATACACACAATTTCTGTATAAGAACTCATACCGAGAGTCTAAAATTTGTTTATGTGATGACAAGCACATTCTGTTTTAAATTTAAAATGTAAAATGGTTCTGGTCATTTACCTTAAAAGTAAGGTCATTGTGTCTTGTGCATTTAGCACATTTTTTGCTGACTTGTTTTAGGTTGTGTTCTGTTTTTAGACCCAAAGCAACTCTCCACCAAGAACTAATTTTATGTGAACTTCAGTAGCTGGGAGTTGCAACAAAGAGAGGTTTGTTCCAATGGTTCACATTTTAGAATGATTCCTGATAAATGATACATATTGGCCCAGTTAGCATGCAGTGCTAAACCATGGTTTAGCCTTATATGCAAGAGCTGGAACAAACCCCCCCACACAACTCAGACTCATGCACTTCACTCCCTTCCATCTCCTCTTCCCATGCTGACTTAAGAGGAGGACTGTGACATCCTTTACTCTCACTTTCACAGAATCCTGACTTATTGTTGCATAGGAACCAGAGACCATGACTTATAACAACTTCTGGTTAGTTTCAAAGCAAATCAACTTGAAACCAGAGGTTAGGAAGTGGATTTGTCAAGAGTTATAAGCCACAGTCTCTGGTTCATATGCAACAAGTCGGATTCGGTGAAAGTGAACATCATGTGACTTGCAGTTCCACATTCTGTGAGTTCATCTTCAAATAACTTTGAGGTGCTGAACAGCTTCCATTGATGTAGAAAACAGCAACACACAAGCTGCTTATGTGGAAATTGTAAATGCATTGCCTTCCCATTTTTTCCAACATGGCATGCTGAAGTAGCAATCCTGTGCATAAAGGGAGCGTGCAAGTATATTTTGTTTTTATTAACTGGTCTGCTGCTATAGTTTGACTGGTCCCCTGTGGTGTAGGAAATGAACAACAACTGGATTAGCACGCATGGAAATAGAAACCTTTGATAGAAGTGAGAACCATGATCACTCAAAAAATATTCTCTACAGATTTATAACGCTGACAGCCATAGTTGAACAAATGTCAGGTATGTTAGTATTTGTTGTTAGATGTGGGAAAAAATTATTAAGTCTATTAGCCACATACTGCAGGCTTTAACATTGCCATTTAATTTCTGGGATTAATCCAAAAGCTTTATAAGAGTGCTCTGTGGCATGCTCCCTAATGGAATTTGCATCCCTTTGCAGTAGCACAAAGGAACAATGTGTGCTATGCATTTACATTCCTACCCTTCAGCCTGGCTGTAGTGTGTGATATGCCCAATGGACGTGCAGAACTAGAGCCAGGTATTTAAAATAGCACCTCTCTGTGGACAATATCTTGTTGTCCTTCTCCAACCTTAGTTCCCCCAGCTTCTAAACCCAGCTGTGCAATTCATTAAAGCACGTAGCTTGCACGTGCGGCTTCAAAAAGTGTAGTTGGGAAGGGCTGTCTGGATCAGAATTATGGAAGATGACTGCTGCAGTCTCCGTACCGCCGGCCCAGCTACAGATTATGCTAAGCGTAGTTTTCACCCCAAGACAAATAATGTCTTGGGGAGGATTTCCATTGGGATCACAGTGTAGGGGGGAAAGGTGAACACCACTTGTCATGATACCAATACTGATCCATCCCCACACACGCAAGTGTCTAGCCAAGGTTTCTGCTGTTAGTGTGGATGGAGCAGCAAAGGTTCAGAGGTTGACCCAGCATCTGCACCTTGGCAGCACTGTGACCCAAGAAGCTGAAGCACCCTGCTTGTGGGGTGTTTCCTTTTCCCAGGAATCACCAGACAAGGAGAGCTGGGAGCACCTATATACTGTTGCAGAAAAGAAGGGTTCTCCTTGACACGGCTTTAAAGTTCACTCACAATCACTACAGTCCCTTCCTCCCCTCCTTCTGTGTGCCATCAGCTTCATGACCACGTTTTTGGTTCCCTCAGCACAGTTGGCAAATCTTTAGACATCTACTTGACAAGCAGATGCAGGCTTTTGAGCAGTCACTTTGAGTGAAAAACTGGTTCTTATTTGAGGTGGCTGGCAACGATTGTAACATCTAGCAGAGATTTGAGCCCTACCTGCCAGTGATATTCAAGAGGCTGTTGAGCTAGTGGGCTTCGGAGTAAATTCTTTTCACACTGGAGGAAGATTTGTGCTTGGTAGTAAAAATATGGAGCTGGTTTATGTTCTGGTTCTATCATGAACATTCAGTGCAAGTTTCCATATATGTGTAAAAAAAAGTCAGTAATCTGCGAAAGCTACAGTCTCATGATGTGATTGGAAGTTTCCATATATGTGTAAAAAAAAAGTCAGTAATCAGCGAAAGCTACAGTCTCATGATGTGATTGGAAGGCATGTGATACAGCATTGGTCTTCAACTGGTGCGTTGGGATGCACTACTGGGTCATGACTTGATCTATGATGGACCACAATACTATACAGTGGTGCCTCGCAAGACGAAATTAATTCGTTCCGCAAGACTCTTCGTCTTGCGGAAATTTCGTCTTGCGAGGCACCTTTTCCCATAGGAACGCATTAAAATTTAATTAATGCGTTCCTATGGGAAAAAAAGTCCGGGGGCCCCTCCCGACCGGCACCGGAGCCAAGCCAAGCCGCGTTTTAAGACTGCAGTGAGCGAACAGCAGCGCTGCTGTTCGCTCGCTTCAGTCTTAAAACACGGCGCCGCGGCTCCGGGAGGGAGGGAGGGGGCCGTGGCATCATGCCCGACGTCGGGCATGATGCCACGGCCCCCTCCCGACCGGCACCGGAGCTCCGCGGTGCTGCGTTTTAAGACTGCAACGATCGTTGCAGTCTTAAAACGCAGCTCCGCGGCTCCGGGAAGGAGGGAGAGGGCCGTGGGATGATGCCCGACATTGGGCACGATCCCACGGCCCCCTCCCTCCCGGCACCGGAGCTCCGCGGTGCTGTTTTAAGACTGCAGCGATCGCTGCAGTCTTAAAACGCAGCTCCGCGGCTCCGGGAGGGAGGGAGGGGGCCGTGGCATCATGCCCGACATCGGGCATGATGCCACGGCCCCCTCCCGACCGGCACCGGAGCTCCGCGGTGCTGCGTTTTAAGACTGCAACGATCGTTGCAGTCTTAAAACGCAGCTCCGCGGCTCCGGGAAGGAGGGAGAGGGCCGTGGGATGATGCCCGACATTGGGCACGATCCCACGGCCCCCTCCCTCCCGGCACCGGAGCTCCGCGGTGCTGTGTTTTAAGACTGCAGCGATCGCTGCAGTCTTAAAACGCAGCTCCGCGGCTCCGGGAGGGAGGGGGGGGCCGTGGCATCATGCCCGACATCGGGCATGATGCCACGGCCCCCTCCCGACCGGCACCGGAGCTCCGCGGTGCTGCGTTTTAAGACTGCAACGATCGTTGCAGTCTTAAAACGCAGCTCCGCGGCTCCGGGAAGGAGGGAGAGGGCCGTGGGATGATGCCCGACATTGGGCACGATCCCACGGCCCCCTCCCTCCCGGCACCGGAGCTCCGCGGTGCTATGTTTTAAGACTGCAGCGATCGCTGCAGTCTTAAAACGCAGCTCCGCGGCTCCGGGAGGGAGGGAGGGGGCCGTGGCATCATGCCCGACATCGGGCATGATGCCACGGCCCCCTCCCGACCGGCACCGGAGCTCCGCGGTGCTGCGTTTTAAGACTGCAACGATCGTTGCAGTCTTAAAACGCAGCTCCGCGGCTCCGGGAAGGAGGGAGAGGGCTGTGGGATGGCCCGACATTGGGCACGATCCCACGGCCCCCTCCCTCCCGGCACCGGAGCTCCGCGGTGCTGTGTTTTAAGACTGCAGCGATCGCTGCAGTCTTAAAACGCAGCTCCGCGGCTCCGGGAGGGAGGGAGGGGGCCGTGGCATCATGCCCGACGTCGGGCATGATGCCACGGCCCCCTCCCTCCCGGCACCGGAGCTCCGCGGTGCTGTGTTTTAAGACTGCAGCGATCGCTGCAGTCTTAAAACGCAGCTCCGCGGCTCCGGGAGGGAGGGAGGGGGCCGTGGCATCATGCCCGACATCGGGCATGATGCCACGGCCCCCTCCCGACCGGCACCGGAGCTCCGCGGTGCTGCGTTTTAAGACTGCAACGATCGTTGCAGTCTTAAAACGCAGCTCCGCGGCTCCGGGAAGGAGGGAGAGGGCCGTGGGATGATGCCCGACATTGGGCACGATCCCACGGCCCCCTCCCTCCCGGCACCGGAGCTCCGCGGTGCTATGTTTTAAGACTGCAGCGATCGCTGCAGTCTTAAAACGCAGCTCCGCGGCTCCGGGAGGGAGGGAGGGGGGCCGTGGCATCATGCCCGACATCGGGCATGATGCCACGGCCCCCTCCCGACCGGCACCGGAGCTCCGCGGTGCTGCGTTTTAAGACTGCAACAATCGTTGCAGTCTTAAAACGCAGCGGCGGGGTTCCGGGAAGGAGGGAGAGGGCCGTGGGATGATGCCCGACATTGGGCACGATCCCACGGCCCCCTCCCGACCGGCACCGGAGCTCCGCGCCGCCGAGTTTTAAGACTGCAACGATTGTTGCAGTCTTAAAACGCAGCGGCGGGGCTCCGGGAAGGAGGGAGAGGGCCGTGGGATGATGCCCGACATTGGGCACGATCCCACGGCCCCCTCCCGACCGGCAGCGGAGCTTACCTTTTCGCTGCGGTCGGGAGGGATGTTGTCCGCGTCTGCCCTTTTGGATCGACTGCGCATGCACAGTCGATCCAAAATGGCGGACGCGGACATCACCCCTCCCGACCAGAGCGAAAAGGTAAGCCAGCTTACAGTGGTACCTCGCCAGACGAATTCGTCTTGCGAAAAACAGGCATAGACGAATTCGTCTTGCGAGTCAACTAAAAACTCGCAAAACCCTTTCGTTTTGCGAGTTTTTCGTCTAGCGAGGCATTCGTCTTGCGGGGTACCACTGTATATGGTAAAAAATTAAGAAATTGTCCCCAAGTTCAAATTTGGGTTACATGAAGAGGTCCTAGATCTGAAAACATTGAATACTACTGGGATACAGCAACCTTGCTAAAACTAACCCTTTCTAGATCTGGTTAGTTGAATGGCAGATTTCCTGGGATCCCAGTGTACAAAGCCTTGATGGGACCTAAATGAAATAGACAAAATAAAGCAAGACTACTATTTTGTTTTTCTTTCATTTTTTGGAGTAAGATTCAGTAGGTATTTGGTATTATAGTCTCAAGCCCAACGGACTATATCTCTCAGTTTGTATGGGACCATTCAGCCTTGCAAAGGGAGGGGAGAGAATGTTTGCGCATTTCAAGGGTAGGTGAAATCAGATGGTGTGGGCTTACTTTTAAAGTTGTGGAGACATGGGGCTGCTTTCTCCTATTTTTTTAACATAAAGGAAAAGCTTTGTCACCACTTCAAATGGCAGCTTGCTGCCCTCAGCAGCCCTGTAGAATCCCTTTGAAATTTGTGACAGACTGACCGCTGGGAACAAAGGTACATCATGGCCAATGGGGACAGTCACACTTTTCCCTCCAAGAATGCTCCTTGGAAATGATGTTTTTCATGATGTGTAGTGTCTTTCCTATGGAATATTCGTCCTCAGATTTCAAAGGTATGTCACTAGGCTACCCCTTAGTGTAAAGCACTGTACAGTTCATTTTCTGTAAATTCATTTTCTGCAGTGAATGGTACCAGAGCAGTTAATCATTAGGAAATCAGAATACAAAATCATTCAGATAGTTTTAATGGAATTACCTTCACATTTAGACTGTTACTCTTCTGTCGTGTAGGATTGCTTCCTTTTTAAGGTGGGTGGGGTTATTATTTTTTAATAGATGTGGTTTATGACAAGTGTAAGTAAATGCCATCTAAATGTTTTCTTTATCATCCATTACTCTGATTACAGTTATTTAATCAACAATGATTGAAATTATTTTCAACTTTCCCAATTACGATTCTGCAGTGAAATGCTCATCTGAACAACAGTTCCAATCGCTCTCTTTTTATCTGCAATTTCTTTTTCCTAGCTAAGACGTGAGAAGATAGATCTTGAAAACACCCTAGAACAAGAACAAGAAGCACTAGTGAACCGTCTCTGGAAGAGAATGGACAAACTTGAGGCAGAAAAACGGTCTGTCATGGCTTTCTTTCTGCAATTCCCCCCCCCCCATTTTGTGGTAAAACTAGAATATTTCACAATATCATTTAAGTACTAATATAGTAATTAAAATAGGAAAGCTACATTTTTTGCATGCATTGATGCAAATAGTGTTTTATTGAAGATAAGAACCCTCTTTGAGCATCTGTCTGAACATACCAGGGTTAATTAAAATTATGTAAGGGGTAGAACTATGCACACAAGCCCGCTCCCAATGATATGTGGCCTCCTCTCTGACCTTAGTGCTAGGTGTGTTTGAACTGAGTGCTCTTCGAAGCCTCTGCAGCCCCCATACTTGTGGACCTTGGGAGTAAGGCTTGCTTGCGCAGCCTGCCCCTCAACAAACTTTTAATGTTCACATGTTCAGGCAGATGCTTGAGAAGGACTATAGAGAAGGTTGCTGAGTCATGCGGTAAGGAGCAGAGCGGGATGCCTGTTGGTGCTTATTCACCGGTAGTCATCCTCTGTGTCCTGTGACAAGCCTCGGCTTAATGTTACAAAACTCACTTGAAAACAAAAACATTAATATTCATGTAACAATCCTGACTAGTCTGGATCTTCATAGGAACAGACTTTTTACAGCATTCAGTGGATTTCACAGAACTAGTCAAGTCTTTGAGGCTATGAATATTTGTGATGGTGCTGTTGTTAATCTAGTTAATGAAGAGGTTAGAGTGTGATCTCTCTTGGCCTCATGACAGTTTATTTGATCTTTCAGATCACATTGGGCTGAAAATGCTTTTTTATGGCTTGGCTATGAGATTTATTATGTCATGTGTTCTTTTGCTCCAGTTTGCTTCAAATGTTGTTGTTTTTTAAAGCATGGAGTTCTCAGTGCTACCTATATAGTCAAATGGTGCCCATCTGATTTATTGGATAGATTTTTTCTTAAATACAAAATGAGCAAGAAATTGCTTTTCATATGCGTGATATGTAAAAGGGACTTTAAAACAACTTTTTGAATACATTAATGTTGACTTGTCCATTAAGAGCGTGTGAAGACACTAGGTGAATGAAAACGATAGTTTTCAAAGTGGTAACTTAAATAAAGTATTCATTTAGCCATGTTGTAATCTGATTATTTGAATTACCATCACAAGTATCGGAGAAAATTCAACTAATCCCATAAATCCTACCACAGATTTCTGATCAGGTATGAAAGTTAAAAAACAAATAAAACAAAGCTCATAACTTGGCATAAGATACCACCTCAACAAGTATTGACTACAAGACTGAAGAAGAAGAGTTTGGATTTGATATCCCGCTTTATCACTACCCTAAGTAGTCTCAAAGCGGCTAACATTCTCCTTTCCCTTCCTTCCCCTCAAAAAGCACTCTGTGAGGTGAGTGGGGCTGAAAGACTTTAAAGACATGTGACTAACCCAAGGTCACCCAGCAGCTGCATGTGGAAGAGCGGAGACACAAACCCAGTTCATCAGATTACGAGTCTACCGCTCGCTCTTAACCACTATACCACACTGGCTGGTAACTGCAATACAGTGGTACCCCGGGTTATGTACGCGATCCGTTCTGGGTCACGGTACGTAACCCGAAAAGTACGCAACCCAAACAAGCGCGCGAAAAACCCGGAAGTAGCGCAAAATGCTTCTGCACATCGCATGCGCTCTGGGTTGCGCTTCTGGGTTACCGGAGTTCGTAACCCGAAAAGTACGTAACCCGAGGTACGACTGTATATTTTCCATCCAGGAGATACGTTATTGAAATTTAGTGTCTGCCATGAATTAACTAGGTGGCCTTGGGCATTTGCCGTCCTTGTCTTTCAGCTCTAGACCCCCATTCTGCAATATGATGGCGATAACAATAATTAGATTAAGTATCAGAAGCACCTTGAACATTCTGAAACACTAGAAAAATGTTTGATAGTGATGACTACTACATCAGTTGTAGCAGCGATGTGGACCCTGACATCTTAAATATATCATTATCAGCTTTGTTGCATTTATAGGATCAATACTGAGTGGTATTTTTACTTCTTGCACAGAACCAGAAAGAGGGGAATAAAAGTTCAGTCAGGTTTTTAAACCATTGTTAAAAGCAACCTATACTGAATTCTTTAAACCTAGTTTAAAAAAAAAAATTAATCCTACCAGTAAATTTTTTTTGTTTATTTTGTTTTGACTATGGCAGACCAACACAGCTACCTACCTGTAACTGTGTCTTTAAACCTATTAGAGATTCTCTAGAATTTGTCTGTGGCTTTCTCTATTGTCTGTCAATGGAAGAATACTAAAATGTGATGGCTCGTTTCCTTACATTTCTGTAAGGAAGTTTTAATACTGTATTTGCAGTTTGTTGAATTGGCAAAGCAAAGACTCCACATTAGGTAAAAGTATGGGCTGACAAACCATGGTTTGTCATTAGGTCCCCATTCCCTTAATGCTTTAGACAACTCCCGTGATCCCTGGTTGAAGCTGAATGGCCCATGCAGTGAACAACACACCATGTTAATTTTTCAGGAAATGAGTTTACCAGAAAGAATACTGACAATTTCAAACCACCTTGCTGTTTATCTGTTGGTGTAATATTACAAAGAATTGAAGCCGGATGTACCAGTTGGCAAGTTTGATGTCAGAAGATAAAATCTCATTTATCTTAATTTCAGAATTCTACAGGAGAAATTAGACCAGCCTGTTTCTGCTCCTCCATCTCCAAGGGACATATCAATGGAGATAGACTCTCCAGAGAATATGATGCGGCACATCAGGTTTCTAAAGAATGAAGTAGAGAGGTTAAAGAAACAACTCAGAGCTGCACAGTTACAGCGTAAGTCCTGTTTGCCTTGGCTATATGGTCTTACTCATAATGCTGAGATGTGCTTTTCATGAACCGTCTCCTTTTTAAGTTGAAAATAATAACTTGAGGACCAAGTCAAAAATACAGTAATTCATCTGTAGTATGCTAAACCAGTGTTTTCAACTACTGTTCCGCGGCACACTAGTGTGCCGCGAGATGTTGCCTGGTGTGCCGTGGGAAAAATTGAAAAATTACTTTATATATAGTCAATATAGGCACAGAGTTAAAATTTTTAACATTTTCTAATGGTGGTGTGCCTCGTGATTTTTTTCATGAAACAAGTGTGCCTTTGCCCCAAAAAGGTTGAAAAACACTGTGCTAAACCATTTTCTTTTGTTCCACTTGGGTAGCTGAACAAATTTTAGTTGGACAAATCCTTTGGGCAGAACTGAAACAATTTTGTTACAAAGTTACTTGTGATCTTATACATTTGAATATGTCATCTTTGCTAAAATGCAATCATACTGCTTTGCTTTGCCTTCAGTAAATATACAGTAGTACGCTTGTTTGATTGCTATAGTGAAAACATATTGGACAGTATCCGGTGAAGTACACCCCACTTGCACCCTAAATCTGTTCTGGGGGTTCCCCAACCCTCTGGTGACAAGGAGAAGTTCCATTGTTCCAGCAGAAATCCTTGTGCCAGCAGAAGCGCTTTAGCTGAACACCACCTGTAGGTCTTCCAGAACCAGCCCTACTGTTTTGCAGGGTGAGGCACCCTCAGTGTACAAAGCAGCATCCTCTTGAGTTATTTATTTGATTTCATTTATTAATCACTTCCCATCAAATAGCTCAAAGGGATTTCATAATGAAAAGGGGGGGAATAATGAAGACAGTTTAAAACTTTTATATATACAAACAATCAAAAACATTTCCATGTGTAAAAAGTTAAAACAATTTCAGCTGCCAGTCTGTTCAGAGTCATTAGGTGGAATGAGTTTAGTCCTAACAGCAAGCAGTTTCGGACCATCCCTAGGTCCTGCAATTGCCTAGGAGCGTAATTGAAGATTTCTGGTCATGCAACCCACATGCCTTTTGTGCTACATCATCATAGCCTTCAAGGAACAAGTGTGGACATCTTATGGAGAAACACTGTCTTGTGCATTTAATGTGCACACATGGTGACTAATAGTCCTAAATAACAATAAATAAGTGACCTATTGTGTAGAATTGCTATTCCCACCCCCAGAACAACAGGCATCAATTCATTGCGTTTGACAGAGCCTTGAATTTAATTTTATATTGGCCTTATCCTTGCGATAGCCGAATTTAAACAAATAGCTGTTCTTTAAAGTGAGATTTAACTGTGTGTGTCTATGGGTTTTGGGTTGTTTTTTTAAGGGCGATATCCATTGTTGGTCATAGTTGAAATAGACCTACTGAAATCAGTGGACTTAAAGTATAAACTCTGAGTATGACTTTGTTGAATATCACCCATTGAATCTGATACTCAGAAGAATGTTTTTATATTACTCCCAATTTGGTTTCTCGTCTGCATGAGACTAAGTGTGCAAGAATGAAGGCTTATATCAGTTTTATTGTGTTTAGAGATGGGATTGGGGCGGAGGCTAAAATCTGCCCAGGACCTTATCTCAGATTTAATATGAACAATAGTTTAATGTTCTTATTTCCTTTGGGTGGAGTGGGGAAGAACCGTGCAAACAATTGCCTGTGTAGTCATCTTGATGAATGTGACACCCTGTTTTGTCCTTTAATTCTTACTCTCACATTTTTAATTTAAAATCTAATAAAGCATTTTGGAATAGCAGTGGATTTTCCCCCCAGCTTTGCTTTCTGGGGAATAATGTTTTGAATAATATATTCTTGCCATTTGGAGGTGAAAGTATGTTGTATGCTGAGACCTTGTATGCAAGTTGAGAAAATTAATATTCTTCACCTTAAAGGAGATGACATTAATCTCTCTGTACTTGTCGGTCTCTTCTATGCATTGCCTTTACTTTACTGTGCTTAAAAGTGGGAACAAGGGCTCTGAGTAATAGCTGTGTGCAAATACTGGCCTGATTTATTGCCACAAGGGTGGATCTTGGTTTTGCTCTTCATCTTCTGAACATTCCGTTCTTGTCCTTGAGTGACCTGATGAACAAGTGAAGCTCTGCGTGTGTGGATGTGGTTGATTTATCATTGCATATGCCACCAAAAGCAATCATAAAAAGATCCTAACTAACAGAAGAGCTGCAAAAAAATACAGGAGGTCTTTGGAAGCTGCTGAATTTCAGAATGGTCCAAATGACCTAAGAGAGATTCTGTTGTACCCTTGTCCTGTTTGTGGGCAGTTGATGGGCCACCATGATAACAACTGCCTTTGCCTCGAGTGCTTTCTCAAGGTGTGAGACTGAGGAAGAGGGAAGCTTCCCAGTGAGAGCTGCGAGGATTCACATCTCTGTATGTGGAATGAAAATTAAAGTTCTCAGGAGGGCTATATACACAACTTTGGGCTTTATTATATTATTTTATTTCTCTTTCTTCTTCCTTTTCTTTCTTTCCTCTGTCTCCTCCTTATATATGTTGTTATTTTGACAAGTGTTTTATTCATCATATGTTGAAAATTCTTTTAAAAATGGATTATAAGAACAACCTGTCATTGGCCTGCCAATTGTTGTTGTTCTTTAGTTGTTTAGTCTTCTATTGCCAAGAGGTGATGGGACAGTGCCATGATCTTAGGTTGTGGGTTTTTTTTACAGTTTTCATGGATCACTGCTCTGTCATGGCGAAGGGGCTTGAATACTCAGAGAAGCTATGAGCTATGCGTGCAGGGCCACCCAAGGTGGACGGGTCATAGTGGAGAGTTTTGACTAAACGTGACTCCACCTGGAGCAGGAACTGGCAAGCCACTCCAGTATCCTGCCAAGAAAACTCCATAGACAAGGCATAGGCAACCTTCGGCTCTCCAGATGTTTTGGACTACAATTCCCATCATCCCTGACCACTGGTCTGTTAGCTAGGGATCATGGGAGTTGTAGGCCAAAACATCTGGAGAGCCGAAGGTTGCCTATGCTGCCATAGACAAAGAAAAACAGGCAGGCCTGACAATAGGGCTCTTCTATCTCTGTATCAAATTTCAGCTGGGACTTTTAATTCTACTTGAATGCCTTCTCTCATTACCTTTCTGGCTCAGGAGCCTTTCTCTGGGGTTCCTCCCCACAACATTGTTACCCCATACCTCCTCTCAATTTGGCACAGGTCTTCTGATTTGTTCCACATCATGGCGGTAATATGCAATGGGGGCCTTTTATGCAATCAAACAGAGCTGGTGGGGCGTAGTCATCATGGTTTTTAACATTTATACACAGCCTTTCCATAAAAGATGCCCCTAGGATTGTATTGGACAGATGCTTCTATGTTCATTTGTGAAACTTGCTGGGTGGGCCTTGGGCCATTCAATGTATTTGAAGCAAACCGATCACACTGTATTATTTTTATTATTTATTAAATTTGTGTGCTGTCCTTCATCCAAACATCCCAAGGCAGTTCACACAGAAATAAATAAAAAAACAAGAATAAAGAATACATAGTACAACAAAAAAGACCAATAATAATAACCAATAACCCACCTCACTTTCAATGAGTATACTTTGAGTATAACTAACATTAGATAAAATACAGCTTATACTTCTTACCTCCCCATAACACACAGAAGCATCACCAGTATCATGAGCAATTAATAATTAGTAATACAGTCACTAATATTGTTAGCAGTGAACCAACTGAGGGGAGTTTTTTGGGAGGTGTTCTATGGTGGTGAGGATAATGATGATTTCCCCCTCTCATGTCTCTATAACACACCACAATATTGATAGTTATTTACCGGTATTAGGTAAAGGTAAAGGTACTCCTGACCATTAGGTCCAGTTGCGGATGACTCTGGGGTTGTGGCACTCATCTCACTTTACTGGCTGAGGGAGCCGGCATACAGCTTCCAGGTCATGTGGCCAGCATGACTAAGCTGCTTCTAGTGAACCAGAGCAACGCACAGAAATGCCGTTTACCTTCCCGGTACCTATTTATCTACTTGCACTTTGACGGGCTTTCGAACTGCTAGGCTTGCAGGAGCAGGAACCGAGCAACAGGAGCTCATCTCGTTGCGGGGATTCGAACCGCTGACTTTCTGATCGGCAAGCCCTAGGCTCTGTGGTTTAACCCAATAATAATTAGTCACTATTACTAGCAATGAACCAAAATTCTGGTATGGAGGTGGGGAGCGTGTTCAAGCAATCAACTAGTTAGTTACTAACTGTCTACTCTTGTTGTAAAAATAAACAGTGAAATCCTTGGTGGTGGTGGGGAGCCTACAATGCAAATAGATAAATCATGCCTTGTGCACTTGGGGATTTCTGTGTGTGTAAGTGTAAAAGGGTTTCAAGGTTTTTAATTATCCTTTTTAAATGAGATCTCTATCCAAACAGTTCTCATTAATGTAGTAATAGCAAACCACTACTGTCCAGCAGCTAATGGTTTCTCTTCAAAATTAAGGCTTTCAGCTGAATGCCTGGTTCTAACTTCATCACTTCTTCAAAGTGGAGAGTCTTTGAAAAAGGAGCAACAGATCTGGTTCAGACTACCGTTTTAACCCAGAATCGGAAGCCTGTGGTCCTCCAGATGTTGTTGGACTCCAGCTCCATTAGACCCAGCTAGTATGACCAGTACTTTGGCCACCTCATGAGAAGAGAAGACTCCCTGGAAAAGACCCTGATGTTGGGAAAGATGGAGGGCACAAGGAGAAGGGGACGACAGAGGATGAGATGGTTGGACAATGTTCTCGAAGTGACTAGCATGAGTTTGGCCAAACTGCGGGAGGCAGTGGAGGATAGGGTGCCTGGCATGCACTGGTCCATGGGGTCACGAAGAGTCGGACACGACTGAACAACAACAGTATGGCCAGTGGCCAGTGATGATGGGAGTTGTAGTCCATAACATCTGGAGGGCCACAGGTTCCTATCATTGGCCTAACCCATAATTTAATGCTTGTAAATAAGCCTGCATGATCCGTGCTCTCCCCTTCCCCTCTGTGCCATGCACGAAAGGATGACCAAAAGTCTCTGTTTTCCAATTTCAATAAACTCTGCGTCTCTGTTACATATGAGCTTGTCAAATGGTGGTCAAATGGGATCAAACTCAGATGAGCAGAAACCTACTCAGATCAATCCACATTTTCATCACTTGGTAAAGGCAAGTTCTGAACTCTAAACATCTACCCATATTTTACTATGCCCGCAGAACAAAACTGAGTTTAGTAATAAAAAGGCTAATCAAATTTTTGATTCTTCAGATTCTGAGAAGATGGCACAGTATTTGGAGGAAGAACGCCACATGAGAGAAGAGAACTTAAGGCTCCAAAGAAAATTACAGAGAGAGATGGAGCGAAGAGAAGCCTTGTGCAGACAGCTGTCAGAAAGTGAATCAAGTTTGGAAATGGACGATGAGAGGTTTGTGTTGCCCATATATTTAGGTGCTGCAGTAAGAAATCAAAAGCGGTCTAAAAACCAGGTTTATAAAAATGGTACTGCCATAAAAAATTACATCCCTTGTCAATTCCCCCCCCCCCAATCATGTATTGGACACTGTCTTTTGTGTCCCATATTGTTACTCTGTGCATTTCCCTCCACATCAGCTGACTTGGTGGAGCTGGGGAGGGGAGAGACACAGCATAATGATACTGGGAGACAAGGCAAGTTGTAATTAGCTGTAGGGCGGGGGGGGGGAGGGTTGTGACACAGGTTTGATGTTTTGGGCAGCTGTCCAGTGTAGGGATATCTTTGCAAGTGATATATATAAAATCAAAGTAACAGTCGAGCCGTTCAGGCCAGAGCATAACAAGATTTGAGCTTCCAAAAACTGACCACTCTTCTCAGTTCCTTTTGAGTAGTGACTTCATGGTACACCTCCTGGCAGCCAGGTCATTTGTGAATTAAGCTAGTGTGTGTTGAGGAGCACACACTAGATCTGTTATGGCTGGCACCCAGTCAGATAAATCCGAGTCCCTTGTGCATTTGGTCACTGCACTGGCTTCAATTAATACGCATAAATTTGCTTATGAACAATTCCTCGGAAAGAAAGCAAACACACATAAGCACATTGCGATAGAGCTTTCCTTGCTTTGTCATTGAAGGGAGGCATTGCCTTTCTGGAAATGGTGCTTGCCACCATTAGTTCTTGCATCAGTACTTTTTAAAATAAATTACTACTTTAAAAACCTTTTAAAACTAGTTGGTCACCAACCTAGACGGCTTTATTTAGAAGAGGATTAGACAAACTCATTTAGGATAAGGCCATCCATGGCTCCTAGCCCCGATGGCTATGCCTCCATGGTCAGAGGTGATAATACTTTCCAGTTGCTGGAAACCATAGGAAGGGAGAGTACTCCTGTGTTCAGATCATGTTAGTTCACGATTGCAGCCTTGCTAACTACTGATGCTGCTCTAGTATCTTCCAGTATTTGTCTCATGGTACACAAGACATATGCTGGAGGGGAATCTAAAAATAAAACTTAAGCAATAGTTCTTGGAAAGAGGAAACTCATCCATGTTTATCTCTTAAAATAGATATTTTAATGAGATGTCTGCACAAGGATTAAGACCACGCACTGTGTCCAGTCCAATTCCATATACACCTTCACCAAGTTCTAGCAGACCTATATCACCTGGTAAATATATGCACCACTTTCTTCTTTATTTTTAAATGTATTGTGATAATATTTATATTTATCTAATCTTTCTTTTTACAAAAGCAATAAGCGGAAACTTGTGGTGTGTCCTGAATTCTGTCAGAGCTTTTGTGTGTAGTTAGCCAGTAAATGGGATTGAAGCATTTGTAATGCATGGACGTATTGGAATGCATAATTTTTTTTACTAAATTTGTTTGTAAGTTTTGTCCTTTTTCTTCTTTTTAAATAACCCTTCAGTGTAGCTTAGGAAGCCCAGCTGTTGGTGGTGAGAGGCAGATGTGCAGGACCCAGCTGTATGACAAACATGGTGCTAAGTGCTTGGGATGGGGCAGGCTAGAAGTTAAAACAACTCAATCATATCTTGCTTTGTCAATTCCACTAAGCATAATAATTGTGCAAACAGTTGTTCAAATGCAGTTTGCTCAGGTTAGGAGATAATGTCTGTTGCTTTCTTTTTGATAAGGTGCTGGGTGTTTTAGTATCTGAGCCCATTAGCATTTGTAAACCTACAGCATCTTGCTTTCATTATTTTAGGTCTCTCGTATGCAAGTCACACAGTTGGCTTTACTCCCCCAACTCCACACACCAGAGCCGGCGTGTCTTATTATAACAACCCAGGCCTTCATGTGCAGCATATGGGACCATCCCATGGTATTACAGTGAGTATTTAAAAACTAAACTAATGATCTCTACATATTTTTTTTTTGGGGGGGGGAATAATATTCTATGCTTGTTCCATTTAAGTGTCTTCAACCAGACTGCCATTCATTCCATGCTTCCCTTTTTGCACTAGATAAAACGTTTAGATTTTTACTCCAGTATAAAGAAATAGTGCATTGCCTTCCTTCCTCACTTCCAAAATCAGTAATGACTGAGCTATAGATGGCTGTGTTGCTGCGAGATAGCGTGGCTCAGATTTGGGGCCAGAATAGTTTCACCTACGACCTCCCTCCCTCCATCAGGTGCCTTTCATGCGCCAGTTCGGCTGCTATGGTTTCATATAACGTTCAGTTTATTAACTGCTTTCTACTTAAATAAAAAGTTTTTTTTAAAAAGAAGAGGAGGAATAGTACCAGGAGCAGCAAGTGTTAGAAATAAAAGTGATGGAAGAAAGAAGCTTGGCTACATTGAGGATCAGAGCAGTGATATGATGAAAGTCATTCCTGCTCCCCAAGAGAGAAATGCTGCTTTTCACATCTTTCACCACCTTGACAGATGAATCATCCCATATTTTTCCAGGATTAGGTGTTCTTGTAGATATCCTACATATACTATCATTCAGTCATTGTGTACTTTTACCCATTTTCTGCCAAATGGACTAGAAAGATTAGACCTCTTTGTTAAGATCGCCAGCTGTCTGAGTGTATGAAAATCCAGGAAGCCTCAGAGCTGGCCCAACATACTTACTTATTGGCTCTGAGCCCGCAAGGCCCAGTTTCTTTCTAATAAAAACCTGGGAACCCCACTTTGTATTGGGTTCCTGGACAAGCAAATCGTCCATCCCTTGCAGTTCTTTCCATTTTGGACGATAGTTTTCAAGCTTTTGATTCCATTCTTAGTTCCATTCTGTTTCCTCAGTTCTCCTAGGAAACATTTCATAGATTCATATAGTATAGAGTTGGGAGGGACCCCAAGGGTCATCTAGCCCAACCCTCCACAATACAATTGTGGAGCTATGATGATGATGATGATTCAATGCTCAGCCACAAGGGGAGAAGGGTAGCAACAGTGACTGTACCTATTGACTCACTTCCACAAAACTCTGTTAAAGGGCTCCATAGGCCTCTTTCACCGAATGCAAACAGTGATAAAGGCTTTGTGAGAGTTGAGACCAGTGACAGATATAAGGGAGAATACTTGATAGAGCTTCTGTTGCTGATCAGTCTTGAGGGGCAGGTTTTGAAACAGCCCTTTCCCTGAGTATCTTCTGGAGAAAAAGTGGTCCAAGTACTGGATGGAGTGAAGTCAGGATCTATGATGGGAAGCCTTTGGAGTCCTTGGCCTCCAATTGCTTATCTCTGTAACAGTTTCTCTCAAACATTAAAACAAAAAGACAGTTAACATCTAATCGATACACTTAAAGAGTTTCCTCCCCTCACTTGTAACTTCCTTCCTTTTTTTAATTTACTCCAGCCACAGTCCAAAGTGAGGAAAGTTGTGGTTAGTGCCCAGAAGGAATTGTCTCAAAACCATGTTTTGAAACTGTAGGTTCAGCTACTACATCATTAGAGTTGAAACATTGTGTGTTGTTATCCAGGCGTAATTCAAATTCAGTTCTTCTAGAAAGGAGCCATTACTTTCAGCTGCTTTCAAGCTTTCTGCTACCATTTTGTATTTCCACTGTGCAGTAGCATTTGTTCTTCTCATTTTGCCCTTCGTGGGACACGTCATACGACAGCAGCATCGCAGTATCCTGCTAAGAGGACAATGTACAAATAGTCAAAGGTTGGAAAAGGCCAGCTTGAGACCCATAAGTTACCTTTCCCCTGTTTGAATTTCCCCACCAGGAATGAATTTGAATTTAAGTGTGTCAAAAGGCGAGAGTGTCCCTGTCTTGTAACATGAGTCTATGCTAGTCAAAACTCTGGCTCCGTTGTTTTCTTTCACAGAGACCATCGCCCCGAAGAAGCAACAGCCCTGACAAATTCAAGCGTCCCACTCCTCCGCCTTCTCCCAATACACAGACCCCGCCGCTGCAGCCTGCCCCTCCACCTCCGCCACCCCCTGTGCAGCCTGCAGTCCAGTCGCCAGCCACTTTTCAACATTCAATGCATCCTTCTTCTCAGCCTTAGTGCATGTGCTCAGCAAATCTGTATTCCGAGTTGGACTCATAACACAGAGCAGTTTACTACAAGCCAAAGGCTTACAATGGTATATTTGGATTTGACTTATTTGCACTGAAGTTTTTGAGGCTTCACTGTTTAATTGTGTTGTACAAGTTTGTCAGAGGCTCAAATGTTATCACATCTTCTACATGGAAATCGCTTCTGTGCAAGGGGGTGGGGGAAACATGAAACCTGCATGTAGATAATCACATGAATACATGTGGTGGTTTTCATGGTGGGTTGTTTTTTTTTAACATGGATGTGCTTTCCATGTAGGAAGTGTGCTGTATTTGAAGTTGCCGTAAAACGCAGCCAGTGTTGTGGATCTGCAACACTAATTTTAAAATAAAATAAAAATTCCATCAGTGTTTTACTTGAACTCACATGTCTATCCATCCTCTGGCTGGAACATTTGCTACTTTGTTTGGTATTATGGCATTGCTTTGCTGAGCTCCCAAAGCTTTATATATATTTTTCTTTTCTTTTCCCCCCAGGCTTCTAGGTTTGTAAAATAAAAGGGACAGCTTTTTATATTTTTTCATGACAACTTGCATATAAAATTACAGGCACGAGCTGTATGTTACGAACTCCTAAATATTATAGTGTGTTTCAAGCATATAAATCAGCACTACAGTTCAGTAATAAAAAGATACAGCTTTCAGTGCAAAAGTGAAAGTCTGACACCTTAATGCCCAAGCTCACTTTTTTTTTTAATTTTATCCCTTAATTTTCCGATACAGCAGCAAACATACATTGACAAATCCATACCTTTTCTCCAGTATGTGGTACAGTCTGAAGTACAATGTGGGAAGCCTGACTTGTCAGAGTATATAGAATGTATTGATCCATGGACCTTAAAAGTTGATTGTTTCATTTCTATTTCTCATTCATGTTGACCTGTAAACTGTCCGTACTGTTGTTTCCATCACAATGACTTCTGTTAAGTGTGGTTCTGCCAACAAGATCCTTGTGGCTGATTAAAGTGTGCTCTCCAATTTCTGCTTTAGAAAAGCAATTTGTATTAAAAAGGCTGATTTCCCCCCCCTTGTTTAAAATATATTGTGTGACACCCCCCTCCTGAATGTTTGAACCAATATTTTAAGCATTCAAAGAAAAATCAGAAGAAAATATGATTGAAGGTGCACATTATAGCAGCATATTGGTGTAACAGCCGAAAATGTTGTATTGCTTGGTAGAAAAGGAACAGATTGCAGAGAAAAGTTAGATGACAATAGCAAATGCATATTTAGCAGCATAAGCCGGTACAGTGTATAAAGAAATGTATTCTGAAATACATTCTTTCCATTCATTTAGCACAAATAAATTGTTTGGTTTCACTTTGCAGTGTAACAAAGTGTCACTTTTTTCCCCTTGATAGGGCACCTATCTACTTACGCAGGTGCTTTTTTCCTTGGTGCTCCTGCTCAACAGCTTTTACATAATGCGGATTAATTTTTTAAAAAGCAACAACCAAAAAAACCAAGCCTGAATTTGCACAGCTCTTACATGGAATTTCCCTTAAGCCACCATCAAACCACAGATCAGGCCATTTCGACGCCGCAAAATGTGAATCCAAAATAACCACGGTGGTGTTGAAAAAATCTTGGCTGCAGCTTGTGGTGAGGAGGGAGCTTGACCACAGATCCCAGTTTGGATGACTTGCTGCACCAAACCTCGGTTTAGCTTCCCACAGCTTAACAGGGGAAAGGACTAGGGAGGAGGAAAGCAGCTGAAAGCACCTCTCCAGGAGCCCACAAATTTATGTGGTCTCCCCAAATCAAGGTTTGGCTTACCACGTCACGTGAACCAGCTCTCTGTGTGTTGTTAACATTCTGTTTGGGTGGCTTCTCTTGAGCAGCCATAGAGCCAGGTGGAAGCCTGGTTCCTTGTGAACCAGAATTGGCAAATGAGCCTTAGAAGTGCAACTCCAACCAATTCCATGAAATTCTCCCCTCACTGTTCAGCCTTGATTAAGCGGTATTTTGGCACAGGTACGAACCACAGTCAAAGGGGGTTCTCATTTACCCGGGATCTCGGAGTGCAACTTGAAATGTGTTCCACATCCTGGGTGGGGAGTCAAAGGTGACGTTTCACCTGACTACAAATTGTCCGTGTTAGTCACCATTATTGCTTTTGATTATCCATATAACAAATAGAAAATGCATTTATTCCTTAATAGTAATAACTTGTGTCTATCGCGGGCTGCTTAACATCTAATTCTGCTCCCACATTTTCTCCTTGTGTAGTTTTGTGTGTGTTTCGACAAATGATGTTATGTTGGTTGTAACTTAGAAAGCAACAGTGGAACATGGAGGGACAACGGATGAGATTCTGTTGTGGTGCTTAAAAGCCAAAACAGTGCGATTTAACTTTACTTTAGGAATGCTGTCTAAAACTGAAGTCCTGTAATCCAGTTTGAGCGTCAATTATGTGTGCTGTTATGCATTCTCCCCCATTTGTTCGTCTTCTGATACTCATTAGCTGAAAACCAAGTAATAGATAGAGTGGTATGCATTCTTATTCAAATAAGTATTCGCAGATTTGTGCAGCTAAGAATTTGTACCTCAACTTTTATACAATCATCTGTAGAGTAGACTAGAGAAACTCATTCAGACTAGGGCTCCCATTCTATCAAGGGGTTATTTTTTCTTGTCTTACACAACTAGAACAAGGTATCTTGTTGAATTGTTGTTGACCCCTTATACTTCTGACGTCACCACACTGCCTTTCTCAGAGTTGCAAAGCCACAGCTACCAGCTGCTGCTCAGTTTCCTCTCTGGTGTAGCAGCCACTCTGTGCTGTAAACACTTCTTCACTTGTTCTAATTTCCTGTTTCAACTTGCTAGACTAACCAGCCACCCTTACTTTTAATAAGAAGAAAAGTGCTACTACAGTGAATGCCATCTGGTTATCTCACCAGCAGACTTGTTTGCATAGCATGAACAGGGCTGAGAGGCAGACGATCCAAAATGCATTGTTACTGGTAGTTTGCTTGACATTTTACGGAAGCAGCTATGTGGATTAAGACATAATCTGTGGAACCTCATTTTCTTTCCCAGCATTGCTACTAGAAGTAATTGGATACTGTCTAAAGAACATTTCAACTGAGAAAAACACTCCCTGAACATTTTTTTTTACCATTCTCAAGAAGGTAAAACATAGCTGATTGTGTAGGGCTTAGTGGTTATTTTTGTATCCCCTATATTGTTTGTATTCCTCCCTTGCACAGAGTTTGGAATGAGGGTGGTATGCTAGATCGTTAACGGCCTAGCTGTTAATCTGTATATGTAAAATTGAGTTCCTATAATGAAAAGAGACACAGAAGGGATGCTGCTCAGTTCTCAATGGCTTAGGTCACTAGGGGGCAGTGAGCATCATCTCAGTCTGTCCCCTTCTTCTGTGGCACAGAAGGGGAACCTATGGTCCTCCAGATGTTGGACGCTTGATCCCATCAGTCCCAGTGTGCAGGAATGATGGGAGTTGTAGTCCAACATCTGGAGCACCATAGGTTCCCCATCCCTGTTCTGTTCAAAGAGTAGTCATTGCACTGGAGGCAGCAGAAGGGGGCTGGGGCGAACCTGGATATTATTTTGCAGTTCTGTGAGGCATCTAGAAGAGCTGGAGTGAATCCCAACCTTCCATTCCTGCACTTGAAATCTTAACATACCTTTCTCTAGTAGCAATAATACTTGGTGTTCATATTCTGTTAGTGGTCAGGAAGCTTCATAGACAGGACTGTGAGGTAGATCAGTATTCTTAAAAGTGAGAATGGTTAACCATTTTATTCCAAGGGCTGCTCTCGCTATTGGTCAGCCTTCTCTTGCACACTTGTACACCTGCAAGAAGAGGTGACGAAGCAGTCATGGCAGCGTACTGGAGCAGGCACCTCTCTTGGACCCTTGGGAACGGAATGCGGAACTAGATGTGCACTGGACTTCTCCTGCAAGGCAGTTCCTTGTTGGCTGCTTGTCAAAGATGGAATTTATATATAAAAGTGGGGACACATCATGGGAGCAACTCCGCTACAAGTGCCTGCATGCTCAGCCTTCTAAAGGAGCTGCAAAGCACTGCATGGCATACAGGTAAAAGTACAGCTAAGCCCTTTACCCTTAAGTGAAAGATTCACACATCTTTATAGCCAGTTCCTTTTGCCAGTAGCCTTAGCACAACATATCTCAGCCTAATGTAAGAGGATGCATTTCTTTCTGTTTAAACAGATACCGTTTTAGCAGACTTTAATGATCCGTAGCTGTCATACCAGCTTTATTTAAATGAATGTATAATTCTGTTTGCCTCTTTCCAAACAAGCAGAAGCCATGACAACAATTAAAGTATCAAGTCAAATTCCTCAACCTATTAAGTAAGTCACTAGGATTATTTCCTGGTATTCTTGGGGGGGGGTGTTTTTTTCTAAATCACAGACTAGTTTAGTGCTTAATCCTGGAGTGTAAATAAGGATTGAAAACTGTTGAAGAAAACTTCCCCCTGTGCTGTGAATTTGGACTTCTGCCAGGTGCATATTTTTGTTGTGCTTATACACTTAAATCACATGGATCAGAGTTTTTTGGGTTTCTACCATTTCAGACTGCAAATAACGTGGAGGATTGTTAAAAACCCATGAACACAAAAAAGCACCTTCCATTGGAAATCGCCATGTCTTGCAAAAATTTTATAATCCAACCTTCAAGTGACAGTTTTCTGTCTGCCAATAATCTGTAGCACACCCTCACACAAAGCAAGGCGCACACAACATATCCTGGCTGACCCCTAATGGACTGCCTGTGCTGTTTGACTCCCCATGCGCCATGAGGCTCACTGGGTGATCTTAGGCCAGTCACACCCACTCAGCCTAACCTACCTCACAGAGTGATTGAGAGGCTAAAAGGAGAGCTCAAGAGGTGTCAGCACCTTCTGAGCCACACCTTATCTAAATTCCTGGCTTCAATTTATTGGCCTTGGCACAGGTGGTATGACAGCGTTCCCATGCCCGTGATAAAGAAGTCCGGTGTCCACTCCTGACAAATACCAGGGTCTGTGGTCCTCAGAGGGCCTACCATGGCTGTAGCCAGCTTCCCTTTTTTGAGGGCGGAGGAATACATATTTTAGAGCCCAGCACTGTGACCAAGCCAATCCCCATCTTCATTACCTCATAATGCTGCTCTCCCCACATTTCCCCAGAGGCATTCCAGAAAAATCAAGATGGTTGCAACAGGAGGCTGAACTCCTGCCCAGCACCAGAGGACTGCCGCCATTTTCTCCTTTGCAGCCCAGTAAATATTTTGTGGCGTGAGAGGAGGGCACTTATAGGTGGTATTTAACACCAGTTAAACTGGCCAAACTGTATAGGACAAAAAATGAATGCGGAAAGTAAGGAAAAGGAAGGTACTTTTTACCATATGTGGTGGACATGTAAAGAGGTAAAAGCTTTCTGGGAATGATATATAATGAGTTAAAAGAAAACGTCCTACTAAAACACTTTTGCTTAAAAACCAGAAGCTTTTTTTAATTGGGTATAGTGGGTAGAGATATACTGAGACAAGATTTTTTAAAAAATTGTTCTTATATGCAACAACTGCGGCAAGAATTTTGTTAGCCCAAAGATGGAAACAACAGGAGTTACCAACAAAAGAAGAGTGGCAGATGAAGCTGATGGACTTTGCAGAACTGGCAAAACTGACGGGAAGAATGCGGAGCCAGCAAGACCAAGTATTCCAAAGACTGGAACAAATTTATATTATACTGTATTTGAAAGACAACTGTAAGCAATTAACATCATTAGCAGGGTTCTCTGAAGATTTGTAAGATGAAATTGCTACCTATTCAGGTGAGTAATATAATATTTTAGGTAATGATACAATGATAGGAAACAAGCAAGATGTAAAGATGTAAAGTTTAATTTTGTAAACCATCAAATGGGAGGGATAAAAGTTGTTAGGCTCAGTTGTGCCAAGAGATAAAATAAGAGGGTACGATATTACATAATATGATTATATGTACAACAATAAAAATTATTTATTAAAAAATAAAGAGGAGGCCACCTTGACCCAGGGCCTCTTCACACCTGGGGCCGTTGTATCTGGAATCTGCACCCATCTCAGCCAAATTAGCTGGCGCTTATCTGTGCCTCTGGCTTAAAATTTAGCCTGGGAAATGTCCAGTAAGGTGAAAGTGTGTGTGTACTTGTTCAGTGTTGCCTCTTGTACAGCTGGAGGACATGGGACGTATCAACAAAAACTAGTGTGAACCAGCTTCAGGGTTTCTTCCGTGAGATTTTGTATATAGAAATACTAACCAGATTGTGATGCCAGTAAAAGTGAGGAGTTAAACTATGTCACCTTTCATGTACTATTAATTTAGATGGATAAAAGAGTAGCACAAACCTGAATTTTATTTTAATTGGATTTTTTTTTCCATTCCAAGGTGGGCCAGAACACTGATCTTCAACTGGTCAATTGGTACCTAAAAGCAGGACACAGCCTAATTGCAGCTTAGGTCACAGCAGGAGCACTACCACCGTATAAATACATTTTAAAAAATGTATTTGTATGGTGGCAGTGCTGCTGTTGTCAATTAAGAAATGATAGCTAAATGCATGTTTGAGTTACCGGTAAATTTGGGTCCCAGATCTGAAAAGGCTGAAGGCTTCTGGTTTGCAACAATGTAAGAATACAAGATTAAAATCAGTTGGAACAATACAGAGAGAGAGCCAAGCTACACATAGGCTTCTCTCTCTTTTAACAGTGCAATCCTACACACCTTTTACTTGGAAGGAAGGCCCATTAAAGAAAATTAGGTTTTCTCCCTGTTAAGTGCCTTAAAGATTGCTGCTTTAAAAGTTGGTCAGCCACAATCGTATGAAAAGGTAGGTTGACTTCCAGTATCAGAATGTACACAACTCTTGGAAATCAATCTTGCCTTTTCCTATTACAGTACTTAAAGGACAGGGGGAAGAGACATGGAAGGTCATTTTATAATTAACTTTATGGGAAGTATAAGCTTGACGTACTGTTTGCTTTGATGCGGTCTTCAGATTTGGAATAATTGGAAAAGGGAATCTTGCAAAATTCCAGAAGTGGAAATAATGGTTGCACTCACAACCACCCTCTTAATTATTATTGGATTAATGTAATCTCACATTTAGGCTGCAGGCCATTGCAGAAAATAATTCTATGAAGTCTGTACTGGAGTATAAGAAGAGGAATTGGGAAATGAGCCAGTAACCTGCTAGGCCTTACTCTCACCTCCTGTTATGCTTTTGGTGAGCCAGTCAATTTAGTTTCCAGTTAAGTGTGTTTGTCAAAGCAAATTCAGAAAGCATGATCAAAAGAATCAGGTTTCTTATGATGCTTCTTTCAGAACAGAATATTGTAACTTTAGAAGCAATAGATCTTCTTTACAAATAAATAAATAAATGAAAATCTAACCATCTGACAGTTATGTACCAGCAGGACACCAAGAAAGAGGAAGAGGATCCCAGCAAGGGGTGCAGCTATAACTGGTACACACCATGACAAGGTGAAGATGGGGAAGAGGAGGCTGGGGACTTAGGAGGTACTCAATGGGCAGAGGATGTTTGCGGGAGGCAGGGAAAGTGGACACATCACCAAAACTGGAGATGCCCCCTTCTCCACAAACACAAGCTCTGAGCAGTTGTGAACAGCAGGAAGTACACTTTAGGAGACTTGAGGCAGGCAAGAGAACACGGCCCAGCTTACTAGCTTGATTAAGCTCACAGCAGCTGATCACATGCTTCGTTAAGGGGAGAGACACAGCTACTCAGCTGGAGCAAGCTAAGGTGCATCAATAAGATTGGGAGGAATAAAAATAGAAGCAAGGCAGAGACTGTGTCTGCTCAACTTTGACCATTGATGTACCCTCTCTTGACTGTTTCGGGAACTCCACCAGACTGATTTCAACACTAACCTTAGGATTCTAACCCTGGATCATCTTCAGAGACAGGAACCTGGCCTTACGGTTTGACTTTGAACCTTTCTCATTGCATTGGAGCTTAACTTGTGTTTGACTATGGGGCTGCCTGATTCCTCTCTAGTGTTGCCCCCGAGACTGTGGTCAACAGAACTTTCTGCTTAGTGCAAGCAGTGAAGTCAGTAGGGACTTATTTCAGAGTACGCCAGCATTCAGGACACTTGATTGGTTTTTGCGTGTGCCAGCAATGGTTCTGAAGGTGCAGGAACTCTGCTCTTGGGGGTATGTTTGCAATGATGATATAATTAATCTCTTGTCACTTTTGAATGTAACAGTGAGGAGATGTACCTGATACCTGTGTCCCTCCCCCAGCTAGATGATCCTCGGGGTTCCTTCCAGCTCTGTGAATCTATATTCTCTATCCAAAGCCAAACATGTTTTTTATGCATACTTTCCTTTGATGTTCCATGGGTGTGTTGATATCTTGAGAGCCCCATAGTATGGAGTGAAGACACATGAGCCCATCATCTAGCCAAAGTTAAGCAGGCCTGGGTCTGATCAGTGCCTGCCAGGGAACTCCATGTATGTTCCTTTGGGATCCATGATGGAATGCTGGCGGTTTTGATGAAAGGCTCCCTATATAGTAAGGCCCTGAACAAAGCGACAAGCCTAGACATATGAGTGTCCTCAGTCTGTATATATACAAAAAACCAATATCAGACTTCTCCAACTTTGTGCTCTGCAGATGCCTCCCATCAGCCCCAGCCAGTAGTACAAAATAACTAGAGCACACCAGGTTGGAGAAAGTGGATCTACATCATTCCACATTCAAATGTTGCCTCCCCCTCCTCCTCCCCCTGACTCAGCAAATAGTTAATAAAGGCACATGAGGCCATCTGATTGGAGATTTGAATCCCCCTCCTGGGGACTGTCCCCCACACACTTATTAGAAATAAACAGGAAAACCCAATTCCTTTGTTCTTTGTGTGAGCAGCAA
The DNA here is from genome assembly GCF_009819535.1 of Lacerta agilis. NCBI lineage: Eukaryota > Metazoa > Chordata > Lepidosauria > Squamata > Lacertidae > Lacerta > Lacerta agilis. The sequence continues at coordinate 22,941,288 of NC_046316.1, read as the reverse complement.
ATGAAACTCAGGCCAGCTTCCGTTCACTTATCTGCAAGCTGTTTTGCACCACTTTTTTTTGTTTTGCCTATTTTAGGCTTCCTTATATGTAAAGCTTAGCTAGTTGATTTTGTGTTTTCTTTTCATTCTTAGAAGCAATTCCCCACTTCTGAATTACTTTCTGCTTGGTTCTTGGATAATTGTGTTTAATTGGACTCTGGAGGTGATTTGAGTTATTTGGCATAACATAGGTTGGCTCTGCACCCACCCCTTCTTAGACCTCTAGCTTGGTTTTGTGGAGTTTAGAGAAAGCTCTGTAAAATGTCCTCCAGAAATGAAAGCTGTAAGCCTGAGCTGTTTGTGTGCTCAGATATGGGGTGAAAGGACAATGTGTACATAGTATACTTTTAAAGCATACTGTATTTGAAACGCATTCTTTCCCTCAAGAATTTTACCCCTCACAGAGTTCCATGTCTGGAGAATAAACAAGTTGCAACCCATTGTTCACCTTGAAAGCATCTAATGAAACACTGGTATTTGGGAGTGTTGTTAAGAGTCCTGCTGGATCAGACCAGAAGCCCAGCATCCTGTTCCCATAGTGGCCAACCAGATGTCTATAGGAAGCCTGCAAGCTTGAAGCAGTAAATTTAATTATATATCTGTCATTATTTAGAACCTAAAATTCTCTAAATCGGAAAAAATTAACCTGTGTGCAAATTCAGTACTTGTTTGTGCAAAAGCATATGGTTACTTTGATGCAAACTTCATATGCAGATCATGGCACTGTTATCCATGTATTTTGGACTTTTGTCAGGGCAACTTAAAATCCAGTATTGGGCACCAATGCTGACATCTTAGTTTGTTTGGTTCACTTGCCACAGTAATGAATTATTTGCCTTTTAAAATAATGAAGGTTAATTTTTCATAGTATAAAGCACATTTTGTTCTCATCATGATTGCAGCCAAGTCTCTTTGTGCTTACATATCCTCCTATTTGCTTTTTAAAATTATTCTTGGTTATTGAATAAAATACAGTTTACCTTAGTATATATATTTATGTTCTGCTGATAAAAGAAAATGAAGTTAAAATACCTTAGATATTCCACTTTGTGCCCCTTACATTTAACTTGATATATACTTTTATCTGGGAGCAATTTAGCTTAATATATTTAGCTTAATATTGATCTGCTAGTGATTTCAAATTCTACCTGTATCCTCGCCCTTTTTATCTGTCTAACTTAGGGCTGCATTACAATCCAATTCCCTGCATAGATATAAATTCTGTAGAATAAAATGCATACACCTTGCAAGTGCATTTTGTCATACATAGCTATAAACATGTGTCTATTTTACCGTATTTACTGGTGGGTGGAAATTCCTGACTGCCAAGCACATTTCTGTAGATTGTACATCTGGAAAATGTATGGCATGAGCTCACTTTCGTTTAAGAGGGTATCAGTGTGTGTGGGGAACTATTTACAGGATAAGTTTATTAAAGTGGTTCAGCAGTTTATGACCCCAGCTAAATTGCCCAAAAATAGTCAGGATATGAAAAAACTGTTTTATCTGAAGAAATGTAAACGGAAGAACGCTCTGTTTTAAACACTGTTGGATTGTAAACGAACTGTTCAGAGAGTGGGAAATTGTCTTATTCCTAACTGAAGCCAGAGAGATACATTGCATTGGGTTTTAGTTGACAGTCTGCCAGTTAGCAATTATGCTGTTGCTGGAGAAATGACATGTAACTTGGAAGGTTTCAAGTTGTGACAGTTGGCTGTAGAATTCAGTTTTTAAACGGTTCAGTGAACTTTAAAACAGCAGACTGTTAAATATCAGAATTGATGTTGTTTTTTTGTGTGGACATTCCATTCAAACTTATTATTAGCCAACGAGGTTTCAGAATTCTAGAGAGAACCTGCTCTCTTGCACTCGGTTTTGCTCAGACAAGCACCTACTCCAATCAATGAATCCACAAAGTCAAAAGTTTGGCAGAAAGAGAAATCCTGTTTCTACTAGCCAGTAACATATCTGCACCCCAAAAGGTGTCAATCCACCCCCCACCTGCCAAACATGACACATAAGTGGCTCATGTAACTGTAAACAAGCTTTAATAATGAACTGAGGAAAAAACTGTAAGGGAATAACATAATGTCTGAGAGAAATTAAAACAACATCGAGAGACAAGTCTGAGGCAAGAAAACAAGAAGAGGCAGTTGGTCTCTCTCAACTGACATTCTTAACAAACATGCACTGAAGGGAAGGGCTAATTGCAGAGCACAAAACAAAATGCACATGCCCCACCCACCAGATACCAAGTACTCTATTATTCAGTAGTTCCAGTTACAGGTAGGTAGCCGTGTTGGTCTGCCATAGTCAAAACAAAATAAAAAAAATCCTTCCAGTAGCACCTTAGAGACCAACTAAGTTTGTTCTTGGTATGAGCTTTTGTGTGCATGCACACTTCTTCAGATAATTACCAAACTTAAAACCATGGAGAGACCTGGTCTGAACAAAGACATTGGATTCTTATCTCATTATATATGACAAAGCTATATTTAGCCATCTCACCCTTTGCCTTTTCCTGTAAGACCAATTGCAGTTGTCAACAGGTTTTCCAAACCTATCAGCCAATCACCCATTCCCACCATCCTTCTGAGTAATAGGCTACCCCTCCCCATATCTGAAGAAGAGTGCATGCACACGAAAGCTCGTACCAAGAACAAACTTAGTTGATCTCTAAGGTGCTACTGGAAGGAATTTTTTAATTTTTTATTCTATTATTCAAATTAGGCCCCAGTGTTTTTCTTACAGGGAGAACCCTTTAAATAGGCCTGGGTACCACAGTCTTTTGTTCCTACCATCTGAGTTCATTGATCTCTTATCTCAGGGCATGTCAACAGATAGCCCTGCAACTGTGTGTTACTCATGAGGTGACCAGACCTAAATTGGCATAAGTAAATCAGCATACTAGATTTGAGCTAAAGAGCTCCTTTTATTTTCCAATCTACTGTGTCCATTTGTCTTCTCCCCTACTTTTAAAAATCCTTACTAAAACCCCATATAATGTCAAATGCTAAGGTTCACGTAATCCCCCACTTGCCTAGTTCTCTTGGTTCATGCTACAGGAATATAGGATTGGGGTTGATAGAGAAGAGCAGGCTGCTCTGATCTCAGTTATCATACATATTTTTGATGAAAAGCTGAAAGTTCTATTGTCAATCATTGACAAAGAAAACTCAATATGTTCCTGGGTCTTATACTCTGGAATATAAAATTACATGTTTCTTCTTAATTGCTCTGGGCACTCTGTATTTTTACACTCAATTTAATTAACGCTCCCCTCTTCATTCTTTACCTTATCTTTCATCTTAACAAATAAACCCTGCAAACCACTTTTAGAAATTAGATTTCCACCCACATTGAATAAAGAAAATGTGTCTTGTCTTGTTAGGTGTTTTTTTTTTAATGCGTAGCATATATTTTTTAAGTAAAAAATTGAAATCCAGAAAAATGGCATAAAGTTTTAACAACACAAACCTACAATATCAAAATTAAAATGAGCATTTTTAGCCCCAGCAATTAAAAACAGCCTAATGTTTAAAAGCAATAAACTCTGGGCACGTTTGCACTATGTTAAGCAGAAAGGAGTGGCACACTCCACAACCACAAACAACTTTTAATGTACAGTCATACCTCTTGTTGCGTTTGCTTCATGTTGTGGCTTTTCGAGTTGTGAACGCGGGAAACCTGGAAGTGTATACTTCTGGGTTTTGCCACAAACGCACGCACAGAAGCGTTCTGCATGCTTTGCGCATGCGTAAGTGCTCTATTGCGCTCCGTGTTTGCGCAGAAGTGCCACTCTACTTGCGGGCTTTTCAGGGTGCGAACGGCACCCCGGAATGGATCATGTCCACAACTAGAAAGCCTCTTTTCATTTACAGTGGTTCTCAAACTTAATCCGCTCCGGAAGTCCATTCCAAAACCAAAACGTTCCAAAACCAAGGCATGCTTTCCCATAGAAAGTAATGCAAAACAGATTAATCCGTTCCAGACTTTTAAAAGCAACCCCTAAAACAGCAATTTAACATGAATTTAACTGTCTAATGAGTCCATTGATCCATAAAACGAAAGCAATAAACAATGTACTGTACTATAAAATAAACAAGACAGTATTGTAGATGATAATACACACACATACACACACACATATTTAATTCTTACCTGCACTGATGATGGTCATTGTTTGGAAGGGGGGCTTTTATCTATTTCCGCAGTCACACAATCAATCAGTAGCTGAACTGGGTTCCACACAGTCACAAAAACAAATTAACCAAAAAAGCCTCAAAAAGAAAACGCAAAATAAAGAGCAAAAACAAAAGCACCAAACTTAATCCATACTTCTGAAATACTTGAAAACGAGGTGCAGCTTCTGATTGGTGCGGGCGCCCCAGAAACAATAGCCGACAGCTGCATCAAACGTTCGGCTTCCGAAAAACATTAGAAAACCGGAACACTTACTTCCGGGTTTTCGGCATTTGGGAACCAAGGCATTTGAGTACCAAGATACCACTGTACTATCTTATCTTACCTTCAAGCTGGCACACCGTTAAAAAATGTTTTAAATCTAAAGCCATACAGTGTAAGTGAACACTGTCCAACAACCTCCAGCTAAAAGAGGGCCAGTGTTGTGTAGTGGACAGAGTATCTGTGTTGTTGTATAACAAAGACCTGTGTTCAAATCCCCAGATATGAAACTATTTGGTGACCTTGGGTTAGTCACTCACTCTCAGCCTGAGCTGACTCACAGGAATAGTGCTGACAGAATAAAACCGGGTGGGAGCTCTTTGGAGAAAGGAATTATTTAAAGAAAATAAATATGAATGAAAATGTGTCTTATACTCTAAGCTTGCTTTCTTGAATATGTGTCTTGCTTACAGAAGCGCAAGAGAGATCTGGACTCTGCTCATAATAGTTGATGACTCTGCTGTGGGTGGGAGGAGCTGGGGTAGACAGGAGTCCCATAGAAGAAGCCCTGATGAAACAAACATGTGAATTGCTGAAGTGTGGCTTTTGTTCCAAGCTGGATAAATTTGCTTGTGAATAAATAGATGGTCTAGTGAACAGTGGTCTCTCATGATTGCATATAGGAGGCATTAGATCTGATTTCTCTTTGTCTCTGACTCTCTGGGAAGGGACTGCACTGCCAGTTTAACTCAGCCCATTTCTAAATCCCAATGAAGTAAACATGCTATGTATTTTCATTTGAACCCTGCATTCAAGACTTAAAGTGTGTGCCTGTGTGCGATAGCGATGATTTTGTTTTTTGTAGATGTGCCATTTACTGGGATTTTCATTTCATTAGCTTTAAAGCTATAGAAATGCTAGGTTCTACCTCCCAAACATTTGCTAGAGATAGGCAAACTGGCACAATTCAGTTACCCTGATGTGGTGTTCAGACAAATGAATTTTGTTTTATTTTTTCCTCGTTTGACTTCGTGTACTCGGATTCACAAGACCGAGTACAAAATATATTCAATTCATGTCAAGCAAGGATGATGCGTGTCTGTATGTATCTTGGTGTATGCAGTCTGTTGCCCCCCTTCCACCAAGCTTAAACGAATACCTAACAAAAATGTAAAAAACCATTTTCAGTGCATGAATTTCATTTACTATATCAAGGCTTTTCCAAAAACGACTTAAGCTATCCTTTTACGTTTCACCAATTTAGGTCACATCCACACTATACTGTACATTTAAAGCACATTCAATGTGTTGGTCTATGGAACCGCTGTGTATTGGTGAAGGAGTGTTACATATCTTGGTTTGTTTGTAAAAGATGTATTGTATATATATTTTTTCTGTAGTATAATTTTGCTATTTGTCTGTTTTCTTCTTCACTTTTTCTCTAAATGTTCTTTGTGTATATGTGTTGCTTTTAAACCAATATAGATTAATATTATAAAAATAAAAATAAAATAAAGCACATTCAGTGCACATTTAAAGTACATGACAGTTTGCCCCAAAGAAGAATCCTAACTGCAGTTTGTTAAGGATGGAAATGGTAGCTCTGTGAAGGGTGGCGGTAGAAGAGGAGAATGAAGACCCATGATAAAAGTACGCAATTCCGAGAGAATCATTCAGTCTGGACTCTGTCCCCACCCCCTTCACTTTCTGCCCTCAGTCTTGGATGCTCCATAGAATTATAAAATTGTAGAGTTGGATGGAACCTCAAGGATCATCTAGTCCAACAGCCTGCAATCTCAGCTAAAGCATCCATGACAGGTGGCCACCCAGCCTCTGCTTAAAAACCTCCAAGGAAGGAGAGTCCACAACCTCCCAAGGGAGACCATTCCACTGTCGAACAGCTCTTACCATCAGAAGTTTACCCCCCTGTATGTTTAGTTGGAATCTCCTTTCTTGTTACTTGAAGCCATTGGTTTGAGTCTCCAGAGCAAGAGAAAACAAGCTTGTTTCACTTTAAGTTCAGCTGCTCAGGTGTCAGTCTGAGCCTTGAAAAGCACATAGAGCTGAGAGAGGAAGTGGGGGAAATTGCTGCTCTTTTTACTTCCTACTCAAGCTCCATTTACTCTTCAAGTGGGCGGGGAGGGGAGGTGATCACCCTTGCCACCCTATGACTCAGGAGACAGTGTGTGGGAAGTGAGATGCAAAAGTTTATGGGTACCAAGGGAGGTTCTCATGGAAACCATTGTGCCCACATTGATGACCTCTGAAGTATATCATGCTTTGTTCCAGGAGTACTAAAGTGTGCTTACTTTAACTACAAACATGGCGTTATTCTGGCAAAGCCAAGCCTTTATAAGACTAATTGATTTCAGCATGTGATAACATTTAAAAAAAAAAAAAAAAAGTATACCCACCTTTCCTTAGTGCCTTTGAATTATGGTGCTGGAGGAGACTCTTGAGAGTCCCATGGACTGCAAAAAGATCAAACTTATCCATCCTTAAAGAAATCAGCCCTGAGTGTGCTCACTGGAAGGACAGATCCTGAAGTTGAGGCTCCACTACTTTGGCCACCTCATGAGAAGAGAAGACTCCCTGGAAAAGACCCTGATGTTGGGAAAGATGGAGGGCACAAGGAGAAGGGGACGACAGAGGATGAGATGGTTGGACAGTGTTCTCAAAGCGACTAGCATGAGTTTGGCCAAACTGTGGGAGGCAGTGAAAAATAGGCATGCCTGGCGTGCTCTGGTCCATGGGGTCACGAAGAGTCGGACACGACTGAACGACTGAACAACAACCTTTCCTTATAAAAGGTAAAAGTTGTTGTTGTTGTTCAGTCGTTCAGTCGTGTCCGACTCTTCGTGACCCCATGGACCAGAGCACGCCAGGCACGCCTATCCTTCACTGCCTCCCGCAGTTTGGCCAAACTCATGTTAGTAGCTTCGAGAATACTGTCCAACCATCTCATCCTCTGTCGTCCCCTTCTCCTTGTGCCCTCAATCTTTCCCAACATCAGGGTCTTTTCCAGGGAGTCTTCTCTTCTCATGAGGTGGCCAAAGTACTGGAGCCTCAACTTCAGGATCTGTCCTTCTAGTGAGCACTCAGGGCCGATTTCCTTGAGAATGGATAGGTTTGATCTTCTTGCAGTCCATGGGACTCTCAAGAGTCTCCTCCAGCACCATAATTCAAAAGCATCAATTCTTCGGCGATCAGCCTTCTTGATGGTCCAGCTCTCACTTCCGTACATTACTACTGGAAAAACCATAGCTTGAACTATACGGACCTTTGTCGGCAAGGTGATGTCTTTGCTTTTTAAGATGCTGTCTAGGTTTGTCATTGCTTTTCTCCCAAGAAGCAGGCGTCTTCTAATTTCGTGACTGCTGTCACCATCTGCAGTGATCATGGAACCCAAGAAAGTGAAATCTCTCACTGCCTCCATTTCTTCCCCTTCTATTTGCCAGGAGGTGATGGGACCAGTGGCCATGATCTTAGTTTTTTTGATGTTGAGCTTCAGACCATATTTTGCGCTTTCCTCTTTCACCCTCATTAAAAGGTTCTTCAATTCCTCCTCACTTTCTGCCATCAAGGTTGTATCATCAGCATATCTGAGGTTGTTGATATTTTTTCCGGCAATCTTAATTCCGGTTTGGGATTCATCCAGCCCAGCCTTTCGCATGATGAATTCTGCATATAAGTTAAATAAGCAGGGGGACAATATACAGCCTTGTCGTACTCCTTTCCCAATTTTGAACCAATCAGTTATTCCATATCCAGTTCTAACTGTAGCTTCTTGTCCCACATACAGATTTCTCAGGAGACGGATGAGGTGATCAGGCACTCCCATTTCTTTAAGAACTTGCCATAGTTTGCTGTGGTCGACACAGTCAAATGCTTTTGCGTAGTCAATGAAGCAGAAGTAGATGTTTTTCTGGAACTCTCTAGCTTTCTCCATAATCCAGCGCATGTTTGCAATTTGGTCTCTGGTTCCTCTGCCCCTTCGGAATCCAGCTTGCACTTCTGGGAGTTCTCGGTCCACGTACTGCTTAAGCCTGCCTTGTAGAATTTTAAGCATAACCTTGCTAGCGTGTGAAATGAGTGCAATTGTGCGGTAGTTAGAGCATTCTTTGGCACTGCCCTTCTTTGGGATTGGGATGTAAACTGATCTTCTCCAATCCTCTGGCCACTGCTGAGTTTTCCAAACTTGTTGGCATATTGAGTGTAGCACCTTAACAGCATCATCTTTTAGGATTTTAAATAGTTCAGCTGGAATATCATCACTTCCACTGGCCTTGTTGTTAGCAAGGCTTTCTAAGGCCCATTTGACTTCACTCTCCAGGATGTCTGGCTCAAGGTCAGCAACCACACTACCTGGGGTGTATGAGACCTCTATATCTTTCTGGTATAGTTCCTCTGTGTATTCTTGCCACCTCTTCTTGATGTCTTCTGCTTCTGTTAGGTCCTTTCCACTTTTGTCCTTAATTGTGGTAATCTTTGTACGGAATGTTCCTTTCATATCTCCAATTTTCTTGAACAGATCTCTGGTTTTCCCCATTCTGTTATTTTCCTCTATTTCTTTGCATTGTTCGTTTAGAAAGGCCCTCTTGTCTCTTCTTGCTATTCTTTGGAAATCTGCATTCAATTTCCTGTATCTTTCACTATCTCCCTCGCATTTTGCTTGCCTTCTCTCCCCCGCTATTTTTAAGGCCTCATTGGACAGCCACTTTGCTTTCTTGCATTTCTTTTTCATTGGGATGGTTTTCGTTGCTGCCTCCTGTATAATGTTACGAGCCTCCATCCACAGTTCTTCAGGCACTCTATCCACCAAATCTAAGTCCTTAAACCTGTTTTTCACTTCAACTGTGTATTCATAAGGAATTTGATTTAGATTGTATCTTACTGGCCCAGTGGTTTTTCCTACTTTCTTCAGTTTAAGCTGGAATTTTGCTATAAGAAGCTGATGATCAGAGCCACAGTCAGCTCCAGGTCTTGTTTTTGCTGAGTGTATAGAGCTTCTCCATCTTTGGCTGCAGAGAATATAATCAATCTGATTTCGATGTTGCCCATCTGGTGATGTCCATGTGTAGAGTCGTCTCTTGTGTTGTTGGAAAAGAGTGTTTGTGATGACCAGCTTGTTCTCTTGACAGAACTCTATTAGCCTTTGCCCTGCTTCATTTTGAACTCCAAGGCCAAACTTGCCGGTTGTTCCTTTTATCTCTTGACTCCCTACTTTAGCATTCCAATCCCCTATAATGAGAAGAACATCCTTCTTTGGTGTCATTTCTATAAGGTGTTGTAAGTCTTCATAGAATTGGTCAATTTCAGTTTCTTCAGCACTGGAAGTTGGTGCATAAACTTGGATTACTGTGATGTTAAAAGGACTGCCTTGGATTCGTATCGAGATCAATCTATCATTTTTGAAATTGCATCCCAGTACAGCTTTCGCCACTCTTTTGTTGACTATGAGAGCCACTCCATTTCTTTTACGGGATTCCTGCCCGCAGTAGTAGATATGATAGTCATCTGAACTGAATTCACCCATTCCCGTCCATTTTAGTTCACTGATGCCTAGGATGTCAATGTTTATTCTTGCCATCTCATTTTTGACCACATCCAGCTTACCAAGGTTCATGGTTCTTACATTCCAGGTTCCTATGCAATACTTTTCTTTACAGCATTGGACTTTCCTTTCGCTTCCAGGCATATCCGCAACCGAGCGTCCTTTCGGCTTTGGCCCAGCCGCTTCATCAGCTCTGGATCTACTTGTACTTGTCCTCCACTCTTCCCCAGTAGCATGTTGGACGCCTTCCGACCTGAGGGGCTCATCTTCCAGCGTCATAACTTTTATATGCCTGTTGTCTTTGTCCATGGAGTTTTCTTGGCAGGGATACTGGAGTGGGTTGCCAGTTCCTCCTCCAGGTGGATCACGTTTGGTCCAAACTCTCCACTATGACCTGTCCATCTTGGGTGGCCCTGCACGGCATAGCTCATAGCTTCCCTGAGTAATTCAAGCCCCTTCGCCACGACAAGGCAGTGATCCATGAAGGGGATAAAAGGTAAAAGTACATACAAATTTTGTTTTTGTATGCCACAACAGCAGCCAGAGTTTTGATAGCTAAGAACTGGAAGACAGAAGAACTACCAACAATAGAAGAATGGCAGATGAAAATGATGGATTATATGGAGCTTGCAGAAATGACCGGGAAACTCCGGGACCAGAGGGACGACGCGGTGGAGAAAGAGTGGAAGAATTTTAAATTGTATTTAAAAGATCATTGTATGATTGAAAGTTAGATATAATCTGAGGATAAGATAGGTTGTAGAGTAGAAGATAGTGATTAAGTTAGAAGATGATAAGGATTAAGATAAGTTTAATTAATTAGACAATGACGTAATATAAGTTAAGAGGTATGAGATATTAATGAATTTTGTTGTTAGAAAATAGAATAGAATTATAGGAGATTTTGGAAGTTACAAAAAAGGTATTTACAAGGGATGCAGGAGGAGGAGACAGGAGGAAGTCCCACTAAGATGTGAGGAAATATCATTATTTTCAAGAAATGTAATAAGTTGTTGTTTTTGTTGTGTTTTTGTGTTTGTTGTTATTGTAGTTATGTTTTTTTCTTTATGTATGTTTTTGGTTAAAAATTTAATAAATATTAATTAAAAAAAGAGAAATAACAGATAAGACCAGCAACAACATTTAATTAAAAACTCTCCCTCCCAATACACTGATGTACTCAGGATGATAAGGTTAAGCCAACCCTTTCTAAACAAGAAGGTTTAAACACCATGACTAATAAGGAAGGGGCAAAATGCTATTCCTCACAAGTTTCAACACCTGGGTCAGCAACAGAAAAGGTCCTCTTCCTTGTTCCCATCAAACACAAGTTTGGAACTTTGTTGATTACCTTAATCTGCAGGCAGCCTTAGGTCACAGGAAGCATGTGCTTAAGGTTACAATCGTATACCCACCTTTATTTTATTTTTTACAAGTAAACAATGGACACTCTCAGGATAGTTAATTAAATTTTAAACCATAAAGATTAAACAAAACAAAAAAGCCGAACAGAATAAAACAACCACAGTGTAAATTAAACTAAACAAAACCAACTACAGCAAAGCATTAATACAGTAAATTGAGAGCCTTATGATTAATATGCCTGAGGAAATAAAGATGTGCTGACATGGTGCCAGGTGAGTCTTATCAGTGGGAAGGAAGGAACAACATCACAGGAGGAGTGTTTCCACCGCGCTGCCTCTGGAAGCCTAGCAAGTTGCTGCAGAAGAGGGACTCTGAGCAACATCATGAGGCAGGGGTTTCCAGGACCAAGGTAAAACTGACAAAGCTCCCTTGCTATTGTCAGGAGGTATAATCTGGTTGATGCGATCATGTTATATTTATAGTACTGTACTGAAATGCTGTCTTTGTATATTTGCTATTATGTTGCGCTGTTATGAAATTGGTTGATGTGGGAACATGTTTTAGTTGGCTTGCAAGGAGCCTTCCGCTCGCCACCTTTTGCGGAGAGAGATGTGTGGAGGCGAAGGGCTGCTTTTGTGGTATGAACACATGTGGGGGCTCTGCATTGTTATGTCACCTCAAGCAGCAGCATGGTCCCCTCCAAATAGTGTCACTTCAAGGTTAAGGTTGTGCTTTGTGCTCAAGGGCACAGCCCAGGCCCTTCCCCAATAGCACTCCTTCCTCTTGTCCACAAAGGCAAAATTCCACGGGGCGCGCACCCTAATGAAATGTGGTGCACTCCCATCACTGGCTTGAGAAGTGGTGCATGCACAACATTAGCCACAATCCATGTCTACCCCGTATCTACTCTTTTGTTCCTTATGAAATACTGTGTCCCCCAAAACAACTTGGATCCAAATTGAGAAATAGAATGACCTAGCAGCACTTTAAGCTAATAATGTGTACATAGCAATAAATGCAAGCTTAAATGTTAGGAAACCTGGTCTTTACTGCCCTAATCGCCCACTTCAGTAACTATCTTAGAAAATAACGTGAACAGAAAAGTGCCTGGGAAATTCCCTCAGGCTTTTGCATGTTCCTGGTACTAGAAGGAATGGTAAGAGGGAAAAGACCTAGCCCTGCTTTGCTTAAATATGGAGAAGGGAAGTTATCTTGCTTTTATCTATTTTAGGGGTTCTTATATACCACATGTGATCCTTGAATCCTTTGCCAAGTCCTCTTATTTCCTGGTGTACTAACAATGGAGTGATCCAGGGTGTGTAGCTCATTATTGCCCCACTTTTAACGATACACAAAGTTAACGGAGATTTCGCTGGAATGCCAGAGACTGAGAAGCACCTCTATGGCCTCTTTCTGCATGCGAGAGGCAGAAAGGTACTGTATTGTATAGGTTTGAGTCTGGGATGTGAGACTAGGCTGCTTTAGGAAGCTTGGAGTGAAGTGTGTGCACGGTGCCAATTGCAGAACATAAAAGCAAGCGTATAGAAATGCTGCAATGTCTTGCATTGACAATTGTTTTTGCAAAGCCAGCACTCTTCAGCTGCTACCTCCATTGTGTCAGAGAAAGCTGGTCCGAGATTAAAGGACAAAGCAGATAGATAACTCTCTTTGTGTGTGTTTTAAAACAAGGCAACTCACTCTGCTCCACCTAGCATTAGAAGAATCAGCATAGAGATTCACCCCAAACTTGATCCGCGCAAAAGAGAGCCAATCGAAGAAAAAGCGAGCCTGTCGTTACCAAAGTGTGTGCAGGGCTTTGAGGTGGAGACGTGCGCCCAAGTTCTTCGAGGTGCTTAAGAAAACGCGTAACCTTTCTCCCCCCCCCCCCGCAAACGGGGAGTTTTTAGAAAGTGACTTTTTCGGTTCGGGTCTCCGTCCGTGAGCGCTTGAAAAGGCACTGGCGGCTGCCTATGTCTCTCTGTGTGTGTTAGCTTCACCTCTCGCTGAAGCCGGGGCGTGCGACGGAGAAGCCGCGGGGGACGCAGAGAGGGAGGTGGGCGAGGGGGCTCCCCGCCACCTCCCCTTCCTCCCGGGTGCAGCAAGGCTGCCGACTTAGGCACCTAGCAGCAGCCTCCGCTATACGGCGGCATTTCCCGCCTGGCTGCCTCGAAAAGGCGCCGCCTGCTGCCCATCCCCGCCCCTCTCTCTTCTTGCAGGGCCATCCAGCCAGAGGTTTATGGGGACAACAGACGGAGGCGCCTCAGCCGCCTTCTCTCTCTCTCTCCCCGGCGGCGGCGGCGGCGGCAGCCTGAGCCTCTGCAGCGCCGCCTTTTTCCTCAGCAGAAAGGAAAACACACACAACACGCACACGCCCCACACGCTCGCTTTAGTTGCAACCGGTTTGTACCGGCCGCCGGCTCTGGCTGCCTCCACACGGCAGCGCCTCCCCGCCGGAGGATGAAAGGAGCCCGGGAGGGCGGCGGGGGAGAAAGAGAGCTCGGCGCTGGAAGGCGGCCCGCGCGCCCTCCGGCCGGCCGGCTAGCTGGCTCCCTCTCTGCCCTCGGGCGCAAATAAATAGAGGGCCGCCCCCGCCCTGGGGGTGGGTGGGAGCCCTGTCGCCGGAGAGCGAGCCTTCCTTGCTTGCCACCCACCCCACCCCACCCCTCCGGGACGGCGGCAGGTAAATAGAGGGGTGGGTGGGACGACAGAGGGAGAGGCCCCCGTGGGAATATTCGGGGGGCTGGGGGTGGGTGGGGGGTTGCTTGCTGTGTCACGCTGGGGCGGGAGAGGCAGCAACTTTAGCAGCAGCAGGGAGGGGGGGGGAATTAAAATATTAAAAAAAAGACTGCCTGGACTAGGGATGTGGGGCAACAACGGGGAGCCAGCCTGGGGACTGCAGCAGTGTAGTGGTCTGCAGACACTGGGAGGTTTCTGCAAGCCCTGATTGAGCCGCTTGCTGTGCTTTTTAAACAAGCAAGTCGCCCCCACCCCTCCAAAAAACGAGCAAGCGCAGGGTTCATCCTGTGTTGCACCGCTTGGTCGCTGCCAATAGCGCAGTGTTTTTCAACCTTTTTTGGGCAAAGGCACACTTGTTTCATGAAAAAAATCACGAGGCACACCACCATTAGAAAATGTTAAAAAATTTAACTCTGTGCCTATATTGACTATATATAAAGTAATTCTCTTGAATAGGAATCAAATAAACACAAAGAAAGTATTTTATAATTACTTTATTATGAAATAGTAAGTAAACAGAAATATGAAAAATTATAAAATACTTCATTCAGTGCGCAACCAGGGCCTGTTTGGCTGAACACAAAGCTGATATTCTGGCTGGAATTTTTCCCACGGCACACCAGGCAACATCTCGCGGCACACTAGTGTGCCGCGGAACAGTGGTTGAAAAACACTGCAATAGCGCACATAGCTCGCCCTGGTTGCTTCTGCAGGTTGCAGATTTTCTCCCAGCGCACTCCCCCCCCCCCCTCCATTGGACGTCCTGGGATTTGCTGCTGAGCAAGCATGCATTGGACTATGATGTTAATTAACTTCTTCTCTTTTTTGCAGTAATGCTATGGCAGGGCGGTGAAAGCTTCATTTCCTGGTTGTCTGCACCGGGGGATTCTAGCCAGCTTTCGTGAGGTTAACTTGCTGATATTTGTCCTTTCTTAGGCTTCTCTCTCTCTCCCTCTCTCCCTCCCCACTGTACGGAGCTTAATACTAAAAACTCATATATGCTCCTTCAGTTTGTTATCCCGCAAACCTCCCATGTGCATTGATAGCCATTGTATAAACAAGCAGGAATAGAAGACACAGGGCTCTTAAAATGCAAAGCTGGAGAACCTGCATTCCTCAAGTTCCGGTTAGAACTATATGTTGTTGTGGACAATCAGCGCACTATTCCCAAGTTAATTTTGTCCCTGCACACTGTACCTGCTGTCATCTGGAAGAAGCATGCTCGTTTTATGTTACGTGAACGCAAGCTGTTTTCCTGTGGTTAATGAGCTACAACTGTCAAAGGTGGGTGTCCCACCAGTGACACATAAGCGAAAAAGCTGCATATGTTCTGGGAGAAGGAAATGTTAACACTGCTAAATAGGCTACTTTTGGAGTTTGGGTCTCATGCTGGTGCTAAGGAGTCCCATTGATGGTTTAACCAACTTTAAAATATATTTTCGCTATTACACTTAATACATTACTGCCATGTTATCTTATTTGCCCTTGCAAGACTCTTGCTCTCTTTTTACTGATGGAAGACCTAAGAGGTGGTTCCCCTTCAGTCATTTGCTGAGTGCCAGGATTTGAATCCAGAGTGCAGAGTTCAAATTTCTTTCCAATAAATTCCTTTTCTTTGGTCATAGTTCCAAGATAAGCTGCAAGCTCATCCCTTAAACGAGAACGTCACAGTGCATTAAGGACAACAAGGTGTTCCTTCATTTAAAGGTACTTTAATTTTCACATGCACTTCCACATAGGTTTATCGTGTCCCCTCTTTTTAAAATTTCATTCTGGAAACTTAATCAAGTGTATTGTTAGCATTCAAGCATGAGGATATCAGTGTGTCTAAGCCTATTCTCAGCTTGCCTCAAGATACCCTGAGAGTTAAAGGGTATAAATGTGTTGAGGCTGAAGTACATGTTGTCTTATGACAGCCTGGAGTTCAGTGTGTGTCTCTGGAAGTTAGGATTATTTTGAAGCTTCATTTTATAAAACCAGTTGTATATCTGAGGAGGTTATTCTACTTCACAACTTAAGTGTTAAAATACTAGAACTGGTTCCCCCCCCATTAAAAATAACCCCCCTCCCATGTTTCTTATTGGTTTGCCCCCTGATGGCACTCCAGTATTCTTGAAGGCCATGTTTTATTAGACTATGATTTTGGTTTTTGTTGTTGTCAGCTGTGGACTAAGTAAGGAGACAGTCTTCCTGTTTTTGTTGTTTTTTGTTGTTGTCAGTTGTGGATTAAGTAAGAAGGAAGGATTGGAAACATCAGGAAGCAGATATGCCAGACACTTAAGGCTGCATTGCTAAAGTTAGCTGATTTGCTGTGACCACTTCTGGTAAGTTAAACCTTTTTCTTTAATTATCCTTGCATTTTCCACATTTCCCTCTGCTTGTGTGCCATCCAAGATGCTCAGGATAGGATATGCAGGATTATCTAATTTTATCCTCCCAACAACGCTGTGTGTGTGTGTGTGAGAGAGAGAGAGAGAGAGAGAGAGAGAGAGATGGATGAATGGCCATCCAGTGAGTTTCATGACCAAGTGCATCTTTGAATCCAGTTCTCATGCCTACTTGACTAAAACTCTATCCTATAACAAGGTGTAGGCAGAAGTTCGGCTACAACCAACTAGTGGTTCATAGAATTCTTACAAGGAATGTTGGACTATGTGAACCTTGGGTCTCCTCCAACAAAACAGTTCTTATGTTAAGCAAGAATGCATACTCAGGATCACTTAGTGCAGATTGTTTGTGCTTTAACTGTTCAGAGGTCTTGATTATTCAGTTCTGCTGTGCAAATTGAAAGCACTTTAGTGGGCCATGGGGAAACTAGTTTAAAAACCAAACAGTAGACCAAGCAACACTATAGTTGGTAACTCCTGCACAATATTATAGTGGCTGTCAGTGTCTTTTTTCAGTCTGGGCGCATGGCGAGCTGTATAGCATTGCCTTGATCTGACTTCTAGATAAGTGCCGAAACACGTTAAAATAAGACTGCTTCCCTCAGTTAACCATTGTTACCTAAACAAACACAACTAAATCAATGCAAACATTTAGTGTTTATTTTCTAAAAGTATTTTCAGCTGTTTAATGTTGGGTATCATGAAAGCTCAGTACAACCTCCCCTTAGACTTATTAGTGCAATTCCTCGTAGCATTGCATTATTTCTATGCTACTTTTTATCGATTTGACAGTTTTGGGAAAATAAGAAGACATTTGGCAAAAAGTTATTGTGAGTGGATAGAAATGTCTGAAAACAGGAACAATAATCCTTGTCTCTGCTTCTCTGCACAAAGTGTTGAAGTGGAAATAATTAGTTTTTGTTTAACCAAGAGCGTGATAGGATTGCAGGCTGTGGAGAACTGTGCTTTCTAGGGTGTTGGGCAAGAGATGTTAAACGGAAAACAGATTTTATCTGGAAACCAGGTAACGTAAAGGAAGGTCACTTAATTAGTGATCTCTGAAAATGTGTATTGTTTGTCATAAGCAGTTCTGAAGTGGTTTGGGGATACTCTGAGGTAATAAATAGTTTAGATCTGTGTATTGTTTAAGAGGAAGTTTGCCGTATGGGGAAGGCGTAGGAGAACAACCCTATAAAACCCTGCATCCCTTCTTTAAAGTAAGAACCCAGTTGCATGGACTTACTGAAATGGAGACTCGACTCTGAAAGGAGCTGAGATGGATTGTGGCATGTAAGATTACAGCTTTCAGATGTTAGACTTTGTAACTAAGATGTCAGCTGGCAGCTAGATTCAAGGAGCCATTGGAAATGCTCTTTGCTATTTAGCAATCCAGTGATGTGCTTTTTATTTATTTAAACAGTAAGCTCATTTCCTCCTCCTGGTTATTTTTTTCTTCTCTGACAGTTCAGAAGCCATGAAATGTGAATTGGGAATACATTTTTATTTTATGAAATCTAGCCTTTGGTATGCAAGGGCCCTGATCCAGTGAATGCGAATGTTTTAAGTTGCACTGGAACTAATGGCACAAATTAGTCACAGCTATCTGGTATCCAACACTTTCACTGGGACTTACCTGACTATAGTGGGAGTAACTTCCTTTAATCATTAGGACTTGCTTCCTGGGGGGATAGATAGAATCAAGTTGCATGCCAAAACTTAACTTTAGCAGAAACAGGGCCAAGCGTAGTTAAATATTTTGTTTATGGCTTTCTGATTACCAAAGAAATAAGACAACTGAACGAAAGCTTTAAAAGAGAGCAGAGAAACCCATGGAAATTGATGGATATGACTGATATGAGTCCATTAATTTCAGTGTGCCTACTGTGACTAGAAATTAGCTGGATGCAACCCTATTTTTTCAGTAGCAATGGTTAGAAATGTTGAATGGTCAACAATTGCGAAGGCAATAATGCTATGAGTAAAACGCCATCAGTGACTAGCATATGATTTTCAAATGTTATAATATTAACTTTTGGTCATTCATATTTTAGTAACCATGAATTCTTGTACACTTCTCAAGTCTGGTATGATGGTCTTTTGATCCTTAGCCTTCTACCCTCTTAGCCCCACTGCATACCAGTACAAATGTAAACATTGGTGCAGATCATGGCTCCTCACACCTGTGTTTGTTGTATGTAGGTTGGCAGACATCTAGCAGCTTTTTGTGGGGATGCTTCTTGCCCCCAACCCCATGCATCATTTTGGATGGGGTATTTGTTTTTGGGGGGAGCTGCTGTATTTGCTTGTTTACTTCGTTTACAAAGAGAAGTGTATAAAAAACAACCCCTACTTCTCATAAAATAGCTAAGATAGTATGGTGGCTAAAAGTGTGATCTGGGAAGATCCAGTCTTGCCTCTTATAGCTACAGACTAATGTGAAAGGCTTCAGGCAACTCACTGTTTCCTCAGTCTCAGCAACCCAGACTGCAATATGGGGTTATATTGGCCTATTTTACAATTGGAAGGGTTCCTGAGATAAGTGTACATGAAGTGAACGTGTGGGATCCATTACATAAATGTTGTTTGTTGGTTATAATTAAGTAATATTCAGTTCCAAACATTGGGTTTAAAGGTCAATATCTATCTTATCTATATGGGGGGGGGGAACTGATTATACATTAAGGACAAGTCATTGCCAGGCAATAAATCAAATCCGCAGTCACCTTAGAGTTCTGTAAATCATTATAAAACATTGCAAGTTTCAAAGCTTACTTGCATTGACCTCCTTTTTACTTTCCTTCGTCCAAGGCTTCTGTCAAGAGCTTGAGTGATGGTAGGAGTTGGGTCATGATTTTTCTTTCTGTCTGCTTGTTCCAGAGAATATGATCTTTTGAAGTCGGTATGAAAGTGTATAAAAATCAACCTCATACCAGAATTTCCTATTTCCATGTACATTTCCGCTACTTGGTACAGTAAGAGTTGCTTTGGTTTCATGTACCTGGATATTTCTCTGCAGGTTGAATTGCCAAATACACCAAAAACAACATGCTCTAGAAGACTGAATGACAAGATTCTATTCTGTAAGTAGTATACTTTCCCCTTTTAATAAGTACTTTGCAACTTTATAATATTATACAGAAGACCCTTCCTTCCTTCCTTCCTTCCTTCCTTCCTTCCTTCCTTCCTTCCTAGATTTTCTTTTAACTTGAAATTCATGATGCAATTGATATTTCTTCCCATAGTAATTCTGACTATCCTTCTTTCTTTTACTAAAACTAATCATTATTTGTAATACTTACTTTGCATCCTCATGCTTTTTGACATTTGGATATACTGTATTCAGTTTCTGTAGAAATGAAGATTATGCTAAATCCTCTGCCTTGGGAACCAAAACCTCTGATTGTTTTCTTGTTAATTACTTTATATTACACAACATGACTTCAACTATCTTTGGAAATTCAGATTGTGTTCACATGAGGCTCCCGTGTCGCCCTCTACATGGTACATAGTCTCAGAATAGTCAACCCTATCCAGCTATTGTGGCATCCTTGTGCCTTCAAAGCAAGCAAACGTGTTACTTTCTGCCTCCTTGCAAAACAAACATTTCTCCAAACTTTGGTTCCACAATGTGAGGCCAGCAGCAAGTTGCAAGTGCTCATAATGGGAACATCTTACCAGTCATGATGTTGAGGTCAGTTGTTAAAACACTATTGACTAATATTTCATTCAATAAAGCTGAACTGGTCCCAGGTCATTGTTATATCAATTCTAAGACCATGGTACCCAGTCCTAGGCAATCTGAACACCACCTGTTAGCAGGATGAGACTTCCAGGGTTTTTTTAAGACACTTGGGGTATGTTGCAAACTTTCAGATCTTTGTATATTTACAAGGAGCTCTTAATGGAGTTTAGGCAACTGTGTCAACTAAGAGCCAGTTCACATAGTATATATTTCCCAGTGGAAGAATCTATCTCCAGTTCCCTTGGTGCTCTGTGTTCCTTCTTATCAACTCTGTTTTCTATTTCTTTGTATTCTTTTATATAGAGCTTCTTCTGACCCTTGAATTCATCCTGGAAAATGGTGTTCCAGAAGTCACCAGATGGTGGATGGGGCTGGATGATTGTACTGGTGTCCTTCTTTACCCAGTTCTTGTGCTATGGCTCTCCATTAGCTGTTGGTGTTCTATATCTAGAATGGCTGGATATTTTTGGAGAAGGAAAAGGAAAGACTGCATGGGTTGGCTCCCTTGCAAGTGGAGTTGGACTACTTGCAAGTAAGTCTTTTAGATAAAGCATATGATTTAAATGCAGTGTTTACTTATTAAATGCTTTTAAAATGCATATATGTGATCTTTAAATTTCTGGCCCGAAAGAAATGAATTCTTTTAAGAATAGTTCCTTGCATATATTAGAATTAAGAATATAAAGAAAGAAAATGTCATTTGACTGTCGTCAAGTTGAAAACATGCAACTTTTGAGAAATTGCAAATAACTTGTTTAAAGTAAATTGGCATGATGGCTTGGAGTAAGGATTGATCTCTAATGAAAATTAGGCAAACATATTCTGTTTCCTGATAGCATGCTCTTGATTGTGTGGTTTTACCCAGAAGCTAGTACCCAGCACTGAATTCAATTGAATTTATTCATAAGATTGCAAGCTTAGCAGACAGTAGGAAAGCCAATGTAGATGTTGCTGAAGCCAGCTTGTGTGAGCAGTGTAATAATATTTGATTGTAGGAAGATGGAAGATTGCAGCAGCTATTTTCAGGGCTAGAAAAACCTGAAATATGCAATTTTTCAAATAATAGAAATAGCTACTGCAGTCTTCTACAATCATCTGCTTCAGGTGTTAGTTGAAACATGAAACAAGAAATAGAAAAACTTCAGAAGTGAAACATCTGCACCAGCTTTTAATGTGAATAGAAAGTCCAGTTTTGTAAGCTCACCACAACCCGAAGGAGCTATGTTTATTTTGGAAATAGTTCAAATGGTGGTTGCCATCCAGAGAAAGTTGGGCATATGTCTGATCTTTTGAAATGATTTTTCAGTGTTTGCAGTATTTTTAAATACTGCACAATTCAGTGGAGGGGCAAGGTGCTGTGAAAAGTGAAAATTACTTACCCTGGTCACTGAAAAGGTCAGTAAGGAAGCAGACACTGTTTTCAACCTGCAGAGCTTTCTCTGAAATTCTGTAGGTTGAAAACTTGTTTTTTTTTTTTAATAAAGCAAAAAACTTGAATTTGTAATATGATAATTGTAAGCTGTATGGTGGACTCTGTAATCCTTTGAGCTCTCAAAGCCATGCTGTGAAACTAATTTTCTTAAAAGTAAGAAGTTGATGAACCAGATTTTATACAATTCCACATGATATCTTCACACATAACAGTGAGTGTTGTAAGTTAGAAAGACCCACTATTTATTGGGCATCTCAATTTAAACTGTGGTTTCCAGTTGTAGTTTTGAGGCAAGCTGATTGCTTTACACAGGCAGAGCTTTCCAAACGGTGTGCCGTGACACGTTAGTGTGTCGGCTGCAATGTGTAGGTGTATCGTTCAAATCTCCCCACGTTCCTTCCGGGGCTGGAAGGGGGTTAGTTTAACCTCCAGTTTGCTAGTAAAACTGAATTACAAAATGATGCATGTCTAAAAAGTGTGTCACCAACATGAAAGTTTGGAAAACTGGTGTAAAGCATTGATTTGGATGTCGTGGCAAGGTGAATAAAATAAGTACCTTCTGCATACCACACAGTCTTTAAAAATTGTTCTTGGCCCTTATAGTAGACTGGGGCAGCATGGCTGGCAGGGACCAAATTTGTTGCAGAAAGTCCCACACAACTGTATCCCTCTCTTCTCCAGCACGATCTCCAGTTTAATACTGGGATTTAGTGTTTGCCTTTATAGCCTGTCTTTCCTCTAAAGAGCTCAAGGTGGTTCTGTCCTGTCCTCTTTCATCCTCACTACAACTCTGTAAGGTAGATGAGAAAGAGAGTAACTGGCCTAAGGACTCCATGGCTAAATGAGGCTTTGAAACTGGGTCTCCCCAGTCCTAACTTGGTACTCTGTATCACCAACACCACATCACTCTGGCTCTCAGGGATTCAATCTAAGACAGGATTTTGCCCATAAAATATGATTTTAAAGACTATTTTTTATGTGGTGATGAAGTCTGGATCAAAATACTCATCACCAGTGCTTATGAAGAAAAACGCATTGCCCTTGAAAAGTGATTTGCTGGATTTCAAGGAGTGGGTCATATGGGCATCATATTTAAGCTTTAGAAATGGCATTGCCAGCTGCAGGAGGGAGGGCTATCCTGTTTCCCTCTCCATGGCAACCAAGGCTCTTTGGAGGTTTGTCATCAACCAAAGCCAGGAAGATGTATAGCAAAACATCCAGCCTAATTTCCCAAGTCATAAACTCTCGTAACACCCCTGCTAGTGGGAAAAAATAAATCCCACTTGATTTCTTCTCTTACAATACAGTGAGTTTTAGGCAGGGGTCAGCAACCTTTTTCAGCTGTGGGCCGGTCCACTGTCCCTCAGACCTTGGGGGGGCGGACGGACTATATTTTGAAAAAAATAAATAAATGAACAAATTCCTGTGCCCCACAGATAACCCAGAAATGCATTTCAAATAAAAGCACACATTCTACTCATGTAAAAACACCAGGCAGGCCCCACAAATAACCCAGAGATGCATTTTAAATAAAAGGACACATTCTACATGCTGATTCCTGGACCGACCACGGGCCGGACTTAGAAGGCTATTGGGCCGCATCTGGCCCCCGGGCCTTAGGTTGCCTACCCCTGGTTTTAGGTAATTCTTAGTGAAATAGAGCCTCATTTATTGAATGTTCCCTGTGCTCTTCTAGATGTTAGATGTGCAAGGGATAACTAATTTGGATAACCAAGAGCTGGTTACTGAGAATTCTTCTTTTTCTGTCATTATCTATAGCTGTATACAATAAATGTACAGGTTTTGTGTAAATGAACATTTTAAATATTATGGGGTGAAAAACCCTCATATTTTTTGCAAGTCCTGTCATGATTAATTTTTCCCATTGATTTAATGGTACTAAAGTGTGCCTAATTTACAGTAGTTTGGATCCAGCCCATTGCGTTTACTTTTTAAAAGCAAATGCAGTTTTTCTCTCTTCCTTGGCCTATGTGCTATGTTATTACTGTTTATATACCTATAATTATTATCTATATTTTAGTTGTAATGCTCATGAACATTCAAATGAAAGCATGAAGCTTTTGCACTTGAATTCTGACATCTACATTGGTGAGATCTAAATCTACCATCGGTTTCTCCTGTACCTTTAGGGCTTGGTGGCAATAGTTTTATGGAGTATTACTGGAGAAATACCAAGAAATACCAAGAAAAAGGTTTTAACCTAACCATGGCTTTAATGCCTCCCTAAATATCTGGAAATTCAACACTTTAACTGTGTGTCTGCTGCCAAAATGGAGCCCCTGTGTTGGCTCTCATTTCATAAAACTAAATAAAATTTATACCTATGTCCTCAAATTTCCCCATGCCTTCTGCCAGCAGCCACCCATGAGGGAACAGGGAAGGGAAACATAATGACTTGGAAATGTCTACCAGACATTGCAGAGGCAGAGGACAGCTGCTGCTAAACCACAGAGCTTCCATCATTGGCAGCAGCTTCTAGTTTAGCATAACTTCTACTTCAGTCCTTAAAAGTGCATATTATCTTGGTTACTATGCCCCATTTCCCCAAGCAAACCAGAATAGCATATAGCTAGAGATGGCTTATAGTTCCCCACCCTTTGCCAGAATATCGAGATGCTATGGCAGAGTCAACAGCTGCTAGTATGCTGTCCTGGCCCAAGGCAGATATCCATGAAGCACAACAGTCTGGTGGTTGCAGCACTGTGGAAAGCTCCAAGTGAGCAGCTGTGCTGTGCAAAAACTGGAGGTGGAGTGGGGTCTTTTGAGTCCATCTGTCCCATTCATCCAATCCCATGGCTCCGCTCTCCTGCCTGAAGAATGCATGTTTTTAAAGGCCAACTCCCTGTCCAGAAGGAGTGCTTCCTTCTGCATTGACTCCCCAGGTAAAGTGGGCTTATGGGGAAGATGTCTACAAGCATCCTGGTTCAGGTTCTGCAGCCTCCTGACCACCAGACTCAGGCTCAGCCTTTGAACCCTGGTCTAGTGTTAGAGCAGCCCCAGGCTCATCAGGCTCACCCCCTCTGACCAGAGCTTGAGTCCAGGACGGTAAAGCACTTGTACATTTTGTCTTCTGCATGCACTTCTGTAGGTCCAGGCTTAGGTCTCCTGCCTATGACCGCATGCATTGCCAGGTCAGACATGCTTACCATGCTAGCAATGCTCTTTGATACCTTTATTTCTTACTAAATAACTTGCACTGATACAATCCCATGCCTGGTATGTGGTTGCAGTTTGCAACTAACTCACTCATTGTTGTAACAATGTAGCACATCCCTTAATTCATGACAGCTCGTTAAGATAGTGGCAAATAAGTCTTCCATAGTACTCCCATTTTTGTGACATGCTATAAAATTTGCTGTGTAAATAGACTACTTTAGAGTTAAGCCTTTTTTAAACCAGCTCAGCGAAAAAACTTAATACATTGTGCCAGCCTCATAGCAAGAAATAACTGTTTTCCTGCACATTGCCCGGCACACTGGTAGTTTCTACTGATACCCGGTAGTTTCTACATTTAGTTTCTTTAAGTCAGCTCCAGTTGAATGAAGAGTTGTAGAAGACTACAGAATCCTGACTTGGAGGCAGGGACCTGTTGTCTTGTACAGTTCCTTGCTGCATCAGTACAACTCTTACTGTTAATACTCTGTTAATATTATCTTCTATTTAAAAGAATTTCTTAAAAAGTTGAAGATTTTTTTGGGGGGAGGTATCTATCTCCCTGGCTATTGCGATAATAGAATGCTAGGCTAGATAGGTTTTAGGCCTGATTTAGCAGATATCTTCTTAGGTTCTTGAGTGATGCCCAAGGTTTACTGAAATAGCAGAAGAATGTTGTAATGATAGAGAGGTTTCGTTTCTGGAATTCTTGTGATGCACCATTTTACCTTTGCCTTTAGGTCAAACATCCACTGGGGTAAGCACTGCCAGCATAGAACTGTGCATCTATTTTGCTTACTTGGTCAAGCGAAATCATTAAGAACAACTTTCTCTCCAGTTGAAATCCTAGCCGTGCTTGCTTAGAAGCAATTTGATGGAATATTTATGCTTATGTTCCTGCCCCCTTTTAAAGATTACAGCATTTTGTCTCATCAGCTATGTATGCCACTGATCAAATACCATGTCTGCTTCCAAGTCCCTACTTTGAGTCTAGGAATGTAGGAAGTTGCCTTATAAGTCGGAACAATTGGTCCACCTAGTGTGATATTGTCTACACTGACTGACAGCAGCTGTGCATGGCTCTAGGCAGGGTGGCTTTCCTAGCCCTAACTTGAGATGCTAGGGATTGAATCTAGGATCTTGGGACCTTTGCATGTAAAATATGTGTTCTACAATATCTGGCAAACATCTGGAAAACATTTGTAGGAAAAAATACTTTAGGAAGCTTGCAGGCAATATGTATTTATTTATGTGTCTGCACCAGTCAGTGCTGTTGTATATTCTATATTTTGATTATGTTCTTTTGGGTTTAAACAACTATTTTATTCATCTGAAATGTGAGCTTTGAGGGCTCTTTTAGTAGCAAGAGAAGTAATAAAGGACATTGTGGCTAGAGAAAAGGGATTTGTCAGCAACGCACTTTAGAGAGTGGCACAGTGGGAGCGTGTCTCACATAAAGCTGCTCCCCTGTAAATTAGTTGCATACAAAGTTAACAGCTCTTGATCCAACATATTTTCAGGGTGGGTGTCCTGACTGGAGAGGGGGGGGGGTGTGTACCTAGTGAAACCTCAGGAATTCAGGCAGGACTTGGTAGCAACCTCTTATCCTGCCAAGGTCACAAGGCCAGGGAAAGAGGTTTGGTTTTTCAGAAGTCACCTTGCCTAATTTGCATTGTGAATGCTTTGGGGACAGTAAAGCATTTCTGCCTGTTTTTATAAGTTTAACATGTTAAGTGTGTAAATATATGTGTAAGCCTCCATGATCCATACAGAGGAGATTGAAGTCCAAAGGATATAGTTAAAATCAAGAATATTCTTAAAGAATAAATTTGGGCTTTTTCAAGTGTAGCTGTACAATACTCTTGTTATAAAACTGCTTAATTTGTCACGTAGCTTGAGGTAGTCCAACAACCGGATATACTAGGTAGACGCACTAACCGTGGCACACTGAAGATGAATGGGAGGGACGAGGACTACAGAATTATTTCAAACTCTAGTTGGGCAGAGATCATGTGGGGAAGCAGATGTTAGGTGAAAGAGCAGGTAGCCTCATTGACTCTTGGAACCATAACTGGACCTCCATTTCCTGGTTCAGCCAAGACATAAACAACTGGTTGGACACATAGAGGTGACCTCAGTTCCCCATGTGCCATGGACCTTTTAAAAATAGACGTCTTCTTTCATATTGAGAGCAATTCTGCTAAGGGGAGAAATCTCTTTAGCGCTTGCTTATGGAACATGATTTTCTGTTCTGTTCTATTCTTTCCTTTTCACAATTCACTCCTCTTGTTCTTAAATAGGTCCTATTTGCAGTACATGTGTATCTGCTTTTGGAGCAAGACCTGTAACAATCTTCAGTGGCTTTATGGTTGCTGGGGGTTTGATGATGAGCAGCATTGCACCCAATATCTACTTCCTGTTTTTTTCCTATGGAATTGTTGTTGGTAAGAATCACGAGAGATTATTTTTGAATGACCCCTAAACTAAAAAGCGGGTTGGAAGGGGTTGTGTCTCAATTTCAAAATTAAAATGTCAAATCTCCCTTTTATTGCATGGTCAGGCGGAGTCCCCTAAACCCCAGGCAGCCCCTGAGCGGAATAACGACACAAGACAATGTGCTATGGGATTAAAATTAGGCCACAACTTTATTAAGATTCAGATGTAGGGAGACCTTGGCTCAGGCATTGGGTGTTTATCCCTCCCAGCCCCCAGCCAGGGTTCTGGGTAATTTCAGGGTTATCCAGCATGTCAGGGGATTGGGCTAGCTCTGGAGAACATATGTTCAAGCAGATAGCCCGCCCCCCTGTTCGCCGCCGCTGGAGGGGGAGGGCAATGACAACCTCTGGGCGTATGGCCAATGCCTCGCCCCACGACCCCTTTAACGGGAACCCTGGTATCAACGCCGAATTGGGGGCGTGGGGTCACCGCCCCTGCCCCCCTTTATGAAGATGACTAAAGGATTCCGCCCATGGCCTGCAACCGCCAATGTTGTGACGTATTGCTACGGGAAAGGAGAAACCTGCCAATGCAGGGAAATTCCTTTCCGGCCCTTCAACAGCGGCCTTGACATAGCAGTGCCTGTGTACCTGTGGAGAAGAGGTTAACCTGCAAAATGAAAAGGTTTAATTAAGGGAGTGGAGGGTGGGAGAAAGCTCTGGAGCCTGAGTGGTGCTTCCCAGGTATGTAACACCTTCTATTGTGTGGGTCTGTGTTCCCTCCCCTTACCTGGCCAATCCCCCTGGCAACACCTCCCCAGGCGGGATTGGGCGGCTGACTGGGTAGGCGGAGACCCCAAGTATCCAGCCCGGAAGGTGAAGCCAGCCCGAACTACCAGGAGCTGCTCTGGGATCCAGGCGGCCGCACGCGGCCATGCAAAATGCGCACCCTGTTTGATGCGGGGGAACGGTCATTAGTAGCAGCAAAGAATTATTATTATTATTATTATTATTATTATTATTATTATTATATTTCTATACCACTTAATATATAAAACATCACTAAGCAGCTTACAAAACACTGAAGCAACAGCAGACAATTATTGTGCAGTTTTGATGAATTCAAAAAAGACTTGTAGGCAGCTGCCTCATGAGCCTTCTTCAGGTGAATGGAGGTTGTGTAGCATGGGGGGGGGGATTTGTGAGTTGCACTTCCAAAATGGCTCGCTCTGTGCTGTTTTAATTTAATGAATCAAATCTGAACCATTAGCAATGGTGCCCGATTCTTTGTGATTAATGCTTTTACCTTTTTAGGACTCGGGTGTGGCTTATTGTACACAGCAACAGTAACCATCACATGTCAGTATTTTGAAAAACGCAGAGGCCTTGCACTCGGTCTAATTTCAACAGGTATGGTTTTTTATCTCTATTTGAATTACTTTATACTGGTTTAGGATTTAGTTATGGTTTCATTAGCTGTGATTATTGCATCTGAATTCCCATAGATAAGTGTAACTGTTTTGAATTTGGTTTGCAAACCATGTTTTGCATCTGTAGTTAGTAAGCATTGTATTTGTTCTGAGCAAAAATGTGGTTTTCCTACCTCTCCAGCACCTCAGCTTCCTAAGTCACAAGCAGGTCCTGCTGGTGCCTCTGCCTTCCAGGGGAAGGGCTTGTCTAAGCAAGCTAAACCATGGGTTCATATATAGGTCATTTGGTGCCATGAGAATGATATCTTTGCATAGGCACTCACTTCTCCCCTTCTTTCCTTTCTTCATATACTCCACTTCAGCTACTTTCTTTTAGTGCCAACTCTTGGGCTTGTGCTTGCCCTCCAAACCATCTTCATATCTTCATTTGCTCTCCTGGTTTGCAAGGCAACAACGAGCAATAATTTTGCTGATTTGGATGTACTGTAATGGTTTATGGTGAAGAAGTAAGCAAGTAACTGAAGCAGATTGTGAGATGGAAAGCGGTGACAGTGCACATCAGAACAGGGCATATGTCCTTAGGGCCATACCATGGTTATGGCTTATATCCACATGAAGTCATAATATTTGTGCTCTTAACCCTGGCAGTAAACCATGGTTAAGCAGTATATGTGCATTAGGCCCAAGACGAGAGTAGTGAAGAAGTGCAAAGGATTAGATCATGAATCTGCATCAGACTGTAGCCCACACATTTCAACCTCACTTCCTTTTGGAAATGCCTGTTTTAAAATTCAGACTTCTATGTATTTTGGTTCCGTATAGACACATTCTGATCTCTTTTTATGAAGCTTTCTTTGTTACTTTTTGCACCAGAGATTATTCTCTAGAAAGCAGTGTCTCTTACAGACGTTTGTAACCTTTCAGCATTAACTGGTCAGAAAATTGGTATTATCTAAGACACACCTAATCCCTTTGTACCATGCCTGATAAATAAAAAAGAAAAGAATGCAAAACTGTACCAGATTTTATGAATATACTTCTGGCAATTTTTTCACATACCTAATTTGCCTTTAGTTAATTCATGTTTATTATCAGTCAGAGTCAGGTCAGCACTTATACATCAAACAAAAATGTTCTTAACAGAAATATTTAATTTTAAAGCAGGTAGTGCATGATATAAGGTAGCCATGCCTGCATTCTCAAAGAGGAAACATACGACCCCAAAATGGGAACATAATTTGCATTTTTTAAATGCACGTGCTAATTTATATGTAGAGATTGAAACTTAGAAATGCTGACTATAATTTAAATAGAAATAAAATGCATCTCATCATAACAAGGGAGACTGTGCCCAGGTGACCTGTGTGCTTGCTCAGTATGTTGTCTAGATGTTAACAGTTGCTGGCCACTTCCAAGACCCATGTTCCTCCTAAGGGTCCTTTACCTGTAAACAAAATTTTGAGTCAGACAACCTGCCAAGTACTTGTAGGACATATAGCCACCCTAACATGGTTGTTTATTTATTTCAACATATCTGTTGCCTTTACAAAGAAAATTTATGCCCATAGTGATGTCCAATACAATTATCAATAGTTCATCTATTATTTTAACTATTTAACTTTGCCAGGCACCCCCACCCTGGTAATTGCAGCCCCTCAGCCATGGCATGACAGCCCACAGAGAAGCTTGAAAAAATTCCTGTTTTTGCTTGCCTGCCTGGGAGTTCTCGAGTTCCTGCCAGGCCACAGTATGGGCTGGAGTTCTTTGTTCAGCTTGATGAAGAGGCCTTAACTGTGTTACAAACACAGGATTTATTTTCCAGTTTCACAAATCACATGTTCAATCAGTGGATTGTGTGGAGCATTGATGTTGTAGGATATTTCATGAACTCATTTATATGTTTCCATTCTCTCCTTTCAGGATCAAGCGTTGGGGTTTTTATATATGCAGCATTACAGAGGGAGCTAATTGAACTGTATGGATTAGAGGGGTGTCTGCTGATTGTTGGTGCACTGTCTCTAAATATATTAGCGTGTGGGAGTCTGATGAGACCTTTGCAGTCGTGTGGTTCTGCCTTGCCAGAGAAGCCAGTCCCCGAGAAGGTTCCAGATCAATACCTCATTTATAATGAAAGAGAAAAGAACGGTTATGAAGACAATGTACTTGAAAAAGCCAGCAATGAAGGAAAAGGTGTGAACCAAACATCCTGTGGTGACTGCAAGCAGGAATCGGCAATAAGTAAGAACAATCTATTAACGATAACACCACACGAGAGAGAGACTTACAGACGGAAAGTTGTAGAACGGACCTATTTCTGTAAACAGCTTGCCAAGAAGAAATGGCAGTTATATTTAGACTACTGGGGGGAAACGCTGGGACTTTTTAAAAACAAAGTATTTTCGTCACTTTTTATTGCCATCTTCTTCTTCGACATTGGCGGCTTTCCTCCTTCATTGCTCATGGAAGACATTGCAAGAAGTTCCAATATCGGTGAAGATGACTGTGTCATTCCTCTCATTTCTGTCATAGGCATCATGACTGCCATTGGGAAACTAGTTCTAGGAATACTGGCAGATTTTGAATGGATTAATACCTTATATCTATATGTCCTGACTTTGATATTGACTTCGGTGGCACTAGTTTTGATTCCGTTTGCCCAAAATTACATCACACTGGCAATACTTTCAGGGGTTTTAGGTTTTCTGACAGGCAATTGGTCCATTTTCCCATATGTTACAACAAAGACTGTAGGAATCGAAAAATTAACACATGCATATGGCATACTGATGTTCTTTGCTGGACTTGGAAACAGTCTTGGACCACCAATTGTAGGTAAGGCTGTGTTTTAACAGGCATACATAATTATTCTGCGGTACCGGTACT
This sequence comes from Lacerta agilis, assembly GCF_009819535.1. Classification (NCBI taxonomy): domain Eukaryota; kingdom Metazoa; phylum Chordata; class Lepidosauria; order Squamata; family Lacertidae; genus Lacerta; species Lacerta agilis. The sequence goes on along the minus strand of NC_046316.1, from coordinate 22,909,707 downwards.
TTACATCAGTTAAGTCTGCTCTCAATTTCTACCTGTTCAGTACTCAGTTTCATAAGTTCACTCATGTCTCCATGATGCAGCAACCTATTTGGCAGAACAGTAACTATAACTATGGTTTGTAGATTCAGTCACAGTAGCAAAGTACTGCAAATTGTGGTCCCCAAAGCAGCCTCAAACTGTGGCTTAATGTCCTGGTTTGACAGCCCCTTGTAAGCCACAACTTAGCTAGTCTGATGTGGCACCTGAATGCTGACAATGTGTTGCTTCATTTGCTTGTGCAGAATATTTATTTTACAATTACACTGTTTTCGTTGGAAATTCAGCAAGTATTCTTCCTTTTACTTTTTAACTGCCTGGCTGCGAGGTAGTAGGTTGCTTTATTGATCTGTTCTGTAAAAACTACTTCTGACAGCTGCTCTCTTTTGTTGTTGTTGCTTTTCAGGTTGGTTTTATGACTGGACAAAGTCTTACGACGTAGCATTCTACTTCAGCGGACTTTGTGTTCTGTTTGGAGGGCTGCTTCTGTTGGTGGCAGCGCTGCCATGTTGGAACACCGTGAACGGTAGCAATCAAGCTGAAAAGCCACTTCCAAATATTTACTCCTACAAAGTTGCTTCCAGTGTGTAGGTGAAAAGTGCGGAACAGTTGCTCCTCTTTTTATACTGCACAGCAAGATATTTTTAGTAATTTCCTCACTTATTTATGAGGCTAAAAAACACACAAAAAAACATTTTTATACTACTTTGAAATGCTTTTAGCCAGAGCCCATTGCTGGTTATGGCAGATGCAGCTCTATTTTAGCACAAGGGGCCTTTTGCCTTGCTGTTGCCAGCGGTGCTGGAAACCGTAGGAGGAGAGTGGGCTGTTGTGCTCAGATCCTGCTTGCGGGGTTCTTGTAGGCATCTGATTGGCCACTGTGAGAACAGGATGCTTGATTTGATGGGCTACTGGGCTGATCCAGTAGGCTCTTACGTTCTTCACAATCGGAAAGCCCTGCTTGTGCCTATACAGCCTAGGGGCGTTGATGTGTGTCCTTGAGCTCTAATGCACACGTGGAGCTCCTGTTGCAAGGGCTTGTTCACACATGGATCCTTTGTGTATACATGAAAGTGCACAAAGGTACAGGTATCTGATACGCAGCCAGCAATGTTCTCCTGTGACTTCCTTTTTCTGACACATAATATATACTACAGCTTCACAAGTTAAATATTTTTTCCAATGGAACAAAATGTATTTTAAACCGACCTCTTGCTTTTGCTTGTCTTTGACAAAAGATGGCACATTGCTTCTCTCTTCAGAAATCTTGATAACTATGTAGTGAAAGACATTTAAGACAATTGGACCATTATCACCATGAATGTAATACGAATTTGAAGTGCTTGCTTCTTTGGTAAGGTAAATGCTTTCTGTTACACAATCTCATGTGTTGCCACAAGCAGGATTTGGGTCACATTACTTGTGAAGTGAACAGTATGGCATGAATTGCACTTCTAAACGCCACTGAAGATGCTGCTGTCCAAATATTTCACATTTCACTTCTCCAGAAAATGTGTTAAACCAAAATCTGTGAAACCAAGGAATAAAATAAGTTCTGAAACAACCACATATTTTGAAATAGTTTCACCCTGTGTCAAAATTCCATTTTGACAAAACTTGAAGGTTACTTTAATTAAAAAAACAACAACAACCCCAAACAAAATTATAGGCTCTTAAGTTTCAGGAATTTCACTTTTAAATGATTAGATATTTTATGGTTGCAATTGGCAAGCAATCAGCCAATAGTTTTCCCTATATAGGCTTGATAGAAACAACTGGTGCTGGCATACAGTATCAACTTCTTTGTAGACTGTTTCTGTTTATTGTCATTCAGCTCTTTATGCCAAGCACAACGACATGGAAAATTTTGCAACATGGGGGGAAAACAACAACCTCAAAGAAGTTTACAAAAAAGGTAATACAATTAAATTATTGATAAGAAGAGTTAACCACAATAATTTAGGGATTTCCAAAAGTTAAAGTAACAATAAACTAAAAACAGATTAAAACTCACATCAACTTTCTAATTATCTGGGTGTTGTTGCTGTTCAGTCGTTCAGTCGTGTCCGACTCTTCGTGACCCCATGGACCAGAGCACGCCAGGCACGCCTATCCTTCACTGCCTCTCGCAGTTTGGCCAAACTCATGCCAGTTGCTTCGAGAACACTGTCCAACCATCTCATCCTCTGTCGTCCCCTTCTCCTTGTGCCCTCCATCTTTCCCAACATCAGGGTCTTTTCCAGGGATTCTTCTCTTCTCATGAGGTGGCCAAAGTACTGGAGCCTCAACTTCAGGATCTGTCCTTCTAGTGAGCACTCAGGGCTGATTTCTTTGAGAATGGATAGGTTTGATCTTCTTGCAGTCCATGGGACTCTCAAGAGTCTCCTCCAGCACCATAATTCAAAAGCATCAATTCTTCGGCGATCAGCCTTCTTTATGGTCCAGCTCTCACTTCCGTACATTACTACTGGGAAAACCATAGCTTTAACTATACGGACCTTTGTCGGCAAGGTGATGTCTTTGCTTTTTAAGATGCTGTCTAGGTTTGTCATTGCTTTTCTCCCAAGAAGCAGGTATATTCTAATTTCGTGACTGCTGTCACCATCTGCAGTGATCATGGAACCCAAGAAAGTGAAATCTCTCACTGCCTCCATTTCTTCCCCTTCTATTTGCCAGGAGGTGATGGGACCAGTGGCCATGATCTTAGTTTTTTTGATGTTGAGCTTCAGACCATATTTTGCGCTCTCCTCTTTCACCCTCATTAAAAGGTTCTTTAATTCCTCCTCACTTTCTGCCATCAAGGTAGTATCATCAGCATATCTGAGGTTGTTGATATTTTTTCCGGCAATCTTAATTCCGGTTTGGGATTCATCCAGTCCAGCCTTTCGCATGATGAATTCTGCATATAAGTTAAATAAGCAGGGAGACAATATACAGCCTTGTCGTACTCCTTTCCCAATTTTGAACCAATCAGTTGTTCCATATCCAGTTCTAACGGTAGTTTCTTGTCCCACATAGAGATTTCTCAGGAGACAAATGAGGTGATCCGGCACTCCCATTTCTTTAAGAACTTGCCTTCATGGATCACTGCCTTGTCATGGCGAAGGGGCTTGAATTACTCAGGGAAGCTATAGACAGGTCAAGATGGATAGGTCATAGTGGAGAGTTTGGACCAAACGTGATCCACCTGGAGTAGGAACTGGCAAGCCACTCCAGTATCCCTGCCAAGAAAACTCCATGGACAAATACAACAAAATTATCTGGGTAGGCTTGTCTAAACAAAAATGTTTTTAGCAGGAGCCAAAAAGAGTACAGTGAAGGTGTCTGCCTGATACAGGCTAGATGTTCCAAAGTGTAGATGCTGTCACACTAAAATACTGCGTTCTTACAAAGGGGGAAAGGTTTCTTATGTGGCACCCATAACAGTGCTAGTCCACTGACTGAAATGGTTGAATATGATTTCGTAGGTACACCGGTCCCATGTTTTTACCGGCTTCATATACTAATGGTAACACCTTGAACTTGGCCTAGTAGCAAATTGGCAGCCAGTGAAAATATCTGAGGGGATGTCTTGTATGCCAACAAGGCCTCAACGCCTGTCAGCAATCGTGGTGCAGCACTCTGACTGCAACTTCTAGATCGAGCACAAGGGAAACCCCACATAGGGTATTTTTCACATAAAACTTTCCAAAAGACACATTTTCTTATCAACGATAAAATCAAGGGGGAAGAGGATAATTTCTGACTCAGAGACGGTTATGTGATTCAGCTCTTGGTGCATCAGCACCTCAAGTACCGTATAAGACGCCCCCTATTTGGGGGGACTCAGATTTAAGAAAATGAAGGGAGATGGCCCAGAGTATAAGACGCCCCCTAATTTTTGACATTATTTTTTAGGGGGGGGGAACCTACTCTTATACACGGAAAAATATGGTACCTCAGTAGCCAGAGAACAGGAAAGCAATGCCAGGATGCACACCAGAAATACTGAGGTCAGGATGAGGTTCATAAAGGTTCTGGACTCCCTCCCCACCAGCAACTTTCACTCTTAAAAAATCAAAACTTGTGGCAATTTCAAGCGACACCAGCACTGTCTGAGTCAGAGAACAATTCCTCCAAGACCCTGCCTCTCAGTGCCACTAGTCACTTTATGACATCTGCCTGGCTTGAGGTCTGCAAAACTCTTTGTGACCTCAGAGATTCAGCTGCAGGTGCTGAAGTGTCAGTTTTTCTGGCTGCCATTGGTTTAGCTCTGCTGACATCACAGTCTTTGCTGGTCTGATGTCACAAACAGGGCATGTCATGTGACTTCTCAGGTTGGACTACTGACTGCTTGCTCACATCTGAACACATACTGTACTGTGCTCTGTTACTGATACAAGAGAGAGACTATCGGTAGTTCAGAGATCCCAGGTGGTCCTCCTTTTAAAAAAAAATTGTTTGCTTTGTAATACAAAAAAAAAAAAACCAAGTAAAAACTGAGACGGTCCTTCATTTGTGCAATTTATTCAGTAGAGGGCACCACTCAGCAGAGCAGAGGTTGTAAATAAAAGACTGACATACAAGTGTTAAAAGCAGACCATCATAGTATATAAAGTGACACCAAACCAGTGCTGGATTTACATATAAGCTAAACAAGCTATAGCTTAGGGCACCACTCTCTTGCCCCCCCCTGAAAAAAAATGTAAAGGGGAAAAAGGATGTACATTTCCAAAATATAAGATAAAAAAACAAATAAAATAAAACCTACATACATACAGCAACAGTGTTTTGTGTTGTGTAGGCTCCTATTTGTTATGTGCAAATGGCTTTAGATAACTATTAGGTCCATAAATTACCATATATTCAACACAAAAAACAGTGACAATTTGTTGTTGACAAAGGACAGCTGGACATATAAAGGGCCCCCTTACCTTCAGTAGCTTAGGGCCTCGTCAAACCTAAATCTTGCCCTGCACCAAACCATCGTAATTTCTGTACATAAAATATAAAATTAACTTATACATGCACTAAGGAAAACTACAGACCTGTAGGATTACAGAGATTATAATTCAGTAATTATAAGCACAACGATGTCTATCCATTACCATAAGCATTTAATGGACAAACAATTCAGTATAATCACATATAATATCCTTGCAAAGTCAGATTTCTAAAGAAGTATTCTACAAAATGTTAAATAAGTGGGTATTACTGGGTCCCGAACATCAAATAATTTCGCAGCTAAAGCCATCTGCTTTCTAGGGAAATTATAAAACAGCCTTTTTTCCTGGGGTGGACATGCTTTTCTCTGGAAATGCTTCAACCTGTACAAAGCATTCACGTGACTTGTGGCCTGTTGCATTCCAGTGTTGTCAGAGTAATTCCCCCATGATTCTACCCACAAATTATCTGGAGTAGATATTGTGAGGAGAAATTATTCCAAGAGTGCTCTTGAGCTCATGTTCTGCTTGTGGTCTTCCAGAAACATTAGACTGCTGAACTGGAGCAACCTTCAGTCTGATTCTGTAGGACAAAATCCTATGTTCTTATTTAAAATGTTTTCACTCAGCTCTTCTGCCTCAAAGGCTCCCAGAGCAGCTGACACAGGATCCATAAAAACAAGACAGTGGCCTGGTCCACATGTTGCACTAAGCTAAACTATGGCTCTAATGTGAATGCATGAGTGGGCCGGGTCCCAGGGAGGAGATCATGGTTGAGTCGGTCCTCATTTTGCTGCTGCATTGCACCGATCTAAGCAATGACTTGGCATAGCACAGGGGTGCTGAAACTTTTCCAGCCTGAGGATCCTATTACTTTCTGATCAACCTTCCAAGGATCACATGCCAGTGGTGAGCAGAAAAGCGAGTGGAGCCATGAATGAGCAAGAAGCATTATCGGAGTTAAGGACACATTTGAGGTGCAAATCAGGGCCAGCGAAAATTGTGGTTGGGGAGAATCCTGAGAGGCCCAGAAGGCCATGTTTTCAGGTACTATGTGCAGAAAGAATTCAGTTCAGGGAACGCCTGGTGCTTCATCTCCATCTTGTGGCTCAAAGGAGAAGTGAATGAAATTGCAATTTTATTTTTTGCTATTTTACCCCTCCTATGAATAGTGCACTATACTCTTATACCATTCTAACAGCCATGGATCCCCACCCCACCCCAAAGAATCCTGAGAACTGTAGTTTGTTTGAGGTGCTGATTTTTGTTGTTGTTGTCTTTTCTTAAAGTTCAATTTTTTAAAACCCTATAATTTTTTTAATTATAGGGTTTTTAAAAATTGAACTTTAAGAAAAGACAACAACAACAAAGAAATATAGTCAAGGAAGTCATACTAAACCACAATGAAACAAAGCAATAGTTTTATGCAGGAGGGGTGTGTGTAGCTGGTGGTCCAGGCCAACACAGCGTTCAGTAACACAAATAGATCTGTATATGGTATCGACATATCTGAAAATCTTCCACTTGTGGTTGTTGAAGGTCATCTCATATGCTGGGAGAGTTGTTAGTTGTCATCTCATAAGGGTGCTGGGAGTTGCTAGAAGACCCTTCTCACAGAGCTACAATTCCCAACACCCTTGGCAAATGACAGTTCCCAGGATTATTGGGGAGATTTTGCTGTTAAAGCGGTATAAGAGTGCTTTTAAATGTACGGTGTTGGTGTCCATTTACAAGTCGAAAGTCAGTCCTCCAATCAACTGTAGCAGCATCACCCCAGCAATATTGGAATCGCCCAGAGAGAGTTTTTTGTTTTTTTTTAATGAAAGGCAGTTAATTCTGAACCTCTCAAGACAAAGAGAAGAACTTTCCTCCGCCTTGTGGAAGCAAAGCTTTCAGCAGCCTGCCTGCTTCCTTGCGGCCTGCCAGGAGCCGGGAGAGGCGATCTTAAATCGGCAGTGAGCTTCGCCACATCTTGTAAGGCACAACTCTTTGTGGTGCATGGCAGCAGGGGCTGCTTCTCAGGCTTCCTACTCCCAGGGCCCGTTGTGTGGGGCCTGCCTTAGTCACAAGGAATCACAAAATAGTGGCAGAGCTCAGGACGGCTGACAAAACGCCGACGTTCTCGCCTCACATCTAATCCACCCTTGGAAATGGCCGAGTTCTCCCTCTCTTTTTTGACACAGTGATTTCCTGTCTTGTGGTATTGTGACTTGGTCTCCCCATTTTAGGCAGAATTTGGAAGTCCATATGCTCTTAAACAAACAAACAAAAAAAGGCTTTTCTTTTTTGTATCTTTTTCTGTTCCCACAATATGGCTGCTGCAGTTACGAGAGAGAGAGAGAGAGAGAGAGAGAGAGAGAAACCGAAACCGAAACCGAAATGGTTCTTCTCATTTCCCTCAGCATCTCCTCTGGCCCTCTCTCCCCTCAGTTGGAGGGGAGACCTTCCTTTCCTCTTCTAAACTTGGCTTTTCTGCCAACCACCTTTGCTCAACATGCAAGAGGTTACCGGCGCTTCCTTAGCTCCAACCAAAAGGCTGCGGGGCACTGAGGCCTGCCTGGAAGTGGCTTAGGGCCCCCATTTGAGCAGCACTGCTGTATATCATACAATCCTCTTGAAAGCCTCAGTTTGCTATGTGGCATGAAGGGCTGCTTCTCCACAAATGCAGGCCCGATACTGTCTTGGGCCTGTGGAACTATTATTGCAGTTGTTTGGATACTAGCCACTGCGTATGTTTTACGTGTTCACTTTTAGAGGAAACAAAAACTGATTATCTAAAGGAGATTTAACGCTGGACAAGGCAATCCTAAACCATGGCAGAGTGGCAGATGGACTGCTGTGTCCCAAAGCCTAACACACACACACCATCGAGGGTGGAAGGCGGAATGGCTTCCCCCCCCCCCCATCACCAAACACAAAATTAAACCCCTTTGAGGATCTGCAGGGTTTTGGATCCAGCGACTCAAAAGATGCCAGTACTTTGACCTGAAACAGACTATTTCACAGCTGGTAGGAGAGCTACCAATGATAGCTTCCAGTTCCTTCCGTGCTGGCAAAGTCCAGCAGATGGTCTCCTCAACCTTATAATAATCCCCTCTAGAAACACGGATAAAAGGGTTAGGATTGCATTGTTACGATTACATCTCTTTTACGAGTTCTGTATGCATTGTGCAGCCGTGTCAAAATGCACACACCTCATAGCTATTAAGCCCTTCCTGTTAGGTGGTATCAGTGTTAAGAAAAGATTTGTGAGAGATTGAGGTTCTATGCGAAAATATATTTCTGGCATCCAGGCTCCTATCTGGAGTAGATGTTGACAACCTTTTCTTTCTGTGGGCACTTCTGGAGATTTAAGAAATGTCATGGGCCCCATGCACACACCACAACCTGTTACGTTGGCTACAACGGAATTATTTCAAGCCTGATTTCAGTGGGGCAAAGGGACCCCAATGGCAACAGGGAAGGCCTTTGTGTGCACATGTGAACCTGTAGTCACTGGACTGGAAACCCCAGGTCCGGGCGGTGGAATGGTGGCGACCTTATAGCTTTAAAAGTCTTAATTTATGAAAATCCAGATTCTGTGAAAAAAAGTTCTGCACCAGAAAAAGCAACCTGTATAAATCAAGCATGTAGTGCAAGTGTGCATTAGTTGTCCCATTTTAAAAATATTTTCTGCTAGCCATAGCATAGAACAATATTTTCCGCACAAAACCACATTCACACCTGAATTCTGCAAACAACATAAATGACGCATATAAAGCATGTGTTTGTATATTTTTCTATTTGCATAATTTAGTCTGCTTCCACTAACCATGGTGATGAGAATGCAGGGCACAGAAACGATAAATCCTGGCTACTGGAAATTGCCTCAAGCCAGCCTTTGGCTTCCAATATTTCACCAGACATTGCCTATTCACTTTTACAGTCCTCCCCTGTCTGAATAAGAGCTAGAATATTAGCAAGAAGAAAGGTGGGATTCTCACAATTCGGCACACTATTCCAAACACTATGACTCTCCAGTTTTCATCTGTAAGCAGTCGTATCTCTTGGGTAAGAAGTGGTCTGGGTTGGCAGGAAGGAATAATCTGCAGCTCTGCTGGTTACTTCCCCATGGAATGCAAAAGCTGAATGTTAAGCAGGCTGTGAGCATGTCGGAAGTTATTCTGTGTTGTTTCTGTGTGTGTGTGTTAGGCACTATGGTAACACCCTTGGTTGTGACACCTCAGTAACTTTTTGTAGCTACAGAGCTGACAGAGTACAAAATACTGTTAGAGGAGGAAAAATAAACTAGATTATTTCATCTAGATCAGACTAGATTCTTACTAGACTAGTAAGAATTTGCATGTAATGATGTTTATTTTAATGTACTACTACTATGTAATACATGTAATTTATGCATTTATGTAATGCTACTGAATGGCTGCATGCAGAGTTGCTGAGAAGATGACATGGATTGACCAAGGAACATGACATTCGTATCTTCTGACATTCGGCACTGTGGAACTTGGTTGATCAGGCTTAGCATGGGAACAGGTGCCTCCATTTCGATCTGTGTAAGTGGAATGTTACTAGCTAATTGTTTCTAACTTGTGACTGATCTACATCTGAAAAAGCAAAAGAGGTCTTTATTTTATCCCTGAAGATTAAAAAAATAAAATGCAGAGACTGTCAAAATCAGAAATACATTCCTGAATATTTGAAGGAGACAAATCATGAACTTGCACTGTCAATTCAGTGTTATTATTTTTTCTCCTGACTGCATTTTATTTTTCAACACCCTGATTGATTGCAAGCATATTTATTTGGAAGCAAGCCCCATTGATTTCAGTATGATTTGCTCTAAAAAACAACTAGTAAAACACAGTCATTGAGATTCACATTTAATACTGCATTGCAGCGAATTGCAGTGAATTCTGCACTTCCTGGCTTAGGATGGCATGTGGGAGCTGAGGCTGGTGTTCATAATTCAAATGTAAAAGGTCAAAGATGGATGCTCCAAGTTTTATTGCAGTTATTCAGTGCTCAGTAGAGAGATTACATTTCAATTCCCCTGGCTCCCTTGAAAACAGGTGTATTTGTCAACAAGGGGTGGTAATCAACTACCGGTAAGTTTTACTCCGAGCAGACCATCGAAATAAATGGACCTAACTTAGGTTAATTAATTGTCGTAGGTAAAACATGAGTAAAACTTTCTTGACTACCACCCCTGTTATGGGAACTGCAAATTAGATAGTTTCACCTATAAATGCAAGCTTAACCAAGTTCTCACCCCCTTCCTAGTTAGATTAGGCCAAAGGCCCATCTAGTCCAGCATTCTGTTCTCACAGTGCCAACCAGATGTTGATGGAAAACACACAAGCAAGACTTGAGAGCAACAGCATTCTCTTGACTTGTGATTCCCAGAACCTGGTATTCAGAGGCATACAGCCTCCAGCACTGGAGATCACACATAGCTATCATGGCTAGTGGCTATTGATAGTCCGACCTTTCTTGACAATCATGAAATTTAGAATTGCAACAGCTATTATTTTCCTGACATAGTTGATGCAGTTTGACTCTTCATTCTGTTTAGAACAGAGTAAATCACAATAATTCAGTGGGATTCACTCCAAAGTAAAGGTTCATCAGATTGCAGCCTTAAGGCTGTCCATTCCTAGCAGGAATTATATATCTGCATATTTTTGTCATGGCAACGGAAGTAAACAATCCAGTAGAGCACACAATTTTACTCAGTTCCGCTATTATAAATCTGTAGAGCAAGAAGTGTATTCTGTAAATGACACTAGAGTATTTTCACCTGAAAAGAAGATATAAATAGATGTTTTCAATTTATCAACATTATAAATACTAGCTAATATGTGAAAGATCAAGATGTATTAAATTCAGTGTGAGATCTGCAATGTTGATTCATACATGATATTTAACTTACACCTCAGCTACTCACTTTTAGGTAATCTGGGCGATTTTATCTTTTTTAAAATAGCTCCTACTTGTAGCTTTTGGGAAAATTACGAAAAAGTAAAAATTGTATTTCCTTCCTTTCGTCCTTCCAGGGAAGAGATCACATTCAAAGTCAACAATCCATTATTTATGCAGAAGTTACTTTGTGCATTAGGAAGAGTAGCCTAGTTGCTGAAAACCTGCATCACGAAGAATGGATTGTTTGACTATTTTAGTTTATAATGCAGCTGCAATTTTCTAAAACCTGTAATAAATAAAAATATTAAAATGTGGTTTTTTTAAAAAAAAACTTAGTAAAGTTGAGGCATCTGTAAAACTGCCAGTCCTATGTGCAGCTGCTGGGTATTTTGATGATGTTTGGGCATTCTATCAGACTATCACAGAACTGCAGATCCTCCCTCTCAGTTTTACCGAGGAACCAGAAACCTTTAGCTTCTCCTTTTCTTGAACTCTGTCCCTTCAACTGGTCATTGCAAGAACCTCACAACTAAAAACTAATGTCTGTGTATCCTTCCCCCCCCCTTCTCCCTCCCAATCCCTTTTCCTTTTGTGTCATGTCTTTGAGAAGTCAAGACATTTGGCATGGTAGAAAAAATCTTAGGTAGATCTTTCTGATTGGTACCACCAGCTGCCCACCTTTTGCGAAGAGGGCGATCTGGCTGCGACATCTGTCACCCCATTGATCGCCAGGGTTGATTCGGCTGATCTGGCTGGCTAGGCAGGTGTCCCCTTCCTCCCTCACCACTCCATATGCGTCCCTCCCGAAGCTGCGCGCTCGGTGGAAGAGGACGACCATCCCAGATAGAAGGAGTGTACCGTTCTTCGGTCAAGGGTATACGATAGCCGTGCTCCCCTGCTAGAACCTCCAAAATCTTAGTCTAATCACTTGAATTTTGATACATTGGTGGTATACAGAACAAACCAATAACTAGAAAAACCAAAGCTTGGAATTATTTGGACAGGAATCTTTTTTTCTCACTCAAGTTGCTTTAAAAGGCAATAATGGAAGCAGTGGGAACCTTTGATTTTGCTCTGCTGGCAGAACCAAATTTTCATTGCCAATTTGAGATCCCCCCCCCCCCAATATTTTGTATGAATACAATATATTCCAAGCTCATTAGATCTCTTCTGCTCTTTCAGACAATTTCTTTTGCATCAATGGTGCAAAGAGTCCTCAAGAAGGTGTTGCATTTCTTTCTGTTTGCAGCAGTCGTTATCCTCTGTAGAAATTAAGTACTGCAAAAATAAAGTTGGACCACAACCTCAGAGAACTTTTGGCATTCCTCTTGACTACTCTGCCCAAGATGAAACTCAGTATCCTGTTCCATCCATTGTTAAGCACTTGGTGGGATATTTAGAAGAGTTTGGTAAGTTCATGATCTTTAGCTGAACTTTGTAAGAGTTGTTTTGTTCCTTTCAGCAAAAATGCTGAGCTCCGCACTGAATTTCTGTGGGTTCCTGATCTGGTTAGGAAGCAGCATTTGAAGTGGGGATTTCATATGGCCTTTGGCTCCCTCCAGAACAATTATGTGCTCTGCTTCAGGCCTCTGATGTAGGCATGCACATTGTGACCTAAGAAGGTCTGTGTGCATCTGGTGAAGTGTCTATGATGTCATCAATCCTGGGCATGCCCAAAGGCACTTTCTGGGTTCTGAAATAGAGGGTGATACCCAATATTAGTCATACTCTGCTTAGGTCCATTAAAATCAAAAGACTTAAGTCAATTGATTTCATTGGTAAATCCCAACTCTTTCCCTAACCATTGATACATCTTTAAAGAAAATGTTTGGACAAATTTTTGTAAAGCTACCTTCTTTTACTAGGGGGGGATGAGAAAAAGAAAAATTCAGAGATTTTCCCATAAGAATGTCTTCTGAGAATTTTTGTCTCAACCTATTTTTTGGGTGGGAGGGTGAGAGAGAACACAAAATCTGTTCTTGGTAACAGACACCTGCCTTACCTCTAGTCATATATTCTTTGCAAATAACCACTTGTAAAACTATAAAGCAGAAGTTATGTATAGCAATAAATGATTTTCATGTAGGTAACCCGAATGAATAGTTATGCAAATTTGTTAGGTACAGAGCAAAGTACCATTTTAGAACTGACACCAGGCCTCCCACTGATTTTGACAGATCAGGATTGTGTATTTATTCACTAATATTCATAATGTTAATATACTGAAATGATAGATTTATCTTATTTCCAGGGGGGGAAGTGTTTGAGTTCCATTGGGGGTGAGCTCCCGTTGCTCGATCCCTGCTCCTGCCAACCTAGCAGTTCGAAAGCACGTCAAAGTGCAAGTAGATAAATAGGTACCACTCTGGCGGGAAGGTAAACAGTGTTTCCATGCACTGCTCTGGTTCACCAGAAGCGGCTTAGTCATGCTGGCCACATGACCCAGAAGCTGTATGCCGGCTCCCTCGGCCAGTAAAACGAGATGAGCACCGCAACCCCAGAGTCGTCCGCGACTGGACCTAATGGTCAGGGGTCCCTTTAGCTTTACCTTTACTTCTCATATTTCTTAAAGAAAATGTTTTCTTGCTTACAAAGATGCTGATTAACTACCAGGTTGTTTAGTTTTGTTGCCATGACAAAAGCATACCCAGAAACCGTTCCTACTGTACATGAAAAAATTTAGAGATGCAGTCATACATCTGAGATAGTATGTGAGGAAGCAGGTGTTCTGCTTTTTTGGGGGGGTATTTTTCCAAATCCTAGTGTTCCCACAACCCCCTTCTTCTGCATGGATATTAGTATGAAAACAAATTTGCTGTTACTATAGGATGTTGCCTATTTCAATAGGTCTGAATCACAAAGGCCTATTTCGGATCAGTGGCTCAGTGACCAAAATCAAAGTGCTGAAGCAGAAGTATGACCAAGGAGAAGAGGTGGATCTTGTTAATGAAGGAGATGTCAATTCCATTGCCAGCCTGCTTAAACTCTTCCTGAATGAGCTCCCAGTCGCTGTTCTCCCAGACAATCTGTGCACCAATATTTTTGCTACTTTTGAAGGTAAAACAAGTACATATTTTTGTTCAAGTGGGCATGTTGCCACATCTTGGAAAGTTACACATGCCAAGGTTCTTGATCAGGGAGAGGGTTGAAATGGATGATACATGTATTTTGGTCTATTCTGTAATTAGAAGCCAGTTTGTCAAACATGACAAATGTCCAACATGAATGAAGGCGTTTGACCTTGGGTATAAGAGGTGCTGAACAAACTCAGAGAATGATGAACACTACATGGATCTGCTCAAGATTGCATAATGGTTTGTGGCCATTGGCATCAATTTGTATACACTGACTTGCTGTCTCCCTCTTCATCAAGCTTTAACATTCTTTAGCTACAGTATATCCTCTTGTGTTCCCCCTTCTTACCCCTTTCACTTCTTCCATGCTTCTCAAACTCACATGTTAATTAACTGCAGGTTGCTCTGCTATCATCCCTGTGCTTTCAGCTATATCACTACATATGCCTGGAAAGGTTTTTCCATCTCTGCTCATCAGACCACATTCCTCTTTCCCAGTAACCCTCAAGACAGACTTTGTTTAGCAAAATCTTTTTGGTATTTCCTAACACCAGTTTAGGGCTGATCTACTTATGCAGAGAAATCATGCAACATCCTGGAACCTAGTTCAGACTGCAAGTGAGGATTGCATGTTTACATGCTTTCCTAGGTTAAAAAAAGCCCCAAACAAAACAGAAAACCCCCAACCCTCTCTGCCTGTGTGGTATTGTCAAGAAGGAGGGTTCTAGATTTCTCCATGCTGAGGACTCCTCCCCCCAACAAATAGGGGAGCATCTCCCACCAGCAGTTTGAAGTGGTGCAACTCCCAGAAGGCCACTCCCTGTGATATGTCTGTATGTGCAGATTGGCTGTCATTTGTTTCTCTCCTACCCACTGTCTCTCTCTGTGTCCATTCCTGCTATTCATTATAATTGATCATAAACATTTGTCCTTTCTCAGTTTTGTCAGTGTAACATAGAGTTGGGTTTGTGTGTTACAAAGAATCTGCAATAGTGGAAGCCGAGGTGGTTTGTGCACCTTCTGCTTGCACTTTCTGCAAAAGGGGAACTTACACGTCTCTCCCATGGGGAGAATTTCAAGAGCATATGATGCTCATACACCTCATTGTTGCACAGGACGTCACTCATGTTTATGCTGTCAATGCTTCTCTGCCACCCATCTGGGCAGTGACCATCTTACCTCAGTACAAAACACCTTGAACATGCTTGGTACTCAGTAAGTATGAAACACTAGCAATAATAACTACAACTTATGCTAACCTTAGTTAATGATTAACATTTAATCCTTCACAGATAATAAAAACTACATGGCAGAATGCACAAGATGTCTAAAAAGGCTATTAAGCAGCCTACCGAAAGCCCACTATAGCCTTTTCCATTTCCTTATTAGATTTCTGGTCAAAGTGGCAGCATATAGCGATGTGAACCACATGACAATGGAGAACCTTGCCATTGTTTTTGGCCCCACCCTTTTCCGGTAAGACGTTATGATTGCTGTATAATGTGTAAGTTCCCTTTTCCTGTGGTATAACTTTCCTGGCTACATTCCTTTAGTCTGCACGTGGGGGTTTGGATGTTCCCTCTAAGAAGCTCTAAACTTTTCTTGGATATGTTATGTCTAGAAATGCATGAAAGAGAGAAGGGTTCTGGCCTAGTTGAGATACTAATTTTCCATTTACAGGGAGTTGTTCCCACGAGGGAGCTTTCAAACTTATTTCACTGCCTGAAGTGGGATAATTCAGGAAACGATTTACACAAATGATTTTGCTGGTTGTGTATGCTGGTCCCGAGGGTAACATGCTTAAACTGACTTAAAATGCAAGTGTCCTCTGAGTTTCCATGTGCCTTGGAATTTATAAGTTTATAAGTAATGGCAGAATTACTTTTTCATGGCAGTTTGTTCGCCATGTTCAGTCTTGGAGCTCCTCCAGATGTCCTTTTTATTGTGTGTTCATGACGATGTATGTTCATGATGGTTTCAGGGCTGTTATACACAAATTTCTGTTTTAAATACTGTTTTCCCTTGCAGAAGTTTTAGGACAGATGTACTGCTTTTGTTTCCATGTATCATGCATGTCCCATAACTTCTAACTGAAATCCTGTAACTTTCCATACCACAAATGCTCTGGTTTATTTATTTTTTTGTCCTGCAGTTGTCATGCTATAGTGCAAGAATGTCCCTCTAAATGGCCGTAATATTGAGGAAGCATTGGGGAACCACTGACAAAGTAGAATTATGTGTGGCTGGTGCAGTCCACCACTAATGCTGCAGTCCAATGACATGCTGCAGAATACACCTGCAAAAAAGAAAAAAAGGGGAGAACCACACATGGAGGAGACCTTGGTCCAACTAAAATCAATCAATCAATCAAAATCAGAGTTACCAAATTGCATCTACTTTGAAAGTGGCTTCCTTGACATTGCTGATGCATTTCCCCCTCTGTGGCTATCCGCTCTCCCAGCCTGTCTGCTGGGGACCTTGACTGCATTAAATTATCACTTAATTACAGTGAGTGACAATTTAATATTCAGCTTTAGAATTTATATGGGCCTGAGAGGATGTACAGCATTAGACTATGGAGTATGCCACCGTTTTACAACCCTCTTTTGATGTATCATAACTTATATAGCCTTCATAATTACACCAATAATAGCTTTATTGAATTAACAGCAGGACCAAACACCCAAATATTTTTAATGTCTGGATTAAACAGAAACTTACTGTTTACAGTATCATTAAAAATGGATGAATCTCTTCCCCACCACCACCACATTTGCATTTTCCATTAGAGAACAACAGCATCATTGGCCATATTATATATAATGCACATGCTGTGTGCATGCTGCGATCTTGAGTTTCTTGCAACATTCGGATGACTTTAGCATGGAGTTACCAGATTTTATCCAGATATTTTAATAACAGTTATATTATACATACAAATAACTATTGCCAAAGCAGGATAACAAGCACAATTCCTAACAATAATTCAGGTTAGAAGTATGCTACATGAAATATGTACTGACTTGTTAAAAGCAAGCACAGAAAAGACTTCTTTCTTTTTCTCTCCCTCTCTTTATGGCAAGTTCAGCAAAAATTGCCGCTGATCACACACACACACACACACACACACACACAGAGAGAGAGAGAGAGAGAGAGAGAGAGAGAGAGAGAGAGACAGCTGTCTGCAACATGCACATTTATCTTTCTTTCATTTCCTCCTTTTATAAAACATAACAGCAAGCACTTAAAACATTTATGTTCTGTAAGTTCCTTTCTAATGACCACCAGACTGGGTGGTTGATGATTCATAGGGCTAGACTAGAGTATGAGGACCATTAAACTGATGGCATTCCATTTTCTTTTTTCCTTTTCAGAATTCCTTGCAGCCCCTCAGCTCATGAAAAACAAACAGTATGCAATGCCATTCTCCTACATTTTCTTCAGCACCATGAGGAGCTATTTGCGGACTGCCCTGACACTCATTTCTCACTGACAGAGGCAGGTGACCCCCAGGTAAGGAGCTATTAAGGGAGACTGAGTCAACAGATAATTTCTCATTAACTCCTAGGTATGTATTTCTCTCAATTGCACTGTGAAGTCACCCCATGGTCAATGCTTGCTTTATCAGTAGCACAGCGAGTGCAGATGAGAAACTTGGTTTTTAAATGATAATTTCCCCTGCCAAAGAATACAAATGTCTAGTTTCGTGTAAGAATCTTAAATACAGTGGACTTTATAATTATGGTTTGGATTTGATATCCCGCTTTATCACTACCCGAAGGAGTCTCAAAGCGGCTAACATTCTCCTCCCCCTTCCTCCCCCACAACAAACACTCTGTGAGGTGAGTGGGGCTGAGATACTCCAGAGAAGTGTGACTAGCCCAATATCACCCAGCAGCTGCATGTGGAGGAGCGGAGACGCGAACCCGGTCCACCAGATTATGAGTCTACTGCTCTTAACCACTACACCACACTGTGAACTTGGCTGCAATGCAGTTTAGATTCTGGGGGTTAATGACAGATGACATATATGCCTCTAATATATGGTGAAGGGGGTTGAAAATGACCTTTTGATCTCTTGCACAATTATATATCTATTATAAAGAATAGGTTATTATCAGTTTTCAACATAACACTCTGCTCCATCTCCCCACCTTCCCCCTTATTTCCGCCTCACCATCCCATTCCAATCATTTGTATGCTTTCCCCACAGATTCTCTCCCCTGCCCCACTGTCCCAAGGGCCGACACAACAGACAGAGGAAATCCATCATCCATAATGTACGCGGCAAGCAACCTAAGACTGGCTGGCCCCTTCCCTCCACTTGGTGTCAGTATTGTGTTTTTGAATATCACTGTTCCACTTGGTGGCAACTGGCTGGATTTTAACTTGCAGTTTTCAAGGTCTTTTTCTTTTTTTTACAGTTTGCCCCTTCTTCTGTTCACATGTACAGCAATGTCATCATGACTGATTTGTAACAACTCAAAGGATACATTTGGATAATCAGATGTTTGGGTACATAGGTGTGCAAATTTATATCCTTAATTAAAACACAGATGTAAAGAACATTCAGAATATGAAGCATTAGGAACATGAGTCAAATGGACAGAGACAGCCTGAGACGTTTTGGCGCCTGAGGCAAAACGTCTTTCCGCCGCTCCTGTAAAGGGTGGGGGAGCAGTGAGACTCTGCAAGGGCTTCCTCTCAAGGAAAGGCCCTTTTGAAGCCTCACCACTGGGCAGGAAGAGCCTGGCAAACTCCACAAGGACTTCCAGAATGCCCCTCTCTTGTTGAGAGGGAGGCATTCTCGAGAGCTTTGCCACTGCCCCTGTCTGCCCCTAGGGATGGGGAGGACTAGCAGCAATCAAAATAGGTGGTGAATCAGTTCCTACTCTACCTCCTATTTCCAACTATATGTGATTATTTTAGTAGCATCTATAACTTTGGCCCACTCATTGGTTTGACACTTGAAATGACTTTTAAAACAAACAATTAAATGTGCATAGGCAATATCATATGCCAAAGGCACAAATCCTGATGCTAACAAAAGTGTCTGACCTCTGTTGATAATATTACTATAGCTATTGGTGTGTGTGTGTGTGTGTGTGTGTGTGTGTGTGTGTGTATCACAACAAACGGCTCTTCTCCTTTTTTCTGAAGGATGGATTCAAGGCTGGGCCTTTGGATGTTGATAAATCTTGCCCCATCCCTTTGAAAACTCTTTGGGGATGACTGTCAATTCCCTGACATGTTTTCGGTTATAGGATGGTTACTGCCATGCTCTGTCAGTAAAATGTTACTAGCTGCACTTTGCCCCTTGTTTCTGGAAGGCTAATGCTGTAGGCTGCAGTGTGCTTCTCTCTCTCTAGATGCTGCTGTTTGCCATCTGTCTCTCATTTGTTCCAAGAGGACAAATTACTCTAGGTTCTGAGCTAATCCAAAGCAATAGGCAGTAACATTTCTACTCCCCTCCACAAAATCTCTCCAGCCATCCAGAACGATGCACAATTGGAAATGGTTTCCACTGATAATACCTTCGGAGTTTAGGAAAATTATTTCACAAAGCGAAGCAAACAAAGCTCAGGTGAATTTCCACTGTGACTCTGCAAGAGATGTCATTATATCCCTGTTGTCTTTATTTCTTGGTGTTCTGAAAGCACCTAGGAATTAAGTGCTCTGGAGTATGTGAGAAAGGGGAACTTGAGTGCAGCTTCTCACATGTATGTGCATGCTTAAGTGTCTGGAGACAGCTCTGCAGAGAATGACACATTGCAGGCACATTTTGCTACTGGTCAGCACCCCTCCAAGAAACCTTGGGTGACGTCTGTGGGCTGGGCCAGCAAATGTCAAACTCTGGGTCATTTCCTCTGCTGTTTCCTACCCCATTGCTTTTCACTTGCTTACCTCTCCCCCCCTTCTTTCCTTCGACCCATTCCCATTTTTCCAAAGATTCCCTTCATCCACCCGCACTCCTACTTTGTGCTTCCCAACAGAAGGTACAAGCTGCCTCCCACAGGGTCAGGCTTTTCTGCCACCCCATTGACTTCAAATCTGCCCAACACAGGCAGAAGCTTTGCCTCTGGTGGAAACTGTCTCCATTTAATGGGAGACGCCAGCCATTGAACTACATACCTGCGAGCTGTGGTCCCTCCTATTTTCCGCTGGGGCTTCTCCTCTTGCCCCTAGAATAGAGGCTGCAGTTGGTGTGGATCGGATTCTGACAGCGAAAGGTCAGCACAGCTGAACCATGCCTGTCCACACCACCTTTCCCTTCCATCTTCTACTGTTTTCAATGGATTCTCTTTTCTCCTATCTGATTTCACCCCCCCCCCCCGTTTATTTATCCAGTGGGTGTCATGTTAATTTTATGCCCCGAGTGCCAGATTCCTTTAGGCTCCCCCTGCAGACAACCATACACTCTTTTCTTGTTCCAAAATACAGAGCCGTATTTGGAAGAATGCAAGAAGCCAGATATGGAGGCAGCCAAAATTAATTTCTCCCTTCCCCTCCCGCACTGCCAATCTCTGGGAACAAAATGAATAGCTTTGACTTAGAATCCCTTTCACTGGTCAGGTTGAGTGGAACCTTCTAAAAATAACAATATGTTCTATTTTGCTGCTGCTGCAACTCTACTGCACAAATTCTTTTATCAACACAGTTAATATTTGCATATTTCTCTTAGGAAATATAACAAGGAGTCTGCCAACTCCATCGAGCAAAGGGAATATTTTCTCAATTCAGCCTCTTGATCTGTTTTTTTTTATATAATCATTATTTGTGCTTCCAAGTCTGACCTTCACATCCCTCAACATGAAATCCATGTTAGTAAAGTCCTTGTTATTTGATCTTACATTTATTTGACCTTACATTTACAGTCCATAAGGTGCTGCCTTTGCATAGAGCAGTACTAGACACTGCTAAATAAATAAATAAACAACCAAAAAACCAACAGCACCCCCCCCCCCGGCTGAGTTTTCCTCTTCCTCTCTTTTGCATTTGCCTGCCTCATTCTGGATGTTGTTGTTCTGAGTGTTTCTCTGCCCCTGATAGTCCTGTAGACATTGGGACATGTGGTAAATGGGAACAGATGTTATAGAGCGGGGCAGGGGAGGAGGAACTTGGCATGGGGCTGCTCTTTTTGGCAGTAGCAGCTCTGTATTTTGTAACATCTAGGTACAAAAACACACTGCTTCCACTTGGCTTGGTCCCATGAGGCTGTTTTATGTGTGTGGATACTGCAGCCTTCCACACAAAGCCAGTGGCACAAGTCTTTCTCAGGTGACTTCAGTCTCAGTGGTACAGATAAATAACAGCTTGGGGGCAGGATACCTAGCAGCCCACCTTCCCATTTATACCTCTGGTTGGTCTGTCAGATCTTCCAAGGGGGCCTTTCTGATACGAAAAATGATGGGATGCAATTTTATAGCATCTTGCAAGCAGACCTTTTCAGCAGTGGCAACGCTCTCTGGAACATAAACCATGTGATGTTCATGAGGTAGCAATACCTTCTGAAGACCCATCTATTTATGCAGGCTTTCTCTGGCTTGTAAGCTTCATTGCACTGCTCCGTTTTACTGATGTATTCTTTGCTTTTATTGATGTATTCTTTTTTGGATTTTGGTTAACTGTTGTAATATAGATCTTTTAATGATGTTACCATTTCATGTGAGCTGTTTAGAAACATCACTCATTAACTGGCACATAGATATTATGAATAAAAATGAATGAAAGAATAATATGGGCAGAAATATTTGTGGACTGCGTAGGGGTACTTGTGTTTGTGTTTGTTTGTGTGTGTGTGTGTGTGTGTGTAAATATTCTCTAGGAGAGGTAGAATTCGCCAGGAGTTTGGGTGAGGGCAAACATTAAATTTCTCAGAAAACTCTTTCCTGAGAAATCTTGGCTCACATAATCTTGAATGAACCTCTGTTGTTAGTTCATATTGGTGAACTGCATATTCGTATATGCAGCCTGTATACCCTCTTCAGTAGCTAAGGAGCCCCTGAGCCTCTGCTGTGAAATCCTTGCACATAACAAAGCCAGTGTGCACACTCGGGACATGTGGGTCACTGACCAGGCTCCTTTGGGCCTCACCATTTTCCTGCACGAAGTGACCCCATGCTGTAGGGATCACCTAGCACTCTGCCACAGATGTCCATTAGAAGAGACCAGTAATGGGTAAGCAAGCTGTTTCGAAGGGAAACTTCTCTACCATTTGTGGAATGCCTAATCAGGAACCACAGGGCTCCGGAAATCTAGTAAGCACTGCAATAGGATGTATGTATGTGGGTATTTACCATGAATTCTGCGATATGTTTAAAAAATGAATATGTAACAGATATTGCTAATAGTTCCACGTGTCAAGCCCTTCTGATGTTGCTGACCCAGACTGAAAGCCACAGCAGTCATTTTGTCAGATATGGGAGAAAGAACCTAAGCGTCTTCTGGTTGCTAAGGCAACGCAAGAGTACATTCCTCTCTCTTTTATCTCCTTTAGCAAATTTCATTCTTTTAGCTTCAAGACTAGCCTATGTAGATCAAAAGTAGTCTCTTCATTATGTACCACCGAGATAGCTGCTTCTAAGGCAAATTAACTGTTAAGTTGAAGTGCGTTGCAACCTGAAATACATTTTGTTTTGCTTTGTTTTGTTTGGAGGAAGGCCATTGACTCTGGAGTGACTTGCTGGAGGAGATAAGGTTAAGCCAAAGCAGAGAAATTTCAAAGCACATTACAAGGATAATCTCTATTTGCAAAATATTTCAAAAGGGCAAAAGAATTAACATTTCTTAAAAACACCCCTCCACTCAATGCTGAAAAGCATTCCTCCAAGTGCTCGTACACAGTTTGGAAGTGTGTGTGTGTGTGTGTGTGTGTGTGTGAGAGAGAGAGAGAGAGAGAGAGAGAGAGAGAGAGAGAGAGAGAGAGAGAGATTTGTTATATTGCACTTCCTTGGAATTTTCAGAATGTTTCAGATAATAAGAGCTGTTTGACAGTGGAACGGTCTCCCTTCGGAGGTTGTGGACTTTCCTTCCTTGGAGGTTTTTAAGCAGAGGTTGGATAGCCATCTTCTATGGATGCTTTGGCAGATATTCCTGCATTGCAGGAGGTTGGACAAGATGGCCCTTGGGGTCCCTCCCAACTCTACAATTATATGATTCTAATTGCATTTGTTCACTAGTTTGGGTGACTCAGATCACTCTAAACTTGCTTGGCCTGTGCCCAGGATATATGTAAGAACCCCTCCTTCCATGTGAATTTCTTCTACATCTGAATTCACAAGGGAAGCCCTTGTGCCCTTCACCAGGGTAGCCAACAATTTGGAATAGGTGGAGGATCTGGGTACAAAGCCAAAGCCCATAGACCAGTGATGGCCAAACTTGCCCCTCCAGCTGTTTTGGGACTACAGCTCCCATCATCCCTAGCTAACAGGACCAGTGGTCAGGGATGATGGTCATTGTAGTCCCAAAACAGCTGGAGAGCCAAGTTTGGCCATCACTGCCATAGACAAAGCTCTCTGTTTACATCCAGTTGCCCAGCTATGTGTTTACTACTCTCCTGCCAGCAAGCAAGAACACACACACATCAATGTAATATAGAGTTACTGTTGTGTGTAAGAACTGAATGTAAGAACAGATGCTTCATGATCTGTGGCTGCGTTAGACCACATGTATAACACATACACAAACAGTACATTGTTTAAAGAATTAGGCAGCTAGAATGTGTTCTAGAAACCATTTATCCCATTTGACCTGGGAATGCTGAGACTGAAGTTTCAATTTTAGCCCCACTTATTAGGATTAGATCCCACTGACTTCAATGGATGTCTGAATAAACCTTGTTAATATTATGATATAATGATTTGCCCAAGTACACAGTGTCTCATTGCACAATTCCTTCCTCACTTCTCATCTTGCACTCACCAGAATAGGAGAGCAAAAGCATCTGCTTTCAGTTTTAATCTAACCAGTCCTGTGATTACTGAACTTGATGAACTGTGGTTTGCTTAGAGTTCTAGGGATGGGTAACCTGTAGCCCTCCAAATATTGCTGGAATCCAAACTCCATTAGCCCCAGCCAGCATGAGCAATAGGCAAGGATTATGGAAGCTGTAATTCAACAACATCTGGAGGGCCACAAAATCACTAGTTTTAACTTTGCTTTGAGAACAAGCTAGGATATGAAACCATAGTTTGATCCTGGATTGTTTAAACAAATCACAGTTCCCTGAGTTTGGGTGCCACAAGGAACTATGAACAGATCCTTCCATTTTCCTCTGGCACGTGAGAAGAAGGGGGGAATTAATTCTTCAGGGACTCCTTTCCTTCCACACAGACATGAATTAACCCATCAATGATATAGATGAATAAGGGAGATTGAAGCAAGTTCATTTTATTTTCTGTGGTAGTTTCTAGGAGCAGAGGGAATGCAAATTGTTTCAGATTATTCCTTTGCTCCAAAGAGTCAGCATGGTGTGATTAGAGTACTGGACAAGGAATGGAGAGAACTGCTTATGAAGCTCTCACTTGGTGACCTTGAACCACTCAACATCTCTCCACCAAAATGATGCACGGAGTGCTGTGAAGGACAGGAAAAGCCATGGATACCGTCTTGAGTGCCTTAGAATAAGGGTAATCACATAATTTATCTTTCATATAAAACCTACATATATGCTGTTTAAATTCTGATGTAACATTTTGTACGTTGGCCACCCGAATGAGTTGAGGCTGGTCATGTGCCCCTTTTCACTCCAAAGTTCTCTTTTGGGGGTTGTTTAATATTATTTTATTTTTAAAAATCTTTTTTTTATTAATTTTCCAATAAAAACAGCCAACTAACATATCCATCAAATCATAATAATAATCCAATTAAAAACAATAAAATAAAAAAAACATCCAAATTACAATCCAAATTAATTATTAATTTTTCTGGGCTTCCCATAGTCTGGACCTCTGAAGTATATCTCCAATATCTTCGTTCCTGCCTTCTTCTTCCTGTTCTCATACTTTTCCACATTCCGATCTTAACGCTTTAAAGTTCTCTATCCCTGGCTATGCAATTCTCAGTCATGTCAGAAATCATATATCCTTTCATCCATCGAGTACAGCTTTATTTGTGTATATATATTTTTTCAACTGTCTATTTGGCAGCGCAGCTTTTCCTGACTTCATTCCGATCTTCCATTCTGGGCTGTTGTCCAAGTCTATCGTTGGAAGTTTAATGATGCAGTAACTTCCAAGTTGTTAAGTTGTTCCCATCGTTAAATTGTTGAGCATGCTGTTTGCAATATCGCAATATATTCCACAGATATAAGTCATTTGGCGATCGATCAGCTTTCCCGGAGACCACACAATCCCCCCCTCGGGGCACTAGAAGAGGGATTGCTAGACATCCATTTAGACTTCTCTTTCGCTCATAATGAAGAAATCCTACAAACAGATGCACTGTATGTTATCCCAAATTGATGTCTCAAGTCAACTAGCAAGTATTTCCCACTTCCCTTGAAAAGGGGAAGAATTCTCATTTTTCTGTGCTCCGTCTTATTAGCAAGCGCCATCTTGTTTCTTCTTTTATCTTTATCAAGTCTTTCAAGTATAAGTAAAGCTGCGTAATTGAATACTTAATTATAAATAGAAGGGGGTTGTTTAATTGTATCAGAGCTTTGGAATCAAAGAAAGAAAGAATATTAAATTGGACAAAGCAGAAAACTAGATGAAATGCTTTCTGAAACATTAATAATATCACTCTAGGAGGCCTTCATTTGTGTGAAAATCTATTAGTGGATTTTGAGGAAACTTCAGGAGAGTGGTCCACAATGGACAGTTTTTCTTCACAGTGTTACACAGCGTGGAACAAACTTTGAAGTCAGGATTCAAACTAGTGATATTCAATGCAAATGCATTTTAAGGCTGAGTCTAGGTAGCCAGTATGGGGCCCTTCAGATGCTGTTGGACTCCAACTCCCATCAATCTCAGACAGCATGGCCAATGGAGAGGGCTGATAGGAAGGAGTCCAACAGCAACTGGCGAGATTAAATGCATGAGCCAGCCGCTGCATTCAAGAAAGACTACTCACCCTGCTTTTTCCACTTTCAGCACTCAAGCTGTCTTGCTTTTCTTTAGGGAATCGGTTAAACTTGTAGAACCATTATCACCTCACTAACAAATTGCTCAGTAGCCTTGTTAATTGAACAGCACCACAGTGCATTGGCATGCACTGCGCCTCTTTGTTGGAGCCATGGTGTAACTCTGCAGAAAGGATAATCATTAGCCTTGGGTTTAGCATTTGTCACCCGGGAGAGCTGTGGGATTGACTAGCCCACCCAACAAGCTCACAGTTGACAAACTTCAGAACAGTATCCTTAGATCAAATAGTTTAACCACTCTCCTTTTCAAAGGGAGAAGGTAAGGTCTGTGTGAACACGTGTGTATGACGGGGAGCTGTGGAGTTTGGTCAGAGGATAGTAATATGTGAAAAAAGAGAATGAATGCAGAAAGGGCATCACTCCATTAATTTTCATAGGCATTGATGTTAGTAAATAAATATTCATTGAGATGAACCAGGCAGGCATTTCACAATTATGACCTGTTGAGATCTGAGTGTTTCCCTCTCCCCCTTTGCAATCAAGTGGCATATAAATTTTATGAATAAATATATAAATAAAATTGCTGGTTGTTGTAATCCAGCACAGCTATTTGTGTCTGTAAATACGGGCTGCATTTAACCATGGCCAAGACTGCAGCCTTTCTTTGTTTTCAACTTTTTGATCCATTCCATTTTAAGACAGAAATGGTAGATGAGAGCTATTTTTCATGTACTTATCTCTCCCTTCAAGTTAATCCGCTGTTACTAGTCCTGAGCCCTTTGGTTTCCATAGAAACTGCTGCAGCCTCCAACTGCGCAGCCCTCAGAGACTTAATTGCATTCCAAGTTTCATAAACTTTCTATTAACCTTCGCCTGGCAGACACATGCGTGTTGCAAGATAATGAGCTGAATTAATAGTCCAATATGATGGATTTGATTGCTCCCTCAACAGCGACTGGCCCCTCAAATATCCTTTTTTGGGGGGTGGGGGTGTCAATGAATATTATCTGTAAATAACTGCTGTGCCGCCATTACTGATGTTTTGCTCGCTATTTGCAAAATGTCAGACATAAATGAAAACAATCCCATCGGCATTCAGAAAATGGCCTCCACTTGGCTAGCTAGCCCCCCCACCCCGCTTTTAAAACACGCTGCTGCGGCTAGAATTTCTGACACAGGCTGCATGCACACCATACATTTAAGGCACACTTCTCCCCCCCCCCAAAAAAAAACAAAATTCTGGGAACTGTAGTTTACTCCTCACAGAGTTACAATTTCCAGTGTTTAGCAAACAACAGTTCCCAAGATTCTTTGGTGGAAGTCGTGATTTAAGTACTGTATATGGTGTGTACAGAGCTGTATTCTTAAGGCACACCTATGCTATACACTTATGGCTTCAAGGAAACCTAAGAAAGATAAGTCTAAAAAAATGTCTATGGGGAGATTAGAGATGTGTATAACAGATTTCTCAGCTCCCTAACAAATCTAAAAATCTAAATGTTTCCTCATGGGGAATCACAGTTTAGGTATGTTGTACAGATAGAGAGCATCTTTTTCCAGGCCACCCCTGCCCCAATTTCTGACAGTGGTAGAACTTCCAAGCAGGCCATTTCTGCCAGTCTTAACACCCTGATTCGAAAAGTTACCTGGTCAATGATTCTCTTTGAGCAGTGAAGGAGTGTGTAAATACCTCCTGCAAGGGAAATAGCATAGGAATTTTTGGAGTTAGCAAATATGGGGCAGCCATGCTGGGGAGATCTACCACCGACAACCTCTCCTTTTTCAGATTTAAGTTTTCACCCAACACTGCCCACACGATTTCAAAGCTGTTCCCTGAAACCATGTAGAAGAGAAACTTGGGGACAGAAGATTTACAGGCTGTCAAATTCTGCACCAGTTTGAATGGTTTGTCCTGAAAGATGAAATTTGTTTGTGAGTTCCTCCCACCACCCCTGCATAAGAGCACCTGCTTTGAGAGGGTCCAATGTGACATAGAAAAGCAGCACAGGGGAGTGCTTAACCCTTGCCCTCTGTTTCCCACCTGCAATTCCCTCCCCCAATGTATTTCCTAATTATTTGCAAGGAACTCTGTGAAGTGTATGGATCAGCTAGGGTAGGGAGAATTAATGGGCAGCGGGAGAAAGGTTTAGCATCCCTTTTAACACATGCACACACAGCTTCTCTGTTCGAAACTCCCCAACAATAATTTTCCCTTGCTGAACTGGCCATCAGGATTGTGGTATACACATTAGTCATCCCAATATGTTTGATCCATCTACAAAGCAGGCATCTGCTCACACCTAACATAGATGCAAATTTGTACTTGCTTCAGGTACTTCTTCACAAACTGGCTGGCTGTATCTTTTCAGTGCAGATGGAGAAATGCAAACTGGACCACTAAGCTGTTTTACACCACTTGTTGCACATCATTACAGATTTTTAAACTAACTAACTAACTAACTAACTAACTAACTAACTAACTAACACCCATAATTTCTTCATGCCAGCAAGACCACATATGAATGTTTGAGTCCTCCAACATTCAACCTTGTGACCTGAACAAGACAGCCTTGTTACTTTTGGCTGTTCTCAAGATGACCTATTGCATAAAACCAGCTTATGTCAAGGCGCATTTGTGTTTCCCCCACTTATACAGTAATTCTCAAGAGGCAAGGAGCCTAGTTCCCACAGTCCCTCCATCAAAGCCAAAGAAATGAAAAAAAATAATTTTGGTTAGATAAGGAAAGATATAAATAGAAATAGTTTCCCCCCCCACACCTCCTCTGCGCCCTGTTAGAAGTTATTTTCCTGGTTACTCTATGAGGCAAAGCATTCTGCTGATCACTGTCAGGCTTAAATTCTTCAAAGATGGGCACAAACTAAAAATACTACATTCTAATGTTTTTCATTAAAGGCACACGCTTAAAGAATCTCTTCTACTTAATGCACTATAGAACAGAGAGGATGAAAGTGAGCATTAGGGCCTTTCTCTTTTCTTTTTGAGAAGCACATCAATACCCTTGGCTGAAGACTGTGGGAAATTCTCAGCTCTAGTCATTGGAATGTGAACTATTCCATGGGCCCTCCAATTTTAATGTTAGCTAGCAGCACCATCCATTCTGGAATATCTGCAGTTCATCTTCCTGGTTTCTGTATAAATTTATCCATGTGGCCAAGTATACATATTCTCCAAAAACGCATATTATCTTCACAAAAGGGTACCGTCAGGTGAAGGGCAGGGGCAGAATGACAGGACCTTCAAAGGTCTGCCAGTGGCTGTTAGCCATGGATGGGGAATCACACGTGACTTGTTAGTGGAGTGAATGGCTAAAGAAAGCAGGACAATGGGCACTTGAGCCTTAATAGCTTAGTTGGTTAGAGCACAGTGCTGATAATGCCAAGGTTGCAGGTTCGATCCCCTTATGGGACAGCTGCATATTCATGCATTGCAGAGGGTTGGACTAGATGATCCTCAGGGTCCCTTCCAAGTCTACAGTTCTATGCTCTATAAAGCAGGGCCAGTGAGGGAGATGACCTTGGGAGACAGAGTGTAGCCTGGGTGATGGGGGTGGCCAGACAGAGACACTTGGAAGGCTGTATTCAATCCAAGCCGGAGGTTCCCTACCCCTTTCATAGATGCGGGTGGCGCTGTGGTCTAAACCACTGAGTTTCTTGGGCTTGCCTATCAGAAGGTCAGTGGTTCGAATCTCCACGATGCAGTGAGCTCCCATTGTTCTGTCCCAGCTCCTGGCAAGTTAGCAGTTTGAAAGCATGCCAGTGCAAGTAGGTAAATAGGTACCGCTGTGGCGGGAAGGTAAACAGTGTTTCCGTGCGCTGCTCTGGTTTCCATCACAGTGTTCCATTGTGCCATAAGCAGTTTAGTCATGCTGGCCACATGACCCGGAAAGCTGTCTGTGGACAAATGCCGGCTCCCTCAACCTGAAAACAAGATGAGCACCACAACCCCAGAGTCGCCTTTAACTGGACTTAACCGTCCAGGGGTTCATTACGTTTCACCTTTTTTACCTATACCTCTGAATTTTGCTGATGCTAAGGAAAAGAAATCATAACTGAAGCACAAAACACACACACAATCACAGCCAATGTTTTTTTGTTGTTGTACAACCTGAGTAGTATTACAATTGCAAGTTTTTTTTTGAAAAAGCACCCCATAAACCCAACCCTAATCATAGCATGCTATTGTGGGATGTAAAAGGACAGGGGCAGTCAAACCCAACTTCCTTATATGGAACTCTACAGTTGGGAGTGAACTCTACAGTTGGGAGCTTCCAACTGTAGTATATGCCAAGTCTCCATGTCGCTGGTCAGTTGTCGTGTTGATCTCTAAGACAGTTTAAAAGCAGCATTATTAAAATGCACCGTTGGCACTAGGCCAAAAGTAAAAAGAGGGACTTTCTCTCAAAAGGAGAAAGTCACCATATGTATATTATTTAGTAACTTTTAAGCCTGCCTCTAGGATCCTTGTGTGACTAGATTATTACTTGTAAGTAAACGTTATACACTTTACCAAACACTGTGAAGTGTCTTATTGAAAGAGGGATAAAAAGGGGAAGACACCAGGACAATATTTTTAATGACTCTAGCGAGTCTATGCAAACTATCTGCTGCGCATATGAAGTAAAAAGGGAATGTTAGCTCTGCTGATATTATCGAGCTTGTAAACGCAAGTTGGGATAGGATATCTAAAACAATATATCCTCTCCCACATCCCTCAACATTCCCACAGCTATCAGTTCCAGGTAGGAATTACTTGATGTGTGAAGCAGCCTTAATGACTCAACCTCTTCATTACTAGACCTGCTTGTTGGAATGCCGCACTGGGAAAACGGTTCCATTTAAAGTTCTAAGTGTGCTGAAAACATGAGGATAATTTTAATCAAACCTGAGGAGCTATTGGAGAGGGCCAAACACTTTAGATGGATAAGTAGCAATACCACAAGGTTTCTTAGGGATCTGATGAGCTGGAATTGGTGACTTGTGCTCCAGCAATGCTTGATTGCATTTGGAGGAGCAGTATCAAAACTAGTAAGTGTAAAATGAAATTACTGCAGGCTCTCATCTACAACGCCATTATAAAGGCATATGACTTGGACACAAGGGTTTTCTGGTTTTGAAATTAAATGCTATTAATGATTGCTAACGTGGTGTTATGCACCCCATGAAGTTAATGAGCATAATTTAGCAGATAACTGAAGTGTCACCGGAAAACTCCAAGGTAATCGGGGGTGGGGGTGGGGAGGAATGGGGGCTTGAAAAATATGCTAGATGAACAGAGGAGAAATTAAAGGCTTCATTTTCATGCTTCTCAAGCAGCCCACTCTAGCACAGGATATCAATGCACACAGTTGATGTGTATGAGCATCATAACGTTTCTCTAGCGTCCATGATGGATGCAGCAGATGCAGATGGAAATCTGGATTCTCTCATCCAGGGAAACTAGTTGCATGGCGCAAAGCATTACTACAGCCAGGGATGAGAAAAGATGGCCAGTTTCTCATTTTTCCAGTGTTAAGTTTAGTTCTCTGTATTCCATCATCAGTTTATGAATATATATATATAGGTTGTCATGAAAATCCACCAGCATTTTAATGTGGATTTCTCCTAATAAACACATTTCACACATGCTTTTGTCCACTATACAGTTTCCCCAATACAATGCATTTTGATATGTTAGCTTTTCCAATATATATGCAGTTTAATGCACATTTTACCCTAGTAAATGCATTTTTTGCACATACTGTTTTCCTGGTATAACCGTATTGCAAAACTGGGTGGTGTGCACTTTTCAAAGGATAACTGTGTTTTGCTTCGCATATTGCTTCAGAAAGTGTGAACTAGTTAAGTCAACTTTAAATTTGAATACAAATTTCTCTCCATATCCCTAATGCAGCTGATTGAAACCACTTTCTTTTAACGGTTTTGCCCTGGATGCCTCAGTGTCATCATGAATAAAACCAGTGCTTAGAAAGTTCATTTAAAAAAGGAATTGGTTACAGTTACAATTACAGTTCACCCCTCAAAAAATGAACTAATTTTGTTCTAGTTCAATTCACAATTAATTCATGTGGTCCTCAGCATTCCCCCCTCCAGTTTTCAGAATTTTACAATCTGCTCTGCTAAAGTATAAAATATGCTTATGAAGACTAAGAAATCACCAAAACAGACACACAGTTTAAAGTGAACAATTGTTTTATTTTTTCCAACAGTTATGATAGTTTTTCAGATAAGTAAAAATTGTAACTAGAATGGTCACTATCACACATAAAGTGCAATGAATTTCATATAATTTGTGTGTGAGTGAGTGTGTGAGAGAGAGAATTAAGATTGAATTGAATTAAGAATCACCCAGAGTTGTACTGCAAAGAAACAATTCATGTTCAGTTCAACAGGAATTGCAGGAACTACTTTCAGGTGTAATTTTGAGATTTTTGAATTAGTTAAGTGAACTAGTTAGTCCGAATTAGTTCATGGCAAGTGATGTATAAAACTCAGCTTTTTCTTTTTCTACTAAAGCTTCCCCTTTCTGCTTCTTTGATTATTAATGCAGACAATTTCTCCTCATAGTCTTCTGATCATGAACCTTCAGTTGGTTTTGTAGAATTCTCTTTCATATTCTTTTCACATATTGCTATGTCTTGTCCTCTGTTAGCCTTTAGTATTGTCAAAATCCATCTTTTTCTATTTTGACTGCTAGGATGATTGCCTGGGCTCCGATAATTTTTCACCTTCATTACTGTAATATTTTACTTTCGGAGCATCCTGCCTCAAATTTTAATCTCTGTTCCGAATGCTGCTGCTCGGGTAATTCATTCCACTTGTCATCTTGATCATGCAACACCTCTTTATCATCCTCTCCTTTATCTCCCAGTTCCTTTCCCCCATGCAATTTAAACTGTGTTTATACCTTTTAAAATTATTTGTGGCCTGGTTCTTCCATTTCCCCCCATGTCCATGTTAATCAGCTTTGCTATTCTGAGTCTTGGCTTCCTTGTTTCCATCAACTTGGTCTGAATTTTCTGGACACAGCAGAGGCAGATTGAGAGGAGTGTGCCTGCTTCAGTTGCACTGGGTGCACAGCCTCAGGGGCACCACTGGGGAC
This sequence comes from Lacerta agilis, assembly GCF_009819535.1. Taxonomy (NCBI): domain Eukaryota; kingdom Metazoa; phylum Chordata; class Lepidosauria; order Squamata; family Lacertidae; genus Lacerta; species Lacerta agilis. The sequence continues at coordinate 22,876,554 of NC_046316.1, read as the reverse complement.
TCCGAATAATGTTTTAGAAGAGGTGGAGGGGCGCCAAAATTTGCTGCTGCCCAGGACATCACTGAAATTTGATATCCCAAGATCTGCCACTGCCCCAGTATTACTTTGTCAGACACAATGGAGCTGGTCCAACAAGGCATAGCCCCACCAACCTCAGCCGGCCCTCACCACCACCTGTCTACTTTCTTTCTTACAACCAGTTCAGAGGGTGGCACTGCCTATCAGCTTCCTCCTCTGTAGTCTCAATGTTGCCGATTCAGGACATGTCAGGAATTTTGCTGATGTATGGCAAGCCTAGGCTCTTAAATCTTCTGCACAACTTCCTTGCAGGCTAATACCAAACATCCAGATGAAATTAAGCATGACCAAGGGGCATGTGGGGATGCAACAGTTTGGGAAAACCAAGGAGGCTTAAGTGGAGGGAGGAACACCCTGGATCAACTGAGCCAATCTGATCCATGGGAATAATTTTCTCTCTGCCACAAATATGGCAGCCAGCTGAAGCCCCGGCATAAATTAAAAAAACAACTACAGGGCTTCTCCATAAGAAATTGTTCTTGGTCAGCTTTCTGTAAAGCTTGCAACAACACATGATTTGAGGTAGGCATTCTGTTCTAAGGAAACACTGTGACCCAGCCAATTTAGCTTCCAACACTATAATATGTGGGTTTGTTTTTCTTGGACCAGTCTCTCCAATGCTCAGTTCATACTACCTTATTAAACTCACTGCCCTTACAGTATCAGTGGTGAAATAAGGATCTTGGGTGAACATGCTGACCTGCCAAATTTAAGAGCTAGAAAATCTCTCAGCATTGAGCTGTCTTTCCCAACCAGTGTGGTTTTGTGCCAAGTAGCATCCATCAAGATCATTCTGTGATGTAGTTGTGTGTAACTGCAACAATGAAAGAAATATCACCCTTCACTAACAGGAAGTCAAAGGCAGAAGGAAATTGCTACCACATGTGTAGCATTAGTGCCCTCAAAGCTACGAATTTTGATTCCCACCCCCCTACCTGTTAAAAAAAAAGCAAACCTTGTCTTGTTGAGTTGGTTTTTGGCAAGTCCAAGCATAGTAAAGTATATCTCATGTTTTGTTAACACCACAGCATTGCACCTGGCCACCTGAGGAATGTTCCTGGTGGGTTTGGCTCAGAATGTATGGAATTCTAACAAACGCCCACAAAAGTAGGTGGAAAATGAGCACCAAAATGAAAAAGACAAATTCAGGCCTTATGAGGGGAGTCACTGAATGACCAACTTTGAATGTTTTGATTTCTTGGTCCCGTTTGTTTATTAATTTTATTTGCAATTTATTGACGTATGCTCTCTGGGTGACTCTCAAAATAAATGCAACAATTAAAGTTAAATAATAATAATTAAAAAAATAATTAATTCAATATTTTAAAACTAAGAGGACCACTAGGTGAACATAGAGGTCTTCACTTGGTGCTGGAAAAGATGACATGGTGCAAGACAAACTGCTCTGGGAAGGCTCTTTGCATAACTGGGCTGCCACTACCAAAAAAAGCCCCTCTGACAGTTACTGACTCACACTTGCATGCACAAAATGGTGAACCTGAGCCCTGAGCTCACATTATCAGAGTAGGTGTGGCTTAGCAGGCTCTCAGTCTCTCTGTGCTTCTTGGAACAAGCAAGAAGTCATGCGGCTATGGCTCTCTGCAAGTGAACTGAATCTCTCTAAATGGAGATTTTATAGCTTGCACCTTTGTTAGCCTAAAGACTGCATGATTCTTTTCGTAAGAAAACCAAGGCCCCCCCCCCCTTAAAGTTGTTTGGAACTTTTTTCTTCATTTTTACTGCCAACTGATGGAGATATGTGTGCTGTAACTTCTGGAAAAACTGTGAGTAAAATATTCAATAATTTGCAAAGCTAAGTGTGATTTAGTCTAGCCTAAGTATTTTTGTGGGGAATATTAGTTTAAAGGTAGATGAGGGCAGATGGAAAATCTAACCAAGTTTTAATGTGCTTGGACCAATCACCATTGTACTAACTCCTCTATGGGGGAGTAAGCATTTCTCTTGCATAGTGTACAGACATTCAGCAGAAGGACTCTCTGTCAGGACCAAATCCATGCAGAGAACATAGGCTGCATACACACTATACGTTTAAAGCACACTCAGAGCACATTTGCCCCATCAAAGAATTAATGGCACTGTTGTGTGGGCAGGAGGAGGATTTCTGCAACATTTTGCCGTCGTCAACCCCCCCCCCCCCAATATTGGCTTAGTTTTGCCTACAAATCAGAGCTTGTGGTTTAAAGCAAACTCTGGTCAGTTTCTTTAAAAAAACAACTTCAAGGCATGCATTATGAAGCTGGTTTGTTGAACTAGCCAGTGTTTGTTTTAAACCACAAGCTTTGGTGTGTGATGCTATGCCAGAATTCTTTGAAAGTGAAACTAAATGCTGCATAACTCTTTCTCCTGCTGTGTCCCCTCTTTTTCTTCCAGCATCCTCCCCCCCCCACCTTTGATCCACCTTTGTCCACCATTACTGATCTTTTCATTGTGGAATCTCTCAGGAATTTCCAAGGAAACATGGTGTTTGCTTGGTTACATTTTGGAAAATACTGATTTACATTACCTCAGTAATCCCCCCAAACCCTGCCAGGTAAGTCAATATTATATAATTTTTACCTATGTATTGGAGAGAGAGAGAGAGAGAGAGAGAGAGAGAGAGAGAGAGAGAGAGAGAGACTTCATGTGTGGAATGAGGTCTGTACTCCAGCTGGTGTGAAAAGTAGAACCATAGACTCATAGGGGGCTTGTAGGCCCACAGTCCCTCCCTGAAGTTTTGTCTTTATTGATTGATGACGTGTCACTGTCCTTTTAAAAGAAACCAAGTGGAACTCTGGGGAAAGGAAGGAGAAAACAGATTCCATGAGAGTTGCGAAGGCGTGTGGTTATCTGTGTAGGTCTTTGCTGAATTTGGAATTTTTTTTCAAAGATAAAATTTTAATTTTCTACAGGTCCTTGGTCTGAAGTGTAACACTGATTATGCTACACTGCACCAGCTCTCAAAGGTATACCTTATAAGCACATCCATGAATAAGGTAGTCATACTAAACAAATGCCCTAAATATGACACCAAATTGGGAGGGGTGGCTAATACCCCAGAGGACAGGATCACACTTCAAAATGACCTTAACAGATTAGAGAACTGGGCCAAAGCAAACAAGATGAATTTTAACAGGGAGAAATGTAAAGTACTACACTTGGGCAAAAAAAATGAAAGGCACAAATACAGGATGGGTGACACCTGGCTTGAGAGCAGTACATGTGAAAAGGATCTAGGAGTCTTGGTAGACCATAAACTTGACATGAGCCAACAGTGTGATGCAGCAGCTAAAAAAGCCAATGCAATCCTGGGCTGCATCAATAGGAGTATAGCATCTAGATCAAGGGATGTAATAGTACCACTGTATTCCGCTCTGGTCAGACCTCACCTGGAGTACTGTGTCCAGTTCTGGGCACCACAGTTCAAGAACGATACTGACAAGCTGGAACATGTCCAGAGGAGGGCAACCAAAATGGTCAAAGGCCTGGAAACGATGCCTTATGAGGAACGGCTTAGGGAGGTGGGTATGTTTAGCTTGGAGAAGAGAAGGTTAAGGGGTGATATGATAGCCATGTTCAAATATATAAAAGGATGTCATACAGAGGAGGGAGAAAGGTTGTTTTCTGCTGCTCCAGAGAAGCGGACACGGAGCAATGGATTCAAACTACAAGAAAGAAGATTTCACCTAAGCATTAGGAAGAACTTCCTGACAGTAAGAGCTGCCAAAGGAGTGTGGTGGAGTCTCCTTCTTTGGAGGTCTTTAAGCAGAGGCTTGACAGCTTTGATGGTGTTTCCTGCTTGGCAAGGGGTTGGACTGGATGGCCCTTGTGGTCTCTTCCAACTCTATGATTCTATGATTTACTAATTAGAACCCCCCACTTACACAAATTGTGTGATTTTTACAAGTCAGAACCATTAACTTTACTACTGAGGCAGTAGTATTTTCCAACAGAAACACTGCAGTGTTTAGCTCCACGTAATGCTTGATTTTATTCTTAAAATTTGTACACTGCTTAACCATCAAAGCCTCTAAATGGTTTACATAGAACATGAAATGTACATTAAAATTAGCAGCAAAAGTCAGATTTTAAAAACAAGTTGGCTAAAAATATTTTCTTTATTTGTTACATTCATATGCCACCATTATCTTCCAAGGATCAAGGTGGTCTCCATGGTTCTCCTGCTCCCCATTTCATCCTCACAACAACCCTGTGAGGTAGGCTAGGTTGAGAGGTAGTGGCTGCCCCAAGGTCACCCAGTGAGCTTCATGGCTGAGTGGGGATTCAAACCGCCCTGCTCTCCCAGAACTCTAACTATTATACTACACTGGCTTCCAAATATAAATAAACCCAGTAGACTCTATATATCCCATTGAAGTCAAATGGACTTAAGCAGACTTAACACTGTACACCAGAGCTTTCCAAACTTTTCTTGTTGGTGACACACTTTTTAGACTTGGATCATTTTGCAACACACTAATTCAGTTTTATTAGCAAACCAGCAGGCTGCCCACTCCCTTTCCAACCCCGGGAGGAGCATTGGGACCGTTTGTGCGACACACCTACACACTGCAGTCAACACTAATGTGTTGCGGCACACACAGTTTGGAAATATTCTGCCTTGTAAGGATCTTTGGGGGACGGCGGCAGACTGCAGTTTCTAGCTGAACAGTTTCTAGTGTGCTGTAACTTTGTATAAAACTGGTAATATTCTCAGCTTTTTTTTAAGAATGAAAATATTATTCTAAGACACTTTCAAAGGTCACATATTTGAAATCACCATAATCACCATTCCAGGCAACTTTCCTCCATAAAGATGGAATAATTTTCTTGGTGAGAAAAATCTGGTTGATGTTTAAATCGGAGGCATAACTTTCTCCCGTTGCCATCTGTCGTCTTGCATCTACCTGTTCCCTAAGTGCGTTTCTGGATCCCTCGTTCTTTCTTCGTGACTAACCTCACATACCTCTGTTGCACTCATTCATTTTGCAAGAGCAGCAGGGTTTTCCTAACTGCAAAGACATGGAATGTGCTGTGGAATGAAGTGCCATGTTAGAACAGTGGCAAGATGTTAGGAAGGAGTATGGAAATGTGATCCAGACAGGGACGACGCGTTGCATAATAATGGCATGTGATGGTTCCCTGGGCAAACCTCCTTTATTAAACATCACACCAGTGAGGTTTATCAGAGGGTGGGAGGTGCTTCAGAGAGCGATTTGCCAAACTGCTCTCTGAAGCACTCCCCTCCATTAAACATTGATGGGGTGGCATTAAACAGATGGGGCAAGCAGTAATCAGGGTCACTCCCTCTCCCGATGAGATCAGGCCCCAGCCTCGTAAAGCGGCACAGGGCTGAGGACTGGGCTAGAGCACAGTGGGCTCCTTTCACCCTCCGCGCTTCGGGCGTCATTAGAGCACGCTCCGCCACTGCCCTGATGTGCTTGTTTTCTGTGTGCAGGGTAATTTCTACATGGAGAGTTTTCTGTCGTTTGATGTGGTTCAGTCCATTTTTCCATCTCCTTCTGTTCCGCATGCATATTCAGTCTGTGATTCTGTTTTTCACGCACTGGCTAAGGGATTCAACTCGCAACTATTGCGAGCGCAGCTGGGGGTTTCCTATTGTTGGCAAGGGCAAGACTTGTGCATAAATTCTCTGTCTTCTACAGCCAACAATTAGACTCGCTTGCACTTATTGTTCTCTGAAATGCAGCCAAATCCTTTTGGAAGCAAGGTGTAATTTGCGCAGCAGCAATTTTAAAATTCTAGATACATTTTTTTCTATTAGTAGAGTTATAGCCTTATGAACCATAATGTATGGGCCTTAATTCAGAACACAAATACCCTAATCTACCATATTGATATGGACACAGGAACAAAATGCCAATGCATACAAAGATTTTCCCTGCTGCAAGGTCTTCCCTGTTCATTTTGATGAAGTTGGCAGCTGTGTGTGTATTATGCTTCGTTTGCGTGGAACTGATGCTTCTGTTGAAGTAAACAGGGACACCAACAGCCATGGGGAAACTTTGTGCGCATATCACTGGAGCTGCAAAGCTCTGGCTATGAATTCAGAACTGAAGAGGAAGCAACACAATTCCAAGGGTTTCCTTCAGCCCCAATTGATTGCAGTGGATCTTACTTCCAAGTAGGAAGCGCTGCTAACATTTTTTTCCTGGCAAGGCCCTTGTGCCTTTAACAGCTGCGCAACAACCAGAAAATCAACTGGTGAGCCATTTCACAGCAAGCAAATGCAGCAGTTGGAAAAGCTATACCTGATGGAGTTCTGCTTCCAGATCTGGGCCATTGATGATAGCTAGCAATGCTCAATTTCTAGAAAAAGAAATGCCAAGGTTGAAATAGGTTTGGAAACCCCACCACAACTCCCTTCACACATAAATCCAAAATGTGGAAAGTGGGCCTGGGGTTGGTGGTGGCGGTGGTGGGGGACCACACCACCTTTGCTAGCCATGTCCCCAGTGTTGTGCTCCCTGAGACTATCGTCGCCAGCAACACCTCCTGCCCCAAATATCCATGCAATCGTCACAATACTTGAAAGGGGTGTCCTCACCTGTACAACTGTATGCGCTTAGGCTATCCTTTCAAATAGGACTCAGAGCACAGGGCATGAGGGGTGGGGCCAATGGCCAGTGTGACTTTGGAGTGGTAGACATGGTCCCCTGCCCCCTACAGACATTGGAGAGGGAAGGGTACCTAATACTTGCTCAGAGAGATTGTCATCTAGTCTTACGTCATGTGCTCCATGGTTGAGCCTTAGCATTGGAAAGCACATGCCAGAGCAGAGTCTTGGTGAGCCCCGGCACATATTAAGCTCTGACAGCCTCTGGGGCTTAGGAAAGAAAGTTACCAATGTGCTAAAGTAACTAGGTCAGACAGGGCCTAGGAAAAGCAAAATGCATAAGCCAGTCAGTCATTTAATATTTATGCACTGCAGAGCCTAATCTGTGAGCATGAATCATCTGGGTACATACATACTTGAAAGAACTCAAATGCTTACATCTATTAAACAGAAAATCACCAATAAATATATAGCCAAATTATAAGAGGTATCGAATGCTAACAACCCAAGTGCCACGAGCAATGTGTTAGGAAACCAAACAGCTACAGATCTTGTGTTTCCCGTTCCAGAAAACATGACAGCAATCATGGTGGGAGGGGGGCAGGGGGGCATTAAGCTTGAGCAACCTGTTTCCAAAAAACTTCACTTTAATGACAAGAGGTGGGGATATTTCCAACTGGACATGCCACAGAAGGCCAAACCGAGGCTGCACAAATGTGCTGGTTCCCTGAGAGCAGCAGCTCACATCTGCTTTGCTCCTCTTGGTCCTTTTTAACACAGCATGACGCAGCAGCTATGCCATGGTTTAGATTGGTATGTAATTAAAACTGGGATTGTGGTTAAGGTCTCTCCACCTCACAGTTGCTTGTAGTCAAAGTTTTTTGCTCACCTGGGCTTGGACAACACTTTAAGTCAAACCTTGGCTCAGCTGCCATGTCAAAGGATTGTGTAAGAGCTCCTCTCTGGGAACAAGCACAGGGGTTCTGTTCCTGCCCCACCCCACATCGACAGAGTGTGCATTATCCTGCACCGCCTTGTTACATCCCTGTTATGCTCCCGTTTCACCCTTTTCTGGGTCCAAAACGACCCATGTGTTGGCGGTTGTGCATCAATTGAATGTGCTCAAAATGGTCGCAGCCTGTAACGGAAATGCGAAAGACCTTTGTATTATGAGGAGTTAGTGGTGTACTGCAATAGCTCCTCTCATGCTCAGACCTTTTTGGGGTCTGGGACACTTTAGCCAGCCGCATTTCTTATCTTGCATTTGGATGCCTGCTGATAAGGTGGCTAATTTCTTATCTATCACTTTGTCATGGGTAGATCTTCAGAGAGCCCCAAGTGAAAGGAGCACTGGTGTACATTCCAGGAAGAATGTACAACAACAGTAGGCTTGAACACAGCTACAACCTGGCTCTCCTAATACACAAGGGTTTGTGTGAAATAGTGCATATATGTGCTTCATACACAAGGCTGCTGCTCTCTTACCATACCCCTTCCCTAAAACTGCTACACTATACCTGTACTGTAAAGTCACTTAAATAGAAGTAGAAAAAAATGGGGAAAGAGACGAGGGAAAAAGAAAACCACATATATTTTCACTGGAGTTCAAGGAAGTTGGCTGCCCTTTTCTATTTGAATGGCAAGTAGAACTGAGCACCCAATATCCACAGGCACCTTTGAAACCTTTAAGTTTAATTACTTGACTAAATTTTACTTCCCTTTCCCTTTTGATGCATGATAAGACCTGCATAGGCACTAATTGACTCATAGATCCCAATGCAGGTGTGAAGGTGATTTAAAAGGGCCCATTTGCAATGATGGTATGGATGCTAATTAAACCCTCAGAAGTTCTGTGAACTTCCATTTTCTTGCTGTCAAGGTTAAAAAACTGAAATATGGAAAGAACGTTCGACAAATGAGAATCATTACATTTTTCTCATTTGCTGTGCTTGAATTAAACTTTCTAACCCTTCAGGTTTAGAGGTTTAATAGTTAGCTTTCTTTTATCCATGGTGTGCTTTGCTACCCAATCCTATCAGGAGGAAACATAAATCGACCCTTCCAGGTATGTAGTGGTTTTAGCAGTAAATAAGGGCAAAACCTCTGGAATATGGCAGACCTATCTGAAAAGTGTTTGTTTGGGAAAGGGAAAAATAGTAGATACAGACAAAAGGAGAATTCCCTGGATGCCTAGATCCAGGTTTGGGACAACTACTCTTTGGTGAGAGAGCTCTAGCAGATATTTAAAATCACAAAGCATGCAGCAAAGTAAAGGGTGGAACTATAGGCTGTCAGATATTTAAAAATATCCCCTTCTAAGTTGCTTCACCACTTCCTGTAGCATAGAGAGACCACATATTTGCTAAGTTAAATATGGTTTACTTACAAATTCTTCAAAGGTCAGAATCATGTGCTTTTCCATACAGCAACAATAAAAGGCAGGCAGTATAACTTAGATTCCAAAACGGTAAGCAAGGGTGCCAACTTGGATAAATATTGTGTGGGCCCTGGTAATCCCTGTCCCACATAACCAATCACATGATGCAGTGCACGCACATTTGAATGGGAATGCCCATCAATTTTGTGGAGCTGAAGCCCCCGTGACACTTATGAGTTGGCTCCTATGATGGTAAGAATTTCTAAATTATTTATATAGAAACACAAAGATGGTTTGCCTAAGCCATACAGTCTAAGCTTGGAGCATCCAGCTTAGGCCTCCTTGCTGGTAGGGTTCACATGGTAGAAGAGAGAACAAAGGGTTTGGTAACTCTTTCTCATATTCCCAAACATCATTGCAGTTAACTTTACCTCAGGCCTTCACTATAGTTACACCCTTCCCATTTAATGGATTCTTTAATGGCTTTGCAGCTTCATCGCAGCCTGCAGGTGTAAAAAGAAAAGAAAAGGAAAAAAAGAACTGAATTCTCAATAAATGAAGAGGAAGGCATCTTTATTTGATGTGCCGAGTCCCATTTGTGGATGTATGTCTCCAGACTGTATTAATGTCTGCACATACTTTCATCCCACCCCTCCTTTTGGCTGGACCTTCTCACACTTCACTACTGATTCTAATCTATTTCTGTCTTAGTTTAATTTGAAGCAAGTCAAAATCCATCAGAAGAAGAAGAAGAAATGGAATGAGAAGGGCTATCACAAATGTTTTAACTGCTAATAAATGCCCAGAGGAGTTGTGTACACCTACAGTGGTACCTTGGGTTACGAATTTAATTCGTTCCAGAGGTCCGTTCTTAACCTGAGGCGTGCTTTCGCTAATGGGGCCTCCTACTGCCACCGCACTGCTGCCACACGATTTCCCTTCTCATCCTGGGGCAAAGTTCTCAACCCGAGGTACTACTTCTGGGTTAGCGGAGTTTGTAACCCGAAGTGTTTGTAATCTGAAGCGTTTGTAACCCGAAGTACCATTGTATTACGTCTTACCTCTTGATTTCTGTACCGATAAAGGTCATACCTCAATAGTAGGGAAGGGGAGGGAACCTGTAGCCCTTCAGATGCTGTTGAACTACAACTCCCATCAGCCCCAACCAGCATAGACAATGGTTCAGGGATGATGGGAATTTTAGTCCAGCAACTTCTGGGGGAAAGCATATGTTCTCCATCCATGCCATTCCAGTAACTAACTGCCTAAGCCTACAATCCTAAATACAAATCTTTGGAAATAAATCTGGGTGAAATAACTGAGTAAACATGGAAAGGTTGACGCTCCATGGTACAGCTAAAGACATTGTCCCACCTGAAACAAGGATGGAGGCACCCCACTGCAAGCAGAGATGACCAGATTGGCAGTTGAATCTTCTCTGACTACTGGAAATAGGACAGCGCCCTCAACCCCCACAAGGTCAGTAGGCTATCTTATGGTACAGAGTTGGCCATGTGGCACACGCAGCTCTAGTCTCCAGCATCTTACTGCTACCCCCTGAGCCCCAGCTGCAAAATCTGTGGCCCAAAACTGCCACCTCACCTTGTCTCATGGCAGGGCTTCTCTTATCCCAGAAAGTGGCTGCAGCAGGCCTATAGCATAGCATGGTGATGCATAGAAATGATCTCAGAGGTGGAACTAATCTTTGTTATGGGTCAACTAGTCAGTGTAGTCTGCATTAAGGATGGAGGAGAAATTTGATTCAGTTTGCATTTCAAAGTGAGTTTATCAAATCCGTATTTTCCATGACAATATGAAGACTGAAATGCAACCACACTTCAAAATTCACACTTAACCTGAATTTTGTGGTGCATTTCTCTAACCAAGCAATGTTTACAAAAATGCACATTGTCAGGTCTGTGTTGGTTTGCTCACGAGTAAGCAGGCATGAGTCCGAACTGTCTTTTAACAGTTTTATTCGGCAAACTATTTACAGTGCAGAGTGCTGAAAAACATGACCGTATCAGTCGCTAGCAGGATCCGGGAGTGGCCCCGTCCGGCTGGGACCCCAACATAAGAGTTTCGGTATCCGAAATCTTCGCCTCCCTTCCTTGCGTTTTACCCCTCTGTGCACTTGGGGCTATGGAAATGGTGTGTCTCCCTCCTCGCCCGCTGAGCCGGGGTGTGTGTGTGTGCAGGGTCTCTCCAACATCCCCAGAGCCTCTGAGCTGCATGCCCCTTCCTACTAGAGACATTGATGCTTCCTCCGCTGGAAGAGGAGGTGCTGCTGGTCAGGTGGGCCCGGGGCTCTCTGTAGCATCCCGAGAGCCCTTCCACCACCCTGCACTGAGCCGGGGACAGTTCACTGACACACATCTTAGGGGGTAATTTGCATAGCAATGAATATGCAACTTAAAATAACATACAAAAATGTATTTTATTAAGAGAAATTGTTTGCAAGGAATGTGTACACTAGTTAAAATGTGTATGTGTTTATTTGGAAAAATTCACAGTGTAATGCTGAATAATTTCCATGATACTCTTCCCCTCCCCCATGATACTCTTAAAAAACAACAACACAACCCACAAATTGCTGCAGCAATGTGGAGAAGTGGGAAGTAGTGTGGAAATTTAAGATTGGAAAACTGAAAAAGTTAAGAGAATTGAAACTGACAATTCCTTCCATTCATAGTCTGCATTCCTTAAAGGGCAGACAACAAGCTAAAGAACTTCCTATTTTAATAAGAGGAATATTTCTCTTAAGATTGTGGTGATGAATTTTTTCTTTTTGAACAGTGTTGATATATTTTCCAGGGGCATGACTATAGCTTGGTGATACAGCAGATGGTTTGCCTGAAGAGGGTCTCGGGTTCAGTCCATGGTACCCCAATTTAACATGAAATAGCAGAACTGGGAAATACCTTTGCTGCCTGAGAGCATGGACGCCAGTTAAAGACACAGTAGAGAGCACTGGGCTAGACCAGGGGTTAGGAACCATGTCCCACCACATGCTGCTGAACTGCAACTCCCATCATCCCTGGCCATTGGGCATGCATGCTGGGGCTGATGGGAATTGTTGTTCAGAAACGACAGGTCCCTCACCCCTGGTCTAGACAGACCAGTGATCTGCTTCGGTATAAGGCTGGTTCATATTTTGTTGTGAGTCAGAGCCCTTTTCAGGCATTACGTTTAGGTGTTATTTAAACATGGGGGGCAGTGGGAGTGAGTTCACTATCTCTGCCTGCTTGTTGCTAACCCTGCCACCTTCCAACTTGCGATAGGTGAACGTCTGCAGTGGGAAGCCCCAATTTCCCATGGTTCTAAAACCCATAGGTACAAAAGCTTCCCTGCAGTAGAAATTCATCTTTCTCGATTTGAAAGGTGACTGAAATGTCAATGGGGATTTTGTTAGCAGACACATTCGCTCTGCTCCTCTCACACTTACAGCCTGAAGCAATACTTCTGTTATACTGATTTCCATAAATGTTTCTCTCCCTGATTTAGGTCTTAAAGGTAAGCATTACGTGATGACTAGTGAGACTAGTCAGTGGCTCTCTGGGCATGGAATTATTTCCTCAGCAGGTAATCAGTTTGCAGAGTTGGGTGCATGTGTCCAAGGCCTTCACTCCGTCTGTCTGTCTGTCTGTCTGTCTGTCTGTCTGTCTGTCTGTCTCTCTCTCTCTGTGTAAAAAGAACACAATATTTGTCACTTAAAGCTTACAAGGACAGGTTACATATCGCAATCAGTTAATCATTTCCCCACCACAGAGATTGTTAGAGCTGATAAGATACTGCAGATAATATGCTGGATGTGGGTTCGAATATTGACAACACAGTGCTATCTCAAGCACTGGCATATCTTCAATACAGAATGGCTTCTTAGAACATGCCACTTATCCATTTCTCTTGGCTGCCAAAACCCATTATCAATTTCACTTAACATCTCTCTCTCTCTCTCTTTTTAAAATGTATTTTTATTAAAGATTTTCTTGGTTTACAAAAGTATGTGCAGTCTCTCCCTCCCCCCCCCCCCCGTAACATGTTTAACAGATCAGTTTCATTAACATCTTCTTTTGAAACTTTTCCTTGCAAGGCACTGACATGACCAGCCACCAGGTGGGACACTTTGAAAAGCGTATGAAAGGCGGTTGGAGGTTGAACAAAATTGTATCCTGGATCAATTGCTCTTTTTCAGCAGTGCCGTTTGCTGTTATTAAACTCTCAGCATCTCATTTGTCTGCTCTGGATAACCATGCTGAGAAGCATGTTCATGACCCTGGTAATGAGAGCTGATATGGCTGTCTTCATATCTCTTCATTTTAAGCCCAGAAAAACAAACACACTTGAAAACTTCTCTGCCTCGACAGCAGCCCTGCGAAGCAAATTTATGCACAGTGCACTTCTGATGTCTTTTTTCGGGGGGGGGGGAGGGGGTAGCCATCATGAAAAGGATTAGCAAATGTTAAGGAGAAGGCTCTGAGGAAGCCGCTGCCTTTCCCCACCAATTACTTTAGTTCAAAAGGCAACTGCCAAAGATGCCATCCACAGGTTGGAGCTGCAAATTTCTTTAATCTGCAAATCTGTTTGTTGGAGAGTAATTTGTGTGTGTATGTGTGTTTGTGGGAGAAATATAGGATGCTTCTCCACAGTAGCAACAAATCTATACATTTGATGCTAAATATAAATTTGTGGAAACTGTAATGAATAGATAAAACCTTTATTTTTAAAAAATAAAATTTTTTTACTGAGATTTTCTTGGGTGCAATTTGCAGATGAAACCTTCATGGATAGAAAAGCTCTCTCTCTCTCTCTCTCTCTCTCTCTCTCTCTCTCTCTCGAGAGAGAGAGAATTGTTAATAGCAGGCTTTAAAAAATATATGGTTTGTTGTATTTGCTGGGTCTTTATGACATTCCTTCCTTTCTGATACAGTGGTACCTCGCAAGACGAATGCCTCGCACAATGAAAAACTCGCTAGACGAAAGGCATTCGCTAACGAAAGGGTGACTCGCAAGACGAATTTTTCTATGGTCATGCTTCGCAAGACGAAAATTTCAATGCATTCCTATGGGAATTAAATTCCTATGCATTCCTATGCATTCCTATGGTCGTGCTTCGCAAGACGAATTTTTCGCAATACGAAACGACTCGCAGAACGAATTAATTTCGTCTTGCGAGGCACCACTGTATTCGTATGCTATCCTGTAACCTAAAATTCTCTGAGGGGCTTACAGTGAATAAAGAAAACAACAACTGTAATACAAAACATAAACCGTTAAAGGGGAAAGAGCTAGATAAATAGAACAAAACAGAATTTGCTGCACCACTGCCACAATTAAAACTCTCTCTCTCTCTCTCTCTCTCTCTCTCTCTCTGTGTGTGTGTGTGTGTTTAAGGTTCCAGACCACTTAAGCTATTAAAAAGGTCTGCATAAACAGAACTATCTTCACGTGGGATGAAAAATATCACAAAGATGGTGTTGCCTCTCTGGGAAGGCTACTCCGCAACCAGGGTGCTACTACTGAAAAGGCTCTGGTGGTTACTTCACTTTGTGGTCACTTCATTCAGTAGAGGCACCTGGAGCAAGCAGGACATCAAAGAGATCCAGGTTGGATATATATGGGAGAAGATGGTATTTGGGTTATGCACCAAAAGGTGGCCTATATAGTTACAAATAAATGAATTTCTAATTCAGATGGATGCCATACCATGGTTTGGAGACACAGAATTGCCATGTATGAGTAGGGGAGAACACAAAAGCTCAGTGTCCCCTCATGTGTATCACATCAAACCATGATTTGGTGTTCTATCTGAATTGGCTTACTATTGCACCTGATGTCTGGCCTAATGTGTGCACAAGTATACCTGTTACTCATTTTGAGCCCTTTTAAAAAGCTCCTCATTGTCATGGTGATTAAAGAGAGATTTTAAAAGACCCTTTACCCCTACCCTTTAAATCAGGGGTCCCCAAACTAAGGCCCGGGGGCCGGAATCGGCCCAAATCACCTTCTAAATGCGGCCCGCGGACGGTCCAGGAATCAGCGTGTTTTTACATGAGTAGAATGTGTGCTTTTATTTAAAATGCATCTCTGGGTTATTTGTGAGGCATAGGAATTCATTCATTTTTTTTTTCAAAATATAGTCCGGCCCCCCCACAAGGTCTGAGGGACAGTGGACCGGCCCCCTGCTGAAAAAGTTTGCTGACCCCTGCTTTAAATCCATCTTTTACTCTGGTGATAGCAAATGTTTGTGTGTGGAGGGGGGGGGAGAAAAGCCTTGGAAGAGACAATTTAGCTATAAAACTAATCTAAGGATGTGATCATTAGCAGCTTAAAACTCAGGCCATTTCCCCACATGGGACTTCAAGTCACATTTGCATGTTGCTGCACAAACCAGAGAGCAAGGAGGGATGTCCTATGCACATTACCTGTTTGGTTTCCCGGCACCTGCACCTGCCTCTGTTCGTTAAGCTGTGATTGCACATGCAAAACAGCTGCCTCACAAGAACACACCTCAGCTTAACTGTGAAGTGATTGTGGCTTATTGTTTTCAAATTGCATGGCAGCTGGTTGGAGGGGAAATGCATCAAACAGCAGTATTCCTCAAGAACTACGGGATATGGATGGTGGCTAATAAATATTGTGTGGACACAGCTTCAGACATCAGGAGCAGAAGGAAGCCCACTGGAGCCAGAGGAAAAGGTAATGCTTACACAGCACTTGTTAATTCATGTATGAAATGTTATAGGTATTAAAATCAAGCCCTCTCCAGCTGATTCTACATGACTGGGGCCAAGGGTGTAACCAAGGAGGGGCGGCTGCCCCCTTAAATCAATAAAATTCAATAAAAATACATAGCTAACTGAGGTTCTGCCCCCCCCCCAACAAAAGGCCTACCCCTGCTAGAAAATATCCTGGCTATGCCCATGACTGGGGCAGTTTTGTGCTTAAATGTGGCAGTAGCAGTTCCATGTGTTTATTTTAGCTTTCGGACTCAAACCGGCACTGTGTGTATTCATTGAAATTTCTTGTGTTGAGGTCCTTCTTGAGGTAATTGGATGCTGAAAGGAATCCTCCCCACCCCCAGTCGAAATCTGGTGTTTCTCCTCTAGCTTAAATGCACCCACTTCTTGAGTCCTTTCCCCTCAGTTCTTTTTGTTTTACTTTTTCTTCCTTCTACCATAGGCTCTTAACTGCAATTTTTACTGAAAATTCCTCTCAAGTTCCATCTTCCTTTGTTCACAGCCTGGCCCCCCATTGGTCAGGGCAAAGATGCCATGACATCATCACCCTGACCAGGTCATTCTGTCTGATGTTGCTCCTTTTTTGCCTGTGATGAAGCCGAGTGTGTTCAGCTGAAGAACTGACACAGTTGAGGGTGGAGTGGAAAGTTATGTGCTTTCCCCCTTGCTTCTCTTTCTTTTGTTAACCCAAGAACTGAATGATGTTTTCCCTCATAAAATGTGACATTAAGGTTTCTGTTGCTCTTTTTAAAGGCATTTAAATAATTCACAATGGTTATCTCCACAGCGCTGGAAACGTTGTTAACAAGTGTCTCTCTAGAGAGTCACCGTTCTGCTTTGAAATTCACACTCCATGTGAGAAAGGAAGAGTTCAGAACTTATTGGTACCGTAGAAACCATATAACCCAGGCATATTATCATTTATTCATATAGCATAATCTATGTACATGGTGCTTTGGAAAGAACAGGCACGTGAGCGTTTTATCTTGGTGGATATTGAATATTAGAACATAAGCATTGTGATTTTCAGTATGCGCAATATGGAAACGATATGTTCCAAAATTGGTATTTGAAAACATGTATTTGAGAATATTGGCACATGCCACAGGCAACTCC
The DNA here is from genome assembly GCF_009819535.1 of Lacerta agilis. Classification (NCBI taxonomy): domain Eukaryota; kingdom Metazoa; phylum Chordata; class Lepidosauria; order Squamata; family Lacertidae; genus Lacerta; species Lacerta agilis. The sequence goes on along the minus strand of NC_046316.1, from coordinate 22,859,669 downwards.
CAGTTCACCATGAACTCCCTGTGGCATTTTATGAAAATACTTGTTTTCCCCAAAGCCGTATATCAAATTGATCTGAAGCCTCTTAAATCAAAGGACTAGACTCTGGTGTAGCTGATTTGTTGTTTGAGGTACATTCTTGCTTTAGGACCATAGTTTTCAAACTTTGTTTTGAAGGAACCTGAGGTACCTCAGAAGCTGATCAGCAGTTCCTTTATGAGATCACCATAATGGCAGATAGATAGATAGCTAGATAGATAGATAGATACTTTGTTGTTGTTGTTCAGTCGTTCAGTCGTGTCCGACTCTTCGTGACCCCATGGACCAGAGCACGCCAGGCACGCCTATCCTTCACTGCCTCCTGCAGTTTGGCCAAACTCATGTTAGTAGCTTCGAGAACACTGTCCAACCATCTCATCCTCTGCCGTCCCCTTCTCCTTGTGCCCTCCATCTTTCCCAACATCAGGGTCTTTTCCAGGGAGTCTTCTCTTCTCATGAGGTGGCCAAAGTACTGGAGCCTCAACTTCAGGATCTGTCCTTCCAGTGAGCACTCAGGGCCGATTTCCTTGAGAATGGATAGGTTTGATCTTCTTGCAGTCCATGGGACTCTCTAGATAGATAGATATCTTGAAATAGAGATAGATAGAAATGAAATTATATATATATTCAATCTGCAATATAGTCCACTGCTTGGAAAGTCCAAAACAGCCAGGATTGAAGGGGTGGGGGTGGGGGTGGGTGAACACTATTAAAAAGGGGGAAAGATCTGGCACAACACTGGGATGGGGAGGACATAATGTAGATGCCACAACAATAATGCAGAGACATGCAGTGCAAAACTGCATTTTGCACTAGTGTGGACAAGACCCATGTGAGCGTCTACCTCCTGATACAGTACAGATACAGGTTGAGCTACACCTTTAATTACATCCTGTGGTGATAGCCTCCCCTCTATTTTGCTGTAGTCTCTGCTTTGCGTAGAAAAGTAGATTTGAATTTTATAGAACATGTAGCTTCTTGACTTAGTTTGTCCTGAAGTTTCACATCTTGCTTACTGCTAATTGGAGGTTTCTCTCTACTTTTCAACTGTGCTTTTAATTTGAAGATGATTTGCTCATCACAGGTTTATGAGGAACTCATGCATCTTCTTCTCTACAGCAATATCACCATCTCGATAAGGTAGCCACAAAATGGACAACCCGAAGAACCCTAGACCATAAGTGTATGCATCCCTGTGCCTTTTGGATAATTAGATTCTAACTTATATTACTTTGAACTGGAGCTATGTGTGATCACTGGAGACTGTGCTATTTAATGTAACCTGGTAGAGGCATTTTTTTATTGGTTAAACTAATATTGCTATCACAGAGCAAGCAAGTGGAAAGACAGGTGCGCCAATTCAGTTTGGAATTGGGTTGGATATGCAACCATTTCTGCACTGTGACATTTGCTTGTGAGGCCACTGTGTCTGGCTGTGTCTCTTCATGGGGTTGCACAACTGACTTGTGGGGCTATTTGTTGTCTCGCTGTTTCAAATAAGGTCAAGATCTGGGATTAAGAGGATTGAATTGTTTTAGAGCAGTCAGTCCCATCCTGAATGCAGAGATATAACTGAATTACCTTCCCTTAGGGATGCAATCCTATCCTACCTGGGGTTAAGCCCCTTTGAAATAAATGGAGCTTATATTGGGGTAAATGCACATGGGATCAAACCACTGTCGGGCCCCACCCATTTGCCGTGACCCACAGAGCACCTGCCTTTGCTCTCCTTATACGTCACCAGGAGGCTAATCTGGCTGTTTCCTGAAATTTGAAGGCTTGATTAGCTTTAACACTTGCTGGATTCAGGACCAGAGAGGTCTCATAATACTCATAATACTCTGCCTTTGTCTCCCTCTGAGACTTGGGCTCAAAGGCAATTTTGTGTTTCCAACTTTTTTCTTTCTTTTTTTATAAATGACTTTCCTTCAAAAGATCTGAAGAGGCAGGGAAGCTATGCCAGTACCTTTGAGACATCAATCCCATATGGTGGGAGAAAATGATACTTTGCAGATCACTGAAATTTAATAGAACAATTTGTATCAGCCTACACGTCTGTGTGCCATCATTGTAGCTCTGAGCAGCATCTTATGAGCTAACAGAACCACATGTTGCAACTCTCTGTGAGTTGCCTTCCTTCCTTCCATCTAGGAATCCTTATAGAATAGTTGCAGAGGGCCCAAACAGATGTAGTGTTAAATATGCAAATACATAAAATGTACATGAGTCTGTCTGAGCACGTGGGAGGGCTCTTGGCCACTCTGAGCCAGAGTGCGTATGCATAATTTTTGAGCCCCCCCCCCGGGTCTGCACCCAGCCTACCACTGTGGTGACCAGGAGGTTCCTCACAAGTGGATGGGCCAAAAAATACCCCCCTCTTTTTTGACACATAGTTTGATGGATGTACCACTTAAGACAGTGGTGTCCAAACTTTTTTCAAAGAGGGCCAGATTTGATGAAGTGAAGGGACGTGAGGGCCAACCAAAGTTGTTTTTTAGGATTGAAGTTGTTGAGCTTTTTTTTTTTTTAGGATTTTACCCCAGGAAATAAACTGCCACAGTGGCCGGATTTAACTAACAGGCGGGCCAGATTAGGCCCTCAAAACGGACTTTGGACATGCCTGACTTAAACATGCTCGGCTAAGGAACTTCCTTGAGGCATTTGGCTCCTGGCCACTACTAGGAACAAAATCCTGAACTAGATATGCCAGTGATCTGATCCAGCGAGGCAAATCTTCTAACATACGAGACCTGGGCAGCTGCTCAATCTTCCCAGGTGCTTCTGGCAGTCGCTGTTGAACTCTCTCTCTCTCTCTCTCTCTCTGATTAAAAAATCTTTTGGTTCCTAAATGTATTTTGACTAAAGAAATATGAGCTAGTCTTGCTTGGTAGCACACCATGCTTTCATGTTGTGAATAATTGATGATCATTGGGTCTGTTTATTGGTCTTGGGGGTATTGCTTGGGTGATTGATCGCTGCTTCGCACACAGCCTTTACATAATTTGGCAAGTATACCTTGCTCTAGAAAATAATAAATGTGCCAGAGGATGGAAGTTATCCCTCCCACCTCTCCGCACATTTAACAGCAACGGCCATATTTTCTGTTGCATCTTGGGTTCGATAAAAATAGGATGCTGCTCACTGGAATGGCTTGAACTTGTGCTTGCAGTTCACCTTATAATGGGGCCATGGGCTGATTTGCAACAAGGCGGATTAGTCCCAATTGGTTTTATGGGCAAGCTGGCACCTCTGGCTTTGACAAGGTATCTATCTTGCAGAAGAATCTTTGGGTCTAAGAGAACACAGTGCTATTTCACACATTCTGTGGAAGTGAACCGTGAGGTTTGCCAGTTCAGTGTATACTTGGCAGGGATTTGCAGCCAGTCTTAGCACTCTGCCAGGAGTCACTAGAGTTGGGAATCTTTGGATCTCTACACAGCTGACCAAGTGGTGGACCAAAAAATAAAAATAAAAAAATGCAGTTTGGAGCATCTTACTGGGCTCCTTACTGGTCCTACCCTCCCAGGCTGGTCACTGGGCCCTCCAAACCTGAAAGGGCTATTGAAAGCTTCCTGTTTGGACTGAGTGATCACCGCCTTCCTTCTTGTGTTAGGGAAGCACTGTACTCTAGTAGGTAGAGCAACTGCTTGAATAAATCATCCCAGGTACAATCCTTGGTGTCTCTAGGTATGGCTGGGAGAGACTCCCACCTGAAATCCTAGGGAGCCACTGCCAGTGTAGGCAAGGCCGAGGTAGATGGACCAAGGGTCTGGGTTGGTATAAGACCACTTCCTGTATCCCTCCCTTCCTCTATTGTCTCCATGCTCCTGCTGTATCAGGCCCCAGGCCCATCTAGTGTAGCATCCTGTTTTGACTGTGGCCAACCAAACACCTGAGGGAAGCTCACAATCAGGGCAAGTGGGTCAGTGCTCTCCTAGCTTGCAATTCCCAGGTTTAACCCCTTGGTGTCTCCAGAGGCTCCTGGCTGAAACCCTGGGGAGCTGTTCTCTGCTCAGGGTGCTGAGAATTGTAGCTCTGTGGGAATTGAGGGGGAGGGGAAGCTACAGGGGCCATTTCAGAAGTGGGGAAGGGATGGTCCGTGAAGCATATCGTGCATTCAAGAGGCAGAGAGGTGGTGGCAAAATGGTGATGAAAGAAGGCATTTTAAATTTGGTTAAAATTAGGAAAGAATTGAAAAGGGTACTACTGTTAAGTGGGCCTTTGAAAGTGTGACATGCTGTATGGACATTGTTTACTCTGTATGGACATTCCTGGAGGAGGGATGATTCATCAAGCTCCAGATGCAGTCAAGGTTAAATTGTCAAACAGCAATGCATTTCAAGAGCATTTATTTGCAATCATAGTTAAATACAGTGTTCTACAATGTGGATTTTTGTTCTTGTCTTTTGCATATTTGATCCTTCTTCATGTTTTGAAAACTGCTTATAGTTTTCCTCCTAATATATAAAAAATGTCTAAATCAATAAAACAAATTTCTTTCTTCCTTTTACCCAGCCTCTCCAAATCACCCCCCCAAATGTATTTAGGCTTCCTTGTGTGGTTAAAAAGAAAAAAATCTTCCATGAATTTTGCTGTCCTCCTACCCTTAAAAATATTCCCAAAGCTTTTTAAAAAATATACTGATACCTCCCTTCTTTTTTCTGTTATGGCTTCAATCTACTGGCACTCAATTAGCATAATTTGCTATTAGAGTGAATGATGGCAATACCTATTGTGAGGTTAGTTGCACAATTCCCAGCTATATCTTTTTTGAAACAAAGGGATATATGGTTTGCACATGCATGCCTAGTATAGAGTCCCATATGATTTGTAGCAATATTCAACCTGTGTGCAGAACCGTTGAGTTGAAAGAGGTAGCTGTGGGGCACAAACACAAATAGGGTTTGAAATACGAAGGACTGGGAATTACATGGATGATCCCACCTGCCCTCCATAAATGAGTGGAGGGCTGTTGGAAATTCTGACTGTAACTCATAGTTGCATTGCCAGGGTGACTCAGCAATGAATGGCACCTTCAACACGATGGAAGCACATCCAACAGTCTGACTCACTTGGTGTGTTCTGCACCTCCAAGCCATTTTGTACTAAAGTGGAACCGTTAAAACCATCCAAGTACTATGTCAAACCCAGACAGTGAGTTAACAGTGATGGAACTGGGAGCTCCTAATCTTGGTCCAATATAGGTCTTGCACTTCCTCTTTCAGAACAGTGTGAAATGTATTCTGCTTGCTAATCCTATACAGATTTGGAACGCAAAGAGATTTGAACAGCTGTTAATGCCTAACCGGCACTTGGTTCAAAGCGCAGGTCTTGAAGGAACGGTGCTGACTCAAGTCACAACTTGTGAGTCATTTATTTGAGTCACCCAGTTCTACTACTTTTTGGTGGCTGTCTTATTTTTCCTGGCACACATGGATACAGCCTGTTCTCCTAAGAATAATTGTTAATTCTGCCTTTCATTAGGAGTATTTTCTATGACCTCCTGTCTTGATAGCATTAGGATCATGTGTAGGGATCAAAATTAGGCTGTTTCATTGAATATTTACATTAGATAAAACAAAGCAAATGAAAAATTAGTAAAAACCTTATACCTGACTGGCAAGAGTTGGCCAAATGTTATGGGCAGATCATGGCTTTGTCCAGACAGGGGGATTATCTTGCATTTGGGTCATTTGGATATGATTTTTCTGAATGCTCAATTAAGGACCCCCCCTTTTTTGCTCACCATCTTTATTGATATTCTGCTTCTGAGTGGAGCTTGGCAGAGAATAACCTGGGGTTTTGTTTTGTTATCGGCCCCCTCCTTAAATATTCCCAGTTACCTTGCAGGATCAGACTGCAGTTTGCTTGTTCGTTTATTTAAAAATAAATGCACTTTTGCACAATTCCGATTTAATAGAACTGTGCAAAATCTGTAATGATAAAACAAATTGGGGCCACTTAATAATCTGAGTGGGACACAGGTGGCACTGGGGTCTAAACCACTGAGCCTCTTGGGCTTGCCGATCAGAAGGTCGGCGGTTCGAATCCCCGCGACGGGGTGAGCTCCTGTTGCTCGATCCCAGCTCCTGCCAACCTAGCAGTTCGAAAGCATGCCAAGAAGTGCAAGTAGATAAATAGGTATACTGCTCCGGCGGGAAGGTAAATGGTGTTTCCGTGCGCTGCTCTGGTTTCACCAGAAACGGTTTAGTCATGCTGGCCACATGACTCGGAAAAACTGTCTGCGGACAAACGCCGACTCCCTCAGCCTGTGAAGTGAGATGAGCACTGCAACCCCAAAGTTGTCTGAGACTGGACTTAATTGTCAGGGGTCCTTTACCTTTACTGGTCTGAGTGGGATGTGTGCTGAGCTCTCTGTAAATTAAGGATCTCTTCTATCCTTCTCCAAATGACACCCAACTTCATATTAAAGCACATTGGGATCTGGTTATGTTACTGGGGGCCCAGCAACAATTTCCCACAAGTCCATATCTCTCTGCCTCATTTTCAATTTGATCCAGGGTCAGTGTTCCTACTTGTGATTTTTGCCTAAGCTTTTACTTGAGGAAGATCCCTGAAACCCCGTGTTTCCCCATGTATTCTTCCCTCAGCTCTGCCCAGCTGTGGCAGAGAGTAGGAGAAACAGCGAGTCAGTGAACTGAGAAGGGATTACATTCACACAGCTGGACCTGCATGTATCTTTAAAACAAATGGGGGCAAAATTGAAAGAAACAACGAACTGCGAAGGCAGCAGACATGTTTTTGCGCATATATCATGTAATCAGCCGGGTCAGTAATGCTAAGGACCAGAAGAGCGCTGCTCAGAAGTTGGAAAGACAACTGGAAAATGATCCTTGAGGGGAGGCAGGGGAAGAATGTGAAGAGGTGAGGGGGGACTGCCCCAGAATGCAACTCCAGGGGAAAGTATGAGGAATCCCATTTAAGAACTGTTTTCAGAGCAGTTTAGAAAGTGGAGCAAATCTCTCTCTGGGTTTCCCCTGGATTTCATAAAACTTTATTTAATGGTTAACCAGAGCAAGCAGAGAGAGAAAGCTGTTGGACCCGGGATAAGAGATCAATACAGAATATGGGGGAAACACGGGTCCAATGAAAGGCAGCCACATCACCCCTTTGTTTAGGTATACTGTTTGTCTTCACGTTTAAATTGCTATGTATCTGTCTTGCATTATTGCATTACAGTGGATGCATTTACGTAAGATGTGCTGAAGAAATAGAGAGGCCAATTCAGCCATACCCAAGCATGGAGATCCCAATACTTACTGATTCAGCAGTGTTTGGGGCAGGGGGGCTGTTCTGTGCCCAAAAGGCCGCCCTACCTATAGAATCCCCAGCTTTTTCAGCAAGACATGATGTGCCAAAGGTTGTGTGTGCCTCCTTGTATTGAAGTGAATAAGAAAGCCTGCTGGCACAAGGCTCCACATAGAGAAAAATGAAGAGCTGGGTTATTTTTAGCGAGCTGCCTTTTGTCTTGGTTGTTCTAGATTCTTGCTTATGTATGCCTCTAGGTCATGCTCTGCTGAGAACCTGCTTTTGGTGAAATAGAATTTCCTCCTCCTGACACTTGCAAGGAAAAAATACAAAGCTTTTTTCCTGAGCAGCTAAATGACCAAGTGCCTTGAGGTAAAATGTGTCCTCATTCTGTGAAATGTGTGGTAGAAAGCTACTTGGGCGGCAAAACTGAGTACACAAAGAAATGGGATAGAAAGAGGCACGCTGAATGGAGAGATGTAGAGTTAGGACTGACCGGTGAGGTGGCCAAGAGAGAGGTTGTGAAGGACTTTCCCAACTGAGTGAACTGGCAGCAAAATGGCAAATGCAAGTGTAAAGTAATGCATTTCCGGGTGAAAAATCAGTTCAGAGGCAGTAATGCTTCTGAATGCCAATTGCTTGAAACTACAGGAGGTGAGAATTCTGTTTTGTTCAGGTCCTGCTTGTGGGGTTCCCACAGGCATCTGGTTTGCCACTGTGAGAACAGGATGCTGGACTAGATGGGCCACTGGCCTGATCCAGCAGGCTCTTCTTATGTCCATATGTTCTAAAGTGAAGCCCACTTGAAAAGAAACAACAACAGACCACTGCTGACATCTTTAAATGTGTATGCATTCATACTGAACTCAGTATGTGAACAGGGACACCCCAGGGTGGTGGATATTACCTCAGTGTCTCACTGTGACATGGAGCAGGAGAAGACTCACTAAGGGACTTGCCACTTGACATAGCTGTGTGGTAGTGGAGAGGACACTTTCCTTCATCTACCCTGTCCATAGCCACCATGAATTGGATAAGGGGGACAGGTGCAGAACTATAACCTGGTTCATAGCACAATCCTAGGCTTGTTCACTCAGATGTAAATCCCGCTGTATTCAGTGGTACTTAACACAGTTAAGTTTGTTTAAGATTGTGGAGACAAACTACAAAGCTGCCTTATATAGCATAATGTCAGGTCATTGCCACAGACCAATGTGTGGAACCTTTGGCACTCCAGATGTTACTGAACTACAAGTCCCATCAGTCCCAGCAAGCATGGCCAGTGGCTAGGGATTATGATAGTTCGGTAACACCTGGAGGGCCAGAGGTTCCCCACACCTGGTCTATGTAGTCCAGGATTGTCTTCTCCAGCCTTACCCTGTTGTGCCCTCCAAATGTTTGGGGCTGAAAACTCCCATCACCCTCAGCCAGGGTCCCAAAGTCAGCAGCTCTCCATAAACCCAGGCAAGACCCTTCCCTCTTCTGCAACCTGGGACTCTTTTAACTGATGATGCTGGAGACTGAGCTCAAGACTTTGTAGATGCAAGTCGTGAACTTAAACCCTGCACTGGGGGCGCTTCTCTTTTTTCTCATTTGGTGGAAACACTGAACACGTCACTCTTGTGACACTCCAAGTTCCTTTCCCTTTTACCATGTCAGAGATTTCAAATGCAAAATGCCAAAGAACAAGAGAACTAAAGTTTCTACTTAAAAAACTAAACCATAATGCTTCGTGTGCTTTTCTCTGTGGGTTTGTTTTTTTTTAAACCCTTAAATCCTGGTTAGTCATTTCTATGCTAAAACTCTTATCTCCTACTCTGCACCTTTACAGCATCTTACATCATTGTTAATATTTCTCCTTTGAGGTTTTAGTCAGTGCTGTTAGCACTATGTATAAATATGAGTAACCCTTCCGAAAAAAAAGTGAAGTGAGAAGAACTGCAGATTTGTTCGCAAACCTTATTTGCAAACAGGAAGTGAGGCCCATGGTCATTCTGGAGAATTATAAGGCAGTGAAACCCAAACTAATAGTCTCAGTAGAGCTGAAAGCATTCATCACTTAATCTGTGGAATCTGTTCATTAATCATAGATTTTAAGATCTGGAATTCTCATCAGAAGAACCCTCTCTGCAAAGTCTTGTAAACAACCTGTGCACATTAAACCATAACCCTGCCTACGTAGTCAACAGAAACAAGTAATTATTATTGAGTAAATAGCTCAAAGGCAACGAAGCTTCATTGTACTAATTATTAAATTGTTAAATGCATACATTAAGTTACAGCCACAACTTCCTTGTGAGACAGAATAAGAACCTCCTACTCTGATTCAGGATAAAGGCTTGCTTAGGGCAGGTGTTTGGAACCTTTGACCCTCCAGATGTTTGCTGAACTACAACTCCCATGTCCCGGCAAGCATGGCCAGTTGCCAGGAATGATGGGACTTGCAGTTCAGCCCCTCCCCCCCCTTAAATGTGAATGCAACTTGGATCAAAAACACCAGACAGCAAACCTAACAGCTGCCAAAGAATTATAACAAATAACCATAACCACCCCCTATTCATTATTGACTTAAAAATTCTTTTAAGTAGTGAATTGGGGGGTTGTAGAGACTATCACCATCTGATTCCCCCCTCCCAAAGCAATTTATGATTTGTTTAAGGGCCATTGGCATTAATGCTGTCCATTGTTTTTCTTAATAGCTCCTAAAGGAGGAGTGTTTTACTCCAAAAGACAGTGAACTTTAAGAGATTTGCATCAGTGAACATTGGGGTGTGTTTTCCTTTTTATCTTGTTCATTTGGGGTGCTTTCCCCATTTTTTCTTGCTATGGGAATAGTTTGGGAGCCAAGATTATAGAGGTGGGTGTGAGTGTGGTAAGCAAATATTTTTAAGTTTTCTAGTCAGCAGTCTCGGCTTGGGCTTCTCCTTGCATATCATTCCTTCAAATGGAGTCATCTTGATTTTTTTTTTTTAATAAAAAAACATATTTCGCCAGAAATAATATTCTTGTATGCTGCAGAACAGAATGTAAACCATAATGGTCACTAGGACAATGTGGAGGGCAGTTCAGTAGAAGTAATTTAGGTTCTGTGGGGAAAAAACCCCATAAAAATAAAGGCCCTGCAATCAGGGGCGTACGAAGTGGGGGGCAGAGGGGCGGGCTGCCCCGGGTGCCACTCTGGGGGGTGGGGTGACAAGATGGCCTCTGCCTCCCCCCAGCTGTAGAGCGGCCGAGGGTGCGCACAATCAGTATGGGCCGCTGCTCACAAGTGGCATCCCATACAGACTACGCACGTGCGGCATCCCAGGGTGGTTTGCCCCGCCCCTTGGCGTCCCGCCCCAGGTGTGGGAGAGGGTTCCTCTGCCACTGTTTGCAATCGCTGTGAATCATGCTTTGTAGGACTGACAGCAAATGCCACAAGCAACCAAGCAGAGATGCTCACTTTTCCTATATACCAAGGAATGTGGATTTCGCTAGTATTCACTGTGCTGCCTATGCACCAGCTGAGCAAACATTTTATTCCCCCAGATTACAAATATCATTATTCTGTTGCTAGGACTGAATACTCCACTGACCTCAGACAAATATCCCTTACAAATGTACGCGGTGGCTTTATCACATAGCACAGACATGGTGTAAGAAACAGAGCTGCATTGATTTTCATCCTTGAATATTGTTGAGGTAAAAGGTTTTTCCCTTGTTTTTTTTTTTAAGGGCAAGATATCCAGGGGGTGGGTGGGTTGCCAAAGAGTGAAATTTCTCTCATACACTCCCCAAGTGTTGACAGGCATTTATAGCCTGTGGTTTCCCTTACGATTATTGCTTTAGTGCCATTTGTTTACCTGGGATTTTGTCTTCTGTAAGTGATCCCAACCTATCAGGAAATGTAAATGGAATGTGATGACATCACTGTGGCACAAAACCTATCAAATTTTGGTGGCAACAACACTGAGGGCAAGCAAAGCCAATCCTTTGGACTGGTGATGGGAGGAAAGGCCACTCTGAGCCAGGGCGGAGAGGTGAGAGTTTTGTGCCCTCCTGGGCCTGCACCCTTGGTGGCAGCCAAGCTGCCAAACCCTAGGAACACCCCTGCCTGTCCTACCTACATTTCAGATTATTAATTCTTGGGGGGAGGGAGATCTGGGGCAGGGTATAGACAGATTATTCTCTGTAAGTGCACACAGTGTTCTATCTTTAGTGCAGCAACCACTGTTTCCAAGCACCAATTCTTCTTCTTCTTCTTCTTCTTCTTCTTCTTCTTCTTCTTCTTCTTCTTCTTCTTCTTCTTCTTCTTCCCCTGTAAAAGATCAAGTGTATGGAGAAGGCAGAATCAAGATTCAATATGACCTTCTATTGAAATTCATTTAGTTAGTTTTCTATTCAGCTTTGGTCAGACCACACCTGGAGTCCTGTGTCCAGTTTTGGGTGCCACATTTTTAGAAGGATATTGGCAAGCTTGAATGTGTGCAGAGGATGATGACCAAGATGATCGAGGGTCTGGAAAGCAAGCCTTACGAGGAACGATGGAAGGAGCTGGGTATATTTTGCTTGGAAAAGAGGAGACTTGAGGGGAGATATGATCGCCATCATATCTAAAGGGCTGTCACAATCACATGGAAGATGGAGGAAGCTTGTTTTCTCCTGCTCTGGAGGATAGGACTCAATCCAATGGCCTCAAGTTACAAGAAAAGAGATTCCGACTAAACATTGGGAAGAACTTTCTAACAGAGCTGTTTGACAGTGGAATGGACTCTCTCAGGAGTTGGTGGTTTTTAAGAAGAGGTTGGATGACTATCTGTCCTGGATGCTTTTGTTAAGATTCCTGCATTGCAAGGGGTTGGACTAGATGATTCTCGGGGTCTCTTCCAACTCTACAGTGTTATGATTCTCTCTCACCACATGTATAAACACACACAGAGAAACAACTTCACCTCTTGAATCGCCATAATTGCAATGGTGAGCGCACTTCCTCCTCCGAATTCTCCAAGCGGCGCGATATTTTTTCCGCTCGCTCTCCCGGGAGGCGTCGCGCTGCCGAGCAGAACCTGCGAAAGGGAATCTCCGAAGATGACTCATCCTGGCGGCAGGGAGAAAAGGGAGCCCATCCTGATCCTCGCACCTACTGCAGGGACCGACAAGTGTGGCAAGAGGCTCGCGCCAAAAGCCTGGGATCGCGGTGCGCGCGCGGGCTGCTCCCCCCTCCTCCCCCGTTCCCCAAGACGCGCGCAAGGGCGAGCGCGTCGCGTTCCTAGCCTAGCGCTTGTTTCTGTACCTTCATTCAGCGCAGCAGCAGCAGTGCCTGATGGGCGTTGTGGTTTCCAGCAAGGCTTACACGCAGAAATCCCAGGGGGGTCCTCGGATGGTGAGCATGTGCAGAAGAGGCCAGGATACAGCCTTGTGTACGCCGAGCTAGCCGCCGCGCGCCCCCGCCCGCAGGATAATCTCGCCTTCGCCGTGCCATGCCTCTGCATGGGTTGCAGCCGCTGAGAAGGATCCGAGGAGGCGGCGGAAAAGGAGCCTGCCCGCCTTTCTGATCTGCCCTCCGATGTTTTCTTGCTTCTGCTTCAGCATCCAGGACCATTCCTTCAGCAGCTCGGCTCTGCCAGAGTAAGTGTGCCTGCTTTCAGTGGCTACCCCCCCACCCCCGGCTGCCTACCCCCCCATGATGAATGGCAACGGTATGCTTTTTGGGCAGTGGATACGTTACTCAAACCCTTTGCATGGAAGGCAGGCAGGAAAGGAAAGGAAAGCGGGGGGAAACATGTCCCCTCCCGTAGTCATCGTTAAATTACGAGCCGGCCGAATTGCAACACAATAAGCGAGCAACCTCTCTCTACGTGCAGGGAGTAGTTAACTGTTTAGCAGCTGGACGCGCCTGGCAACCTCTAGTACGGGTGTCAGCATTGGTGCAGATGGCGGAGTTCCTGCTTTGGATTCGCACGTTTCTGCAGAGAGGAGTTTTATGCCTAGGGCACGCCTCGAGAGAAAAGAGGGTAACGATCCAGCTGGTTGTAAATCGGGGCGAGCCAGTACGTGAGGGTTAGGAAGTGACGGCAGGAGCGGGGAGGTTGGGGGGGGGGGGAAACCACCCCATAAAGCATGTTTTCAGGGAAAACCGCTGAATTCCTGCAGATTTGGCAAAATCCGCCCTCCCCACCCCTCGCCTTGTTGGGAGTTAATGCACAGTGCATGCATTTATTTTATTAATGACCCTAGATTTTCTTTTATTAAAAAAACCCTGATACTGCTTTCCTTCAAGGTGTCATTTTCATATCTGAATATTGCTGAGTTTATTGCGAGCTGCAGTTGTGGATCTCTAGAGCATGTGCGATGCCTGGAATATTGTGGTCTATTTTTGCATCAGCCCCCCCCCCCCCGTTATATTTTTGGAGCTAGGAAACATGAGGGTTCAGCAAGGTCAGGAGCAGGGAAACAATTTGTGGATTTGTTTATGTGTGTGGAGTACAGTTTTCCATTGTGGAAACGGTGGGAACGCAACAAAATACACTAAACACATGCATAAAGGTGCGTTTTCGAGACTTAAGTACTGCAGGAGAGATTAATACGTATTGTTTCATTAGCAATAAGCAGTGCTGCCAGCAGGTGCTACTGAAAAGTGGGAGTGCTACAAGGCCCACATTGTGCCAAGTCAGGCCCCTACCCCATTGCCCCTCAGCTCCACCCACACCAAGCTCCTCCCACTGGCCCTACCCAAGGTCTATCTGTGCACACCTGTTAGTGACATTAGATAAATGCATAGGCATAGCCAGGATTTATTTGGGGGGTGGGGTGGGGTTTATGTTAGGGGGCGGACAGAACTGAGTTATCTGCAACACAAATGGTCAATGAGGTTGGGTTGGGGCAGCTGCCTCCTGCTCCTCCTGGCTACGCCCATGGATAAATGGAACCAGAACCAGTTCGCTTCTGAATAACAGATGCTGGGAACAAATGGGTTTCCCGGGTATTTGAGGGTGCTGCTGGACACATCAGATGGGGGGGTTAGTGAACAGGGCCTATTTGTGGGTTGGGGCAGGATAGCAAATCAGATTGTGACTACAGTGGTGGCCAAGTGGAAGTTAACTTCCCCCCTGTTTTAATCACCCCCCTTCTATTTACCTTGCAGGGGGAGAGACCTTGCATATGTGACATGTATGCTTCCCCCCAGCAAATAAGGTGTTGGTGGTGTTGGATATAAATCTGGAAAATTGTGTTTGTGAGGGTTGGGTGGAGGGTTTAAATCTCCCCTCACAGCAGTATTGACTCCAATATGATTCCCTCCTTGTCCTGTTGGTAGGGGCTTTAATTTTTGTTATTTTTAAAGGCGGGAAATCCTGTCGACCTATAGATTGCCCCTGAGCACCCACTGCATGGTGCAGAATCATAGAATTGTAGAGTTGGAAGGGACCACAAGCATCTAGTCCGGCCCCCCTGCAATGCAGGAATCTTTTGCCTAATGTGGGGCTCAAACCCATAACCCTGAGATTTAGAGCCTTATGCTGTACCAGCTGCCTGAGAGAGTTTCTCAAACCATATGTTACTTCCAGATTTGCTGATATGCCATGCTTCAACCTTCTAACCCATCCACCAATTTTCCAGTGATCAAAAGGAGTACAGTGGTACTTCTGGATACGCACATCTCTGGTTGTGTATCCTTTGGGATACACACGCGGCAAACCTGGAAGTATTTTTCTGGGTTTCACCGTGTGTGCATGATCAGAAATGCTCTACGCACCACACTCATGCGCAGAACAGGCATCTCCAGTTGTGAATTCCTCGGGATCTGACGGGAGCTCCAGAATGGATCCCACGAGCCACCGGAGGTACCACTGTATCAGTTTGCGAAACGTTGGAAAACAAAGGTTGCACTGCCTCAGATGGCTCTTAAGAGGATTAGAAAACTTCGGAGAGGAAGGATCCATCAAGGGCTACTAGCCTTTGGAAACTCCATTTTCAGAGACGTCATATCTCCGACCCAAGCACTAAAGCCAAGCAGTTACTACTCTGTATCCTCCCATTTGCTGACACACCTCCTATTTGCTCTTAATTGCTTCTCCTCTTAAAAAAAACAAATAACATTTCAAAGTTCACAAGGCTCAGAAGGAGAAGCAAATTCAGGCATCTTCAGAAAGCGATCCCGTAGCAGATGAAGATGTGGGACATCTCCAAATAGTGCCAGCCCAACTGTTAGACAGAGGGAACAGACACTCTGGGGCAGCCCCTGGCTGTTCCTTCTGACCACCACCGCTCTACCCAGTACAGTCATACCTCATGTAAGATGTTCTGCAGGTTACGTCTTTTCAGGTTGCGCTCCGCCCCGAACCCGGAAATACCAGAATGGGTTACTTTCGGGTTTCGGCGCTCGCTGAAGCGCTAAATTGTGCATCGCGCATGCGCAGCAGTGCTGAGTTGAATCACGTGCGTGCGCAGATGCAGTGCTACAGGATACAAACGCTGCAGGTTGTGGATGTGCCTCTGTCATGGATTATGTCCGTAACCCGAGTGTCCACTGTATAGAGCAGTGCTTGCTACAGTTGGCAATGGGGCGGGAGTGAGGTGTTTGTAGCTTCACACAGCACCACATCTTGGAGTGGCCTGGTTTCCTGGTGTTTTAGTTTTCATTGAAAATCGGCTAGAGCGGTGAAGCTTCCCCTTTATGCCAATTTCCCCATTTACATTGCCCCCCCCCCAGAGCTGCTGTTGGCTCCACTATGGGGCGTATTTGCATAGTTGTGCGCTTTTCCCAGGGGCAAAAAAATGACAGCTTTTAGGGGGCTACCACAGATCAGGAAAATTGGCAGAGGAGAAAGGATCAAACTCTCTCAAGTGCCATTAGCCTGAATACTTAAAACTCGATCTCCGGTGTCTTGTGCTATTCAGCCTTAAATGGTAGGTGCTTCAGAATGGCAGAACCTGAAAAAGACTAAAGCAAAATAACAAGTAGGTAAATGACAGTCACTTAGTTTGCATACATGTGTGCTGACCGTAAATGATTATTTTTTTTATTTGTCCTTAATTTTTTTTGCATGTCCTTGGCAGACTTCCCTTCCCCCTGGCTGTAATATAGTGGTTCTGCTTTCTGGCCTTTTCTGTAAATCAACCAGCATGTAATTCTTTATTCTGTAATGCTATCCTCCAGGGTAGGAAACCTTACCCCCACCCGAGGGTGACATGTAGTGGTTCATGGATAGTTGGGGGCATCTGTCCCCCCCCCCCACTTCTCTGACACACATTATTTCTCTCTTCCTATCAGTCTGGGGATGCACACTTTATAAAGGGAGGGTAGTGTGATGACTTGGTTTAACTACTTTGCTCTACTGGCTGATGCAGGGAGGCTTCAACCCCCTCATGTCACCCCCCACTCCATGCACCTCCCTAAATCTGCTCTGGAAGATCAGGGGAACCCCCAGAACAGTGTGTGTGGAGAGGAATGGGGTGGAATTGTTCTTCCAAATATGTAGAAATGCTTGCGCACTGACAGAACACTCTCCATAGGGCTGTGTTGGATTCCATCTTGTGCCTCTCAAGAGGAGATGTGTAAAGAGTTTCCTGTGAGTGAGCGCATTGGTGGTTGGTGTAGGTAGGCCTCCTGCCGATTGGGGTGGTAGGGGAGGACAGCCCTGCAACCCTTTTGTGGGTCCCGTCTCTGCTCTTGTAGATGTGGCGGCCATTTTGTGACTGGCGCCCACAGAGCTTTCCTCAACATTCCATATCTGCCCATTGGCCCGAAAAGGTTGGCGACCCTTCATGACTTAAAAAGCACAACCCATCCCTACGTGGGCAGAGAACGGCAAATAGCATAACGGGGGCACGTTTTTCTCACTCCCCGGCTAGCTCTTGTCACGCACAAAAACATGAGGTAATCATAATAGCCCTACCCAGTGGCTTACCAGATGTCTATGGGCAGCACAACAGCTATCTGATCCCAAAGGCACACTGCCTTAGATTTTCAGGCTGTAATATAGCCATGATTACTAGTAGACACATAGCCTTATGCGCCATGAACATGCATGCAGTGCTGACTCTTTTGCAGAATGGGAGCCCCATGCATGGCAGTGCTGGCTTTCAGTTTTGGAGTCTCTTAGGCCTCTCCCTCATTTAAGTTCAATGGCAGTCGGGACACTTAACTGTCTGGATCATTCCTAGATTTTTTGTGAAAATATTAACTGCTTGCTTTTAACCTTCAAAGGCTGGATATAAAATAGCATTCTCCCTTTTTCCTTGGATGTATAAAGTGTGATAACTCTTTTTTTTTTTTTTGGGAATTACCCACTATGGGAACTCAGCTTCTTCCTTGCAGGTTTTTGCTCATTCATACCTCTGCTTTGTCTTTGGCAGTGTTGTGGGGACATTTTGTACGCTGGCGACTCATAACAGTTCTAAAAACAATCCCAAATAGCCCCAAAAGTTACAACACAGACAACTGAAAGCCCTGCAGATGTATTGGCATGCAAATGATTGTCATGTCTTGTCCATAGTGTGCTGGTGACAACCAGAAACCATGCAGTTACACAGTAAAAATATTTGGGCAGTCTTCTATTTCATTCCATATTAATTTTAGGTGTTACT
This sequence comes from Lacerta agilis, assembly GCF_009819535.1. Classification (NCBI taxonomy): domain Eukaryota; kingdom Metazoa; phylum Chordata; class Lepidosauria; order Squamata; family Lacertidae; genus Lacerta; species Lacerta agilis. The sequence goes on along the minus strand of NC_046316.1, from coordinate 22,841,798 downwards.
GAGAGAGAAAAAATCACCCTCCCAATATTGCTCAGTTTCAAATTCTATGTAAAAATGAAATTCCGGTGAGGTAGAAATCCCCCCCCCCAACATTGCAATTGTACAAGCATTCACCCTTTCCCCCCTTTTTTGTTGCTTCTGGCTCTTGCTGGTTTGATGCAATTTGTCCCCCGTGGCTGCTGCCTTGCCCTCCTCCTCAGATTGGCCCCATTGGTGTCTCCAGGCAATCAGGTACCATGTAGTGAAAAGGATGACATCACCATCCCGTGTAGCCCATTACTTTTGACTTAAGTAGCAAGGCCACTGAGGACAAACAATGTGAGGGCAATGCCAAGTGAGCAAGTTTACATTCTCAGAAGAAGTAACAACAGCAACAATAATTACTGAGAAATTGCTGGGGAAAGGGGAGGTAGGTTCTATGGGAGTGGGAAAGGGGGCAGTACTTGAAATGTCTATGGCAAAATGTGAGGGGTGTTGGTTGAGCAGTGAGCTCTAATCCTTACATTGTAGTTACATGGTAGATTTCAAAACTTTCCAGATTGTGGGTCCTTGAGGAAGCTATTTCCCCGCTGATATTTTGGTTCCTGCTTTGGCTAAAGGTTCTGAGCGAAGAAGACCACAGTGTTACATGTATTTTATAATTACAATTCTGTCTCTCAGTGTGCAGCAATCTCAAGTTCTTATAAACCCATATGTCAATTCATCAGTAGTGCGGCCAACATGGCAACAGGATTTTGAAAATATATTGCCTTGGCATGTACATTATTAGCACAGCCCTGAAGTTGCCCAACCTAATATAGTGCTTAATGCCCTTCGTTGTGCCCTTTTCAGGAAGTCTTGAAGTTGTGAGGTGTGCTTCTTTTGCGCAAAAGATCTTGTCTCAGGTCTTCTGGGCTCTGCTTGATGCCTGCCTGCCACTGTTGCTGGTATCCCTTGCTACGTATATACAGTCTCCTGATAGTATTAGGTGGTCTCTCTACTGCAGCAGAAATGCATGTACAAAGATTCTGTTGGAAAGCCAATACAGTACCTGGTTCCCCACTACTAATGCAAAAGCTGCCCCCCCCTTTTTTACACTTAAGGCCACTTGGAACTCAGCGCATGCTACCCTTGGGGATGCTTCAGATCACGGCAATGCCATGGTGCGTTTGCTACATTCCCAGCTGCAATGTATATAATAAATATGTAATATTCCTAGAAGGATGATGATCAGCAGCATGCTGAGAGTTCCCATGTGAGTCACCATCAGCTGCATGATGATAGCAATCGGTTTGATAAAGACTTCCAAGCAAAGCGCTGTGACCAGACGGTTGACGAGGACAGACTATAGTCTGGTGCTATTAACCTAGCGCTCAAAAATCTGCAGAGGCTGTCTATACACTACTGAGTCGGGTTCAAAGTTCTTGTATTAATTTACAAGGCCCATAGTGATTTGGACCTAGGGTACCTCAAGGACTGCCCATTCACTGAGATCTTGGGGGGGGGAGTAACAGTTAGTGGTCCCCCCATGGATTGTATGCTCAGCTCATATCCACCAGGAGATGTGTGTTTAGTATAGTGGACCCAATTTTATGGCTTTCCCTTCCAGTTGATCTCAGACAAGCCCCTTCTCTACTGAGCCTCAGGCACCTACTGAAGACTTATTTTTAATTTTAGCAGGCGTTTTTTGTTGAAGTTTGATTTTATAGTTTGAACTGATTTTTATTTTTTGCATTCTGTCTTTGTAAACCGCTTTAAAACTATTGTAGTTAAGCAGTATATAAATTGTTTAAATAAAATAAAATTGAAAATGTTAGAGCTGTGTCAGGGAGGTTGTTTTTAGTGATCTCCTCATGGGCAGAATAATGGGAGCGCTGCCTCTTGTTGGAAATACCTGATGACCTGCTTTGCTCCCAGAGCAACTGTTATTATTATTATTATTTTGCTGGTGTAAGACTTCATTGAGAGGTGGAAGGGACAAGCACAGAGCAGGGGACACTCTGTGTTTGAGTCCCTGTTTGAAATGTTGCTCAGATTCGGCGTTAAGAGGCCAAGTGGTGCCAAGGGAGCTACAAGCTGTCGTCTCTGCCTTAAGTATTGTTTGGCTGCCAACACAGATATACAACAGTAAACTGGGCATGTGCAGACACATTGAGTAAAAACTATATCTTTAAGTATAAATCTATGTTCCTCAAGGAGTGGAACCAGCAGTGGCTCTTCCAGGGCAAGACAATTTTTGTCTCCCTGCGAGAAAATGCTATATTTCCATAGGGACAGAAAGCTTGCATTGCTATACACCAAGCCCCAGCCCAATAGCTGCTGTGACTAAAAGGATATATGCATGTGTAGCTAATGATAATATTTATATCGATCTACCTCATAATGCAATCTGAGCTCCGGTACTGGAAGAAGAAAGCAGAAAATTAATTACTAGGCTGCATAATGGCAAGGCCCAAGGGAGGGCTTTTTACTCAGCAACATTTTTTTAAATTGACTCTGGTTGGTTGGTTCCTGTTTTTGTGGCTTTTACAGATTTTTGGATCAAACTGGCTAATTTCTATCAGGTTGGCTTACATGTGATTCACACACAGTAGTTCACATGGTTTGCATTCTGCAATTTTAAATCATAGAATTGTATTGTGCACACTGCAATCTTAAATCAATAGAATTGAGCCCAACATGGGGCTCAAACCCACCACCCTGAGATTAAGAGTCTCACGATCTACTGACCGAGCTATCTGGGCTTCTAAATACATATTTCTGACTACGGCTGAGCGCCCCCTGTTTTCTGATTTGAAGGTCACTCAAACGGCCAAAACAGCCACCACCGCCACAGATAGCCTTGAAGTTTGCCAAAGTACAACCAAATATTTAGAATTCTCCCTCCCAAATAGTCCCATGAAGACTGAGCATGCTCAGTGCCACCAAAATGCGGACTGACTATTGGATGAGGTTGGTGGTGATGACACAGAAAAGCCAAGGGAGGGGAATTGAATGGAGGCGTCCTCAAATATGTTTCCAATTCTAATTCAAACAAATGAAAATGAGACGTAGTTTTCCTTTCTTTCTACTGGCCCCTACTATATGAACCAAACGTCATGTCCTTAGCGTTGATGGTTAGATAACAAAATTGTCTACCAGTGGGGTGTCTTGGGCCACGAATTTGCTGCATTTCATTTTCCAGGTGGAAAACACCTGGAATTTTGGAATACACCTCATGTAATTTCTAGTAATAGAAGGATGTATTGGATCATGCAAGAACACAAGGAGAGCCCAGACAGACCAGCGCAAAGTCTCTATCTAGTCCAACATCCTCTTTCTCACAGTGGCCAACTGGGGCCCTGGGGAAGCCCACAAGCTGTGTATGAAGGAAATAGCTTATTACTGCTGTTGTTCCCTAGTGGGTGTGCTGGCACCCAACCTTATGGTTCTATATGCCCCCCACCCTCAATGACTGGCAACCATTTAGAGATTTATTGTCAATGAATTTGTCTAATCCCCATTTCAAAGCCATCTAAGCTACTGGCTGCCACCAGGTCTGATGTGACAGCAAATTGCATAAATTAATTATGTTCTGTGTAAAGGTATACTTCTTTTTATCTGTCCCAGATCTCCTGCTAATCAGTTTAATAGGATGTTCCTAGGGTTCTTTTCTTCTGAGACACTTTTTCCATGCTACGCATAATCTTATAAATTTCTACCATGTTCCCTTCTGCCCTCTGTTGTTTTCCCTGTAAAAAAATATAAACCCCCCAAAACATGTACTGGTAATTCTTCTGTTGTTTATTTGTTGGGCATTCCATGACTTCATACGGTGTTAGGTAAAGGTAAAGGGACCCCTGAACCTTAGGTCCAGTCGTGGACGACTCTGGGGTTGCGGCGCTCATCTTGCTTTACTTGCCAAGGGAGCTGGCGTACAGCTTCTGGGTCATGTGACCAGCATGACTAAGCTGCTTCTGGCAAACCAGAGCAGCACACAGAAACGCCATTTACCTTCCCGCCAGAGTGGTACCTATTTATCTATTTGCACTGCGTGCTTTCGAACTGCTAGGTTGGCAGGAGCAGGGACCAAGCAACGGAAGCTCACCCCGTTGCGGGGATTCGAACCGCCAACCTTCCAATTGGCAAGCCCTAGGCTCAGTGGTTTAGACCACAGCGCCACCCATGTCCCTCCATACGGTGTTAATGTATTCTAAATTAGCGTTCCAATAAAAGAAAGTGGGGGTAGAGGCACAATAGTTTTGGGGTGATATGAGGTTGAGTGAGTACCTCCTCATAAACAGCTAACAGTAGCAACTTCTGGAGAGAGAGAGAGAGTTGGGTATATCAAGCTCTTCTCAACAAAGAATGGTTGCAGAGTATAAATACTATCATTGCGCCAAAGAGGGCAGATGCTGTAAATAGTGGAGGGGTCAACCACATTGCAGACTGTTTCTCAAATCAGCAATGGGCCCTACTCCACTGACAGCAAACTGGAAATATAAACACAAAATAATTGTGAAATATAAGGGCAAGAGAGAGAAAGTGCAGCATTTGTGCAGACTTGGCAATCCAGCGGAGACAGGTTGATTTAAACTGATAGCCACGGAAACCTTCGATATGCTTTACTGCCTTCTTCTACTAGGACTGCACGAAGGAATGTCCTTATTTTGCCGGCACTGTTGCTCGTGTTAAATATTTATCTTGTATTTCTCCCATAGGATTCTGGGGATGTTTAGTTTTGGAGACCTTTCTAACTGTCAGGTTTTTAAATTGAAGTACCTTAGTTCCCAAAGCTCTCTCCATCTACTTTATTTTCAGTTCATTCAAAACCACACTGGAAGTATTCCTTATTGGTATTAAATATTCTTAATGCCGTTTTTTGAATCAGAAAAAAATTTGCTGGGGCATCCAGTGTGACCTTTTCCTGTTTGAATATAAGTGGGACTTCCAGAAGGCCAGGGTTACAATTAAAAAGGCATCTGAGAATGTGCAGAGCAACTTCCCATCATGACTGACTAATTGCACCTAGCCCTTAAATATTTGGGCTGGGGGTGATGGCAGCTGCCATTGCTTCTAACTCAGTGGAAATGTCTACTAGGCAGGCATGAAGATATGCGACTCCTTTCCTGAAATTAAATGCTGAGGTGAAAATTAGTTATGCATTTTTGTGTCCTTGCGTGTTTGCCATTATTTTCTTTTGGGTTTCCACATGAAAAGTTCCTACAGGGACTGGGACAATCCCAGACTCCATAGACCAGATATGAGAAACCTTTGGGTCTCCAGATGTTGCTGAATGACAGCTCCCATTATCCCACTGGCCATGCTTGCTAGGGTGGATGGAAGTTTCAGAATAGCAGTGGGTTTGTACAGCACAAAGCTGAAGTAACTCGCTCCCAAGAGAACCTCCTGAGAGGCATAGGATTAGGTGCTGGACCTTCTTACAGTCCTCCTTTGGGTCAGGAGTGCTGGCATAGGATGAAATTGGTGTGATTGTTTTATACAGGCTGTATTTAGAGCATATGAAAATGAGCATCTGTATTTATCAGAACAGGGTTTGTGACCTAACCTGTCTGGTCTTTGTCCGCAATAAAGACTGAATGATTATGACCTAAGAATGAATTTATTAGCTACTTGAAAAAGACCCAAGTAGAAGAAATTCAATAATTATTTTATATCCATTTTCAAGGTGTGGCGAGGATACAGAGTCTGTACATGAAGACCAAACAGCCAGTTCCCTTCACAGGTATCTTGCTATTGTGTTTTATAAAAGGAAATAAAATGTAGCAAGCAGATCTCTTTTTAAATTTATCTTAGAGATTTTTCAAGAGCTACTTTCTTAGGAATTGCAAGCAAAGCATAAATTATTACCAGAGAGCAACTCCATAGCTGACTGGAGATTTAAACAGAGGCCTAAACACAATTCTATAAATGTAGGGAAACAATGGTGATAAACTTTATGATAAATACTGGATTCAGTACCCCCTTACCTCAACCCATTATTATCCACTAAATGCTGCACAATTTGAGGCAAATTTTCAGATTTTAGCCAAAAATACCATGAGGAATTTCAGGAGATAATAAAACTTTGCCTAGAACTTGTGAAATCTCTGAGTTTAGTTTCGTATGTCATTAGTAAATACCTCTGCAAATGAAGCGTCATTACCTTGGGAGTTATTAGATAATACTGGGTAGAAAAGAGAGAGCCACAATATTACTTTCAGATGTTTTGTATGAAAGTAGAATTAGATGCGAGAGAAAGGTATTTGTGAGGGTAGGCTATGCTTGCCAGGTTCACAAATTCTTGCCGGAAGTTCTTTTGGAATTATCCAGTAGTTCCCTGAAAATGGCTCAAGGACACTTGATGTTAAACTGTTAATGCCGAGAAGGTCTTATCCTCATCAATTGCTGCTTAGGGGCCCCATGCAAGACGATGTGAGTTTTCTGTAATAGTAGTGGTCTGTGCTTTTTTTCCTTGCTAAAAAAAATGTTTAGGGGTACTCTCATTTTGACTCACAAAAATCACCATTTTATAGTTCAAATCAGGAAAAATTAATATAGTAAATAGACAAAAGTACAGAGATTCACGTAGGGATGTGGGTGGCGCTGTGGATTAAACCACAGAGCCTAGGGCTTGCCGATCAGAAGGTCGGCGGTTCGAATCCCTGTGATGGGGTGAGCTCCCATTGCTCGGTCCCAGCTCCTGCCCACCTAGCAGTTCGAAAGCACGTCAAAAGTGCAAGTAGATAAATAGGTACCGCTCCGGCGGGAAGGTAAACGGCGTTTCCGTGTGCAGCTCTGGTTAGCCAGAAGTGGCTTAGTCATGCTGGCCACATTACCCAGAAGCTGTATGCCGGCTCCCTCGGCCAGTAACGCGAGATGAGTGCCGCAACCCCAGAGTCGGACACGACTGGACCTAATGGTCAGGGGTCCCTTTACCTTTACCTTTACAGAGATTCACAAAATGTTTAGGGGTATGCGTACCTCTGCATCCCCCCAGAAAAAAAGCACTGGTAGCGGTATATAAGTTTTGTAAACATCTGTATAGTTTATCTCCCATTAAGCAAAAGCTGGTCAAGTCTTGGGGCCTGCTAGGTCTTGAGAAAACCTCTTCTTTCGTAGTCTCAGGCAGATGACAAAACCAAGAGATTTATCACGTATTTGGTGGGACACGCTACATGTTTGGTGTGCTGTGGTTAGCAGCCTGAGGCCCCAGAACCATGTGTGGCCCTTTAATTACTTGCGACACCAGCTTTGTTTCTAAAGTCCTCTCTTTGTGATCAGTTCCAGAGGCGGTTTTAGGGTAGCATGGCCAGTGCGGTTACATTGGGAGCCACAACAATGCCGTATAATGGAGGGCGAGAAGTGGGGGTTGGCGCAAAGTTTAGTGTCACACAGGGTGCCACAGAAATTTGAGAGCCCAAAGCCCACCACTGTCAGTTCAGACATTTCCCCCAGTAGCCTGCTAAGTGAGGAGGGGAGAGGGAGAGAGATAGAAGGGGTTGGCAGAAAGCCAGTGAGAGTGAAGGGTGACCCCACCCACAGTTCACATGTGGCTCCGGACAGATTGCCCCTCCACAAAAAGGAAGGGAAAAGCCCAAGTTGCTCACCCCTAAGTTAAAAGCAGCACAGCTGAAGTATATGTTTGAAATGCAAAGGCAACAGTTTCATCTAGCATCTCCAGCTAAAAGGCTCCAACAGCAAGTGATGGGGGAGGCTGTCTTGCCTGAGACCCTGGAAAGCTGTTGCCAATCACATTAGACGGTAGTAGTGGACCACATGCGTGAGCTGTCAGACCTAACACAGAAACATAGATTTGTAGAGTTGGAAGGAACCACATGGGTCATCTAGTCCAGTGTTTTTCAACCTTTTTTGGGCAAAGGCACACTTGTTTCATGAAAAAAATCTCGAGGCACACCACCATTAGAAAATGTTAAAATTTTTAACTCCGTGCCTATATTGACTATATATAAAGTAATTTTCCCACGGCACACCAGGCAACATCTCGCGGCACACTAGTGTGCCACGGAACAGTGGTTGAAAAACACTGATCTAGTCCAACCCCCTGCAATGCAGGAATCTTTTGCCCAATGTGGGGCTCGAATCCACAACCCCGAGATTAAGAGTCTCAGGCTTTACCAACCGAGCTATCCCAACATAGGAACGACCTGGTATAAAGCATCTTCTAAAGTTGTAGAGGCCTGAAGTATGGCCTGATTAAGCAAACGCAACCATCTCACTTTTCAGCGATATTTTTTTTGTAGTTTTAAAAATGTTACATTTGTACGTAGCTCTGTCCTGGAATGTTAATTAAATAGGAGGAAAGGGGGGAAAAGGGGGGGGCGCTAAACAAAAGTAATCTAAAAAGAAATTGTGAGCATGATGTCTTGAGCATTACATTTCTTGCTCACTCGTCACGGTGCCTTTTAAAATTTGCTTTTATTTTCTTCTAGAGATGAAAACAAGGAAAACCACCCAGACAAAGCTATAGTCTTAGAGGAAAACCAGGCAGTGTTCCAAGATACCCAGACACCCTGTGATGGCACATTGAGGGTTGGAATGGGGAACTTAAAATCCAGAAAGCCCACATCCATTTCAAAACCAGAAAATGGGAAAAAGCGTGAAGAAAGTCAGGTAATAATAAGCTCTCCTATTTGCGCTATAACTGTATGACGATAGAAGAAATGCCGTTTAAATGCAAAGTGGCGGCATTTTTAATCACTTGGGCAACTGGCTTCCACTGGTGATCAGGGTCGTGCACGTAAGCGATAGGGCCACCAGCCACATTTCAGCTCAACCCACAGATCGTCTGGGGGATAGACTGGAGTCACTGCACCTCTACAGAATGTGCGACAAAATACCCCAACCCAGCCCAGCCAAGCCCATGTAGCTTTACTGGTCCTGCCATGCTCTAGGCTTCCCAGCTGTGTGATTGGTCACAGCCCTTTCCTGTCTCCCTATAACATTTTTCCTTCCTCTTAGCAGGTTTGTCTGTGCCATAGATTGGGCGATGTGCATCTATGGTGGACATGTGTCCTACTTTATAGAGGACAGTTGTCCACCTGAAGGCCAGGTGAAAGGCAAAGTTCAAAGTCTTACCAAAGTCCAGCTTGGAGAAGTTGCTCATGGAAATTTAGCACTTGGATATCAGATTGAGCAGGCACACAGGCCACCGGCACCCCCAACCATTGAAATTATATTATTTCTAAATTTGCATGCACATGTGCAAATTAGCATGCACACAAATTTGATGCCAATAAGCTGTCTCTTTGGTCCTCTTTTTTTGGTGATGCAAATGGCTGCCCTGTATCAGATTCTGTTGTCCCTCACCTGCTCTGACTTGGCTTACTAAAGGCTGCTGGGAACTGTCCCTTGGCCGCCCTTGATCCTTAGTTAGGTGTCTTTTCCCGACCACCTAATTGCCTGTGGCCCAATCCTGCAGATATCCAGATTTTGCTCCTCTCTTCCCCAGGGATATTGAGCCCCATTCCCCCCCCCCCAGCTGTGTGATCGGGTAATCCCGTGCACACCTACCAGGGAGTAACTCTCATGGAACTCAATGAATTTTCAAGTAACATGAGTTGGATTGAGCTGTGTAATATTCCACTGTCATTAAGACCAACTCCAAGGAAGGGCAGTTCAAGGGCAATAAATTGTCCTGGGCTTTTACTAGCAGTGCAAAGCATTCAAGTCAGGATGGTGGCCCTTTGGTGGATGCATTGGGTGCCAACTTTTTTTTGGAGTGTGTGTGAATTGTTTGTACCCATTTATGGGCCCTTTATGTCAAGCTAGGATTGCTCCTACATGTGACTAGGGAGTGATGGGATCGGACGAAGCCCTGAGCTTGTGGGGTTGCTGGCAATGCCTTAAGATGTCTCAAGCTGGTGGAGCGAGAATTGTGGATCTGGGGTTTTTTCTTTAGCCCTTCATGGTCTGGGAGGTCTGGCAATTGGCATGTGTGTGTTTTGCATCTAGTTTGCTATGCAGCTCAAGTGTGGAGAGTGCTGTGGTGCTCATGTCCTGCTTTGTGGGTTTCCTGTAAGCTTCTCACTTGGTTGTCCATTGTGAGGATAGGCTGCTGGAAGACATCAACCTTTAATTTGTTTTTTTTTAATAGGGATTTATTAAATTTTAACTAAGTATAACAAAAAATAACAATACAAAATACAAAATAAACAAAACACCCCAACAAAACTACAATACTACAAAAATACAAATACAAAAACCATAATAAACAAACACTTATTTAGCTATTCTTAACTTGTTCATCACATTGTTTTGGGAACTCCTCACGTCCTCTCTTCTGCGTACATTTCTAATTAACTATAGTAACTTTATAACATTGTAAATTCTTCCTTCTCAACTAATCTTAATCTTTATATATCATAAACATCATATAACTATAATCTTATTCCTAATACCAATAAACATAACACAATTCAGACTTCTTATATCCTATCTTAACCTAACTTCTAATATTACTGTAGCCTTAAATGTCCTCTGTTTTCAATTTCAAATGTCTATCTTTTCACGTCGTTTCAAATAGTCTTTAAATTTCTTCCACTCCTCTTGCACCGTTTCTTCTCTCTGGTCTCGGAGTTTCGACATCAACCTTTAATTTGATCCAGCAGGGCTTATGTTCTTAAATGCATTGTACCTTCACAATATTTTGTCACGGTGCTAGATTGAAAACCAGAGTTGATGTTCCATCTTGGTATCCTTTTTAATGATTCAAATTAGTATAGTTGTTAATGGCAAATGCTACAATATATTTTCATGGGACTGAGATAGGATTTCTCCAGCACAGAGTATACACTACCTATTATGGTTGATCTGCAATAGCAATCCTACATGTTTTTATTTATTAATTAAATTTATATATCGCCTTTCCACAAGCAAAAAGTGCCCAGGGGCGGCTAGCAGAAATGAAACAGACCCAAAGAAAACAAGCATGGTAAAATATATCCTAACAAAACCAGAGCAGATAAAAACAAGCCAATGAATTAGTAGCTAATCAAAACCAGCAAAATCTTCTATTAGCTTGATAGATTTCCTTTGTACAGACTCTCACTTCAGATGGATCTCCTTTGTGTGCAGGCTCCTTTTGTTCACAGATCCCTCTTGGGCCGATAGAGCTTCCTCTTCCATAGAAGTATAAGGGCAAGCCCTTTATCATGTGCGAGATGTGCTCTTAAAAAACCCTATGTCTGCATGGATTCACTTACGACTACAGTATTTCTGTTTGAAGTCTGCTGGATGAAAAGCAATCATGGAATTTGTAGGATGAAACTGAGGTGTTAAAAGGCAATGCATATTGTCCTCCAATTGCACATGTATCCTATGCATGGATACAAATATGGATAATGAAATGATTCACTCTTAGATCCTTAATTGGCACAGAGATGAACTCCTAAAATGATACTAAACTCCTTGGTTTAAAAAGGAGAGCAAAACAGAATTTGTTAATTTTTGTCCTAATTGCTAGGATGGAGCACTAAGAAAGTACAAATCTTCAAAGGTGAAGATGCCAAGAACCTCTGTTTGAAAGAATATGCATAGTTTGATTCAAACAAGGTGGGTGGTGGCAAAGACTTCCAAACCCTGAACAACGGATGCTTGACGAAAGGGACGCTTGACAAAGTGCCGCTCTGCGCTTCTGCGCATGCATGAAGCACGATTTAGCGCTTCTGCGCATGGGCGAGTGGCAAACCCAGAAGTAACCCGTTCCGGTACTTCCAGGTTTGCCGTGGACGTTTGCCAAAATGGACGGTCGACGGGGCGGACGTTAATGGAGGTATTGCTGTAAAAAGCACAAAATACATAATAAAAACGAAAACAAAAATGACCCAGTAATCCCTGCTTCCACAGCACATTTAAAAGGGCAGTAGATGCCAGCAAGCTAAATGCCTGGTTAAAGAGGAATGTTTTTTCCTGGTGCCTAAAGAGATGTAACTAAAGCACCAGGTGAGCCTCCCTGGGGAGAGCATCCCACAAACAAGGAGCCACCACAGAAAAGGCCCATTCTTGTGTTGCCATCCTCTGGACCTATTGCGGAGGAGGCACATGAAGAAGGGCCTCAGATTATGATCTCAGGTTCCAGGTTCATATGGAGAGGGTCGGTGCTTGAGGTATTGTGGTCCTGAGCCATTTAAGGCTTTATAGGTCAAAACCAGCACTTTGAATTGGGCCCGAAAACTAATTGATAGCCAAGGCAGTTGGATCGAAATCTGTATCTGTACTCAGTGTATTGCATTCTACCAAACTGAGATTATTATGAGATATATATGACACCAACAGCTATATCGGCACCATAACTATCGGTATATAAAATAATAAAGTCTAGTCCCAGTCACACTGCTCCATTATTCATTGGATGAATGCAGTGTGTGTGCATAAGATAATATATGGATTGGGGAAATCTGTATTTTGTGTCAATCAGTGCATTTGATTTCCTTCAGTCCTGGACTTCGACTATAGATTATTCTAATAGTGGAGGAATTAAGGGATGCACAGAACCCCATGAAACAGCTATGCCAGCATGTCCCTGGGAGTCATGGTTGATCTGCAGCTTCCACGTTAACCAAGCAATTCCATTGATTAATCATATTGATTAACACTTTCAGCCCGACAAATAAAAGATCAGCTATGGACGGAGGGGTGAAAGCCAAACGCTCACCTCATTATTTCAAGGGCATGCTATTTGGCATGCAGCGCTAAACCCTTTTAAGTGGGAACCGTTGCAGGCTGTAGTACAATCGATTTGATGTGAATGTGAGCTCGGGAACAAAGATCGTTGCAACTTTGATGTGCTTCACGATTTATTTTTGTCTGGGTCAGTGACTTTGGCAGTTTGTAGTGTAAGCACCTCAGGGCAGGGACTTGTCTGTTGGCTGCTGTGTAGAACACCACAGAAGCTGAAAATGTGAAGGGCCATTTAAATGCAGGGGTAGCCTACCTCCAGTTGCGGACGGGATCCGTTCCGGAGGCCCGGTCGGATCCCGAGGTTTCCGCAACCTGAGGACCGCTTAGTGTGGTAGGCCCGAGATGCAGGAGTCCCTGAGAAATGATCGCATGTCATATGAACGGCTAGGGTGGGGACGCCGACTTCCCTCCAGAAATAGAGGCTTGGGAGGTCTCCTTTCTTAATCCTTACGGTTAGACTAATGTATTGGGCTGTACTGGCTCCCAGCCTCTAAGCACAACAACTATCTCTAGCTAATTTCCTGTCTACAGCAATAAAATATGTTTTCCTGAATTAAAAGAAAAATACGCAGTGGGAAGCAATCGAGCGTTAAGATCTGGTCTCTGATAAAACAAATCGTGGCTCGTGAAGGAAAGAAAACTGCTGTGATCTGTGGTTTCTCCAAACCTCGTGGGTGGGTGTTTGTTTGTAAGATCCACAAAATAATTCCAGTTACAGGTGGGTAGCCGTGCTGGTCTGCCATAGTCGAAACAAAATAGAAAATTCTTTCCAGTAGCACCTTAGAGACCAACTGAGTTTGTTCTTGGTATGAGCTTTCGTGTGCATGCACACTTCTTCAGATACTTCTTCAGGTATCTGAAGAAGTGTGCATGCACACGAAAGCTCATACCAAGAACAAACTCAGTTGGTTTCTAAGGTGCTACTGGAAAGAATTTTCTATTTTGTTTCCACAAAATAATGTTGCAGTATCTTGTTTTCTGACAGTGTGTTGCTAAGAGGCCTTGCCGTGAGGCTATTCCCTTTGTGTGCTGCCTCAGAAAGTCAGAGGCTTCGTTACCACCAATGGTAGTCACTTCAGACTGGCAGGCCCTCAAAGTGTCCCCATTTTCCAGCAACAGTCCTAGATTTGCAGAAGATGACCCAGTTTCTGCTGTTATCCCGGAATGTCCTGCTTTTCCTTAGGATGTCCTTTTTTCATTGGAGAAATGTTGGAGGGTATGGAATAGAATTGGGGCTCACATGATCATATGATAATAATAAACAAGCAAGCAAGCAAGCAAACAATTAGAATAGTTGATAATAACAAAAGTATCCATGGTTAATAATAACAATAGATAACAACAACAATAATCCTGGCACATAGAAATATAGCATACAGGGTGAGGCCAGAGCTGCCTGTTTTCTTGAGAGCTGATTTTCTCTTTATAAATAAATGCATGTGTGTGTGACAGCAAGAGAGCAAGAAAGCACTTTGTCACCTGCATCATGAAATGCTGCAGCCCAGACATGGGTTTTTATCACCTCATTGAGAATTAGTATTGAGCGGGAAATTTTGACGCTGACTCAAAAAGTGCTGATATTTTACCTAATTGAACACAGTGAACATAAAAGTCTCGGTCTCCTTCGGGCTTCGACTTTGGAGTTATGTTGATGAACTCTGGATTCCCCTTTCCAACTCTTCTTCTTCCTAGGCTGCTTGTGTCCCTTGCTGTCCGCTTCCCCTTAAGCTCTTGCTTCTTCAGTCACCAGCCGAGCTATAGGCCAGCCAATGGCATCTGGGCAATCTCCTGCCTGCCCTTGCTTCTCTGTGGCATTAAAGCAACCCCATTATGGACATTATGTGTATCTGAAGAAGTGTGCATGCACACAAAAGCTCATACCAATAACAAACTTAGTTGGTCTCTAAGGTGCTACTGGAAGGATTTTTTATTTTATTTTTTATTTTGTTTCGACTACGGCAGACCAACACGGCTACCTACCTGTACCCATTATGGACAGAAACTTTATCTCTGCCACCAGAAACCCTTGTTGCACCACAAAATTGGTTTTCAAAATGCGCTGAGGAACTTAGAGGTTCATTGGAAAGCTGATCGTTCTTGAGCTGGAAACTCTGTGGTGGTGGGCAAGCTTTTCAGAAATTCACTTGTCCTCTTTGGTCCTCCTTCCCTTTCAGTGCACAACTATATAGGGTAACGAAGGGGTGTTTCTTTTCTAAGGTATGCTCACGTCCTATGGAGCAACAGTGAGGTCCAACAGGTGCGGCCAGCACCCTCTCATGTATATTTTCACACATATAACAGGGTTTTGTAGCAGATCACTCAACGTGGGAAGGACACCTTCAAGATGAAGAGTGTTAAAAAAAGCAGCCAACAATTCATTACAACATAGGTAGCCTGAAACAGAAGCTGGGTGGCTTTGGACAAAATCTCTTTTAAAATGAGAAAGTGACAGAGTTACGATAATAGCACTGATACTGCACGCAGGTGTGTCTTTGGGGGACACCCCCCCCCCCGTTCTCATTACAATCTTTGCATCAGGTTGCTGTCATTGCATCGAGACAACGTTTAGTACAGTCCCTTCTTGGGCCCCTCATTTCTCCTCCCCTTCTCCAGATGAGCTTTGATTACACACTTACATTCCCCCCTCCCCACCTCCCAAAATAGACAGCTGACACCAGTCCGGCCACTGTTGTTTACTTGAGTGGGTTGCATTTGTCAATTTGTTTCCTTGTTTGTTTATTGCAGGAGATGGGAAATGCATTGCCGTGGCTCTCCGACTGTCAGAGGAAAACGGGAACGCCGGCTAATGATTACACCGAGAACGTGGCATTCAGATACCAGGAAACTGTCATCAAGTTTCAACCGAGGTATTTTCTTCCAAGTAAACAAATCTTTGTTCACTTCTGTTTAACTCTAAATCAGGGCGGACACCTGCACTTCTCTGTTTGCAAGCTGGCATAACTTGTTATTCACTCAGTCAGACATAGCCAGCCAGCCATGGTTGGTGCTCCCCTGGGTGCCTAACACTTTTTTCCAGTCTCAGGCAGGCAGCAAAAACCGATTTATTGAGCCACCTGTGGGCTAACCCATACATGGCTGCCGGATCATAAATTTTGCAGGTCTACTCCTATCAGAAACAAAGTTTTAGAAAAAGAAAAAAACACAGCTGAAAGATGAGATTCTATGCCAAGGTAACCCAAGTTCTTTGTTTAGAAAACCTTAATTCAGCAACCTTGAAATTATGCTTCATTATTTTCTCTCATAGAAGCTAATTGAAAGCATTTATTTCTGTGGTAAAAGTAAGCACAGTCTGTGCAACTGATAGGCACTTTGCTAATGAAAACAAATGTGTTATTTTTTTGCTCAGTTTGCTAATAAAAACAAATGTTATTTTTGCTCAGTTCTTTGAGTTCTTGCTAACCATTACAAACAACTGCTTTTGCTCAAGTGGGAATTGATCTCACACTTATTTGGATAACTATCTTACGATGGCACCGCCTTGTCAAAATTGTGATAACTATTTCAAAGATGAATCGGACTGAGTTTCAATTTTTTCAAGACATTCTAAGGTTCAAACTGGTCTCTATGCCATTCACACAAGTACCAGTTGTGTGAATCTTTCTTTTTCTTTCTTAGTCTAACTAGCGCACACAAGACCAACTATCTGGGTTGGAACCCTGGCACAGGAAGATTAAGGTGGTTTATCCATTTGCTACGGTACCAGTCTAGAACAAGGGCCCCACAACTGCTATTTGAAATATGGGGAAATCCTCCTAATGGTGTCAGTGGAAACTTTCCACTCAGTGCTGACAAGCAGGCAGCAGGGGTCTGATCTGGATTGGGAATGCCATGGGGAGCTCTCTGTGTGCTTTTTACGCTAAAAAGTCACTCACTTAATTGCCATGAGTGTGTGGTTCATGTCTAGTTTGGGCCTTAGAAAAGAGGGAATCTAGGTGGCATTCTTAACAGTGCCACAGTGGGTTATCCTGCTGCAGTGTGTGGCTTTGTGACACATGCAAGCACACACAAAGACACATGTATAAGCTGAATCATCTCTCCATCTTGCCCCAGTCCTTGTTCTTGAGGTGGGCAGTCCGCCTTTTAAAACACTTCAAATTGGCACCTACAATTACCCTCCCAATTTTCACGTTGCAGGACAGATCAGAGTGCATTTATTTCACCAAAGGATGGCACTGAACATTTCCAGAACTTCAGTGAGGTAAGTTTATCAGTGACCTTAAAAGCTGTGTATTAGGATGCTGTGGGCATCTTTATTTAAGTGAGTAAAAGAGACAAAGGGCCGGTTGGCACTTGCATGCTCTCCATGCATCCCTTTATGACTGTACGGATAATCTGTTAGAGGTGAGTGATGGGAAGCACCTTTGCCCGAGATCTTGGAGAGCGGCTTTCAGATATAGATAATAATGGGCTAGATAGACAAATAGCCTTACTTGGCATAATGCATCTCTCTCTCTCTCATTTATTTATTTATTTATTATAACTTAACCTTCACCTGTACAGATAAAAGGGCAGGTACAGAACATAAAAAAGTAACAACCTAAGTATACAAGAGACAACAAAGCCTTATATTATGCACCATCAAAACAAGCAAAGGCAGCTTAAAAATAGCAGGGAAGGCTAAACCATCACCAGTGCAAAAACCTTAAAAGTCCTGGGCAAACAAATATAAGTATTAACCTGGGGCCAGCATGGTAACAATGTCAGTGCTAGTTATGTGCATCAGAGGAGGGTGTTCCACAGAGAAGCAGTAGCGAAAAGTGGGGCAGTGTGGGTACCAGTCTACTGCTGTCCTGGCCACCCAACACCACAGGCCACTTGCTTACCGAGAGGAAGAAGGGAGAGGGATGAGGCACGGGCAGCTTGTTGTGGTGCGACAGGTGGTGGTGGAGCCAGTCCAACACTGGTGCCAGGCTCTTCACACCCTGCCCCTTCCCTCTTGGTAGGTGGCTGTGGCCTGCGGTGCTAGGAAGCCAGGAGAACAAGACTCTATTCCCCATCAACACATAGCAAGCCATCTCCAAGCATCCTCCGAAGAACTCAGAGACATGAGCAGGCTGGTATAGGGAGAACCACACTTCCAGGCGTTTGGGTCCCAGATAGAGGTTCTAATGGTCGGATTTCAGTGAGCTTGGTTCATGCTTCCATTGTCAGTCAAGTAATAAAGAGTACAAGGGATGTGCATGCATTTATGAATTGGCCTAATTTTATTGAAGGCATTTGCTTCGAAACACTAATTCTGGAGTACATGCAGTGGTCCTGAAAGGAGGCAGGAGTTCTGCATTATGATCTGAATGTACATGTATTTAGTAAAAATTAAAGGCCATCATTGACAGCATTGCTTTTCTTATATGCATTGGAACATTCAAGAGATTTGCATCATAGCTGCTTACTCCTTTAGCCTAGTGATCGGTGTCCATACAAATTATTTTGTTTTGTGCTGCTTATATGTCTGTCATCTACAAAGACTGATCAGTAAAGGGAGGGTCAAAAGAGCCACTTCCTCTTCATCAGGCAGTCACTGTGGATGGTAATTGGCTAGTAGAATGCTCTTCTTCCTCTTGAGAGCCAGCCCTGTATTATGCTCAGCGAGTAAGCAGAAAACTTGGTGGCAAGTGTGGCAATTGGTTAGCAGTTGAGAGGGTGGCACTTCTGCTTTGAAGAAATTGGGGAGAAACTTTGGGCTCATCCATACTTCCACTTGTCCTGTACAGAGAAATAAGGATCTGAGCATTTTCCTGCTTGTCCCATGCTTTCCGAGCAGTTTTGTGTTTGCCCCACGACTTCCTCCTGGAAAACACACTCTTTACCACTGAATTGGAACAAATGGCAATCCGTGGAACCACCCAATTGCTATTTGGTCCGATTCAGTGGTAAACCATGGGTTTCTCCAGGCGAAAGTGGCAGACCAAAGAGAGGTGCGGACAAGCCTTTCTTTGCACTCCTGTGAGTTGGTCAGTGATCACCCTTGTGCTGTTTTGAATTACATGTGGTTCAAAATTAGTCTTGGGATGGCCTCCTTTTGTGAAATTACGTACCACACAAAGCATGTGTTACGTGTTGCCATGCCACCCACCTTGTGACACGCATGCAGATAAATAAGCTGCCATAACTTGTTTTTGGTTTTGGTTTGGTTCTGTTCTGAAAACTGAGATGCCTTTGAAAATCAGAAGCGTTTGTAAGCTTAGAGCATTGTAAAGGTACAAGGGGAAGATTGCTCAAGGTAGACGAGAGACCTTGTTAAGCTGAGGGGAGGACGTGCAGATGTTATGTGCTGATAACAGCAGAGTGTAGAAGAACAAAAGAGGCAAAACTATAATGAAAGAAAATCAAGACTGGTGACTAGCAAAATAGTAGGATCAAAATGTGTTGCTGAAGAGTAAATCTGAGAAGCTTTTTAAAAAATAATGATAAGGTTGCCTACTTGATCAGGCAGTGGGAAACGTATTAGGCCAAGAGGATATAATCGAGCGGATTTATGCTCTGATGATCATAACAGTGTACTACTGTTGCCCTGGGCAAGAGAACCATCATGAAGGAGGTTGACTAAAGGCATATTTGCACCAGATTCAGCATTGTGGCAAGCATTCATAATAAAATAGGAGTGATCTGGCACGACAGAACTCTGCTCTAGATTTGTCCTGCCTGTAATGCAGTTGTGGGTGCAGGACCACTATGGGCCAAAGCAGCACTTCTCAAACTTCTTTTTCATAGGACACATCACCTTCCCCCCACCTTTTGGTCCCCCCCCCCCTCAAAAAAGCATATAATGGTAAAGGTAAAGGGACCCCTGACTGTTAGGTCCAGTTGCGGATGACTCTGGGGTTGCGGCACTCATCTTGCTTTACTGGCCGAGGGAGCCGGCGTTTGTCCACATGCAGCTTCCAGGTCATGTGGGCAGCATGACTAAGCTGCTTCTGGTGAACCAGAGCAGTGCATGGAAATGCCATTTACCTTACCGCCGGAGTGGTACCTATTTATCTACTTGCACTTTAACGTGCTTTCGAACTGCTAGTTTGGCAGGAGCAGGGACCGAGCAACGGGAGCACACCCCATCACGGGGATTCGAACCGCTGACCTTCTGATCGGCAAGCCCTAGGCTCTGTGGTTTAACCCACAGCGCCACACACATCCCCCAAAAAGCATATAGGTAACTCATATTTTAAAAACGTACTCTCTAGTGCAGCGAATGAGAAAAAATAAAATACACACCCCTTCAAGCACTGACTTCATAACTAACACCAAACCAGGTATGTATTATGAAAATGATGTGCCCTTCCCAGGCCATGCTACATAGAAGGGACACCTTAACTGGTACATTTTTAAAAAAGGAATAATTAGTAGAATGCACTAGCACCGTATTATGAAAATCACTGGCCTTAGGCCGGGACCTTAATGCTGATAGCCTGTCTTTGACCATCATTATCATCATAAAAAAAATAAATCAAGTTCAGGGCCAAGTACAAATATCCTCAGCTGTTCCCAACCTTTCCATTGAGCACCTAAATGGAGCTTGTTGACCACCAGGGATATACTTTGAGAAGCTTTGGGCTCGAGAGTTTGGGGTATATAGGCTGCAGGTGCATCTCTACCCTCAAAAGCCTCTGCTTTAAATGAAAAGGTCCCTGTGGCACTACAGTACTTCCCCTACCCTAGATATTGAGCGTGAGCAGAAAAATCCAAATCATGCACCATGGTAACTTAAATTCAGTGCCAAGAAAACCTTTATAGTTCTGCATCTTGTGTAACACACGCAGCATTCTGGGCTTGCTGGTATTTCTCAGCACCGAATAAAAATGCATTTCATTTTGTGAGAAATCGGCAAATGCAAAACAAACATTCAGTTTTCGACCTTAGAAATTGTGGGGTAAGGGCAAATTCATAGATCTCATAACATTTCTTTAAGGGGACAGCAAAACGGGTGGCAAGGAAATTCAGAAACACTTGTAATATGCGTAGCTTAATAGTAGTGGACAAAGTTGTAGTCTAGGTTATGAGCACAGAAGCATGGAATGCAAAATTGAATCAGTGAAACACTTCTTTTTAAAAAACAAACAAACAGCACACTTGCTTGGTTTATATACTTCATTGGGGGCAAAGCACTATCCAAGAGTATTGAAATCCATCTTGTAATAGCTAGAAGTCTTTTTCCTCCTCCCTTCTCTAACATCTGGTGTTTTGCCAGGCAGCGTCCACCCACTTTCAAGCTATCTTAAGGGCCGGAAACATCCGTTTTTTAAAAAAGAAGTGAAAGCTTAAGATATCTTACTGCTTGCTTCTGTACCCAGCACAAGTCCTGTGCTTAGGTGGTGTAAGTCCTGCCTTGACAATGACACTTCTGCACCCAGTTCCACAGACTCTCGCAATATTGCTTTGCAAGCACTTAAATGGGACAAAGAGTTTCGGATGAAATATAAGTCAAAATTATGCCTTTGAAAAGAGCGTGATTGCTGCCACAGTTCTGCTTGTGAATCATATTCTGACGTGCATTAAGTGAACGAGTTGCCTTTAAGAGCCCACTCTTTCAATTTAATATACTGCGGAGCCTTTCCCTGCTTTATTTGGATCTGCCTTTCCGTTTGGTCTGTTGTTTACCGGGATCAGTAGTTGGAAGTCCAGAAATGTTATAGTCTAAATAAGCTGTCTGCTAGACAGAAGAATCACGTGGAGTGGCTTAGACTGGAGACAAGGTGCAGCTCATTAAGCCATCGTTAGCAATCCAAGTTTTGTAGGCCAAGTGCACAAATAATTCAGATGAGTTGCTTCACGCGGTTGCACCAAGAATGTAGGGCCAGGGATGTAGTGGTAAATTTGGAAGTGTAAGCACTCACCCTGACAGCCCACATAGCCACACCCCCGAAGAGCATCTGAAAGCAGTGTTGATCTCTGTGAATTTGTTGGCAGTCAAGAGAGTAACAAATGCCTCGTTCTCTGACGTCCTCTATGCTAATCTGTCACAATGAAAGTCAGAAGCTGAAGGTCTCGTTATCAACTCAGTCGCTTGCGAGAGCAAGGAGGGCCTGTCAGTTACCCTCAGCTCTCTGACGGATGACATAACTGCTACTGCTGTGTTTGTGTGGGGAAAGTCCTGAAGCTGTGCTTCGCTGTGTCCATCCCCCTCTACACTGCCGATGCATAGTTTGTTGGTTTGTGTACAACAAGCCGTTAGGTGACTTGGAAACTGTGGTTGTTTCAAAAATGGAATATATGGAGGTCTGACAAGGGGCTTGGATAGCTGAGTAAAGGGTGCAGTCCCAACCATGTCTGCTCGGAAGTCAATCCTATTGAATTCAAAGGAGCTTACTCTCAGGTAAAAGGGGTTAGGTTTGCAGCCCAAGTTGCATATACAGTCATACCTTGGTTTTCAAACAGCTCTGTTTCCGAACTAGTATTGGCTCCCGAACACTGCAAACCCAGAAGTGACTGTTCTGGTTTGCGAACTATTTTTGGAAGCCGAAAGTCCAACAGGGCTTCCGCAGCTTCTGATTGGCTGCAGGAGCTTCCTGCAGCCAATCAGAAGCCGTGCTTTGGTTTCCGAAGGTTTTGGAAGTCATATGGACTTCCGGAATGGATTCCTTTTGACTTCCAAGGTGTGACTGTATACTTGGAGAGCTCTGCATATTTCTTACAGGCTTTGTGTGTGGTCTAAAAACCTTAGAAGAGTCACATCCCTACCTACAGAAGCCAGTTCCTAAGTTCAAGAAGGGCCAGCGTCCATGCCACTTTCCCACGTGTTCACTCCTGTCTCTTCTTTTTCATTTCCACATTAACCTGTTGAATTTTCAATAAAGACGTGTGCCCAAATTTGTATTTAAGATGTGAATTTAAACATATGTTTCTATGTGCGTTTTCTCTCAAAATGCACATCTTAGAAATTCTGTCTTTTTTGTGTTCTGTGGGTTGAGAGTCATGTTGGAAAAACCAGGAAGTGTGGAAAGCTGGCGGCTAATGAAAGTTCCAGCCTGTGTGTTAGTCTGGGAGGTGTGGATCAGGTTGGTTCATACCAGAATTCAACAAAGATCTGATTCTTCAAGCATTCCTCTCCAGAGGTCTGCCATACACAAATATATTCTAGCAAAGGAGTGTGTGTTTGGGGGGGGGACCACCACGTGTTGCTAAAATACAGTTCCTATCATTCCTTTACATTGCCCGTCCCCTCTGGGGCTGATGGGAGTTGAGAGTCCCAACATCATCTGGAGGGCCAGAGTTTCTCTACCAGTGTCGCAGCGTGACCAAAAGACACAACCCAGGCTAGGTCTTCAAAAACAAAGGGGCAGGGCTACGGAGATGGACATCGGTTCAATTTACAAAGCCCCCCCTCATTAAGTTCTGTTGGGGCAAAATAAGGTGGTTCTGTGTGAGCAGATGCACTGCCTCTTCCAGAGGTCCTTGCGATAAACAGGTTCTTCATCACCCATCAGCACGAGGGACATTTCTTTAGTAAATGAGGGAAAATATCTATAGCCCTTATGCCATGCCTGGATAAAGCAATTTCTGCTTAGCTGGTTCAGCAGTGTCCTGTAACAAACAAAACACGAGTCTCTTTGTGTCTCACCGCTGTTGGTTTGTTCCACGCACAAAGGAAATGGCTGACTGAAAATGGCAGTATGTTTTCTCCCCCTCCTTTCCCCGTCTTAACAGATGTTGACAGTTTCCTTGTTTATCACATATAAAAACCATAGCAATTTTTTTTCTGGATAAATAGAGGTTGGCAAAGATGTGTTCTCTTTGATGTCCCTCTCTCCTGCCCCCCACAACCAACACCTAAATAGACTCTAAATCTACCACCATCCTTCTTTTGAAATGCTGCTTTCCTTGAAAGGATGCTCTCTCTCTCTCTCTCTCTCTCTCTCTCTCTCTCTCTCTCTCTGTGTGTGTGTGTGGTGTTGTTGTTGTTGTTGTTGTTGTTGTTGTTTTTAAATAAAGCCTAGTGTTTAATAAAAACCTAGTGACTAGTATTAGAAATGGCCCTTTCATTGTTATGTATTTCATTGTATGCTGACTTTATTTAAAAAACAACAACATTCGATTAAACTTGGCTTTCTGAAGTCCTTCCAAAGACTTTGGTATTCAGCCTATATAGAAAGAGTCAGCGTGAGGCCAGTTTGAGCCTGGAAGGGAGATACATTATTATTATTATTATTATTATTATTACCACAGGTATTTATTTAGTTAGCACCATATATGCAAATGAACAGGTATGACAGATCTCTTTCCAAAGAGGCCTGCTATCTAAAACAGACACATGGAAACAGCACAGGAAGGGGTAAGCAGAGAATGCGCAATTGAGAGAAGAGCATGTTGCCATTTCTATTACACGCCCTTTTGCACACTATATATTTACAGCACATTGCCGCCGTCCCCCTAAGAATCTTGGGAACTGTAGTTTGCTCACCACACGGCTGGCTGCAATCCCCAATGCCCTTAACAGACTACAGTTCCTAAGATTCTTTGCGGGGTGGCAGAGGTCATGTGCCTTAAATGTGTTTTACATGTATGGTGTGGATGTGCCCTTAGTTGCAGAAAGATACAGGGAGCAGGAGGTTGATCCAAAGGCTTCCTTGAAATGGTGGGTTTTGAGGACAGTTTAAAGGAAATAAGAGAGCTGGTAACACAGAGGCATTCTGGGAGGCCATTCCAGACATAAGAGGCAGCGAGGGGAAATGGGTGGAGCCATTTCAGGAAGTAGGAGACCTTTGGAAGCCATGAGTGGTAGCGATGAATGAGTGAAAGGAGGTGCCACAGCTAGGAATGGGAGATGAATTCAATTCAGTTCACATTCAAAGGTGAGATTACCTAATTCACATTTCCCGAAACAATAGGACAACAAAAATACAGTCATTCTTTGACATCCACACTCCTCTGAATTTTGCAGTGCACTTCTCCAGCCGAACAATATGTTCAAAAATGCATCCCTTCATTTTTTTGTAGTGTACATAGAAATGGATATATTGTTGAAAATACCGCAGAGGACATTATATTAATAAAACTGCTCTGTAAATATATGAATGTAAGGCAAAATTGCACACAAATGTATTTCTATTAGGAGACACCCACACTAAAGGGCTGATAAATTTTCCTGAGGACCGCAAACTGAGGTGGAAATGTGGAGAACTTAATTTAAGATTTGAAAAAATATATATCTAGAATCCAAAAGAAACCATTTTTAAAAGACCTGCAATCTTAAGCGTACATATTCCACTGACTGCTGTGGGACCTGCTTCTGAAGAAACATGCGTAGTAGGATTGTAAGAGTCATAAAGAAAGCAGAATTTCGCTATAAGTGACTTTTCCCCTCCATAGTGCTGCAGTGAGGGGGAAGAGCTGTACCTGGTAGACTTTTGTCTTCTACACAGCTCCTTAAAAGTAGTTCCCCTCAAGTTCTGGAACTGCCAACTTTTATCAGCGAATTGGAGCAGGAGGAGCAATGATAAGATTTGCCAATGGCTGCAAGTGATTGATATTGAACCTTCGGGTTGAGAGGTGCCATTCCTCTGAATACTATTTTCTAGGAAATAGCAGGAGAATGCAATTGTGGCCATACCATGCTTGATGGCTTTCCTCCACCTTTCGATAGCACTTCATTGGCCCATACACCTGAAAAGAGGAATCAGTAAGAAATGAGAGATTTCAGACTTGACGGTTTGCAGTTATTTATATTGGTTCTGTATTCCAAGTCACTATCAAGGTCATGTTAAAAAAAATGTTTTTAACAAAATATATTTTTATTTCAAATCCCTCAACGGTAGCTGGAAATCTGCTGGAAACCTCATGCCTGCAACAGATGGGAGAAATATATATTTAGAGCTGATTTAATTTTTCTAAAAATGAGTATATTACAGCATCGGCATTGCTAAAAACAGCACTGACCACCCAGTTTTTAACACACTAGTCTGCTTGGGGAGTTTTGTACCATAGTTAGTAATGAGTGTCAGCTGTTAATTATGGAACAAATATATATCTGTAGGAATATTCTAAATTGAGGAATTTATTTTCCTCTTGATGAAGGAGTTAATTGCTTCTGTCTGGTCAGCCAAATGAGAGAGATATTTCAGACATATCCCTGCTTATTTTCTTGATGCTTCCCAGGGCAGTGATGTGCAAACTGTTCCAGGGAGCTCTATGGTTTCAGGGGTGGCCAACTCCCTAGAGACTGCGATCTACTCACAGAGTTAAAAACTGGCAGTGATCTACCTCCTTTTTTGGGGTTCAGGTCAAAGTTGTTGAGTTTTTTCAGGGAGGAGGTAAAATGTTGAGCTTTTTTTTAGGGGAGCCACAGTTGTTCAGCTTCTTTGGGAGGAGCCAATGATCTACCAGTGATCTACCGCAGACGTCAAATGATCTACCTGTTGGACATGCCTGGTTTATAAGAAGTTTAGTGGGGATTTCCAATGGGAAGATCAGTAACAGCAGAGAAACATCCCAGAAAGACTGCTGCATCAATCCCCATTTGAACATCCTCCCTTGCAGTATTACGACTGCAGGACTGCACTTGCTGGCTTCTCATCCACTGGAGGGGAGAGATCTGAAGTGGTGTGCATTCTCTCCTTGCATGACTTAGAACCCTGCACTATATGGGTTCAAAGTCACATAGGAAGCAACGCTCCCCACAAACAGATGGTGCTGAAGAGAGGTTATGGGTCAGTGACCACAACCCCAGTTACAAACCAATCCCCTTTTCTGGGTGCCCTCATCACCAGAAGTTAGTTGGGGGGAGGGGAAAGGGCATTTTTGGCTGTGGTACCCACTTAAAGGAGCTCCCCACAGAAACCCAACTAGTGCCTAAATTAATACTATTTATATTCCAGATGGAAGGTTTTTCTTCTTTACCCAAGCATTTTAGGTTATGCTGTGGATTTACCCTATGTAGATTGTGTTGCGTTGCTTCAAATTTTGCTGCTGGGTTGTTATTTTACGGCGTTGCACCCTGCCCTGGAAACAATGCCCTCCCTGCCTGAGGAAAGGCAACATAGAAGTTCTTGAAACAAAATGAATTAAATCATTGAACGCTCCTGTGAGCCAAAAGCCACCCTGTATCTCTGGATGGGGCAAGTTCTAATGCTGAATGTTCTGGCCATGCCTTCTTCCCGTCTGCATCTGCTGGATGGGTGACGGTGCAATGTCTTTTGTGTAGAATGCAGTTTGGTTTGTTCAGTTTTTCCCAATGCAGAGAAGGGGCACAAGTTATTTGCCTGAGGAGGAGAAGGAGGTACTTGCAGGACAAGTGTTTCATGCAGAAACCCAGAAGCTAAACTCCGGTGAGGGTGTGCATTTGTCACTCTTGCACACTCTATAAGTTAAACCATTTTTTTTCTACCCCCCCCCCCCCGAGGAATATATGAAGTGTCTTTTCTAGCTTTGATTCAGAAAACACCTGGCAGTTATCAGAAGTCTGAGAAACATTGGTGTAGGGTAGGGATGGATGAATCTTATCAATGTTGGTTTCTCTTGGTTTCTCATTTTTCCATTCTTAAATCCAGTTCTCCACATTTCTCCAGCAATTTGCATTAAAAAAAGAATCATGACAATTTACCGGTGTATTAGTGTGAATTTCTCCTAATAAACACATTTTAATGCAATTTTCAATCATATAACTTATCTCTGCAAACATTTTTCACTAATGTAACAACATATTTTTGCACATTTTCACTAAAATCTGCATTTTCATATATACTTTCTCTAGATACACACATTTTTGCACGCACTGTTTAGTGATAGAATGGTATCACAAAATTCTGAGAAGTGTGAATTTCTAAGGATACCTGTGTTTTGGTTCACATAATAATAATAATAATAATAATAATTTATTATTTATAGCCCGCCCATCTGGCTGGGCCTCCCCAGCCACTCTGGGCGGCTTCCAACACAATATTAAAATACAATAATTCATCAGACATTAAAAGCTTCCCTAAACAGGGCTGCCTTAAGATGTCTTCTAAAAGTCTGATAGTTGTTGTTCTCTTTGACATCTGGTGGGAGGGTATTCCACAGGGCGGGTGCCACTACCAAGAAGGCCCTCTGTCTGGTTCCCTGTAGCTTGGCTTCTCGTAATGAGGGAACCACCAGAAGGCCCTCGGCGCTGGACCTCAGTGTCTGGGTAGATCGATGGGGGTCAGGAAATGCAGATTATGTGATTTCTCATTATAATGCAAACAAAACTGAACACCTCTGTTGTTCAGTCGTTCAGTCGTGTCCGACTCTTCGTGACCCCATGGACCAGAGCACGCCAGGCACGCCTATCCTTCACTGCCTCTCGCAGTTTGGCCAAACTCATGTTAGTAGCTTCGAGAACACTGTCCAACCATCTCATCCTCTGTCGTCCCCTTCTCCTTGTGCCCTCCATCTTTCCCAACATCAGGGTCTTTTGGACACCTCTAGCTGAGGGTATATTTGCATGCAGTGTAAGAGGTTCTAGGTTCGGATAAAGAAAGTTCTGGATTGAGCTCCTGTATCCCTCTCCCTGAGCTGTCACTTGCCTGTCTGCAGTTTAAGAGCCAGTGTGGTATAGTGGTTAGATTGCTGGATGAGGACCTTGGGAGACAAGGGTTCAAGCCCCCACTCAGCTGTGAAGCTCCCTGGGTGACCTTGGGTCAGCCACTGTCTTTCAGCTTAACTTTTCTGATAGGGTTGTTGTGAGTGTAAAACTGGGAAGCGAATAACTGTGTTTGCTACCTTGAGCTCTGTAGAGGAGAGTTGGGGTATGAATACAAATCAACCAACCAATCAATCAAATTAAAATCAAATGTAAGCTGCAGAAATATGAGGTCACACATTTTTGGAGCAATGCTCGTTTATGCCTTAGCGTTGACAAGCTCTCCTTATTTTGCTTTATCTTGGATTGTTCCCTGCTCAGAGGGTATGAACTCCTTTGCGTTCTGCCCTGCATTTGGGGGGTGGAGGAGAAATCGTACTTTCATCGCCTACACATGGACTTTCGTCACCTCCTCGGTCCATGAATGATTAGGGCTGTGGGAATGCTTGCATCCCAGCAAGATGCTTGTGTCAGATTAAGCGGCTAGAATATTGCACTCTGTATTCAAGACTGGGAATGAGAAATGGCTCAAGCATGAAACAGGAGCTGGAGGAGCTGCTAAGAGATAAAGAGCCTTTGCCGTCATTGACTTGTTTGCAGCGAATGACAAAGATCTGTTAATTTTGCCCTGGCGCAGGATGGGAAATGAAAAGCCAACCCTCTGCTCAAAAAAGAAAAAGGAAAAAAAAAGAGGAGCCTAGAAATGTAACCCTTTGCTTTCTGCAATGTATTGCACAATATGCTATGGAGGGATTTTATTCTCCTCCTTTTTATGAATGGAAAAGGGGGAGGGGCTTAATGCCACCAGGCCCTGCAATCAGCACAACCTGTGAAATCCTTACATGGCATTTTTTTGCTCCGAGAGCAAAGCCTCCAGCTTCTCAGACTGGCTTTCAGGAACAAATCTTTTCTTCCTTTTTGCTGACGAGATGATCTTTCCCTTGTGTCATAAATAATCCAGATCAGTTAAATAGATGGAGGAAATGAAGGCGCATAAGGAGTATGGCATGTCTAAGCAGTTAATTCACTTTCCCTGAGCTGTGAGGAGGAGCAGCCTTTCTTGCAGACAGCCCCAAGGAATTGGAGACTTGATCCTTGCCATTCCCTCGCTCTCCATCTATCCCAATGTTCTGTTTTTGCCTGCAGAATTCTTTGCTGAAGCTGCAAGCCCTTGAAACTGACCTCTGCTCTGCATTTCTGCCAAACCAGGAAGAAACACCACAGCTGCCGGCTTCAAGAGACCCAGTTCCTTCATCGATCCCAACCAGCAGTGTGCAAGTTGATGGGGAGAGTTGTGGAGGTAAGAGAAGATCTTTGTTAATGGGCTGCCCTTGTTTCTGATTGTAGAGGCAACTCAGTGGCATACGCCTTGACCTAATAAATTGCAGGGCCCCCCTCTTCAAACAGCACGCAGGGCTGAGGCATAATTTGGTGTCACAAGTGTTACTTATTATTGTTATTATTGATTAAATAAAAGCTAATACAGTCACACACACACACACACACACACAGTGAGAGGAGAATAAAGGAAAGCCAAATGCCATTTTGTGTGTGTTCTGATTACTTTGGGGAAGAGCACTGTCTTAAAATTGGCCAGTTCCTTCATTTTCACACAAAATTGATTTTTGTAGGTTTCCGGCCATTTCACTTCTGATTATGTTCTACTGTTAGGATTGTGCTAACATGTGCTTTTTTCTAGACAGTCTATTGCCTGTGTTCCCCCAACTCCAACACACACACTCGCACACTTTTGCCAGGCCATTGTTGATTTCCCCATTCTGTTATTGATTGCAGATTGATTGCCTGAGCAGGGCAAGTGGAAGACTTAAAAGCCACACATTAATTTTCATCACCAATGGCTTGCTCATCAAACACACTATTTTTTTTGGTGTGCATCCTTTTTTTGTTCATTCCTTCCCTTTCCTCTCTCGCTCAAAATCAACTGTTGGAAATAAATGGATTTGAAGCTTGGGATTCTTTTCTGTCAATTCTGAGCTTGTAATCACGCAGATGGCATGAGATGGATTCCTGGGTTCAGGCAGAAGGCAAATCACTGTGCATGAAAGTGGGTCATAGTTAGCAAGACCAGTGTAGCAAGCAGATGAGTTATAGGCAAGCTTAAAATGTGCAGGCCGTGTGTGGTCTCCATTAAGGCAAATGGGTCAGTATTACATGGCCTAATCCCAAGGTAATTTTTATAGATAAATAAAGTGACTGTAGCAAAAGAGCTTATTTCAAAAGCTTTTTATTCTCGGTCATTTTGCAAAGGATAACCCATCTCTTTCTAAGAATCTCTCAAATTAGTTTGGCAGTTCTACCTTTTGAGATGCATTTCACATCCATAAAAGCCACTGGGGCAAAAACTCTATAGCTCTCAAGGGCTAGAGAGATCCTCATTAGATGTGCCCCAATTAAGGCAAAGAAAGGAAGATGCATCCAGCTGCTTCTGTCAGCATCCCCTATTTTGTCTTGGTTTAAGATATACAAAAGAGACCCAAACCACTCTGCTTTTAAAATTGCTGAGTAGATCAATTTGGGGTGAAAGAAAGAAGCCACTGTGCTCCATGCTCAAGGTTGGCCTTCCTCTGATATGGCAAAATTCAGTCCACACACCAGGCATAGCCAATGTAGTGCTGCCCAGATGTTGGACTATAGCGCTAACTATTGGCCATGCTGACTGGAGATGATGGGAGTTGTAGTTCAACAACATTTGGAGGGTAGCACACACACATTCAAAAGCAGCCAATGCACATCTCCCCTGAATTCATTCTCTCGTGTCCATGAGGAACATTGTCCCAGGGCTAGTACATTTGTAAGCTTTTCTTAAGTTGCACTGGAACTGGAAGGATTTTATTTTCCACCTGGCCACCTGCAACTTCCCTGCGCTTCCCTATTTTGAGTATTGTGGACTTCGCTTGTTCATGAGCTAGGAGGCACAGATCTCACTGGAAAAGCTTTGCATCAAAGTTCAGGATATATAAAATAAAGGAAAATAACCTCAGTCTTGATCTTTGTATATTTGGAGCATAACAAAATGGCTTGTGGCCATTGTGCTGAGAGAGCTGATTTCACCCTAAGCATTTGCCAATTGAACCAAACTTAGGGCCGAGCCATTAAATCAGTTAAGAAAAGCCATGTGAATACAGTCACACCTCTGGTTACGATAGGTTGCATTCGTCACGGGATATGAACGCACCGAACCCGGAAGTACCAGAACGGGTTACTTCCGGATTCGGCGGTTTGCACATGCGCAGAAGCGCCCAATCATGCCACGCACAAGCGCAGACGCGGTGCTTCATGTTGCGTTCTGCTCGTGTTGCGAACGGGGCTCCAGAACGGATCCCGTTTGCAACCAGAGGTACCACTGTATACAAAAGCGAGGGTACAATATTTGACTCCCTCCGTGGGGCAACTGCTTTTGTCCCACCCCACAGAGCGGTTTAAAGTGGCTGTCATGCAGCACCTACATTGTGTGCAGCTCACAGCAACTATTCTGCAGTTGCATAATTCCCAGATCTTTCAGCCAAAGGTCTGGCTGAAGGTCCGCTTCACGCTGGATTGCAACTCCCGACATGGCTGATGGGAGCTGGAACTCCACAACCTCTGGAGGGCCACAGGGTAGCCACAGGGGGATTGTAACTCCACAATCACATGTGCTGGCGAAACTTCTTGGGACTACAGAAACAGGAGAGGTGTCCCATTCTGGCTTGTCTGGTGAGCTGCCTTTGGCTGCAGAGGATTAGAAGCTGAGGAGGCAAAATAAAAGTTCTTACCTGAGAATGCATGTAAAGCAGAGCACAGCACACAATGCAGCAAGGTTAACTTGTGCAGACAAATGAGTGTCTGTCTGTGGACCCTCTTCTGGACTGAACCCTGCACAGGTGCAAAGTTACTGCTGGGTAGGAAACTGCAATGCTGCTTACACTGTGGTTCCTTGCTGAACTTGGGCGTTCAAATGTATTGAAGCACAGGCGTGTGCATAACCACAGTGCTATCAGCTTTGTGTGTGTGTCGAAAGGGGGGTTGATTCCAACTACCCTCTTTTTCCTTCTCCCTCTCCACCTTTGAATCACCAAACTGAAATGTGGAGCACCTGTTTGGTGGAGAGAATAGCAGTAATCTCTGGATTCAGGCCCCCATGATGTGTTGTTCTGTAATGTCAGTGCTGTGTCCCTGTTATTTCCCGTGCATGGTGTACAAACTGCTCCTACAGGTCTTAGCTCACTTATCTCTCGTCTCAGGTGTATGGATCTCTTTATGATTAAACACACACACACACACACACAAGCATAGTTCCCTAGGAAAATACATATGCACCCCAAGTGTCAAAGTGCCGGTTCACCCCATCTTTAAAGACCAGCTGGAATGTTAACAATAGGCAGTCTTTATTTGAAAAGGAAAAACTGCCCTTTCTTTTTAATGTAAATATAAAATCTATCTTGGGTGGATTGTGCGAGTGGTGATTGATCCATGATCATAAATTATAGAAGCTGTCAGTCAATACAGTTTAGAAGTCAGGGGAAAGAAAACTAGGTCAGATTCGCTCCTCATGATGTCTGCCAGAATGCAGCACTATTCATTAGTGTGTGTGTTTCCTCTTTAAAGAGATTTATTAGAAGCTCGCAAGCGCTTTAATCCTTATATATATATATATATATAGAGAGAGAGAGAGAGAGAGAGTTTGTTTTGTTGCTTGCCACTATGGGCTACTGGGAGGAAGGGTGTAATAAAAATCTAATAAATACTACTACTACTACTACTACTACTATTACTACTAAATGCATGTATTGCAAATGCCATCTATTTAGCTTAATAAATTGTTTTGGCCCAGCTGTTTTAACTTTAGATAAAAATTAGGCTTTGCGTGTTCTGAAAGAAACTGATAGGGGTTTTATTATTTTATTATTTTTATTTTATTATTACGTGGCTCATTTGTTTGATGTTTTGCCCAAGCTTGTCCCTTTTGAAAAGAGTCATACAGCCCAATTTAGAGTAGGGTTGTCCTCTTTTTCCGGGACATGTCCTCTTTTTCATGGGTGGAGTCATAATAGCGAATCCCTAGTTAAAAGAAGAAGTTGGCAAATGTGCCCTCTTTTTTGCTCTTCAAAATTTGGCAACCCTACTGTCAGGGGACTGTCCCCGGGGCAGCGCAAGGTGGTGGAAGGGCTCTTGGGATGCTACAGAGAGCCCCGGTCCCACCTGACCAGCAGCACCTCCTCTGGCAGCGGAGGGAGCAGTGAGGCTTCGAGCGGGGAGGGGCAGGCTTTTCAGGGTATGGAGGGAAAAGGCTCTGAGGATACCGTGTTTCTCATAAAATAAGACACCGTCTTATATTTATTTTACTCAGAAAATAAGCCTATGGCTTATTTTCGGGGTGTCTTATTTTTTTATTAAGTACTATATGGTTCTGGGCGCCTGCCTTCTCCTGCCGTGGCCAGCATTGCTGCTGCTGGGTTCAGCTGGCTCAGGGCACGTGGCCCTGCTGGGCGCCGACCCGGCAGGCCACCGCCTCCTCCTCCTGCTGGCTCCCGGATGGCTCGGGCGCGGCGCAGCTGGGCGCTGACCTGGCAAGCCTCCTCCTCTTCCTGCCGTGGCTCGGCCCCCGGAACTGGCTGTTGCTGAAGTGCTGAAAAAGTGCCCAGCAGCGCTGCGCGGATCGCCCTGAGCCGCGGCAGGAGGAGGAGGATTCAAATTGCTACCGTACAGAGCACTGCTGGATCCCGCAGGCTCGGGGCTCCACGCTGCGCGCGCTGCAGCTTCTGCCTACGGTATATCCCGCTGGCTCGGGGCTCCACACGGCGCGCGCTGCGACTGGATCCCGCTAGCTCGGGGCTCCACACGGCGCGCGCTGCGGCTGGATCCCGCTGGCTCAGGACTCCACGCTGCGCGCGCTGCAGCTTCTGCTATATCCCGCTGGCACGGGGCTTCACAGAGCGCGCGCTGCGACTGGATCCCGCTAGCTCGGGGCTCCACGCGGCGCGCGCTGCGGCTGGATCCCGCTGGCTCAGGACTCCACGCTGCGCGCGCTGCAGCTTCTGCTATATCCCGCTGGCACGGGGCTTCACAGAGCGCGCGCTGCGACTGGATCCCGCTAGCTCGGGGCTCCACGCGGCGCGCGCTGCGGCTGGATCCCGCTGGCTCAGGACTCCACGCTGCGCGCGCTGCAGCTTCTGCTATATCCCGCTGGCACGGGGCTTCACAGAGCGCGCGCTGCGACTGGATCCCGCTAGCTCGGGGCTCCACGCGGCGCGCGCTGCGGCATGGATCCCGCTGGCTCGGACTCCACGCTGCGCGCGCTGCAGCTTCTGTTGGATCCCGCTGGCACGGGGCTTCACACAGCGCGTGCTGCGGCGGCTGCTGCTGCTGGATCCCGCTGGCTCGGGGCTGAAGCAGCAGCAACATCCAGTTCTGGGCGCCAACACGACAGACCTCTTCCTATTCCTTGGCGCCCTCCAGAACTGCCCAGCACTACGGCTTATTTTCGGGGTATGTCTTATATTTTATGAACGCTTGAAAATCCTCCCATGGCTTATTTTATAGGCCCGTCTTATTTTATGAGAAACACGGTACTAGAGAGCCCTCGCACTCCTCTCGCTCAAGGGGTGAGGAAAGAGACATGCAGCTTCCGGCGCCCCAAAGGCGTCAGGGGTGAAACGAAAGGATGGGAGGCGGGGTTTCCATATACCGAAGTTCTTTTGTTGGGGTCAGAACCGGAAGGGGCCATTCCCGGATTCTGACGATGCTTGATACAGACATGAACTTATTAGCTCTGCACTGTATAGTTTGCACAATAAAACTCTTAAAGGAAACTCGGAGTTTTGCCTGCTTACTCATGAGCAACGAACAGAGGACCTTACACCTACTTTAGAGGTTATTTGGTGGATGTAGGCAATCCCATTTGTCTCTTTATAGGGAGCTACTTAGGCCCAAGGACTGCCTAATGTAGCTAGCATATCACCTTATTAGTGTCGCGTCAGGATTCACGACACATAGTATTTAAGAGTGCGAGAAAACGATTATCTCAGGAAGTACAATAGAAAGGTTTATTCACTTATGGCTTACTGCTGCTAGTAAGTTTCATTAATGTCAACCCTGACTCCAATCCACTGAGCTATGGCCGTTCCTCAGTCTCTTCAGCCAAGCAGCATCTTTGCATGTGCATTGTCCTGCACGCAACTGGGCAATTTATTCTTCTAATATTCACCATGTGGCCTTGCCCCTAAGCATGTTAGCTCAGAATTAGATACCACTGGGTTCCGTAGGACTTCCTTCCAGTAAGTTTGTTAGGATGTCAGTCTTAAAGTTTTTCTTTTAAACTGTTTATTTTTGATGCACACAACCTTCTCTTGGTATATGCTTGCATCCCTTTTTCCGCTATGTCACATCACAACTTTCTCCAGGGAGCACTGATGAACCTCAGAGGCTCTTTTAATGTGTGCAGCTAATGAGTTTTGCCCTTCTAAATGCCTGTTAAATTCATCTTTCATTGCAGAGCCTGCACAAGTCTACAAAGAGGGCCAGGCAGATGCAGACAATGGACATGAAGACCACCATTCCTTAGGGACCAGCAGGCTGCTGTATCACATTACTGATGGAGATAATCCTCTGCTGTCTCCCTCGCTGCTCTATTTTTAGCCAAAGCCAGAGATTTAATTTAGACCCTGAATCAGCTCCTTCTCCACCAAGTGCTCAACTGTTCATGATGTAAGCTAAGACATGTTTTATTTCCCAGAGCTGCCTCTGCATGGCCATTGTTTCTCTCTAAAATATATATCTGATGCTCTCCTCCCACCTATTAATTGTTGTTGTTATTCCAGTCGTCAGTCGTGTCCGACTCTTCGTGACCCCATGGACCAGACCACGCCAGGCACCCCTATCCTCCACTGCCTCCCGCAGTTTGGCCAAACTCATGCCAGTCGCTTCGAGAACACTGTCCAAACATCTCATCCTCTGTCGTCCCCTTCTCCTTGTGCCCTCCATCTTTCCCAACATCAGGGTCTTTTCCAGGGAGTCTTCTCTTCTCATGAGGTGGCCAAAGTATTGGAGCCTCAACTTCAGGATCTGTCCTTCCAGTGAGCACTCAGGGCTGATTTCTTTAAGGATGGATAAGTTTGATCTTTTTGCAGTCCATGGGACTCTCAAGAGTCTCCCTCCAGCACCATAATTCAAAAGCATTAAATAGCAAACTTCAAATGATGATGATGTGGGATAGCTCAGTTGGTAGAGCATGAGACTCTTAATCTCTGGGTTGTGGGTTCGAGCCCCACCTTGGGCAAAGATTCTTGCATCGCAGGGGGTTGTACTAGATGACCCACGCGGTTCCTGCCAACTCTACAATTTTAAGATAACGCTTTCCAGAGTGAAACAAGTGGAAACTTTCTCCAAAGAACCCTGGGAATTGTAGTTTGGTACAGGTGGTAAGAATTTTGTTAGCCCCCTGCTCACAAGAACCTCGATTCCCAGTGTTTTCTGGGGAAAGGTAATAACTTAAACAGGTCAATGTTTGGAGTGTGGCTAGCCCCCCAAATGTTCAGCTACAGTGGAATTACTCTGTGTGCACAGACACACACTGCTGAAATATGTTTTGAATGGCTGAGAGCAGCCATTTATTTAAAGATAAAATAGATGAGCTTAATTGTGCTACAAGCATAATCTTGGCTAATAATAATAATAATAATACACAGTCTTTTTTCTGGGGGGATGCAGGGTACGCATACCCCTAAGCATTTTGTGAATCTAAGTTTGGCCTCATTGAGGGGCAGTATTTCAATATGAGTAGGAAAATGAGAGTAACCCTAAACATTTTTTAAAGAAAAAAAAAGCACTGATAAAATGTAATATTTGCATAACACTTTCAAGTGTCTCAAGTGCTTCATATACATTATCTAGGTGAAATCTTTATAATAACCATATAATGGAAGTCAGTATTGTTACTTTCGATCCATGGTAGGCAGGCTTATTGCAGAGTAAGATAATACATCATGGAGCAGGTTGAATAGAAGCATCAGAACTGTGGGGGCTGAGGCAGAGGTTCATGGTAAGGAGCAGAGATGTTATAAAATGTGTTCCTATTTTATCTGTTATATGGTGAGTATTCAAGAGGCATGCAGTGCAAATGAGCTCGGCCTAGCATGCAAAAGGGAGAGCTGGGTTTCTCAAGAGGAAGTGAAATAATAATATTGGGAGAAGGTGTTTTGTTTTTTTAAACTCTTTAAAAATATTAAATATACAGTGGTGGCCCTTAAATGCTCTGTCCCTCTGCCAATCTAATCTGAGAATAGTGCTGCCACATGTCTGAGCAGTCTCTTTAAAAATCTTAGGTGCTTTCTTTTTCTTGTTTAAAATTCTTTATTGTTTGAAATCACACAAAACAAACATATACATCACATATATTTACATCTTCTAGTATAAATGTTTACATACATAACTACTATCTACACTTACAACACACACATTTCGTACTTCCAATTAGCCTCATTGCATTTTATATTATTATATTGATATAGCGTACAGTTTTCGTTTTCGTTTATTATTCGTATTTTCTTCTTCTTTTTGATTCTATTTGCTTATTTAAAGGTTCAGTCTACTAAAAATCTTAGGTGCTTTCGGATACTGCTGGAGAGCCCTGGACTGATCACTTGTTTCCCCTTCCTGGGGCATCCCCATCACTCTAGCCAACTGAGGGCCAATGCTGGATCAAGTGGAGACTTCCCTCCTGTCTTATGCTGTGTCTTATTCCTCTTCACTTTCCTTATTCTTCAGTGCAGGGGTGGGGAACCTGCTGCCCTCCAAATACTGTTGGATTCCAATCCTCATCTTCTTCAGCCAGCATGGCCAATGGTCAGGGACAATGAGAGAGTTGGACACCACTTACCTTGGAGGGCCACAGGTTCCCCTCCCCGCTGTATTCCTTTCTTCTGTCCCAGCACAGACACACATAGAAAGAGGTTTCCAACTCCAGTCCCTGTTTTGCTAACCACACCCTTGAACAGTGTAGAAATCATGGTGCCAGGTAGCTTCTGGGATTTAAAGCAGACCTGCCCAACTGGTGAATGGGGCATAGCTGTCAACTTTTCCCTTTTAAAATTCCTTATTCTGATACGATTCCTCGCAAGAAAAGGGGAAAAGTTGACAGCTATGGAATGGGGTTGTCAACTTCTGAACTAAGCACTGTGGCTGTGTGTCCTTTAACAGCAGCTTGATGTGTAGACATTAGCAGGTGACTGTCTTCATTTTCATGAAAAGCTTCACTTCCTGCTTTCAGCAGATTCCATAGCTTTTCAAGGAACAAGCAGGCCAGGCCATACCACTCCTTCCGTTTCTCCTGCTCTGTTCCCTCTCTCTTATTATCCTGCCCCCATCACCCTTCTTCATGGTCTCCTACTCCCCCCCACCACCTCCAGAAGAGTCCCAGCACTCCATTGCAGTTGTAGACCTAATCCTGTAAAGCAATTTCACATTTAGGACATTTCATAACTTCTACCTTTGTAGGCCAGAAGTTCTTCCAGAGGTAGCTGCGATGACTGCCAAAGAGCCGCAGACGATAGCACAACTCACAAAGCACCTGCAAAGTCCTTAAGAGGAAAATTAGGAAATATGAAGAAAGGTTTGAGCAAGAGAGAATTATCG
The DNA here is from genome assembly GCF_009819535.1 of Lacerta agilis. Lineage (NCBI taxonomy): Eukaryota > Metazoa > Chordata > Lepidosauria > Squamata > Lacertidae > Lacerta > Lacerta agilis. Next base: position 22,802,959 of record NC_046316.1, on the reverse strand, counting down.
GGTGAGAAACACACACAAGTTTTCTGTGGTGGTTTGATGAGGTGGATGAGACTGCATTTGACTTGCTGGGTCACAGTGCCTGGATTAAATTATGTGTCTTTCTTGTTGTTTCCAGGTCCAAAGCAGATGAAAATCTGCATTACTAGTATTTATGTTGCTGAGAGACATGGCAGTCACTAGTGTTGCAGGCTGCAAGTGACCTCATAACTACAAGTGACCTCATAAAGGTCTGAGCTAGTTAAGCAATGATGTCACAAATACTCAGGTTCTGGTTATCAGATACACTTGCCACATTAGCATAAGAACCAGTAGTCACCTGGGCACTAGCAAGGTTAGGGAGCAGCAATGTGCAGTCTTATTATAGAGGCTGTGAAAGGGCAGGTAAGTAGTTTTTGGCCATTTAGACTCTAGTGGGGTTTGGATGCCATCAGTGTGTAAACAGAGTTTGGCAGTCAAGTTACCTTTGACCCAGCCTGGACACAATCCAGATGTCAGTTGGAACATTAATTTATATAGTCTGGGTTAATAAATGCAGAATGTATGGTGAGCAACTTTGCCCATTAATAATGAGAGCTGTATGAATAACAACAGCCACAGTCTAACCACCTGGTTTCCCCCTTGTTCTTTCCTGTCCAGCATTCTCACGCTGACAAAATATCGAATCCCGAAGTAATGAAATGGATGAACGACTTGGCCCAAAAGTCGAAAACAGCTTAAGGTAAACACAAGCTATCAGCTGCAGGTCCCGTAGGATAGGCCATGTCTCTCTTCAACCAATATGTGACATTAATCTGGTGGAAAGACACGGGGGGGGGGGGGAAAAGGCTTCTTTTAGCACTCAGGGTCACTTCTCACTAGTTCTGAAGGAGGGTCCAATTCAGCCAGAAGCTGAAAGACCGATTGTCTTGAACCTTACCAGAAAAGCAATTAATTTCCTAAGAGCAGGAGTGGACAGTTGTTGGACTCTAGTTCCCATAATCCCCCAGCAGCAGGGGCAAAGGTCAGGGATGATGAGAGTTGTAGTTAGTTCTGCAACATCTGGAGAGGTGCACAGGACTTCTATAGAATACACAAAACTGGCTTTACCCAAGTCTTAACAGCCATCGCCTCCCTGAAAGCATCCTGGGAATTGTAGCAATACCCAAACCCCACTACCCTAGTCCTCAGTTTTCCCTAGGGAAAGGAAGTTGGGTTAAGCTTGTGTAAGCTGGCAGTGTAGATTTGCCCTGTAAAGTGCAGTCTGCCAGGAGCTGTTCCTGTGGAATCCTCAATGAAATGAATGGGGATTGAATGGAAATCAGGCTTGCTAGATTCCATCTCTTTTCCTGTAATTTTAAATAGCAGTATCATTGATTTCCCTCAGTGCCACAGAGTGCAACACTAATGGAGTTAATGCTGAGCTAATAGCTATTATGCTGATACCTTTTACACACTCATAGTTAAGTGATGCGTTTGATCCTATGTTACCAAACTGCTTAAAAGACTTAATTTCCCCCCATTCTGTTAAGTTGTGAGTGTCGGATTTTCCCTTGAGTGTGAGTTTCTTTGGCTTACATTATAAGGTGTATCCCAACCAGAAGGAAATCACGTCCACTTCATACTTTTTCTTCAATTAACAATGAGGGTTATGTTGCATGATGAGACAGATGAGGTCCCCACCCAGAATGTGAGTGGAATAAATCAGGACAAGTAACCTAATCATCATATTACCGTTATTATGAAGGCATGTGCAAAGTTGAGAATGGCCACAGCAGGTTACAATTCAGATGCAGAGCTTCCTGTGGGAAGCTGGAGTGATTTTAGTCTGTTTTAGTCTCCTGATGTCGATGCGTCAGAGGCGTGTCGCAAGGGCAGGATGTGGGAGCAAGGCTCCAGGGCCACACTCAGAAGCAGAATGAGGAGGAGGGTCCCCAAATGCAGTAAGCAAAGGGGTATCCATTGTGAGAACAGGATGCTGGACTTTGATCTTATTCAGCAGGGATCTTTTTAGGTTCTAAAAGCCAGGGGTTTTTAACACGTGTTTTGTGAGCTATCATATATGGATGGGGGGTTGCATTTAACTCTGTGGGTCACCTGTAAGGGTTGTACATGAGCAATCCAGCTCAGTGTGGTGGTGGTGTGTGTGGTGGCAGAAGGAATGTGTTGCAAGTGGTTGCTCATTCGTGTCCTGGGAATTTTCCTCCCAGAGCTGAAACTCAAAATGTCAGAAGAACAAAGCTGCCCCCTCAAAGCAACTCAAAGGAACCTTCATCAGGAGAGCTCCAAAGAGACTGTGAAGCAGGACACAGCAGGAGCTCCCCCGAGCCCCTCCGTAGAAGAAACCATGGACGCCGTGATGAAACGGCTGAACGAGAAGCGGCAGCAGCTCCATATCCCCGAGAACGTTAAGGTAACACGGCACTTGTAAGGTATTCCTTATTTGCACAGCCTTCAGCCAAGTTCAGCTCCTGAACTGTTGGGCCTGTTTGTCATGTGCCGAACCACCAAAAAGGCAGTGGCAGTTTTCATGCATTGCTGTCCCATCCCTTCAGTGTAGCTCCACGTTTTGCCACCAACAAAAGAAGAAGAGTTAAATGAAACAGTTTAGTAGAGCTATACGAAAACTGCAGGGGGAGATACCACCCCTCCCTTGCAAATAATGTCTTTAGGAAGTCTTGGATGGACAAAGAACTGATAGGCTGTTCAGAAAAAAATGTGCAGGTCCTGGTCAGTATGTTTCATGAAACTTCCACTAGGAATGAGAAGTGTGCAATAGAACACTAATGTTTAGATTGGGGGAGAGTTGGCTATTTTTTTATTATTATAAAAAAACACCTTTTTTGCACCACTTCAGCAGAAAGATGCTGCCTGAGCAGCTTACAATCAGCAGCACAAAAACGGCGCACACAAATCTACCAAACCATTCCACGTATTGAATTCTATATTGGTTGTCCAATCAAAAAGAGCAATGCAAAAGATCAAACAAAGAAGCCACAAACAGAAAACTCATTCAAGTTTGTACAACAGGACAATTTCAGTCTTTAAATGTCTTTAGCCAGGCTCCTGTAGATATTGATGAAAATAGGTCCAGTCAGATGACACGCACAGATGTTAATAGATGAAAGCAAGTCCAATCAGATGGAATATTGACGATGTGACGCACAACAATTAGACAGGGTGCCGGCGTTTGTCCCCTGTTTCGCCCATGGACAATTTTGGGCTTCTTCAGTAAACTCTTTCCCAGGATTTACTGTATATTCATACATACAAATTTACATGTTACATCTCATCTAAACTAGAACATCTAGTCTTCTTCACAATATTCTTTCACAAAGATTTGGTACATTTGCACACTTTCAACTTCATATGCTAAGTTCTTTCTTGGCTTAAGCATTTATTCATTCATACGTGGAATGGTTTGGTAGATTTGTGTGCGCCGTTTTTGTGCTGCTGATTGTATACTGATTTACCACGAGTATTGGCAGCATAGGTTTATTTTTTCAGCCTGAGCAGCTTAGGCAAGATAAAAACAAAACAGTCCTGTATTTGCAGGACTACAATCTATAGAACATAACACAAAAGGAAAAAGCAACGAGGAGGGAAGAGCAAAACAAGTCAGCTTAGACATCCGTTATTAAGAATACAGAGTAGCTCTTGTAATGGCCACCAATAGGAATATAAACAATTCAGAAAGAGGAGGAGCCAGTTGGAGCTGGTCTCTTAGCTGAACAGCCCTTCCCACCATCTCTCCCCTGCAGCCTGATAGATTGGCTGCTGTTGGGTGACAATTGAGAAGCGAGGGCATCTTGATGGATCTAGTCTCTCAGCCAAACTGATGGGAGTGTCCCTGCTTCCCACCTCTTGCTTTGCCACAGTCTGGTGGAATGGCTGCCAGATGTCAGTTGACAGAGGGAAGACCATGATGGATCCTCGTTTATATGTCAACAACTTAATTAGGAAGCATGTGTAACTGTCTTAAGACTTTAGGCTTTGTGTGTGTTGTTGTCTTAGACAAATGATACAGGCAAAAATAACAGGCTCAGTTGGGAGATAGTGTCCCATTGAAATCAGTGGGACAAGGACATCTCTGTTTTGCTGGACTGGGCACAATGTCTTCAAAACAAAGGATGAGGGCTGTTTTAATTGTGATGGTGGCCATGTGGAGACCGTCATAAAGCAGTGGCCCACTTAGGAACTCCAGAGCACCGGACTCAAGGCTTATCAATGTGTCATCAGCTGTATAAAGCATTTGCACAGAAATATGCTTCTCAGTGGTCTTTGTGTGGCTGTCCCCATGTTTAAATCAGCCCCAATGGTTTTTTAAAAGACATTTTTGTGTCCTGCCTTATGTCCAAGGTGGTATCCAACCCTCAGTTCAGGCTAATCTGCTTGTCGTTTATACTCTGGTAGGCAATCTGACCTAGAAAGGGAATGCAGTGTCATAGCACCAATGGAGATCAGCTTTTAAAAAAAGTTAACTTACTCAGTTTTGAAAATGTTCTCTGCAATGTGAACCTTTTCAATCTCAGCCTGACTTGTGTGCCTCAGTTGCTTACCAACATAACCTAGGCTGTTGTTATTACACATCAGATCTATCCAAAATAAGCATCTACCACCCACGGTTTAATCGTGGATGTGGGTGCCAACCTGGCATGCGTTACTGAGACCTGAGTGGGGTGAGCTACATGGAGTTAGTCTTTGCCCAGTGTAGGTGTCATTGTGATGCGCAGGGATTCATTCTCTCCCAAAAGTGGTGGTGATGGACACTTGGATGGCTAGAAAAGAGGATTTGATGAATTCATGGAGGATAAGCTGAAGAAGTACATTGCAATATTCAGAGAAGTGTCAGTTTCGAACAGTGGATTAGTTTTGGATCATGTATTGTTTCAGAATCTACCAAATTTGGTAGGTTCACCTTTGAAATGAGAACTGAATCAAATCTCTCTTCCATCCTTACAGTGATTGTAGGAGATGCTTTGTCACCCTTGTGGTGATGTGATGTAAAATTGATTTATTGTTGTGGTGGTTTGATTTTTTTTATTGTTATATTTTATTATGTAGTATATATTTTTATGATTTCCCCTGCTCTGGGATTGATTTTAATGAAGAGTGGATTATAAACCACCCATATAAATCAGTACATAAATTAAATCCAGAAACAACCCTTAGCGGCTTTTGCTCTGCTTGCTTATCACCCCCCCCACCATCCCCTGCCCTGCTCTCTGCCCACAATTTAATTCGGCTACTTAAAATTATACCAAGAAATCATGAGCCCTGTCAGAAGCATGTATATGAAAGCTGGTTTATCCCCCGTTAATCCCCAGAAGTTTAAAACAAATTGCAGAACTTTTCAGGCAGCTGTAACTGGTCTAGGATTAGTTAAATGTGTGTGGTCACATGGCACCTGCAAAATAAGATTGGGGAGTGGATGTTTTTTTAATCTCTGCCCAGTCCTGTAAGCTGCTGCCTGAGAAGATGTTGCATGAGAACCAAGGCTGATACGAGAGAGAACTTTGTCCCCTTTGCCTGAAATTCAGTGCAGACAGCCTGCGGCACATACAAACAAGGTTGAAGTTACTCCACCCTAGCAAGGATGGAGGACCTCTTATGGTCAGGAGGCATAGTACTTCTGGTGGGAAACATGTCATGCTCCTTCTGGGGTAGTTTGTCCACCTTTGGTCCCCACCCTGTAGTGGGGACCGAAGTTTACGAGTCAAGTACAATAAGGCTGTAAACTGAGATTACTTGAAATAATTTATGGGAGATTGATAGTAAAGAAAATCAAATGCATTTGTATTTTTTTTCTAGGATGATAATTAAGTTTAATTTGATCAGCATCAGCTTTGTGGGCTTGTTTTCAGAGAGCAGTTCCAGGTTAACCCAATCTAATTAGGTACGTGCCTGCATGAAGACGGATCGAAAGGCCCACAGTGCTTTCTGAATCAGAGAGAAAACTCAAAGAATAGGATATCAAATGACACTTGTTGGTGCTGGAGGGAGCAAGGAACCTTTGACTGATTCATCAAAACAACTCTGTAAGCTTTATCGCTTTGAAATATAGCCACTTTCTAAGGGGTCTTCAAGGCTTTGTGCATAATTCAGAAACCTGCAGATGGTTATACAGCACAGAAAGAAGAGGACCTAATTTAGCTAAGGTTTGTTGGGGCTAATGTTACAGTTACAAGCTGTGCTGAGCACATGGAATAAGTCAGTTGCAAGTACAGGCTATCCCCCCGATATGCGTGGGGTTCCATTCGGGGTCATTGCACGCTTGTGTGAAAACTCATGCAGTTGAAACACCCCGTTCTGCCCTGCCTCACCCCTGTTCTGCCCTTTTAGTGATGCCTTTTATAACATTTCCGGGTTTGGCGCTGTGCACATGTGTGCAGTTGTGCATATATTGGTCACGCCTAAAAATGCACATGTCCAAATTGGAGAGGCATGGATTTCTTTTAGACAGTGGAATATATTGCTTCTTTTCATGTTCCTTCTTGCTTTTCCTACATGTAATGTATAAATGGAGGTGGAGAGAACGGATTAAAATCTCCTGCCTATTGATTAGCTAGCTTTATGTGTGCAACCTGATGGGTACTTAAAACCTGGTGAAGGGAGGACTGACTTTCCTGATTCCCATGTAGAAGTTTTCTATTTAAAGTGTTTCAGAACAGGAGATTTATGTGTGGGAAAAGAGAAAGTACAGTAAAGCAAAAGAAGCTGGTGTCTTTACGGATGGACAGAACAAGCTCCTTCCTGTGCATGCTCATGCAGGAGAAATTAGGTGTCTCCCAGCATATGCTAAGGCGGACCTGCATATATAAATGGCTCAGGAACCGCACACACTCTGCACATGCATTTCCTGGGGCTGAGTTGCCACGTTGAGCAGTAGGTACTGTATGTAGTAGGTTCCCATGGCTGGCTTTGGAGCTATGTATGCTATGCATTACAGCTTTAACAGCAGAAATAGCTACTTACCTTTGTGGATCTGGGGGGGCTGGACCCTTTGCTGCCTTAGCTTGGCCACGCCGCAGGCAGTGGTGGCCTGCCAGAGGGGGCGTGGTTTCATCCTCACACAGCCAGAAGAGGAAGGAACAGTGGGACTTCCCTTCTGGGTCATGCAACGAATTGAACTCATTTCTGATTTTTTTTTTTGATTTTTTTAAATCTGCACACAAATTCGCATTTAGCTACATGGTTAAATTATTTAGTTGTGAATGTATTTTTTTCCTTCAAAATATACATGTTTAAGCATGTTTTGTTACTGTTTTTGAGCCACTGGAATATCCAGTTTAAAAATCTGCTGGGAAACTTAAGTTTCAGTCTGCATATTTGGGAGGTGAAGATCAGGTCAGGTCAAATGAGGATTCTCAGATACTGAATTCCTCAAGCTTCTCCAGTTACCAGTGCCTTTAAACTTTCCCAGCTTGGGACATCTGTCAAAATGACCTGTGAGCCAAACCTACTTGTATTGCTTCTCATTGTAACTGTCCACAATGTGGTTTCTTGGCCCACATAGTTGGTGCCTTGGCATTTTAATTAGGCCTTCCATAAGAATGGACAATCTCGAGGATATGACTTGAACGAAAAATCCTTTCAGCCACCAGGAGCAGGCAAAAATGTACAACTTCTTTCAATGTAATTACCTCATTTTGTCTTGGCTTGAGTCCCTCTTTCCTATTATTTTGAGGCAGAAGTTAATCGTGGTGCTAAGGCTCAATAATCTCAAAGGAGAGGTTGGTAAATACTTGGACAATCCGAGGCTTGACAATCCTTAAATTGACCGACAGTCAACAGCAAGTCACTAAACCAAGCACCCAGTGCCATAACAGTGCCAGTATTTTGAGACAATGGATCACGCAGTTGTCAGGGGCAAGGAGTGTACAGAGACAGTGGAAATTTTGATCCCAGCACTGCTGGCCATCTGCTTTGGCAGGACTGCTGGAGTCCAACTCCTACACAAACATGGTGCTCCAGTGAAATTGTTAGCCAACCAGGAATTTACTTCCTCGTTTTTAAATCCCTATTGCAAAAAAAGCAGTGGCATGAAGTGCATTTGTGTGTTTTTTAAAAGCCAGAGTCACACTTTCCTCCTGCTACTGTTTATGCTAAAGAAACATAAAGCAGCGTATAGATTAGGACCAACAACGCCTCTTCTTTGGCACCCAGCACAATACAGACGTCTTGTTTCGCCAGAGTCAATATGGTGTTCTCTTATTTCTTTTCAGGGAAACAAGCAAGATAGGAGTCTGATGAAGCCCCTTTATGAAAGATACAGAATTATCAAGCAGCTTCTGTCGACGCCATCTTTGATCACAACCATTGTAAGTCCAAAGGAGGTTGCGGAAATAAATCTGCCCAAACTTTTGCCTTTTTAAAGGCTCCATTCATATGAAGCGTTTTGCCCACTAGGGAATCCTTCTCACGGAATGTGTTGAGGGAATAGTACAACCAAGGGAACTGCAAAATAGCGTTCCCAACAATGGAATAGAAGCTGTTCAGAATGCTCAGTACAGTGTTTATTTAGGCTCCATCTTGCCTCTCTGTATAATGATTTTTTTATTTATTTACTGTTTTACAGTTTTAATTAACCCTGCAGATTGACAACACATCCAGGACTACTGCTGGAAACCAGTGTTACGCTGGTGTTTTCCACACAGTGCTGGATTTACGTATAAGCTAAACAAGCTATAGCTATAGCTTGGGGGCCCTCAAAAAAATTAAAGGAAAAAACCTGGTATTAATTGTATTTCAATTCAACAATTACTTTGATAAAATACATATTTAGTTATGTGCAAATGGCTTTAGATACCTATTAGGTCCCTAAATTACCATATAGCATATATTCAACATGAAAAACAGTGACAATTTGTTGTTGACAAAGGACAGCTGGACATATAAAGGGCCTCATCAAACCTAAATCCGGCCCTGTTTCCACAGCATACTAATAACCCTCGGAAGTTAAATATGTCCATACATATATCTGTAAATCCCTGGGAGCAACATCTGGGGGACACAATTGGCATGTGCACACTTTGTTTATTTCCACACTTGGTGCATGACACTGGTCTTCACACCGGTGTTTCCCACAGGAATCCTGATGTGTCCTTCCCTTCCTTTCCCACAACCCTGGGTATCCCCATCTTTTGGATTAGGGAAGTTGCATCCCAGGCATCCCCGGGTTCTCTTCTTTTAAAAAGTAACCACTGTGTCTAGCTCAAACTTTGAAATACAAAGCTTGTACAGTACTGGGAAACAATGACCATCCTTTGGGAAGGTGTCTTTTATGAGAGAGTAAGCCAAATTGTTTGTTGCTACCCCATTAAGGGTGTGCCTCACTTTCTTTTCTGTGGCAAGCTGCTTACATGAGTAAGGCTTCAAACACAAGCATTATTCCCAAGAAATAAAATGCATTGGACTCAGCATTTTTACTTGTTTAGGACTGGGCTTCAAGGCTAGCTCCATGGAAATGGTTCTGAAGGAAAACTAGATCCCAGAAATTGCAGTTTCTTACATTTATATTAAGGGGTGGTGTCACACAAAACTAATTCCCTTGTGGAAATGACCATGTGAATTCCTAATTAAGAGTGTGTAGCTTATGTCCTGGGGAGATTCTGTCAGTCACATTTTCTTAGCATTATTTTTCAACCATGGTTAATCCCACGCACTTTCTATGGAACTTTCCCAGTACTTATTTCTGGTGCAGATCTGTTTCACGTTTCCTTCACCGTTAATTTCCACCGATGTGCATGCAGGTAATTAATTTGATAACCCTCGTTCTGTGTTACAAGCAGGAGGAGGAAGATTCTGATGAAGATCACTCCCAGAGCAGCTATGAGTTGTCCTCTGCCACGTCCCTCCATTTGCCTTCTGACGAACATCTCTGTCATTCAGACGAGGAGAATGAGCCCGCCTTTGTGTCACCCCTGGATGAAAAGAAAGCAGTCAAACAGCCTGCCCTGTCAATGTCCAACTTGCACGAGGCCACAATGTGAGTACTGACTTTTGTTTCATAAACTGAACAAAATAGCACGGTTGTTCCTTAGGGGGATACGGTTTCTGACAAGCTGCAGAAGTGTGGGGAACAAAAAGCGCAAATCTCCCCGTCATCTCTTTGCATTGTGCTTTGATCCTAAGCCATCTGTTCACATGCCTAATGTAACAGAGGATATATTTATTTGTTTCATGCCTGTGCTAATAGGCTTTTTATGACATCGACAATGACCCACAGCTACAAACAGTAAATACGTATTGGAAATTGGCCTAATGTAGTACAACTTTTTCTACTTGCCATATAATAATAATAATAATAATAATAATAATAATAAGTGTAAAACTACATTACTGTAAACCACTCTGTGTCTTGTCAGAACTTTCAATATCTATTGGAATTAATTAGCAAAATGCATGTCGTTTGAGAGCATCCTGTCCTAGGCACGGGCTGCAAGAGGAGCACCTGTTGAAGCTGCGTGCATATTCCTGATCCCAAATCTGTCACCTGTCTGTCACTTTCAGTGTTTTCAGACACAATTCTCCTTTTGCAGGCCTGTGCTGCTGGAACATCTCCGAGAAACGAGAGCTGATAAGAAAAGGCTAAGGAAAATGTTACGAGAATTTGAGGACCAGTTCTTTAAGCAAACAGGAAGGTAAGGCAACTACATTCATGTTTGGTCTCTGTACCCCTTCTGTATGTCGCTGCTGACCTTGGCAGTCACAAATCCTGAAGAGTAAGTTGCCTACAGATCTCTTGAGTGAGCCTTTCCCCTGTAGTACTAAAATCCTGGGAACTTTCCTCTGGTGACTACACAAACCAAGATTTGCCAGGGATTTCTAATTTTGCCATAGCAAAGGCGCCCTTCTTTTCTTAGGAAATGAAATTGGCAGGCACACGTCATGCTCACAACTCTCTGCCCTCCACCACAAAAAAGTTTATTACTGAGGTGTGTAAGAATGAGAGGTATCTGCCTGCAGGAGAACCTCCTGCCTATGTGCCTGTGATTGGAAGGAGACAAATCCAGAGGAGCCATTCATGCAGAGATATAATGGGCAGCCACTTTTGCCTGTCTGTCTGTCTGTGTATTTGTACCAGCATACTGGCAGTTTTAAGTTTGCCACAATGTACACCTTTGGGGATTACTCATCTGCCCATTCCATGGGAGTATTTGTTGGCCATTTGTAGATGAGGACAGCATCTATGATGAAAAGACAAGATATTAGAATAGCTCACGTACATAGCAGACCCAATGGTCTTCAACATGTTAACAAACGTATTAATGTGTGTGAGTGCTAGGGTGCCCCACAGTCTCTGAACCCCACTGTTGCAAGCGAGCATATAGCCTAACCTTGTGTACAGTTCTCTCCAACATTCACTTGTCTCTTCTTTGGAAGAAGACTGTCTGAATGTGGTTGTTTTTTTTTATATATATAACACAAAAGTTTATTTGAGCCAGAAGTGCTCTGCGAATGCTTGCTCCTTTTAAGCCCCAGCTTTCAAATTTTACCACTTTACAGGACTCCCCAAAAGGAGGACCGCATCCCCATGTCAGAGGAGTACTTGGAATACAAGCACATCAAAGCCAAGCTCAGGCTGCTGGAGGTCCTCATCAGCAAGCACGATGTCTCCAAAACCATCTGAAGTCCAGTGGTTTGCAATAGTAAAACTCCTTGGTCTGGGAAAAGGAGAGAGAGAGAGAGAAGGATTGCACAGGTCTGGCTCTTCCTGCACAATGGCTTTGACACCTTGAAATTCTGATGCACTTTATTTATGTTCTATCGCTGCAGGTGAGCAAGAGAGTGAGAGAAAGGGGTGTGAGAATGCAGGAAGGAGGAGTGATTGCATGGGAGGGCTAACACTTAACTGTGAGTCGTCTCTTGTTTCTGGAGCTGTTTTTCACTCGGGCAAGTTTCCCCTCGCTTTAGCCAAAAGGAGGTACTATAATCATATATGCACATTCAGGAAGCCGGGTTGGCGGAACTTCCTGTTTCACTTCAAAGCTCCACTGTGACGTGTTTCCAGGCAGGTGGTGCTAATTCAACAGCACTCAAAGGTATGGAAGGGCAGTCCAATCATCCAAACAGGCTCACCCAGGTTTTTATTTTGTCTCTTCCCACTTGGGCAGCATAGGACTAGAGAAAAAAGAGGCACATCAATGTCTCTTGAGCCGCCCATCAGGTAAACTTGGAACACAATTCTAGGTAGGCGATTCTCCTAAACCTACTCAGTCAGAATTATGAAGTGTCCTCCACAATCTGATAGGCCTCTTTTATTTGTGTATTCCAGTGCGTAGCCTGGGCAGCTTTTGTATCCCAGGATTCACTGGGAGGGCCAGATTGAAAACCATCCCTAATCTTGGGAGGAGAGATGCACCAGTAAAGAACCTCTTTTCTGCCTGGTTGGCTAGGTAAAAAAGTACAGGTCACAGAGAAACTGTAGTTTTCCATCTTGGGTGAGGATAATGAAGGAAGGAAGGAAAGCAGCACACCCCTGCAGATAAAACTTGACCAACAACCCCCAGGAATGTGAGCAGCTGTCTTTGCTGGTTCAGTGTGCTCTAGAGGACCCTGTTTGTCCAAACGCAACCATCAGTAATGTCAAGAATCTGACTTTCTCCGTAGATCAAATACTTGTGCAGGAGGGGACATTTTTGAGAATTTAATAGGCACCCAAGATGCAAGTCTTAATCCATCCTGCGTTAGGGGGTTCCTGATGCTCTTGTTTCCCCTCCAATAATTAACAGATAAGGACCACCTAAATCTACCAGCTTGGCAGAGACACTTCTCACTTGATATATATGCCACCCCTCCTGAAGTGGCGGAGCCTGGGTGAAAGTGCAGGGCAAAATAGCTCCTGCAGGATAAAGAGAGAATGAAGGATGGCTCCGATATAGGCAGCAACCTATGTTTGTGGAATGTACATGGATTGGACTGCATGGAAAGCACCACTGGTTCCTGCATCATCCAGGCTGTATTTAGGGTAGGTAGAAATTCTACTTTTCAGGTCCAGGAAATGTGGGAAGAATTATGACACGAAGGAAGAGCCTCAGATACCTAGTTCAGATACCAAATTGGCAGGCAGAATTTTGGAGAGGGTTTCACACTTGGGGGGATGGGGGTATTATGGGTTTGAGGCAGGAATAGGAGATGATGTGGTCTGAATCAAGGGTAGCCAGCACCGGACCTTCCAGATGTTTTGGAGTACAGTTCCCACCTGTTAGCCTTGCTGGCTGGGGCTGATGGGAGTTGGAGACCAAAACATATGTTGTTGTTGTTCAGTCGTTCAGTCGTGTCCGACTCTTCGTGACCCCATGGACCAGAGCACGCCAGGCATGCCTATCCTTCACTGCCTCTCGCAGTTTGGCCAAACTCATGTTAGTAGCTTCAAGAACACTGTCCAACCATCTCATCCTCTGTCGTCCCCTTCTCCTTGTGCCCTCCATATAGAGGGCACCATTTTGGATGCATGAGACAGCACCCAGATGTTGTGGGTGGGTGGAATCCTGTGGCAGAATAGAAGTATGCAGAGCTTGTCTGAGCTGTTGTTTGTGAGTGTGTGCTGTAATTCCATGCAAGCAGCAAAAAACACAACAACAAAAAAAAACCCAACCCTGCATAACATATGGAACTGGGTATAGAATTCGATTTCCTGACAATGGTAGCTTTTTATCTCCTTAATTTTTTTTGGTAAAAATAGGAAGGAGGCTCCTAGCTCTTGGTTTGCAAAGGCATGCTTGTGAAAGTGTGTGTGGGCAACACTTAGTGAAATGTCAGAAGGCAGCATGGTTACTGCATAGGATTTGCAGTGGTGTGACTTCAGGGCCCTTAACAGCTTTTCTGTCACCGTGACTAAATTAAAAACAGAAGAAGAAAGAGTCACAGAGTTGTGCGCAGCAAGATAAATTATGTCTATTTGTGTAATGTACACAGGTTGTAGAATTCTGTTTTTCTTGGTGAAGAATCTGGCTTACCCATTTTCATTGCAATACCACAGCCCGCCCATTTCCCCCACCCAGCAGAGGCCCATGTGCATGGCAGCTATTCCTTCTGGATCCCCAGCTCTGTGAAGGTTAAAGAGGCTGTCTTCTCCACACAATGCAAGGGGTATTCAGGTCACCATGCAGTTCCTGCCATGCTGGCACATCAAGGCAAGAGTGGCTCTGCTCAGGCTGAGGCAACCTTTCCTGTGCTGGAAAGCTAGGGAGAGCAAGCTAGCAGAGCTTCATTGTTCTGGAAAAAACCCCCAGGGTCTTCTTGGTCTAAATATGCATATTGGAGGAAGCTAACTCCAGCAGGAACCTAACTTAGGCTTTGGACTATGGGCCCAGCTTCCTGAATTTGCACAGGACTGATTGACTTGGGCTGAATGAGAGGTAAAAGCCCAATAAGGCATGCAACAGCTGCCTTTCCAGTGAAGACGAGGTTTCTCTTTGAAGTGCACTGTGTAGAAAGTTGCAGAACGAGAGAAGAAAAGCAGGGAAGGAGGAGGATTATTGTTCCTCATTTTGCCCTCTCCTCTCTTTCCATCACCCAGTCATTATTTCTGGCTGTATGGAGCTGGCTCCAAGTATAGTTGCCTCTCTGCTATAGTTGGCAGGTGCCCTGTTTGAGCAGAGGGGCTGCAGTGGAAGCTGTCCAGCCTCAAGACAGCTTTGGGGATGGGGGGCCTAAGGGTGTGTGTATGTATGGGAAGCTTGCCACTTCCCATTGGCCCCAAAGCCAAGACTCAGGGAGAGGACCCCCCACCTCATGCTCCCAGAAACTGTGAAGGAACAATTCCTAAGTTTAAAGGATCCTCAAAGGGGGGGGTGTCAGATTAGGCTTGGAGCTCCTTCCTTCTCCATAAACACACCCTCCACCTGCCTCCGCTCACATTATTCCTTCCTTTTGCCCCACACCCAAAGCCACTCCTGCTGGGGTCTTAATTTTTTTCTGCATGCCCCCCCCAATTGAAGTGACCCACCACAGGCCTACCCCGGATGTATTTTGGTGCCTAGTCTGTTCGTATGCAGGTGACACCCACACGCTCTCACCCATTTACTGATAGGAGTGATGACATAATCGGCTGATTTGAATAGCATGTATTTTACTAGGTAGATGCCATCTAGATTTGTAAGAGCAACGAAATATCGCTGGTGTGTGTGTGGTGGAAGGGAAGGAGTCGGCAGCTGTATGCCCATTTACCATTTTAGGTGCAATTCCAAAAACAATGATGTTTGCAATGTCCACTTGGATCATTAGACCTGTACCTTATGAACTGGCAGTTTCTAGATAATTGTATTCGTGGCCATTGATAACCACTTGTTGCAGAACAATTAAATCAAAAAGATAAAGCGACAGACAGCCGGGCTTCCAGACCCAACTCTCTTGTCAATGATGCTTGGTTTAGATAAATGGGTTTTGGTGGGCAGAGCACTTCTGAGAGACAGGGCGAAGGCCACTTTCCCTACCCACTTGTGCTTGTCTTGTACAGAGTCAGACCATTAGTCCATCTAGCTGAGCGTTGTTTACTGGCAGTGTCTTTTCAGGGATGGTTCTCTCCCAGCCCTACGTAGAGATGTCAGGGATTGAACCAGCGACCTTTTGCATGCAAAGCAGATGTTCTGTCACTGAACTATGGTCTTTCATTTGGCATTCTACAGTTGTATGACTTTTTTAAAAATAAAAAACCTTCCTCTCTCATTGCTCCCAGTGGGAGGAAAGTTACAGTAGCTTCAGGACTGGAATGCCCCCTTCCCCCAAATTTAGGGGACACATCAGGGCTTTGGATCCTGTAGATCCAGCACCTCGTTCACCCTACTCTGGATGCTTCCTGTTTGTCTTCTCAGGTGTTGCAGGTCTGATCACGGAGAACTGCCAGCTGCTGACCTTTCAAGGCAGATCTCTCTTTCACCCTCATGGGAGGAGATGGAACAAATCCTGTGGCGCCAGGGACACCCTCCCAGGAGCTATAGAATTCACACCTAGAGAAATCTAAACAGCAAACAAACCATGGATTTTAAAAAGTAAGAGAGGTGGAGTGTTGTGCTGATGACAGGTGGCTTCCCCCCCCCCTTAGCTCATGGCAAAGGAGTCTGCCAGTTAATTTTTCCAGGCTTCATCTCTGGCATGAGCCCTGGAATGCAAAATACCAGGGAGGTCCTGCATGAAAATAGCTATCAGCAGCAGGACTCCTCTGTGCATTGCCTGCCAGTATAATTTTTCTTTAATAGTTACAAGCTTTTGTGAGCGCGTCTCATTGTTGTCGACTTTATTCACTCATTATTCAACTACTCCAAAGTAAAATGTCAGAGTGGATCTTAAGACACAGTTATGATGATCCAAGCTGGTTACAGGTACTTTTAAGTTTTGGAGTTTACCTATTTTGGCAAAGTCACGCAGCCTTGCCCATGGCATTTGGCTCTAGTGTTGTTGCTTGCGCCCCCGTTATCCCATTCCTAGAGCCTCTTGCTTTCTCGAGGAACCTTGATTACAGCGGGCACTGAGAAACTAAAGCTTGCGGCACTCAGACTTAATTGGCAGTCCTTGAGATGGGGTGGATTAAGGTGTTTGGGTAATGTTAGCAGAGGGTTTTCTAGAGTTCCTGTTTTTGCCAGTGCTACTACACCACCACCACCAGCAGCACCCACTGTTATTGAGCCTCAGTTCTGCTGTAGACAAAGGACAGTGGCTGCCGGCTGCCTAAACATCAGCTGTGCTCTCCAGTAGTTGTGATGTTGCGCATAGATTCAAGGGACGCTGGGTTCTCTTTGGAAGCTTATTGGGGTTTTGCCAGAACAAGGCCAGTAGTGCTAGACTAGCAGTTCCGAAAGCTTTAATCCGTCATGATAATCTCCCTTACAAAGTGCACCCAGAATTCACGGTGTTGCAAATGGGGAGTAATAAGATCAGCAGGGCTGGTGACTGTGATACAAAACTGACTGCTCCATGCCCCAAACCCTTATTAAGTTACTCTGATTGTAGTTCTGGTGATCTTCCAGAAGCTTTAGAAGCAGATGTGTGTTGGATGTCGCTGGAGCCAGGAAAAGGTTATCCATCACTTGAGCCCTTAAGTCACAGAGCGAGGTAAAATAGCTTAAGATAATGCTGAAGCAGAACAAAGAGGTAAAAAATAATAATTTTGAAAAGTCTCAGCTATTTGTTGGGGTGCAGGGACACTAAATATGGCATATATATGTGAGAAAGAGTGGCTATTTAAAAAATGACCAGGCAATGTAAACTACTCCATCCTTTTAAGCAGAAATTGCTTAAAAGACACTGGTTGATAGAAACCGAAATAAAGCAAAGCGAAGCAAAGTTATTAATGGCAAATGCCAATTTTTATTTCTGTAGCACTTTTCCTTAGCCCAGTGCTATAATTTGTTTTGCTTTTTCCTGACAACCAAAGCTTGTTTGAAAGCATGCACTTTGTAGGACCTTAATATTTCCTGTGTGATGATTGCCAAGATAGTTTATTAAAAATAGTGACAATAGTTTATTGCATTATGATATTTTGGATAGATCAATGTATGCAGATTATTTAATCTAAGTGTCATGGTTATGAACTGAAGGAGGCTGGGCTTCTTTTCTGGTTTACGTGATAGATTATAAACTGGATATATTCCCCCACCCCCCCCCGGTCTTGCCGTTAAAAAAGGAACACGCCTTTATAAGCAGAGGTAAATTTGCAATAGATCACGCCTGAGTGGCGCATGAATTCCATGGGAGAGCGGCAGTCGGCGAGTTCGCACCGCTCACTGGCAAGTGCAGGTTTTGATGGCAAAGAAGTTTTGAGAAAGAGCTCCAGGTAGAGATATATGTACTGTCTTTAGTGTTCTTGTTTTGTCATTTTGTACCAATGACAAGAAAACCAGGGGCATAATCCTTAGTCTTCCAGCACTGCTTCTGTAAAGGTGGGGGATCCCTGGGTAAACTGTATGTGAGGTCATTGTGTACTGCCCCTCATGTGGGGCTGAGCTTAACCGTGTGGTCCTGTCCTTGAGTGCAGGGCTTTATTTTCACAAATATCCAGCACAGGGATTGGGGTACAATCCAAGTCAGAACTGTGCAGTTAAGGTTGCATGCACCTTGGCCCTGGGAGGCTGAGCTGCGAGGGCCAGCAGGGAGAGGCCTCCATGGGGGATCCCCCTCCTTGCGAACAGAGCTGAAGACAATAGATTTTACCTCAGCTCTTTTTTGCTATAGTAATAAAGAAGCTGTTGATTTCATGAAGCCTATTAGCCACAAAACTTGTTTTTATTTATTTATTTCTGCTGTATGTAACGTTGAAGCATGGTTTTTAAAGAGAAAAAAGAACAAAACAAAACAAAAAGAACTTTCAAAAAACATTTGTGGGATCATGTCACACCCTGCTTATATACCTAAGTGGAATTTTTAAATTTATTTTTTAAAAAAAAATGATGTAATGTTTCAGTGTAATTGGCTTGATCATTTATATGACTTTTATGAATCAGAATGGTCTCCTTCATAAATCTGTTTTAATTAAAAGTCATGTCAGAGCAACAGGAACAGATACACAAGAATTTGAAGTTTACAAACTACATCTTTGATAAGGGAAAAATGGTTTCATGACATATGTATACAGTTGCTATTAAAATGTATCTATATATTCTATATGATTGTATAATATTTTATACAACAGTACAAATAAAATATTTTTCTATTTATTATGTTGAAACACAGGTGGGTTTTTTCCCTGCTTGTTAGCTAATATAAATAACATAAATAACACTGTCAAACAACACATTGGAAGTGCTGACATTTTTTTTCCTAGGCTGCAAGAGTTAAATCATGCTGCAATTACACCCTTTCATGCTGTTTGGAGAGATATCTCAGTTAAGTTGTTCAGTAGATTAAAATGAATACATATTTAAAACACCATTTAGAAGCCAGTAGTTTTTTTTTTTTATTTCGCTAAAGCTTGTTTTATAGATTTGTTACATTTGGCAATATGAAGGAGGAGGAGAGAAAAATAATAAGAAAATGGAACACCAATTGCAGCATCTAGATATATAAATGGTTGCTAGAAAGAAAAAACCAAGATTCCTAACAGTTGAAAAGCACTGGTGGACCAAGAAGGTAAGGAATATACTAAGGGCAGAACTACATGCTTCACTGGGTACAGTGCTGCCGCCAATGACATCATGCCCAAGTTGGATGGTCCCTCTCCCCGACGACGTTTGGGCACACTTACCTGCGTTGCAATTTGCCACCATGTTAAGTGCTGCCCACCACCGATAGCCAACGATTTTTGAATGTGGACAGGAGGCTACAGAGACATGAGGACAACACAACATGGGGTGAGTGTGCCTGCCCTAAATAACAGTGGGGAAGGGGGAAATCTGGACACAGGGTGCCATGGTGGTGGTGGTGGGGGGCTGCTCTGTGCCAGCTGCATTGTTAAGCTCTGCTTGAAGAAGACTATTGAGGAATTTGAGCACTGGTGTTTGCTCTTGGTAAGAGCGGCATTATGCATGCGTCTGATGAGAACGGATGGCAATGGGGAATAGGCCACAGAGAAGGCTCCTAAGGAAGAGTGGGAAGGGGGGAACCACCGAATTAACGTCCAACACTGATGTTACACGTCTTGCAGCTGGGGTCTTTCTTAGCGTTGGCCGTCGACGAGCTCATTAGCTGGTGGCCTGTGATTTCCGCAACGGTGCCGAGGGAGAGATCCACAGGGTCAGTGTAAATCACTTCCAAGATTACATCCTGCGCGTGGTGGTAGATCATCGCCCCGCCTTCTTCGGTGCAGGTCAGGAATTTGTTATCCTGCAAGTTCAGCTGTGGGAGGCGCTGCTTACAGAACTCGTCTCCCGGCGACCCGGCGGGTGCCAGGACGAGGATGACATAGTGGTAGGCCGTGTACATGCAGTAGAAGTCCCCAAAGTACAAGTTAGTATTTGGGTTGAAAAGTTTTTCCGCCGCGATCTCAAACCTGTATCTTCCGTAGGGCGAATCCTGCGGGGGCTTCCCGGTGTTGAATTCGGTGTTGCAGCTGAAGAAGATGCCCTCCAGCTTCCCGCTAATGGGAGAGCCGTGGCTCCCGCTGTTATCCTTGACCGAAGGCTGCAGAGCACTCCCGTGCTGCTCTCTAGAAATGAAGGATGGGTAATGGTTTATATTTACAGAGGCATCAGCGAGCGAGACGTTAGGAACTTAAAGAAGCTGCCTTGGGTCAAGGAAGTGGCTTTAAACCAGACCCCTGGCCCATCTAGTTCAGTAGCAGTTGCTCTCCAGGGTTTCAGACCAGGAAACTTTCCTTTGTTTGAGCGAAATAAGCAGCCAAGATGAAACACCGTATTTATACACCTTCTGCCACCCACAAAAGTATATACCCATTTCCCATACAGGAAAAAGCCACATAAGTGTGTAGGCACAGATCTCACATTCTAGCTTTTTAAAATGGCACGAGCAATTGTGATTTTGGTGTACAAAACCTCTGACACTTGCTTTCAGGTAGGGCCAGTCATTCATTGCTTTTGCTGGGCAAAGTGTGGAGAACTGATTTCAAGTCTGGAAAAATTAGAATTCAGAATTGACAGATTTGCCCCAGTCTAATGGCAACAGAATGCTAAGGGTCTGTTGCGACTGGAATACAGGTGAAACTCGAAAAATTAGAATATCGTGGAGAGGTTCATTTCTTTCAGTAATTCAACTTAAAGGGTGAAACATATGAGATAGACTCATGACATGCAAAACGAGGTATGTCAAGCCTTTGTTTGTTATAATAGTGATGATTATGGTGTACAGCTGATAAAACCCCAAAGTTGAAATTGTTATTTTGGGGTTCTCATCAGCTTTACGCCACAATTATAACGAATAAAGGCTTCACATAACTCGCTTTGCATGCCATGAGTCTATCTCATATATTAAACTCCAGTAGCTAATGAAAACAATTGCTTACATAAATGGACTTTTCCACGATATTCTTTCGAATTTCACCTGTAGAGCATCCAGAAAGAGGGCGTGGCTGGCTGGAACACTGAAGGTGGGAACTGCTTGCGGCAGCAGCCACCTCCCTGATTCTGCAGCACAGATTTTTATTTTTTTTGTGGGGCCAATTCCTAAGACTTGCTACACAGATGCATACAGAATGTGCCGCATTGGAGGTGGGGTGGGGAGGGTCAATCATTTGAAACAGCAGACAGTTCTATCCTGCTATACTTTTAAGTGCAGCCGCAAAGCAAACATTAAAATGTTTATCTTCCTGAAAGTTCCACCTTCCTGTTTTCCTAAAACAAGACTCTGAGAAGAAAGTATATTCAAATAAGATTAAGCTGCTGCAGATGAGCTCAACATCAAACCAGAGATAAGCATCAGTAAATAAAATCCATCATCCTGGAACTTGAAAAGGGCCAGGTAACCATTCTTGAACGGCAGCACAGTGACATCCAGTGGCCAGTTAAGCTAATTGTAGACCATTTCTCCCCCACAGTCCTGGATATTACAGAACATTTATACAATGATTCAAGTACGTTAGAACAGAATTATTAATCTCGTTCACACACCATGGTAAGTTAACAAGCTATGGCTTATCATGAGTAAGCAATTGTACTCATGCAGCCTGCTAAAATTGTGCCCTACTCCTCCTTTTCCCTAGTTCCAAACAAACTGTGAAAGGAAGCCAAAGTTTGTTCTTGGCTTCCGCCCCTGGTCTGTTTTGGAGATGAACAAGCTATGAGTGCTTGTTAGCACATAACACAACTTCAGCACCCTGTTTTGCTTCTGCCTGGCTTGGGAAAGGGAGCAGCAGCAGCAGGGCAGGAGTTCAGCAGGGCGAACTCCGATGGCAAGTCAAAGTTTGGCTTACTGACCTACTTGCTAATTATCTGAGGAAATGGAAGAGGCTGAATCCTGTCTCCTTTCTCAAATAGGTGACCAATGACAGTGGTGACAACCTGCACTTCCAGCCCTGAAAATTGTATACACAGCTGCCCAGTTGCATATGGGATTCTCAGTTGAGCGGCTATAGAATTCTATCGCTCCCTCTAATGCGGGAGAACTCAGACAGGCCACGCCAGACACACTGAGAAGCAACATGGGGTATCTGTATTCTCTTATGAGTCCCAAGGTTTGCAGAAGTATATGTATATATTTTAAAGAGAGGTGCACAGCACAATGTTTGTTACAAGTCCCATACATCTTTTGTACTCTAACTGAATCCCAACAATGGCAAATTATGAATAAATGACTGTATTTGAAGTTTTTAAAAGTCTTGTTTTATGCGTGTGTTATTTTATAAAGCTGTCACCCACCTGAAGCTCTCAGAGGTGGCACAGATTATACAAACGAGTACCTGGCTACTAACTTCACCATGTATATCACGTATTGGTAGCCAATGCTGATCAATAAAGAAGCTTACAAATAGGCAGCTTTGTTATGTACACAATGGAGAAAACCTTGCCTGCTCCGTGCAGAGATATTTAAAAGTCCTGGTTCTCTTACCTGATGTAGTCAAAGTATTCCTTGTGCTGGTTCCGATAAAACACAGAAAATTTAAGCATGCGCCCTGCAATCACTTCCGCCTTTTCCAAAAGCTGTGTTAAGTGGACCTTTGAATAATCTGTGAATAAAGAAATCAGTGAATATAACAGGCGATAGCTATACAATGTTAGGTTAAAATAGTATATAGAAGTTAAGATTTTGATTTATATATTAGATGTTATGGTTATGAATAAGTTGATAGAGATAAGATAATGTTAGTTGAAGATTAAGAATAATGAGTGCTACAAAAGTTACTAAAGTAAATTAGAATTGAACGCAGAAGAGAACGTGAGGAAGTCCCCTAAGTAAGATTTGAAATAAGGTTATAATAATTAGATTGGTGTGTTCTTGTGTTCCTGTGGGGTGATAGGTATGTATTAGTTTTATTTGATTGTTATTTGTATATTGTGGTGTGTTTGTTTTCTATGTAGAATGTATGTTTTTTTATTTGTTGTTTTGTGTGGAAATACCAATAATTTTTATTTTAAAAAATGAATAATCTGTGAATAAAAAAGCAGTCTGCTAGTGGGAAGCAGCACATGATGTTTTCCAAAGTCCACATGGTGATGCTCTACGCTTTGGGGTGAGACAGAGGTCAGTGGGGACCCTGGAGCGACGATCACACTGGAAGTTCTCCAGCTCTCCTTTAGAGAACATTCAAAACACTATTCTTTCGCTCAAAGACTCTGGGCAATGTAGTTACAATTCCCAGAAACCCTTAATGAACTGCAATGCCCAGAATTTATTTGGGAGAACGAATGTGTTCAGACAGCCACTCACACATTTTCCATGTTTTTCTACTCCATCCTTCATCTGTAGATTTCAGGGCAGTTCACAAGAATATATATATATTATCACACAAAATGCATAAAAAACAAGAACAAGACCAAACCAATAACTCTAGCTTCCTCCTCTGACAAACACATAGAATGTTAATTATCCAAAGGCTTGGTTGAAGAATGTTTTCGCCTGGTGCCTAAAAGTGTGTAATGAATGCACCAGGCAGACCTCCCTGGGGAGAGCATTCTACAGAAGGAGAGCCACTGCAGAGAAGGCCCGTTCTTGGGTTGCCACCCTCCAGAAATCTTGTGGAGAAGGCACATGAAGGGTGTCAGATGCTGATCTCGGTCTGAGCATACTTTTTTCTACCTAAAAACACAGGGTGGACTTCAACACCACACTGTTATGAATGTTCCATTGGTGCAAATGCTTCATTCAGCTTGGCAGATGGGACGATTCCCCCCCCCCCTCATGCTGAGGGCTGTCCTGGGGCTTCTCCCAACCCCCCAGGGACAATTTCGGGGTGCACAGAGGTGCAAAGGAAAGGAGATGGGGAGAAGCACCATTGCTCACGTAGATGTCCTTGCACACGGCTTCTGGCAACAGGGCTCATAAGGTGAATCCCACCCATAAGGGATTAGCTCCAGACTAACACGCTATTAAGAGCTCCCTCCCAAACCCACTAATTAACACAAAGCACACTAACTTCCCAAATTTCAAAGTGTTTTAGTTCCAAGTGAAAAGCAGAAATAACAATGTGACGTTATTTCTGCTCATAGCAGCAGGAGAAGGAAATATATGATTAATATTACAGCAATCGGTGTAGGATAGGATAACATTGGTGCCTTCACACAGAGGGGAATTGCCAAAAGCAAAATAGCCTGGAAGGATGTGTGCATTGTAAAAAAGAATCACTCAGTTAATGGCAAGTCTGTAAAACAGAAATGAGTTAAGTCACACATCTTGATGATGCTTCTTTTCTATGGGTGATACGCAACGAAGTCATCCTCAGAGCAAACCCAGTGAAATAAATGCACATACATTACTTATGCCCATGACCCCATGAGCTGGATCTTCATAGCAAAGAGCTCACCTCCTGTACAAATTCTATGATTTCGCTCCATTCTGAAACCATGTAATCACCATCAACTTGCTTTGATGCAGTCTGCACAGCAACATACTGTATCACTCAGGACCGTCATGGGCAGGGGAACAGCCTTTGCCACTAGTTTCGTGGGTACAACAAAATGGGTAGATCAAGTGAGTGCAGAAATAGCAACACAGCAACAATGATCATTCTAATCTCAAGTGCCTAACGCAACTAGGCACTGTACAATGATTTAAAATGTTTATTGTTAGGGGTGGATGAAAAAACAGCCCATTTAAATACAGCATATTGTCTCTCAGAACAGGAATTTCTAAATGCGTTCTATATGTCTTTGAGCCAAGTGCAGTGCTGGAGCATTTGGGAAATGCACAAAATCTATGGATAACTACGTACAAATCCATGCATTAGTCAGGTAGGTCTGAATTAGATTTGTTTGTATTGAAATCTGAAAAATACCCATCCCTTCAAGCATTCCCCCATACAAACTCAATAAATGGATTTTTAAAGTTCTGTTGGTGCCTAGGCTGCAGTGTTAAATATATGAGCCTTGCTTTTTTATGCTCTCTAGTTGAAATCCCGCTTTCCTATCTTGCGTTAGTCACCCCAATAAAATCAACTGAACGGTTGACTTTGGGCAATGCAAAGTATTTGGCTAGGAATCCTTCTAATACAGCAATTGCTTTCTGATGAAACTGGAATTGCATTAAGGCAGAGCAGCATTATCTGCTATTATGCTAAAGCAGTGTGCATAGTTCACAAAGTTTAATTTGCATTTTGAATACATGCACCTGTAAAAGAGGAAAAAGACAGAGAGAAAAATTCAACCCTATTACTCTTCTCATAGAACAGAATCTGGGTTAACATGGCTTTGCTCCTTTGGAACAACAGGCTGGAATACTCTAATTCTGACCATTATGTGCCTGGCATCCCTTACCCCCTGAAGCACTAAAAGCTCTAACTGCAAAATTAAGGAATTGGCCAACGAACCCAAGCCCTTCATTTATGCACATTGGCTTCAGTGAGAAAGCTTTGCGAATTTGCTGTGAAAAACAAAGCACAACAGTGTTGAAATCTAAAGAGGTAAAAGCAAGGGAATAAAAATAAAGGGCACCAGGAATGATTTGCAAAGCAAACTGCACTTGCTTGCAAGTAAAAGGTAGCAACATGAGATGGAGCATTAGGATGTCCATATAGTTCAGAAGGAACACAAACAACAACAATAAGTTCCAGCCTACATGAGCAGTAAGACTCCCTAAGACTGCAGGAGGAGGATCAAGCTTGAGTATTCCCTGACAAAAAGAAATTCCTGCACATAGAAAGTGAGCAAGTCAGGTTCTAGCCAAGCCTTCTCCCTAACATGCTAGTCTTCTACATACAAAGAGGTAATTTTTAAGCTATATCTATCTAAATATTGAGGAGAACATTCAAAACATGAGATTTACCCCACTCTCAGTCTGAAGTGCAGTTCAGAGCCAGTTTTGCCATGTAATAGGCACAGACAATCTGTTAACTATTTGCAATAGGAAGGACCCATTTTTGTGCCCCAAGTCAAGTTCCTGAAGCCCTTGCAATGCCAATAAAATGTTGTCACTCAGTATGTTGTGTTTGTGTGTAATAACTACTGGTACACCCTTCCCATTTGTTTGCATGTTCAGGACATTTGTTTTCTCATCGGTACTAATGTAACTGTACATTAGTACAGTTTATAGATTGTAAGTTACTTGGAGTTACTTTGGTAAAAATGCTGCCAATAAATTTAATAAAACAATAACGAACAACTACAGTGGTACCTCGGGTTAAGAACTTAATTCGTCCTGGAGGTCAGTGCTTAACCTGAAACTGTTCTTAACCTGAGGTACCACTTAGCTAATGGGGCCTCCCCGCTGCCACCGCGCCACCAGAGCACAATTTCTGTTCTTATCCTGAAGCAAGTTCTTAACCCAAGGTAATATTTCTGGGTTAGTGGAGGTCTGTAACCTGAAGCGTCTCTAACCTGAGGTACCACTGTATTTAAATCCCACAGCAAAGATGACACCATTTCCCCACAGTTCTGAAATAACCAGTCTCAAATTGACAGTACCTCCCCCCCCAAGCAAGCTCATCTTACACAATACATATAGCATTCAACATTGCTTGGTGACAGGCATGCATCACTCCTCTATGAATAGTGCCACCGCCCATTAATGGGTCTGTACATAAGGTTTTTGATCCACTGGGCAGGATTGGCAGAGATAATCAGAAGCTACAGAGTTCCATGTTACTGCATAGAAAACAGGAGAGACAAGTTGCTGAACCAACACAGTAGCCAAAGTGAAAAATGTAGCAGGTTGGCTCCAGAAGCCGAAGTATGGGAAAGGTCCACGTGAGCCTACCCACACCTATGGCATGCTGGGAGATGAATGTCACCAATGCCACTGAGAAACTCACAGCTGGGCCTGCTCCTGTGCCTTTAACAACTGTGAACATGCAGAATAAGTTGGGGTGATTGTAGAGCAGTGTCTCCTGAAATTGGAGGACTACAATTCCCATCATCCCTGAACGCTGGTCTTGCTAGCTAGGGATGATGGGAGTGTAGTCCAAAAACAGCTGGAGACCCAAGTTTGGGAACACTCTTGTAGAGCAGGGGAACCACCAGCCATCCAGCACCAAAGCAGTGGCAAAGCTAGAACTAGACACAGGATAGGATGAGTTGGGTACCGTACCAATATTGCCTAAGTAATGTGTCTCTTAAGTTGCCGTCTGGACTTAACAGTGGCTATTTCCAGGCGTTTTGGAAACGAGCGAGCATGGAAGCTCTCACGCAACACGTCGAAGCAGAAGGTTATTTGTTAATTACATCTTAATTCAAACCAGATTCCATTCACTCCACCAAGAACTCTATTACGCTCAGCAAAAAAAAGAAAAAAATGGAATGTGCTGTCGATTAACAGCATCACTCTCATATTTCACAGTTATGAAAGATGCACCTTCAACCCAGATAGAAAGAATATCAGCATGCCCATCAAGTTCCATTCTCGCTTAATTATGCTTAGCCTTCAGAAAGAGGTTCAGATGCTGTTGCCTCTTCACAAGAGACCCTACGTCAAAGAAAACCACACTCCCCTTTCCATTCTGTAATAATCCAAATATTGTTATCATCTAAACACAAGAAGTTTTCCACCCCATAATTCTAATACACCACAAGTGCGCACAGATAGAACTCTCCTTTTATCTGAATATCAAACGATCCAAACAATTTATTATGTCTCTTTATCCAGGCAGATAAATAACACCCAGTGACGTGCAGCAAAGGGCTTCAGTTCGTACGCAACTGAGGTGTGCGGGAAATGGCCCTGTTTGAAAGGAGAGTACAGTGTGGAGGGGAGTGCAATTTTAGGTTTTAAGAAAGAGAGCAAAAAGATTACAGTAGGTGGGCAACAGTCACGATAATGATCAAAGATAATGCTTCTGGATACCATCAAGCCTTGCTGATATTCAAGACTATCCTATGCATATGTTCATCCCAAGAAAGGACTGAACTCGCCAGGAATTCTATGCGGTGGTTTGTTTTTGAAATTACTTTGCACAAAATCATCTTCTTAAGTCATTCTGTTCACGAAATGCCTTGTAACTCTGCCCCATATTGTTTATTGCAAAATCGATGTAAGTGACTTTGACTTTTCTCTCTCTTGAAAAATCACTTCACAATTGATTGTGCAGCTTAGGTTCTACTAATGCTAATCATTCTTGGCTGCCATCTCCACAGGTAGTATTTGTCCTCCGGGGTCTTGTGGCATCTTCTTGGCAAAACATTTCCTTTTTATTCACCTTACACTTCTCTCTACATTTCTGATTTTTATATTTTACCTTTGTAATAGTGCAGAATTTATTTTGAGTAGAACCTAGTTGGTAATGAACTATCCATTAGGTAATTAAATCCTTGTAATGTCTGAAGTGTTCAAAGTTTTGTGAGCTGCAACCCCCCCCCCCTCCACGTTTTATACATTTGCAATTTTGTTTTCAAGAAAGTCCTCATGAAGAATTCTCTCTAAATTTCTCCTAAATATGCACTTCTTGCCTAACGTGCATTTTTTTTTGCAAAGCAACTTCCCCTAATGATGTGCCTTTTCATGCATACTTTAGTATATGCATTTTTTTATACATTGCAAACGAACCACATTGCAAAATTCAGAAATGTGAAATTTCCAAAGGACGGCTGTGTTTTAGTTTGTGTGTTGTTTTTGGAAAGATAGATTTTATATGCAAAGTGAGATGAATTTCTCCGCTGTCACTAACTTAAACTTTATCACTCACATCCCCCCCCAAAAAAAAACACTAGAAGGATGTATATAGGTTACCACTACTTGTTGTGACACATCAAGCTCATCACAGCTCATTTGTCAGTTAACTGCCCACCCCTAAAACTGGCAGGCAGCACAAGCAGTTGTTATATGGAGATCATGGTGGCTTGCCTATTGCACCTGTTAGGTTACATTTAACTTGAATAATCTGCTACGTACTTATAGATATTATATTAAAATGTATTGTAGAAATTATAACCTTGTACCCAAACTTTTGCTTCATGCAAATTCTGCTAAGCCCATCAAGCCTATTAATTCAGGATCTTCTAGCTCATTATCTTCTAGTCCAGGCAGGGATACTCCGAAGCCTTTTTTTTTTTTTTAAACCAAATCAGTTCAATCTGTTATAATTGTCACCGGTACCAATAGTTGCTGCTATTTTAACCTCTGCTTTCCTACGGGATAAGTTTGTCAGCTGAAGTATTTAGCTTCCCATTCATCTCTCTCTCATGCTCTCCTTGGCTCTTAATGTCTTCTACAGTCCTTTCTTCTGCTACTGCCCTTCACCCTCTATATTTTCCAATATGTTGTTTTTTAATCCACCCCTCAGATTCCTGCCAGGTTTTCTAATCGCCAGGGCACAACATTTTATAGCAAAGCATTACAACTCTCCTTTTCATTTCCCTCCACTTTTGCATTTGATTAAATTTCTCTGGAGGGGGCAACCTCAAAACAACAACAACAACAAAAACCACCCCATAATATCAGTGTGTTTGAAATCATCCTTCTGATCCATGGGGCAACGGGCATATAAGCTGATATGGTTTCCCAAACAGGCATACTTGAATGTGCCTATAGGGCCTTCAGCCTCGCCAGTTTACTAGGAGTTTCAGAAGGCTTTTGGAAAGAGTTTTGCAGGCATTTGCGCTGCAAAATCGGTGTGCCTGGTTAATATTTTCTGCATGACTGGTACTTCATCACGACCCAGTCATGTTTTGTGTTTAAATTTGTCTTCATGATTTTAAAACACTGCAACTATCCTTAAGCCTATGGAGAGGTGGGAAAGAGGAGATCCATACCATACATTTAAGCACAGCCAGCAGACATGACTTCCCACAAATAATCCTGTTGTTTCCCTCTCACAGGGCTACAATTCCCAGTACCCTTAAACTACAGTTCCCAACATTTTCGGGGTGTGTGTGTCTCATGTGGTTTAAAATGTGCACTAGATGTGCTTTAAATGCATGCTGTGGGTTACATGTAAGGCGCCTGGTTTAAGGAACTCACCATGACCCAGAGGTTTGTGGGGCTCATGCGTTGGGTCAAACCCAAAACTACTAGAACAGGGCCGATAATTTCAGAGCATATGCTTGGACACAGTCTTAGTAGCCTTAGGTAGATCAGCTACGTTGTTTATAATAACCATTGATCTGATCCTATTACCCCCTTGGCACACAAACATTGATTTCTTTTTGTTTCCCCACCCCAGCGCTAGTCACCCAGAAATGTTTTATTTTCTGCTGCGAGACCTAAATGTTTTATTTCTGCTGCAAGCCTCTTCATTTCTTCAAAAGTACCTCATGGGGTGAACTATTGTCATTCTAGTATTGAACGGTTTCCCTTTTAATTCACACCTTTTGCCCCACCTTAAAGCATAATGTGGCGTAGAACTGATGAAAAGGACACAACTGATGAAACGAACTGATGTCCAGGCAAAAATCAATACAAGTTGATGTACCTGGCAACTCAATACTGTGTACACACACACACACACACACACACACACACACACAACAAAACTGGTGTGAGGTGTCTTTTAAGCTGCTGCTTTATAACATCGGGGAAGCCATTTTGCAGGTTCCCCCATCCCCTCAACCATGCCTTCTGGAGTAAGTAGGCCAACATCTGGTCAAAGTACTTGGACAATAGAGTTTGAAGAAACACCACAAGAATCACACACACGACTTAAGATGGTTCCCGCGTGTATACTGTTTTCCCCTGCTTCTTCGCCATACGATCTCTCATATGTTTGGAATCACAAGGAGAAAGGTTGGTGTGAACCAGGTTTATGTTTGAAATGAGGGCTGTGTGCAAATGACCTCTTGAAATTCTCTACCCTTGTTTGTGGACAAAGAAATCTGGGCAGTGAGGGTGGTGGGGGGGAATGACATTTCGCTGATGGGAACAGAAATTATCCATCAGTTTCTTGGGGGCAGGGCTCACTATTAGGCACTGAAAAAAACGCTCAACTGGAGTTTAAAACATGGACTTAATGAAAGCCTTTTCTTTGGTAAATTCACCATTTAAGAGATTAAGATCACCACCTCTCCTTTCAAGTGTCACAATCGCAAAGCATTTCAGCGATCTGAAAAGCATGTAGAACTTCGCAGTTACTCGAAGCTCATTCTGCTGATCAGTTTGACAAAAACAAAAACATACCTTGCTGCTTAAATTTGTTGGAATTCTTGTTCTCTTCTTATTTAGATCGATGAAGTAGTGAGTGATGCGTTCCTTGGACTTGGAATCCATGTCCCACGAAATCTTGAAGGAATCACAGGTGATGTTGCTGATTTTGATGTTGTGTGGAACAGGAAGCTCCTCCATCTCTGCGATTCCACTGTCTTGCGATTTGTTCCCTGTACAAGAGGGAAGAGATTAATAAAGAGTGGTGTTGGAGATTGATTGCCCCTTCTAATATTCCTGGAAAACGAGAGGGAATTGTTTTCTTCATTAATGGTGAGGATTAGGGGTGTCGGTGTGCATGTGTCTGTCTGTTTTAAGATGCCAAAATGCTGGGCAAGACCAGGGGTGCAGCCAAGCCGGAACCTGCCATGTCACATAGGCAGAGCAGAAATGGGAGGTGAAAATTTGGGAGATTTTTGGATCTCAAAGGCCTGGCCATGCATGCCATACTCTGAGGTAGAGAATAGAGATTGCTCCATTTGGGGGACCATACAAGGAGGGGGTTCTGTTGCATGGGCAAATCTGGACACAATGCTTCTTATTTCTTTAACTGTAACTTGATGTTGTTGATATTACTTAAGCAATACATTGAATAAAAACTGAGCATCCTGATCTGGGGCGACAACTAAATAAATGACGCGGTTGCACCTGAGGTCTTAACTACTACAGTCTAGTTTTATTCTGCTGCAGGAGTGGAGAAAGGCTTAGTGATTACCTGACAGAACATTTACTGTTTTGTAGCAGTACTAGCCACCAGTGGCAGAGGAACCCTCTCCGGGACCTGGGTCGGGGCATCCCCATATGGACTGCGCATGTGTGGCATCCTGTACGGAGTGCACACGCACGACAGCCCATATGGTCACCGTGCAAGAGGCAGCCTGTATGGACAGCGCATGAGAGCGGCGCCCATATGGACTATGTATGCCCTCAGCCACTCTACAGCTGGGGGGAGGCAGGGGCCATCTTGTCACACCACACCCCCAGAGTGGCACCCGGATCAAACCGCCCCTCCGCCCCCCACTTCGTATGCCCCTGCTAGCCACCTGGCAACCGTACACAAGAGATAGTGCATAGGCTACATAGATGCAGAGCCTCTAACGGGACTGGGGAGCCTGTGGCCCTCCAAACGTTGTTGGACTCCCAGTCACCATCATGGCCAAGGGGTCAGGGTTGATGGGATGTCCACAGCACACCCATAAGCGCAGGGCCTGCCCGCAGACGCAAATGGGATTAATCCACGTGACTCGATGCTCATCAGCATTAGTTAAGGCTGCAGTCCGGTTCACAGGAAAGTCAGCTGAGCTAATGTGAGTTGTTTCCCCCCCCCCTTTCTTTTCTTTTTACTATCCCTGAGAGACATATGAAGTAATTAATGTCAGAGAGAATTGTTGCTGTTCCAGAAATAATTGCTTTGCTAATTAATAGCTAATGCCAGCCACTATTCCAGGCCACTGGAATATTTTACTTACCCACACACACAATTTAATTAAGCTTCAATGCCTATTTTAGACATGGGTACTATGAAGGCCTTAATGCGGGAATGGAAATGTTTGCTAGCATTTATAAGCAGCAGCAATAAACAGTAACATCACTTTTATTGCACTGTCCAGTCAGAGCTTGTGGCCTGCTTTGTGCAAATGGTACAAGATGTTTTGGAGATTTATTTATTTATTTGGCTTCTATAGAAGAACTAAGCACTTGCATTTGGTTCAGCATCCCGCTTCCCACAATAGTAACCAACTGCACCAGGGAGCCCACAAGGAGGGTTGTTGACAATGACGCTTCTCTGTTGGTTGTTCATCTCCTTCAACTTATTCAGAGACAAACGGCCTATGAACCTGGAGGATGAAAGCTATCAGTCAGCTAATTACCAAGTACTGTAGAACCTCCAGGTGCAGAGGCAGTCTACCTCTGAACAGAACAGAAAAGGCCTTTTGGCTTCAAAACCTGCTTTGTCTAATTGCTTTTTAAAGGCGTCTCATCTCTTATGTACAGTACAGTCGCACATTTAACTAATGTGATTTCAACCTTGAAGTTGAAACTGTACAAATTAAATGCATGCAAGGAAATGCTATGGCTTGGACCTGGGGGCTCCTATCTGTGAAGCACATGCTCTACTACTTCAAGAAGTTCCCATGGCTTGGATTTGAGCAGCTGTTGATGAAGCCTGGATGGCAGAGTAGCAACTACTATATCATGGGTGGGGGAACCTGTCCCCTCAGGCACTGAAGGGCTACAGCTCCCATCAGGTCTAAACACTGGCCATTTGGGCTGATGGGAGTTGGGAGCCCAGCAATCGGTGACCTGGGAGAGGGTTTCAATAGCAAAAGGCAAGGTGTACTGATTGAAAACAAAACGGGGTCTGGTGACTTCCGTTTCAGTGTATCTGAAGAAGTGTGCATGCACATGAAAACTCATACCAATAACAACTTAGTTGGTCTCTAAGGTGCTACTGGAAGGAATTTTTTATTTTATTTTGTTTTGATTGAAACACCACTTTAAGTGCTTTTCTGGCATAAAAGCGGAAATAAAAAGTGTGTGTGTGTGTGTGTGTGTGTGTGTGTGTGTGTGTGTGTAAAATCAGGATGGGAGGACTCTGAAACTTGCTGCACTTCTCTCAAAAACTAAAAAACCCAAACCACCACCACCACTTGGAATTTGCCTCACTTTTATTTCTTGTACGAGGGAAGTTTTTGTATGCTGCACCATAGCACACATAATTTCAGTGGCAGGTTTCTTTTTGGGTGTTTGTTTTGGCTCTGCTCCCTAGGACAGCAAAGTGCCTCGGACCAATCAGCCTATCAGTATGCAAATTACTGCACTATCCATGTCTTGTTAATGCAGTTTCCTCCCACCCCCTCCTTAGTGCCAAACACAACATACCATCTTTTAATAAGAAAAACCCGATTCTGGGCTTCTACAAATGTGTGCCTAGCAATCATTCTCCTGTCACCTTTGGTCACCACTCTGGGTGTATTTACAGTTGCACTGCCTTTCCAAAGAGCACCCTGTCAGATTTCTGCAGTTCGCACAGGAGAGGGAGGAGCCAAGTGCCCACTAACATCCCACTGCCAAGGGAGAAGTGTCTGTACTAAAATTAGGCCTTCTCTCCCGCATAGCAGCTCTTTCCTGCAGTGGTGCCACCAGCAAGTGCGAAAGCAGGCAGGGCTATGTGATGTTTATCAGCTTCATACTGCATGAGACGGTGGGGAGGTGCAAACTGACACTGCAGAAGGAAAAAAGGCAGAGAATGGGGAAAGGTGTGTGTGTGTGTGTGTGTGTGTGTGTGTGTGTGTGAAAAAGACACCGCACCAGGGAAACCGAGAATGTGAGAAGAGATAGGAAAGCAAAAGGGGCAAGGAGAAAGCTGAGCTAAAACATTTGCAATTGATGGAAAGCTCCTGCTGAATGCAGACTCCGGACTCCAGCCAAATGGCCGTGGCTCTCATTCCACGATTTCATGTCCAAGTCTCCTACAGTTTCTCCTTGAGTGGACGCAGGAGCTTCTGCTGTTAGCAGATGCATTACAGGCAGGAAGTCAACAGGTGTAGTTCTCACCAGCAAGGGGAGACAGTGAGGAGGAGCCACAGTACCCTGAATGCCTGCATATTGTGCAGCAGCGCCCCTCCAAAAGGGAGAATTTTTTTTTTGCCTCGGAAAGAGATGGCAAACCATGTTATGCAAACCAAACAAGAGGTATTCCGGCTCTGAACAGGGTGATTCAGAGTTTTTGAATGAAAAAGGCTGACTCAACGACTGCAACTGGCTTCCTACATTTATTTGTAAATAACCAAAGAGCTTCTCTTAGTTGCTGGGACACGTTTTTGGCATTTTACAGCAACTCCAGCAGAAAATGCCTGCGACTGTAACAAGCCAAACACTTGGACCCAACAGTCATGGCCGTGAGGTGGGTAGTAAAATGCAGTGGTCATCTCTGTTTGTGAGATGCAGGTTGTAGGCCCCGGGGAAGGCTCTCGCTTCTGCATCACATTTCGAAAGACCAGGACCACACAAATTCAAAAGAGATGAGAGAACATGTAGAAAGCAGAAGTCAGGATAGCTCAGTTGGTTAGAGCAGTGTTTTTCAACCACTGTTCCGTGGCACACTAGTGTGCCGCGAGATGTTGCCTGGTGTGCCGTGGGAAAAATTGAAAAATTACTTTATATATAGTCAATATAGGCACAGAGTTATTTTTTTTTAACATTTTCTAATGGTGGTGTGCCTCGTGATTTTTTTCATGAAACAAGTGTGCCTTTGCCCAAAAAAGGTTGAAAAACACTGGGTTAGAGCGTGGTGCTGCTAATGCCAAGGTTGCAGCTTCAATCCCCTTATGGGACAACCACATTTTCTTGCATTGCAGGGGGTTGGTCGAGATGACCTCAGGGTTCCTCCCAAGTCATCAATTCTGTGATTCTACCTTCAAGCTGTATCACAGAGTGATGAGGGCTAGTCACTTTCATCTTTAAAATGACACGTGCACTGGGTCACTGGACATGCCCAGGAACAGGTGGAGAGGAGACAAATCAAGGCTTTCTGGGCACTGCATTGTGTTCAGTTCCCTTGTTGCTCATCATTTCATCCCCTCAATGGGCTGGCTTCTTATCATCAATGGTGTGGCTCTCCAGATGTTGCTGGACTTCAATTGCAGCTATTGCTGAACATAGGCCTTGCTGTCTGGAGCCGATAAGACTTGGAGCCCAACAACATCTTGACTGCTCCAAGTACCTTATCCTTAGCCTCCTCCCCCCCCAGCATGTTTGTATGTACATTTGGTTTCCCACCCCTACCGTAAACACAAAGGGAAGAAGAAGAAGAGAAGAAGAGTTTGGATTTGATATCCCGCTTTTCACTACCCGAAGGAGTCTCAAAGCGGCTAACATTCTCCTTTCCCTTCCTCCCCCACAACAAACACTCTGTGAGGTGAGTGGGGCTGAGAGACTTCAGAGAAGTGTGACTAGCCCAAGGTCACCCAGCAGCTGCATGTGGAGGAGTGCAGACACGAACCCGGTTCCCCAGATTACGAGTCTGCTGCTCTTAACCACTACACCAAACTGGCGAGGGATCCTGGCCAGGGATGGCGCCCCATTGCTCTTACTTTATGTTAAGAATGCAAGAACTGTGTTGGTTAGATCAGCCTTGGAAGCTCACAGAGAGAGCATGGCAGATATAAACATTCTCCACTGTTTGTCCCTCTGCATCTTGCAACCAAGAGGCATACAAGTTTGGTTGACGTGAGCAAATTCTTCCCGATCCACCCCATTATGCATTAGATTCCAACATGATTGTCTTCTGGCCAGAATGAATAATTTTGGAATGTTGATAATGTACTTTGCATACAAGGAGAGGAAAAAAAAATATGACAACCCAGCTTCCTTAGAAGACAAGATTCTTATTCTTCTGAGCAACATTTTAAGGAAAAATGTGGGCCTTAAAAAAACAAACTTATGTCTTTATTTTTCTTTCTGAACTGGTGCACTCCAGCAGGACCAAAATTAAAATAAAATACAACACACAGAGACACGGGCTGGGCAATATCAGCTTTTCAACATTGTGGTATATCACCAGCCAAACATTGAGGTGTGGCGATATACCGCGATGTTGAAAAAACAAGCTGCGTTGGCCTCAGCCTGTGAGGTGCTGGGTGAAATTGCCACAGCTCTCATTGCAGGTGCTGAGGCGATTTCACCCCAGTGCCTAGTGGGCTGGGACAATGTAGCTTGTTTGAACGGCTCGCAGAATCATCCCTGGTGCTCCCCCCACTTGCATGGGAGCCAGCGCCGGGTTGGGGGGTCCTTTAACTACTCAGCTGAGGAGAGCGGCAACTGCACACTCCTCAGCCGAGCAGTTTAAAGCTACTGAGGGAGGAACAAGTTGTATCGGCACCTCGCCAATGCAGCATTTTCCCTCCCTCTGCGCAGTGTGAGGGTGGTTTCACTCAGCGATACGTCGCCGGTGAAACTGCCACCGCTCTTGAGTCCCTCTGCTAGCAACGTTCACTGGAGGAAATTGCTAGCAGAGGGACTCAGGAGTGGTGGCGGTTTCATCGGTGATGTATCGCTGAGTGAAACCACCATCCCACTCTGGCCTCATACTGCTCCTGGACGATATATTGATGTATCGCCCACGCCTAACACACACCAGCTTCCCTACAGGACAGGCACCCTTGAATATTTCTTTTATGTCATCTTTCTTAAAGTTCTGGAATTTAAACACACACACCATAAAAACAACACCTGCAAGAAACACTGGCAGATTTCAACTGTGGCAGCCCAGCGGTTTAACAGCCATCCCACTTGTGGGAACCCCATTTTTTAGCATAGTGTACTATAGCCAAATTGAGCGGGTGGCTTGTGAAAGATGTTGCACATGTGTCGGTCCAACAGCACCTCTTGATTAATGCCAATTGTCCGAATTATGGAGGAACTCACCACAAATCATGCCGGAGATGGAGGGTCGTCCGTGGCAGGGACATACTCCGAGGTTGCATCCGCTCTGCCTTTCAAGTTGGCAGACCTGGGCTTGTGCGGCACAGCGGGATGCAGTGAACTCCCTAGACCCCACTGGGGAGCATTGCCAGGATTTTTGCCTCATAAACCCTGGCTTCCCCCTGACTGAACCTCCTCGCTGTCCGCGGAGGAGGGAGGAGCGAGGAGTGACCACCACTGACTCGTGACGTAGCTGGAAACCCTAGTGCAACTTCTACTGTTCTACTCTCCAACAGTTAAACTTGTACGCTACCTCTTGCATGACCACTTGCACTAAACCAGCTCTCAAAATGTCTCGTGCTGATGTTATGCTGGATCTCACTTGTGAATTCAGACATAGTGCCCCACTACTGCCAGCAAACACCTTAAGCACCCCTAATTAATAGCTGCCATTGACATACCGATTTCTGGTTCAGGCAGGCAAGTACAACACTTTATCACACGATACATTCAAACTGCCTCCATTAAGTCACATTGTGTGTTTCTTCAGGTGACCTCTGAGTCTCTGTATGAGAGAGAGAGAGTAATTTCTGCCTTTTCACTCACTCTGCACCATTCAGAAATGTGCAAGAGCCTTTTATATTCCCTGCTATTCATCTTTTTTCCTCAAGTAAAAAGCCACTACCTTATAAGCCTTCTCTCCACAAGAAAGGCGATTCAAGCCGGGGAGCTGAAAATCTAAGCCACATTCTTCTTCTTCTTTGAGCTCTGGACTATATCCTTTCTTTCGTTATTATTTATTCATTATTTTTACAAGTTAAGTTAAAAAAAAATATCCTCAAGGAGCCTTACAATAAAGTAAAATATTAATGTACATGAAATAAAATATCAATGGACGTAATCAATAATGAACACCAAGGCCCAGCATATTAAAAACAGTACCGAGGTGCAGCAGAAATAAAATAAAATATTAATAAATATGACATATAAACAAAATCCAGCAAATACACAATGGTCCAAAAGGATTAAAATATAGTACCCAACTACAGCCAAAAACTATCAGCAGATGGGCTGTCAGCATTTCACACAACATTCACAATGTGAGGACTTCAAGAACTGACACCCTCATAATAATGTATTTATTTATAAAAATATTTGTCTACCGCCCGTAATAAAAATAAAAGCAGTTACACTTAAACACACACACACACGCATACAATAAAAACATAAACATTTATATCAGAGATCATCCTCCATCAAAGGAAAATATTTGCATAATTGCCTGCACAATGCTAGTTTTGTTGCTTTATTTTGAATTCTTTATCTTAACACTGAATATGACTTTTTTGCGCTGACCTAAAACTGATCCTAGGGTTGAATTCTGAACACATCGAAACAGCATGCAGAAAAGGTTTGAGGGACATTTGCATATCCTTTTACTGAAAACTATCCACTTGACATGGACATTCAAACACCTGCATCTCTGTGTTTCATTTTCACGCTTAAGTTTTCCCCTCTTTTCCCACAGCCCTTTCAATTGCATATACTAGGAAGCACTTTGCACCTTACAGAATCTACGCTCAGGCTACCAGCCCACAACTATCGGCATATGTGGACAGGTAGGCTGCTAAAAGTCTGTTGATCAATGTTCACAAGTGAATTTCCTCAGTTACATATTGATTTGTAAACTCAGCTTTTTTGGCCAGCAGATAAGGGATGGAGGACAGTGAGAGGGGATGCCCATGGGCCATACAGATCACTTGCTGCCGGGACATACTCTTATCAGTTGATTATAAATCCCTACTAACCTCTTTGGCTAGACTTTGATAGGCAAAATGGGGTGTATAGGTGCCACATATGTGAAGTATTATGATGGCAACCTCTATCAGAGAGCCCTTAACAGCAGAGTCCCTTAACAACAGCAGTGTCGGTTGGTAACCTGAGGGTAAATTCTGTTGAACCTGCTTAGAGGCAAGCCTAAACAGAAAGGTTTTATAGGCGTCCTGGGCAGCCACAAGTCAACTGCTCTGCCTGATTGTCAAGAAGCTTCCTTGTTTAGTCTCCCCTGTTGTTCTCTTGCTTGGTGAGGGCTGCAGGATGGCACAGAGATTGTAGCACTTCTTAACATCCTTCAGATCTGGGGCGTGCTGCAGGTTTGCTCAATTTGCCCAACACTACAATTCCTCAAGGACCACCTCTCCCCATATGAACTGCCCTGAACCCTGCGGTCATCATCCGAGACCCTTCTTTGTGTGCCTCATCCACAAGAGGTCTGGAGGGTGGCAACGCGAGACCGGGCCTTTTCCGTGGTGGCTCTCTGTCTGTGGAATTCTCTCTCCAGGGAGGCTTTCCTGGTGCCTTTATTACATATCTTTAGGCACTAGGTGAAAACATTCCTCTTCTCCCAGGCCTTTGGCTAATTAAACAATCTACAGCCTTTTAAATGTGTTTGTGGGATGGGCATTGATTTATTGCCACTCTGTTATGTATTTTGTGTTTTCACTTTGTATTTTCATGATGCAAACCACCGTGTGATCTTTGGATGAAAGGCAGTATATAAATTTAATAAATAATAATAAAACTAAAACTAATACTAATAATAATAATAATAATTTCCAGACCAAATTCTATTAAGTTTGGCATGGGAGTGCCAATTTCTAGGAAAGTGCTGAAGGGAAAAATACCACCAACAACTCTACAGGGAGGGGAAAAAACTGTTTAAATGTTGTGCTAATTTTAAACATAGTAAAAATAAATAGCTCCTTTGGTCATGCGCAAGGATGCCTGGTGGGGAACAGGACATTTACCACAGGCCTATATATTTTTTATGTGTCAAGTGTATGTCTGAGCCAACAATAGTGATGAAAGCTGTGAACAAATTGTTGCTCTTTTCTCCCCACCAACGTCCCCAGCACATGTCTGATTCACAAATGGCTAATTGTATAATTAACTTATTATCCATATGAGCAGTGACTAAAAAAGAGTCACAGTTGTCGAACGCTATGTTAGCACAACATGAACTAGCACACTCCCACTCTTCATTACCGCCTTTCTTCCAGAACAAACACTCAAAGGCAAGCGGAATTATTTTAATTGCAAAAAAAGGGTGAAAGAACAACCTTTTCAAAAAGGACACATTATAGAGCTGAACTTCCACTCTCTCTTTTTCGCTTTAAAAAACTAAAATAAAAATTCCCTTTCAGTCTTCAGGTACTTCTGAGAGGTATGCCACGCTCCCTTGTTGTTTGCCCCCAGAAACAGAGGTATGCTGCCTCAGATCATGGATTTGCTATCATAGATGACAAATTTGTTAGCAGTTCATTGGCCCATCCTCCATGCATTTGTCTAGTCTCTTTTTAAAGCCTGCTAAGCACTGCATTGGTTGGATTTCCGACGTTGCCTCTGGTGATCTGGTGGCAAAAGGCGTTGCAACGACACATTTTTTTGGTGGACAAGGCAAGTTTTTCAGAACTGTTGAGGTAGTTTACTCTGCAGCGTTGCTAGCTATTTCGCCAGGGGCTGTGCGAGTTTATGGAACTGAAAGATGGCTTGAGCCATCAACCCAATGGCCCCATGGCACTTGCTTCCTAGGCTTCCTCCGGCTTACAGAGGGAATTGTTGGCTGTAAAAGAGCAGCAACAGCTGGAACATGAGAGGTTTGTGGCCAAATTTTAATACCACAAAACAACCATCTAAACCTTGGTGGTGGGACCAATTAAGATACCTTTTCTCCTCAGAAGAAATTCAGTGCAGTACTATGGATAACATTCTGCCAACACTTAGCATTTCAGCTTGCCAGAGTGAACAATCCCCATTCACTTGCATTTCTCAGCATCTCTGAATAATTTCTATGCAGTACGAACGGTGCGGAAAAGCAGGTCTTATTTTGACATCTCCCAAGTTTGAATGTATTACATTAGAGCACTTTAAAAACAAATTAATTCACTATCAATGACATAGTTAAAAACTGCATTTACTCTAATGCCTCATTAAAATGATAAAATATCCTACCATGGATGCTTACAGAATCTTGTCAGAGTCTGCAAAATGCAATCTCTTAGCTATCGTAATTTTGCTCGGTTTTCCAGAAAGGTCCCTTTGCAAACGGCAACAGCGAATTGATTTGTCAAATACATTTCACAAGGTTCTTTGTCAGGGGCATTCTCCCAGCATCTTATGAAACCCACCAAAGTGACTGATGGTTTTCACCACTTGATATGCTTCACAAATATTGGACCTTTTGTCCAGAGTCTTGCTATCCAAACATGGATCTGGTGAAAGGTTCCCCATTTGAATACTTGTGAAGCTATTTTGGTTCCCATGAGTTTTGAAGCTCAACATATGGCATACATAGGAGAGCTATTAGTTCCCATAGGGCAGGAAATAAACAGCTTCAGGGATGAAATCAGAAAGGTGGGGGCCAATGGTCACCCCTGCAGATCACTCACCACCAGCCCTTTGGTTTCAGCGACATTTAAGCTGGTTGCCCAAGGAAGAGAAAAGCCCTCCTGGCTAGCCAGCAAACTGGGACCCTCCTGAGTGGCAGACCAAACCCTAAAATAAGCAAAAAAAAAAAAAAAAAAAAAAAAAACACCAAACATTCTCCAATGGGTTTCTATTTTCAAGGTGATACTCAAGGGTCCCCAATTCTTTTTTGAGTCTGATGCTTGGCTATTGCCAGCTGTGACCAGAAAAGTTCTGATCCTCACAACGTTAAATTTTGTTCTTGTGCATTATTATGAAAGCAGTCAGCCCAGGAAATATCTAGGAGGGAGCACCATTAATGGGCAGCACGTTAAATAGTGTTGGAGACCCTCAAAATATCAGGTGCCAAGTGCAACAAAGAGGGGGAAGGGCCATAATTTTTATGTCTTGCTTACTAATGCCTGGAGGCATCCGAATGACCACTGCTGAAAACAAAAGGCTGGACTGGATGTATCTTGGTCTAATCTGCCAAGG
Organism: Lacerta agilis; assembly: GCF_009819535.1. NCBI lineage: Eukaryota > Metazoa > Chordata > Lepidosauria > Squamata > Lacertidae > Lacerta > Lacerta agilis. The sequence goes on along the minus strand of NC_046316.1, from coordinate 22,760,491 downwards.
CAAAGCAATCAAGTTCTTTTGCTCTCAGACTTATCCGGTTGCCTGCCGGAGGATCTGTGCCACTTGCCGTAGAGGATATAGTGGTCGTAACAATAGGCTGCAGGGCTTGCTGTCTTGCCAGCCGTTTTCTTCTAGCACATCAAGAGAATGTAGTCATCCACACTCAACAGGTCCTCAACCAAGCAGGAATCAGAGCCCTCCAGACAAAAGGAAACAACTGAAACCTATTATGAAACCCTGAGGCTATGATATAGGTCAAGCTGATGAAGGAAAATGACAAGCTGCTTGATTAAAGTTTGCTTTTGGAGAAAATAGCACCAACAAGTCTACCCACACTCTAAATACAGAGAGCCTGCAGAGACAACATTGGGGGAAAGCCCAGGCACAGGGGAAAGCAATGAAGGACTAATTGCAACAATAATTTATAATGTCGGAAAGTCCTTACTCAAGTGGTGTTCTTGCTTTAAAACTGGTAAATTTGAAGATTATGGAACCATAGGAGATATTTGGAAATTTTCAAGCGTTCATATTTACCACCAGTGTTTTGTGGGGGAATGCAGTGAAGGATGAAGGGGAAACATAGTGACCTGTGTCAGGAAACTGCAGCGAACCATGATTTCCAATGTGCACCCACCTCAACTCAGTATATTTGGAAACGATTGTTTCCCCTTCCCCTTCTGCAGGTCGACCACACAAAACACAGATTATCTGTGGCTAAGAAGTGTTGCACAAAGTAGGACTGAAGCCTCAGAAACGTGCTTTGGGGTCAGCCCCAAATCCAGCACCAGGAGGAAGTGAACTCTTTCAGGCTAGGAGTGGGGAGTCTTCTTCCTTTGAAGAGCCTCTGAACCACAAGAATAGTCTGTCAGGGGCCCAACCAACAGTTAGTTGAACCAGAGCCAAAAGTGTGTGTGTTGGGTGTGTGTGTGTGTGTGTGTGTGTGCAGCATTTATTGCAGGACTGCATTGCTCTTTCTCTCTGTGTCATAGCATCTCTTCTCCACCTCTTGTGTACAACACACTACTATAACCAGAAGAGATTCAAAAGTGGGAATCCTTCAGCATCCAGTGATGCCAAATGCCACCTTAAATTAGACCATGGGCCACGTGTGGTGCTTTGTCCACAGATTCCCTGTCCTAGCTCTAATGCAGCGAACAACTCAATCTTCTGGAAGCTTTTCTGCTCTCCAGAAAGCCTTGCACTCTCCGAGCCAAACAGTCTACCTTTCGCCATTTTCTGAAATGCCAAAGAACAAACATTGTTCACACATTTGAGGGCAAGATTATACCCCTTAAAAAGTCAAAAGAATAAGCACAAGCTGCCAGCTCTACTAAGATCAAAGGGACCACCAAAAGATTAATGTTTTATGCTCCTGTTCACAGGCTTCTCTCTCTCTCTGCCATAGCCAGAGCTAAATTTCAAGTTAAATTGTCTAATCAATTCTGAAGCAGTTGTGATCATCACAACTGCAGCTGAAGCAAAATCTCAGCAAACAAAGTGTTTTTCCACGTACTTTATTATTCTCTTTATCGTTTCACACAGCGCATAGGGAAGGGAAGGCAGTACATTTCTGTCAGATATTCAAAGCTGTGCCCTGTCAGAGGTAACAATACCTGGAAGAAAATAAAATTGAACTAAAAGAGCAGAACATGCCTGAAAGGTCATTTGTGCTTTCTTAATTTTCTTCAGCCTTTTTTTGTTTTTAAGGGTGGGCAACTATAGCAAGAAAGCATCACCTCCAAAAGTGACTTGGGGAGCCTTGTACCGTCTACAATATATTCAATGTGAATCAGCCACAAGACAAGAGACAGCCATTTTAGGTTGCATTAGCAGAAGTGTCATGTTCAAGTCTCAAGAAGAAAGAACTTATTTACACACCATGCAGAATCACAGATTGAAATATTGGACTTGTGCACTGCATCACTTTAAACTGCAAGTGGGGAATCCTATAAACAAAACCTCCCTACATACAGTAAATTAGTACATCAGGTTTAACTTACTCCACACATGCAGGGAGCGTTGAGCTCTGGAGTGAAATGCACACGAAGGAACATCCACACTATAAATATAAACCATTTTAAAACTAGTTTAAATGCCAGGACATCCTCAAAAGAATTTGCAGAACTACCATTCAGTAATGGTGTTGAGATCTGCCTGTCAAACTATGAATCATTGGCTGGCATAGGATGAGTTTCAAACTGGTTTAAAGCTGTAATGTGTAGACATATTAAGAGATGCAAAGTCCTATGATTCTGAACAAAGATGGAGGACAATGTCATAGGACTTCTGCTCCACCAACCCAATTTTTAAAGTCTCATGATGAGGGCATGTCCTGTGGTGAGCGCCAACAAGCAATGTGACATTCTGAATCATGAGTGTGACCTTCACATTCCTGTACATATGTGGATATGCATGTGATCATACGTCAGCCTGTATCAGAAAGGGATGCTATTAAATCAGTTACTCTGCCTAAGGGGTGGAAATTATTTTTCCAGTCAACATGGCAATTGAATTTCAGCTCCTTGAAAAACAGCAGGACATCTGCTACCGATGCCACTCTGCTTTCACAGACAGCCTGTGCAGAATTGTGACTGCCAAAATGGGTTTTCCAAGCACGCCCTTATTTCTCAAGGCACAAATACCTGCAAGAAAATACCTACAAGATAACAACAACAACAACAAAACAACAACAACAATAATAATATAATATATTATTTGTACCCTGCCCATCTGGCTGAGTTTCCCCGGCCACTCTGGGTGGCTCCCAATCACTGTTTGACAGTGGAATTTGCTGCCAAGGAGTGTGGTGGAGTCTCCTTCTTTGGAGGTATTTAAGCAGAGGCTTAACAGCCATCTGTCAGGAATGCTTTGATGGTGTTTCCTGCTTGGCAGGGGGTTAGACTGGATGGCCCTTGTGGTCTCTTCCAACTCTATGATTCTATAAGTGTTAAAAACAGTACAGCATTAAATATTAAAAAAACTTCCCTAAACAGGGCTGCCTTCAGATGTCTTTTAAAAATAGGATAGCTGCTTATTTCCTTGACCTCTGATGGAAGGGTGTTCCACAGGGCGGGCGCCACTACCGAGAAGGCCCTCTGTCTGGTTCTCTGTAACCTTGATTCTCGCAATGAGGGAACCACCAGAAGGCCCTCGGAGCTGGACCTCAGTGTCTGGGCAGAACGATGGGGGTGGAGACGCTCCTTCAGATATACTGGATCGAGGCTGTTTAGGGCTTTAAAAGTCAGCACCAACACTTTGAATTGTGCTCAGAAAATGTACTGGGAGCCAATATAGATCTCTCAGGACCGGTGTTATGTGGTCCTGGCAGCCACCCCCAGTCACTAGTCTAGCCGCCGCATTCTGGATTAATTGCAGTTTCCGGGTCACCTTCAAAGGTAGCCCCATGTAGAGTGCATTGCAGTAAGAGGACACTGCAGTTTGGGAGCAAGCAAGGCAGGAAAAACCCCCACATAATATTGCTCAAGTTGGATATAAGAGTTCTAACAGTGTGAATATTTAAAAGTCCTATGGATTGTACCCCAAAGCATATTAATTTTTTCAGAAACAATACCATTGCAGCTATAGGCATTTGCTGATCAATCTAGGATTTGCTCAAACAAATGAAATGTAAGTATGCTGATATATACTGCATATCAACAGCAAGATTCTTTTCTAGATTGTTTTAATGGGAAGCAGTTACTAGTTCTCCACGTTAAATGGGAATACACTTCCATGGTTTTACTGTGGCTAGAGAACTTGGAAAAGATGGGAGGGATAAATCTCACCCTTAGAACAAAAGAAAAGGCATCCCGATACCCCAAGTGGCGAATCGTTACTGGGTGGTACCATTTCAAGCTGCAGTTGGGAACCAAATATCCAGAAAGTCCACCCCCCATAAAACTACTATACTAGGTTCTAGGCTAACCTTTTCCTCAATATACTATTTTTTTTGGGGGGGGGGGAAGCATTTTTGCTTGTTTCATGTATGGAAACATTCAGGCCCTCCCCCCATCTTGAATAGCCCAGCCCAGAGAAAGATAACCTCACTTGGGGTTTCTGCACAAAACTTTTAGCTCTCCTTAGGGGCCAGGGATTGGCTTTGGACTTATTAAGTGTTGCTTAAGTGCCACCTTGATCACCACCTCCACATGAGGTGAACTTTTAACAGATACGATGGCCTGGAAATACAACCACCGCCAAAACATCAAAACCCCCCAACCCCCCAAGCTAGAATAGATCATTCTTCTTGCATAATAGTGGTATCTCACGGTTGGACAAGGTCATTCTCTAGATGGATTTCTGCTTGAAAGGGCATGAGTGACTAATGGACCTGCAGAGTTTTTTAAATGCCAATACCAATTGTCTCTAGCTTCCCATTAGTTTCTCCAGCCATGAAAATTCATAGCACTTTCAAAGAAGCACTCTGTGGGGGTTGAGAGAATGAAACAGCCAGGCTGCAGGCCACACTGACTGGGAGAAAGATATCCCATTCAAGAAGAATGATAATAAGTTATAGCTATTATCCAGAAAAGTAAAAAAACAAAAAAACAAAAAAACTGTAAACAAGAAGTGATTTAATCTGGAACTCAAACAGAAGAGCGGTTTTCAAATTTCCTACCTACAAGAACCCTTATCCCCACATCTATTTGCTTGTTAGGGAACCCATGTGCATCTGCCAAGGACTGCCTTTGCCATCCTTCACCAAGCTGGTACCATCCAGGTGTTTTAAATTACATCTTCCATCAGCTCCAGTCAGCATCCGAAACATAGGAAGGGCACAAATTTGGCAAAGTCTTGCCAAATACTGCTGTTATTCTGGGTTCTATGGCATAGTCATGTATAGTATGGTATAGAGCCTACGGAGCCTCGCCTGTGCAAACCAAGGGTCAAAATAGATGGGATTCTATTTATTACTTTAGCCCTGGCAATGCTTGCTTTTAAAATAAATAAGTAAATAGCCAGTGGGGCACAGAAAGAACCGAGACTAGGATGGTGACGTGGGATAATGGGGACCTGCTGCCATGGTTGTGATCAGAACTCTGTCTTCTCTAATCCTCTTATTCACAATGGGAAGCAAGCAAGTAAGCATACCAGGGTTAAATGTGCAAATAATGTCACACCTTGCTTGCTTGACACTGAATCTACACACCAGAGTGTGTGTGTGTGTGCGCACACACACACACACACTCCTCCATGCCTGCTTTACAGGAAAGATCAGTAGTATCTGGTAAGCTTGTTCTCCATTGCTGATCAGCTCGCTTGAACGGCCTGCTGATAAACTCATGAGGGAATCCTGGGTTCCTGGGAAAGAGTTTGACAAGCACTGCTTTATAGAGAGATAGAAGCAAACCAGATACTTAGACTGGTCCAGTCAGTCCCTCTCCACAGAGAATCCTGGGAGCTGGAGTTCCGCTGCGAGAGGGGCCTGGGGAATCTCTAACAAAATTCCTAGGAATTTCACCAATTAGGATTACTTCACAGGAAGCCATGTCAGTTCAGCTGGTAAAAATCCAAATGTGAAGTCCACCTGCATTTTAGCATCCCTTCCAAGCTCCTGCATCAACTTACCTGGCTCTAAAGATCTGGCTCTTGCTCCATAAGTGCCGAGTATCAGACTTTGGAAACTGACAAAATGAGAGTGGCTAAAGGATTTGTACTTGCAACCTTCAATCATTGGCACCAACACAGAGTCCTTGTAGCACCAGCAAACGCTCTTTAATTATAGTACCTGTCCTTTGGCAGCAGGGCAATCCACCTCTTTATTACCGCTACACCTACCTGCAAAGTGTTAGACCAACTCTGGATGTATGGTAGATCTATTCATTCATGGGTATTTTGCATTTCAATGAGTATCATATAACAGATCAAGATAAAAAAAAATCTTACAATCATCAAGGTTTTAAATACCCAAGAGACTAAGCATCCTGGGATATGTGGACCCAAAGGAAGGAAGAAAAAAGCATACTGGCCACAAAAGCAGAGGAAGAAATGGGTGAGGTGAAAGGCAAATGCTTTGTGAGCAGTACAAGATGAAGACTACCTCAAAATCTGCACTGCAGATATTCTCTAAGATGCACACAGCATATTTGTTGTCAGATGGTTCCAAGTTCTTCATGCCTGGCAAACTCTTACCGCATAAATCATGTTTCTCGACTCTTTTCAAAAGCAGCATGTCTGCTCCATAAATAACACATTGCTGCTCAGTTTGCCACAGAGACTTGTGTCCCTCAAGATTTAGAGGTCTGAGTTCTTCCCTTTGAAATAATATTTCCTCTGCTTCACAAAAACATAAAATTGCCTGAACTGCCTTTAAGAATCCTGGCTTTCACATATTCTCTTTTTCTTGTGGCACATAAAGAAATATACTGAAGAGGAAACTTGACTGAAGAATATCAAGGACAACCTTGCAGGAAACTCACTCCGATTTATTTGGAAGCAAGTCTAGTTGACTTCGAAAGAAACTTGCTTCCAAACTAGGGCACATGTACACAAACAGAGCAAATTGGATTTGAACTACTTTAACTGTCATGGTTTCCTTGAAGAAACTGTGGAAACTGTATTTTTGTGCCCATAATTTTCAACCAGGAGCCCTGGCCCACTCAGAGGACTACAGTTCCCATGATTTTTTTAAAAAATTCCTTTCTTCTTCTTTTTTATATGAGTCCTAAATACTTTTCTCGTCTAATCTGATTTCAATTACGATAAGCTAATGCCCTGTGCAGAGGCTGAGGAGGTTGCCTGTGATGCTTATAAGGTTTACTGTTTGCTGCTTTTTTCTTGTATTTAATTAGTTAAATGTTGCACAGATTTTAACTGTCTCATTAACAATGTTGTTTTACTGAATTGCTTGCTTTTTTAGCAGCTTCAGGAGGACGGATGATCCTGAGAAGCAGCTTGGAAATTGTTTAAGTCGGTGTGGGGAAGCTGTGGACGTCCAGATATCGCTTGACCACAGCTCCTGATGACTGACCATGCTCTCTGGGGCTGATGGGAGTTGTGAGTCTAACAACATCTGGAGGGTCACAGGTTAGCAACCCCCAGTTTAAATAAATACACTGAAGAGTTAAGTTAAGCCATTTTAGTAAATGTATAAATATATATAAATTTTATATAAATATAAAATATATAATTATACAAATACAGTGGTACCTTGGGTTACAAACTTAATTCGTTCCAGAGGTCCATTCTTAACCGTTCTTAACCTGTGAGGCGTGCTTTCGCTAATGGGGCCTCCAACCGCCGCACGATTCCCTTCTCATCCTGGGGCAAAGTTCTCAACCCGAGGTACTACTTCCGGGTTAGCGGAGTTTGTAACCCGAAGCATTTGTAACCTGAAGCATTTGTAACCCGAGGTACCACTGTACTAGGCTGTCTCTTTCCTGCTTGCTACCCCTCCCACTCTCCACAAATCAACCCCTCTTTCTACTCCATGAAACTTCCAAGTGGGACACTGATATATTCCCCTTCATTTCTCCCAATGCCCCCTCCCTAGTCCTCCGTAGCACAGCAAATGCCTCCTTCAACACCATTGGTTTCCATTTGCTCCTTCCTCAATTCTTCCTCCTCTCCAACTTAATTCACTCTTTGCCAGAGCCCCAAAATTATCTCCCTCACAAACACTTCATTCCCTTCTCCCCAATTCCCCCATTGCTCCAAATGTCAAATTTACTCCCACTCAATTCCACATGCCCCTTCCCTACTTCCTCCTTTCTCGTCCCTGCTGGAACCAGAGAACTAAAACTGCCGCAAACACAGAGTTGCTCCTTGCCCCACACCAAGGCCTTCTCTTAAACTTCCCAAGTCATTTACCATTGACATGAGTCCCCTCCTTTTCCTTCTTGGCCCCTTTTCCTTTTCCCACCCCTACCTTTAGAATCTTGGGAAACAACCAACAAAAACAGTGTGATGACAGACTAGTGCAACTATAGTATAGACAGATGTAGCATCTTTGTGGGCGGACTTATGATCACAGCCTAAGTTGGGTTTAACAGAGCGCTCATAGGATTGCAGAAGCAAGCAGGACATAATTCTGAACAGTTCTTCTATAAAGGTCTGTAAAAAGCTCCTCTTGACTTTGAAGCTGCAAGGAGCTCCTTAAAAGATCTGGAGGTTCAAACTGTAAGTGGTAACGCTCCACTTTTCCTTTGCAGTCAGGATAAGGATGGAGAGTGACAGGGGTGGAGGTGGGGAGCAGACCACAGTATTCCTAGGCAGGAAATGTTATCCTTTTTTGCAGAAACATGCAAGAATTTGTGGACAAGTTTTTTGTGTTTTGGTAGTGAAAAGGAGGGTGAGAAATGAGGATTCATGAATCAATGACAGAAGGAAAGGAAACAAGAAGGAGACAAGACAAGCCTGATCAGGATAGGCTTCTGTCAGATTTGCAGCACAATCCTAGGCATATCTACTCAGGTCCCGGTGAGTTCAATGAGACTTATTCCTAGGTCGGCAGCCTAAAGAAGTTAAGCGTAGTCCAATCTCATTTGCAAGGCCAGATTCTTTGTCTCTGAGCTCTAGCAAGGCAGACTCAATTTCTGCTTCAATACCATTTGGGAGGTGAGGAGAAAAGAATGGAACTAAACTGTAGCAGGGGCAAGAGACACAACTGCCACGCTGGAGTTTTACATCATGAGCAGTTTGGGGGCAACAGTAGTTAACAGTTACCCCCTGTAAGCACACACAAACAAGCCACACCATAAGTCACTTGGGGAAGTATACACTTGGAGCAGTGAAACTTTTGGGGCTCTTGAATCTATGCAAACCCATCTTTAGAATTCCAGTTCTGCAAATACAGACAACACAGTGAATGAATTTATGCACTTGACATAGGTCAAAGGAGTGAAGATAATTGGCACTTTCCCTCATTTTCTAGAATGTTTTCCTAAAATGTAACTGAGAAAAGGGGGGGGGGGAGAGATCTGGTTCTGCTAGGTTATGTACTATCTAGAATATGGCTGGTTACCAAACCTATTACCAAACGTTTGACATACTCCTTTGCTCTATATATATCTTGAGAGAACAGTGGGAGGAAGATGTGCAAGAGCTATCTGCTGACATTTATATGATGAAAAATTACTTCAATTTAAGAAAAATGAAGACTGGAGAAGATCAAGTGAAGTGAAGCTGATATTTAAAAGATGACTACTAGGTGACATTATACCAAGTTTAAAAAAAGCACACACAAAAATGTCCTATATATACACACCACAGCAAGCCTCCTTGTGATAATTGTATCAATAAGGAATTTTGGAAGTCAAGGGACTAAAGCTGGAAATTCTGGGCATAGGACAGAAAAGGGGAACAATCCTGAGCATGAAAAAGAGGGGAAGTACATTGATTTTACTCTGCGTCTTGGCCTTAGCATAATACAGACGGCTACACACAAATATTCACCAAATGGAAGCTGCCTCCATCAGGCAAACAGCTCAAAGTTGAAGCAGAGAGTCTGCCATGCTGCTGCAAAACCACCTATTCATGAATAGTGCCCCCTCCCTGATGACCTGGCAGCAACTGGTTCCAAAGACTCAATGCAGCAGCTAGATATTGCAATGAAACCAAGAATCCTTGGGCATAATCCCTAAATTAGACAGGAGCAACAAGAACCAGTCTACAGTATAGACGAGAGATTCACAGGATGAACAAGTGATCCTCACATTGGATGCAAAGCTTCCTAAGATGATGGCAGAATGCCAGTTTTCTATATAGATGTAGATAATAAGTATTTCTGTGGAGAAATAACAATGTCCGATTGAGTATCTGAATATACAAATGAGTTGCTAGATCAATGGGCATGATCCTAGTAAGCAGCTGCAAAGGACTACCAACTCCTTCGCAGCACCATTGCATTGTGTAAACTGCAAAATTAAGGTGGATGCTCAGCAGATACAGAACTGAAGATTGAGTTTTTCAGTCCATACCTAGAAGAGCAACAACTATTCACCCATTCCAACCTACCTAATAAACACCTCCAAAACAGTGAGCCTGTCTTTAGTTAAACTTAAATCCCATTGAAATGAATGCAATTGAAAGCATGACTATTTCTCCCCTGTTGATTTCAATTGGAGTCAAGTTTACCAACATTTTTTCTGGATTCTAACTAATGTGGATTCTACAGTACAGTAGCCTTTAAAGGCCGGACCATCGAACAAGACTCACCTGGAACAAGTATGTCTAGAGACAAGAAACATTTGTAATCTTGAAAATAACAGATCTTTCCCCCTCGCACCTTTCCAAGTATTGATATACTGTAAATTATGGACAAACATATGTGTGGGCATGGAAGGATTTTTCTGGGCTATCGTTTTTTGCCGATTTGTTTATAAGGCTGTTTTAAAAAGGGAGGGTGTCTGCGAATGGGTCTGAATATAGCTGCTGGAGCAAAAGATCAATGCATCCAACACATAATCCACGCAACATATGCAAAACCACATAGTCCATACTTAGCATTAAAAGGACAGCTACAGAGAAAGACAATGGCATCTATAAAAAGCTTAGCACATTGTTATTTTGGGTTCTGCATTCTCATTTAAGGCTGAATGTGTTGATGCAATATCAAATGAATGCTCAGCCTAGCAGGACTGTATTATCTCTCTGCAGCATAAGTCGCAGTGACTAGATCAAAAAAATTTTTTTGGGGGGGGGGTCTCCAATGACTCCTGTATAAATATGATGTGTCAAAATGCCACATTTTTAAAAAGTGGAGGCCAATTTAGGCATCAGAAATCTACACTTATTTCATAGTGAATTCTGTATTACAAATATAGAAATAAATTGCATTCAGCGTATGAACAGCCAGACTCGGTCAGGACTGCATCCAGCGTCCAAAAATGTCCTGATAATTTAAGAAAACAAGCAGAGGATGCTTTGAGTCCTATGTATACACTGAAGGAATACAGAAGAAGCATAAACAAAAGGAGTCTTGTGGCACCCCATAAAGACCAACAAACTTTAATGTGGCATAAGCGGAGTTGCAGGTACATAAATGAATTGTAGAAAGAAGAAGAAACCACAGGGAAGTGAAATGCAGAAAAATACAGGCAAAAGTAAGCTCCCCACCTTCCGGAAGCACAGGTGATGACATTACTTGGGGTAAAATTCAGCTTCCTGAGAATTTAAGGGCCAAAGCACATGTGATGCCAGAGATTTGTGAATGCATCACCAAGTCTAATCCTGCCCCTAAGCAATGTGAATTAACAGATCCCAATACAGAGCACACAAGGAGAGACAAAATGAAAAAGGTAGGCTGGCTTTGTTTACATGTGCAGTAGAAAGAGGTAGCAATGGTCAGTCCTAAAACTACAAATGGGTGAGGGTCACATTTGAATGCTTAAAACTCTCGCACACTTTGCTGCATGTACAGACCTAGCACAACAAAGAACTGACTGAGCAGGATCCCACCCACCCCATCACAATACGATTGCTCCTCCGGACAAGTTATTTATTGCCCATTCATCCTGATTGGCTTGTCCAAACCTTAGGCAGAAGTTAGATTGTATCTGGTATTTATTGAACATTTGTTCTGATTTTTGCATGTGTGGGAAGGTTATATGTCAACGAGCACCCATCCTGCATTTGTCCCGATTTGCGTGCAGAGTTTTTGCACATCTTCCCATTAATCATTTATCCCATGCTATTTGATGCATTTCCCTGTTACTTTCCAAAGCACAAAAATCTAATATTTTAAAAAGTGGATTTAATAGCACATTTTCCCATGGCAATTGTGGAAACCAAAAGTTCTGGTATGTGCCCGGTACTTGAATCTCTTTCATGAAATACTGACACCCTGAAGGCATTCAAAGAGAGCATCAACAAAGTGGCAGAGCCCCACTTACTATCTGAAGTGGTACATTCCAATCTCTCTCCTGAGGATTTTACCACCTCATTTTACAGCAAGTACAGAACAGAACACATTCAGCAGAAGAGAAGTGAATAACCTTCCTAGTATGACCTGGCAGAGCTTGAAGAGTGCCAGGGAGGCATTGCAGAGTCACAAGGGAAGGGATGGTTCCCGTGGCAGAGGAGCGAGGCAAAAGAAGGGCAAGCCATCATCAGGGAGGGATACTAAAGAAGTCCAGTGAAGAAAGAGGCCATTGTGCACAGTCCCTTCACTGTATCTATAAGCTGTAACTTTGCATCTATCTCCTTGCAACAAGATACACTATTATAGCCCGGTCTGCACTGCGGGGCAGCTGGTTCCAGCTGCTGCAGTGTTTGCTCACACATCTGGATCTGGTCTCCTCCTCCTATTGGCACTCTTGTACTGTATTATAAATCTTTGTTGCTGGGTTCTCATTTGATGGAATTCTCCCGGGTCAACCACACTTTGCAAAAACCATTTGGCCAACCTCTTTCACTCAAGACTGTGATTTTGAACGTATGAGGCAGGTCTACATAAAGAAGCATGATATCCGTGCTCCCCTCACAAATACTTCTCCCACTGTTGATTTTAGCTGGGTCAGGAGGCAGAGGCCCCACAGCACTGCCAGCCTACCTTATCAATACAAGGCTAAAGTACCTGTATGGTTTTTGGAGGCATATCAAGTCTATAAGAAATCAGGGCCAAACTACATGTGGTGCTGAATGTGATTCAACTTAAATCACAAAAGAAAAAAGACAAGTGGAGTCTATGAACAGTCCCAACATCTTCAACAACAGGGTGCAGGAAGAGGCTGCGAAGAGGGCCGACTGCCGTTCCAGGTAGAGCTCCTTCACCATGCCTTGAATCTGTTTATAACAGGGATGGGGAACGTCAGCCCAAGGGGGCAAATGTCATCGTCTCTATCTGCCCCTTGGCACTACGCCTATGCCCCAACCACTCTCCAGCCCTGCTTTGCATCCTTCTTGAGTGCTTTTGCCTGGCTGGAATGCATTATTTGACTCAGATAATGCTTGTTGCTTGCCAGGAGGGAGCAAAGAGGAGGGTGTCCAAGTGTGAAGAAACTAGCTTACTGGACAAACACAAAACTTAGTTTCTCTGCCCACTTTTGCCTCTAGCCCCACACAGCACTGGGATGTGGCCCCCAAAAGGCTGCCTAAAATGGAATGTGGCCCTAATGGTGAAAAGGGTTCCCTTATCCCTCGTTTATACCTTGGTCTGCTTTCCTTTGCTTTTCTTCGGTCACCTCTTTTCGGAAACCCAGTTCTTATTCCAAATTCCACCTGGCCTAGCTTACCTCTTCTCTGCCATACCCTGGTTTCCATGTCCTGCCTGCTGAGGCCTGGTCTAACTATGCCATCCTATCCTGACAGGTGAGCAGCTTTTAAGATTCAACCCTAATTACCGTAGTATGGAAATTTGCTTTTCTTAGGAAAGGCATAGTCCAATTATCAAATAATAACAGAATGTTAAAAGAGAGCATTGAGATTAGACAATGTTCTTCGTCTGAAAAAACACACACAAGAGGACAGAAACATGGAGTGGTGTGTGTGTGTGTGTGTGTGTGTGTGTGTATGGAATATTGTAGCAAGACATAACCTACCCACTACCAATTTGAGGGACAATTGTCAAGGTTCACGAATGTCTTCAGCATATTTTTAAAAAGTCTGATTATGGTTTTCTAAACCACCTATGCAAAACAGTACCTGCATTCAAGCGTGGACAGAGACAAGAACACTTTGTAATAACAATAAAACTAAAATTGATTAATGATTCAGCTACAAACACCACAATAGAAATTGATTCCGTTACCAACAGCACAATGTGTTATAACTAGCTGAAAGAAATATTTTCAAGGTCAGACAAGGGATGTGACAACGCACACATGGCATCAAAGCTTTCGAAGGGAAACTTTGGTTAAGGATCTCTTCTCTCTCTGTTACAAATGAAAACTTTTCACACTACTAACAGGGCATTATATTTGGTTTCATTACTGAAACATAAAATGAAAGATAGAAATCACCACACAGCCAGAATTTGTGAGGGTGGTCATGATGGGATGCGGTCCAGCTGAATAAAATCCAGCTTTGTGTAGCACACAGTTTCATAGGTGGTTATATACATATAGGTAGTTGGTGGACTATAGTCCCCAAATCATTTCTTACCTCTGCTATTAGTACACTAGAAAATCTCAGAGAACCCAATACTGCTCAGTCTTAACCCAAACCCATTTTATCCCCAATATGAACATAAATCAGTAGCTCTGATGTTAGTAATGTACTAGATATGTTTGAAATTAGCCAGGCGCCAGGCGCATTTTGCACCTAGCTATCAGCCACTTGTGACCAAGTGCAGGTGCCTGGGCACCAGGATGGTGCCTGACATTTTGACCATCTGGAGGTGCATGCCTGAGGATACTTGGATCTTGACTGTTTTCACACAGGCAGCATTCATGGGTCATCACAAAGCTCCTGACAGAGCACATCCCATTCACATAGCTGTCAACCTTCCTTTTTCTTGCATTGGGAAACGACCATAGCTGTCAACCCTCCCTGCTGTTTCCCAATGCTATAATAAGGGAATTTCCCGCAAAAAAGGGGGAAAGGTTGACAGCTATGCCCATACACCTTATCAAAAATGCTTAAAATGGAATTGGGTGTCCAAATTTAGCTCATACAAACTTTTCATTACCTAGCTCTACCTTAATCTGCTGGGGCAAACTTCAGTTAAAGTTGCTGATTACTTACTGTATCTATAGCTTACCTCATCCTTCTTCCAAGGAATCCAGAGCAATGCATGTGGGGTTGCTCTGCTTTATGGTAGCAACCCCATGAGGCAAGTTAAGCAGAGAGACAGTGACAAGCCCAGTGCTACCCAGTGAAGGTCCTGACTGTCTGGGGGATGTTAACCAAGGACTTCCTGGCCCTAGAGCAACATGCAATCAATTCCCATTCATTTGAGTTCTCTTTCAGAGATAGTCCCTTCCCATTTGGTAGCAAAAACAGGTAACAAAGCCATAACTGCACACACAAGTTTTTTCCTCTGTTGACACGTACGCAGATTTTGGCTTGACTTCCTCCCCTGCATTGCTACTTCTCCTTAAATAGGTAGCCTAGTGCATCTACCAAAAAAAAGAAAAGAAAAGAAAGACAGGGACAGGGACAGAGAAGTGGACACACAATGCCCTTTTTGAAGCCTATTCTCAAGAAACCTGCAGATGGACATTGATGGCAAAGGGGGCAGAGAAATTAAGAGGAACAAGCGAAGGAGAAGAAAAATTACTCTGGATATGAAAAGCGAAGGCGAATTAATGAGGTAGGAAAAACCCAACAGCTGCGAGATTGTTCAAAGGAATAGAGAGGACATAGCAAGCCAAGACTATTAATGAGGAGAATCAGAAACCAGAAAGGGTGAGTGGCGGCGAACTGCCAAGGTCAGAGAGGCAGGCTACAACAGGAAAGAGTTAAAAACAGACATCTGTTGCACACCAAGACCTTTCCTAGGTACTGCCTTGTTTTGAAAGTAGTGAATAGCTACAGAAAGTGCCACCATGCATAAAGTAACAAAACTCCATAGATTCCATTCTGCAGTTAAGAGTTCCACAAGCCAAGCATATACCATGTTCCTTTCGACCACCCTGAGCCTATGCCAACTGGATTCACTGGTTGTCCCCAAGCTCTCATTTTTAACTGTGGGACAAACATGTGACAAGACTTGGTTAAATTCACAGGCTACTCCATAAATGTGATTTTTTCCCCAGTTAAGATGAGGTGAGTGATAGGCAAAAGACTTGTTGAAATGTGCACAATTGTGGAGAAGGGTTGCAACTCAGTGGTAAAAGTGCCTTCTTTTGTGTGTTAAAGGTCCTAGATTCAATCGCCAACATCTCCAGGTAGGGATGGAAGAAACTCCCGCTTGAAACCCTGGAGAAGTGCTGCTAGTCATTGTAGACAGTGCTGAGTTAGATGATGAGGATGAATAGTAATAGCAGCCTGCTCGTCATTGAATATTTTCAATCCCAGTGTATGGAGCAAAGTAATAAAAATAAACAGAGACAAATCAAAGCATCTGGACCAATGCAGCATCCTAATGATCAACCAAATGAGCACAGCCCTACTCAATGCATATTGTAAGGGTTGTCCAGCACTTGACAACCCCTAATTTTGCTACTGGAAACCATCTGGAAGATGGACCAGACCAGCGTTCAAAATTGGCCAGGAACCAGGTGCGTTTTGCACCTCGCCAACGGCCACTTGTGACCAAGTGAAGATGCCTGGGCGCCAGGATGGCGCCTGACATCTCCACCATCTGGAGGTGCATACCTGGGGATAGTTGGATCTTGACTGTTTTCATACACTAGCCACACATCCTGTACAATTCTGCTAGATTAGAAATGCACAATCAGAATAAATTTCAGGAAACAAAAAGTTGCATTTAAAAATATGGCCTTTGAGCAGCCAGGCATTCCGTTTTGGTGACAGTAACCCTGGTTTAAGGAGCCATTTGGCGCCTAACATATATACCTGAGTTTCTAACACTGGACCACACATGGATGGACGGACCTAAGTTAGGCATAGGCCTGAAGGTTATAAAGCTGAAAAAGGCAGTCTCAAGTAGTACTGGTCTCTCACAGAAACAACAACAAAATAACCCACCTTATGAATAAATTGATCGTAATAAGCAGTTGAAGTCTTACACAGATTGAGGGATTTGTGGTTCTTTTTTTCATACATTTCATCTCAGTAAAATGATTGGTTGCCCTCCTTCCTGCCACAACGTCTTGTTTGTTGTGGGAACACTGGCACATGGGAGTGAACAAAAGACCATGGCAAATTTAAAGGATTCAAGCAGGGACAGGTGTACAGCGAGGTACCCCAGATGCAGGGGATAGATACAAATGCAATTACAAAGGCTTGATTAATGATCCAGACGAGTGAGAACACATACTGCTGAATTCACCAATGATGTTAAATGAGAACTGGTAGTCGCAATGGGCAGATGACTGGGTATTTCATACAAATGAGTGTTTTTATATATTTAAAAAAAATCTACACCTCGCAAAGAGGTAGAAGAATGAATGCTGAACCATTCAGAAATGATCTAACAGAAACACACACAATGGAAAGGCAAGACACAGAAAAAGCTGCCTGTTAGGAAATAGCATGACTTTCACCTCCCATGCTTTCCTTGTGAAACTGTAATGAATTCTTCTTTCATAGCTTGAGTACTCCATTTATAAAGAAAGCTCCGCTGGGAGACTGGGTGCTAAGCAGAGACAGTCCTCAGTGGACTATATTCAAGTGCCTAATGAAGAATACTTCTGGACACAATTTGATGCAACACTGGAGCTGAGAAAGGACATCCTAATGATTACTCTGCTTCCCAGCTAATCGTGGCCTCAGAAGCAGCTGTCAGCATGAAACGCAATAATACAATGTATGTTAAGGCAAACTGGATAAACAGCACAAAGGCATATAATACCATCCATGCCATTAGAAAGCAAACAATAAATGGCTTTTTTTAAAGGAAGGGATACTGCTCAAGGAAGAGCAATAGAAATTGCCTGGGGCAGGAGACATAACTGATGCTCAAGAAAAATTAGAATACACATTATTACATATTACACACACACACACCTGTCTATGTGGTCGGCAGACAATTAGAAACACTTGAAGGATATAAGCAAAATAATTAAGAAGGAGGGTATTAGTAAAGTCAAAGGGAACATGGCATTTTTAGAATGTGACAAGTAGGGACAAAGAAGAATATTCTGAATTACTGTTCTGGAAAGATGTTTCTGCTAAGCTACATGAAGGCATGGGGTGGACCTCTTCCCCTGGAGCTTCACATCTCTTACCTAGGTGCCATTTGTACCCTCTTCACACAGTGCCCAGTTAATGGAATTGGCTTCCCCAAGATCTGACAACAGCCACAAGTTTAGATGGCACTGAAGAGGGAACAGACTTGCCCTCCTTGATTTTGCCTATCTACTGCTATTAGCCATGTAGCTAAATGGAGCCTGCATGTTCAGACACAGTATACCTTCTGACTACCAGGTGGGGAGCAGCATCTGGGGAACTGCTATACCTTCAGGCCCTGCTTGTGGGCTCTCTTGGAAGTATGGGGGAGGGTCACTGCGGGGAAATCCAAATGCTGGACTAGATAAATACACTTTGTTCTGTTGCAGCAGGACTCAAAATAAGCACTGGTTTTCAGAATGAGTTTTAAAGCTGTGCCTATTACAGGAGCTAGACTGGTGTGTGTGTGTGCGTGTAATTCCATATTGTAATCACAACCTTAACAGTGTTCTTTTATTTGCTATGGACATTAAAAATGTTGATGATGCACCAGAAATGTGATCGTGCCATTTCAGGATGTGCCTATTATGAATTTAAATAAAAGATGACACTAGAGTTATTTATGCCTGTGCGATTGGGAGACTGAATGGATTTTGTGCCTTCACGATATGACCAAGTTGCAGTCTGGAT
Source organism: Lacerta agilis (assembly GCF_009819535.1). NCBI lineage: Eukaryota > Metazoa > Chordata > Lepidosauria > Squamata > Lacertidae > Lacerta > Lacerta agilis. The sequence goes on along the minus strand of NC_046316.1, from coordinate 22,742,128 downwards.
CCCCTTTTGCAAAGTGTGTCATGCTATTTATTAATATTAATATTTTAATATCACATTCTCAATTCACATTTTATTTTGCTTAAAGATCATAATATATCTTTCCCCCACCTCCACAATTATTTTACTGTAAGTCAGATCCATGTATTTGAAGACAGACAAACAGGCATCAGCCTATATCCAGGAATATGCATTTCAACATGGCACAACAAACAAAATGTAATAACCAGAGGATATTGAAAATGAATGAATATTTATAGTTTGCATACATCTAAATACCTATAAATTGGGGTTTGGGGTGGTAAAATGGAATGAAAACATTTTAGATTAGACCCACCAAGACAACAAAGAATATCCCAGCAATCTGCTGCCATTGTTAACCTGCGTAAGCAGCAGCAAGAGAAAAATGGCTGGGAATTGCCTTCTCTCTCTCTCTCTCTCTCTCTCTCACCCCATTTCACTGCTTCCCTGTGCGACTATGTTACCAATAAATTGGTTACAAAAGAGAGAAGATATTGTGAGCATACCAACAACAATGTGGAGTGAGAAAAAAAAGATATTGCTTTATTTTCCCATGGGAAAATTTCCATTTCCTAAGTTCGTTGATAACAATGAATGGATGCCAGTTGTAAACACAGTATTAAACAATCTTAGCAGTTACAAAGTGTTTGGCTCCATTTACTAAACACAAGTAAACATGCTACATTAGATTACTAGAAAACCCTCAGGAATGCACTGGACATGTTTCCAATTCGATTCCCTCCCTCCCCCACCCCCGAAAACTCACATCACTGAACACTATGCATCCCATTCCATCATCAAAGTGAATGGGGAACTCCATCTGCACATTCAGTCGCCACAGCAACAAGGGAGCCCAGATTTAGATTTTAAAAGGCTATTGCATTCCCTATTACAACTTACAATTTGCAGAGAGGATCTGCTGAAAATACTCTAGGAGGAGACTTGATTGGATGATCTAGGATTGCTCTTAAATAGCGACCCCAGCTTTATGGAACAACTTGAACAGAGAGGTCAGTTTGAGAAGATACCTGCAGGCCTTTAAGTGCTATTGTAAAATGTTTCTGTTATAATTATCATCAAAGAATGCCGTCTCCCAGGCTGCCCCCCCCCACCCCAAGCTTGTGAGGGTGCTGGAACTACCAAGAGGCCCCTCTCTGCTGCTCTGAAAGGTCTGTAGGGAAGGAGGCCGTCTTTCAGATATTTGAAGCCTCTGTCATTTACACTGGCGTGAGCACTCTAAATGAAGCCTCAACATGAGCTGTGGACCAGCGCAGCTATATTAAAACAGGAGTTTGTATTTTTTTAAAAAAAAAAAAGAAGGTTGAAAGATGTTACAATGTCTATGGGCTGATGTTTCACTGCATCTGTTGGTTGATTTTGGCACTTAATAAATATTTCATTTTTATTTAATTTGATTAATATGGATGTGGACCACCTGAAGAACATTTGGATAGGAAAACAGAGTCCTACTCTATATCTACAGAAAGGGTTTGTGTCTCTCTGGAATAATCACATTTCTTTTCGTCTGGAATGTATAGTATTCTAGATTCTCGGTTTGGCCTTCAGGGTGGCAACACAGTTGGAAAAGTGAGAAATGGAAAATAAATGCATGTCACATCTTAAATGTATTGTTGTTATCAACAGGTAGACTATTTTCTCTCGAACTTCTAATATTAGGATTTTGACATCTCACATTTGCTATGCATCAGGTCTAGAGGGTAACCAAGCAAGCAACTATTCAAATCAAATAAACTTTCAAATGAGACTGTAGAAGAACTGAGCTGTTTTAAATTTATAGAGCTAACATCTCCATTACATAGCAGTAGGTTAAAATACTACTGAATATAATGTTCATTATTTTGTGTGTTCCTTTATCTTTTCACATTCAGATGCACATCATTGCCAGTGGGCATCGTTAAGTGCTTGTCTGATTAGATTCACCTTGAGCAAGTTAAAAGAAAGCCAAACACCTATTTTCTCAACACGAAAACAAAACAGTAACATGGGCCACAATAGTGTACTTGCCGATTTCAGTGAGGTTCGCACACATTAAATGGGCGAAAGTCTACATCCATAAAATGAGAACATTAGTCAGTTTAAACCATCGGTCATCTGGGGAAGAGTTGAACATCCAGTGATTTCAAAGAGACGAGAACTGCAAAGATCATATTTAAGTCTCCCTTACAATTGCTGCTGCGAAATAGCCATTCATTTCAGTGGAGTTTTCACAGGAGCCCTGCCCATGAGCCATCAAAATGCTCATTGTACAGCAACACTGCTTGATAGATTGCACCCCATGATGCTTTAGAAGAGATGCTATGTCGTTTTTTATGGTGTTGCACTTAGAAGCAACTAATTATATGCTGCTCTCCTGGAAAGTTGGGTCCATTTATCCCATTTTGTCTTTCCATGTAGGCATTCTTGAGTCTTAAGTGCCACCTGTTGGAAGCAAAGTATGTTTCAAATGCACTTACCCACATCAGGTTCTGCACACTAGTGGTAAAATTTCAATGCATGAAGCCTGCACACGTTTCTGTCTGCCTGTAATATTTGGAATAATGCCCTACCTCAAAAGGCATTGGGATTAATGAGCCTTGCACTGGTGGAGTTCTTTTTAAGGATCACAGCCATCAGAGTTTAGTATGTATGAGGATTAGCTAGGCATGAAATCTATTGTGGGGAGGAACTGGCACTTCCCCAGTATCTTTTTTTTTTTTTGAGCCAGCTTTTCTTTTTCTTAAAGATCAGGAGGAAACAAAACCACACTAAAAAGTGTAACCCTGCTTCATCGTACACAACAATTAATTAAGGCTATTCTGAATCAATTAGCAGACTGCTACAATTAACTCTGCAAGCTTCACTACACTTTGAGACAAGCAAAAACGGCAGAGAACTATGCGAGCCTTCCATTTACCCCCATCTCAAAATATCTGCTGTTACCAAACACAGCTATGACTAATATATATACCGGTCACGTTTGTGGCTTGTCATGGTTTATCATGAATGAGCAGTGTGCTGATGAATGCCGCCTAATCTCTCTCACTTCACCCCTCCCTCTGACGCAAATAGAAGATACAAACTAGGAAGCCACAATTAAGCTTGGCTTCCTGTGACATCCCAACCCAGGATCCTTGACAAGCCAGAGGTTCATAAGTGAACAACAAACCGTGGTTTGAAACTGAATTAAAACCGACTATGGCTTCTTGGTTTGTTTTCCACCCACTTCAGAGGAACAGCAAAGTGGGAATGGTGCACCAGTGTGCGGCTTGTTCTCAATAAACTACGGTAAGCAAGCAACCCTGGCTTACTGAGATGCACGAATGCACCCACTCACTGTTAAATATTTAGTGGAAATGACATAGTTAAATCAATTTAAGGAAATTGTGCTACTGTATCTATTAAATGAAATGAAATGAAAGCTAGTTTTGCTTTGTTGCTGCCCACACCAACACAGGAACATTTCCCTTAACACGGGTTTTTAATGCCATTTGTACTTGTAACCAAAAATATAATCATTGAAATCTGCATGGCAATTGTGGGGACTCAAGTAGAAATGGAAAAGGCTCCTTAAACTCACACTCCTGAACACAATGTTAAAACTATAACTTGACAAATATTCAGCTTCAGAATGGTTAAGCCTGTTACTAAAAAGGCCCGTTATAACAAAGCTTTTAGGGTATATAGCAAATTTGTTGCGCTACTTTATTTGCAGTCCTGAACCAACTTTACAGTTCTTCAACTGGCACAGATGGGACTACTCAATAATAACTTGCTTGTAGATTGCAGGTGCATACTCCAAAATAATATGTGTAGACAGAATAAATATACAGTTAACATTAAACCACGAAATGTTCAGAGTACTAAAACCTTGTGGTATAGTTCACTGTCATATAAGCCATATTTTTTCTACTTTTAAGCTAGGGGATACTATTTAAAGTAATTTTTATGTTGTTTTGAATTACTAGATGTTGAACAATGCAAGGTAGGCAAATGAATACAAAATTAAATTGTGTTTTGTAAATTAACTCTAGGGTATTACTTTCTGAACACAGGTTATTCTGCTGTTTAGCACAGTGCTTCTTCAACTAAGTGAGACATAATTGTATAGAATTAATATTAAACACACTCCTAATTGCTAGTCTCCAGTGTGGGTACATCAGTATGTAAATTGGTTGTTCCCCGTTCTTTATTACACAGCCTTACAAATGCCTGGGTTTCTGCAGCTCAAACAACCCTTTTGCATTCTGCCTAACAAATTAAGTTTTGTTATTAGTTTTAACCATGCCACTTAGCAGAACATGCATTAACAAGCCAACACTGTCACATTCCCTTGCTTTTAAGATTTTCTCGCTATGTCTACTCCCATATTCCCTCTGTATCAAAATTTGTAACTGCTAGAGTACAGAACAAAGGATTTAACATTAGCACACAAAATCGCTTGCATCAGTCTCGAATTCTGCATTAGATCAGACGAACTTCCGCCACAGTCCAGAAAAGAGGCTGCAACTGTCCATGGTGCTGAAACATACAAACCTCTCCTTTTCTCTTTTCCTTTACCAAACCCCGTACTACAGCCACAAACCCTGGCGTTTTTGTACCCCTCAAGTGGCATTTATATTGAATTACTACATGTGTGTACGCCTGTGCGATTTGACAAGTTTCTTCATTAGTAACATAAATAAGAGAGAGCTAAGAACATACCACCCCCTCACTCCCCACTCTAATAATAATTCAGGACGTCACAATCGGGTTCGTGCCTGGAGTTCGAGATCATGGCTTCGCAAGAAGTGATCATCTCAATCGGACTCGGAGTGGCTGTGCGCGTGAAAATGCATGCCTAAACACGCGTTTCTCAGAGCCGTTTGAATGCAGCTCCTCCTCCTTTCCAATTCTCGAAACAGGCAAGCGCTCTGCAAGGCGTAGAACTATCCCCCCCACCTTATAGAGGGGATTCCTTTAAAAAAAAAAAAAAACTGTTCTTTTGTTCTCAAATGCCAGGGATGGAGAGGGATATTTAAACCTTACCCCGCGCAGGATTGGATTGGGGGGGCGGCGGCTGGAGAGGGTAGATGAGGTGGCAACAAAGAGCCATACGCGCGGGGGGGGGGGTAATTTTGCATTAGCAAGCCCGGTGGGGGTGGGGCGAGGCGGTGGCAGCAAGAGCACGGGCCGCTTTGCGCTGAGATGAGCTCCCCCTACCTACCCAACCAAGCCCCGGTACCTTCCACTCACCGTCCCTATCGCAGAGCTGGATCGCCTCCAAGCTGAGGTTCTTGATGACATCCTCGCAGGGGCTGCTCGGGCTGCTCATATGGTGATCCAGGCGAGGCACCTCCATTGTTTCCCGCGCCCCCCACCCTCCTACTTCTTGCCTTTCGGGTTTATTGCTCTTTTTCCCCCTTCCCTTTTTTCCCCTTTGAAACAGGGGGCTGTCAGGCGTGGGGAGGAAAAGCGAGCGCTGGAAGGAAGGGGGGGCGCGCACGCTTCGCAATCAGCGGCGACGGCAGCAGCTCCTCTCTCCTGGTGCGCCGTCTCCCTCCCTCCCTGTCTGTCTCCGTCTCTCCAGGCTGGCTGCGAAACTGCTGGGTGCAGCAGGGGCGCGCTCGCGCTCGCACACACACTCTCCCTTCCCTCCCCGGGACTGGCTGGCAGGCGGGCGGCGGGCGCGGATTGGAAGGCAGGCGCGCGCGGCGGACGGGGGTGGGGGGGGAGAGAAAGCGAGAGCCGGCTGCCTGTCCCCGCAATGGAGTAGAGAGCAAGGGAGGGTAGGAGGGAGAGACGCCGCTCGCGCTCGGCACGCCTGAGCCTGGTGGAGGAGCGGGGGTGGGGGGTGGGGTAAGCTGGCCCTTTAAAGGGGCCGCGCGCCACTCTTGCTGAGTCAAGGCTGGCGCTTGCACCGACATCATCTCTCTCCCCCACCTCTCCCCACCCCGGTGCATGTAACGCAATGCACTGCGTTGCCTGCAGGCAGCTTTCTCTCTCCCAGTGGAGGTAGGGGGAGCTGCGGCGGCGGCCGTCTGAAGTCTCCCCGTCGATCCTTATGTAATGGGTTTATCAGGGAATTAAAAGCAGCAGCAGCTGCAAATAAGGTTCTAATTCCTCCAATGCGCGAGCACGCAGTTCCCGCCCTTTTCTGCGCCCAAGCAACGCTGCTCTTGGCGGGAAGGGCCGCTTGGCTCCTCCCCCTCAGTTATTTAGGCAAGCCAGTTCCTGAGCGGGGGGGGGGGAGCGGTGGAGGACAATGGGCCGAATTATGTTCCCTAACGCTTGATTAGGGAAAGCGTGCTGCCTTAAATAGCGATGTAGTTGTTCGACATCAGCAATTCGTCCTAGGTTTGGATAGGTATGTTGCTTTGATGTGACTGTAGCATGGCTACGGAATCTATTTTCTTTTGAAACGTATCAAAAATAAAGCCATATGCCGAAATGAAAACAAGACTTGAGACCTTGCAGACAAGGAAAAAATGGCACTGGTGTTTGGAGGAATGATCTGCACACATACCTTTTCTTATTTATAATCCCCAGAGAGTGTTGGTTTGGCCTGGACTTCCTCTGTAGTCTCTCACGGGTCACTTGCCAAGTGTCACCTTCACCTCCTCCCTTTCTGCCACATTTTATACTCGAGGACAAATCACCTGAAGCCAGCTCACATATTACGAACTTCCTAGGGTCCTCTTTTTGTCAGATTGCCTGTCCAAGCCAAGTTCAAAGAACCCTAAAAAGGGTGACCCTCAAAAGTTTCCCATTGACAATAAGCACCTGAACAGACAGCAGACACAACAGCTACACTGTTATATTGAGAGGGATTGTGACTATTTAAATGGCAGTAATTGTTTCCAAGTGTGCATCACTATGTACAAGTTAGCATTTGCAGGATTTATACAGATCTGCTTTTCTTTTGTCCTCTTTATTTGGTGATGTGTAAGTGGCCCATCCTACTACCCTGATACCTTTTCTCCTGCCCCACTCTTTACAAGAGAGAAAGCAACAGAATTTCAGTAAGTAATGAAAATCCATGGGGAAGAACTTCCCTCTGCATGGCTCTGAAGAAAAGTGCCTCCATGCATACTGATCACTTGGACGGCTTGAATGTGCATCAGTTATTTTCAAAATGTGAAATAGCCTTCACGGTGCTTCCATGAGGAGCTATCCAAATGTCTGTAGGAATGCAGCCACATGGCAGAAATAATGTCTGATCTGGAATCACACAAACATAGGCACTCTGCTCACACAAATAGCTACCAGGAAGCAGCAGCTGCAGTATCTGGTGTTACTGGCCAGGTGTTACCTTCCTCACAAGGCTGCATTCTGTATTTTAGGCTGCCTAGATGGTTCTATGTAGAAAACCTTTCCCCAAGCCTTTGGCTAAATAAACCATCTATGTGTGGGGAGGGGTGTTGTTTTGTTATTATGTATTTTTGCGTTTTTATACTGCAAACCGCCCTGTGATCCTTGGATGAAGGGCGGTATATAAATTCAATTAATAATCATAATAGAAAAAAGCAGCAGACCTGTGAATCAGTCCTTAGAAGAAGAAGAAAGATACTGAGCGATGCATTATAAAGTTAAGTACAAAGAAGTGCCATTTGACTCCAGTGAAAAAAGAAAAAGCCAAGATACAGAAAACTAAAGAAAACCCCCAGAGGCAATTTAATGACCTATCCAAGAAATGTTGCAAAATGACAACAAATGCTTCCATTTCAAATCATAAGAGTGTATGACTGACTGTGATTTTTCATATCATAATCTAGTTTCCAGTGGTGTAGTCTATATATTTGGAGGCCACCATTGATGGTGGGTCATCCGCCAACAGGCCAGCTCCAGCGGGGAAAACCCCAAGTGGAAGTTCCCTTTTGGGTTGGTCCTTAGGGGTCTGATGAAGGTGAAGGCACTACCCCATGGGTGATTGGTTGTGGATGGGCTTGCTCCTAGCCTGGAGAAATGGGGTGGGGTGGGGTGGGGTGGGGTGTAAGAGGCTTAGCTACACTTCTAAGTGTTAAGTGGGATGCTGGGGGCCATGTCTGTGCTGAGAACATTAGTGCAGATCATGAATGCATATCTAGTGTGATCAGTATTTTGCAATTTTATATTGTTGCGATTGATTGATTGATTGATTGTACTCTTTTTATCTTTCTTTTGGATTAATATGCTGTTCACTGCTTTGGGGTTGTCTTTGGGCAGTATATAAACAAACCGTAGCACAGCATAATGTGTTTCACTTGTTTTATAACTTTATATTATTACTGTATATTGCTGTAGCCCTCCCTCAGACCATATGGTAAAGGGTGGGTAATAAATATACAGAAAGTTGGAAAATAAACGGCAAAGAGAGGCCTGAGGCAATTCTTCTGTTCTTTTGTTGAAAACACAGCTTCATGTCTACCCTGACCCACCCACCTTGGTTTGCTTTTGGGTGCAAATTGCCAACAGAATTTCACGAATGTCAATGAGGGTGAAAGAACAAAAGGAAAAAGGTATAGAGAGCCGCCACCAGAGAAATCTGACCGGAATTTACATTCACACAGCTGCTGAACATATTTCAGCTTTTCTCCCAATTAAAAGCCAATAAATACAGATTAAAGATGACACATTCTACAGTGCTACATTGGCTTAGTGGGTGATAACAGGATACGGGGATTTTCACCTCTAGGTCACTGGTTTAAATGCTGATCAGGGCTCAGTTGTGCCTAGAAGTGGCTACCAGCTGTCCAGCGAACACTTCTGAAATGAGTTGGTCTCGGTCCATTTCCTAGCAAATAGCAATTCACTTTCCAATAAACACATTTGGTGCCTTTTTTGATAGCAGTCCCTCCCCAAGGACTGGAACCAGCTTGGTGAGTTTTTGTTTTAAAAAGTGAACATTTTTTTTTATCTTGCTCAGTATACCTTTTGCTGACACCACCATTGAGGCTTCAGATGAAAATAATGTTTCACGCTCATCGCTTTGCCAAGAGGTACAAAGCTTTGGAGGCAGCCTTTTACACAAGGATGGCTTTCCTTGTGAGGAGACAGTACTGGAGAGATTCATGGCACCTTTGGGATATGTTTATTTACAAATATTCAACGAGGGATACCCAGACAAATGGTGTTAGCCTTTACATCAGTTAGAATGATAGAATTGTAGAGACTCTGAGGATCATCGAGTCCAACCCCCTGCAATGCAGGAATATGCCACTGTCCCATATGGGGTTTGAACCTGAAACCTTGGTATTATCAGCACCATGCTCTAACCAACTGTACTATCCAGGCATCTAGGAAGCAAATCGGCTTCTTGTCAAGACAACTACAATGCTCAGATATTCTTCACTTTCTCCTTCTCTGGATACTGCAAAACCCAGCAAACTGTTTTGTTCCTTCCTATTGGGTGTGTCCAATAACTACTAGCCACCAGCCATCAAATGCTGCCCTCCAGTAATAATAATAATAATAAATCCTTCCAGTAGCACCTTAGAGACCAAATAAGTTTGTTCTTGGTATGAAAGCTCATACCAAGAACAAACTTAGTTGGTCTCTAAGGTGCTACTGGAAGGAATTTATTTTTTATTTTTTATTTTGTTTTGACTATGGCAGACCAACACGGCTACCTACCTGTTCAGTAATCAAAGCAGTGAAAAGTCTACAAACATTGCCACCTCTTTAACTTGACACAGTGCAACAGAACTCCCATAACACCACGTGGTTTTACTTAATTGTATTAGGGCTCAGATTCTGACTGAATGCAAGTAGCAATTCATTGGGTTTTGGGGGGACTATCAAGATGGAAAGCAAATATGTCCAACACACTAAAAGCTGGAGCTGGAGAAGGGATAACAGGGACCACATTTCCAGGAATGCTTCTAAGTGCCACCCATTTAAGAAAAGGAGGAGAGGGGTTCTTTGTTGTTGTTCCTTTCTTTATCTTCCCCCAGGTTTTTGAATCATAAAACAAATTTGGAAAAGAGTAGACTGGAGTGAAAACTACACGTCCTGTGAGCGAAAGGAAGGACGGGCCACAGACAAGATGCAACAATGTGAGCTGCAGCATGGTGGGTAGGCAAACTATATACCCAGCTCCTTCCATCGTTTCCCATAACAGCCTAAGAGGACAGATAACTGAGTCAATGGAGGGGGTGAAGAAACTAATAACAGAATGAAGCAATTGAAAAAGAGGATGTGTAGGTAAAAGTGGAAGAAGGAAGAATTTCATTTATTCATTGGCTGGCAGTGATTCATTACGCTTGCAATAAGGAGGAGTGGGGGAGGAAGAAACTGGGGGGGGGGGGAAACAGGGCAATATCCCATATTCAAATTGTCCTTTTTATGCAAAGCATGTCATCATTGCTGCATTGCTTTATCTTCCTATACCATTCCTTGTTTGAAATTCATTCTCAGTCTAAGGCAAAGAGTGAGAATCTGTGGCTTCCCTAATGCTGGTGTTCTACAACTCCCATCATCCCTGACCATTGACTATGCTAGATGGAGCTGATGGGAATTGTTGTTGCTGAACAACTACCGGAGGGCTACAAGTCCCCCCAACAACAACATAAAACCACTACTTTTTATATATTATTAATTTTTTAAAAAAATCACATATACAATTCAAAACATAATAAACTTTTATTTTTTTCCAACTCCCCCTCCCATTTTCCATAGTGTATTTAATTTATCCTTCTTGCTGCACCCGGTCTCTTCTCTCTTATATAATAACCACCATACAAGAATCATCACTACTTTAATCAATAGCTGCTCAGAGTTGCCTGACATACCAATCCAGATGCAAAACTAAGAAACAAATGTTTTATTTGAGTATTTATATCCTGACCTAGTGTAAAGACACAACTCGGAAATGATGATTTCATTAAAACAACATAAAACAATTACCAAAAACCCCACAACTACTGTGAACAGTTTAGAACATATTCAGAAATGCCAAAACATGTAGTCTTAAAAACCCAGTCTCAGGTCCAAGCAGTTATCATACACTTCTGTATTGACTTGTACTTGCAGTATCTGGGTACAAACTAAAATATAGTATTGTTACAGGTTTGGTGGGGTCAGTCTGAATGATAGCCATGGTTCCCTTCCAGGCTTGTGATCCTGTATCCAGTGAGGTTTAGAATCTAGTAAAGGAGGCTGCTGAACCTGCCAGACAAGTTTCTTTGTAAGATAATAGCCTTAGCTGACCAGTTAAGTACTGCTATTTACATGTCCAAAGAGGTTGTTCTGTTGCCATAGGTAGGCCTCTTCCCAGCTCACCTGGCGAGCAAGTTGCCATAGGTAGGCCTCTTCCCAGCTCACCTGGAGAGCAAGAGGCTGGTGTGTGGCTTGGGACATCCCTGGAAACCTAAAGGGAAGCAGATCTGTTGGGATGCTAATGCTGTGTGCCCTCCATCCTATACTCAGGTTGTATGTATGCGTAAAAAACCCAATGTATCCTAAGGGCACCACAGTCTCCACTGACCTTCATTCCAAGGAAACCAAACCCTGAGTAAGTTTTGGAACCCCTGGTGTGTCTTGCCATTCAGAGACCGAGGTGTGTGTATCAGTATTCATAAACTTAGAGCAATTTAAAGTGGACCATGCCATACAGCACTGGAAGAGTGTATTTTTACTATTATTATTACCAGGGAGATTTCCCCCTTGAGCAAGAGTCACACACTTGAGAAATCTGTTTTGGTGTTATGCTCCGCAGACTCATATTTCAGACTCTAATAGCCTGCGTTAATTAAATTCCCAAGCTCTTAATTGGCATTTAAGATTATAGTCCTGCTCATAGTTTTGCACAGCTAAATCCCCAGCATTTTTAAATGGGACTTTACCTGTGTGCATAACCACTCAGCAGCAACAGGGCCTTTTCAAATGCAGTCGCTTTTCTAAGGAGCCATGATTATAACCAGCCAGATGGCATAATGTTCTGGCAGAGCTGTCATTTCCTAGCAGCTTTAAACCACAGTGCCATATTGCTGGAAAACGGCTATTCTTGTCCCTGAAAGTAGGACCATCACACCTAATTGTAGTGTGGACAGGAGTTACGCCCAGGTAGATCTGCACACCTTGTGACCAGTCAAGCGAAACTGAGCACACCAGACGTGTTTTTATAGCAACCAGCTCCTTCCCTCCCTCATTTTAGCAGTCCCAGAGATAGCAGATTACTACGGTATGCTTGTGTGGCAGACTGTGTTTGGTTTGGTGGGTTGCAAGCTGTGCAGGCCTGAACTAGTGCCGGTCATCTTTTGGACAATGCCTGCTGCAGAAAGTTCCTTTTCCATCTACCCACATCATTTTATATCTCCACCTTTCAACAAACATGTATTTGTTTGCAGGATACTCAGTCCAGTGCTATTGCATATCACTGGAAATATATAAAGATACAGTACACACACAGGGATATGCCCCTATGCACAGCTAGCCCTGCCCCTTCTATTCTACCACAACAGGGATGGATGCTGCTATTGGCTAAGGTAAGTAAAATGCCAGCAATTGACAGTGATGTTCTGCTGGTATGGCCCTGGGGTTGCATAGCTGGCAAAGGAAATGGTCCAATGTGCCATCATTTCAAGCGACAAACCACACGGTTCTGTCCCAGTTGAATTTATATGCACCTGAAAGTATTGTATAACACTCTCTTTCTAACAGGGAATAAGCTGTCTGAGATACGGTCTTGTGTATGCTAAAAATAATAAAACTGAAACCTCAGCATGTAATCAAAACATCTCTCCCTTGATAAATTATACCTGACAGTGATTAGCAAAAATGACATGTTATATAATGGGAAGACTGTCAAAGGGAGAGTGGTGTTCAAGTCTACAAAGGCTTGCCGTAACAACCACCTGATCGGTCTTCCATACTTTCATAATCAGATATAAGTGTATTTACATACATCCCAAGCGTGGGCCTGTTGTCACATTTAATTGTCATACGTACATGCAAAAATATAATGTATGCATATGCTTAACTTTTTTTTTTTTTTGCAGCTCAACATATTCAATGGTTACTTACATATACCAAGGGCCCTAGAACTCCCCACTGCAGACACACACAGAAGCAAATGTATGTTTGCTATTGTATAAACTGTGAAGTAGAGACCAACTAGCAGTGGTACTTTGCAGTGTACAGTGGTACCTCTAGTTACGAACTTAATTCGTTCCGGAGGTCCATTCTTAATCTGAAATTGTTCTTAACTAGAGGCGTGCTTTCACTAATGGGGCCTCTTGCTGCCACTGCACCGCTGGCACACGATTTCTGTTCTCATCCTGGGGCAAAGTTCTCAACTCGAGGTAACTCTTCCAGGTTAGCGGAGTTTGTAACTCGAGGTACTGTAATGCTGAGTAGAGAAAGCAGCATTTCAAGATGTTTTCGACCCAACTCTAAGGATATCAAAGTTGTGCACAGAGCCTGGGGCAAGGCCAAGTCTCCTTGTTTAAAGCAGAGGACAGGACTAATCCAGGCACTTTTGTATGTGTCAGCCCTTATCACATGGCAACCTATGACCCTAGTGTGCTTCTGCAGGCCTTTTTTTTTTTTGCTGATCTGGTTGGTTAATCTGTAATCCCTTTCCTTTCCTTTGATTAATATTTCGAGGGTAGAACACACACTGAAGCAGAATCCCTGCCTGTTATCACTCAGGCCACAGATTCCAGACCTGCTGTGGGATTATTCCTTAGTAAAGTGTGACTTCCCAGAGAAAATTGGGTGGCTATTCGGTGCTTTTTAAGGAATAGGTGCTTCCAAGAGAGGAGTGCAACATAATCAGCTGAGAGGAGCTTGAGGTAATGTGAGGAAAGAGTTTCTGATATTGAACATGGAACAATCTGGAGGTTCCTTCATCTTGTGCCAATGACCAAATAGAGTTTTTACGTAATAATCATTGTAGGAAAAATTCTATTTCATTCATTGTACTCTTTTAGAGAGTCTGACTCCTTTCACAACCTCTTGCTCACAATCCAGCTCACGGGATCATTTGTGTACATTGACTCTGATATATCCAAATCCACATATATGTGTTGCTCACCCAAACCATAAATCTGCTTTTTATCCTGGGGAGGGAAAGTTTTAAGACGTGATAACATGGACAAGTGAAACAGATTGGGAGCAACTGCAGGGAGGGAAAGCTGAAGCTGAATTCTTATGTTTATGCATGGTATGTGGAAATAGGAGTGTTTGCAGAAGTCCCATTGAAATGAATGAAGTTAAGCAGCAGCACAGCTTCAATAAATTCTTATGAAGAAAGAGTTTGCCTTCAGTGCATTGTGTCCATAATTTATCCCCTATTTATAATTATGTTAAGGGAAAACAGGATTAAACTTTTTTTTAAAAAAGGATGCTGCTGGGTGCCTATCCTTCAATGGGTGGACCAACATTTTAAATTACTATCTGTTGTTCTGATCTATTCAATTGCATTTTGATTCAAGCCAACTTGAACCATTATTTCCCTTAGGACATACTGTGGTCATGTGGAAACATTATTGAATGCCTTGCTAGATACAGTAACTGGATTCCGTTCATCTCCTAGCTCCTTACACATGAAGTGGGGGCAGAGCTAGGCTTACCTTTCTTCTGTTCCGTCTTAGTTCCATTCAGTGGCGTACCGAGGGGAGGCGATGGGGGCGAAGCGCCCCGGGTGCCAGCTTGTGGGAGGGTGACACTCTGCGCCACCCCCTCACTCCCAAGCCACCACCCAGCACCCCTTCCGTGCGGCTGCGGCAACTTTTAAGGCTGCAGCGCGTGAGCAGCAGCACAGATGCTCGTGCGCTGCAGCCTTAAAAGTTGCCGCTGCCACACGGAAGGGGTGCCGGCCGCTTGCGCCCAGCATCTTGGGTGGAGTGCGCATGTGCGGACATGCACACTCCACCTGATGCTGCGCAGGTGTCATGATGTCAGGGTGTGTGCGCGCGCTAGGGAGTGGTGTCCCGCCCCCAGGGGGTGCCCCCGCGTTTGCTGCTCTGGGTGCCAAAGCGGCACCCTACGCCACTGGTTCCATTTTACAACACATTGACTTATTGAAAGTAAGCCTATGGAAAATGAATCTGAATTTCAAGTTTTTCTTTCTTAAGGCGGCAAGTATTTTTGAACTAGATGACAGGCCTGCCAAGCTGAAGGTGGCAACTGAACTGCAACCCATTTGTTAAAATTAAAAGCTTTTTTTGAAAAACCGTGTTGATCAATATGTCAAAGAGCTTAAAAGACAGTTTTGTTCTAGAGGACAAAGATGCTGCTTTACATTTGTATCAGATTTTGCAGAGGAGGGGGGGAAGAGGAACTGGCTGTTTACATTTAGCTAATAAGAAGCCTCTTGGGAAGTATGATGTCTTGCTAAAAATAGGTCTACTGAGATTACAACTGCCAGCACATTACACATATCCTAGCCTAGCTGCACTAGATTTCAATTTAAAGTGCTGGTTTTGACCTAAAAGGTAAAGGTAAAGGTACCCCTGACTGTTAGGTCCAGTTGCGGATGACTCTGGGGTTGCGGCGCTCATCTCGCTTTACTGCCCGAGGGAGCCGACGTTTGTCCACAGACAGCTTCTGGCGAACCAGAGCAGCACACAGAAACGCCGTTTACCTTCCTGCCAGAGCGGTACCTATTTATCTACTTGCACTTTGCTGTGCTTTTGAACTGCTAGGTGGGCAGGAGCTGGGACCGAGCAACGGGAGCTCACCTTCTCGCGGGGATTCAAACTGCCGACCTTCTGATCGGCAAGTCCTAGACTCAGTGGTTTAGACCACAGCACCACCCGCGTCCCTGCTGGTTTTGACCTATAAATGGTTTTGACCATTTAGGCCTTTTTTTGCTGGTCTTGACCTATAAAGGCTAAATGGCTCAGAGCTGCAATACTTCAAGGACTGCCTCTCCCCATATGAACTGGCCTGGATCCTGTAATCATTGTGTACCTCCTCCACGAGAGGTCTGGGCATGAGAAAGGGCATTTTCTGCAGTGGCTCCCTGTTTGTGGAATGCTCCCCTAGGGGGTCTCTCCTAGCTTCTTCTGTTTTTAGGTGCCAAGCGAATGTGTTTCTCTATAACCAGGTCTTTGGATGATTATCATTCTATCGCCTTTTAAATGTGTTTGTGGGACCCAGACATATGTTAAGAATAATTATTTTATTGACACTGAAATGGAAAATGCCTAGATGTGTTTAATTCCACTGCAGTGTTCTAAGGAACTTTGAGCTTTAACTGAGTCAATAATTAACTATTGTTGTTTTCTGCCAGCTTACACCTTAGATCACATGAGAAGTATTGAATTGCAAATCACCATTTTGAAGGTACAGTAGTTGTTTTTAGTCTTTGTTCCCAGAAGATGTAAATGGCTCTCCAGATAAACAGCCTCAGGCAGGATGCAGGCCAGAATGCAGGCTGTGGGAAAGAGACAAACCTCTGCTTTTAGGTCTGTTGGAATTATGTCATATTTTGTATGGTGCTGAGCTTATGCCTTGGACTGGCATATGTCTTATGGAACTGTTTGGATGTATTTTTTGTTGTTTTTGTTACATTTTGAAGAAAGTTCTGCGAGAAAAGCTTTTGAGCAAACTTATGGGCCCCGACAATGTTTTATTTCCAAAAAGGAGCCAGTTTTTATGCATCCAGTCGCTTCAATCTGTGCAATATTAGTATCTGCAGTAACATATTGTCTATAATGGCAACCCAATTTGGGCTAAATACTAGGACTGTATTGTGCCTCCTAATGTTGTCTTTCATAACAGTCTTCATCTTTGTTTAAACCAATTCTAGTTTTATACGTTACACTAGCATTGGATACCAGTCAATTGACCACTTAGTATGCAATAATATTTGTGGTCAATTAGTTTAGCAAGAAAGTCCATAGGGACCACCTGATAGCAAAAGCTAGGACAAAGCCTCCATCGTCACCAGCTCTGAGGGCTTGTTCAATCTCTTTAAAGTTGCTCACAGACACTTATAGTTGCTCAGCAACAGTTAGCTGAAAATAAAGATTATAGAATTCAGAATGCTATTTTTAGCATAACGAGCATTAATTATTTTGGTGGGTTTTTGCAATAAGCTTATTTCTGTTACAGTTGTACTATATGACCTTTAGCTAAGTGACAAACAATGTTTTGTCTAGTCAAATAGTCAGCCGATGTGCTGTAATATTTTGCCATAGCGAGAAAGGATCCTATGCAGGCTCCTATGCACACGAACCAGAGGAGGAAACCCACTGAACACAGAGGGGCTTCTAAGTAAATATGGCCTTTTTCAAATATGTTCTTGCTGGTATGATTGCTGGTTCTGTAAGTTGCTTCCACATTTCCAAGGGGACGTTTAGGACTTTCACTTAAATACAATACTGGATTGCAACCATTCAGGGAAAGCACCGCTCAAGGCTGGAGGTTAACTGCGAAGATAAGTCTAATGTTCACCATGAACATACAAATATTATACAAAGTATTATACTAAATATATATGTGAATCTGCACAAGCATCCTGCTGTCCTTTGGCACATGAAGCCTTTCTCTAAAAATGTGTTCAGAATTGAAGTGAAATTCCCATTTACAGGATAGTGTGACAGAGATATGACTGCACCTGCAACCTCATTGCTCACACCACCTCAAGTGGAAGGCAGATGGTGGTGGTTGCAGGAATCAAGCCCAATACTGCAGTGATGGCAGCGGGACTTGTTAAGTATAATTGTATAATTCACAATAAAATGGACAATGCTCACGTGTGTTACTGAAGGCTTTAACATAGGGGTTTTCCATGGGACTGTATTAAGCTGTCTGAGCTCCTAGATGGGTTGATAATTATTGTTGTTCTCTGCTAACTCAGATGTGGTGTTTAACTTTAGATCACACAGGAGGCTATTGAATTGAAAATCTCCGTTTTGAAGGGAGTTGCCTTTGGCATTTTGTCCCCAGCCACTGTGGAAGTAAGATGTGATAATGGAGCTCACTACAGGAGCGGCATGGCCTCAGGCTGTAATGGAGAAGAAAGAGCGAGTTTTAATCTCAAGCCTGTTTAAAGTTATTTCTAAGATGCTGAACCTATGCTGTACATGCATGTGATCTTATGGAACTGTTTGGACATATCATTTACTGTTTCTTGTTCCGTTTTGAAGAAAGTTCTGCAAGTAAAGCTTTGCATCAAACTTATGTGCCTGAACCATGTTTTATTCCCAAAGGACTCAGTTTTTATGCATCCAGTCATTTCAAACTGCTCAATATTGGTACCGTATCTGCAGTAGGGCTGGTTATCGATCCACTGGATCCCAGGCCAGTTCACACCATCATCCCCCAAACACCCTTCTACAAGCTACTTCCAGTAGGCATTATTCTGGCAGTACTGTCTGCCCCTTTGGTGGAATAAGAGTTCTGCAATGGCGAAGTGATGCTGATGCCTCTTCACAGGTGGACTCTAGTGGAAAAGGGACACCTCTGACCTCTTGGGGAAAAGAAACACAGCCTGCTACAAAGGCAGTTTTGGATTGCAGCCTCAGAGCCTTCTGAATATCCATCCACATGGCAAACCATGTTGGAAAGATTCCCCCCAGAATTATAACGTAGAGGCCCCTCAGATACTACATTAATTCCCTTGCATTTGGCTTTCTTCAAGGTTGATTATCCATTCCTCTTGCAAAGGAGCCACTCCTCTCTGGGAAGCCATTAGGAATTTCCAGATTCACACCTGATCTTCCGCTGCTAAATTGGAAGTAGATGAACAAGGACCTCATCTATTTTAAGCAAAAGTAATTAAGGACCTTGGCTGTGGCAGCCTCATCTTTATCTGAAGCATTTTTTATAAAAAAAGATGCAGTTAGATAAAATATTAGACAGCGCGTCCTTTGTAACCTAAATTAACGAAATGTTTTACAGCCAGCTGCTGATAGTGTCAGCAGTGCTGTTATGGCATGATAAGGATTTTCCTGATGTGTGCATGTTTGTGGAGCTGATAAAGGTAGGGTAGGAGAAAGTGGGTATAATTAACATAACATTGAATCATTTTCTGCATTTATCTGTCTCTGAAACCCTCTTTGCCAATTCAGAGGAAGAAAAAGAAAACCTTTTGTATGCAAAGTTCCTCTTTCCCTTGCTGCACTACAAACTTCCATTTCGTATGGATCATTATTCCTCTAACAATTCCTTCCTGGAGGTAGGAATGGATGAATCTGTCAGGGATTTTTCTTCTTCTTCCATTTCTCATTTTTTAAAAATCTTAAACTCAGTTCACAACACTTCTGTATCAGTTTGAGATTTTTAATCATGAAAGTTCAGCATCCATTTAGGGTGTTTTCCTCCTAATACACATATTTTTTTCTCTGCAGCAATTTTGCCTAATATAACTTTGCAACGATTCCCCTGATAAATGCATTTCTGTGTATTGCTTTCAGTAATACATGCATTTCCATACACCCTTTCCCCCTTCATATATGAATTTTTGTACACTTTTCTTTAGTTAGAGAACTGCATCACAAAACTGGGAGAAGTGGGAATTTTGAAGGGCAGCTGCTGTTTGCAATTAGTGCATTGTTTTGGCAATTTCAGTAGGTTCACTAAAATACAGACTTGTCTCTCTTTCCTACCTGGAGATCCAAATACAGTTAACAGGTAGCCAGCTGTTGCTAGAAGTTTGATTTTGGTTAATGGAAGGGAGAGCCACCAGCAATCCAGGCAGGAGGTAGAGTTTCTTTTTCAAAACGCACAAGGTGTCTTTTGTTGGGCTGATGCTCTCCTTGAAAGAAAACCTCAGCCAGCAGAGTACAAACAGTGACAGGGCTCATATGAAGAAAACAAACTGTCTTATATGTTTGCCGCAGGTCCTGGAGGGCTTTAAATGGAAGCATCTTAAACTAGGCTGAGAAACTAACAGGCAACCCAGAGCAGCTGCCATAAACTAGCCATCTAATATGTTCCCCCTCCTCCAAAATTCAACAAGAAGCAACTCGAAGAAGCATCACAGCGGTCTTCAAGGGGAGCCCCAAAGAGAGTTCATTACTGTAGCCAATCCTAGAATTTACAGAAGGATGAAACAACATCAAGTTTCCCCCTCTGCAAAAAGGAGGACAGAGGCAGATTTAGGGCAGCGTGTCTGGATCTGCTGCACTGGGTGCTGAGCCTAGAGGATGCCGCAGGGCGTCACAGCTATGGCACAGTGCAGGGGTGGCCAACTTCCAAGAGACTGCGATCTACTCACAGAGTTAAAAACTGGCAGTGATCTACCCCCTTTTTGGGGGGGTTTCAGGTCAAAGTTGTTGAGCTTTTTTTAGGAAGGAAAGCCCTGTTTTTTTAGGGTTCACGTAAAAGTTGTTGAGCTTCTTTAGGGAGGAGGAAAGTTTTTTATTTTTATCTTTATTTGCGTTTGGAACATTTGTCGCATAACTGTGGCATAACTGATAAATAAACGACAATTTTCAATAAAAAATGAAGGAAAGCTCTTTTTTTGGTGGTTCAGGTCATTTTAGAGGTGCAGGGCAAAGAAGTTGAGTTTTTTTAGGGCAACCAAAGTTTTTTAGCTTCTTTACCAGTGATCTACCACAGACATCCAGTGATCTACCGGTAGATCACGATCTACCTGTTGGACATGCCTGGCATAGTGAATTGAGCAGAAGAGAAAGTAGGAGGGGCGCTGGATTTTGGTCTCGCACAGGGCACCCCTGAAATCTGAAAGACCAAAGTCTTGCAGATGTGCAGCCTTTTTCACAAACCAAGACGGGAAACGGCATTCGTAGTCACTGCTATTTAAGAGCAGAGTGACCTCCAGAAGTATCTAATTGCCAGCAAATCTACTCTAACAGGGAAATGTGTTGAGAACTGAGATTTGCCAATGCCATTACATGTGCCTTGCCTCCTCCACTTATTTCATTTGTTTGCCACTACTGAACCTTTCCTTAACAAGCTTTTGAGGAACCTCTAAATCTTGGGCTGTAATTAATCAAGGTTTTTAATTGGTGCTGTCCCTGGTTGGCCAGTACTCTGCACAAGAGAGCATTGCTGCAAACAATCTACGTTTGACATCCCTGGATACAGTCAATGGGTTTAATATGATGTTCCCCATCAGTAAAGGATTTATTGTTATTTAACCAAGGGAATTTTTTTTTATCTCCATTAAGTAGTCTCAAAATATCTCCTATAATTTCCTGCTGAATTAAATAATCAGTTAAAAGCGAGGCTGTTACTTGACTTTAAAAAAAATACTCCAAAACCTTCTGTCAACCAGCCAACTCATAATTACCCATGGAAGATTTCTGGGTACACACATGTGCAAGAGCAAGCAAAGGAAATAGAAGAGTTCTACTGCTTGGTGAATGCATTAAGGTTCAGTAACATACAAATTACAGTACAGCCTTTTAGTTAGTGCATTACCCTTTTGCTCCAGGTACCTTATTAAGCTACTTATTTCTGCGAATTTGGATGCCATTTCCCAGGTGAAAGCAATTGACTGGATGAAGCAAATGTCAACTGATTTAATTAGCCAGAAAAAGTTAGTTGACCGCTTTAACAGAACCCATCCCCTCCCACACATACACAGAGGATGCAGCCTCACAAGAACATACAATTGGCTTTGAGGTGTAGCTTTATCAATTACAGTTCACTGATCACTAATATGTGAAAGCTCTCAATTAGACCCAATTAATTAAACAGCAGGCTCTTTGTTCATTGTGAAACCGACATTAAGACCTTTTGCAAGAGCTCGGCTTGGGTTTCTAAGTGTGATCACTGTGGGTAGCTACTTCATGAAGTTAAACACTCCACAGAAATATATTATTACCAAAAGCTATACATTACCCTGTGTAAAAAGGCTTGAATGATAGCTTACCTTGGGCACAATCAAACTAAAACTCATTTTTAAGCTCCACTGATTTCAGTGTCCATCCTTAACTCTTTCCCCAAAATAATTTGTGTTTCTTTGTGGCTTGTTCCCACATCACCCATGTAACATCTGTAAGAAGCAACTGCATAATTCAGTCAAATGATGTGGTTCCTTAAAGACATTACTAAAGGGACTAGACATGGAGGAAATTGCTCTCACACCACTCTGGTAACTGAGGCATCAGTTCTGAGTGTTAATGAGAGAGATGACCCACTGGCAAGAGGTGAAACGCCACCACAAAACTTACTTTTGGTGACAGGAGAGACAGCAGCTCCACACCACACAAGGTAGCAGGTGCAAAATATCAAATCATTAACACTACTTTTCTCTTTAATTCTGTATAAGGACACAAGCCCATCAAACTGACAATGAGTGGCACGCACTAGTATATTGCTGCATCTCAACAACATGCGTTGCATTTGAATGACCATTTTAAAAAATGCCTTGATTCTATTTTCAGAAATTAATGGCGACATCTGACCACTCTTCTGCACTACTCATCAATATTAATAATGAATCCTAAGCCCACAATCAGTTTCCAGCCGTCACAGTAAATTTCTAGCCCCGGGCATTTAAGAAAGATCTGCCAATTGTAACCACCAAATTACAGGGTTGACGATTATGCAAATTACACTGTTCTTGCTTATGTAATGTGACATTATGTAACAGCCAGTCTGGGTGAAGTGAACAAGTTGAGCTCCAAAACAAGGGATCAGGGCACCCTTTCACAGTTTTGTGCCACCTCTTGTAAAACCCTTCCACCCACTGGTCACTGTTTACGTCACAAGCTGGTGAAGTCCATAAATACATTAATAGCAGCAATAAAATGATATGTCCATGAAAATGCAAACCAACAAATAAAAGATCGGAAAACAAGTGGTGTGCAAAATGAATTACAGATAAATGATTAATTATTTCTCTTTGCCCAGGAAATTGTTAATATTGATGAGTTCCTTTACAGCACGGATGTTTGCAAAATGCAAAGTGCACAGATATTTGCAAAGTGCATCTTAAATCCTGTATATAATGTTATATGGGGCATGATTCCAGTGGGAGAAGGTTTGCTGAGGGAGATTGCTCTGCTGCTCAGTCATCTGAGCTCCTAGCAGCTTAAAGGGGCTGACAGTTTGGAGGAGGACGATTCAGACAGGAGTTCGTGGTGTGTATGTGTTCCTTGACAGTGCAACCCTAGACATAACTGCTGAGAAGTAAGCTTCACAGATAAGTGGGTCTAGAAATGCAATCTAAATGTATGATAAAAAGGATCGGGTGAAAAAAATGCAGGAAGTATATTTACTTAGGAGTAAGTCCCATTGAGTTCATGTCCGAGAGCCACTTCCCCCCACAAATCCCAGACAGAGGTAAGAATATATCATGGGCATAGCCAGGATTTTTATTAGGGAGGAGCAGGCTTTTGTAAGGGGTACCCAGAACCTCATATTTTTATTGATTTAGGGGGGCAATTGCCCCCCCTCCCCCTTGGCTATGCCCATGTCATGTCCCTTCAGCACTGGTGAATTGCATTTGTCTGGGTGGGTTAGAAAATGTGAAGGCTAAAGGATGTACTGCACTTTTTAAATTGCCACTTCAAATGGAGTTAATTTATCCTAAGAAAACTGGCTGGATATCCTGGGAGGAATCCCTTATTCAAAACTGCCACATAATATATCCGAGTGAACCTTTAAACCTTGCTGAGACTTTCCTACACACACACACACACACACACACACACACACACACACACACACACGTGTGTGTACAGGGAAAGAGAGATGAAGAAACAGAGACCGGGGTGGGGGTGGGGTAGGGGCCAGAAATCTTTGCCAACCCGACTCCCCTAGATGGAATTTGAAATAGCAAGCCTTATCTCGAACTGCATACTCTGCTTTCGGCAGTGACCTGATGATGCACAGGCAGGCAGCAGTGAGATTGTCAGTGCTAACTTCACACACACACACACACACACACTGAATACACACAGGAGGCAGTTTGAAGATTGCTAGAAGGCAGATGAAGGTCACATCTCCAAAAGGAAAAATAAAAAAGAACATTTGTGCTTCTGTAGCAGTAAGGTGCAACATGAGACTGGACATTTGGGAGTTGTCTTTGGTACAGCTCAAGCAGTCGGATGTGCATGTGTGTGGGACCAGAGTGCAACCTGGAGAAATCCAGCGTAAGTGTTCCTCATGGACCCCAAAACAGGTAATGAGGTATTTTGTGCAGCTCACTGGGTCTTATTGAAACAGGCAGTGTACGAAAGTGTAGAGACGGGTCAGTCTGTGGAGAAAGAGGCTGAGTAATTGCTAATTAGGCAGGTAGAAGTTCTCCAGATTCCAGCATGCTGAAACTACCACAACATGAAAGCAGGAAAGCAAACATATGCACATTGCACACAGATGCACACATGAACACCTCCCGGGACATTAAAATAACTCGGTACCCTAATTAAAACAAAACAAGTTGTTCATCTAAAGGCTGAGATTAGGTGTAATATTTGCTGCTGCAAAGTTTATAAAACGTGATGTGTAGAATAAACGTTGCTATAAATACTGTGCAACTCCACAACTTAATTTCAAAACAGTTGCTACACTGGGCTCAGAGGTGGATTCCGCTGCACTGGGCACTGAGCCCAGGAGGGCGCCACAAGGTGTTGCAACTATGACGTGGTGAATTGAGCAGAACGCTAGGTGAGAAGTGGAGCAAGCAACAAATTTTGGCCTCACACGGGGAGCTGGTGAATTTTGAAAGACCAAAGCCCACCCCTGCTAGGTTTCAATTTTCTACTGGTGTTCCTCTAGACTATTTCACTTCATGAACCTGTTAATGGAATACTTTATTTTCTCTCTCGCTATCATTAATCACAGTGAAGTCCATCAATGGCTATCAGCCATTACAGCTGAATGGAGCTGGCATGTTCAGATACATCCAAGTACATGTTACTGCGGACAAACAAGGGAAGGCTGATGTCTTCGCCACAACCCTTCACAGAGGCATCTGCCTGGTCACTGTTGGAAACCAAAGGTTGGGGCAGGAGGATTTCAATTCTGACCCACCAAGGCTGTCGGTCCAAATATGTGATGAAAATCAAAGTCCTAGTCATCCTTTTACTGTTTCTACCAAGAGGGAATGCCAGATCAGAGGGCTCACTAATAGTACTTTCCTACTCTCTGGAAATCTTATAGCCCTGAAGTGCCTCTAGTTTCCAAATCAGGGAGAACATGGGAGGTGGTTATAGTGGTGATTATTTTATTAGAAGCTACACACATCAGCTGAAAGCTCTTACTGGTTCAACTTGTTGTCAATAGTTTCCCCATTTCAGGAGTAGTGAATAGAATACCAACCAGTTGTCGTTAGACTACAACTCCCATCAATTCCAGGCAGCCAGCCTTTCAGCTGAAAGTGCTTATTGGTTCAACTTATCAACAGCTTCCCCATTTACCATACGTGAGACAGCAGAACGCAAACTAAGACACAAGCATTCATGCACACTCATATGTACACCACACAGACATGGGATGATCCCCCAAGACATTGTCAAACTTTTTAATGAACTCCAACACTCTTTTATTTGCTTTTCCTAAGCACATCCCTGATCACTTCTGTTTGCAGGTTTGTTTGTATTTCTGAAAACTCTTATGTAAACTGCTGAGGAAATCATTTTGAATAGTAATGAAACTCTTACTTCCAAAGCTTGCTACCCCATGCCCATCCCATGAATTCTCTTGCAGCACTCTTTCTGCTTTTGCTCACTGTACTATTTTCCACCTTGAGCAATAAGTTGGCTATCCAGATCTCTATTCATTCTGACATTCAGGTACTTAAGCCTAAGGCTCAAACATCTTTAGAAAGGTTGTGCAAGGTGATAATTTCTACTTCTGAAGACTGAAGCCTAGGCAGACAGCGAACTCTTATTTGTATGCTGCCACCTGAATACAAAAGCCCATGTTTATATATATACCATATATATATAGATATAGATACATGTGTGTGTGTGTGTGTGTGTGTGTGTGTGTGTGTGTATATTGCTTGCATAATAATGATCTGTCAGATTTTATCCCACCCAGTGTTTGATGGGTGGCTCTTGAAATTAGAAGAAGAGGAAGCTTTGGTGTGAATTATTTTTTCAAATGTCAGGATAGAAAAGCTTAAGATACAATGGAGAATTTTCACTGCTATGTTTAAATTAGAACAATAGGAGAATAGGTGTGTTAATAGCAGCAGTGGACAGCATGGTATGGTGCCATTGCTCACCCAACCTCCATTCAGTTGTGTCTCTGCTGCTTAGTGGGGAATAGAGGGAGAGGGCTGAGGCAGCGGTGAGGTTGGTGCAGTGCAAAAACACAGAGCCAATGTGCTGCTCCCAGTGGTGTTTATGGTTATTTCTTTGTACATGGAGGGGCCCTGCTTACTGAACACAATGTGTTCCCTGGAAGGCATTTATTAGGCAACTGTTCACATAATGAGTCCACAATTTCCACTGACTTCTATGGGGAAAATTCTAATGCATTCCCAACCATGGAATTTTGTCCCCCACAAGAAAAACAAAACAAAAAACACCCAACCAGGAAATGCAAAAAAATGCTTCGATTTGACTCATTGCTCCCCTCTCCCTCTGTTTGTTCCTCGGCCAACCAGCAAAGGCAAACAAGTAAAAAAAAAAAAAAGCCCTTTGTTTGGATATCTGAATCCGCAGTGTGAATAGGGAGGTTTGGGTACTAATTCTTCATGCTTGGATAAGTGAATTTTCACCTAGTGAACATTCATAAAGTGGGACCTAAGTGTATACACTATTTTTTTTTTAATCATATTTATTGATTTTCCAATATATATTTCCAATTACCAAACGAATTACAATCCAAATTAATTATACAATTCCAATTATGCCAAATTTTTAACTTGTGAGTTCCCCATGTCTCGGACTCCGGAGCGCTTTCTTATGATCTTTTCCAGTTGCTTCATAAAGTCAATATTTTCACAGCCTCTGATAAATGCCAGCAAGCAGACACTCTTGTAGTAAATAATGTCTCTGTGTGGAAAAAGCCATCCTCTCCCAATATCGCACTTCGGCTGACGCCATCTTGAAGGTCTCTCATAAATCAAACTTGTAAATCAAACTGCGACACAGCAATTTCTTCCCCTGCGAGCCATTCCCACTCCTTTCCGGGAGGGCCAGACCCTCGTAAATTCCACTATCAATCGTCCATCAATCCGACTTCTCCCTTTGAAGTGGTGTACAGCTCCACAGGCTATCATCAACAATCGGCAGTTAATTCTAGCTGCGTCACAGCCAGCCGAGGATCCTCCATTTCTGTTGAGTCAAGTCCAAATCAAGTTTCACCTCCACACAGTTTATTTTTGTAATTTCCATTCTAATTTCCATTCTGTCTTTAAAGGCCACTTGCCATTTGCCTGTGAAAGTGGATTTTCTAGGGGGAGGTTTCTCCCGTGTTAAGTAGATATTGAGGCAAAACAAACGGAGATTCCAGAGCTTACCCCCCCTTCTTTTCCCTCCTTCACATACCAATGTAAAGTCCGCGTCTTCTTCCAATCTTCATTCTTAATCACTCAGGGTTGCAGTTAGCAACATTCTTCCCACTCCTTTGTCCGAGACATGTCCAAAATCTTTAAACAAATTTATATATCCAATTAAAGGAAACACACACGAACGGGGCCGGCTCCAGGAGCTGCATCTAAAAACGAACCCTATGTGCCCAGACCCACCCACTCGGTCCCGAAGGACCCAAAGCGGGTTAAAGGGTACCGCGGGCAAAGGCAGCCCTCCCCGTCGTCCCGGGGAGGTGGGAGGCTGCTTACTCCCATCGCAGCCGCCATATTAACTCGTGATAGATAGCAAAGATGTTACAGTCCGCCATCCTCCCGCTGTGCACGCCGGGAACTCCGGGACCTAAGTGTATACACTAGACAGTAGCTTTTGTTTATTTTTTTAAAAAAACTGTAAATTATCTTACATTTCCTTTGTACTGCAACAGAGCACCCAAACTGAGCTGTGTGACATGGCACCCATGTTGTTCTGGTTAACTGAAAGCACAGTCAAGATGGTGGTCTCTCAGCCACTTAGAAACACTCAATCTTTTTATAGTCTTAAAAAGAAAGAAAGAAAGAAAGAAAGAAAGAAAGAAAGAAAGAAAGAAAGAAAGAAGCTGAGCCTCCTTGGACCACTATATACAAGACTAGTGAGCTCCATTTGGCTTGATGAGTCAAAAGCCCCGCTGGCCTTTTGAGGCAGCAGTATAGCAGCGTGGTGCTACCTTTAGGAAACCTAAACTTACTTTATTCTGCTCCAAGGATTGTATTTTATTGAACTCCCTAAAAACATGTAGTAACAAGTATTCACCTGCAGTTTTTCTTTTACTCTTTATTTTATTTTTTAAAAAACACATGACAGGAAGGAAGGAATGCAGGCATAAAATATCCACAGCAAAACTGTGCAGTTCCCACTATAGCAGTTTATCTTAGCTGACTCAAGCCCAAAAATCAAATAAAAATGTTTCAAATAAATGCTTTTCTAAAGCACAAGTCTTTGAAAAAGGTTAGGTTCACGTTCTTGAGGTGGGAGGAAACTTAGTCCGATGTGATTATTTTGTAGTGTAATGTTTTAGGAGTACCTGAAGCTATGGTATCATAGAATCATAGAGTTGGAAGGGACCATAAGGGTCATCTAGTTCAACTCCCTGCAATGCATGATTCTTTCTCCTAATGTGAGGATTGAACCCATGACCCTGAGATTATGAGTGCCACGCTCTACCAACTGAGCCCTGACTGCAAATATGATTTATTGGCACTTCCCAGTATCTAACCCCCTCACTGTTACTCCCGCCCACACTTTATTATGTGTATTCTCAAGCTTAGTTCCAATGCTCAGCCAGATTGCAATATTACTGAGCAATCAACCTGGCATAAAGCCAAAGTTCCCAATGCAAGCCTAGCTATTTCTACTGGCACCAGAGTCTGAAGTCCTACCAAAATCCGTTATCATTTGAATGAGAAATAATTTATGAGATGGGGAAGAAAAATTCACACATATTCATGTACAAGTATGTGCACGTCCCTGTGTAGCGTTTAATTAAACTAAGCAATGAGTTACCACAGTCACACAGCAGTTTCAAATGTTCAATTAGCTAATCTTAAAATGTTAACACATAGAATAGAGAGTTGGGCACAATTTATCAGATTCCTCTGAACAAGCTTAATTGAAACGAACTGGAGATCTACAGCTGTACTCTGGCGCAACTCCTGTTCAAATTGAAGTGGCTTACATAGGTAAGTTTCCCAGTAAATTGTTTCCCTTATTAGAAGCAAACGTCCTCACTTTACTTGCCAAGCCTGTAATTAATTTTACATCTTGGTCTCAAGATGCTTTCTAGCACAGAGCAAGAATGATAAATTCAGAACTGCTGAATGAAAATTTTAATGATCATTAGGGCTGTATCTGCAGAGAAAGATCAGCAGCTATGAGCAAAGACGATGAGACCACCAGAATAAACTTGGAGGATCATAATAAGGTTCCATCTGGCTAGCACCCCACTCTAAGCAGTAACCAACCAGATAACAACATCAGGAAGCCCACAACCAAGAAATGAAGACAACAGTTCTGCACTACGTATCCCCCTCCAAGTGGTATTCAAGGGTATACTGGCTCTCAACATAAGTGGTACCATCTTCAAAATGTTCTCCGGAATCCATGAGGACTAGGATTTAAACAAAATAAAGCTGAGATCCTCCAGACTGTCAGTATTTTGCAGGAGGGTTTCAAGCACATAACAGGAACTTTGTGCAATTAAACTGGATTTAAAGTACTCTTTCACCGTAGTGAGGGAAAAAAATCCACTTTAAAAAAGAAATTGGCCTTTTGCAGCTTGGAAAGTGACCAGGAAATGCATTGAAAAGTGTGGGATGAGTGAATGATTAATGGCATGACATATAAACATATTCAAAGCAAATCAAGATGAATACCCATTGCCATATAACCTCCCCATAAACAAAGCACAACAAATACACAATGAAGACTGGAAATAATCTAACCTACAGATAAACTTTGTACAAGCACATCAGGCTGAATGCTCAATAAATAGGTTTGTCTGGAGGAGCTCAATATTTAGCACCACACAATCAATCTGTTAATCACTAGAATAAGCCAATTCTTTATATTAAAGTATTCATTACCACAACATAGTGCTTCCTTTTCTTACACTCTTCTCCCTTCCTCATTTTTCTTCATCTCAGATCTTGGTGTCCCCCATACACAAGCCTTTAAGCTCATCTCAACCTTTATGCATCCCTCTGCTAGTCTGTGACCTAGCAGGCATTACATTTCTAGAAACAAATCTGATCGTTTCCCCAATTTATACATTCGTAAGGAAAATTTAATGACTTGGGTCTTGTGCATTACTCCAATGCATATTCTGTAATTATAATGCATCTATTTGTGCTTATAAAATTATCATTCCACTGTTATAAATGATTTTTAAAAATATACAGAATCTGCAGAAGACAAATTCTCCAACCAGGTTTAGAACAAATATTATAACACACTACAAGGAGGCATCAGCCTTTAGTTATCAAAGTGAGGGATAAAATACTCTAGTATCTTTAGTCTTATAAGTAGCAAGGAATCTGGTGGCATGACTCAGTCCTCCATCTGAGCCGGTGCCTGAGGGATACAAGGTAGAGAACCAGCCTGTCAAACTAACACCAACCTCTTAGACATGGGTAACACAGCCCTCCTGCAATGTGGTGCCATTCAGAAGGTTTGGACTCCAACTCCCATTATCCCCAGTCAACAGCCATGGTGGTTGATGGGAGTGGGGTACCAGGTTGAAGAAAGCTGGGATAACCTGTCATAAAAAGAAAGACAAGCCATGCTGGATTAGACCAATGTTCCTATGGGAAACTCACAAGCAAGACATGAAGGCAACAGCCCTCTACTGTTGTAGTTCTGGCATCTGGTACCACAGGAGTACACTGTCTCTGAACCTAGAGGTTGCCATCATTCATTCAAGACAGCACAAGAGTCTCTTGAGCAGCAATAGGCTACATCAAGTCATGTGACAAAGCCAGAATCCCTATAAAAAGCTTCCAAGGCAGGCTTGCCCTTTGCTTGTTGCCTGCCACCATTACTGCCTGAAAACTGGTCTCTCTCCGTAGACCTTGCTCCACTGAGTTAGCAGGAACTGACTCCAACTACCACATGCCACACCTTAGAACATAGCCCTCAGGACTCCAGGCTCCCATTTCCTGTAAGCAATGTTTGTTCAAGAACTATGTCTGTGATCCATAGTCCTGTTAGACCAGGGAGCTTGGATTAAAGTCCACTTAGCCCTAATTTATTTCAAGGGGAATTGGCTCCAGACTCAATGCTGTGACCACTGGCTGTAGATCAAGCTGCCCATAGCCTGTCGTATTGCTGATTACACTGTTATCCATGCCCCGCAACAACCATTAGTCAAGTCACTGGAGGTCACCAATAATAATAAAAAAGTTTAAAAAGTAGCACTGTAGTATAAGAATAATAAAGAACCCAATGGAGAACTAAATGCAAAGTAATTTAAATGTACAAAAGCTGACCCACATTAGTGTCTGGAAATTAATTCTGCAGACACTTGAATTTCACACGCAGAAAAGGAAAGGTCCTCGAGTTAATAATATAACTAAATACTGCAAAATGTTCCATATTACAATTACTGCGTAAGTGCTAGCCCGTTTTTCATGTTGCAACACATCAGTGGCCACCCAGGACTTGTCTGAAAAGAAATAAAAGCCCCTTGAAATGCTTGAGTCTAATAATATAATTTCTCAGAGCTGGTGCAGTGTAGTGGCTAAGAGCATGTGCTATGAGCCCGGGCGTTCCTTCATTCCAAAACCATCTCAGTCACACATTTACTAAGCCTGTAATTGTAAGCACGCTTACCAGGGAGAAAGTCGCATTGAACTCAAAGGGGACAGGTCTGAGTCGATCTGCAGAGGATTGCACTGTGATTTAAACTTAAATAATAAAAATGCTGTGTAATGCATAAAGTGACCATCACACCAGGCTGCATGAATTCAGAGTGCTGGAGGCGGGCAGAAGATCACACAGCTCCTCCATTATTTTTTTTTAAAGTATCTTTGTACATAGAAAACTAGCATTTCATGGTGGAGACTAGGCCAAAATCCATCTCCATAACATTCTGCTCTTGAATGACATAAATCTCCACCTGCAGTCAGAGGTGGCTTATAGAAGTGGCAGTGGTGGTGGTGGAGGGAAGCAAGATATCAGACCTTGAGAATAATCTGAACGTTGCAATAAAGAGGCCACTATACATTTCTTCATGAGTAAGTAGCACAAATAATTCCAACCCCCCACCCACCCACAAAAACCCCAAAAACCAAGAGACAGTTTGTGTTTGTCAAACTTACTCATTCCATGGGTGCAAGTTCTCTCCCTCTTTCCCAGAGCAGCTGGAGAAGTTGATGAACTGAGATTCAGAGAATATCCTCCTGTTGAAAAAAGAAGACACACTTGATGTGTTCATGCTCTTTTAAAGGTTCAGTTTTAGAGTAATGAGTCAGACTCTGATCTGGAAGACAGGTCCAAATGACTGCAATTGTCCATTTCAAATAAATTCAGTATTGTTTACTTAACTGAATATTCACAATGACATTGTGTTACAAACAATGGTGGGGGTTGTTTGCAAGCAGTTTCCATCAGTACAATTTTGAGAACATAATTATATAATTGAAAGGCATGAGCCTCCCCAGAATGTCACCACGACAACAACCGTGGTCCTTTTGCCACATTTGATTTGCCACATTCCATTTCCCCAGCTCTTTGTATCTAATAAGCATACTATGCTTGTTTACTTGCAATGAAAACTCCCAAGCGAAAAAGCCACCAAAGAAATTGCCTCCTGCATCCCACAGGCTTCAATCATGGATCTCCATCATCATGGCTGCCCTTTTGCTAGGAATCCTTCAGTTCTTCTCATTTTCTTGACACTCATTCCTTGCCCCCCCAGGCCACAGGAACTTACACATTGTTTTATCTGCAGTTGTTTGGCCCCTGCTTAAGCAACTGCTCTTCCTTGCTCCCGGTGGCGATGCCTTTCTCCAGAGCTCTGTGTCATCCTAGCTGGCTGAGTTGTAGCCCACTTTCCTCCCTCCGGGAAAAACAAAAAAACAAAACCCCATGGGTGGAGCAGAGATGAGAAAAACACCCCTGGTTGGCTCTCATCACGGGGAGTCACCAGTGATAAACCAATCCAAAGTCAGGCCATGCCAGAGAGAAGACACTTTTAGGACAGCTGAAGTAATCGCCATGAAACCAAAGGTCAATTCAGTCTAGCTCTTCTATATTGACTAAATGATTTTTAAGCCACCTTTTGGTTCAGAACGTTGCAAGAAAAACTGACAATTAAATGGCCCACCCAATCTACATAGTAAAAATGCCAGTCATTATGAGAGGGGGACTGCGCAGTATGGCCCTTCTATAGGTTTTCCCAACCTCCAAAGTAGTTCCCCCCCTTCTATTGGCATATTTCTATTTGCATATAGGATTAATAACTTAAATACCTCCTGCCACCTGCTCTTCCTCCTGTTCACATCCTCAGTGTTATGTTCTCATGCCCAGTCCCTGGTAATGCAACTGAACATCTTTAGGCTGTAACCCCTATTTTGCATCCTCTTCCAGCTATGATGCTGTCTTCATTAATATTGTAAAGATTAAAGGGCCTTTGTTATGGTTCTTTGGCACACATATTCAGCTGACTCTCTGTGCCACTGCACACATTGAACTGCATGAGAATAAACACTGGCTTGTCCAATAGACTTTCTCTTTCTGGAGGAAATTCTCAGACTTTCCCTGTCCAACGGAGAGAGTGTTGTCTGTCTGACCTACTTGTTTTATGTTGCAACTCTCAGATTGCCATAGAGATCCACCGGTATAATACACTGGAGCTTTACCCAATTGTATCCCAAGTCTAACTAACATCCATGCAGCCCAGTAATGCCAAGAGGATTCAAACCCATCTCTTCCAGATCAGAAATAAGAGTTCTTTTCGAGGCTTGCAATCTTAGATCCATTAGACAGAAATGCTAAGAGTCAAACTTAGGATCTGCAGTGCAGTTCTGTATTTGTCTACTCAAAAGTTAAGCTCCAATGAGTTGAATGGGAATTATTCGCTGGCAAATGTGCACAGGATTGCAATCTTAATTTCTAAAATGGTCAGCGCTGATTTTAGAACACAGTGGAAGATGCAACAGCAGCAGCACATGTTCACCTATGCTCTGGTCAGTTGCATCACTGGTGCTTACAAGGAGGTGGGGCAAGGTGCGGTCAGTGATAACATAAAGACATTGCACATGGCCAGAGGTACTCTTACAATTTTATATATTGCTCCAGGTTCTACATATCCTACATATTTCAGGTTACCTATTCAATCGGCTTCTAGGGCTACCAAGTGGCTGAATTTGAGTCATAGCTGTCAACCTTTCCCCTTTTTAAAGGGAAATTCCCTTATTCCAAATAGGATTCCTCGCAAGAAAAGGGAAAAGTTGACAGCTATGATTTGAGTCCCTGGCTTGATTTGAGTTTCTGGATTTCACCTATGAAAACAACCTTTGTTGCTGCTGTATTGTTGATAGTGCTTTCACCTGGGGAGAAAAATCTCCTTGACTTGCAAAAGGATTCCCTCTTGATGAGCCTACCTTCAACAATCATTTGCCAAAGGCTGAAAGACAGACACAGTGAGGTTGCTGTTGTGGTTTTTATTTTATTTTTAATTAACATGACTAAAGGATTTTGTTTTTCTTCTTAAAACACACACACAGGGACAGAATTTTATTCAAATTAGAATGTGTATTCTGTAGGCTCTGATCCTGCTTTTCAGTGATAAGCAGCACGCACAACTATAACAAAAAGTAACAGCAAAAAGCACAACAGTGGCGAAGGACAAGCCATTGCCCCCTGACAGGCAACGTGCTCCATCAAATTTCAAATGTCTGAAATATTCACAGTTTTGCTGTATGGCACAAACAAGTCTCCTAAGCTGCGTCTCATCC
The DNA here is from genome assembly GCF_009819535.1 of Lacerta agilis. Classification (NCBI taxonomy): domain Eukaryota; kingdom Metazoa; phylum Chordata; class Lepidosauria; order Squamata; family Lacertidae; genus Lacerta; species Lacerta agilis. The sequence goes on along the minus strand of NC_046316.1, from coordinate 22,707,252 downwards.
CTGCATTATGTTTGGTGGTGACTTTCACTATTCTCACCGAGATCTGTTAACACCACCACCCTGTCATAGAGTGAAGAACTTCAGAACATATTATAATCAAGAACAGTAATAGCCACGTCCCAAGGTTATGTCACATCACAGCATGATCCCAAGAAACAGAAGCAAAGGTGTGGACTGGTACAATGCAGACGCCGGCTGGCTCAGTGGCAGAGCACACACTTTGCATACTAAAGATCCCAGGCTGTGGCAGACCAACATTTTGGGGACTCTGAAGCTCAAACTGTTATAAGGGCCCCTTCACAACCAGCAATGTGGTCTGGGTAGCCACTGTTATTTTCTTCAATGGGGTTGTTTACAACAACTTTACAACACCCGTGCTACTGTTGAAATATACACAACAAAAAATTAATCAATTTGAGTCATGTAACTCAAATTGTGTCTACTAGACCCATTTTTTAAAGCAATTGGACTAAAGGTGATTTTGGGGGCCCTGCAGGATTAAGGCCCCCTGAAACTTAAGCTTCATTAGTTTCACAGTAGATCCGCCCCTGGTCCCAGGTTGAACCCCTGACATCTCCAGTAGCATTGGGAAAAGTTTCCTACCTGAAGCGGTGCTGCCAGTCAGTGTAGACATTACCAAGCTCAATCTTCAGGTACAACTGGGAAAATCTCCTGTCCAAAAGCCTGGTAAGCTGTTGCCAATCACTTTAGTGGGAAATGCTATGCTAAACTGACCATTGGTCTGACTTGGTTTGAGGCAACTCCATATATTTTCAAAATAAGCAATATGCAAACTGGGGTGTTGGCATCCTACTTTGCTCCTTTGTCCTGAACCATGGGTGCAAGTCCTGCTGGCATACACAATTCCACAGTAGATGGTAATGAGTACTCCGGCAGACTAAAAAGTCCAAAGTCCAGTCAGGCCAGGTCGCTGCCTCTGCAGCTGGTCCAGGAGTCGGGGTACCGGGAGGTCAATCCTGCACAAGCACAGTCCTGACAAGCTCCTGTGTCCAACCAACATTGAAGTTGAGCAGACCCAGCTCCTTAGCTCTGCTTCCCTTTTGTGCCTTGCATGCTGATTGCAGCATCTGGGCTTGACGAGGTATGTGGCCCTCACCTGTTCCAAGCCTACTCCAGCTGAAGAATCACAACCCTCCTCCCAGAGCTAGCAAGTCCCACCTGGCCAGCTAGGGAGCTGGGCTGTGGGCCCCTGCCTGCCTCAGCCTCCTGGAGCACGCCACCCACTGCTTCTTACACCTCAAAGCCTGTCGTGTTCGACGAGACAGGGGCCCCTCTGGCTCTGGTGATGGACCCTGCTGCTCTGGTTCCTTTGCACTGACCCTTCCTCATTGCTCTATGAATATTTTCTAAACCAACCTTTTCTTCTCCATCCCCAGCTTGCCCCAGTGTCCCAGTCACGGCTGCACCCCTCGCTGGGATCCTCTTCCTGCTCCCCACTGCCCAGCCAGTACACGACACTTCCAAGGAGCTCAGGGAGGCAAACATGGAATTTGTCCAATGCAACCTTCACAACCACGTTTAGTAGACTAGGCAAATAAATAACTGCCTTCCTGGTTCAGACCAGAGGTCCCATCTAGTCTCATATTCTGTTTCCCAATCAACAGCTGGGTGGATGTCTGTGGAGGCACAAAGGCAGAGAACGAAGATGACAACCATCCCTTCACCTGTCTAAGCATACGAGACACTGAGCTTTACTGCCTCCAAACTTGGAAGTCCCATTGAACTATCATGGCCCAATAGTAATCAGTAGAGCTATAAGTAAGTAACCAGTGGCCCTCCAGTCATCCCACCAGGCCCATCAAGCATGGCCAATCATCCAGGATGATAAGAGCCAAGGAACCTGAAGGGCTATAGGCTTCCCACCCCTGCTTAAAGGTCTCCTGAATTTGAGACCATCACCACATCCTCTGGTAAGGACTACTGAAGAAGTTGCCCTCCAATGAGGTAAACCACTGATCCATCCAGATCAGAAATGCCTACACTGACTGGCAGTGGGCCTGCAGGTTTTCAAAGGAGGTTCTCTCAGGCCTGTCTGGAAATGCCGGAGAGTGAACCTAGACCTCCAACATGCAGTACAGATGCTCTATCTCTCAGCTATGTCCCTTTCCCAAATCTCTTTGGTGTCTCCACATTCAGGCTGCAAAGCTTGGATTTTGTGTGGAACATGTGGCCCAACCTCCATGTGGGATGCAGAGGTTCCTCAGTCATGCCTCCCAGGTGCCAATGCCCTTGCTCCTCTGGAAAAGCCTACAGCTCTCTACCCTTGAGCTGAGTTGGAAAACCGCTCATGCTGAATCTTGGCTTCAACCCCTGAAACCAGCATAATACTGATGTTAATTATAACGACATGCCCATTAGCATTCATTCCCCGACTTAAGAGAAGCAACACTTAAGAAGGGCCGAGTCCCGCCACGGAGCCACGCCTCCAAAGCCAACTGCTACTGCTGGAAAAGCACACAGGAAAGGAAGCGCAAACGTTCCACGGATTTTGAACGCATCCAGTTTGCACAAGGTAATGATTGTTTGCTCATACATGCTCAGCAAGTTAACGACATCTGGCCTACTTGGGTTTAAAAATGCCTATGGGAATCAAAGTAAGGCAGGCAAGGAAGCAAGGACAAGTTGGGTTTTATATATTTTGGGACCTGAAGTTCCCCCAAAGTGGTGCACAACATTTAAAATAATAAAGAATGCAAACATGAAGCAACAACAATGCAAAACGTATTAGCAGCACTGGCCTCTACATGACTCATTGCAGTTGGCATGGAAAGATGGGGTGCAAGGGCTCTTTGCCAGGCTGTAAGAGGCAGAGTAAGCTAGGGACTACCAAAATAGGGTCTGCCATCCCTTACTGTTTCTAGAAGGAGAATGGCATATGACGGGATGATTTTTATTATTTTTTTAGAACAAAGCTTTGGAGAAAAGCCTCCAGATTAGTGATGTTATTCCCCTCCATCTACCACTCCCCTACAGTTTCCTCTTCCTTTCAGGTTTGTATAAAAGCATTTCTCTCTTTCTTTTTTCCCCAGGGAATAGGGATTGATGTTGCTCTATCATGACCCAGTCACTAGCTGTTATTTAGAAGGGACTCCCGGAGAGTCGTACATAGTCTTTCATCCCAAAGTCCATGGGCCAAGCACTCTTCCAGCCAGCTCTAGCGTCTCCTCTAAGCAGATTGATGATGCCACAGTAGCGTTTGCAGCCCCAGAAGCTGCAGCTAAATTGCTTCAAAGGGATCTATTACCAAGTGAAGAGCAAATACATACATCATAGCCTTGTGCCTTGAAGTCATCTTTTGTTAGGTTTGAACAATCACTCATGCACAGGTCTGCGGAACTTCCTCTAGTAGCTCCTTTCAAATTCCACGCATACTTCCTAGTTGGAGTGCTGCATGCAGTGTGCTTGACAACCTCTATAAGCCAGGTGCTTCTCCACATCGTCTTCCATGTTTGGTAGCCTGACTGTCCTCCTCCTCCTCCCAAGCTGATTCATTGGTCAGCAGAGGTATCATCAGAAAGAAGAGAGGAAGCAGAAAGTAATAGGCTGAGTTTCAGGAACTTATGACTTTTCATCCGGGAGAAAGCACCCTCCCCAAATTCTTATGCAGTGTAGGAAATGAGTTGTGGAAACCACAGCAAGGTTAACCAAGGACAGAGACTTGGCACATCAACAGCCTGAACATCAAATGCTTCCTCACAACTATTTGCATGATTGCAGCAATGATCTGATTCAGTAGCAATAGGTGAGGTGTGGGTGGAGGCACATGCAAGCCCTCCTGGTAATGTAAACTCTGCTACTCTTCAAACTGGCATGAAAGACTGGATGTCAGAACCAAGTCCAGTTATTCTGAGCTGCAAACAAGCTAGGTCCTTTATTTCCTAAGAGACCCTGGCAATAACCTTGAAGTCCTTTGGAATTCATAAGAATAATTTCTAAAAACATTATTGTCTCTGTAGAGCTGAAGCCCTCCCCTGTGTCCACAAAACTGATCAGTCAGTCTTAGTCCCCCACTTCTTTGTCTCAGATTATAATGAATCAAGGACAACATTTCTTAGGGATAGGGAACAGCTAAATGGAAAAGGAGACAGTTACACAATGAAACAAAGAAATGTAAATGTTTAGACCACACTAGACCAGTCATGCAATGAAAGGGCCCCTCCGCCATTTGGGAGGCAGAGCTTCTAGTCAGAAGCAGCTTTTGTTTTTGATTTTTGCCATCAGTCTAGTCCAGCAAGCTTTATCTCGTCAGTATTAAATGCCAACAATTAACAGATACAGGCAAAACCTATAACTGCAATGGCATGCTGGGGAAATATGCATTTGTTAAATGTCTGCCTGTTGTCTACTTATTGAAGGCATAGGTCCCTATAACAAAAAAAGCAATGTTTAAAATAGAGCTTACTTCAACAATGGCTACTTTAATATACGGTAAGTAGCCCATTGAAAGCTCTTCCAAGTACCAGTGGTGCTTGAGTTCAGATATGGTTATGGGAGTCTCCTCTTTTCAGTCCATTTTTTTGAGTCTTCTGAAAAATGAGGCCAATGGGGAGAGAGTGACAGGTCCAAGGAGGTTTCCTGGCCTGGGTAGAATCAGCCCCGGCCAATGCCCATTCCTTATTACTTACTAGAGGTTGGAGGAAGGCAGCAGAGAACAACTCATTGAGATAAGCTGGCCTTGGATGCTGCTGCAAGTATGGTGTGCTAAGTATGATGGGGCCAAGAGACGACAGAGGGAAGGGATTATAACTTCCATCACACACCATATACGTGGCAGTATCATGGCGTTCTTAAAGTCTGAGGCCAGGGCCAGCTCTACCTTTTGACAGAGTAAAGCAACCACCTTAGACAGCAGATGTTGAAAGGCAATGGCTGTTCCTCCTGAGATCCTGGGCCCAGAGCCGTCTCATCCATTGGGGCTGGTGGCGCGGCGCGCCAGGGCGCAATGGCCTGGAGGGCGCCTCCGTCCTCCAGCCCCACTGGCAGCGCCTGCCGGCAGCGCCCTCTGACTCCCGGCAAGGGAGCTGGCCGGCCACGCCACGCCCTCTGGCTGTCCAGCAGAGCACAGGAGCACAGCTCTGCGCGCCCTTCCAGCGCTTCCGGGATGGGAGGCGAGGGCGGCCGGCTCGCGCTCCCGCGCACAGGCGGCCGCCCACCCGATGGAGCACAAGCTGCCCAGCCGCGCCGCCCGGCTGCGCTGCACCATCCGGATGCGCGCGGGAGCGCGAGCCGGCCGCCCTCGCCTCCCGTCCTGGAAGCGCTGGAAGGGCGCGCAGAGCCCCGCGCCGCTCCAGCGCCACGCCCCTCATCCCCCGCTCGCCCACCCCCCTCCCAAGGGGCGGCAAGCGCAGGAGGGAGGCGGCGGAGAGGCGGCATGGCGGGGGCGCCGGAGGGATAGCCGCGCCAGGGCGGCAGATCCCCTTAAGACGGCTCTGCCTGGGCCTTCCCTGATATTAGAAGATAGAGTTGTGTGCACCACAGAGCCAATCCTCCATCCTCTAAACTAGCCTGCTGCCCTCAGCTGTGGTGGAGGATGCTACATGTTGTCAGTACTGAAGTAAGATTCAACTGACCAGTCCTATCAGCTTCTGTAGATGGATTGCACAAGTTCTGCCTATGTGTCATCTTATCCTTCGCTTCAGGCAACCGAATGTCCTATAATGAACCTGTCTGAGGCCTCTCCAACCTGGATAGGACTTTCCCCACCTTTGGTGAGCAGCATGAGAATGTCACTTAGGCCCAAAGGGGCAGAGGATGTAAGGAGCTTTGTGGGACTGGTTGCACTCCAATGACATCAGCCGGTAAAAAAGGTAAAGGACCCCTGGGTGCTTAAGTCCAGTCAAAGGCAACTATGGGGGGTGGCACTCATCTCACTTTAGGCCAAGGGAGCCTGCATTTGTTCACAGACAGCTTTCCGGGTCATGTGGCCAGCATGACTAAACCGCTTATGGTGCAACGGAACACCGTGATGGAAGCCAGAGCACATGGAAGCACCGTTTACCTTCCCACCACAGCGGTACCTATTTATCTTCTTGTACTGGCATGCTTTTGAACTGCTAGGTTGGCAGAAGCTAGGACAGAGCAATGGGAGCTCACCTCATTACAGGGATTCGAACCGCCAACCTGCTGATCAGCAAGCCCAAGAGGCTCAGTGGTTTAGACCACAGTGCCACCGCACAAAGCAGAAGCACGAAGGCCTTAAATGCTTGGCTTTGCAAGTAATCCTTTAAAAACAGATTAATTGAGAGGCTGTCTTAGATTAATTCTTTTGTTTTTTGTTTTTTTAAGGATTAATGCAGGACACTCAGTGGCAGTCCTCTTAATTAATCCATTTTTAAAAGGATTAATTGTGATTTGGCTGTGGAATGGGAGAGTCACCCATTGCTAATTTTATTTCTTTGTCCAGCCTGAATATACCAATCACTTGCCAATCTGAAATGTATATATAGCTTTGACCCTTTGCCACATCCTGCTAGTCTTATTGACTCTTTCGGCTTCCCTCTCGCCCAAGAATAAATTCCCACATTCCCTTAAAATTTCTCTTAAGATACAATTTCAGCAGCAGCGGTAAAGTTTCAAGTTTAAATATCCGAAGAAGATCAAGGATTTTTTCTTACCCTAATTCCAACAGTGGGTTAAGAATCCTTGCATCATTGAGAGTTGCTGTTTCCATATTGTAATACTCTTTGGGGATTGATGAGCCTTTCCCTTTACAGATTCAAAGAGCAGAGCTGTAGAACCCTAATGCAGAACATGCACAAAGCTTGCTTCCTGGCCTTCTTTCCTTCCAGCTGCATTGCTCAGGACTGCTTCAAGGGTGCCCTGACCTTTTCTCACTCTAAACGACCCGCAGAACTCATCTCCTCATATTAAGAAACCAGAACACTCCCTGGAGGCCTCAGCCTTTGCAGATTTGGTGGCGCACACCCTCCATGATAGCAATGGCTCTAGGCCACACAACTCAAGTTCAATCTGTACTGCCACCTGCCACACAAAGGACAGCTCCTTCTTTATCATCATGGCATGGATAGCTAAAAAGGCACATTTTCAATTTCTGTGATGGCAGGTATTATGCATACAAGGGGTGGGCAATTGTGGCCTCAGGGTGAGGGCGACACCTGGCTCTAATTTCAGAAGCCCCCTCCAAGCAATCTGGTGAGACCTCAGGCAAGAGTGACCTGTCCCTTGCCCAGTAGTCTGCCAGGCAGAGAGATAGAGGATGAGAGACAAGGAAAGGGGTTGTCAGAAAGCGAGGTCGGCTGTTATGGTCCTGGAGCAATTGCCAGCTATAGGCTATGCATTCTCAGTGCATACAATGTATGCTAAATTACTTTGGGGTGGAAGATTTGAAGGGCTAAGAGTCCTAAGACTTGAGCCAGAGTCCTAAGACTTAAGACTTGAGAGTCCTAAGATTTGAGCCAGCTTAGCCCAGCGGTTCCATCGACCTAACGCATTTGAAGGGCGAGATAGGTGTTTATTAATGACTTGTTTATTAATAAAATGTTTACCTATTTGGGAGAGAACAAAACACTAAATTACACTGGAAAACTGTATTTGATACAAAGGCTTCCAAAAGAAACTTGGAAGTTCTGTCCTTTCAGGTCAGCACAAATCTGTAAATTGTACAGCAGCTTTCAGATGAAAGGGTAGTTTTCCCATTCTCTCTCTCATATGAAAAATACAGTTTGGGAAATTCTTCTCCCTATTTTTTTTCTGATAACGAATCAGAATGCACCCTGATTTAAGAAAACATGCACACATTCCTTTTGAATTAGCCAAGCGCATGCATATTAAAACCTCGCTTCTGTCGTGAAGACACGAACAAAACTGTCTACAGAAATCTTTTGGACAATGGCGGCCTTCATTCAGCCTTTCTTGTTTTGGAATACCAATTGGGCTCTGGCGTTTTAAAGTCAACTAGGATTTCCAACTGGCCTTTTATGCTTTGCCGTTTAAATAAGTCGGTCCAAGAAATGCAGACAAAGATACAAACAACAAAGTTCTCTAAATGGGTTACATAAGGCATTCAGAATAATCCCAATTCATTTCCGTTCAGGAGTGCTGCTGAGTTAAAAAGAATGCGCTCAGCAAGTTGCGACAATCTGAAAAAAAGAGAGAAGATATTGTATGAAGGGAGAACTAGTTATATAACTTGTGGGCTGAGCAATGAAATAGACATCTCACCCCATCCCTCTAACTGAAGCTCTTTGGGGCAGCTGGTGATCACTTTTCACACACACACCCACCCAAATCACTTGTTTTAAAGATGCCCTAATATGTGAATTTTTTTACAAGCACAGCCTTTCAATTCTTTTGCCGAGGACCTTTGACAAAAGTACAGTGGTACCTCGGGTTACATACACTTCAGGTTACATACTCCGTTAACACAGAAATAATGCTTCAGGTTAAGAACTTTGCTTCAGGATAAGAACAGAAATTGTGCTCTGGCAGCGCAGCGGCAGGCCCCATTAGCTAAAGTGGTGCTTCAGGTTAAGAACAGTTTCAGGTTAAGAACAGACCTCCAGAAGATGATTGCTATGATGAGAAGAAGAAGAAGAAGAAGAAGAAGAAGAAGAAGAAGAAGAAGAAGTCAATTGTCTGTACCAGTGGGTAAAAAGGTAAAGGTAAAGGGACCCCGCCCTGGCCATTAGGTCCAGTCACGGATGACTCTGGGGTTGCGGCATTCATCTCGCTTTATTGGCCGAGGGAGCCAGTATACAGCTTCCGGGTCATGTGGCCAGCATGACTAAGCTGCTTCTGGCAAACCAGAGCAGCACACAGAAATGCCGTTTACCTTCCCGCTGGAGCTGTACCTATTTATCTACTTGCACTTTGACATGCTTTCAAACTGCTAGGTTGGCAGGAGCTGGGACCGAGCAACGGGAGCTCACCCCGTCGCGGGAATTCGAACCACCAACCTTCTGATCAGCAAGCCCTAGGCTCTGTGGTTTAACCCACAGCGCCACCCGCATCCCGTACCAGCACACACCTCTCTGTCCCCCAATGCTGACCACAGAATCTGCTGAGAATGTTTCTGGTTAAGAAGGTTTCTAGGTCAGAACTTATCTGGGTTAAAGAACTTCTACTGAAGTCTAGCCTTCAGAAATTGTGATTGTGCAGGTCTCTAAGCACAACACACCTCTCTGTCACATATAGAGTCTCAGGTCAAATCCACACCGTACATTTCAAGCACTTTTCTATCATAATCATGGCTTCCTGCAAAGAATCCTGGGAACTGTCGTTTGTTACAGTTGCTGGGAATTGTAGCTCTCTGCAGGAGCAAACAACTCTCAGCATCCTTAACAAATTAAGAGCTCCCAGGATTCCTTGGAAGAAGCCATGGCTGTTGAAGTGCCATAAGAATGCTTTAAAATGTATGGTGCAGATGTGATCTCATGTTTTTGTTTCCTATAAGGGGTGGGTGGGATGCCAAGCACTATTCTGGTGAGTATGGCTTTTGGCTGCGTAGGCCACTCGTAACTTATGCTGGCCTGGACTAAATACAAGAGAGTCCCACCACATGGTGTTTCCTATTTAAATGCAGGAAAGAGGAGGAGGAACGCTTTTGTGAATTAATTACATCTCACAACTCTCTTTTCTCCACCATTTGGTATTAATTTTCTCCCCTAAGCACTACATAAAGAGTGTGTTAAATACCAGGAAGCCATTTTCTCCTGGAAATCCAGGAGGACATTTTGAGATCCTTCTGGGGAGAAAAATACAAACAACTTCAGGGTTTGGTTTTGGTTTTTTTTAATGTTGTTGTTAAGCTTCAGCTGATGTCGAATTCCACTGCAGCCACAGCTGTCTAATCACCAGCTCAAGAGAGCTTTTGACTGCAGCTAGCAAACTAGATATTCTCAGATCGACAGAAGCCCTCTGTCTGTTTCACAGCCATAATTTAAAAATCATTTCTCAGGCCATCATCTTACAAAACCCACTGGAAAATAAACAAGTAGAGATCTTCCCTCAAAAATGTGTGTTTGAAGTGTGTAGAATTAAATTCTTTGCCATCACCATTGTTGATATAAGTCACACTGATTATTTATATTCCAAAGCCAGCCATTTTCAACATCTGGTTCAATAAACGTGTCATTGATTGTGGGGGATATTAGAAATGGTCAATAAATTCTTATCTATTCTATCTTGCTATTACTAATTTTGAGATCCATAAAAAGACAAAAAATACAATTTTAAATAAATAGAACACTACAGAATCCCAAGTGTTGTGAAGGCCACGGAAAGATGGCCAGCTTTGGTACTAGAGTGGATAATGCTGTCTACTGAAAAGCCCATTTCTAGATATGATAAGCAATTTGTTTCGCATCCAGAGTCACCCTAGAAGCATGCCACAAATGGGAGACCTAGAAGCCCTTTGTATAGTTGCAGTTTATTAGCATAATGGGTTCTCAAATATAGCTACAGTGGGGAAATGGACATTCACCATAAAGCTTCCCAATGGTAAAAATTAATCAATGGATTTTTTGCAATCTGGCATCCATTCATGGATAACGTCAAAGCATATAAACAACAAAAATGTGAGTTTTTCTCCAACCCAGGGATGCAACCTGATTGTCGTCAACAAACGTCAATCATAAACATTTTTTACCTTTCTTCTTTGTAGTCCTACGCATGATATACAAGCTCTTCTTTTGCAAACTATGTACACCAAGTGGTCTAGGGAAGGGGTAAGATTGTTGCCTGTTCAAACTCCTTATTTTTTTTTTGTTCCTGACATGTTATGACAATTGGATGTGCCCAATTTCTTTTGTATCAGCTCTGTTACTTATTTGTACTTGTACTCTACATCCCATAAATAAACATTTGCTCCTTTTTATGACACCATTGGTCTACATGCCTCTTATTAGAGCTTTCTAAGCGAAGTCTCTACCCTCGTGGAGATTACAGTGAATGTGAGGGCGGTGAATAGAAACAAATTTAGTACCTCAGCTTGGAAATACAGCTGCATGAATTTCGTGGAGGACAGTACGATCAATGGCTATTAGCCACAATGGCTACATCAGATGTTGTAGACCTCAAAAAACCAGTTGCTGGGAAAAACAGGGAAAACTTATGTTTGCCACAGTGAGAATGGGATGCTAGACTAGAGAGACCTTTGGTCTGACCCAGCTGGGCTTTTATTATGTTCTTACTTTAAGAAATCCCCTTTCAAAGCTGTTCAAATTGGGGACCATTGCTACTTCCTGTGGGAGCAAATTTCCCTGGTTTCATATGCACTGTGCAAAGAAGGATTTCTTGTCACCTGTCCAATCCCAATATGATCCTTGAGAGGTGAACTGAAGCCAAGCTTCCTGGTTTTGTGCTGTGTAACAACCATTGAAAATGATGGGAACGTGGCAGATTTGCTTTAATAGGATTCTATGGCACCCAGCAAAACCTGATTAAATTCTGCCCTCTCCCCAGCATGAGGTGGCGGTGCTCTAATTAATCTTCATACATACATATTTTTTGTGTGTGAACTACACCTACAAGAACTACAAGACGCAGCTGCCTCACCAAGAGCTCTTTCGCTGGACTTAAAAAAACAACATGCAGTCTCACACAGGCCTGCCTTATTGCTCTCTAACCACCTGTCAGTCTGAGCTCAGTGCATCTTTCACTTCCTTACGTTAGAACAGCACATTTCCAAGGCTTTGGATATTGAATTTGGGCACATTTGCCTGCAGTCTCTGGAGGTATAAGCCATGAGTCACTGAATCTAGTGCTTAGAAAGTGGAAAGGCCTGAGCAATAAGAGGAAATAAATCAAGCAGCATTGAAAATGACACCTAGAGGACATCCTCTCAGGTGTTCCTTTGAAATTCAGTGTGAAAAATCTCTATTTAAAAACATTAAGTAGGAAGGAAAGCTAATGTTCCAATCGAAAACCCAAAATCCACACAAACATTTTTGCAGTTCCAGCAACATGGAAGTTAGCGAGAGAGACCTACATTATGAATGCAACCCAAGTCAAAATAAATAAATAAATCGTATATATCCTGTATGGAACACAACACCTTCCCTTAATTTTTGCATTCGGGTAGAGGAAACAGAGTACAGTATAACTCTTTCTCTCCACTGGAGTCAAAAAGAGCTTTTCTTGAAATGCAAATAGCAGCTTCAGAGGGGGGTGGGGATTTTGTGTGGGACCCACTTACTAGGTAGTAAATTCCATTTAACTTATGTAAATATGGAAAGTAAAATATTGACTCCATATGGAAAGGATGGCTCACCTAGTGGTGCGACAATAAAATTGCTAGCACATTTGCAAAGCTAAGCAGGATCTGGTATGGTTTCAAATTGGATGAGGGATCACGTGTTGAGATTCCTGTATTGCAGAGGTTTGTACTAGATGACCCTTTGTTTCCCTTCCAACTCTACAATACTATGATGGTGCAGCCAAACTAATAAATAAAGATGAAGGATATATGGGATTTCCTTCATCTTGTCCCCCCCCCTTTTCCAAATAAGGATGTTCAGGAGTAAAATGAACACGGGGAGCAAATGGGTGGCATAGCCTTGCTGATTAAGGTTCAGACATTACAAATAAATGTGAAAGGTAGAAAGGGCAAATGATCTAAAGCCACTCTCAGTATCTATTAACACTCCCTACACACTCATAGGCATAGCTGTCAACCCTCCCTGCTGTTTCCCAATGCTATAATAAGGGAATTTCCCACAAAAAAGGGAAAGGTTGACAGCTATGCTCATAGGTTAAAAAGGTACGTGGCCCACCCTTCTTTTCTTATTCATTATACTGCCCTTCCTTCAAAATGGCTTCCATATGGTTTCCAGGAAGTAAGTAGGGGAAATGGCAGAATGTGTGAATTCAGACCATTCTCTAGCCTGCAGGTCAGCAAAAAAACACAGACACAAAACTTGGCAATAAGCCTCTCAAAATGACATCTCAAAATCCCCCCACCTATCTGAGGGCAGAGAAATTGAAGGGGGGGCATTTCACCAAATTTCTCCAGGAGAGAGGAGCAATTTTTCAAACTGCTTCTTGGACACGGGGCTCACTATTGAAAGTGACAGTAGCAAAGTTCCTTGCCTCCCTCTGGCTTGTTTGCAGATGCTGCCAGGGCACTGTGTGGGTGTTAAGAGCAAATGGCAGCCGACACATTTTATTAAAAAAAAAAAAAAATTAAATGGTGAGAAATATTTGGAGAAAATTCTGCACACTGGAGCTTTGTTTGATTTCTAATGTTTTTGTTAGAACAAAGCTTTGACATTTTACATCGGGGTGAGCAACTGGATTTGGCCAGCAGCCAGATCCTGGGTGCCCCCATCCCCAATGGCTCACCGTGACAGACAGGCAGGATTTGCCATGGGGAACTGGTAGTGTAGCCAAATCCGGAAGGTTGATGTCATCGCCATAAGGTGCTTGCTTCAAGTTCTTCTTTCTGCAGAGGTCAGCTGGGCTTCATAGCACAGCCAATCTCAGGTAGGTTGCTCTCACGACCAATTGGTGGTGGCAGCAGACCTTCATTGCCAGTGAACAACCAGGAGCCAAGTTGGGACCCATATTGCACCTAATTAGGCCTAATTAAGCCCATGAACCGGAGGTTCACCATTCTAGCATTGCATGGTGCCAGATAACAACAACCTTGAAACAATTTGCAAACATTATACACATACGGCAAGAGGGGGAAAAAAAGAGATAGTAGGAGTTAATAATACAAAAAAGAAAAGAGGATAAGGATTAAAAGATTATGGCAGACATGGAGGTACTTGATTGATCTGAATCCTAGACGTATTACATTTCCAAAGCTATAGTTATTGTGTTCTCATCGTTAGTTATACCCCTTACATAATATTAGTTGTCAAATAAACCAGAGAGGTTAAAAATATAGCTGTATATTTTACTCCATTTCATTCATTTTTAAAATTTGCATTCCACCCTTCATCCGGTTCACAGCATAAAAACACAAAATACATAATAAATACAAGGACAAATTAAGCCAGGGATGATGTGACTTGTGGTCCAGCAACACTGAGAGTGCCACATGTTCCCAATCTCTACACCATTCTCTAGTACACTGTCTTCCCTCCTACTCCCAAAGCTCAAGCACTTTCAACAATTTAACCCATTAAACAAAGATTCCAACCTAGCCCAGACTTCCTCTGTTCTACCAGAGTCAAGTTGGTTTGTGATTCGTGCTCCAGAGACTTGGGTTTAATCCGCCCTCCTCAAAACCTATGGCATTGCCAAACATTTAGTCATTGTTACACCCATAAAAAGAAGTTCCATCTGCTCCAATGGAACCAAGTTGGAGTAAGTTATTTCTACGACTCGCTGTCCCCAGACTCAGGAGGAGAACTGTTCTAATGAACAAACTTGGACAGGCTCCCACTATACTCACAAACTCAAATAGTGGGACACAGGAGGGGCCCAGAAGCTGTAGCCAAAGTCTCCTTTATTTGCTCTTGTCTCCTTAATCCACAAAGGCAATGTTGCTGTGTTGGTTTTGCTTCCCTAGCCAACCGCAGTGAACTCGCGCTGCTCCTTTTCGGTGGCACAAATGCAGATTTTGTTTCTGCAAAACTCCCAGGCTTCAATTTGTGACGGGAGTTCAAAAGTTCAACAATTAAAAGAGTTTCAGCAGGCAAGAGAAGAAGGAGCAACTGAGTGAATCAGACACTAAGAATGGGAAACAGTACATTCACAGTTCACGAAGATGGAAAACGCAGGGTTTTGTTTTTAGAAAACCAAAGGCAAGGACAAAGAATAACACTAAGCATTTACACAGTGCTTCATTCCAGGAGTATTCAGAGTGTTTCACATACATTAGCTCACTAATTCCTACAATGGTTGCCTCAACCTATAAAGGATTCTCACACATGCCTTCTAACTGAAGTGCATTGGGATTAAACCTGAACCTTGCTGGATCACATGTGCCGTGAGGTTAAACAAAGCAAAACCCCACCCCCTCATTACTTTCTGAAACTACCTTGCAGGCAGGAACAATAATAAGAGCACAAGAAGAGCCTGCAGGATCAGGCCAATGGGCAATCTAGTCCAGCATCCTGTTATTACAGTGGCCAACCAGCAAATGAATATATGGTGATGTCAGATATGGAGCAAGACAATGTAGTCTGTTATTGTGTACTTGCATAGCAGCTGCCCACAGCAGAGGACGTTGCTAGCTCTGATTGATACTTGCAGTGCACCTGAGGCAGACCCCAAAATGGCACACCCACCCTGCCAGGCATAGGAGCCAACTCCTATGGGCCGAGGTCCCTTTGCCCCCCCCAATAAAATGTTTGTAGGGGCTGCCACTCCCAAAGTTGATGGGTATTGTCATTCAAATGGTGTGGGTGAACCCCATCATGTGATCAATTATGTGGAGCGGGGCTTACCTAGCCTCCCTTCCCCTCCCCCAATATTTTATTCAAGCTGGCATCCCTACTGTCAGGGAAGGGGTGAGGGAAGACCTACATCACGAACAAGGGGGGAAAGAAAGAGTCACATCAGGATCTGCTACCTCTGTGGATCCTGCCACCTGAGGTGGTCACCTCACCTTGCCTCATGGGTGGCCTGGCCCAGGATATTTGAGACCCTTCAACTGGAGAAAGATCCTGGGATATTCTGCTTTCAAAGCATGTATTCTACCATTGCACTACAGGGCCTCCCCTTCATTGACATATTGGCAACACTGTGATAGGTAAGGACAGAAAGATGTGTTGGTTTTGGTTCTCTCAATTTCAAAACCATAAATTCAGTTCTCTTCATTTCCACAACAATTTGTGAACTTTTTTAAATAAAAAAATCTTCATCAAAATTCATCAGCATTTTTGTGCGAATTTCATTTGTTAAAACACATTTTTGTACACCTTTTTACAAAAAAATTCCCACAAAATAATGTATTGTTGCTTGTCATTTTCACTAATATATTGACTTCTATGCATACTTTCCCCACATATATCCATTTTTGTAAACATTGTTTGGTTGGAGAATTGCACCACAAAATTCAGTTAAGTGTGACTTTTGGCTGTGTTTCAGTTTGAATACTGTTTCAGAAAGCTCAACTGATGGATTTGGCTTTAAATGCAAACTGAGTAGAATTTCTTCCACATCCCTAATGACAGATACAGTAATCTCCCTCTGCATCTTTTTTTTTTTTTTAAGACCACAAGCAGCAAGGGAGGGAGGCATTTGTTGTGGACAATTCAGAAAGTCATCCTTTAGCTGTGAAAAATAATTACATCCATGACTCACTGCTGTTGCATGAGAACGCAAAGGAAGCCACATAAAAGCAAAGCTAACCTGAAATGTTTTAGAAGAATCCCAACTACTCAAGGAAAGTCATGGAAGGTGAGTCCAAAAGGAATCGCACCCAACCAAATGCAACATTTTGCTATCAAATTTAGGAAAGACAAGCCTCCCTGAAGGAATGTTATCAACTCACGGCAGTTTCAATGTGTAAATGTCAAGGAAAGCTTATTTTAGATAAAATAAAATGATCCTTTGTACTAAAGAAAGGTCATGGCAATATTTTTGAAAAAAAGGTTACATGGATCTACTTCATAGGTAAAATACACATCAGTGTCAGCCTTTCCACTGACCTTAAATCAAACTCAGGCTGCAATTTAGGAGGAGTTGAATCTTCCTACCATCCCCACTTTATTACTTTTGTACCACAAGGTATGATATGCTGAGTAGGGGGGTAAACACAAACAACCGGTTCATCTAAAGTGAAGGAATGTGCCCTACAATTAGACATGGGATGGTGACCCACATCAGACAGCTGATTTTGGACTACCATTAGAGAGGGAAGTAAGCTGTCAATTATTTACAATATTATTAGATTTTTATTTCAACTGTGGTGATGTCAGGGACTGGGCAGAGGAGGAATGATGGAGACTGCCTCCCCATCCTGACTCTTCCAGGGAGGAGGAAGAGGAAGACAGCATAGATTTACAACAGGGGTTGGGGGGGTCGCAGCTCAGAGGGAGATGAGGGGGAAAGTTGGGAAATCATGGGAGATCCAGAACAACACCCGGCTGACACGTTGTCATTAGAAAGCATCCCAGACCCTCCATCTCCCAGAACCTGGCGAGCCTTAAAAGTAGGAGAGCAAAGAGCTCAAAGACAGAGGGCACCTAGCAGCACCCGTAGATGAGGTGATGAGAATGACGAATAAGGAAGTGGGAGAGATGGGGGTGGAGGAGATTCACTTGGGACAACGCCATTATCCAAGAGCTGGATCTATAGCCTCTCTCTGTAAAGACTGAAATAATAAAGGACGGTAGGAGACTTTCCCTTGTCTTTATACTTTCCCGGGCAACCAGCTGGGAGCCACTGACAGCATCCTGATAGGCACCATTTTTATTTTCTGCCCCTGACACATAAACATCCTGGGTTGCCTCACACAGGGAAGCATTTTTAATCAGCAAAAGGATTTTTAAATTAGTGTGGGTATGAATTAAGGACACACTTCAGTTCATGCACGCATGTGTGCGTGTGCAGGTTCTACATGGAAAGCTGCCTCTGTTCCATGGCCCCAAGCCATCTCCCTAGGTTGGCAGAAATGCCGTCAACCTACCTCATTTGATGTGGCAGAGAGTGACAGCATCAATAAAAGGTCTGCCTAGAACTCCACAGTGTGCATGGCGCAGCTACAGCATTGTCACCTGTGTCTCACATCCTGCATAGTCCCCTGATGTAACAATGCTTCCAGGACGTGGCTGTGGTTGAACATGGAAATCAAATGTAAGAAAAACAATTTTCAGTGGCCCCATCAGATATGCTGCGCTTGGATTGGACCGCACAGATTTGCTTTGAAACATTCACAATGTCTCGTGGAAGCCAACCGATCAACAGTAATAACTGGACCCACCCTATTCCAAGGATAACATTATGTCATGACTAACCTAAAGGGACTGGTCACTAATGTCTCAATAGATTTTCCAGAGTAAGACACAGTGAGCTAAAATTGGTCTGAAATCTAGCTGCCTAGAGGGGTTTCTTCAGTTCCCATGACTACACAAGATTACAGAAAGCACTGAGACCTGGCGTATCCAATTCATTCTACATGAGCCACCGAACAGCAATTAGATGCTAAACGTTGCTGACTCGACCCACACAGGAGGATGGTCTTGCACCGAAGACTTCTGCGCACAAGACTTCATTTATTTCAGGCACTGATATCCCGCCTCTGCACAGCTCAAGGCAGCTTACAACAAAGATTAAAACCTCCGAACAACAACAACAACAGAAACCAAACAGGACAAAATACGAACACCAAGCACCCCCATGAAATTATAAGAAACTTAATATGCATAGCAGCAGAAGCAAAACCTCATTACAGGGGCAGCACATTCCATTTTACTGCTTGAGATATCAAGTTTTGAATTTTTTAAAATTATTTTTTACATGCAAAGCATGTATTCTACCACTGAACTACAGCACCACGCACTATTGGAGGAAGGTCCATAGTTCAGTGTTAAGAGTTCCAGCTTCCCAGCAGAGGGTCCCTGGTTCAATCTTCATCATCTCATGGTAGGGCTGAGAATGTCCCTGGTCTGGATTCCTAGAGAGCTGCTGTTAATCAGTGTACCGTAGGTGATACTGAGCTGGACAGACTGCTATCGGCCTGACTCAGTATAAGGCAGATTCCTATGTTCCAATGTACTTCCGCTGCATACAAAAACAACAGTGGGACCAACGGTCAAGGAGGTGGTTTTTGCATGTTGTAAAGGGAACTGAAAGGAAGACGGGGCTCATCAACCTGGGAAGGCAGCCCATCTAGGAGAAGGAAAACTCTGGTCCTAAACCTTTGCTTTGCAAGAGAATGCTCTCCCCAGGGAGATTCACCTGGCGCCCTCATTATACATCCTATGTCCTTTTAAAGTACGTTGGGGGAGCTATTGAGTTTTCGTTTTGGTTATGTATTTTGTGGTTTTGTATTCTGATTTTATTCTGTGAACCACCCTGAGACCTGCAGGTATAGGGCGGTATACAAATTAAACAAACAAACAAACAAACAAACAAACAAATAATAAAGCTATCTTCGGGAGAAGAAAAGGCTAAGGAGTAAGCCCTACAAAAATCCAGAGTGGCGTCACTCAGACGGTTGGATGGCGCCTTGCATGCCTCCTTCCAGCAACTCCTGCAACTAAGCTTGTGCCAAATGTATTGCTCTGCTTTCCTTTGGACGACATCAGTGAGGCTGAGGGTGGGGGGGGCGAGTCTTGTCATCTAGGCAGCCCAGTACCTCCAAACACATTGCCCAGGCTTGCGCTCCGGAGAGGTCACTTCACTCCTACTGATGCAGCGGTTTGACTTCACCCCCGAAGGTGCACTCCATTGTCTCTCGAGACAGACAGATGAAATGTTTCAATGTACAAATTTTATGGAGTTTAGTTGCACAACTACAGGAGTCTTTGTACCGGGTTACATTTTTGTGGGACTGCTTTATTGCAGAAGAGTTGTGCTGAGAACAAAAAGGAGGAATATAGAATTTGTTACATTAAGATTGCTGAAACTCCGAACAGCTATTAGAGAAGAAGGAATATGTAATGACCAAGGATGCCTGTCCCTGAGCTTGGCTAGCCCGTTTGCACCTTTCACAGCTCTTCTTTGTTCTCCCTCATTAATCCCAAATGACTCTCCATTTTAGACACGGCCCTTTATGTTGATCAGTAACCATGGAGAACATTTGACTTTCAGTTCTCATCTTTGTACCTCAGCAGAAAGAAATTTCAAAGGGTTTCTTTTTTAAAAAATTTAATGATAATATTTAAGTTTCCTGGTCTTTGGGAGGGGTTCCAAGTGGCTACGTACCATTTATCATTGGATAAAGCAAATCTCACCTCACCAAGCAGTCAGTGGTGCAGGAAATCAGCTTCACAATAGGACAAAAAGATAAATGCAACCCTGGTATTGCTATAAAGCAATCAAATGCATGATCCATATGATGTGCCAGCCAACAACACATTTTCTCAGGTACAGAAAAAGATAAATTTTACAAAAACATTATGATTCTGCACCCACTGTAATTTATCTGAATATTGCATCACTCATTTAGCAATATTAGTGTCTTAATTTTGACTAGAAGCTCAGAACCTATGCAGAGCATAAAATCCAGTTAAGCACCATTAAGATCTTTTGATAATGTGAGAAAATTTCCAGTGTGCACTTAACTCACTTTCAGGAAATGGATAGGAGCAAAATACACTTAATCTTGGATGGACTGTGCCTATCATCTCTCTTGTTTTAGCTTGTTCTGATTTCACTAAAAGATCTTCTCAAAAACTCTGCAGCTCAAAAAGGACTGTGCAGGTTCTGTCCTTCATGAAGAACTTCTGCTCAAAACAAGCCATGATAAAATCTAAGTCCACATTTGATTATAGTTCCTTAGAAAATATTTGAGTGCAACTGAGACTTTTTTATGGCATAGGCCAGGCTGGGGAACCAGATGTTGCTAGACTCCAACTCCCATCAGCCCTTGGCAGCATGGGCAATAGTAAGGAATGATGGGAGTTGTAGTTCAGCAAAAATATCAGGCGGGCTTCAGGTTTCATGAGCTTTCATAGACCTGAATCAGTTTCATGCATCTGAGGAAGTAGACTTACATCCACAAAAGTCCAAGCCATTATAAGTTTTGTTATTCTTTAAAGGTGCTGCAAGACTCTCTGTTGTTGTTGTTGTTGTTTTAAAAAAAATAGTACTGTAGGGAGAGTCATACTGGTTTATCAATTTTTTATAACCGCTTAGTATATCCTAAATCCCTGGAACTAAATGTTCTGCTCCATTTCCAGATTGTGTGTGTTTTTATTTTAAAAAACCTGAATGAATCTCCCAACTTCTACATAAGTTCCTGGGCAGTTCAAGGACATTAACAAAGTTTACAGAAAGAGCCCACGGTGAGGCTTGCCCTCTGTCTCTCCCCTCAGTGTTGCCTGCCCTTATAGCTAAGAAAGAATTACGATGAAACTGGTCCAAAAGAGGGTGATAAAATGTTTGTTATGTAAATCCAGCATGTCAGGATTTTTATTTCCTATTGTAGCAATCAGGAGCCTAGCTTTGCCCTACAACAAGCAGAAAACGAGGAGGAGTAAAAGAACGAAAGGACACCGGGCACAATGCCTGCGTCCCTTCTCAATTAGAGTTGCCACTGAATCCCACCTACAGTAAAATTTAGAAGCAAATAAGGAGTGTCCTGCTAGGCTGCTGAACAGCTCTGATGAAGAGGTGTTTGCCAAAGTTCATAGTTACTTGAGAGGTGTCTTATTAGACTGAAGGACTAAGACCTGGGATGTCGGTGATCAACTAGTTCCTGAGCCCCCAAGCGGGCGGTAAATTCCATCTAAGGCTCAATACTGTCACAAGACCGATAGCCAACAAGAACCACAAGCGAAAGTTGAAAAAGAACTTTAAAGAGCTCAAGATGTTGCAAAACTGTTAAGGGGTAAAGAGGGAGGGTCTGTGCAGTCCGCTCAGAGGATTTGACCTGGCCAGCATGCTTGGTCAGCCTTGGACAGCAGATTCTGTTCCCTCCTCACAACCCCTCATGTGGAGGGGGGCTGTGGGGAGGGAACCACCACTTGATGGCCCCAGTCCCCATTGGATGCATTTCCACCATGATGGGTCATCACAACCAGCTCTGTGTCGGCTGCAAAGTACTCGATTTGGGCAGGTGGCCCGCCACCCTTGTGTGGTGGCAGGTGTTACAGCCCCTGGGCAGCAGTTCTTGCTGTATCTTGGTGCTGAGGGAGGCAACTGTTGCTATGCCTTCCCTGTGCTGGGTCCCTCTCTAATTTGGAGTCCCAGTGGCTCTTAGCTATGACATGTTTGGGAAGTACAGAATCAGGTCAACAAGCAATCAAACAGCCCCACTATCCCAAACCATTGTAATACGTAACGCAGTCCTAATACAAATTTATGCCTTTTTATTTTCGGCATAGCACTGTAGAACACACACACAAATTGCCCTAGTCATTTCTTAGCGACTCCTTTTGCACACCATACAGTTTCTGAAAAGTCGTTAATGACATTTTACCTCTCTGGCTATGCTGCCATCTAAGAATTTTTATCAGGTGAATTTCAGGCTGAAAAGCCACTAGAATATGTGGGAAATGCCTTGGGGATTAGAGGACAATTGAATGAAAAAAAGAGAAACATTTGACAGAGACTTTGCCATTAATTGCTTCTGCTCTAATCAAATGACTCTTGCAGTTCTCTTCATTTCTAAGGGGAGGAGGAAGGAGAAGGAGCCACTCAATAGGAGAGGTTGTGTGAATGCCAGAAACATTCCTAATAAGGCTGGTCTTGAGTAATTGTCAACATGAAGCCAGGGGTGAGAATGTTTTATAACCCAAGCTTTTTGCTGGCAGAGGACTACAATGATCGCTGCTCATTTCATTAGGACACTGAACGATGCCTCGTTCCTTTGCAATTACAAGAGGGCAAGAAGAAAACAGGCAGTTCCTCTATGCATTTTCCCTCCAACCATTCAGCATTATTAGAAAACACACACACACACACACACACACACACACACACACACCCTTACTTCCTTGAGCAACATTGTAGCATGGAATATGTGGCATTTATTTACAAAGATCCAACAGTGCATTTGGATAGTAAACAGACTCCTAACTCTGCATCAGATTCCAGCAAAACAACAGTTGCAATCCCCTGGGCATTTTGGGGGGTGGGGTGGGGTATGAGGGCAATTACTTTGGGCCTCGCAGATGGAGGAGAGCACATCAACACTTGGCAGAGCAGTACACTCCAACTTGGAAAAAGAAGGAAAGGGAGTTCAAATTGCCATTCAGTCAGTGTACCTCTCAGAGTCTTAAAAAGGTCATGTGAGCCATCTGAAGGCACATCTCAATAGCAGCTGACTCCAGCTGAATCCCCAGCTCCTGGACGAAATCTCTCTCTGCCCTAATTCAAACTGCTATAGCATGTGTAGGCAAACTAAGGCCCGGGGGCTGGATGTGGCCCAATCGCCTTCTAAATCCGGCCCGCTTATGGTCCGGGAATCAGCATGTTTTTACATGAG
Organism: Lacerta agilis; assembly: GCF_009819535.1. Taxonomy (NCBI): domain Eukaryota; kingdom Metazoa; phylum Chordata; class Lepidosauria; order Squamata; family Lacertidae; genus Lacerta; species Lacerta agilis. The sequence goes on along the minus strand of NC_046316.1, from coordinate 22,684,223 downwards.
TAGAATGTGTGCTTTTATTTAAAACACATCTCTGGATTATTTGTGGGGCCAGCCTGGTGTTTTTACATGAGTAGAATGTTTGCTTTTATTTAAAATGCATCTCTGGATTATTTGTGGGGCCAGCCTGGTGTTTTTACATGAGTAGAATGTTTGCTTTTATTTAAAATGCATCTCTGGATTATTTGTGGGGCCAGCCTGGTGTTTTTACATGAGTAGAATGTTTGCATTTAAAACGCATCTCTGGATTATTTGTGGGGCCTGCCTGGTGTTTTTACATGAGTAGAATGTTTGCTTTTATTTAAAATGCACTTCTGGGTTATTTGTGGGGCATAGGAATTCATTCATTCCCCCCCCCCACAAGGTCTGAGGGACAGTGGACAGTGGACAAGTTTACTGACCCCTGCTACAGTCTGTTTCCCTGTCCTTTGCCCTCATCTTCTGATGGGCACAATAATTCCAAAGCCCGGAGTTTTCTAGCCATTAAGTTCTCATAGTGTGGCCTCAGGTACCAAGTTATGCAAAATAATAGGGGCAGGCCCATTTACAGTACCATAAGCCAAATCTGTTATGATAATCTTGGGTGGTTTGTGGATAGCTTTGCACTGATGTTGTCCCAGCACTCCCAAATGAATTCAATTGCTTTCCTATTAAAGGAAGCTGTTATGAAGGACTCCAGATCAAAAGAATGAGCAATATCACCACTGAAGCAGGGATGTCTCCTTTGCAGGCCCAGTTTAAGCGAATCAGGCTGCAATCCTGTGAACATTTGCATGGGAATAAGCCCCACTGTTTCTGAACAAACATGTATGCGATTTCACTGCTGGCCTTTCACATGGGCACAAAACCCTTTCATGCCCTGAACTTTTGCTTGAATAAAAGCAAAACTGAATAATATTTATTTATTCTATCTCTCTTGTTACCTTATTTTTAAAAGTGAAATGTGGGTTGGCTCTCCCTTTATCTGTCACAGCTGACACAGGAAGATTATAGGATGCCCAGCATCATTGTTACAGGTAGGTAGCAGTGTTGGTCTGCCATAGTCAAAACAAAATAAAATAAAAAATTCCTTCCAGTAGCACCTTAGAGACCAACTAAGTTTGTTCTTGGTATGAGCTTTCGTGTGCATGCACACTTCTTCAGCATCATTGTGTTTGAGATTTGAGTTCTTCTTACTTCAGTAGTGTAAAACATTTTCCTTAAAGCCCCTAGAAATATTTGCCCTTATTACAAATTGTTGGAAATTTAATTGGAATCACACGCATGGCGTTTGCTTGCCTTTTATAAACCAGCCTGCAGTTTCTATATAAAAATGAATACTCTCTCTCTCTCTCTTATGTTGTTATAGTGCTGTATTGAAGAGGATTATTTATTATTATTATTATTTATTCATTTTATTTGTTAGGCTATTCCCCAAGCTTTGCATTTATTTACTTTACAGTTATATAATTACCTCTAACATACACCTCAATGCACTAATGATTATCTATATTTGCTATTACTGTATCCTCTATTAGCTCTTTGAGAAGGGAATGTGTGGTAGCCCCCTGAAAGTCATAATTTTTATGCCGAATGCACCTGAAAAAAGGGAAATCTATATAATTCAAGGATGAAGGCTTCCTATGCTTCCCCTGCTTTTTTAAAAAAAGCATCTTAAAATCCTATTAATCCCTGCTTTCATTAGTAAGAGTAGCATATGGTTCTTTCAAGCCCTTATGGCTGAAAAGGGGAGCTTGATAGGCAAGGGTGAATTATGCCCAAAATATCCACTGCAGACAGAAATGTATGGTTGTTTCTCAAGCTTTGCTTTCCACAACTGTTGACCCATCTGCCCTATGCATTTAAAGGAGTATATTTCCCATTTAGACAGCCATGGCTTCCTCCCAAGAATTCTGGGAGATGTAGCTGGTTAAGGATGCTGAGAGATGTTAGGAGACCCCCTATTTCCCTACAGAGAACTGCAGTTCTCAGAGTGGCTTAACAGCCAATCCCTCTTCCCAGGGAACTCTGATTTCAAAAGGACTGAGCGTTTGATGGCAGAATTTGGCTCCTGGCTTCAGACTCGGATGAATGGTTGGCAAATCAGTCCCAATCTGTCTTTGTATGAAAAGGAGCTCATATTCTCCTCCACCCAGCCTGCAATAAAGCAAACCTCTTTGTGTGGAACGCCACGCAAGGAGACTGCTGGGGCTATCCAAGACCAAACTATAGTTTTGCAGAGCAAGTGGGTGCGACAGACGGAAGCAGGTGGTGGAGAGTGGATAGCAACAAGTTTGTGGACTGTATGTTGTAGATCCACCAGCCAGTGTTGGATCCACTGGAAATCATAACCATCTGCTGCTTGTTTCGGTGGCTTCCTTGGAATCAGATACTGGAATCCGGCTTCTTAAATATGGGGCTATCCACCACAATGTTAGAGCTTGCTATTTACCCTTGGTGACCTTACGAGGGGAAGCTCGTGGCACTAAGGACTCTAATGAGCCCAGTAGGAACAGTGTAAAAAGTGCTGGAGAGCCTTAAAAGAAATTTGCACAAAAAGTCTGTGAAGAATATGGAAGGTGAAACTTGAGTGGAGTTGCTAACAAATTTTATATACGGTGGGCCTGCAACTTACACTCACTTTACTGTCGGGGTTTGGGTGCTGGAGCTCCTCGTGCACGGCCTTGGGCTGGTTATGCACGAGGTACCAGTTGCGGGGAAAGCGGCCAGCGTTCCGCGTGCTTTTGAGCACGGTCGCCGGCCAAGCCTCACAGTCTGAAGGATGATGAGTAAGCCAATTGAAGACTCTGATGGTGTGTGAGTTCCTAGTTGCCTTCTTAAATGAAAAGTTGCCTCGTGAAATAAAATATATACCCTGACTCTGAATAGACGGACCAACTTAAAGAAATTAAAAATTTTACTTTACTCCCCCCTATTAACCCCAAAGGAAGACAGACACCGGTTGTATCTTTAGTGGCTTCGGCAGAACCCGCGTAGGCTCGTCCCCTAAGCTAAGTTCTCCTAAGCTTAAAGTCCCTGCGCGCCCAATCTTCCGCGAGGCTAGCTAAATAAACTAAAACCGAAATATCTTCCGCGGGCCTAACCCTAGGCTAACCTAAAAGAACCTATCTAAAACTAAAACCGAATGATCTTCCGCGATCTAACTCTAACTAAAGAAAAACCCATCCAACCCGTCCAGCCCGCTCCCAATACCCTTAAACTAAACCCTGAACTTAAAGTAAAAGAACGTGCGACTAACCAAAAAGAACGTGCCTAAGCGGGGTGCCTCTGCCTTTTATTAGGGAACAAACGTGACATCATCATCAATGCCTCAACCAATAAAATCACTGTTGCTGCCCTCCAAAAAGGCGGGAAGCAAGTTTAACGCTCATTAACAACTTTGAACATGACCGGAACTATAAAATAAAGGCGGATTAATCTCATAAGTGAACCACACTATTCATTCATGCTTTCACTTTCGCTTTTGCGCGCAATCATACCAAAAGTAGACCTCGAAAAACTCATAAAATAACCAAATAAATGTGAATCCATGGCGGATCCGTGAAACGTATTCCGACACTTTACTTGTGCAATTGCAACCTTAAATGGGAAGGGGGGGGGAGATAAATGGAGAGCAGGGTAATCTTGCCCATCCCCACTCTCATTGTTTATTTTCCCTGCACCTACACTCCCTGTGGGTTTCCCTTACTTAAGGGGCTCTGAGGAAGTCACAGGAGGGCCCTGGTGGTGCCTCACTTACCAGGCTTTGAGGAGGAGGCACAAGGGTCCTGGGAGCATCCCAGGGCCTTCCTGCAACCTTCCTAGAACCTGAAAAGCAGTAAGGGTCAATTCTGGGGGTTCCTGACTGTGTGATTTTGCCTTTGGGCTCAGACTCCTGGAACCGAACCCTCGTGTAAGTGGCGGGCCAGCTGTATTTCTGTTTCCATGGGAAATAGCTGTGTGTGTCTTTGTGTGTCTGTCTGTGTGAGGATTTGTATAATATAGTTGGTTCTTTGTAGATATACCGTATATACGTGAGTATAAGCCGACGCAAATATAAGCCGAGGCACCTAATTTGACCACAAAAAACTGGGAAAACTTATTGACTTAAGCATAAGCCGAGGGTGGGAAATGCAGCAGCTACTGGTAAATTTCAAAAATAAAAATAAATACCAATAAAAGGCTTGGAAAGAAAGGGTCTCTTACAGGGAGGGCTCAGGGGGTAAGGGGGCATATTGTGGGTACATTTCAGGGGGCAAGGGGAATATTTTGGGAAGGTTTTGGGGGGAGAGGGCAGATTCTAGGATGGATTAAGGGGTGCGTGGGGCATATTTAGGAAGGGCATCAGGGGCAAGGGGGCATATTCTGGGAAAGTTTCAGAGTGGGCAGTTTCTAGGGTGGGCAGAGCTGGGATGGGCAGGGGTTAAGAGGGAAGGGTTGGAAAGAAAGGGTCTCTTTACAGGGAGGGCTCAGGGGGAGGGGGCATATTCAGGGAGGAATTAAGGGGGGAGATTCTGGAATGGATTAAGGGGGAAGGGGGCAGATTCTGGGAAGGTTTCAGGGTGGGTGGGGCATATTTAGGGAGGGTATGAGAGGCAAGGGGGCATATTCTGGGAAAGTTTCAGGGTGGGCAGTTTCTAGGGTGGGCAGAGCTGGGATGGGGGCAGTTTCTAGGGTGGGCAGAGCTGGGATGGGCAGGGGTTAAGAGGGAAGGCTTGGAAAGAAAGGGTCTCTTTACAGGGAGGGCTCAGGGGGAGGGGGCATATTTAGGCAGGAATTAAGGGGGGGAGATTCTGGAATGGATTAAGGGGGAAGGGGGCAGATTCTGGGAAGGTTTCAGGGGTGGGTGGGGCATATTTAGGGAGGGCATCAGGGGCAAGGGGGCATATTCTGGGAAAATTTCAGGGTGGGTAGTTTCTAGGGTGGGCAGAGCTGGGATGGGGGAAGGGGTTAAGAGGGAAGGCTTGGAAAGAAAGTGTTTCTTTACAGGGAGGGCTCAGGGGGAGGGGGCATATTCAGGGAGGAATTAAGGGGGCAGATTCTGGGAAGGTTTCAGGGGTTGATAGTTTCAGGGTGGGCAGTTTCTATGGCAGACTGAGCTGGGATGGGATGGGGGCAAAAGCAACAGGCTCTCTGGGACTGAGCCGGCTCGCGCGCCTGCTCGATACTCGTCCTCCTCCTGCTCCCGCTGCCCCCGTCGCTACCTCTGTTCCCCTTCGGGGAGAAGGGACGGGAGGAGGAGGAGGAGGCGATCCTCGCACAGAGCAGTGACTGCTCTGTGCAAGGCATCGGAGAGGAAAAAAACATCGAGGAGCACTTTCTCCCCGCTTTCCCCTCCCCGATGCGTTGCGCAGAGCAGGCACAGGATCATAGAGTCTCAGCGCAGTTTCTACAGTGGGCAGAGCTGGGATGGGCAGGGGTTAAGAGGGAGGGCTTGGAAAGAAAGTGTTTCTTTACAGGGAGGGCTCGGGGAGGGGGCATATTCAGGGAGGAATTAAGGGGGCAGATTCTGGGAAGGTTTCAGGGGTGGATAGTTTCAGGGTGGGCAGTTTCTATGGCGGACTGAGCTGGGATGGGATGGGGGCAAAAGCAACAGGCTCTCTGGGACTGAGCCGGCTCGCGCGTCTGCTCGATGCTCGTCGTCCTCCTCCTGCTCCCGCTGCCACCGTCGCTACCTCTGTTCCTCTTCGTGGAGAAGGGACGGGAGGAGGAGGAAGAGGCGATCCTCGCACAGAGCAGTGACTGCTCTGTGCAAGGCATCGGAAAGGAAAAAGCATTGAGGAGCACTTTCTCCCTGTTTTTCCCTCCCCAATGCCTTGCGCAGAGCAGGCACAGGATCAGAGAGTCTCAGCGCAGCGGTTCTCCAATCCCTCGGTGCTGTGCGTGCTCTGCGCAAGGCATGGGGAGAGAAAAGCGGCCAGGAACGCTTTCTCCCCACTTTTCCCTCCCCGCAGGACGAGGGATCAGAGAGCAGTCACAGATGCGGGATCGGCAGGGCAGGGGAGACAAGCAGCAAGAAAGGATCCCTTTCTTGCCGCTTGTCCCTCTGCAGCCGCCCGCTTCACCCGAGTATAAGCCGAGGGCGGCTTTTTCAGCCCAAAAAATGGGCTGAAAAAGTCGGCTTATACACAGGTATATACGGTAAGCCCCTTAATGTGTTGAGCATGTTCGATCTATGTTATGCACATAAGGAGGGGGAAACGTGTTGTTCCCACTTTCCAGTCTACCTTGTGTTAAACACTCCGGGAGCCAACTCTGGCAAAGCGTACGAAACCCAAGGGTGGGGGCGGGTATGAGACCCTGGAATTACTAGGGGCTCCTTTTTGCCAGGGGAGAAATTCCAGTGCAAACCATTGCCTTTATACTGGTTACACAGGCATTCACTGCAAATATACAATGATCCAAAAACAGTGAGCTGAGTGATGTCTGAGTATAACATCTTGGGGGTGTCACTAGCTGGCTTCATGATTGATGATATGGGCACTGGATCATGAGCCATTGAAAATCCCTATGATTTCTCTTGTAAACAATCCCTCATGGTGAGAAATTTTTAAAACACCACTATCCTTAAAAAAAAGTGGGGGGGGGAATTGGGGGGAGGTGAGCAGGAAAGAATATAGTTTCTCTCTTTTTTATATGCACACAGATGTGGATGGGAATATGAGGGAGCTGCCATTGCTTGGGATCAATAAAGCATAGATTGTTTCCCATACTCTGGTATCTTGTTGATTACAGGCACTTTCGGAGCAAAGGAGGGGCCCTTTCATCCACACATAATAATGCAGCATTGATTGCAGATCAATGCAAAATTATATAACACACTGGACTTGGCTTTGTGCATCAGTCATTCCCTAAAAGCATTTCTGTTCCAGCCTCTCAGCAAGAGAAAATGCATTTTGTGTTCTCAGGCGTGGCTCCATGGGAATTAAATACACACTACATGTTCAGGAGAGGGTTTTATTTCCAGAGAAACAACATCACAGGGGAAATATCCTGTCAGATGCCCATAGCAGGTCTTGCTGGTATTGAGAAGGCTTGACAGAATGGCTCCTCAACTCAGCCTCTCAGGAATATAGTGACTGTAAGACACAGGTGTGTTTTACAAAGCTCTGTATGACTTGCATGACTGTCCCCCCAAGACATTTTGCTATCTGTGGCAAAATACAGCCCTGATTCCTTGAAAGCTTACCAGACGTTCCTCCATGAGAAAGTATGCAAAGGTGTGAGAACTTCTCTGAAAGGCAGCTTGGGTTCCCACTCCTGATCTTCCCCTGCAATGTACAACTGTAAGTGAGAGTGAGGGTTGAGTGTGTTTCATGGCACACTCTCAGCTCATGCTTGTGTATTGTGTGAGCAAAGTGTGTGCCTTGGACTATCTCCCAGAATCGTCTGACAAGTGTTCCTTAAAATACAGGTTGTACGAGGGAAAATATAGGGTTGCGTCAGTGCTAAGCCAAAGTCACTTATTGGTATGTTTGTTCTGCAAGCAAAATGTTTTGTGTCAGCAGAACAATGTTGTGCAAGAGAATGCATAAGCAGGTGGGTTGTAACTTGGGCGTGCAATAGATTGGACAATCTGTTCTGCAACAAGTTTTTGCTAGCACAACAGTTGCAGTGAATTCCTCTGCTGTGAAATATTAATGCTCACCTGTCGACTGGTGCAACAGCCATGTGGGCTGGAAAAGGTTCCCCACCCCTGCTTTGTGAGAACCTAATGGAAGAGTCTTTGAGGCCCAAGAGCAGTGGCGCAGTTAGAGATTCTCCCTTCTTTAAAGGGCAATAGGCACAACTTTTCTGTCAGGAGTGAGCAGGCAGTAAATCATACCATGCAAGTTGGACTTATCTCTTTATTAGCAAAAACACCATCTGCACAGTCTTGGCAGAGTGTCAGGCCTAGTAAGAACAGCAACTCAACTCCCGTAGGTCTTGCTCCATGAATCAGTTGTTGAGACTGGAAGTCCCTGCCTCCTCACAGTCCCCTCCTCTCCAGGGTTTCCTCCAATCAATCAGAGACTGCACCTGCATGAAGCCAACCTTTCCTCTGCCCTTTTCATGCCTCTTCTGGTTCTGGGAGCAGCAGGAGGAGACACCTGTGACTCTTCACCAGTCTGACTCATGGCCTCCCTCATCCCACTCTCCTATTTCAGCTCCTGCATCTGACCCCAGACTTCTCTCTGCCACAGACTCTCCCAGTTCACTAAGCCCTGTTGCCTCTTCAGCTTCCGACCTCTTCTTCCTAGTCTTCTCCTTCCTCTCCCTCTGACCACTCATTGTTGTCCCACTACCAGTCTCCAGCCTCTGAGCTTTCTTCCCTTGGGGGTTCCCCAGCTAGTTCCTCCCACCATTCCTCTGTGTCCAATCAGTCCCTGCCATCCACATACTTCACCCACAAGCTGCATTTTAGGACCCTCTTGTTCATTTTGCTGAGTGGGGCTCTGGACACCTGCTCCTAAAACCTTGCGCTGGGTGGCAGGAAGATTATGAAATTTCAGAGGTAAAGAATCTCAGATCTTAAGGCCCAACCCCCTGGCAATAGGTCAGATATGTAAAAACACTTTAGTGAAAACAGCAATGAATTCCCTGAGGCAGAAAATTTGGCATGATAAAATAAATTGACTTGCTATGTGATGGCATGCCTTGCTGAACTCATTAAAAAACACCAATAAGAAAGATATTGACAGCTTATGCAACATTTATAAGGCTGCCTACAAGAAAAGCTTTAAAGCAGAGCACCAGATGCAATTTGCATTGTTGTCGGGTTTGGTTTTTGTTTTTTTAAATGCATATGAAAATACAATTATTCAAGGCAAGCCTCTTATAAGAAAACATATATAAGATATCATGGATTACATATAAAAACAGGCTGATGGTGTATGTGAATAGGCTTCAGTCAGAAAACATGCATTCATTCGCCTTTTAACTTTCTAGGGAAAACTAGTGAGCAGTCAGGCATGCTTTTTCCTGTGACATCGATTAAGCTTTCTGCTCATGTTCTTCAAAGCAACCTATTGCTCTGGACTCATCCACGATATTGAAAGTACAGTAATTAAAGGTGTAAAAAGTACAATAGTCAGACATCGATTTCAGTGGGACAAAGAGATCTGATGGCTGAGAATAGGAAGCTCTTTTTGTGTGTGTGGGGGGGGGAAGGATAGAGGAATTAAGTTTCAACTTCATTGTATGCATTCTTTTATAACTGCACTTAATCCAACAGCACACACTCAACATACATACTAGAAGCACTGCTTGGAAAAGAACCAAAATTATTAGGATAAACCAATACCATTAGTGCACTGAAAACTATGGTGGGAAACCAAGGGAGAAACTACAGGGGGGGAAATCACACAAATGGCTACCAGTTCTTTTCGTTGCTTACTGTGTCTCATTATATGACCTTGTTAAAGTGAAATTTCCAGTTTCAAATGTGTGGACAGCTTCAATAGAGCACCTCACTGATGGATTCTAATCTAAACCCAGTTGACTAGTAACATTAAATAGTGAATAAATAGATCACCTCTCATTTGTTCCAAGGAATTGAGTGTGTTTGGTTCCTAACAAAGCGATAAGTCATGTGGTGCCTACATTCTTTTCTAGGCAGTTGACCAACATTATGAAGATATTCTAAAGAAATTCTAAAGCACCCTGCAAACAAGGCAGAAAAACAGAAGCAACTTTCACAGGGAACGAAAGTGTTGAGGACATGTGTTGATACATCATGGACGTAGAGGCTTTTACAGTCTGAAATGCCAACTGCATCTCATTCTTTGGGTAAGGTGGTCTCTGCCAGCCCAAATGCATCCAGAATATTTGCTTCACATTTATGTCATTCTGTAAAAGGGCAAAATATGCTGGTGGAAGGAAACATGCCATTCACTGAAAAATCTGCCTGATGTGGCCTGTCCACTAAAAAAAAACCCTATTCATAGTAGTTTCCCAGAACTTTCCCACTGTATGTTGTGCCGTCACAATCATAAATATGACCAGTTCTTTCTAAAGTAGGTTATTGTTACCCCTCTCAAACACATATCCAGCAATACCAACTTGGGAGTTCTAGTGTCAGTTACAGTTTTGTTGGGTTTGATTTTTAAATCCATAAAGCCAGATAGACAAATTGGTGACCTCCCCTGCACCCCACAAAAAAACCCAGCACCCTGATGTAGCAAGGTCCCATGGAGACATCTGCTGCTGCATCAGGGACCAAGCAAGGACACCAAGAGAGAGTCTATGTTTTCAGCTGCAGACCTAATGATTATCAGCTCTTAAGGGACGGGTACTGAATCCAGCAATGTTGTCTTCTACCTGCTATTTCTGGATTAGAGGTCGCTGTGTATTGTTGCAAACAGATAGGCTTGTGAGCCTGTATGCGTAAGGGGTTAAACTAATTATTGAAGCTTATATCTTGCTCTGGGTGAGTCATCTGTGGGAAGCGTTTCCCCGGGATGCAGAAAACTCAGAACGAAACCATATGAAAATGAAATTGGTAAAGAGAAGAAGAAAGTAAAGTGACAGAGGAATAGCAATCTATCACAGGCAAGTGCATTGAATAATGGAACTCTGTAGGCAGCCCGTTATGTTTGGATAATGTTCCTCCAAACAGAACTGGAAAGGAAACACTGGTCGGTAAAAATTGCTCTGCACTTCATCAATAAATGTTCAAAGGTGGGATTAAACCATAATTAACTGAAAGTCAACACCATTTGTCCTTAAAAATCTTCTCCTGCTGAATTGTTTACACAACAGGTCAACACTGCGAGAGAATTAAAGGTAAAGGTAAAGGGACCCCTGACCATCAGGTCCAGTCGTGTCCAACTCTGGGGTTGCGGCGCTCATCTCGCTCTATAGGCCGAGGGAGCCAGCGTTTGTCCGCAGACAGCTTCCGGGTCATGTGGCCAGCATGACAAAGCCACTTCTGGCGAACCAGAGCAGCACACGAAAACGCCGTTTACCTTCCCGCCAGAGCGGTCCCTATTTATCTACTTGCACTTTGACATGCTTTCGAACTGCTAGGTGGGCAGGAGCTGGGACCAAGCAACGGGAGCTCACCCTGTGGCAGGGATTCAAACCGCCGACCTTCTGATCAGCAAGCCCTAGACTCTGTGGTTTAACCAACAGCTCATCCCTAAAAGAAATCCTTCCTCCCCGCCAAAAAAAATCTGCATGGAGGGGCTGCAGCTCAGAGCACTTAAAGTCCCACGTTCATTCCCCCAGTGGCACCTCCAGTTTAGGATCACACAGTGAGTGATGCTAAAGGCCCTCTGCCCTAGAGCACGGGGAATCCTCTGTGCAGATCAACAAACTGCCTCACCTGGCAGCAGGCATCCTCTTACGATCAGTTACTGGCTCTGCACATCTTCCAGACTTGGCTCCCTTGCTGCCATCCATTGAGTGGGCTATACTTAGGCCCTGTCTGCACTATGCATTTAAAGCAGTATCACACCACTTTAATCTGCTGCGGCTTCCCGCAAAGAATCCAGAGGAATGTAGTTTGTTAGGGGTGCCGAGAATTGCTAGGATGCCCCTATTCCCTTCACAGAGCTGCAATTCTCAAAGTGGTTTAACAGTCCACCCCTTTTCCCAGGGAACTCTGGGAATCGTAGCTCTGTGAGGGGATCAGGAGTCTCCTAACAACTCTCAGAACACTTAATAAACTACATTTCCCAGGATTCTTTGCAGGGAGCTATGACTGTTTAAAGTGTACGATGATGCTTTTAAATGTATAGCGCAGCTAAGGTGTTGACTGCTGTGCAAAAAAACCTGTCCTCCAATTCCCTCAATAAGTTGCCAAGGAGGTTTGCATCTTTTCTACCTCTTCCTTGTGGCACTTTTGGGTTTCAAAAAAAATGTATTTCTTTATAATTTTGGTGGGTGCAGGGTGAAACATACCTTACTGTTGTGATGCAACTGTGGCTGTTGTTTTTTCTTCCCATTAAATAGTTCCTTTATGCAGGAGCCTTCCCAGGTGCTGTGCTTTTTCCCGAATTTTAAAATCCCTATGGGAAATATAGAGATAGGGGAAGAAATGTGATTCAGTTCACTTTCAAAGGGGAACAGACCTAATTTGCAATTAGAAATGCAGCAATTGTTCAAAACTGGCACTTCTCTGAACTTTGCAATGCACTCCTCCAGCCAAGTAACTCACATTAAGATGCTGGTGAATTTTCACGAGGACTTTTACAAAAAGAAATATGGAAAAATGAGAAACTGAGAGAAACCGAAATCGACACATTCACTCGTCCAAAGGGAAATGTCACCTCATGACATCTTCCCCTGAGATTTAAGGGACAAGGGAGACTGGTTACCGAGTAGCTGAAATTGGTGGGATCACTTGTTATGTTTTTATGGGAAATTGTTCCATTTACCTTTAAAAACAAACAAACAAAAAACCCTGGACCGATTCCTTTAAAAATCAAGCTTCCCATTTTAAGCAATGTAACAGCTGTCAGGTGCACAGTAGCTAGCCCCTCAACCCCCCCATGAGAATTTCACCAAAGTTTCTGCTCTCCTTTCATAATTTTCTGGCGCAATTTATTTTCTCTTAACTGAAGGAGAAGAGTTGAGGGGAAATGCAGGACAAATCTTTGAAGCTGCACTAATTGCACTGGATTGTATAGGTGGTGATACTCACCTGGCAGGGGAGACACCTTGATCACGAATTGTATAGGTGGTGATCAAAAGGTTCTCTATTTGGCTATACCTTCCTGTCAGCTGCATATCAAATAGTTCACCATTCCTTTGCCCAGAAGCAGCAGATTGCACTGTTCCGTGTAGCATATGCAGGTTTACCTGTCAGACAGAAACCTTATCACATCCCTACATCGCACGAGAAGGAATAAATCATCTCCTGAGTTATGGGAGAAGATTGCTACAACTACATTATTTATCCACGACTTGATCCAGCTGATAGAGCCCCACTAGCTTCAGTGGTAGAGATTTAAGAGCATGCTCCATTTCCCCACCGAAAGCGGTTGGCACTGATAAGAGCTTCCCACACAGTAAACATAAAATTAAGGATGCAATGCAAGCTACAACCTTCTCCACAGCTAAGATGAGTTTACATGGTGCATTGGGGTCCCATTGAAAAGTACCATTTGTCAGAACGATGAGGGTAGGGGGATGTGCGGCTTTTTGTTTTAACTGGAAAAGCCTTAAAACCAGTTTAGCACTTGGAGTGGTGTCCAGCAACGCTTCCTTTGCATTCTCCTGCTTCTCCAGTGCTTTAGCAGAGTTTCTGTTCAAACTTCTAACTTCTTCTTCTTCCTGCGCAATGGTATGTGTGCCTTTCGTGCCAGCAATTAAACTCCCATAACGTCTGGGTTGTTTCAAAGCAAGTATGCTTTATTACAAGCATATAAATTACAGACACTTTCCCGGAGAGTGGGAGGCCATCATCGCTCCGGTCTCTCCGGTTCAGAACCGAAAGTAAGACTGACCAGAAAATAAACGGTGCGTCACATAAATCACAAAGACATCGCATACAGCAGATACCCCGGATGTTGTGACACATCCTCGTCCCTGTGGGAGGAGTGAACTGTTGAGCTTCTTTAACCCTGAATGCTCCAAACAACGTCACAGGGGAGCTGCTCTGCTCCCATCTCTCTGCAGTGCGCTGTCCTGTTTGCATCAGCTACCCTGTCCTTAGAAATCTTCAATCTGTTACCAGCCTACAGCCCTGGAGTCCCACCGATGGGCAGCAACACTCTCTGTGCACTGTTTCCACGTCATGCGGAAAAGTTCCAAGCCACCATCTGGAATGGGGTTGGCGAGCACCATTTCCATCCGGTGAGAAAGAAGGGCGGTCCGGGAGTAAGTCTTCAGATGAAGGCTATTCTGAGCAATGTCTCTTGGCAGCCCAGTCCATTAAAGAGAGCTACATTTGCTGGATCAAGAAGCACAGATGCAAATCTGATGTTCATTCAAGTGTGGATGCCATCTATCCCATTCAAATGTGCACCCATATTCTACTGACACATAGAAAACGTTTTCAAAAGTGCGACTAGAGTTGGATCAGGGTGAAAATATGTTATGTCTACTATGGACTTTCACTAGTATGCTGAATAAGAAATCCCTTCTCTTCTCCTCTCAATCTCTCTCTCCATTCTCCCCTGTTCCTATCTTCCAACTTTCCTGCATCTCATGCAGGGAAGCCCAGCTCTCCCTGGATCCAGCGAGATCTCTTCCCAAGCTTACGCCCCCATTCACAGCAGGAACACTGAAATCCCTCCAGCAAACATCTCTCTTGATTCTGGACACCCTGAGACTTTGTCATCAACAGGTCAGACATAACACAGACACACGCCCACAACTCTCCAAGCCTCCTCTCTTACTTCTCATAACACACAACACCACACTCATTTTTGAATAAACAAAACACTGCCTAATTTTTTTAATGGCTTTCAACGCTTTCCAAATTGATTCCAGATTTGTACGTTAAAGAAATGGCTTTATTTGGCTTGTTTCATTGCCAACAGGCACTTTTTAATATGAACTCATTACTTCTAGAAGTTCAAATGATTTTGCCTTATTTCTGAGAAAATTTGCGAAGTTAATGTTCCATAACTCAGGGTGGAAATGGTGCAATTAAGCCCCACTAACAAATATCACTGGGGAGAGGTAGCTTGCTTTCGCAGATATGCGATTGCAGGCTTTCTGGCTAATCACTTACTTTAACAGCCTGACCCTTAAATTATTCTGCCAGGACAAACCGCAGTGAAGAGTTTTGCAGGGTGAGCTGTAAGGCTGGGCTAGATTTCCACCCCCTCCTCATTCTGCAGAACAATACGGGCACAGGACAGACTTACAGATAACGAAGCTCAGACAGATTGAAAAGAGACAGATCAACCCATCCCTAAGTAGCACTGTTGCTTTGATAAAAGGTAAGTTCTTCAGTCAACGTACAGCAGGGCTCTGCATGTTACTTCATATAAGACCTGAATCAGCCCAAATTCAGCCATTCACATTCTCAGAGGCATATTCCGAAAGTTTTTTCTCTGGGTAGAACCAGGCTTTTCTATGTACATTGAAAAGCCATAGCAGGGGCTGAACAGAAACTTTTTTTTGCTTTGGAGTTGAAAGATGATCCATTGCCTTGCTGCCTACAGTAACACGGCAAGCAAATTAATCAGGGGACCATTGGGGATGCTGTAAAATCTTTCAGGTGGAGGGGGTTCCTGATCCCAAGTGCCAATTCACATTGGCAGCATATGTGAGCACGATGACCCATTTTTAGCAGCCATGCCTGAGCAGCATAGCATGAAGAAATGGTACCTATTACCACTGTTTGCTTTGCCTGAGATTGCTTTTCTGAACATGCCATGGGAACAACCCATGAAGAGGATTTTAGAGCACCTGAAGAAGCCATCAGTTCCCTTAAGAAAATGTGGGCCAAATGAAATCCTTGAATATTCCTAGTACTATAGTCAAGAGGACTACTCAAACTCCGGCACGCTCCTAGTAAAATCGGGGGCTATGTGTCATTACACTTCCAGGAAGGTAAACAACTATAATTCATTGTTTCAGATGACAAGATAAATAAATGGCAAATGAAAGCAATCTTTAAACATGTAATAAGCAGGCTGGAAGGAAAAACATTCTGAAAACGTTCTCCGTTCAGACTTGTTTGAAGAAAGATCCATCTGTGCAAAAGGTAATTCATAAACAGCTAAAAAGAAAGAACCTGGAAAAGATGCTGTTTGCAAGTGGTCGGTCCAGATAGACACAAACTAACCGGCTCACTCCATTGCCCTGAACACCGACAGCATCATTCCTGAAAGCTCGGGACGCTGTCAATCTTCCTAATAAAATCTGAGGGCTGAAAGCTGTTTCCAAAGAAATACTCCCTGACTTCAAAGTGTCACTGATTTTGCCCTCTGTGACACAGAAGCAGAGATGCTGGAGATGAGAAGGCACCTTTGTTCAGCCCTCTGTTTGCGCAAGATAGTTCAGAAATGGCAGAGCTTTTCCATGATAGCTTTAAATTACTCACCTAACAGTTCTCCCTTCCTCTATTCACCCGCTACAAAAAAAAACCAACCACACCTCCCATCACAGCAATGCTGAAACCTGTGGACTTTCCATCTAAACCAAGATTGCTCTATTTGTCTTTAATGCTGCTGTCTACTCCACTGGTACATGCATTTTCACTTTATTTTGCTCTGTTTCTCTTTCAGTAGCTTCCATGTGATCACAATCAGGGGCTTACAGGGCCGAATGGTTGGCTTGAAACCCAGTGAATGTCACATGCATGGGCTGGCGGTGTGATCTAGTGCTTCCCTCTGGGGTCACAGATATGGCTTTGATTTGTTCATGGAAGCTTCACACACAGAGACACAACACACTTCTGTGATTGCAAAAATTATGTTGCAAAGCAACTCCTTTGGCTTTGGGTACTTTGCACCTTGATCTGGGGTGGGGTGGGTGGGGAGCACAATTTGCTGCTCTGCTTCAGGCAAGCTTACCTGCTAAATTTCTGTGAAGCCAACAGGGCCAACGCTTGATTTTAAATTTGCTCACACAATACCAACTTTCAAAGGGATGGGGGGGGGAATGTTGACTTTTAGTCTGCTCGTAGACGGTTAACATTTCCTGAAAACACACCCAGAAGCTTCTTCCTTTCTTGAGAAACTCCAAAAGGGAGCCAGGAAAGAGATAAACATATCCCCAAGTATCCATTCCCCTCCATGATTATTTCATGTCTCAGCAGCCTCCCTACCCCCCAAATCTGACAGGTTAGATTGTTTTCAAAAAAGATTTTGTGTTGAATGACCAAAAATTCCTTCCCTGCCAGATTTGCTGGAGCCATGGAGAGCGTGCTTGCATGAATTCATCAAGAAAGATGAATATGCATTCAGGTCAAAACATTCCTTGATCATCTTTGCTCCTTTGACCTTTCCCGGAGTGTGCTCACAAAAGTGGCTTGAGGGGACAGAGAAAACAAACTTGAGTGTTTTTGCAGAGAATTAGAAGGAATTCCACTGAATATGAATATTTGGAGCCATGATTACTCCCCTTCTTTCCCCAACTTTTCATTTCATCCTATTCACATGTTCAGGAAGGCTGGGGAATCAAACAATAATAAACTAACCACTAGGTTATTCCACTGTTACACAAAAGGGCCATTCAGTGTGGAAGCAGCAAATGAAAAGAGTCCGCCGATATGTTACAGGGAGCTAGCGCGGAAGTACGAAGAACGACTGAAGCAGTCTGCACTTAAATTTAACATCCCTACTTGCATATTTCCAGACAGTGCTATTTTTCTAGAAAAAGAGGTGCCGGAACTCACCACGAACGCCTCCTTTGGTCTCTTATAATGAGAGGTGCTGGAACTGAGTTCCAGTGAGTTCGGGCTGGAAAAAAAGCCCTGCTTCCATAGCTATTGCAAAACTTCAAGGGGCGGGGGAGAAAGTGGTAAAGTTCACATCTCTGGGAGTGTAGTTGTGGGATAATTATCTAATGTAGAATTTTGTTATACGACTTCAAAACAGTGCATTCAGGCTGAAAGAATGAGCCGACCATCAGGGCCGGCCCACCCATGAGGCAAAGTGAGATGACTGCCTCAGGTGGCAAGATCACACGGATAGCCGATCGGGACTTGAAGGAATGCATTGCCTGCTTCTGCGGTGGAAGTGGTGCGTGGCTTGGAGGCTAGATCTGCTGCGCTGCTTCCGACATCATAAGGTTGCAGTTATGGAGGAGACCGCTCTTTTTAGAATGTCTAAATGTGATGGAAGATGGGACACAATTAGCGGCAGGGTGTTGCAGGTGGGACTCAGGCTCGAACAAAAATGTTATATGTTTCAGGCACTTGTATGGCACCCTAAGTGGCAGGGTTGGTTGTGTGGAGGTGGTAGCACCCTGGACAGTTACACCAAACAAGACTCTAGAGCAGGGATTAGGAACCTCTGGCCCTGTAGGGGTTGCTGGACTCTAACCCCCATCAATCCAGCCAGCAGGATCAGTAGTCTGGGACAGTGTTTCTCAACCTTGGGTCCCCAGCTGTTGTTATACTACAAGTCCCATCATCCCTAGCTAGCAGGGCCAGTAGTCAAGGATGATGGGAGCTGTAGTCCAACAACACCTGGAGGGTCACAGATTCCCCACCCCTGCTTTAAAAGCTGAGTCACCAGGGATACAGGTAGTAAAAACAGTGTATGATTTGAATGTAATGGAGGCAAATGATTTCCTGCCACAAAGAATGCCAAAATATAAAAGCAGAGAGAGAGAGAGAGAGAGAGAGATTAAAGGCATGTAAAAAAAAAGAGAGCAACTTCCTTTGATGTAGGGATTAATTATATGAATTTGGAGTGCTTTTTTTAAAAAAATGGAGCTTTATAGGAAGCATTCTACCTATGTCATAGGAAATTAAATGTTTTCTCAAAAGGACGCCAGTTTTACAATGTCAACAGCAGCATTTTGAGAGCACTTCTGGGCTGCCAAAGCTTTTCACATACATTATCTCGGTTACCTTCACAAAGCCTTGTGAAATATGTCAGTGTTCTTTGGCCTATAAGCTACTGCAGGCAGTAGTTGCAACTGAGGACATTATAGCTACTCCTTGTTTATTTATCTTGTTTTGTCTGTTTGCTACTTAGTTCGTTATATCCCGTCTTTCCTCCCAGAGGAAGAAGCAAATGACAAGCAAGGAAACAATGAAAACATTTAAAAAGCAATTCCAATAAGGATGCAGACCGGGAAATATCTCTCTTTAAAAGGCTTGTTGAAAGAGGAAGGTCTTAAGTAGGTGCTGAAAAGACAACAGAGGCAGCACATGTCTAATATTCTAGGGGAAAGGATTCCAAAGGCTAGGTGCCACAACACTAAAGGCTCAATTCCTGTGTTGTGTGGAAAGGACCTCCTGATAAAGATGGCATCTGCTGGAGGAACTCACCTGCAGAGTACAGAGACTGATGGGGTAAACAAGAGATGAGATGATCTTTCAGGTATCTGAAGGCAGCCCTGCTTAGGGAAGCTTTTAATGTTTGATGAATTGTTGCATTTTAATATTTTGTTGGAAGCCGCCCAGAGTGGCTGGGGAAGCCTAGCCAGATGGGCGGGGTATACATTATCATTATCATCATCATCATCATCATCATCATCATCATCCTACTGCCAAGCTGTATATGGCTTCATATACCCAAACCAGCACCTTGAACTTAGCCCAGTAGCTGGTTGGCAGCTGAGGGTGTTATAAGCAAGGAAACAATCAAAGGTGGGATGAAATCAAAGCTTTAGTGTGTATGTTTTGTTGCCCCTTCATACATCTGAATCCATCATGGAACAGAATTGCCTTAACAGCCATGAGTACGCAGCTACCCTTACAGAAGGCAAGGTGAATGAATTAGTATAAATATCTAAACGTGAGCAATAGTGCGTTCTAAGCACACTGAAATAGCACCAGTCAAAGAAAATCCAGAGAGAATTATCCGTTTCCCCAGGCCCTGCCTAGAAATGAAGGCCAGGAAGGGAGGAGCAGGGAGAGAGACATTTCATATTGTAGGTGCCAGATGATGTAGGTAAATTAGTCTGGAGAGCAATATACTTCAATTTCAGGCAAAGACAAGAACCATCTGGTAAGCATTTCTTTCAGTGCCTTTCCGTACTCTGGGGATATGCAATTTGAATGCATTTGATAAAGAGCGGCCTGAAGATTTCTAATAAAAGGCGAGATTCTTTTATGTCAAGTAAGACAAAGACATCTACAGCACCATCGTATGTAGGGAGTCTGAATAAATTTGTTGCTGCAGCTAGACATGCGGAAAAGTAGCTGCTCTTGTACGCATTACAAGGTGCTTGTTCCAATTTAATTGCGGTGATTTTGCGGTTGTATCGACACTCTTCTTTTCAGGTCTAATCTGACTGTGTTAGGAGTGGGTCACAAACCTCCTACGATTAGATTTTGAATTCCTTTCTTCTGCTCTGCAAAGAATTGTGGCACTCGCTGCCACCCTTTTGCTGTTTCTTGCCCTCTTGATCCCACTTGCGCTACAACTGACTGATCTACCAATTTAATAGATGACTTCATGCGTCTGAAAAGGTGGGCTCTAGCCCCCCAAAAGCTTAGCCCATGACTTTAACACTGTATAACCCAATGCACCTTTACAATGGAGTAAGCCAAGCTGAATTTAAATGGGATTTCCATCTGAATAAACAGGCCTAGGCCTGGGCTGCATGAGTGAGCCATGAATCAGGAAACCTCCATTTAAACCTCACCTTGATCCTTAATTCAGTAGCTGGCTTTGGTCAAGACATCTGAAAAATGTCAGTAATATTGGCCTACCTTGCAGCCGATATTACAGGGCTGTGGTAAAGAACAGGGATGAGATGACTGAAGTGTGCTTTTATAAGGAATGTTAAATATGGTTGCTGCAGAAAATTATTACAGTTATAGTACAGTTTCCAATATTGGGTCTGTGTCCCTACCATAGGAAGGTTTGCAAATAGCAATTGTGTGAAAAATTGAATTTAGGCTGCAAGCTAATACCCACTTACCAGGGAATAAGTCCCACTGAGCCCAATGGGGCTTTGTTCTGGGTAGATATGTACAGAATGTAAGCATTTTATCTCACTCTGTAGGCAAAAAGGTCTTATAGCAGTTCACAAAGATAATATAGTTCCTAGTTTCAGGATTAAAGTCTAAAAGGCAAGACACACAAGGAAAAGAGTGGTGGGGAGGGAGGAGGCAAAAAGCAAACTTGGGCATCAGTTCTTAAAAGGAGCATTTGTCTGGATTGATCTGTGGGGCAGATATACGGCAATGAACATTCATCCACATTTGCTTGCAAGGATGTGTCTGCATATTCTGGTTAAGTCATTCATTCATCTCACACTTCTCAATGCATTTCCTCCTCACTTTCCAAACTGCAAAAAGGCTTAATCTTTTTCAGTGGATTTCTTGCACTGGAACAACAGAGCCCTTTAATTAGGGTTGCCATATTTCAAGAAGTGAAAATCCAGACACAAAAGTTGTTGACGGGGAGCAAAGTAGGCTCTGTGTGTGTGTGTGTGTGTGTGTGTTTATTTGTTTGCTAACTCTCCAAATAATAATAATGAAGTTTTAAAGCTTTCCCCCCATATTTTTACAGAAATTCGCCAAAATTTCAACACTTCCGATATGGGCTGCCATATGCCTGGAAAGACAAATCCCAGATATGTCCGGAAAATTGGCAGCCAGCCCTACTTTAATCCACTTAAACTGTGCAAAATGGTCCAAGCCTGCGCTTGAATTCCTCCTACAAAACAGTGTCCATCTCCAGGAACCTGCAGTTCTGTTTTCCCCATTTTGTTGTTCAGTCGTTCAGTCATGTCCGACTCTTCGTGACCCCATGGACCAGAGCACGCCAGGCACGCCACATGACCCAGAAGCTGTACACCGGCTCCCTCGGCCAATAAAGCGAGATGAGCGCCACAACCCCAGAGTCATCTGTGACTGGACCTAATGGTCAGGGGTCCCTTTGTTGTTGTTTAGTCGTTCAGTCGTGTCCGACTCTTCGTGACCCCATGGACCAGAGCACACCAGGCGCGCCTATCCTTCACTGCCTCTCACAGTTTGGCCAAACTCATGTTAGTAGCTTCGAGAACACTGTCAAACCATCTCATCCTCTGTCGTCCCCTTCTCCTTGTGCCCTCCATCTTCCCCAACATCAGGGTCTTTTCTAGGGAGTCTTCTCTTCTCATGAGGTGGCCAAAGTACTGGAGCCTCAACTTCAGGATCTGTCCTTCTAGTGAGCACTCAGGGCTGATTTCTTTAAGAATGTTTAAGGTTTGATCTTCTTGCAGTCCATGGGACTCTCAAGAGTCTCCTCCAGCACCATAATTCAAAAGAATCAATTCTTCGGCGATCAGCCTTCTTTTCCCCATACCCAGGCCCAAAAGTTTTATTCACTGATCACCGGACTGCAGTAGCTTCTTCAGCAACGATGAAAACTGTAAACTGGCAAAAACGTTCCATAACTTACATCGAAAAGCAATGCCTGCAGGTCTTGTTTACGGGCCAAAGCCGAAAATGGGGGAGGGGAAGCACATGCTGTTGATTCCGAGCAGGAAATGATAATGGAATGTATCTCATGTTGCTCTGAATTCTGAAATCTAAGCTTCTGTGCCAAAAGAAATTAAGAATGCAGAATAAAGCAAAGACAACAACAGCATTATATTGCAACAACATCCTGGAACTGAGAGATTGAAGTTTGCTCATAGACATATAATGGTCCTCCTGGGATCTTCTCTCTGTAACTGTATCTTCTGCTCTGAGAACAATTTACAGTTAGTTAGCAGTTCAGTAATCTTAGGCTGAACAGACATTTCAGAAAAGCCTCGGGAGGAAGCTATGGGCAAAAACTGCCACTGCAGGCTGCTTCAAAGTAGGCTAAATTTTAGCATCAATATCTTTAAATAGAGTTACAAGTTGCGGGGGGGGGAGAGACTCCCCTAAATTCCTGGAACCAGGAAAGGGTTAGAATTTAACCACGCCCCCTTAAATTCCAGGATGCAGCAGGGATTCAGGCTGATGTAGCTAAGCCAGCCTGAGAATGGCCGAGTGATCAAGCAAACAAAGGGATATGTGCCATTATCAGAGACTCTGCACCTGACAGGTGGGGCATCTCCTCTGTACTAGTTAACAGAGTTGTGTTTCAGAAAGGCAGTTGGGGATAATGAAAGCAGGAGGAAAAATGGATTTGCAGTGTGCAACCAGCAGCAAGCTGAAAAGGAGAGGGTCAGAGCACTATGGGGGCTGACAGTGGGAATCCAAGATGGCAGCCATGTGAGAAGCGCATCCCCTCCAACATTTCTCCAAAGGAAATAGGGTTGTCCTATTCCATACCTTCCAACATATCTCCAATGAAAACAGGGACGTCCTAGGGAAAAGCAGGACATTCCAGGATCAAATCAGAAACCGGGACGGCTTCTCTAAATCTGGGACTGTCTTGGAAAATAGGGGTGCTTGGAGAGGCTGGAAACAGGACCACCTTGACATGTAATGCTGGAAGCCCCTCCATCATAGGCTTAGGTTTTATATGTGTATAAATAAACCATATATCATAAAGACACCACAGTCTTCACTGTCCCTCATTTCCAAAAAGAAGCCTGAACCCTGGGTAAGCACCCGGACCCCTAGAATCTCACACCACTCGGAGATTGGGGTGGTGTGTAACAATACTTACAAACAATGAGAGATGCATAAATGATCGCATCTCAGATCCCCACATATCACCTGCTGCTCAAATCTAGGAGCAAATGTTCCTCTGAAATCACCACCCGAGTTTCTGTCTAGATTTTGGAGTTGCAAGTTAGCTTGTTTCCAAACCAGCACTGAAGAAGATCTCAGGACCTGCTCCTGTTAGACTGTTTGCTCTTCCCTACACAGTCATCTTCCACCAACTGCCCTGTGGGAAAGATCCTTGGAAAGCAAGGATGGCACTGGAAGCGTAACCGGGGCCTGGTCCTCCTAGACTACATTCCAGTCCCCATGGGGCCATTTATTACCAACTGCCTGTGGAAAGGATGCTGATATCTTTCAATATGTTGCTATTGCAGTATTAAATAATGTATTTTAATGTTACTTGGAAGGATTTGTATCATGAAAGGAGGAACGCCAATAACCGAAACCATAAAATAAATCAGGAAACCTCCATAGCTTCATTTGTGAACAAACCCAGGACGAAAGTGCACGGCTGAAAGGGGAGTTATGTAACAGCCCGAGGCATGGAAGTTCATCCATAAATTAATTATGGTTTGCAGCAAAAAGCCCGGTCAATGACGAAGCAATAAACCAGGGGTTGATGGCACTTGTAAGAGTTAAACATCGGAAATGGAAACAGCCTGCACATTCTTCTTTACACAGAACTTGCTGAAGTGTTTGCCGCCTCATGAGTATAGCCTTTTTTAAGAGAGTAATATTTTCCCATCTTAAAGTGCCTTCAAGTGTTTAGTGCATTCTAGTGCTTAGAACGAGAGCTATTGTACACCACTCATCTGTGTTTCGTAACAATATGCACTTTTGTTTTTTGGCAAGGAACACATTGCGAAAGGTGAGAAGGAAGTGGTAAGATTTGCTGTATTATATAAGGTACATGCCCTTACATAGCCCAACTCTTCTGCAAAGTTGAAAAATTTAAAACTTAGTCCTCTCTGATTCTGCTGTCTTGTGTTTTAACCATCTCACATTAGACTACATTCCAGGCATGTGAGCCTATCAGGACTTTGCAACAAATCTTTGTTCTACCCTGGGAGTCAATTCCTGAAGCATCCCAAGGATTGGGCTTTGTCCTCTCTGAGTGTGCAGCGTTGGCCAGGATCACACAGACAGGCTCTGTGATTCACTGACTGACACATGACTGCCCCAACAACACGACCACGTGTGATTGCAAGGAGAAACCCATTCATCCAACTGGAAATCCCATGCAGTCTCAATTGGGTTGGAGGCATGCCGGCCAGCAGCCCATCGAACCTCCAGCGTCCAATGTATGGGTACCACATTTTGCACGAACCAGGCCACAGAGGACTGGCTAGATGTGTGACAGGTGTGAAGGTTATAGTCCTTTAAAATTTGCATTTAAAAGCCCTGGTGCTCCAAAATCACACACAGGCCAATTTAGCACCATCTCTTCCCACGGTACAAAATGTTGAGAGATGGATCAAGGTGCTTTGGATGTCACACAGGTGCCCTACCACGTTCGTTCTACCTAGCTTCCTCTTCCTTTCTATCACCTCTCCTTCTTTTGAAGTTCACTTGAAATGATTGTTTGGGTTAGGAAGAGACTGAGCCAGGGGAGAAGCAATCTCTGCAGCAGAGCTTCTATGGATAGGGTCTATGGATAGAGGTCCTTCAATGGATAGGGTCCAGTCCACAAGCGATGGCTGCAACAGCTCTCTCTTCAAGAGTATTACTTCCAGAGTATTAAAGGTAAAGGGACCCCTGACTGTTAGGTCCAGTGGCGGACGACTCTGGGGTTGCGGCGCTCATCTTGCTTTACTGGCCGAGGGAACCAGCATACAGCTTCCAGGTCATGTGGCCAGCATGACTAAGCCGCTTCTGGCCAACCAGAGCAGTGCACAGAAATGCTGTTTACCTTCCTGCCGGAGTGGTACCTATTTATCTACTTGCACTTTGACGTGCTTTCAAACTGCTAGGTTGGCAGGATCCAGAGTATTAGATCTAGATAAATGTGGTCTGCAGAGCACCAGTGGTATGCATGCTGCATTCAGGAAGTCCACGGCATGTCTGTGAAGAATGTTGGCAATATGTAGTCTATGGAATTAAAGTTGTAATGCAATGAAATGCAAAATGGTGTAAGAAAGAAAAGAAGCAACAAGAATAAATGAAAAAAATCATACTGCGATAGCCGATTAGAATTAGCGCAAACAAGCAAAAAAGTCATTAAGGGCTCATCCATAATTCCATTTGCCCTGCTGGGAAAACCCAAGGTTTAGCACTCCATCAGAACGAACAGCAAGTGGTTTTTCTGCAGATTTTGTCCTGATTTGGCACTCAAGGGTGGGTTTTTCCAGGGGAAAGCAGTGGAGCAGGAGCAAAGGCAAAACCGCTCAGATCCATGCCTAGAAAGTGGAAGTGTAGATGACTCTTAGGTGGTCCGCCGAGAACCTCAGCAATTTTCAAGTGGTCCTTGGCTGGGTGGGTGGAGTTCGGGAATTACTGATCTAGAAAAAAAACTGGAAATGGGACCCTGGAGGGTAGATGGAGATGGGCATGCAGAATGCTGGAAGGGAGGAACCGTGAAAGAGGGTCGCAAGCCAGAAGAGCTGAAGAAGAGGCAGGCAAGCGAGATGGGAGCAGTTTTTTTGCCTGCTTATCAAATGCCAAAACTCATATTGGGGTTGTCTTCTGCTGGGGGGTCACTGAAGCAGGAAAACCCCAGACCCCTCCTGCTGGGCTAAATGGAGAGCAGCACCCAAAGCAAGAATCCCAAAAGCTTCCCTCATCCTTCCTGCTGGTTTGGTTTCGAAACCCAGGAGAATGCAGTGTGTTTACTTAGCTGGATATTACTCAATCTACATTTTTGTAATGACCGTAGCCCAGTTTCCTCTCTTTCAGCTCTTCCTTTCCCCAGGAAGAATGCTCTGGCTTTCCAAGCCCACCCCTATGTTTGTAGCTTTCAAGTGTGTCACAGGCGAAGGAAAACAGACACCACACACATATATGGAGGGCTTGGAACAGACACATGGAAAATGTTCAGCTGGAGCCACAGTGAAGCTTCTCTAGAATGCATTACCAACTCCCTTCTATATGCTTCAAGCCCCAGGGGTTCCTACGATGCTCTCATTTGTAATATAAGAAGCCCACAGCACTGTTCAACAGCAATCATGCTTGACCAATCCCATAAAGCCCAGAATTGTCATCACTGTATGCATTGCTATGGCAACTATCTACATTTCAGCTAAAGCCTTTGAGTGACTAACTATTGCTCAAGCCACAGAGTTCCCCATTTTTATTTTTGTTTTTTTAAAAAAGGAGCCACACTCAACCTTGGCAGGGTATGAGGTGGCTAGAGGAAGGGCAGATGGAGAGAAGTTCTTCACTCTTTTTCTCCTGCTCATTATCTGGCCTCAGAACTGCCAGTCTGCTCAAGCTGCTGGTTGTTCATTGGCAGGGCAGAGGAATTTTACCTCCCCCCTTTCAGGTGAAAAAGCTTGCAGAGGGTGAGTTTGAGCTTGCAGTGCCCAGAGAGGGTGCCCCACCAGTTCTGTCTCAGAGGCTTGTATTGATAAGTTCAGTTAAAAGCAAGCAAACAAAAAAACGTCAGGCAGGAAAAAAACGGTATCCTATATCATCAGGGATGGCAAAGATGTTGGTTGAAGCTGATGGGAGCTGGGAGTCCAAAAACATCTGGAAATTTACAGGTTAGTTACCTCTGTCTTACAGGATACTTGATGTTGAGATTCCTGATTCAGTGTTCTATGGTGCATTTACAGCAAGGGTGTGGGCAGAGGGTGGAGTCTCGCTTACATACATTTATAAAACCACACAGTAGCTTATCAAAGTGTAAAGCTCAATCACTGACTCAACAGTATGCTATAGCAAAGAGAGCAACAGTCCTAGGCTTGGGCAAATCATTCTTTTTCAGCCTAACCTACCTCACAAGGTTGTTGTGCAGATAAAATAGGGAGGGAAACCAAGTTCGTCATCCTTGCAGGAAGAATGATAACCTTGGGCCTTATGCTAGTATCACCATCAAGATCTCTCCGGGGAAAAACAGATCTCGTATTTATTGTACTTCCCTGCAGGACAACGGGAACCTTTCTGATAAGAGTGGCAGATGGTATATCTCATGTAATCATTTCATATACCTTAAGTTGTGGATACGATTTGGAATGTATATGCTTCCTTTTTACATTTCATGATACTTAAATCTGTGTATTCATTCTGAGGGTGTCACAGAAACCTCCCCCCCCCCCACAAATGCTATAATTTTCAGTAGTTCAGATTTTAACATGTACTCTAACAAGGTTTTGGAGGCCAGGAAAATACGCTGTGAGGCATGAAGGTTTTTTTTAAAAAAAGTCTGAAGGAGAATATTCTGGTGTTAGTTGCAAAATTCAGGACTCATTGGACAAGGAGAAAATAGGTATTTTGCCTTTTAACAGTTAAACACAAAAAAGAGGACAGGACTGTGGAAGCGGGGGGAGGGGAGAAGCTGATTCATTTCATGTTGATGGGAGAGTGGAGACAGTCCAGGGCCAGCTGCCAAAACTGCAGGCTGGGAGAGCACTCAGGAGTCACTCCACAGGGAACAGCCTGAAAAGGTAGTGCCTGTTTCTGATGCTGGAGCATCAATCACATGGTGCAGTGTTGTTGTTGCATAAGCTGCCATGATCACTGGGGTGCCTCGTGGTTCCACAATAATCCGGGTACCTGCCTCCCTCTATTACAGATTGTACCAGGTCCACATCATGGCTTTCTCCTTTCTAACAGGCAATTCTAACTGGCTAGTTTACTAGCTGTTGAGGCCTATCTTTGATCTTAGCTGCTCGGGATGACTTTGCTATGATTGGAGATAGACGTGTGCCTGCGTATGGGCCTTAAGCTTCAAGTCACTTCATGGCATACAATGCCAGGCAACTGACAATTGGGTGGCTGTGCCTATCTGTCAAACATGGTCCACAGGGGGGTGGGCCAGTACTGAGTCTAGTCTTCTGACTGGATCCACTTCCCCACCCTTGTTCCAGGGGGAAGATGGCTTCCTGTCTGAAATCCTGGTGAGCCAGGCAGCTGGACCAGTGGTCTGCCTCAGCCTAAGGCAGCTATGAACAATTAATCCAGGAACTTTGGACACATTCTCTCCCATCACTAGGGGACACCATGGTGAACCAGGTTCACGCCTGAGGCGCTTATTGGTAGGAGAAAACAGACCCGGCCTGCAGTGGAAAAAGGAAAGAAGAATATTGGGGGGGTGGGGAGAGATATGCATATGGGTGGTGAAGAAGTGCCAAAGCTGGAGGCATTTGGAAGCTCGAGGGAAAGGATGCTGTGTAGCTTGCAACACTTAGTTACAATAAAGTAACTTCTGGTAAGTTCTGCACAGGTGTGATTCCTTCACTGGAACTGCATGATGTAGAGCTCACCTGCCCCAGCAAGCCCTGCAGAGAGGCAACCTAAGAGTAGCAGAACTGTAGATCCACTTCCGAACATGGTTTGAACCCTTATCTCCCAGCTCTGAGTCTAGTCTCAAGAACCACCGACCAAAGCCTTGGACCCATCCCAGCTTTCCCTTTTCTGCAGAAGGTCCAAGGGTTCCCTGCTCTAATACAAGGCCCTGCCAATTCTCTTGCTCCACTGCTATCTGGCAATTTCCAAGCGCGGCCCTCATTAGCGAGGAGCGTGACACAGAAGTGGTGGCTTTCGGGCAAATCGCGCTGCCACCGTCGAGCTGTGCAGGAAAAAAAAGGCAGCCGTGCATATGAACTCTCTAGATTCACCTTGATCATTTTGCCCAACACTGCAGCGTGTATAAGGAGCCGAGCTACTGAGATTCCTCTTCCCAGAAAATTCAGTTCAGCAAAAGCTTTCATGTTCAGTACAGTGCATCGTCTCCTGGGAGCTTCCTTTAACAACACTTCTAAATGAGAAAACAAGGTAACTTTAGACTGCACAGCTGCGGGGGGTAGAAAATGGGGGGAGGGGAGTGTGAATCCATCCATTTGCTCAAAAGGCCACCAAAATCTAATGCATTGCTCTAATAAGATTGGAAGGTGTGGGATTGATTCAACTTTTCACCCCTTCCCCAAACTGTTAAGAGACATGGCCGCAAATTTTGCAGCTCGGTGTCTGCTGTAAAAAAGTGGTTCTTTTAGTGAAATTAGAAGGGAGAAAAATCTGAGGGGAGACAGGGACTCCTACAGAATATATCCAAAGGGCTACCATTTTAAAAAAAAGGGGGGGGGAGAGGTTTTTTTTTATTGCTAGGCCACATTCGCACAATACATTTAAAACGCTCTGTGATACCACTTCAGACAGTCATGGCTTCCTGCAAAGAATTCTGGGAGATGTAGGTCAAGGGTGCTGAGAGTTGTTAGGAGACCCCTATCCCTCTCATAGAGTTACAATCCTCAACGTGGTTTGATGGTCTATATTTACGCACAGGAAACTCTGCGAATTGTAGCTCTATGACCTACAGCTTTAAATGTACACACCAGTGGCGCTAGGTATATGGGGTGGAGGGGGCTTAAGCTCCCCCAATATAGAGGGGGGCCGCCACCCCCTGCCACCGCTGGGCGCCTCTGAGCACCCCAGCCCAAACCCCCGCCCAGGAGCCAGGCTGCAGCTGGGACAAGTGAAACAACGATCACCCACGCTCGTCCCAGTCTCTGCTGAGTTTTGACTCTGTAAAAAAGAACTTTGGGTGCTGGGTGGGACCCTGTGTGCAAGCAGTGGATTTTGGGCTACATGTCGGCATGTTTAAACCCTGTCTTCATTGGTGCACTTGTAAATAAATGCAAATGTTATAAAACCCCAATACTGTATTCCTCATGCCAGCTCCTTCCAAAGGAAACCAGACCTGGATAAGCTCTGCAGCCCTGGAGGTGCTCAGAGAAGTGGAGGGAGAATAGCAATACTGCAGAAGCCTCTTAGGACTGGGCTCTTGGATTATTATTAATATTGGCAAGGTACAGGCGGCTTTCAAAAGAACAATGCTCTAATGTTTGTGAACTCATTATAAAATCCATCTGCTGGGTGGCTTCTGCAGATCAGAGAGAGCAGAATCAATAGACACAAAAAAAATAGAGCTTAAGAACAGGAAACACAATTTGAGTTGAGTTCTGCTTTTCAATGTGGGAATTGTTTCAAAAAGCTCATTTACAAATATATATATATATATGGCTGTGGCAAGCAGCCTTTTGCAGTAGGTGCACACGCACATATTTCTCAAAGGACTTGTGGGAATCAAATTGCACCTGATGAAAGACACAACATAAAACGTCTTGTGCCTGCGGCTTAGTCATGAGGCCACATGACCTGGAAGCTGTCTGTGGACAAACAACGCCAGCTCCCTCGGCCAGTAAAGCGAGATAAGCACCGCAACCCCAGAGTCATTTGCGACTGGACTTAACAGTCAGGGGTCCCTTTACCTTTACCCCTCTCTCTATGGGCTCTACCACACTTTCACTCGTGCCGTGCCTGGAAAGCATGGATCTGGGCCATTTTCCCGCTTGACCCGCACTTTCTAGGCATGGCTCTGAGCAACTTTCCTCTTCCCCCACTCCTTTCCAAGGGAAAACCCACTCTTTGGTGATACATTGGAACAAACTTCAATCCAGGGGAAATCTGGAATGATTGTTTGCTCCGACTGAGAGCTAAAGAGCAGTTTTCTCCAGGTGAAAGCAGCAGGACAACAGGAAGTGTGGACAGGGACAAATAAAAGAGGACACCTTCACCCTGGTATGGCTCCCCTTTATTACACACACAGCCCTACAAGACAACAACAACAAGAACCCACTGACAGCATACAAACTGATAAGGCTCACTTGACCCAACAACCCCTCCCTCCACACACATGCAAACAAGCCTCACTGCAGTCAGCAGAAGGTTACC
Source organism: Lacerta agilis (assembly GCF_009819535.1). NCBI lineage: Eukaryota > Metazoa > Chordata > Lepidosauria > Squamata > Lacertidae > Lacerta > Lacerta agilis. The sequence goes on along the minus strand of NC_046316.1, from coordinate 22,653,208 downwards.
AACCAGGCCCAGCCTCCCCCCAACCTCTCTCAATACCAACGAAAACTAATAAAGGAATAGAAAGAGAACCTACCCACGTGACGCTGACACAAAACCTCTCACACATACTATGCAAAAGAATTAAAGTTTTATTGCCCACCTTCCTCCCTCCCCCACTCTCTCTCCCTCCCTCCCTCCTTTCTCCCCCTCCCCTGCCCTTATATCGTATATAACAGTGTTTTTCAACCTTTTTTGGGCAAGGGCACACTTGTTTCATGAAAAAAATCACGAGGCACACCACCATTAGAAAATGTTAAAAAAATTAACTCTGTGCCTATATTGACTATATATAAAGTAATTTTTCAATTTTTCCCACGGCACACCAGGCAACATCTCGCGGCACACTAGTGTGCCGCGGAACAGTGGTTGAAAAACACTGGTATATAACATCAAAGTCTCACATTGAATATGACTGATGTGTAGAAAGGACTTTATGATCTGAAAATAGAGATGGTGTATGTACCTTGTAAAACCTCGCTCCCCATCTTAATACAGCCATACCTCGGAAGTCGAACAGAATCCGTTCCAGAAGTCTATTCAACTTCCAAAACATTCAGGAACCAAGGCATGGTTTCTGATTGGCTGCAGGAAGGTCCTGCAGCAAATCGGAATCCATGGAAGCCGTGTTGGACGTTCAGGTTCCAAAGAATGTTCACAATCCGGAACAATCACTTCCAGGCTTGCGGCGTTCGGGAGCCAAAATGTTCATCTCACAAGGTGTTTGACTTCCGAGGTATGACTGTATCTTAATAAAAATATTTTTTAAAAAAGAGGAAGTGTGGATAAGGCCTTTCTCTCACATGGCCCGAGGGAAGATTGGAAGCTGTCACCTCTGCTTTTACTCACCAGGATTATCCATCCATGCTCTGAGTAAGGTATGGTTACTTCAAACCAGCCAGGATCGATCCATGGTGTGTGTGCCTGGCTTCTTCACTAACCTTAGTTTACTAACCCAAGTTCAGGCTGAGGCTGTGTATACCCTACTCTTTTCTCTGGCTCCATTGGGCCCCCACCGCTGCAGATTGTAGCAGTATCTACAATCCATATCTGGTTGTTTCTTGAGAAAGGCTGCGTTTGATGTGTTTTCTCTCAAAGCAGCTTCCCTCCGATTTAAAAATGTAAGCTACACTCGCTTTGCAGTTGAACTGAGATGTGTACACTTGAGATGCCATGGTGTACGTATAAACGACAACTTCATGAATGAGTTCAGGGGGTTGCAGGCATGGGAAAATCAAACAGGTAATGTGCAGGGCTTTTTTCAGCCAGAACTCTCCGGAATCCAGATCCGGCACCTCTTAGGTGGGCACCATTGCCATTATAAAAGAACGATGCCTTATGAGGAACGGCTTAGGGAGCTGGGTATGTTTAGCCTGGAGAAGAGAAGGTTAAGGGGTGATATGATAGCCATGTTCAAATATATCAAAGGATGTCATATAGAGGAGGGAGAAAGGTTGTTTTCTGCTGCTCCAGAGAAGCAGACACAGGGCAATGGATTCAAACTACAAGAAAGAAGATTCCACCTAAACATTAGGAAGAACTTCCTGACAGTAAGAGCTGTTCAACAGTGGCATTTGCTGCCAAGGAGTGTGGTGGAGTCTCCTTCTTTGGAGGTCTTTAAGCGGAGGCTTGACAGCCACCTGTCAGGAATGCTTTGATGGTGTTTCCTGCTTGGCAGGGGGTTGGACTGGATGGCCCTTGTGGTCTCTTCCAACTCTATGATTCTATGATTCATTCTGGCACCCCTTTTTCTTGAAAAGTAGTGCTGGTAATGTGCATCAGGCAAAGCCATCCCTGCCCCCTCTCGGGTGTGTACAGCAATGTGCAGAAGCCCCTAGAAATGGGCTGGGGGCCCAAATCGACCTTGTTGCATTTTAAGCCATTAATAGCCTTTATATGAATTTCTCGTTAGTTCATAAATGGAAACAGATGTTTCTGATCTCCTCACAGCTGTGTCAGAGAAGGAGCTTTGAGGCTCATTCACGTAAAGCTTAGCAACTGTTTAGGGTTCCATCTGAATTAGTTTGAACCAGCCCATTGAGCTGCTGTCATTTGGAGATACAGTATTCAGTTTGGTGTGTTGATTTTTCTCATTGTCAGAAACACTTCTAACTGGGGGCTGCCATCCAGTGGCACTCCTGGTGGCTTGTGGAAGACTTCTGAGATGCAGTGCTCCCTGAATTCAGTAACAGCTTACGAAAAACATGAAAAGTGTTGTGGCAATCACCGTTTTATTCCACACACACACACTGTTAACTTTACAGAATGGTATAGTGCGGCACTGTTTCACTAGCTGTGAAAACAGCTGTTATTGCAGAAGCATCTCCCCATGATCCATCATGAAAATTGTATGAAGGTTGGGTGGGAGAACTTACTGTTGCGTAGAAGAGGAGATTCGGTACGGCACAGCTGGGGTCTGAGCACAGCACCCACCCACTGCTGCATGAACTATGAGGCTTCCTCTGTTACTTCTTAACAGATATTGGAAATCAATAAAATACACCCCCCACTAAAATTAGGGCAGATTAAATACTATGGCAACAGTATGGGATCCTCAGCTTTTATTGCATTTGAACAATAAGGCAAATGGGGCTTAAATGGGTCCAGAGTTGTTTACTGCTCCTTGTTCAAAAGTGCTGCATGGACCAAGTCCTTGTTCACAGTTTGCTACGGGCGTAAGCCATGATGCAAGGATTGGAAGAGACTGGCTGTTTATGCCTCTGCACTGTAGCATCAGCAATGTTTTTGTTCTCTAGCCTGACCTTCAACATGTCTTTTAAGTGCATGTAGGTAGTCGCAACACAGGCCTTGCACTTTGCAGCAATAATATTGCTAAGAGTTTGGGGTGGGGGGGGGGAGAGTAGGCTGTATACAAGTTCCCTTTAAGTCCTGGATCCAGGAAGTGTTAAAATATAACCAGGCTGTGTTGAGGTGATCGCCTGGGCGATGGGCCATTCAAAGAACAAACAAAAGCAGGCTTTGTGTGAGATGGCAAGTGGCTGGGGCCCCTCCTTCAACTCAGAGATAGCTAGAAGAACAAAGCCTGAGTTGAGATTTGAGAGTGTAGGGATGTGACCTAGAAATAAAGCAGAAAGCTGGAGAGAGAGGCAGAGCAATGTTTGATTTCTGTTTTAATCCAAGGCTGTGGCTATGGGAGAAACAAGACTCTCTGAATCACAGAATCATCAAGTTGGAAGGGACCTCAAGGGTCATCCAGTCCAACCCTCTGCAATGCAGGAATCTCAACTAAAGCATACACGACAGACGGAATCAGTTTATTCAGAAACAGGTTAAAGTGGGTGTTCTTAACTATCTCCGTGACACAATATTGTGCTTTTTTTTAGAGTAACCATCAAGCTATAACCCTCACTAAGTGTGTTTAAATAAACTTCCAGTTTTGTTTACAAAATGCTTCATTGTTACTTTGATCCTTTGGTTGAAGGATAAGTGGCCACAAGTTTCCCCTTCAAATTATTAATAATCCTTGCTGCTGGATATTAGAAAATGCTCCCATATACAGATAATTTCAAACCTCTCAAGTATTACTGACAGGGTGTGTCTAGATTTTACAGCACCCAAATCTGGTCACATTACCTCACTCCCATCTTTATTGAGGGAGGTTGCCACACACACCAACACACTACCTGTGTGTTTTGTATGACACAGATTCACGTGTCCAATCCCATTGCACATATATTAGGGAGTAAGCCTCACGGAACAATGTGGGATTTCTAATAATATATGCCCGGAGCAGGTGGTAGTGTGGTCTAAACTACTAAGTCTGTTGGGCTTGACGATTGGAAGGTCAGCGGTTCAAATCCATGCAATGGGGTGAGCTCCTATTGCTCTCTCCCAGCTCCTGCCAACCTAGCAGTTTGAAAGCAAAGCAGTGCAAGTAGATAAATAGGTACCGCTGTGGCGGGAACGTAAACGGCGTTTCCGTGTGCTCTGGCTTCCATCATGGTGTTCCATTGCACCAGAAGCAGTTTAGTCATGCTGGCCACATGACCCAGAAAGCTGTCTGTGGACAAATGCCAGGTCCCTCAGCCTGAAAGCGAGATGAGTGCCACTCCCCGTGGTCTCCTTTGACTGGACTTAACCATCCAGGAGTCCTTTACCTTTTACCTTTATAGTAGGAGCTGTTCAACAGTGGAACAGATTCCCACAAGAGGTGGTGGACTCTCCTTCCACGGAGATTTTAAAGCAGCGGTTAGATGGCGTAAGGGCCAGAATAATAGTTGGGCAATATGAAATCCAGTGCAATAGTTGTGCTAGCTGCCAGATGCCTCCAGGCACTTCCTCTTCCTTTCAGTTTCTCACGTGGCTCTATAAATTTGGAGCACATAGTGCTTTTGCCAAAAATTATTGCTGCCCTCAAATTTCCTGCTTGCAGAATCTGGAGTAGCTCAACCATTACAAATAGCCACCGCAAGTGTTTACAGAAGATTCCCCCCGTGCTTTCAGGGTGTATTAGAAGACTCATATTTTCACACACAATTATTGGTGAGTAGGGCAGAAGATTGATTAACTCGATTAGGGAGTAGTTAATGGATGCGCTAGTCTGGTTTTTCTTTGCCTGAATTGTGCATGGTGAAAATTCTTGGCAACACAGGGGATATTAACAGAGACGCAATGTTCAGCCAGGCCCCACTCCAGCTCTAGTTGTGTGCAATTAGTGCATAGCTAATGACAGCTCTAGAAGTGGATATGTAGATTCCTGTTTGCAGCAAAAGATGTATCTAGATTCTAGGCAGTTCAATTGGCCCCACATAAGCATTGCACTATGGATACACATCCAGACACTTGCAAAGTCTGCAGAGTTCTGCCAAACTCTGATCTTTTGTTGCCTATTGTTAGCTTTAAATCATGGGTAGTCAAACTAAGGCCCGGGGGCCGGATTTGGCCCAATCGCCTTCTAAATCTGGCCCGCGGACGGTCCAGGAATCAGTGTGTAGAATGTGTGCTTTTATTTAAAATGCATCTCTGGGTTATTTGTGGGGCCTGCCTGGTGATTTTACATGAATAGAATGTGTGCTTTTATTTAAAATGCATCTCTGGGTTATTTGTGGGGCCTGCCTGGTGATTTTACATGAGTAGAATGTGTGCTTTTATTTAAAATGCATCTCTGGGTTATTTGTGGGCATAGGAATTGGTTCTCCCCACCCCCACCCCCAAAAAATATAGTCCGACCCCCCACAAGGTCTGATGGACAGTGGACCGGCCCCCTGCTGAAAAAGTTGACCCCTGCTTTAAATGAACAGGGGAGAGAGAATAAGAGAGATAGAGAGATATCTTTGAAAATGTGCATCAATCTATTTGGTTTTCTAGTAAGGGGGGGTGCTCTTTTCCATATTTATTGCAATTTTAATCTTAAAACCATACTTTGGTTATATTAAGGAGGAGAAGAAAGAGGCAGGGGGAGAGAGATCCAGAGTGCTTCATTTATAGAAAACGACAATTATTTAAATAGCTTCTACCTTTGCCCAGAAGCATATAACCTCCTCTCCCTTTATAGGCTCCCCCCCCCCTGTGTTTCATCAGCACATCTCAGCATTGATTGCAATCTATAGACTGCAAGGTCTAGATTAAGAGTCACATGACATTAAGCCTCTGGGCAATGCATTCAGCCATTATGGGTTGTCCATCCAAGCAAAGAGAAGCCTCCCTGTGTTACCAGGAGCCTTTGGGAATACGTTAGCCTTGAATCTCGCCTCCGAAATGCTGGAAAAAATAAATAAGGTGCTACTCTCTTCTTTTTTTTGGTCTGTGCAGATGGAAGTTCTGCATCGAGCAAGAACAGCTTAATGGGGAGACTCTTTATGAGTCAAATTAATTGGTAAAGCTCCTTAGCCTAAAACTCCAAATGAAAGTCTAGTTTCATCACTAACATATGAGCCAGAAATTGGGAGTTTTTCATATAGCGGGAGACATCAACCACATCCAATGATTTCATACCATGAGTGCTTCATAAGGTAAGCTGAAATCAGAAGAGCAGGGGCTGCCCTGTTCATTTCGAGTATGAAAATATTTCATGCAAAGATGCTGATTTGGGGTGGGGGTGGGGCGACAACAACTGACTGGTGCACTTTTACAAAACAAAATGATTGATTTTTTGTTTTGTTTTTGTACAACAGTCCCCATAGTGCCCCAGGTTTACATTTAAAATGAAGCTCCTCTTCCACTCCAGCCAGCAGACTTGCTAAAGTTGTAGACACAGCAAGCTGAGAAAGGTTCCAATTTCAAGTGGGAAACTGGAATCATCTTGGTCAGCAGACCTTCTCATGAATGAGCACCAGAGTAGGAGTCCTGCTTATTCGTGAGTATTATGCTTCTCTAACAGCCTCCCTCCACCTGGTGCCCTCCAGATGTTTTGAACTACAACTCCCATGATGCAGAACCACGCTGGCTATTCTTGCTGGGGCTCATGGGAAAACATAGTCCAAAAACTGTGGAGGGCCCCAGGTTGGGGGAGGATTTTCTATCAGCTTTATACTAGTTTATAACTACCATTCTTTTCTCCAGAGAATCCTGGGAATTGTAGTTCAGTGAGCCTGTTGAAAACTCTGTTAGAAATTCCTAGTGACTGCTGCACTCCTTTACAGAACTACAGCTCCCAAGGTCCACCCCCTAGGGAACAGCAAATAATTATTAACGCCGTTTGTCTGTAGCGCGCATATGCCTCAAGAAGAAAAAGCCATGGGGATTTTCCTCTAGCGAATTCAACAGCACAGTCTCTTCTTACAGCTACATTTCTCAGTTTTCTAATGACATAATTAATGTGTGGTAAATGTTGAGAAAGTCGGGTGGGGGGGGGGAGGGAGGCAAGTAGCTCTGAAAATACTTCCGACCTTGATTTTTGGAATCACGTTTGGGATGATTCGAGGCCCTTTTACTTCCTTCTGTCGTTCACAGCAGTGAGCACAAAAAAAATAAATAGAAGTGCTTTGACGGTGCGGGTTGCTGCTTCTCCTTGGCCCAGTTCCACAAGTAACCTTCAGAAAAGGGAGATTGCACAGAATAAAGGGCATCACAGAAGATGCTCCTATGTTTTGCCCAGTAGCACTAGTGGTAACCAGGGGAAGGAGACCCAAGTAGCACCTTGGGATCTAAGGCCTACAGCTGTTCTCCAAGCCTATAGCATCATTTCAGGCCAGCCTAAGAGCTACGGCTTCGAGGAGGAAATGGCTGGATCTGCAAAACATGGGGCCTCTGTGCTGTAAGGAGGGTGAGAACTAAGAGGTATCAGCCACAGAAGCTTCCATTAATTTCCTCCTCAGCCCTGGACCAGTTTCAACCGAATAATAATAACCCATGAAACACATCAGAGGCAGCCTGAACCAGCTGTGGGAAAGTGAGGCGCCATTTTGAATAAGGCTACCTACCTCCACAACCTGTCAGGGATGACAACTGATAGCCAATGGTTTGGACTTATTTAAGTCAGCTAGAAAAGAGAGAGAATGATGGGCTCATGGTGACCAGCTGGGTGACTGATGGAGTCCAGCTCTGCTATGAAGAAATGTTCTCCTTGCAGATATTTGGAGTGATGACAGCACCCACTTCTGACGGATCCGCCGAGAAAATGTTGGGAAATGTGCATCTGTGTTTATTTTTATAACATGATAGCTTTCTATAAAGGCCCTCTCTAGACAGCCTGCAAGACTTTCACCATGGAAACCATTAAGCTTGGCAATTTATTTTTGTAGCTGTTAAAAGATCTGCATCACCCGGGCTCTGAATTTTTATACTGATTCAGCTGGAAATTGAGCAGCAAGAGGAATAAAAATTCCCTCCCTTTGAGCATTCAACTAAAACTATCTGTGCCATGACATTTTGTTCAACCTTAGTATTATTTCCCCATACATGCCACTTCTCCCCTTATGGATGACACAGTCAAGTTGTTGCCTTTTGCATTTATTTATAAGCAGTAGGCAATTTGAAAAGAAAATGGAGAGGCTTTCATCTTCTTGGCAACTGCATCCTCTGACCTGGTTTCTCCTATATGTGAGGATACACAGAATGGTCAAGGACCGTATATGCTGCTGAAGCGCCAGAAATGCAGGATGTGGAAACAGCCACAGAAGTCACGCTGTCCTGAGAATTTCAGCATTTTAAAAAGGAGCAAGTTTCCAGTCCCTATGGCCATGAAGATACACTTTAAAATGCACAGGGAATACTTCCTTGAATCTCAGAAGCTTGAAGGGGAGGCTGAAATAGAGTTTCAGGTCAGACACAGAATGTCAACACTCTGCATGGCTCCTCATCCATACAGCTGGCAAAATCAGAGATTGTGCATAGGATGCAAGCTGCATGAATGTTCAGAATTCATTACACAAAATAAGACAGATTACCGAATTTTCGTAATTTATACCAGACACAGAATTCTGCTTTCCTTGCTGCATGGTTCAGATTGCCTATGTAACGAATTTATTATTATCACTAATTTTGCACATGGCCAAAACCATGGTGTATTTATTTATACGCTTTTCGTTTATTTCCCTTGCATACTCAAAGAATCTACTCAACAGACAGAGATACTGCTTTGTGCATGTTCAGATGCATTCTTTCATATACCATGGAGTGTTGGGGAAAGGACTCAGGGATTATAGTTAGGCTTTACTCTCTGGCTGTTCTTCTTCACAAGAAACAGAACCATCAGCATTCAAAGAAGACAGGGAGAGAATGCTTCTAAATCCCCCCCCCCAAACCAAAAGATTTCTTTTCCCCACCCGGTCATTCGTTGGGTTTGTTATGCTCCTAATAAGCAGCTTTTGTGGTCATTACGGGTCCCTACTGTGCTCTGAAATTTACTCATCCAGATAAGCTGTTTACTGCATCCTGAATGCCATAACCTTCTCCCATGACCTTAATCATTCTAATGAACAGTCTATGTTGGAAAGGGAGTCATTTTCGCAGTCTTTTAGGCTTGGCTGCAACCAAACATACCTGCAAAAAGCCTATCAAAGGGGTCCCACCCTCTTAATTCATCTGCACCCTTTACAGTTTGGTTCCTCCATGTTCAGTTCACGCCTTTGAGTCCAGCTCCAAAACGTTGCCATCTGGATTCTTAGAGCTCAGGGGAAGGGGAGCTGAGGTCACAAACCTGAAACATGCTCTTAACCTTTCATGTTAAGATGGGATATTGCTCTTGAAAAAGAAAAAGAAAATTGATTGCAAGCACTTTGGAGGTGCTAAGGCATCATTTGTTGTTGTTCCTCTGCCTGCCTCCCCTGCTCTCCTAAAGCAACAGAGATGCCAGGCTAGCAGATCTGCAGCAGTGAATTAAATGTACTGACACGGTAATAATACACAGTGCAGATGAACCTGCAAGAGCCAGCCTCCACTTCTGCAGTGCTGCGATGAATGGGCTCCTTGTGACTTTCACAGAGCAGCCACTGCAGCACAAGAAAACAGAGAGGTGTGTTGCTTGCCAAAACCCGATTAAGAAGCAAATAGAATAAAGATGGACACGGGAATGCAAAAAGAGGGGGGTGGGGGACAGTGGGTGAAGGATGCTTCCCCCAAACACCTTTAGTTTAACTGCTGAGCAGGACAGAGAGAATGCATAGCACCCTATGACATCTTAAAGACTAATATAATTGCTGTGGAGAGATGAGCTTTCGTAGACGTGATGATAATCGTGTACCCTGATTTCCCCCACCCCACCTGGGCCTTCAGCATCTCCTGGCAATGAGAAATGTGCCGGCCTTTTAAGACGCCGTGGGTTCTTCACTGCCTTTGTTAAGACACACCAAGATTAAGGCTCTCTTTTTGGAACAAGCCACAGAAAAGTGACCGTGCAGTCAGCAAAGAGAGGGTTAAGATTCCTTTCTCTTCTTGCTGCAACCCTCTCTCCTCCGAACAGGACCTGACAGCGAGTTGGTGTGAGTTTGCATTTCCCCTTCAAGCTGAAATTTAATCCTACGAAACATTAATATCTCTGGAGCCAGCAATGGCGGTGGGGAGATTTGCAAAGAAATGTTTGCTGACTCATGAAAGCTGGTAGATCTTGTTCTCTTGGAGAAATAATAAGAGCTGGCTTCCCGATGCCTGCCTGTTATAAGGTGGGATGGGACGAATCAGGTTCTGAGGCATTCTCAAAACAGTCAAATTGGAGTTGCGAATGAAATGCTTCGGCCAAATTTATGCTGAAAATTTATATGGTGATCATTTCCTCTTCCCGGGGAAATGTAAAGAGTTGAGCTCTGTGAGGTGGAAGAAGCCAGGGAGCTCGTAACACAGAAATTCACAACACCTCACCAAACTCCAATTCTGAAGATTATTCAGAGAGAAAAACGGGAAACGTATAAAAGCTATATGTTTGTGCAGTTGTGCTGTTTGTTGCTATTATTGAAGTTACTGGGTAGGTATGTCTAAGCCACAGAGGAGGAAGGGAGGATCGAACTATGGACCTCCACACATAAGTAGACATAGCAAAGGTTGTTTCGGGAATGGCTGATCTGGGGCAGGCCAGCATGGTTTGTGACTCACTGAGCCAAATGCAGACAAGCAGCCAAATACTTGGGTGTTCCTGGTGATTCACAATCCACACTATTTTGGCAGTGCCCAGCAGGGCAACAAATGTCGGGGCTTGACTGTGCAAGGCTGACATAATGATATAAGGTAGTAGTATACAACACTATGCAAAGCTTGGCTGGTCACAACCCATACAGACCTGATTATCATCCATAAATAGCCCTTGTTTATATGGATACCAAATGCAAGGGTTGTTTTGGATGTAAACTCTTGTGCTGACCCGTAACCCTTATGCTGTAGTGTTCTTGTAGCATATTGTAAAATCCACCCCACCACGTTAACAGTGATACAAAATCATAGAGTTGGAAAGGGATCCTGAGGACCATCTAGTCCAACCCCCTGCAATGCAGCTGTCCCAGACGGGGATCGAACCTGCAACCTTGGCATTTATCAGCACCATGCTCTAGCCAGCTGAGCTATCCAGCTGATCAATATGCCAAGGTCACTCACCTGAGATAAAACTGGCAAATCTAGTGCCTCTGACTAACCAAGGGCTGTCTCTTTTCTCTCTCACTTGCAGTGCTTCACTGCTGAACATGTTAATCACTGCTGAGACTGAAATAACCTAAGGGAATATCATCTCAGAATTATGTATTCCATTAACAAGCCTTCTACTTTAAGTCTGTATGCAATATTCAGAAGTAACAGAGTGAGAACTTCTCTCCTGATTTGATTCTCCATCTTTTCAGACTCAGCAGGTTGAGAATTGGAGGGTGTCTATTTAAAAAAAAGGAAAGATTCTGGATGAGATTCACTGAAAAATCGACATCTCTGAAGGAGCTATGCCTGTGCCACTCAATACCAGCTAAAAATTTCAATGTCCCTATTCAATCTGCAGCTGTGTGTATTTACTGATGTAATTGAAAGTCCAGCCAAACCAAAAAAAGAAGAAAAAGAAGAAGTAAGAGTGAATGTTTTTCAGTTTTGGTTTATGACACGCAGGGACATTTAATTTCAAACACAAATACTTGTTTGTTTTGGGGGGACATGCCTACCATTGTGAAAATGTATCAATTCTTTATGAACAATCCAGATTTAGAATCAGATCTGCTTAGTTCCTGAGTGAGTTATTGACACCCTTGTTTTCTGCACAGGCATCCTATAGAGAGGCACAACAGCCAAGCTGAGGAAGATTCCAGAGGCAAAAGATGCCTTTATATGCAAGCTGAAGCAAAATTTGTCACTGACATGATAAAGGGGAGTTACCGGTAATATTTCCTTCTGTTGACCCTAGCATCAGCAAGGGTGTATATGCATAGTTGCCTATCAGGCTGTAAGAAGCAGTCTGTCAGCCAAAAGTTTGTTTGGACACAGGTTGTCTCCAGATCATCAGCATTTTTCAGAGGGCATCAAGTGTATACAGTGGTACCTCAGGTTACAGACGCTTCAGGTTACAGACTCCGCTAACCCAGAAATAGTACCTCGGGTTAAGAACTTTGCTTCAGGATGAGAAGAGAAATCGCGTGGTGGCGGCGCGGCGGCAGCAGGAGACCCCATTAGCTAAAGTGGTACCTCAGGTTAAGAACAGTTTCAGGTTAAGGACGGACCTCCGGAACGAATTAAGTTCTTAACCCGAGGTACCACTATAACCACAAATGTAGGTTTGCAAAATTAAAGTGGATTATATCACTCTGCTGCCCTGACATAATTCCCTCTACTTAAAAATAAAATACACTGTTTGCAGTTAGGAAAGTGACAGGAAAATGCACTGTGAAGTGTGATATTTACAAATGATTAGCAGGAAGATGTGCAAACAATCATGATGAATGCTTGTTGCCCTCTAACCTCCCTGCTGACAAATCAGGACATAGACTCTGCATAGAATCATAGGGTTGGAAGGGACCCCGAGTCATCTAGCTCAATCTCCTGTAATTCAGGAATCCCAACTAAAGCACCCATGACAGATAGCAATCCAACCTCTGCTTCAAAACCTCCAGTGAAGGAGAGTCCACCACCTCCTGAGGGTGACCGTTCCACTTTCTAACTACTGTCAGAAAGTTCTTTCTGATGTTGGAATCTCCTTTCTTGTAACTTTCTTGTAACTTGAAGCCCTTGGTTCGAGTCCTACCACAGCTGTCACATCAGAGAGAGTCCTCATTTCAGCACCACTGCTGTTTCGCAATTTAATGCCCAGTTCAAGCATTCACTTTATGCCTTTGTGTGTTCAGCTGAACACCCGAAGAAAGCTCATGTGCTGGCTGTTTGTGTGCATTGAGCAAAGGGCAGCTGTTTATTTAGCACACCCTTACTATTTCCCCACTGTAACACAGTACCAGCATGACTTGCTGGATGGATAACAGCGCTGCACCTGAACTCTGAACCCATGTGCTATTTAACGCCATGAAGTTTAAAGGTAAATGTTCGACAGTGGGAGGTTCATGCTTCGAATACGTCTCGCGGAATGAAAGTCTGCCCAAAAGTTAATTGACTCTACAAATCATCATCTGTAGCTCAGTGATTAACAGGCACTAACTAACAACATCAGAACAGCAAGGCGAAGGAGGCATTCAAGGCAGCATAGGGATGGATGAAGAATTAAACTGGTTTTAATTATCTATGCAAATTGCACTTGACATCTAGAAATCCAGAAGGCTGAAAGCAAAAATGTGAACTCAACATATCATTCCATTAATCAAATAGGTTAAGCCCAGTGTCTTGAGTGATTAATTAGAGCCGGGTGCCTGGGTTTTTTGTTTTTTTTTAAGCAACCATGGGCAGATGCAGAAACCCACTGAGGGCATGGCCTTGATTGTGTGATATTTATCTGCAGGAATCTCCCTGGTTGCAATGAGGGGTTCTGGGCTGGGCAGACCTAAAACTCACTCCTGGAATTGCCTTCTTGCTTTTTGAAAAAGTAAGGGTTGACCAAGACCAATATAATGGACACCCAGAGTCCTCAACAACGGCCCAGGCTTTGTGGAGATAAAGGCTTAGAACTGGGAAACATACAAAATCGGGCCTCGGCAACTTGCAACCCAACCTACCACTTCCTGGGTCCAAATTAATCTCTCTTTTTTTTGCTTTTGTTTTACAGGCACGGCAAAAACTGGGGAATTGCCATGCATCTGGTAGCCCACAATGCATAGCTGATAGGCCGCACCGGTCACAAATCATATTGTCCAATATTTAATAATAAGTGGGATTCCTTTGTAGTCCTGAAACACAATTTTTGCAGATACCAGAACAGAGAGACTTGCAGTACCTTGCAAGTTATCATATAAGAGACAGGCAGATAGGTTTCTGTGTCTTCCATAAGCTTTTGTGGACTAGACCACACTTCAGATAAATGCATGGGCTTTGTGTGTGTGCGCGCACACACGCACATATGTATGTATACACAAACCTGGATACATTTGCTAGTCTTTAAAGTGTCAAGATTGTTGCTTTTGTTCACAACTGAGGAAGAAAGTCTGGATTTCTGTCTAAAGAACACAATATGTTTTCTACAGCTCTGGTCAGAAAATTTGTGCAAGGATCAAGTGGGTATGTGGGGGGGTGTGTGTGTCATTTATCTCCCTCTCCCAAAAGACCTGCCACAAAGGCCTCATTGCCATAGCTACCACACCCCTGTTGACACTCTCCTTCTTGTGTGTGCGTGGCAGGGAGGGAGAAGTAGAGGCATGTGATGCAATTGCCTAGCAACAAGTAGAAGGCAGAGGCCTGGCGAGAGATGCAAGGAGTTTGAGGCTCAGAGGGCCGCCATCTCCCCTCCCCTTTGTCTGAAACATTGTCGCACCCCGAGTTGGCAACCTGTAATTTTATTTTTATTTTTAAATCTTTCTTATTAGAGATTTTTTTTTTTAAAAAAAAATTCAAATGGCTTTAAGGCATGTGTGCTAATTTGAGCAGAAAGCACTCCCACAACATTGGTGAAGGTCCCCCGCCGTCAGTTACAACATAAAGCGCAATTTAGGATAACTGCAGATAACTAATTTTTTAAAATATCAATAAGGAAAACTAATATCACCCCCCTGTTTTCTCACTGTACAACAGATTTCACCCAGTTGTGCTATTTTTATATTATTTTCTGGAACTCGCACACAGATAAGGTCAAATTGCTGTCACTGTCATTAGGCAGGGCAGAAATATTTGCAGCAAGTAGATGAATGGAAAAATAAAATTGATTATCAAATTACTTGAGTCCTGGAACATCGTCTGTTCATTTATCTCCAGGGTCCTAGGACCCACTGATGAATATGCATGTTTTCTGTACTCTTCCTGTATAGTACCACCTGTCTTTAAAATTGGTGCACTTTGCCATTGACCTCGGTGGGAGCAGGATTACAGACAATCCTGAAGTTTAACCCACCTAATTTAAATATGTATACATGCATTTAAATTGCTGGTGTTTGCATTGTTCTTTGTGAACTGCTGTGAGGTTTTCTGTTGAATAAGTGATATATATAGATTTTGTGAAATAAAATAACATTATTTATTGATTACATTTATATAGCACCTTTTTTTTCTTCCAAGGAGCTCAAGGAGGTTGTCCTCCTCCCTGTTTCATCCTCACAACAACCTTGCGAGGTAAGTTAGTCTAACAGATGGTGACGGACCCAAGGTCACCCAATGAGCTTCAAACCCTGGTTTCACAGGTCACGGTCAAACACTATAACAATTATGCCACGCTGATCAAGCAAGGCAGCTCCACATGTACATCTACAGGCACATTTAGGATGCAGAGTAGATTTGTATCTTGATGCACATTTAGTGCCCCCCGGCCTGAGTTTAAGGGATGCATCTATTGACATGGATGCGGCTGACTAGTAGAGATCTAGTCCAGGCGGGGGGACAGGGTGGGGAGGTAGTCGGAATTGTGGAGTATAAAACTTGCGAGTCCTGGGTTCAAATCCCCACTCAGCCATGAACTTTATTCACCAGGGAATAAGGTTGTTATGAGGGATTTTTTTTTTTGGAGGGAGCAGTAAGGCTGTATGACTGACCTGCCTTCCCCTTCTACTTCCTGGACCCAGCACAGATTCAATGGCTGGACTAGCCAGGCTAGTTTCCTAGAGAGGTAATGGCCCTCTAAGTATGGGCCATTAAGATAACAAAGGAAGTGGCTTTGTGCAAGGTAACAAATGGGTGGGTCCCCCTCCCTCAGCTCGCTGGTACTTAGAAAGACAAAGTCAGAGTTAGGAGTTGAGCTCTGTGAAATTGAAGCTAGCAGCTGGCAGGCTCGGAGACAGAGCTATGCCTAATTTCTGTTGGAAATTGTATCTATGAAATAACATAAAATTGGGGGAAGGGGGTTTGAGCTCCTTGAAGGAAAGTTGGGCTATAAATGAAATAAAAACAAACAAATTATAACTTCAGGTAAATTGGCGGGAAGTCAAAGTTCTCAAGCATATAGAATGTGGGTCACGGACAATTTATCGGCCCATTGGCACATTCCGAAATTTGTGCAACTGCTGAAGCCACATTCTCCCTCCCCCCCACCCCCCCACCACAAATCTCCACATACAATGGGAGCCACCATTTTAATTCTCTACAATGACCCAGAGTGGCACTAGAGTGGGGTGGAATCTGGACATATATTTAAAAAAAATGCTGTGAAAATGCTTTTAAAAAGTTTTAAAAATATATATTGAATTTGCCATAAACTCACAATCGCCATCTGGTGTCATGTTTGTATAATGCACTTAAAAGCCCAGGGAAACGGTAAGAAACTTAAATGGTACCCACTGAGGTGCCAGAAAAGGGGTGGGGCAGGCATCAGCAGTGGGTCCTTCTAGACCCCCAGAAGCTGCCTAAGGATGCTGGGTGCTGATGCCAGCCCTACCTCTGCCCCTGGAAAAAGTTTCCTCATGGCAAAGAGACGTGCGCACTTATTACGCATAATGGTTGGCATCCACTGTTGCTCATGGGTGTAAGTCCATCAGTCCCCAGGCAAACACAACCGGTCTCTTAAACGCCATCATTCCAGATTCAGTAGCCCTGTTTGCTGCAGATTTCAAGTCCATAGTGATATCTCAGCATAAGCAGGAAGTGAATTAGCAAGGGAGATCTTTCAGTGGAGTAGGGGAAAGGGAGAGGTAGCAATGGTCAATCATTTATTTTCTCCTGTTGAAAACCAGCTTAATGCTTCTCTGAATATGACATGGTACTAAAGGCTCGCAGCCCAGAATCTGAATAATAAAACACCAACAGCAGCAGTGTACAGCTCCACCTAAACTCAAGGCACTGTGTTTAGCTTTTTTCTTATCACCTGTGTTATTGGCTGCCTTCAGCACAGTGGCTCTTGGAAGCCTTCCTCACTAGTCCCCTGTATCTCCAAGTACACAGTTTTTGCTAAACTTTCTGTGAGGTTTTACCCTCAACCAAACCACTCTTCCCTTCCCACCTGCAGCAAAATCCTGTGACCCTGTTCCTCCTCCTCAGCAGTTAAGAGTTGATGTGAATAATGTGTTGACAGCACAGCTAATGACTTAGTGGCCATCAGCATAGCTGTCAACTTTCAGGTTTGAAAATAAGGGATCAGCAGTCTCACCTATCCTGGGGACAGTCACATGTCAGTGGTGGGCGGAGCCAGAAGCAAAAGTGGGCGGAGCAGCAATGTAAACTCCAAGCGGGCTCAGGCTTGGAGCGGAGCAAAGAGGAGGGCAGCCAGCAAAGAGGAGGGCAGTCATATGCTCCGTGCGATGGAGCCCCATCGTCTTCTTGTCTGATCCCATCAAAACAGGACAGGAAGCAGCAGCTGCTCAAAGGCAGCCAGGCTCCGCCCTCCAGCTAACCCTATTGCCGGCTGAGGGGCTCGGCGGCAACGGATAGGGGCTGATGCAGGGGGAGGAATACACCCCCCTGTAAGCACAGGAAACGGCTCCCACTTGCTTTGAGGGCTGAGGCTTTTCTCTCCAAGTAGGCGAGGTCTTTCCACCCAGTCCCTGGCCAGCAGGGGAGGAGCTGCTTCCATTAAAAATGGGAAATTTAAGGGAAATAAAAAATAAGGGAGAGCAGCGGGAAACTGCTTGAAATAAGGGAGAATCCCAGGGAAAATGGGATACTTGACAGCACTGGCCATCAGTGCCTTCATTTTGCCCTGAGGGTAACTTCCCACTATTTTGCCCTGTGACAGTGCCACGGCTAACACTTTTGGCCTATTTGCTCACAGATTTGCACATGTTAAATTGCACAATGGCAAAAAGCCATTGGTTTGGGTCCTACTGTACCCTCCCAAGCGGGAGAAAACAAGCTTTCTCCATCTTCCATTTGACACCCCTTTAGATATTTGAAGATGGCTATCATATCTTATCTCCTCTCTAAAAAAAAAATCCTTCCAGTAGCACCTTAGAGACCAACTAAGTTTGTTATTGGTAAGCACCTTAGAGACCAACTAAGTTTGTTATTGGTATGAGCTTTCGTGTGCATGCACACTTCTTCAGATATCTGAAGAAGTGTGCATGCACACGAAAGCTCATACCAATAACAAACTTAGTTGGTCTCTAAGGTGCTACTGGAAGCAATTTTTTTTAAAAAATATTTTGTTTCGACTACGGCAGACCAACACGACTACCTACCTGTAACTATATCTCCTCTCTGTCTCCTCTTATCCAGGATAAACATACCCAACTCCCTCAACCGTTCCTCACAAGGCTTGGTTTCCAGACCCTTGTTCATCTTGGTCACCCTTCTCTGCAAGCATTCCAGCTTGTTAATCACTTTAAATTGTGGTGCCCAAAACTGGACACAGGAACTCCAGGTGCAGTCTGACCAAAGCAGAATAGAGCGGGACTATTACTTCCCTTGATCTGGACACTATGCTTTTGTTGACACAGTCTAGAATAGCACATATTTAATTGCTGCTCTGCAAATCTGCAAATCAACTATAGTGGTGTATTCAGTCCCCAAAGGCTGCATGTAGTATTGCTGAGAAGGGAAACAGCCTTTCCTGGTGCTGTGGTACAGTCAAGGAAAGAAGCAGCTTTCAAGAGGTTGCAGGCATTTTTTTTTATTATTATTTTTAAAAAGGATTCTGAAGGAAAAAATACCTTCCAGCGAAGTATCTCAGACATTTCAGATATGCTTTGCAAGGAGCCCATGACATCTCTCTCAAAAATGTGATAGATATATTAGAAATCTGAGTCATCCTAACGGGCTTTGATAGGCCCCAATGTACAGGCAGACTGACCAGAGAGGTTAGGTCTCGTCACATCCTGAATATGATGCAAGCTTGCCATCTGCTGGTATAGAGAGGTATTGTAGCAACTGCAAGAATCAATTTCTCCAATTTCACAATGCAGATATGTTCAAGGATATGCAGCAACACAAAGAAGAGTTGGTGTGTTCTGATGTGTGTGTTCTAGTGTGTGCACTGCATGGCACACACAACTTTGCCCATCAGCACGTCACCACTCCTCACCTGCCCTCAGCATCGGCCACCTGGGTCAGCTGCCTCAGTCTGCCTAGTGGCAGGGCCGGCTCTGTCTCTTTCACATCATGAATGCTTCGCTCTCTGGTTCACTGGAGATAAATTACTTGCCACAGGCCATTCTGAAGAGTGGTTGCTAGGGCTGCATTTTACAATACTGTTTAGGTGGAACTGAAGTCTCTCTTCAAACAAATGAGTTATCATTATGATCGCATACAAAATGCCTAAGATGATGGTTGGCATAAGAATAGCTATAGTATTTGGGGGGGGGGGACATTTCACAGATGTTTTTAAAGTTCTTGGTAAGTACACAAATGGAAGCCTTCTTACTTATGGTTCCATATTCCCTTCCTCAAGATCCACAGATCTTGTACATCTGTGCATTTTATCCGTATCTAGCTATCATTCCAGTTGCTTTGTTTTCTATTCCTCACTTGTTGCCCTTGGTTATTTTGAAATAGAAATATCCCAGGGAGTTATACAGCAAAGAGAGATGTAGTGGAGACCTTGAAAATGTCATAAGTGATTTTGCAGAATTTCTAAGCTGCTTTCCAGCCAACACATTTTGCTGCTGTTGTTCCATTTCCTTTCTGGAAAGCGTAGAAATAGAAGCACATTTGCTTGACCTCCCAATTATTTCGGGTGTCAGCTTGACTAGAATTGATAGCTAATCCCTAATAGTTTGCTTTGCAAACTTCCTCCGCCGAAAAGGAATGCTTTTGAAAGAGTTGAACATTTTGTGCAGCGTAATCTATTGGGGGAAAGAGGAAGTCAAATGAATTTAAACCACATCTCAATGATAAAGGGGATGCCTGGTGAATTTAGCTTAGCAGCACAGCATATTCCAAATAACAACATGTATTTCTCAAAAGGAGGAAATTTAATTCCCCACATTGAAATGCTATAATAATCCCTTCTGCACTTAATACTATTCTGGCTCCTCTCGAATCCTGTCACCCAGACCAGAAGTAGCCAACATTGTGCTCTTCAGAAATTGTTGGATTTGCAACACCTGCACAATGTGACCTTCCAAGTTGAACACTATTTCCATACATTGATACAAATGCACCCACCCACCCACTGTTGATAGTTTACAAGTAATAATCCTGGTTTTGATGGGGGGACGACGACCAGGAAGTGGTGTGGAGGTCAAGCAGTTGGCAGACCACAATGCACGGTGGTGACAGGCATTTGGTGTTTTGGTGTGAGGGGTCACAAACTGCAAATTCCTAACAGGAGGGGCTGGTCCACAGCTCCATGTTTAATATTTTCATCTATGGTAAAGGTAAAGGGACCCCTGACCATTAGGTCCAGCCGTGGACGACTCTGGGGTTGCGGCGCTCATCTCGTGTTACTGGCCGAGGGAGCCGGCATACAGCTTCCGGGTCATTTGGCAGGCATGACTAAGCTGCTTCTGGTGAACCAGAGCAGCGCACGGAAACGCCATTTACCTTCCCGCCGGTGCGGTACCTATTTATCTACTTGCACTTTGACGTGCTTTCGAACTACTAGGTTGGCAGGAGCAGGGACAGAGCAACGGGAGCTCACCCCTTCGCGGGGATTCGAACCACCGACCTTCTGATCAGCAAGCCCTGGGTTCTGTGGTTTAGACCACAGCACCACCTGCGTCTATGGACCAGCCCCTAAATGAGGACTTTCCAGCTTGTGACCCACCAAGCCGAAATGCCAAATGCCTGACACCACTTTACATTGTGGCTTGCTGGTTGCTTGACGTCCAAGTAATATTTATTTAGTTCTATTTCTCCTTAAATACACATTTTTCATATGCATTTTAGTCGAATATATGCATTTTTTTTGCAAGGAATTTCCTTTAATGCAATGATTCATTTTACGCAATTTCAACTGATTTTTGTGCACACCTTTTCCCTGGTATATTAATTTTTGAGACAGCCACCTCCTTATCTACTCATTTAACATTCATTTTTTAAAAAAAGGAGAGCTGTGTTGCAAAATGCAGAGAAGTGAGAAGCACGAAGGCTAGCTGCATTTTGTTTTCAGACTTGCCAATTAGGTAGTTTTGCATTCAGATGCAAACTTGATGAATTCCCCACCGATAGTATCATGAAAGAAATAAACCAACAAACCTAGGGGTGGGCATTTTAGAATTTAGGGAAAGCGAAACTAGCATTTTATACCAGAAGGAGAAATTGCTGAGCCTACCCCCAAGTGGAAATTACACCGATTGCTGCATAGTTTTTTTGTTTTTTTTTTAGGAGTGGTGGTGGTGTTGTGCCTTTATCTAAGTGATGAGCCAAAGCTTAGTCTTCGCAGAGTCAATATGAGGTTGGAAGAAAGGCACATTGCCAGGCACCAGAGGAGGAAAAAGAACAGCTACAGTAGACATCCATTTTGTTGTAGGAGGCATAATAGACCTTTTCAGGTTTTATTGTTATTTTTGGATAAAGCAGAGCGTGGGGGGCTTGGGGAGTGCAAGGATGTGGTGGTGAAACTTCAAACAGGAAGCAAACGATGTACTGAAAAAGTCACATTTTAATTGTATAAATATGAAATAACATGAGCATAACAAAGGAACGGCGTCTGCATCCAAGAGAAATAAAAGAGCAGGCTTCGGCCATGGAAAAACCCAGGATTGCTGACATAAGACCTGATTCAGCTGAGCCCTTAGAAATTTAGAACTTTTGAGGACTTGTTTACATCACGGAGACCCTCGGCTTGTATTCCCCTCTCTCAACCCAAGCAAGGAATCCCAACGTGCTCCAGCCACGTATCCATCTTGGAGTCGCGCCCAGGTCACCCCGTTTCTCTAGGAATCCACAAACTCTATCCCAGAGATAACAGCCCCTCTATCACATGTCAAATTGCTGTTGACATGTACATACCCATGTTTGAAACTCCCATTATTCTAGGCACATTTTGCGACAGGGAATTTCATTAGTGTGAGCTGCTTCTGAGCTCTGGCTGCAGTACTGTGCCTAAGATTTCAGATTAAAACTGAAGAGTGAAAGGAAAGGAGGACCTTTCTCTGCCTCCCCACTTCCAACCACTCTCTGAAGACTGGAGAAGAGGCCCTCTTAAGAATATTAGGGGGGTGGGCAGGGGAAGGACTAGACCATGTGAAAAATGAACATAAGATTTTAGCTGCGGTCCATTCATTTTCAGCTTTGTATTCTTGTTATAAAAAAGTCCGCCTAGATATTCCATTGTTGAGCCCATAGCCTAGGCTTAAGGTGCCATTTAGCTCCTAGCTTTCATATCTCATTTTCTAACACTGGTACTGTACATCCATACATGCTTTTCCTTTCCATGGTTAGAACTATGCTCAAGGCGGCTTGCAACATGAAAAAAACCAACAACACAAAACACAAGAACCTTTTCACAAACACTCCCCAAATGTTCTTGAGCATCAGCAGAACTGTGAAACACAGCCCCCTCCTTTATGCAAACCAAGAAGTGAGATTCGCAGAAAACGGATATTCAGCAAAGAACCATTGTAGCTTCCTTCTAGGATCCCTTGTGTACTAGCCCTGGTTCCCCCTTTCTGTTTGGTGAGGCTGTCAGGACACCTTAGGAGACATGAGTCATCACTTTGGCACCATGTAGGATTAACAGAGAGCCAGGGCACCAGGTTGGGAGAGGCAAAACATTATTTTCTGGCTTGCAACCTCCCTACATTGTGCCACCTACTTTTTGCATGTACAGCTAACACAACAGGGCGCTGCTAGAGATTTCTCATGGAAAAGTATGCAAAAAGGATTCCGGAAACCAAATAGCCCTGATTGCACACCTAGTTGCATTGATTCAGTGTCTCTAGAGCCAGCCTTGTTTGGGTTTGTTCATAGTTTAATTTTGATTTTTGGCTGTTCTCTAGCTCCAAGAAGCTCCAGCATGCAAGTTGAAGTATTGCTCTTCTTAGCAAAGTCGGATGAACAAAAGTAAATCTACACTGGAACAAGTTCAAGGGGAAGGATGCTCTTAAGAGCCGCAATTTTCTCTAGAAGGATCCCCCCACCCCCTGCTTTTTTTTTGCAATATATCGCAACGTATCATTACTCTGGTTTTATCCTCTTCCATTTGGCAAAGGCTCACCCCTTTCCCCTTCTCCGCTCCTCACAGAGCAAAAGAAGAAGAAGCCAAATGTGGCTCCATTTCAAATAGTTTCAAACTACGCCAGCAGCAATAATAAATAACTGAGGAGTCTCACAATTGGTTTAGCTTACCCAAAACTTCGAAAGAATTCTTTTTTAAAAGAAAAACACACACACTACACAGTCCCAAACCCTCAAGGATGGCACCAGGAAATATGCATTTTTTTTGGGGGGGGAGGTCTCCTCTTGTATTAAAATAAACAGAATGATAGGAGAAGTAGGTAGCCATATAGGAAGAGATTGGTAAGCATTTCAGATAAACTTATTCTTTTTTTTTAAAGGGCAGCTGGAAATAAAGGATTCAGATACATGATAGAAATTATTGATGTCACCACTATGCATAGTGCTTTACATCGTAATAGCATGGCAGAATTATAGTCAGTGGTGACTTGGACTGGCAGAGCAGCAGTCAGGAAGACCAATGGGATGTAATTGTTTCATTTTGTATTTTTACATTGTGAACTGCCCCGTGATCTCTGGGTGGTGGTTGGTATACAAATATAAATGAATGAAGAAGAAAAAGAAAAGAAAAGAAAAGAAAAGAAAAGAAAAGAAAAGAAAGAAAGAAAGAAAGAAAGAAAGAAAGAAAGAAAGAAAGAAAGAAAGAAAGAACCTGGTGCTCTTAGGAAATGCCAATGCCATCCCTCTTTCTTTTCAAGCAGGTCTAAAAACCTTATCCTTTTTCAACGGAAATAATTGAGTCTGGCCTGATTTAAAAGCAAGACACTGCCACTCCGTATCTTTCAGCATTGCTTAATATATTTTAAAATATGCGCGCCCCCTTTCTTTATAAACTCTCTCCAACACAACGAAATGATAAAACATGTAACAAACACAATGCCAAGCTGTCCGGATGACTAAAATCGAAGTCGTACATTAAAATCAAAGGGCAGGTGTCAGGGAATTGTCCCCGATGCAGCGCAAGGTGATGGAAGGGCTCTCTGGATGCTACAGAGAGCCCCAGTCCCACCTTGCCAGCAGCTCCTCCCTCCTCTGGTAGCAAAAGGAGCGGTGAGACGTCCAGCGAGGAGGGGAGAGTTCACAGGGGAAAGGGAGTAGAGGCTCTGGGGATGCAAGAGAGACCCAGCACTCCCACAGTCCCAAGGGCGATACAGGGGGAACGCAATTTTCGTCGCCCCAAAGTTGTCATGGGGTGAAAAGAAAGGATGGAAGGCGGGGTTTTTGTATACTGAAACTCTTTTGTTGGGGTCAGAACCGGAAGGGGCCATTCCCGGATTCTGACACAGCTTGATACAGACACGAACTTTTTAGCTCTGCACTGTACATAGTTTGCACAATAAAATTTTCAAAGGAAACAGCGGAGTCCTGGCTGCTTACTCATGAGCAACTAACTGAGAACCTTTCAGCAGGATAAGGCAGTTCAGTATAACAACAAGGAGGCAGAACTTTCGCCCACACTAAAATCTCAGCGAGATTTAAAGGTTTTAGAAGCTTTCAGGCTGGGGAAGTCAAACCTCTCTGGGAAGGAATTTCCGTAGTGTGGGTTCTGCAGTAGAGAACAACTGCAAGTTCTCCAAGTCAGAAGTTAGCATGTACACCATAAGTCCTTCTACAGCAGGGTGAGCAGACTTCACACTTACAGAATCCTATTAAATTATTATTATTATTATTATTATTATTATTATTATTATTATTATTATTATTATTATTATTATTATTGCCTCAAGTTCCATCAACAAGGGGCAGATGCAAAAAAGTTACACTTAAAATAATTTCCTGGGTTCAGAATTTTTTTATTCTGGGTATCAGAACTGGACAGAAGCTATAGCCCTTCCACATAAAAATCCACTCCTGGTTACTAAGTTTTCTTCATTTCATCAGTATCATGTGTGTGTGTGAGAGAGAGACAGATTTTGTTAAACAATTAGGAGCCAGAAATCCTTGTCAATCTACTGCAAATCACCTAGAGATCTATCAGTAGACCCAGATCTACCCTGTGACCATTTCTGTTCTAAACTGCCAATCCTCATTGGCTTGTTGTGAGTACCGGTATTCTGTCAATCATAGGATTTTTTTATTTTAAATTTCAAAAAGCCGCCAGCAGCTCCCACATCCTTGTTTCATGCACACGCTCTTCACCACATTGAACTGAAACGTTTGCTTATACACAGTATCTTCTGCAAAGGTCCGCAGGGCCAAAGATAACACAAAATATTCTCCTCCCAAAGCCTTGCAAATGGGCTAAGGCTGACAGAAAGCAGGTCGAGAATTCAGAAAGTG
Source organism: Lacerta agilis (assembly GCF_009819535.1). Lineage (NCBI taxonomy): Eukaryota > Metazoa > Chordata > Lepidosauria > Squamata > Lacertidae > Lacerta > Lacerta agilis. Next base: position 22,627,903 of record NC_046316.1, on the reverse strand, counting down.
GCTTTTAAAGTAATCCTGAATTTTCAAATGGACACTTATAAAGAAATTCATCTAGGCACTTGGGAAATGCTGAAGGGTAAAACCACCCCCACAGTCAAGTGCTTGGCTAACCATCATAAAGCTTTATGCCTTCAGGAATTATGACTTGGTAAAACTGCATTTGTATCTCTGTTTGATTCTGTATTTAAATGCTGGCAATCTAACACTGGAACTGCATCCAACGTTAGGAACCCACACAGAGAGCTGAGCAAAACAGGAGTGATGGCAAGACCAGAAAATAAATGTCAGGAAAACACAGCAATTAAAAATACCACTGCAACCATATACCAAAGAACGAGTGAAGCAAACAGAGGAGCATTTCCTTCCAAAATGAGGGTGGTAGGCTGTTACCTCCCACTAGGACATTGCCTAATACTCTTCTCCCCCCCTCCACTGTTAGCACTGGTTCTTGTCTCCAATTCTCATTCCCGCCCTTTACAAATACTGCTTAGGAGCCCACTGTCTTGGCTTGGGAAACAGCCCAACATTGATGGATAGACCATCCTAGGTGGGCCGGCCTCAGCAAACTGACTTGGGGCTTCCTCTGAATGGTTAAAAATGAGAATAAGTGAGCCAAGTAGCCTGGCCCAGCCCTGAAGGAAATTGTGGCAGGCTAGGGTTTAGGAGATGGAAGAAAAGGCTCCCACACAATTTGGTACAACCTTGGAATGGCAATGCGTCTAAGATAACCATGCTAGGTGAGTTAAGGGGCAAATTGTTGATAAGCTAAGCCTGCCTTTTCCATACCCTGCAAGTGTCCCAGAAAAAACTAGAACATCCTGTTTTTTTCTCATACAATTTCATGCTGTTATTTCCCTCTAAGAAAGCACTGTTTTGGGGTTGCAATCTTGCGCGGCACCCCAAAATGCATCATTCCTGAAAAAACACCACAATTTTTCTTTTTTTGGGGGGGGGAAATCACAGCATGAAATTGCACAAGATCACGACACCCAAAATGGCCACCATCCTCCTGCACGAAAAAGGAAAGAAATATGGCATCCCGGTGTTTGCCTTTGGTGCGCTTTCCATTATTTGGAGTGTTGATATACTTGGCATTACAGTCTGCTCGTCTGCCATGCATATATAGGCATCTGTCCTCACGAAGTGCTGTAGGGCAGGAAGCCAGTCTGCAGTTAGTGAGCTTGGAGTCAACAAGGCCTACTCTAAGTAGCAAAGCCTGCATGGTGGAAGGTAGGTGACATTCAAGTAGGCCATTCTAAGCACTCCATGTGAGGAAACCATGGATGCGTAGGCTGGTTCAAAGAGGGGTTAAAAGGCGGTTTCCACAAACTCCTCACCCTTCCAAGGCATGTCTGTGGGTGAAGCAAGGATTTTAGTCTGCCTTAGTGAAGTGGGAAAGTACACAAATGAATGGATATTAACACAAATGACAAGGACTCACGTCCTTGGACTCAAAGAAAATGGTGCCAAACTCCACACCTCATTGACATATACCCAACCCTACTGCTCTGCCAACCCTCATAAAACATACTGCTCCATTGAATCACCAGTGCTTGGGGTGAAGAGAGACACCATCACTCCCAAGAGATGCTGCAGTTCTTTCCTCTACCCTTGCAGTGAAAAGACAAGACATGCATTTGAGAGCACCATTCGCTGGTTCAACTGGCGGCCGTATCCCTTCCCTGCTAAATGCACTGCCCACACCTAAGCCTTCATTTTCTCTTCCTCCACTTGGAGAAAATCAACAAAGTGCCATGTAGAGGCTCAACCACTTCCTTTCATATTCTGGATCAGGCTTACCTCAAGATGCTCTGTGTTCCAGTCTGCTGCGAAGCAGGCAATAGTCTCTCCTTTGGTGGAGGCCAGACTCCACAAGAAAGGAAGATGTGGTTTAGCTTCCACTTGACCCAACCACCCAGCTGTCGGGTATTAAAATTAACCTTCCTTCCCCAGCTGAAGTAAGATGAGCAAGCAGGCAGGCAGGCAGGGGAAAACCAAACTGACAGCTGAATTCAATTCACTGGTATTCACTCTTGTCTTTTCAGGTGTGCTTGTAGACTAGTGAAGGGACTTGTGGTGAGTCCTCTTTGTGTAACTTTCTTTACACTTGACTAGGCCCAAGACATTTTGATGCCTGGGGGTAAGGTCAAGATGATGCTCCCCTCCTCCTTCTATGTAATATGGAAAGCTGACTGGATGGGTGACTGGATATTACTTAAATGCTGGCAACAGGTGAGTCTTCCATCACACCTGAGGGCAGCTAGCTAATTATGGAGGAACAGCAGAGGTCACATGACACACCCTTCAACAGAAGGCTGCAGGTGGGGTGAGGAAACACCTTCCCCCAATCTGTTGAAGTCACCACATTCTTCCTTCTGGTGAGGCCAGCCCTGATGCTAGTCTAGAACAGGGTTTCTCAAACTTGGGTCACAACCTTTTTTTGGACTACACTTCCCATCAACCCTGACCGCTGGTCTAGCTAGCTAGGGATGATGGGAGCTGTAGTCCAAAAACAGCTTGGGAAATCCTGGTCTAGGAGGATTCCAGACTATACAGGAAAGCCACAGCAAAGGCAAATCCAGCCCCAGGAAGCAAACGACAAACCTTATAGCCAGGAAGGAAGCAGAAATGGTGGGGTGGAAAGACAAAACAGCACTAAGCAGGGTAGGAGCTGGCAGGAAACCAGAAGCCACAACTCATCACAAGGGCCATAGCAGCAGATGAGAATTTAAACAGAAACTTTGCTGGCCATTGGAGCCATGCCAGGTGGGAACTCTAATGCTTTTTTGTGTGGCTCTGCTCAAGGGCAATGCATTTTAAGGAGTTTAAGCACTTTTCTGCCTGATGCATAAATTCTCCTTTTCCATATGGGCAGAACTCTGTTTTATAAATCTGTAAGTATGAAGACAGCAAATAGGCTTTCACTACCTGCATTGCATATAAAGGTGGGGGGGGAGCGCTTCGGCTCATCCCATTTTCAATATTAAGTTGTGCTTTATATTGCGACTACTAATGGGAAGGAGAAGACCAAAATTCAATGGGCAGAAATGTTTGCCGTGTGTCAGCAGCTGAAATGAACCAGAATTTAGTTGTGGGTGGTAAAGGGGCAAATGAAGGATCTAAAGGTGCTTCGAAACTAGATGTTTAATCTGGAACAGACACTACCATTTGGTTTTAAGGGGCACATGCATGCTGTTTCTACTGCTGTTGTTTTTGCGACTACAGAAAATCTGAGCTCTTTCTAGGCATGGTAGCATCCATTGCTTGAGGCAGCCATCACACTCTGCCTAGAAGTGAGGCAGGTCTACGCAGAGGTGACTTGCCCAACACCCAGTGGTTGCAATGTTCAACAGAGAAGTTCCAAGCTTGACTGAGTAGCATCAGAAAAGGTGTGTTTTTGGGTGCGGGAAAGTGATGGGGGTCAGTTGACATCATCATCATCATCATTATTATGGCAAAGCAAGAAATTCACTATCTTTGGTACAGATGCCCTTGGCTCTTCTTCCCAGTCCATTCTGAATGTCCAAACAGATAGTCCAGATTGCTGTTAGTGTATAGATAATATGGTGACAAAAAAACATGGAAATAAGTAAGATTATGGTTGCTAGACTTACTTGCCTTCACTTATAAGAAAACCATACAGAGCTGCAACTGCAAAAAGGGAAATAAAAGAATTGGAGGTTATGTATATGGATTTCAAGCAAGAATGTAATTCAGTGCCTCATGATATCTTAGGGGAAGTCATGTATTAGGTTGGCTTGGAAAGAAGCACAAGCAAACAGTACCAGAGAAACCCCACCTCAAAATACCAATTCGCAGAAAGAAGGTCATGATAAATAAATAATTACAGATAAGCAACTTCGTTTGTCTTACTTATTTTAAAAATGTGTTCCCCGCATTGCCAGTACACACAACTCTTGTTAAGTCCTCTTTAATCCTCCGAAAATGAAGCTGGATCCTGTGTTAATGATTAAGCAGGGGCAAACTGTTTAGCAGAAAGAATGTTAAATTCCAGGAGTAGAGTTTAGAAGAATATTTGGGTTCAGTTTTCCAAAACTAGCTACATGCTAGTCGACAGGCCTTTTGGAGTTGCTCTTTTCACAGGGTCTTCCTTACGCAAGGTAACTATCAGACATGTACCAATGCCACAGCATTTTTCTGAGCGCAGCTAATCTTTGCAGTGTTACGATTTGTCCAGGATGAGTATTGTGCATACTCAGAAATTCACGCTTGATGGCCAAATAGAGGGCCAGGCTCTCGCATCGGAGCAGGCAGCATCGGCATGAAGATCACAGCTTCAGTGTGAGGTCACAACTAATTATGAAGTCAGCATGAAGTCACAGCTTCTTTCAAGCAGGCTGTATCAGCAAGAGATCACATGATCCTTCAAGCAGACAGAATAAGCCCGGTGGTGGATGGTGCCCAAGAGCCAACTAATTTTGGTTTTGCGCCCATCCTCCTCCCTGCTGAGTTCTACAATGGCAACTCTGAAACTAAAGAGGAGAAAGCTAACAGGGAGCACCCCCCCCCCGGGTTGGAGTAAAGCAGGTTGGGGCTGACTGAAGGCAGATTGGGGTTGGAGGGATGGTGCCCCACTTGCACCAATGGACCAGCCTCCACTGGAATGAGCATGAGATCAACGAAACAATTTACTAGATATTTAGGGACTGGAATCCCAGTGTTGTGCATCTTTCCTTTATCATCCATGTCCCGTGACTTCTGAGACCCTTGTGTTGATCTCAAGACGATAGTGCAGAGCCCTGTTGACTAATGTTGAGCTACAGTACAATAATGGAAGAACTAAAATAATTAGATGGGCCAGTAGGTTGTCCTTTGCTATTGAAGGACTGGTCTACACAGTATGGGAAATCCATAGCTGCTGCCTCCCAACATCTTTCCCTGCCCAGACCCCATTATTTCGCTGGTAACATGGCAGCCAGTGAATTTGAAGTAGTGCGGGAGGACACGGAATGCAGTTGTGTCATGTCAACCAATCATTTCTTTTGCTAAGAACACTGAGGAAACCAGAAGTACTTAACCCCTAAAGTTGTTGGTTGCTTAAGTGAACTTTTAGGGACTAGAAATAAAATCGATGAGATTTTCTGGATCTCTCTCTCTCTCTCTCTCTCTCTCTCTCTCTCTCTCTCTCTCTCTCACACACACACACACACACACCCCAAAATATAATAACTTTCACAAAAAGCAGGAGTCTATAAGGAAAAAAGAAATGGAAACTACCACCGAACGCATCCCATTTTCTTAACCTTAAAACTTATTTTCAGCTGGATTAAGTTCAGGAAAAATATATAGATCATTTCACATTTCTTTCAGTCAGTTTGCCCATGCAAATATTTAGCATCATTTATTCAGTACGGAATTTTTGGTCGTTTCTGTGATTGATGATTTCAAGGAAATAGATATTTCTGTTCCTTAGTTACTTTTCAGAATGGTCTGGTTAATTCTCTTGCCAGTTTTTTTTTTCCGAGCCAGGAGGCAGCGAGTGAGCTGGGTTGGATGCTTGATGCTGGGATTTTCTTTTTCATGCCCATGGATGTGCAGAATGGCAAGGAGGAGGCGGCTACCACAACTCCACCCTGTAGCTATTTCAAGGCCTGACATTGTTCTTCAAGCGGGACATCTTAATTTGTCAAAGGGGTTGTCATCCCCTCCCCCTTCCCCCTTCTATTCTCATTGCACAGGGAGACCCTGGCTAATGGCTTTGAGATGGCTACTGAGAATGGGGGGCAGAGGTGTGTGTGTGTGTGTGTGTGTGTGTGTGTGTGTAAGCATGCATAATTACTACCGGACCCTCATCAAATTCATTGCTCAAAGTTTTGTACACCTGGCTAAGCATCAACTTACAGAAGGCAAGGGAAAGCCAAGGATGGGTTGTAACATATGTTGCTAAGACGACCAGCAACATGTCAACGTTTATTTGAACCACTAAAAGTATGGGGGCCATTTTGCACATCAAACCAGTGGCAATGCTGGTGCATCCTCAATAATGACAATGGCTAAAAACATAATGTGTGAAGTGGCCTTCATAGGCCAAGCCTACACCTGCATAATACTGCACAGTATGAAGTGCCCTGTTCAGTGTTCCAGTCAGTTAGCCACACCTTTCTCCATTATGCCTCATTCCATTTCCCCTCCCGCCAGGTTTTCCATTCTCCCTTTCCCCAATACTTAGCTCGTTCTGTGGTCAATGAACATGCTCAGTCATCACTGGGTTGTTTTGGACATTCTCCCCTAATTTCCTAAAGTATTTTGTTCTTTTGCAAACTTGCCGATACCTCCATCCTGTCCATAGCTGATGCTGTTTTTGGCTTCAGCAAGAATCTACATCTATTTCCAAACTCTGGAAATAGAGGGAATGATGAGGTGGTAGGAAAGATTGCACCACTTCAGGCTATAGGTGGGGCATTCTGATTTTAATCTCTTCTCCGCATTAAATAAATGTCCTGCAGACAGAAAACCAGACCAACTGTTGTTGTTTTTATCCTCATTTACAGTGTGTGTGTTTTTAATATGCAGGATTAAAAATGTAAACATTTACCTGCAGTTTGAAGCGGTTCAGTCCATTAATCTGGAAATGCTATCCTATTGTATTCCACCATGAGATAGTTAAAAATGAAGGGTAGTCTGGAGATACTATTAAGAAACAATAAATAAATAAAATTATACCTTTGGCTTTAGACTATGCCAGCATTTTCTCTTGGAAATATGAAAATGACAATGGTCATATCTGTTTCTCTCAAGTGGGCGTCCTTTCAAAATACAGGTCCTGATCTGGAGAGATTTTGCAGCTTTATGTCCCTAAGCTTTTCAAGCAACTATTAAACTGAAAAGCAACATGAGTTCCTGGCATTGTCTATGGGAGATTATATTCTCCTCTGCTCCAAATAACTGGTGACCTCCGAAGCCTCAAGACGCCACAGCGAGGCAAAGGAGATCACAAGGAGAAGCGATGGTAAGTGGTGATGAAAACAGCTGGTGGTGAGGTTAGGAGAGACATCTGAGGAGGGATGATCAAAATGACTGCTCTGAGCTCCCAGCTGCATGCAAGGGCACCAGAGAAACAAAAACACATTGGCAATGTTGACGGGAAGGGCAGAGGTTGGGGGAGCAGCTGGCAATGCAATGACTGGTGGTAAAATTGGAGACACAAGCTGCTGGAGGAAAGTGATTTTTTTTTAAGTGGTCCACGTACAAAGCAGGCCACCCTCATTCTAGCTTTTGCTCTGTTCCGTGGGTGGAATTGCAGAAGAATCCAAGCCTTCTGATTTGAATATGGGGCCTGCTGGCCCTTATAAAATGCCCAAGTCCTCTGCATTCCCTCATTTTAGGAGATCATTGCTGCAAAAGGCCACAGAGCTATCCCCCCTGCCTCTCTACCCTTCCTGCTCCATGTCTGTCAGCTCTCTGAGGAACAAACAAGGTGTGTGGTACAGGAGTCCTGGGAAAATAGTGCTGAGGAAGGACAGTATTTAATCCTTCCTACCTGATTTTTTTTTTTTACTGCAATCTCAATTGCCTCACTAAAGCTGCTTTTTTTAAAAAGTCCTCACGAAAATCCACCAGTCTTTTAGTGTGAGTTTCTCCTCATACAAACCATTTTCTGTTCAATTTTGCCTATTATACACATTTTTGCAATGCAATTTCCTCTAATATAATGCATTTTCATAATCTATTTTCTCCAAAAGATCACATGCCATTTTTTGGTACACATTGTTGTTGTTGTTTAGTCGTGTCCGACTCTTTGTGACCCCATGGACCAGAGCATGCCAGGCACTCCTGTCTTCCACTGCCTCCCGCAGTTTGGTCAGACTCATGCTGGTAGCTTCGAGAACACTGTCCAACCATCTCATCCTCTGTTGTCCCCTTCTCCTTGTGCCCTCCATCTTTCCCAACATCAGGGTCATTTCCAGGGAGTCTTCTCTTCTCATGAGGTGGCCAAAGTATTGGAGCCTCAGCTTCAGGATCTGTCCTTCCAGTGAGCACTCAGGGCTGACTTCCTTCAGAATGGATAGGTTTGATCTTCTTGCAGTCCATGGGACTCTCAAGAGTCTCCTCCAGCACCATAACCCAAAAGCATCAATTCATTACTTGGCTAAAACACTGCATTGCAAAATTCAGACATGCTTGACTTTCAAAGTCTATTTGTATTTTGTTTCACGCATTGTTTAGGAAAGTGTGGATCAGTTAGGTTCACCTTTAAATGTTAAGGAATGAATAATTATAGTTATTATACTTGTTTTTTGTGGTTATTGTTATTTTTTATTGATTTTTGTATTTTGTATTTTTGTCAATTTTTGTTGTAGTGTGTAGTGTAAGTTTTTATGTATGTGTTATGTTGTTGAAAATTTAATAAAATTTTATAAAAATATATATATATATATAAAATGTGAACTGATTCAGATTTCTCCCCCATCCCTAACGGTGGATGAAAGTTTTGTGCACCTATCACTAACTGGTCAGGGAATGGCATGCACCAAATGGGAGCTGCTGCATGCATGATTTCTCTCTGCATGGGATTGCATGTTCTTGTCAGTAATTTAGTCTTTTTCTGCAGGGCAAAGAAATACAATGCACTTTTCAGTCGCAAGTCTCTTAAAAGCAGAGGACAATAAAACAGAGGAATGAGAACAAGAATAATAAAAAACACTGGCAATCCCAGTGAGAAAAACCTAACAGGAGAAATGAAAATAGCACCTGCCAGCTGTTGGTGAGAGGGAGCAGAGTGCTGGATTTAAAGCCTGACTCCCTTTTTCCCCACTAGGCAGCCAAATGGCATGAATTCAGATTGTCCAAGAAGATGGCCCATACACATAAAACGAATCAAGGCCAAGGGTTACAACTCTGCACCTAGTTAAAGTGGCCTAAATCCCATTGTAGTCAATGGGAGTTAAGCAGCCTCACTGTGTCCAGGACTCAATTCAACAAAAATGCACACCCATTACTATTCTTGCACTTAGTAACCAGGTTTCGTGAGTTTCATTCGTTTGCAAGCATTTTAAAATAGCCCCCTGTGAGTCATAGTTCTGAAATGCCAATTATGTCTAAATAATCGCGTTACCTAAAGTGTTGTTGAACTCTTCCATCATAATGGGCCTATTATCCAGCTCCTTGTTATCAGTACAAAGGCAACTGATTGCATTTCTGCTACAGTGGGTGGCTGGAGACACGGGGGATTTGATAAGGAAAGAATTTTACATTCATATTTTGGAAGCTTTCCGAAAAAGTCAAGCAATGTCAAATAACCAATAATGGAGGCACGGCTGAGGAAACTCTGACAATTGTCCATGACCTTCACCTCTACTTATTAATTGCTTCAAGTGCTTACTCTATCACTGATGGTTTGTGTGTGCTTACCTGCTAACTCTACATTTTTGGGCCACCACCAAACAAGAGATGTGGATTCCTCGAACTGATGCAATGGCAGGATTCTGATGACACTTGAGAGGGAAGAGCTTAGGACCCATATGCTGCAGGTTTGATCTGCAGAATTTCCAATTAACAAGGCCTCCGATTGCAGGGCTTGGAAAGACCTGGGCCTGAGATCTTGTGGAACCACTGTTGGGCCTCAGCTGAGGCAGCACACTGTGGGTGGAAATGCATGGAGTTCCCAATTCAGACACTACACTGGAAGAGCATATCATCTCCATTGTCTTTTTTGTTGTTGCTCTGTAACCTTCAAAGGTGACCTTAAGGAATTGCCCCCGAGGAAGGATACGAACAGAATACCCTCCAACATTTATTTGATGAAAACAGGGATGTCCTACAACAACAACAACAACTATTATTATTATTATTATTATTATTATTATTATTATTATTATTATTATTATTATTATTATTCCTCACTCACTGCACAGTTTCCAACACATATAAAAACATAATAAAACTTTAAACATTCTAAAGCTTCCCTATACAGGGCCGCCTTCAGATGTCTTCCAAAGGTTGTATATTTACTTATCTCCTTGGCTCAGGGGTTGCATACCTCCAACATTTCTCCGATGAAAATAGGGATGTCCTAAGGAAAAGCGGGACATTTCAGGATCAAATCAGAAACCGGGACAGCTTCTGTAAATCCGGAACTGTACCTGGAAAACAGGGACACTTGGAAAGTCTGCAACAGGTGCTGGGTTTCCCTGGGCTGAAAAAGCCTGAGGTAAAATTGTCTCCAATAGCACTGATAGTCTACTTTGGAAAGAGGACAGTGGTGGGGAAGGATGAATTAATTCTGGCTTCGCTACGTCATCCACTCCACTACCATATTTACACTGCCAATCGGACAGATCGTCAGCACAGTTGAGGACAATTTCGAAATCTTCTGGATCAGGCACTTCTTCGCTGGCTCACTCATCCTTCTGTTCGACTTGAAACGCAGAGGTTTATTTTAGCTTCCTGAACTAAATTTGTTTTGAAAGACTGACAAGAAAGGCCCAGCCTGGGGTATAAGTTTCTTCAGTAAAAAAAATATATTAAAAAATTTCCTCCTGCTTCGCTTGTTGTCCCCCTTCTGTGCCGGTTGCTATGGAAACAGCAGGACGTGGGGCCAAAGTCCTCCACTGCACTTTCTTGGCCCACTCCTCGGTGCCATGCCCTCACCTCGCAGCCAAGGCTGGCTTTTGCCGCGCACTCACTTCCTTTCGCCCTCCCCTCAAGCAGAGTCGGTGGTCCCTTTCCAAGGACTTCACATGGTTATGATTTTCAATTTTTTTTATAAAACAAAATGCTTCTATAACAACGTTATTAAATCACTCTAAAACCGTTATGGCTTGTGGCTCACTTGCGATTTCCCTAGAGCACCGCCGAAGGGCGACTGGTGATTTTACACATGGAAAACTTCGAACATGAGAGAAGGAGCTGGTCAAGAGCAGTCAACTTTTCCAACACGTTGGACACTCCAAGATCTCTAAATAAAGGGGCCGACACAGAGACTGCGACATGTTGTTTTGTGTTCCCCACTTCCCAGAGATGCCTTTTATGGGGCCAGTTTCCTAAGGAGGAAAGAGCCTCGCTCCATTTTAAAAAATAACTGCTTATTTTCAAATACGCAAGTTCAGCAGATGGGTTAGTATGGCTGCTTGCACACCATATACCACATTTTTCTGTGTATAAGACGCCCCATATATAAGACGCCCCCTATTTTTGAGGGACTCCAAATTAAGAAAACACCCCTCAGCACTACCCGTGTATAAGACGAGCCCCAATTTAAAACCTAATTTTTTGGTAAACAACAACAACAACCTAATCTTATACACTGAAAAATGTGGTATTTAAAGCACATTTTTTGCACTTCAAAGAATCCCAGGAGGTGTTGCTTGTTAAGGGTGCTGGGTATTGTTCCCAGGATTCTTTGGGGGGGAGGCAGGGGTGATGTGCTTCAAATGTATGGTATGCATACTAGGGCAGACACAAGGACAGGCAGGCAGGAGAAATGTTAATGCAGCGTCAACCCAAAGCAACAACATGAGGTCTTAGAGGTCCCTAGGGCTGCTTCCTGTCAGCCAACTACAAAAGTCAAGTTTCCTAAATCATCTTTCCTCACAGGAGCTCATGGTTTCACCACTCCCCATTTTATCCTCACAACAATCCTGCGAGGTACGCTAAGCTGAGAGACAGTGACCGGCCCAAGCTCGACCTTGTAACAATAAATAGATAACAGGCTTGTATTGTATTGTGAAGATAAACAAATTAATAGGCTTGGGATCAGTAATTCACATTCGATTCAGAGTTCATGCGTAATCTAATTATATCATATCAATGTCCTGACTTCACACATCAATAAAGGATAAATATTAGACAAGCTTAGCAGTTTAGAAATGTTTACATAAATCTATGAAGCGCACACCCCAGTCTCTCTCTCCCTCTCCCTCTCCTCTGATAATTATATAAAGAAGGAATGGGTGTAAAGATAATGCTGTTTGGAAAGGAAAGGTTAAATTTGCTGGAGTTGTTTCCTAGAGAGAAGAGATGGGAAACAAGAGAAATGGATAGGGCACAAGACTATTGCCGAACGGCATAGCTCAGAGCAACTGTGCAATGGGGGGCATCTGCACCTGATTACATCTTGAAGTTGTTCCATCGTAGTGGTGGTAGGGAGTTGGTTTTTTATTTATTTATTTATTTGCGATTTGTTTGGGAAAAAGAATGACTGGAATACTTGTAAAACTTTGGAATCTTTGTGATTCTGTTACAAAAACCGTGTACAAGCGTTATCCGAAACTGCTCCCTTATGTAACAACAGCAAGGTTCTTATATACCAAATATTGGGGGGCGGGGAAATGACTAATAGAGGAATGTGAAAATAAGATGCATGTGTGGCATTCTGGGCAATACATTGTGTTAGAACTAAAGCACAATTGTAATCAGTTCAATGAAAGCTGCCAGTTGCTTATTATCTACTGGAACAAGGATGTGCATTGATGTATATGTTGCATCTAACTATCTCTTTAGAGGACTTGCTAGAAGAGATGTGTATATTAAAGACATTATTCATACCTATGTGTTAAACATTGATAAGCCCTAAGTATTTCACAGCACAGAGTAATGGCTTCAGATGTTTCTCGTTTCCCTGCAGTGCATTAAAACAAGCCAAAATACCTTTGAGACGAAACTAGCGTGGGAAGGGAACTAGTAAAGATTACAATGCAGATGTGCCAGCATCCAGTTGTGAAACGCTTTTGAACAATGTTTGGAGGGTAATTAAATTCCCCAGTAAAATGCTGAGTGCAGGTTGGTGGTTTTTTTGTTTGGTATGTGTCCATCCCCAAATTCCTGGTTTATTTCTTTTGGGCATGCTTCTTTATTAATTGGATCTTTCACAGTTTGAATGAAATAATCAGGTCAGGAAGACAGAAGCTTTTATCAACCACATTCCAAGGGTTTGAAATGTCTCAGGCTTAACAAGCTGTGATCTGCAGCTACACATATATTAAGAGGGAAAGCTCTTTGAAACACATCTTACTACACAAAAACACGAGAGGGGTCAATTTCCAGATAATGTTGGCATATATTATTAGTCCCGCTCAACTTGCGACTTAGCCCAAGCTTTACACAGCCCAACAACCACGGACCTAGCTGCTTATCACTATGGTACCTGATGTGTCAAATTCTTACAGAACAATCCCTACACATGTTTACCCAGAAGTAAACCCTACTATGCTCAATGGGGTTTACTCTGTAATAAGTGTGTTTAAGACAGCAGTGTTCAGGGCACCATTTGTGCACGAGGGACAGCAAAAAGGCAGGGGCATGAAAAGTTCTGTTTGCACCCAATAATAGAACACCTATCCACTGCAGACTCGAAAGTCTTGGACCTGGGCATTGTTTGGAAGCATTCAGCTGCTGGTTTTCCCATTGGGACTCAGGATTCAGTTGACTGAAACTGGGGGGGAAAACACTATAATGTTTTGTTGACGTTGGCTGTGTATGCACCGTACAATTAAAGCACCACTCCCAAAGAATCCTGGGAACTGTAGTCTGTTAAGGGTGCTGGGAATGTAGCTGTAGGGGCAAAGTTCTCAGAATTACCGTTCCCAAGATTATTTGAGGAAAATCATGTGCTTTCCAAGAATGGTGTGTACTCAGGCATGTTGCTTTTCTTACCTCTTCCAAATCCTTTGGAATTGGGGAATGCTATAAATTGAAATAAATTCTGTGCTTTTGCGTATCACCCATTAATCTTACGAAGGCTTGCACAGGAGTACTTTCCGGTGCATTCTGCCCCAAGTATTATAATTGCACTCTGGCGTCTGAAGGCCTCAATGAATCATCTGGGATGTTTATCAGTACTGTAACTCTGCAAGGATATTTCAATTTAGAGAGGTCTGTGGTGGGGGAGGATTTTCAAACATGAGCCCTAAGACAAAACCTGTTTCCGCTCCTGGGAAAGCAATGCATGTTGTTGTTTATACTGTGAACAGGCCTATCACTGTGAATGGGCAAATTGATGAATGGTTGGAAACTTTTAACACGAGAACTTTAATGTTGTATAATGACTGGGGATGTTTCCCTAATGGTCTCGAACCTCTTTTTTATAGTAAAAAAAAAAAAAAAAGCAACGGGAGGGTTGTAATTTTAAACATTTGCTTCAGGTATGAAAATGATTGAAGCCTTCCCTGTATCCCATGGAGAGCTTCTTATCAGATTTAGTGGTGAGCAGAACTGCCCTCTGAAAACTTTGGAAAATAGCTTAGCTTGTCCTGTGTCCTGGTCACATTATTTTCTGGGGGAAAAAACTAACATCAAATATGTAATTTGATTTGCTTTTATAAGCTGCCCTTGAATAGTTAATACCTATCCAGAATATACAATATAGTTAATACCTATTTATATTAAATCACATGTGGCATATACATTCATAAGTACTCGAATGAATGGATTAAGCATTACAGGTTTTACTGAGAGCTTGTAGCACAAATGTGGTGGAGGGAAAGGATAGATATGTAAATACAAGCCCTGTGATTGGCGCCACGATGGAAACCACACTCCAGGTTGCTATAGATCAGGCTAGCGTGTACAAAACCAGTCAATGCACCTTCAGTCATGATTTCTCTGCACTGAGAGTGGAGTCGCACATTCCCAAAAATAACATTTAGCAGATTGTTCTGTTTTCAATAAATGGAGTGGCAACAATTTGACAGAGAAACTTCTGGAACTTTGTCAACTGAGGAAAACTGTAAAATTTGTTTACAGTTATGCTGTTTTTTGAAGGAATGACTTCTCAAAGCTTTACTCAAGTCTTAGGTGAAATGAACGACAGGATCAGCAATGAACCAGCAGGAACAACAAGCCCTCGCCAAAGCTACCTGCCTACTTTGGGAGCAAAGCTGGGTTTGGGAGCACTTCCAAACTTTGAACTGGCCTGAACTTTCAAACAAGAGTGCTTCCCCATCATAACAAGGTGTTTGCTTAATCCCAGATCAGCATCAGTGCTGACAAAATGCACCTGGTAGTCTCAGCTTGAAGCAGAGTGGCAGCATTGGCAACTGTTCTCTGTGGAAATATGCTGTCTGCTATTAGGCACCTGCCTGCTTCCAATGAGCTTTGGATGCAAAGATGGGAAACCCCAGCACCTGTTGAAATTCCATCTTTTAAAGATACACGGGCTCTGTCCATCTTTGCATCTAAATCCTAGTTAAAGGATTTAAAACAGCAGTTCTTAGGGATAGAGAATCAATACCAGCATGTCCCCCCCCCCACTAGTTAGCACTGCAGCTGGAGTGACAGAGCCTTGTAAAGTTACTGTGTGGCACATTTTCAAACGCTGACGAAATTCATCTGGTTCATGATTTTTCTGAAGATTCCAGTTGCATTACTCTGACAAGAATGTCCTCTTGGGGATCAGTGAGAGATTCTTTAAAACACAGCGCAGGGTTTGCTGTCCCAAGATATGACTCAGATACAGAAATGTTATGTTAATAACCTGATGAAAACAGCAGATTTTGAGACCTTGTGGTTCAACTATTTGCACTCTCGTTATTTAAACATACAACGAGCAACCTCTGATCTGAGAACATTAGATATTCTCTATTTAATTCATTTATTTAAAAGCCTTTCTAAACTGTTTAATATTTAAAAATCTCATAAATTCTTGTCACGTAAGAAATACAACAGAAAAACTATTAAATTATTAGTTAGAGTAATGAAATGAGTATTATACTAAGAAAACCATTGTAGAAGCAATATGAAGTCATATTTTAAATTTGATGTATAATTTGAAAGAAAGTATTGTTAATTTATGTTTATTATTTGTGTGATGCAAGATTTAGTGTTTTGTTGTGTTTTATGTTTGAAATCCTTTTTTTAAAGAAACATAAATTTAATAAAGACTTATTTTAATTTTTTTTAAAAAAAGAAATACAACAGAAAAACAATAAAACAGTGCCATAATAGAGCCAACATTAAAAATAGCTAAGCAGTATTATAAAATTTAAGTAAAAAAAACAAACCCAAAACATTTATATGACATTAGTTCCTTAGATCTGAGCAATATGATCAGCAGACTCACATGACACAACTCTTACTGGATTATACTATTTTAGACAGCAAATGAAGTACTGAACCCTACATAAAAGAAACCCTGTACATATAGAAAATTAGATCTCCCTAGGCTAAAACCTTTCTCCCTAATATGCTAGGCGGAAAGATTTATATGAGGGGAGGGCTTCCAAACATATTAGATCCCTCACCTGAAAATATCTGTACCTACTGAATTTATATTACAAACCTACTAAAACTTAGACATTATTGGTGTCGGATTAATGGGGTTCAGCATCTTACTAAGATTCAAGAACTGAAAGCATTAGACAAAACTAGCAATATTATATGAATGCTTCACTCTCTTAGAAAGAGGGCACAGAAACAGCGTGATAAACTTGAGACAAATGCATATCCTTGTGACTTCAGCATATGGAACTCTGCCAATTTACACCAAAGATTGCCTGAGGTTGCAATCCTATGCACAGCTACTTTGGAGCAAATCACATCTAAGGTAAACTTGCAACAGTATCTGACTGCTTGCTATTTTGTCCAACTGGTGGATATGCTCCTTCTCCTCTGATCTTGGGTACATCTCCTTTACCCCATCAATGCTTATTTAACACGCACTGTGCTAATTGGCTGGTCATCAAAGGCAGTGCTGCACACCACCTACCATAGCATTTCTGTGTCCTCCTTGCTGGCCAGCACTTCCATCTGCTACCACAGCAGGGAAGTGGAAGAACCCTGGGCTTAGTCTCGCATCACCTTCTGTGGAGACACTCTGCCATCTGCTGTCGCCTGCAAAACCACACTAGCGATCTGCGTGTTAAACATCTGCAATTGTTTTAAAGCAACAAAGTATTTGCTGTCACATTGGCCCACAGTTATAACAGGGCCGGAGAAACTTAGCAACTTGGAGAGGAGGCCAAAAAGTCTTTCCATATCAGCTGTAAGTGTTTATTTATAGATCTGAAAGGAATTTGCTTCCCAGATATTCCCCGAATACCCAAACATTTAGCAAATATTTGATACCTGTATTTGAAATCCAATTAGGTTTGATTCCAGTGGGTCCCCGTCCCGTCCTGTCCCCCCATCTTTGATATTCTGCAGTATTTGATAGCTGGCTATTTTGGTTCAGCTCGGAATAGATTTGGATAATATGGTTGGACAGTGTTCTCGAAGCGACTGGCATGAGTTTGGCCAAACTGCGGGAGGCAGTGAAAGATAGGCGTGCCTGGCGTGCTCTGGTCCATGGGGTCACGAAGAGTCGGACACGACTGAACGACTGAACAACAACAATATGAGTTACTTTCTCACATATACAAACAGAAACAAAGAAAAAACACTCATTCCCCAAGCCAAAATGTGACATCTTTAGGACTGCAATGGGGCCTGAACACCTCTCCCAACTTCCCACAATTCTTGAAACTCCTCTTTCCCCAAATGTTTCCTTACAGTAGCATTGTTCCTTGGAATGCTAAAACCACAATATCTTAAGCCCCATGGGACTCTGGGAAATGGAGGTCCCCAGGACACCCGAGTACTTAGAATGGACATAGTTGTCTAGTAGCCTATGACTGTACTTGAAAGATTACTTGTGATAGCATTCAAATACTGTGAATCATAAAACATACCGATAGCCCATGAAATGTATTTGCTGGTCAGACATCTTGCCGGCTCCAGTTCTACATTCCAAAGCCTATTGAACTAGCTAGCCATTAACTCTTACTTCAGCACTGGTGGTGAAGTGGAATTCTCCACATCTGAGGCAGCAGATCAGCTGAGGACAGGACCTGTGGCAACAGAGGGAGCAGGTGCCTCTGAAGAAACAGCTCCGGCTGCTGCTTGAGGCAGTCACCTCACTTTCTCCAAATGCCACCTTCAATCCAGTATACCTGAAGGAGCGTCTCCACCCCCATTGTTCTGCCCGGACACTGAGGTCCAGTGCCAAGGGCCTCCTGGCGGCTCCCTCGCTGTGAGAAGTCAAGTTACAGGGAACCAGGCAGAGGGCCTTCTCGGTAGTGGCACCCGCCCTGTGGAACGCCCTCCCACCAGATGTCAAAGAGAAAACCAACTACCAGACTTTTAGAAGACATCTGAAGGCAGCCCTGCTTAGGGAAGCTTTTAATGTTTAATAGACTATTGTATTTTAATATTCTGTGGGAAGCTGCCCAGAGTGGCTGGGGAAACCCAGCCAGATGGGTGGGGTATTAATAATAATAATAATAATAATAATAATAATAATAATAATAATAATAATAATAATATCCACTCAGCAGGATTGCTCAGCCATAAAACTAATTCACAAAAAACTCAAATATTCATTCTGAAGGAGACCACCAGTGGGTACAAACTTAGCAGAAGCTTGATGTTCCCACCTCTGTCCTGGGTGGGTGTTCCGAATTTGCTGGCGTCTGAGGCCTGCACAGATCATACCATGTGTACTTCCCACTTGTGCTCTACTTGTAGATGTGTGAAATAATTTCTGAGTTTGTGCTCTTGCTCCCCCCCCTCTCTCTCTCACACAGAGTAATATTAAGAGTGTGGCATTCCCAGAGTAAAATTGGTCCTGGAAAGGCTGCTCTGAACTGTTCACCCCTTGGTGAAGAGGGAGTAAAACAGGAGTGAAAACCAGAGGCAAGCGAGTCAAAGTTTCAGAGAGGTGTGCAGGTAGCTCCAGCAGCCAAAACCCCCAATGGCACTACATGTGTCCTTTGCACTGCGCAAAAGTTACTAGCTTCGAATTGTTCACACGCAGAACAGGCACCGTCCTGTTAAGCGCTCCTTTTGTATTGCTTGCAGATTTGGAAACCTTCCATGTTTGTCACTTTAAATGAAGACCAGGCAGCGCTCTTATTTGTGTAAGTATAAAAGTCCACAAGACTATGAGTGGTTCCAAAAGCTGTTCTGGGCCTTTAACATCCAAAAGGTTGGAGACAGGATATGATGAAGAAATGATTAAACAAAAACGGGAAAATCTGCAGCCAATTTCCACAAAGGAGAACCATGATTCAACGGTTGCATCAAGGATCCTGGCTTTTATGTGTACCAGATGCACGGAGGCTCTTCCCAGTGTGCAGTTACTGCTGCTCGGCAGGAATCCTGTGCCACAGGAACTTTACCCTTTCTGTCACCTGGGTGACTTAGGGGCTTCCGGCTCTCACTAGGACAAAAGATCTGAGAGGCACCCTAAGCTGTGAGGAAAGCGTTTTGGGAAGAGAAGAGATTCTACTTCTCTTAAACTGCAAGATTACAAATAATCTACACAATTTGCCTCCCTCTCTTTCCGGATTTGTACCCTTTCCTCCTTCAGCTTCCTCTGGATAGTTTATTCAGCTGATGGGTTTGCTGCAGTGGAGACAAAAGGACAGATGCAGCACTTGGAAACAGTGTATTTAAAATAATTTCCAAAAAAGTAAACAAAAATTATTCTATCTATCCCCCAAAAGGCCTGATAGACGCTAAGGAAAACTGGGATGCTATCACACACTTAACAACTGGAAACTACTCCCCTCCTTCCACATAAACAATATCTTAGAAGCCCCATAAAGAAAAC
The DNA here is from genome assembly GCF_009819535.1 of Lacerta agilis. NCBI lineage: Eukaryota > Metazoa > Chordata > Lepidosauria > Squamata > Lacertidae > Lacerta > Lacerta agilis. The sequence continues at coordinate 22,608,357 of NC_046316.1, read as the reverse complement.
AAACTCTCCCAGGATTTATCTCCTCAGCCTGGGGTTGGCTCAGCGGTGCTACAAGGACCAGCTAGTGCAGGTCCAGGCACCCACGCAGGCCAGGGCACCACAGCTGAGGGGGTCTTTATTTTTCTTTAAGCGCAGCAAAAGCATTCTGCTTTCCCTGCTTTCCTCAGCTCTCAGGTGAGTCTTTAGGCTCAGCACAGTTTCTTGGGACTCCCATGCAACTATACAACATTGCAGATTGTATGTGGGCTTCCGCAGCTGGCTGTCAGGGACCGTGATGAGGAGGGCTGCACAAATGAGGAATGGTGGGAGCGTCCCCCTCCCCCTGCTCCTGATCAGGATCCTGAATCTTCCCAGGAGCAGTGGGGCAGTATAGATTTGGAACAGTGGTTTGCAGAGGGACATGCTTCAGAATACAAAAGTTGGGAAGAACTGGGTGGTGAACAGCTAGGAGAAAAATGAACCAGAAGAGAGAGAGAGAGTTAACAAACTCCGGTTCACTGGAAACTGTCCAGCTGATTAGTCCAAGGTCATGGAGATTAGATAAGGTAGCTGCACAGAAGGAACAGTGGTTGCGAGAACAGGTTGCAAGACAAGGAAGTGACTCGGGGGGAGTGGGTGTAAACCTTAATTGGGAGCACCTTTACTCCAAGAATAGACTCTGGTTTTTTTTTTGGTTTTTTTGCTGTGATCATTAAAATATCTTCAAAACGGCAAGAGACTAATTTTGCTTTGTTCTGCTTATCCACGGCCAAAGGGAGGGAGGAAGCTGCTTCCCCCGAAGCCAGACACTGGCTTACAAATAAAAGTCTAGCCAGGCACACATCTGCAATAGTACAAAACTCTCGGCATACTGGCTGCTGCTCTGTTGGCACTTCTTGAGATGTTGTGGCGTCCACATGGGCATCCCAGGAAGTGATGCTGAACAGGAAGCTGACATGAGAACGCCATACTTGCTGGACATTTTAACTACACAGCATTTAAAGAAAAAGGCTCTTTCAGACACTTTGCGCAGGTAAGGAGAGCAGCGCCCTTGGTCCTTTGCAAGGAAGAAGGGGAGCTACTAAGAGTGGCAGGGTTTGGCACAGCAGGCACCTGCTCTGGAATTGCTTGAGCACCCATATTTGTTATTTGTTTGCCCATTTTTAATGCCACTCTTCTTCCAAGGAGCTCAAGGCAGGTTGCATAGCTCCCCTGCCCCAATTGTTTCTGCACAATCACCCTGTGACAAATAAGTCGCCTTAAGGGAGAGAGAATGACTGGAACCAAGGCCACCCAGATGAAGGGAAAATGCAACGCACAAACAAATGCAAGATCTCCTTCAAACATCAAGATGGCGGATACTACACTTGATCTTAGCCAAAAGGCCGAGAAGCGAAGTGGGAGTGCATGTGGAAGTGGGAGTGCATGTTCATGAGAGCAGGCTGCACTTCCAAGGATGAGCCCCAGCTCCTATTTTCCAGGGAGACAGGAAAGTCACAACATACAATGGAAAGTGACTTCGTCGCTGGAAACAAAGAGCTTGGTATAAAATGTCTTCTACACGCCAAGGACAGACCCCAGCTCAAACTCAGCACCTGTGTTTGAGAACAGGAAGGATGTAAAAGAAAACACGATGTGATCTAGTGTGCTCGAAGCTGGAGACAATGAACCCAATGGAATGAAAGTTTGTATGAATGTTTAGGACAATGTACATCACTTCATGTTAATCCTCAGCTTGAAACTCTGCACCCGTTATCCAAAGGGCAAGGAGCAAATGAGGCCTCTGAAGCTCTTTACTAGTACAAAACAGTTTCATTCGATTATTTTCCTTCTTTTCCATCTGTGAGTTTCTTGGAGGTTGCAACAGCCCTTGGCGCACACGGAGCAATTTCCATCACAATTTATTCAAGCTCTGCCTAAATATCGCCTGGGACCGTTTAACATCTCTGCCAAGGCAGTGTTTTCAGGCCCCGGTTATGAGAAAACGGACTGCTAACACAGCGAACTCCGCAGAGTAACGCTAAAAAGCTCCACATCTTAAGTTGTGAAATTGTTTCAGTTCCTGAAACCAAAAGCATGTTTGAAATATATGCAGTTTGACCATGAGGTATTCGGGAAATAACAGTTCTATAAATTATTCACATTGGGTGTAGCCTTTCCCAGGGCTGTTGGAAAGAGTTACTTTGAAGCTTCGGCAAGGGATGGTATTTTGAAACATGGAATTGTGCTCTGAAGATCTACCAAATGCCATCCCATCATTTAAAAGCATGATCTTACATTGCAATGTATCTCTCATCTCCCCCATGCACCCCTACTTGAAAATGGGCATGTGATTGGTGCTGGTACCTAAACGTAAAGCAGAATTGTGTCCGGAATGTATTTTTCCAAATTTTATTCTAAAATTTCAGAGTTATCGCATCCAAAAAAAAACTGCCCTTCTTCCAAATTGAAGCCAACAATTAAACCAAGGACCTCAGTATATCTGGACAAAAAGCTTTAAGCTGCAATTTCGTGACTGTTCCTTGAGGGTGCTGGAAAAAGCAATGTCGTTGTTTGTGAATGATCCTGAAATGTGTAGATAAATTTGAATGGCCACAGATCTTTCTTGTTATGGCTGTATGGTAAAAATGACATGAAACGTGGAATTGCAGTAGAAGAAACCAGCAACCCCAGTTTGGAAAAGAAGCCATTATCAGCCGGTCCCAAACCAAAGCTCAGTCTCAGTTTGCAATGGCTGGCTCCAGTACCAGCTCTCCTTGCCTTTCCCCCCCATTGTCAGTCCTCTGTTCTCCCAAAGTCTCCCCTGGTGAGCAGAGACAAAATGACAGAGCTGGCTCATGTGACGGCCTTTGTCAGCTGCTTCAGCCTCATCAGTAAGACCTCCTTCCACCTGGATGCTTCTGAGAACATTTAAGACCTCCTGGCATTTTTCTGTTTCCATAATGTAACTTTGATAAGCATATACAAATCACAACAGCCTGGCAGTGATTTATGTGTTTTTGTTTACCTTTTACTTCGTGTTTTGAACTCTTGGTAAGCACATAATATTTCCTTGCCTCCAAAAACTTCCCATTAACTTCATCTAGGGTGTGTGTATAGTGGGGAGACATTCGAAGCCCTGCTATTAAGGCAGAGATGGAGAACATGTGGTCCCCCCAGACATTGCTGGACTACAACTCCCATCATCCCTGACCACAATGGCTGGGAATGTTGGGAGTTACCGGTAGTTCCTCATCCTGTATTAAGCTTTGCAGTAAAGATCCTAATGGAAGCCCCATCGCTGTGGGATGCAAGAATGGACTCAGGGTGAGGCTTTTTGAAGAGTTCCTTCCAAGCCTTCCAAGCCTTCATTTCTTAGCAAAAAGAGCAACAATTCCACAATATCCATTTCACTACTCTTCCACAAGATTTCACTACTCTTGCTTTTAGCATAATATCACCTCTGAAGTGTTCTGCCATCCCTTGCTACAGCTGTAATTTATTTCTAGTCTATTCCCAATTTCGACCTCCTTGTTCTTCTATACCCACCCTGTGAGGCCCATTCTTCATTATATTTTCTTTCAACGAAGTTCCTTTTTTAGTTTTCATGTTGCCTGCAGCACCTTTGGGGCAACTACCACTGATAACTTTTAAAGAGCTTCACTGCACCTTGGCATTTCCCTTTTACCTATGCATTTTGCTCTCCACAGAACATTATCTGTTAACTGCTGAAATCCACCATCGTGATGCGAGTCCCCTTTGTTCCTGTACTGTCAAGTTCCTTCCTCCTCAGAGAGCAAGTGCTACTGACATTCACAATTCTATGCTGTTCTGAAGCTACCTCAGAAAAAGCAGCTTGAGAAGTCGACAAAATGAAGACAGGTTCACTCACAAACCTATGTGCACTTCCTTATTCTACATTGCAGGTTTTATGTCCCCTTTTTAATCCAACTTTTCAGGAATTTAAATTTATTTCTATAAATCTTTTCTGGTTAGTACTCTAATTTACAAGATGGTCAGCAACAGTTGGCAAATTGGTTATATAGTTCCACTAGGCAGGATGCAAGGACACCCCTTTCAACTTATTTCCAGAGTTTGCTTTGATGTTTGAACATATAGTATACACTTGTTAGGATTCTCAAAGCCTAAACATTATGCAGAAAGCTCCAAGCAGTTCAGCTTAAAAAATAGCTGCACAAAACCATCCTTGCCAAGGGAGAGAAAGCTAATCAGCAAGAGGGCCAAGAATATCCAAAGCAGATTATCTCACATGCAACGTTGGAAAATACTGGTGTTTCATAAAAATGCATCAATGCAAATGTGCACAAATCAGGACACCCTGATTTCTCAAGAGAGCCAAAACATTTCTCTAGCAATAATTCCTAAGCAAGAGGCCACAGAGTGAGCTCCATAAGACAATGGAAAGTGTGTGTTAAGAAGACTCTGTACATACTGCAGGCTTGAAGTCTCCAAGTGGGAAGACAGAAGCATCAGCTCTAAGCTGAGATAGTTGTTACAGAATGTATTAGCTTCACTGGATACAGTATTTTCTTTATAATGCAGTACTTCTCAAAGGCTGATTTATCTCCAGTGCTGTGGGAGCGTCTTCCTCTTAATGCAGCCTTAGCCTATTCCAGAAATGTACGTGTGAAGACTCCATATGGGTAAAATCAATGACGTGACTGAAAAGACAGATAGTGTCAGAGGTTGCCCGGCTCCTCGCAAGGAGAGGGTGAGGAGAGGTCCTACTCGGGAGGAGAGCCGGGGCAAAGGTATTCCTTGTGAGGAGCGAGGGGAGAGAGATCCTCCTCTCAAGGAGGAGGGGGGCAGGAGGACTACTCAAGAGGAAGGGCTGGTTGGAGGTCCTGCTCAGGAGGAGGGCAGGGAAAGAAGTCCTCCTCGGGAGGAGGACTGGGAGAGCAGCTCTTTGCAAGAGGAGGGCTCTCTAAGTTACAGGGAACCTCGGCCGCTTCTGTTGATGGACTCCTCCTCCTCCTCTAGCCTTTCGCCTGAGCTCTCTCCAAGGGAGGAGGAGCTGCAGAGGCTTGGAGACTCTGGGCAAAGACCCAGCACCGCCAGCCAGAGAGGATCTGAGGGAGAACTGCCACTTCCAGCGCCAGCACAGCATCAGGGGGTCAGGAGGCACCGCAGACGTCGTTTTAGGGTGCCGAGACTTTGGTGTTGGGCGGGAAACCAGAGAGGGGCACTTCTGGATTCTGCAAGTGACTGAGCGGTCATGTTTTGAACTAGCTCTACACTGTAAAATAGTAATGCACAATAAATAGTCTTAGCAACTGAAGGCTCTGTCGTTACTCATGAGCAACACTTGGGAAAACCCTGACAGATAGTATGGGGTAAAACCATGCAAATTAGCCTGGCCAATGTGGTTCTACCAAAGTACAGCATACCATTGTGGTAAAATGAAAACTGACCGTTAAGAGGGATACATATACAGTGTCATAAGGAGACTGTCTTATAATGCTTTTATTGCAAGCTGCAGCTCTTGCCATCCCATGACTGCAGAAGGGGGACTGGGCTGGAAGACACAAGGAGAGGATCCATCACAACTACAGAAAGACACAAGGACAAATGTGGAGAACTCTATGTGCGACTACGGTTTCCTATGCATTTTATTTAGGGAAAATGTTTATGTTGCATAATAAAAACCTGCTTGAGATAAGCATGGGCAGGTATGCCCACAGTGTTTTTCTCTGGCTAAAATGACCTCAAAATGCATTGGAAAGAATGACTGCTGGGACAGCGGTCTTCTTTTAACTTCAGGAGAGCTGGGCAGATGTTGCTCCACTGAGAGGAGCCAGACACATTTCTGCATCTCCCCCATCTTCCCATCAGATCAGATAGCACTATTTGCAGGGATGAGGATGCCCTGTCTCATCCAGTCCACACAAACAAGATGCTTTAAGTGGCATCAGTTGTTTGCTGGTGCACACAGCTGACAACTAACTGTTGCAAGGACCAAGGTTTAAAGGGCAGCATGGTCTGCAAAACTGTATTTCTACTTTGAAGTTGTCCAGAACTGTAATGACAAGTCCCCTTGAACTTGGGTATTACCAGTAATTGAGTTTAAAGCCTTCTCTCAGTTAAATGAGAGGTAATCTTCACATTCAGGAAAACAAACAAACATGTGGTACAACCTTCTGGGAACCATACTGTTTCAGAAGCCCACCCTCCTTAATGCAAGACAAGGCATGTTCACTGAATTTCCAGCTTCCATCAGAAAAGTCTCTAGCCTTTTTCCTTGTGGAAATAACAAGAAAAACCATGCAAGCGCTTTTTTTTTAAAAAAAAAAATCAATTGCTCAGCAAGAAACAAGTGGCTGCAAATCACTGGGTACACATAAACTTCCATTTTAATTTGATTAAAAACAATATTTTTATTCAATATCTCTAAACATCAAACGTAATGTTATAAACAGACTTGGCTGTTTCGCATCATGCTCATATCAAAGCATCCATAGACCCACTCCCTCAGCATAAAACCTCTGGTTATGGCCCTTAGTAGTGGATATTAAACTTGGAATGCTTCCCCATTTCAAAGGTTGCCTACTGAAAGTTAGCACACTGGGTCTGAGACTAGTTTGAACTCTGCTCCCATGGCAACGGAATAATTAACAGGGGGGATAGGGTGCGTTTGGACCATGCAATCCCACGAACAGCACTTTGAAGCACTGCGTTCTTAGTGTGTACCACACACAGTTTCTGAACATATAGATTGCACCCGTAAAGGCCAGTAACTCATGGGCAATCTGCATTTGTAACCTTTTCTTGTCAACTGTAAAGAAAAAGAAGGGTGAAGTGACTATTACTCACATGATGGGTCCCTTCACTTCAGAAGCATGATCAGCATTCTTTAGTAACTGTGCCTGTTAACAATACTCAGTTTAGGTTAGTCCTCACAGGGCCTAGCATTATAGAGAAGATAACAAGCATGTATTTGCTCTGACTCTGGGAGCAACCATTCCATGTTAAGAGAACACGAAATAACCTCTGGAATAAATCTGTGTAAAAGACGACAGACTACATTTCATAGGCAGTGTAACAAGGGGATTATATAAATTTATTCTTTCATGTAACATTTGATTAGTTTGGAAAATTCCCATTTTTGAACGTTTAATTCCATCTTTCATTTATTTATTCTTTAAAAAAAATCACTAAAAAGGACCCCTTCCCTCCCAAAATACAATCTGTATCTGCTCTATATTTACAGATAACTGGTCGCTATAAAGGCACAAAATTTAAAACTAACGTTTCAATATCTTTTTGTGCATAATACAATATTGACAATACTGAACATTGCATTGCCATATATCCCTTTTGTGGAATCAAAAGGAGTGAGAAAGTTGTTCTTCCAGTGTGGAGTTTGTGTTTGTGTGTGTGTTGGGTGTGAGTGTGCAGCCCTATTGTTCTTATATCTGGAAAAATCTTCACTTCAGCATAGACCACAGCAGCTTAATTGCATCTTCCAGGTATAATACTGTCATAACACACATGGCATTTAAGTACAAACTGGAAAAAAATATGCACAGATCTGTGGGGGAAGAATGCCTAAAAAGGCGAGTGGTGGGAGGGTGCAATGGCAGCCGAAAGAGACTGGCAGATAGGTGCTCATCCCAGTCTGAATTAACTCTGGCACAGATTAAACCAAGTTATTTTTAAATTTTGGTAAAATCATTTCCATGGACAAGCCGAATTCCTGAACTACTAAGTGCTTAATTCTACACATGAGGAGACTCATACCAAAGGGCATATTCATGATTAAGAAGATAGTTTCTTTTCAGTATCAGGATCTCTATATTACAGTGTGAAAAGGAGTTTGTTAAGTTTTGAGGCAGGACTAGCTGATTTCCAGGATAATACATAAGGCAACACACAGAAAAAGGCAACTACAGTTGAACACGCACTAATCTGGCCCGTGCTTTTTCGAACACTGGAGAAAGATCAGCAGCTATTTGAGTTGCAGTGAGAGGCTGATTTGCTGTATAGCCATCACTGGATATGGTTAGAACGAATGCCGGTGGGTAGCAGATTAACTGCATTATCTACCATTAAAGGTTTCCTTTATGTGTGTTTGTGTGTTTTTCTTCGCCGTAGAAAATAATTATCCACAGAAAGTGTCAAAACTATTTCTCACCCCTGTTTTGCATATATAAAAAAACCAGCTACGGTAATTGGTTAAATCTAATGCCTTCGTTAAGAGTGGTTTGCAACCACCTTAAAGGGTTTGTACATTGTACATAAATAAGAAATTACAGTACAAGTAAGTTCACAATTTTTTCTATGGGAATGTTTTTCTTCATTCGATAAATTCATGTTTGGAAACATCGTACTGCATCGCCGAGAGGCACTTCATCCTATCCTTCACTTCATAAATTTGTACCTAGTCATTTGCAAAAAGACAGAAATAGTATAACCAGATTTCTTGACCTTTCACAGTATAAGAACACAACTGTTAGCTCTATCCATGCACAACACAGACTCTTTCTGGTGACAGTCAGTATGGATTTTTGGAAATAGCTCATCTTAAAACTCCATAGCTGACAATCACAAACTTAAATCAACCAATAAAACAGATGTCATTGCAGCTATTTGATTTATGTTGATCTATTGCTGAATGAAGAGTCAATGTAAGCAATATTCTTGAAATAAATGCAACAGCGCTGTCTTGTCAAATGAAATTAATGCTCTCCTTAAACGAACAATTGCCCAGAGTTCTGGCATGATGAATTGCCTTCCATCCTCTACCAAAAACTTTTTTAGGAGATCCGTTTAATTTCTTATGCACTGTAAAGTGTACAGATTCTAAAAAAATAAGACGTTTCCTATAAATAAAGTGTCCTTTAGTGGCAGTATATACTAAAATAGTCCTTTGCTTTGAGACGACCATTAAAATCAGTTTTAGCATTACAGGCAGCAGCTAAATAGGGATAACTGATGGCAATAAGGTTCATTTTGGTCTTTCATTGCATCTTTTACAGTGCACAAGCTTAACTGTAAGGATTCTTCGAATGCCTCCCAAAAGCGAAAAGAAGGTTGAGTCCAACGCTAAGAGACCCGATTGTTGACGACTTCTCTACAGTTGTTTAAGGCAGGGGAAATAACCAAAATTTGATTTGCTAGTATGATTTATGGCAAAAGAATTTCATCTAATGTGGGAACATACCTGGCAAATGTTGATAAGTGCCAATACAATATTTTTTCCCATGGAAATTAAAGAGGAAAACAATAAAATTTCCACAGGACAAGCAATCAGAACACGTAAAGTGCAGAAAGACCTCAATTAATCATTAAGCAGTACCAGAAATACCTTCTTGATAAAAACCACATGCTATGCCCCTCTGGCATCCCAGCCCTTCACTCTCCATTCAAATAAGTAAAAAAAAAAATTCAGTGCATACAATATAGTTATTATAAGTAATAAAATACTAAACAAAGAACCCTATATTATCATTATTGCAAATTCTGTCCAATCTACATGAGTAAAACATAATCCACATTTGGTGTTCAGAAAGAGACAAGTGTTCTCTTCCTTTTTTTGGCACAGGTATTTGTGCAGAAGGCTTTGGTCCTTGGTACCTAAATTCCCAAAGTGCAGGGGGTTGTGTGCAGTGATGGCTGTCCACAGGATTGCCATGTCCATTTGTGCAGTCAGCTGTGAGAGCCTCAACTTACTGCTACCAGCGGCCGCTCACACTAGCAATGTCCGAATGAAACTGACGCGGCAGTCTTCCACTAGCGCCGCCTTCCAGGAACGAGGCACGGACATTGGAGGGGTCAAACAGTTTTCTTCGGTTTTTATTCAGTTCTGCGCATACGAGGGGCAGGGAAGAAAATAAAAGGGCTCATTAAAAAAAGCAGCAGCTAAATAGGGATAAATTTTTTTTTAAAGTTTGTTTGGTAATCAAATGCAGATTAAATCCATGCATGAAATGTATTCTTGAGATGTAACAACTCAAGCAAGCAAGGGAGACAGGAAAAACAAAGGGCTCTTATATGAAGAAAAAGAAGAAGAAGAAGAAGAAGAAGAAGAAGAAGAAGAAGAGTAGTTTGGATTTGATATCCCGCTTTTCACTACCCGAAGGAGTCTCAAAGCGGCTAACATTCTCCTTTCCCTTCCTCCCCCACAACAAACACTCTGTGCGGTGAGTGGGGCTGAGAGACTTCAAAGAAGTGTGACTATCCCAAGGTCACCCAGCAGCTGCATGTGGAGGAGAGGAGACGCGAACCCGGTTCCCCAGGGTTCTTACCGCTCTTAACCACTACACCACACTGGCATTTTTGTTTACCTGAAATTGCAAGCAGCATTTTCCTTCGTGCACCAAAAGTAGTAATTCCGAGCTCTTTCAGATCCTGATCTGTGAGAGTGAGGAACGTCTGAAGATCAATCTGGAGAAAATACAAAATGTATACCCTAGTAATTCAAGATACAGAAGTCTCATAGTAAAGATTCAAAATGCATACTAAAGGGACTGCTATAGATAACTTCCCCGAAGAACTTTATTTTTTATCATCCAAAGAGAAAACTGAGCAAGAACAGCACAGGGTAACAGCTATGCCTACTCAGAAATTAACCCCATCAAGTCCAATAGCACTCACTCCTAGGTAATTACACATATATATAGAAAGTATGATTTACAACCATGAAGAAGAAAAGATTATAGAAATGCCCCATTGCCAACGTTTTTCTTCATAGAGAAGCAGGTGTAAAGGGTGCTTTAATACATACCCATAGTGCCCAAGCACTGTTTGTGTGCAATAACCACTACGCAAGTGGATCAGTTTCTGTTTACGTCTAGTGCAGGGAACCAAACATGGTGTGCTCCAGATGTTGTGGGTCACAGCTCCCATCATTCCTGATCATTGACCATATTGGCTATGGCCGATAGGAGTGGTGGTGCAAAACATCTGGAAGGAACCACATGGGCTACCCTATGTTCCAGCATAATGGGAGCAACCACAGAGGAGATGGGAACAGTACTATTAGAAGCGTGTGTAAGTAAAGACCTCAATGATGAGAAACGGGCTAAGATCTGAACAGATGTAGCTGGGTAAGGAAACACTCTGTCTCAATTCAAACCTACCTGCTGATCAGCAATGGTGCTGCTGGACTGGATGGATTTGTCCATCCAATTTCATAGGGTCCTTACAGAAATTTCCTTTAATGCAATGCCAAATCTTTAAGATGGCAATGTATCTGTGCCTGATTTCTGTAGCTAAATAATGCAGTGTCTGTTTTACAGGAGTTTCCATGCAAGCTTTAAATGAACTCTTGCTCAATTCTAGTTTGTTAATGTGAGTGTGAAATCTCCACTTACCAAAATTCTGTCTTACATGCATTACAAATGCCTGTCCCAGAAAAAACAAACAAAACAAAACAATGGCCTGGTTCACACGGCACAGTAAGTCAGTGTACAACTTACAGTGTCCATGTGAACATGCTGGCTCCTGGAGAGGAACAGGCATCCTCTTTGCTTCTCGGTGGGCTTCTTTGATTAGTGCAGCACAGTAGCTTGGCTTAGTGTGTTGCCTGGGATCAGGGTTAAGACTTCTCCTCTTTAACCAGGATTTGTAAATCAAGCTTTGTCCTGTGGTTACAGGTAGCAGTTAATAATGTGAATCCCTAACCATGAGTCCAGTTTCCGAAATGCCAAGTTAGCTGTTGTGCTGCACCAAGCTAAAAAGCCTGTGTATTCTCAAAGGCGTGTGAATTTCATAATTTTCAGATGGTAAGCCATCAGATCTATACCACCAGATGGCATGCCTCTTTGCAAGAGTCTACTACAAAAATAAGAAAGAAGGCCAGTAACAATACTGAGTGGATGAGGGCAGGCTGGTAGACAGATGGCACAATCATATTCTAGTTTAACAAGCCAGGAGATGCTCAAGATTTGGATGCTCACATGCAGTCCCTTGGCTCCTGCTTCACTTCTTTTGTGTGAGTGGGAAAACAAGTCAGAAACACACAGTTAACCATAGTTTATCATGTGCAGACTGAGAACTGTGGTTAATGGATTCCAAACAAGCCAGAATCATATGTCAAGTTTAAGTCACGGTTTCACATCCAGGCTTCTATGGAAGCCACTGACCACAGTTTCTCAGTTTGCATGTAACAGGAAGCTATGGTTAACTGTAGCTTCCTAGTTTGTTTCCTTGCTTTCACGAAGGGAGTGGAGGGGCAAAGCATGAGCAAAGCAGCTCACAAATATCCCGGTTTTAGTAAGGCAGAATTTAGTATATGAGTGTGGCCAATATACCTGAGCTGAAGACGGCCCACTCTTTTTGCAACTCAGTATGTCAGATGACAATCCCCACAGGATTAGGTACTGCCACTCCAGGGTACACTTGATAACATCATAGTTTCTGAGTACAATTCAAAGTGTTGGTGCTGACCTTTAAAGCCCTAAACACCCTCAGCCCTGTATACCTGAAGGAGCACCGAGGGCCTTCTGGAGGTTCCTTCACTGTGAGAAGTGAAGCTACTGGGAACCAGGCAGAGGGGCTTCCTCGGTAGTGGCACCCACCCTGTGAACACCCTCCCATCAGATGTCAAGGAGATGAGTAACTACATAACCTTTAGAAGTCATCTGAAGGCAGTCCAGTATAGGGAAGCTTTTTAAGGTTTGATGTTTTATTATGTTGTTATATATGTGTTGGAAGCCACCCAGAGTGGCTGGGACACAAATAAATCATCACCATCATCAATATATCCTTCCTTTCCTTTCAAAGGAGACCAGTGTCTTTGCCGAGGTTTTGTGTAAGCCATGCCACAAAATACCAGATTTGTGTCCAGGCAATCAAAGTTTTGCTCCAATGAAAGCTGAATTCTGTGCCTTGTTCAAACTATTCACAGGGATAAAAGATTACATTTTTCAATAACCATCACTGATAGCCAGCATGGTCAGTGTTCCAGGATCATGAGACCTATAGCCCAACATGTTAGCTACCCATGTATCATGTTATCATGGTAGCTACCCTCCATGCTTTAGTATGTTGAGCTGGGAAGCAGGCAGCACTATGCTGCAGAAGAGGCAAAGAAAGGCCTAATGACAACAGGCAGGGCCAGAGGCTCTCTTGTTTCTTATGTAGATGTGTCACAAGCCACTGACGCATGGTGTCACTCATGGAGCACTCATACAGCAAGCTGGATGCCAATGCACTACAGAGCATGCGTCCACATATGCTTGCAAACACTGGAAACCAGAGTTGCTTCTCTCAGCACAGCGCTTTGAAAACACTTGAGGTTTTGAGCTAGCTATTCCTACATTCAAGGAATGAATATGTGGTCTTCATAGAATAGTAAATGAAAGCGCAGCAGATGGTAGCAATTGAGCGATTTAGTTTGGAAAGTAATCAAAACACTCTAGCAGGAACAACAACAAAAAAATGCCTTTTCCAGACACTGACCTCTTGTTGCTGGAATATGTCTGTGTATTTGCCCAAACCCAGTTTGCTGAACAGCTCAGGCAGGTCAGATCCCTTAAATAGGCTGTTCAAGTTACAGCCATTGCTTCCTGTCAGCGAAGAGATGCAGTCCATGTAATTGCTGCTGCTGAGATAATGTTCAGCTGGAAGTTCAGAGAGGAAGTACCTTTGAGTTTCCAAACAGTTTGCATTTCACTTTTTAAAAGATATCCCACTGAACTACTTAAACTGTGCATAAGCCGCTGTGACAGGTAGACTTTAAACCCCAGCCCACCCAAAGGCAAATGATCAAGCCGTAATATTTTCACTGAAGTGCTATGAAAGAAAGTCAAAGATTGAAACTACATGTGGGGCTGCTCCTGAATATGGCAGCCTTGAGTTTACCCCCCTCCCACCCTTTGATTTGTGTGCTTCAACTTACACAGCATCCTAAATGTTGTGACACTGAGCATTTGGTCATGTTAGCAGCAGCAACCAATTAATTATGTGGTGTTGGAAATATGGCAACACTCAATATGGTGACATCAGGGCATGAAGTTGATTCACACATTACAGAGTCAAAGGAACCTGTCCCAACCGCCACACACCCAGTTTCTAACTCTGTCCTAGGATTTTAATACTTGCAATTAACAGGCTGAACTAAATAGCCAACTTTGCCTCCAGTAGACTCGGGACAAAATTTTAGCCAAGCCAACAATAGTGCATGACAAAAGTCATGCTCAAGTTTAAAAAAATAAAACAGAAAATCATTACTTGATTTGTTTTGTTTCCTTTTAGGGCTGCCAATGGAAGAAACAAAGTCGCCAGGGGCTGCTGGGCCAATGCCATTGTGATCTCTCCAGTTATCAGAGTCGCTACCACTTCCTAGATGTTCCCGGCTGTTGGATCGCGAGAGAGACATTGATGAACCCTGCAAGAAAGGTAAGAAGGAATAAGCATAACCTGAAAACTGGGGGAAGGCTCCTTATAAACCTTAAAGAATGGTCACCCTGAAATGACTTTTTTTCTTTTCTTTTACAGGAGAGCACCCTTGTAGGGGAGCCACCCCAGGAAGGTGAACATGTGGAATAGGCAGAGATAAAGAGAGGAGGAGGAGAAAAAAGAGAAAACAGAGCACACACCCTTTCTTGTTTAATCCCATTTCTCACTAGAGGAACAGAATGACATATTTCTCTACATTTCCAAGTTCTAAAAAAAATAAAAAATTCCACTATACAGAATTATTCTACATCAAGGAGAAGTGTAAACTATCAACCTCTGAAAGGTGATAGATGAGCATTTCTTGACACCCAGGCCTGAAGGGGTGCAGTTCAGCAAGGACTGCACTAGGATATATTGCTGAGTACTTACTTTGGGCTCTAGGGTCTTATTAAATACAAAAAAGCTTGCAACCAACAGGATTCTGTACTCACCGGCATATATGGAGGACACACTACCTTACTCGGCTCAGGACCTCAATACCTTAAGGACCATCTCTCCCCATACAAACTGATCTGGACCCTGTGTGCCCTTCTCTATGTCCCACCTCCCTGAGAGCTTTGGAGGGTGACAACACAAGAACAGGTCTTTTTTGTTGCGGCTCCCCATCTGTGGAATGCTCTCCCCAGAGAGGCTTGCCTGGCACCTTCATTACATGTCTTTAGGCGCCAGGTGAAAACATCCCTCTTTACCCAAGCCTTCAGCCATGGTTGGTTAAATGTGTGGGTGGGTGGGTGCAGGTCCAAGGGGCTGTTGTTATGATGATTTTATTATCATGCTGTGTGTTATTTTTTGTTATTATGCTGCATAAATTATGTTCTTTATGTTGCACACTGCCCTGGGATCTTTGGCTAAAGGGTGGTATATATACCGAATAAATAAAAAAAGCAACAATAGTTATGCAATAAGCCAAGGTTGTGCCACCTAGTCATTCATTTTGGCAGTAGCTAATTACTGAAACACACACCAATCACCGACATGGTTGTAATATGTTTGGCACCCTTTTCAACTCTACCCTTCCTTTTTATTGGGCTTGCTCTCATTTTTTGTAAGAGACATCTCAATAACTTTGGTTTTAGGGAAAGAAAACTCACGACCCATGTCACAAGTAAACCTGTGAAGCTCTTTTTAAAAATGAGAATGGCACCATCCTAATGCAACAGTGCCTTCACAGGGTCAGTCTTTAAGCATGACCTGGAATGCTCCTCACCATACTGAGATTGTCATGTGACCCACTGGAGACTTTGTGACCACACCCACACGTTCCCAGAGTTAAGTCCTGGCTAACCATTTTGGAATCAATGATGTAAGGTACCGTGACAGAAGTGCTTTCTAATACCAATGGAAGTTCTGAAAACAGCCCAGTATAAGCAGGAAAACAAAGGGATCCATGGTTTTTATTTTGCCCACATGTCTCAAGCAAAGCAAAACAATGAGCGGCGGAGTCTCTGAAGAAATAGTTTACAGAGCAAGGAACCCAGGCTGTGGTTTGCTTCTGGGCTACAGCCAAGTGACTCAGAGACAGAAAACATTTTTAGTCTCCTAATAAACTCCTGTGAAAAAGGGAGACAAGTAAAATGGCTGGAAGATAATGTGAAACACACTAGACAACATTTATCTGCTAAAAGTATATACGAGGAACAGCGTGCGCCAAACTAAACCTGTTCCTAAGGAAAATCCATTTTTATCAATTACATCCTATTCATAAGATATGAAGATGGTTCACAAAAATGCCTTTATCTCATTTAATGCAGTGTTTTGACTTTGCAAAAGAGAAAGCAGAGTTTCTGCCATGGATGTTTTCTACCTATCAGTTAGACATCTGAACAGTAGACTTTCCACCCTGCCACTGTTAATGCTGTCATGGGGGAATCCTTCGCACCCCACTCCCCAGAAAATTCAAATGGCAGCAAAACCCATATACATTTGGCGTTGGTAAAGATCTGGCATTATATCTAAAGAGATGCTCCTTTATAAAGTTGAGTGTTTTGCAGTGTTTGCACAATGGAAATTTGCTGTAGGAGGAGCACAATGCAGAAGACCTTGAAATGTTGAGCAGGGGAGCTGCATGGCTACTCTTTCTTTCTCAACACTCCTTGTCAACCAAGTGTACCACAGCTCTGCTACCAGGAAGCCACAGTAGATCATGACACTACAATCCCCTCTCCTTCATCTAGAAGCCACTGCAAAATGATTCCCTGTGGGAATCTGCATTGCACTTGCCACGTAACTTAACCTCGTGGCATGAACCATGTCCATGCTGGGATCCAGTTGCCAACAGGCAGAATCTCTCTCTTTCTCTCCCCACCCCCCCGGCTTTTTCCACTTCAGAATTCATAGGCCTTGAACCTTCAGTAATTATCTCATGTGTCTTATTGTGAAAGCCACAAAGACAAGTTTTAAGTCGTTGTGAAGCCTGCAATTAGTTGCGGCTGCATTCAAGAAAACAGGCCATTATGATTATTCATTCGAGCTAGATATAAAAATACTTTTGCTTTGCAGACACTTGTACAAAAAAAAAAACCCACAGGTGATCACCACCAACTACACTGGGGCATCTGCCACAGAGCTACAGCCTTGGATTGATCCTGTGTGACTATTTTTACTCTTTTAACATCCACAGGACCACATTTCTCTAGTTTTTTGATTGATGTACAGACTATGCTGAACCCAAAAAAAATTAAAACCCCCCAAAATTAACAGAGACTCCATAAATCAATGAAGAGTTAAACCTAGAGAAGTCAAAGAACATGCCGCGTTGCACCTTCTTAAGATCTTGGAGCTTCAAATTTGCTGCAAATCGGTACATATGTTCAAAGTTCAGGTGAGTGGCCCCAGTTTCTTGCACACATAGTAAAACTCATACTTGCAGTTTTGCATACCTCATAAGTTGTTGACATGGATGGTTTATATGACACATGGTTAGCTCTTCTCAATTCCTTGATTGTTTCGGCTGGCATTGATTTGGAGAAGCCAAGTCCGCTCCAGGTGTTTGTCGGTGTCCTCACCTCCGTAACAACTGGCTTCTTTAACATAGCTTAAAGAAAATAAAAGACAGCATACCCATAAGCATGAACCCTGTATGCTTTTGGATAAAAATGGCGTCTTTCAGCCAAAATGATAGCTCATAGAAACCCACAAAACCCCCACATATACTGAGTTGGTGTGATTACCACCAATCTTATAGGGGCTTACGATTCTGTATGTGTGAGGAGAAACCATGGAGCTCCAATTAACACATACAAGGTAAGTATCTTAGATATAATAATGTGTGCTGTGGGCATTTGCACATAACATGCATGCATATCTCATTCCTTATAGAGAAGTTCTGGCATATATGCCAGAAGAAAGAGGAAGGCTATTTGGAAAAGAGAACTGGAGAACTGAGATGAGTCCCAAGATGATGGAACACTGTGTTGCAGATCCCACTTGCCAATGACTTCTGTGATCCTTCCACATATATTTTACATGGGGATTAGCCAATGTGCATATTAATGTATGCACGCAGCACCCATGCCAACTGCGGTCACTTATGCTTAGAAATATGGGAGGCACTGAATCCCCAACACTTCCCTTGTGTTTACAGGATGTGCAGCCAGCAGGCAATCCCCTCCCTCCGAGTTGCTGTAAAAAGGGGACACATGCTAAGCATGATTCTACAAGAGGAAAATGGTGCAGTGGCAGACGAGGCCTGTGTTTCTTGAAAACAAAGTTCCCAATGAAACACGAGTGTGTCATCCTTTCCAACCACCTGCCCCAAGACAAGTTTATTATGGACGAAGAAGTTTCAAGTTTAAAGTGTTCTCCCACACTGTAACAGTAGATCCAGAGTTTTTATACACAGAGAAGTTTGGATTGCAAAACATGTTGTCTACGATACAGCTTCTCAATCTGAGCAACCAACCCAGCCAAATCTCAGGGCAGCAGGGGACAGTTCCTTTTTTTAAAAAAAAAGGAGGGGAGGGAAGCATGAACCCTTTCATTGCTCAGCTACCAAGCAGATATATATGCTGCAAGTCACAGTTGTCCCACATACCTTTGGTTGCTAATAGCTTCTTCTGTTCATAGTCAAATGCCTAAAAATGAAACACACAGAAGGCAGCTTAATCACTGCTCTCACTAAATGTCATGCCAGTACTCTGCTCTCCAAGCCACAAAGATTTTGATCACGGTCCATAAGTTTGTCTAGGGGGAACACTAAGCACTGAACAACAATGTGCCAGCAAGTCCAATTAACATTTGATATACTTAAATCTTTCACTTAAAGCCAGCTAATTAGGGCTGTAAATAGCTTTGTAGTTATTCCTATTATATAAAATTTATTAAATTTTTCAAAACACACAATAAAAAACTACACAACAGCATAACTACACTACAAAAAAGAAACCTAAAAAACAAAACAAAGAAAAATAAAAACAATCAAAAAACAATACAATGCATAAAAGACAAAAACAAAATTTTTCTAACTTTTATATTCTTGTTTCTAATCTTATTATAGAACTTCCCCCGCTCCCTTATCTGCGTTCTTAGTAAATCTATTTTAGCAGTTTCTTAACCGATGTAATTAACAGTCATAATAATGCTTATTAGTTAACCTTTGTTGTCTCTATCTCAAATTCTTAAAAGTAACACATCAATAGCAACATCTTGTTTAATCATATTATAATATCTTCTTCTACTATTCACTCTTTCCTTCTTATATCCTAATATCTAACATTCTATAGCTTATGCCTATATTTCAGCTGCTTGCACTCAAACAACCAGTCTTTCACGATATTTCAGATAGTCCTTAAATTTCTTCCAGTCTTCTTGCACCACCTCCTCCCTCTGGTCACGTAGCTTCCCGGTCAGCTCTGCGAGTTCCATATAGTCTATTGTCTTTATTTGCCATTCCTCTACAGTCGGTAACTCCTCACTCTTCCAGTATTTCGCGATTAGGATTCTTGCGGCCGTTGTGGCATACATAAAGAACACTTTATCTTTTCTATGTATCTCATGGTTGGAGATGCCCAATAGGAAGGCCTCTGGTCTTTTAGAAAATGTGTATTTAAACACTCTTTTCAACTCGTTGTATATCTTCTCCCAGAAGTCCTTAACCTTTGGGCACGTCCACCACATGTGATAGAAGGTACCTTCTACTTTCTTACATTTCCAACATTCATTAGTCAATCCATGATACATCTTAGCTAATTTAACTGGTGTCAAATACCATCTGTAAATCATCTTCATTATGTTTTCTTTTAACAAATTACATGCAGTAAATTTTATACCTTCCCTCCACAATCTTTCCCAATCTGAAAACAAAATATTATGTCCCACATCCTTTGCCCAATCAATCATTGCGGATTTTACCAGTTCATCTTTCGTATACCACTCCAACAACAAATTATACATCCTGGAGAGATTTTTGGAATTTGTGTCCAAAAGTTCTGTTTCCAACTTAGATTTTTCTACCTGAAAGCCAACTTTCTTATCTATTTTAAAGACTTCATTTACTTGATAATATTGCAGCCAATCATACACCCCTTCCTTTACTTGGTCATAGCTTTTTAACTTAAAGCTTTGACCTTCTTGTTGTAATATATCTGCATATTTCAACCATTTCGCAGGCATGTTGGGTCTTTTATGAGCCTTCGCCTCAACTGGAGAAATCCAGTTAGGGGTCTTTCTCTCCAATAAGTCTTTATTACGCAGCCAAACCTGATACAAGGCATTTCTAATTATATGATTTTTAAATGCCTTATGAGCCTTTACTTTGTCGTACCACAGGTAAGCGTGCCATCCAAACACATTATCATGTCCTTCCAAATCCAACAGATCTGTATTTTCCAGCTTAAACCAGTCCTTTAGCCAACAAAAGGCAGCTGCTTCAAAGTACAACCGCAAGTCCGGTAAGGAAAAACCCCCTCTCTCTTTAGAGTCAATAAGAATCTTGTATTTAATTCTCGGTTTTTTCCCTTGCCAAATAAATTTCGATAAATCCTTTTGCCATTTCCTAAAACAGTCTAACTTATCTATAATAGGTATGACTTGAAACAGGAACAACATCCTTGGTAATACGTTCATTTTGATGGCCGCTATTCTGCCCATGAGGGATAACTTTAACCTAGTCCATATTTCCAGGTCCTTTTTTATCTCCTGCCATAATTTTTCATAATTGTCCTTGAACAGGTTTATATTTTTTGGAGTCAGATTAACCCCCAGATATTTGACCTTTTTAACAAAGTTCAATCCAGTCAGGTCTTGTAATCTTTGAATCTGCGATGGTGACATATTTTTTGTCAACACTTTAGTTTTGGCTTTATTCAATTTAAATCCTGCTACTCTTCCAAAGTTTTCAATTGTCTCCAACACTCTGGTCACACTGCTTTCTGGTTCTTGTAGAGATAACACCAAATCATCTGCGAAGGCTTTAAGTTTATACTCCTTTTCTCCCACCCTTATTCCTTTTATCGTATTGTCCAATCTAATCATATTCAAAAGAACTTCCAGGACCGTGATAAATAGCAGTGGGGAGACCGGGCACCCCTGTCTCGTTCCTTTTTCAATTCTAATCTCTTTGGATATTACACTGTTGATTATTATTTTAGCCTTTTGTTCTGTGTAAATAGCATTGATGCCATTTAGAAATCTTGGACCAACTCCCATCTTTTCCAAGTTTTTCTTCATAAAACACCAAGAGATATTATCAAAGGCCTTCTCTGCATCAATGAAAATAAGTAGAGCATCTGTATTTATCTTTTTTTCAAGTCTTTCCAATATATCCACAATATTTCTTGTATTGCTACTGATGTGTCTTCCAGGTAAAAAACCTGCTTGATCCTTGTGGATATAATCTTTCAGTACTCCTTTCAGTCTAGAGGCCATCACATTTGCAAATATTTTATAGTCCACGTTTAAGAGTGAGATTGGTCGATAACTTTTCATTTGGGTGCCATCTGAATCTGGTTTTAAAATTAGTGTAATATACGCCTCCTTCCATGAGTCGGGTGCCCTGTCTCCCTCCAATATTCCATTACAAACATCTTTCAAAGGCTGGATCAACCAATCCTTTAACACTTTGTAATATTTTGCTGTAAGTCCATCAGGTCCTGGGGCCTTTCCAATCTGCATATTACTAATTGCCTCTTCCAATTCGAAGCTTTGTAGTTATTCCTAAACCTTCACCCAATCTACTATTTTCAAACACAGCCTCTTTTTCCAAGGTATTCAGAGTTTAGTCCAAGGTATTCAGCATTTGGTTCTCTGATCTAAAAAAATTGCTTCTTCACCATGTGATCACTGCTGCAGGAGTGCTGAAAAACCTCTGCATACTGAGTTTTGCTTTGGTCACCAAGTTACCACAGTGTGAGCTCTAACCCCCTTGGGGTAGATTGGCTGCCTGCTTTTTTCCTGCCATATTCATAATGGGACACCTTTTTGCAATTATGGACCAGGCATATATAGACTGGCACATGCAGAATCCTTCTTAGGGTGGAATTGTAATCGTGTGCATTTTAAGAAGAAGAAGAAGAAGAAGAAGAAGAAGAAGAAGAAGAAGAGTTTGGATTTGATATCCCGCTTTTCACTACCCGAAGGAGTCTCAAAGCGGCTAACATTCTCCTTTCCCTTCCTCCCCCACAACAAACACTCTGTGAGGTGAGTTACAGGTGGGTAGCCGTGTTGGTCTGCCATAGTCAAAACAAAATCGAAAATTCTTTCTAGTAGCACCTTAGAGACCAACTGAGTTTGTTCCTGGTATGAGCTTTCGTGTGCATGCACACTTCTTCAGATACCAAATGCACACGAAAGCTCATACCAGGAACAAACTCAGTTGGTCTCTAAGGTGCTACTAGAAAGAATTTTCGATTTTGTTTTGTCTGTGAGGTGAGTGAGGCTGAGAGACTTCAGAGAAGCGTGACTAGCCCAAGGTCACCCAGCAGCTGCATGTGGAGGAGCGGAGACGCGAACCCGGTTCACCAGATTACAAGTCTGCTGCTCTTAACCACTATACCACACTGGTTCTCTCTCTCTCTCTCTCTCTCTCTCTCTCTCTCTCTCTCACACACACACACACACACACACACACACACACACACACAGAGAGAGAGAGAGAGAGAAGGGCTGAAGGAGCCAGAGTAACTGGAGTCCAGATCTGGCCACTTCCTGGTTCTCACCATAATTCAGGCTTAAGCTACCACATGCTCAGTACCTGCATATTCACATATGACGACTGTGGGGCAAGGCGTGCTCTTTCAGAATTCTGCTGGGCTGCCCTCTCAGCTGCCCGTTCACTTCCAGGAGCCTTTTTATCAGCCACTGGGTTCTCTGAACCACTCAGCTCGGAATCTGAAAGCAGCCTCTCTGTGGTGCTGTAAAGAGAGGGGTTTTCTTTTAGGGAGCAGGACTTGCTTTTAAAGTGCACAGAGATCTCAACAGCATTTGTTTTGTTCTTCAGTTAAAGCAACAGGAAAAGAAAACATTTTTGAAGGACAAGGCAGATTAGGTACTCATCTTTAAGCACTGGAATGCAAATAACAACTTTGTACAGAATTTAAAGCTTGCTTTTTCAGAGGTGACACAGCAAGCAGTCTGCTAATGTTGGCTTTAGCTTCCACGGCCACCGGTATTATTTGCATTAACTTCCCAAAAAAACTCAACTGAAAGTGTGAATAAGAGAGTTTGGCTCACTCGTTTCCCAAGAGAGCATCTTTGGAGGTATGTAGATCTAAGAGTGCATGAATGTGTTCCCTGTGGCCCATGTGGCTGCACACAGAACAAGGATTAGTGGGAAAGGCTATTTAAGTGTGGGCTGACTTATTGGTGTGTACTGATCTGGTCACATTGCTCCCTACTTTTAAGCAGAGGGGGGAATATAACCCACATCCAATTGAGAAGTTGCAACTACATCACTATGACAGCATTAAAAAGCCTGCCTTATATTAACACATACAAGTTACTGAACAGTTGTCTTGAGGAAAGTATGCCCTGAACCCCACACATTTCTTCTGGAGAGCTAGTGTGGTGGGTACGAGACTGACATGTAAATCACAAAATTCCCTGCTTAAATCTCACCACTCGCTATGTAGCCATGCACAAGCCTTGTTTTCTCAGCCCCAGGGAACCTCTACTGCACTAGGGGGACGGTAACATAGAGAGACTCTCTGTTAAGTATTAGCATGCAGGTAGCACTTCAATTAAGCAAAAATCTTGAGAGTGAAATGTGTTTCATCAAGAGATCACCATGTCCATATGAATTTCGAGAAGCTCTCTACTTCAGGGCAGAGCCTTAACTCCAGAGTTAGACTGTTATTAACGGCAGAGCTACCTGCCCTTCGCCAGGACATGTAAAATATGTTACTGCCTCCCAGTACTTTATACAGTCATATTTATGAATGTGACATACTGTAAGTGAGAGTTTTTGGTGCCTTGCAACAGTTCTACTGTTTGCCTCTTTGCACAGGATTGCTTGGAGGAACTCATCATTTGCTTGAGATCACTGGCATTTGCTGAATGTGAAGGACTTCTTGGCATGCCCACCTCCACAAAGGCATCATTGCAACCTATGAAGAACAAAGAGCAGTATATTATGTATCTGTCAGGGATGATTTAAAGATAGCACAAATCCCGTCACTATAGGAACTGCTTCGACAGCCACCAGGATCCTTCTATAGTACTGATTCCACTGAAGCTTTGTGCATTTCGATTTATTATGGAGGATATTTGCAGCTTTCCACGACAGCTTGCTTAAAAAAACTAGTTAAACACAGCCACTATGCACAGCAGAACTTTGCAATAAAAACACAAAGCATGGTCACATATCATTTGTATAGGGAAAGAATGGTTCACATTTTCTTGGTGCAGAATTTCTGTTACCAAACTTTTCAGCAAAGCACTACACAGAGACCTATAGCAGCCATATACACACTTGAAGGTGTAATATTAGAAGTTATGTGAACCATACTGCACCTCTATCATTCATCATACCATGAAACTAAGAAATTGAATTTTACAGTGCAATATAAAAACCTTGATTTGAGCAGTTTTACTGGACTGGCTCATATGTAATATAAAAACATGGTTTGCTGTTTGAAGTGAAAGCTGCCATGAATCTTGAGCTCATACATTCCCTTCTTTCCCATTTTGCCTGAGTTCAGGAAACTGCAGGTTAGAATAAACTGGGGACAGGAGATTTAAAACTCCTCCCTTTCCAACAAAGGGGAGGGAAAGCATGCAAGCCCAAGGCTCATTTCTATAACGAAGCATGGCCTCGTTTTATTCCAAGCCAAGCTACTGAGGAACTCATGTGTAAGATGAGTGACAATGGATTTATAGGCAACCCCTCGGCCAGCTATTTGAACTTGAGCATCTCTTCAATACTTAGCATGACGACGACTTGGGAATCCCGCTGAAACTGGGGGCTCCTTCTTAATTTCTTGCTATCTGCTTAGTCGCTTAGCTTGCCTTTTACTCAGCTGGTGTTTAGAATGATTCACCACCAATTAAAATACAAGCTTATCCCGAATCTCTCAGGAGAGGTAACCCTGCCCATCCGAGAGGATAAGTCAACCTGAGAAAGCACAACACTTATTTGATTATACCTTCGCCAGCATTTGCCTTGGTGGTCACTTGTTCGGAGGCACTATGACTGTTTGTCTGCCTGGATGGATCGCTGTGGTTTGGACCCAATACATTTTCACCGAGTGATGCAGCAGTTAGTGCAGTATATTTCATAGCTGAGGTCTGGAACAGTCGCAAGAATGTTTAGTCATAATCTTAAACTATAAAACATTTTATTGAAAAAGATCCACCGAGAACAACAACAAAAGAGCAGTGTATCACTTAAACATTTACACTAGCAAAAGTCCTTTGATGAATGGCTAGAAGGGGTGCCCATACAGAGCAGGGCCTGTCATGAAAGAGAAGACCGGGTGGAGATGAGAAAACTTAATGGCACGTTTCACACAACACAGAAAAGCAGCCGTAGTTCAAAACAAAACAAAACCCATGTGATTTAATGGGAATAAGCTGTGTGCTACTGCATGCTGCTGAAATCCTGGGTGCTGCACTCATCCCTCGCTGCTGCCGGGAAACAGGCCATGGTCTGGCTTATCGTGTCATCCAAACTTGGGTCATGGTTTCTTTCCCCCAAACAAACCACAAGCATTAAGCCAGGAACAAACCTTGGCTTCCAATTCATGTTTTGGAGAGAAATAAATGACGAGACCAGGTTCAGATGACACAACAAGCCAGAGCACGGCTTGATTCCCAGCAGGAGAGGAGCAAAGCACCCGTGATTTTGGCTGCATGCGCTAGA
The DNA here is from genome assembly GCF_009819535.1 of Lacerta agilis. Classification (NCBI taxonomy): domain Eukaryota; kingdom Metazoa; phylum Chordata; class Lepidosauria; order Squamata; family Lacertidae; genus Lacerta; species Lacerta agilis. The sequence goes on along the minus strand of NC_046316.1, from coordinate 22,582,685 downwards.
ATGTTGTCCATTCACATTAAATCACAGTTTATTTTAATTATGGTTTAAAGTGAAATGCAAACCAGGACAATGTCAGGAACAGGGGATTTGGGCTTGCAAGCAGTGTCACAAGGGGCAGAACTTTAGTAACTCTCCTAGGAGGGAATGACAGTACAATATGCATACTCAAGGACACCACTAGAGTCATCCCCTGCTTAACCAGATGCCTTTCCCAGCAAACAGCACACCCACTCTTTCCCCAAGTTTAACTGAATGGAATATTTATGCCTGACCCTAATCCACAGAAGACTTTTGTCACACCCCATAGAAGCCATCCGCTGATGTACTCTTCCAATACTGTGAGTTCAGATTGTCACTGTTGAAAATTATCTTTGTTCCAAAGTGGTTGAACACAAAATTAGGTAGATTGCAGGCAGAAACAAACTTGAATGGGGGGATTAACTTTTCCCCCACCCAACAACTGCAGGCAAACAAGTCCAGGTTTTAAAACAATGAGCAGCACTAAATCTGAGTTTCAAAAATCAATGTTCAGATTTTAGATGTATTCCCTACAATTCGAGATACTGAAGATGCCAAGTAGGAAGGAAGCTGCAAGGGCAAAGTGACACCACTATTATACTCTGCAAAGCTTAGAAGCCAAACCTTTTCCTTAACACAAAAGCTCCGAAGTTTGGTTGATTGATTTCTATTGACATTAGTGAGACATTTAGCTGGCTTGAACTGATTTCAAATGGGTCTTAAAATACAACCAGCTCCATGGCTGCATCTGGATGCTATGTTAAACTATGGTTTAACAAGTGAAAAAGCCTTGGTCTCATATGCTCCCCTTTCTCTTCTCCTTTGGTACAGTAATGAGGAGATCGGAAGTGTTCAATTTCATTTAAATGCAACTCAGCTTTATGTCCAAATCTTGATAAACTGCGGTTAGTCTAAACTATTATTTATTGAAACAAGCCAACGTCAAACAATGGTTTATGAAGTTGACTAGTTTCAGCAAATCATCCTTATAACTAACCACAGTTTATCTGGGTTGGTACATGCAACTAAACTGTGTTTAAATAAAAATGAAACCTAAAGCTTCCAACCTCTTCCTGGCAGCTTCACTGTAGGAGAAGAGGCAGCACACAGACCCCCGACTTACTTTCAGCCTATAAATAGTAAAAAGGTGCCCACCTCAGATTTGTCCCACCTGTACAGAGGGAGATATATAAATTAATGTTTGGCCACAATCTCCACAATCTTTACTTCCTGTGTTACAGTTTATAACCATTAGGTTGACAAAGTGCCCTAATTAATCAAGGCAGGAGATTTTTATACTCCGCTTGCTGTTTTAATGTAAGATTTTAACATAAGGTTTATATTGTCTAAATGATAATTTACTTAGATGTATTTTCAGTATACATTGAGTGCATAATCCTAAGCATATTTACTTAGTTCAATAGGATACTCTCAATGAAGAATGCTTAGGATTGTAGCCTAAGTCAATTTACCTTTACATGACCATTTAGAGAAGCTGAGCTTTTCTTGTTTTCCGCTTGCATGCCATTAACATGAATATCGACAGGGGTCAAGCCAGGAGGGGGAGATGGCGTGTTCTGGCTATAGTTTGGCACTCCTGATAGAAGAATACTGGTCAAAGTGGCTTGGGCAGTAGATGGCATCATCAGGTGGGGAATAGCAGAGAAGCCTGAAAGAAAATGTAACAACTTCTAGATCAGTAACATTTCTCAATTGCATTCATGCACAAAATCTTAATTAAATAGAGCAGCTAATTACGGACAGCCAGGCAATTGCTCCAGTACAGCTTTATCTCAACTGCCGGCATCTCTCTATGGCACAGTCCTGCTACTTGAAATGTCAATGACTGAACCTGGAACATTCTGCAAAGGAAGTGCTCTATCCTAGGATACTCCACTGTAAAAAAAGGCCATTACAACGATGAGACTTAAGTTGATCACATCACTTTAATACTATAAACAAGAGCTTTCCAAACTGTGATGTGACACGTTAGTGCGTTGGCTGCAGTGTTTAGGTGCATTGTGCGAACGCTCCCCACGCTCCTTCTGGGGCTGGAAATGGGTTAGTTAGTTTAACCTCCGGTTTGCTAGCAAAACTGAATTACTATGTCGTGAAATGATGCATGTCTAAAAAGTGTGTCAACATGAAAAGTTGGGAAAGCTCTGCCATAAACCTTTGTGGAACTTGGGGATTCTTCATAATTCGGATCTCATGCTTCTCTTTAAAAACATTTTTTACCGTTCACTATGCAAAAGTTCAAGCTTTCTCTTTAAAAAAAAAATCAAACAAATGAGACCTACTAACCTGTAGCACTTGTATTGGCAATTGAAGATGCCCACAATGTTGGGCTGGGTGTGCCTGAACTAGGACTCTGCAAAGGACTAACAGAACTATTTAGAGCATTTAGGAGAGAGTTTGGTGTGGTGGACGTGCTGACAGACAAGGCTGTTGGACCAAGGAGGCCTAAAAAGTAAAAAAGTAAGACAGGTAACTTCTCCCTCGCACAGAATTAATGAAACAATGCTTAAAGAAATAAATCAAATTCTTCAAATTAATTTTGCTTTAATATCACATTGGAGGACTGACATTTTCAAAGAGGAGTCCACAGAAACCTATAGTTCCCATGATAGCTACTTCCCCCTTCAGTGATGCTGGCGCTACCTGGACATGGGGGCACTGCACTTCCCTCTCTCTTTAAACTCTACTGCTGCAAGGTCAACAACACTCTTTGGAAACTGGTCCCCAATGGACTGTACTTTAATCAGAAATCCCATTGACACCCAACTCTGTCCTATCCTTGTTTCTTACCCCAGCTCTTCCTTCATTGCCAACAGCATTGCCCCAAAGCCGTTATTTCACATCCCACCCTCAATATCTTCCATTACCCCTCTTCAGTTAAATACATGGTTAAAACACACAGCTTGTCCCACAACCCAGCACATAGTGTGACGTTTCAGAGTACAGTAAAGTACTGTAGACTTCTTACCGAGTCCAGTAAGTCCTAGCCCAGCTGAGGACAGGATATCCAAACCAGGACATGAGAGGCCAACAGGACACGAGACTGCAGATGGGCTTGTTGCCATGGGGACTCCACTGCTTTCAAGGCCCAGGAGACATTTCCGTGCCTCGTACATGTTCAAGGCATTTCGCTCAACACTTTTCACAATTACAGACTGTAAGGAGGAAACATGCAAGCAAGGAAATGCAATAAAATGTTGCAAGCGATTCTGATAACTGGCAGCATTTGGAGGAATTTGTTTACAAACCCACTCTCGAGCCAAACTCATCCTTTGGTATTAATAGACAGACAGCAGTCAGGTCTGCAAAACTTGTAGGGATTACTTAACATTTTGCCTTTTTCTAAAGGAAGAACTGTGGAATACAGGGATGGTACAGTGAGCTTTGTTTATTTTCTCCCTTACAAGATAAAACACAATTATTTAAATGATGTGGATGCTTTATAATCTTTCAAAAAGGGACAAGTGTTTATGTAAAAAAATTCATTTCTCCTGCAACTACTTAGAACTACACTAAATAGTTCTGGTTTCAAATATACGTTTTAATATACACAGGAAAAGTGAGATCCCTTCAGTCTTCATGGACTCCACAACTTCCAGCATCCTCTTTTCTGCCTGTTCTTTGATCACAGAGCAAAGTTTGCCAACAACCAAAATGCTGCTTGCACCCGAGCTAAAATCTTCCTTCTTTCCATTTTAGGATGAAGGCCTGCAAACTGTGTATGCTACTGATTATTCTCTCTCTGAAGTTCATGCCTTTTGAGCCCCTATATCCTGCACCCACCCCCCACTCCCAGCCTCATGAACTCAGGCTGTTTCCGCTCCATACACTAACAACGTTACATATGTGCAATGTGTCAGTGTGGTTAATGCAAACCAAGGTTCGCTCACAAACCAGAAATTCCGCATAGCCCTGCTATAGGCTCAAAGTTTCCAGTTCTGGTCACATAACTTAAGACTGCACATATTGGAAGCAATATATCCTTTGGTACTTCTACTTCTCTCTGAAGGGGGACAGTTTCCAACATGAATTAAATCTACAATCTAAAGGAGACCTGGAGATTAATTGATGTAAACAACATTTTGCCAGTTTGAACTGAATAGGTGCATGGTGAATAGAACTGCTATACTACAGGGTCAGATCCTTATTAACTTTGTCATGGCAATGTTTCCAGAAGATTGCTGTGGTTAAGGAAAACCAAATTCTGGCCAGATGGTGGGGAGCTCAAGGAACTATTCCATCATTTAATCTTCCAACCCAGATTGCATTCCAATGGGCACTAGCTGTGCAACGGCATTCTTACATCATGTACAATCAGCCTGACATTTTAGTAAAAATGTCCGCTCTATGGAGTTTTTACAAACACCTGACAATTCTTCCCTTGCTTGGGTTTCCATATTTGTGTTGCTTATATTTCTAAAACAACTTAAGAATGAATTAGAAACCTCATGTTCAGTGCCCGAAACTCCCACTGTTCTAGGCACATTTTGTGGCAGGGAATTTCATTAGCGTGAGCACTTTCTGAACTCTGGCTGCAGTACTGCGCCTAAGATTTCAGATTAAAACTGCAGAGTGGAAGGAAAGGAGGACCTTTTTTCTGCCTCCCCACTTCCAGTTACTCTCTGAAGACTGGAGAAGAGACCCTCTTAAGAATATTGGGGGTATTGGGGGGGGGGGCAAAGGAAGGACTAGACCATGTGAAAAATGAATGTAATATTTTAGCTGCAATTCTTTCATTTTCAGCTTTGTATTCTTGTCATAAAAAAGTGCGCCTAGACATTCCGTTGTTGCGCCCATAACCTAGATTTAAGGTGCCATTTAGCCCCTAGCTTTCATACCTCAGTTTCTAACACTGCCCATGTTCATTGGAAGCCTTTATTATTAAAGCTTTACTGCAGTACCAGGAACATAAAGAAGTTTTCTGTTGTTCACAAATAACAAACAAACCAAAAAAATAATAGTCTGATAAAGCCAGCTCAGATAAAGCCAGCCACAAATTAGTTAATAGTATAAGTTAAAATCAAGGCAATAGGATGGATATTACCCAGTGGTGATTTGATATGGATGTTGCCCTGTTTAGTGCTTTCTCCTATTAAATAGTGAAAGAGATATTTTTTCTCCTCTTCCCATTATTTCACAAATCTGTATGCCAGAGTTGTGCAGGCGTTGCAACCTGTTTAGCAATTTGTTATACTTATTTCCCGCTTTATATCCAAAGGAGCTTAAGGCAGTGCACATAACCTTCTCCTCGTTCCCCCCCTCCCTTAAAACCCTGTGAAATAGGTTAGGCTGAGAGACAAGTACTTGCCCCAGGTCACTCAGTGAGTTTCACAGCTGAGTTAAGTCTTAAGTTGCAAGATACTACTGAAAAATATGAACAGGCCCACTGGGGCACATTCTGGGTTCTAAGCATAGACAACAGAGGTCAATGCCTGGCTTGCCCCTCACCAGAGCCCATCATCACGAGGGCTCTTTGGTGGAAACATTGCAATAGGTGGGGAGCCATGCCCTGCTTAGCTTCTGGTTTCCCAAGTGCCACTGAGTAAGCCCTCTTGCTTGTGCAATCTAGAGCTGGGTCTGAGTATATATATGTAAGGATAAAGGGGATAGAGTTTCCATAACACTCCTAGTTTATTAGAAGCATTGGCTTCTCAGAGCTAAATGCGTTAGATTATCTTTTTTAAAGGAGTGCAAACTGGCTGCAGAGGTGCTCTGGGAATGCAGGAAATTATTCTCTATAAAAAGCAAGTCTTGTTTTCAGATGCACTGACTGAACAAGCTAGTTTGGTTTATTTCTGGGATGCAGAAGGAAGGCTTTGATTTGCCTACAGAAAGGGAATGTTTTCCACCAACCTTGCTTGGCTGCTTTGGCTTTGGCTTAATACTAATGAAGACGTCTAGCTGTTCCATTAGCTGAGTTATAAAGTGTGGTTCTACATCAATTTCTTCCTTCATATCAAACATCAGCACAAGAGGAAGGCAGCCCTGAAAGATTAAATACAAAACCCAATATCAACAGGCAAGCAGAGCATTATCCTATACATGCCTACTCAAAAGTAAGCGCCACTGAATTTGGAGGGGCTTACTCCTACGTAAGGAGGTACAGGATTGCAGCATCAGCCCGTTTTCACTAGTGGTTCTTAAAATTGGTTCACACATTTCCTGCGTTTGCAAAATGAATGAAAAAGAAAACACAAGAACCTAAAAACTAAGACATATTTAATTTTGAATTGAAGCTTTCCTATTTAACACTAGAAGCCACTGAGAGAGGGTATTTGGGAAATAGTGTTGTCACCCAAGTAGTGGGTTAAGGAACCACTGTCTGAGATTGGTAATGGACCGCATGACGGCCAGTTTCAGTTAGTAATCTACTTACCATGTTCTGTACTAACAAAGGAAAGGGTGCATGGAACTCATCTGGCCAGTCTTAAGACATTTGCACTGGCTTCTTGTCAATTTCTAGGCTCAGTTCAAAATGCTGCTTTTAATGGTTTAATCTGCCCAGTTCTAGGGATCCTCCTCAGAAACCTTTCTTTGCATCTCTGCCCCAATATCTGAGGTGAGCTGGGGAGACACTTCTGTCTGCAGCAGCACTCAGATTCTAGAGCTCCTTTCACTGCAGAAGTCTTGCCTAGCACTGAGCCAACTGAAGGTATTTTTTATTCACAAAGGCCTTTTAAGGCATTCCATTTTATACTGCTTCAAACCAGTTTTTATTCTTTTGGATGCTTTGACTTCTTCTGGCTTGTTGCATTTTAATATATATATATATATATATATATATATATATATATATATATATATATATATATATAATGTAACCTGAACTGTCTGAAGAAAGAGAAAAATAAAATTAAAAAGCACGACATGCTTGTAAAAACCATCCTTGCACTTGATCTGCTCATCACTGTTCACTATGTTTAAAAATATAAAAATACCTCTGCTGCTCTTCTGAACATTAGAAAAAGGCTTTTTAATTTAAAATTTCTGTCATTCTTACATAGAAACTAATCAGTATCCCTTATGGTGTTCACTATTAGCATTTCTTAAAAAGCATAATTCTAGATTAAATTTCCTCCTCCACACTGAATACTACTAGTTGGATATTCAACATTAACAACATATTATAGATAAATGGAACCATAACTTACCATCCCATTATATGTGTACTCCCTTGCAGCATTGAAAGAAAGAATGGCCATGTTAGTTCTTGTCAACTGGATGTGTGTGTTAGCAAATCTGCTAACTTGAACTCTCACTATTGCTGTTTTAGGCTATGGAAATTCAAAATTCAATTCCCTGTACTCATAATTATCAAATTCCAAACCCATGAAATCCAAGTAAACAGTTTTTGGGCTAGAACTCAAATGTCACTGATTTGAGCCACTAACGCTAGAATTTCTCAACAGATCTTTGCAAACTTAGAAAACAGGTAAACATTGGCTTCATGTTAGTAACTCAATGGTTTAATCATGCATATTATGTTTGTGTACACCTAAGAAGGTAGCCTGTGAATGGGGCAAACTTGTGTTTGGAAACACATACATAAATCATCATATGCTCAATGCCAAGTTCTTGCTGAGGTGGCAAACCTGGTTTTGGCTCACATGACTGATTGCTACTCCATGCACAAAAATCCCTCTGCAAGAGGAAACTAGATGTGAAGTAGGGAGGATTAAACTCAGTTCCAGCACCTCTCAGGTGGACGCCATTGCCATTGTAAGAGAACAAGGGAGGTGTTCATGGTGAGTTCCAGCACCTCTTTTTCTAGAAAAATAGCACTGGTTAAACCCAAACCTTGTTTTTAACATTCCAGTTTGTTATATTTCCCTTTTGTATGAAGGATCATTCAAATCACACAAATCCACATCAGCCTGAAGCGAGACAGTCTAGACACAGATTTACTACTCCAGCAAGAACTCGGAACCCCTGGTCTTGCAGATCTGGAAACAGCAGCTGATCCCTATTGACTGCATAACTGCTGACAAACCTACAGCCTTATCATTCATTTGAGTACCAGTGAATTGCCCTGTGATTGCAGTGTTGACTTTTTTTTGTTGCTTCTGCTTGACAATTTCCACCGTTTTACTGTACATACCATGAGGTACTGTCTGGCAAGGCAGACTGACTCAATAGTGCCCTGGAGGTAGACTGTGGATTTCTTCTGTGGGTTACTGGGGTCGGGGAAATGGATCTGAGCACCAGTTCTCTGCATTATATGCTTGATGTTGCTGCCGTTCCGACCCATCATAAAGAGATGATGCTGAGCTGCTATATCCAGCTGTGTGCTCACGGGGATTGCAGAAGCCAAGCTACCAGCCAGGTGCTCCAAGAGCATGGCTGTTCCTTCCTATTTAAAAGAAGTTTGAGAAAGGTTTATATCAGGTTACTCCCCATATATTCTGCATACAGAAAGGAATGAGACTTATCTCAATTAAAGCATAGGGATTAATATGCAGGCTTGTGTATCCAGTGCTGTAATATATATATTCTATTTTGTTCAATCCATACTAGATGATCTCCCCCCCAACACAAGGTGGCTATATTTTGTGTGAGGATAAAATGGGAGTAAATTCTAAATAAATACCCTGAAAATTGAATTAAGCAAGGGTAGGTTACAAGTGCAGTAGAGACAATTTAAAATTCAAGGAGTGGCAATTTGCACTTGACCACAACGGATTTGGTTTATAATAATAATAATAATAATAATAATAATAATAATAATAATAATAATAATAATAAAAGTTCAATTGTCTGGTATTAAAAACGAATGGAATAGGTGAAAGATGCATCTGCATGACATCTATGGGCAGACACAGGAAATCACTTATGCTGGAATGCATAACAAATGCTCTAAGAGAAGATCCGTCCTTTTAGTACTCCACAATATTCCAAACTGGGCAAATTAGGTGAACATACCACATGTGGCACGGAGATCATGACTAGCTGCCTGTCACCAGGCCTGCAATGTTCATGTCTGTCATTAGACTCAATGTATCCACATATGCAATCCAAAGTAGTTTTGCCCAAAATGCTACAATTGCTACCTAGCAAGATCAGGACTAAGGACCACAGTCCATGAGGCCTAAGCACATTGGAATGCATGATCAGCGCACAGAGGTAAACTGTGTCTTTCTGCTAGACAGCTGCTGTCCTCTCACTCAAACACATATTGATCTTATCCACTTAGCCTGATGTGTGAAACAGGCTCAAGTTTCAGTCTCTAAACATATGCAGGTAACACGTGGAACTCCTATCTGTACTAGGATACTGTAGGGTTGTGACCTGCAGAATAGCGCAAACTGCAGTTTCCATTATGCATATGCACACCATTGAAAGAAGGCTATGTTAAACAATTCACTCCTTTCTCTTGGGCAGAAACAGGCAGTTTCCCCTTACTGACTGGGACTGTCAGCCACACAAATCCAAGCAAAGCAACAAGAACAGATACTACATCCACCTGTGCCTTCAGAACAACCACAGTAGTATCAGCTAAGATGTTACCTTCACAGAACTAGCATTATTCTGAGATCCTCTGATGATGACTGTAGCCCCATATGTCCGAGAACGCTGTTTAAACGATACTGAAATATTATATGTCTGCGATATATGCTGAATTGTAGGAGAATTGGGATCAGGGATTGGTTGAAGGATTCCAGCTATAGGTAATTCAAACATCAGCACCAATGGGAGCAACTCCTGGAACAGTGATTAGAAACAAAAGAACAGCAGAAGTTCAACACGAGGAAGAACTTATCTGGCCTATCATGAAGGTATATATTCAGAATTCTAAAGTCAAGCAACCTTAAAAGCTGTTTTATGCTGAGCGCCATCTTACATTGCACAATCTCTACCAGAAAGGATCAAATTACCACATTTCACCTCTATTTGGCAGTGGAATAGGCAGATATGATAACAGAAACATAGGGTGAGTATTTAATCCACAGAATGTGCCCATAACGTTGTCAGTACTGCAAATAAAAACAGGGTAAACACAAGTGGTTTGAAAGGAAGTCTGTAAATATCTGCTACAACTAGTATATCCTCAGAACTACGCAGTTCTGCAGCACCCTCAAAGTAGACAGCAGCCAGGGTGGTTTTCTACTTTCTGGGTTAAGTGAACTTAAAAAACTTATAAAAAACATATTTCAAGGACATGAAAAAGGAGCCAGGAGGGCTCAATGGAAGGCACCAGGTAGGTACCAGCACCTGATAATTACCCGTATTCTAACTCTGGCCGACTCAACTCCGGCTGGTTGTCCTGCAATTGACACCTGTGGAAGCATGAACGTAAGATTCAAATTGTAACAATGAATTATACCATTGTGATTCACGGTTATGCATCTGTTGGTTATCCTTGACGCTTAAAACATAATTGGAAGTTCTGATTTCTTACTACCCTCCCCCACTGCAACATTTTTTCAAACTATGCAAGGTTCCTATTAGATACATAATCAAAGTTAATTCAAGAAGTGCTTAAATGTTATTTTAAAATTATGTAACAAAACAGACTGGACCACAAGAGGTGCTATGTCAAAGATAGCCATTGCATTTGTAATAAAAATGCAATCTAATACTTTCTGATCACTTCAGCAAGTGATTTGTTTGGCTGAGAAAACTTTTAAGATTCATTGCTTCAAGTTTCTCTCTATATTCACTTATGCCCAAGGACACAAACAAAGCCACCCTTGGTCAGAAGCAAGTTGAAGGCAGTCGCCTTAAGCAAAAGAGGCTTGGGAGTAGGACAGACAGGTGTCTGGAGTAGGGGAACGTCTTTTGTCTCAATTAGCAAAACATCTTGGGATGCCATTGACATGAACAAAGCCCTGACTCATATGTATGGATATTATGACTCAATGCAGCAGTTGAAAAATATATACTCACTTGATTGCTTTTTTCTGCTTGGTTATTTCTATTAGAATCTGGAAAGTGGATGTGGCATCCCGTTTCCTCCATCACCTTTTTAATGTTATTTCCTCCTTTGCCAATCACATGAGAATGCTCTGTATGGGATACATCCATCTTCAGAGTGACTCGATTACTCTGCAGGGGGAAAGGTCAGAAGTTTATTTTATTGCATTCTTCCAATACAGGATATATATATATATTAAAGTTGCCTTTGTCCCACACTTTATGAAAAACCTGAACAGAAGCTTAAATGGAACAGTGGGCGAGTTTTCATTTTCAAATCTGAGTACTGTTCTACTGTTGACATTTCAGATCCATTAAAAAAAGGCCAAATATTTTTGCCCTGTAATTTAACAAGTGCGGCTCTGTGAAGTGGGTGAAAATTGTTTTGATACAGAATGCATAAGGTTCTGCATACAAATGGTGGATTAATGAAACTTCCTCCCTCCAAGTAGACATCACAAATTGGTAAATGAAGGTTACTTGCTCAAAAAAACCCACACCTATATTCTTCTGTATTTGTTATCAGATGGTTAAGTACTTGTGGGACATCTGTCAACCAGGAATTGGGGAATCTGTTGCCCTCCTGATGTTGCTGGACCCCCAACTCCCATCAGCCCCAATGAGCATGTTCAATGGTGAGAGTGGTCAACCTCTGGAGGGCCAAAGGTACCCTATCCCTAGACAGATCTTAGACTGTTCCAGCAAGGCTGTTCTTATGTTCTCAGCCCTTCACTGGAGCTGCTTCCCTCACCTCTCTGCCAGCCTAAAACTGGGTAGTTGAGCAGGTGAAAGTCCTCTTTATCTGCTAACTTTCTGTGAACCTGCCTGCTCTTAAAGGAGCAGAGAAGGGCAAAGAAGGGGGAAGCAGTAATCCTTTGCCTCACAGTTCCCATGAATCTAACCATTTCCCTTCCTTCATTAAAGGAAGATGCTTATGGGAAGGACCACTTTTCTTGAGACTTAAGAATCTACTCCCCATCACAGACACAGGTTTTGAGCTTTGAATAAGCTACCCCATGCGATCCATTCAGCCAAAACAACCCGCTCTCCACAGTTCTTAAATGCCGAGGTTTGCCTTGGGCAAATATTAGGGCTGTAAATTATATTGAAATTGCTGGCACATCCAAGGGTTAAGGCAAATGGATGACATGTTATAAATGCAAACCAAGAAAAACCCCCACACTGGAGTAATGACAATTTCTTTATGATACGGCATGCCTCAAGTACCATTACCTTGCATTTCACTCTGGCATTATTAAGCCTCTGACTGGTATTTGCAATAAATACTACTACTACTACTACTACTACTACTACTAATAATAATAATAATAAGCAATAGGTAAATAAAGGTTTAGAACAAGGAGCTACCCCTCGGCTGGCTCATGCTGGGAGTGACTGCTAAAATCTGGGGCAAACAGAGAATGATTTTAGACCTTTAATGGAACACCAAGGTTACATTGCTGAGGAGCGTTCTTGCTGTATTATGCTATGCTAAGCTCGGGAGACTTGCCTGGCGCCATCTTTATGTATGTTTAGGTAACACACAAAAAACTTTCTTCTATAACCAGGCCTTTGACCTTTAGCTATCTGTGGCCTTTTGGAAGTGGGTGGGGTGCTTTTAATGGATTTATCTTTCCTCTTGGTTTTAACGTATCTATGTGGGGTTTATTGTCTGTTTGGTTGGTTGTAAGTCACTTTGGGTTGCCCTGGGCAAGATGAAGTGACTAACAAATTTACAGAAGCAGCAGCAGCAGCAACCAAATCATAGTTCGGCACTAATGCATAAGGATGCAGGCTCCCTGGGGGGGGGGGACTTAATGAAGAAAAAAACTTAATGACTACTACTCTGGTTGTTTTGCCGCTGCACTGTTGAAAGCTAAGCTATGTCTGCCTTAGCATGCTATGTAAACCTAGGCTTGTGGTTTAACTCTCCAGAGTATGCCGTGAACTATAACCATGGTTTGTTCTGCGGTTTACAGCTTGCGGTTTATCTGGGAGAGCTAAGCCAGGTTCAGATGACACATTAAGCCAAACTATGGCTTAGCTCTTAGCATGCTGCAGCTGCAAAAAACAAAACAAAAAACAGGGAGGAGGAAAGGGGCTGCAATATCCCCCCCCCCAAAGCCGGCACATTTTGCACTATACCATGGTATTGCTTAGCATGATGTATAAGCAAAACTATTTTGCCTGCTTAAAAGCATTTGCATAAAACAAATGGGCTGCTGCTTCTGCTCATTCAGCAAACAGCACGCCAGCATTACATGTCTATTTACTTCTCTCAGCCACAGCCATATTTAAGTGGTTTAAAGGGCTCTACTTTGCTAGGCTAAATCCAAAGAGAAGCTTCAGGGCTAACCTCATGGGTCACGTACTGCCCTAAGTGTCTCTGCAAACGCTTATATAGCTTTTCCAAATGCTACACTGAAAATGCAGTTTACTTTTTTGTGATAATTACACAATACATAATTTAACATTTCAACAAATATTTCTCATGACCTTTAATGCCCACTCTGTGACCAAGTACAGATTGTGTGCCCATGGAAAGTAAATTTTACCCCACCCATTAAAACAACTGCATTAGCACATCTGCATGACTTGACAGCTCTTAGGGGGATTTTCCATGAAATTGTAACCAAATGGGATGTAGAGCTCCAATTTAGTTGCTGCAGTGCAGACAGCGGCTTGTGCCAAAGCGGTTTTTTTTTTTTTTTGTAAGGATTCCGTGGGATCAGGCTGCTCATGAATTAAAAAAGAAAACTGTCCAGTTACAAAAAAACCCCAAGTTCTTAAAAAAAATAAAAATACTCCAGAGTTCCTGTTGGATGCTGTCATTGACTCATTTTGCAGCATGCAAAGCTGTACTACTTGAAATTACTTGAAAGCAGATCAAATTTAAAGATGGAAATAATCACTGGCTGTTTTAAGCCATGTAAATGTTAAATTTCAGTGAAAACGTTTGCTTTTTAATGTAATCTAAGAAGGCTCAGGAACGCTAAGTGCTGGTGCACTGCTGAGTCTCAGAAATCAAGAACTTGGAATTCCAAGCCCAAGGGCTGGTTAATTGATTTTCATCTTACTTTTGTGTCCAAAACAGACATGATCTTCTCTTTAGCTTCTTTGACATTTTCCTTTTTCCCGGAGACTTTAATATGAGGATCTTGAAAAGAAAAAACCAAAGAGAAATATTACTTTGGTAAATGGGCTATGCAAACCATCCAACAAATCACCCATTCTTTCTACTGCAAGCCAACACAAGCCCTTAAGTCATGTCTCACTGCTCATATGCATTAATTTATGTAAGATACGCTATGCTCGCACAGTATAGGCACCACTGTATACGTCTTTCTCTAGAGAATTGTGCAAAAGCTTCCGTAGCTTTTTAAATTAAATTTGGTTGTTTATGGCCGTGCAAGTTTGCTTTCAGAGCTTTCAAACTGATTCTACTGCAGAATGTGCCAGCCAGTTAGGGTTACATATTAACACTTTGGGAATGTAAAACTGTCCACTGCCAAGCACAACAGGTTCAGTCTGTATCACGGAAACATGCAAGACAGGCCCTATGAAGCAGTGGCATTGCATCATTTGCCAGTGCCTGGGGCGTGGAGGGTTAACAGAACCCACTGTGCCACCCCAACCCTTACCGCTGATGCTGCTGGGTGGGTGGGTTCACGGAGCTCATGCACCAGCCCAGCCCTCACTGCCTGCCCATCCGCACAGGAAGGAGCCCAGCTGGCCTTGGCAGGCACCCCCCCCCCAACTCTGGGTGGGGGACCATCCAGCGACGGGACTGGAGACGTGTTGGCAAGGCCAGGCTAGGTTGGGCCCTGGTGCCCAGAGACCCCCGTCAGCAGGCAGGGTGGGACGGAGATCCCTACACGGGGGTAACTGATTCACACACCCTAAATTCATGCACACGGGGCTATGGCCACCCGCCACCCACCAAGCTACGCCCGACGTGAAGATGTGAAATTATTTTTCCTGAAGAAGCCCAAGAGTAAATTCACAGTTAGTAACTACAAAAGTTATCCGTCCACTTCTCTTTCTTTTTACTAGTCTTCATGTCCTCCTCACAGTGTTATTAATTTCTTGCCAGTAGGCTTTCTCTCTCACCCTAGTTGCCGGGAGGCAATTCCTACTTGATACAGGCGGCGAATTACCGTATTGGCCCAAATATAAGCCGCACCCGAATATAAGCCACACCTTTAAAATTGGAGGGGGGAAAAATAAAATAGCTGAATATAAGCCCCTCCATTCCCTGCTGTTCCTGGCTGCATACTGAGGCTTGGGGGGGGGGGGGCGCCGCACTGCGTTGCTGTTGGCCTTTCCCCTTCCTCACACTCTCCCTTCCCGGCTTTGGGAGAGAGGCTGGGGGGCTACACGGGGGGCAGGCACCGCTTTGCTGCGCTCCTGGCGCTGTCTGCCCCACGCTCCTGGCTGCATACCATAAGGTCGCGAATATAAGACACACTTTAACTTTTCACGGTCGGACTTTGGGGGAAAAGTGAGCCTTATATTCAGGCCAATATGGTAGTTTTGACAAGGCTGCTCATGGCATGTCAACACTTTCATCACTTCATAGCTATGCCAAGTCCCATTGAAATAGATGGAAATAAAATGTTTAATTCTCACTGGTTACAACAGGGGTAGGGCTGGGGTGCCAATCCTGAGTGTGGTCAAGTAGGTCAATAATGTCTTTTTGAAGGATGACCACTTGCCTTGAAAAGGTCAATGCAACACACACTTCATTTGGAAGTAAGCACCCTCTGCCCAGCACAATAACTACAAAGAGAAAACTGATTACTGTACTCTTTCATAGTTACGAAGAATGTTTTGTTTAATATTATTTAAGTAAGAATTGTAACTCTTTAGCCTTTCCCTATGGCTCTAGGACTGAAAGAAAACAAGAACTGTACTATTCAGTTTCCTGAATATCATTTACAAACACCTATATCACACAAAGGTTTTCTATATACCTTGCTTGCAGCAGCTTAGAATTTCGCTGTTAGGGAAGTTAATTTCTCCCCTCACCTAAAAATTAGCTTAAGTTTCGCTGTGTCATATTTTAAGGAACATCCTTTTTTTCATATTTCCCCCCGACTAAAAAATGATCGAGGCACTTTTTAAAAACTGTAAATATATTGCAATTTTTTTTAAAAAAATAAATGTACACATCTACCAGGGTCCCTTGAGGAAATGCAGGAAATGCTGGCATAAAGCTAATAAGAGTCATAATTTATTTTAACAGGCATAACAGGAAATACAGGTAGAAGCTTTAAATCATCAGTATTCCTGGATGAGACCTCAGTTTGTTTCTAATGAAAAAATACTTGCCATGTTCAGTCTTTTAGATATTATTCCAAACATGTTTAGATCATGATTTGGGCCATGTGTGTAGAGAATCTTGTTTGTATAGGCAATATATACAGACATAATTTTATCTGTATGCTGCCTTTCCATAGTTGAAACCATGCTCAAGGCAGCTTACAACCTAATAAAGTCATGCTACACCGAGGGGGGAGGGAAATCCCCTGAATATTGTAACATAAATTATACACACTACCTATTATGGCACATTATGGTCACACTCCCCAGCTATGCATGTCAGTTCACATCAAGCAATGCATATCTTACACCACCATGACCATGGAAAATTAATTGCCCTTGCAACGTTAACAAGTACTGACTAATTGACTTTTTATTTAAAAAAAAAAAAAAGCTTTCTTGGCAGTTCCTTATCAACACAAATTGTCACACAACACAGTAACAGAGTGAAAGCAAATGCCCACTTACTAGAATTGCTTCTTTAGTCAAAAGTTCTCCCGACATGATTTTTGTCTTTTTGAAGGGATGTAGAACTAACAGAAATATGTAGCTGCTGCTATAACGCAGAAGGACAGCTCCATCTGGTGTTTTTATACATTATCAGCCCAGCTATTCCCGTAAATGTAAGTTATATTCTGATTTGAACTCAATAGGCTGGCAGCCTGGTGCTAAATACTGCTACTGAATCAACATGTTTTTGAGACATATGGCGCTGCTGCAGTCCATTCTCCTGGATGGAGCACAATGCAAGGTAATGCGAAACAACCTGAACGTGTTTAGAAACAAGGGTCACACAGGAGGAACAGAGGGCAAGAACAGTCCTGTGTGCAATGAGAAATCTCATGCACAGACAGAACATTTTGCTTAGCGCTTTGCTAAACAGAACCTGCTATGTGGTATATTGGTGTAAATAAACATGACATAAAATTTAACAAGAATAATAAGGTTTAGTGTTGTGCCGAAACCTGGCCTCCAATTTCTTCCCCTGTGAAAGAGGTTTCCGACTTCCTCATGCTCAGAGCACTTCAGAGTTTCACTTTCATTTCAGTGGGCGTAAGGTTGAGCAGGGTATGGCTATGTGGATTGTCATGATGCACTCGAGCCTTTCAAAATCTACCACTACTGAAATCTATCCCAAAACACAGTAATGCCAAAGGAAACAGGGTGGTATGATCGTTCTAACTGGGTTAATACTCTTTTGATCACCTTATTTGTTGCGGAAGGGATGATGAATTTTTCTGACGTTTCCCCTTTATTGTGACGATCTGCCCACTCCGGGCACAGAACAGCTTAGAATCTAAGCCTTAGGTAGCTACTTGGTGATGACAGCGTGGCAGATCACCTGAAGCCCTTGTGCAAGAGAAGAGTTGCAGAATACACCAGCAATAAAACACCAGTCTGGAGTGGCCATTCATAGCAAAACACAGCTCAAGATAATGTAGGTTGAGTGGAACTAAACTTGATATTGAACTCCAGAGGCTTGCAGGGGGGAAGGGAAGATAGTGTTAGGGTGCAATTAAATTCTCTCTCAGCAATAAGTGGCTTGTGGGGGGCAGGAAACAGGCCAACTACAGGGCACTTTCTTTTACCAAGAGCATCAGACCACACTGATTTTTTGCCTAGCATGGAATGGGCAGCAACTGTAACCACTGAGATCTATAGCCAAGTAGTTATCAATGTTTATGATTAAAAGCCACCATAACAAGCACAGGTATTTGAGGAGGGTGCTTCTATGGAGAAAACTCAAATCCATAAAGAAGTGCTGGTTTCTAATTACTTGCCCGTAGTTTCAACAGCACGGCAAGAAATCCATTTATCCAATTTGTGCACCCTTTAGCAGAAAATGTTTGTTTGGGGAACATAACCACAACACACAAATACCCCTCAACTTCTTATCAGAGTTTATTGTGCTTTTTACGAAGCATTCCATTAGAAACATTCAGTTCTGTTTCTAAAGGGTTTTGGCAAGTGCTGCAACCAGCTAGCAGCCAAATATCTTAACATCTTTGTTCCCAGAGGTTTATTACTTTTTGGCTCAATAAGTTTAAGACCGTCCAGTAAATGCAGATGACAAGAACTGCTGCAGCAATTATGTTAGTTGCCCCAAGGCATGAAAACAAAACTTCTTCCACACGAAGATATATTAGTGTTAAAAACAATTTATTGGAGGGAGAGACACATGAAGGTCTTGAATTGTCCCTGTTGTGCTCACAACAGGGAAAGCAATATTTGAGTTTTTAAGAGTGTAGCACAAATACCCGTCTTAAGCAACTTTAACTTTGGATTTAACAGAGTAATTTCAAAGGTTGTTTCCTCTGAACTCTCAGGGGAAAATAGGCCACATTCATTGAAAATATAAGCAGGTAATTTTTTGAAGTGGCAAAATCTGTAACTTTTAGACCTGACACAGGTCATGCAAAGAGATAAGAGATACCCGGCTGAGCACTTGAAGTTTACAAGCTACACATTCCTTCGGATTTTTGCCGAGTCCCTAGATTTTAATAAACAAGTGAAATTCCATTATAGGCTCCAGAGTTTAAAACAATAATTTTTGCAATAGTGGTGCACTCTGCTTTAGCTTAATTATTAGTAGGCAATTTTAAACTTTTATTTACAACTTTAAAATTGTGATAAACCAATATGGAAGGGGCATATCAAGTCAGCTTCCTTCACTAGTAAACAAAATCTTAAAAGTTTTTATCTTTTGTATTTCTTTATGCTTAGATTATGTGCCATCTTGAAAGGCAGGGTTGATGTTTTTTGACCTTTATTGGGAGAACATCATCCTGTTTTTCATTTGATACTGCTTAAAAAGCACTTATGTTAAAGAGATCCTGATTTGCATGAGCGCAATGGATGCCAAATTATTACAGCTAAACATTTCCAATAACATTCCTCAGTATGAGCCAGCCCTTAGTGGAGGAGGTGAGGGTGCCAGAAGGAATCAATATGGGAATAGAAATCATGCATTTAAAAGAATGTGATATTTACTTGCTTCCTTGTTCATATGTTTCTCTGTTTATCTCACCCCCACATCAGAATTTGGTAACCATGTGAGCTAGTAAGTTTAAAAACACAAGGTGTTCGGAACTTGTGTGTGTGTGTGTGTGTGTGTGTGTGTGTGTGCAGGCTACAAGTGTCATGCCCATGTACACTACAAAAGTACCTTGGGTTATGAACTTAATTCGTTCCGGAGGTCCGTTCTTAACCCGAAACCGTTCTTAACCTGAGGCGTGCTTTCGCTAATGGGGCCTCCTGTTGCCGCCACACCACCGGCACGCGATTTCCCTTCTCATCCTCAGGCAAAGTTCGCAACCTGAGGTACTACCTCCGGGTTAGCGGAGTTTGTAACCTGAAGCGTTTGTAACCCGGGGTACCACTGTATAAGGGAAGTAACGAAGTATAGAACGTGACAATACATTCTTTTAAAAAAGTAGCAGACAAATATTTAATTGCAAAAGCAATGCTGCAACAGTCCGAGCTGGCACATGCACACACACAAGTATAGGAAGCAAATGCTACGAATCAATACAACATATGATTCCGTTCCAGAATTCGCTTATGGAACTTACTTATGCATTAGCATCACAAACACACTTGTTCGAAATGGAATCAAGCAGTTAAGTTACATTTGTTGCTAGGACTACAACTGACAAAGTGGCTTATTTAACGCCTCGGGGAAATCACTTCCAAGCAAAGCACATGTGCTTCAGATCAAGAATGTCAGAAACAAGGCCCTTGGCCAGACCCTGTGCAGCACAGGTCAATACTGCAGTCCCTTAGTTTCTTTTAGTGTGCTCCTCTCTCTCACACACATTCCTGGCAGTTCTACAGCATTAGGTAGAGTCCTAGCCAGGCCTGCAAGGAAAGTAGAATTTGGCACACCTGGTACCTTAAACCTGAATATCTGCTCATCATACAGAGCAGCACTATCCATTGAATGCTTTTGGCTCCCCACACATCTTCATCTGGGATACCTACTTGATTAATGCATTGTGCAACATGCAACTTCTGTTAAATATTATTTGTGATATCTAAAAAAATGTATTTTACATTGCTTGGGATATTTCTCTTGCATTCAGTAATACTGATTATTTGTTTAAAGGCAAGATAGCTTAGGATAGCATTTTACCACTGATCTATGATTGGTTATTAAAGCTGCACTTCCTATAATCGTTTGTCCCCTCCTTCCTTAAGTTATACATGGCTTCTCCAGACAGACAATATTTTATAGATTTAACAGAATATACATTAACATATGGCTCTAGACAAAACAAAATAAAAAATATTTTTCCCCTTCCAGTAGCACCTTAAAGACCAACTAAGTTTGTACTTGGTATGAGCTTTCGTGTGCATGCACACTTCTTCAGATACACTGAAACAGAAGTCACCAGACCCTTATATAAAGTGAGAGGGTCTGGTGACTTCTGTTTCAGTGTATCTTAAGAAGTGTGCATGCACACGAAAGCTCATACCAAGAACAAACTTAGTTGGTCTCTAAGGTGCTATAGGAAGGATTTTTTTTGTTTGTTTGTTTCGACTATGGCAGACCAACATGGCTACCTACCTGTATATGGCCTTAGAATTCTGCACCATATCAAAGTGTCAGCTATATTCCTTGCCACACAGGAGTGTGTGTGTGTGTGTGTGTGTAAGTATATAGAAGAGAAGAATGACTACTAGACCAGATGTACTGGGCCTTGCTATACAGTGATTAATTTAAAGAACTTTAAGTTTATATTATTTGTTCTAGAAAGTATACACTACCAAGTGCAACTGTACATTAAGAAGCCAAAGGACACAACTGATGCCAAGACACTCAATCTGTGGGTGTTGGCAAGAAGTATATCAAAATAATTTTGCACACAGAGCTTTATCATGCATACATTTGTATTTTTTTAAAAATAAATAAATAAAATAATCTCATTTTGTGTGCATAACAGCAGAAACACTCCCCACAATTAGTTTTCAGAAGCATCTCACATCCACACATTAAGCAGCTGCTAGTTCATTCCCCTCACTATGTAGTAGAAACAAGTTTTTAACTAAGCATGTCTGCCATTGTACACCCATTGGATGGTGCTAATTAGAGTGACTTCTAGGGTATGGCCATGTCAAGGGCTGAAACTACGCCACCAGCACAGTATCAGGCTGAAGAGGACAAATTACTGCTCTGCAATGAAGATAAAGCATAAGACTCAATCCCAGGGTCATGGGTTCGAGCCCCACGTTGGGCAAAATATTCCCGCATTGCACAGGGTTGGGATAGATGACCCCCATTGTTCCTTCCAACTCTACAGTTCTATGATTCTATAAATAGTGCTAATCACGGATCTACAGCTTCATGTTCATGACTGGAATACAATTGCAGTTTCCCTTCCACTATTTTTTAGCATACATTCCATAATAGTCCACTTCATAAGCTGCAAGTGTCTCACAGGTTCCTCTTCATCCACAACTATAGATGGGCAAGTTGCAACTTATACGGAAAAGGCGTGAACTTGGGAAGATGGAAATGAAGCTAAAGCCATAGATCCTTCAAGGGCAGCCCACTTCCTCGGAATAACCTGATATGGGTGTATTTCTAATATGCAGGCACTAATATAAGCAGCAAACAAGAAACAGATGTGCCATAAAGCAATGAAAAACATCAATATACCATACATGATTTAACTTCCAGTATGACATCCAGCAAATATCCTGGCAAGAAGCTTGGTATTCAGTCTTGTTTTTCATCATGCACACTATACTGAGAGAGTACAATATATTATTTCTTGATCTCAGACTTATACCAAACTGTTCAAGTTACTGCTGGACTGTCTTTAAGACACATGTGGCTTTCTATTGGCTATGCCAGCTTCAAATCCAGGGAGAAAAAGAAACTAGTGGACACTTTTCTCTCTTAACAGCCACAGACTTGCAACTAGCTGCTAAATGGATTCCATAATTCGTTACATCCATGTACATTTTCTCTCTTGATTCCAAAGTCCCGTTAAGTGGTTAGATCACTCCCAACTCATCAATTCAACTCCTGTTGGCAGCCCATTCCTTGGTTAGCCTAGTAAACACCCCCATATGCCTCAGGAGGTGCTACTCTACAATTCTAAATGAAGAAAGGAAACCAATGAAGTCTCATAGGACCTGTTGCTGATGTCATTGCACCTCACATTCATTGCCAACTATGCTCTGTTTTGAAAAGGTTGTCACACTTACACAAAGGACAGCGCTCATATTGAGCTGCAAAACCACAGGTAATCTGTTGGACTTGGGGCAGGGACATCCAGGCTCAAATCCCATAGAGTATTAATCTGCTTTGGGTGCAATGCTAAACCAACATATTATACAGCATTAATTGGCCTCGAAAATTCTGAGCCTAAATATATTTGGGCAATTATTAGGAAGAAGCTTTTAGAAAATAGTGCTCTCTCTATTCTTGATGTTGCTGAGAACAGCACTTGCTCCCCCCCCCCCTTTTTTAAAAATCTCCCTTTGTGCAGAGATTTCCAAAAGGGATATATTACAAATCTTAAGAACCACGAATCCTGTAGATTGTTTATGTTAGCTAGATTTAACATGTTTTCCTCCATGGTGGTAAGAGTACTTAGCTCTCCCAAAATCTGAACGTTTCTGTAAATGCAGTAAGAATGAACTTGATACATTGGACCATATCTTCTTCTCTTGTAATTTTGGCACCAATGCTAGAAATCAATTATTAAATGATTTACAAATGGACAGGCCCACCTCTACGTTTCCAACTATTCAAATACTATTATCCGACAGTAAAGATAAAATCACTTCAATAGTGGCCGAATTTTTAAGCTCAGTCCATGCAGAAAGAATAAGCCATCACAAAGAGGATTAGGGAATCTTAATTAAATAGTAATTGGGAATTGATATATTGTTATATCATTTATACCAACTGATGTTTTAACTAATGTTTGTTATGAGAAGTCTGAAGTTATTTTTTATGGATTAGTAGTGAATTTTAGTGCGAAAGATTTAATTAATACAAGCCTTATTTTGTTGAGTTTATATCTTATATATTTTATACACAGTGTCTGTTCTGAAATCGTCTTGTCTGTTATGCCTAATAAAGGTTATTGAATTGAATTGAAATATTATACAGCATCACAAACATGAGCCTCCTTCTGCATCTTCCCTCCCTCTGGTTTGATGAGATAGGAAACAAGAGTTTACGGTAATGGTTACACTCAGACACAACAATAGGCCGTAATTTACTGCTTTATGAATGAACCTTGGACACTCTCCTCCAGCATGGCTGTAAAGGAACTGGAAGCATCTGCTTCCATTTTCAGCTAACCATAGTTTGCTGTTTTGTCTGGACTGGAACTGTGGTTAGTTTAATTAGATGTATCTAAACAAGCCAAGATCAGTTTGATCTTGGCTTCTTAGAACAAGCCATAGTTTAAATTAACCAGACAGTGTCCTGATTTAGATGGCATGGCAAACAGTGGTCAGGAGAACACTGAAACAGATGCTTCTCATCTCTTCACAGCCTGGATAGCTCAGTTTGTCACAGCGTGGTGCAGATAACACCAAGGTTGCAGGTTTTATCCCTGTATTGAATAGCTGCATATCCCTGTGTTGCAGAGGGTTGGACTACATGATCCTCAGGGTCCCTCCCAACTCCACAAGTCTATGATTCTATGTTTCAGGAAAGAGTCTAAGGCTTGTTCATATTGCACTAAATTATGGGCTGCTGTTAGGACTGGATGTGGCCATTATCTTCCAATCTAACTTACATCATAGGTTTGCTGAAGGAATATAACAGGATAATGCCTCTGAGATAGAATTGTGATAAAAAAATAACAGAACTTTCTTTCCTGAATATTATAATACCAATACATTAATTTCACAAGTCAGCAAATTCCTTCAATGAAGTCACTCTCCTACAGCCATGAACATGAGCTGATATTTATTTTAATATTCACCACCTTTCCAAAGAAGCTATGCTCCAAGTGGCTATAGCAAAACACCCAATAAGAGAAAATCAAAACGTAAGCTGAACAATTAATACAAAATTTACTTTAAGTTACTTTGCATCTTACTTTTAGAAAGAGATACATCTACAAGTGGGGCTTGCAACAAAAATGTTACGTTGTGTGCTAACTCACTAATAGAGGAAGTCTAGTTCAGGGTTCCACAATCCCATACATTGTAAAGGACTCAATTAATCCACTTTCATCCACACCTTCTGGTTTTCTTTTCTAAATAACATTCATTTTTGGCTCCTAGAGGCTTCAGATCATACTCTGTCCCCATAAATCTGTTTTTTATCTTGTGAGTTGCCCTCTTGGGGGGGGGGGTTTAAAGGGGCTTTGCACTTATGCATACTTTGGGGGGTTAGTCAAGCTTGCTGCTATCTCTCTTCCTGATTCTCAGTGGCCCTCTTTTGGCACAGAACCAGCTAATTTCACTATCAGCGGGAATGATAAACAGTAGAAGAACAAGGTAAACTACCAGCATGAAACCTAGCCACAAAAGGAAAGTCTTTCACAGCCTCTGTCATTAGGTGACAGGAACAGGAGCTCCGCTTGGCAGATGTGAAGAAAGGAAGGTTTCACTTTGTCCCTCTACCAATCTAGGGGCACTCATAGATGAGACACATCCTCTGAAAAGTTGAAATGATGGGGTTCTGACCTCCAGCAGTGTCCAACCAGATGCCCATGAGAAGCCAACGAGCAGGACCTGAGCACAAGAACACTCTCTCCTCCTCCTCCTGTTTCCAGCTACTGGTGTCCAAGAAGCATACTGCCTCTGACCATTTTCTCTACCCACTTTCTGCATGCCATGCGTAATTTTATACATTCCTATAACGTTGCCTCTTACACATTTCTGTCACGTTGCCACTTACGCTTCCTCTAAACTAAGAAGCCCCAAATACTGTAATCTTTCCTCAAAGGGGATCTTCTTTAACCCCTTGGTCCTTTGGGTTGTTCTTTTCTGAACTGTCTAAAACAGTACCTATTTCGAGATGAGGTAACCAGAACTGTACACAGCATTCCAAGAGTGGCTGCACCAGAGACTTGTATACAGTGGTACCTTGACTTACGAATTACTCAACATGCAAATTTTTCGACTTACAAATGAAAAAAGTGCCCGCACGCCTACGAATTTTTCAACATCCGAAGGACATCCGTTGGCAGTTTTAGATGGGGTTTACTTGACTTCCAAATTTTTCCGAATTTTCCGTTTCCAATGCATTCCTATGGGGAAATCGCTTTTTTGGACTTACGAATTTTTCGACCTACAAATGTGCATTCGGAACGGATTAAATTCGTAAGTCAAGGTACCACTGTATATGTTTTGAAAAATGTTTAGTGTTTTATTATGTTTTTATGTATGTTGGAAGCCGCCCAGAATGGCTGGAGCAACCCACTCATATGGGCAGGGGTATAAATACTAAAACTACTACTACTAATAATGCAAGTTTTCTTGTGTAAGCTCCCAACAAGACATTGTACAGTGGGTGTGACAAGCTTCCAAGTGAAGCCTTGGGACTGATGTGATGCTTATCACCTTCGCCTATGCTTTTTGAGAGGGACTGATAAACTAGGTAGATCCCATGCACAAGAGTCCAAGCACAAAACACAGCAAACATGAAAGCATTTTTCAAAACATAAAACAAAACAAAACAAAAAGCCTTATTTCTCTCACGGACACACATTGTACAATTACGAGGAACACTCTTAACAAAAAGCAGATGTAGCTTCCAACGTAAAGGTCCAAAACCTATCGTAAGTCATGTGGCATTCTAAACAATAAACATGCTATTAGCAAAACATGCTCTACAAATCTTGATCTGAGCAAAGATAAATACTAATGGCTTTAATGACACTTTTAAGTCAAATATTTCTGATTTACAATGGGCACTTAAGAAGCAGCAATTTAAAAATACTGTGATACATGTATTTTGCAGGCTCATTTTTTTAAAAAAACAACAACAAGCGAAATATGTGGAAAGCAACTGCTTGGAGCCACAATGACTGGAGTGCAGATTCCTTCTGTTTACCCACAAAGCCAATAATCAAATAAAAGCCACATTTAAAAATATGTGCATCCAGGGATTATGCTGCAATCTTGAAATGAGCGACCACCCATTCAAGGGAGGTTTTTCTTGTTTCCAGCAGTTCAGGGTAAACATTAAGTAGAGTCATCCACTACTGGCAAGTTACAAGTAAAAAAAAGAGAGAGGAAGAAATATTGGAGATCTGAGGCTTCAGAGAGATGACAGAAAACACAAGTCAGCATTACGTATCTGACAGAGAAACAAGACCAATCTAGACAACTTCATCAGGTTTCACTTCCTTGGATAGATTGAACACTATTACCCAGTTATGGAAGTGGATGGGGGGTATTAGTTTAGCTGGAAAGCACATTCCATGATCCAACTCTGTACTTGTGTGTTTTTTTTAAAAAGATACAGTGACTATGGCTGTAAGCTCAAACTTTTTTTTTTTTTTAAGTCCTGACCGATTTAGGAGTTTTAAAAAAATAAGTTATCAGGAAGCTGATATTAAAAATCTCATTCCCAAGTATGTTTTAAAAGGTTTCTGTAAGTTCACATCTCATAATAAATTTCTGGGTTTTTTTAGTTGCTTTCTATTCGGAGGAAAGTCATTAAAAAAACAAACAAAAAAACGCAGTTGGTAGTTAGCAAATGCAACTGGCATTTCCTTACGGTAAACTGTTCCAGTAATATTACGAAATATGTTACACAAACATACACACGAAGAAGGAGCATGTTATTTCTGCAGTTTTATCTCCCTACCCCTACATGGCATGGTTGTAGGGTTTCATTAAACTAGGCAGCCATTCCTTACCTCCTAGCACAGGCACGACCAACAGGTAGATCGTGATCTACCGGTAGATCACTGGACGTCTGCGGTAGATCACTGGTAGATTACTGGCTCCCCCAAAGAAGCTCAACAAATTTGTCTCCCCTAAGAAAAGCTGAACATTTTTGTCCTGAACCCCTAAAAAACTGGGCTTTCCTCCTCCCAAAAAATACCTCAACAAATTTGACCTGAACCCCCCAAAACAGGGGGTAGATCACTGCCAGTTTTTAACTCTGAGTAGATCACAGTCTCTTGGGAGTTGGCCACACCTGTCCTAGGACATGTACTAGGTCTATAGTAGGCCCATAAGCACATCCCACTCCAAATGGTCTTCATTCTAATAGGTATTGCTCCAGTATAGCTGGAGGCCATTCCAGCTCCTTATCCACCCTCAGAAGACAGTTTATTATGCATCAACAGAATAATCTCAGTTCTGTGAAAGTGGAAGAATTCCTCGAAACCAAAGTGGTTTGTTGTATCAAAAGCAAAGAGCGTAGCAGTGGTCAAAATGGTTCTCCCTTTTATCTAACTTGCAAGGAAATAAGCAACGAGAGTGCAATTGTGCACTTGATTATAGTCTTCCTACATTACCAAGTCAGATAACTGAAGGAAGTTCAACAAATGAAGACTTGGAGGTGTATCAAAGATCTCAGATACAACAAGTGCCTACTATCTGCACTTTCTGGAAACAAGACATTTTTGTTCCAATAGAGGTTTTCCCAGCAGGATAGAAAAGTCTTTACCATTTTGTATGGTTTCAGTTATGTTTTAAATGTATTCGCAGTTTTTGTGGTTTTAACTGTTTATAATTATCCTCAATGTGCATTGCCTTGCAATGGTTGTTTAGAAGGCAATTAATAAATCAATAATAATATGACGTTGTTACAGGCTGGTCAAATCAGGGTGATGCAGTTGGAAGGTTTGCCAAGGACCCAGGGGAGGCCTCTAGTGGATGTGGAGGTCTCTGCTAGAATTGGGGTGGCCTGACAGTAAAGATCTTGGGGAGGGGCTGTTCCTTCAATAGGCCAACAGACCAAATCAGATGGTGGGGGAGACACATTCTAGTTCTCACAGTTCAGGGCTCAACCTTTTCACTCTCAACCTCAGCTCCCTCTCTCTGCCTCCATGCCACACATCAGCTTTCAGATCAACTTGACTCCTCCTCACCAGGGCTGGATTTAGGTTTGATGAGGCCCAAAACTACTGAAGGTAAGGGGGCCCTTTATATGTCCAGCTGTCCTTTGTCAACAACAAATTGTCGCTGTTTTTTTGTGTTGAAAATATGCTATATGGTAA
The DNA here is from genome assembly GCF_009819535.1 of Lacerta agilis. Taxonomy (NCBI): domain Eukaryota; kingdom Metazoa; phylum Chordata; class Lepidosauria; order Squamata; family Lacertidae; genus Lacerta; species Lacerta agilis. The sequence goes on along the minus strand of NC_046316.1, from coordinate 22,554,261 downwards.
TTTATGGACCTAATAGGTATCTAAAGCCATTTGCACATAACAAAATATCTTATATTTTGGAAATATACATCCATTTTCTTTTTTCCTTTAATTTTTTTTAGCTTATACATAAATCCGGCACTGCTCCTTTCAAATGTATGCAGAGATGAGGTTTACTGAATTACAGCACTCAGTGCCATTATCCTAAGTGGCAGGGGGTTGGACTGGATGGCCCTTGTGGTCTCTTCCAACTCTATGATTCTATGATTCTATGAATCCTGCTGTTTTCTATAAACAGTCAATATCCAGTTATCAATATACATGGCTTTTATAATTCTGTCATCTGACATCCACACAAAGAGCTTCATTCTTAACAGTCTCTCACCTGCTCAATTAATAAAAGGCTTAAGTATTTGGAAGAGGACCAAGATAGAGTCTGGCAATGATATCGAATCATGTACCACAATCAAAAAGAGTGACACCAGCAGAAGTAGCATGGAAGAGGCACCTGAAATATGAAATGCAATACTGCTCAGCATTCAGTGCCATTTTTCATGTGCATGGAACGGTTAAAATCTCTGCTTTATGGGGAGAAACATATGGAAACTATTAGCCTCAGTTATGTGGTCCCAAGTGAAGCAGAGCTCAGTGGTACTCTTTAGAGTCTATGAGCATGCCAAACGTTAATTTCTCTTATCAACTGCTAAGAAGCCATGCAACCATTTATACAGTGTGTTGTACAACTCAGAATGCATGCAGAGAGCTCTGCATTTAGGGGAGGTTGACCAGGCTGGGCAAGGCAAAGGAAGAAGCTCTCTAGATCAAACTATACATAGCATGCAGTCATGCTTATTTTTTAATTCCACATGCAAGGGGGAGGTCAAATCGTTGTCAGAATCACAGTATTCAAGGACTGGAGGTTTATTCCTTCTGTCCCCAGCTATGAGTTCCCTCAATTGTGCCCCTTCTTCCGCCAACTATGACTATGAGGCTTGAGGGGGGAAACTTTTCCTTTGTTTTAACCCAGCCTCACAGATGTATCAGGGATTTCAGGGAGATGGGTTGTTTTTTTTAAAAAAGAATAATAATGCAAGAGTAAGGATTTAATGCAAAAGCAAGTATCCAAGCTATAGCCAAACTTCTATAGAAGACCTATATTACTGTTCATAAATATTTTATTCTGAGGTGATCACTGTTCTGGAATGTTAAGGGATGAAGGGCAGACTATAAACACAAATAAATAAATAATCATGTCTCATTTTCTCTTAAGGTATGTTTTCTGAAGGACACATAAATCCTTTTGGACAAGCATTTAGGCCCAAGGGTGAGTTAATGCATGTAAATACAGTAAAAGCTGCTTTCTTTTTTATGTAAAATTTGTCATAAGTTGTAGTTTATGTTGCTGTACTGTACTGTAGCGTGTTCCACATTTCTGTGGTCACGGCTTGTACCCTTATGGTTGCAAGTATATCAGCCCTCCATGCTGCTTATTGATATAGTCATACATTTGAATTAACTATTACCGGTACATTTATTAGGGGAGAGAAACTGCTAAACTGGAAGACAGGACAAAATACAAAAATAGCTAGAAAACAAGAAACCTCTAAGAACAGGATGGGGAGGAAGCTTCAAAGTCAGTGCTGGGAATGAATACTGGAAAAGATTGTGTACCGTTTCAGAGCATGACACATTGGAAACTTTTTCCAGTAGTACTGTATTACAGTAACTGAAAATGCATCTCTTCCACAAAATTAATAATATGCATTCAGAGATACTGCAGCCTAGGTTATTGCCAACAATTTCCTCCCATCACCCCTGAAATTGGAAATGCATGCTTGCTCCTTTTGACTTAATACAACATCTGCTTTCCCAGCTACATGGGCAACTTAGGCATGAATGGTGAAGATTCCATTTTGCTGCCAATCCACACTAGCTGAGCCGGAACTACGATATAAGGAGCAGCTTCTATATATGACCCTACCCAACCACATGTCTTTTTTTCAAGCGCTATCTGTATTGGAGAAGTGAATGCTAAAATACCGGTAAGCTTTTCTGGTGGCAGACACCATATTCATGGCGTTTCTTCCCAAGGAATCTAACAGATCTGCTCCACTCACTCAATTGAAATAGCTTTAAACACATTTTTATTAGTCCAGGGTTTTATCTTCAAGGCTACTAGAACCTTTCCATTCTGGCTTTCTCTCTCTCTCCCGTTTTTTATTTTATTTTAACATGATTCATGACTTAAAAGATGTGTTGATTTCCATGTTTTCTTAAATTGTAAACTACCTCAGACACCTTTTAAATATGGGTTACAACTCTATAAAAATGAGAAAGTCATTGAAATACCTGGACCAAGCATTTGCTGGGAAGTGAACTTTCAAATGGTTTAGTTCAACTTTTATGGGCTGTTTATTTCAGTTGTAGCATTAGATGGAAAACTGCATGACAAAGGTCAGAGAAATAAAATGTCTGGACAGATTAGTTTGTTTGTTTGTTTGTTTAGTATACTCTCCTTCATCCGCAGCTCTCAGGGTGGTTCACAACATATGGGCTTGAGAAATATGATTAGTTCGGGTCACCTAAATATTATTATAATTAAACTATTTATAACCTAACATGTCAAACAATTTCAGGGTGGTGTGCACAATCATTAAAAACCACAATTCCAATTTTACTACTTTTAAAACACAAGTGATGGTGATTATGAAGTCAACCTGTGAGACTGACAGTTCATTATGCCATTCGCAATGTGTACTTGCCATAGCAAACACCTACCATTGCAGCAGCCTTAGAGGCACTGATCCTGCAATCCTATGCACATGTTTATGTAAACAAGCCCTGTTGAATTCAGATGGCTTACTTCCATGCCTAGGATAACACTGTCAGCTTCTCAATCCTGAAAAGTAATGCAGCCTGAAGAGTATAGGGATTATCATTTAATTAAGTTAAATTTAGTAGTCCGTTGCTGCACAAAAATGTATCCAAGCAACTTACAATTTTAAAGAAAACCATAAAACATATATAAGAGCATACATAATATAAATTAAATCCAGACGACCCCCCCAATCAAACAACTTCAACAAATTACAGGGATGTGTTCCTTTCCTGCTCCATTGCGAGAGAGACAACGAATAATGGCCACAGTCTGCAATAGTTTTGAGATTGCAGCAGAAGTTTATGAAGAATGTAACTGTTGGAAGCAGTGGAAACACTGAAACAAGGATACCTTTAAGGAGGAGTCCCGATTCTGCCAAAGGAGTGGGGTTAATAGGTCATAAAGTCGCTCCCATTTCTATTTCAAAGGCATTGTCTGCTTTTCATTATATTCTCAAAAGAAACTATTCCCACCCTGTGTCCATTCTCTCCTTGCTTGCCTTTTTGTGTGTCTTGCTTGCCCTACCAATCCTGTTTTCCCTTCCGGCGTAAGTGCAGCTCCACAGGGGCCAGGCCTTCCTTTCACTCCCACTGCTTGAGCTTGGGTACAGACTGTAATGCTCCAAGCTCCTTTACTGGCCAAACCACACTTCTCCAGCCAACATGCAGACACACAAAAATGCAGGTTATATCAGATCTAGCAAAGCCCATTTATAGAAAAAAGATATATGAGTCATTCCCTTACAAAGAAACATCTGCTTGCGATCATCCTGCTTGGGACTATGGATTTAGTTCCACTTTTTGGCTGTCTTTACCAGAGTAGCTCATCCTATGGCTAGTCTTAGGCAAACAAGTGAGCAAAAAGGTGTTTGAAAAACAAGTTTGCATTGCTTAAAACCAGATTCTGGAGGTTTGAAAACTCTCGTAATTAAAGCACTGGGGTGCTATTTATTCCTTTTTGCTGATGTCGAAAGGCTGTTAAAACCCAAAGTTAAGAGGCAGTTTGGGAAGCAAGAAGTGCTAAGAAGTGGGGGCATGGCAGTTTTGAGGCTGAGGCAGTCCCACTTTGTATCTGGGTGCTTAAGATTAATGCCATCTCAGTTAGGAAGGTTATATTCATGTATGTCAGGGAACTGGCCCCGGCTCAGTGCAGGGTGGTGGAAGGGCTCTCGAGATGCTACAGAGAGCCCTGGCCCCACCTGACCAGCAGCACCTCCTCTTCCAGCAGAGGAAGCAGCGATGTCTCTAGTGGGGAGGGGCAGGCAGCTCCGGGGCTTCAGAGCAAAGGCTCTGGGGATGTTGGAGAGACTCTGCACCCCCTCGCTCAGCGGGTGAGGAGGGAGACACGCCATTTCTGTCGCCCCAAGTGCGCAGAGGGGTGAAACGCAAGGAGGGGAGGCGGAGATTTCGGATACCGAAACTCTTATGTTTATGTTGGGGTCCCAGCCGGAATGGGCCACTCTGGGATTCTGCTAGCGACTGATATGGTCATGTTTTTCAGCACTCTGCACTGTAAATAGTTTGCACAATAAAACTGTTAAAAGACAGTTCGGACTCATGCCTGCTTACTCGTGAGCAACCCTACGCAGACCTGACAATGTACGATGAGGTGTGCCAACATACCCTGTACAACTGATGCTACGCTTCTGACTGACAGAATGTATACATTGTAAAGCCTGAGGAAGAGCAAACCCAACAAAAAAAAAATACTCGGGCAGGACAGTTTTGTTTCGTTTGTTTATAAATTTCATGCTGCTTAATATAGTAATGAAAATTTAAGCAGCTTAAGCAAAAATACAACACTCAGTAAGGTTCCCTAAAAATGAATTAAAACCAGAATGAAGGGATGCATCACAAATACAACTTACTTAGTCTTTACCTAGGGGTTAATATTAATCTGCATTTTTAAGCACCTTATTGGGTAGCTTTTCATTAGCAGCCTGTCTAGTAATAGCTAGATATTACTGGAAATTCTTAGAGAGTCTGATATTGACCACATATTTTAAAAAAAAAAAACTCTGGCAATTAGCACTGATAGAAAAATTAACCACTAACTTATAGTAACCACTAAACTAAAAATAGCAAAGGGAATTCCGTTTTCAGTGGAATGACATACTTTTGTTATGCACAGTGCAAAAGTACATGTGGTAATGGGAAATGACACACAACTGAAAGAAGACAGCTTAATGGTAAGAAACTCCAATGTAGTCCAACCCCTCATCTTCAGAAAGGGTGGGGCTTTGTTGCTGTTTTAAATCTGAAAATTATGAAGGAAGAGCAAGCAAAAACAGTATCCTGGAGGAGGAGGAGGAGGAGTTTGGATTTGATATCCCGCTTTATCACTACCCAAAGGAGTCTCAAAGCGGCTAACATTCCCCTTTCCCTTCCTCCCCCACAACAAACACTCTGTGAGGTGAGTGGGGCTGAGAGACTTCAGAGAGTGTGACTGGCCCAAGGTCACCCAGCAGCTGCAGGTGGAGGAGCGGAGACGCGAACCCGGTTCCCCAGATTACGAGTCTACCGCTCTTAACCACTACACCACACTGGCTCTGTGGAGCCTGTGGATTCCCAAGCCAAGCCACGGTTTGTCTTTCCATGATGCTTGAACCTGGCCGATGGAAACTTTAAAAAAGAAGGAAACGAAAGCTTCATGTCTCCCCCTTGTGGCAATGCCAGAGGAGAAGCAGGGAGTGCTGGAGCCCAAGGTTGGCCGTGGCTCATTCCTGCCCTAACAAACCATATGCTAAACTGTACGTTAAAACATCGAAACCAAGTTGACACCAAATAAGCAGATTCCAGCCCTTAATGCCTGCAAAACGACTTTACAATACCGAACGCTGTGCTGCTCTTTTAAACATCTGCATACATCATGACTTTATAGAGGCCCCTCCCAGCCGACAAGGAACGCACACAATGGAACTGCATAACCTTTTCATTTATTCCCCACCCCCACCCCTCCTTTGGGCGAGTGGAGGTCCAAACAAGAGCCATGGTGGAATGCTGCTTGATACATAATCCTGAAGCAAAGCTGACGGAATAGCTATGAGTAGTTCAGTCGCCATGGGGAACAGTGAGGAAACAACATCTAAATGCCAAGATTCACACATACACACACGCCTTGGTGAGCGGCTATTAAAAAAAATAATAAAAATCGGACCTATACTTTATACCTTGGGAACCAAAAACTTAAGAAAACGCTTTAAATAAAACTCTTGCTGACAAAAGCACACCGGCCTCAACAAAGCAACTCATCTCAAATTCTCCTTCCATCAGAGGGTTCTGCCTGACACCAGGGCATACCAAGCCAGAGGACCGAGCTGCTTAGCAAGTAGCTATGGAAACTAAGAGACACATGGTAAGCATGCAGTAAAAGCACGGGAGATAAGACTACAGACGCACAGTTTAAGACTGTTTTCACAGCTGCCGTTGCCTTGTTATATTTCATTTCTGGTCAAAGTAATAAGCGATGCCCTTCCTTTTTAAGGGGCTTGGAAAATATACAGCCTAAACACAAAGGAGTATAAACATTCATAAACACAAAATAATGAGATCATCTCGGATGTAGGGAAACTCAAAACCTGCTTGTTGAGCTCATGTGATATTATCTCACTATAAGCGTTAGTTCCCATTTAATGTGGAGAGCAGAAAAACTAACTCCTTGGAAGGTTAGCCTCCCACAATCTCTACACTACCACACACACACACAAACACACACCACACCACATGTTTAGTCTACTAATCTTGAAGACATTTTCTAAAGAATTGTCTAGGGAGCTGGGTACGTGAAGATCTGCCCTCTGCCACATGAAGTTGCCCAAACTCTACATTTTTCATCAGAGACCTCTTGAGTTCCTTAATCATCTGAAGCAAGGCAGGCAATAACTGGGCAGAGACGCCCATATCTGGAACACCTTCACAAAAGAAGCTCACTTGGCACCAAGGCGAAATCTATACACATATTAAAAAAAATGCTTTTTAAAAGTGTTTTTCCATAAGGCTCGCCATCGCCATTAAGTGTCACATCGTATATTGCACTTAAAAAACACTTAAAACGTTTTATTTGCAGCTGTATAGCTGAGTCCCTAATTTGATTGCCTCCCCCCCCCTTTGGTCATCAAATACCTTTTCGTGGGTCTGGCTGGTTTTTCCTTCATGTTTCCTAGCTGACTTGAGTTGCTGCTTTAATGCTCTACTCAACTATACTGAATTGTCATGTCCTGCTGCTTCTGCAATTTATTGTATTTGTTGGATTTCCTTTTCTATTTTATTTTTTTATTTTTATTCTGTTTTAACATTATAAGCCACCCCGGTTTTTCCTCCCCTGAAATGACAGTATAGGAATATTTGAATAAATAAACAAAACACACCAGCTCATTCTTCAGGCAATCTCCATATTAGACAATGTGGCCCAGTTTCCTGCCAGGATTAGACCCAAAATTATCTCACCAACACCTGAAATCTAAGAGTAATCCAGAATTCTTTCATTAACTGGAAGTCACTCTGAGGGTGGCTGCTATGAGTGGTAACTATTGTGGCATTCATTTTTCTCTGTCTCCCACCCAACCCCTTCCCACCCCACCCCACGCAAATAAGCTATTCTGGAGGACAGATCAAAATCCCATAAATCTGCAGCACAGGGGCAAAAAGAATGCTGTCATTTGCAACAGAAACAGTACAGAGTTAAGGATACAAGCAATTAACCTAATGCCTATGATCTTGCGAGTTCAAGTGCCCAACAGGCAATGACTTGAATATTACACTGACCACTGCCGATGTCTGAGCTGATCTTCGTATGTAGGGTTGACATCTCCTTTGTCTCGCTAAGCATTATTGCAGGACAGCGGAAAACCACAGTACAGTGGTATCTCAGGTTACAGACACTTCAGGTTACAGACGCTTCAGGTTACAGACTCCGCTAACCCAGAAATAGTACCTCAGGTTAAGAACTTTGCTTCAGGATGAGAACAGAAATTGCACAGCAGCAGCACGGCGGCAGCGGGAGGCACCATTAGCTAAAGTGGTACTTCAGGTTAAGAACAGTTTCAGGTTAAGAACTTACCTCCGGAACGAATTAAGTTCTTAACCCTAGGTACCACTGTATTTGTAAAGGTAAAGTATTTACAAGAATGTATTTTTAAAGTAGGGCATTTTATTAGGAGTGGGTTTTGTTGTTTTCCAAGCTTATCAACAAGGCACTAGGGAGGCTTAGAAAGCAGCCTGACGGTAAATTGATCCAGTGATGAAAAGCAGCCACAACTGCCTCTAGCAGTCAACATCACCAACAGTGGGGGGAAAGGAAACCATTTGTTTAGTAAAAGTGTTATACTTTACTACGCACTTAGTACGACACAGGAAACAATAGAGGAAATTCAAGCCAAAATAAATGAAATATACAAATTCAAACTCATATTTCAGAGTCTAAACCAACAGCCTCTAGCTACAGCTAATTATTATTTCTATTTCTATTTGCCATGAAGAGCAAAACCCTTTAAATCATTTCCCCATTGACATGCTTAATGTTCAGACTTCACTTATGCAACCCATCTTCTCGCCATTCCTTAAATTGTGAATACAACTTTGTTAGGAATTACAGATGAAGTAAGTATCACTGGAATATTTTCACTGCGGTTGTATTTAGAGGGGATGGGGTGGAAAGGGAGAAACTGGTAAGTAACATGCCCCTCTTGGGATAGCAAACTTCTGCCTTCCCTAACACACAGCCATGAAATGGATTTTTAAAGTGTTGAGAGTCTTGGCCAAGAGAGGATAAGAAAGTCAATGTGAGGATGTGCACCGGGGAAGAGTTTTCTGTTCTGAAGCAAGTTAGGCCATTAGGGAAATAGTAATCCAACTGGATCTGACCAAGAATGAAAACTGGATTTGAGGCAAGTATGGTTCACAATCATCCCTCCTCCGTCCATCCATCTTTGACTATCACACCTCCTGATTTCTATCCAAGGCTGGTGGCACAAACGTTTTCAAATGCAAAGTGGTTTTCATAACATGACGCAACCTGTGTGTTCACGCACACACATATACATTTCCAAACACTACACTATGCTGTGAAGACCATGTTGCAGCATCACCATACTTTCACGTATTTACAGTGTGAGTTCAGTGCCATGAACCATACTGAAAGCAAATTCACTGGTTAAGTCCATGCAGCTATTTCCTTAAAGAAAAACAAACAAAAAAAACCCCTTCACTTAACTGTGCTCAAGCTGCCAAATTCTTTGGAAAGAATCATTTTACAGAACTGGATTCTCTATATGTTAGCCCCCTAGGTAGACAAAGTCTTTTGACATTTAGAAATAAAGAATGATCCAACAGAAAGGGTCATATTAAAAAACACACCTAGAGAAGAACAGCGTACAATTCTTTAAAATAGATGAGTGATTGCAAAAACAACTAAAATTGCTTGTTTTAGAGATTCTCAGCCAACCGTCTAACCTTAAGAAAAATGTATTTACTACAAGAAGTCACTACAAAAAAGACACAAAACAATAAATTGGCTTTAAACTTATGGATTCTCTCTTAACAGGTGGGGAGGTCTTTATGCAGACATTAACTGTTAAGACGCTTCAGCGTGAATGTTGAAAAATGAGTCTAAGAATTGTGTACATTTAGAAGGAAACAGGTTTTGTTTTTCTGTTCATTCATCCCACACACAAAGTATCTCGGGGAAAAGACATCTTAGTCAATCTTATTAACCTTGCATATATTTGAATATAATCAAATTTAAAGGAAATAACACTGTTTTAAGATTATTTTACACATGCTACAGCCTGCATAATCTTAAAGAGCACAGTCTCCATTCTTAAGGTGGAATACCCTTGAATATTAAACTTTTTTAAAAAAAATCATTTTTTTATAAATTGGGATACCCCTTTAATCAATTAAAAGGTTTTATAGACTACCTGATAAACATTACAGACCTAAAATACCCCCAATCTGAATTTCAACATGCAAGCCCAGCACTAGGTGTCCTTCATGTAAAATTCTAAACTATATAATTCCCACAGATGTCACCACTATTCACTTATGCATCTTATATGTCAATATCCTTAAACTGATCCCAGTACAGGACAATCTTCTGTGACACATGCACATCTGGTTGCTGTTATAAAAGAGAAGTGCTGCAATAGTTTATTAATGCAATTACCAACTAATCTTTCACTTTCACATCAAACTGGATGACAATAACCACTTCAAACCAAATGAACATGGAATACTGTACAAGAGGCTTCATATGGAAGAATAACAGTTGCAGACCTAACTCATGTTGAAGGCCCTTTTTATAACAATCTTCCCAACAATTACATCCACCCATGGCTAAGACCGCCGAAGGGACGGTCATCTCTTGCAAAGACCTGCTTTTTGTTGTCTGATGTGGAGAGGTACATATCTTTTAGAACATCCAAATTTCTTGCCAAGGCTTTACAGATTCACGTAATAAAAGTTAAAGGGGGAATGGAAAATGATTTATCCACTAAAGGTCAGGGAGCAGGAGCTCTGGAGCCTGACTGGTGCTTCCCAGGTATGTAACACCTTCTATTGTGTGGGTCTGTGTTCCCTCCCCCTACCTGGCCAATCCCTCTGGCAACACCTCCCCCAGGCGGGATTGGGTGGCTGACTGGGTAGGCGGAAACCACAGGTATTCAGCCCAGGAAGGTGAAGCCAGCCCGAACTACTAGGAGCTGCTCTGGGATCCAGGCGGCTGCTTGCAACCACGCAAAAGTAAACCACTATTATCATTAGTATTATTGTTATTATTTTTATGTGTGTAATGGCTGTTTGCTAAACACAATAAACCAAAAAGACTGACAGAACAACAACAACAGGGTGGCCAATTCATACTTCAGTAACCTCCAACTGGACTACTGCAACACTGTCTAGGTGGGGATGCTCTTGAAAAAGAGCCCAGTACCATCAATAGGTCCCAAACGATGAAGCCAAACAGAGTGCATCACTCTTGTTGTCTATAGTCTCCATTGGTTTCCTATTCACTTCCAGGTTCAGTCAAGGCGCTGGTCACCTTTAAGCCCCAAATGGACCTTCTACCACAATGTGCTCTCTCATAATGTGCTTTCAACAACTGCTCTAATTGTCCCCAGCTTCTTAGGTTTCACAGGAGGACTTGAGGAACAGAGTGTTATTGACTGTGGCAGTGATGTCCAGTGGCAGAGCTTTGCATGCGAAAGATCTGAAGTTCAATCCTTGAGTGTTTTCAGGTAGCGCTGGGAACAACAGCCAGAAATGCTGCAAAGCCACTGCCTGTTAGTGCAGCCAGTACCAAACTGGATAGACCAGTGGTCTAAGGCAGATTCCTATATTCCAAATGCTTTCCCTAGGGAAGCCCACATGGCCCCATCACCACCAGCTTTCAACCCCAAGTGAAGACTCTGATTCCTTTAAAGAAGGGCTTCCCATACTTGGGTCTCCAGCTGCATTTGGACTACAGTTCCCACCATCCCTGACCACTGCTCCTGCTACCCATGGATGATGAGAGTTGTAGTCCAACAACAGCTGAAGACCCAAGTTTGAGAAACCCTGCTTTAAAGAGATGCCTCGCAGAAGCTGGACAAAATTTTTGCTGTTTTTTGTTTTACTGCTGATGAACCAAATTTTCTAGCATGATCTGCAGTGACACCTGATTTTGTTATAGCATTTTATAATTCCATTTTGGTGCTGCTCCAACTGTTTCTATGCTGTTAGCTGCTCTGCTATTTGCTAGTGATGAAATGCTGGACATACGTTTTCAAAATAAAAAAGTCAAAATATGGATGTTGTCTGCGATTTCCTGGATGCTACTGAAAAATCAGATTGAGCCATTTCATTTTCAACCTAACAAACCTTTTTTGTATGTATAAAGCAAATAAGCAGCTTGCACACAGGTAATGTTATAGTTTACTCAAATTTGATTTAAAATAAATAAATAAATAAATAATACTTTGTTCTTGCCCAGTTTCCCCAAAAACATACTGATTAATTTACAGCAGATGAAGACACAGAACTACACTGATTTCAAACATGGCATTGATTTAAGTACGTTTTTGTTTTTTTGCAAAAATGGGGTAACCATTTTTATTCAAGTCTGAACAGCAATAGATATTATTTCTTAGAATGGCCCATCACTGTACCTTCATTCTCTCTCTCTCTACAAAAACTCATGTGAGTACACCTTTACAGGAAAATATATGGGCTGTATTCAGCATAGTGCTAAGCAAAATGTTCTGTCAGCACAGGGATTTATTTCTGCACAACAGAACATTCTCCTCCTCCTCCTCCTGCTCACAGGCCCCTAAATATACCCTGAGGGATCCCCCAATCCTGCAGAGTAGTTTGCGGAGCAGGGGCAGGAATACCACTGCATTCATGCTAATCCCTGCACTAATGCAGCTATTTAGTTGAATACTGCCCCTTACGTCCTGTCAGTGCAGTGTAATCCCCGAGGTTACTGAATAGGTTGAGGTGCACATCTGTCTGCATTCAACTATAAAAACACGTCTGCAAGCTTGCAGCTGAAAAGACACTACCACTCAGGCCACAGAATAATAGCTGGATTTAAAAATCTGATTGGAAAGTACTGTCTGAACAGGACCAAAAGCTTGCTCATAATGTGGTGTTTAATCATGAAGAACTAGCAGGAGCCAGCTATGGCACAATCTTCTGCTTCACTCACCCACACAACCTACTTTCTAGCATTAAGAGGTTTGGCGTCTTAGATCACTAGAACACAGTAGATAATTCTAATGTCTGGTATTATTATGAAAATCTTGACATCTCAGTAGTCACCATAGCATGTTAACAACCTTGAGGTACTACTAAAAAGGTCCAGCTTTTCTATGTATTCAGTTCTCAGGTATTCAACACCTTTGTCAATATCATCACTAGGTGGAGAGGTTAGCAACCAATTTTTTTACAAACTGATGCTTCTAAGTATTAAAATGCCTTGGAGAATTAGGCCATACACGTGAAGCTGAATTTGTAGCATTTACAGGCTCTAGAATAGGTGCTGGCAAATCTGGAAATGCAACCAAACAGGTAACAGGCAGAGTATACTTTTTAGATACAAGGAATTCAGCGCACATTTACATACTTATGTAGATTGGTTTCGTTGTGACTGTCATAAAATGTGCATCCAAATTACCATAATCTTACAAAACATTTTACCTTTCTTTGATTTTGCACCAATCTTCAGCTTGGATGGCCAAGCAATCTGAGTGTTTGTTTCTTCCATAATCTGTTAAAAGGACAACAACAAAAAAACAGTTTAAAATACCCTCTGTACTTTACTGCTGACGGGAGCAATATCTGGTAGTTTTGAACTGCTAACATGTTACCAAGGAATAGCAAGATAATCAGATGTTTGAAGATTAACCAAATGTAGCTTTGATGGAAATTATGACAAACCAATTCCAGGTGCCCCCCCCCATTACAGTATTTGTTTTCTGTATTTGCAGGGACCGAATCCTCCTACTTTTAAAAAAACAGCAGGTGAAGACTCAAACTTGCAGGCTCCTTTACAATCCTAAAGAGCTTTGTTTATTTTAAATATTCCTAGTCCTCATAGTGGGCAAAAATGCTGTTGGATTCAGGTCCAGTTTACAGATGCCCTTCCATAGGCATATGGTTGAACACTGTGAGAGCAGGATTAAGTCCTTTGGCCTGATCCAACAGGACTCTTCTTACATTCTTATGTGTGCCTCAGCTGTTTGAATTTGGGAATGCCGACCTTAAAAAATAAAAAAAATCTAGTTTCCAGTACTGTAGTTGCAAGAACATATGACTGTAGTTACAATTAAAGAAATTTCAGGTGCATCCTTTGCTGGCCCATTAAAGCAAAAGCTTTTAAACACATACTCCTAAAAATCCCGTAGTCCGTGTTTATTTCTACTGCCTATATCAATAGAATTCTTTAAAGCCACTATTTCCAGAGCAGGGTGCCATGTGGAAAAATGGAGAAATGTCAGCCAAGGCTTAGTACACTTTGCTTTGTATGGATTTCAGCTGCCATGGGATAATAAATTGCAGATGGAAGAACATTTCCAAACGAGTGAAATTCTACCATGACACGCTTCCTATTCCCGAGAATTCCCAAACCCAGATGTGAAATAAGAAATCCAGTGGAATTAAGTTAGAATGCTAAGTCCTTCAGGCCTCTGTGGGATTTCAGCTGACAGTCAAGAGATGGAAGCATGCACAGGTCCTGACTTCCAAAATTTTAAACTGTTTGAAATAAATAGGTTGGCAGAGCAATACTTCCTATCTGCCCAACTGGCATAAATGCGACCTTCTCAGTGGTTATTTCCATGCCAGCTGGGGTCCACACAAAGGTTTTCTAGCAGCATGTTTAGTATATCACATTTGACAACCCCCTGAAGTTGGGCACCATTTTACGGCATGCTAAAATATGCTGTTAGAGGATCTATGTGAGCAGAAACCTTGTACACCAGCAGGGTGGCTAGCCTAAGGCCCTTTACATGGACTCCAGACATCATCAGTTCCAAGTCAACACAGCCAATGGTCAGGGATGATAGCAGTTGAAATCGGTGTTAGATATTAGCTAGGTACTTTTTGCTATTGGAACGGGTCCAGCTGCAGCCACAAGGAAGATCTCCGGATGCCAAGCTGGCAACTGACATCTCCATCTGGCTGGCCCCTCCAGCTTTCTTAAGCAGGTAAGCAGAAGAGTTTATTCACTGCATTTATATCCCACTTTCTTCTCCAATGAGTACATGGTTCACCCCCTTCTCAGGTTAATCCCTACAATAACCCTGTGAGGTAGGTTAAGAGGCTGTGACTGTCCCAAAGTCACCCAGTGAGCTTCATGACTGATCTCCCAGGTCCTAGTCTGACATCTAACCACAACACCACACTGGCTACCTAGAGTACTTCTGCTATGGGGCAGCTCTATAAACTAGGTAGGAAAATAAATATGGGGAAAGCAAAATGTCATTTGGAGAAGGATCTGAAATATTTTCCTTGACGCTTGAATTTGTTTTATTCTAGATTGTTTTATTTGATGTTTTAATGTGTTGTAAACTGCTCTGAATTTTCCCCCCTTTAAAATATAAGGCAGTATACTAATGAAATGAAAAGAAACAACAACTCCTCCTCCACGGAGGAAAAAAATGGCACCTAGACATTCCTTTGTGGTGACATTTCTTTGTTCCTGAGCTTAAGAGTACATGAGGAAATTACATGGGTAATTTTCAGTGGCTATGAACATGTTTAAACTTTATGTTATAAACTCATTCTTAAAGACACATCTTGCAAGTGCAAAATCACCACAGGCTCTAAAACTGCCTTCACGTTAGCGACTGGTTGCGTAAGCACCTGAGTGAGCTCTTCTGCCCACATCTACGGAACAGCTACTACACTGCCAACATGTTTGCCTACCATTCCCAAACATGATGAAGACGACACAGTTAGCTGCAAACGAGAGCAATGCCCTTGGATAAATGAAATCAGAGTTGAGATTTTAGAAGTCTAAATGGGTATCTTGAAAGGTTTTTAATAAAGAGCCAATGCTAACACAGGCCCATTTCCAATGCACAGATGGGGGTGGATCACAGTTACTTTGAATCAAGGAACAACAATTCAGTGTTGTGCAGAAAGTGGGATAAACTAGATTACTTCATTGTTTTTCATCACGTAAAACCTTTGGGTGTACTTAAGTTGGCCAAGATATTCTGTGTTTGGCCTTTTCAGGATACAACCTTTTTTTAAAAAAACAACAACTGGAAGAGTTTGAGGGGAAGTTTAACTCACATTTATGCTCTTGCTTGCAAGTAAGTTGGGAACCTGATCTTGGCTAGCAGGCCTGGAAGTGGTGAGAGTTAGAGGTGTGGTTAACAGTGTTGGACTAGGACCTGGGAGACCAGTTGCAGTGAGCATTTGCACAGGAGGATGGCAGGTGGAAACATGCAATCCTCCGGACACACTGCCAAATCCTATCCCAGGTAATGCTACATGACACCTCCGCAGCAAACTGTTTTGGAAGCCAGGGCAGAGCACATTCCATATAGAAGACTATTTAAGGCAACTACATAGAGAGGGTTTAAGCCGATTGGGTACGTTACAGAGTTCTCATATCCAAGAGAGCTCCTAATTCATAGTTTTTGTAGCCTGGGTTTGGCACAGTATATTATGAACCAGATTAGCATTTAATTTAGCTCTGAAAGGAGTCATTAGCGGCTCTTGTGAAGCAGCATGTCTGCTCAGCATTCAGGCAGTCAGATTTCCATCCACTACAATCATTTCAACATATTATTTTAAGCAGCTTAAGCTTTATAAACTTAAACAAAACCAAATGATTGCTACTAAACAAAGTGATTCAGACGTCTGGCTTAATCTACATCCCTACACAGAAAATCCACTAGAATATCTAGGCAAGTTAGATACAAAGGAGCTTTGCACATTAAAATGATTTCTGAATATCTACTAAAAATGCTGTATATTGTTACGCAGGCCCCAGAAATGAATACACTGAATGATCAGGCTCATGAAAATCCTTGTCAGCCACTGCATTGGGTGTGTGTGTGTGTGTGTGTGTATGTGTGTGTTTGTACACACACACAACACAGAGAGACAACTATTCCTGCTCACTCAATTCATCCTCATTTTTATTGCGGACAGATTGCATGAGCAGACATAGGGAAACATTCAGATATGGGGAATATTGCATTAGTGTTCCTGATGAAAGTGCTTCTGTCCCATTTCCTAATGTTCCTTTCACACTGCAGTACCTGGTGTGTTATGGAACTTTGGCTTTTTGAGCAATATACCAGCATGTCGCACTAAATTTCATTCACAGCAGTGGGTGCGGTATGACACAACAACGACGGCCATTGTACAATGTTGCTACTCCCACACCCTTTCCGTGCATGCATGTTTCTGTTCCGTCATGAAAACAGCAGGAAAGAACTGGTATGGCACCCAAATTTCATTACTTTGCTCCAATAGTTTTCTAGGTTAAGGGGACAGCAAATGGTTTTTTGTTTTTCTTCCTGGGAACAAGTAACATGGAAATGAGCACTGAACATGCACTATGTTCTGTTCATTTTCCTGAAGGGCTCTTACGTCACGTGAAAGCTCAAATCATGTAGAAATTAACAGTTACAGAAGCATCAGAGAAACCAGGGGAGGAAGACGTGTCATGTGAATGAAGCCACACATAAACACATTTCTTTCTTCATGTGTGTGCATATGTGCCAATTCATGCAACACATTTCCCATGCAACCCTGAGACTCACTCTGATGGAGTTTTGTTGTGAAGTGGCTCTAGATGGTGCAATCTGCCCAACCTAATTCACTCAATTTCTAAATCAGGAAAGCTGACCACTGACCACCAATAGCATAAAAAAAGTTAGAGGAAGCTAACAGGTCAGTTCTGAGAATAAGAAACATTATTGAACCGGATTTATACTTTAGCATCAAAACCCCTAAGCAGTTTACATAAAGAAACAACTAAAAGTATCAAGTTGGCCTTAAAGAAAAGATCAAAGTAAATGCAGCCTAATTATCATTCCCCTCCATGAAGGCTTTTTTCCTTGCTCTTGTGGTGTGCTTGAGAAATCTGGTGCTCTCTGTTGTTGCCTGGGAAACTGGACCCTATTCACCCCTATGCTGTGTGAGTGTGTCACGCGCCGTGTCAGAAACTCAGATATATAAGCCAGGTACCAAATGGCTTATTAAACCAGGGTTACGGTCGCCAAAACGGAATGCCTAGTTGCCGTTTTTAGGCTAGACAGCTTGATAATTGCATTTTTCAATATGACTTTTTGGTTCCTGAAATTCATTCTGCTTGTGTGGATAAAGTATAGCAGGTAGAATACTACAGGATGTGTTGCTAGTGTGTGAAAGCAGTCAAGATCCAAGGATCCCCAGACATGCACCTCCAGAAGGTGGTGGTATCAGGCACTATCCAGGTGCCCAAGCACTTGGTAGCCAGGTGCAAAATGTACCTGGTGCCTGGCAAATTTTGAACACTGGTCACATGATTATCCCAAATGTGTGGGTTAATCTGGCAGCATCCAAACTTGGAGTCAGGGGCCTGCTGAAAACCTTTCCATGCCACCAAGATTATACCAGAAATTAAGTAGACAATATTTCTGTAGTAGCCGGTGATCTCCTATATTATTATTTTTACATAGATTTTATTGTATATAGTTGTCATAAACTGCCTTGATTTTTTTATTATATAGCAGTAATTTTTATATATATAAATAAAATGAAAATGAGTCATTGCCTGTACTAAACCCAGAAACATTAATGCAATAAGAAAGTTTTTCTTTGATCGGATTTCCAGGAAAAAGCTATGGACAAAACTGGCTGCTACAACAATTGACCGTCATCTTCTCCTTCTGATAATTAATCTCCACTCGAACACCTTCCTGAGAGTCAGGATAGATAAGGGTTTAGTGTCTAACCCTATTACCACCTCCAGGGGAGTAAGACAGGGCTGCCTTTTGGCCCCTGCTCTGTTCAACTTTTATCTTAATTCGTTGGTGGCCCATATGGCCAACAATGCTTACCATCCTCCCAAATTAGCAGGCCGGCCTCTAAATGTTCTCCTGTGCACGGATGATGCCGCACTTTTGGCTAGATCTCCGATTGGGTTGAGGAGAATGTTAGTAGCACTCCATGAATACTGTGTACAACATGAGCTGCAACTCAATTATGCTAAGACTAAGGTTATGGTTTGCTCTGCTCGACCAAAATTGCTCTCGTGGTCGATGAATGGTGTTACACTGGAACAGGTTAACAGCTTTAAATATTTGGGCCAAGTAATCCGATCAAATAGGTCCTTTGTGGCTCACAAAGAGTATATATTTGCAAACGCCTCTAAAGCAGCCATGATGATCAGATCTTTATATGCTAAGAACCAGGCCCATTCTGTGAAAGTTGCCTTGAGGCTCTTTCAAATGAAAGTCCTTCCTCTTATGTTGGTGGGCATATCCCTGGGAACACGTAGGGACTTTCTTAGATTGGAAGCTGTCCAAACTCGATTTCTCAGAGCTATTCTCAGGATTCCCCCGTCTGTAGTGGGTGCAGTCATGAGATTAGCGGTGGGCTGGCAAGCCTTTCGATATGTGGCCCTAAAGCCCAAACTTGGGGTATGGCTTAAACTTTGTTTTAACCCGGTAGGCATGGCACCCCTGATACTGAGGGATGATTTCCAATCCTCGTGGGAAAAAGAGATTTTAAACGAAGTGCATACTTGTGGACTGTCACATCTCTTTCTGGAGTCTATGACATTTACTCATGCCAAAGCTGTGATCTCAAATCGGATTATTATTTTTTTAGTTAAATTGGCCCTGAGCCTTACTGACAAGTGATTTAAATCGTGATTTAAATCAGTTTGATTTAAATCAAATCCACCCTGCGACAGCAACAAACCTGGGATGGTCCCCCATTTGTTCTATGTGGCCAGCCACTCAAAGCTCTGGTGCATGCACTTGTATGATACACATCTGCAACATCTGGTTATCATATTCTCATTGTGTTTTTCAGAGCTTTATCTAAGCTTTAAGCCCGCACCAGAAATGAGAAAATAATGCAGTTTTCTGTGAGCATCCATTATTTTTGGCTTCTTGTTATGCTGCCTCCATTTCTCGATTCTGAAGTGTCTTTTCTCAGAGTTACGGGAAACCAAAGTGAACAACCACCATCCTCATGAGAAATAAACAAAACTGAGTATGATGCCCCAACTTCTTTCTTTCTTGCACAACAACCAAAGGCTTCCCTCCCTGCTTCACAAGTCATCTCTCCAATAAGTGCCCCTTGTGAAAGAGTTTCCAGTTTGGGAAACAACAACTGGGCATTGTTGCCTGAAGCCACTGTATCATATTTCCTCCTATTTACAACTTTTCCATTCTGTGCAACTTCTCTCTCCACAAAATTGACTATTTCACGTGAGAAGTTAAACAGACTGAAGGAAACTCTGCAAACCTTCAAAATGCAAGCTTCTTGAACAAGTTTGTATTTTCCTGTAACCCACAGATGAACAACAAACATTTTTGCCTAGCAATGTCAGCTAACCACAAGCAATGGATCTCTAAAATCTGTTTGAATGTATTATGTAACATGAGTAGCTTTAAAAACCAACATCCATAAACAGCAGCTGACAAGAGTGGATAGAGAGATTTGTAGTTGGGAGCCTGGAAGAGATGAGTTCAGGACTGAACAGTATCAAACTCCCAGGGTGGTCCCAAGGCAATCTTTTTTATCTCTCAGCTTCAGCTGCTCACCTGTAAAGCTCAACCATCACCACCTACTTCAATGGGCAAAACAACATATAAGAAATAGGGGACTGCTGTGAAAAAATGATATCTCCTACATCTCTCCTTGCTAAACTACAACATTAACCATGTGTCTTGACACTATCATTATGTTTATTATAAAAAAGGTAAAGGACTTCTGACAGTTAAGTCCAGTTGCGAATGACTCTGGGGTTGCGACGCTCATCTTGCTTTACTGGCCGAGGGAGCCAATGTTTGTCCGCAGACAGTTTTCCCAGGTCATGTGGCCAGCATGACTAAGCCGCTTGTGGCGAAACCAGAGGAGTTTACCTTCCCGCAGGAGTGGTACCTATTTATCTACTTGCACTTTGACATACTTTTGAACTGCTAGGTTGGCAGGAGCTGGGACAGAGCAACGGGAGCTCACCCCATCGCGGGGATTTGAACTGCCGACCTTCCAATCAGCAAGCCCAAGGCTCAGTGGTTTACACCACAGCACTACCCGCATCCCTATGTTTATAATAAAGGGTAAAGGGACCCCTGACCATTAGGTCGAGTCGCGGACAATTCTGGGGTTGCGGCGCTCATCTCGCTCTACTGGCCGAAGGAGCCGGCATTTGTCCACAGACAGCTTCCAGGTCATGTGGCCAGCATGACTAAGCCACTTCTGGAGAAGCCAGAGCAGCACACGGAAACGCCGTTTACCTTCCCGCTGGAGCGGTACCTATTTATCTACTTGCACTTTGGTGTGTTTTCAAACTGCTAGGTTGGCAGGAGCAGGGACAGAGCAATGGGAGCTCACCCCATTGATCCTGAGTCTCCTGCCTAAAAGTTTACCTCTCGCAGAGCACTGACTGTCTCTGATGTTGGAGACAATGGAATGGATTCAGGGTGTGTTATGTTGGGGGTTTGGCTGATTTCAATGGAAGTTTCACTCCTGACCTGCTTGTCTGCAGTTGACTTCAATGGAACCAAAGTTCAACTAGTTCACTCTGGATTCAGCCCAATGTATCTCAGCTGAACAGAACGGTTCAACAAATGCTCTAGGATATTTGAGGTTGACCTCAAGGGCATCTGTAACATGAAAATCCTGAAGTTTTATTGGGCTTCCCAAATGTGATCACTGATGCATCACAAAATTGTTGCATGTCATTAGATCAGCCTTATGCAATGTCATGAAAGAAGAGCAGGGTTCCAAACTTAGTGAAGTGTTAAGGCTGTCTCTGCACTGTATTAGGAAAAGTATGTGTTGAATAACTGAGAAGTGAGTAAACAAACTGCCGCAGTACAGCCACAATTTAATATGGCCATTTCTGTTTTTAAACTGTAGATGAATGTTTACATACCGAAATAAAAGTTGTAAACTCTGAAAATCTTTTTCTGTAAGCGTATTTGAAACATATTATCAGGTGGAGAGAGACAGTCTCACGAACAATACTCTATAATGTAAGACCAACCCCCTTTCATATGAATGGATTGAGGGGGGGGGGCTGTTCTCGTGTTAAGCTTTTTGAGAGATCCCCTTCAGGAGAGGGAAAAGGGTGAGTGGAAACCACAAATCATGGCTGACTTGTAAGCCAAGCCAGAGTTTGCGAACCCCAGTACAAATGTTCTTAAACCTACCTACTGAAGAACTGCAAAGCTGTGCTTTGAATTAAAATTAACCCTCAGAATTCCCTTGCGTGTGTGTTAAAGGAAAGAAGGCCTTTCAAATACTTCAGAAAACCATACAAGTATAAAAAGATGTAGGACCCCCCCTTAAATGCAGAAATTACCCCCCGGTCATTCATATCAGATGCCAATTCTTAATGTTTAAATACTAGCGTTAACAGCATCACATTTTGGAAAAGACTAAAAGGGCTGACTAATCCTGATCCAGATCTGAAACATGTATTCTCCAACCCAAGATTCCTTGGATTGAGCTGTGGCCGCCACAGTGAAGGCTAGAAATGACTTTTCTGTTCTCCAAGCAAGGGCAGAAAGGCCAGACTCAATGTATCTATACCAGGCTTGGTTAATCCAGTTCCGAATTCCTATTTCTCACTACACCTGAAAATTGCACTGGAGACTCAATGCACAGGCATACGCGTATAATAGGTCGTAACCAAGTCACATGTCATATGGTCCATGGTCCAGAGATAATTTACTTAAAATATCAATCACCATGCCTTCAATTATAATAGTGATACATGTAATTTTGTTAGGCAGAGATGGCTAAATGAAGTTTTGCTTACCTTCTGAAAAAAGTCTTCTCCACTTTTGCCTTTTCCTTCAGCAGCAGCTGAAAAATAAAATGACACACCATTAAACATATGCAACACCTGTCGTGTCATGTAGCATTTTCCTACATGCGTGAATTTTATCTCAGCTTAAGGCAATTCTGGTTATGTCTCTCCTTGGGTGCTTAACAACAGTTTAACAAGGGTTGCAACCCATCCACCATGAGAATTTCCTTGAAAAAGTTACTCTGGCAATGCTGCTAAAAATGGGAACCATTTCTGTCTGGAAGCAGAAGAGGTTTTGCACAGCAATTAAACCTGCACATATGCAAAATATGGTTGGGGAGAAAAGCAGAATGTACACCACAGGATGCTTGGTGGTTAACAAAGACTTCGATTTCTGCCATATTTCCTTGCACTTAACATGGAGGAAATGCCTTTCCAAAGAATTGATGTACTGTCAATGGGGAAAGATTATTGAAATGGGGGTCGTGGTGGGAGAGCTCAAGATCCAAAATGCAATTGGATAGTCTAATTTCACAAAGCCCCTATATGCCCCTGTGTACAGCTAGTTCAGCTCATTTTCAACATTTTTTGATGTGGTCATTTAAATTTGAGAAACATGCTTGGTTTCTCTATTACACTAAAACTGGTGCTCTCTAACAGACTCACGTGCCTATAGAGATCTGGGCAGGTAGCCTGCATCTCTTCAAGCCCAGGGTGGGGATCCCAAAAGTTACTTAGTATTTGCTCAGTGGTGTTTCCCCACTTTTTTTGAACAGCATACCACAATGACTGCAGTGTCATAGAAGCTGCCTTTCATCTATAGTCCACTCAGTTTAAACTATGGTTTTCTATACAGAGGGCTTTAATTTAATGAACTTAAGCCTAAAACTGTCTAGGGTGCACAGAAATTATAGTACAGTTCTTTGGATCTTAGCCTAGGGCTAGATGTAATCTAATGTTTTACTTTGGCTTTTGCATCTAAAATATGCCAGTCTTTGAACTTCCTTCAATGAGCAAACCAAGTGTGTCTGCACATTTGGAAGTATTCTGTTACACATCACTCACACAGCTTAGCCCCTTTATTTAACCATAAAGATACAGTTTCCGAGATGCTCCTTTTGATCATCTTGTTTTGAAAATGAAATTTACCAAACAATTCCAATATGCTTTATAAAACAGTTGCGGTTACTGACCATTGGCGATTATTTTAATGACAAACTAAGACTAACTAGTTGTTCTTCAGAGTGGGAAAACCAGTTTTTCTAGCAAATGCTATGATAACATTGAAACCCATGGTACATATGCTAAAAAGACAAAGCAGGAAAAGTTCATGATCTTGGGTACCAGTGCCAACTTCAACTTAAAACTCGCTAGGGGATGGAGGAGGCAGGCTAGCATAGCACTGGACTGAAAATATTTGAGTTTTCTAGACATGAGTTTAGACACTGGAATACAAAGGAACCTCTCAAAGGTTACTGTTGTTCTTCAAAATATACTACCGGGCCACACATAACAACAAAGACTAGCAAGATATAATGAATTTTGGCAAGACTTTATCCATGCAGAGGAACATTAACAGTGTTCAGTAGCTAC
Organism: Lacerta agilis; assembly: GCF_009819535.1. NCBI lineage: Eukaryota > Metazoa > Chordata > Lepidosauria > Squamata > Lacertidae > Lacerta > Lacerta agilis. The sequence goes on along the minus strand of NC_046316.1, from coordinate 22,530,341 downwards.
TGAACTGAAGTTTGAGATCTACTGTTGCAGATAGCCATTTAAGAGAGGAGAGTTACCATCCCAAATGCAAAAGGGGATTGGAATTTGGAAGAAAGCAGCTCTTTGCTATTGTACCAAGCTGAGCATGCAGGGGCAACTGAAAACAGACAAGTATTTATTAGCGCTGCCATACGCACGGATTTTCCTGGACATTATCGGGATTTCAAAGGCAGGTGTGACGTCTGGGGAGGGTGGGAATTTCCAGAAGGTGGCGGTTTGTTCTGGATCTTTGGAAAGTAAACCCAAAACAACTTTCAGGGTGTCCTGGTTTTTACTTTTTGAAATATGGCAACCCTATAATAATTAATAGAGCCCACCAGTCTCTCTCACACACTAGCACAGTATAGCTTTGAGCGATCTTCCTTTGATTTTATGCACATTGCCAATTTAATTAGAATAAATTTCTGCTGCCTTTAGTCAGAAACACATTGCAACATCCATCACTTACAAGTGATTATAGCTAAAGATTATAGACATTCCCAACAGAACAATATACAGGGACTGCCACTCACAACTATATTCTAATCTCTTTGATGCACATTCATGTATCTCTTCATCTATCAAGCTCTTATGCCCTTTTACATTAAAATTAAACAAATTGCTGGCCTGGCCTAAGCCAACAGTGATCAACTGGCAGTCCTTGGGGTAAATATTGCCCTCCAAACGTGAGAATATGGCCTTCCAGACCCGTTTTATGTCTGGCCCCTACCAAATACGCCAAACTTTACTGTCGCAAATTAAATTTGTTTTCAAAAGAACTAAGGGATTCATGAAATTAATGGAACCTCGTCCAAACCCCTGCAATGCAGGAATCTCAACACAATGTACCCCATCCAATTTGAAACCATACCAGGCCCTGCTTAGCTTTGCAAATGTGCTAGCAGTTTTACTGCTGCACCATGGAGCTAAGTTAGAGAAGTATTCCATGTTACATCTCTCTGGGATTTATATGAGATGATCTGGATATGCACCCCATAATATAAAGAAACTCTACTTTGTTCTGCTCATGGCTATGAAGCCTGCACACTGCTAAGGGGTTGGTTTGTGTAACAAAATATACCTCTGGGTCGTTGTCTGGTGAATAGGCTAACCACGAAAATTCAGAAATTGACAACTCCTGGCCTAAGCCTTTACAGCAAGCCATTTTCTCCCACGCACAGACTCCTGCTAACATGTGAAATTTAACAGACCTTGCATTTTTTTCTGTTACAACATTTGTAAAGACTATTAGGCTTTTCCTAAGAAAGCAGTCTATTGTATATAAATGGCAGGTGTGCTGAAAACTATCTATTTCTATTCAAATATATACGTTAAGCAATTTGTATTTTCAGCTTTACTCTTGCGGCTTCCACGGTTATCATGCAATATTGCATTTCACACACTTCTCATTTTCAGCCAATATGGGGCTGCAAAACGCCTATCCAAAACTAACAGGACAAAGTTGAAACAGGTGTTAACTATTATGGCATCCACGAACTTCAAGGTTTTGTCTACTTAACCATGAGAAAGTACTATTGAAAATCCTTGAGATCAAATTTAAATAAATGATCTTGAAATTCTACTTGAGTGTTATTTCAATTCTAGTCTACTGCAGCGGCCTCTAGTATATTTCAAAGAGTGAAGATTTATGAAGCCAAGTCAAATTTTGTGTAAATTTAGAATTGTTGTAGGTCTTTTGCAAGTGTCATTCATCTTTGGACATGTATTTCTTTCCAAGATTTTTTTTTTGTATTGACACAAACTGCAGAAGCCACCCAGAGGTCATAGTCCCAACACAGTTAAATTAGCACTTCTGGTATTAAGCCAATATGGCCACCATTCAAATGACCCCTGGTGGGTAAATAGAGCTTACATTATAGAAATCTGGTACTAGAGTATCTATACTGTATTCCTAGGTTGTATGCAGCTTTTGAATTTTATTATTGGACATCTAGGACTTGTGTCAATAGTTCCATCCCCCTTTTCTGTGCCAGTCACTGGCTTCATTTCTAACAAACCTTGATTAAAGCTCTTTGTTGGAGAACAAGCCATGAGCCTGGGTTTGGAGTTAACAACCTGGATAACTCAGTTGCTTAGAGCATGATGCTGATAATGCTAAGGTTGCCAGTTCAATCCCCATATGGGGCAGCTGCTTATTCCTGTATTGCAGAGGGTTGGACTAGATCAGGGGTAGTCAACCTTTTTATACCTACTGCCCACTAATGCATCTTCCTTGATGGTAAAATTTCCTTACCACCCACCAGTGCTCGATGGAAGGAGGATTCAGCTTGTGCCGTAGAACCCCCTGCCCACCTAGAATCCTGAAACGCCCACTAGTGGGCGGTAGGGACCAGGTTGACAACCCCTGGGCTAGATGATCCTTAGGGCCCCTTCCAACTCTACAATTCTATGATCTATGATCTACTAAGTCAGCCTGTGGCTTAGCTGCAGACAGTAGAAGCAGCAGAGGAATGAAGTGCTCACGATTTCAGCTGTTTTAACTTAACTATGGTTTAAAAGTGACATGCAAACCAGGCCACTAGCTCAGTTGACTCACACCAAGGATACATACAATAATTTTTAATTAGCTGCTAACCAAGTTTTCCATTTTCATTTATTTGAAATTACGAGAAACTGGTCACAAAGTGCTGTTGCTTTGTAGTGAGTCCTACAGAGCTTCTCTCATTCATCCTAACAGCCTTTGCTACTAAGAAAAAATAGACCAGGAATGGTATTTGGGGCCAGAAGACACTCAGCAAATTTAGGGAGGAGCCTGGATTTGTACCAAGATATATGGATTTGTACTAGGGGTATGCAGTGGGTGCATACAGGTCTCAAGCTGAATTGAGCCAATTCAGATTTAAAAAATCAAAATCTGGGGCTTATCCAAGTCAAAATGGGATCCCTCCATCAGGGGTCTCCAACACTGGAATTATGACAGCCTTAGGAGGTCTGGAAAGTCTCACTTTGGGAATACAGGCAGCAAGTTAAAACAGCTGTTGTTCAAGCATATCTCCTGGAGTATTGTTCTTGCTTCTTGACTTTTTTTTTTTGCTCTTGGGCTTGATGGTTTTTCTATTTAAGAATTCTGGTATTGTTGCTACATTAACTTTCTTGCTTTGTTTTCATATGAGCCGCTTTTGTCTATGTTCCGTACACTGCTCTGGGGGCCAAAGACCCGTGATATAAGTGAACTTCTAAATAAACCAGCTCATAGTTTCAGGGAGGTGTGCATGTTGGAGATTCATTCCCCGTGTCTGCAGTCATGGGATTGTTATCTATCACATGATGGTATGTGTTTTCATTCCACAGAATGGAGACAGGGTGTTTGTGTTACTGTGTTCCGTGAAGTGGGACTATTGTCCTTTGTTCTTTTTGCTGTCTGATGCTGTAGAGAGAGGGAGCCATGTTGCAGTGTTCCGTGTGTGTTTATATGTAAATGAATTAGATTAGTCAAAATGCTGAGTTGCTGACTCTGTGGATCCCTAAGTGTGCTGATGCTTCTTGGCATCAGTCGCTCTGATGTTTGGGCAGAAGAAAGCTTTTGAAGCTCCCGAACAACCGACCAGGAGGGAGAGAACATGCCAGCAGGGCATGTTTTTCTGCCAGGGTCCTACACAAGAGTAGGATGCTCCTGCGAACAGTGCATTAGGCTCTGAGTGTGGCGAGCTTAGAAAACTTACTCATGTTATCCCCTGGACCCGAGTATCAGATGCCAGCCCTTGAGCATGATATAGTAGCAAAGGAAGGTTTCAGAAGGGTCGGAAATAAATACATTTCTCCTGCAAATCCCAAACACTGCCACAAGGTTCCTGTTCTAGGCTTGGGGTACACTGCAACTGTTTGTTGCAGGTCCTGCACTTGTATTATGACAAAAAATAAATTGAGTTCTTATCAATAGGACCTGTATTGCCCTTAAATTGGCCACCTTCAATGTATGGCTAGCTGACTTCACATTTGAAACCGGCCCCTCCAAAAGCACTCCATGTTCAATCTTTGAAAAAATAATAATGAATGAGCCACACTCCATTTTACAAGCAGACGGAGGCTAGGTAGCAGCAGCTCAACCAGTACCACAACATGGTAACTTCTACATGGCTCCAGCTAAACTTACTATATACAACTGTATAGTGCAAACTGGGAAGACGTGCCAAAAGTGGGTTGTCCACAGATGTTCAACTATCTTGCCATAAATGTAGCCCTACTGTTTTTTAAATCCTGCATATTTTACATACTTGTAAGTCACCTCGAGAAAGATATTCATTTCATAAGTGAATAGAGTTCAGAACTGTGAAACACAACAATACTGGTTCTTAGCTCACATGTAGAACTATTACTGACAATTAAATGGGACTAGTTGTCTGCATTAAAAAGCTACTTTTCTAAGTGCAATCACAGAAACAAAATATTGTTTTTGATGGCAAGGAAATGAAGTCATTGTTGAGACAAGATCAAAGCACATAGGAAACTGGTGAACAAAGTTATATTATCACAGCTGCTTGTGTACAGATATTTAGAAAAGTGACTTCTCAATTCTTGCTCAAGCATGAATTCCATAGTATGGAAACAAGCTCCCTGCAGAACTGGGTTTATAGAATCCTCATAGGGGATAGGCAAACACTGCAACATTTTGCTAGAGGTCCTATTTGTTAATAGAGGTCATCACACTACAACGAGAAGAACAAATAAGCTGTGAATAAGGTATGAAATGAATCAGTTAAGGTTATACTTATTTCTTGCATTTGTTATTATCATGATTATGTATACCACACCTAAAATTACTAGGTGGGACACAGGTGTAGTTTTTTTTAAAAAAATAAACCATATTATTTTTAACTTAAGGAAAGTTAAAGATGGATGTTCCCTGCAAGCACACTATCTAGAATGCAACAGATGCAATGAACAAAGCAATAAGAACGCAGCAGGTGAACTCAATTTTCAAATCAAGTCATGTTTATCTGCTGCTAACACTCTTACTGCTTCATTGTTTGTTGTTTTGGTGGACTTGTCTATATACAGTATTCTATGTCCACTCGACCCATCTGGTTAAATGCTTGGTGGAATAAAATCATCTTAAAGCGAATGCCAAACAGGTCAAGGGAAATGGAGCTACTTTGGGTTGCCACTAAGCATTCCAGTGACCCAAACATCCATCTATGGGGGAAGTTTGACTTTTTAATATTGTACCTTTCCTCCAAGGAGGCCAGGATGGTCACGTTTCTCTCCCTGCCACCTACTCAATTTTAACTTCACATAACGCTACCACATATATTCACCATGGGAGTGAGGTAAGTGAGGCTGAGAGGGAGAAAATAAAGGGAGCTGCCAAGGTGAGCCTAAGATTTGAATCTGGGTTTCCCCAGTCTTGGTCCCACACTCTCAGCATTATTCCATTCTGACTCTACACACTCTTAAAATGAAGCTACAGGTAGGTGTTGGTAGCATAATGGTAGTTCTGAGAGGCAGCCCAAACGTTTACAGGTACACTTCTTTTAACACATTAGATCCAGTTTTTGCAGCATTTCATTCTTGCCGAGGTATTCTAAAAACTGAGAAGGCCCAAAGGATTTTTCTCTGCCCTGCTTATGAAATCAGTCAACTCAATCAAGCAAAAGCCAGCACCAAAATAAATGTGAATGCTTATGAGTTCAGGGCCTTTCTGGAAATCGGAGAGCAAAGTTCCAAGTTAAGAGGGGATCAGACACAGTTGCTGAAGAATGGTTTAATTTTTTAAGCCTTTCCTCTCCTCTCCACCTCCAGCGGAGTCGTTCCATTTAGCTGAAGCCACAGTTTAGCTTTGGACATCTTTAACTATGGTTTCAAGCTGGCCTGCTTCAAAAGAACAAAATTAGGCACAGTTGGTTGGATTTAACCGCAGGTTGCTGTGTCCAGCAAACAAAAACAAAGACTTCTAAACTGCTCTTTTCAGCCATGCAGGAGGAAGAGGATGAGCAAAGTTCTCCTAGGCCCATTCAAGCAATGCTATTGTATAGTTAAGTACCACATCCAAAGTAGCTCTATGTGTATCTGAGTTTCAGGCGCATCATCTTAACCAAGAGGTTCACCATCACCAAGACAGTGTAAAAGAACTAGTTTCAATTCCCCATAAGCTATACAAGAGATACTGATAAAGTTCCAAGGAGTTTGCATATATGTAAGGATATAACATGTTTCTTCAATTTTCAGGTGACAGCTCACCACTACATATGACTTCCAGAATTGGCTGCAGCGTTTACATACAGTTATTAAACTGTGAGAAGTAAGCCAACTCTTTAAGCCTTTGCTGTGCATTTCCCCCCAGGTAAATGCACATCCATAAGATAGGAATGAAAAACATTAATCTTTATGTTCTTTCCCAGAATATTTTTCTTTTGCTTATACTGCTACCAAATATGGGGCTTCATTCCTGTGAAGAAATCAGATTATCTTTTATATGCATTCCCATTTTCTCCAATGATCAGTTTTGAAGCATTGTTTTTTAGAAATGGCAGATGTCAAACCTTTAGCTCATCAATTTCTCATCCCCTGTCAACATATTGTTTTCATATGAATTTAGATACTTGTGGGAGAACTGTCCACCACATCAGTGAAAATAACTAAAACTTGGTCAGGCTAGAGATGCCAAGGCAGGGGTGAGCAATCTTTTTCAGGTCTGAAGGCCACATTCCCACAGGGGAATGTAGTCGTAACATCACACATCTGGTCAGCAGATCCATCCTCATCCATTCAAACTCATTCACACCATCCCTGCCACCCCGTCTCCATCTGGGACCTTCATACTCCTCTGGCACCCAGCCATCCATCTTGTTCTCTTCCTTCCTTTCTCTCTCCTCAAATCCACTGAGGTAAAGGAGGGAGTGTCACCTGACTCTTCTTCATCCACCCTGTGGCCAGTTCTTGGTGACAGTGGAAGAGGATGTTCAATGGGTGAGGGAGGGAGAGACACAGGAAAGCAATCACCTACCCACATGTTCTCTAAAGTGAGACAGACTCATGTTCTTCCTCATATTTCAGAGATAGAGCTGTGTCGACTCTGCTGAGTCTCAATCTACCATTAAAATTCATTTCTCTCAAAAGGATGGGTGAATTAATTTTTGTCTGTACTGAAAAAGTGAAAGTTTGTAAACTTAACCGGTCTTCTTCCACCCCCCCCCCCCATACAAGAAAAATCTGATATGCAGAGTGTTTAGGGATACTGTGCTCCTCTGGATAAGGAAACTAATTTATTGCTACATATTGCTCAAACTGTGGCAGTGGAATATAAGCTTCCAAAAGTCACAAGTCAGATTTTAGGTCCATCTGCTAACATAATTCTTCCAGGAGGATCTGTTTACCACTGGGATTTGAACAATGTTTGAAAACAAAGCTGGAGTACTGTCAACATACACTGCTGCCAGATTAAATGGTCAAGAATGAGCATGGAACTGCATTTTTCAAATGTATTGCTGCTGACCAGAAAATAACCAATATGAATTTTAACTCTCTAAGCCTTTTGCAGAAAGCTGCCTAAATACCCAGACTGAAGTCTTTCCAGACTTTTGTGCATTTCCTAAATATTGCTCTTTGCCTAAATATCTAAAGTTCATGGCCAAAATCCAAAGAACTGCACAACCTGCTCTACATGATCAATGCGGTTTGGGAGCCATGTTCATCAAGCAGAAGCTTTCGTTGCCACTCAGGTGCAAATTGTTCTCGAAACTGAAGTGCAGGGGTTCACAAAGACTGGAGCTGAAAGGCCGGTGGACAGTGTATCTTTTAGTCTGTAGAGAGGGGTGGTGGCTTGTACCAGATGTTGTGTGAGGCTTTGGAGAAACCCATAAAACAGTGAGAAGTCTGGCAACTTCCAAATGCTCCAAAGCTCTGCACAGCATCACAGACAAACATCAGAGCAAAGTCTAAAGAAAGGAGGGCAAGGACTCATCCCCAGCAGTGAACACAGAAGCAGCAAGACTTTGTGCTACTTTTACAATAATCTCTGAAGTTCAAGGTGACATCAGAGATGAGAGCCCGGCCATCTACCAAGGGTCACTGGTACTGATACATCAATTCAGCCCAAACTGGCACAAGAGCCAGGTGTTCAAAAGGGGGGGGGGATAAAATCCCATTGCGTCTGTCCACACCCCTGGGCAAGCCTCAAGTAGTTTTTTGGATGTTAGCCTGTATTAACAAACCATTTACCAATCTGGCCTTAAGTGTAACTAGCCTTAATAATGGAAAAACACAGATTCAAAACTATTGCTCCATATTCAGTCCCTGAGGCTTTGAAGTATGCAAAACAACATTTGTATAGTGCTTTCATGTGCTTTACACACATTATCTAGCTATAATCCTTACACATTTATTGTTTTTGGTATACACCTAAAGAACAATGCATGAAGTGGCCATCTAATGATATAAAGGAATCAGCATGGAGTATGGCTAAATGCAATTGGACTTAACATTTTCTTTTGTTTCCAAATTTCCTATATTCAGAATATTCCCACAATGTAACTGAATATTTATTACTCAGTATGTTAATTGTACATGAAATGATGGAAGAGAAAACAAAGTATCATGCACTCCAAGAAACCTGAAACAAATGAAAAATTAAGCTAGTTTGGAACATTGCCCCCTGACTTCCTCTACAGCAACTCCAAAGCCAAGTAACATTTCATTTCTGCATGAGCAAAAAATACTGAGCAGCAAATGATTAACTGCGAGAACTGTAGTAGATCAAGTCAAGAAAATTAAAATAGCACGAAACCATCATAGGCACATCTGTGTACTTTCCTAGTTCTGCACGTGGCACTGTTCACGTCTTCTACTTTATTTCCCAGTTGAACAAAACATTGAGGTTATTGGCCGATCTCAGATGCAAACACATCCATCCGTGCATACTAAAGGTCTGCTACGAGTGTTTGATAGAGTAAGTTGCATGTTTTTAACAAGGTTCATTTTGGTGCAGTTTGTCAGACTGAGGATTTTTGTGTGTGTGTTTAGCAGCACAACACAATATCTAGTACTTTCAAACACATCTTACATGCATCCTCTCCCCTCGCAGTCTGTAAATTTTCATGGTGTGTCAGATGTTTAGAGGATGAGATAGCATAGCATGTGACTTCAGATGCAGCCAGTCTTAAATTTCCTACTAAATATCCCTCTAGCAAAATACTCTCCATGTGTTTCTGTGCTTTGCTCAAAACCTCCTGCCAAATGGCCTGTTCTTTTTAAGGAGACGTAGGAATTGCACTAATTTGGAAGGAATGTCAGGGACCCAACAGGAAAAGCCAACACTACTTCTTCTTTTTTTACCACCCTGGATATTGCTATACATGCCTGTTGCCAGTGTGCATTCTTTAGACAAATCAGTTAAGTAAAACCAGCTCTGTGCATTTGAATTAAATGCCCTTCCATATTCATTTCCAGCTGTGTATTTCAATGCCATCTCTCTTTCAAAAATATGCAGGTGCTAAAGACACTCATTTGCAGAGGCAATGAGTAATATTTTTAAAACCAAGACATGAAGAAACTAATAAGGACCCCAATATGAACTTAATTCCATCTGCCCTCATTTATACTCTCCAAATCCCAAATATTAGCTACTCATCCTAGACAAAGGTCAGCCAGGGACATCAAAGTGCCCAAGGCAGAAAGCCCCTTCTTCACATAAAGCATAATCTACCTGAGTGTTCTCCCAAACAAGTCTTACTGAAATTGACAAGAGAGACACAAAGCTACTACTTTAAGTGATGTGTACATGGGGGAACTCCTATAGTCAATTGTGCCTAAAGGTTAGAATAGAGCATCACCTGCTCTGCCACCCTTAAATGGTCCCCCAGTGTTTGCTAGCTGAAGGAGCTGCCGTATCTGTGCACTGGACAAATAAAGAACAGTGGACACAATTAATTGCCACCAAGACAAAACTCTAAATCCTCTGTTCCATACACTCTAATGGGATGGTGAAGGGAACATTGTTTCTTTGACAGGATGTACAGGACAAACCAATCTCTCTAGGGCCAAACTAAATGCAATTAGCTTCCAATGGAGTGAACAGGCATTTTCTTTCCTATGCCTAAAGCAGGCTTAGGGCGTCTCATCCTGATGAGCACCACAACAGAGGGCATCCCATACCCATACCCATTTCCATTAAAAAACAAAAAGCAAAATCCAGTTGCTAATTGTGCAAATGGTGGCACAATTGATTATGACCTTGGGTATGCAGAGTTCAGTGTCTTGCTCACAAGTAGAATTTTAATCTAATATTCTCTGTTGTTGGGTCCCTCAATGAAGTTGAGAAAATTGCAAAAAAGGAAGAAAATTCTAAATCTGACTCAGGTTGCTAGTACTACTGGTCCTTGAACAAGGTCTTTGCCGGGTAAGGCACAGAAACACCACTATTTAGGGGTTTGTATGTCAAATCTTACAGCTGAATGAGGCTTGGAAAAGCAACATGGATCTAATGCAGGCAGATGATCCAATATTATATTGGGGGCTGAACTATCTTTAGAAAGGCATGAGAGGCTTAATTGGAAACATCCACAATTTTCTAGATCCTTAGAAAACAAGTCAGCATCTCTTCTTCTCAAAAAGCTTGGCACTGGCAGCTGGAAACAATACCTGTATTGACCATATTACCAGAAGCATTCCAGCACAAAGAACACATTTTGGCAATCAATTTACTCTACTTTTTGCATAGTAATGTTCCCAGCTCCAAAGCTGCAGGTAGTTTGTCAGGGACAAAAGGAAATACCCCACTGAAGAACTGAATAAGTATGAATAAATACGGTTTAAATAAGTAAAGAAATAATGGCTGGTTATTCAAAAGGGTCGTGCTAGCATATTTTCTTCCACTGACTGTCTCTTCAAATGAGATTGTCAGCAACAAACAGGTTGGGAGAAAGCTACAGAGGTTGGGGTTGAAGAAAAGCATTAGGCAAGAGAAATGGGAAGCCAGGACTGGCAACCTTTTTGGGCCAGTAGGCACATTAGAATTTTGACTGCTCTTATTCACAAATAGCTGGGTTCAACTAAAAATGGCTGGCAAGGGGCATGGTGTAACACAAAATGGCTGCCCACATCAAAGAGGGCAGAGACAGACGGAACTACAAAAAGGTTTGAGAATGCCCACTGATCTATAGAAATAAGGCACATACATCAGCCACCACCTCTCTTCCACTCAGAATGGAAAGTGGGTGTCATCCAGTGAAGTGAAGCTTAAAGGGGCATGTCTGCTGAAGGAGAAGCTAAGCCAGTGCAAAACAAACTGAGCACAAAGAGCAAACCATGCATTGTGGGGATATATGCAGAGACCTTTTGTGCGCATCATAGGAACAACTGGTGGTTGCAGGTATCGCACTGGAAACCCAGATAACCCATAAACACTGCCCCTCCACCCGTCAATTTTCCTTTCAAATATCACCCCTTGGCACATCAGAAGCAAACTCGACATTGGAAATGTTCGCTGTGCTGCCAAAGTCTAACTGAAATGCAATGTCACCACCTTAAATGTATTTGTAGAGAAAGACCATAGGAAAACACAACTATGGTCACATCTGTACATTCACAGTGCAAGAAAGGGGAAATTAAGAAGCTATACCTCATTGTGCCAACTGCTTCCAAACCCTATTCAAGTGAAGAGTTGCCATGTGCAAAATCCCTCTGTGCTTACAATTGAGTTTATTAATTAATCAATAATATTTATGCCACTTAAGGTACATTATATCTAATCAACATCAAGCTCTGCCTAGGAGGCCCCTACATCTTGCCACTGGCAACTGCATGCTCAGAGGTGACATGAGAGCAGGCTGGTAGGTACTCCAGCTCTGAAAACGCCGTCTCTTTAAAATTTTATTAGCACCCACATACCTGACATTCAGGTGCCGGGTGAAAGCTCAGCTATGACTCAAGTTTACACATAACGTTAAGCTAAATCATGACTTAGTGCAAATGGGGAAGCCAAAGTGAAGATCAGGGCTGCAGCCCTCCAGGCAAAACACCGAGCTGTAGTCATGGTTTGTTCTTTTTGGCACTTATGGTTTGTCTGGTGAAAACAAGCCACAAGCCCAGGTTTGAATTCAACACATGGCTTAGCCAGAACTGGGGAAAGAGCAGTGCAGCTGCAATCTTTCTTTCCTGCACATTCATGCTAAGCCATGGTTTGCATTAGTGCTACATTATTGTTACGTTTTTACTGTATGTGTTTTAAATTGAGGTTTTATTCTACCAATTACAGTGTTGCCCAGAATGAGTATGTTGTTATTTACCTGCCCTTCACCATAATGTCGCACAGAGGATTACAACCATTTAAAGCACAACATTAAAACAATATAACAAATGACAATCACACATGTAGGGTGGGTCTTAGAAATATCCACCACCAGGGATCTAAGATACATCTTCAGCATGCACCAGAAACTGTAAACTGAAGGTGCCAGGTGCACATCTATGCAAAAGGAGTCCCACAACTTGGGATGTACAGCATGGTCAGGGCCGTCTTAACCGTTTTCTCTAGTGGTGCACGGTGCCAGAGTGCTGGGCTCCCAGGGACACCAAGCGTTGGAGTTCGGGGTCGAGCATTGGAGTCCGGCGAAGAGCCGACAAGCAGAGCAGAGCCCGTCTGAGCACCGCGGGCTCTTTTGCTGCAGGTTCTGCATGAGTTCGGGGCCAAACGAGGTGCTGAGGTGGCTGCCCGGTTCCTGCCTGCACACCTGGGATTGGTGTAGGGCTGTCAAGGGGCCTGCCCAGAGGCTTCCATCATTGCTGGCTCCGTGCTGAGAGAGGCTTTCTCCAGCTTCCTGCGAGGCTCAGAGTCCCTGCCCAGCCCCAAAAGGAGGAGGAGGAGGAGGAGACAAAGGTGGCTGCGGGTGGGTGAGGGGAGCCAAGGACTACGTCCCTCCCAGCCCCATGTCCCCTTTTGTTGCCTCCTGGGCTGCTCCTATTGCCTGGCCGGGGATTGTCACCAATCACACCCCCTGCCACGCCACACATGCCATCCCTATGGGCACCGTGTGCATGCCCCACTCTATGGGCTTCCTCCGCTGCTGTGCCTGCCCCCCATGCGCCGCTTAGCCAGAGGGAGTTTTAATAGTCGGGTATGTGGTGGGGTATGATTTCTACTGAGTGCAGCTGATAAGGGTCCCCTGCTCTCCCCCCCCCCCCGGCACCACGAAATTAAAAGGGGAGGGGGAGCCATGGATGAAGCATCAGTAGTTTGTGTGCATCTCCAGCCATCTGTCTCCACCCTTCACCCCTTGCCTACCACTTTTATATTAGGTATTTCTGATCTTGCAACAAAAGCCTTGCAATTTCATTTTGCAAATGTCACCTTCCTTCCTGGGACAGGTGTTAAATAAAAGCAATATAAAGGTATAATTCCTGCAGCAAAGATAATCCTATGTAAATGCACCTGAGAGTAAGCCCCATTGTATACAGAGTCAGATTTGCTTCTGAGTAGTGCTGCAGGAAGGCATAGGATATGGGGGGGGGGGTGTCTGTCTCTCTTCTCTCACTGCTACCTCTCTCCCCACCCCTTCCAGTTTTATCTATTTATGCTAGTTGAAAGAAAGCTGGTGCAAAACATGCCAGTGTAAAGGGGAAAAGGGGGCATGTGGATGGTGGGAAGTGGATTATGATTATGATTATTTGAATTTATATACCACCCTATACCCCAAGGTCTCGGGGCGCTTCACTGAATAAAATAAAAATATAACACCACAAAATACATAATCAAAATAAAAACAACCACCCTAATAACCCTCCCCACTCCCAAAAAACAAATTTTAAAAGGGCATAGGATCATCACAACATTTAAAGTAAGACAATTAACAAAGCCACTCATTGGATCTCAGAAATGTCTGCAGGAATATTTATTGGCAACCAAATTAGCTGGGTGCCTTTCTGATACAGTTAAGCTACATCCTAACTGTTTACTGGTTCTTTGTTTGTGTTTCCTGTTTTCTCTTCCCAAGCAGAGATAATATGTAAGCGTGGTGTTAGCTCCCTAAAAAAAGGCCAACAACTCTGGGGAGCCTTTCCTAAAAAAGGTCGACAACTTTGGGATTCCCCCCCTTAAAAAGGTAGACAACCCTGGGAAATGGGGGGACGGGCCCGGTGCCAGATATGCTTAAGATGGTCCTGAGCATGGTACAAATAACCTAAATAAATATTGTCATGTAATATTCTCTGCTGTGATGAAGGAACTCAATGAAGCTATTAAAAATTTCATAGATAAAGTGGGGGAGGAGCTTCACTTTTGATTCAGGTTGCTAGCACTACAGGTACACAATGGCTCTGCCGTAGCTGAGCCACAGAAATGCTATCACTCCCCCCACCCCCAATATGCAGAATGAGAGGCACTGAATGGTATGAAATTGGACCGTAATGTGTCAGAGGCACTTAACTAAAGGCAAAGGAGTGTGGCAACAATGCTCCAAGGATGATTGAACCCTACTGATTCTGGTATAAGAAAGCAGTATGAATCTATTGATTCATTTTCCCAGGAGGCTGATTCACAAAGATTTTCACTGGATTACATGGAAATGAAAAAGCAAGAAAAAAACAAACAAAAAATGGAAACAAAAACAGAAACAACACTGCAACAGGGCTCTTTAACTGGATTGTTCCGCGCTCACTGTCAAATAAATGACAAATGAGTAAATGCATGCCAAAAATGTCAAAGGGGACGTGAAATAATGGCATTTAATTTGCTCTTCATCCCTCAAAGCCAAGCAATCAATTGCCAAGGATTTTAAAGTTGGTTTTATGCTATTAGGGCTGCTTCTAATATCCGGGATTAGTAGTATTCCTAATATCCTAAATTCCATGTAAATTAAGTACTGAAAACCTGTTTCAACCATATTTTTGGAATCAATACTGTTTGAGGAATCTAAATTTGCATAAGATTTCAAAATTATACACGTGTGTGAAATGAATGCAACATTAATTTTAAGAATGATATACCTAGCTTTATAATCCCCAATTTTTATACTTGTATATGGGACAGAGGTTTTAACACACCAACAAAATTTACACACTTTGGAAACGTAGGCATTTTCTCTTTACAGTGAACAGTGGCACTGAAGAAGTTCAAAATAGTGGAATATTTAACTATCAGGAAAGGAGTCAAAGGATCTTTACTGACCACTAGTGGCAATCAATTCTATTTTTGACTGCAACTAGCAACAAGACAGTGAAAACTGAATTACTAAATTTAATTTTGTCCCTGCCATTCAGGTTGGAGCTATCTTGCACTTTTCTGTAAATTTCACATGCTGACACTGCAGGAAAGGATAAGAAATTCACTGAGTGACGGCAATGCAGGTGTTTTGCCCTGTTATTAATTGCTCAATTCAAAAGGTGGAATTTGGTTCATTCCAAATTATGTTATCTAAGCTACTATCCTCAACAGCATGGGCTTCTTATTTCCTTCATGCATTGCTGGTGCTTCTGCATGTTCTCAAAAACACTTCAGCTCTCCCCATCCCCAACTATTATAAGAAACCAGAACACTTGGAAGACATTCCACTTAATGAATTCTGCTATTTTTCATCTACATGCCACTCTCAATCTTGAAGGCAAGTTAAAACCCGCATCAGTTGTAAGATGGCCATTCTCATCAGAAAAATGATTTTGGCCGGCTCAGTTTTTGTACCCATCAAACAATCAAGCTTCTCTTTTCTACCATGCTCCAGAAATAAGCATCGCTTGAGGCAATGAAACACCCAGCAGATTACAACTTAAGTGCATTCAAGTCCCATATTAACATCCTTGACATCCTGTGTTGTGTGGTTGGTTTCCTTTCAGAGAATCTTAGAGATCACTCAATCTTGTGCGCCTCAGTAATTTGAGAGCCTGTAAGACCAAAGTTGCCAGATACTCCTTGAAGTCAAAGACATCTATGTAAGTGGCAGGCAGTCTCTTCTATTGCATCATGGGGCCAACTGACAGCACTATTTCCCAGGCCAAAGACAGAGAAACCAGTAGAAGAACACTTCAATCTCCCAGGACATTCTATAAAAGATCTCAAAGTAGCTGTCTTAATACAAAGAAATTTCAGAAATAGACTGGAAAGAGAAGTGGCTGAATTGCAACTAATCACCAAACTTAAAACCATGGTGAAACCTGGTCTGAACAAAGACATTGGATTCTTTGAATCATAGAATCATAGAGTTGGAAGAGACCACAAGGGCCATCCAGTCCAACCCCCTGCCAAGCAGGAAACACCACCAAAGCATTCCTGACAGATGGCTGTCAAGCCACTGCTTAAAGACCTCCAAAGAAGGAGACTCCACCACACTCCTTGGCAGCAATTTCCACTGTCGAACAGCTCTTACTGTCAGGAAGTTCTTCATAATGTTTAGGTGGAATCTTCTTTCTTGTAGTTTGAATCCATTGCCCCGTGTCCGCTTCTCTGGAGCAGCAGAAAACAACCTTTCTCCCTCCTCTATATGACATCCTTTGATATATTTGAACATGGCTATCATATCACCCCTTAACCTTCTATTCTCCAGGCTAAACATACCCAGCTCCCTAAGCCAATCCTCATAAGGCATCGTTTCCAGGCCTTTGACCATTTTGGTTGCCCTCCTCTGGACACGTTCCAGCTTGTCAGTATCCTTCTTGAACTGTGGTGCCCAGAACTGGACACAGTATTCCAGGTGAGCGGAATACAGTGGTAGTATTACTTCCCTTGATCTAGATGCTATACTCCTATTGATGCAGCCCAGAATTGCATTGGCTTTTTTAGCTGCTGCAACACACTGTTGACTCATGTCAAGTTTATGGTCTACCAAGACTCCTAGATCCTTTTCACATGTACTGCTCTGAAGCCAGGTGTCACCCACCCTGTATTTGTGCCTTTCATTTTTTTTTGCCCAAGTGTAGTACTTTACATTTCTCCCTGTTAAAATTCATCTTGTTTGCTTTGGCCCAGTTCTCTAATCTGTTAAGGTAATTTTGAAGTGTGATCCTGTCCTCTGGGGTATTAGCCACCCCTCCCAATTTAGTGTCATCTGCAAACTTGATCAGGATGCCCTGATCATTATCTCATTATGCATGACAAAGCTATCTTTAGCCATCTCACCCCTTGCCTTTCCCTGCAAGACTAATTGCAGCCATTAAGAGTCGTCAACAGGTTTTCCACACCTATCAGCTGATCACCCATTCCCACCACCCTTCTGAGTAATACCCCTCCCCACTCCCTCACTATATTTAAGTATCTGGTGACTTCTGTTTCAGTGTATCTGAAGAAGTGTGCATGCACATGAAAGCTCATACCAAGAACAAACTTAGTTGGTCTCTAAGGTGCTACTGGAAGGAATTTTTTTATTTTGTGCATAATTAAACACAGACTATGGTAATCCAAAAAAAGAAAACTAAAAAAGAAGCCTACAGGGAGAGGGGAAAGCCAAGGTAACAGAACAGAAATCATTATTCAAGAGCAAAAGGCCCAAGACAGTAGTGGGGAACCTGTAGTCCTGGAAATGTTGATGAACTACAACTCCCATCCTTCACTCACTCTTGGCAATGCTTGCTGATGCTGATGCAATTTAGTGTCTATCAGTCTACCAGATTGCCATGAGCCCCAGCTAGCATTTATCAATTGTTAGGGATGATGCAAAACACCCAGAGGACCACAAATTCTCCAAACCCCTATTCTGGTATTTGGGTTGTGGACATTTATCACTGGCTGGAGAGAGTTTCTGCATGAGAAACAAGAGTCATGTTTCTCTGTCCAGAGCCTTCTGCTGATGTGATCTCTTCTATATCCTGCTGATGCAATTGCAGTTGTACAACTGTAACCAACTTAATAGCATCAGTACACTCAAAGAGCAAAAACCAACAAAGCCATGCAGAAAATACCGTAAGCCACTATGGCTGCTGTAACTATGAAAGTAGCCTGGGGAATGAGGACAGATAATTGTACATCCTATTTTTATTAATGGCCAGAGACAGCCTGTGTTGCATTTTGTTGTTGTTTTTTAGTCATTTAGTCATGTCCGACGCTTCGTGACCCCATGGAACAGAGCACGCCAGACACTCCTGTCTTCCACTGCCTCCCACAGTTTGGTCAGACTCATGTTGGTAGCTTCGAGAACACTGTCCAACCATCTTGTCTTCTTTCGTCCCCTTCTCCTTGTGCCCTTGATCTTTCCCAACATCAGGGTCTTTTCCAGGGAGTCTTCTCTTCTCATGAGGTGGCCAAAGTATTGGAGCCTCAGCTTCAGGATCTGTCCATCCAGTGAGCACTCAGGCCTGATTTCCTTAAGAGGATAGGTTTGATCTTGTAGTCCATGGGACTCTCAAGAGTCTCCTCCAGCACCATAATTCAAAAGCATCAATTCTTCGGCGATCAGCCTTCTTTATGGTCCAGCTCTCACTTCCATACATTACTACTGGGAAAACTATAGCTTGAACTATACGGGACCTTTGTCAGCAAGGTGATTCTATGCTTTTTAAGATGTGTTGCATATACACATGCAATTTCAGAGTAAGAAGGAAAAACACAGGCCAGCTAACAGGCACAGAATCCAGATTTTTGCCAATGTTGAAGTTCCTTCAGAACAAGAGAGCAAGCTTCAAGCTTTTGTGGCCGTGCAGTTGCGTTGGAAGGCAGGTGAGCAATGCCTGTTGAAATCTCAGAAACCAGGAAAGTGGCTGAATTTTGGCTAAGAGAAGGGATTCAGTTCCCTTGACTAGAAAAATGAGAACAATGCCATGGAAGAGAGTGCAAAATGGCTCAATTTGCATGATTTGAATATGTTGCAGAATTCAGACTGCCTGAATACACACACATTCCCTCCCGCTTTCCTAGTTTGCATAACCATGAACTTCTGTGAGGTTCAAATCAGCCAGTGCTAACAGGGAACATACTTGCTAGAACAACTGGCTGAATGAGTCAGGTAACCTCAGACAAATGAAATTTGCAATTCTTGGGAACACATTTCTCAATCTACATGCAAGCCACTGTTGCTCATTAGTTTGTTTTTAAAGCCCTGGAAACAAACTATAGGCTGCACTGAAACAAAATAATAAAAAGGAGTACTGCCTAGAGAAACTTTCAACAGCATATTCAACAACACCCCCCACCCACCCACTAAAAATGCAAAATGTCCAACGAAGCATAAACTAACTTTCAGTCTGAAGATTAACAAATGCTGTTTAGGGTATACTAAAACATGGTTAAAGGAGAATGCTGGATGTACTCTTCATGAAACATTCTGAATAATTTCTGTTCTACCAGATAGCAATATTTAAATATACTTTCTGGGTACAGTCATACCTCGTGTTGCGTTAGGTTCATGTTGCGTCTTTTCGGCTTGCGAACGCGGCAAACCTAGAAGTGTAAGTGTATACTTCCGGGTTTCACCGCACATGCATGCGTAGAAGCGTTCTGCGCATTTCGCATATGTGCAGAAGTGGCGCTCCAGTTATGGACTTTTCAGGGTGCAAATGGCACCCTGGAACAGATCAAGTCTGTAACTAGAGGTACCACTGTATACTGATTTGAACAAGCCCTACCATCCCCACCTCTGTTCTTGTTTTATACTTAGATTTTTACTGACAAGGGTCAGTTAGACTTTTTACACTGACTACTAAACTGTGCGATATATCTCACATGATGCAACTGTAGGCGTGTCGACAGCCAATTGCCTGCTCACTTGTGGAGAGCATATATTCCAAGGGACCAAAAAAGAAACCTTTACAACAGTTTGGGTGGGTTTTGCTTCACACCAATGAGTGGGCAACCTATAGTCTACAATAGTGTTTCTTCAACTCCCTGTGTCCCCAGGGATTTCTTGAAAATAGCTGAGAATCTTGGTGGACCATTTAACGATGTTTCTATTGTATTAATTGTAATGTTTTGTGTTAGATGCTGCATGGTTTTAATTGTATTTAATTGCTTCTGTTAATTCTTATACAATGCATTTTATTATATTACAATTTTAATTCCTAAGAATTAAAATTGTAACATAATAAAAAGTCCAATGTAAGAAAAAAAAGCAATAAAATACAATTAAAAGCAATATGAATGTGTAATGTGATGATGTGCCATCTTCTGTCTTCAACCACAGATCCACAGGCATGCTGTAGACCACCTGAATAAAGCTTGTGGACTACTGGTGGTACACAGATCACAATTTGGGAACCCCTGATCTACAACATAGGGTGGAACACAGCACCTAGCAGCCCCCACCAGCAAAAACAATGGTCAGGGATAATAAGATTTACAGTCCAACTCAATAATACTCAGGGGAGACCCACTGAAACAAATTTTAATAGGTCTTCACTGAGCAGGGCTCTGAGTAGGCCAGATGTGACAAGGCCACAGGTAGCCCTCTCCAGTTTTACATAAGTTGCAAATTACACAGGGGCTATCAAATGTTTTTGTGGACTAGTTCGTAAATCTGTTCAATAAGACTACGCAACAGGTCTTCATACTATGCTAGCATAACTTGGGGGCTCAAACTATGCAAGAAGGTGAGTGGAATGCTTCAACACAAAGACTGTGACCAACAAATGGATTATAGGAGGCTCAACAACTGGATGATCCATATGGCTCAGGCAATGGATAGGATTTCAGTGACATGCAAGCAGGTCCCAAAAATAAAAGACTGTGCCTTATGAGGGGGTGTTTTTTGGGGTGGGGGGACGATGACACATTATACTAAAGTAAATTAATTCAATGCAAGATCTCGGATAATCCTGAAATTGGGGATGGGGGAAGAGTATGCACCCAAAACAACATAGCTAGAGATAAGAGACCAAACCCCAAAAATGAGGAAAAAAAGAAGTTAATGCCAACAAGTTTAATACCACCAGAATGCAAAATTCTGCAGGTGGGCTCATAATGTTTTAGAATATGAAGACTACATGGCTTTCGTTGCTTGGGGTAAACAGAAATCTCAAACTTTCCGCACTTACTCAATCTCTCAACTTCTTGCACTCATTAGCCACTTCAAAAAGTACCCACATTTCTCAGCTAAGACTAGACAGAGAAAGTCACCCAAAAGGAATTTTCAATTAAATACATATTTATATGTGGATATTCTGATGGGAACAGAGTTCCAACTTTCTGCTACTACAAAGTGCATCATTAACTTTAGATTTAGCTAAATGTCTGTTAGCAACAGCAGCAGTGATAGAACTACTCAGTGTTCTTTCTGCATGACAAATTGAGATAATTGAGATCCATCAGTCACTTCAGAAAATCTCATAAATTTCATTTGTCCAGGCTTTTCCTGACCCTGTGATTACTAAAGTTATATATTTTTTAATTTTACTATTTATGTTGTACCTGTTTTTTATTATATTGTGTTTATGCTCTATTTTTGTATACCATGTAGATATTTTAAATATTAAGTGGTTCAGAAATGCTTTTTTATTTATTTTAATTGTCATTGTTTTACAGAAATAGCAGAGGGAATTACCAATAATGTATTTTCAAACTTCATCCTTACGAAACTAGAAACAGCCAGAAATCATTTGCATGGTGTGATCTAGCAGGAGGCTGGAGATGGCCAGGAAAGAGTGCTTCTTTCTGAAGATCCTTGTTGTATATTTATCAAAGTTTATAATCTGTTGTCCCAACAAGTTGTCCAAAGCAGAGTACAAGATTCAGAATGCACGATAAAAAGCAAACAGTATCTTAAAAACAAAATTGCGATAGCAGCGAGTCAAGCTAAGGGCCTTAGTGCACCAATAGGTCTAAATTCAAATTGCATAAAGAAAGGAAGAAGAAAATAGTTTAGTGGGTTTCTGTTCCAAAGCACAGCTCACCTCTAACTGATCTTACCTCAGAAAGGAAAGGGCTAAAGAGCACCTACATTTCTTTATCCACTGTCTCCATAACTTGATACACTTCCATCATTTCTCTTCTAGGCAGAACACTGTCTAGTCCTGTTGTGGTGGGTGAGTTTCTGTTAGAAAGGCTAGAAGATGTGGACAAGGTGCTTGGACTGGCCAGGGCGACCACGTAGTAATAATAATAATAATAATAATAATAATAATAATAATAATAATACTTGTCTTTTCTCTAAACCAAAAAGCCCCAAATGCTGCAACATTTTCTCATTGGTGAGTTTCTTCATTCCTTTGATAATTTTGGTTGCCCTTCTCTGAACCTTTTCTAACTCTACAATGTTCTTTTTGAGGTGAGCTGACCAGCATTTCCAGTTGCAAGTGTACCATACATGTGTATACTGGTATTATGGTATCAGCAATTTTGTTTTCTATTATAACTCCCCATCTGCGTATCAAGTGTGGTGTAGTGGTTAAGACAGTAGACTCGTAATCTGGGGAACCGGGTTCGCGTCTCCGCTCCTCCACATGCAGCTGCTGGGTGACCTTGGGCTAGTAACACTTCTTTGAAGTCTCTCAACCCCACTCACCTCACAGAGTGTTTGTTGTGGGGGAGGAAGGGAAAGGAGAATGTTAGCCACTTTGAGACGCCTTCGGGTAGTGATAAAGCGGGATATCAAATCCAAACTCCTCCTCCTCCTCTTCTTCTTCTTCTTCTTCTTCTTGCTTAGGTAGACAAACCAGAAGCACCACACAGGTGCTTGTGGTCATTCCACAACAACTGTAATGTCAAGAGTAGGGGACAGGGCCATGGCACAGTTGCAAGAGGAAATGCATAGAGGAGCCTAGATAAGGCCACTTCAGGTCCATGATCCATGGCTGCTTATTGGCTCAGAGCCAAACTAACTGGGCTGGTGCACCCATCCTGATACCTGCATATATTATTTATGTATAAAATATGTATCCATAAAATCTTAACACAAATATTTTCCACACCATGTGATTTTAATTACCCTCAGGACTTCTGTATGCAAGACAGTTTCACAGAGTCCTTATTTAGTCCCCATCTGAGATGTACGTTGCCCTAACATTCCAGCCAGTATACACTATCTTCAGAATATCTCTCAGTACACTGAACACTTTGCCATTATGTGAAGTGCTTCAGTGCACCACAGTCTGGAGTTGCATTTAGTTTGGATCATTTTTATCTTAAGATATCAAGAAGCGAATGAAAGGCAAGAGCTTTAATACATAGCTAGCGAGAGGGACAAATGCTTGCCTGTTTTGAAGTTGTCGAAACTAATGCTTTCAGGGAACAAGTTTTCTGAAAATGCTTTATAGTTGGGTATATGTATGTGGATTTTGACCCTGCTGACCGTCACTGCTCCTGCTGTTTCTTTGCTTCCCCCACCACTGCCACCTCTTCTAACTGAGCTTACTAATTCCTGGCAATGGCCACACAGACAATTCTAATCAGGGTTCATGTACTTAATGTAATGATGTCATGGAGTTGCATAACAAATAGTAATTGTCCAACGTCACTAAGGGATTTCAGAGTGAGGGAAGTGCTTTCTAAATGGGGGGAGAAAAAAAACACCTCCAAAAATAATAATACTTAAGGCCTTTTGCAGCAATCCCCTCACAAAATAACTGCAAAGCACTGCCAACAACACTTGGGAACACTCCCCCTGCAGCTCAGCCCTATCTGTATTTTCTTTTTTTTAAGAGGCATATGTTTCAGTTCAATAATGATTCAAACTTTGATTACCAGAAGCTACATTCTGCTCGGAGCTTGAAAGAAACTCTTTGGACGATAGCTGACAGCTTTATGAATGCAGTGCTAGGAACATCCCGGGACAAAATGAAAACTGGAATACTATAGCACTGCCCTTTGACTACTGCAACTTTTAAGAATTGGGGGTACTCACTGCATCTACATCAGGGATCCCACCCACATGGCACATTCTCTCCCATCTTTGCCATAATGTCTAGGGTGCTCTTAGGCATTGCAGCAGGGATGGAGAGACAGAGATGCTCTGCAGTTTTCACAATATAGTCATCTGCTAACCCATCCAGCTTCCAAGATACCGCCAGGCATTGTACACACTCTTTCAAGCACATTTTGTACCAGAAGCAGAAAGCAGCTGCACCTTTGAGGCTGCAGCTCTCTGCTGTCTCATAGACCAAGATCTGAAAGCTAATGGCAATAAAGCTTCATGGAAAGAGACAGCTGTTGCAGATACCATGCTTCTCCTTCTCATCCCTGTCTCTCACCCTGTGTCTAGAGTAGTAGTGGGCAAACTCCCCTTCAATCAAATCAGTTCAGTACTCACACAAGCAGCTTTGGTAAGCATGTGCAATGAGTTCGTTTATATTCTGCAAGTTCTCCTTCAGCTCATAAACCTGTGTGCTGGCGCTGCTATACAAACATTACATTGGCCTCTTGATGTTGTAGTTTGTGGTCTCACCTGCACCACACCCATCATACCATCATGCCTGGAAACTCACCTGCTCCCCTTATCCTAATGGACATATCAGGGAACCAGAGAGGTTTAGAACTGGAGAGTTAAATATCTACCACATAAACATTGCAAGAAGCCATTGCTCTATAAGAGAAAATGGCCCCCACTTTGGCCCAGTGGCCTGGTCTCACAGGGCAGTATTCGACCAAGTTGTTGTCAGAGGAGATCTAAAGAAATTGATGAACATGACTAAACTAGGCCCATTAATGTCAATGGGTCTACTCTAAGTAATACCTAGGTGGATATCACTCACAGTTCATGGCAATTAATGGGTTCCCATCAAGGGTAGGGGGTTAACACTGAGGAACTAATGCGCATGCATTTACAAAGCAGCTGCCTTTCATCACCTCATCTGCCAAGTTTCTCCTCATAATCTCATTGAGAGAGGTTTCTTAGGGAAATATTGCTCAATTCATAATGTAGATTAGCAGGACAGGCTAGACAAGTTCATTTACTGGAACAGCTAGTTATGAGTTTTGGCAACATCAGTTATCCAAATCTAGTGAGACACACCGGATAGGAGTATTGGGGATGACTGGGCAAGCTTGTGTAGCTTACTTCTTAGGTTGTTGCAAGGATAACCATGTAGGTGCATCACTCTGAAGTCCTGAAAAGAGTGAGGCACCAAATGTGACAGGAAAAAGATAGCTGCAGGACTAAGAGGGAAATCCTGGCACTATTTCAGGTGTTCATTGATACCAATCTGACCTACAGTGCTTTTCCTGTATATGACAAGATGCTGGTGAATTTATTGTCTGCACAGAAGTATGAGAAGGAAAGGTTTTGAACACAAGTCACCACAATTCATAAAGTTAGGTATAAATTGGAACTTACACAGAGAGGAGACAAATAGCAAAATCAATAAAAACTTTTAACCTGTCGCTCCATGCATCTAATTGTGGTTTGATGCACATAGTACACTTGGGAATCTGGTGCACAAATTGTCAATCTAAGGTGATGACACTGAGCAACAATGGACAGGCACAAAGACTTAATTTTTATTTTATTTTTTCTAAATTACAAGGTGTTTCAGTGCTCCAGTATCAAGAGAAGGCTCAAACTAGAGCAGGGTTTAGTCCCAGAACCACTTGAGACCCAAGTGGTCCCAGAACCACTTGGGTCTCAAGTGGTTCTGGGACTACAACTCCCATTATCCATAGTTAGCAGGACCAGTGGTCAGGGATGATGGGAACTGTAGTCCAAAAACAGCTGCAAACCCAACTTGGGGAAACCCAGAACTAGAGGAAGGCTTGATTAAAACATAATCCAATTATCAAATTGCCCTAAACAGCTCTCTTTCAGCTTGCTAATTGTACTGGGGCTATGAAAAATGTTTCAATGAACTTTACCGACACAGTTGTGGAAGTAAGGTGAAAGCAAAAAGGGGTGAAGAGGAAAAAATTGTGTGGATGAAATCCAGGTGCATTTCATGACAACTTTCCTACCCACCATTTCAATGTCGATCCTCCTCCATCCACCCTTGGCTTTTACATACCAAAATGCAGCTGCAGAAAGAGGAAAGACCTTCCTTTATTTGCATGCATTAATTAAGTCATTAAATGGCCAGGGGGATGTACATTTGAGTCTGTCTGTGAAAGTGCCCAGCTAAGTGCCATCAAACAAGGAGGATGTGCCTCCTTGCCCTTCCTAGCCAAAAATGAGCCTACTAAGTTCTGAAAGTACTTGATGTTCAGCCCAAATTGCTGACTACTCCTTTTGACCACGCTTAGTTGTCAGCTGCCTCCCCCACCCCATATTCTCTTCATCTCATTTCATACAAGCAAGTTAGCAAATGTCTTGGGAAGGTGGTGGGACACTATGCAAATGGCATGCACATTTATACAAATTATTCCATCTACAGAGCTTGCATTTTCTTGGCACAGCATATAGATGGTCCCTATTTCCCCTTACATAAAGTGAAATCTGCAGAATTATGAAGACAGTTTGCTAGCTTGTATAAGGGATAAACACTGGCATGTTTATTCACTAAATAGGCAGGTTTTTAATCAGGCTGTCCACAATGAGCAGTTAACAGGGCATATTTTCCAATGATAGGTAAAGATTGTAATGTAACCAACAGGAATGTGCAAGCCAGCAATACTTAACCAAGGCATTCATGCCAAACCAAGATAGCCTGTTATACTACTAAGGAAACACTGAAATTTGAGAAAGTGGTATTATTACAATAGTTAACAAAGGAATGTAAAAATGTTTTAAAGACTACAACTCCCACAAATCCGTTTCATATATTTATTTTTCTATAGGAAAGCCTAATCAGCAGATTTGGCACATTAAAGCAAAAATAGTAACTGAAGCCTTTCCTGCTATGCACACATGAAACAAAATGTAAATGCTATTAAAGATGTTCCAGTTACTACAGAATCTAGACTGCTAACCTGAAACCTCAGTATTTTGGTTTTCTAAGCAAAGTATTACAGTGGTTCATTAAAAACCTAGACACAGGGAGGAAGAGGCTTGGGTCCTTTTAGTGGTTTATTATTACTAAGATATATTTATATAGGAAAGAATGAACTTCCTGCATTGCATATCTACCTATTCCAGAAGAGCAAGAACTTGATTCTTATTCGGAACACTGACTTCAGTTCAAGTGTTAGGAATGGTTTTACATCTATGACAAACCACTCGTGCAACTTTTATCAAGACAGTTAATACCAAGCAAGCACACAGAGAATTGCAATCCAGCTCTTGCTGCAGATTTACTAACTGGCAATGTTAATCGCAGCTTTTCACAAAAACACATTCAAGACTGAAAACTCAGGAACTGTCAAAGCCACTTCCACATCAATATATCAATATCGCTTTAAAGATACATTTTATTTGTAAATCAAAAAACTTTCACATTGCTTCCTTTTTACATAGAGACATCTCCATTACCTGATGCAAGTTTCTATGTCAGACATCCGTAGCCAGGTGTGCTCCAGAAGTTATTGGACTACAAATGCCATCACCCTTGGCTGAGCTTGATGGGAGCTATAGTTCAATAACTTCTGGAGGGCACCAGGTTGGGGAACGCTGTTTTACACTGTTAAAAAAAAGGCATCACTAGTATAATGCTCTAGGGCACTGTCTGCTACAATTCCTTGAGCTACAATCTATGCAGTACTGAACAATGGCAGAGATTCCAAACTGTGCCACAGTCCCTCATTATTTAATGACTGTGTTGCACTTAAAGGACCCCTGACCATTAGGTCCAGTTGAGGCCGACTCTGGGGTTGCGGCACTCATCTCGCTTACTGGCTGAGGGAGCCGGCGTACAGCTTCCAGGTCATGTGGCGAGCATGACAAAGCCGCTTCTGGTGAACCAGAGCAGCGCACGGAAACGCCGTTTACCTTCCCGCCAGAGCGGTACCTATTTATCTACTTGCACTTTTGACGTGCTTTTGAACTTCTAGGTGGGCAGGAGCTGGGACCGAGCAACAGGAGCTCACCCCATCATGGGGATTTGAACCGCCAACCTTCTGATCGGCAAGCCCTAGGCTCTGTAGTTTAACCCACAGCGCCACCCACGTCCCGTGTTGCACTTACTCAGGTATAAGTTAACAAGAAGGGGGTTCCTTACATGAACAGACCTCCATCCCTATCTAGGATGAAATGCAGATTATAACCGGCTACGGTTCTAAATGATGCCATAAACTGCAGTAAACCTGCAACTTATGTGAATTTAATTTGTGCACATTCCACTTTATGCACTTGGCAAAAATTTAAAAAAAAAAATGAAAAGGGGGCAGAAGTCTGCAGAAAAATACTTTGGCAATCCCATCTGCCACTGAACCTAATGTGTTTTCCCTATACAATGAAATGAAATTTATTATGGTCCCAGACCAGATTCACAGTTTTCCCTATACACAATTTTGGCTTTAGGCTCAATCCCTGGAATACAACCCCCCCACCCACCCACCCCCACAAGTTGTGGGTATACTGTACAATGCATCATTCTGCTGCTTGAAAAAAACCAAGTAAGTAAAGATCTGCGTAACAACACTGAAGAAAATTCACCAAATTGACCAGCAACTTATAGGAGGATACAAAGAGATTTCTGTATACATGTATTGGAAAAATAACCAAAATGCTATTAAATGTAACACACGTGCATTGGATGTAAACACTGTAGCACACTATGTGAGAAATTCACGAAGTTGCATAAATAAAAGTTTACACAAACAAAAAGAACCCTCCCCTTAAGAGTTCTGAAGCCCAAACACACACAGGGTCAAATTCTGCTTCTCACCACTGAAGCAATACTTGACATGCTTGAGCTTAGCAAAATAAAAAATCTCAAATACAAACTGCCCAATTTTAATATGATCACCTGGGGGTGGGAGATGGGGAGAGAGTATGAATAAGAAGTGAGCTTGCTGCCAAAGTCTTAAGTTTAAGAGAAAAGAAAGAGTTTTTAAAGCATTTTACGTGTCCCAGCAGTCTTTTTTGATGCTCATTTTCAGGAAACCCTCCATGGCATGGAGCCCGTCCTGACAACAGGTATTCAAAGTTACCAGCACATCTGCTGAAAGGAAGTTTGAGAATGTCGTCTTTAGCCAGAATCTCTGGTTCGCCTTAACTACATTCACAGCTACTGCTATGCTATTTTTTTTACAGTAACACAAAGAAATTGTTAGCTTGCTCCCTTTGCAAGGTCCACAGATTTCTGTAGTGGGGGTAAACAGATAGACACAGCGGAATCCTTCCTCTTATGTAACCTTTGGTGCCAATTTTCATGTCTGTAGCTGAGACATCATTATTTTGCTGAATTTAAGTTCTTTGAAAATGATATTGCTACTTTCCATCACTGCCCCCCCCCTTTTTTATCAGAGCATTGACTTGCCTTCTGCACTGCAGTGGGGATAATATTTTTGCTGCTCTCTCAGCTACCATTTTTCAGTACTGGGGCTATCTCCTTGCACTGAATAAAGAAGCACTGAAATGACTTGCATTTTAAAAGGGCAATTATTTCTTTCTAGGAGAGAAACATTACACCAGAGTAATGGCCAGGTAAGCAGAAAACTAGAATGTTGAGTAGCATTTTCCTTCCATTTCAGGCCACCAATATGCCACAGATGACTAACACAGATACATGTAGGGCAGGCAGGTTAGCAAAGATTGTTGTACACTACTAACTTTTGTGCGATTTGCAAGGTTGTGTTGCATGCTAGGCCCAAACTATCTATGCTGCCTCTTATAAGTATGCCAAGCAAAGTGCAATAAATTACTACTGCATTTTCCAAAAGCAATTTAGCAGCAAATTGCAGCTGACGAACTCCAAGCCCCACAAGCTTTGGGTGAAGTCCTGAAATAACCTAGCACCGCATTACCAGCACAATAGTACCCAAACACAGTTGTTCTTCACATTCAGTAACGTATGGGCAAGCACGAATTGGGGCATGGGCTGCATGTCATGTCCAAGGGACCCAGCTCAGATTTCTGATGGTTGTTTGACGTCCAGCCTTCAATGAAGCTAAGCTATTAATACACAGAAACTTAAAATCATTGTGTTTTAAAATAGAGTGTTTCTATAAGTACAAAGCAACATTTCCAACAAACACTTCACTTGTTTGGGATCATTCTCATTCAATACTTCTAACAGCAACTCTAAGTCTAGAATTAATGCCAATTACTTTCCTGACAGCTTAGAATCTGTCGTGTTTGGGAAGCGATATTCAGATTTATTATATATTATGCAGCAATTCAAGTCAGTCATGGCCCTCCAAACTCACAAGCTATTTGTAACAGAATCCCTGGAGTCTAAATGCTGGCCTGGTTTGCATGATGAAAAGGGTGGGCTCCTGGAGACGAGATTGTGGTCACTTTGCTCCTCATTCATCATTTTGCTGCTGCAAGGAGCTGAGCTGTGGTTTAGCTTGTTGTCCAAACCCATGCTTATGGTTTAGCACTCTCCAGAGAAACCATGAGCTGTAACCAAGCTTTGTCCTATAGTTTACAGCTCATGGTTTGTTTGGGAGAGTTACAGGTAGGTAGCCGTGTTGGTCTGCCATAGTCAAAAAAAATAAAAATAAAAATCCTTCCAGTAGCACCTTAGAGACCAACTAAGTTTGTTCTTGGTATGAGCTTTCGTGTGCATCTGAAGAAGTGTGCATGCACACAAAAGCTCATACCAAGAACAAACTTAGTTGGTCTCTAAGGTGCTACTGGAAGGAATTTTTTTTACTTTTTATTTTGTTTGGGAGAGGTAAGTCATGAACCTGGGTTGGGATGACATGTTAAACAGAACTACGGCTTAGCTCAGTGCTCCCACCCACCAAAAATAAAAATAAAAAGTGGAACAAGATGAGGAAGCAATAGGGAAAGGGGTCTTTTCAGTAGTGGTAGTCTGCTTGCGGGACTTTTCTTCAAGGAGACTAACCTGGTGACCACATCAATGTATTTTAGGGTTTTTGGTGTTTGTTCATTTTTTAAAAAAGAATCCTCAGGTTTGTAGTATCTGATGCCTTCCCTGCCTCCAGCTACAATTATTAATTGTGTTTTAGAAGCTACTGTAAAGTGGACTAGAATTTTTTACCTGAATGAAGGTACAGACTTAATTTTAAAAATTAGTAAAAATCGCTTCATTGTGGACTGGTTAAATTCTTCTCTGATAATGTTTGTAGAGAAGAACAGTGTGGCTTATGCACCACTAGACTGAGAGTGGGTGGAATGCAGGCATGAGATACAGCAGGGGTGACCAACTTCCAAGAGACTGTGATCTACTCACAGAGTTAAAAACTGGCAGTGATCTACCCCCTTTTGGGGGGTTCAGGTCAAAGCCATTGAGCTTTTCTTAGGAAGGCCCATTTTTTAGCTTCTTTGGAGGGAGCCACTGATCTAGTAGTGATCTACCACAGACATCCAGTGATCTACCGGTAGATCACGATCTACCTGTTGGACATGCCTGAGATACAGCATCATTCAATGACCTGTGCAGTTCCTCTCTACAGGTATTACCAAAGTATCAACTACAGTATCCTGCTCTAGTAAATGTTTCAGTTAGGCATCTGTTCCACAGCTGCTGATCAGCTTCATAAGGTGAAACAAGGAAGTACTCTTGCCTGAAGCACCTGAAAAATTAAATACAGTATAAGGACAAAATAAGCATGGTGCACTGATGGGAAGTTGCATCGCTCCAAGTAATCCCTGCTCTCTATTATGGCTTTTCTGCATACTTTGTATAAGGCAATATATACCCAAGCAGATAAAGTCATGCAAGACAGATTAGTGAAAGCAAGCAGAGTCAAGTGGAACTATGAAAAGAGCAGTAAAAATATAAGCAGATCCAGAAGGAGGTACATATTGTATAAGCTACATTACTTCTTTTTAGAATATATATATGAAGACAATCCTGACAAGAAAATAATCTTTTTAAAAAGTATTTTCTAGCAAACAGAAAGCACACGAGCACCTCCTGTAAATGGGAGGCTTCTGTGGGAGAATGCTGACAATCATCGACCAAATAGTAGTTTATCAAGGTGTGCCTGTTGTGACCACTTATTAAATCTGAGTTCCTGAGCCAGGTACATGGATGGGCAAACACCTCCAAAGACAGGCAGCCTTAACTGTCCATCTGCCTAGCAAGAGATAAAATTACCCATACGGGCTGCCCTCTTGCCCAGTGGTAATGTGATTTGGCCAGTGTGGTACAGAGGTTAGGGTGTTCCAACTCTCAAACCCCCTCCAAGCTGCAAAGCTTCCCGAGTAACACTGGGCTAAATGCTATGTCTCAGCCTGTGTAAGAACTAAGAGGGGGTCACAAATAACTCCTTGAGCTGCTTGGAGGAATTGGGGGGAGGGAATCCAAGAGCTGGAATTATATTCCACATCAGGTAAAACCTCATGGCATTATCTGCCATATGTTCCACTACTCAGTTCTGATCAGCTAACAGCACAGTCTCTCTCACAAACTTCTTTGCAATGATTATACCATGCCTTTAGGGTTTAAAGGCCCCCTCAAATTTTAAAGTTAAATTATAGTCATTACAGTAAATACTGTGATCTCTGCTCAGTTGCATACCAAAAATCCCTCTATCAGCAAAACAAAATATTAACTGCTTAAAGATTAACCTACCCCCAGGAGACTGAATCTAATTTGAAACAAATTCCAAACATTATAGTCAGTCATACTGACTGCTTTTCTACTACCCACAATTCACTGATCTGATGATCAAAAGCTGTGCTATAACTATCTGAATAGTACATTCAGAACTCAACACAGAGGCAACACAGCTACGGGGATATCTTGCAAGAAGTAAACACTACTTCCTATTTTGTGGCCACAAAATAGGGAAAAAGAGTTCTTTAAAATGTGGATCAGCAACAACATAATTTATTTGTGTGCTGTAGAGAACTTAGAAGAGCTACAGAATATTTGGAAAGGTGCGTTGGAGAGTTCAGTCCCGGTGTTTTGCAATTGTGAAGGCACAAAGGAAACACGTATGTAGTGCTCACTTCCAAAGCCTTGATTATAAATATAGGTTAGCCACATACATGTTGCAGAGTTGTTGAACCATTGCAGGAGTTGTAGGCCAACAACGTATGAGGGGAGCACAGCTTCTACATCTCTGATCTGCACACATTATAATATGAGCCATGTTATGATCAAAGGTCCACCAAGCCTAGCCACCCTACACCCAGCATAGACATGCAGTGGGATGTTTTAGAAGGGACATTGTCCCTCTCCTGAAAGCTCCTAGCAAGCTAGTGAGCTTTAAGGGCTTATGTACAGAGTTCATAAAATTATTGTAATCCTACTTTGCCACTTTTAAAAAAAATGCTACAGGTGGTTCAGCATATTAAACTACAAAGCAATAAAATGCAGTTATTTGCTTTGATCAAAGGAAAGGTTTCTGGATAATTTCTGATCTCCATCAATAAAGCACAGGGACCATTAAAAGCTCAATTAGGTACACAAATGCTGAGAATTTCCAACCATTTCTATTTTTTTTTTTTTTTTTTTTTTTTTTTTTGAAAATTAAATACTTTATTAAATTTCAACTCTTACATCCACCAATATCACAAACATTCTGTACATATTTTCCATTTGTACTTTCCATTTGTACCTATTTACAAGTTAGGTTCCACTATATATATTAATAAAATACAAGAATCAGAAGTATTCCTTTTTGGTTGTCTCTTTCTCCTTACTTCATCTTACACCCCATAATAAAAAGGGAATACTACCAATGGTAGATACCATGGAAATATATGACTACACATATTATCTTCTTTCTTTTTTTTATCCTTAAACGAAAACATGCTAAATGAAAAAAAGAAAAAAGAAGAAAAAGAAAGAAAAAGAAAAAAAAAAAGGAAGAAAAAGGAAAAGGAGGGGAAAAAAGGGGGGGAGAGGAGAGAAGGAAAAGAAAAAAAGAAAAGAAAAGAAAGGGGAAAAAAAAGGGAAAAAGAAAAAAAAAACAAAAACAAAAAAAACAAAAAAAACAAGGAAAACAAAACAGAAAACAAAACAGCAACATACAAAAATTAATCTCTTTAGTTAAACTTCCCATCCTTTCCCTATGAACAGTCTTCTCCTCATTATGAATGTGCTCAACATTGCTGTATTATCTTTTACCTCCATTTCAGAACATTTCAATTTCTACTTTTAGCCATATCATATATTACATTCCCATTACAACTCCAGGGTCACTCGAAGGCCGCCATAGACTTTATACCGTTGTTGATGCTTTGAAGATACCTTCTATATTTCTCCCATTTTAACACAAAGGCTTGTCTGTTATGTCCTCTTAAGGAGTTGGTCAGATGGGCCATCTCCGCGTATTCCTGTAATTTGATTTGCCACTCTTTTATGTCCGGCGCGTTCTCTCCCTTCCAGTTCTGCGCTATCAAACTTCGCGCAGCCGCAGACGCGTATAAAAAAATATCTTTTAATTTCTCTGGGATTTCGTTACCTATGATGCTAAGTAGGAAGGCCTCTGGTTTTTTACAAAATGTCAAGCCCAAAATTTTTTTAAGTTCTTCATATACTAGATTCCAGAAAGCTTTGATTTTTTTACAGGTCCACCACATATGAAACATATTACCATTGCTTTCTCCACATCTCCAACAATTATTAGCTAGGTTTTTGTACATTTTGGAGAGCCTTGATGGAGTTAGATACCATCGGTACTGCATTTTGAGCATATTTTCTTTGATGTTATAACATGCTGTGAACCTCATTGTAACCTTCCAAAGTTTTTCCCATTGGTCTAACATAATAGGGTGGCCGATATCCTGCGCCCATCTGATCATCACTTCCTTGACCTCCTCCTCCTTGACTTTCCATTCAAGGAGGATTTGGTACAATTTTGATATTATCTTAGTATTATTATTTAGTATCTCTGTTTCAAATTTGGACGGTTCCCTTGTAAATCCATTTTTCCTATCCTGCTTGAAAGTTTCGTGCAATTGATGATAGTCCAGCCAGCTTGTTAATTGCTCTTTAACCTCTTCATACTTCCTAAGTGTCAATTGGTTATCCTCTTCTAACAGTAAAGAATTATATGTTAACCAGCTCCCTTTCATATTCCTCTTTTTAAGTGCCTTGGCCTCTTCTGGGGAGATCCACTTAGGTGTTTTTGGCGCTAGCAGCCCTTTATACCTTTCCCAGACTCTGAATAAAGCATTCCTGATAATATGATTCGTAAAGCCTTTATGGATTCTTGCTTTCCCGTAGTGAAGGTATGCATGCCAACCAAAGCGGTTGTCATGCCCTTCCAAGTCCAACAGGTCCGTATTTTTAAGTTGGCACCAGTCTTTGACCCAGGAAAGGCAGGCTGCTTCGTAATATAGTTTCAGGTCTGGTAGACCAAATCCACCTCTTTCTTTGTGATCTATAAGCAATACATGTTTAATTCTTGGTCTATTTCCTAACCAAATAAATTTTGAGATCTCTTTCTGCCAGGCTTCAATACAGTCTGTTTTCCCTATGATTGGGATTGATTGGAACAGAAACAGTAGTTTGGGTAAGATGTTAAGCTTAATCACCGAGATACGCCCCCAAAAGGATATTTTCAGTTTGCTCCATATCGCCAATTTCTTTTTCATCTCCGCCCATGTTTTAGTATAATTGTCCTCGTATAGGTTTATATTTTTGGTGGTTATCCATATTCCCAGGTACTTAAACTTCTGGCATATTTTAAGCTTTGTTGTTTTCTCAATTTCTTCTTTTTCTTCAGGTAAGATGTTTTTAACCATAAGTTTGGTTTTATTTATATTCAGTTTATAGCCCGCAGCCTTTCCAAATTTATCCATTATTTCCAGTATTTTGAGTAGACTTTCTTTAGGGTTTTCAGATGTTATTATGAGGTCGTCCGCAAACGCTCGTATTTTATAAATATTCTTCCCCAGAGTTATACCCTTAATCTCTTTTTCTTCTCTAATTTTCTTATTTAGAACCTCCATAACTAAAATAAAAATCAGTGGGGAGAGCGGACACCCCTGTCTTGTCCCTTTATTAATTTCGCAAGTCTCCGAGATGTTCCCATTAATTATAATTTTAGCCCTCTGCTTGCTATAAATTGCTTGGATTCCTTTACAGATTGCTTCGCCAAATTCCATTCTTTGCAACAGCTCCTTCATAAATCCCCATGACACGTTGTCAAACGCCTTTTCGGCGTCCACCGCCATTATTATCGATGGCTTATCAATATGCCCTTCTAAGTATTCCAAGATATTAATTACTCTTCTGATATTACTCTGCATAAGGCGGCCTGGGAGAAAACCTGTTTGATCTTCATGAATTATAGCTTGAAGGACTCTTTTCATTCTCTCCGCTAGAATATGTGCGTATAATTTATAGTCATTGTTTAACAACGAGATGGGTCTATAGTTGGTTATCATCAACTGGTCTGCGCCTTGCTTAGGGATCAGAGTTATGAAGCTTTCCTTCCAGGATTCCGGCATATTACCCTCTTCCAAAATACTATTCATCAATATTTTCAAAGGATCAGACAGAGTATCTTCCAATTTCTTATAAAAAATTGCCGGAAGCCCGTCTGGTCCAGGCGTTTTCCCCAGCTTGGATCTCTTAATTGCCGTTTGAACTTCAAAAGCTGAGATCGGGTCATTTAACCCTTTATTTTGTTCACTAGTAATTTTGGGGAGGTTGCATGAGTTCAAATAATTATTAATCTCATCTAGAGTTTCCCCTCCCTCTTTATAGAGTTTCGCAAAAAATGCTACAAAGCTATCTTCAATTTCTTTAGGATTAGTTATTATCTTGTCGTCTATTTTTATCTTATTAATTATCCTTTCACTCTGT
Organism: Lacerta agilis; assembly: GCF_009819535.1. Lineage (NCBI taxonomy): Eukaryota > Metazoa > Chordata > Lepidosauria > Squamata > Lacertidae > Lacerta > Lacerta agilis. The sequence goes on along the minus strand of NC_046316.1, from coordinate 22,493,759 downwards.
TGTTTTTTTAGTTTCCATGCTAGAAGTCTACCCGGTTTATTAGCAAATTCAAAATTTTTCTGCTTCATTAATTTTATTTTCCATTCAATCTCTTCATTTATAATCATAGTATACTGGGATTGGAGCAATTTAATATTTCTTTTGATATCCCTGTCCTCTGGCTTATTATAAAGTTCTCTTTCCTTCAAACTGATTTCGTTTAGAATTTCCTGTTTCTTCTTTTCCTTTTGTCTTTTCTGAATTATATTTTCTTTTATGAAAAAGCCTCTAAGGACTGCCTTACTTGCATCCCATACTATCCTGATATCCGTTCCTTTGTCTAAATTGAATTCAAAAAATTCTTTCAATGTCTTTTTAGCTCTTTCAGTTATTTTTTCATCGTTTAAAAGAGTTTCATTTAGTCTCCACCTTACCTGTTTTTTATCCTTCCCTTGAAGCCAAACATACACTGCGTTATGGTCCGATATAGTTTTAGAGTGGATCTCAGCTTTGGATATTTTTAGCGTTAATTCTTTAGATAACCATATTGCATCTATTCTTCCCGCAGAACTATTAGGATCCGAAAAGTAAGTATATTCTCTCTCATTGGGGTGCCGCACTCTCCAGGCATCATTGAGATTCAACATCTCAATTAGTTCAAAAAAGGGCGTTGGTAATTTCGCTTGTTTATTTCCTAAGGATTTTTTTGTTCTATCGATTTCCGGTGTAGTCACACCGTTCAAATCCCCCAGCAAAATTATTTTCTCTCCCACATAATCTACCAATCTCGTAAGTAGAGATTGATAGAATTCTTTCTTTTTCGTATTTGGAGCATAAATGCCTGCCACAATTATCTTTTCACCCTGTACGTTTATTTCTATTATTACTATTCTTCCATCAGAATCTTTATACCTTAATTTTGGTTCTAATTGGGGTCTCGCATAAATTACTACGCCTCTTTTTTTAACTTTATCAGAGGATATAAATTCCGATCCTAACTTTCTATTAACAAGGACCCTTGTATGCTTTTGCGTAACGTGTGTTTCTTGCAAGCAGATCAAGTCTAGTTTTTGCCTTAGTAAGATATGTTCCGTTCTGTTTCTCTTAGCCTTATCGTTAAGCCCATTCACATTCCAGGTTAATATTTTTAGATTCATTTTGACCTTTATTAATTTTCAATTCAGTAATCTGTTTCAAATTTAAGAAATTGGTGTTCCAGATAAGAATTGCCCCAATTAGAAAAAGGGGGGGAAATTAGATAAAAGAGCACTGGAAAGGTATTCAGATGAGGAAAAGATCAGTGCTTTACCACAATTCCGTTCCTAAGTTCCCTCAGACTCCTCATTCGTTTCTGCTTCTTCTTCCGCCCCTCCACCTGTATATTTAGAACCTCCTATTTGCTTCCTATAAGTTCTCCAAAATTTGTCTGCATCGTCCCATGATGTAAACCTTCGTCTCTTTCCTTTGAAGAAAAAAGAAATGCCCTCTGGAAATTCCCACTTATGTGTTATTGATTTCGCCCTTAACGCCTCCACCAATGGTTTATAGATGTCTCTTTTTCTAAGTAATCTGGTTGGAATTATTTTGTGTATAATGATGTCATTCTCATCTATTCTGAGTTTGTTTTTACTGCAAGTCTGTAATATTCTGTCTCTAATATCCATTGTTACGAAAGACACCAAGCAGTCCCCTGGCCATTTGTTCATTCTGGCAACATTAGATCTTACTCTGATAACTCTATCTATGCTCTTTGCCATTTCTTGTTCACTAACTTGGAGCCAACTCGCTAACGCATTGGTAATCTTTTGTTCTATGCGTTCTTCTGGCACTTCCGGTATTGCTCTGAATCTCAGGGTTTTTTCTCGTCTATGCATTTCAATCATAGCTATCGCATCGAGTACCGCTTCATGCGTGTCTCTCATTTCCATAATCTCTTTTTTAACCTTATCTGTTTCCTTTTTTTGTTCTCGATTATCCATTTGGGTTTTCCTCACTGCTTCATCTAAACTTATCGACTTGCCTTTCAACTCTTGCACAGTCTTTGTCAATTCCATGTTTTTAACCATTAATTCGTTCATTTTTCCATTTAACTCCACCACATTCTTAGCATTATCGTCGATTTTTGCCCCCATCTTATCCAGCTTTTGATCAATAACCTTCACATTCTCATTCATTTCCCTTTTCATTTCGGAGATATCTTTCTTCAAACCCAAAATCAATTCTTTCATCTCCATATTCATTTCACTTTCCACTACTGAACTTCTCCTGCTCTGATTAGTAAGAGGGTTTGTGATAGCTGTGCTGGTTTGTTTCTTGTTTGTATTTGACATACTACCCTCCCCTTATTTATGTGCTTTAGTACTATCCAATTAGATCTTGGAACTTAAAATTTAAATCTTCTTACAACCAATATTTCAAATTTTCCAGCTATGACAACTATTTGATTCAATCCAGAAGAAAGAAGAAAGAAGAAAGAAGAAAGAAGAAAAGAAGAAAAAAGAAAGAAAAGAAAGAAAAGAAAAAAGAAAAAAAAAAAGGAAAAGGAAAAAAAGGAAAAAAGAAAAAGAAAAAAAAAACCAGTTAAGGAGGAAAGGGGAGGGAGGGAGTATAAAAGGAAAGAAGAAAAAAAAAAAAAAAAAGGAAAAAGGAAAAATTAGAAAAAGAAGATACCAGTTGAAGAGAGGGGATAACCCAAATATGAATAAGGAAAGAAATAAATACCAACTATGAATAAAGAAGAAAAAAGAGAGAAAAAATTTAAAAAAAAAAGGAAAAAGGAAAGGGGGGGCAGCAATAGAAATGGAAACAACCAGCACAGTAGTTCACCCCGGGTTATTAAATTTAACACTTCAACTACAACTGCTCCTCTAAATTAATACAAAACTCAGTATCTCCAGATAAAAATAAATCCACAATGCATAGGAGCAGCCCCTCCTAATGAGATAGAAAAGGGGAAAAAGTAAAGTAGAGCTGCATTTCTGATTTGTCCTCTGTGTGTCGCTATAGTCCCTCTAGCTCTCAGTCTTCTGGCTTGTAGTCTCTTCCTCATAAAGGTCGTAATAAGTCTCTTCCTTTACAGCACCCGTCTCCGGCAGCTGAATCAATGATTCGACAATGACTCAGCAACTTCTCTCCTCTCTCCCCTTGTCTTAAAGATACCACAGACAGGAGCTGTATTGCTGTCCTCAGAAGGAGAGTTCCAAGAAAAAAAACCCACACCACGGGACTCCAGTCTAGCCTCCAATCTTCTCTGCATAGGAGATGGTCAGATTATTCTATGCAAAAAGACATTGTCCTCTTGCCTTGTTAATGCTCACGGCTTTTGGGGCGGGGAAGCAGAAACATCCTTTTTTACGCTGCTTCCATCCTCTCGTTGTCCTTCCTGTTTTTTCCTGAGAGTGGTACTGCTTAAAACTCTTCCTCAACTTCTCAGCAAAAGGAAAGATCCAAATTATTTATCCAACTTATTTATCTAGAAGACTCTCTCGCCCCCGGGAGGACAACGCTACTCAGAAACAAAGGTTCTGCTTTTATACCAGGCATCCAAGGCAGTTTATCTTTCTTTCCAAAGAGTCACAAGAAGTCACCATAATACCACACCGCAGCTAAATATTTAGAGTCTTTACGATCTTGCGTCTATGTATCACTGTGTCTATGAAGAACCATTAACTAACATCCAAAAGAATCCCGTTCAAGACCCTGTTTTCGTGAAAGAGCTATAGAAATCCAAGGTTCATTGGGATGGATCTCCTCTCAACTTTTCTTCCGCTCAGGACTTATTTGCAGAGAAAAAGGGATCTTTCCCCAGCTAAACTTCCAGTTTGGATACTGCTTCGCAACACCTTTAGTTCAGTGTTACTGTTGCAGCAGCACTTAGTTTCTTTTTAGTTCTCCTTTCTTTATAAGCTGGGAGCCTGACCACGTCCTGCTCTTTCAGCGGAGATTCAGCCGCTTGAGCGTCCCGGAATCGGGCTTTCTCACCTGGGGGAGGGAGCGCCGCTTCACTGGCGCCAAAGACTCTCCTTTCCGAGCCTTCAGGTCCGGTCTGGGGAGCCCTCCTCGCGCCGCGGCAGCTCCTTAGAGGTTCAGGACACCCTCCTGGACCTTCTTGGGGGGTTGCGAAGCCCAGCTACCCCCTTTTCACCCCGTTAGTGAGTGCGCGTCTGCAGAGGAGAGCAGAGCGCGTCCGAGGCAGCTCCGCGGAGAACCGGAAGTCCAAGAATTTCCAACCATTTCTAATCTACACATCTGCCTTCATAACCAGCCCTCGTAAATGTTTTATCAAAAACTGTTTACTTAAGTTTCAGCAAGAGTAACGCAATTCAAAACAGAACAAAAATTTAAGGCAACCCACCATAATAAACAGGCAACAGAAAACACTCAGTTCTCTTCTACAATCTTAAACATTTGCACTTTTGTTAGTAAACTTATGCAGTTAATTTCTAGCCTACCTTCCACATTATAGGAGTTCAACAATACCATGTGAATTTTCTCAGTACTACTGAGTTTTCATTCATGGAACAATGGTTTCCAAACTGCAGAACTCTAGGATACTGCAATCATTTATGGATTCCATGATGAGAAGACAAGTAATGGTGGAAATGCTGCCTAAAGCACTCTTTTGTAGACTGCTTCCAATCATTCCCTGCAACCCAAAACAGCAGGAGATAGTTGGGTTCATCTTACTGAAAATATGTAAGAAATTGTGAAGGCACAGGTAAAGGGACCCCTGGCCATTAGGTTCAGTCACGGACGACTCTGGGATTGCAGCGCTCATCTTGCTTTACTGGCCGATGGAGACGGAGTACAGCTTCTGGGTCATGTGGCCAGCATGACTAAGCTGCTTCTGGTGAACCAGAGCAGAGCATGGAAATGCTGTTTACCTTCCTGCTGAAGCAGTACCTATTTATCTACTTGCACTTTGACATGCTTTCAAACTGCTAGGTTGGCAGGAGCTGGGAAATTGTATGATAGAGTTATTAATGTCCATGCCATGCATTTCTGCCCCACAATACCTGGTCACACATACCCACATTTTCAAGTGCTGGAAAAACATGCAAAATCCATTGTAACCAGATACTAAATGGAGCAATATAAAATGAGTATACACACCACAAATTAGGGTATCGTTGTAGCACCTACTTAAAAGACCACAGAAAAAGACAGGAGCACCAGTTTGGACTCAGGAGAACCAAACAGCACCCAATGTCCTACAAGTTACCCAGAATCCTTTTCAACGTCAGCCTTATGAAAAGGATCCTGGGGAAGTTTGAACTCAAGTAATTTAGAAAGTGAAGCACAAGTTTGCTGCTTTATTTGGAGCTGAATAAGGAAATAATGAATGTCAGATTATACCAGCTGCAAATATTTTTTAAAAGTCTGGCTTTGGATAATTTCCAAAAGGCCTCCTATACTACAGATGTTCATTTTATAGTGTTCAATTTCCTTAATGCTTTCCCTTCTAAAGGGGTTGCCCATAAATTGGTTACAAAATTATCTTACCACTTTGACAGTCGCTCACACTATGCAACAGAGTATTCATTTCAGAGTGCAGAATGCATATGGTAATTAAGCAGAGCTAAGAAGTTGCCTGGAAAATCTGCAACTCTTAGATACTGTGAAGCAGAACTTTGGGCCTGTGTTAATGATTAAGTTTTAAACAAAACAAAACACATAGATGCTATTGAGATTCACTTTGCACCAAGCCCCTAAAAACGCTAATTTCTCGACAAATGTGGACTCCTCAGTTTAGCGAAGCAAACACTTACAGCCTCTGAAAAACAGCAGAGGCTATAAGCACTGGCATCTGTAGAAAGGAGAGTTTATCCACATCTGGGACCTGATGTGTTTGGGAAACAAACGGGAAGGAAAGTTGAGAGGAGGGAGGAGAAAACAAAACAGCCAGCGAAGTTTGGAGACAGCATATTTCTGTGTGTGCTCTGTAAACTATTTCTAGCCTTGCATTTTAGATGGCACATTGGAGTAGGAAGGTTGGGGGGGGGGGAAGTGAAGAGACTGAACTTGGAGCATCCCAGAAACACCAAATTACAGCAGCCACTATTCCTAGAATGGAAGAAATGACATCCTGCTTTGAAACAGGGTAAAAATGAAAGCTTTGGCTGGAAATTCACACAGAAAAGAAAAGGGTCCATTTCTCCAGCTTTGCTAAAGATCTCTGTGCAGAGGGTGCCTCTAGCCCCCAATTCTCTCCATGTGTCAAGGCCAGCCCCTTGACTTCTGACAGCCCCCTTTCCATCCTCCCACCACCATCACCAAAGCTCTGTTAATGAAATCTTTTCAATCAAAAGGGGTGAACTGCTCCTCCTGGCCATGCAACACACAAGCCCTTGAAAGCTACTGGTATCTTCCCAGAAGTCCACAAAAGGAGGAAGAAGCAGATGGACACTGCCAGCAACTTCTACATGCTGACAGAGGGGGAAGAGGTGCTCCTTAAAATTGGGGGTGGGGTTTTCCCCAATAGCTAGTGCTGAGCACCTTTCCTGCTTTACCCTCACCAGCAATGCCCCTAAAGACCCCACACGGGCACTGGCATTCAAGATCCCACATGGTGCTGGGACCATTTCTCTGTTACTGTATTGTTTAAGGCCATGCTGTGTATAGCAAACTACCTGGGGAATGAACTCTTTTCTGGAGGGATGCATGGCTTTTTTATGTTTTCCAGTGGTGCTGATAACGCCAAGGTTGCAGGTTCGATCCCCATATGGGACAGCTGCACATTCTTGCATTGCAAGGGGCTGGACTAGATGACCCCAGGGTCCCTTCCAATTCTATGGTTCTATGGCCAAGCAGAAAGGAGGATTTTACCACACACATTAGGATGCAGAAGTGTGGCAGAAAGGCTATTCTGTCCTCCTCCTTTGGAGACACTCCAGGCTGCAGTTTCAGTCCCCAAAAGGAAGGAGGGGGAAACTGGATTATTGTGTGAAGAATAGGGAATCAATATAGAATCCCTGAATGGGAAGGGACACCAAGGGTCATCTAGTCCAGCCCCCCAACAATGCAAGCATCTCAACTAGATTACACAGATTGCAAAAGCCAACTATTCTTCCTCCTGGGGGAAGAACTGTGCAAAGGGAGTCGACGAGATGGAAAAAGACAAAAGATCAATGTCTGGATTTCACAAAAAGTTCGTGGAGAAATACATCAAGTAGTGTGTGGGGGGGGGGGTTTGCTTTCCCTACAGCACAGCAAACCAAAGGCGCCCCATTCCTTCCAGGCTGGACAAGCAGGCGAGCCCAGGGATGGGGCTTCCTCACGAGACGCTGGCTGCGGGGTCCTCTCTGCCACGTGGTGAGGAGGACGTTCCCCACCTCGCGTCTAACGGGCAGCGAATAGCGGCAAGGGAGGCAAAGCGGAATCCTGGGGCCGAGTTGCGCAGGCGCCGCGCGGCCACCCCAGCCGCGGCTCCCTCGCCTCTCCCTGGAGTCCCTCGGCGTCGCCCGCTCGCCTTTCCCTCCCGCCGCGGGCTCCTCACCTTGCAGCATGGCCTCCAGCTTCTTCCTGTCCACGCGGAACCTCTCCTCACCCCACTCGGGGCTGGCCGAGGGGGCTCGGGCGGGGCCGGCCGCCGAGGAGCCGCCGTCGTCGTCGGGCAGCGGCGAGTCGGCGCTGCGCTCGCTGTTGGAGCCCGGGTCCGAGAGCGGGTAGCCGTGAGGAGGAGCCGCCATCCCCGCGCCCCACTCGGCAGAGGCGGCGGCGGCGGCGGACGCTGAGGCGACGGCCGCCCCGCCGCCCTCAGCCTCCTGCCCGCAGCAGCAATAGCAGCAGCCGCCGTCGTCTCCTGTCCTGCCGCCGCCGCGGGAAGCTATTTGGCCCCACAGCCGCCCGCCGCCCGCTTCATCCCAGCCCGCCAGAGCCTCGCTGGTCGTGGCGGCGGCGGCGGCGCCTGCCTCCTCAGCCTCCAGCTCAGGCTCCCCGCCGAGCGCACGGCTGTCCCTCTTGTTGCTGCTGCTGCTGCAGCCGCTCGCCTTGCACAGCGCTTGTCCCGGGCCGGCTGCAGCTCGGCTGCGCCCCCATCCCGCGCGCAGTCCGCACAGCATCCCCGCCTCCTCCATGGAGCGGCGAGAGGCGCGCGCCGACGGGGAGGGAGGGATATCCGAGGGGAGAAAAGGGGCGGCGCGGCGCGCGAGGGCGGGAGCCGCCGACGAGGGCGCCGCATAAATAGAGCCGGCGGAGGCTGCGCTCGCCCGAGGCTCCGCCCAAAGCTATAAGTAGTGGCCTCCTCGCCCCGCCCTGGTGGGTTTCTGTGGTCCAGACGCTGCAGCGACTTCTCAGAAGTCGGGCCTGGGTGGATTTGGCTCTGGGATAGGTTGCTAAGCGCGCTTCCCCCACCCATCCCAGACATTTCCCCACTCAAAACTGCCTCCAGTGAGAAGGAGGGGGCTGCAGGAGTCACAGATAACACTGTAACCTTCCCACGATAGGTGAAAAAGCAATGGTTATTTTGAGCTGAAAAATTAATAGGGGACAAAAGGCTAAGAAGTCTTTGACTATGTGCCCTTTCCCTATTCAGACTTCAGGCTGTGCGAGAGAGCTCAAATAATTCCATATAAAATGTGTTTTGAACTTGACTGACAGTAATCGAAGGATTATATATTTTCCAGATATGCCAATAGTGTTTGGAGGCAATGGTGGACAGGGATAAATGTTTTCCCCATAGAAGCTCTCCCACTTTAAAAACAAGCAGTCAAACCTAGGGTTAGGCGAGGAATGCAGCCAGGCCAGATAGCCCTACTTCCCTTTATAGAAGTTAATTCATTGCAGGCCCAGGGTGTTGTAATGACCACTAGCTGCAAGGTGACATTTCAAGTATTCGGCCAAATTGATGAAGGGTATGTCTAAGAATGACTATTGAATAGGATTGCCATACATCCAGAATTTCCCAGGCATAGCTATTGGAAACAATGTCTGGAAGGAAATCGCTTAAATGTCATGTTGGGAGTGTAGAATTTACCAAAACATAGCTTTAAAACTTCGGGCAATTTTTTTTTTTTAAAAAAAAAAAAAAGCTCAACAACTTTTGTGATCGGATTTTAACTTTTTGAAATATGGCAACCCTACTATTGAAAGAAGTGAAACCCCCGTGTTCAGAGGCAGTGTATACCTCTGACTGTCCAATAGTAGGGAACAAGGAATGGCTATTGCCATTGTACACTCTTTGGGATCAAAGGTGCCGCTTACGGAGACTTATTGCCAAATAGAATTATTTCCTGGCAAAAATGCCGAACATTGCTTTGTTAAATAGTCCTGTGCAGTTAGTGTGCATGCTAAAAGCACAAAACCTTTTGGTTTGAATAAAGAGAGAACAAGGAAAGGTATTACAAATTAACCAGAGGGATTGCTGATGTACTGGGGCTCAAATTTGGCACTTAATTTAAAAACAAAAGGGGGGGTAGTAAATCTCTGGTCCTCATAGAAAGATAGTTATGAAGCAAAAGTGAAAGAACCCTTCCAAGCCATTTCTGTGAGATGAACCACCCTGACTGCTCCCACATTCCCTTGTTTTGAACCAATGAGGGAAGTCAGAGCTGTGATCCGTGAGTGAATTTGGACACCAGTCGACAGGAATCCCTGTGGTCCTAAGAACTGCTCCCCACACCCCACACCCCACTTGAGTGCACTTCTCCTGCTTATGTAGTCCTTTGAATCTCTGTAGCTTGCCCTTTTTCTACTAGCAGTGAAGATGCATCTTTCCTGTGGGGTAGATTTATCTGAGAGCTGGTACTCCCTACTTTTTTTCTTTTTGCAAATACTACTACACAATACTATAAGTGCATATGGATATTAAACAGCACCCCTGCCCTGCACTGATGGCAAATGCAAAATATGAAAACTTTGCAAAGAGACTTAGGAGTGTCTTCTGCTAGGGAGGAGCTAAACCAGGCACTGTATATTTCACTTGCAGTACAATGGTGTGAGTGGCTACTCAGAAGTAAGAACTTTGTGTTTTAAGTGAATACAGGATTACAGCCTAGGCTTTGGGGAAAAGCAGGGCTCTTGTGCCTTTAACAACTGAGTAGCACACAGAAATTCAAGAAGCTAAGCCCCCCTCCCAATAAAATTATGGGGAAAGCTTCATATGCTGCCTGTCAAACATCTTGTGCCCTCAACTCCAACTGCATAAAGGATGGAGTTTTATGCAAATCTGTGTCCTCTTGGGTGAGTGGTTCAGAGAGCCCAATCCACATACAGTGCATTGGGCCCAGAAAATCCTGTTTGCATTCTTGCTATCCTCAGCCTATGTCAGTTTGCATTTCTTAGTACAGAAAGTATTGATCTGATGTGTAGAGATCCTTCCTATTCTAATTAATTCAAGAAGGTTCTGGAAGCTTCTCTGCATGAAAGAAACAAGCAGAAGGTTCATGATGTTTGGGTTATTCCTTCAGTGAAGCTGAGTACAGCTGGCTTAAACTGGTTCTCTTATCTCTTCTGTCAAGGTCATGCTGACTATAAAAGTAGGGCCAGAAGGAGCCTGGGTTTCACATTTCTCTATCTCTTTTCCTTCTGGTGTGGTGTTCTGTACATAGTATGCTTAGTGTTAATGTTTAGTCCTATTATAAGTTATTGTAAGTTTAAGTTAAGTCTGCTGCACCTGGATTTCTTATGGACACTGCCAATCCTGAATGTATTGAATTTGTAACCATTATGCTCATTTGCCTTCAGTAGCAGTAAAGTTCTGTTGGGTGAAATATAATTGTCTCTGGTCTATTTTTTGGGAATCCTGCAACCTGTTTCAGTTTTTACTCTGCTAACTATACATTGGAATCTGCTCTGGATCAATATTGAGTAGAATTTCATGGCAGCCTAAGCCTGTAATCTGTAACGCAGGCTGTGAGTTTATGAACATCTATCTGGAAGTGAATCTTACTGAGCCCAGTGGAACCTACTTCTGCACTGACAAGAATTGCAGCACATATAATAACAAGGGCCTACTTTCTGTGGCTGCTGTAAGGGTTAATGAAATTGAATGAAAAGGTCTGGGTAAAATATATAATATTCAGACTACCAAGCACCACCACTGTATCAGCAGTAAAATAAACAATGAAGTAAATCAGTGGTTTTCTGGGAACAACCCATGAGCGTCTACACATCCCTTGCATTTATATGTATTTCTTTTACCGTGGAAATACATCCTGTAATAATGGGGTCTTACATTCCAGTTAAAAGAAAAGGCTCAGCATTTTTAAGCAGAAGGTTGAATGCAATTATCGTATTGATTATACACATTATATTTATCCTATTATATCCATTTTCTGTTACTCTGCTTAAGTAATTACCATACTTTTCCGTGTATAAGACCAGGGTGTTTTTTTTTTTACTAAAAAATAATGTTAGAAAGGGGGGGTTGTCTTATACACGGGGCAATCTCCCCCCATTTTCTTAATTTTAGTCCCCCCAAAATTGGGGGCATCTTATACACGGGAAGATATGGTATGTATCTGGGAAGAGGATGGTAGGTACTTACCGTAAATCTTTCTTTATCGTGCCTTCCTTTCTTCCCACTTTAGGTCCAACAGGATCTATGTACAGAGAAGACCAGGGGTCACAATCTCTCCCAGTTCTCCTCCTGTGATGAAACCGTGCAACAGTTTCACAGGGTTCAGGTGTCTATAAGAGCTTGGCCATTTGCCCTGGATGGAAGCCATACTTCTTAATTCTCACTGTGTGTAGGAAATGCTGCAGTTGTTCATTGCTGATGAATAGGCACCCTGTACATGTTTGGATATATTTTTCCTTTATTGTATATTATCACACCAGACCCATTTCCTGAAAGGAAGAGTATGGCTTGAGTGTGCTTGAGAGGAGTGGGACTACAAAACCAACAGTGCTCACTAGAGAAAACTTCTGCTTATACCACTCATCCTCCGCCATCTGCCTCTTTTCCTGGGCTTCTTCTAATGCACCTTCTTTTCAGCTACCCCCACCATCTTACCTCTTCTCTTCACTTCTGTGAAACTGGGGTAGTCAACTTGGTGACCTCCAGATGTTGCTGAGCTCTAGTCTCCAATATTCCATTGAGCTAAGTGCTGGGGCATGCGGTAGCTTCTCAGCTTCAGGAGTTCCTAGATGACCTGTATCCATCCCAGTATTACTTCAGGCCTGATTAAGGGACAGAAACAGCTTTGGTTGCCTTGGTAGACAACCTTTGCCAGGAGTTGGAGACAGAGGGTATCCCTGTTGGTTCTGCTGGACCTCTCAGTGGCTTTTTGATACCATTGTATATATATACCATTATGTGTGTATGCACACATACACATTCAGGGTTTTTGTTGTTGTTGTTGAGTCATTCAGTCGTGTCCGACTCTTCGTGACCCCATGGACCAGAGCACGCCAGGCACGCCTATCCTTCACTGCCTCTCGCAGTTTGGCCAAACTCATGTTAGTAGCTTCGAGAACACTGTCCAACCATCTCATCCTCTGTCGTCCCCTTCTCCTTGTGCCCGCCATCTTTCCCAACATCAGGGTCTTTTCCAGGGAGTCTTCTCTTCTCATGAGGTGGCCAAAGTACTGGAGCCTCAACTTCAGGATCTGTCCTTCTAGTGAGCACTCAGGGCTGATTTCTTTGAGAATGGATAGGTTTGATCTTCTTGCAGTCCATGGGACTCTCAAGAGTCTCCTCCAGCACCATAATTCAAAAGCATCAATTCTTCGGCGATCAGCCTTCTTTATGGTCCAGCTCTCACTTCCATACATCACTACTGGGAAAGCCATAGCTTTAACTATACGGACCTTTGTTGGCAAGGTGATGTCTCTGCTTTTTAAGATGCTATCTAGGTTTGTCATTGCTTTTCTCCCAAGAAGCAGGCGTCTTCTAATTTCGTGACTGCTGTCATCATCTGCAGTGATCATGGAACCCAAGAAAGTGAAATCTCTCACTGCCTCCATTTCTTCCCCTTCTATTTGCCAGGAGGTGATGGGACCAGTGGCCATGATCTTAGTTTTTTTGATGTTGAGCTTCAGACCATATTTTGCGCTCTCCTCTTCCCAGGGTTTTTAGCTGTAGCTAATTCATGCTCTGAGCGGCCTTGGGTCATGTATTAGGAGAAAAGTATGGGATTAAATAAATGAATATATACATAAATCTCCCATCAGTCCCAGCCAGCATGACCAACAGTCAGGTATGATAGGAGTTGTAGTCCAAAAACATCTAGAGGGCCCATATTGGTTATTCCTGCTATAGAATCTCCTGTTGGGCCATTTATCAACATCTGGCCCAGAAAGAGCCATGATACTGACTCCAGAGACTGCTCGTAGAGCCACACCACAGCCTGGATGCCATCATTGCTCTATCTCCTGTATGCCCCCTCGAAGCCTTTGTAAATCAGCCCATCACATCATATAGCATGTGTTGCAAGCAATATGGAGTGTTTCTCCCACGTATTCCAAGGAAGGCCTAAAATGCCAAGTGCATGATTTAGTTTAAGTTACCCTTAAATGAAACTGAAAGCCACATTCTTAATTGTTAGAACAACATGACATGGGCAGACGACTGGAGAAAATAAGGAGAAGTTGGCAGATAGCAGCTCCAGTGCTTAGAGAGAATATTGGTTGGGGTTGACTTTGGCACGTGTAACTCCATACTTTTTTGTGTGTGTGGCTAGTAGTTTTGATCAAAGCAAAGAATAACAAGAGCTTTTTCATTCTGTTATATCCCTTTATAATGATTCCTGTAATGACTCTCAGGCTCCTTTGTGGCCTTGTTGGAACCCCAAACTGAATGAAGGACAAATTTATTTCCAGCCCCAAATATGCAACACAGAATCGGTAAAATGATACCTTGTACTGGAGCCACAGCTGTTGAAGTAGGAGCAGGGAAGCAAAATTTACCCGCCTCCTTTTAAAAGAGGGAATTTTATTAGCACATTAGCAATAATCGACCCTGCCCCGAATTCCTTCACTATGTGGCCAGCCATAATGGGGGGGGGGGGAGAGAGAGAATTCCTTTCTGAGTCCTGACCTCCAAAGAGGCACTAATGAACTTCGAGGCTGAGGCCTCAAGCAGCCAGAACTTCAAGCAGTTCATTTCTCCAAGAAGAGAAACAACTGTGTTTCCACTCTGTGCATTTATTGTGAAGTGGGACCCTTTGCATCACAACCTGAATGTTCCCAACCAATGTTCTTCAGCAATAGTGGGTGAGAAAGGTGGGTCTTCCTCCTTCAAGCCCTCAATCAAATTGATTCCAAATGACAGAGAAGTTCTGGTCCAGTTTCCTAACCAGCTTGCCTCACAGATAGCCCTGCCCATGTCCCTTCATCACCCAAACACATCTGTCAGTTGTGACAGCAACATAGTAGAGGGTTGGCAATGGGAGCTCCCAGGAGTCAGGAACCATGAGGAATATATAGGGTGCCACCCAGCTAACTTGTTCCATAAGCACAAGGATTTCTACTTGTGAAATGGAACTCCTCCTCTCCCCAAATCCAGTCGCACAAGCAGATATCCTTACAACGATGGAACAGTCAATTAGTGCTACTTCGGATACAACCCACAGTTCCTTCAATCCTACTAGGAACATCACATTTCCCATGGTTTCTGGTTTTTGGAATGACATCACCAACATGCATTGCAGCATCCTGGGCATCGGGAATCATGGGAAGTGCAATTCTCCCATGCTTCCTAATGGATGTAAGAACCATGGGATCTACATTCCCTATGGTTCCTGATACTAGTGGTGCCGCAATAAAACTGCTAGCACATTTGCATAACTAAGCGGGGTCTAGTAAATGTTGTTTGTTGAGTTTTAAGGGGGGAAGAAAGATATTAAGTGGGGAGGGTTGGGGAAAAGGAAGCTTTCTGGGGTGTGGAGTTCCAAGTGGACTCGGGGCCAGGAATCTTAAAAAAAAAACAACAACCCCCAAACAAACCCAAATCATTGTCCCTAAACCCATTCTGGATTGAGGTGTTGGAATAGGGGGCTCACCCATTATTAATATTATTCCTTCCTATCTAGGTTAGTTCTAAAATGAAAGCCGACATTTTAATGCAGAGTTCCCTGGAAGTTCAACTCAATGAAACTTACTTCTGAGTTGCAAATGACTGGGTCTCTACACAATGAAATAACAACAACAATAATAATTAGGCCTTTTGGTTCAGAACATATAAATATGAATTAACGTACCACTCTGGTAAAATGAAATGAATAGCTATTCGTAGATTCTTTGAATTTAATTTGTTCGTTTTAACTGAAATGTGCACAATAGCTGTCTATTTTGCTGTGAGGGAGTTAGGAAATATTTTCTCTGGCTTAGACGTTCTACCATATAATCTGGACCTCATTAAATGTAAGGCATATGGGTCTCTCTCTCCCCCCACCACCACCACCTTGTGTGGGTGGGCATGCCCAGGGCAAAGAGGCAGCTTGAAATGTAAACCCTTGCAACTAAAACTGACCACCAAGCCTTCTTGGTTTTGTTCTGTTGGATGAATTTGGTTGTTGAGATGGGTAACAACAACAACAACAGCAGCAGCAGCATGAGGCTCTTAAGGATTGCATCCAGTGTTGTTTCACATGCTGCTGACAGAAGGCTCTTGGAGCCAGTGGAGGCTTCTTTCAGCAGAACAGAAAAATAAGGTTATTGTGATATATTCACCCTCCCCATTCCATTCACAATCAGCTCCAGAGGACTCAGGGATTTTTCAGTCCACTCTGGCAGGTGACACCATGGCGTGGCCTGGGAAAGCATAAATCTCTCTCTCTCTCTC
Source organism: Lacerta agilis (assembly GCF_009819535.1). Classification (NCBI taxonomy): domain Eukaryota; kingdom Metazoa; phylum Chordata; class Lepidosauria; order Squamata; family Lacertidae; genus Lacerta; species Lacerta agilis. Next base: position 22,478,056 of record NC_046316.1, on the reverse strand, counting down.
TCTCTCTCTCTCTCTCTCTCCTCTCTCTCTCTCTCTCTCCTCTCTCTCACACACACACACACACACACACACACACAAGCTAAAAGGTCTCTTTCTTTATTCCACTGACAGGAGCCTCTGATGGATCAAAGAACATTCCATCAAAGATGAGGCAGCACTGGGTATATGATTTTTTGGGGTGCACAAAAGCTCTGAATAAGGTGCATCCATTTTCATGGCAAAAAGAAGTGGCTTTCCTTTGGGGAAGCGCTCTCAAACAAATTTTGAATCTGAATGAAATGCACATCCTTCTCCAAGCCATTTCTGCATGATCTTCCACCTAACACACTCCCTTCAAACTCAGCGCAATCCTCTGTTCCCTTGTGCTACCTCCACACATTGCTGAATTTGCATTTAATTACAGTTTTACATAGAAAAATATACTAAGCCAGGAACAGTTACTGTACTTTTATTTAAGAAGAAGAAGCTTGTTTCCAGGTCACTGTCCTGTAGGGTGCAGTGGGTGCCGTGAGTAGAATTTCTTCAGACATAATCACATGGGGAAAGCTATGCTTTCAATTGTACTTTCTTTCTAGACAAACAGAACTTTTAAAAAGAGTGCCCCTTTTCCTTCATCTCATTGGTCTGCAGTTTGCCATGAACTGGAGAAGTTTGTGCAAGCCCATGTCCATCTAGGTATGATTGTGTTTGTGCAATTAGGACGTGCAATATTATGAGAGCAACCCAGTTGCACTGTTATTGCTGGAGGTGTATATGAGAGGTCCAACACAGGGTAATGATGCTGTGGCCTGTCCCAGCTCTGATGATAGGAGGCTGATGTGTAGCATTGAGCTGGAGGTTATCCCTCCTCGCTGGGGCTGCATCTTCAGGGAGATTAAAGTAGGAGCCATGGGCAGCATCACTGCAGGCAGTGCTCCAAGAAGAAGTAGCAGTCAATGGCAAGTTCTAACCTAGGCTAATGCACTGCAGCAGGAGGACCTCCCCGCTTTTCCCAGAGCCCCCCGATGAGTGAGTGAAGTTGGAAGCCGGCCAACTTGCCCAGCATGATGGCTATACTCAGATCCAGTTCTAAAGGTAACAATGGACCATAGCTCAGTGACAAAGCAAATGCTTTGAATCCAGAAGGTCTCCAATTCAGTCCCTAGCCTCTGAAGTGGAAAGGATCACAAGAGAGCAAAGGAGCTTCGAGACTGTCACCATTTCCAGCATATTCAGGTTGAACAAGTAAAGTGGATTTGGTGATCTTAGACAACAAATGCATTTCCCTCCCAAAGCAGATGTTTTTCAATAAGGAAAGCAAGAGGGAAATGCCTTGGAAAGTGCAGGAGAACCCTTACTTGATACAACACCATATATCCACCCATCACATATTGTGCCCTGCCAGGTGGCTGTTAGCCTTCCATGTGTATGCAGTTCGCAGCAGGCAGCAAACCCGCTGATGACCTGCCATACATGGCTGTGGGGCTGTGTTTGGCTGGGTAGCTCACAAGTTGCACCCCCCTTGTCTCCGGATAAACCCCATATGAATCCTATGATGTCAAAACACAAAGATTAATTAAATACAATGACCCTTCTTTTTCTTTGAACAGAAGCAGCAAAACATTCTCTCGCTCGTTCCGTTAATTATTAGAAGGCCTTTCCCAACAGCCAACCAAGTGTAGTTACTTATTTAATCTCTCCCCCCCCCCAAATGATGTCACAAGAATTCGGTGAGACAGTAACCCTTTAAACTATTTTGCCTTACATCATTATATTGACAGGAGGAAATTGTGACAGGATCATGTTTTGTGGTCTCCCCTTTTTTAAACAGCAGGATATTCCATGGGAGCCTTTTAGAACATCAGTTTCCCTGTACAGAGACTTCGGGCATCGCTGTCATATCTAGGTTGTTGTTTTTGTTTTAGAAACACACAAGCTGAGCTAGGGAAAGTGTGGCTAATAAAGATTTTGCCGTGTCAGTTTTTTACCATGTCAGGATACATACATTACAGTAACTCCACCCTTCGCTGAATGGTCTCATAAAAAATTGGGAGAGCAGAATGGCTCCACTGCTGCATTTTATGTATGCCACTTAAAAGCTCTGGTAATTACAGGTGAAATTCGAAAAATTAGAATATCGTGGAAAAGTCCATGTATGTAAGCAATTGTTTTCATTAGCTACTGGAGTTTAATATATGAGATAGGCTCGTGACATGCAAAGCGAGATATGTCATGCTTTGTTTGTTATAATTGTGATGATTATGGCGTCCAGCTGATGAAAACCCCAAGTTGAGATTGTTAATTTGGGGTTCTCACCAGCTGTACGCCATAATCATCACAATTATAACAAATCAAGGATTGACATATCTCGCTTTGCAGGTCACGAGTCTATCTCATATATTAGTTTCACCTTTTAAGTTGAATTACTGAAAGAAATGAACCGTTCCACAATATTCTAATTTTTTGAGTTTCACCTGTAAGTGCTTAAATAAATAAATAAAAATACATCTCAATATGCACACAGATTAATGACTTTAGTTACCAACAGGCGAGCTTTAGCTTAATCTATACGATGCCCTTTATTATGGATCCCACATTCACCCTCCTGACGATGGGAAGGACTAAACAGGTGCATGTAAAAAAACAAATAAATGCACCAAATGGAACAGCTAAGACTTTTGATTTCTCAATGAAATATTTTGGCAGACTTTTCAAAAGCAACAACCGAGGATGGAAGAGTCGTAGCAATAAGTAACCACCCTGGGCCGTCTTTCTTCTCATTGCCCTCATTCCTTCACAGCTGCAGTTAGGCAGAATTCCGACAAGCTACATTCCTTATCACAAAAAGCAAACTACTATGCTAATGTAATTCCTGAGCTATGAGAAAATGTTTCCCTTGGTTTGCAGGTAGGTTAATATTGGAAATTCCAGTGGAGGTTACACGATATCGCTGTTTGTTCTGATAAGGGGGCAATACTTTTGCCTTTATCTCCTGTTTGGGAGGAATACATCATGGCTGCTTTTCATCCCCTTGTTTATCACCTGTCATTGCTATTTTCATGCGAAGGAAGCAATCTTCGTGCAGCCAATTTCTAAGCTGAAAGCAACCTTTGATTCCCCCCCAGCATTTCACACATGCATATAACGCATAAAAATAATTAATATTTGAAGTCAGAGACATGTATACTTGCCTAGCCTGCACAAAAAGAGTCCAGGGTTGAGTGTTTTGCCAAAACTCAGACAAACTAGAGTTCGTTTACGAGCAGGACAACCACAAACTGCAGTTTATGAAGATGGGTTCCCACCCCCTGAAATAGACCATAGTTAAGATTAACCACAGTTGGTGGTTCAGGCATAGCACTGTGGTTCATTTAAAATGGGAGCGAAGGCTTCCAATTTCATGGTGGCAATCCCAAGTTTAGCCCATAGTTTATTGTTGCATTCAAATAAGGTTTCAGAATAAGTGGTTAGGAGCAGAGACACACATGTCAGTGGAGTCCTAGCTATCAGCTTCCTCCTCATTGCTGTCACTGTTATAGAACTTAGGGAAGAGGTTGGGGATGAAACAAGAGTTAGCTGGTTCCACATTGTCACTCGCTCGGGCTCCACTTCTGTAGACCTCTCTAATAATAATTTAGTAATAATAATAATAACCTTGAGCCAGACATCCTTGAGCCAGACATCCTGGAGAGTGAAGTCAAATGGGCCTTAGAAAGCCTTGCTAACAACAAGGCCAGTGGAAGTGATGATATTCCAGCTGAACTATTTAAAATCCTAAAAGATGATGCTGTTAAGGTGCTACACTCAATATGCCAACAAGTTTGGAAAACTCAGCAGTGGCCAGAGGATTGGAGAAGATCAGTTTACATCCCAGTCCCAAAGAAGGGCAGTGCCAAAGAATGCTCTAACTACCGCACAATTGCACTCATTTCACACTCTAGCAAGGTTATGCTTAAAATTCTACAAGGCAGGCTTAAGCAGTACGTGGACTGAGAACTCCCAGAAGTGCAAGCTGGATTTCGAAGGGGCAGAGGAACCAGAGACCAAATTGCAAACATGCGCTGGATTATGGAGAAAGCTAGAGAGTTCCAGAAAAACATCTACTTCTGCTTCATTGACTACGCAAAAGCATTTGACTGTGTCGACCACAGCAAACTATGGAAAGTTCTTAAAGAAATGGGAGTGCCGGATCACCTCATCTGTCTCCTGAGAAATCTCTATTTGGGACAAGAAGCTACAGTTAGAACTGGATATGGAATAACTGATTGGTTCAAAATTGGGAAAGGAGTACGACAAGGGCTGTATATTGTCTCCCTGCTTATTTAACTTATATGCAGAATTCATCATGCGAAAGGCTGGGCTGGATGAATCCCAAACCGGAATTAAGATTGCCGGAAAAAATATCAACAACCTCAGATATGCTGATGATACAACCTTGATGGCAGAAAGTGAGGAGGAATTGAAGAACCTTTTAATGAGGGTGAAAGAGGAAAGCGCAAAATATGGTCTGAAGCTCAACATCAAAAAAACTAAGATCATGGCCACTGGTCCCATCACCTCCTGGCAAATAGAAGGGGAAGAAATGGAGGCAGTGAGAGATTTCACTTTCTTGGGTTCCATGATCACTGCAGATGGTGACAGCAGTCACGAAATTAGAAGACGCCTGCTTCTTGGGAGAAAAGCAATGACAAACCTAGACAGCATCTTAAAAAGCAAAGACATCACCTTGCCAACAAAGGTCTGTATAGTTAAAGCTATGGTTTTCCCAGTAGTAATGTACGGAAGTGAGAGCTGGACCATCAAGAAGGCTGATCGCCGAAGAATTGATGCTTTGAATTATGGTGCTGGAGGAGACTCTTGAGAGTCCCATGGACTGCAAGAAGATCAAACCTATCCATTCTCAAGGAAATCAGCCCTGAGTGCTCACTAGAAGGACAGATCCTGAAGTTGAGGCTCCAGTACTTTGGCCACCTCATGAGAAGAGAAGACTCCCTGGAAAAGACCCTGATGTTGGGAAAGATGGAGGGCACAAGGAGAAGGGGACGACAAAGGATGAGATGGTTGGACAGTATTCTCGAAGCTACTAACATGAGTTTGGCCAAACTGCGGGAGGCAGTGAATGATAGGCGTGCCTGGCGTGCTCTGGTCCATGGGGTCACGAAGAGTCGGACACGACTGAACGACTGAACAACAACAACAACAATAATAATTTATTATTTACACCCCGCCCATCTGGCTGGGTTTTCCCAGCCACCCTAGGCAGCTCCCAACACATATTAAAACACAATAAACATCAAACATTAAAAAGTTCCCTAAACAGGACTTCCTTCAGATGTCTTCTAAAAGTAAGACAGCTGTTTATTTTCTTGACATCTGGTGTCAAGGGTGCCACTACTGAGAAGGTCCTCTGCCTGGTTCCCTGTAACTTCACTTCTCGCAGTGAGGGAACTGTCCGAAGACCCTCGGAGCTGGACCTCAGTGTCTGGGCTGAATGATGGGGGTGGAGACGTTTCTCCAGATATACAGGGCTGAGGCTGTTTAGGGCTTTAAAAGTCAGCACCAACACTTTGAATTGTGCTCATAAACTTACTGGGAGCCAATGTAGGTCTTTCAGGACCGGTGTTATATGGTCTCAGTGGCCACTCTCAGCCACCAGTCTAGCTCTCTGCCTTTGCCCTGTCAGTTCTAATGGGGTCCCGTGACATCTGGTAGTCCCTGTTAAGGATACAGGGCAGGCAAACATGTGCCTTCTTGTACTCTTTGGCATGTAGTTAGTATGCCAAAGACTTATCTGCCTCACTGGCACATGCCGTCAGATGATAAATAGAAAATAGAAAGAGTTTCAGAAACGTCACCCCGCAGCTGCCTTGTTCAAATAGTGGTCATGGTTTGTGATTCTTGGCATCTTTCATATCTTAGTCTTTAAAGTATTTAATGAATACTTTTTGGATGCATCCACTGAAACATGCTGTTTTGGGTTGGGGAGCATGTGCTGTATAGATCTGGACAAATACAGTTTCACCATATTAATTAAACAACGAGATGACATAGCTGAAACGACTCTGGGCCTCAATGATTTAGCGAAACTGGCTGCTGTGGAGAGACAGCTCGGAGTTGTTTTTCAGAGATTAAAACTTCCAGTTATCATTAAATCATGATGAACAAACAGGCTCTGGGCTTGTAACGTGTGATTGTCTGTGACATGGGCCTATTACAGAAGAGAGGAGGGCCATCTGTCTTTGTTGGAGAGTACATGGTTATTTTTCCCCCCTAGCCGAAATGCCACAGAATTTTGCATCAGTTTAATGAAGTTTGGCAACTGAACTGCAGTTTCACTTGTGGTGGAAGCACCTTAAACCAGATTAAGGATTCACTGGAATCTAGCGCACTTTGCTCAGTTCCAGAAGGCTTCTATGATGCTATAGGCTAGCTGTGCGTGTGCATTGACCTCTGTTTCCCCCCCCCCCCCACGGCATGATAAGTGTAATCACATAGTGCAGGGGAGCATCAACCATGTATAGCCAGGTCTCTGCATCATAGAATTGTAGAGTTGGAAGGTACACCAAGGGTCATCTACTCCAACCCCCTGCTATGCAGGAACCTCAACTAGATCATCCATGAGAGGTGGCCACCCAACATCTGCTTTAAAAACCTCCAAGGAAGGAGAGTTCATCACCTCTTGTGGGAGTCTGTTCCACTGCCAAATGACTCTTACTGCCAGAAAGTTCTTTCTGATGTTTAGTCGAAATCTCCTTTCTTGCAACTTGAAGTCATTAGTTCAGGTCCTACCCTTTTGGAGCAGGAGAAAACAAGCATGTTTCATCTTCCATGTGACAGCCATTTAGATATTTGAAGATGGCTATCATATCTTCTCTCAGTTCCCCTCTTGCACTAAACGCACCCAATTCCCTCAACCTTTGCTCATAAGGCTTGGTTTCCAGACCCTTGATCATCTTGGTCACCCACCTCTGCACACACTCTAGCTTTGTCAATATCCTTTATAAATGATTGTGTCCAGAACCATTTTACTTTAGGTGTGGTCTAACCAAGGTAGAATAGAACAGTAGTATTACTTCCCTTTATCTGGACACTATATTTCTGTTAATGCAGCCAAGAAAAGTGTTAGCTTTCTTCCTGAGCCACCATGATCTGATGGACCCCACAAATTCTAGGGTTTTTCCTGAAACAGCAACATTGATTCTGAGTGGGAACAGAAGTTAGAAAAGCTGGATGGAGAATCTGAGCCTGCCAACCCCCCCCCCCTTTTCCCCCAGAGCAGAACCTCTCGGTTCCATCCATCTCGAGTTTTTCTTTCAGATAGTGATACTAATACCCCCTGGGCAGTTCTCAGGAATCTCTGGTATTTGTGTGGTTAGAGGCAGCTTGCTCCATCGAGAGCACATCAATCTGACTCCAGAACTCTGAATTATATGATCCAGAGAGAGAGAGAAAATGTTGCTTATCCTCACGTTAAATTTCCATGGATACTGACATTGGATATTAGGCACAGGAAGCTGCTGTAAACAGTGTCTGCAGAATGCTGACCAATCTAGCCTGGCTATAGCTCTCAAAGCTTCCAGGCAGAATTCCCCCCCAGTCCTTTAGCTGGAGATGCCAGGGATCAAATCTGGATGTTTATGTATTCAGGGCCCTATCTTAGAGGGCTCCCAGAAAGCAGAAAATGCAGCACGTGAATCACCCTTGCAGATTAACCACCTCACATACCACATTACCATTTTCTAACACATTTCTAATGTAAACTTTATACCATGCAGTAGCCCAAAGGATGTTCATCAAAGATTTCTCTTTCTCTCTTTCTCTCTTTCTGCCCCTCTAATAATTAATCCCACTGTGGATCAACATCCCTGATAGTCATTCAGGGCATTTTTCTCTTCTTATATAAGCACTTGGCCCTTGTTCTTTGTCCGACGCTGTTGACAAATGAAGTGAAAAAGCTGTTGCAGGCATTTTGTGACACTGGAGAACGAACACTACCTCTCATAGTTTATGATGGCTTGAGATCAGCATTGGTCTGATGCCGAAGAATTCCGACTTCCTCTCGAAAGCACATTCGGCACAGTGGGACACATTTGTCTGGACGTGCGAGATATATATAAATGGCCTCCGCACTTTATTTGCCCTTGAAATTTGCTGCGATTCCTGTCATTTCAAGCAGCCTACGCCCACACAACTATGGTTACTCGGTCTCCGTCTGGACTGGAATCTTTCAGGAGTAATTGAGCTGGTATGCCATCTTTTGTTGATAATTGGAAAGTTTTTGGATCCGGCACAAGAAGTTAAAATTCCCTTTGCACAGCCATATGTTTAAGAGTTCTGCAACAGCAATTTTCAGGTCATTTGTCGAGCAGGAATTCGAGAAGAAACATATGCCTCCCGCTTGCGTCTTGCCTTACTATTCTGAAGAGTATTATTTCATAAACAGAGAAAGGAGGTCATTAGCTGGCAAATTATTCGCAGGATCTAGCTGGAAAAGAACCACATACACTCAAGGATTACTGGAGAGGGGGGAAAGAACTGACTTTATTTTATTAGGCTACGTTTAGAAATGAACAAGCTCGGATGAATTTCTTTCTCAGCAGTAAGGCAAACAGATGAATGCCGCAAAGCCACCCCCCCCCCTCACAGAAATGAGAAACTATGTAGGGAAATAATTGTGTGTGCATGATGCTTTGGATGAGGCCCGGAAAAACCACCAGCAGTAAAGGTGTGAATTATGAAGGCCAACAAGTTGGATGGTTCACAACAGGTTGGATAATACATGATAATAATTAGGAGTGGCCCAGGCCTTCAGAGATACACATAAGCAGTTGCTTTGCCCCTGTTTGACTGTTCTGTTAGCCATACGGCTCATAAAGTCTCTTGGCTGTAATCACGTGCATCTCATCTCATAGAAACACACACAACACTCACCCGTTCTCCTTCCTGGACCTACTGAAGCACCAATGTGGTTTGAGGACTGGAGACCAGCTTCACATTTGAGCCACAACAATCTCTCCTTTTTTGAAGGACCATAAATTGCTGTCAGGGACTGGGCAGAGGAGGAATGGTGAAGACGGCCTCCCCAGCTTGACCCTTCCAAGGAGGAGGAAGGGGAAGACAGTTTAGATTTACAACAGGGGTTTGAGGGAGGTCACAACTCAGAGGCAGATGAGGTGGAAAATTGGGAAATAATGGGAGAGGAGGAAGAGGAGAAAGCTCCAGGGGGGGGGGGCGGCGACAGCTGACAGACACAGTGTCTTTAGAAAGCATTCCAGACCCCCCCCCCCTCTCCCAGAACCCGGTGAGCCTTGAAAGTAGGAGAGCAAAGAGCTCAAAGGCAGAGGGCACATAGCAGCACCCACAGGAGAGACGATGAGAGTGACGAATGAGGAAATGGGAGAGACGGGGGTGGGGTGGAGATTCACTTGGGACAACGCCATTACCCAAGAGGCTGGGTTCCATAGCCTCTCTCTGCAAATACTGAATAAAAAAGCGGATGGTAAGAAACTTTTCCTTGTCTTTGTACGTTCCTGGGCAACCAGCCGGGAGTCACTGGCAGCAGTCTGACAATTGGGGAGTAAGCACATTGTACTTTGAAGAAACCCTTGGCATGGGAACATAGCAAGTTGCTTTATCTCAAGTTGTTGGCCCATCATTAATATTGCCTACACTGAGTGCCAGCAGCTCTCCAGGGTTTCAGGTACAGGTTTCTTCCTGCCCCACCTGCAGATGCTGAGGATTGAACCTGGGACCCTCTGCATGTAAAGCAGATCCTTTACCACTGAGCTAAAGCTCTTTCCAGTAGCAGCCTCTGTTTACATGTGTGTTTATTAGTGGACCCCACAAGAGATTTGCAAAACCACACAAATGTTCTTCGCCCTGTTATAAGGTCGTGGGAGGGATGGAGGAGCTAGATCATGTTGCAAAAGAAGCTTCAAAAACAACAACCGCAGTTTCTCAATCCAATTTGAAAAAGAATGTCAGTATGTTTTGATTGATCCGTTCTATTATACAACATTTTATGAATACCTTTCTTAATCGGGAGTTTGAAACATCCAAGCCCAAAAAAATAAAAATAAAAATGGCAGTATCCTAGAGGTGTTGAAAGACTTTTTCCAAATAGCTGGTATATTTTAACTTCTGACTCAAGGCTATGAGGCAGACAATGATAGCAGGTGGACAGTCTCATTTATCAGCTTCCTTTGGGGTGCCCAAATAACAGGCGAGAAATTAAATCTCAAATAAATCATTAAATGCAACCATTTTCAAAGTATGAGCAAAATATTAGCTGGCCCAGCCCACTGAAATAGTAACAAGCTTCCTACTTGACATTCCTGCATTGCAGGGGGTTGAACTAGATGTCTCTCAGTGTCCCTCCCAACTCGACAGTTATATGGTTCTATGATTCTGCTCCTCTGTTACTTGGTTATTATTTAGAGCAATGTAAATAATTAAAGCTTGTATTAACCACTATTCATGGCAGTCTTAAAAAAAACAGAGAGAGAGAGAGAGCGCACTCCATGAATGTCTTGGTATCACACCATACATTTAAAGCAAATGTCCCTACTACAAACAATTCTAGGAATTTTAATTTAACACTCACAGAGCTATAACTCTAAGCATCCTTGGTTCCAAGGATTCTTTGGGGAAAGTTATGAGCTTTAAATGTATGGTGTGCACTCAGCCTCAAATTTTATAAGTGGCTATATAGATTTAAAGTCCTGAGTCTTATAGCTTTCTTCACAGCTTGTGGTGGAGCCTCTGGGTTTATTTAGATTTTAAAAAAAACAACTTAGCATGCATATCACTCTTTGGAGTATTCAAAGTAATTTGTTACCTCATGGAATCCTTACAACGACCCTGTAAGGCAGGCCAGTTTTATTATCCCCTTGTTGGGATATTCTTGGGGTGGGGTGGGGTGGGGGGCTGAGGTTGGTTGGCTTTAAGCAACCTCATGAATTCATCATGGAGTCAAAATTCCAAGCACAGATCTCTGAGTTTGCAGCTCAGGCTGTGCATATAAGCCCGCTCAAAGCACATTATTTCCCTCAAAGGATTCTGGGCATTGCAGTTAGTTAAGATGGGCTTATAATTTTACATGAAAGTGAGGAGGAATTAAAGAACCTCTTAATGAGGGTGAAAGAGGAAAGCACAAAATATGGTCTGAAGCTCAACATCAAAAAAACTAAGATCATGGCTACTGGTCCCATCACCTCCTGGCAAATAGAAGAGGAAGAAATAGAAGGAGTGAGAGATTTTACTTTATTGGCCTCCATGATCACTACAGATGGTGACAGCAGCCACGAAATTAAAAGATGCCTGCTTCTTGGGAGAAAAACGATGACAAACCTAGACAGCATCTAAAAAAGCAGAGACATCACCTTGCTGACAAAGGTACTTATAGTTAAAGATATGGTTTTCCCAGTAGTAATGTATGGAAGTGAGAGCTGGACCCATAAAGAAGACTGATCGCCGAAGAATTGATGCTTTTTGAATTATGGTGCTGGAGGAGACCTTGAGAGCATGACTAAAATGTTTCTGGCGCAGGGGACACCATGATGGAAAACCAGAGTGCATGGAAACGCCAATTAGCTTCCCACCACAGCAGTACCTATTTATCTACTTGCACTGGCATGCTTTCGAACTGCTAGGTTAGCAGGAGCTGGGACAGAGCAATTGGAGCTCACTCCATCATGGGGATTTGAACCACCGGCCTTCTGATTGGCAAGCCCAAGAGGCTCTGTGCTTCAGACCACAGTGCCATGCGCATCGCTCAGATTGCCATGTTACTAAAACACTCCTGGTTCAGTGCATGAGTGGGGAAGCATTAATCCCATAAAGTGAGAACTGAGAGCAAAAACTGGTCAGTTTCCAGGCAAAGCTTTGGGGTTTTCCCTTGGTAGTGAGTCGGACGGTAAAGTGTGAAGACTCGCTGCAGGTAGTGAAACTGACATGCAGCATCTCCAGAGTTTGCTTTCAGCCTCGTCTGTTTCAGCTGCAGTGCAAGTCCCCCTCTGAAAGGCTAAGGCTTGTGATCAGCGTCACAACAAGGAAATAAGCAGGATGGTGGAAGGGACATGTCATCTGATGCACACATGCTATATCCAATCAGGTGCCGGCAATAGAAGTGCATTTCAAAAAAACAACTACAAAATCTTATGAAAGAGAATCAAAATTAATAAGGGAGAATGAGATGGGAAGTGGGATGGGCTCAATAATTTGTGAAAAAATGAACGAAGCAAGATGACAGTGCAAATTACATCTGAAAGCATGGGAAAGTGAGGAAGTTGTCTACTGTGTGCCTGGCAACTGTTCATTAAATTTGTTTAAAAATGCAATCAGTGTGAAAATATTTAAAAGCCCTTTGGTGTGACCTGATCGCTACTTGATTAGTAATTGCAGTACTGCCTCCTGTCCATCTGGGGCAGTAGAGGAGCCTAAGCACAGCAGAGAAGCAGGCCAACACTGACTTCTTCTGGCATGCTGCTGTGGTAGCATAAGAGTAAAGTACAAAGCCTGTCTTGAGACCTCCTAGAGTGCCACACAAGGCCCTTTAAATTTCAGTGTTTCAATCTTAGCTGGAGCGGATCTTTCAGAACTCAGCTCCCCTGCCAGCAAGAGGTCTTGTTTCAATGAATGGTGCCAGTGATTTATTTAGACATTTTCACTCTGCTTCTCTTTATAAATAAATTGAAAGTGGCGTACATAATTGCATGCACATCAAAACGATACGTTCACCAATAAAAAACAACAGCAGCCACCCCAAAGTCACTGAAAACAGTATAATGTAATTAGGAACAGGTTAAAACAAGTTCAGAATCAGGGTGATAGAAACATTAAGCCGCAGTAACAACTGGCTAGAATAAAGCGGTCTTAGTTAGTCACAAATATGAAGCTTGAAAGAGACGAAGCCAAGCCAGGAGGGGAATCTGTGGTCCTCCAGATGTTGCTGGGCTCTTGTGGAGGTCAGTGCCCATTGGAACTGGCAGGGCAGAAGGCAGGGAGATCAGTAGTAGGTTGTGCCAGAGCAAATGATGAGCAGAGTCAACTAGTTCTGGTTCAGCCCTCCTCCCTGCTGAGTTCTACAAGGGAGAATAAGGAGGAGGACCATGGCAACCAGGGCCACCCACTAAATTAGCTGCAAGGTTTACCCAGACAAAACCCCCTGAAATTAATGACTCTTAGTCACAGTCATTCATTTCACTGTGTCTGCTTTGGGTAAAATTTAGGAAGCAAGGAAGGAGATAGGCAGGTGAGGGCTGGCTGGGGGCTCTACTCGCCCTAGTGGACCAGCCTCTCCTGCTGGACTCCATCATCTCTGACCATTGGCCATGCAGGCTGGGGCTAGCGGGAGTCCAAAATGCCTGGAAGGCACCAGGTTGGGGAGGGCTGGCTTACATCTAAACACTGACTGGCTTCCATCTTGGAACCCAAGGCAGCATCCATGGAAGCACCCAGGGACTGAGAAACACCCACATCCGTTTAGTTTTCTGACAGGTAATCATATCATGGGCCTTCAAACCATGACTGGTTTAGTCATGACTGAATCTAGATCCAACCCAAAGCCTTTGCCGTCACAGCAACCCTGTCAAACAAGCAATTTAGTCCCATTTCGCAGATGGTGGACTGAGAATGAGAGACAAAGCCAAACGAGCTGACAGCAGAAGTGGGATTTGAACCCTCGCCATCTCGGGACCACACTATTTCTCAAACAATATTTCTCTGCTGGTTGGGAGTGGGCCTGCTGTAAGATTTTTCTGGGTTGTATAAAGTCAGTGAAGATTTTATTTGTATACTGACTATATGTAACTTAATAGTCTTATCTGGAGTTGGTTGAATCCCTTCTGTTTCTGGATAAACCAGTCACTCTTTCTTCACTTTCCTAATATTGCTCTGCCCTCTAGTGGTCCTAAGTATTAATTTATATTTCCTAGACCACATTCTTCACTGGTGTTAGGTCTGCAGAACTGAACTTCACTGAAATGTCGCGATATGAAAAGAGATGTGCAGAATGTGGCAAAATACATTTCCACTTTAAATGGCTTCTTTAATCTTTTCTCGTGTGCGCAGCAGCCACAGAAGATGGTTACACACACAGCGTATGCATCCCATTCCCCACTTTATGTATGCTGCTTCTTGATTTCTCTGCTCAAAACATCTCAGAGTTTGCAACCCAACCTTTATCCATTTAAAAGGATGGGAGAGTCCTCTTGAATGTCGTGGGACTCCCTTCTGAGCACAATGTGGCACTAATTCCGCCTTGAAAATGAACTTCAACATACATCCTGATATTTCAACGATATTTCAAGCAGTTGCATATAAAGGTATGTGCAGGTGTGACCCCAGTATCTGCTGGCAGGGGCCTGGGCCCCCCTCAATACATTTCCGAGCACAATTCAAAGTGTTGGTGCTGACCTTTAAAGCCCTAAACGGCCTCGGCCCAGTATACCTGGTGGAGCGTCTCCACCCCCATCGTTCAGCCTGGACACTGAGGTCCAGCTCCGAGGGCCTTCTGGTGGTTCCCTTCCTGCGAGGTTGCAGGGAACCAGGCAGAGGGCCTTCTCAGTAGTGGCGCCCGTCCTGTGGAACACTCTCCCATCAGATGTCTAGGAAATAAACAACTATCTGACTTTTAGAATACATCTGAAGGCATCCCTGTTTAGGGAAGTTTTTAATGTTTGAAGTTTTATTCTGTTTTTAAAGTTCTGTTGAAAGCCACCCAGAGTGGCTGGGGAAACCCAGGCAGATGGGTGGGGTAGAAATAATAAATTATTATTAAATTATTATTTTATTCTCAATATTGAGAGGGCAGAGGAGGCTGAATTTGGAGGCAAATGTGGTATAGTTCAGTGGCTGGCTCTTCCTGAGCATGAGATAAGAAGCTGTGCTGCATTAAGTTCTGCGCTCAGTCTCATCCCAATGATGTGGCGACGGCGTTGTGTGTGCAATGTGCGTTGTGCATTGTCGCCATCACATCACACACATGTGATGCACACACATGGGCCCCACAAATCTTGGGCACAAGATGGTGCCTTTGATTGACAGCCGTACTTTATCGCACTCCAAGGCCATGGCTCATATTAGATTTGCTGTGGACATGCCTCTAGAACAGTTCCCCCCTTCCCTTCCGAGTAATTATGTTATGTGTCTCCATTAACCCCAAACTCTGAGATCCATTTTGTTCTTGTTCCAGCTGCAACCGGAGCAACCTTTTGCACAAGAGTCCAGCAAAGAGATTATTCTTCGGAACAAATTTCCAAAGAAGCAACAAAGCCCGGTATCAAAACAATTTTGCGACTTTGTTCTGTAGACAGCCTCCGCGTTCAAAATATTAAGCCACAGAATAACATCTGAAGATTGGCCGCTGAGCTTTTGGGAATGAATTCCTGTTCTGACAGTTCATCATACTGACTGGGTCTGACATTCTTCCTTGAACAAAAGAAAATATATCAGCACGTATAATTCAATTTAATCACTGCGCTGAGGCAAAATCTGCGCACTCCAAGACAGCAATTGCTATTCTCTCAGGCTACTAAGAAGCATGATGATCTGAAAACAATTGGAAAGGAACTCTCTAAAATGCCAGATCAGACCCAAAAGGATTTGGACATCTGCCTCCTGTCTCCTAACACTCATCAAGACAGTCAATTTTGTGTATGGGCTCGGTTCAGCTTCTGAGCTGTTTTTCAAGTCTATTTTTCTTTCAGGTTTGCCATGCCAATGTAATATAATTGAGAGACACATAGCCAAAAGATTCATCTGGCCGTTTCCGATCATTGTGTGACCTTCACCTCTGCAGCCCTTGTGATGTGCACCCTTCCTTAATGCCCCTGTAAAGTGGCACTGGCACAAAGGATCTCTAAAATCAGTGCTGTGCTGAAATACACCCTTCAGATGGCAAAAGTTTTCTTCCCCCGAGAAAGAGGTTTCAATTTTTCTGTCTCCTCTCTTTAGAGGTTTGGAGCTGGCCTTATGGTTGAGAGATGGCCAAAGATTATGTGGGCATTTTTTTCTTTCCAGTAAACATTCCTGATCGGAAAAAGCCTGCATGGGAGGAGTTAGACCTAAGGGACATTACTCAGTGCTAGAGCAATGCAGAAGGCCTCAGGTTCAACACCTAGGATTTCCAAGACCTGGAGCTTTGATCAACGCATGAGCACCAGGAGAGGCTGCAGGGATGGTCCCATGGCAGGGGTGTGGTGCGCTTGTGGTGGTGGCGGCAGTAGTGGTTGCCCACAGCAGCAGAATGGGAGTGGAGGCGTGGTATCGGTGGTGAGTAGCATACTCCTCAAGCCCAGATCTACTGCCTGAGGTGACCACCTCATATCGCCTCATGGTCGAGCCAGCCCTGGCTGCTGTTGTGCCTCAACTTAGATCAGGTTGTCACCCAGTAGTGTGTCCAACCCATCTGTTGAAAGCCAATATTTTAACAGCCCCTCCCTGCTACGAGGGAAGAGACTTTCCTTTTTAGTTTTTGCAGCCAACTTGGAAACCAAGCTGGTTGGGGGAGGGGGCGGTGAGATGAGACATCCATTCCTCTTCTCTCACCCTGATCACATGCCTATATGGAATTACTGATCTTCTATGAATACCAGGCAAGTAGTTAAACAAAAGGCTGATCTCTCCCTCCCTCCATGTCAGGATGCTGTCAGTGGCTCCTGGCTGGTTGCCCAGGAACGTACAAAGACAAGGAAAAGTTTCTTACCGTCCTTTTTTATTTCAATATTTACACAGAGAGCCCATAGAACCCAGCCTCTTGGGAAATGGCATTGTCCTGAGTGAATCTTCACACACACCCCGTCTCTCCCACTTCTTCATTCATCATTCCTAAGGGTGCTGCTACATACCCTCTGTCTTTGAGCTCTTTGCTCTCCTACTTTTAAGGCTCACCAGGTACTGTGAGAGGGGGGTCTAGGATGCTTTCTAATGACACCGTGACAGCCAGTTGCCACTGTGGTTCTGCCTCCTCCTCCTCTCCCATTATTTCCCAACTTTCCCCCTCATCTGCCTCTGAGCTGTGACCTCCCTCAAACCCCCATTGTAAATCTAAACTCTCTTCCTCTTCCTCCTCCTTCGAAGGGTCAAGCTGGGGAGGTGGTCTCCACCATTCCCTGACACTCCCTTCCCTCCCCAACATTTTTCACTTTTACTAAAAAGTAACAACCCTGTTCGTGAGCCATGACTTCAAGAAACAAACTATAAACAACCGTTGTCCATAGCTGTTTACTACTGACATGTTCTACTCAGACTACTGAATTACTAAATAAGAGTGGCACAGTGGGAAAGCAAAGTTGTCTTTCAAGTGCAGGATACAGCTTATTCCACTATAAACACAAGAGATGAGAATACAAAGGAACTGAGTGAATAAAAGTTGACAATTAAGAAATAAAATAAAAACCAGGTTTCTGTTTTTATTTTTAAATCAAATGTAGGTTGATATTTTCTTTTAAATAAAAACAAGGTCTAAAATGTAGATATAAAGATGCTAGCCTAGCCTTGCATTTAAGCACTAGCCTGGTAGGTAAAGATCACCAGGGATTCTCTATAGGTGAGTGTCTGGGCTGGGGCAGGAGGTGATGAACTTTCAAAATGGAGACAGTTGAGATTGGACCAGTTCCCTAACCTGCTGTTTATGAGGCTCAGGGTGTATGAGATCAGAAGACGTAGAGAACAAAGGTTTGTGGCTTTTAGGTCTTAACTGTAATAGAAATAGAGTTCTCATACTGTGATACCTGCCAAGACCTCCCTCGGAAAGCACCAACAATTGTTTAAGGAAAGAGTGAACTCTACCCTCTCTCTCAATTTGCTTCTACTTTGGTGTGTGTTTTGGAAGGACAAGGCGGCAGAAAGTTAATCTGCCTCATCAGTTAGTGTAATGCAGAGAAATGATACCCAAATCTGGAAAACAAAAGTTTAGATGCTGGATTCTGATATCTGCAGGAAATGGGGCTGCCAGGACTGCTCCCACCACTGGTTTGAGAAGCAGTATACACACAACATCACCCACAATCCATATCTATCCTGTTGTTTCTTACGAAATAGTCAAACTTGCTTCAATCCAAGTTGGGAACAAGAATGTCCCAGTGGTGATTTAAGTCGGCAATGCATAAACATCCTGTGTGTCGCTGATGCAGATTAATAACATCTTTAACCCATCTCGCTACTCCAGATCTCCACTCCAGAAACAATCCAGACCCATCAAATTATTTCCCACTGCCAGCCCTGAATTTGAATTCTTTTAATTAAAGTATCTCAAATCCAAAAAGTGACGTGGTTAGCAGATCAATCGCTGGTTCGGCTAAGGAAATGGCAATTTCTCTAACTGGGAAGTATTATGCTATGGGGATCTTCTATAAACCCTCTTGGGAGAGTTTATAGATCTGTTTGCCTATTCCTTTGTTTATCTCTCTCAGCTATTCTTTAGGCCTTTGTTTCTTTAGGCCTAGGTTCTCTCGCTCACACATTTCTCATTGCAAAAAAGTGGAGAGCAAGTGTGTGCTTGCTGGCTCTACCCTCCCCAACACATTCCTGATGGTCTGGCCCAGGGGCATCTTACCCATAGAGGCTAGTGGCGTGGGGCACCAGGGTGCCAAGTTCTGGAGGGCACCAGGGAAGAGGCAGAGTCTGGACGTGGTGCCCCTCGGCATCAGCTCGCTGCCCTCACCTGCCTCCACCATGCCATGCCATGCCATGCCGAAGCAGTGCCGCACCCGGAGCCTCTGTCTGCCATGGCCACCACACCACGAAGCAGCCAGCTGAGCCGGGAGGCACCACGCCCAGCTTCCGCCTCTTCCCCACCAGAGGAGCCGCCCTCCAGCCGCTGCCTGCCTCCTCCAGCCCCGCCGGCAGCGCCGACCTCCCTCCCAAAACTCTGGGAAATGGGGGGGGGCGCTGGAAGAAGCTTTGCACCATGGTGCCTGATATGCATAAGATGGCCCTGGTCTGGCCCCTACAGTCTCCATGCTTTAGGGTGAAATGTCTGCAGCAGGGAGCCAGCCCTACTCCATTCAGAACCCTGTGCAAGTAGAGTTCTTCATTACACAGTGAGACTCCATGAGAAGTGCTGGCTTCCCACGGCTGACATTAATCTCTCCTCACCCACGTAATGGGAAACGTATGAAGGAACAACATCTGAATAGGGCTGTTGGCACATGATTCTAGGTATAGTCAGCCTTGCAAATCACTGGACAGCCAATGCATTATGAGACCCACATCGGGGTGGGTGGGTGGGTGCCTCACAACATGGGAGCTATGGGGTACAGAAACCCCCACGGTTTGTCCCTGCAAGGTGGAGAAGTAACGGAACTGGCTGAATTTAAACCATCTTTCTTTCTTTTAGCTCTCCCAAGCTCTATGTATGGGCTAAATTAGAAACTACTACAGTGGAAAAAGAGTAACAGTTCATCCCCACTGAATACCCAACTGTCAGACAGCGAGGCAAAGTTCTTGTGGGTCACTTTTTCAGTCCTCTCAGACTCTGCTGAGGTTACCTGCACTTTGCCAAAGGCAGAGGGAGTGGATTCCAAGAGCTGAATTCTCATTGGAGAGATATCTTACAAAGTATGTTTGCTTTAGGTCCATTAAAATTATTCTCTCCCTCACGCCAGTTTTGGATTTTGTAGGTTTCGAAGATAAATGCTTTGGGCGGTGTTCAACTAAGGTTTACCCTTTCTGTGCCCCTCTCTGGGAGAACAGCCAGATGGTGGGCCTATCTATTGCACTGCTACTGCATGGAATTTAGCCATGAGGAAGCAGCCTCTGTAGTCCAGACTCTAGCTCAGTATTAGAGCATCTGTTTTGCATGTAGAAGGTCCTAGGTTCAATCCCCGGCTTCTCCAGATAGGTATGGAAGAGATTACTTGTCTGAAACCCTAGAAAACTGCCACCAATCAGTGTAGACAATACTGAGCTCAATAGGACAGTGGTCTGACTTGGGATAAGGCAGCTTCCTCTGTTCCAGAGCACGACAGAGTGAACATGGCTGAGTTAGACATGCTAATTTCAGTGGGTCTGCTCTGAGTAAAAGTTAGTTGGATACCACCCTTCTGTTTTAAACCCTTTCAATGAAATTGCAGATAAGAGCGAGATAGAATTGCAGGGGGAAAGGTCCTGGGAGCAAGTCTACTTTTCTACACAGAGATTCCACCTCTCAAATCTTGCAACATAAAACACTGTTTTCTGTCCCAGTCCGAGCACGTTTTGAGTGGCATGGGTCACAAATGCGGCCCGTGCATGGAATTCCTCCAACTTTGTCAATTCCTCAGGAACCCATCTTTGAAGGAGAACTTCAACATTTCTTCCGCGTCTTTACCACTTTACTGTAATATCTGACTGGAATCCCAGAAGGCCCAATGAGGTAAACATCAAATAAGTAGACCGTGCCTGCTTCAAGCCCGCCGATGGTTTCGGTCGTCACAGCTCTCCGGAGATTGAGATCATGAAAGTATTTGCACAGCACCTTGTCGCCTTTTTGCCTTGACTCTGGCCCTGAGCACCTGTCAGCGTTCCTGGTTTCCATCCACACCTGGTCCTCCTCGATCTGTTTCTTGTAGACGCAGTACTTGCTCACCTGCTGTGTGCCCAGCCAGGCAATGGTGACCGAATTGCAAGTCCTCAGCTTGCTGAATGACTTGATTTTCAAACTCTCTGGCAAGGCTGGGAAGAAAGGCCTGTGGAAGAGAGAGGACACCTGTACCTTCACAGATGCGTTTGAAGGTTCTGTGGAACCCAGGTGCACCAGGTAAAGGTCTCCCGGCCTTCCCTTCAGCATGAAGTGCCTCAAGCCGGCAAAGCTCTCTGACATGAGCACTTTCCCACCTCTGGCTATCTTGACCCGTATTTGGCCACTGCAAGACTGAAAAGCAAACTGAACCTGCTTTTGCACAGCTTGGTACTGCAGATCATGGAGTGCTTGTTTCCTCCCATCCAGGGTGAGTTGAATTACCTTCCCATCCTTTAGGATGGTGACTTTGGGCTCCGGTTCCTCGAGGGTTCGGGCAAAGGTTCCAGTGTAGGCAGCACTGGCGTTGGTGAGGAAGTTGACCACAAACACATCGAAGTAATACTGAGTGCTGGGACTCAGGTTGGTGACTGTGTAGGTGTTCTTGGTGCCAACACATATCTGCCTCACCTCCCCATTGCCAGCTTTGCTAACAAGGCTCAGTTCGCCGTTGGGCAAGATCATCACTTGCTGAGGGTCCAGGAAATACGGGGACAGTGAGAGTGCTAACGCTTGGGGCGACGTCACCCCAGAAGGTCTTAGGGCTGTTTCCGCTGCACATAAGCTCTTGTAGTTATGCCTTTCGTTCACCAGAAGACAATACTGGACATTTTCTTTGTGCTGCAGGGCTGTTGAACTCTGCTTCCAAGCTAGGGTTACCGTGGTGTGGCCAATGCCAACGACATCTATGCGTGGATCCGTTGGGAGTTCTGGATACAGGTGCTCAGAAGTTGTGTCTGTCGTTAGATACACCGTGATTTGGGTGTCTCTTTCAATGGACAGGAATTCCAGCACGTAGACAGCAGAATAGTACGATGTCCCCATGTATGTCTCCACAGAATTGCCTCTGTAGCTGAAGAGAGTAGACACGGTCTTCATGGTCTTTGGAAACTTTAAGGCTTCCTGAACGTCCAAATCATCTGTCAATGACATATGGAAATGCAAAAATATTCAAAGTCACGCTTCTTTGGGGGATGGACAGAAATGTTCAGGTAGGTTTAGATAACATTTTTCAGATTGAAGGCCTTATTTCCTTCTGGGTGTCAGGGACTAGGCAGAGGAGGAATGGTGGAGACTGCCTCCCCAGCTTGACGCTTCCAGGGAGAAGGAAGAGGAAGGCAGTTTAGATTTACAACAGGGGTTTGAAGGAGGTCACAGCTCAGAGGCAGATGAGGGGGAAAGTTGAGAAAGAATGGGAGAGGAGGAAGCACCAGGGGGATGACAGCTGACGGACACAGTGTCTTTAGAAAGCATTCCAGACCCCCCTCCCAGAACCTGGCGAGCCTTGAAAGTAGAAGAGCAAAGAGCTCAAAGACAGAGGGCACATAGCAGCACCCACAGGAGAGACGATGAGAGTTACGAATGATGAAGTGGGGGAAAGGGGGGTGGAGATTCACTAGGGACAAATATACCAGGTTTTTTTTCCTGCTGTCAGTAAGGAAAAATAGAGCCAAGGGATGAATCAACCATTATGAATGGCTAGTTTACATCGATGACCCTCCTAATCCATGGCCTTGCATGCATCTCTTACCACGTGCTGCTTTTCCAAGGTAGTTTGCTGAAGTCTTATGGACCTGGATGCTCCACTCAATGGGGACATCGCACGGAGTTACTCTCACAGTGAACGGTGCAGAGGTCCTGCCTTTCTCTAAAACAAAATAGTACCTTGGAAAGAAGGGAGAAGAAGAGTCATTGAAAGTCATTGTACACCGTAGGCTTCCAGCAGAAGGGACATCCATGGCAAGTCAGAGAAGATGCAATACAGCAGTAGATACTGAGGTGGGGCTGTGCCACTCCCCTGACCACCAGGTAACATCTCAGCTCAAATCTGCAGACAACTTCATAAAACTCATAGCAACCACAACCCCAGTAGAGGGCCTCTTGCAAACTACTGCCACACATGCGCAAGTCTTTTATTTTGTGACTGCTGAGACTGTCTGGGAGATTTGTAACATCATCTGATCACGTAGTCGCATGCCTCACATCCGGACTTTGCGAAGGTAGAATTTGTTTTGAAATGCTTTGGATGGGTGATTTCTATGTGATTAATAAGGTGTTGTTTTTAATGTGAGCCCCAGTTTTTAGCAAGGATACTTATAAAATGGATTTTGCAAGTCCATTTGGAACAAATATTTTAAAACTCAACCCGTTGCTTCAACTGAGGATAGATGCCACATTTTAAAACCACAACCAATTATCCCAATTTATTCTTTTCACTTTTACTGCCCCTCTGAGAGTTCTTCTATATGCTCTTGCGGTCATGCTATACATTACGTAACTTGGTAGAATGTACATGGCCTTGCTTCTCTCACATTCTCTGCAGTGCCTGTGTCTGAAGCGAAGCAGCTGGCTTTCATGTATGAGTATGCATCAGATTTATAGGTGCTAATGTGATGAATTGGTGTCTCGGGGGAATAGCAGATTACTAATGGTGACAGGGCAGAGAACCTCCTTGCAAAAATGGTGATAATAGAGAACTTCACATTCTGGTGCATAATACTGTTACTTGTAGAAGCAATATATAATAGAAATATCATGCAAAACCATATATTTCTTCAAATGAGATCTCTGTGATCCCTGTATTGTAACCCACAATGGGAGGGTTCCAGTTGAGGATTGCAGCCAGTCGGCCACACTTTCCTTCAGGATATTATAAGTTGTTAGGGGCTCATGCAAGCCAGTTTCTTCTCTCTGCTTGTCTTTCTTTCCCAACTCTCACTCAGCTGTCTGTGGCTCCTATGAGATAACTGAGGAAGCTAGCATTTGCAGGGTTTGTGTTTGGCATCACTGCATTCCTCAGGAGTATGTCCTTCTAGATTTGGCTCCAATTAAGATTTGGCTCCCTTAAGTTCGGCATTCACAGGAATGATTTCCTCACCCCCAGTACAAATAGAGCTAGCATTTTGTCAGATGTGTGTGTGCCTGCTTATCTATTCTTGAGACAAGCATACGTAAAGAGCACAGGTCACTTTCATTTCTGGAGATGAATGATGAAGAACTTTGTCCATCATCCCACCAGTTGGAAGAGATGGAGTCTGCTGCTAAGGAATGTGGTGGCACCGTATTTTTCTGTGTATAAGACGCCCCCATGTATAAAACGACCCCTATTTTTTTAAACCCAAAATTAAGAAATTAAGTTGTTTAGCTTTTTTTGGGGGGGGGGTAGGGGAGGTCACTTCCGCCAATCGCTCACCCGCCTGCCTGCCACTGCCGATCGCACACTTCACCGCAGCCACCTGTTGTCTGCCCACCCCGGCTCAGCCGCCAATCGCTTTCCCAATTGCCACAGCCACAGCCAATCGCCAGCAGGCCTTGCCGCAGCCACCAATCACCCACCCAATTGCTGCTGCCATTAATTTCATGTCCCCCCTCTGCATTCACTATCTGTGTATAACATGACACCCATTTTTTGCCTTTTTTTTTTTAGCAAAAAAGCACCGTCTTATACATGGAAAAATACAGTACGTATTTTCTGGAGGGTATGCGCACAATGGAGCTATTTTGTTAGTTGTTTAAACTTGCTCTTCTGACTGCTGTAGAGCGACAGTGTATAATTTTGATTTTAGATGGGGTGTGTTGCTTGTTGCAGATTTCATATTTCACACGGACGCAACAAAAGGATGTACTCTCTCTGGTATTTCAGGGTTGTGCATTAGATGACGGCCTGTGTGGTTAGCAGATTTTTGTAAACAAGTGCCTGCTCTCCCCCCCCCCCCCGATTTTTAGTGGCTCTTTCCTTTTCTAAAGGAAAGCAGAGCAGTACGTTTGGCACCAGCTTGGCTGCAGGAGTCACTGGAAGGAGGCGTCCAAAGTGCCACCCAACCGCCATCCACTCTGGATTTGTGCTGGGTTTACTCCTCAGCCTTTTCTTCTCCCGAAGATGTCCTGGAAGCCAGAGGTTTAGGGTTCGCTGTGGCTGCAATAATTCGGATGAAATGAAAGGACATATACGGCTCCCTTTACCTTTTGGGTATATCTTCCAGGAGGTGCACTGTGGTTTCCTTGCCATCTGCGAGGATGAATGTATGATAAAAGTTGAGGAGCTCACTCTTGAAGCTTTGCTGTATGCTGTGCGCTACCTCCGTCGAATGGCAGAAGCACATGGCCAAGAGGAGCACTGGGGGCAGGCAAGCCTGGGACCCGGACATCGTGAGCGCTGCAACAAGCAGGGGACACATTAACAAGGCTGCAGAAGAGTTCTTAAATTCTATATCATGCTATTGAGAAACTACAGATGACAAATAGCTCAGCCAGGCCCTATTTGAGTGGATTTTCATATCTAAACATACAGCAGGACACCTATTGTGTGATGCCTCCTCTGGCTGTTCAAACATATCTATTTATTAAAGCTTTCCAAGCCATGTGATCCCACTTGAATGGTTCCTAACTAATGTTGTTTTGACATGTTTTTATTGGATTCTTGTATGTGTTTGTGCATATGCATGCCAAGTGTCCCTATTTCCCAGGGAGAGTCCCTGATTTAGAGAAGCCACCCCAGTTTCTCATTTGATCCCGGAATGTCCCACTTTTCCTTAAGACGTCCTTATTTTCATTGGAGAAATGTTGGAGGGTATGGTACGCACACACATATACAGCACACATATGGTATAAAGATTGGTTTATAGGAAATTGTGTTATTGTACATCACCTTGGTATTATTTGAATGAGGGGCAATATGTCAATCTTTTGAAAGAAGGAAAAAAATATTCATACCTGATGATGATGATGATGATGATTAAAATGTATATACTGCCCTATACCTGCAGGTCTCAGGGTGGTTATAATAAAAGATCACAATATAAAAACACAAAATACATGATAAAAACAAAAAAACAAAAACAGCCATAGAAAATCCCTGTCCCCAACACATTTTAAAAGGGCATTGGATGTCAATCAGCCAAGGGCCTGGTTAAAGAGGAATGTTTTTGCCTGGCACTTAAAGGTGTATGATGAACCAGCTGAACCTCCCTGGGGAGAGCATTTCACAAATGGGGAGCCACTGCAGAAAAGGCCCTTCTTGTGTTGTCAACCTCTCATAGAAGAGGCACGTGAAGAAAGGCCTCAGAAGATGGTTGCAGAGTTTGGGTCAGTTTATATGGAGGGAGGCGGTCCTTGAGGTATTGTGGTCCTGAGCCGTTATTGGTTCTTAGGGGTGGTAAATATTTTTCAGCTTGTGGGCCACCTTCCCTTGCAGACTGGGTGCACTGGGTTTCACACCATTGTCTTTGAATGGAACTTGGTTTGGGGATGTTTTGAACTAATTGTCTGGATATGTCCCAAGGTAGATAGGAGAGCACTGGAGTTAAGGTTAAATTATGGTTGTGTGTGTTGCTGTCAGGGAGGGGAGGAGTTGTGTCACCTAGCACGAGTGACGTCACAGGCACTGTTCAATAGGCACTCCTGCAGACACATCCCAGGCAGCACTTCCAACTGCAACTGGTCCCACTTGCCATGGAAGAGCTGCATTTTCTATGGCAGAGTGCTGGGAATTTGTGACGTCTGGAGGCTATATAACAAAGAAGCAAATGGCAGCACGTTTGTCGCAGCATAAACTGGTCATCTGGAAGGACCATTTCTTTAAATGATTAAGATAGAGAGAAAATAGAGCAGCATTTGGGTCAGAGTGGGGAAAACTGCCAACTTCTGACAACCATTGTGGCTGCAGAACTAAGTGTCAGTAGGTAGGGGGTGCTCTTAGAACAGTATCAATTTTTGGGAGAAAGCCTCCTTAAACTGAACTGTAACACACAGTCAATAAATTAGCAAATTTGATTCACAAACAGTGAGAGGAGAGAGAATAAGCCATAAATACCAAAGAACAAAGAAACAACGTTTATTATTTAGCAGGGTTTTTTGTGTTGTTTTTTTTTTAAGATCAGTAGATCAAATCCACTGTTAAAATTCTGGTTAATATTTATGTCTTGAGTCCATAGTAGTATCACTGCACTACATCTGAATTTGTAATTCTGATCCTTGTCAGTGATGTATCGTAAGAGCAGGCAATTTTCATCAACCAGGAAATGTAGCACCACATTCTGTCCTACACCTCAAAAGCGATAGCATTTATGTTGCCTTCAGGATTTAGGATGCCTTCATAAAATGTGAAGCAGGGAAGTAAATGGTTCTCTCATATATATATATATATATATATATATATATATATATATATATATATATATCCCCAAATTCTCTTGCATCTCTGTCACCTCAATAAGAATAACAGTACAGTATATTAACATTCTCACTATGTACTGATATATTCCTTTTGCAGTTTGTTTGCTCAAACCATATCTTATAAAGTCAACATAAATACTCAAACTTATAAATCGACATGAACTTTAGGTTTTCCATACTTTAAAGGTAAACAGCGGTCACAGATTGCATTGATCCCCAAGCCTTCTTGCCTGGTAAAGACAGTTATTGTAGGCTGACCCGAAATAGAATACCACCCCAAAATCTGATCACTCTTTATAAACCTATAAACAGATTCTTGGCAGTGAAAATTAAATCAATCAATCAATCGAGAGGGAGGAACCAACCATTTTACTCCACTTACCTTTAGACAGATGCTATCCTGGCAACTTTCTCTCTGTGCAGAAATCCAAATGAAACACTCTGACCCAGACTTTTTGAGATCTTCACTGGCAGATGAAAAACACAACTGGGAAACCTGTTTTTACAAGACCGAACTGACTTTTCCATATGTTTCAAGCAGAAGGACTTTTTTTTAAAAAAGCTTTTAGTTTTATAGGCGGAGAGAGAGAAAAAAGTTCTTTGTTTTTCTTTAAGCCTCTGCAGTATGGATCTCCTCAAAACCAAACAGTCCCCTTCCTATACCTCTTGTACGAATATATTAGAACTTTGTATTTTGAGAGCAATTTCCCTCTTCTTCTTCCTTGTGGAAAGTGACAGGCAGGCAGCTCAGCTAGAGAGGAGCTCCATGCCCCACGGGTGGCAGCTTAGAGAGTGGGTCTTTGACAGAAATGCAAAAGCGTGTCTGTGCGGGAGGTGTGTGTGTGTGTGCTCATTTAACCCTTTTGTAGTATTAGGTAGCCTACAGCCTGGTTATCTCCCTGTGTATATGTCAATTGGATGGGCAGGGACCTATCCTACTTCTAAAGAATTCTACCATCATAATTGCATCAGAGTCATTTGGAACCGGAGAACTCACTGTTCTTTGACATTAAATATCAACAAACGTGAATAAATGGGTGGATTAAAAACAACAACACACACAAACCTGTTGTATATATCTAAGCCCAAGCCTAAGGTTTGTAGAATGGGCACATAGGATGGAGAATCAGCTGGAAATTAAGAAGACCCTGGCGAGACAAAACTATCATACTAGAGAAAAACAAAAGGTTTCAACCCCCATGATTCAGAGCAATGACACTCCTAAAAGTATACCGTGATAGCTTCAATAATATTAAAATGGGTTTATCAGAATTGTAGGAATTATATTTAATTAAAAGTTAAAATAATTTGCAGCTAGATTCTAAGTGTGTAAGTGTGTAAGACCCATTTGGGACTTACTTCCAAACAAGTACACAAGGGATTACATTATTATTATTATTATTATTATTATTATTATTATTATTATTATTATTATTAATTAAATTTCTGCTGAAGATCATAAGGAAATTCACAACATAAAAATACAAAATGAGAACACAAGATACATAATGAAACAAACACCAACCAACCAACCAACCAGCCAGCCAACCCCTCCCCAATCAATACATTTGAAAGGCCAACATTTTTGTTGGCGCCTAAAAATATGTATATACATATATGTTAAATATGTTTAACATGAGTTTGGCCAAACTACGAGAGGCAGTAAAGGATAGGCGTGCCTGGCGTGCTCTGGTCCATGGGGTCACGAAGAGTCGGACACGACTGAACGACTGAACAACAACAAAAATATGTAATGAATGTTTCAGGTGAGCCTCCCTGGGGAGAGCATTCCACAAATGGGAAGCCACTGCAGATAAGGCCCATTCTCATACTGCCACCCTCCAGATCTCTTGTGGAGGGGGCACACGAAGAAGGGCCTCAGATGATGACTGCAAAGTCTGGGAGCAGCACCTAAGGGGACAGGTGGTCCTTCAGGTACTGTTGTCCTTTGCCATATAAGGATTTATGGATCAAAACCAGCACTTTGAATTGGGGTCAGGAACTAATTAGCAGCCAGTACAGTTGGGCCGGGATTAGCATTATATTGTGGACCTTTTGGGGGTTGCTTGCCACAAAAATTAATGCACTCCTTCCCCCCCCCCTGTGAATGAATCTTGTCTAGTTGCGTCTCAATTATCAGTTGCAATCCTATTCATATACGTAGAATTTGTGGCAGTCAGGTTGAGACTCATCTTGGGAGGAGTTCCAAAAGCTGGTTGACCTTCCAGCTGACCCAAAAAAACAACACATCAATGGATGCCCCACCCCCTCAATATGGCATTGATGATCTGCATTAAACCAGCATTAAACACCCCATATGGATGCTCTTATTTACCGGTAGTTAAGTGTATTTTAGCCTCCCAACATACTGCAGCTGGAAACCAAGGTTGAAATAAGTGGTGATGCTGCTGGGGAGATAGAAGCTAGGCACATGCAATGGCTATCAGATTCCATTTGGATCCAGCTTTGCTGCTTTGTAAAAACAGACAGCCTCATCCCAAAGCACTTCATGATCTGTATGATTTGATCTGGGTCGATGTGAACCTTCCGTGTTTCCCTCGCTATTGGGAAACCAGACAATTTTTTATTAATCCCATCCCACTTTTGACAGAAGTGAATCCTTATCAGACATGGTAGCCCCTCCAAAATGGATGGAATCTACCTATGTGCAGGGATATATTTCCAGGGACCTTTTTGCTTGACACCATTTTTTTTTAAAAAAAAAAAAAATCCTCCCCCCTCCAAAGAAAAAAAATTGGGGGAGAGAAATGGGCTTTCCTGATGTTCCTATGTTCTACAATGCAAACATACAGAGATAATCTGGATCAAAAATCATATGTGAGTTTTTAAAGCGAGAATTTCTCAAACATGAAATCCTCGTTCTCCAGAGTGACAAATGTCCATGCATAGCACTTGTCTATTCTCATTTTTCAGAACTCTGCCTCAAAAGGTTTATCTCGACCCTTCCACTGGATAGGCCAGGAGTAGAGGACTTCTAGCTTTCAAGATATTGCTGTATGCTAAATTAAGTACAATATTAGATATAGAATTTAAATAAAGTACAATATGTTTAATTTTGTACTTAATGTATCCTACTGTGTCTTATGTATTGTGTTTTCTTCTCTCTGCAATTAGTTATTGACCAAAATAAATAAATACTGCAAGATATTGTTGAGACCCCCATCTTATCCTGCAACATAGTCACGTTTTCAAGGGGGTAACAGAGGCCCTTTGCATTGCGATGCAAGTGCTGCCCTCATCTGAGGCAAGGCTCTGGCACTAACACTATAAATGGACACATTTAAAAAGCAGAGATCTAGTGCTGCTTCATAAAGAAGAAGCGCTCTGTTTCAGTTGCAAGCTCACCCTTTCACTGACAGGTGCTTCTTCAAGTTAAAGGAGCCCAGCCTGCTCCAGCAGTCTTTTACTCTGATGGCGAAGGGGAGTTTCTGGTTGTACTGAGACTTCTGTGATGGAATCATCTGAGTTAAGAGCACAGCAATGTGACATCCCTGGGCTGGAGAGAGATGGTCTCATGATGAGCTCAGGACCACAATACCTCAAGGACCGCCTCTTTTCATATGAACCTACCTGGACCCTGAGATCACCTTCTGAGGCCCTCCTTCGTGTGCCTTCTCCACAAGAGGTCCAGAGGGTGGCATCATGAGAAGGGGCCTTCTCTGCAGTGGCTCCCTGTCTGTGGAATGCTCTCCCCAGGGAAGTTTGCCTGGCCCCTTCATTATACACTTTTAGGCATCAGGCAAAGACGTTCCTTTTTAACCAGGCCTTTGGTTGATCCAGTTTACAGCCTGTGCCCTTTCAGAATGTGTTTTTTTGTGGGGGGGGGAGGCTATTGGGTTGTTGTTTTTATTTTTAGTAGGTATTTTGTGGTTTTATATCTTGATTTTATTCTGTGAACCACCCTGAGGACCCCCCCCCCCCGGGTATAGGGCGGTATATAAATTCTATTAATCATCACCACCATCATCTTCTAGTTATGCTTCTTGGTGTGGGCTCTGTCTGCATGCAATGATCCCTCTGACCCGGACTCCTCAATCTGAAGAAGCAGGGTGTGAAACTCGGGATCACGACCCTTTGCTGCTCATACCATGATGGCAAAAGGAGATCATCTCCAGGTGTAGTTTGCAACCAGGTATCTAGCATTGTTGTGGGGAGAGCAGGGGCAGCTGCGCTCAACCCTTCATATATTGAAGGTGAGTGTTTGACATGGGGGACCTCCTGTACTCAAGGAGGGTTTTCATGTACTTAAGAACCCTGGAACATTAGAGCCCAAAAGTAGGAGATGCTCTCCATTTCAGAAGGTCGACCTCCAGTCCACAGAGGACAACATTGACATTGACAGAGGAGGTGGAAGTTAATGTACTCTTCCCCCCATTATATGTGTGCTGTATGTGTTATAATGCCCGAAGGGGTCTTGGATATCTTTGAATGGCACAATCTTCTGTCTTTTTGGGTACAACTTTTCCTGTCTTAAAAAAAAACTAAAACTAAAACCCCCTTTAGAAATAATTCATTTCAAAGTGAATACTAATATTGTGCTTAAGCACATCCTAACACACATAAGTACCTCATGCAGCACATGAGAAATGTTAACAGCATATAAGCAAATCAGTAAGTTACTCAGACAAGCATATATATATATATATATATATATATATATATATATATAATAAATAATATAACCAACTTCATTTTATCTACATAAATTTCTCCTTACTCGCAGTCAATATCCACGTGCCGAGTGTGCTGCAAAAACCTATTAATTTTAATAGAACTGGGAGGAACATTTACCTATAAGCATCCAGAAGTATAAATTATTTCTGTAAATACATTAAATATTAAATGTGCCTTCGCAAGCTACGTGAGACAGAGGAATTTGCTAGTTTGGGGGATGCTACAAGATTATTTGTTCAGGTAGTGATAGCAACTGATCGCAAGAACATGTTCCTTGGAGGAACTATGGTAGATGCAGATCTGAGCAACATCCAGCGCTAAAAATGCTGGCAAATATGCAAACTGTAACTTGATCTTATTTCGTCAGCCCCATATTTCTGCTGCACGACACATTTGACATTGTTCTGTCCCAACAATTTGGGGAATAAAGGGTTACTATGTTCTTAAAGTGCAGCCCTGAACTGATGGAAGATTGCATCTATATGATGTATCACATTTAATGAGGAAATTCCTTGTTTTTATGACACAACCGCTTCTTAACTGGTGTTGAGATGATGCAGCAAGGGGGATTGGATTGGGGTGGGGAAATCTTAGCCAAGTTTGGTCTGAACTAGAATATGAAGCGTAGTTCCTATGTGAATCAAGCATCTTGAAATGCATTGATAGCTATTTTTGTTTCACTTCCATCTTGCCATGCCTGTGTATGTATACGCACATATACCCTAGCCAAGCTATGAGCTGCTTAGAGTATACATTAACGTGTGTCCTGTACCTTAAATTGTACATTAGCTTGGGCCTATAAGCATTGCTCAGTATAATCAGAAAGCTGCAACCCCCTTTTTTGCTTTCTGGAGTGTAGCTGTGTTTATTTCCACATAACTCTCATTGTATTCGAGTAGAACTTTACTTCTGGCTAATGATAATTCTTAGGACTGCTGCTGCCTTTGTCTCACCCCTGCGAGATCATCCATTCCCCAACCTCCTCCTGAAAATTGCAAAAGATCGCACAGCACCGTGCGTTACCCAGTAATCTGTGCATCATCTTAACAGGGTGATCCTATTTTTTGCTTCTGAGCTCCAGTGTTGCTGTTGTACATGCAAATGGATTAAACTAACACAAACAGAACTAATCCTTCGCCCCCACCCTTCAATAAATGCATGCACTTAAAGATCAGCGCTAATGCATTCGATATACCACTTGAACAACAATGTTAAGTCCTTTTAATTACTACCCAAAAGCAGGGGATTTAAAGAACCAAATGTATAAATTGAATACAGGCTTGCCAAGTGCTGCTTTGCAGATGATGTATGCTTTTTTTTCTGTTTTGCAGCTGTGTGGTTTGTGTTCGCATTTTATTGTAATGTGTAATGGCCATTGGCTACAATCAATTGATGGGGGGCAGGGAGAGGATGCATGACAGCTAGAGGATGATAAAGTGACGTTCTAGGGCCTTATGAAAAGGGCAGTTTGTATCTCTCCCCCATGGAAGAAATGTGTGTGATCCTGATATAGCTTACACAGCTTACCATGAGGCAATATCCATGAGCTTGTCTCTATTTATATCATGTTGATTTTTTAAATATATATATATATATGCTACTATTAATGACTTCTTCTTCTTCTTCTTCTTCTTCTTCTTCTTCTTCTTCTTCCCCGCCCATCTGACTGTGTTGCCCCAGCCACTCTGGGCGGCTTCCACCATATACAAAAACATAATAAAACATTAAACATTTAAAACTAACCAAGAACTGGTGATCTGCAGACAAGGCTCTTTCTGAGCTGGGCAGGCAGAGTTGCAACCAATGCCAGGTGTCCAGGCAGGAGGAGACCAAGCAAGACCAGTGATGGGCAAGTAGCCCAGTTGAGTTGACAAGCAGGGGTAAAGGTAAAGGACCCCTGGACAGTTAAGTCTAGTCAAAGGAGACTATGGAGTGTGGCGCTCATCTCGCTTTCAGGCCGAGGGAGCTGGCGTTTGTCCACAGGCAGCTTTCCAGGTCATGTGGCCAGCATGACTAAAGTGCTTCTGGCACAACAGAACACCGTGACGAGTGGAAATGCCGTTTACCTTCCCGCCGCAGTGGTACCTATTTATCTACTTGTACTGGTATGCGTTTGAACTGCTAGGTTGGCAGAAACTGGGACAGAGCAATGGGAGCTCACCCCGTCGCACAGATTCGGACCGCCGACCTTCCGATCGGTAAGCCCAAGAGGCTTGGTGATTTAGACCATAGCACCACCTGCTTCCACGACAAGTAGGGAGTGGCACTCTGGTACACCACAACATTCGCACCAAGGGCCAGTTGCTCTCAGTTTGAGGAGACAAACCAAAGCCAGAGGCTCTCTATGGCCAAGTGGTTCCCCATTGGCCCTGTCTGTCACCTGACGCGTACCAGTAGCTGCAGTACCTCTATCTGGCCAGCTGCACTGGGGGCTCCAAAGCATAGCAGACACTAGGTCAGACTAGCCTTTTTTCTATGACGTTCTGGCAGTGCAGAGAGTTATGCATTTGAATTTGTTTTGCAGCCGCTGACAAAGGGCAGAAGTTTTCCCCTCCCTTCCATGTTCAGAAGTTGACTGCACCCTTATTTCAATACCAGCAACAGGACCTGAGGACAGGAGGGGCCTTTAAGGGGTGCATGACACACAACCAGCCTCCAATACCCCCCCGTCCCTTCGTTCCCCCAATATCTGCTGCCTAAAATGGACACTTCACTCTACCTAATGGTGGGCTGTGCTCTGCTGGTTGCTAGTGTCCCCCGCCCATTTGAGATTTATTTTATTTGCATTTATTTAACAAAGCATATAGACTGCTCGAAGGTAATACAACTTCTATACAGTTAACAGTGCCTGCATATAAAGAAATATATAGAACATTAAAGTTATCCACAAGAGACTGAGAAACAGCTATTTAACAGCATTCCAAAGGTCATTCATGTCAACCATAGGCTAAAAAGACACGTTTGCAATCTCAGCTTCCACATGTCGGGATAGGTGACATGTACTAATTAGAAAGTAGCAGGAACTCTTGTATCTCCTACTGTTTCGTAAATCTTTCTCTTTTTCGCAGCAATGACTTCCTTGCATGCCTCATTAAAACTTTGCACTCAGCTGCTTGGGTGATCTTTCTAACTTCCCCTGATTCTCAAAAATATGCAGAATTGCACAGGAGAAACTTTGTAGAAAAACTAACAGTAAAACAGATATTATAAAGACAAATACTTGCCTTGTTGCTGGCGAATTGGAGGGAGGGAGGGAGGGAGGGAGGGAGGGAGGGGTGTTACGACCATGTTTTGTTCTGTAGCTATATTTCAATATACACCTATGAAAACCGATAAAATTACTTTTAAAAATATGGGGCTGAAATAGCTGCCTTGTGTTTAGAGGAAGGAAAGTGGCATTTGAGCCACTTTCTAATTGTTTTCCTTCTTGGTTTATGCGTGTTTGAGAGTGCTCCAAGAAGCTGCAGTGATTAAATTTGGTCGCTTCCCTATATGACCCCTTCTAAGGGTCGCAGGCAGGGAAGGTGTTAATAACAGTCCTCTCTTTCCTCCCCCTTTCCCCCCTTTTTTCAAATTTTGCTGCCTTTCTGTCCCTGACATCCCATCTGTTCCAGGCACTGTCTGCAATTCTTCCCAGCATTCTCCAGGGAAGGCAAGATACAATACCTTGGAATTTTAACCATCTTAAACAGATTGGGGTCCGCATATGGGGCAAAATGATTAGATTGCAAGAAATCCAATCACATTTGCTGCCCCTGCCCTATATATTTCTTTAAGCACGAGGGTTCAGATGTTCCATGCCACTATGAATATTTTATACCGCGTGCAGGTTAGGTGGCTGCTATTCCTTTTCTTTCTTTCCATTCCCTCAGGAGAGACATGTAAACAACAGCATTTGATTGTAGGAATTTAATGAATATGTTAGCCTTACATCTAACAGATGCTGATGATTTTGCCACCTCTTCTAATTGCAAGACGTGCATGATCACTTCCTTGGTTTTGCAAAAGCAAGGAAACTGTTAAGCCTATTTTGCAGGCTCGGAGCTAAAGAAAAGAATTAAGAATAGAAGGAGTTTGAGCAACTTGCCAAGAAATGGAATCTTCTCCACTTAAAACCCATTTGTCGTCCATTAAGAAGTGTGAAAACAGAGATGTGGAGTTTGCTCCCTACAGCCCTGTCATTCCCAGTTTCAATTTTCTGTGTTGACTGATAGCATTTTCATAGATTCACGTAAATATGACTGAAATAAATATTCACCGCTAAATTAAAATCTTTAGCTCATTCAAATAGCACAGAACTGGAGAGAGAAGCTTGACTTTGTGAGCCCCCCCCCATGCTTCACAGCCTCCCATGTTGTCATTTTTGTTTTATTGTAATCTTTGTGATAACAATAGACACATCTAAAAGAAAGCTGAAGTATAATGTGTCACTGTTACAACCAAGACACACGGTGTGATGAATTCACCTGCTCAGGATTCTTGTCTAAGATATTATAGTGTCACCTTCAAGACCACAAATCTTTCCTGAATAATGCTTGGTCTGCTGGAAGTCTGACTCTTTCAGGAGTGGCTAACTTGTGGCCTTCCAAAAGATGCTAGACTACACCTCCCATGATCCTTGAGCGTTGGTCATGCTGGCTGGGGGGGATGGGAGTTGGGGTCTAACAGCATCTGAAGGGCACTTGGTTAGCAACCGTCATTTTGTTGTTGTTCAGTCGTTCAGTCATGTCCAACTCTTCGTGACCCCATGGACCAGAGCACGCCAGGCATGCCTATCTTTCACTGCCTCCCGCAGTTTGGCCAACTAAAAGGCAGGATCAGATTATTATTTTTTACATAAACTAAAAGGCAGGATCAGATTTCTGTGAACTTGTCTTTTTTTTTTGCTAACCCCATAGTTAGCCAACTGTGATATGCCATAATAGATTTGATTCAACATTTCTCTTCGAGCATAACTTTAGGATGAATTTTTAGGTGAAATGTCTGTAGGCATTTCAATGGAAGTTAAAATAATTTTGGTAAGAATTGATTCAGTTTCTTGTGTTTCCTTTTCTTGACATGGCCTCCAAATAGGATCAAAAATAATATTTAAGGCTAATTCGAACTACAGTAGGAATTTGGCGAAAAGTGAAAGGAGTTGGGGATGGCAGTCATGCATCTCTTGAAGTGGGCAAATTTCTGTCCTGATATTTCAGTGCTCCCAGAGAAGAATTGTACTGTAGATAAACTGATAAGGTTTAAGCCTGCAGTCATAAACATCTTTTGAAAAAGATGCTGGTAGGAAGTTTGGTTAAGAGATAGGCCCCGTTTCGAAGACACATGATTCTGAGGGGGTATAATCTCTAATCACATACTGAAGGAAAAAAAGGAATGGGGAATGGTATCTGGGGAAATCAGATGAAGGAGCAACCATGATCTTATTCCCCTTCCCTCCCTCCTGTATCATTCTAAAGGAAGCATGTGTAAAAAATTGTAGCCAGATGGTGGCTGACACTTTGGAGAATGAAGAAAATGGATGGATTTGGTCAAGGTTTGTGCTGGAGACATTGTGAATTACACCATGCAGTTTAAGGGATGGGGGGGGGGAGTCCATGATTCAGATTTCACCTTGGCCATGAACTTGGCCCAGGGGGGTCTTTTCAGTCCCTGAACTAATCTCTGGCATCCTATATTTTGTAATCATACCAGCACTCACAGCAAAACATCTCTTGGATTGCTTGTTTTTAGTACTTCAGAATTTAAACCACCCTGTGCGCCGTGACAGAAAGGCAATCTATAAATGCAATAAATACATACGCCATAAATTCAATTTGTCTCAAGGAACTTGTTTTTAAATTGGTTGTATGGTGTACCGCTGTCACTAGGTCTCTTACACCAGAGGTAGCCAGCATTGCACCTCAGATGCTGTTGAACTACAACTCCCATAAGCCCCTATCAGCATGGCTCATGGTCAGGGATGATGGGAGTTGTAGTCAAACAGCACCCAGGGGGGCACCACGGTGTCCACTCCATCCTACAACAAAGTTTTGAGTGAAAAGTTGGAGCTTCCATCTTGAGCAAAGGATCTCAGGAATTTTGAGAGAAGCTAAAAGAGTTTCCTGAAGCAACACTTCTCAGGGACACGCACCACACCTATGTCCACCGTTAGTATGCGTCAAATTATGTGTTCCTCAAACCTGGGTCCCCAGCTGTTGTGGGACTACAACTTCCAACATCCCTAGCTAGCAGGACCAGTGGTCAGGGATGATGCGAGTTGTAGTCGGACAACAGCTGGGACCCAAGTTTGAACAACAGTGAGGGGTCTCACCTGTGTCCCCCCCCCCCACTATCATTGGATACACGTGTATTGGGATTCCAACAGGAGAAGACATTCCTCCACCTGGCGAGAGATTTGGCACCAAACTGCACCCAAATGTCAGGATAAAATGGGGTGGGTGTGCTGCTGCTTGAGCAAAAGAACATCCAAGGAAAGTACAAAACAGTTTTTCATAAAAGTCACAGCAAATTTCGGGGCGATTCTGCCCATCTCCAAAGGCAGAGGGTCCACCAAATTTCACCTAAGGTAGCTGGCTAACTACATATTACACACCAGCTTGCATAAGAGAGCCTGGATGCTGTTTTTAATATAAGGAGCCACTGTAGGGGGAGGAAGGGAGTGCTTAAGCCACCCACCCAATGTTCCCATATCAGAGGCTCCAGTCATATATTTTCCTTTCCAAACCCAGGATTGGAGCCCATAGATGGAAAAGCTGTGAGGGGAGCAGGGTTTGGAGCAGAGGATCCATGGAAAATGGGATAAGCATCTATTCTGCTTCTCACTTCTCTGCTTGAGATGAACCTTTCCTGCGACAATTTTAAAGAGTGTTTAGGTTCTCTGCCGGGCATCTGCTTTTTACATGCAGTTAGCTCCTAAAATTCAAGGAGATTTTGAAGGGTCCAGTAAAATATCTGTAAGGATTGTTAAAAGGAGGTGGTTTTTTTGGAGTTTGTTTTTTTAAAACCACCACTTCCATAAAACACAAAAAAAATTCTCAAAGAGGTTTTGATTGCATCTGTGACAAATTCACTGGAAGGAATCCTTCTATGATCTTAAGCAAACAAGCAAGTTATGGCCAGCTCCCATGGTTTGGTAAAAACAAAAACACTATGAAGTTTTTGTTAGAGCATTCACAGACACATGTTGTTTCACAGTGCAGATTTTGGCTAATCCCTGGTCTCTTATGCTGTTGATGTTCCTGATATCAACCAGCACCGAATATTTTAGAGGGGTTTGTTTCTGTTGCTCATCTCAGCCCTTAAAAACAAAAACCATAAATAGAATTTTTTAAAGAGCCTAATCTAATCCTGTAAAATCCAATCCCCTCCTAAAGATTAATATCTAAAAATGCTTTTGACATGCATATTATAATTTCCAGGAGGATTAGAAACCTTTGCTGTAGCTCCAGCGCGCAACTAAAGTTCAACAATGATGAGAATTGGCAATTGGGGTTTGTGAATGCGCTGTGGTTGTAATAGTTCTGCTTGTCTTCTTCTTCAAGTTGCGTCGTGTTGGAATTTAACAAGCTCTTTTGTAAAACTGACCATTTGTGTGATGGCGGAGGGAGAAATAAGGGATTGCTGGGGAGTTCGGAGATGGGGCTATGGATATATGCCAGTAAATCCCTCTGGGGAGGTTAGTGCTGTTCCTATTGCACCCAAAATAGCACCACCTGGTCACAAGAGAGAGGTATCAGCAACTTTGTAGAAGTACTACAAAAAAAAAGTCATTTCTGAAAAAATCCTAAGGGTGGTGTGTGAGAGAGAAAGAGAAAGAGAACTGGAACAAAGACTGAACATGTTCAAAGGAAATGGAATGTGTGGGGGGTGGGTGGGTGGAGGGGAAGCAAATGGAATGGAGTATCCTTGAAAAGAACATGGCTGCCTGACTAGAACCTTCCACACATTTTGTTGCAGGTCCTGCTTGCATTTACAGAACTGCCACCTATTATAACATCATGGGCAGAACTTTCATCTCATGCCACACACTGTTTTTCACATTTGAGGTTAATGAAGTATATCCTGATCGGTTGTAGAAAAGCCAAGAAACCCACTTCCAAGAGACAGTTCTTTAGAATTTTATTTAAATTTTTTTTTTTAAATAAAATACAGAAGTGAGCAGGTGCCCTTTACTGATGACCACCCACTGGGGGTGCGCTCAAGAGCAGTGTGGTGTATGGGCCGTTTGTTTGATTAGGACCTGGTAGACCAGGGTGCAAATAGCCACAAAGCTCCCTGGGTAACCAGGGCCATCTTGAGCATATCTGGCGCCATGGTGCAAAGATCCCTCCGCCCCCCCATTTCCCAGAGTTGTTGACCTATTTTAAGGGGGGACGCCAAAGTTGCTGACCTTGCCCACAGCAGGATCATGGTGTGGGGCTGGGCAGCTGGGCGCAATGGGGGCGGCATGGGAGGCCGGCGGGAGTCTCATCCGGGCAGGGACAGGCGAAGCGAGCTGGGCCGTCTGTGTCACCGCAGCAGAGAAGTGAGCTCACTCAGCCACAGTCTTGACGTCCTTGCTTGGGGAGGAAGGGGGGGGAGGAGAGAGCGTGACTGGCAGGGGAATGAAATGCGGTTCAAGGAGTGCAGAGGTGGTGGGGCAGTGGGAGGAGGCAGGCTCCGTGCAAGGCGGTGGAGAAGCAGGGGAAGGAGGGAGGGGCGCTGGGAGCAGCAGTTGCAGTGTGTAGCCTTGAGCGCAGGGAACTTTGGAGGTAGAGTGGACGGGGGGGGGGAGTGGTGATAGAGTCACGTTTATTATGCGCAGAGCTTGGGATGCAGGCACACACCACAAAGACGAGGAGGTGGTGTGTCATGGAGCCAGCGGAGAGAGCTCTGGACTGCGGAAAAGCATCCGGAGCCTTCCTGCCTCCGGCAGGCACTGGACGACTGCAGGCACCAAGCCCCTGCTCCGCCTCGCTTACCTCCCCGCTATCCCCTCCCTGGACTCTCCGCCTGGCACCTTCCACTGCTTGGTGCCCTGGCTCGCAGCGCCACTATGCCCAATGGTAAAGACGTCCCTGTGGGTAACTCTCAGCCTAAGTTACCACACTGGGGGCTTGTGAAGATATAATGGGGCGGAGGAGAATCATGTTTGCAAGAAGTTAGACTGGATGGGCTTGAAGGCTCCTTCCCTCTATGATCATCTGAATTTCCATTATCTTGCATACAGATATTCACTGAGGAAGGGAGCCCAGCTATGAAGATATGCTGGCCTAACTAATTTCCTCCCCTTTGCTGACACAGCTGCAGACATGCTGAAGTCAATCTACCTTAAGCCCCGTTTCTGATATTAGATTAGCTCTGGTGCCGACTGACATTCAAGATATATCCCCTCCAACAAGCTCATTTATTTTTATGACTCGTCTGGCAGTTGGCTCTGCTAAACTTCACCTTTGAATCGCAGCATGAAATGGGCCATTGACAGCCCAATTAGTACTTCCTGTTAGTACTATACAAAGCAGAAGAAGCCAATGGCAAGGCACCTGCTGGAGTGTTGCAAAGTGTCAGGAACCAATCGTTGGGTACTTCCGACATTCCAGGCAGTGTTGAGGCAGAGCTTTCTGGGAAATGCGTGGACTCACTAGAATATCTGTGGAACGGCTTCCAAGTTGCTGGAATCCCTCTGTCTCGAGAGACAATGGAGTACGTCTCCAGGGGTGATATCAAACCACTACATTAGCACCACTGAGGAGACCTCCCCAGGGTGCAAGCCTGGGTAGCATGTATGGAGGTCCTGGGCTGCCCAGACGACAAGACCCCCATCTCGGCCTTGTTGATGTGGTATAAAGGAAAACAGAGGAAGATGTTTGGCACCAGCTTGGCTGCAAGAGTTATCAGAAGGAGGTATGCAAGGTGTCATAAAACTATCTTAGAGACTCCACTCCACTCCACTCCACTCCAGATTAGGGTTA
Organism: Lacerta agilis; assembly: GCF_009819535.1. NCBI lineage: Eukaryota > Metazoa > Chordata > Lepidosauria > Squamata > Lacertidae > Lacerta > Lacerta agilis. The sequence goes on along the minus strand of NC_046316.1, from coordinate 22,436,542 downwards.
AGGCAGTGGAGGTTTAGTATGAGAGTTTTCCTCCTAGATGGGCTACCTTTCCAGGTTGGCAAGCCTCATCTGCCCCTCACTTCCCACTACAGCATGTGCAGTCACTGCCTTCTTGACCGTTGGAGCCACTATTGGTCTTCTCTGCTCAATTCACCCAAGCATACAGTGGAAATCCATAACTCACAGAGGGTTTGAGACCCATTGGCTACTCTCACCTGGTTTAGCTGGCCAGTTGAAGCCATTCCCGGGGTGTGGCCACTGTTGCGTGCTGACAGGTTCTGGGAGCCATGGGTGAGAGCTGGGTACAGAGTGGAGACCAAAGATGGGCAAACTACACCAGAAGGAGCACAACATGAAGCACAGTGGAGAATGTGGTATCTTTATGATATATGGTTCATTTACAGATATATACAACCAGAGCCTACGATGGAGAGGCTTCTGTCATCAACACCTGAAGGAGGTTTGGTTTTTCCCATAGCCATCGCCTTGGATTCAAACAGAAATCAAACATTGCTCTGGCTTTCTCTCCAGCTAGCTGCTTTTTGTTCTAGCTTCCACCACTGCAAGCTCTCTGCCGTCAGCTCTGGCTTAGTCCTTCTAACTAACCATAAGTTGGATGAGAGGACGCACCCATTTGCCATCTCTCAGAGAACCCCTTTATGTTCCCCTTAATGGCCCATCACCCAGGCAATCACCTCAACAGCAAGCAAGCCTGACATATCTTAACACGTGCTGGATCCAGGGGTTAGAAGGGGCTTGGCATACAACTTACTCCCTCGCATGACAATTGGTTGTTGTTGTTTAATCGTTCAGTCGTGTCCGACTCTTCGTGACCCCATGGACCAGAGCACGCCAGGCACTCCTGTCTTCCACTGCCTCCCACAGTTTGGTCAGACTCATATTGGTAGCTTTGAGAACACTGTCCAACCATCTCGTCCTCTGTCATCCATTCTCCTTGTGCCCTCAATCTTTCCCAACAATTGGTTAGGGACTCTATATACATTCGCCAGGAAATAGGCCTTTTCTTTCTGTTATGAAGCATCCCCCCACAAACCCAACATAAAATACAATGCGCTCTAATTTTACAATAATTATTATTAATGCTTTAAAACCTTTCTGCTGGGATATACAGCAAGCATTGTATAGAAATATATATGTATATGTATATTTATATGTATATGTATATGTATATAATGCCCTCAAGGAACAATAACAATTCAGCAGCTGTTTTAGTATAGGCAACTCTGTAAAAATAGAAAAAAAAACCACCAAAAAACAACAAAACCATGTATATTCAATTGCAGCCATGCGGGGGAAATATATTAAAACTGTAGCCTCATAAAAGTGTAACGTTTTGCCCGTATACAACTGTACAGGAAATTCCATCCCCCTGTAATTTACACAAATGTGTCATAAAGTGCTTTTTTTGGGGGGGGGATGCTCCACACAAGGCAGCCTAATCACCCAGCAACAAGCGTTAAGTACTGTCAGAAGCTGCGGTAGAGCACAGATGAAAGGCTAGCAAGAATGATTACCACTCAGGGGTATAAATTAGTGGCATTGTGGAGACTCAGGGGAAGGCTTTGATTTTTCAGTAGACAGAGGTTGGGGGGAAGAGACAGAAGCCAGGGTCAAGGGATAGCTGTCCCCTCAATTGACTTATTGATTCTCCCCCTCCCCAAAAGAAAATCAATTAGGAAAAGAGGGGAAAGGCTTGGTTTTCCATGGTTAGGGCAGCTTAGGAGATCTATCCATCAGCCACCTTTTATGGAAGGGGAGAAAGAGTAACCTGATATACTGAAGATCTAGGGGAACAAACCAAAGACTTAAAATGGAAAGTGAGGGAGCAGTTGCTGATGGAGAAGGGCTCCAACTCCTCTGCGCAGCCCCTGTGGTCGTAGAAGCATTTCAAAAATCACGTTTGGGCCACCTTCTGTTCTACATTACATCAGTGTCTGTTGGTTCTTTCCCCATTTTAACAGCCCAATCAGAGAAACGGAGAAAGGGCTAAATAATACACATTATCCCTGCTGCCCCTTGGGAATTTGTGTGTGTGACATATGGTGACCCAAATGTCCTGTCTTGAATTACACTGGCTCCTGGCTCCCCTTCGCTCAAGAGGATAACAGCCAAAGAATTGGGGAAATGGGGGATTTGATGCTGACATGTGGTTTATTTTTACAATGACCTGTCACCAGTGCTTATAAAACTAAATAGTATCTTTTATTTTTATTTATTAAAAAAATAAATAAATCAGGCACCAGCATGCTAGTCCCTGATGTCATGCCAGCCAGCAGTCAGTCCATAAAGAATGAAAATCCCTTCATAATCAGCTGTGCCGAGTTTAAATCACAATTCCTGGATGGCAAAGCTTTAAGTCAAGCGATTAGAATTCATCCCTTCTCTCACTTGTTTATTCAGTGGGACTGAGAAACGTCCAAGAAGGAGCAGCCCACAAAGTATGCCATGTGTCAAGATGGGGAGGGAACGGCAAAAATGTGGCAAGGAGGGAATGAAGGGGTGGAACAGGCTAAAACTGAGCAAGAAGGGTTTAGGCATAGACAAATCTGCCCCATTTCAGCTTCTCTCATTTTCTCCATTTCCCAGTGTTAAATTCAGTCACTTGCAATTCTGCATCAGTTTGGCAATTTTCATAGAATCATAGAATCATAGAGTTGGAAGAGACCACAAGGGCCATCCAGTCCAACCCCCTGCCAAGCAGGAAACACCATCAAAGCATTCCTGACAGATGGCTGTCAAGCCTCTGCTTAAAGACCCCCAAAGAAGGAGACTCCACCACACTCCTTGGCAGCAAATTCCACTGTCGAACAGCTCTTACTGTCAGGAAGTTCTTCCTAATGTTTAGGTGGAATCTTCTTTCTTGTAGTTTGAATCCATTGCCCCGTGTCCGCTTCTCTGGAGCAGCAGAAAACAACCTTTCACCCTCCTCTATATGACATCCTTTTATATATTTGAACATGGCTATCAGATCACCCCTTAACCTTCTCTTCTCCAGGCTAAACATACCCAGCTCCCTAAGCCGTTCCTCATAAGGCATCGTTTCCAGGCCTTTGACCATTTTGGTTGCCCTCCTCTGGACACGTTCCAGCTTGTCAGTATCCTTCTTGAACTGTGGTGCCCAGAACTGGACACAGTATTCCAGGTGAGGTCTGACCAGAGCAGAATATAGTGGTACTATTACTTCCCTTGATCTAGATGCTATACTCCTATTGATGCAGCCCAGAATTGCATTGGCTTTTTTAGCTGCTGCATCACACTGTTGACTCATGTCAAGTTTATGGTCTACCAAGACTCCTAGATCCTTTTCACATGTACTGCTCTCAAGCCAGGTGTCACCCATCCTGTATTTGTGCCTTTCATTTTTTTTGCCCAAGTGTAGTACTTTACATTTCTCCCTGTTAAAATTCATCTTGTTTGCTTTGGCCCAGTTCTCTAGTCTGTTAAGGTCATTTTGAAGTGTGATCCTGTCCTCTGGGGTATTAGCCACCCCTCCTAATTTGGTGTCATCTGCAAACTTGATCAGGTTACCCTCAAGCCCATCATCCAAGTCATTGATGAAGATGTTGAATAAGACTGGGCCCAAGACAGAACCCTGTGGCACCCCACTATTCACTTCTCTCCAGGATGAAGAGGAGCCATTAATGAGTACCCTTTGGGTTCGGTCAGTCAGCCAGTTACAAATCCACTGAATGGTAGCATTGTCTAGCCCACATTTTACCAGCTTCTTTACGAGAATATCGTGGGGCACCTTGTCAAAGGCCTTGCTGAAATCAAGATAGGCTACATCCACAGCGTTCCCTTCATCTACCAGGCTTGTAATTCTGTCAAAAAATGAGATCAGATTGGTCTGACATGACTTATTTTTCAGAAACCCATGCTGACTTTTAGTGATCACAGCGTTCCTTTCTAGGTGCTCACAGACCGTTTGCTTAATGATCTGCTCTAGAATCTTTCCTGGTATTGATGTCAGGCTGACTGGGCGGTAATTGTTTGGGTCTTCTCTTATCCCCTTTTTGAAAATAGGGACAACATTTGCCCTCCTCCAATCTGCTGGGACTTCGCCTGTTCTCCAGGAATTCTCAAAGATTACTGCCAGTGGTTCTGAAATCACCTCCGCCAGTTCTTTTAATACTCTTGGATGTAGTTCATCTGGCCCTGGAGACTTGAATACATCTAAATTAGCCAAGTATTCCTGTACTACCTCCTTACTTATTCTGGGCTGTGTTTCCCCCGCTGAATCATCTGCTCCATGTTCTTCAGGTTGGGCATTGTTTTCTTTTTTGGAGAAGACTGAGGCAAAGAAGGCATTGAGGAGTTCTGCCCTTTCTCTGTCTCCTGTTCGCATTTCACCATCTTCTCCTCTAAGTGACCCCACTGTTTCATTGTTCTTCCTTTTGCTACGGACATACCCATAAAAGCCCTTTTTATTGCTTTTAACCTGTCTAGCAAGCCTGAGTTCATTCTGTGCTTTAGCTTTTCTGACTTTGTCTCTACACTTGCTGGCTATTTGTTTGAATTCCTCTCTGGTGACTTCCCCCTTTTTCCATTTTTTGTACATATCCCTTTTAAATCTTAAATCAGTTAAAAGTTCTTTAGATAGCCACCCTGGCTTCTTTAGGCACCTTCCATGTTTTCGTCTCATTGGTACTGCTTGAAGTTGTGCTTTTAATATCTCCCTTTTAACAAACTCCCATCCATCATGGACTCCCTTCCCTTTTAGTATTACTGACCATGGGATCACACCCAGCATTTCCCTAAATTTTCTGAAGTCGGCTTTCTTAAAGTCTAGAATTTGAGTCTTAGTATGCTTGGTTGCTCCTTTCCGCTGTATAATAAACTCCAGAAGAGCATGATCACTCCCACCTAATGATCCTGCCACTTCTACCCCACTTACCAAGTCATCACTATTGGTTAAGACCAGATCTAAAATGGCTGATCCTCTTGTTGCTTCTCCCACTTTCTGGACAATGAAATTGTCTGCAAGGCCAGTGAGGAATCTGTTCGACCTTGTGCTCTTGGCTGAGTTTGACACCCAACAAATATCAGGATAGTTGAAATCCCCCATTACTACTATCTCACTTCCTTTTGAATGCTTGGTCATCTGTTCCAGAAAAGCATCATCTGTGTCCTCAGTTTGGCTTGGGGATCTGTAGTAAACTCCCACAATGAGAACACTGTTATTTTTCTCTCCCTTAGATCACTGTTATTTTTCTCTCCCTTTCATAAATTTTCTTTATGAAGTTCTCACAAAAATAAAATAAAATTGGGAGCACTTTAGTGCCCATTTTTGCCTATATGCACATTTTTGCAAGCAGTTTTCCCTAATATGTAAATCACTTTGAGAGGGTGGTTTACAAGGTGATTAATAACTTCTTCTTCTTCTTCTTCTTCTTCTTCTTCTTCTTCTTCTTCTTCTTCTTCTTCTTCCCCTCCTCCTCCTCCTCCTCCTCCTCCTCCTCCTCCTCCTCCTCCTCCAGTGTGGAGAGCCAGTGTGCTGTAGTGGTTAAGAGCGGTAGTCTCGTAATCTGGGGAACCGGGTTTGCGTCTCTGCTCCTCCACATGCAGCTGCTGGGTGACCTTGGGCTAGTCACACTTCTTTGAAGTCTCTCAGCCCCACTCACCTCACAGAGTGTTTGTTGTGGGGGAGGAAGGGAAAGGAGAATGTTAGCTGCTTTGAGACTCCTTCGGGTAGTGATAAAGCGGGATATCAAATCCAAACTCTTCTTCTTCTTCATTGGGGCATTTCCTCCTAATATATGCATTTTATTGTTGTTTTTGTTGTTGTTGTCAGTTGAAGAACTATATCACAAAATTCAGAGAAGTGCAGATTGGTTTCAATTTGCGCATCCTTTGGGGAACCGCAAATAGATTCATGAAAATATGCACTGAGCCAAATTGCCTCCCTATCCCTATAAGGGTTGCTTGTGTCTGTTTAGAGCACCTTTCAAAGTGTGACATACTTTATGGACGGTCCCAAATGGCTCAGCTTCAAACAAATGGGACAACTCAAAGGGATGCCAGCTCTAAAGGAACATTCGGGTTTCTAGAAAAACAGGGTCAAACACAGAACTGCAACAGTATATTCTATGTCTAAAAAACTGGGATAAGAAAAAGGTGGGTTTTGCAGGAACTCTCTTATTTTGCTTAATTATTATATTTCATATATTATTCTGGCTTTGCCTATTATGGGAGAGGCACAGAGCTCTGGAAGGTATTGAAATCCTGTCTATAGCCACTTGAAAGAAATATTGTCCAGCCAACCGGCTGGCTTCTGAAATTTCCATATGTATTGTTGGTAATTGTGATTTTATTTTGTGAAGCACCCTGAGACCTGGAGGTATAGGGTGGTACAACAACAGCAGCAGCAGCAGCAGCAGCAGCAGGAAGTGAAGCTGCAGTTCCAGGGAAGGACGGTAGCTCCCTGGTAAGGCATCTGTTTTGCATGCTGAAGGTCCTTGGTTCAATCTCTGGCTGTAATGATCTCTAGCAGACAAACAAGCTCCGATAAGAAGTAATTGGCTCTCTGGCAGTTTTGATGTAGGTTTATTTACAAAAAGACACACCCAGAGCCCGGCTTCTCGCCTGCTTGCAATTACGTTTGTTGGTCAGTCTGAAGTTTCCCTCCCCCCCCCCACAACAGGAAGCACGCCAAACTCCCACCTTTCCCCTCCTGCCTTCCATTGCCTTTTGATTTTATCCAAACGCCTGGATTTGGGACTGAGAGGCTGACCTGCTCCCTCCTCCTCCCTCTCACTCAACCCAGACTCCGACCTCTGCTTATCTGCTGTTTGCCTAGCAACGCTCTGGCTGCCTTCCAATTCTTCCTCTCCTTAAGAGCTAATAGAATCCTTTCTCGATTCTGACAGGCAGTTCTCATCTACAGAGTCGGTCCCTAGTTCAGTCTCTGAGTCTAACTCATTCCCTGTGCTGGGGGGGGGGGTACGTTCCTGACATTGGCATCTCTAGAAAGGGCTGAGAGACATTCCTGTTTGAAACTGTGGATAGTTCCTACCAGTGAGTATAGACCAGGCATGTCCAGCTCCCAAGACATTGCGATCTACTCCCATTATTAAAAACAACTGGCAGTGATCTCCCCATTGGATTGACCAATATTGTTGAGCTTTTTGGGGGGAGCCTTCACCAAATTTTTTGAGCTTATTTTTGGGATCCAAAGTTGTTGAGCCTTTTTTGGGGAGCCTTCATCAAAGTTTTTGAGCTTTTGGGGCGAGTCAAAGTTGTTGAGCGTTTTTTTTTGGGGGGGAGCAGCCTTCACCAAAGTTGTAGAACTTTTCTGGGAGCCTTTGCCAAAGTTTTTGAGCTTATTTTGGGGAGCCAAAGTTGTTGAGCTTTTTTGGGGAGGAAGACCATTGTATAGACGATTCTGAGCTTGACAGCTAATGGTCAGGAGTGATGGAGTCTAGGGTTAGTGACCACAGCTCTGGAACCTCTTTTCAGAGTACCTGTGAGCATACATAGACTGCTTTCCCAACCAGCAGCTGCTTAAATGTTTCCTGCCACACCCATCCTCTCCTGCCACACCCTTTGAGAACCACTAAGCAAGAGACATGTTTAGAGATCAGGGACACATTACAGCCACACAGAAACATTCCGGATGCAAATAAGCACCAGTGAGGGCCATGGCTGGAGGATAGTCTCAAGAGCTGGAAAGAGAGGCATAGAGGGCCACATTGCATGTGAGCCCTGGCCCCGGGGTTCCCCAACAACTGCTTTATAGTTTTTAGATGCAAGGTTCAAACATCTTTGCTTCTTTAAAAAAAATTGATGTTTCCAGCCAACATGAGCCCTGTTTATTATTGTAGACTGCACTGTGGAAATTCAGTGTTGTCAAATGCTTAAAATGTATCCTATGCACCATTTGTGTAATGCCCCTTAAAACAGGCGGGTTGGGGGGAGAACAGAGGAAACACTAAAGGGAGATGATTTGGTTTGGCCTTTGGGAACGAGCATCTCTTTAATGAGGTCCCAGTAAATGAGCCTCTAGTTATTTCTCTGCAGGGTGCCTTGATCAAAGCCAGGCACTAATAAACTGGTCTCCCATGAAAAAAAAAATGGGGAAAAAGGCTTCTTGATCTATCTGTGCTCTACTGGGTATTATTATGAAGTGCAACCTGGGGCAATTCATTTAGTGCTAAGGGTTTTGCTTGCCTACACCAAACAAAAGCTGCAGAAGGGATGTTTTCTGCTAATTAAGAAGAAATGTGAGACGCATAGCAAATATGTCACTGAATCTCTTACACTGAGCTCCACTAAAGTCAAAAGTTCAGACCCCGAGTTCCTTTGATTCACCAACAGTATAATCTTTCTCCAACCTAGTGCCTTCTAGATGTTTTGGACTACAAATCCCATAATCACTAGCTGTCAGTGTTAGAAACTTAGATATGAAAGCTAGGAGATAAATGGCACCTTTAACCTAGGTTATGGGCACTGCAGTGGAGTGTCTAGGTCCAACTTCCCATCTGTGGAAAATTCAGCTACACATAACCTGCATGTTTAATGCTAGTTAATGCACGAAATGGTGGTGGTAGGGTTGTCAGGAGAAAGGCAAGAGGTTGACAGATTGCTTCATTATGTCCAACCCAATCTGCATTACTCAAGCTCAGTGTCTCCATTACCCCATCGATGCCATTGCTTGCCCTTCAGATGACCTCATCCATTTAACAGCTCAAGTGCATTTCAATACCACCAATTTATTTCCCTGAAACTCTCTTTGGGCGGAAAAATGGTTTCCAATTATCTCTTTGCAGAATGTGACAGCCCCCTGACTTGTCCCTACTGCCTGCAGTAATACGCAGCAAGCTACCTGAGTCTGAAGATTAATTCTCTCTCAACCCCAGTATTATATTTCCTTCTCCCCAAGGTCTTCATTAGTCCTTTAGCTTAAACTGATTGCTTGCTTCTGAGATGTACATCGGAAGTGCCCTGGTTCTATTCATATTAGTGATTATTCAATTAAGTTGTCTGCCCGGTAGTCAAATAGCAACACGCTCGTGACATTCGGAGATCAGGGTTCTCTGGTTGCTGGGAACGAGGAAACAGGCAGAGCACTTAAGGAGAGGCAAGGCGTCAGTCACTAAGCTGATGTAGGGAGGAGAAGGCCTGAAGGACCAGGATGTAATGTCGGTGGCTGTTTTCCAATGTGTGTCCATCCCCTCACAGCCACAAGCTGGAAGTGGGCAGCACAACAGTGAATGCCACACTATTGCCATTGGGCAGACAAGTGGTCACAAATGCTTGTGCTATCACATCAGAGTCAGATAGACGTGGCGGCTGCAGCTGCTTTTCTGCCCAGTTGCGGAAGAGCTGTAGCTCAGTAAAGGAGAATATTCCTTTGTTTGCAGAAGTTCCCCAGTGTTAGAAGGTTCTCTCAAATAACACAGAAAGAAAAAGAAAGTGATAATACTTTTCAGGGGAAAGTGAACAAAATAACTTTTGGGGGTGGGGGAGAAATAAACAGAGAGGTGTGTTCTCTCTCCCCCCCTCACATTGTTCAGACCTAGTTCATTGCGGGAGGGTGTCCAACAACTAAACATACAGGGGAAAACTCCCTCAGAACTGCACAGCCAATCAGAGCATGGATCAGAATGGCAAGGATGTTGCCATTCTGACTGGTTGCTAGGTAACACCACCTTGACCACCTCTTTGTTGGTTGACTGTCAACAGAATTAACCTATGGGTTACTAACTGAATTATCCTGCTGTTGTACTTCAAGCCCCAGGTCCACTCCTTGGGATCTACAAGGTCCTGGGCACGCAGCCTAGGCTTGTGTCCCAGGGAGGTCACTTGGGTGTTGCCAATGCAGCAGTTTGACTTCACCCCCGGTGGCATACTTCATTGTCTCTCGAGACAGATGGATGCCAGCAACAGCTCCCCAGCCACCCTTGAAATGTTGCCACACTATGAGTTTGTACAGAATTGTATTAATTGTTGCCTGATTTTTTTTTTAAACCCTTATTTATACGCTATTGTGCTTTTGATATGATGATAGGGATTTGCGATGTTTGCTGATTTTTAAAGCTATTGTTCTCATTGAGAGATCAACATTGCTGTTGGAAAAGTGGAATATGAAATCCTAAATCAAAGGCATTTGAAAGTGCAGGGAAACAAAAACCCTTCACAAATTTAGGCTTTTTTAAAAAATGAGACATAGCTAAGCTCAAAAGTTGTGGCATCATAGACACTTTTGTATGGGCCTATGGATGTAAATAAACTATCTATCTATCTATCTATCTATCTATCTATCTATCTATCTATCTATCATCTATCTATCTATCTATCATCTATCTATCTATCATCTATCTATCTCTGCCTATTTAAAAATAAGGTTAAGGCTCTGAATGGAGTAGTCCAGATTGGGATGAATACCCATTTGTTCAATATTTTGTATATTCAGTTAAGGAATAAAATGAAAGACCGCTACATCTCTCATTCTTGTTCAGGCAGCTGTCACAGGGATCTAGGAGCAAAGAGGTCCTCCGCATTAGAGAAATGTTTGACATTTACTTTTACTCATTAGATTTGCTTGAGTTCCACAAGTGTAACAAAATCAGAAGGTTAAAGCCTCGTTGAGCTCCCTGAATTCAGCTGGATAATATTGTTAATCTCTTTCCTGGTAATGCTTATCAAAACCCATGATTTTTGTCATGTGTGTGTTTTAATAGATAATCTCCAGGCGCAAAGCTGCTGAAATGGAAAGAGGCTATTGTTGTTTTTAGTAAGCAACAATAAAAAGGGGCTTCTCTTTTCTCTTCGCTATGGAGCTTACGCTGCAAAATTGCATCCTAAACAAACGCACGGCACCTGCAGTCATTGAGGTACGTTAACAGGCCCCACCAAATTAAATAGGAACTACAATTGCAACTTCTTCTTCCGCCTGGAGCTTTAGTGACCAATGAAATACATAGTTTGCCATTTTTAGTTATCTCCGTGGTTGGCGGTTGTTAAAAGGACAGGGGACACTAGGATGGCTTTATTTGCTGAGGTCATGTGTGGTGATTCTTTTTGAGGTCACTGAAAAGGGATTAGCTCTTGTTTGTGAGTGATGATTATGATGACCCACATAGTCTATGATGGACGGAGAAGGGATCTTCTCAGTTAAGCACTTCTGCATTCCCAGTCTGGGCTCAAGCGCTTGCATGTGGAAACGAGTTCTTTTTCATTCGACACATCTGGAAAACCTAAGCAGCAGTGCCCATCCCACTCTAACTTTAACAAGGCCATGTGTGTTATTGCTTAGCTCAAGAAAATATTTTTCTCTTTATGACTCGCTGGAAAAAGGCTCAGATAATAAAGTTCTCAGGGCAGATACAAATAGCTCCACTCCCAGCCATCCCACCTCCATCTTTTGCTGGCCGAATCTGCCAAGGAGAACAACTTACTGGCTGATCTTATGTGATGTATATATATTTTATCTCCTTTAATAGGCCACCGGGGGAGCCAAAATGTTGTAGAGCTGTAGGCCTTAATAAATAGGGAGAGGAAGACAGCTCAGTGTTGTGATGTGCATATTCTGCATCGACTTGGGAAGCAGCAAAATGGACACAGCTTACCTGCCACAGATGGTGTCACAGTTTGCATTTCTTGGTGTAGAAAGTATTGCTCTGATGTGTCGAGATCTTTCCTATTCTAATTCATTCAAGAGGGTTCTGGAAGCTTCTCTGTGTGAAAGAAACAAGCAGAAGGTTCATGATGTTTGGGTTATTCCTTCAGAGAAGCTGAGTACAGCTGGCTTGAACCGGTTCTCTTATCTCTTCTGTCAAGGTCATGCTGACTATAAAAATAGGTGAGAAGAAACCTGGGTTTCCCTTTCTTTTTCTGTCTCTCCTCCTTCTGGTGTGGTGTTCTGTACATAGTATGCTTAGTGTTAAGTTTTAGACTTATTATAAGTTATTGTAAGTTTAAGTTACAATAAGGACGTGGGTGGCACTGTGGGTTTGAATCCTTGCGATGGAGTGAGCTCCCGTTGCTCAGCCCCAGTTCCTGCCAACCTAGCAGTTCGAAAGCACATCAAAGTGCAAGTAGATAAATAGGTACCGCTCCGGCGGGAAGGTAAACGGCGTTTCCATGTGCTGCTCTGGTTCGCCAGAAGCGGCTTAGTCACGCTGGCCACATGACCCGGAAGCTGTACACTGGCTCCCTTGGCCAGTAACGCGAGATGAGCACCGCAACCCCAAAGTCGTCCGCGACTGTACCTAATGGTCAGGGGTCCCTTTACCTAAGTTTAAGTTAAGTCTGCTGTATCTGGATTTCTTATGGACAGTGCCAATCCTGAATGTATTGGATTTGTGATCGTTATGCTCATTTGCCTTCAGTAGCAGTAAAGCTCTGCTGGATGAAATATTAATTGCCTCTGGTCTATTTTTGGGAATCCTGCATTGTGTTTAAATTTTTACTCTGCTAACTATATATTGGAATCTACTCTGGATCAATATTGAGTAGAATTTTAATGACAGATGGCGGCCCAGCCCAAGGGTCAACAGCCCTCCATGTTTCTCTTGCCTGACTGGGACTTCAAAATCCTAGAATATTGTAGAATCAGAAGGGACCGCGGGAGTCATCTAATCCACCCCCTGCAATGCAGGAATTTTTTGCCCAATGTGGGGCTCAAACCCATGACCCTGAGATTAAGATGCTGTACTGACTAAGCCATGGGGACTGGAAGGCTGCAATATATATATGGTTGTATGTGGAATGGCGTGGGCAATCTTCTCTTTTGCTTCAGGTGGCAATCTTGAGTTGGCCAAGTTGTGCAGAAAGGTTGCCCAGAGAGAGTGAGAGAAACTTGCTCAAGATTGCTCAGGGAGCGCCACTGCTGAGGAGTGATATGGTATGCACCAAAATAAATATCACAAACTGGCAGATAATATATGGGATATTATGGCATCAGACATGGGCTTATGAAAAGTATGGGATGAGGGGCCTATTCGTTGTAATAGATACTGTATAGAAAGCAAAGTATATAGAAAACATATAGAATATAGAAAGCAAAGTATATAGAAAACAAACTATGAAAATCTGTGCCAGTAAAACAATTGAACAATAAATAGTACACTATCAGAGTGCTGGTTTACAAAGAAAAAACAACTCTATATCTTGCAGCTGCCCTAAATTCCAAGCGCTGTACGGGCTTCCAGGTTCCATGCTCAACTTGCTCTGAAATAGGAACTGCTTCAAAGTTTCATATTATTAAAAATCCAAGTTCTCCACAGGAGAGGCTAGGTCCACTCAAACTTTTTTCAAAGGTTTATTATTTGTAGATTTTCTAAGATCTCCAAAAGCTACTTAGCAGCAACAGAACTCCTCAACGGCAAATTTCCAAATTGGCTATAACTTGCACACCTTTGTTTTGCTTCCTGAAACCCACACGGATAAGCAATGTGGCGTAGTGAACTTTTCCTAAATTAAATGAACTTTGAATCATAGAATTGTAGAGCTGGAGGTGACGCTGAGGATCATCTAGTCCAACCCTCTGAAACACAGGAATATGCAGCTGTCCCATATGGGAATCAAACCTGCAACCTTGGTGTTATCAGCACCATGCTCTCACCAACTGAGCTATTGTGCCCCAACTTGCACCAGTGAGGCCTGGATCAAAATTTCTGTTCAGCTATATTTTCCCTTTGCATTACTACATCATACTGGCTCTCGGAAAGAAGATATGGAAGGTGGAATAAGAACATAGGGGGCTGCCTTACAATGAGCCAAACCATTGGCCTGTGTAGGCCAGTATTGTCTGCAGTAATTGGCTCTGGCTTTCTAGGGCTCCTGGCAGGCATCTCTACCAGCCCTCCCCGGAGATAGCAGAAATTGAACCCAGGATCTTCTGGACACAAAGCACATGTTCTTCCACTGAGCTATGGCCCCTCCCTAATCAACATCCTCCACACTTGGGTTGCTTGTTGGCTTTTCCATTCCACTTTGGGACAGTTTTGCAGATGGCTATTTTCTTCTTTTCAGCTTTCCAACCATACCCATTCTTCATTTATTGTTGCTACTCCAGCTCATTTCGCTCTGTAGCCAGCAGAGGGCAAGCTGTTAAAGGCTAACTCTTTCAAGCAGGGAGGCAAAAAGCAAACGGTTTTCTTTTAATATTTGTCCTATGGTGTGTTTTGCTCCACAATATGAGTATTATTAATAAACACTTTAGATTAAAACTGCATTTCCGCTTAATGAGAAGCCCAGAACGACGAGGCATGTAGATATTCTGAAAATGGTCTTGCTATGCAAATGGTCTTTGCAGTTTGCTGTTAAGGCAGCTAATTGTATTAAAATCTACTGCTTGCTTTTGCAAATGTTTCTGTTTATTATTCCCTGTTCAGTTATGAACAGGAGGGGAGAGAATGAATATAATATTTTCTTAATTTTTAAAAATTGATTTTCAACGTAAAAAAGGTATGAGAGAGAGAGAGAGAGAGAGAGAGAGAGAGAGAGAGAGAAACACTGAAAATAAGGAACCATTGGGACATAGGATGGTACAAATCACATAACTTTTCTTTTGCCAGAGAATACAATAAATCAAGAGTTCCAGTTCACAAGGGAAGCTGGTGTAAGTTGTTACAAGTATTCATTCCTGTAAATAATAAAATTCCACCTGATAGCATATAAATATCTGGTGTAGCTGTGTCTTGAAAAATTTGAATATGGAGTATCTCTTTTCCCCAAAATAGCAATATTCCAGATGTTATTGTACCAAAGCATCAGGTCCAAATTCTGTACGGTGGTGTTTCCCATATGAGTACCATAGACAAGTGTGCAGAAATCAGCACAAAGATTACTGGGTATTTCAATATAACTTTCTTCTTAGCTATTAGGTCTAAAAATATTTTTGGGTACTGCTGCTTTGGGTTGCACTCTGCGTAAATTGCAATTATCTTTATTGCAAAGCTGTGAGCAAAGAGAGCGCTCGTGTGGGGAAAAACAAGAGAGAACCGATTTTGTACTTGAAAAGAGCACGCAGCAATGCATTGCGTCAAAATCTATGTCCAAATAACTGCTGCTTGGGCTTTTTTAGCTTAGGGGTGAAGCATCTGCTTTTCATGCAGAAGATGGCAGGTTCAATCCCTGGCATCTCCTGTTAGTGCTGGGAATGCCCCCTACCTAAAAACCTGGAGAGTCAGTACTGAGCTGTATGGACCAAAGGTCATGTACATCTTGCTTTGTTTGGAATTCATTCTGCATGCACACACATATTTTGTGGATAGTGGACAGGTATAAAGAACCTCTTCATTCCTTGCATTATTATGTGGGAACCACTTTCCTATAGTTTCCTCTAAAGCTGTGATGGCCAAACTTGGCCCTCCAGCTGTTTTGGGACTACAGTTCCCATCATCCCTGTCCACTGGTCCTGTTAGCTAGGCATGATGGGAGTTGTAGTCCAAAAAAACAGCTAGAGGGCCAAGTTTGGCCATCACTGCTCTAAAGCAACCATGTTGGAAATGTCAAAACTATGGGAATGGGCCCCATTGTTCAGGTACTTCCATTCCAGTGGAACAAAAGAAGTTGCTTTCTACCTGGAGCGGAGAACCCTTTTGGCAAGGGCAAGCAGATCATTTTCTCCCCCCAGAAATGATGATATCAGATGATTGACAGGTGGGTGGTCCCACCCACCTGGCAAAGTTGGGGAGGTAGCTCTGGAGAAGGATTTGAACTTCCTCTCATCAGCTGATGAGAAGGGGGTTAAATCCTGCTTACTGCACGGTTGAGCTATGGGTGAGAGTTCACGGCAGAGAACTAGTTCATGCAGCCAACCTGGCAGGATTTAACCCCCCCTCTCACAATCAGCTGATGAGTAGGTGGGTTAAATCCTACTTTCTGCAGGGATCAACAGCACAGCTAAACTCGGCAGAACTGAACTCTGCCTCTTGCCCATCTAGTGGTGTCTGTTGATTGACAGGTGAGTGTGGTTAAAAAAAAAAAAAAGACCTCATGGGCCAAAGTGGAACCCCTGGTGGGCCAAAAATGCCCCACAGGTCTGAGACCTCCCATCCCTGCCTTATCCCAAATTAGACCATTGCTTCTCCTTATCTCTCTTATCCCTGCCTTGTTGCTTCACTTAGCGCAGCATTGTCCACATTGACTAACACGGAACAAAAACTAGGCCCAGTAAACAAAAACAAAAAACAACAACAAATAAATAAATAAATAAATAAAATAAATCCCTTAATTTATTATTGGGACTACAGGATAAGCTAATGAATCACTACCATCGACTGCTACTGGATACCTGGACTGAGGGTGTGATTTTGGCTTCCCTTCTTGAGGTCAAAGACACACAACCCAGTTTTCGTTTCAAGTGTAGATAACACAAGCTTGAGGAGAGATGATGGAATTTCAGTCTGAGTAGAGTGAAAGTGATCCTAATTGCAACATGAAGTTACCTAATGTTCAACGAGTAGCGCTCGTTCAAAAAGTGCACCCAGTTTTCCATGAAGGTAATTGCTCAGTAACGTTAAAAGCGTGTAATTAGGCTGGGGAGGAAAAGAACAGAGAGGGCTGATGAGAAAGTTACAGTCAATTTCAAATATTTCAGCACTAAAATGGTGCACTAGAATGGAATGGGACAACAAATGTTCTTACACACTGAAGATATAAAGATGAAACAGCATTGGCTGCAACCCACAATCCACTGCATAGTCTTTCAGTATAGTTCCTATAACAGCTATATAACACCTCTTTTTTCCCCATTTACGCTCTGGTTGGTAGCTCACTACATGTGTTCCCCATGCTTTTGATAGCTGAAGCATTCCCCCCCCCGTGCTAAAATTTGCCAGAAATCACTAGCCCTGCCCGGGGGGGGGTATATAAGAAGTACATGCAAAGGGCAAGAAAGTTGGGCAAAACCAAAGAACAGGAAATGGAAGCTGGGACTGCCACTCTAGCCATCCTTTATGGTTGCCTTTTCAAACACATTCCCGCCCATGGGAATTGCTAACTGTGGTTGTTCCAGAGTGTTGCTGTTTTCAGGTGGGATTCAATCACACATGGGCAAATTCAGGTTGTACAATTAAAGCTGATTCGGAGCTCTTCCACAACAAATCCACTCCCCCCCCCCAGGTCAGACTTTTTGCGATAAGCAAAGTTCCCCCAAACAGTCTGTTTTCTTCCAGTCCCTCTCCTGACCATGCCAGTGAAATAGTTCAGGAAGATGTGATGAATTGATGAATAACAGTCTTGAAGACATGTTCACAGGCCCAGAAGAGAGAAGGCTTTTTCTGTGGTGTCCTCACACTTCTGGAACTTCTTACCAGCTGACAGCCAGAAGTCCACCACATTCCACTATTTTTGGAAAGGTATCTCTGGAGGCTTTCAGATAGGACATGTTATTCAACTCTGGGGATCTTTTACTGCTGGTTTTATTAACTCTTTTATGGAATCAGTTATTTGAATTTGGAAGTTTCAGGCTGGGGGCTATTTTATCATGTTACAGTTGATCTTAATAGGCAAGCAGCCGTGGAGGAATTTTTATTTGGAAAGGCAAAATATAAAGGTTTTTAAAGGAATGAATAAACATCAATCTCATTCAAGAGCCAGACTTGAGAGCGGCCTGGAAGCCATACCTGACTTTTGTACAGCAATCTGGCCACCTAAGTATATCAAAGGCAAAAAATAGGATTTAGACACTTAATTCCCATCACTATTTGTAATGTTACCATGCAAGGCTAGTCCAGAATCTTGCATTCATTGTCCTCAAGGGTACTTACACCTTCCACTGACCTTCAGAACTCATAAAACATCTAGTGAGTATCAAGATATTAATGTAAGATGTACCCTCAAAAGTTTTGTTCCCTAAATATGTCTGAATGTATATTAAATATTTTGATAACATTGTAGAGGGTTTCCAGATGCAGAGGATCTGGAAATCTGCCATTGCTTTATTCCCACAAGAGTTTTTCTGTCAGTTGCATAATGCCACAGAATTACGAGACAGATGGTGATGTTTGCTGAGCTTAAATTTCTTTTTCCCCTCCTTTTTGGAAGGGAGCACCCCCCCCCCGGATATTTTTGTCCCATCTCATCCATAAGTCAGCTCCTTCCTCATTCACTTTGAACTTGTTTCAGCAAATTTTCCAAATCATCAGGGGGGCAGGTAACTGCTGTTTGGGGATTGGACAGGGAGGAGGAAGAAGAAATGACCATTATGTATTGTTGGATTGGGAGCACATCCATGCCCTTAGCCTTTGTGAAGTTGTCTTTGTTCCCTATTTTGCTGTAAAAAAATAATAATTCTTACTTGCGGTAGTTGTATTCCTCTGTAGCAGCAACATCACCTTAATTCCAACTGCTTTTCCTGGAGTCATGGGGCTGCTGCTCAGATCATTCTGGTTGTAGTCCACAAGCCCCCTGGTCCTTGTGCAGCAGTGATCTATCACTCGAAGCCAGCCATGCCAGATAATGGCCTTTCTATGTGCGATTCTGTCTGCAGATGTCAAGGTATAGCAGCTATTATTATCAGCTAGTACCTTACGACTGAAGGTTGTTAACCTTGGCCTTTAAACAAGATACTACCTGCATAGATGTGCACACCATTAAGAGGATAATGTATGAAGCTTTCAGGACCCTTGAGAACTGCAAGGGCCGAAGTCTGAAGAGTGTCCCAGGGGCTCAAGGGCGACTCTGCCCACTGAGACGGCCTGTTTGTTTCCTCTGATCTGAGACTTGGCAGGGCTGTTGAGAATGGGACAGGCTTAGGTTTTGCTTGGCCTCCTCTGGCTGGTGCCTGGGGAGCTGTCCAGCAGTGTCTGGTGCTGAGTAGAAGAGGAGCTGTCCAGAAGATAAGGCATCTTCTCTTTGTGCTTTGCTTATTGGACTTCTGCTGGTGGTGCTGATTGAAGCAGGGGACCCCATCTAGTTATTCTGATGCAAATTGTGGAGTAACTGTGGCCACCTGAATATAGGCTTGCCATATTTCAAAAAGCAAAATCCCTGACATCCCCAAAGTTGTTGAGGACACATTTCTCAACTCCTTGTTGAGGTTTCCCCCCTCCTGCTTTGGGAGGGTGGGACTGAGGAGGTAAGTTCTTTTGGACCTGCTCCCGAGCAAGTAGCCACAGGCACCCTGTTCCCTTTTAGCCAGGCTCCTTGCCTCCTGCTCTGCATGCTGGGAAGGGGAGCAATTGCCCTCCATGAGGCAGCAGCTGTGGCAGCCTTGAGAAGGTAAAGCAGCAGCTCTTGAGGGGGGAGGAAGGCAGGAGCAGGATAACAGAGTCTCTGGATGGCTGGTGGGCGCTTGGGGCTGCTCTCACCCTCTTTCCACCTTCTTCCGCGCTCCCCTCCTCCTCCTCAGTTGGGGCTGCTGCACAGAGGGAGGTAGGGGCGCAAGCACGCTTTGGGTCTCCCACATAAGGGGGGGACATTCCTCCCACTGCTCAGCAGAAAACAACAGGGGGGAAACCCGAGTTGCCATACATACAGGAAATTCTGGGCATCTCTTAAAATTCTAAAATTTCCCCAGGACGCCATTTTAGGCATCCGATTTCCTGGCATGTCCAGAATTTTCTGGACATATGACAAGCCTAATAGGATGGCCTTACATATTTGATTCCTGAAATAAGCACCACACAGATGAGAGGCTGGATCCTGACCTTAATCTAGCTCATCACATAGTAGGAACTGTTCTATGGCTGTTGTTGGCATCCATCTGTCTCAAGAGACAACGGAGAACACCTCCAGGAATAAAGTCAGATTTCTGCAGACTCACAGTGCCCGCTGTGGCTGCAGAGACCTGTAACTCACAACTGCCTCCCACACTGACCTCTCCTGGGCAGTGCGTCTGGGAATCCTTGGCTGTCCAGAAGACAAAACCCCTCTCTTAACCTCGCTGATGTGGTCCAAAGGAAAGCAGACTGATACATTTGGCATCAGCTTGGCTGCAGGAGTTGGTGGGAGGAGGCATACAAGGTGCCATCCAACTGTCTTAGGGACTCCACTCTGGATTTCTGTAGGGTTTACTCCTTAGCTTTTTCTCCTGCCAAAGATGCCCTGCAAGACAGTAGCTATCTACAGACTGTAGTGTATGTTCTAAATGCCCAGATTTTGAAAATCCTACTGTTTGAGCTATAATCAAAACATGGCTTCTTTTCTTTTCTTTTCTTTTCTTTTCTTTTCTTTTCTCTCTCTCTCTCCCTCTCTCTCCCCCCTCCCCCCGCCTCCATAAGTCCTTTCCTGAAAACATTCTTTTCAGTCACTATAATAGAGATTTTCCAGATTGCATTTACGCCATGATCTATGACATGGAGTAGCTGTCAAGCATGCCATTGATTGTTAGACACATGCTCAGTAATTATAAGATCTAAACCAGCAAAGGCAGGCAGGAGATATAATTAGAGCAGTTCATCTGTATGTATCAAAAGGATCCATCTGTCTTAGGCACCCAGTGGTACCTCTGGTTGCGAACAGGATCCGTTCGCAATGTGAAAAGCCGGCAACCTGAAACGCCATATCTGTGCATGTGTGCAGCACAGTTTGATGCTTGTGTGCATGCGCAAAGCGTGATTTAGCGCTACTGTGTGAGCGGCGAAACCCGGAAGTAACCCTTTCTGGTACTTCCGGGTCGCCCTGGGATGCAACCTGAAACAAACGTAACATGACATTTGACTGTATACTTTTGGGCAGGAAGATTGTAACAGTGCTGGAGTTAATACTCTGTGTATGTAAGATGAAATATTCTGCCTTTGTTAATACATTTTTTCCTCCGTCTGCATTTCATGACTCAGAGAAGGAATTTTGTAATTACAAATCATATTGCAGTCAATGCTAAATTAAATAACCAGCTAGTGATTAATGTCATGAACTTTGAAAGACATTTTATTCTGAATATATATGACTCATGCATTATGGGCTGTCATAAATTACTACACCAGAAAACTAGTGGTCAGCATTCAACTACAATGTGTCGTGACTTTACGGTGTTTTGACAATGTCACACAATGACCTGGGATGTTGCTTTGGGTCGCTTGAGAAATGTGATATTTATTAATTCCAGTATTAAGTACCCCAGTCTGCACCTCTTTGACTTAACATGTGGATCAGACAGGCTTATCAATCAGGTTTCGTGCTTTACTGAATATTGCGCTGCTTTTTTGACAGTTTAAGTGTACCAAAATATATACATTGATACAAACAACGTAGCAGGTAAAATCAAGCAGAATACACTAGAGGAACAGAAATACAGAAATGGGTCGTCAGATAAGTTTATAAAAACAAGGAATCATTTTCATAAGAAGGCTTGTTGAAATAACCAATTTAAAGCAGTATCACACCACGTCAAATAGTCATGGTTTCTCCTAAAGACTCCAGGAAACTGTAATTTATTAAGGGTGGTGTTAGGAGACCCCTATTCCCCTCACAAAGCTATAATTTCCAGAGTGGTTTAACAATCAATCCCCCAAATAAAACACCTAATAATGTGTAAATTGGCCCTGAAGGAAAAATCTATAAAGTTCTGTTTAATTATCTGCCAGCTTCACATGTTAACGGAGAGAACTTGTAGCCACAAAGCTAGAATGGGTTCTCACAGAATGGGATCACTATATATCTGTAGGGGTGCAATTGGGCCAAATACAGCTTTGCTGCAGTTGGTGTCTTACAGTGCAAGTCTATACATGTCTACTTGGAAGTAAGCCCTACTGGGCTTAGTCCCAGGTTAAGTGTGTACAGGATTGCAGCATTAATAGTGAATTAAGGCCATGCTCAAGGCCAGCAACCAGCATTTACCATGCTGCTTTCAATGCAAACATAGGTGCATTGACATTATTTTATTGCCGGGTCACAACAATGGGCTTTGAGGGACTGGCATTTCAGAAAATAAAGTAACATAGAGTTACTAGTTGTTGACTTGCTGTGTCTGGCCTGATTCTGCCTCATATATAGTTGCTCTGCCTGATTCTTGCAAAGCTAACACAGCCTATAACAAGCTACTAGGCGGATAGCCAAACTGGATGACCCGTTAAAGCAGAGCTTTCCAAACTTTTCATGTTGGTGACACACTTTTTAGACATACATCATTTTGTGACACACCAATGTGTCATGACACACCGTTTGGAAAGCTCTGCATTAAAGAGATGCATGCATTTCACATGTGCACTTTTTTACTTTAAGAATACAGTGGTACCTCGGGTTACATACGCTTCAGGTTACATACACTTCAGGTTACATACTCCACTAACCCAGAAATAACGCTTCAGGTTAAGAACTTTGCTTCAGGATAAGAACAGAAATTGTGCTCTGGCAGCGCAGCGGCAGCGGGAGGTCCCATTAGCTAAAGTGGTGCTTCATGTTAAGAACAGTTTCAGGTTAAGAATGGACCTCCAGAATGAATTAAGTACGTAACCAGAGGTACCACTGTAACAGGTTTGTGGTGCCAAAATCCCAAGAGAGCAGAAAATATTGTTTATGTATGTGACCACAGCTGCGCGGATGTTATTGACCCAGAGATGGAAAGAAGATAAAGTCCCTACCAGAGAAGAATGGCAGATCAAATAGATGGATTATGCTGAAATGACTATAATGACTGAAAGAATCAGAAATCTGGAAGGCAAAAATTTTAATAAGGAATGGGGAAAATTTATAACTTATCAAAAGACAATTGTAAATGGTTAAAATCATTAGTAGGATTGGAATATCACTTGTAGTTTAATGGTGAATTTTTGATACAGTGGAGAGATAAAAAAATTAGGATTATTATAAAAGATGCAGGAGGAAATGATTAACAATAGGACCCACAAAGGGGAGGTGGGAAGTCCAAGATTCCTTGGAATTTTGTTTTTATGTTGTATGTTGGACATGTGACTGTAAAATGTTAATCTGAAAAACCCAATAAACAATTTTTTTTAAATAAAAAAAGAATAACAGGGTTTGGGGGGGAGAGATAAAATCAGCACCATGACACATGGACAGTTGGTTTTTCATGAGACCAGAGTTCAAATCCTGACCCAGCCATGAAGCTCACTTGGGCCAATCACTCTCGCAGTCTAAGCTACATCACAGGGTTGTTGTGGGGATAAAATGGAGAGGGGGAGAAGCATTTATGCAACCGTGAGCGATGATCACAGCCTCAGTGAAAATATGCCCCCTCCCCAGCTGCTATTTGCACAAGAGAGAGGGGACTCTCACTGGAATCTGCCCCCCCCCCCACTAATGGAAATGGCTGCAGGAGTGGGGGGAGATTTTCACCTGCACCAAGATACAAGGGAGAAGGTTTAAGCCCCTTCTCCACATGTTGTAATAATCCCAACCCTGACCACCACCTGTTAAAAAGTAAAACCAAGACATTACACAATTGGGCCCTGAACTCGTCTACGAATGTGCAGTTTTTCATTCTTAACTACAGATTCCAGTGAATATATGGACATTTGGGGGCAGGGCGGGGGGGGGAGCCCCACCACACAATGACGCCTAAACAATCTCAGCTGTTTTCTTCCTGCTTATCATCTCTGATAGTGAAAACCCTGCAGCCACCCAGAGGCTTGAGATAAAGAGAAAAAGCAAGAGACAGCGGCTGCGTGTAGAACTAGGGGAGGGTGCAGAGCGATGTGATTAGTTTTAGAACAATGTCATTTCCTTATCTCAGTCACTGGATGGGATGTCTGACCTAGCATTAACCAAAAATTTGAATTGTCCCTAAAACCTTTGTTGAGGTTATTTACAGAAACCTGGCTTTTGGAACAGCCCAAAGCTCATACATACTAAACACGCACCCACTTGTTACTACCACAATGTGTGCACTGCCAACTCCCCCTGCCCTTAAATTTTATTTGTGCTAGGACTCTCTCCACTGCATGCAGAAGTTATATGCTTGCGTAGTTATAGAATCATTGAATTGTAGAACTGGAAGTATGTACACAAAGGCTTGTTACAGACCGGGAGATTAACATACAGAGTTTCATGTTGCGATGACACCTTCCCTGCCCCCCCTAATATTGATCCTGCTTTATTAGAACATCTGAAAGGTGCTTCAGACAGCAGTTTTGAAGTGAACTAAAGTATGTCTGCACTGTAGGTTAGCTCACTGCTGTTGCTTCTTAATGTTAATTCACCACATGTGGTCTACTTTTGGATTTGGTCATTTGTTTCGTGCTGTTCCTGCTTAGAATCGCACAAATGATAGCTTCTTCTTTGAGATTTCCCAAAAGGATGGCGCTCAGATCTTTTGCTACCTTGAAATCGTATTATAATCAGTGCTTTTTTCTGGGGGGTACGCATACCCCTAAACATTTTGTGAATCTAAGTTTGGCCTCGTTGAGGGGGCAGTATTTCAATATGAGTAGGAAAATGAGAGTACCCCTAAACATTTAATTTTTAAACAAGAAAAAAACACTGATTATAATTGTAATTAGTGCTATTTTTGTAGAAAAAGAGGTGTCGGAACTCACCATGAACACCTCCTTCGTTCTCTTAGAATGGCAACAGTGCCCTCCTGAGAGGTGCCGGAACTGAGTTCTAGCGAGTTCTGGCAGAAAATAGCCCTGATTATTTTTAATAGTACTATCCATGTTAATAAACAACAGAACAGCCACCTAGGTCTCTGCCCAGTGAGCTTATAATCTATTGGGGGCTGTTGAGTTGTTGCTTTTATTTTATGTATTTTGTGGTTTTATATTTTCATTTTATTCTGTGAACCACCCTGAGACCTCCGGGTATAGGGCGGTATATAAATTCAATAAATAGTAATTATTATTATTATTATTAATTTATTTTGCAACAGGGGAGGGATTTTTGCTGGGGTGAGAGCTACTTTCTATTAAAAAGACAAAACAGTGGCAAGCCTTCTGCAAGACAGCTATTTGAAGTACAAAACACCCTCAACAAAGCCTGCTTCTTACTTGCTGTTTTGCCTTGCAAGAGAAGGAACAGCTTCAGAGAAGGACCTGATTAGCTGACTCTAGGTGGTTTGTTCCATTGTGACTGAGATGTCCAGGACTGAATACACACACAATCATATTTAAAACACACACCCACACCCTGGGAACTGTAGTTTACCCCTCAAAAAGCTACAGTCCCCTGCACCCTAAACAGACTACAGTTCCCAGGATTCTTTCCTTTTTTGGGTTGGGGTGGGGATGCAGCCTAGGATTCCGGGCCTTCTTTAAGAATCCACTTCCTGGAAACCTGTAGACAAAAGTGCCTCCATTTTCATCAAGAATAGCTTGCAGACTGATGCTAGCATTTCCCTATTTTGGATGCTCTTGAGAGTTAAAGGAAGAAAATGGAATGACCAAGCGGTTTGCTGTTGATATCTGTTACGAATCCATTATCTCAGATTGTTTTGTTTTCTCTTTGCCCGTCAAGAGAGGGATTTCAGCAATAAGGCAAAAAGCAATGAAGTCTGGTAAGCTCCCTGAGATTTGGGTTCATGCTTTGTTTTATGGAAGGGCACCTTTGAAGAGGGGACAAGGGTGTGTGGACCAGGTACCCCTTCTCATACCCCATGCCCATATTTGGGCATGAGCCCCCCAAACCCATATATTTATTGTTTAGAGTAAACTGCATAGTTTGGGCTAGAGGAGCTAATCCTCCTCAACCCATTTGTTCCTTTGCTAAGGGGGGGGTGTCTCCTGCCTTCCTGAGAATATTATTGGGTGCGTTTCCCTCATCTTGCCTTCTCAGCAGATGAAACTGCAAACGACTCAAATCCATATTGCAACATCGGTTCTGTTTCTTGGTCCAGCTTGCCTTCCCACAGCGCAGCTGCAGTTTGGTGGTAAATAAATGCAACATTGGCAGAGGTCCAGCCGTTTTGTACGCACAGACAAGTGTGGGTGGGAAACACACACGAATCTTTCATTGCCCAACAGTAACTCAGGATTTTGGCTTTCAAAAATGCTTTCATTCCGTATGCCACTTATATATGCTTCGCTGCTTATAAAGGCAGTAATTTCAGGTGAGTGCTTTTCCTCTGGCTTGTTGTTTGCCATGTTGCATCTGCATGAGCTCAAATGAAGAAGTTGCTGGGACCATTAGAACAGATAAATGCTAAAGCAAGCCAAAACCATGTGTGCGTGAGCCTTTCAGGATCAGAACAGAAAGGAAGGGACCCCACTTCTTACTATACCTGATATTCTTCTCCTTTCCCTGCCCCCCTGGATATCATGAGAATTATTTTCTTGGATGCATCTTCCTTGCTTTCAACCCACTCCTTTCCTCTTTTGGGATTTGCTTTCTGGCATCAAGAGGATTTCCCAGCTCTGCAATCTGTCATGCCCCAGGCCTTTCTTCTTTCCTGCCACTCCCCAAGTGACCAGCTTGCACTCTGCACTGCTGCTCCCTGTCCCAAAGCAGACAAGCCCCTGCTCCTCCCAGCAACACTAAATCCTGGAGCTGGGTGAAGAGCAGTGGACTGTGAGCATTCTGCCAGATCTAGCCATCCAATCGCTGTAACTGCGTAATAAAGATACAATGTTATGACCCAGACTTCACGCTGCAGTAAACAGCATCTCATAAAACAAACATTAACAATCTCTCAGATTCCCATCATTGCACACCACTTCTTGGAATTAAGGCTGTTCTGGAAAAGGCAAATACAGTCTGATGTGCTGCTCTTCATCCTCATTTTCTACCTACAGGCCCCAGTGACAAGTTCTTAATATCCCACCCCCCAGTTTTGGTGCTGCTTGCATTAACAATGTGTTGTTTCAGGCAGTCATCCATACCTAGGCTGCTTGGCTATTCAAATGTCTGCTCGGTGCTACAAATGCGCATTTACTTTCCTGGCTGATGGGTGATTTAGAAGGCTAAGAACATGGCACATTTGGGAGCATCAAAGGGCTGGCTAGTTTAATCGGATACAGGCCTGCCTTCCAGCATTTTAAGATTTCATTGGGTCAAATTAGAAATATGCTTTCGTAAGTTGGCACACATGGTAAATAAAACAGCAGTAGCCTCAAATGCTGTGCACAGCAGAGACAGAAAATCACTAGCATATCCATTAGGGTAGCCAGGCAAAAAAGAAAACAGGAGTCCTACGGTTTTTACAGGTGCGTGGGAAAGGGAATAATTACAAACTATGCCTCCTGAAATAATTATTAAACCTTCAGGAGCCCTGCCCTCTTTTTCACCTGTCCATACTACTTGGCAAAATTTTAAATATATTAAATGGTATAGAAATGGAAGAATCCATAATCCATGTCTTCCCCACGTGCAGCTGGAAATGAGGGAAGGTGAAAAAAAGATTTTCTCATTGTGTGCAGGGGGTTTAGGGGTTGCCATATTTCAAAAAAGAAAAACCAGGACACCCAAAAAATATACTGTCGGGGGGGGGGGGGTATGTATGGCAGCCCTATGATTGTTCCTTGGCCAAGGGAAGTGAGACCTTTGGTTAACTTGACCATTCATCATTTCATTTGTGAGAGTCAGGGGGCTGAGCTGTAGGCGGCTGTCTGAGATGAGCCAGGAAACAAGCAGGGATCAGAGCCAGGGAGCAAGCCAGAGGAAACAAGAGAGGCCTGGGAACAAGGAGTACTAGTTTTCTCCTGTGGACAAAACTATGGGGCCGGGGGAGGCAGGTGATTTGGGAAACTATGAGCTGGAAAGTGTTACCCCCCCCACTCCCATGTTATGGTTATGATCAAACTGACAACCTGCGTGATTGCAGTAAGAATATGAAAGGAAGTGGGATAGAATCAGCATCACATTTACCATCTCGCCTTGAGACTTTGAATATAATGTTTTAAGTGGCATGGGCGAGCATAGAATCCAAAGTACATAACTCTGATAACATATTCCTTTAAAATGACATGTGTGCTAAAGATCATGGCCTGAAGCCAACTCAAACGATAAATGTTGTATTAAAACCAACTGAAGAAGTTAGTAATGGTTAACTTCAAACACACATTTCTGATCATTTGCAGGGGGAAATGTAGGTACGTGGGTATGGGTGTAGCTAAGGGGGCAGGGCAGGGGGGGGGCAGTTGCCCTCAAAATAAATAAAAATACATAGCAAACTGAGGTTCTGCCCCCACCCCCAAATCCTGGCTATGCCCATTCATCTTCCCCCCTGCAATTCTTATAGCAGTTTCTTTGGAGATGAGAGGTAGATAAGGAAATATCTCATGGAAGAGAGGGTTAAACAATTCCTCCCCCCCCCAACACTGCTCTGATTCTGATTCTCCAATAATTTATTATAATAGTTTAGAATTTAAGCTCATTATTAGCATGTCTGTTGCAATTCTACTAAACTAGTGGTTTAAAGAAATATGATTAATTCTGTCCCCGACCCTTTTTGTGGCTGCTCAAACAGATAACCCTAAATCTTTAGTGCTGCTCCGGTCAGTTATAGATATATTATTCTTTCCAAAATATGCCCAGTACTACTAGTTCCAGGATAGTGACACTGTAGCTGGGAAAGAGGCATTTCCTGTAATAAGAAGTACAGTAAATGTTTTCATTTCTGAAAATAGTTGTGTCTGGTTAATATTCAAGACACAGAGCTGCATTCGGGTTTTCGCAGCTGCATTAAGAGGCTACAAAAGAGCTGTCAAATCCAAGCTGCCTCTGAGTTGTTAACGCAAAATGGATACCAAACAGAAGAGCCTAGCAAATCACCTACTACATTCTGCTAGTGAGACTTCCTAGTCTCCACAGCTTGTTGCTAAGATCCGTCTCTATCAATTCATGTATGTTTTTGATTGCTTTGAGTCCCGGCAAATTCTACATGACATCTCTCTTTTTTCCTTCCAGAGGTTGATAATGGCAGGGCACATTCTTCTGGCTTTGAGGAGGCATACTTACAAGGCACTCAGGTGGGGGCGGGGGCCAGAAATGGATACTAAGTCCTGTAAAACTGTGCAGGATGCTTCATTGACTAAAATATTTCAGTCAACATAGCTTCCCTAATATTTTGTATTTTAAAATTGCCCTCTTGTCTTCTGTGCCACACCAGCAGTATTCACTGGAGCTTTTGAGCCCTCCTTTTAGGAAATTTGTGGAGTCAGGTGGGGGCAGTGCTTTTTTTCTGGGGAGATGCATACCCCTAAACATTTTGTGAATCTAAGTTTGGCCTCATTGAGGGGCAGTATTTCAATATGAGTAGGAAAATGAGAGTACCCCTAAACATTTTTTTGTAAAGAAAAAAAGCACTGGGTTGGGGTATACTGAAATGACCTACAAAGAGGCCAGTGAACATGTTGAAGACATTTTGTAACGTTGTTGTCACGTTATAGTGGTCAGTGAGTCTTTCCCTCCCAAACTTCAAACTTATTTCAAGCTCACTGACATATGGGTCTCTTTCAACAAATTCTTACATGTAGGCAATGCTTCCTAGAATGCCCATGTGATCATGAAATATCTCACCACTGTGACCATGAGCGGTGCTTTTCTAACGCTTGAGAGCAAGTAAAGCTTGGATGTAAAGATGGGTGCAGAGAGTCCTGTACTAACATAGAATTCATAGAATTAGAGTACTGTAGAATGGGAAGGGGCCCCTTGGATCATCTAGTCCAACCCCCTATAGAACTCTCGACCCTGGAAAAGACCTCTCAACCACCTCATACATTTAATAAGGTTAGTGTTCCATGGGATCTTGTTCTCAGGTTTGGTGCAGTCTCATCACTCCCTGCATTAATTGTGACAACATTGCATGTGGTGCCTTCATTATAAATGCTGAAGGGGCTAAGCCAGAATCAGAAAAGGTCATTGAGGAGTCCATTCTTCTGATTTTGTATGTCATGTGGCAGAGGATAGCAACACATGTACTGACGTGACAGTGTGTGTAAAAGTGGGAGGGGCCTGCTACTAATTCAGGAGTCGGAGCAGGCATTCATTCCTCCTTGGCCCATTCCTAGGCAAAGCCATGCTGAATTGGCGTTTTCCAGTTAGTAATGGGACAACCAATATATAAAGAGTTTAACAAGGCAATCCCACACAAAAAATATGTCTACTTCTTTGTAAGCATCTATATGGGCTTGCCCCACACTAGTTCTGAATTAAAAACATTTAATTTGTGATATCCGAAGACTAAAAACAGGGGTGCTGTAACTTTACTGAGGCTGTAATCTGAACTCCACTTACCTGAGAGTAAGTCCCGTTGTGTTCAAAAGGATTTTCTTTTGAGTAGACATGGTTAGGCTTGCAATGCTAGTCAAAGAAAGAGATTGCTGGTCAAGGATAAACATGCTAGCAAACACCTAGAGGCACAGAATGTATGCCTCCGAATGTCACATGAATGTACAGGTATATAAAAATTGTTTAAAATGCCTTGTAAACTATGTCTTCAGGTTTTCTGGCACAGTGGTCTTGCAAGAATGGTAATGTGCCAATCCTAGCACACAAACTCGTTATGTGCCTATGCCATGTGAAATAATATTGGAGACTAGAACAATATTTCTTTATCTGAAGATAATGAAAGATGGGCATGGATCTGTCAGTGGAGCTTTGTACGACAGGCATGGAGCCCTTCTATTTGCTGTCAGAGAACTGTAAGGCATTTTCTTCCTTGTGCTCTACATACACATTATTTATGTAGGACATGATCCTTCCCAACCTAGCACTTCTAAGCCCCATTGATTCCACCAAGGGAGATAAGCATATGCTTCATTCTTCCCCACTAAAATCAATGGAGCTTAAAAGTGCTTGGCCCCAGCCATGCATGTGGAATGAAGGTCAGAAGTGTTACACGGCAGAAAAATAGCTTTACAGCATTTATGTATACTTATAATTAGGACTCAAGTTTTTATTGACTTTTCTTTCAAAGGTTGAAGATGTAAAAAAAATCCTCTGGTTTCAGTGAATACAGAGATTAGTTTTCTCTTTTAAAATTTGTTTCTTTTTTAGTGTGTTGATTATTGGTTTATTAATCTTAAAATATATAATATGTCTTGTTCCCTCGAGATGACTTCCATATTCATCTTGAGACATATTGAACAGTAAAAAACAAAAACATACCCAGTATATATATAAATGAAAAGGTAGTACAAGTTGCCAAAATATCCTACTTACCAGTGCTCACACCATAGGGTCTTCCTCCAAATAATGCAACAATTTATGCTGCAGTTTCACGCTCCTTTCACGCATGAAATGGAATCAAATGTAGAATGGGGCTCCAGGCTCATGTCTCCGGTCGTACTCTCAAGGTAGTGCAGCACTGCCACTCACACACACACACACAAAACAGAAACACACACACATCACATCTGTATTATTTCCTTTGGAGATGATTGTTGCAAGTGAAGCCAATGGCACCATGCAACCTTGATGGGTGGTACAGAAATATAGTCAAACTCATATTCCAAATGATTTCTTTTTATGAAAGCAGTATATAAAGTGAAAGTGGGAGAAAAGCTGTGAATATATGCAGCAAAGAAAAATAGTTTAGTGTACTCAGCAGGTAGGCTAGAAATGTAGCAATATACACTCTAGTACAGAGCTTTCCAAACTGTATGTCGCGACATGCCCAGCAGTCCTCCCGGGGCTGGAAAGGCATTAGTTTAACCTCTGGTTTGCTAGTAAAACTGAATAACAGTGTCACAGAATGATGCATGTCTAAAAAGTGTGTCAGCAACATGAAAAGTCTGGAAAGCTCTGCTCTAGTTGTTCTTGGAGCCTCTTAGCAAGGTCCCAGTGTTTTATATCATCTAGTCAACAGGCACATAGCTGAGGGACTAACTACTACAGAGTGATTCCTAATGCTAATTCCTAGTGTTAATCATGCCTTTCCTTGGATGGACTTACCAACACACAGCTCACTAGGAATTAGCCGTAGGAATCACCCTGAGACAGTGACAAGCATACCCTCCAACATTTCTCCAATTCCATAATAATAATTTTAAAATTTATACTCTGGGTGGCTTCCAACATATATAAAAACAAAACAAAACACAAAACATTAAAAAAAACCTTCCCTATACAGGACTGCCTTCAAATGACTTGGGGGCCAGATAACTCAATACCTTTCCACATTTTTCTGATGAAAATAGGAACGTCCTAAGGCAAAGCGGGACATTCCGGGACAAAAACAGAAACAAGGACAGCTTCTGTAAATCCTGAACTCTGCCTGGAAAATAGGGACACTTGGAGGATGTGGACAAGTGAAGAAGAATGTGGCTAATCCTGTGCCAGACAAGTATGTGGATTTAAGAGAGGATTGTGATTTCTAGTTATTGTAACCAAGAGCACAATATTCTTAAATCTAAAAGTCTTTTGGGAGCAAGTTTGTGTCACTACCCCACTCTGCCCCGCTTATTTGTTTTTTGGAGGTGCTTTCTTTTAAATATTTTGTTAAAAACAAATTTCTTCTTAAAACGTGGCTGTTCTCCTGTACTCCCTTCCACCTACAGATGGGATGTTAGCACTACTCTTTTATAAAAACGCATTAAGATAAACACAGTTGGGACATGTTTTGTATGAGTATGTGTAGAATTCCTCATACTGCTGCCAAATACTGAGACTTGTTAACAATGTAATGCTAGCAAAGATAACTTTTTAAAATTCCTTTGGCATTGCTCTCAACTAAATAAATGGAAGATTCAAGCCCTCGTTTCCTCGCATACCTCTTTTTTTCCAGCTCCCCTCTGGCACATATGTATCATAGTCAATGAAAGCAGCTGGCCATACATAATTAAGCAGTGTTCACTTGAGACATCAGCCTCTTGTTCATTTCAGTCCATCCACTGTGTGTGCCCATTGTACTACGTTGCCCTTGAAAAGAGAAGGATGCTAGGGGCTGTAAAAATATATATGACAAAATTGAAGACAACTTTTATAGTGTGTGGTTTAAAATACTTCCAAACCAAACAGATAACCGAAAGCAATTTAGAAATGGAAGAAGGCCAAACACACCATCTACGATGATCCACCCACTCTATTGTTTCCCACATAAGTGCTTTTTCTAATATTACATGTAATGCATCCCCAATAGCAGTTTCCATTGCTCCCTCTGATTGTTTCAAACATTATTTGCTCACCCTGAAAAGTGGTTGCTTTCTAAATTTCCTGGTACCTACTGCCATCTGAATTAAATTTTCAGCATCCTCTTTCTGTTTTATGTCTTCCTTGTCTGTACGCCTTGGTTTTGCTTCTCTCGGTTTTATATAAGCATGGCCATATAGTTTTCTGTACCCCACTTTCCACATTGTTGTTGTAAAAACACACTTTAGAAATTATTTGCCCATTTCAGGGCATAAAATCACACAACCGTGATGCAATAACTGAGCGCCACAGGAGGTTCAGCAACTTTCTCAAGATCCATTCCTTCCCTAGCAAGAATAGAAAACAAGCCTAAATATAAGGTTGTTGTTTAAAATGTATTTTAAGAGGGAAGATGGAAGAATTTTTTAAAGAAGAATTCACATGTTTTGCACCACATTAAGAGAAAATTTATCATACAACAGTTCCAGTGAAATCAATCAGGCAATTTAGTCATTATAACTTAAGTTTTGTACTTTGGCCACCTCATGAGAAGAGAAGACTCCCTAGAAAAGACCCTGATGTTGGGAAAGATGGAGGGCACAAGGAAAAGGGGACGACAGAGGATGAGATGGTTGGACAGTGTTCTCGAAGCGACTGGCATGAGTTTGGCCAAACTGCGGGAGGCAGTGAAAGATAGGCGTGCCTGGCGTGCTCTGGTCCATGGGGTCACGAAGAGTCAGACGCGACTGAATGACTGAACAACAACAACTTAAGTTAGAATGGATCAGGCCCTGCGTGCAAAGATGGGAGGCAGAAATCCTGCTATTTTTGTGTATCTTGCAACCTCTGCAATATATATCTGTGTAGTGAACTGGCAGCACGTAATGTTGAAAAAAATCACATGAAAATAAACTCTTATGGGTTTTGCTATCAGTTTTCTGTCAATAGGACTATAACGGTGGGTTTACCTTAAGACAGTATGGAACCAGTCTTGCTCTTGACCAATGAGTATTAACAGCTCAGAATGTCAGGTGATGTGCCCAAATGGGATCTAATTGTTAAAATAAGAAAACCAGATCAGAGAACAGGGTAGATAAAATAGGCCTACTCGCCAGATAAGGATGATGCAATCCAGATCACTGTGTGGAAAGAAACAATAAAAACTGCAGTTCGGGGTCTAGGGATGAGAGAAAGAGAGAGAGAAGAGCTTTATACCTAGAAGGAAAGCATTTGGCCTCTTGGGACTAGACTTTTAAAACTTTTTTTCCAACTCATGAATAATTTCCCAGTTTTCCTTGCTACTCTACAGATCCACCACATATAACAGAAAGTTCCTTTCATATCATTGCATTTCCAATAATTACCTGACTCTTACTTATAAATTTTTGCTAATTTACTTGGTGTCATATAAGTTTCCTTCAAAACATAGCAACCTGTAAATTTCAGCCCTCTTTCCCACAGCTTTTCCCACAAGTCCATTTCTATATTGTGACCCACATCTCTTGCCCAACAAATTATTGCTGATTTCACAATTTCATCCTTTGTTTCCCATTCCAATAATAGTTTATACATCTTAGATATTAACTTATCATTATTTTTTAACAATTCCTTAATGGAATGTGGATTTTGATCAACAAAACCATATTTTTTATCAGCTTAAATGTTTCAAACGCATATGGGGTGCTGCAAAATGCGGGGTTTTTGCTACAAAACGGTTACAAAACTTTGGCACCAGTTTCAAGCAGACTGGACAACGTTGGGTTTGGGGGGACCCCGTCACTCCTGGGTTTGAGTGTCTATTGCTCCCTTCATGGGGTGCTACAAAACATGGGGGCCCCTACAATTCACTACAAAATGATTACAAAAATTTGGCACCTGTTTCAAGGGGATCTCTGATTTTGGGGTTTGTAGGTAATAAATGCTCACTTCCTAGGTGAAACCTGCTTAAGAGGAGGGGGAAAGGCTTGGGGAAATAGATTATTATTCCCTTTCTGGTCTAATGTCCTATGAAAAAGCAAAAGGCTTTGGAGGAGGCATAGTAATCCCATTCATGGGTGTGGGTAGGCAAAAGTGGGGTGGGTCATTAGTTTAGGGCAGCCCTCTATTTAAAGGAGTCTTTTTTCTGAAAAGCTGCCAAGCCTGGTTTAAAGATAAAGGTGGGCTTTGGGTCCCCAAGCATTGTTTGGACAGATTGAGAAGGAAGCACTAGGTGCTGCCTTCCTAAATTGAAATATATTTCAATTTAAATTTAATATATTTTAAATATATTTCAATTTAAGTGACAGTGATTTATCTATAAATTTGGGTCTGAACCTGAAAACAAAAAAATTATAACGGTGTCCTTTTCAGGTGTGATGTA
This sequence comes from Lacerta agilis, assembly GCF_009819535.1. Taxonomy (NCBI): domain Eukaryota; kingdom Metazoa; phylum Chordata; class Lepidosauria; order Squamata; family Lacertidae; genus Lacerta; species Lacerta agilis. The sequence goes on along the minus strand of NC_046316.1, from coordinate 22,401,309 downwards.
AGGCCACTATAAATTAGACAAATTTATGTTTTGCAGCTAGCTGGGGGAATATCTCATTCCCCACAAAGCAAATGGTTATTGGATTGCCAACTTTTATTTAGGAGTGGACCCATTGGAATTAATGGACTGTTAGCCATGGCCATTAATTTCAACGCATCTACTCTGTATCCCAGCTAACAGGTTGGGCAACCATCATCTGTGTCATGTATGCACCAGCTAGTTGAGATTCCTGCCTTGCAGGGGGTTGGACTAGATGACCCTGGGGTGTCCCTTTCAACTCTTATGATTCTATGGACTTTTGGATCAAGCCACCGGACAAACGCTACGGTCGCCGGTTTAAATTTGGGCGGGAAAAGCCGTTGCCGCGGGGAAGGGGGACGGGGTCTCCACCTTCGTCGGGATTGGGCCGAAGCACGAGCGGCGCGCGCACTCCCTGCCCAGTAACTGTGCAGCGCGAGACAAGCGATAGAAGAATGGGCGGGGAAGGGCGCAGGCCGACAAAGCAGAAGCAGCGCTCGGCGGCGGCAACAACACGCGTGCGCACTGCCTGCCGCATTACGTCAGCGTCAGCTGTCAGCCGCCGCCGCCGCCGCCGCCGCCTCAGCGGATGGGGCAGGAGGCCGGCTGTGAGTTCCGGGGCGTGTGCATGAAGGGAGGCGGGTTCCTCGGAGGACGCTGGCCGGCTGCAAGCGAGTGAGGGAGAGAGAGAGAGAGAACGACCGAGGCTGCGACCGCTATTCCCCCCCCCCTTCCAACACTGCCGGTACGCTGACGGACGCCGGGCGAGGCCCACCCGCCACCTGCAAGGCGCTGCTCCTCCCTCCCCGCCTCGCCCTTGGGTGAGTGTCAGCCGCGGGTGTGCTGAGATGGAGAGTGAGGAGCCGGCTGAAGGGACGGGGGGGGGGTGGAAGAGGAGGAAGGAGCCGGCTCTCTGGTTGTGGCCCCCCTCCCCATGCCCTTTCCAACATCCTCTCACGCATTGTAAGGTTGGCGGGGCAGCGAGGGGCCTCCCTGCTCTTGGGCTGAGTCAGCGGACAGCTGGTACCTTCGTCCCATCTCCCTCTCTCTCTCCCTCCCCCCCCCCCACCTCTCTTCTCTCTCGTCGTCGTCCCCATCTGCGAATCTCGTGGTTCTTCGGTGGGCGCGATTGGCTGCACGGCCGTGTGACTGACTGTGCTGGAGACGAAGATGCTGCATCACCGTCGTGACCACTAGCCAGCTCTCTCTCTCTCTCTCTCTCTTTCTCTTTCTCTTTCTCTTTCTCTCTTTCTCCCCCCCCCCCACCCCCGTTTAAAGAAAAACCAGGCTTAGGAGATACCGTACTCGTGTTGTGTCTTGGAGAGAGAGAGAGCGAGAGAGGGGGGAGGGCAGGCTTAACTGCTGTGTCAGGGAGCAGATTTGCTAACCCTCCGGTTGATGGAGGGAGGGGGAGGGATGCCTGGGCTCAAATCTGCTCGGAGAAACGCCCTGTCTCTGCCCGGGAAGCCTTGTCCCTGAGCCTTTTGGGAACCCCCTAGTTTATGCAGGGTGAGGGAAATTCAGTTTGTGCTTGCTCATGGTTGCCTACAGCATGTGTTCCTGGATTCAACCCAGGCCTTGAAAAGAGATGCTGGGGAGACCTGGCAGGAGTCGAGCACTGGTCCTAACTGCAGGCCTTCCTCAATCCACCTTTGCTGGCGTGAGGCAGGAGGTGGCCTTGCGGCAGTGTTTCCTGCCCACTAGTGTTCCTGTAGGGGTGTCCTTTTTATGCTGGGGGGGGGGAGAATTTGAGAAGTGTTATGTACAGTATATGTGTGTGTGGCCGGGTAACACATCTTCCGGCTTTAAAGGTTGGATGACATCTCCATATTGCTTAAAAACAGACAAAGGCTGCTGCTTCTGTACCTGGGCTGGTGATTGAAGGAGTGCTACTGTGTTTATTGTTATTTCAAACATACAATGACTCATTATAAGCTTGTCCCTTCAGGGAAGGTAATATTGAGTGTCTTTCTTTGTTTTCTTATGTTTCAGACTTTGAAGCTCTCTGACCTTGGGCAAGTCATCACTTCTCAGCCCATTCTCTCCTACTGCTATTGTGAGGATAAAAGACACAGTGTTTGTAAAGCACTTTGCAAATGGAAAGTGATGTTGAACTAATAATTAACAGTATTTTAATTTTTTTCCACGTAGTTGGAAGAAAAGTTCACCATTCAGTCTATTTGAGAGAATTTCTGAAACTTGAGGATAACAACATTCATGGTTACTTTTTCACACACTCAAATTCTTGCCACAGTCTTCTTTTCAATGGTTATGTATGACTATCTCTTTTTCCCTTGTCCTCTGCTGTCTTGTCCCTTCTGCTTCCTGACAGCTGGTATAAGGAGAGGGGTCAGACAGGCGTCAAACAATTCAATCCATTTGGGAGAGACAGAGGCTGAATTCAGCTGACATAGCAATTCATGGGTTGTTTTTACATCTGAACCCATGTTTGCTCACAGACTTTGTGTTTTGGGATATAGGAACATTGTTTTAAACTGGTTTGCACTGGAAAGCTTGCCCCAGCTGTAGTTGTCATTAAGTATGAGTTCACAGCGCAGTAGCCTCTTGAGACTGAGCAGCAGCCATAAATGTAGTTTGTTGATGATTTGTGGAGCTGGGAGTGAACTTATGAAGATAAGTGCTAAATAGTAAATGAAAACAAGCAATTCTAAACCATGGTTTGCCAGTTTTATATTTGGAAACACAAACTGTGCTGTGGGTTATTAATTATTAGCAAAAATGTTGTGCTTGATCGGCCTGTTCCTCTGCAGAGTTAGGTACACCAAAGCCTATTGAAATTGGTTGGATGGGTCGCTGACTCAGCATAGATTGGGTTATAGTTCTTTAAAGGGTTTCTGGTTCCTGAGATGAGAGTCTTATCTCCCTGGGTGTGGTCTTGCTGCCAGGTAATGATAAGCAGTAATGATAATCATTGCACAATTGTTAAAAGCAATTACAAATACTAAATTTAATTTATTTAATGTCATGTTCAGAAGGTAACAGAATAGATAGATTCCTACTACTCACAAACAGTAGTTTCCTTAATTACCTTGTTAATAATACTGAGGTGGATTCAGCTAACCCCTGATCTGCTAGCAGGTCAGCAATGACTCCCACTAACGCAGCAGGACTCCCCCTCTGCTCCCCCAATTTACACTGGAGGTCTGGGAAAGCCCCCAAAACAGCATGCAGTGGGAGGAGAGGGGAAGTTGTTCAGTTGGGCAAATAGAAATACTTGTGCTGACAGAACAATCTCCTTAACATTGTGCTGAATTCCATCCACTTTGCCCTTGTGGCAAGAAGGGTAGTTTTTTCATTGTTTCCCATAAGAAATGCTGTTAATGTTGCTGAGTATAGGTTTTGAAGTAGAAGTGTTCAAAACAATCTTAAGCTTTAATATTTCTAGGAAAGTTAAGAATATTTTAGAAGTGTTCTGATCCCTTCAGAAATCATGTCTCTTAGCATAAGAGGGCATACCTCTTGTGTTAGGGATATGGAAGTCTTTATTTGGTCCCTAGATGTAAATGTTGTGGTTCAGATTGTTGTGTCTTTTCTACAAAGGATCAAACAGAAGAAGTTGCAGATGGAATCTGGGCTGCCTGTTAGCCTCTTTTAAGGCTAGCATCATTACTATCTTTCTAATTATTTGCAATGTCATCTGGTGCCTAGCAGTTTTTTTTTTTGCAAGTTCCATCATGAGATGAGCATTCACATTTCTCAGAATGTAGTACATTAATAACATTTGTAATTCTAGGCTGTAAAATTGTAATAGCAATAGTAACAAAAAAGAAAACGAATGAAAGAAATGAAATTTAAAAAGAAAAAAGGGCTGTGTCACAAAGCAGCCTTTCTCAACCTTGGCTCCCCAGATGATGTTGGACCACTGGTCTTGCTAGCTACGGATGATGGGAATTGTAGTCCAACAACATCTGGAGACCCAAGGTTGAGAAAGATTGCCTTAAAGGCTAGTGCTAGGATTCAGTCTAGCACTTGGAATCTAGTAAAAGAAAAAATAATATGCAACCCAAACATTCACGAGGAACTCAATTCCCTTTCTCTCATCACCTTTTTTCAGGACAAGACAGCAACTGTTTGTTGTCTTTGAGCATTCCTTATGGAGTGGAGGTTAGCTGTGCCAATGCAATATGTTCCCAATTGTCCACAATCCAGGTTTAGTTTCTTTGTGCTCAGTTCTGCTTCTGTGAATATGTTCAGGCAGCACGAGCAAAGCCATGTGTGTACAACTCTTGACAGGGTATTTTTGGGAGATGGGCAAAATGTTCCTCACTGTAAGTGTAAGGAATCTCTACAGATGATGAGATCCTCCTCTCCCTTGCTAGCTGGCCACAGTAGATATCCATATGGTTGATATCTACTTTAATAATGTATCAGTATTATTTTATCTGAGTACCATTAGCAAAGGGTGCTGTTGATCTGTTGTTGAAGAGAAAATGAATGCAAGTCAATTAACACCAGGTGCTATAAGAAATAATTTTGAGTTCTGCATTGCTTCAAATGATTCCTAATTGGGCAGGAATTAAGGCCCATTTGGTCCAAAGCAGTGTCAAATGTAGCACAAGACAGTCCTTGTAACCAAATCTTACAATATTGCCCAGGTCTGTCAATGAGCAACATAAATGAGAAGATGGAGACAATGTGTGATGATTTTAAAAGCTGTCCTATAACACCTTAAAAGCTTTTTTTTTTAAAACCCCTGTTGACATAATACATTTGTAACAAAATTGAATGAGAAGTAACTGATTTGGAAGCTAAGCTGCTTGATGGATAGTGACTGTCTCAATTTTCTGAACCATAATATGATAAACCTGTTCAGTTGTTCAGGGTTACCTTTGGAAAAATGCTAATATAAAACATTACAAACCATTGGGCTCTTGGCCGTTGCTCTGGTAAACCCTTCATATATTTAAGTGCTTATGTATCTCCCAAATTTGAAATATTAAAATACAAGACTGTCTTCAAAGCATGTAGGAGAACAATTCTGGGAAGAGGATGTTTCAAGTCAGGGTGCAACCGTGAAAAATGCCCTGTTGTATGTCCGGAGCTATGAGTTTTAGTGGGGGCCACAAGCAGAACCCCCGCTTTTTGTTGATTGAGTTTTGTCTTGTATCAAGGAGGTGTTCCAGCAGATATTTAGACTCCAAGTCATTAAGGCCCAGCAGCCCACAGGCAGCTATTACAATGGTTTTAAGAGCATTGTTCTATGCTCCCATCTTACTTTCCCAGTTAATAACCAGGCATCAGCATTCTACGCTTGCTGTAGCTTCTGGACCATTTTCGTGGTCAACCCCACTTAAGAGTTGCAATAATCCAAATATGAGGTCACCAGAGTATATGGTACTCATGCCAAACCATCAGTTCAGGAACAGCTTTAGCTTGTGAGCCACATCTGGAAATAGGTACTCCCAGGCCCACTGAGCCTCCGTTGACAACATGGGGTTAAGGTGTGCCCCAAAGCTACATACATGTCACTGCAGGAGGAGTACTACCTCATCCAAGCTGTTTCACCAACTCCTGGAAATGAGCTGGCTGTCCACATTACCACCTTATCAGCATTCAGTCTATAAACTTAGGCAAACAAACAATGTACAAAAGTTAAGGGCTACTCTGCTCTTGTGAATGCCAGTGAAAGTTATAAAATCACTCTAGTTCCTGGATAATGGTGGTTAACGACTCCCAACACTATAAACGTAGAACATGATGCAGCTAAAGTTAAATGGATTTATGCCTGCTGCTGGAGGATTTCAGCAGTTGCCAGACACTCCCATTTAAATTAATAGTACCTAAAGATGCTAAATATTGGTCAGGTTGTTTTATCCAAAATGTTTAGTAGACATAGTTGGTTCAGTTGTATTCAGTAAACCTAACCTTGTATTGAATTTGGTCAGTGAAGATGCTGGTTAATTCATATTGTTTAAATAATTCCAATCTTACACTGCTATATTCAGTATAAATTTATAAAGATACCCTGCCTGACAACTGTTGTTCTTCATCACAGATGTTGACTGTTTTAGTTGATCACAGATGTTCATTGGAGGTCAGCAGGCAAGTGGATGTTTACATGTGTCAAATTATAAGTGCTAGGATTCAGTAGTCCATTGAAAAAAAGTAAGTGCTCTGTCTCTGGGTTGCATTCCAGCAAAGACTAATTGGATTTAGCTAATGCTGGAACACCTTTCCCCATCTCATAATTAAACTTAGCTTGCAGGTGTCAACAGCTAACAATATTGTAGTTATTGTACCCGACTTGATTACAGAATGCTGCAAGTATTATTTAGTTTCTCTATGTTTCTCCTTAGCAAAGGATTGTGGAATAGCCAGTAGACTTGTTTCCCATGTTCCCATTGTAAAACATGTATCAGCAACACATTACACACTGTAATAGACTGATCTCAGAACTACATTATGCTTCATAACACAAAAATAATGATTCACTTAAAAAAACAACTCTTCCTCCTCTATGTTCAAGTCTGTTATCAGAGTGCTTCAACAATGCAAGCACTACCACCCAAATAAGCACAATAGAGAGTACATTAGTGAAGGATAGGGGTGTTAAAGCTTCACTTAATTATTGTTTGTTTTTAATTTGACTGATACAAAGTAACAAACAGACATAAAACTTAGCCAGATTATATTTGTATGGGACCAACTTCCTAGGCAATCATAATAGTGATTTTTAATTTAGAAGGTTAATTTTGGTCAACAACATGCTTGGAATTATTTACACACTTGGTGGGTAAGGATGAGTAAACATTCCATTCCGATAAGTTTATGGCAGATCTCAAAGTGCTGCTCTGGTATGGTGACTGCGTCTTTCCTTCCCAAACTATACTTGAGGTGCACCCAGCATAGGTAACTGACTGCGGCAGGATGGAGAAAGAGTTAATGTCTTGCTGACTGGAGGAGGAGATGAATGAACCATGCCTATATCAGTTTTTACAGTGCTACATTGAAAATAGGGCTTTTTCATGTGACCTACATTTCTCATGAAGGAATGTAGGTCATAACTAGCTGGAAACTAGAGTACATACATTGGTTGGAGATTGATTTGACTGTTCAGTAGTTACTGTAAGCCATTTGTAAATCATAGCCTTTTTGTACACTTGCTATGAGCTTATAATCAAAACTGATAAGGATTTATAGAGCTTTGGGTGACCCATTTCTAGTTCAAAAATTACTTACTAATCTAAGTGAAATGAAGTCAAAGGTAGCAAGTTGCCACTATAAGGAGTTTCTACTTATTGGATATGAAAGATAGCATTTAGCTGTTTCATATGTGAAAAATTCTGGCAATGCCTCAAGCATGGAGCAGCCTAAGCTACTTGTTAGGGCAGTTTTAATGTATGTGTAGTTTTGTTACACACAGCAGTAATTATGTTACCATTCATAGTATGCCCTGAGCTCTTGTGTACACAAATAAAGAAGTGTAGAATTCAAAGTCCAAAAATGAAATTTTATGCATGCATGTTAACATGATTGGAATGCTTAAGAACAGAGGTCAGCAACACTTTTCAGCCATGGGCCGGTCCACCGTCCCTCAGACCATGTGGTGGGCCGGACTATATTTTGAGGGGGGAAATGAACAAATCCCTATGCCCCACAATTAACCCAGAGATGCATTTTAAATAAAAGCACACATTCGGCTCTTGTAAAAACACCAGGCAGGCCCCCAAAATTAACCCAGAGATGCATTTTAAATAAAAGGACATATTCTACTCATGTAAAAACGCTGATTCCCAGACATGGGCCGGATTGAGAAGGCGATCAGGCTGCATCTGGCCCACGGGCCTTAGGATGCCTAACCCTGTTTAAGAGTAAAATGCTTCCATTTTGTTGTCTCCTTAGTTTTGCAGTTACAAACAGTAGTTAAAAACTTATCAAGTATGGTACCCAAGCCTCTCATGACATGCTCACTGAATACCAATAGTATTTTACCCATTTGTGTACACAGTAAAAACATTAAACCTTAAAAGATTCCCTAACCAGGGCTGCCTTCAGATGTCTCATGAAGGTTATTACCCATCTCCTTGACATCTGATGATGTGCTATGGCCATAGGGCTAATGCAATAAATAAATTGAATTGAATTGACATCTGATGGGAGGCCATTCCACAGGTGGGTGCCACAGTTTCAAGCCATTTTCAATATATGGAATTAATACTTTACAAGAATATTGGTAGATTAGATCAGTGTTGCCACCTCATACATTATGTTCTGGGCTTGTATTCACAAGAATGCCTTTATTCTTTTTCAAATGCAATTGCTCATCCTGCGCAATGTTTGGCTTCCGTTTAATGAAAGTGTTTCTATCTTTCCGCCTGTGCTCTCAACAGTTTAGATATTGTGTGGATAAATTGTAACTGTTGCTGTGGAGTTATTGGAAGTAAAAAATCTTGAGATAACTACATGCATCAGTGTGGACTCCTGAGCAGATAGCATTGCTTACTTAGTGACAACACTTGATATTCAAAGGGCTTTGAGGTGACATTTGGAAAGTTTCCTTGGTCAATGATTTGTATTGGCAGCAGACCACAGGATGGCTTCTGAAGAAGTTGGATATATGATGCATTTTGATGAAACCTCCCATGTTTATTTCAGATTTATCCCCAGATCATCACCCTTTGCCAACTTTACTATAACCATGAACTAGTTCCTACATCTTTCTTCTCCCCTTTTCTAGCATAACTGGTAAAATCGCATTTGGCAGATTTACTTGGGTCTCTTTCTGAAATACTTGTTCTTGTGTAAGCAGATTCTATTCATTGTAAATGTATTTGAGTTGTTTCAGTAATCAGATAGTTGCTCCCTTAAGGATGTCAGATTAGATTTATATAATAAACTGTGTACACTCTATAATCAAGGTTGTGAAGTTAACATTTTCATCTTATTCTCTTTCCTTCTCTTTCTAGAGTCTAGTAATGTTAAAGGACAATATCTCATGGAAGGACTATAGCTAATGGAAGAGAAAAGTCATATCAGGAGATCATTGGTTTCCAGGTTACCAAAGTATGGAACAAAACCTGCTGGAAATATGCTACAGACCATCCCAAATGGGACAGCTGTTAATTTATCAGGGAGTACTCGGAGCATGGACAAAAAGTTTGGCAAGCACAATGGCACTATTCGTATGTCTTCCTTCTCTTTTAACTGGCGAAAATCAAATAAATACCAACTGGGTGATCAGGTCAGCAGTGAATCTGACTCTAGTCATAATTCCAATGAAAGGCTGACAGATTCTGAAAAGTGCCCTCAGTCTGAAGTAGCAGTTGATAAAGAAGTGCTCAGGGTGGGTTCAAGCAACACCTTGTCAAAACTAGCTAAGCAAAACAGCATGTTTGTGTCACCTACCGAAGAATTAAACCAAAAGGCTTTGCCTGGGCTGGCCAGTTCTGCTAAGTACACTAAAAGTTCCTTGTTAGGCAGAGCTTCATTTTCTGGACTTCATGCTCCAAAATCACACTTGAATGGAATTTGTGGGAGCCGTTCAACTATAGGCTTGCAGAGGAATAGAGGTAATTCTACTGCCACCAGGAGCAGCTCAGGGGAGAGTTTGGCAAAATTGACTGACAATGATAAATCTTCTTGTGAAAAAATGGTTAGGTCACAAAGCTTTTCACATTCCATTCAAAGCTCTATCTTGCCCCCTGCAACCCTAACCAGGTCACACTCTTTTAACAGAGCTGTGGATCTTACAAGGCCTTATCAAAACCAACACTTAACTATTAGAGCATCTCAGAGGTCAAATCTATTGTCAAGAAGTGCACGGCAGATGGATATGCCCAATGGCAACGAACCATTAAGATATGGGTTTTCTAGATCATATGCTGCTTTAGCTCCCCCTGGTTTGAAAAAACAACCACTATCCAATGGCTCTGGGGATGCACCTTCTCTCAGATTTAGAACAGCCCGTCCATCTTTATTGAAGCCTAGCAACCAACATTTGGGGAGAAAGATACCTGTGGATGGCAGCACAAGTAAAGATACCGAAAACTGCACAGAGGAGGACTTGATTTCAACAAATAACAGTGGAGGAGTTGGTGCAAAAGGAATGCAAAACAGTGAAAGAACTGAAGATGGAGAAACTGTACATAATAATGTAGATAAAATTATTAGCATGGATGGCGATGTTGATGAAATATCTATATCTTCCTTGTCCTCTTCTGAGAAAAATGATCTGAGCGAAGACTTTAGTGATGACTTCATAGATCTAGAAGATCCCAACCGACCAATAACAATTCAGGAAGAAGTAGTTTCTGTTCAAGAGCTGGAGCATGGCAATGGAATACCGCTAGATCAGATTTTGTCTCTTAAGAAAAGTGAAATATCCAACTGTAATTCTGATGAATGGCTGAATATACGTGTGTCTGGTAAATATGTTATGTTTTTTCTTTGAAAATGGGAACCTAAGCTCTTACAGTATTGCCACTACTATTTTGTCACCTAATAGTGTGTATTAAAAATTTTGGTTAAATAACAAATATGTGAATAAGTCTACCAATAGGTTTTATTAATTTTTCAAAATTTTATTAGCTTTTCTACGTGTGTTTAAAGAGTAGGATACATGCACAGCCAGTTTTAGAGGAAAAAACAAGTTATTTCTTAAGTGTTCTGGAGGATGTTTTCCCCAATGTGTTTTGTCCACAAACACATTATTAACTAGTTCTATATACAGTGGCACTAAGAAACTTGGCTCTATTACAAAACTATTTTTAATTGTCCTAATGGTACCACCAAGAAGCTAATTTGTATGTCTCCTCAAACAAGGTAACGATGAAGCTGTTCTACCATTGATTGCTGTTCATCTTCCTGGATTTTTAGTGCCATCATGCTAGTGGGCAGTGGGGAGATGCAAATTCTGTGTTAAAATAATGTGCCTGATCTAGCCAAATTTGACCATAGTTGACCATTAAAGTCCTCTTTAATTTGATGGAAGAGTTAAAAGTAAATGACTAACTTGTACCTATAAACCTCTATGGAGTTTATTAGTGGTTTAAGCTGCGACATAGTACTCAGTACTTTATAAGAAGCACTTCAGGTGTGATAGTCTAACATTGATGGCAGAAGAAACTATGGCAAGCCATCATTGTTATTATTTATTAATTTGATTTATATACCACCCTTTATCAGTTATGTCTGTTCTGGAAGGGCTAATTTTAGAAAGTTAAAGTCTTGCCTCATGTTCTCTTAGCCATGTTTTGCACCAAAAGAAAAATAGTTTATACTATAAAACACTGTCAAACTATAAGTTGAGCTGTGATCCTAAGCATGTACACATAGAAGTAAATTAATATCAGTAGGTTTTGGTATGTTTGTTTTATAAATTGAACAATTTCTTAGAAAGTGTTGACAGACGGAATGCTTGTAGTTGTGATCAGAATATAAGAGGTAATCTGTATCTTTATTCCAACAACACAAGGGTCAAGATTCAAGGACAGAGTCCTGTTTCTTCTCCTTGGTTGCATCTGAAATTTGAAAAGGGAGGACAATTGACTTCTGCTTACTCCAGTGGAACATATAAAATGTTCGCAACATGAGGTTCCATCTAGTTTGGGAGGAGGTTCTGAACAACAGAACAGTATTTGCTAATCTGCCATTTCTTACTGGAACTCATGAATAGGTCCACTTTCTCAGCATCCAATGTTAATATTGTATTTTAATTGTTATAACCCATCCTGAAATATTGGGGTGAAGGTTAATAAAAATAAAAATAGTAATTATTAACAACAACAACAGCAACAACAACAACAACAGGAAAGAACTGTGTAGCTTAGCTAAGTTACAAAGTATTGTGAGCTTGCCATTCTTGAATATGTTTGTAACATTGCTGGCCAACCTGCTTTACTATTTGCATTAGAATATTTACTTTTTAGAAATAGTACAGAGAGAGAAACTGGGGGGACTCTTGATAACTGCATGTAAATTGCAAATTGCAAATTTTGAGAGCTTGTGTATAGTGTTAACTTCTTGCTTTTGCTTTTATTTAAATAGTAGATGACAAGAGTGAAAGTGCAAAACATCCTGCTGGGAGCAATGTGATTTCCTCTGATATGGACTACAGAGCTGGCTCTTCCTTTGAGCTTTCTCCATCTGATAGCTCCGATGGAACTTATATGTGGGATGAAGAAGGGTTGGAGCCCATTGGAAGTGTCCATCCATGTGGAAGTTACGATTCTTCAGAAATGAATAGTATAGTAAGCATAACTTGTTTATTATTATTGGGATAGTACAGTGGTACCTCTGATTACATATTTATTCGTTCCGGAGGTATGTTCTTAACCTGAAACTGTTCTTAACCTGAAGCGCCACTTTAGCTAATGGGACCTCCTGCTGCGCCGCCAGAGCATGATTTCTGTTCTTATCCTGAAGCAAAGTTCTTAACCTGAAGTTTTATTTCTGGGTTAGCGGAGTATGTAACCTGAAGCGTATGTAACCCGAGGTACCACTGTATTCAAAAGCAGTTATGGTAACTTTCTGCAAGGCTCACGGTAGCCTAGTTCACCTGCAACCTTAAATTTATAGTCTTAAAATAAGACTGCTTTAACAAAGATGAATGCTTTGTTGCTCCCCTGTTCGTAGTTTGACATTATGCACAACCTGAGCTTGTGCTGATTTGACAGACCTTGGTTTCTGCTCTTAGTTTGGGTTTGCACATGACGAACCAAGCTTTGGCTTGTTTAGTCACCCAGTGACACAAGAGGTAAAATGCTTGTGTTTATTTAATTAGAGTTTAACTTAAAGGGAGTATGGCATCCTTTGTAAATAGGCAACACAATTCTGATTCAGGTGAAATGAGACCATTTGCTGACTATCTGATTTAAATCATGAAATGATGTAGAAACAAGTTCCTGCTTGCAATTTGATACAGTAAGCCTGGAACTTGTGTGCTTTTAACAAATGTGCATTCAGCTTTATGGGTGTGACATTTTTTTTACGGGGGTTGGGGTTACTGGAAAAATGACTTTGATAATCCCACCCTCCATTGAACCCAATGTTTTAACTACATGGAATTTTGGCTTTAGGCACAATCCCTGGAATGTAACCCCCATGTAAATTGCAGCCTTACCTTGCTGAAATTCAGTTTTTAAAGTGATAACCAATAGAACAGTAGTGTGTTAATTTAAAATCTGGAATTATAGATTGGAAATAGTTGGAATCAGAGCTGCAGGTTTTCATTATTATTACTACTATGTATTTATACCCCATCTTTTTCCCTGGTAGCCTCAAGGTAGTTTAGTCACCTGAAGTATGTACTCATAAATGTAGCAAAGTCATATATGATGCAGAGGATATTTTGTATCTTTGTGAATGGTTGTCTGCATTTAACATTCTTCAACTAGTGTCCTCAATTACGTGAAAATGAAACAGAAATATAAGCTTTTGGTTAGAACAGGTACTGTAGAATTATTTCCATTAAGAAACACTTCCCACAGTAGCAGTTGCTTCTGTTGTTGGGATAGGTAGAATGTGGTATTGGGTTTAGAATTTAGGAAGAATAAACTTTTTAAATAAACTTCTCAAAATTCTAGCCCTTATTGCTGCAATGATATCATAATAATAATAATAATAGTAATAATAATAATAAACCTTAATTGTCACTATACCACCTGTGTGCAGTGAAGTTAAACTTGCTGAAATTAAATATGCTGAAATGTTTGTGGGCAATGCCAGCTGATATATCAGAAGCTGAAGAAATGGCTAAAATTTCCCATGCCTGGAGGTGGGCATTGTCTGGAGAGCAGAATGGCTTTACATAATCTAGAAAATGTGCTTTTGTTCAGTTTGTATAACTTATATAGTGTGCTGAATTTGGATTTCCTAGGTCGAGAATTGTAATTTAGTGTAAAAGTAAATGCAACTGTGAATAGCTCTTCTAAAGCAGGGTTCTGAGATCCAACTGTGAAAAATTGCACAACTTCCAATTGCTTCCTGCATTTGCTTTTTAGTGGTTATCTCCTTGTATTCTGTGGTTTCAGCTGCTGCATAAGGCACTGTGCTTGTTTCCTCTTACCACAGGAGAGCTTCTAGCTGCAATTGAATGGTCTGCTTGAAGTTGCAGATGGGCTGCGTTGTAGCTGCCTTTGGCTAATCATCAAAGAAAATATTTAAAACAAAACTGGCAATGATGATACCTGGAGAAAAGTGAAAAATATCTTGCAACTTTAATATAATTCATTTCACTAAGCCACATTGTTAAACTCTGATTTAGATTACTTATAAAGACTGCAAGATGTGTTGCCTGTATAAATTCTTTTGATTTTTTTCAGAGGGACAAATTCTGGATAAAGATCTTTCAAATATAATGTTGTAGGGGAAAATATTCTGTACTTGAAGACAGACAAAAAGAAATTAATTTTCTCTATAAATCTCCCTGTCCTTTTAGCAGTGCTTTCACTTTTTCTTTTCTAAGAGTCTGTCTCTTTACTTAAAGAAATCTGAAATCATCTTTATATTTTTAGTACTATAAATATATGTGTAACCTGCTCTGAACTCTGAAGATCAGGCAGGAGAGAAATTCAGATAAATGTACCTCCAAGATTTGTTTGATAGTCATTATGCCTAAAATATATTTCACTTTGAAAGTATATATTGAAATTCTCAAGTCTAGCAAGATTAGTTTGGTTTCCCAGGCAACAGGAGGTCTTTATTTGGCTAACCACAACTGCATTTCTGTAAGGCTGAGTAAAATTCCTAGAGCTCTTGTTCAGCTGAAACTCCCTGTTGTAGAGATCAAAGAGAATAAATCTGTTGCTTAAGTATTTATCTCCTTCGAGAGCGTATCTTTTTCTTTTCGTGAAACCTGTAGATTTTTGTAGTAAAACCACAATGACTGACTCTTGTTCATAGTATGAAATATAAATGGGTTTGGAAGGGGTGACAGTTTGAGTTTGAAATTTCATGTAAGAAGCAATAGCCTATGTAATGTTACCTGAAGCTGTGCTTAGTTGTCTGATGCTTGTAAATATCTGCAATCAAAATGTGTTAAGGTGTATGAAAAAATGCAGGCATTTAATAATAGATTTGGAATGGATCATTTAGTCCAATCTCTTGCACCCTGATAGACGGTTGTCCAGCCTTTGCTTAAATATCTTCATTAAAGTAGGCTCTTACATTGTCAAACAGCTCTTATTGTTAGGAAGTTTCTCTAATGGTCCTGTTTACACTCTGGTGCCGCTTGCCAGCTCCCCAAAGGCAATAGTTTGGCCACTAGGAGAACAGGATGCTGGACTAGATGGGCCTTCAGCCTGATCAAGCAAGGCTCTTTTTACATTATTTAGCTGAAATCTGGTTTCCATTTCCACATGTTAGTTCTAGTCTTGTCCTAGAGAGTAACCGAGAGCTAGCCTGCTCTACTTTCTGCATGACAATATCACCATCCTGTTTCTGCCAGCTAAACATATCCAGCTGTTCCTCATGTGATTTAGTTTCTAGATTCTTCACCATCCTGGTCACCTTCCTCTGGACATGCTGCAGATTGTCAGTGTTCTCCTTAAAAGGCAGTGTCCAGAGCTGAGCATAGTACTTCACATCTGGTCTGCTTAGCAGAGAATAGTGTGTTTCTGTCAATGTTGACGGTGATTGCATTTGTTATTTTACCAACCTCTTTGAACTGCTAGCTTTATCTTGTGACTAATTTAGACAAATATTTTCAAAGTACTGCTGCAAAGCTAGGTTTATTCCCTTCCTATATTTGTGTATTTGATTCTTGGTACCTAAATGCAGGATTTTATTTTTATCTCTGCTGAATTTTATCATATTGGTTTGGATCCAGTGTTCCAACCAAGCTAAATGCAAGCTGCATGTTTGATAAGCTTCCCCTCTACTTTGACCAAGTCATTTGTAAAAATGTTGAACAGCATAGGGCCTAAGGCAGAGCCCTATGCCATTCCAATGAAAGCCTTCCTTGAGCTTGACCAAGTCATTAATGAGCACCAACTGGGTACAGTTGTTCAACCAGCTGTGGATCTACCCAAGACTTGTATCATCTAACCCATATTTTACTAGCTTGTCAACAAGGATATTGTGCAAATTTTGTAATGGTGATAGCTGTTTTAGAGTACATTAGTCATTTTATGAGATAGTAGCTCTCTCCATTTGAAGAATCCCTTAAAAATAAACATATAATCTTAACTCTCTTTGTAAAGTTGGTTGAATTCTCTGTGGTGCTGAATATCTAGTGCTCTTCTTGGTAATTTCATGAATGGAGGCTAGATGGCAGTATAAGAGCATAATGTGATGGTTTAAAAATCCTTCAAATCATGTCTGGTGGACAGCTTTCATGGTGCCTCCTTTATTCTTTATGTAATTGAATATAAAAATACAGTATTAAATGCAAATATCAGCAGTTGTATCTACTTTCATTTGCCATAGTGAAAGTGTCTGCCATACGTATCATAATTATTTGCACAGAAGTTAGCATGCTTGCCATAGCTTTCCAATGAGTAAAATACTGAAAAACTTACCAGGTACAACGTATCATTAGTATGGTGTTAGTTCCACTTAAATGACACTGCCTATATTTTATATCTGGTGATAGTGGCTATTTGGAGCTATTGCACTATTTTTAGTGTGTCATTTATTTATTTATAACAGTTCTGCCCTGCCAGCCCACTGCAAGGACTTCACTAATTTAATTTTGCTTTTCATACCATGAAATTTAATCATGTAAATTTACTATGTGTTCTTTGCTGGACTTTGTGAATTTACATATTTAAATATTTGCTCTGCATATTTTGCTCCCATTGTATATAACAAATTGCATTTTCAGTACCTTTGTTTTCCATTTAATTTAGAAATAGAGAATACTTCCCATAATGCAAATTTTAATACTTCTATATTAGCAGATTAAGTGTTTTGTAATAAGCTGCTAGACTTTGCATAAGCAAATGTATTGATAATATTAATATTTTTTAAAAGCTGCTCAAAGGAACTTAAAATTTAATATTTCCTTTCTGTGATCTTGCTGTGAAGCAAGTTTTGGTTTTGCTGATGTCCTAAACTAGATCATGTTCATGTTTCTGTTCCCAGCTTTCTGGGTTCAATTCAACTAAGGTTTTGGATAGGTGGAGCAAGGTTTGCTAATGCATTGGGACTTTCTCCCCTCTCTCTGTGCGCTCCTCACACTCCCAAAACTCTTCTGCAACCCCCCCCCCATTTAGCTGGTGTGGGGTTACACAAGGGGTGGAGGTGGGGAGTCCTGTTGTACAAGCGGAGTTCATTTTGCTCTTACATACCCCCCTTAACATTGGCTGGATCTAGACACATCAAAGTGTTTCAGTTTAAAGCGTAAATTTAAACAGGGAAAACAGGTAGAGAAAAACGGGACACTACATTGCCATCCGGTGGCACCATGTTATATCCCACATACAACACATAAAAATCGCTTTTTCTTTACCAGTCTAGCTGAGTCCACTATATTGAACTCCACCCTACGTATCTAGTGTGTGAGTGTATATATATATACACACACACACACACACACACACATATATATATACATATGTGCTATAGGTTTCCTGAAAGTTGTTTGAAGAGACAAGTATTAAATTAAGTACGGTGTTTGGGGGTTAAGGTTTCTGTTGGGGAAGAAAGAGTAGATTTTGTGCTACTGGTAGACTGCTGGGCAATTTCTGCTTGACCACCTAACAATTAGGTCCTAACACCTACTGGCAGCTGGGATTTTTCTGAAGAATGTTGGACTATGTAGGCATTGATTTTACCCACCAGCAAGGAAAGGGTACACAGTACAGTGGTGCCTCTGGTTATGAATGGGATCCGTTCTGGAACTTTGTTCGTAACCCGTGATGTGCATAACCTGAAGTGCCGCGTCTGTGCATGTGCACAGCGTGATTCTGCGTTTCTGCGCATGCGTGTGGCGTCATTTGACGCGTCTGCACATGCGTGAACCGCCGAACCCGGAAGTAACGCATTCCGTTATTTCCAGGTTCGGTGCATTCGTGACCCGTGTTGTAGGCATCCTGAAGCATTCGTAACAAGAGGTATGACTGTACCACATAACACAGATTAGTTTTGCCTTAACTGCTGAGAGGGCATACTTGAGGTCTCTTGTTTCATAACATAAGATGCATCTTTGAACCATAGCAATTCTAGTCTGTTTATTGTTGTTTTTGAAGAAAATACCAAGCAAGAACTAAAGTCTGTCTGTCCCTACCTTACAGGATGTTATCAAACTACAGTATAGTTGTATTCCTGGTATATTTTTGTGTATTTCAGGAAATGGGTGTGCTATGAACTAAGTATATCCCTTAGTAGTGGTAGTAAATGTGCATTTTATGTCAGTAATGCTAATGCTTTTTTTAAAAAAAGATCATCTATAAGTATATTTGTCATCTCAGTCTGTTCATTAAATTTGGGCCTTAGATATTATATAACATGTAAAACAAAGACAGCATTGTAAGTGTTGTTTTCCATTCTTCTCATAGACGTTATACACTGGATAGCTGTCCTCCTTTTTCTTTCTTTTAAATCTCTAGTATGTAGTATGTATGCATTCATTCTCAAATTTGGTTTTAAAGAGCTTGATTATATTACTCGGAAACCTTGAGAACTGCTAACGAACGTTGTTTAACCTTCTCTAGATTATCTATATTTTCATGTTGAATGTGGGACTGCTTCCCAGATTCAGAGTACAATGGTACCTCAGGTTAAGTACTTAATTCGTTCTGGAGGTCCGTTCTTAACCTGAAACTGTTCTTAACCTGAAGCACCACTTTAGCTAATGGGGCCTCCTGCTGCCACTGCGCCGCCAGAGCACAATTTCTGTTCTTATTCTGAAGCAAAGTTCTTAACCTGAAGCGTTATTTCTGGGTTAGTGGAGTTTGTAACCTGAAGCGTATGTAACCCAAGGTACCACTGTAATGGTGTTGGTTTGTTGCTGTTCAAAACCAAAACTGCATTGTCTGCATTTTGTTTCCAAACTTAGCAAAGCTTGGTGATTGCCTTTGGCAACAAAATAAAATAGAGGGTTGTAGAAGGCACGCCCTGCCACGCTGAGCAAATATGAGCCTATAAAGAGAAATGTGGGAGGAATCAAAGTAGAAGAGAACCCGGAGAATGAATAATACTGCTGCAGTTGGCACTGACCTATATGTTTAAATCTTACAAGCTAGTGAAAAGTAACCATATTGATAGAAACCATCCCAGTTCACACACTCCATGCAGAACTAGTATAAAAATGTAGAGATGGAGGTTGAGGTTTCAGTATACATTCTGTGGGCAGAAGCCAGTGGAAAGTTCTCCTTCACAAGTGTTTTTGAAAAGAACTAGGGAAGTTTTGCAAAAGCATCCCTTTAATTTTAATTACATGTGTGCTAGAGACATACCCTTTTATCCGTATGTTCTAAACATGTATAATTTTTTTTGAACTTCATGCACTCATTCTTTTAGGATGGGTGGGGAGAATAAATTGTTTCTTGAAGAAATGGAATCACATTCTAGTGCAGAGGATAGAAATCTAATGAGTTCTTTTAATTTGTTTAAAAAAGGAGCATGTGCTAATATTTTTGATAACAGCATTACAAGCAATATGAATGCTTGTTATTACAGATGAATTATTATTGTGGTTAGTTATTGCCTTCACATTTGTATAGGCTAGCTGTCTTACACCTAATATCTGGCACGTGCATAGCTACCATGGAGAGCAAATGTGTGCTAAATCTCCCTAATTTTTGGTTTTTGTGTTGTCTAAATGAATTAAATTTGTTAAATTGGAAGAGACTTTTTTTTGTCCAAATAAATTATTCTCTAATATTTACTTCAGCAAATCCTTCATGGATGTTTTTGTTTGTTTTTTGCTTGCTTGTCTGAGTCAATAGGATGATGGAGGGATGGTGGCTTCAAATGCTAATAGCACTTCTTTGTCACCATGACAACAGGCATACTGACCTATGTGATTGTTTAGTTGGCTTCAGGGAGACTGGAGATGTTAAGGCAATGTCAGTGGTTGCTGCTTCCTGATTGGACAGCTAGTTGATTAAGGTTAGAAGGACTCCCTGACTTACCACATGGTTTTTATGGTAGCTGCAATAGTAAGCCTAAGTTGTGGAGCATTTTTACACTTAATCATCTTCCTTTTTTCATTCTTAAAGGTATGAATGCTGTTACATTGTGCTAATTGTGTTACCTGGGTAGGAGTTAAATTGTGTGATGTTCTGAGTCTGATAGCTCAAAACATAACAACATAAAATTCTATATATCAAAATCATTCTAGTTGCCCCCCTCCTTTTTGAGGAGATAATATCACTTTTGGGTTTGCTAGTCAAGCCTTACTTTTGTGTAACTTTCTGACTTGTTTCAGGTAATGGTTGTAAGGCAATGGGGGGAGAACAAAACCTTGTCTGCCAGTCCTTCATTTATTTGCGTGCAGGATATCACTAAGCTTGACACTATGGCATGGCCAAATGACTGACAGGTGGAGAGCTGTACCCACCTAGTAAAGTGGCCTGTGGGATTGCTCACTTTTAGCTGGCCTAGCTATCCCTGAAGTTTCCCTTACCCTCTGCATCTGGCAATTTACATCTGTAGATGGATCTGCTGTAGCCATTGGAATGATTATTCTGTCCCTCTGCGTGACCAGCATTGCAGCTGTTCAGGCAGGCAGGTCTAATATCTGCTCTGGTTCCTTTCTACGCCTTGGTTTCTAAACCTGTCTATTTTTTATGTGGAAGATACAGCACCATAAAACTATTGTATTATAAGAAAGGGAAGGGAAGCTAGCTCTCCTGGTACTTCCAGGAGCTTGAAAAGATGATACACCTTGGCTTGGAGCATGGTAATTTCACTTTGGTGTTCTGATGTGTGAGACAGTTGGAGAGTCAATGAAATGTTTATTTCAAAAGACACATAGTTAAATTTAAACTGGAGAGACAGACACAAACGTGCACATCTTGTAGCAGGTATTTTTTATTTTCTTGTAGGATATTTTGAATAATCTTGATTCATGCGATCTTGAAGATGATGATCTTATGCTCGATGTTGACTTACCTGAAGATGCACCCTGTGATAATGGTTAGTGAAATAATTTGAATATGTCTTAAATGCTTTATTGCAACTTCCCTTCCTCTGGCTACTTTGGTTGCCCATTTCTCTTTGTCTCTTTCCTTGCCAACTACTACTGTCATTTCCTGAACTTGGGAAACATCCACAGCAACACAGAGCCCCTGTGTTCAGCTTCATGTCTTTATTCAGGGGAAATTGCTGCTCCTACTACTGTAATACAGCTTCTAAAGCATCCTGTTCTGAAAACAGCATTTCCTTAAAACCTTTTTCAAACAGTTTATGAGTACTAATTTTACTTAGTGTCATAGCTTTCAGCTTTCAAAGTACTTTTAAGGAGAATTCTTGATGTGTTTTGAAATGCATATACTGGTAATAAGAGATTTTGTTAAGTAATCACATGCTTTTTTGTGTAAAAGCTCAGCCAGAGTATAAAAGTATTTTATACAAATACTTTTGGCTGTCTTAAGGTTAAGTTGTGAAAGCTGTTACATGTAGACAGAGTTCTAATATTTGTTGAAGAGTAGCTTTTAATATACAGTTGTGTTGAATGTTTAAATAGACCTTACTTTTATACTTGTTAGATTCTTCATAAAAAGTTTATTAAATAAGTTTGTTAGAATAGTTCATAGGGCTGTATTTTACTTGTTACATTTTGGAGTCTGTGAGGGAACTTGCGCTCTATTTATAGCAACCGTTCTAGTGCAGCAAGTATGTTCTCAGTGAGCAAGGCGGTAGTTCTAAATCACAGGGTCAAATTGGGCTCATTTCCCAACAATACGCAAGCAGGGAATGAGCAGGAAGGAAGGCCTGTTTACCACGGTCTTATGCAAAACTATGTCTGAGTAGGCAGTAGAATAAGACTGCTCAGTTTTATGAAAAGCTTCTCGTAGTTGAGGCCTGACAATGTGAGGAGAAAGTGTCTCGGTAAGTAGAAAGCCTAAAGGATTTCTTGAAACTTTTCCTTCCTGGCAGTATTTTTATTTTTATTTTTATTTTTTTTACTTGGCTTTTAATAGCTTGTAAGTAGCTGCCAGCCACAGCTTTCACTAACTAATCTGTTGTTGTTGTTGCTCGTGCAAACTGAGAGATCTCTGAAATCTCATTTTCATTATATATGATAGAATGTATATGTTAAAACTTTTTTGTATTTAAAAAAGCTTTCTGTTTAAACATTCATATATCTATCTTGCCATAAAATGAAATGCTGTTTCTGTTGCTTTTAAAGGTTGCTCTTAAATCTTAGGATTCTGATGGCAAGGGAATTATTCATTACAACAAAAAATACTGCTGAATTCTGTCAGCATCAGTTTAAGTTTTGATGACTTCTTGTCTTTTGTGATTGAAGCAATAAGTTTCTTAACTGAAGTAGTAATTTGACTGTGTGGATGCACTTCTTTAAAACGTGTGTATCCTGCCTTTTGCTCTTGAACTGATAAACAACAGTAATTAAAGCCTCATCACAGTTTTATACAAATAATTAAAAGCACCAAATTAGCAGCAGTAGCAGTTGATAACACAAATTTATTGTACATCAGTTCCTGTACTTATTTCCGTACATCATTGTAAATCACTAATGAGTTATATCTGGCAGCCACTTTGCATTTCTGGGTGATCATATTTCTATTTAGATGAATATTGAAATAGTTTCTATTACCTATACAGTGGATTGTGAAAATATGAATCGTTATGAGCGGCCAGAAAGAAATATTCGACAGCAGAAGGAGGGGTTGTGGAAGAGGACACCACAGCGATGGAATGCCCAAGACCATTATCATCTTGGTCATACTGACCATTGTTCCCATAGTAGAAACGATCTGAACAGGTAAGGCCCTTACTTCTCACTCTTTTTTTTTTTTTTTGGTTAAAACTATCTATATCTATATCTATCTATCTATATTTGGAGATGGTGTTTAACACCAGTCAGATTAAATCAAATAAACAAGGATTATTTGGTGTATGTTGGAGGGGGTGCGAGAAAACGGGGGATTATGTTCACATGTGGTGGGGCTGTAAATATGTACAACTTTTTGGCAAAGGGTGTTTAAGGAGATAACAGAAATCATTGGGTTAAAGCCGACTGAAAATGCTTAGTGCTTGTAGTCTACAGTTTATATAATAGAAAAGGCTACTTTTTATTGCATATACATGTGCTGTTGAAAAACAAAGTATCCTTTTTTCTTTTTTATTTGAGCCCTATGCATAATTGATTGATTTAAGGATGGAGTTATAGCTGTAGTAATACTTGATTGGTATTAAAGATTTCAGAATGTGTCTCTTACTGTAGTACATCATAGGATTGTCTATTAAAACATTTCTAAAACACTTTTCAGGAGCTGCAACTATTTTGACTCTACTCCTGTCGGTCACCTTGAGGGATATGGAGCACCAAGCTTGTACCCACCTCTGAGAAGTTTGCCGCCAAACACTGTGATGCTGGATGAAATGACCCTTCGGCATATGGTTCAAGACTGCACATCTGTGAAAACTCAGTTATTAAAATTGAAAAGAATATTTAATCAGGTTAGCAAGTTTTTAACAACATGGGAATTGAAGGGACACTTGTCACTAGTTTGTGTTACGGTACTTGATGCTAATAAGTGTGTGTACATACACGCCACCATACCAACTGACCTAGCCCTTCTTTGATTCTAGTCTTTATTATCAAGTAAAACACTAGGGTGGCTTGGTGTTTTGTTTTTGTTTTTTTTAAATAGCAAGCAATTGTATTTCATTTGAATTAAATTGCTTCATTTGTGATCAGTGTTAGAAACTGAGATATGAAATCTAGGAGCTAAATGGCACCTTAAATGTAGGTTATGGGCGCAACAACTGAATGTCTAGGTGCACTCTTTTTATAACAAGAATACATAGCTGAAAATGCAGCTAAAATAGTATGTTCATTTTCCCCTGCCCCTGCCCACCCCCCTAATATTCTTAAGAGGGTCTCTTCTCCAGTCTTCAGAGAGTAGCTGGAAGTGGGGAGGCAGAAAAGTTCCTCCTTTTCTTCTACTCTACAGATTTAACCTGAAATTTTAAGCGCAGTACTGTGCCCAGTGCTCAGAAACTGCTTGTGCTAATGAAATTCCCTGTTGCAAAGGAGCCTAGAACAATGGGAGTTTCGAACACTGTTTATGATGTAATTGTGCTCAAGTCCATGGAAGTGAAGCAAAATCTTTTAGAATGCCCTATGTCACTGAAGGTCACTTTGTAAGTTCCCCTTCATGCAGGAGGGAGCAGAAGTACAGTACATGTTTTGCCGAATGTGTGATGTGGTTCTGTCATGGGGAGGAAATAAACCTGTTTACAGGGGTTAGATTAGATGTGAGGAACCTTTGGGCTTCCACATGTTGCTGAACTGTGACCCTCATCATCCCTGGCTATTGCCTATGTTTTCTGGAGCTGATGGGAGTTATAGTTCAACATCTGGAGGGCCAAGGGTTCCCTACACCTGCTTCAGATGAAATAATGGTGGTGATTGTTCTAACACTTCTCAACCAGATTTGTAGTGCTCATATTTCTATGGTGTTAATTCGCATGCATATGGATTGTTTTTCTTTTGATTATATTTCGAAAAAGAAAAGGGTGTGATTGTTAGAGAGACTAGCATACATAGCTTTATTGATAGGATCATGCAAAGCTTTAGTCAAATACTGGTAATTGAAAATGTGAAAGTTAAATTGAGTGTTAACCTAATTGTTCTGGACTGGATTTGCAAATATCTAGTCTAAGCCTCGTTAGAGAGAGGCAGGCTTTTTTCAGAAGTTCTTTGCGAAAACAATAACCGTAAACGTCATCCCTTTTTCCTGCCCATAACTGTCTTGGCTCAGCCTTTCTATTTTTGTACCTGTGAATAACACACCTGACTTTCCTAAGTACAAAAGGACTTCAGCTTCAAGAAACCCTACCTAGTAATGGACACTCTAGCTGCCCTCCCTCTAGTCAGGTCCTCTGGCAAGTAGAGTACTGCTGTTAGCTACAGAGCAGCCTGGATGGAAAGGCAGGACGCTCCTTCCTTTAGGAGCTGTGCTTCCAGGGTGCTTGTGTATGTAAAGCACTGCTCTTAAGTGCCAGTCTGCTGTATTATTATTATTATTATTATTATTATTATTATTATTCGGTTACTCACCTGGTAAACCACTGTCTCAAGGCCATTTACATGTAAGATAATTAAAAACACAAAAACAACAGATACATTTAAAACAATACTAAAACCCCAACAAATGGGCACTCATGGTAAAGACCCATTTATCCAGCTGGGAAAGCCTGCCGGAACAAAAATAGGCTTCCTCCTACGCATCTTTCCCTCTCAATTACAGCTGTGTCTAAGAGCACTACATAGTGAGGGAACAGTTTTCAGTACCTGCTCTTCAAACTGCTTTTTCTTGGGGAAAGTGAAATAAAACATCACATCATTGTGCCCCCAAGTCTAATGTGTGCTGCTAGTACAAATTATGGTACACTGATAAAATGTATGATTAATTGAAATCTTCCATTTTCTAACATATCAGTGCAGTGCTGGCTTTGTAGAGAAATTTCGCTTATTACAGTTATGATGTCACTAATGATGAGGTCCCAACATTCTTAGTTCTTAAAGGCAACTAAGTAGTCGATGGTGATTATGTATCTTTCAGCTAGTCTGGGAAGTATAAGAAGAATTCAATATATGCCATGTAGACGGAAAATAAAATTGGGAAAAAAGGTTGTT
The DNA here is from genome assembly GCF_009819535.1 of Lacerta agilis. Taxonomy (NCBI): domain Eukaryota; kingdom Metazoa; phylum Chordata; class Lepidosauria; order Squamata; family Lacertidae; genus Lacerta; species Lacerta agilis. The sequence continues at coordinate 22,375,553 of NC_046316.1, read as the reverse complement.
TTCAAATACTCAGAATATTTTAAAGGGGGCTTTTTTAATTAAAGTAACCATATGTAACCAGGTCTTTTTTGCATGCAACAACGTGCTATACTGTATGTGTCCTATCAAGCTAGGGATATAGTGTAACAACCTATTATGTGTGGATCCTGGCTGGAAATTGTGATATTCAGTTTGCTGTTGCACTCCAGTGAGAACTAGGCCTTAATCCTGCCTCTGGACTATACCGCTTCAAACTGCAGGTGGGGGGTGCTCACATGATTGAATGTCTTCCTGTATATAGAAAACTAGCATGCCAAGGAGAAGATGTAGATACAAGCCCTATCCCCAAACACCTTTTTTAAACATTCATTTTTATTGTTTTTTTATACCAGTTGGTGCACTGTAAATAGAAAACAGTAGAATACTTCAAAAAGTAAACTGTAGAATACTTCATGAAGTGAACATCACTTGTGGTGGAAATATTTTGAATGGAGGAACCCCCCCCCCTTTAGTGGTGCAGCCAAAACACAGATTTACAATCTCAATCTTACCCAATCTGTTGCACTAATATAACCAAAGTGTGCCTAGTTACACATAGGAAATAGTTTAAATATAAGCTTCACTTTTCTGTAGTTCAGCAGCCTTCTAGGATGCAAGATTCCTGTAAATCCCTGAACCAAAAAAAGTTTTGGTGAAAGTGGAATGGTATAACATCCCATAGCTATGTGACCTTTTTATAATTATTCAGCAAACAAACTAGAAGTAACAAATTAAGTTCCAGCCCTTATAATTCTTGAATAAATCATTGTGTGTGGTCTAGGCATTAAGAAACACTTTCTTTCATCTCTCTCTCCCTCTCTCAAAGCAATTTCATAATAAACCTAATATTTAACAAGTTGAATACTGCTAGGGGGGGAGTTTCTTTGAAGATGGATACCATAAATTGTTTGACAATTTCAGGAACCTACAGATTCTTAGTGCTGAGAAACCAAATTGAAAAGTAAAATCAGTGCATACAATTTATTAGCTGATCTCAATATCTAGTTTTGGAAATCTGTGTTTGAAATAAAATTCTGATAAGATGGAACCATTTGGAAACTACCAGATCTCCCAAGGTCTGTTCAAAATGTCAGGAATTAGTAGTATTTATCATTCAAATACTATAGGATTTAGGTGCTCAAATAAATGGAAACCTTTCTCTTCTTGCAGAATGATGAAAATGTATCACTCCACAACATCACATTTTCACTTCCTTCAAGTCCAGAACTGCAGGAGCCTGAGCCAGTTTATAAGGTAAACCAGCCGTGCTTATTTCAGAGTTGACCCTTTTGAATGAAGGAGCTAAGGGAAAAACCTCAAGTGTGTAGGTCAGCACTATTATTTATTTATTTATTTAAAGAATTATCTTTAAATAAATAAATAGGTGTGACAAGGAGAGGTGTCCCTTTAAATTTTTCTTTCTTTGCAAAGCAGCTGCAAACTCGGCAGACTGTCTTGAGAGATAAGAATTGTGATGGAAAAACTGGGCAAGCAAAGAACAATTTTGCAAGGCAGAATGAGGAGAGAATACAGTTTCAGGAAAAGCACCACTAAGAAACACTTGGCCTAGGGAGCAGGTTTTGTTTTCCAGCTGCTATTGCCACATGTATTTGGTAAGAGGCTTGGTCAGGATTGCAAACAAACCAAACTTAAGGGAGGATCTTAACTTCAGACATAATGTTGGAGTAGATTCAGAGAAATCAGATTAAGTCTATTTATTTCAGTAGGTTTGGTGTAGTTTGATATCACCCAGTAGTTTGTTGCCCCCCAAATAAGCTATAGTTAGTTGTCCATTTAATTGTCCAGAACTTTCAAACCATAGCTTAACTACCAGTGGTGGAGCATTCACCACCTGTGCCCAGGGCGTGCATACACCAGGGTGTGTTCAGGGCATGCTGTGGGGTGGGGTATGTTGCCAGAGTGACCCCTGCCCACTGCTGTAAAGCGGGGCACACTTATGGGGCACTGCAAGCTGTTGCAAAGCAACAGGTATCACCCTGGGTCCTGCGAGCCCAGCGCTGCTTTTGTGAGTGACAGTGGGCTCACAGGGAGGGTGTGATATGCTGTTGAATCCTTCTCATTGCATCCTACAGCTGGAGGGCAGCTGAGGACACAGCAGCTCACGATGCGGCAGAGCGCCGTGACGCACCCCCCAAAAAACTGTGCCTGGGGTGATGGCCCCCTCAGCCCCCCATTCTACACCACTGTTAACTATGATACCAGAATGTGGCTAATATTTGCAGTTTTTTGTTTTTTCGTTTTCATTCTCAACATTTGGTAATGAAAATAATGCAGAGCCTAAACTTTAAAAAGCAATTTGCTCCTAGATAAAGATTTTACTTTCTCTCTTCCCCCACCCCCCGGGCAGATAAGAATTATATTTATCTACTTCATGGAAAACATTAAGATCTCCACTTTTTGTTTGCCAGACTGATGATTTGCTGAATGAGATCACACAGCTTAAAGAAGATTTAAAGAAAAAGGATGAAACAATCAAACAACTAGAGCATCGACTTGTGAGTATATTATACAGTATACTCTGCAGAGAATGTGATATCTACCATAATTTCTATAAATCAATGTGACAGCACTTCCTGTTGACTTGCGTGGGACTAACTTCAATATTTAAGTCAGTGGGAAATCCTTTTATAGGAGCTGCTTATGTATATTGGAGCAGTCACAGGAATTCCTGGATCAGGAGGATGTTAACTTAGTGTTCTTACATATTATGCCCATGTGCTGTGTATGTTAACTTTAGAGCACAGGATTCTGAAATAACAGGAGTTCAAACCGCACCATTCTTCATTTTAACATATCACACTGTCAATTTATTTTACGCTTAATGCTGCTGCATTGAGAAATTTGTATCAAGTGATGAGCTTTGGCATGCATAATCTAACTGTACTTTAAAGAGCAGCAGATTATGTTTCTTACAATGTAAAGCCTGAATTACAATATTAACACATTCAGGGGAACTATTAATGGAAGGAGGTATTTAAAAATAAAAATGAAAAACCTTCCAAACAATTGAAGTTGCTGTGAATGATTTGGAAATATTTCATGTTAATTGCAGATAACTGTGATAAATTTAAGTGTATAAAAGTATCAGGATATATATGAGTCTAGGTTCATTTCTGGGAGACAGTGGGTTGTAACCCATGAACTTGTTCTGTTTAGTGCAAGACTCCCACCTGCACAATGGGATGGGACTTTCATTTCCTGTCCTTGCTACTACCCTCCCCATCAGTTATGGGTTTCTCCCTAACCTTCTGGAGGAGATCTGGGGGGTTTGCAGGGAGTGCATGGGTAGAGGAAGTCCTGTTCTGCAGGTGGAAGCCCTTGAACTAATGGTATGGAGGGATTGTGGCCTTACTACCTCATGTTTTGTTTTAATTCATTTGCTAAATGTTATATAGTGTATTATACTATCTGTAAGACATTTTGAGATGTTTGTGTAAAGTAACTAAAAAGCATAATAAATAATCATCAAATCGTTTGTCTTTTGTGTATGCATAAAGTCTGTTAGGTGTGTCTGCGACGGAGACAGCAAGATATCTGAACAGCCTGCGTGCACATATGCTGACAAATACACACAGACCTCCTGGAGGAAAAGTGCTGTGAGTAGTTGATCAAAAGTTACAGTTGTTTATGTAAGATGGCTCCTGGTTTAGATCCAGTAGGTTTCGTAATCTTGCCATGTTACCTAGGTTCTTTCAATTTCTTCTTTTTAGTTGTATATAATTTTAAAGATGTTTTGCAATCTGCTACATTGTCTATACATAGTTATTTATTGGGTGGCCGAGACACACCGTTCTTTGTGTATTTGTGTGTGTGTGTTGAGTCTTAAAAATAAAATTTAGGTTTTCAGACAAGTAGGATTTCAGATTCCAGTCCTTCTTAATTCCTAAATATCATTTTTAGAAATGCCATCAAAATGCAATATAGTGCTAATGTAGTTCATATTAAACTTTAATATGAACTGCAGACATTCCAAAATCAAAAAACCATTTTGGATATTAGTAAATCATTTTAGATTGGTTCTGTAGTCTATTTCTAATCCTTATGGATTAAATTCACTGTAGTGTATCCAATATTTGTCCTACTCAGGATTGTTCTATTGAAATGAATGGACATTAGTGACTTGGGTCAATTAGTTTCAGTGGTTCTGCTGTGAGTATAACTTAGTTGGCTATAACCCACTATTTTCAAATCTCATGAAACCTATTACCAGTACATATTTTCCAGGCAAGGTTACCTCTTTGTCTTTTAAATAACTGTCAAATTTTAGTCCTGGGTTTACTTCGGTTTCCAATTTTGGAATCTGAAGTATTGGTGTAGATGACAATATTTTAGATTTCAGAATAACACTGGACACCAGCAGAAATCCAGAAATCGCACTAGTTCTAGATTTGAATGAGGAAAAATTGGGGTTCACCTGTCCTTACCCCTTTTAGCTAATTTGAGGTTAGTGTTTTCATACTTCTGAGGAGGAAAGAGAGGATTTCCTAATTCTATACATCTTATTCAACACTGATGGTTGAACATCTTTTCTAGGGTAAATAAAAAATTAATATGCAAACTGTAGCAATATATTTTGACTATGTTGAAATGGCAATGAAATGTTCTATGATGTCACATGCTCTACACATCACTGATTTTTAATGGAATTTCCTAGCAGTGCAGTATGTAGTTTATGGGTTGCTAGTATGCAGAATGTGTGCTACAAATGGTACAGGCACCTGTGTGGACTTCATAATATGGCTAGACATGAACGAATGGACCAGTGGACCCGGCTGTGGCATAATTAGGCCTGTCGCTCTGTCCTGCTAAACCGTTAGTAAACTAGAGGCAAAATAGCACTAAAAGAATTGCCCTGAAACAGCATTATACTGCTCTAGTTCTCATGGCACATTAAACCATGGTTAAAAACAAGCCCATATTTTAATGTGAACATGCAGTGTACTAGTGCACACTACTGAAAAGTTCCTGTTGCTAAGTGTGGGTATGTTGCCAGGAAACAAGCCAGCATCTGTATTGTGATGCCTGAACCTTGGCCTATTTCTCTCTAAACAGAGGAGCAAGGTTGTTCTTTGCTTATTGTTTACAGTTTGTAGGCAGTGAAACAAACGCAAACCCTGGTTCAGATGTCATCACAAGCCAAACTCTGACTTGTTTCGTGGCAGTGGCAGTAGTAGGGAAAATAGTAGTTTAACATGCTATGCAAACCAGGACATGATTTCAGAAGTACTATACGGTCTGTAGTTGTAAATTATTCCATTAAACTTCCCCAGAAGCCTCTCCTATACTATATCTAAGAGTTGTTAGTGGACACTTTGTTGTGGACTAGAAGTGAGCTTTAGGGTTTTGTGCTGAAAAATCATCTTTCAGTACATGATGTGGAAAAACGAATAACAAAAAAACACCATACTCAGTTCATAGTGATTTGACGTGTTTTGTATATTTGTAGGCCAGGGGTTGGCAACCTAAGGCCCTTGGGCCACAAGCGGCCCACGGGGGTCATTTAACCAGCCCACGAGCCACCCTCAAACTGAGCCGCCCGCTTGGCGAGTCCCCACGTGCTGCGCTAAACCAGCGCAGCGCAGGGATTCACTTCTGTGGTGCCGGAAATCACGTCGGCGCAGACGCCGGAAATCGCGGGTGCGCACACAATCCGGCCCATGGAGGGATCTCTGCTGGAGTGAACCGTCCCAGGTGAGGTAAACCTTGCCGACCCCTGTTGGAATTCGTACTTGATTAGGTTAAAGCAAAACTATAAACTCAGAACTCCTGATTTGACTCTTCTTGACATTCTGATTCTAATCTACTTTGAATAATTTTGAAGGACATTGAAGGACATTTTAAATGAACCTCACCAATTCATCAATAAATTCTATAATATACCATAGTTTTATTCTTACTATTTTCATTTGAAACTAATTCATCATACAGATAGATATAGGCATGTTTTAGTTGACCTGTTGAGACCCTCATTGAATAATTTTGTTTAATTTATTTATTTTTAAAATTTGTTTAATGCCCTTCATCCAAAGATCTCAGAGTGTTTCACAGCATAAAATCACAGCATAAATACACAAAATGCATAATAAAAACAAAAACAAGAAGTATTATTAGAAATAACTGTCATTTTCCTATAGAAGAACAGAAACAAATAAAAAATAAAAAAATGACTAGCTGAAATACTGGGCCCATAGTAAATAATGAAAGGGGTTGAATGTTTCTCCTAATATTCCACCCACCCACCCAGTTGCATGCCACTTCAATCCCAGAGCGGTGTGAGATTCCAGGGTTTCCAGGCACCCAGGTTCATGTTTCCTTCAGAATGAGGAACAGCAGAGACTGCGGTGTCTTTATGATGTATGGTTTATTTACAGAAATCAGGCATACTTCTTCCTCCAGCTTCTAACTTACACACATAAAACTCAACTCTCAACTCTGTCTTTATCTTACTAACTACACACATCTGCTACACAGAGCGACTTCCTTAATGAACCCATACTTAGAGCTATCACCAGAAAGCTAACCTGACTATTCCAGGAATTTGAATCCTTGCTTAGATTTTAACATTTGCTGAATCCGGAAATTAGAAGAGTATTGGCACACTGCTTACCCCACCCCACCCCAAATATAAAATATAAGTGTTGTAAGTTTGCACTAAGTAACTTTTCTTTCAAGATAAAAATCAGCTTGGAACAGAATTAAACCTCTGCGGTAAAATTGACTTTTGTGGTCTAATGCAGTGTTTTTCAACCACTGTTCCGCGGCACACTAGTGTGCCGCGAGATGTTGCCTGGTGTGCCGTGGGAAAAATTGTGTTTATTTGATTCCTATTCAAGAGAATTACTTTATATATAGTCAATATAGGCACAGAGTTAATTTTTTTAACATTTTCTAATGGTGGTGTGCCTCGTGATTTTTTTCATAAAACAAGTGTGCCCTTGCCCAAAAAAGGTTGAAAAACACTGGTCTAATGGTATTCTGCAGTGTGCTGTAATAATTTGTTTTAAAAATAGGGGAACCATTCTTGAAGTGGTGTGTAACTACACACACACACAGACACACACACACACACACACACTGGGGGGCATTAATTTATGATGATAGAAGTTGCTAGGGATAAAATGGACCCTAATTAGCCCAAAGTGTGTGGTAGTGTCACTTTCCCTTTCATTTTAATAGGGGTAGACTGGACACTTGCTTCAAAAGGAAGGACTTGTGTTTTATCAAATCAACTACAGAGCTTCTGTTGCTGCAGTTTTCAGGGCAGGCACGATGGTGATGTATCTAAATCTGCAACCTATCCCTGAGTTGTGCTACTTCTGGCTCTGCCCACAGTTAATTTTCAGTTTTCCTCCCCCATTAGTTGTCAAGGGTGGAGAAAAAAGAATGCAGCAGCTTTATGTTTCCACAAATAGGTAGGCAAGCTCCGCAGCTTACGATAGAGGGGAACATTTAAGCCCATTTTTAAAACTTCCTTTCTACACCCTCTCTGCAATAAGGTTAAAGCATTACTTTAGGAATTACAGCTGTTAATTCATCTCTCACATAAATATTACACAAGAGAGATGGGAGGGCAGGCATGCTAGCAGCTTTATAATGTCACCATATGTGTACTTCATTGCTGTAATTTATTAAAGAAAAACCTTCAGGGTTAATAGCTGGTTTTCAAAAAGATTCAGAAGAGTGCAAGTTATGTGCTAGGGGTTCAGCCAAAGGAAGAAGTGATCGTTTGCAGTCTATCAGTGGGCGGGGGGGGGGGGACTTTTATTCTTTCATATGTTTAACTATGGATTGCTGATGTGCAACCAAACTACCATATATTTACTGCAGCCTTGTAGAAAAGGAAGAAATGTTATGCAAAGGTTGCTCAGAGTTGATTCTTCATATAGGCAACCAAACCAATGGATATTTACATAACTGTTTTGCAATACTATATTGTCTATTCTTCATAACATTGTATCGTTCATTGTATGTTATCAAAAGTATCACCAATATCTCATGTAACGTCAAGCAACCGTTGCTGAATATTCTACTTGTTTTGCAAGCTTTTGTTTTCTGGAGCTCAGCATAATATATAGAATCCACACATGCAGGTTATAGAGCTGTTTTAAGAATTGAGTCTCACCTGAAATTTTCCCTCTATCTATCTAGCTAACTAACTATATAAGTCAGATTTTATTTAAATGTAGTGTGTGTATAACCCCCACCACAATATAATGACCACAATTCCCTATGTATCAACTTAGCAAAATCTGTCCACTCTTTTTAAAGTTGCAGTCCTATGCATATTATTTGAGAGCAAGTCCTATTATGGCTGCCAAATGCATTTTTAAAAGACCGAGTTACTCAGGATTCATGCCTGTGTGCACCTGCTGCAGAACAAATTGAAAGGACATGGTTTCACTATCCTCAAAACAGCATTTCTCTATTTATTAGCATTGAGACAAACAAACCAGGGACCCCTTTTTCTAAGTTAAAATGGAGACTGGTGTTCACATTATGATTACTGCCCAGAGGATGCATGAATTGGCCTTCACGTGGCAACTGTTTTATGCAGTGGCTGCAATAAAAGGCAATTGCCATGGCTAGTTTTTAGCTGCTTCTTAAACTATTTAAGCTTTTTTGGAGCTACATCTTTTTACAGTCTGAAACAAACCTAAAATCCAAGCATGCACTCAATTGCAATTATCCATGCTCTGATAACATTTTTGTTAGTCTGAATGTATTATATATGGGGCTATCCTTAAAAGATGGTTTGCAAACTACAGATAGACACTGTACTATGAGACTGTTAACCAGGGCATCTCATTAGAGACATCTCCCATCAGTATCAAAAGAGCTTCACTAACCACCATTTGATTTTCAAACCCAGTTTGAGTTGTTCATGTTGACGCTAAAGCTCCTTTCTCAGCATCACCCTGCCCACAAATTCAGATATCTACCAACACTCCTCTTCAGGTGTTCTAATGTTGGACAAAGGTGATGACCGAGAGAGGGAGTGCACCTAGGATCTATTCTGCCCTTTGGGTGCCAACCCAACTATTTCTATTTACCCAGGACTTCTAAGAATTTCACATTTTCAGTAAGCCATCTTAATTAGTGTATTGTCTTGTGTTTATGCTGATAGGATTTTGTGAGTTGTAATTATTTATTTCTTAAACCACAGAGCCTAGGGCTTGCCGATCAGAAGGTCGGCGGGTCGAATCCCCGCAATGGGGTGAGCTCCCATTGCTTGGTCCCAGCTCCTGCCCACCTAGCAGTTCGAAAGCACATCAAAAAGTGAACGTAGATAAATAGGTACCGCTCCGGTGGGAAGGTAAACGGCTTTTCCGTGCGCTGCTCTCGTTTGCCAGAAGCGGCTTTGTCATGCTCGCCTTGGCTTTGTCATGTACGCTGGCTCCCTCGGCCAGTAACGCGAGATGAGCGCCGCAACCCCAGAGTTGGACACGACTGGACCTAATGGTCAGGGGTCCCTTTACCTTTAATTATTTGTGTACGTCAGACTTAACATCTCATCCCAGGTGTAAAGTGTGGTGTTTCATTAAAACATCTTTCAAAGATCTTGAGGTATGCAGGCAATAGAGAATCTACCCCAAGTTCCTTGCTATAATCTTTTCAGGTTTGAAAGGCACACACTTTTAAAGCCTTCCCTGTTCTTTGGACGTCTTTGCTGATCTTTATAATAAATTAGAATTTGATAAACAAACCACTTACTTCCACCAGGTACTCTGAAACAATTTAAAAATGTATATAAAAAGGCTATTCTTGTCTTGATTGACTTGGTGTTGCATTTAATAAATACATTTCAAATACCTAAAGCCAATTTTTCCTTCAAATATTTTCCAGAATCAAGCTTTCACAAACCTTGCTGACCTTTTGAATTATTTCAGATTTAAAAGTACTTGTTCTTAGTAAGAGGAACAATGTGGCTTTTGGTGCTGTTTGCCCCCTCTCCGTTCTCTTTTTTATTATTCTTTCTCCCCCATCTTTCTCTGCACAGGGTGGGTATTCTGCTCCTTCCTTCTCTCCCTGGCAGGGCTCATTCCAGGGCATCCCTCGGACTGTTCCACCGCAACGCAGACAGAGTGAGTCTGTACTTCTCACTCATATCCCTCACTGTGCTCCAGTAGCAGTTTCCCCTTTGCACGCACTGTTCATTGTGTAGCATTCTGTTCTTTCAAGCAAAAACATAAGACACATGCGAGTCTATGGTCTAACCTCAGCACCTCTTTCACTTAACAATATAACTGCAACTTAACAGCTTCATCAAATGGTTTAATAATAGATCTTAAAAGCTACCTGAAACCTTTATTTCATCTATCCTGGAAGTTTGCTTGTTCTCCACCCTTCCATGGCTTTTAAAGTGCGTGTTTGTCCCATTTGTTCATGTTATCAGCATGTATGCTCATCCAAATATATTTGTTTGATATTTGTGGAGATGTGTTCATACAAGTCATACTTTGATAACAGTATGTGACACATTGCTATATTTGGAAAATTAAACTTCTCTTTCAGCTATGAAGCTTTTCTAAGAGATCTCTCAATCAGCAATGTGCCAATGTAACAAATTAAGGAAGAAGTGGCCTTTCCAGCAATGCATGATTTATTAATATTAATCATTAACTAGCAACAGCTTGATCTAAAATGGGATATTCTTTATGCACAATAGAAAAGATAAATTTGTTGATTTGTACTGTAGTAAAATAGAGTAGAAAACTAGTAAAACTGATATATTGTGAAACACTAATTATTTCAGGGGTAATATAAAGTGGCTACCTTGTTTGTGTAAACATTTTCATTTGCTTATGGCAGATTTTTTTTTTTTTTGCGTTTTAAATTATCCGTACCCCAGAAAGCTGATTTGCAAAGTAAGGATGTATTCCAATCAATTTTATTAAAAGTTGAGTGGTGACATAGTTTTTTTTAGTAGTTTGAGAATTTGTATTCTCAGCTTCAGTTAGATGCTGCTAAATAAATTAAGTATGGGCAGAAATTAAGGTCTTCGGCAATGTTCTTAAGAATATAGAATGATGATAACTAAAGGGCTACGTATGTTGTGAGAATGCTATTTGGGAACTAAACCAAGACTGAATACTAACTGGTAAGTGTGTGTGTGTGTGTAGATATAGATATAGATATATAGATATATAGATATATGCTCTCTTTTGAACAGAGCAAGAACCTGCTCCTATTTTATATTGTGGGCAGAATTGGAACTGTGAACTGGCATTATTTGACCCTTTCCCTGGTATTTGGACTTTGCTATATGCAGTTCCTGCTGTGGACATGCCCTTGTTCTAAATAGCAACACACGGATGTACTACATTCCCAACATGTGGCTCAAATCCATGACCCCTGAGGTAAAGGGTCATTCCCAAATGAATGCCTAGTTTCCATTATACTGGACTACACTTGGACGAGGAAGTACTTTGGCTGCTTAGCTGAATTTGCATGGACACATCTTCTCGCAGTGTTTGGGTTAGATAGATTTCTGTTGTGGTCCAACAGGATGCTCCTTATGATCTTAGTATATCTTCCATATTTGGTGGTTCATTAATTTTCAGTGCTATGAGCTGTGCAGTGAAAGTTGCTTAGGGCTAGAAAATCAGAGAAATAAGTAATATGAAAGAGTTCAGTGGAATGCACTTACTAGCCTGGTTCACACATCACATTAAGCCAAAGTTTGAAACAGGATGGAGCACCTATGGCCCAGGGGCCAAATGCAGCCCTACTGGCCTCTGCCCAGACCTTGGTACTCTCTCTGGGTAAAGCCCACTCCCCAACAACACTGTTTCCCCAAACTACATGCCTAACTGGCCTTCATTCACATTCACATTTAGAGTTTTTGCTTGGCTGGAATGTGTCCTTGAATGCTGATAATGACCCTTTTTTTGTCTGGATGGACAAAGAGAGGTATGTGAGCATGTGTAGAAACTAACCTACTGTAGAAAGGAAGTACCCACTTTTGCCTTCCCAGCACTAGCATGTGGTCCCCACTCCCAGAAGGTTGTCCAGATGGCAGTATAGTTTTCAGGCTGAAAATGTTTTCCGATTCCTAATTTAAAACAAACCTGTTTGCTTTTTGTGTTGTCCAAATCTGGGCTCATAGTTTGTTTCCTTCAAACAAATCACAAGTAGTAACCAAGGCTTGTTCTTTGCTCACTGCTTAAAGTTTGTTTGAGAGAAACAGGTCCAAACCTGGGTTCAGATGAAACGACAATCCTAATTCTCGCTTGATTTGTCCGTGGTGCAGCAGCAGCAGGAGTGTGGAACAGCAGCATAGGAAGCCGCTTATGTGTCTAGACAAGGTGTGGTAAACTTGTGACCTTCCACATGTTTTTGGACTCCAACTTCAAACATCCATGGCTGATGGGATTGGAATCCAACAAGACATGAAGGGACTCGAGGCAGGGGTGTAGCAATGTAAATTAGTACCCGGGGGCAAAAAAAAATTGTCACCCCCCCCAGAGGCATAGGAAGGTCAGGTGGTACCTGGTGTGGAATTTTTTTGTCAACCCCCCCCCCCATTGATTCCCCCCCCCACAAAAATGGTTTTACGTTATTTCATATTTTCTTACAAAGGAATAATAATAACAACAACAATAAAAAACTTTTATTTATATCCCACCCTCCCCGGCCGAAGTCGGGCTCAGGGTGGCTAACATCAGATACATAACATTGGTATAAAATCAAACAATCATTAAATTACCCCCTAAAAACATCTCAAAATCAAATTAAAGTCTAATTAGATGGCTTTCCACAGGGTTAGGGTTGGGAACAGTAAGTGCTCCCTGAACTGATATTTCAGCCTAATGACATAGGAAAACAGCCAAGTGAACAGCTAAGTGAACAGCTATTTTGGTGGAGGAGTGTCAAGATATTAACCGATATGCATGAAATTTCATATATAGCTATATAATCCCTAGTATAGTAAGATAAGACCTTTGGAGCAGGCATTTTCAAAAAAAAATTGTTCCTTTGTAATTTGTCACCCCCTCCATTATGGAACCCAGGGCGGACCGTCCCCCCTTGCTACGCCCCTGACTGGAGGCTCACCCATCCCCCATCTAGACTGGTAAACTTCAATCCCTCATACCCAGTTGCCTGGAAGCTTCTCTGTAGAGTCTTTGGTATGTGAACAGTCATAGAAGTGCTGATTAGTTTCATGATCAAAGGAACAATCATACATATATGGAGTCAGGATGGTGGAAGTAAGTGAAACAAATTTGGCATAATTTCAGGATAGAAACTTGTGCAAAACCAGCTAGGGGTTGGGCAGAGTAGTTGTGGATTTAGGAGATTATGAGCTGTGGAAATACCCTGACTCATTTTTGGGTAAGGGAAAGCCAAAAGGAATATGAGCTTATGTGTATCACATAATACCTTTTGAACATTAATGATAGACTACAGACCAGGGGCAGGCAATGTGTGGCCCTCTGGATGTTGTTGGGTGGCAACCCCTATCAGCCCCAGCCAACATGACCAATGGTGAGGATGATGGGAGCTGGAATATAACAACATCTGGAGGTGCACAGGTTTCCTACATCTGATATAGACAAATAAGGCCTTCAAAACAATATGATAAGCAGGAATTTCGGTGTAATCCTTCAAATTATCATAATTAGAGTCAATGCTGAGTTCCTGATAAAGGTGAGTAGAAATTAGGTGCCAAGTCAGTTTTGTCCTTTGAAAAGTTGGCATAGATTTGTTCTTAAGATTCAGGGATATACATGCTTTATGTAAAAGACCTGCTTTAGTACATTGGAACAAAAGCTTTCCTCAATAGGTTCATATACACAACCATGTAATGAAAGAGAGGGTACTCTTTGGTCATGGCAATTGCTCATTGTTGCGTCTTGGTCCTCTGACACCACTGTCCTTGTCTTTTTCTTGTCTCTGCTTTCCATTTTGCTATTGGCAAGGAGTTGAGGAATTAGTCCATTACTTCTATGATAAAGCGTGGTACAGTACAACTTCAGATTTATTCCTCCTTCCACTTCTTCACTATTGTGTTTGCTGCCTGCATGGTGCATGCATGTCAAAGTTGTGCATGCAGAGTTGTCTTGTTTTCGCCATACCTCACAACATTAATAGGAAAAGGCTGTTGGGTAGTTCTTAATGAAATCAAAGTAAATGTTTCATCTCACCTTTGTTATAAGCAAGAGAATCACATTTTCATGCCTGTATTTTTCTGCACCTTACTGAGTGGCATTAAGTTGTATGCAAAATTGCAAAACATTTGAAGTAATTTCCAGTTTACTGTGTGTGTCTTATGTGGCAATTCTCTTCATTGATTTTCTGCTATTGAGCACCCTGCGACAACTCATGTAGAACCAGCCTTCACAGGATGCTGCTATATTGTGGCAGGGTATGTGTGTATCCTTTATACTAGAACATCTAGAGAAATCCGGAAATGGATAATTTCTAGAACCTATATTTACTGTAATAATACCTGTTGGCAATATCCCAAGGCACAATTGGTGTTTAATACGTTGTCATAATCAGCTTCCTTGGTTAGACAGCTTTGGAAGTATTCTACAGCACAATAAACATATAGTGCTTTTCTTTGTGCACACAACATTGCATATGAGTTTTCATTAATCCTTATAACACCCTTGTAAGAGGCTGTTATTACGTCCATATTACAAACTGAGATGGGGATACGGTTGGAAGAGTGATTACTTAATGCTTCCTAATGAGTTCATGGTGGAATTTAAATTTAAATTGGGAGCTGACACACAACGTCTCCTGTCAAGCAGCATTAGTTTCATATTTGCCACATTAATGGAAAGCTCCACAAAACAGTTTAAACAAGTAGCTATCATACACATTTCAGTTAGGTCTGTACCAGGTGTTTGCTGGTGAACAACTTAAGGGTGAAAGTAGAGCTTTAGAGGGGAACCTGGCAATGGAGATATGTCTTCTGTTTCTTTGACATTTGCTCCATAAAACAAATTAACGTGTTTGCCCCCTTCCCCTGCAGCAATTTTTTTACGAGTGCTACAAAGCAGGCTGCTTTTTGTAGTGGATGAAAGTGTTTGTAAAAGTCCCTCTCCAATTTCATCTCAGCCATGCAGTTTCAATATACTTCAGACTATACATGTATAGCCAGCCAGTCAATTTACTTAACCAATTAGCTTATTGAAATACTTCTGTAACTGAAAGTTAATGAAAACTCAGGCTTAAATAAAACTAGACCTAAATTAAAACAAACTAGTAGTACATAGGCATTTCATACACTGGAAACCACATATTAATGCCTATGCAGATTTTTACAGTTGATAGCATTTGTTTCAATAAATGGCCTATTTATTGTGATTATAGAAAATACTGTAATTTTGAATATGTAAACATATTTCTCTTGCTTAGACAGAAGGTGCATCTTTCAACTAAGGTTATTAAAAGTGGCCAAACCATTCAATAATACCGTAACTTAGCAAATTTCCTTCTGGATTCAGTATAAATGCCAGTAATAAAAGTACATAAAACAAATGTTTTTGATCAGCTGAGCTCAACAAATTGAAAACAAGGAATTTTCTGATCCCATTCCTCATATCAAATAGACATGATTTGGAATATCAGTAGGCATATTCAGATTATCATATTCTGGATGATTGAGCCAAGATATGAACAAGACTTGTACCCACAAAGGCAGCTCCTTCATTCCTCTTTATGATGACATGTTCTTCATTGGCCCTTCCATTACGATAGGCCATGATGGAGGAGGAAAGAATATGGAGGCAGAAACTGAAGACCCTTGTTAATTAAAGACTTCCTGACTTTACTGCATGGATGGGTGAAAGGCTAATGATATCTCTGCTTATTGTTAATGTAAGATTATCCAAAGTGGCCAATATGAGAAATGTTTTATGCAGGACAAACCATGTTAATACCTGAAAAGAATGTGGAGCGTTTTTTAAATGAAGATTCAGAGCAAACTCTTTCCATCTTTTAGATAAATGTTTTCTTAATTTAGCTATGATAAGGTGTGTGTGTGTAGGTTGTTTTTTTTAACCTGACATTGATTATCCTACGCCAAAGGATAAATGGACATAAATCTGACATCAGGAATCACAAAAGAGAGAAACCAGTAGGAGAACACTTCAGTCTCCCAGGACATTCTATACAAGATCTCAAAGTAGCTGTCTTTTACAAAGGAATTTCAGAAATAGACTGGAAAGAGAAGTTGCTGAATTGCAACTCATTACCAAACTTAAAAACCATGGAGAGACCTGGTCTTAATAGAGACATTGGATTCTTATCTCATTATACATGACAAAGCTATTTTTAACCTTCTCACCCCTTGCTTTTTCCTTTAAGACCAATTGCAGTCGTTAACAGTCGTCAACAGGTTTACCACACCTATCAGCCAATCACCCATTCCCACCACCCTCCTGAGTATACCCCTCCCCACCCTCTCACTATATATAAGGGTCTGGTGACTTCTGTTTCAGTGTAAGCTCATACCAAGAACAAACTTAGTTGCTCTCTAAGGTGCTACTGGAAGGATTTTCTATATTTTTTATATTGATTTTTTAGATATTGCGGAATGATCCTAAATTTGGCATTGAAATTAAGTTTCTGGATTTGATTCTGCTTTGCTAATAAGGTATTATCCATTTTAGGAGGCTTTTAATACTACATAAGGATTCAGAACTTTTTAGCTATAAATTTCAATTCCATCCTAATTCAAACTTCTGGCATAGAAGTCCTTGAAATCTATTTTGTGGAATTTCTAGCTGTTCTGTCTGCATTGTACCTCTAATCTTGGCTCCATATGACAAATTGGGAAAAGATTTCTGTGTGCCCTACCTGCAGGGGAATTAAATTTTCTACTTTGGCCAGATGGCAGATTTAGGGACCTTTTACTACGAAAGTGACCCCAGTTGATAAAGCAAACTGATTCAAAGAACTGTGAGCATAAGGAGAAATGCATTAATGCAGTGGCAGTGCCACAGTGTAGTGGGGATTGGGTTATTGCAGTCTTCTCTAGTGTGCTGCATTTCAGATGTAGTTAGATTCTCAGCTCGCATTACCCTTACTTTTGGCTATGTTGGATGGAACTGGTAGAAACTGAGGCCTAACATCATAAATTGGGGAATGCTGAATTACAGTATAAGAAACAGGAAATAAGGAAAATATAGGATGCAGCCTATTAATTTGAGTAGGCCATAGAAAGGTGTTGATACTTTGCTTGTGCAAATGAGGGGAATCCTTAGGGTCTGGAGTGCTCTTCTGTTAAGTCACAGGGCACAGCCCGCTACATTAATGTATTAGTGAAAAGATGCACTGCAATGATTACTAACTAGTGATTTTTTTAAATGCATAATTGGAAGGTAATCTTCGGAAATGGTAGAAATGGAGAAAGGATCTGCACAGTAAAGCACTGAATTATCCCTTTTTGTCTTCATCATCCACTGCCATGCTTCTCCACTTTGACAGTTTGGAGATGTCATGGCAGATACAAGCCAGGACAACCTTTCTGGCTCTTCTGCATGTCCTTTTCTGTTAACCATTTCTTTTCTCCCTTTCCATCTCCTAAAATAGTAAACTGTGGAATGTTAAGTACTCCTACACACAGTGTTGCATGTACCTCGGTGTAACTTTGGAGTCTCCTGCAGCAGTTTAGATGACATGCACACATGGAAGTCGGGGTTCTGTCAAGATTGCTTAGACACATATACACACTTAGGTTGTCAACATTGTTGTGGAAAACACCTAGTTTACATACTGTATTTGTGGTGTGTAGCTGCCCTGAGACTAGGAAATTAATAAATCATATTTAATGTTCAAATCTTCAAATTGTTTATGTTGAGAGCAACTCTAGGTGCTGGAGGAAATGTAGAAGAGCAAAGGTGGTCATACAATTTATAAAGATGAAGAAGTAGAACATCAAAAAGATTATAGGTAGGCACTGGACCCATGAGAGAAAATGAAAGAATTTTAGGCAAGGGGTAGGATTTGCAGGTGGATTTTCTCCATACCACATTATGGTACCTGGCACTTGTATGCCTTCTTCTAGTAGTAATATATTTTCATTTCCTTGAGTTGCCAGTATGTATACTGGGGCATATGGTCAGAAATGATGGACTGCTGGGAAATACAAGAAGCGAATAAATATAAAGAAATGAGTAAATATTACAAAATAAATTGTTAAGAAATGTTGATAGTTTGGAAATATTTAAGGTCCTGGAATATTTGTTCCTGCATTTCTTGGTACATATAGAAAATCATTAACAGAACAGTCAAGTGCATATCTGCTCAGAAGTAGGTTTTATAGTAAAGTGGTACCGGGTATTTACTGTCAGATAAATGTGCCAAGGATTGCAACCTTAGAATATTAAAACATTTGTGTCAATAGAATTCTCATTTTGTAAAGGAGACTTTGCAATGGCTGTCTGTAGTTAGATTTCTACAATACAAAAGCAGTCCTAGAGTGCAGTGAAGAAAGGAGAAGGGGTTTCCATGACTACAGGAGGTGTGTGTGTATGGAAACACACACAAGGACACAATATGTTGTTTTCGTATAGCAAAAAGGAATTTCATTACTTTGCAAATAGATCTGCCTAGCAAAGTTGACAAATGTTATACCTTACCCAGTCATGAATCTCCAGGACTGGGCAGTTTGAAGACCACTTAAAGCATCTCTGGCCCAGGGAGATACACTTAATCACATGCAGAATATGTGGATGTATTCATTTGAGGCAACCTGCACCTTCTGGTCAAGTCCCCAGGCAGCTCCCCTAAGCAATAAAAGAGTACAGTTGGGGAGCTACTGATAAGGAAACTTGTGCTTCACTCTGCACCATAAATACT
Source organism: Lacerta agilis (assembly GCF_009819535.1). Classification (NCBI taxonomy): domain Eukaryota; kingdom Metazoa; phylum Chordata; class Lepidosauria; order Squamata; family Lacertidae; genus Lacerta; species Lacerta agilis. The sequence goes on along the minus strand of NC_046316.1, from coordinate 22,356,701 downwards.
GGCTTGTTGAGAAAAAGTTATTTTCACTTTTGTTTCAGTCAAAATAAGATGGTGAAGCTTGTAAAAAATTACTGAGGTTTGGATGGTTGTGATGATGTACTGCAGTGTAGAATTGTGCTCACACTCTATCTCACTAACACATGGTGGCCTCCTAGATCCCTGATGATGATCATCATCCAGAGGGGTTTTAGGAAGGAAGCAGAATGTTCTAAAAGTGCTTCTTCAACCTGATCACTGGATGATTGCTGACCTGAAAAAAGTACAGCATTTGTATGTTGCATTTTGATTACCTGCTTGAGTTTTGCTTTCCTCCCTCTTGCTGTAGTGTATGGGAATCCTCCTAGCTTGATTCTGGTATAAGCTGTTATCCATGCATATATCTTGCAGTCACACTCTTTTTTCCCTGTTACTAATTATATTACTTTATTTTGGGTCACTTTGTACCTGCTTTTAAAACTAGCTTTTCTAGGAAGCTATGTGGTCTTCTTTCTCCCTGCCACCCCCCCCCACAAAACATTGTAGTCTTCCCTTCAGCCCTGCACAAAGTGACTACAGTCATGCAACAGTGGTATGTCATCTAACATCACATCTACAAAGCCAGGATTGCTATACAGAAATTCATTGAGAACAAAAATAGGCTAGCAACCTAGTCCTAACATATAGAGAGCTGTATCTACCCACAGTGTTGACATAATGATCATTGTAATGCCATTTTTACATTTGTGGTTTAATATGTCGCACTGGCTCAGTTTGCAGTTGACGCTAAGCTAAAACAAAGCTTGGCATGAATGAGTAAGGCCTTGGAGAGGAGATCAGGTTCACTTTACTCCCCCAGTCCTACTGTTCTCCTGTGAACTAAGCCACAGTGGGGAAATCTCTGCCCCACAGGCCTAATCAGACCCATTGAGCTTCCACATTTGGCCCACCAGGCTGTTTTGGTTAAGCCATGCTCACATGCCCTACCCCTGATGTCATCTATAGCACAAAGTGTGTGGCAGGTAAAGGTACAGCTCTCTGCTGAAATTGGGTTTGTAGGCACCACCGGTCAACAGCACTTGCAAAGCCCTATGCCTTTGAAACCACTGACAATCAACTGATCAGTGGTGCTTGCAAAGCACTGTGCCTTTGCTCACGTGGTTTGATGTCAGACCATGTGGGCAAAGGAAAATGCTACATGAAGGGTGAGAGAGGTAAGCATCTGACCCACTGACTAGATCTAGTTCCCCACAACTAGTTTGGCATGTCATCTGAACCTAGACTCAATGGTTTGTCTGGAGTGAGACAAACTATAAACCCTGGTTCTGATTACACACTAAGCCAAACCATAAAAAAGCTCAGAGCAGCACAGCAGGACAGGGGAAGCAGCAAAGCAGCAGAAATATCTTTTCCAGGAACTTCCACATTTGCAATAAGCCAGTGGCTTACAGTTGTGTGTGGTCCTGGTCTTTGACTAGCTCTTGATACATTCCAACTTAGGTATTTATGTAGAAAACTGGGCCTGGATAGTCAGTATGTTCCAGTAATTTGCAGTGTGTTGATCTTGTGGGGGGCCAGGGTACTCCAAACTATAGTCTCCAGGTATTTCACTTTCTAAAGTTATGGGAGAGGGAGGAGCACATTGATATTTCATACAGAAGTACCGGTAAGCATTTGTGTGGGGTAGGTTTTTTTTAAGTGCCCGAAATTCCATTGGTAAAATGAGATGAACCTATACATAACATGCAGCAAACATAATAAACTGCTTTATCTCACCCAGTTCTGTCTGCTCTGACAGGTGGTAGTTTTTTGAGGTCTCAGGCAAAGATCTCCAACCTTGCTACCTGTGTTCATTTAGATTGAGACAGTATGAATGTGGCTATTGCACACAAAGCTCATGCTCTTTCACTTAGATATGAGTTCTTTGTTGTATATTTACATCATTTTCTCAGGTGTAGCAATTGCAATATAATGTTCCTAAACTCAGGGTTCATTCTGTATAATCGTATTATGCAGTGACTTAATTAAAAATCTCTCCTTTTAATCTCTAGCTTTATAATCAAACCTTCAATTCATCTGTTTCTTGAAAAAATTGTTTGCAATGCATTGCAAAGTGTTATTTCAAAAAGAAAAAGAAAAAAGGTGCAGCAAATTCCTTATGTCAATGGCGGGTATGCAGCTCTTGCCCTAGTTGCAAAAACATTCTGCAAGCTCTCAGTTCAGACCTTTGACAACAACTTGACCTTTGACAAGTTCATCTGCTGGCAGCCCATTGAGCCGTCAGGGAGCCAGGAGAGAAACTTGGCCTTACCTACAGTTGACTTGTGGCCCCTTTAGGTTACCTCAAAGGTAAAGCAGCCCTCAACAGAAGAAAGGGTTTCCCCTCCCCACCTTATATAATAAAACCTTAAGAATTTTATTCATAGTTGTAGCATATGAGCACTTAATAGGAAATTATAGTTGTAACTTCTCATTTACATGTGTGTGCCATTAAATTTGCTTACCATTTCTTGGGCATTAACATTCCTTTTGCTACAATAGTATGTGTGTGTTTTTATTGTTTGATCTGGCTATTTTTCCTGCTACAATTGAGTCAATAATTTTCCCCCTGTGTTGCACAATTTATTTGAGATTGCTGGATTTTATTCTTTTGTTGCAGATGTCTGGAATGTGTTTCACCTGTTTTTCAAATGTAAACTTTTGAGGGGAAAGCTGGATTTCAAATTGCCCTAACAGATCAGTGTGTCTTTCATTTATATTAACTGATTTTTACCTAATTGTTGGCATGTAACTCTCTCTCCTATAGCCTCAAGTACTACAGCCTTCCAGCCACCTTCCCAGTTTCACAGACCTCGCCCAGGGAAAATTAATAAAAACGTCACACATCGGGGCCCACAGTGAACCAACAGAAGACCAAAAGAAAAGTGCTGGCCATGAATCTCAAAATGCTGCAGATGGCTCCTTCACCAATAGCCTAAATGAACTGAGCACTTTAAATACACAGTTAAATGTAAGAAAGTCAGAGGAGAATGCACATTCCACCAAGAATATAAAAGTTAGAGAGAAACCTAAAGAACTGTCTGGTAGAAAATTTAATACACTACATTCGCATCCCTCTTCTCACTCAGCTTCCCAAGTAAATACTCAAGAAGTGCAGACCAAATTAGTTCTAAAAAACAATTGCTCACGGACAAACCAGGCTTCAGCGCCAAAGAGTTCAAGAGCCACCAAGACTCCGAAGCAGAATGCTTTAGTGCCTCCTCCAGTAACGGTTGCAGCAGCATCTGCAGATGGCTCTTCTGCTTCAAAGGAGCCTGAACAGCTGCCGCCAAGCTACCCAACACAACTGCAGCTGGCATCCAGTCAGTCTGATCTGAGTCACAAGAGCCAGAAAATCTCAAAGCTTCGTCCTCCAACGATTTCCTTTAGGCCCAAGCAAATGACAAATCCAAAAATCATGATGCCTCCTGAATCTCAGAATACCTGGTCAAAGACAAACCACTCAAGGCAACTAATACAAGCAAAAGAAAACATGCAGAATCAAGATTCAAACATTCATTCTGGTGACTGTGTGGCTCCTAATCGGCATTCCCGCCTCCCTAAACCAAAGACATAATTGAAATCATGACTTGCATATGAACATCTCAATGTCCTGTATTGTAAAGCTGCTTACTCTCACCCTTTCTTGTCTCAGTCAAGAATCTTCATCAAAAGCATGCATGCACTGAATGCTTCAGTTCTTTTGGTAGTTAACTGTTATAGTCTAATCTCTCTTGATTTTGTGCCATTTAGAAATGTGCATCATCCCTTCAAAATATGGTTTACAAAAGTCTGTGCTATCCATTGATTGCATTGCCCATTTGTCCCCTTTGAAGATTGTTTGGCTTAATACTAAAGTTTGAAATGGCTACTGGTTGCTAAGAGTAATGCACCATTTGTTTGAGGAGGACAGGCTGCTTGCTGGAAATCCAACCCTTAGTAGTTTGGACCACTGAATGTTAGGTGGTTATGGATACACGTTTGGCTCTGCCATCAACTATAAGTGATAAATTAGTTTTTTATCTTCAATCTCAGCCATAATTCTGACTCTGTATCTCAGAGACCTATGCAAAATGCTCCTATTTATTTACAACAATGAACCCAAGACTGTCTAAATGATGTATATTTGGTGTTGAATTGGGGTTTTTATTTTATGCCAGGAGGATCCCAAATTGCTGTATTTACTTTTTGAATTTATATTTCACTGTTCACAAGTGGCAAACAAAATTTCACAGGGTGAAATGGATATTAGTTAAATTTTAAACAATCCATCCAAAACCTTTTCATGCAGATAGTTGTAAAATGGTATGTGCTGTGACTGGGAATAATGACTCCATGACACCTGAGTTGTGGATTTTTGCAACATAACTTTCATGTTAAGATTTAACTTAATTGTAACATTATTTATTAATTTATGTTGCTGTTGCAAGTCTTACGAACCCAACTTGAAATGTTTGCACAAACCTTTGCCATAAATGTAGGGATTTGAAAATTATTTTTCATAATAAAAGCTTGTTTTTTAAGGAAATATTTTTAAAGTACACAGACACACTTTGGGAAATCTTGTGGAGTCATAAGAACAGAACTGGTACTCTTTCAGAGATTAATAATATTGCATTTGTGGCTAGTTCCTAGGTATTGAATGAGGGGTAGAAAATGACTGGTAAATGAGAAAAAAACACTCTTAGATACTCTGTATGAAGATGGTTGTAGTTTAAATATTTATGGCACAATGAAGTGTAAAGATATACCTGTAACTTACATTAGCAAATATGCAATAAAATGCTCTTATCAGAAATACTGCAAATACCCCAAAACCAAATATGTAGTAGGTTAACTGCATCTAAGTCTTATTTGAATGCCAACCAGAGAACAACGGTTAGAAGGTAGCCTTTTCAAATGCTGCCTTTTGTACTGTTAAATGAAGCAGGTGTGAGTACATTACAGTAGTAGGTTTGAATCCTTTGTTGAATGCTATCTCAAACATTGATACTTCAAAAATGAAACCAGAGCATTTGCAGCTTGGGCTTCCTTTAATCCAAGAATCTGTGCCTCCCTCCAAAGGGATGTTGAAGATGCTTGCATAAATCAAACATGGTTCATTAGTCATAAGACTGACCAAGAATATCCTCTTAGGTTAACTATATCTATGCACCTTAAACCCGTAAGAGCATATGTTTGTGGTTGCTGTCCTCAACTAGGAAATGCTCTTATCCGCCCAAGAATTGTCAACAGTAGAAAACATTTTCAAGATACAAAGCTGATCGATGGGAACTGCAGGGTTGTGAATTTTGCCTCCCAGCACTTCACATTTCGGTGATAACTGATGAGGAAGCCCTATCATTGTAGGCTCCCAACACAATTTAGAACCCTCTAAATTGCTTGAAGGCGGCACATGGGTCTACATGATTCCCAAGAAGTTATGGTTCAATATGTGAAGGGTCAGAATGAGGCCCACAGCCCCTGTATAACCCTTTTGCATGAGTAATGCATTAAAAGGGCTAAAGTACAACTAACTTCCTAAAGCAACACAACTTTTTTAAACTTCAGTTGCCTTTTTGTGAGCAGGGATGGGGTAATACGAGGCCCTAAAATTTAAATTGTACAATGGTTTTCTCAAACCTTGAAATGGATTATAACTCGAATTCTCACATTATGCTGTTTAATTAAGGCAGACTAAACACTTCCTTTTATATTCCATCTGTCCAAATAGTTTGATTAAATGGTTACTTGGTAGATGTGATGCTCACAGTAGATATTTTAGCATTTACAGCGGCACAGCAGTTTGTGTTACAAAAGTGTTCCTTTCTGGTTGGAGTCAAGGTGCAATTATAGCATACTCATTGAACAACAAATATAGCATGATCACATATTGTCATATACAGCTGGTACTCAATGGTTTTCCAATATTCTAACATTACTGGAGCAGACGTTTTTGATGCAACTTCTTGCCCCTTTAGATACATTCAGACATTTTGTTGAAGAAAGAGAGACCAGCTGTCATTGGTAAATGAAGTTTTAGGAATAATTTGATTCTATCTTACCATTCTACATCTACCCTTATTAAATCAATTTCAGTCCAGCTACAAAAAAAATAACTTGCTAACCCACCAACATGTATAATGAGCAGTCTGACAATTTGCTGTTCTGGAAAGGAATTGTTGCTAGCCCAGGGCAACTACTCTAAAAGCTGTTTTCAGTTATTAAAGACCCTTGCATCACATTTTAAAACTTGGACTTTTATGGATTTTCTTGGATATAAATTAGAAATAATTAAATTATTTATTTTTAAAAAATTAATATTACTAAAATAACTGTTTCCCCCAGAGCACTTAATGAAAAGTTAGCACTAGAGAAGGTCTTGGTTCTATTTCTTAAATTACTAAAATATAGTACCTATTGAAAATAAAGTATTTTCCAAATATAGTTTTAAGATTGCATGCCCCATTTTAAAAAAAACATGTCTGGCAATTTAGAAACAATGCTGAGGATAGCGGATCGATTACATGTAAGGTTTAGATGAATAGTCTGACTTGATTGTGCGGCCAGCACTGTCGCTAGAAAGATTGAATGAGTTGCCAGACTGCCAAAGGCAATTATCTGACAGAGGAAGCTTAGCTAGGGGCTTGCACCATCATGCATTTGTCAATCTCTAAACAGGATATGTAATCCTTCCCCAAGTATGACTATATCAAAGAAAGTTACAAAGTATGTTGAGAAAGTTCAGAGTGTGAGACAAAGCTCTTTTAGGTGCTGAGAGGGAAAACTGAAGGCTCATGGCAGTTTGTAGAAAGTGCTGTTTGGAGTGCCAGGCCTGTAGTGGGACTCTAATGGTTGTATATTTCAAGAAATATTAATACTTAAAGGGAATAAATGCCATTAGTACCAGTAGAGATGATTATTCTAAATGCAGATATATAAAAATGGATTTTGTTTAGGTTTTTAAACGTGTGCATTCGACCTTTCTGGATTCTCCTACGTTATGCAATAATTCCTAAAGTGTTAAACAGCTCCTCAAAATGTCTATATATTGAAGATATCTATCTTTTAACAATAGCTGTAAAAGCGAAACAAAACTAATTTTGCACTTTATAAACTATAAGCTCCGTTGCTTGGAGTTGTGCCTAAATTTAATCTAAATGCCTGTGGTTGAGCTAGTGAAATAGTTTTTCATTATGCATTGGAATTAGAGTTTGGGCTTTTAAAACAATGGCAGCTTTCCATGGATGATGCAGCTTACAAATGCCGCCAGCCTCCTCCATTCCCTGCCACCTGTTCATTATTATCTCCAAATGTTCATGGTATCATTGTCTGTTACTGCAAGGTATTGTTCCCCAAATGTTTGTCTCACTAAGCATCCACTTATTTAATACCTAGCATTTGCATATTATCGCTAAAAAATGAGAGCAATTTCTTTTGAAGGAGAGGCCCCTGAAGACACCAGATCAGAGGCTTAAATACTCCACTTTGTTCTTCAAGTTTTATACGGTTAGATATGATTTTTGATATATTAATGAAACCATGTGCAATACTAAAGCACCCTCCTCCCCAAAGTTGAGTGAATCATTTGTGTAATCAATGAGCATCAATTATTTCAAGTGGTTCTCAGACAAGCATATAACATGAACTCCAGCTATGGGGAAGTTCAAGTTGACTACACAGAAACCAATCCTTCATCTCAAATGCTGGGGTTTTTGTTTGTTTGTTTGTTTGTTTGTTTTTGTTGTTCTAATGCAGCATAGATGGCTAGAATGGCATTTGTGATTTCTTTTATTCCTTGCATGTCAGTACATGTGCATTCATGAAACCTTTCATATACTGGTAGAATAACATGCCTGCGGATGAAACATATTTTTTTTCATAACTATCTGCATTTTTGCTAGACACGCCTTCTTATACCATCAAAATAGATATTGGTTTTGGAATGGGGTTTCCATTTTGTCTTTGTTTTTACCTGGTTGCAATGATTCTCTGACCACCATGGGCACAATTCAGGCAAAGCTAAGCACTTTTAAGGCCTGTTGATTTCCATAGGTGAGTTTGGTTTGTGCTTGGCTCTCCCTCATTGAAATCAGTGGGACTTGTGTGCTTAATGCTGGTGAAATTTGTCCTGCTGAAACGCAATCATGGTCGTAGATCCGGGTTTTAGTCTCTTCTACAACCATGCTCTCGGAAAAATATTTTGATCACTGCTGTGGTAAAGCTGCTCACTGCCTACATAAATGTCAAAAGCACCACAATAAATTAATATTAACTGCAGTGTTAGTATTAAATTTGGTACTAGCTGCAAAAGTACCCTTAATACATAGTATTTCGTTAAAAAATATGAAAGTAAATACTGTATATTGGAACTTGCTTGTAAAGATGATTTAAAAACTTGTATGTAAAGACTTTCCTCAGTGTTGCTTTAGTGAATAAAATTCATAATTCTGAATGTCTTTGTGTGTTAGCAGTCATTTGTCTGCATTTTTGTGGTTTCCTTGGGTAGATTCTGGGAGATGCAGAGTGTTCTGGATCTTAATTTTAAAATGATTATTCTGCCGCCTAGTGTTGTCAACAGAAATCTGAACAAATCACAATCCGTTGGCTCATCTGATTGGGTGTGTAAGAATGCACAGCTGCTTACATTTTAAGACTCCTTGGGGGTAATGGTTTTGGGACTGCCATGATGTGCTCTTTTATTTCAAAATTTACCACTACACCACTGTACTTTTAAAACAATCTTTTCACTCATTCAGTATTAATCCTTACTGTTATTTGGTACTATTTCGCTGTCCTCCTCTGAAGAAAATGTCTGTATAATAGTTGAACATGTAAAATATTAATAATTGGAGGGGACCAGTATTCTAATTATTGTACTTTCCTGCTTTATAATATTGCATAAATCTGTGCAGCCTCTTAATGTTTCTGCAGATGGCTGCTCTGAAAGTAAGGATTTCATGTGGGAACTTGGATTTCATTGGATAGAAAACACTGCAATCCAGATACACATTTTGAAGCCAACACAGTCATTTGATGGGAGTTGACTTACGGGTTCTTGAAATGTAGTATGCACTCCACTCACTCCTTGTCTTTCATAAAAAACAATGTCAGGCCTACTGTGATTTCAGCGTGTGTTTCTTTAGCACCTACCGGTAGCTCCGTGTAAATACTTATTTTTGTATCCACCCTTACCACATTTGTAGGCCATACGTTTTCCAGGGATCTGGTGTTTTCTCCGCTGAATTCTCTTAACACCTTCATAAAGTGACTAGCCAATGTGAGTGAGCTCAAAGGCCTTGTATGGCTTTGCACCCAGCTCTCTCTAGCCCTAACTCCCAACATCCTGTACTACATGGGATGTCCTCTTCCAAATAGCATTTTAGCGTCTCTTCGCCTGTAAGGTACATTAGGCAGATAGTCACTTGGGCAAGGACACCCATTGAACACATAAAAAGGATTTAAAGCAGAATTTCCCATGTCCAGGCCCAGAAATTAAACGACTGCACCCAATGGAAGAGGCAGCTTGAGGAGAGGAACTGGTCTGCTCCAGCCCATAATGGATTGCAGTAAGCCCTCAGTTTACGTGGGGGTTACGTTCCGTGGATTGCTCCTAAAGCCAAAATCGCATATAGTCAAAACAAATGGGGTGCAATGGCAGTTGGGATTGCCAAAGTATATTTCCTTGACACCCGCCCACTTTTTAATTGTTGTAAAAGAAAAAGGAAAAGGTCAGGCACATAAAGCTAAATGTGGACAAGTTAAATGCACGCAAGTTACGGGCTTACTGTATACTAAATAGCCTAGAGGTAAGGATTAAAGTCAAGGCTGAGATTTGTGCAACAAACAAGAGGCAAAGTACCAACTCTCTTTCCACAAATAGTAGAACTCCGAGGAAGATGTCTAGGACTCAACATTCCAAGTGCTGAGTAAAACAATTGCATGCAAAGTGCTTTGGCTGCTTGCTTCCTGTTTCCTGCTTGTGTCTTCACAAAGCAAGTGGGCCCATGCTGTTTCTGAGCTAGCCCTAAGAAGTCTGAGCTCTAATGCAGCCATAGCCCATGTGGTACAACTCACATTACGCATGACCATTGACCACAATGGCAGGGGCTAATGGGAACTGTAGTACAACAACATCTGGAAAGGCACCACATTGGTTACCCTTATTCAAATGTTACAAATTGATTGCAGGAGAGGAAGAAAGAGAAAGATCTATTATGGCAATCTGAGTCCAACTAAATGATCAAACCAGGCATCACCCCCTGGCACTGAATCCATCTCAGTTCAAGAGGAAGCTGTTCCTCCTTCACCCAGTATTTAGTCCCTCTGGCCAAGCAACTTAGTTCAATTCAGCTCCAATTGCCATATTTTTCTCTCCATAGGGCACATCGAACCATAGGGCGCACCTAGTTTTTAGAGGAGGAAAACCAGAAAAAAATATTTTTTTCTGGTTTTCCTCCTCTAAAAGGCTGGGAGGGGTGGCAGAGGGATGCTGTTGGTTCTTCCCCGCCAACCCCGATCGCAAAAACAAGCCTGCTTTGGCGAACTGGGTTGGCGGGGAGCAACCAGCAGCATCCATCCACTGCCCCCCGCCTCCGCATTCAGCAAGAAGCGGGGGGCAGCGGAGGGACGCTGCTGGTTCTTCCCTGCCAACCCCGATCTCAAAACAAGCCTGCTTTGGTGAACGGGGTTGGCAGGGAAGAACCAGCAGCATCTCTCCACAGCGGGGAGCGGTGGAGGGATGCTGCTGGTTGCTCCCCGCCACATCCCTTCGCAAAAATAAGCCAGCAAAGGGGGCAAGGGGAGCCCAGTAGCATTGCTACAGCATCGCTACCGGGCTCCCCCTGACTCCCCTGCCCCCTTCCGACACCGGCGAAGGGGGCAGGGGAGCCCGGTAGTGAGCGAGCTGGCCGTGGGTTGGGGGGGGAGAAGAAGAGCAGCCCGGGATGCTGTTCCTCTCCCCCCCCCCATGCTGCCGCCAGCGTGCTCCGCTTTTGTGCGCTGGCAGCAGGGGGGGGGAGATGTCCAAGGCAGCGGGGGAGGGCGGAGCAGCCCGATTTCGGGCTGCTCCTCCCTCCCACACCGCTGGGAGCCATGGCTCCGACAGCAGAGGCATCCCTCCACTCAAGGGATCCCACTGCAGTTAGTGCCTTCGCTCCATAGGGCGCACAGACATTTTCCCTTCCATTTTAGGAAGGAAAAGGTGCGTCTTAGGAGCGAAAAATGCGGCACTACTACTTTTTAACTGGAAAGAGCAGGCTGTTCTGTTGTCAGATGTGCCCCAAGCCATGAAACAGCTGCTTTTCTCCAAATCAAGAGTGGAAAAGGGAGTGTGAGGCAAGAGAAGGTAATGGATCATTTAGAAGGGGATGATGTTGCACCATGCTGTTTTTGTGAAAGTATGTGGCCTTTCTTCTTCACAGCACTGTGATGGTCTCCAGTGTCGGTGCTTCTGAATAGCATACATTTTTTTGACTAGGTAGTCCTCACAAGGTGATCTTACTACTTGGTTTTTGCAATTTATGTGGAATAGCTCCTGAGAGGAAAATCTGAACAGTTACCAGAGGAAGCACAATCTAGCTTCTATTTCACACAGAGAGAACCTGGGCATGACAAGGAGCAAGGTAAAATTACCACATGAGTTTGGCACCTCCCAGAAATTGTATAACTGCTTTGTAGTGCCAGTGGGCAGGCCTGTTCTTTCTGTCTTCCCCACTTGTTTTTAATCAAAGGTTATGGGAGAAAGAGAAATGCTTTGCTTTGGCTGTTGTGCAGCAGAGGGCACTGTGATGCAAGCTAATGGGGGGAAAGTGAATTCTACAAAGGTGTGTGAAACTCCTGCCTGCGTTAAAAACAGTTTCTTTGTGCAATGACTGGGTCCTTGACAAATGCGGTTGCTGCAGTCTACCCCTCACTTCTCTTGTTCTCACTGTTGGGAGGATCACAAATTAAACACTTAACTGTATTCTGATTTTTCTCCCCCTACTCACAATATATTTGACAGTGAGTAGCAGCAAATTAGCTCAGCCACAACTCTTCAGCTGAAAGAAACTGTCATTACTCTGGCGGGAGGAGGGAAACAGAGTATGATTGATAACCCAGGTAAAGTATGTTTGTAATTAGAAACAGAATGTTTATTAATGTATATCTTTCATAGGCCTCATATTTCCAGCTGGTTGCATTTATAATTCATAGCTATGGGAAGAAAAGACATGGGGAGAGAGCTGAATGCTGCGGGGCTTGGGGGGGTTTCTTCTCACAGTAAAATCTTCATAAATCCTTCTGCAGTCCAATGTAAGACTGCTATAAATTGCAAACTTCGGGGCCAGCTTCCTCTACCCCACCCCACTGTATGTTCTACAACCAAGTTGCTCTTTCCCAGTCCCCAGAGAAGCTGCAGATTGAATTTATATCTTTCTGCAAAAAGCATATACGTTACCACTGAATTGCACCATTTCCCTGTTTTACAGGTGAGTTGGGAACTTGTATGAAGGTTTTGTACAAATAAGGGTAGATTCATAGGGGGGGGGGATTCAGCGTTGTGCTAAGATGATAAGCACAAGCATTTCTGCTTGCCAAAGGGAGTCTTCTCCCCTCTCTTCCCCACCCTTCAGAGCAGATGTGGGACAAGAAGGAGGGGCCCCATTGCGCTAGCAGGAGACTTTGTACTGGTTTCTGTTAGCACAGTGGGTTTGCTGGAGCCATCCTATAGAGTTGAATCCAGACTTAATTTATTCATCACTTTCCCCAGTTGAGGAATTCTGAAAGCCAACTTACAACAAAAGTAAAATACAAAAAAAAATTATACATAGCATATAGATCCTACTGAAACCAGTGGGAAAGAGAGTCATGTCTCAAACTGGTTTTCATTGAAATAAAGGTGACGCAGTAATATTACCTGAAGATGGCTACAGTTACACATTAAGGTTAATTCCACATTTGGGTGTGGGTGTCTAGAGATGAACATTGCCCCTCATGACTGTTCTTGTCACTCTCCAACTTGCAGAGGATGACCTTGGAAGCAAGGAGCCTTCTGCAAAGCTCCTTGTTTGTTTGTTTGTTTGTTTGTTTGTTTGTTTGTTTGTTTGTTTGTTTGTTTGTTTGTTTGTTTGTTTTTCGAATCCTTACTATCCAGTGTCTTAGAATATACAGGGAGTGTATATCTACCTATCAGGCAGTAACTGATAGGTAAACAAAACGACAACAAATTGGGTGGCAGAGATTGTGTCATTGTACCCTGTTCTTACTTCTGGGTAGATATGCATACGATTACTCTGTACATCTACATCTGTGGTTCCCAATGTGGGGCACATGCCGCACAGGGGGGCAATTCAAGAATGAGTTATTAACAGTGAATGGCCTTTTAGGCTTCCTCCACATGAATAGGAGTTCACTTTTGGAATAGTAAGAATTATATGTCACGGGGGGGGGGGATCAGGGTTTTAGAGATGCTTAGGTGGGACATGGCCAAAAAAAGGTTGGGAACCACTGATCTAGAGCCAAGCCATAATGTATGAATTGGGAACCAAATATCCTTTCTGATTCAGGGGTGGGGCTTCTGGATCAGGGGGACCTATTACCCCAGGCAGGTTTTTATTTTTAAATTAATCAAAGGTGTGCTTTCCATAGCATATAAATGACCTGGACTTTTTCACTGGTTAGCGAATGCAGAAAACTTTCACATATGTGTAATTTCCAAAGGATTTTTGCTGTTTCAGCGCAGTAATTTTTGCCTAACCCTCTCTACATGTTAATCAATAGAGCTGCAGTCGTCAGAATGAAAAGCAACTCCATCCTCTGCTAGAACATAAAGGTTACAAGTATCAGCCCAAATTTTGATGCCTGGAAGCATCTTAAGAGCTCTTGCCTGTTGAAAGCAGTGTTTTATTGTGCTTTGGGCTGAATGAGATACTGTAATTGCACCACCAGTCTTTGAGGCCATAAACTATGTAAGTCTCTCTTTTGGTTTGGTTTGTTTGTTTACATTTTGCACAGAACAGAATTCAGTCAATAATTCCACCCTGTATAATACATTTTGATAAATACCTTTTAAAGTGCTCCCATCTGAAGCTACCCAACGTTGCACTTCTTTAGAAAAGTGCTGACAGTCTTGAGAGAGAAAAATCAATCCTCTTTATTCCACATTCCAAATAGCCTATTCTCTCCCCAAACTAGGACAGTGTTCTTAGCGTTGCATGAATGTCTGGCAGTTTTCTGATATATGCAAGGCTGAATATGACCAAATGTTTGCTTCTGCCTCCGGCGCTCGTCATAACTCCTGCTCCTTCCTGTGGAGCTTGAAGATTACTGCATCAACCTGCTGAGCTGACCTGCAGGAAAAAATGCAGCTGTGTTTTTTCCTGGAAAGATGGATTTCTCCATGGAGGGCGTGAGAAATGGATGTCTACGTGGAACCAGTGAGGAAGAGATTCGTAAGGCAAGTGCTACTTGCACACCATTCAACAAGAACTAGGCTGCCTTTTTTAACCAGAGTCAGTCCAGGAGGATACCATGGCTGCTGGTATCAAAAGTCAACAGGAGATAAGAAACAGGAGCAAAGTCACACTCCTTCTGTCCCAGTCTCTGCAAATATCACCCATCAGTCCCGAGGCCACATTGGAATGGATCTAAATAATCTGTGTCATCCAAGTATGCTTGTAGTAGTCCTACCACAACCCTCTCCTCTCCTCAAAGGGGTATATTTGATAGGGATTGATAGTTGTTTGAGTCTAAAGGGTGCAGAGCTAATTTCTTTGGGAACAACCACACCACTGCCTCTTTCAAAACAACAGGGACCACCCCTCATGCAACGAAGCATTAACCGGGGTTAGGCTTAATTTTCTCCAAATCATATCAGAGACTATATCTCAGGTCAGTCCCAAGCAGCATTGCATACTGTTGAACATGTGGTTCAGGAGTTTTAGTCCAAAACATCTGGAGGGGGTGCCAAGTTGGAGAAGGTTCAACAAAAGCATGCTGAAGAGACCATTTCCAGTAATGGAAAGGCTGGAAAGGAGTTTAGTGAGCCTCCTCTGCCACGAGTTACTCTTCTGCTAATGGTTAACATTAGCTCACCAACAGGGGCCACAAAGGAGAATCCATTTGGACAGACTCTGTAGGTTTTGTTGTAGTACACATGCTTTGTATGCGGTAAAGGTACCCCTGACCATTAGGTCCAGTCGCGGATGACTCTGGGGTTGTGGCGCTCATCTCACTTTATTGGCTGAGGAAGCTGGCGTACAGCTTCTGGGACATGTGGCCAGCATGACTAAGCCGCTTCTGGCGAACCACAGCAGCGCACGGAAATGCCATTTAACTTCCTGCTGCAGTAGTACCTATTTATCTACTTGCACTTTGACGTGCTTTCAAACTGCTAGATTGGCAGGAGCAGGGACCGAATGGGAGCTCACCCCGTTGCGGGGATTTGAACCGCCGACCTTCTGATCGGCAAGCTCTAGGCTCAGTGGTTTAGATCACAGCGCCACCCGCGTCCCGGTTGTATGCAGTAGGTCCCAGATTTAATCCCTGGCACCTGTCTCCAAAAGGGCTGGGGAAAATGCAGTTCTGAAAACCCTGGAGAACCACTGTATGCCAGTCTTCAACTTGGTGCTCTCCTTTTCAATTGCAGCTCCTATATAATTCCTAAATACGCACCATGCTAACTGGGGATAATGGGAGTTGTAATCCAAAACATCTGGAAGGCCCCAAAGTGTGGAAGGCGGGTGTAGGCAATCCTGAGCTAAACCGACCAATGGTCTGACTTGGTGTAAGGTAGCTTCTTGTGTTCCTAGTACGGAGGACTTCACATACATACCACCCATCATAGAGCCAGGCTAGTAAGCACCATCACAATCACTGTTTGACTGCCATGGAATTGCTTTTGAGTGCCTATTCAGCTCCGTTTTTAGAAAGCTAACTCAAGATCAGTTACATACCCCAACTCCTGTTCTCACCAGCTCTCGCTTGTGCCATTGTCCCTCCCTCAGACTCACATTTCAGAAGTCTGATTATATCTTGTGACTTGTTGGATGCCTGTAAATTACCCCTTTGCATCGTGACCCTGGGGTATTGTAAGTATTGCTGAGCTTTTTATCATCATAACTCTGGTTGACACCAGCCTTTCATCAGCATTAGATAAATTGACATTGAATTAACCTCTTACCAGTGAAACCATGGAAATCGTTTTTCATCAATGTTCCTGCTCCTTGGAGGTGTTTGCTTGCCGTCAGAAGCTCCCAGCATCGGTCTTCTTTCCATCAAAGGTACGGTAATAATTAATTTTTCTGTTCTTTGGGGGTTTGGGTTATTTCTTAGACAAACAGAACAAACATTGTCAGAATTTATTTTCAGTTACTTTTCTCATCTCCGCAGCTCTGCAGCTTTGATAAAAGGATCTCATCTCCATAGGTTGCCTTTAATCCACTTCAATAAAATGTGAATAATCTCATCAACACCTTTGGAGACTTAACTCCACCCAGCTGGAACACAGGGGCTCTCTGTTGTGGTTGCCAGGCAATGCTACAGTAGATGCTCAACCCTTACAAGAGAAAACATTCTTACTGGTAACTGGTGGGAAAAAATGTTGACGGCCTGGGTTGGGTTCTGAGGTCAGGAAGCTTGTTTATCCCTTAACCATGGGATCCTGGTTACATCAACCAGAACTATCCAGAAATCAAAGTGTGGTTGATGACAGTCCAAACATTTCCTGCAACATATGGAATCACCTGCTGGATCCGACCAAGTATCCATCAGGAGTGCAATCCCCTATTCATTTACCTGAGAGTAAGCCCCATTGAATATTTATTGTTGAGTAAACATGCATAGGGTTGTTTTGCTAGCCAACAGAGGTCCAGCAGTTGTCTCCAAACAACTCACAAACAAGGTACAAAGAAACACTTCTCTCTCGATGTTTGCCCCACTACCTGATATTTAATGAAGTTTTAATCAATGTAGACCTCTTGAAATTAGTGAACATGTATATCCTGTTGATTATACATGTTAATTAATTTCAATTAATGATATACAATGAAATGCTATACAGTGAATTGAAAAGGATGTTCAAAATAACTTTTGTAAAAAACGACAACCATAAGTTTTTCTTTAGGACTTACAGGGACAGAACTACCTAAACTGTATAGAATTTTATTTACGTATGCTACTACAGCAGCAAGAATGCTACTTGCCCAAAAGTGGAAAGAAGCAGAAGTCCCAGCAAAGGAAGAATGGATGCAAAAACTTATGGAATATGCAGAAATGGCGAAGCTTACCGGAAGAATAAGAAATCAAGATAACAAACCTTTTATAAAAGAATGGAAATGGTTTATTGAATATTTACAGATAAATTACAAACAGATAAAAACATTAGCAGGTTTGTTACAATAACCTGCAGTTTCATAAGAGTATATATTTAAAGTAGATAATAAAATGAGCAAATTAAATGAATTTGGATATGCAGAAGATATTAAAAAATAAATTTAAGGAACCGCAGAAAGAGGGGGAAGTCAAACTTTGAAATGTTAAATTGATGGTAAGACTAATGAAATGTATAAACTTGAAAAGTATAAACAAAAACTAAAAAAAGAAAAAAGAAACCAATGAACACGACTAATTTCCATTAATTTCAATAAGACTACTCTGGATAAAACTTGGTTGAATACCAACCAAGTTGTTTTTCCTTAGTGTATGATATTTCACAGTTGATCTCATCTGCCTTTGGGGCCCCCACTAACCATGTGTGGAAAACTAAGTAAGATTTCCCTTCAATACCGCCCCCCCCCTTTCAAACTAAAGGCAGGGCTGGGCTGGCTTAAGTTTAATCAAACAGTTTCACCTTCATAAAAATATGGGAAACCTTTTTTGTACTTGCTATGGCTAGTAGCACCTGATTCCCTTCAATATGCACTACTACACTATCAATAAATTGAAACAGGAACTTTTGGCCCCATTAGAGACCCTCCAAGTGTACCCATTTTCCAGGGATGTCCCTGATTTAGAGAAGCCGTCCCCATTTCTGTGGTGATCCTGGAATGTTCCACTTTTCCTTAGGGCATCCCTATTTTCGTTGGAGGGTATGGAGTTATCCGACCCTAAGCCATCTGAAGGCAATCCTGTATAGGGAAGCTTTTTAATGTTTAATGTTTTATTATGTTTTTATATATGCTGGAAGCTGCCCATAGTGTCTGAGGCAGCCCAGTATGATGTGTGGGGTATAAATAGTAGAATTATTATTATGGAATGGGACGTCCCTATTTTCATCAGAGAAATGTTGGAGGGTATGTTATAGACATTTGCGTAGTGTAGCAGCATTACAGAGTGTACATGTAATGCTTTGGTTCATGAGTGGATACATTTTGCCACACATGATATTTGGGGAAATTCTCCTTACTTCCAGACAATACAGATATTTGTCTTACTGAAGAATTACACATACCCCTCCCCACCCTCTCACTATATATAAGGGTCTGGTGACTTCTGTTTCAGTGTATCTGAAGAAGTGTGCATGCACACAAAAGCTCATACCAAGAACAAACTTAGTTGGTCTCTAAGGTGCTACTGGAAGGAATTTTTTTACTTTTGTTTTTACATACAACACAGTAGCTCTCTCAAAGTCCACACAGACAATCCAACTACCCTGATTGGGGGGGGGGGATATGTGGCAAATACATAAGCATGACTTTGCACAAACTGAACAGTGTAAAGTACAGTTGTGGCTGACAGAAGACCTCCAGGTTCTATTACTGCAATGAATTTCTGAAGATGGTTGGAAACTGCAGCTCAGATTTCAGTAGCTGACTGGGGCAAGACAATCCGAGCATATCCAGTCTTAGTATGACTGCACGGACCCCTCTCCATGTGCTTTCTCAGGGAGGTGTAAGAGGTGATGACAAAAAATCTGGCCTTTTCAGCTCCCCATATGTGGAACATTGTCTCCAGGGAAGAATGTCTGGTGCCATCAATTGCTTTCAGGTGACAGGTAAAAATGTTTTTATTTTTCCAGAAGTTTGATCCTTAATTTGGAGGGTATCTAGTCATATGCAGCCTCTTGTTGTGCTCATCCTTTAAGTGAGATGGGGAGGATTTGCTCCAAACACACACAAACACACACACACACACACACACAGAGAGAGAGAGAGAGAGAGAGAGAGAGAGAGAGAGAGAGAGAGAGAGAGAAATATATATACAATTTGGATTAGCACTTTAGGGCTTGCTTTATTTCTGGGGTGTGTTTATATGTGTGGGAGTGTATGTATACAATGGAATCTCGTTTGTTGAACGTAATCGGTTCTGGAAGACCGTACGACTTCCGAAACGTTTGACAACCAAGGCGCAATTGCCGGTTGGCAAAATCCATTGGAAAAAAATGGAGAAACGCGCCTTGGAAGCTGTTCAACTTCCAAGGCGCGTTCGAAAACGGAAGCATTCACTTCTGGGTTGTCGGCGTTCGAAAGCCAAAACTTTCAACTTCCAAAGCGTTCGACAACCGAGGTTCCACTGGACCTTAAATGTTTCCTGTTATTTTCTTTTTTATCTTGTAACTTTCTTTCAGGCACTTCAGTCCAAAAAGCAACAAATAAGGTTTAAAAAAGAGAGATATTTTTATACATCATGTGTGTCGCATTTTCTGTGCGAGAGGCTGTTGGGATGGCTATAGGTAAAACCGGCAAGAGGAGAATGCAAGCAGGGAGGTTCTGATAGGTCAGCAAGTACCTAATTGCTCTGCCAGCTGGAGCTTGAGGAACCTGCAGGACTTGGCTCCAACACTTGTCATTCTGTAATAACTAATGTTAGACTTAATGGAGGAATCAGGTCACTGGTTGCTAGCAAAATGCCCATTTTATTACAGAGACTCCTTTCATCTGCTGTGCCTATAATACTTTTACAGCTCTATTAAAAAAAGATTTCATTTTCCCTTTACTGTAATGGCTTGGGTCATAAATGAATTAATCTATTAGTTAGTATTCGGGCAAACTCTACCGTTCTATCTATATGGCCCTCTTCATCATTGGTTAAGCAGGAGTTAATGGATTCTTAGAATTAAGTGACCTATTTGGAGTACAGTAATTTCTGTTGGCCTCAGTTTGCAAGAGTTTTGACACCTCACTGCTCTGGTCAAGTGAATATAGCATCCTCCCAGCTAGGCCTCTAAGCCGTACACTAGCCTTGCCCTCATGTGTCACTAATTACTCTCTACCATGTAGCTTCAAGAGGAACTAAATAGCCTTTGTAGACAAACGTACAGTCCTGATGAGGGAAGCAGAGTCCTTCCTGATAATGGTTTTTCCAGTACCTTATCAAACAGTGAGTTCTCAACAATGAATTAATGGATAATTTGAAATACAAGGTTATGAGGCCATCTACCTATGAGTAGCAGATGCTAGGGCAAACCACAGGAGAAGTTGGCCACCTCTGAGTTCTTCTTGTGAGCTTCCAAAGTCATAAACATTTTGGACGGATCCAGCAAGGTGTGTTTTTTTTTTAACGTGTTTCAGCTTAAGGAATGGAATCACTGTAGGACGTAGAAACGAATGGCAAGGCTCTGATCAGTGCCTACAGTCATCGTTCTCTAGTCACCTTTCTTCTGGAATTCAAATCAAAGTGGAGATTTCACTTGAGAGGGCTGCATTTCATCAACAACTTGTGCTGCAGTGCGCTGAGTGGCCTAGATGTGGCTTCAGATCTGGAAAACTTGTTTCAAATCTATCTTCCAATAAGAGGCTCACAGCATGGCTTTGGGAAAGCCGCTGTCTCCCAGCCTAACATTTAGGAGGAAGGCTAAATCACCATTCAAGGAGAATGACAGAATACAAAATATACCAAAATAACAAGATATACTTTGCAATATACAGTATACGGCCTATCTTCTGTAGTGACAGAGCACCGCTGCTAGCAAATATTTCACAGCAGGGAATTACAGAAGCATTTTTACCAGTGAGAAAAGCAGCTCTGCTTCTCTCTGAAGAATGCTTCCTTTTGAGAGAGAGATTCTGACTTGAAAATTTCCCTGTTGTGGAAAACACATAATTGAAACTGTTGACTAGGGTTTGGTCGTATCTGGCATACACAGAAACTTTGAAGCCATTTTGAGGATAGGCAGATAATCCTAGATTTGTTCCAAATATGTTTTCTGAGGCTGCGTCGTGTTGAGGTAGGATGACCAACTGTTTTTTAGCTGTCCCTTCAGAGTGAAAAAGGAGTCAATAAAACATCTCACCCACAACCTTTTCTGTTTATGGCTTTATTAAGCTACACTTTTACATACACACTTTACCCTAGTGTAACATTCAAGTTTTTGAATGTTAAAGTCTGGATATTCCAAAGAAGAGTGTCAGTCATGTATATGATTTGAGCTTCTTAGCTGTGATTTCACTCTTCGTACTTCAACATGTTCTACAAGGTTGAAATGGAAGCGGCTATTCAAAGTCTTGATAACTTGCATGATGAAATAGTTATAGTGAAGAACTGGAGAGTTAGAGGAGGAGGAGCTGGGGCAATGACTGGGATGTGGGGACAGTGCAAGAAATAGTGTTATGCCACCCTAACCTAAGGGACATCACATTAAGGTTACTCCGTGCTTCAGGAGATGCTGAATTTCACACTGAAGAAAAAAATCCTGTGGTGGAAGCCTAGAAGCTGCATGCAGCACATTGAGATACAAATACATATGAGCAGAATACCTGGTGCAGACAGGTTTTATATCTTAACCCAGTGACAGCAATTCAGACTTTGACCTCAGCAGGTCAACTAGTCTGAGGTTGACATGCAGATGGAGTATATTATGGGGTGCATGCCTAGGCTCAGGCTTCATGCAGATAGTTGTTTCAAGTTTATCATACTGTCACACCTGCAGAGGGGGTCGGTATGTCAGAGGAAGCCTGCTATAATTGGTAGGTACTCAAGTCAGACATTTCAGGCCTTGCCACTTCATTATGTCATGTGTCTAAGGAAGAATCAGACGGCGGGGAGATCATAATGTCTGCCTAGGTGCCAAATTTAGCTTTTGAGTGGCACCCTTCCGCCCCTCGCTATCTAGTAGTTTGCAAGACTGAAAGAGAAGCGGCTGTAATTGGATATTGTACGAAGGGGCACTGTGCTGGCTTCAGTCAGTCTGCCCTTCCTGAGCCAAGCTGCT
Source organism: Lacerta agilis (assembly GCF_009819535.1). Taxonomy (NCBI): domain Eukaryota; kingdom Metazoa; phylum Chordata; class Lepidosauria; order Squamata; family Lacertidae; genus Lacerta; species Lacerta agilis. The sequence goes on along the minus strand of NC_046316.1, from coordinate 22,334,578 downwards.
TAATGAGAAGAGTCAAGAAGTTCAAGGTCACTCCAGGAGCTCACTTCCAAGTCTGTCTTTAGCTAGAGCTTTTGCTTTGATTGAACTTCTGGCAAGGGGAAGGGGGACACATAACTAAGAAGAGCCATTTTTCTTGCCTTGTGTGAGCATGTGATGAAGGAGTCATGTAGAACTCTAGTCAGTAATGAATAGTATAATGAGGCTTTAATTTTGAGCCACAACACAGTCCTGGAAGATCAGAAGTTGGGATTTGAGCATATCCAGAATGCTTTATTCTCCACTGAGTGCTCATCCACACTTTCGCTTGGCCCGTTTTCTTAATTGTATTGTGTACCAATTCATTCTCCCGGCAACCGAGAGCTTTTCTCATTGTTCTGCGCCTTGGAAAAATCCAATCTTATCCACTGAATTGAAGCTCAGTTAAGCAAGAATCTCTGTTTGGAATTTGCATGCATCTGGATCACTCGCTGGATCATCACCTTGTTGTGGTGAGTGGGCTTGCACCTTCCTATGATCCTTGTCAGTGAAGCTGTTGGGAGTCTCTTACTCCCAGTAGGGTCATCCAAGACGGTAAGGTCAAGGGGGAGGAGCTAGACAAAGAATGATCCAAGAAATTCTCCATGACAGCACAGGCAAAAGATAACAAGTGGTATGTTAGAATGGCTGTGAAGGTGGATGAAGGCAGCAGCAGATAAGAATCTACCAGTCATTGTGACATTCATGCCATCAGAATAGAGCCTTACTGCAAAGACGATGTGTTGGTCAGTGTGCACTGATCTACACAAATAAAGAAACAAACAAAAAAATAAATAAATACACAAATTAAACAAATTCATGCACAAACCCAACCCAAACCCAAACCCCGCAAAGCCCCATGGTAACGGGGAAAGGACCATGAAATCTGGAAGCTCCTAGTCCAAAACTGGCACGTGGGCAGTGGATACAGACTCAGTTGTTCTGATTCAAGGAATGAGGCAGTTGAGTAGCTCGGCAGCTCTATCCATGACTGGGCAGTCCTATTTAGGATCCACTCTGCTTACCCCCAAAAGGGGGAGGGGCTAGAAAAGGTGCCCTAAACATACCCTGCCTCACTTTTCCCCTGACTGGATTACTGCACTCAGTGGAGTCACCACCCAGCAGTTGTAAAAATTGACCTTTGGAACATGGAATATATGGAACAATATAACAAAGATAATGAGCGCCCTGAATGCAGGACTGCCATCATTGCAAGAGTTGAGACGTTTTAACATTGATATTGCAACGCTTCAAGAAACTCAAAGAGCAGGAGAGGGACAACTGAAGGAAGAAAAAGTAGGCTACACATTCTTCTGGAAAGGTCTACCTGAACAAGAACGTTGAATACATGTAGGCTTTGCTATCAAAAACGATCTTGTGAAGCTCTTGTCAGAAGTCCCTACTGGCATTAATGAGCAACTTTCAACCTTTCAAATAAAATTTACCAAAAAGCAACAGGCTACTATTTTAAGCGCTTATGCACAAACACTGGATGCCAATGAAGACATTAAAGGGAAAAAATTATTCTCAGCTGCCAACAGGCCTGGTGCCTAAAGCCAGCTCCCCTTAAAGCACGTCTTTGGGGATGCTGCCAACTTCCATACTGTGCACATGACCAAGCCAGCGTAGACATCACTGAGACAGCAGTGCAAACATGCTGAGATTGTGGGCTTGGAAGAGCACAGCTTTGTTCGAGACTCTGTCCTGCCATGTGATGCCCCAAATCAAAGCAGCAACAAAAATACAATTAAAACGTGAATAATGTGATTGCGGCAAATGGAACTGAAAGGAGAGAGGATTCCTGAGGGATTTGTGTCTGTAGCCAGGATTGATTGCAAAAGGTAAGTTGTATGTCTAAGGGCTGGGAAAGGGCTGAGAAGCCTTGTAATAATAATTGTTTTATTATTTATACCCTGCCCATCCTGCTGGGTTTCCCCAGCCACTTTGTACTCAAAGCATCGCACAGATGTGAACACAGTTGCCTACAAAGATCTCTTGAGATCTGTCAGCATTTCTTCTTCACTGCTGCTCTTTCCTTCCCAGACATAATTGCAGTTTGGTCTGTTTCTCCCCAGAATAGGACCTGATGCTTTGGTCAGCTGAAGAGGCTCTTTCTCAAGGGAAAGACTGTAGAAGAGTACAGTGTGGGAATAGAAAGGAACAAATCAATTGGTCGCTGGAAGGCAGCTCTGTGAGGCAAAGGGGGACTGAGGCCTTGCGGTGGGTCAGGAGCCTTGGCCAGATCTGGGAGGCCTATCTTTATGTCCACTCAGAGAAGAATTAAAACACTTCCAGCCAAGCTTTGAGAGAACCCAAATTATCCCGCTGTGTGCGAATGGAAGCTGCTGTCGACCAGGAGAGCCAAGTTTTGATGTGCCACCCACCGCCTCCTTACTGACAGATAACCGTTCTGTTTGGACACAGAAATGGGGTCATTAGTGAGTTGCTTCTAAAGCTTCTCACAAGGGCTTTTTAACCGCTCGGCTCCTGCTGGCTGCAATGGGAGTCTTGCTGCTAAATCCCTCAATTGACAGCTTCAAAATGGCATGGCAAAGAAATATCAGGTACCCATTGTCAGGATGATCCTAGGACAATGCAAGGAACATCTTTCACAGCCTCTTGGCCCCACATGAGAAGCTTTTTTCTAAACATGTTCTTGAAAGCCAAGATTGCTATAATCAGTCTTGTATAATAAGGGTATTTGAGCCTGTACGTGGATACAATTAACTGATTGGATGATTCTGTAGCCTGCCTATCTATTAGACAGTGGGGCTCCAAGTGAAAACCTGCGTACATATAATACGATTACTTTTTAAAAGGCAGTGATGGCTTGTGCAGGCTCTGGGGGAACAGCTATGGACGATGTCTAATTCCAAGACCTCTGCGGCTGTTTCAAATGATGCTCTTTGTGGATTCCCTGGTAACCATGGAGGAGAATCTCCCTCTCCCTGTGTGTGTGGTACCTAGCGACCATGTCCAGGTTGTGGACTTCCCACCGACATCCGGTTAGCTGCTATGAGAACGAGATGCTGGGGTAGATGGGCTTTTGGTCTGATCCAGCAGGGATGGTTACTGTGACATTTTTTACTCTGTGGGAGACAAGATATTTCACCTATGTAGCTGGACAGGCTGTAGCTCCTGTTGTTTTTTCCAGGCAAAGACAGCTCTGATGGAGGGCTCTGTGGGTATGCAATTCCCAAGGCAGATGAGGGGGGAAAGGTCAGTTCCGCAAGGAAGGGGAACAGGCGGCCCTCCTGATGTGGTTTGACTCCAGTTCCCATTAGCCTCAGCCAGCATGGCAAGTAAGTGGTAAGTAAGTAAGTGGTCAAGGATGATGGGAACTGAAGTCCAACAACACCTGGAGGGCCACACGGGTTTTCCGTCACTGGCACCATCTCCAGGGGCGCATGGGGACCCAGGCACCCGCAAATTTTTCACTTGGATTGTTCCACAGTAGACCACAAAGGGGCACTTCAGTCTCTGCAGAATGTCCTATAGCTTGTTTCCTTATCTTGAGTTTGTAAGAAGTGTCTTTAGTTATCCTTTTAAGATGAAGTTTGACTTCCTACCCAGCACACCTCATTCTGGTGAGTTTCCCTGACAACAATCTCTCGCTGTTGACGAATGCATGCCACTACCTTGATGACTACTCATGGTGCCTTTCTTTAAAGAGACGGTGTTGATAGCATTGGCGAGTGTTACAGGTAATAATAACTATAGGCACAAAACAGATTTTAGTGCTCCTCCAGCTTGTTGCTTTGACAAAGTCAAGCACCAAGAATCAACAACCTCGTTCATTTGTTTCTGGTGTAGCACTTAAGTAAGTTCAACCAAACTTATCAATTAAAGGTATGTCCCCCACCTTTCCTCCAAGGAGCTTGGGGTAGTATACATTGCTCCCTCTCCTCACATTATCCTCACAACAGGAGGCTAGGCTGAGACAGGAAGACTAGCTGAAGATCACTGAAGGAGTGTTTCCCCCCGCATCATTCAGCCCGGACACTGAGGTCCACCTCCGAGGGCCTTCTGGTGGTTCCCTCACTGCAAGAGGTAAAGTTACAGGGAATAGGGCAAAGGACCTTCTCAGTGGTAGTGATGCCCTCCCTTCAGATGTCAAGGAGGTAAAGAACTACAGTAGTACCTCGGGTTAAGAACTTAATTCGTTCTGTAGGTCCATTCTTAACCTGAAACTGTTCTTAACCTGAAGCACCACTTTAGCTAATGGGACCTCCCGCTGCTGCTGCGCCGCCAGAGCACAATTTCTGTTCTTATCCTGAAACAAAGTTCTTCACCTGAAGCGTTATTTCTGGGTTAGCGGAGTCTGTAACCTGAAGTGTCTGTAACCTGAGGTACCACTGTACACAACTTTTAGAAGACATCTGAAGACAGCCCTGTATCAGGAAATTTAGAATATTTGATGTTTTATTATGTTTTAATATGTGCTGGTAGCTGCCCAGAGTGGCTGGGAAAACCCAGCCAGATGGGCAGGGAATAAATAATAGAATTATCATTATCATTATCATTATCGTCACCATGGCTGAATGGGGATATCAACTCTGGTCCCTCAGAGCCTCATCTGACACATTAACCCCCACACCACCATGCATCTGAAGCCTCTAAGACATTACATATGCTATCTTGTAAGAATCAAGCATTGTGAAATGGAAGAACAAGAACCTATGAGGCTGCCAGGTGGAGCCTGGTGATTGTTACATCATAACCATCAGGGTCCTCGCTGACTGCTGGCAGTTTGCCACATGTGTGTGCCTGCAGAGCACAGCACAGCACAACTTTTCCAAGGCCACCTAAACCTGCAGTTGGCCCAGAGCTCAGAAGGTTGGGCTTTGAGGCTGGAATGTCTGAGCCAAAGCTGGAGATCTGGTAAGGCTACCCTGCTGAGATCAACTACATTGATTTAAAAGAAAAGAAAGAAACACAAGAATATAAATATGAAACAAGCTTAGGGCAGTGTAGTTTCTCCCATGAACTTCCAACCACTCGGCAGGAGTTTCAGTCAAATGAGCCATAGGGCCAGGGTGGATTGGGTTGTAGTCAGTTAGCTGTTGTTCAGAGTAGACCCATTGAAATGGATTTAAGTTGGTCACGGTCCTTCATTTCAGTGGGTCTGCTATGAGTAAATATTAGGTGAATGCAATCCATTGTGTCTACAAATGCAGAGTTCAGGCACTAAAATGTGAAACAGTAAGGAAAAGGGTTCACTGAACTATGCAACTTTCTGAAGACATCTGAAGGCAGCCCTGTATTGGGGAGCTTTTGATGTTTTGACATTTAGCTGTGTTTTTATGCTGGAAGTCACCCAGAGTGGCTGGGGTAAACCAGTCAAATGGATTGGGTGTAAATAATAATAATTATGTGCAGAGTGCCACAAGCATTCAATCAACTCTTGGAGGCAGGAGCTATGTTTTTAAGTACATAGAGCATGTGAAGTAGGCAAGCTTGAGCCCCAGTGTAGTCCCCAAATAGAAAAATATAGCTGCTGTCTCTTTATCATTAACTCAATGAACCCATAATTATAAAATAAACCCGGGAGAATAATTAGCATCTCCATCTTCAATTCACTTTCACCGTTTTAAATGCAATTATGTTTTAACTAATTTAGCACTTGCGACAAATGTTAAGAGGTCCAGAGTCTTCCTAGCCAGGCTTATAATTTGATTTTACAGCCCTTGAGGATGAGTTTCTTGATATGAATACTGGTTACTTCTCATTTCCTGATTTTTCTGTGTATAAGGGGTTTCCTTTATAACCCTCACATCACAATAAAGCACAATATATTGTCAGAGATCATGTGTCAGACAATTCCCATCATCCTTGACCACTGGCCATGCTGAAGGGGGCTGATGGGAGCCTGTTGCTGCCTCATCCTTTTCATACCTCTTCTGGTCCTGGGAGACAAGTGGAGAGGGAAGCCTGTCACAGCAGCAGGAGGAGACACCCGTGACACTTCAGACTCATCTCTGCCTCTTGGCTTCTCTCCTCCCACTCTTCTGCTTCAGCTTCAGCTTCCGCCTCTGATTCTGGACTTCTCTCTGCCACAGACACTCCCAGCTCACTAAGCCCTGTTATCTATTCAGCTTCTGACACCTCCTCTTCCCTGCCTTCTCCCTCTGACCACTCACCATCGTCCCACCACTCTCTGGGCTATGACTCTTCTTCCCCAGTGGTTCCCCAGCTGGTTCTTCTCACCATTCCTCTGTGTGCAACCAGTCCATAACACCTGCTTCAGCCCCGAACAGTTTACAGTGGTGCCCCGCTAGACGAATGCCTCGCTAGACGAAAAACTCGCTAGACGAAAGGCATTCGCTACCGGAAGGCTGCCCCGCAAGACGAAATTGTCAATGGGGCTGCCTCGCTACTTGCATTGGTGCTTCGCTAGACTAAAAAATCGCTAGACGAAGAAACTCGCAGAACGAATTATTTTCGTCTAGCGAGGCACCACTGTATTCTAAAAGAAGCCATGCCCACCAAGCTCTCAGAACAGAAACATACCTGTTAGGGAGTAAAGATGCACTGCAGCATTTGCTTGCAGGTTCCACTTCTTCATTCTAAGTTTTAACGGTTTTCTTCCAGGCTTGTTAAATGTGGGCAATCTGCATTCCTTACCTTAGTGTGAGGCATGCAGTTTGCTTGTTGAGCAATCAGATCTGAGATGATAGTGGGGGTTTGTGTGAGGGTCTTTTGTGGCTCCTTAGGGGGGAAGGGTGTGATATCGATGAGTCCTTCTCTCATGTGCATATCACAGATTCTACAAAACACTTATCTATAATATCCCCCCCCCTTCAGAACTTGCCAATAGTCCCTCTCCTGATTGTGCCAGCAAAGCAGTTCAGGAGGAGGTGGGCAAACATAGAATCATATAATTGTAGAGTTCGAAGGGACCCTTAGGGCTACCTACCAAAACTCTGGAATGTAGGAATCTCAACTAAAGCACCCATGACAGATAGCCATCCAAGCTCTCCTTAAAAATCTCCAATGAAAAAGAGTCTATCACCTTCTGAAGGATTCTGTTCCACTGTGTGCTCCATAGCTATGGAGTAGAACAGCTATGGATGACAGCTAGCTATGGGTCATAGCTTTTACTGTCAGATAAGATATTTATGATGTTTAGTTGGAATTTACTTTCTTGGTTTGTGTCCTACCATTTGCAACAGGAGAAAACATGTTTGCACCATCTTCCATGTGATAGCCCTTTAGATATTTGAAGATGGCTGTCACATCTGCTCTTAGTCTCCTCTTTTCCTGGCTAAACATACCCAACTCCCTCAACCATTCCACATAAGGCTCAGTTTCCAGACACTTGATCATCTCAGTTGCCTTGCTGATATCAAGATATACTGCTCCAATTGTGTGTGGTTTCAGAAGATTGTGGATTTTGCCGAGAGAAAACCTGCGAATAGCATCGCACAACAGTGATAGCCAAGTCAATATATGTGAATGATAACCCTGGTTCTAATAAAAGCTGTGAAGTGTTCACATAGGTTCCCCAACAATGCCAGTTGCTTTTAATCATGTACTTCAATAAGCTGCCATACTTGACTGCAATCCTTCCTCCCCCATTAAAATCAGTGGGTGTTCTGTAAGTGGGATTGCACTCTTTTCACTATTTCTTAGGCAACCCATATTTTATTTTGGTGGATTAGCACTCAGGGATGGATTTTAACACTTATTGCCGAAGCAGGCTGTAATGGAAAATCTATACTTTTATCAGTAGCACTGACAGTTAGCAAAGATTACATCCTATTTTATTCTTTCCTCCCTTTTGGTTGCTCACACTGAAGGATAATACCGGGTCAAGAGGAAACTAAGCAGAACATTTGCTAAGTAAACAAGGCTTGTTCAGCTGTTTCTAGAATGATGGGAGACTCCATTTGGCTCGCCTCAAAAACCACTGAGCGGGGGCACCATTTCTGGAGATACTGAGAAAGAAGACAGTATTTTTAATGATTTTTTTCCCCAAAAAAATAATAAATAAGAGTGAAGCGAAGCATGCCGGCTCACATTCGTTTCCCTGTGCAATGTAAGAATAATAAAAAAAATACTTTGTGAAGAGAAAATGTATTATAAGCAGTGGCAGTGAGGCTTTGGTGGTCTCTCCTTTACAGGAGATAATTCTAGTGGAGTATTCCCAGGGAGAAACTCAGTGGTAGGAAATGCTCTTCCTGGGCATGCACAGATAATAGATTTTCCCTCTTGGGCAAAGTGGTAGTGGCTTGATTGGGTGTGACTTGTGGGAGCAAATCTGAGCTGCATGCAGATTTGAAGGGAACTGGAGCTGACCTGAACCGGGATGAGGGTTTTCGAATGAGGGTATGTTTCAAATGCACCAAATGACAGTTTTACCACCCATTGCTAGCTCTTGTCGAACCAGCCTTCCTATCATTTGCTAATGCTTTAGGATTCCAGTGGCTGAATGAAGGCAGTACTAGATGCAGGGCTGTTGAAATTGAAAGCCTTATATTGAGTCTCTTTCTTTCTTTCTTTCTTTCTTTCTTTCTTTCTTTCTTTCTTTCTTTCTTTCTTTCTTTCTTGTGTATAGGTATTTTTAGGCTGACCTGCCCCTTTTGTTTTCCAGACTTCACAACTGATACCAGTTACTTAGAGTGGGACAGGAAGTTATGATGAAGTTATGATGGCACACCACAGGCAAGCACTTTGGGGTGAAGACATGTGACAAAGGGGTGCCTTTTTTGGCAGTAACCTTATATAGTGTTTCCTTTCTAATTCACTCTGCTTGTAATCAGTTTAGATCTTTCAATAATACACCTTCAGGGTTTTGCTTTTTACAGTCTACAACTTTCTTTTCAAATTCTGTTAAAGAAACACACAGGGTCTCTTTTTTCCTCCCTTATTCATATAAACATTGAGTTGAAAATACTGTAGACAAATAATGGTTTTATCTGCTTGTTAATTGCTTAATCAGTTGCTAGCTTATATAAAGGCCCACCACCTTTAAATCTAACTTTTCTTATTTTTACACAGAAAAGACTTGATTTATTTTCATTATTTACATCCTATGCCTTCAACGTAACTTCATGATTATGTTACGCCAACAAAATAGTAAAGTACACTAAAAATAGAGAATAACAACATATGATGTTGGTTCTTTAATTGTTCACAAAATCTCTTCTAAAAAGAACTTGGTTCTCCCAACACAACTTCTTCTTTCTCTATAATTCTTTATGACTTCAATAAGCAGCAAAACTCTTTACAAACCAGGAATAAAAGTTACTATTTGAAATGGTTGGCCAAAGACACAGGAAGATACTTGAGGGTTAGGAATGTTCTTAAAAATTGGTCTGCACTCAAAATGTCTCAGAAACATTGAATGTACAAAAGTCAGAGAATCTACTGCCTATTTGCTTTCTATATGCTTACCCAAGTAGGATAATAGTAAAGCAGGTATAACACAAACCAAGGAGATTCCTTATCTGAATGGAGCCATTTCTATCTGTTTTCCATCTCCTTGCAGAAAATAATAATAATAATAATAATAATAATAATAATAATACCCCACCCATCTGGCTGGGTTTCCCCAGCCCCTCTGGGCGGCTCCAACCAGAACACTAAAAACAGAATAAAACATCAAACATTAAAAACTTCCCTAAACAGGACTGCCTTCAGATGTCTTCTAAAAGTCGGATAGTTGCTTATTTCCTTGACATCTCATGGGAGGGCGTTCCACAGGGCAGGCACCACTACCGAGAAGGCCCTCTGCCTGGTTCCCTGTAACCTTACTTCTCGCAGGTAGGGAACCCCCAGAAGGCCCTCGGTGCTGGACCTGAAAATAAATACTTTTCTTCTTTGGGTTTCTGCAGGGTTATTTAGGCAACTCTTGGTTGTTCTCTATCCCACTTAGCGTTTGTCATGTTTAAAGTACCTTCTGCAATTGAAACAAGGTGCACTTTTGATCGAGAAGAGAACTCTTGATGGTTAGATTTCATGAAGTATCTGTGCAAGGAACAACCTGGTCCAATTCTGAATATAGAAATGGAGAAGAACAACTGGTGTCTAGGGAGTTCAGTCTTCTTTGATAACATTACAGATCACTGTTGAAAGATGCAGAGTGTAAGCTGAAGAGTATCGTGTGTGTGTGTGTGTGTGTGTGTGTGTGTGTGTTTGCAGGGTCCTTTTAAAAAATATTTGCAGAAGCAAAGCTTCTGCTAACAGTTTACGCATATCACTCCAGGCCAGCAAAGCTGCCAGGGGTTTTATTTCACCACTTTCATCGATCGTGATGTGACAGAGTGACTATTTCAGGAAGTGTCTTTTCATGTCTTTATTTTCTCCCCTAATGTGTATGGAGCAGTTAATAGGTTTGCAGTCCAAGGTGATTTTCTACTACAATGCTCGGAGCCATTAATGTATTATAATAGTCTCGTGTTTGAGATGAAAATGCACAGTTGAAAATCAAAATTTTAAAGGTGCCTTCCCAATGCTCTTGATCAGGGGTCCTTAAACTTTTTAAACAGGGGGGCGGTTCACTGTCCCTCAGACACTGTTGGGGGCCGGACTATATTTTGCAAAAAAAAATAAAAAAAAATTGAATGAATTCCTTTGCACATTACGTGTTATAGATTGCAGTTCAAACAACGGCAAAAATATTTATCTAGGTTTAAATAGCAAGGGGGAAACCTATAAAGCTTTACAAGATGCAAAGGAAAGGGCAGGGTTGAGTGTACCAAATCTAAAAAATGTATTTTGCAGCTTGTTGTTTAATGAGGATGAAGGAGTTGTTGACATTAGGGCTGAGTGATACCTGCTTTCCAACATCATAATGTATCTCCAGCTAAACCTTGGGATATGCCAACATATATAACAACAGCAGCAACGACAACCACCACCACCACCACCACTCTGGGCAGCTTCTTACAGAATATTAAAATACAATGATTCATCCAATATTAACAGCTTCAAGCTTCCCTAAACAGGGCTGCCTTCAGATGTCTTCTAAAAGTCCGATAGTTGTTTATTTCTTTGACATCTGATGGGAGGGCATTCCACAGGGGGGAACATATTATGATGTTGGAAAGGAGGAAAGAAAACGGGGAGGAAGAGGGCAGTTGCCAACCACACAGACAATCAGCTTCTTCACCGTGCACAGCTTCTGCCGGTTCCTGTTAAGGGCGTGCGCTTCTGTCCCAGGCTGAGCCTCGCGCAGAGCACATCAGCCAGGGCACCGCATGGCATGGCACCACACACACAAACAAAGAGCCCCAGGGTGCCCCCGGCCTCCCCAGAGCTGCTAGCCACGAGTCACCCTAACAATAGCCTCTTGCCAGGCAAGTGGCAGCTACCTGGAGCCTGACAACAAACTGTCAAACTGCTTTTGATAATTTGAAAAACGTGCTTATTTCACAACCAGTACTAGCCACACCTGATTATTGCAAGCCATTTACTGTCTACACTGACGCTTCCAATGATGGAATTGGTGCCGTGTTATGCCAGCCGGAAGCTGAGAATGAATTACATCCTATCGTCTATCTCAGCAAAAAGTTGTTGCCTCGGGAGAAGCATCTATTGACTATTGAGAAGGAGTGTTTAGCCATCATCTGGGCACTTCAACGTTTAAAGCCATATCTGTGGGGACGATCATTTGAACTTTGTACGGACTACTCGCCACTGCTATGGCTAAGATCAATGAAAAACAATAGCAAGTTAATGAGGTGGGCATTAATCTCACAAGACTTTGACTTTACCATCAAATCGGTCAAAGGAGCCATGGACATTGTTGCGGATGTGTTGTCTTGAAAACCAGGGAGCCAAGACTGATCCACAGACAAGCCACCACCACAACGATATTGCATGTCACTGGTACTATGTAATATTGTATAGATATAATTTTCAAAACTGTAGGTACTTTTACTGATGATGAAAATGTTTGTGCCATAAGTTAGGGAAACTAAAGGTAAGATTTATATAATGTCAATGTCAATGTTTATGTTTTAATATGTTGTTTGTATCAGAGGGATACTTTGGTTAGTAACTCCTCTGATACAAACCTAAAAAGGAGGGAGGTATGTGGAGAACTAGCCCAAAGCCAGGACTAAGCAATGTAAGGGTTAAATTTTGTGCCAGTTAGAACCCAAAGGGGCGGGCTCAGCCTGGGTATAAGAACCCCTCCCTGTGGTTAGTCGGGGAGAGTGAGTCAGGAGGGAGAGCGAGGTCTAAGAGTCTGAGGTGTAGCATTGGTGGAAGTTAGCAGAGCGTAAAAACCGTTGTTGTGAAACGTGTTGTTATTGTTAATTAGTTGACTGTTAGAGGGAATAGGCCGGTATCATCTAGCGGTAATAGGCCGGTATAGGACCTTCTTTATAAGTTTCTTGAATACTGTTTACTTATCAGAAACCCCAAGCTTTTGTACACAATAAACAACTTCTTTATTCACATAATCAACGTCTGTGATAAATAAAGCAAACAGGTTCCAGTTAGCAGTCTGGTGGGGTGCAGCTGGGGACCATTTGTCGTGGGTGCAGCACTCATAGACCGTGAAACGTCCGGGGGTGCTGTGCAGGGCTGAAGTGCCTGCGACATAAAGCTTTCTATCTACACTTGTCACAACCTATCAGGTCCCTGCAATGTCATCGAAGGGAAGCAAGTGGCTCCCATGAAAGTCAATTAAGCTGTTTCCCCAACAGCTTCATAGGTTGCAAGCAACTTCCTCAAAACATCTGCAAAGAGGACAGGTTCCTACCATCTCAAAGCCGGTGACTTCCTTTTCATTCTTCCAGAACCCAGCAATCTGAGCAGGCAGGTACGCCAGCAGCCTAAAGCCTGTGGGAGAGATTTGTCTCATTTGGTGTTGTTGCCTCAATCTCTTCCTGTCATCCTCCAGCAGCCTTCTGCCTCCTTTGATGCACAGGAGTGTGAGGTTAGGGAAGAAGAGAAGACAGATAAGGCATCAGAATGTAGAGGAGGAATCAACATAGGCAACAGAACTAAGGGAAGGGAAGGAAACGCTTATGGCATGGGCCAGACTCAGTCATTTTGCCTCTTTGCATTCAGCAGTCCATGAGAGCAGAGGCAGTGCAAGATATTGTGCCACCTGAGGCTGACCCAGTTGTCTCTGCCTCCTTCCGCTCCTGGCTTCCTCTGACCCTTCCATTTGCCTGTTATTTACTCCAGCCAGCTGGCCTCTGACAAAGCAGTGGCAGCGTGGACATTACCAAGTTTGCTCCGAGGAAGGGGCCTTTGCTCAGAGTGTGTTGTTGTTGGCGAAGTTGCCCAGAAATCCCCTGTGCCACTCGGTGGGACTCAGAAATACAGCTTTACAATGCCTCAAGGCAGCAGTGGCACTGGCACTCTCTGGGCAACCTTACTCACAAGGTGACACTCTGAAGTAGCAAAGCCAGCAGTGCCCTTGCCGCCACTGCAGTGCGAGTGGGTGGAGCAGCAGGAGGCAATAGTGGCGCCAGTGAACAGGCAGGGTTGTCCAGCTGGTGAATTGTAGAGGGCAGCCAGCTGGCCCTGCATGGAGCAGATGGAGGGAGGGTGCAATTCATTGCCTCTCCTCATGCACCTCCTGTGCCACATGACTCATGACAAGGCTGGCCCTGGGGAACACGGCTATATGCACAGGCTGTGCCTCCAGTACAAGTATTACCGCCCCTGGCAGACTTGATTCTTTAAAATTTCAGCAGTGCCCTGTGCGAGGCCAAAATGCAATGCCCCCTGTCTCTCACCTGTTGAAAAACGCCCTGGGGGTGTCCCTGCAGCCCCGAACTCCGAGCGTCCTCCAGTATGCGCAGCTCTGGAAAAGGTATTTCCCTTCTCCAGTGCGCTTCAGAGATATATATCAAATGATACATGCACACTAATCTAGCATAACACAGCAAGAAGCGTGAGACATTGTAGAGCTAATCTACGTATTTATTTACACACTATGTACAGACAACAGAATCATGGCGTCCTCTCTCTCCAGCTCCGAGAGAAGAACAGGAACAAGTAAAAGCAAAAGTACAGTACAATAAAAAATTCATTCCAGTAGCACCTTAGAGACCAACTAAGTGTGTTATTGGTATGAGCTTTCGTGTGCATGCACACTTCTTCAGTCCCACACGGCTACCTACCTGTAACTAGTACAGTACAATAGTACAGTACATACAGCGGAATAGATAAGGCTGTCTTCCAATCCCACACTCTTCCCAGACAGGCATGTGATTTTCACCAATCTCATCTGAAGCATCGGAGGCGTGAAATACTAACATCGCCTTCCGTTCTGCTCACCACATCGTAGTTGTGGCGCCCTCTAGGCTCTGCATACAGTGCAGCGGAACCAGTGTCATAGCATGAGGGGCCACAGAGGCAGTTGCCCTGGGTGCAAAATGGTTGGGGGCACAAAATTTCAACACTTGGAGCTGCCTCAATACAACTGCGTGCTTCCGTGGCTGGGCTCCATTGAAAATGGCTTCTCTGCATGAACCAAGAAGTGACCTGGAACAATGCAGTCAGGCAGTTAAATGGGCATGCACACTCCACCTTTTCCCCTCCCTCACACCCACTTCTGCCTCCACACAGTCCCGGGTCCTAGCAACCCACGCTATGCCACTGGGCGGAACTGGTTGTTCTACTCTAAATCTGCCTTTCCGAGAGAGAGAGAAAAGCGAAAAGGATAACATTCTGGGTGCGGATTCTTCAGCTTCAGATAAATTTTTAATTAAAGGGGAACCTTCCCAAGCATGTTTTTCAAGAGCTAATTAGCACATAAATGAAATGGTAATAAAAGTCAGAGAGAGAGAAGAGGATAGAGAAGAAAAGATGCATGTTCTGTGTAGAAAACCGGGCCCGCTCAGTTGTTTCAGCAAATTGGTTAATGAGCCTAACTCAAACAACAAATCAAAGTCTGCATCTCTCTAGCAAGTTTTTCCTTAGAATATAAAATAACGCAAGTTAAGTCTTGGGCCTAGAAATAGCAGGCATGAATGGCTGGTAAATTTCCCAGCAGAAGTCCCGTTAGTGCTCATCCAAAGTTCCCTTTTGCCCTGTGCTTTGCACAGATCCACACTTCAGAGCTCCATGCCTGAAGGCTTCCCCCTGCTCCTCTTTCCCCAAGAAAACCCACTTGTTAATGCTGAATCCGAACAAATGGCAACTCAGGTTTTCTGTGGATTGTGCAGAGATCTTGGCGTCTCATTCTGTGAGATGCCAAAATTCGGCACCCTCTGCCTCTTGCGCTCCGTTCTAAATGATAGTTGTGGTGTCCCCCATGGCACCCTCAAGGCTATGGCACCCTTTCCCCAAATGGTACCCAGTGCACAGCGCTCCCCTGCCCCCCTTCATATGCCAGGGTGGAACTGTGCCGGACATGAAGCACATTCGGAAGTCTGGACGAGCCCTTAGACAGTAGTGCTTTTCTGTCGGTCCTGGTTCATGCCACAGGGGCTTAATGGTGAACAATGCCACATGGCAGAGATGGTCTTGCTGAAGGTTGCTCCAGAATGTGGCTTTCGGGACAGCGTAGGCAAGCAGGAAGGCAGCCCTATGCTAGACTTCCTGCCCCATGCCTGAAGCCTCCTGGGAGAACTACTTCAAAATGATTTACAGATGGTATCCAACTCCGAGTAGACTTGCTAAGATGTCTAAGACTGAATCAGATAAGTGTTAGAGATGCAATGAGACTGAGATTACGTTCTATCATATGTGGTGGAGATGTAAAAGGGTATTGGGAAATAATTCATAATGAATAGGGGGGGGAAATTAAAGTACGTTTCCAAAAAACAAACAAACAAACAAACAACCAGAGTCCTTTTTGCTGGGGATAATTCAGATGGATATTTCCCAGGTGTCAAAAAAGGTTATTTGTGTATGCTAATACCGCGGCCAGTGTTTTGTTAGCCCCAAAATGGAAAACGAGCTAAACTAAACTAAAGAAGACTGGCAACTTTAACTGATGGAATATGCACAGCCTGCGGACCTAATATACAGATTAAGAGAACAAGAAGAACATACGTTTAAGGAAGATTGGAAAACATTTGTTGAATATTTGGAAGAAAATTGTGAATATTTGAGAACGTGGGCAGCATTAAGATAAATTCAACAGTGTAAATAATTTTTGATGGATGTAATAATGGAATACTGAATGGTCTAGTTTTTGTAAAATATGCAGGGATTTATGTTATGCAAAATGAACCATGGAAACAGAAGAAGGGAAGTCACTGATATTTTAAGTTGGTTTAAATGAATATTCTAAAATGGAAAATTTAATTAAAAAAATATTGGGGGGTGGGGAAGCCTGACACCTCCTGAACCAATTTGAGGGGAAGAAGGAAGGGAAGTTCCATTGCACTAGTGGGACTCACCACACTGCTCCCTCTAGAATAACTGTTTAGCTGAATCTGCCCTGAGCTATAGGCTATGTCCCCATGGCTTCCTCCAGGATTTGCTTTGTCTCATGTCACTATGACTTTTGCTCCTCCAGTGTGGAACCTCCTCATCTATTACGCTACTATAAAGGCAGGTCAGTTGTTCTAGGGAGATCCGCACAGCTCCCCTCTTTCATCGTAACGGAGGTAATAAGTTTTTAGTTCGACTCCTTTGCCAAGACCCGTTTCCTTTCTTCCTTGCCCCACCCATCTTACCTTCTGCTGTTTGTATAAGGTTAGCGGAGTATAGAGAATGTCTAATTAAGTTTAATTGTGTGACAGCTTTAAAGTGGGAATGTAATTACTCATTTAATTATTTTTGCCGCTTGCTGCTTAAAGGGTGGATATAATTGCTCTTTCTATAAGGGCACTAGACTTTGTGAGCTGGTATGAAATTATAACAACCTCTCACAGGTTCCCAAGCCCAGCAAGGGAAACTATTACAGCGGAATGGTCTCGAATGCCAAGAAGAAGACCCTGCAATGAAACTCTTTTAGGGAATTTTTTAAGGACTGGTGTTTTAATGTAGTTTTAATATTTTGTTGGGAACTGCCCAGAGTGGCTGGGGAAACCCAGCCAGGTGGGTGGGTTATAAAATAATAATAATAATAATAATAATAATAATAATAATAATAATAATAATAATAATAATAGTCAACCTTTCACTAATTCATCCCACTTCTTATAGTCCTGCATCTCGACAGCAGGACATCAGGGTGCGGACAGACCTTTACCCCTTTGTCCCTATTAATTAATATTAGTAGAACGTGGAGACATTATTGGACAAGTATATATGTGCCAATTACATTTTTGTCCCCTCTCCATGCTGCTTACGCTAATAACTCGCATTGGTGTGCTTTTGAACTGCTAGGTTGGCAGGAGCCTAGACAGAGCAGCGGGAACTCGCCCCGTGGCGCAGATTCGAACGGCCAGCTTTCCAATTGGCAAGCCCAAGAGGCTCAGTGGTTTAGACCACAGCAGCACCCACTATCCTAATAACATCAGTGAAGCCATCCTAACAGAAAACCTCTGGAGACGTGGAACAGACAATCTGCTTGGTTGCAAGAGTTGTCTCAGGAGATGACATCCTGGATGAATTCTGTAGGTGAAATGGAGGGTTGGGGCTGGGGAAGGCACCATCTTGTCCTTTGCCTCAGGCAGCCTAATGGTAGGGCCAGCCTAGTTAAGCCTTCTGCATGTAGAAAGCTAGCACACGGGAGAGCTAGGCCAAAGCCATTTTCCCCAAGCCCGGGATTCTCCTCCAGAGTTGTACCACATGCATTTTCTACATGTGCCAGAAGTGATGCCACTGAGAAGTGTGGTGATTTAAAGGCATGCCACCAATCTCAGTTGATAGGGCACTGAATTTCTACAGCAGATACTCCCCTCACAGGGTTTCATTTTTTTTTAAACAGAATTTATTGACATTTTCACAAAATAACACAAACCCAACCCCCACACCTACAAATATCAAAACAAATACAAATACATATAATGTCAGGATTCTTCTTCTTATCTGTATACCTTACTGAAAAAAAATTTTCTAGTTCCAAATCTTGACGTTTGACTTCCCCCGCCTATACACCTTCGGTTTTAAAACAATACACTATTTGCTTAACAACTTTTCTCTATAAAAATTTAACTTTACTTAAAAACGCAAAAACACCTTTATCTTAATCTTTGCATTGTAACCTAAAACTTAACCAAATATTCTTACAGCTAAACTTATTTCTTCTATCATTTATCATGCTGCTTTTAACTTAAATTCAATATCTCCTTACTTATATAAAATAAACTTATAATTAACAGACTTCACACTCCGATTTCAGATGCCATGGCAGACCATCTATATTATACATTAATTAGTTCAACCCACTCCCCTTCTGTCCATTATCTTCTCCTGTCTTTCACCAGAACCGAATCTCCTATTATATTCTTCTAAATGTCCACAGATCCAGGTTGCAACCACAACAAACCCTGCATCGAGCTCCAAGATGTTCATCCTCTCCATTCTGAGTTTCTCCGTGCCTTTGTGCCATACTTCTTCTTCTTGTAGAAATCTTAATTCTATGTCCCTCGACCCCGGGCTGCCACCTCGGAGTCTGGATATTAAAAATCTTTCCGTTCCAGGGCTGCTGCCACCCCCTGAAATCGGCCCCTGTTCCATTCAGATTTGCTCAGCCATCTCAAACCATCCTTCCAGCTCTTTGCAAAAGTCTGTTTCCATTGAATAAAACTTTCGAAAAGCCTCCTCTGTGGAAAACAAATTCTTTCCATTTATAATCGCACTCAAGGCTCTTAGTTTTCGATCAAGCAGTTCCAGTTGAAAGACAGTAAGCTTTTCCTCATCCTCCCAGTCCTTCAGTGCCAACGTAAGCGCAAAGTCCAACATCTTCGGGGGGGGGGGAGGTGGGTATCAAGTTACGTTTCCTGTCTTTCCTTCCTTTGTCTCAATTTTTTCCTACGCAAGTCCAAATCGCCGCCATTTCTTCCAATGCCGGGGTATAAAGACCAAAACTTCAAATGGAGATATTTTTTCCTCAGTTAACCCCCAAAAGGAGATCTCAACAGACTCAACTTTCAAATTCCAAATACTTTCAATTGATTATTGTAGCAGCAGTCACTTAAAGAGTTAATTTCTTTCACCGCCCGAAGGGAGAGAGGCGGGCTGCCTGTTCTTCTTAATCCCAGAGCTTTCCCCGGAATACAAAGAGTCAGTTAATTACTCACAGCTTCTGGTTTCTTAGCAACTCCTTAATGACAGGTAGAACAGAGACGCTCATCACGGACTTTGCCGCCGCATGTAAACATCCCGGTTAGGGCATTTCCCCTCAAGCCCGGCTCCGTGGTCCCTTCACCCCCACTCCCCCTTTACAGGGGGCGCGGGGGAAGGGTTCGGAGCACAACGGGCACTGCCGGGGAGCCCAGGGCACGGGACGCTCTTCCCGCGCCCCAACCGAAGCCCCGCTATGCGGCTGCAGGGCTCCTGACCCCCGGGATGAACTGGGTGCTTCGCAGCCGAAGCAGCCCACGACCATCCATCATGGCGTCAGCCGCCGGAACCCCTCACAGGGTTTCAATTCCCAGAGTGGTTTAACAACCAATCCTCCTTCCTAGGGAACTCTGAGAACTGTAGCTCTGGAAGAGGAATAGGGGTCTCCTAGCAACTCTCAGCATCCTTAACAAACTACAGTTCTGAGGATTCTTTGAAGGAAGCCATGACTGTTGAAAGTGGTTTGATACTATTTCAAATATATAGTGTAATTGAGGCCTTGGATTGATCAGATACTGTCATGTTTAGAAGTTCTTGTTTAGAAGGATATTGACAAGCTGTAACATGTGAAGAGGAGGGCAACCAAGATGATCAAGGGTCTGGAAACCAAGCCTTACCAGGAAGAACTTTGTGACAGTAAGAGATGTTTGACAGTGGAACGGACTCCCTCGGGGTGTGGTGGACTCTCCTTCCTTGGAGGTTCTTAAGCAGAGGTTGGATGGCCATCTGTCATGGATAATGTAATTGAGATTCCTGCACTTGATGACCACCAGTGTACCTTCCAACCCTACAATTCTATAATATTTCCTCCCTAACAAATTGTAAGCACTTTATTTTATTTGGGAACGAAGCTGTGAGCAAACCTGTTCTGTCACCATGATTAAACTTTGGCACCACCACTAGAGACCAGATAAAATTGCTCCAGGGCTGGATTTGGTCTGTAGGCTGTCAGTTTACTATTCTTGATATATGGAGTTTCTTCCACCTCTATCCTTTCCTCTACTGTTCATCTGGTGGAAAGGATTCATGGTTTAAATCAAGAAGAAGAAGAGGAGGAAGAAGAAAAACCAAATCCCTAGCTCAATCTGAGCATGATTTAGCAGTCTCAGCACCACGTCTTTAAACACACAGAGAATGAAGAATACTGTTTACCTCCACATGTGGTCTTCTGGCAATGGGAGTTTTGATTCATTCCACCAGAGCAACTCCACCTTGAAAAATTTGCCTGCAGCATCACCACATCTCCCAAAGTAAGCCTCCCCCAGTCGCCACTATAACGTTAGATGGTCACTGTAATTAGAACTTCATTCCTAAGTGGGAAAGTGTATTGTGAGCAAGGAAAAGGGAGGTTGGTGCAATCTCTTTTTTTCTTATTTCTTTTTCTTCTTTGTTCTTATTTTTTGTTCCGTTTATGAATTAATTCCCATAAAATTATATTGAAGAGATTTCACAATAAAAACACCGGCAGTGAAAACCAATGGGCCATTTCATGTATGAAACCAACTAAAGGAAGTTTCATGTGCAAAAAAAATTTCAGATCCAATGTAGATACTGGCTGGGCTAAAGATCTCCACTTAAAAGGCTTGTTGAAGAAGAAAGGGCCCCCTTAGGCACTGAAGGACAATGGAGACAGCCCCTGTCTGATATGCAACAAGAGGGAGTAGGGCCAGCTCATGACATTTTGGCACCTGAGGTGAAGGACACAATGGTGCTTCTCCTCCACCAAGGAAGAAGGGGTGAGTGAAGAACTTCATCAAGAGCAAGGGTGTGGAATAAAGATCTACACCAGGAACAAGGGTGGGAGGAGACCAGAAGCGCCTGTTGTTCATCAAGAGGCCACTGTAGCAGTGGCATAGCGGGGTGGCTGCTGAGGAGACAGCAGACCCACCTCCAAGGAGCACACTGCAGCTGCCACTGTGGCAGCCGCAGCAGTGGGCGATGCATTCCTTGGATGCCTGATCTGCTGCCCCTGTGAATCCTGCCACCTGAGGCAGTTGCCTCACCTTGTTGCCTCATGGGTGGGCCGGACCTGGGAGGAAGTTCCAAAGGGTAGGTGCCACCATGCTAGGGGCCTGATTCCTGTATCATATGCAATGGACCGCCTGATGAGATGCCTTCCCCTATAGATCACAGTGATCAATTTGGCATATATGAGGAGTGAGATGATCTTTTAGAAACGATCATTCGCACAGAGAAGAGTCGAAACAGGATAACATAGCCGTAGGTTCAAATACTGGCGGAAAATGTAAGAATCCATTTCTAATAACCCTTTCAGACGAAAGGGATTAAGCTTATGCTTGTTATACACCGTTTGTGCTCATTATTTCTCAGAACAGGATTAACTTTGATCATTTTCTATTGCCACTTGAACATCTGCTACGAGATAGGCTGGCGTGCTGAAAGTTTTGTCGCGGGACCCAAGTGCACCGTTACCTCAGACACAGAATGTCAGTGGAAACGGGGGTTTGTTCAACTTGAAGGCCGTCACCAAACATTGCCTGGGAGACTCCAGTCAAACCTGTAAAATCCTCTGCAGCCAAAACATCTGCAGAGATTTTAAAGGTAGCAAAAATGATTCTGATAAGATTAGCAAACTCTACCCTCATTCAGGCATCATGCTTGAGCAAGAAATAGTCTGGATTTGGGGTATTGAGCCATGCATGCTGGTCAGTCCCAGATCTCCTCAGGTTGAGCAGGAGATGTCTGAATGAGGCTTTTATCTGGATTTACGTGACTGAGTGTAGACACCTCCAGGCAGCTGGGAGCCCTGCATTATCATAGCTTGAAGACTTCAATTAAGTGAAGACTTCAGTTTAGCTAAGCGAAAACAGTTTGGAGCCCTCAACACACTTTCCCTGCTAAACACAGAAAGGTCCGTAATACCCCCACATAACACTGAAACATGACTGGTACTCTGTTATGGTGCTTTAGAAGCTTTTAATGGTTTATTGCATTATTCTTTTATATTCTGTTGGAAGCCACCCAGAGTGGCCAGGGCAACCCAGTCAGATGGGTGGAGCACCAGAAATTGTTGTTGTTGTTCTATCATCACCACCATCTTCATAATCCCAGGTTAAGTTTTTAATTTGTGACTTTGTATTGTATTTTAGTATTTGTTGGAGGCCCCCCAGAGTGGCCGGGGAGACCCAGCCAGATGGGCGGGGTATAAATTATTATTATTATTATTATTATTATTATTATTATTATTATTACCCTGTGTCTGTCCACAGTTGTGTAGGAACACGTCCCACCAGTCTTCTTGCAATACAAAGATATCCATGAATATACACCTTAGTAATGACAGGCATATAATACACACCTGGCCTCGCTTCTCTCTCTGCTTAGCAAATCCAGCAATCATACAAAGTTTTATTTGGAAAGGGTAAAAACGATATCACAGAAGGACACAGTCGCAACCTCCATTTATCTCCAGTTGTCAGATATTTTACTGCAAATAAGTTTACTGTGCAGGTGTTCCATCCTTTCATGGGTTTTCATGGGAGAGACATCACTAGTGCTGTCAAAACTCATGAAGCCAGGGAGCTCCATGGGAAAGCATTCCCATTTGCATGGAGAAGAGAGACAGGCAGAGATGAAATACAGCAAAATCTTTTACTGCACCTGCATAAATAGGGGCATGCTATGCCCTCCAGAAGTTCAAATCCTGGATGAGGCACGTTAAAATAACATAATGATCTAGCTGAGAGCATGCTTGGAGCAGTTTCTAATAACTACAGATGTTTCTCACCTAAGGGCGTGAGGGAACCATAGAGCTTGATAATCAAACCACACAATGTCGAATTCACTTATTTGGGGCACTGTTGTCCCCCTCCCTTCAGGTCCCACAGTTTTTCTTTTCTTTTCCTTTTTATAAAAAAGCACCTTAAAAGGTTGCAGAAGTCATATATCTCCTGGGAGAGTGGAAGCCTGCAAAGGATCACTGAAGGCTTTGTATCGTTTGTAGCAGCTTAACTGCTGAAATATTGTAAAGCAAATACACTGCACAGTGTAAGCTCTGTCAACACAAATCTTTATTTTGGGAATGATTGCCTGAGAAAAAAATGGTATCCTTCATGTCTGCAATGAACAACAACAGGCTTGTGTGTGAGGAGAGAGAGAGAGAGAGAGAGAGAGAGAGAGAGAGAGAGAGAGAGGTCTCACCAGTACAGCTATTTAAGTGGGCACCCATAAAACGTTGATCAATATATGAGTACAGGCGACTCATTTTTTTAGGACACCTCTACCCCATCCCACCATACATGTGTGTGTGTGTCTCTGTGTGTAATTTTCTAGTTCATTGGTCAATATTTATCTGTGGTTCATTGCTTTGGCTCTATAGGACAGTCATATGTTTTTCAGTTTTCTTTGCCTGGCCTGAGTCAGAACAGACCCTCCAAGTCTTCCTATTTTCCAGGGACGTCCCTGTTTCAGAGAAGTCGTCCCCGGTTCTGATTTGATCCTGAAATGTCCCACTTTTTCCTTAAAAAGGTAAAGGGACCCCTGACCATTAGGTCCAGTCGCGGACGACTCTGGGCTTGCGGCGCGCATCTCGCTTTATTGGCCAAGGGAGCCGGCGTACAGCTTCCCGGTCATGTGGCCAGCATGACTAAGCCACTTCTGGCTAACCAGAGCAGTGCATGGAAACACCGTTTACCTTGCGTGAAAGCTGACATTCTAAAATAAACCCCCTTCCTGCAAAACATTGTCACTGAAGTTGACAACAGTGGTATTCTTTAAACATTAACTTTGGCTCCATTTCAGAGTAAAATTCATGAGCAAGAGTAACCAATTATTAAGGAATAGGAAGACAAAGGAATGCGATTCTGCATTGTGCTGGGACTTAGTAAGAGTTGAATACGCATTATTCACTGGATAAATATGTGGAAGAAAGGAAGAGAGTATTTAGCTCTGTTTTAATTACCGTTAATCTGCCGAGACTTTCCCATTAGAAATATCATCACACTGGCGTTTTCTTGGGTACCAGCTGCAAGCCAAGCTCTTTAACATTTAATTTTGATGCACTTTTTCATCCAATTCCATGCTTTCTTTCATCTGTTCACTATGCACCCATGCATTTTGGAAGATCTTTCTGATGAGACACTCCCCCAAAATTTGTTAGTTTCAGTTAGTTTCCCCTTTGTTCTCCTTTGCCCCCTGCCTCAATCCCTAGGTTTCTCTCTCTCTCTCTCTCTCTCTCTCTCTCTCTCTCTCTCTCTCTCTCTCTCTCTCTCTCTCTCTCTCTCTCTCTCTCTGTGTGTGTGTGTGTGTGTGAATATCTCTCAGTGAATCTTTCTCTTTGAAGCACATCAGGTTTCAGCCAGGGATAATGGCCTTTGGAATTCTGTTAGAACCGCATTAAAAATCACTGCGTTCCACTGGCTGAGGAAGTTACAGTGATGCTCTCTTCCACCTGACAGAGTGATGATCATCTGGGGCTGTGCTGTGTACTAAACAATCACTATTCATTGGGGTTTGTTAGACATTTCATTCCACGGCAAAAGGAAAAGATAACTTTTGTCAATAATTAAGTTTCAACATTGGCAGAGTGGGATTCTTCAGGTGCCCACGTCACAGGGGGGAGGGGGGGCCTAATGAAAGAGACTCATTCTTTCCATGCTATGTTTTGAGAAGGGAATTAGCTCTCCAGAACACTCCCACAAGGCTAATTTTTAACACAGGAAACATCCTTCAGTAGAAGTCAAATCTCCCTAGGATCCAGCTCTGAAAACATTATCATTTCAAAATTCTCTTTACAAGTTCTTTGCCTTCAGCTTCATTATTGTCTTGTTCCTGTGCTTGACGGAATTCTCATAGGCCTTGCATTATTACAGAGAAGCATGATGGCAAGAAAGTCCTTTGCTCCTTCTATGACCTTGAAGAGAAGGCTGTTCCAAGGGTAGCCATTACAGGGGCAGTTTCCTAATATGCTAATATCTCCAGTGTTCAGGATGTGTGTGGTTTGTATGTGTAGGCAAAAGGACACACACTCTTGTGCATGAGGGAGGTATCTGGAGGTCTGATGGAACCACAAGTTTTGCAAAAGGACAATAAAACTTGGGGGGGGGACTAAAAGGGGACGGTGTACCAAATTTTTTTTTGAAAATGTTTAAACACAGCTAATTTACAACCAGGGACTGTTAGGCTGTGTGCACATTATACATTTAATTCTTTCCCTCAAAGAATTGTGGGCACTGCAGTTTCTTAAGGCTTGCTGGGAATTACAACTCTGTGGGGGGCTAAAGTACAGAGCCCAGAATTCCGTGAGGAAAAGAATGCTTTGAAGGTGCTTTAAAGGTATAATGTATAAGCAGCCTTAGCTGGAAATAGCGCATACCAGTTAGCTCTTGTGTTCTTCATTTGTGTTCTCCAAAAGCTAGAAAAATATAAGATTTGGTAACGGGCCTCCCAAACCTGATAACTTGCACTGCCTCCAAGGGAAGCCCAGATGAGGAAAAGATTCACACTGCGCCACACAGTGGATAGACTTTCAGCATCTCACACTTTTCAAGCCTGAGGACATGCAACTTCTGCCTTCCTCAGACTCAGAGCCCTCAGTAGCATCTCCTGCTTCTCTGCAGTTGCAGAACCAACAATAAGCCCTTTTAAAAGAACAGACAGATCAGGGAGACAGTGCCAGCAGCATAACAGGTCGTAGCTTTATGATGCTTCAAATGTTAGCTGAAGCAACATTCCCATGTTATCTACAGTAGAGGGAGAGCTACAAGCAGCAGAGCTCACTGGGGAAAAAACCCAAACGAGAATCCAAACATAACCACGGTGCCAACACTGAAAAGACCCTCTCTTTGGTAGCCACCCACCTTAAAGTGCTTCTAAATTTGACTTTGTGGGAGATAAGCAGCCCAACCCAACTAATGTATATTCTTGCTAGTTAGCATGAGAAAGGGCTACGTCCACAGAGCCGTATTGCTGATAGGCAGGTACTCATTCCATAGAAATACAATTGGTAGAGTGGTCTCTGTGTGATGTCATTTCCCTTCCTTTCCTGGAGAAGAAGGAGCGTATAGTACTTCCTGTTCCTTTCTTTCTTCCAGTGATCAGCCATGAGGGCAGACAAGCCTTGTGCTTGTTCCAGCTTTAGGCACATGCCTGAAGCTGGTTATACTGTAAATATGAGTATTTTGCCTGCATAGTTTTTACTAATGCCATCACTGTGAACCAATGCAAGAATATAAGTAAGTAGATCTTAATTTTTAAACTTAATTTTCAGATTGTTTCCTGATTCTTTGTTAAACCAGATAAGAAAGGGGAGCCAGTTTAATCCATAGCTGAACTTGTTCAAAACAAGGCTTTATAGCCTAATTCCTATCCTTTAAATTTTGCTCCCAAGGATGGGATTTTGAACCTCTTTTCAACTCACACAGGTGGGTACTTGGAGGGATAAATTGCAATTAATATATCCTCTCTTACTCATTAAAAAACCCATCCACAATCTTGACCTGATGTAAACCTGCTTACTGGGACTTGACCTTATATGAACTTGTCCTGATGTGACCTTACTTAAAGGCTGCTACCACTTCCTCTGCGATCCCTGAGCCCCAGAATAACAGGTTGTTGCCACATTTGAGGTGTGGAAAAACTGGGAGCTTTGCCCATCTGCACCCATCAGGCAGTTGGATTTTCCACTTACAACTGCCAGAGATTCCTTTTGCAACTAGCATCAGTATGCGGAGCAGATGTCCCTTTCTTAGCTCCATTAGAATGAAATTATCCAGAGAAAACAATAAATAATTTCCAGTGACTTGACTTTATGCAGCTTTCCTATTCAAATGGCAAAGTAAGAAATGTACAAATCATCACAGGCAATGGATGGGAGATAGAGTGAGATCCATAAAGAACAAGAAATCCCAGGGAACTCGGCTTGACACAACACGTACAGGACCTCTGGGATCTACCCCATTTTGTGATGTATGCAGTTCTGTTAAGTGAAGGGTAAAAAGCCAGTTCCATAGCTGTTAAGGAAGCATGTTAGGATATAAATGCTATAAATTTTAAGACTCTGACACGGGCAATGTGTTTTAGGCTGGCTGTAATTACTTTGTGCGTAAGAGAGAAACATGGTGGAAGAAATCAGAATGCGAGAACACAGTCCGGTGGTGTCAGAACAAGGAAAGGAGGGGTAAGTTGTAAACAATAGGTTGTCATAGTGAGTAAAATGGAATTTCTGTCTTAAAAAAAAATCAGAGCAAAAATTCAGAAAGATTATAAATCACAGCTTCACCCCGCATTATTTTCAAACAAGCAATTCAAAATCTCAGCAGTTGGCCTTCTGGGGACTCCTTAAATCACCAAGCCCTTATCAGCACCAAGTAGAATAAAAGTCTCTTTCGGCACATTTATCCTGCCATTTCATTTGAATCTAGCAAAGGCCAGGGAGGTGACGAGACATCCTGTTCTGGACAATGTTACACTACCTTGGAAGGAGCAGGTCCACAGCTTTGGGGTTGCTTAGGGTTGCCATATTCCCAAAAGTGAAAATCCAGACAGAGTTGTTGAGTTGTGGGGGGCAAAGTTGTAGAGCTCCCAAAAAAACATTCATTTTGGGGCTTTTCTTATATTTTTAAAGAATTTTAAAAATAAAAATAGCCCAACTTACCATACATCTGGGTTTTCCTGGACATTTTACCAATTCAGCAAAAATCCGCCCAGACGCCATTTTCCTGAACAAAAAATGTTCTGGAAAACCCAGACGTATGGCAGCCCTGGGGGTGCTGCTGGATTCCACACTGTCGTTGGAGGATCTGGTGGCCTTGGTGGCTAGGAATTCCTTTTTTCCAGCTCTGGCTGTTTTTGGAGAGAAATGACTTGGCCACTGTACTCCATGCTCAGGCAACTTCCAGATTGAATGGTTGTGTACCGAATTTCCTTTATGAGTGAGGCCGTAAGGTGAACTACAGAACTGGAAAACAACAAAAAGGTGCATGTGAGGGAGTGAATAGTGCCATTCTGTAGCTTAGTCATGAGGTGGCACTGGATTTAGTTGAAAATGTTTTCTGTGCTGTTCAAGACAATAAAGTTCTTGTCTAGTTTTCTAACTGATGCATCCTGTATGCCTTCTGCGATGGCAAAAACGCTCAAGCACTGCACGAACCAAGAAATTCAGCCATTTACTTTGTTCCTGCACAACTTCCAGCTCTTTGCTACCACTGCTCAGTCGAAAAGTCAATACATCCTTTAATCTTGACACATGAGAATACTCACGCAACAGGGCAAATACCCCTGGACTCAGACAGAAAATGCATTATTTTTTTAAAAGGACAACTGCTTCTTTAACACCTCATAAATTCCTTACCCATTGCTTGCTTACAGCTTTCTTTGCTAGCTGCCCTGCTGAGTTGGGTTTTCAGACTAACAAGATCCATTTCTACCATGGTTCGTATGCTTTTATTTGGTGCTGTTCCTCAATAACAGCTCCCAAATATGCCTATAACCTTGTTTTCAGAAGCCTGGTTTTGATGCTATTGAATCTACTGTGGCAGTGCAGCAATTAAGTGGGATTAACTGATATGTGAGACGAAGGTTACTCCTGTGTGGGTTAGCATTTGGGGACAAAGTATAAAAAGCAAGTCATCTGGATGACTTATTCATAACGAGGCCATATTTAGAACAAGGTCAAACTGGCATCAGCGCCTTGAGTTTAAAATAATCCCTCCCCCTGTCCTCTTCCATCTGATCAAAATGTCATCTTCATTAGCAGACATGGGTACCATTTAGGAAGGGCACTCTGTAGGTCTCAGGCTAACTCACTGGTTTTATCTTACAACTCCAAGGGGTTATTTTCAGAATTGTAGGAACCTAGGTCAATTCAATTCAATTCAACACCTTTATTGGCATATATAAGACAATAGAATCATAAAAAGGCCATCCATATGCATTATATTTATGGAACCTAGGTGCTAGGTATGATACTACAGATACACTTAATTTTGCTTTTAAAAAAAGATAAAATATTGCTGTTTCTCTCCCTCTCTCATCTAGAAAGATAAATGTATAAGAGAGACAGTAAGTGGACTGGGGAGACCTAGGTTCAAATTCCTAGTCACCCATGAAGCTAGCTAATTAACTCTGGGCTAGTCATTCTGTCTCAACCTATCCTACCTCACAGGGTTGTTTTTTAAAAAATAAAATATTCATATTTTATTGAAAATTTTAAGTAGAGAAATAAAGTGGAAAAGGTGGAGATAAGGTAAAGCAAAGCAAAACCAAAACAAGAAAGAAAAAAAGTGTTTGAAACTGTGGCACAATACAATAGAGGGGTATATAAAGCAGTATGATTATTCTAACGAGTATGAAATTATTAACAAGTTATTGTGCTTTTTATAAATGCATTCCATACACAATGTACGTCTGAAAGCAATCTGCTCGTATGGTGCAAGACTAGTCATATTTTCTATCCATCATTCAAAAGGGGGGGGCATGGTGTTATCTTTCCAATAAATCAATATTGGTCTTTTAAGTCAGAGCATGAAGAGTCCATTTATGCTGACCTGCTGTCAAACCACTTGTGGTTTGGATAATATCATCTGACAATTTAAAATCCCCCCCCCCCCAAAGTAATGCAGTGGTACCTTGGTTCTCAAACTTAATCCGTTATGGAAGTCTGTTCCAAAACCAAAACGTTCCAAAACCAAGGGCGCGCTTTCCCATAGAATGTAATGCAAAATGGATTAATCTGTTCCAGACTTTTAAAGACAACCCCTAAAACAGCAATTTAACATGAGTTTTACTATCTAACGAGACCATTGATCCATAAAATGAAAGCAATAATCAATGCACTGTACTATAAAATAAACAAGACAGTATTATAGAAGATTTTTTAAAAAAAAATCTTACCTGCACTGATGATAGTCATTATTAGCTTTTATCCATTTCTGCACTCACACAATCAATCAATCAATCAATCAATCAGTAGCTGAATTGGGTTACACACAGTCACAAAAACAAATTAACCGAAAACAATAAATGAACAGGCAAAATAAATAGCAAAAACAAAAGCACCAAACTTAATTCGTTCCGGAAGTCCGTTTGACTTCCGAAATGTTCAAAAACCAAGGCGCAGCCTCTGATTGGTGCAGGCGCCCCAGAAACAATAGCCGACAACCGTATCGGACATTTGTCTTCCAATTTTTTTTTGAAAACTGGAACACTTACTTCTGGGTTTTCAGCATTTGGGAACCAAGGCATTTGAATACCAAGGCATTTGAAAACCAAGGTACCACTGTATTTCTACATCTTAATATTTTCCTCCAAATATTTGTAAGCATCAGACACTGAATCAGCATATGTTTCAAAGAAGCATTTTCCGTATTACATCTCCAGCAGCATGTTGTCATGGAACGTCACCTCACAGGGTTGTTGTGACAAATAGACCGGCTATGGCATAAGACTTCAGGGGGCCAATATGTGAGACACATGCTTGAACAATGTTCAAATTCCAAGTTGGCCATGCCTCACTAAACTACAATTTTCAGAGTAGTTTATCCATCGATCCTTCTTCTCAGGTAGCTCTCAGGATTTATAGCTCTGTGAGGGGGGGGGGTGCAGAAGGGTCTCCCAACAACTGTGAGCATTCTTAACAAACTACCATTTCCCTGTATAGTTTTGGGAGAAGGAGTGACAGTGTGAAGTGAAAAGATTCTGCTTTAAATGAATTAGTGATGGTGAATTAGTTGCCTAACTAGATTAAATGAAGCCAGGTGAAATAGATGCATGGTATTGTTTAACAACAACAACAACAACAACAACAACAACAACAACAACAATAATAATAATCAGAAATACAGTTTCAGGCTAGATACTAGAAATATACTAGACTATATTCCTTTCATCTCACGTGCAAACACAAAGATCCATGGAAACAGAACAATCAGTAAAGATTTCATGAAGGTGTCAGAAAAGAAGATTCAGCCAGGTGGCTCAGAAACAAACTGTGAAGTGAATAAATTCATGCAGGAAAGGGAAAGGGAAAGGATAATCTTTGCTATAGTCTATGATTATGTGCTGCCAAGACATTTTGCTCAATGTCTGGCCTTGATGCTTTGTAAGTAACTGCTGCGTGTATTCCTACAGTCTCTGGTGTGGTATTGCAGTTGCTGGATCGTTGAAAGTCAGGGGGAGAGCTGAGCTGCTGGCCTAAAATCACAATGATAACGCTAACAGCCTAGGTAATTGAGGTTATTATGGATGCATTAGACATACAGACAAACATGCACAATTATACACAATGCAAAGATAAGCATATTCACAGCAGCCAAAGTCTTCTAGCAAGTCAGGAGAGATGAGAGTTCCCACACCGCAAACACACACACACACACACACACACACACACACTGCAGCAGCAGTGGCTTAGCACCAAGCTTCTCCAACCTGGTGCCCTCCATAGGCCTTGGACTGCAGATATTAATATTGCACAGTTGAAGCAAGTGGATGCATAAAAATGGAGTTCTTTTGTAATAAAAACATTGTCCAGACCCATGAAAATATTATGCAAAGTTTCCATGCAGAACTTTCTTTAAAATATAACCAAAAGGTAAATGATACATTCAAACAATTCTGTATCTTGTGCATATCCATCACAGGCTCAGCATCCTCTTAGAAATAAAATAAATGTACAATCCATGGAGCTGTTTTCTCTCCTTTCAGGAGAGTATTTTACATGTCTTTACTCCATGGTGTCTGAAAGAACAAGACTCCAAGATGACAAATCTGCAATTCAATGCCTTAATCATCTGATCTAAGGTTAAACACTCACATGTTAGCTAGCAGAAAACAATATTTTTTATTAACTACTTAAAGCACAGAGAGAGCTCTTCTTGCTTTTCTAAAGCTTCTCCCCATGATAAACCTTTCCACCAATACACAGGAATTTCCATTTCAGTGTGAATTAAACCAATTATACTTAACACAGCTCCCATCAGCCACTATTTACTATTACATTTATATGCCACTTTTTCTCTAAGGACCTCAAAGTGGTATACATAGTTCTGCTCCTGCTCTCCATTTTATCCTCAAAGCAACCCTATGAAGTAGGTTAGGTTGAGATACCCCCTGTCTATGTTAGGACTGTAACCTAAGAAGTTCTGATATGAGAACAGGGGTATGGGTACAAAATTAAGATCTATATTATTGTGGGGAATTCACACTTCAGCTAAACAGGTGGACTGACTTAATGAATTCTGTGGTACAAATCTGGGGCTCCCTTATTGCTAGGGAATGAATAGTGTGAGTTTAACATAAATTAATCTACTGGTAAGGATATAATAAAAAGGCGCCCATCATTATAGAGAAAAATGTTTTAAAATAGAATCAACACGCAGACAAATTTCCATCGCTAGCTGTCAACACATTGGATGAAACAGAACTTCTGAGAAGGCTCCATTTTCAGTGGAAAATAAGTTTTAGTCAAACCATGCAGGCTTTGGTTCCCGTTCAAGCCAATAAAGTTTCTGTAACCCATTTTTTAAAATGCTGGTATGAAAAACAACCAAAGCTGGGGTAGCTCAGTCGATAGAGCATGAGACTATTAATCTCATGGTTGTGGGTTTGAGCACCATGCTAGGAAAAAGATTCCTGCATTGCATGGGATTGGACTAGATGACCCTTGTAGCCCCTTCCAGCTCCACAATTCTACAATTCTAGGAACCAGTTGCTTCAGTTCTAGTTTCGATGAGACAATTTAAACATAAGGTACAATGAAAACATCGTTTGTATAATAAGGCACAGCAAACTAAAAGACCTAAAATTATTAAAACTAAAGCCTTCTCCAGGCATATTCCCATTGTTACAGTTCTCATCTCCCTCCATGATATTTTGAGATCCCGGGAGTTGCACAGATTCTGTTCCCGCGAGACATAAGTTTGCAAGAGGGCAGGATTCCTCCAAGTAAGCTTGCTAGGTGTAATCAGTGGTGGCTAACACCCGTTGAGATTGGAAGGGCAGTAGGTAGGGACCATGGTAAGCCAGAGTCAAGAAGAAGAAGAAGAAGAAGAAGAAGAAGAAGAAGAAGAAGAAGAAGAAGAAGAAGAAGAGTTTGGATTTGATATCCCGCTTTTCAATACCCGAAGGAGTCTCAAAGTGGCTAACATTCTCCTTTCCCTTCCTCCCCCATAACAAACACACTGTGAGGTGAGTGGGGCTGAGAGACTGCAGAGAAGTGTGACTAGCCCAAGGCCACCCAGCAGCTGCATGTGGGGGAGTGGAGACGCGAACCCGGTTCCCCAGATTACGAGTCTACCACTCTTAACCACTACACCACACTGGTGTAATTGGATGCAGAGCAAACTAATTCTATTTTTGTCCTCCTCCTTCTCCCTGCTGAATCTACAAAGGGCACACTGAGACTAAGATGGAGGAAGTTGAGAGGCAGTGCCACTCTCTTCAGTCATTGTAAGAATGCAGGCTGGTGGAAGCCAGCTGAGGGCAGCCTGACCTTAATGGGGCAGTTCCCAACTCACCCTAATGGACCAGGCTCCACTGGGTCTAATTTGGGGCAGTTACTACAGGCACCAGCCCCTAGCTGCTTCAATGGGATTTTCCCTGCCTCCCCACCACCGCTAAAGTCCCTTGTTGTGTTACAGCACCTCCCAGGCTGAGATTGGGACTTACTAATTTAAACACATGCTATAGTGCTTTGCCAAGCGGAGGCAGTAGCCGTTAATCCAATGGCATGCTATGCGTCCAATTACTTGCAGTATCCATCAGCAAAGCTTGCGGTGTTTGAGATTTCTTTTCCAATAAGTCTTGGGAATTTATTTCGGGACAATACTTTGTGTAGCAAGTTCTGCAATAATTTTTAAAGACTGCAGTGGACACTCAGAAAAAGAAGCAACAGTGGAGAAATATTAGCATCAAACAAGAGCTGCTTTTAGTGAAATTACAATATTAAACCGGAATCCAGATATTCTCCATTTTAAAATCTTCAAACCATCACTGGATGGAAACTCTCTCATGTTCAGATAATAAAAAGCTTCCTCTTCTACATGGGGAGTGAAGTAAGTCTCACTTATTGAACTGTGGAAGAAGCAAGTATTAATATTGGCATCTAGATTTCTGTAATCTTTTTGGTTTGTCTTGTTACCTAGAAATTATCTTTGATTATCTTTTTACGCTCTAGCTTAGCAGTTGTGCAGGGAACTAGTGGTGAGGAACACTTGTGTTCATGTAAGTTCAAGGTCAGTGTTTTGGCCGAGGGGCATTTCTTGTTGTATTATATGCCTCAAATCCAACTTTAGGTGACTCTTACTAGGGAGTACTCCCCACTGAACACAATGGATTTACTTCTGCGTAAATATGCACAGGAGTGTGTGGGGATGTGATGTAATACACAGAGAATTCGGTTCAGAGCCCCAAAGGGGTCCACTAGGTTCAGAGAAGATGGGTGATGTCCAACCAAGGAGAGAAAGAAGCAAGTTGCCTTTTAAAAGCAAATATCCTTTATTTGGTTGCAACTGGGTTCCCTACACAAAGGTGACAAAAGGTATGAGGAACTGCACCCAAAGGTAAGTTCAGAATTTTATCCAGTCGCAATTGTGGGTGGTCTTATTCGTCACAGGTTCATCAATTTACAAGGTAAGGGGGAGGTACATGGGACCAGGGTGCAAAAGGGAGGTTCGGGTGCAAGATACAAGGTGGGGTGCAAATCCTATCTACATGAGTATGGTAACATCTAGAAATCCAGGGATTGATGGCAAATGATATGGTAATTCGTTTTTCTAGAATAACAATAGGGATGAGAGTTTTATTTAACAGTTGAATTCCTCTTCCCGCAGGGTCAAAGGATCTGGTCGTCTGGCACTTTACGGAAGAAGGAAGGGGAGCTGACTGGAAGTGATTAGGTTGAGGCTAAAAATAACATTTATACTTTCATGGTTACAATAAAGTGATGCGATTTGAATACATGGGTTCCAATTCTTATGTTCCTGAAAGTAGTTACAATCACTGAGAAGTTGAACAAACATTGATAAGGCACAAGGATACAAAGGGGCCAGTTCCATTGCAAAGATGCCAAATGCAACAATTGCATAAGGGTCACCTTAGGGACTCACACTTACAAGTAGTAAAGACATGATTACAAGAAAAATACCTAGATACAATTTAATATTACCTGGATACAATTACAAGGAAATACTTGGATAGAATGATAAAAATAGAGATAGGGTAGATTCAGGAAATAGGGTAATGGGCAGTGCAGGGAAGAAAGAAAAATGCTTTATTTGACAGAAAGTAAAGAAGGGATTTGAAGGAGGGGAATAACAGGAAAAGCAAATTAAAAGAGCAGACTAAAAGGCAAAATTGAGGAAAAGGTTCATATATCTCTTGGGCTGTCTTCATTTGGTTTATTTGGTCCTGGTTTTCAGCTTCTTTACCTATTCTTCTACATCAGATGAAAATCCAAAGACACAGGTCCAGACAGTGCAAAATTGTGTTACGAATTGTTGTTGTTGCTGTTTCGCAGCGGGAAGTTAATCTAGATGATACCCAATTCTTGAGGTCCAGTTTCTATGAGGGTAGAATATGTAAGAGGAAGCTTGCCAAATCACTTCCTTTGTGAACTGTGCATGAAGAGGGGGAATTAACAACCCACAAATGAACTCTGAGACCATATTCGAGAAGTTAGAGCCAGTTCAGTTATTGCAATGATTCTGCAAGCCACACTGCCAAACACTAGGCAGTGCTGCTCCATCTCTTTAGTGCTCAGATAAGGTTCTCGGCCTTGTCTTGTTGCTCTTCTCTCTTGTCCTTTGTGCTGTCTTGGAAACATTCCATAAAGGGCAGTTCTGTGTTGGAGGCCCATGCTGTCAGCTTAACTGTAGATCTCTAATAACTGCTGGGCCTTCAGCAGTGTGTCTTAGGAGTCCTTCGATAACCCCCACTCCACCCTGGAAATGTCAGTGATATTGGCATGTTAAGGGGTTTTCAATTACGTCCTGGGTGTGATTCCATTTCCATAGTTAAGAGGCGGTTTAAAGCACCTCTGCAACAATTAGAAGCCAGCCAAATGGATCCTGTAGGCATTCACCTATGATCAAAGACCCGCCAAACTTAATTTGTATTTGTGTGTCCTCCAGAAACAGGACCGGGTTCAAATTGGGATATGAAGAGACAAAGTAATTGATGTACCACTCCCTTTGATATCTTATTTGCAAAGGCTGTGTAATTACTTGTCAGTCCAGCCTGAGCTCTACCTCAAGCAAAAACGCTTTAGTATTCTTCTTTCATTCTTCTTGTTTTAATTGTACTGACATTCCTGTTCTCTGAAGAAACATCACAAAGGAAAAAACCCAGCAATGTGCACATCAGGAGGCTGGCTCTGCGGCCTTTGAAATTAATGGCAAAGCTTCAATGGAGTCCAATGGAAGGAGTGGAATGGAAATGGATTTTTTTTTTGGTCCTACTGCAGGCATCCACCAGTGAGTTTGTGTGTGTTTGTAATTTTAAATGTACCCAATGTTGGCATATAAAAAGCCTGTTCTCAAGAGTCTGTCACATTCTAGAATGATGGAGAAGCAAAGCCCAGTGGTTGGGCTAAGCCAATGAAGAGGAGGGGCCATGCAGATTAGGAACAAGCTTGAATCTCAATGGCTCTAGTCAATGGAGCCATTAGAGAAAGATTTGGGGGCTTCCCCACCCCCATGATTTTGCAATACTTGTTTTTGCTGTAGTCCGTAAATTTAGCAATGCTTCCACATCTACCACTAGTACAGTATATTTGAGGTAATTTGGTAGTCGTTTTTTAAAATATCATTTTATATTAGGGATCCTGTTATTTTTAAATTAAGATTGTCATGTAGATCAATGTACAGTGGTACCTCGGGTTACAGATGCATCAGGTTACAGACTCTGCAGTTTACAGACTCTGCTAATCCAGAAATAGTACCTCGGGTTAAGAACTTTACCTCAGGATGAGAACAGAAATTGTGCACAGCGGCAGCTGGAGGCCCCATTAGCTTAAGTGGTACCTCAGGTTAAGAACAGTTTCAGGTTAAGAACGGACCTCCAGAAAGAATTAAGTTCTTAACCCGAGGTACCACTGTATGTGAATTATTGGACAGTTGCAGAACATAAGGAGCCTGCTATACCTCCCAACAGATTTCCCGTGTTTCTGGGTATTTTCTTCTGAGTCAGTGGAGAGTAAGATGCCACTGATACTGAATCTTTTTTTTTTTTAATCCGTCAATTCTACTTTTAAAAAAAATATTATTTGACCTCAAATCCATTTCCACTCCTCCATGCCACAAACCCTTGTTGTAGATTCACAGAAATTGGAGACTTCAGATGACCCTATGAAACTTAGG
This sequence comes from Lacerta agilis, assembly GCF_009819535.1. Lineage (NCBI taxonomy): Eukaryota > Metazoa > Chordata > Lepidosauria > Squamata > Lacertidae > Lacerta > Lacerta agilis. The sequence continues at coordinate 22,297,100 of NC_046316.1, read as the reverse complement.
TTGCAACCCTTTACTCACTTGCCTGGGAGTAAGCCCTGTGAATCAGCAGGACTTCTGTTAATGTTTCTATTTATTTTACTTTTTAAAAATGGCACCCTTCCGTATGCACCCATCTTAAATTTCTCCTAGGAAGTGGTTTATCTGACAGACTGTACTTGCTCACAGCAGCCGCCTTGTTTAAAAGAAGTTAAATGCAGTCTTTAGCTAAAAATACGAAACCTGAAAGCTGCCGGATTGATTAGTTTGCTCACTGAGGCTGTCTGGGTGTTACAATAATTCCTTAAGCAGAAGTGCTGAACTAGATGCTTTTTCCTCGGTCTGAATTCCCCCTCCCTTGCTGCACATCAACACTTTCAATGACTGCAAGGGTAATTGTGTCTTTGTTTGCCAGGGACATTAAAATTGTTATGGTTCTTGTAGGAAATGTGCCTGGACTACTTAACTAAATGACATTTCACAGCAAACTCTCCTGTTGCAGATACTGCAGGTAAGAGTCAGTGGTGTGGGGATGATTAACCCTTCACGCACTCTAACAAAAGTCCTAGTAAAGAATCTTTGGTGAATCACTTTTTGGATAATAAACTTAATTCTCACAAAGCTGGGCATTTGAGCATGTGCATCAGAGATGTGGGAACATGAGAACATAAAAACCTGCTGGATGAGTTCAAAACACTACCCAGACTCCTGGTTTTTTTTTTTTTTAAATAAAATTTTCTGTTTTACAATTTAAAATATTCATTTAAACAAACTTAAAATATCAAAGACTTCCCTTCTTCTCTTTCAATGGTTCATTTTGCATAGCATAAATCCCTGCATATTTTATATAAACTAAACCATTCACTATTCCATTATTACACCCACCAAAGCTTATTTACACTGTTGAATTTATCTTAATGCTGCCAACGTTTTCAAATGTACACAATTTCCCCCATATATTCAATAAGCATTTTCCAATCTTCTTTAAACGTATGTTCTTCTTGTTCTCTTATTCTTTAAGTTAGATCCGCAAGCTGTGCATATTCCATCAGTTTAAGCTGCCATTCTTCTTTGGTTGGGACCTTGCTCGTTTTCCGTTTTTGAGCTCACAAAACATGAGCCACAGTAGTGGCATAACATTTTTGACACCTGGGAACTTCCACCTGAATTATCCCCAACAGAAATGAATCTGGTTTTTATTTTGGAAAAGTGCTTTTAAACATTTTTTTTCTATTCATTATAAATTATTTCCCAATACTCTTTTACCCTTTTACAGGTCTACCACATATGAAAAAATGTACCCTCGACCTCATTGCATCTTCATCACATATCTGATTCAGTCTTATACATCTTAGCAAGATGTTAAGATGTATAAGACAGAATCCTGTTTCCTATGGTGGCCAACCAGATGCCTTTGGAAAGCCCATGAGCAGGGCCTGAGAGCAATAGCCCTCTCTCCTGATATTGTCCAGCAACTGGCATGGTACCCCCTGATTCTGGAGGACACATGGTGGTGAAACCTAGGCAGCAAGTTTTATTAACTGGACAGGAAGGTGGCGCGATGTAGAGGCAGAGCCCTGAAGTGGCCAGCACAGGCCTGGGGCAGGAAGCATTGTAAACATGTCAGCAGGAGCACTGCACTGGCCCTGCTGGTGCTCTTGAACCAAGCTGACCCACAACACCCCCAACTTGATTGCAGTATGCAGCAGTAACTCAGTTGGAGGGAGGTCAGGTGTGTGGCACAGCCCCACCATGCAGGTGGCGCCGATTTACGGCTGTGCAAGGGGTCCCCCAGGGGGCAGCATCTCAAAGTGCAGTAAGGGAGGCACTGGGCTTTGCGAAGGAAGCGTGAGCCTCTGTCAGATTCCTCGAGGCCTCCCACCTCCTTCTCAAAGCGTAGTTGGCATTTTCCCAGTTTTGGGAAGGAGCTGAGAGGGCGATAGGACCCAGACAGAGCCCCCCCACACCTCCTTCCCAAAGCCAGGTGCCTCCCTACCCACCTTTGGAAAGGCAGCATGAGGACTGGGGGGGAGTGGGGGTCTGCACCAGATTTTGGCCTTGCACAAGGTGCCATAGTACCCAAGTCCACCACTGCCACCACCCCATCTGCTACTGGAGCCAATGCTTGTACAGCAAGCTCCTCTTTATAAACTGCACTGTGCCACTAGGGCTGATGGGAATTGTAACACAAAATGTCTGGAGGGCATCGAGTTAGGTCTGGCCTAAGCTGTAAAGCTATGTTCTCTCCACCCGACATTGCACCAGATTAACCCCCCTTACTACATTGTTTCCATGATCCTATCACTTTAACAAAAATGCAAACTTTTCATTCATATCTTGGTATTATGGATGCTACTTGAAGAGTATATTTATGGACATATGATATTTCAGTACTTCAGCGGAGCAAAACTAGGTGATGAAGAAAGAGCTTATCCCTTTTTCTAGTCAAAGCCTTGATTTATTTTTATACCAATCTGCCAAGGAGAAACAGTTGCAAACAAATAGCCATCGAGGAGGAAAGAAGATAGCCGAGAAGCTGAAAAAGGCAGAAAAGGCAGTGATAGATGGCAGCAAACACACACAACCCCCCCCCTCTGTTTTCAATTTAAGGCAACTTTAGGGATTTCTTTCAGAAAGCCCCAACCCTTGATAACTTCATCAGCATTTTACTACAAATGTCCGCATTTTTGTATGCAATTTTGCCTAATAAGAACATTATTATAAAGGAATTTTCTCTTATACATTCCATTTCGCTAATAGATACGTTTTTTGTGCACACCTTACCCCAGTATATACATTTCTGTACACATGACTTGGTTGGAGAGCTCCCTTGAAAATTCAGAGAAGTGCAAATTTCCAAGGATTTTGTTTGTGCATTGTTTTGGGTAGGTTTTCCTTTAAATGAGTTTACAGCTAACCCCTTCTTGCTAGACGACACCAGCTGCATTAAGAGAGCCTGACTACTAGCGAAAGGAGCTGCTTATGCTGCAAAATGCCCTTTGAGCTCCTAGATTACTGTCTAGAAAACAGAGTGGCCCCCAAGCAAACCTACAGCAATTGGCCACCCCTGCTTTACAATGCCAATGTGGGTTTCTTTCTCTCTGCTGCTTCCTGCAGGTTCTTCCTAGGCAGCCAGGGGGGAGTAGTTGCATATGGCATAGAAACACTCTGGCGGCTGCCTTGCAACAGAAACTGCTAAGAGACCGTGCATTTCAAAGCTCTGGCTTTATACAAACCTGCAACAGATATAGAGTGCCCACGGACACATTACAAACCTTTTAGGGGAAGTCTGGATAAGGATCTGGGCCTGAGTGGAGGGAAAAGGATTTCTGAGGCTTCCATCTGAAGCCTAAATTCAAGTCAAGAAACCAGTGCTCCCTACAGTATCCTGCTAAGATCCACCACAGGACTTTAAAATCCTGGGATCTGTGCATAGGTATGAGGCCTTCAACATTTTGGTTAAATTTTAAGTCACTTCATTTGAATGTATCAAATGCCTCCATTTCTCAGGGACAAGGCTTTGTGTAGGTATTGTTTTGTATAATTTGTTTTGCTCCTGATACTTGGATGTGCAATGTCCAGGAGAAGCCTTTGCATATATCTTTCATATAGGTTATCATTTTCTCAGGAATCTAGAGGGTCTTCTGTCTGGAGACAGCGCCACAGGATTTTGTACCCAGAAACTCCTGCAAAGAGGGTCAAGTAAAGCTTTGATTACTGTGTTGAAACATGCACAACAGGTGCTCTGAGTTGTATTGTTTGGGTCAACCTCCTCTTGTTTCTCAATCTGGTCTCCTCTTGGGTTTACAGTAACAAAACTCCACAATCCTTGGCACAAATGACAAGACAGTTATGCTGTATGAATTCTCTGCCCTGGGTGCGATTTCTCTGGGGTTTTTTTGTGGCTCTTTGAATCAGGAACCTTTGGCTCTGCTCTGCTCTGTGTCAACGCTAACAGTGATTTGTAGAGCAAGATATTGAAAATAGTTAGGGGATCATTAGTGAAAATAATGTACAAAATGTATCGGGGAATTGCTTCGAAAATGTAGGCAAAATCACATTCAAAAATTGCTGATGAATTTTCAGGATTTTTTTTTTTAAATTGCAAGCTGATGTAAAACATAGTCAACCATGATAGTCGACCACATAGTTCACATAGTGAACCGAAGATCGGAAAAAGGACCCCCTTAAATTACCACATCTTCCCATCCCTAATTGTATCCTTACCACCATCCATACCATCTTGGGACAAGGTCTTTGCCTGCTTGGATTGTGTCTTTGCCTGTCTATGAGGAGGAAGAGGGGAGGTCAGTGCTGCATTTGGTCTAGCCATGGAAGGATGCAGCCAATGTGGTGCCTTAATTTGCCAAGTCACGCTCCAGCTCAGCGCTATTGTGCTTCGGTGCACAGTTTGGGAATCACTGAGAGACAGAGAGAGCCATTGACTTGAATCTGGGCCTAAATCCAAGCTCAGCTGTCAAAGGACTGGGTGCCCCCTGAGCAAATCATTAACTCCCAGGGAGCGTGAGATGGGGACGGGGTGCTTCAAGGCAAACGCTGATGCGCAGATTATGAAACCCTTCGTACTCTGAAAGGGCTGTGATGATTAACAACAACGGCTAGGCTCACTGATTTCCTCGCTTGCACCCCAGTCTGAGGACTGTAGAGGAAGTGCCCCTTCTGAAGCTTATTATTAATCTCCCCCATTTGTTGCCAGAGAACACCTTTCTTTCTTTCTTTATCATTGTCTTAATTTTTAAATTTATTTTTAAAAATCGATTCCTGTCAGGGAAGAGCACTATGCGATGGGTATGTGGGGCTTTTTTGTTTTTTTGTTTTTATTCTAAACCAAGCAGATGCATTAATCAAAGGAATAGGGAACAGGAGAAAATGTCGGGCCTAATAGCTGGTATTGACACAGCCCATCGGTGACAGAAAAGCTGCTTTCAGCTAATTTGCATGGTTTCGGTGACACTAATTAAGAGACCCGATAGCTTTTATAATGTGATAAAAGGCAAAGTCGGCGCGTGTGTGTAGGTGGAAGGAAAGCTATCCCGAGAAAGCGGCAGTTCAAATAGTAGCAAAAAGATGCTAGGCTACCTGGGCAGCATGTTGAAAACAACCAGAAGTATTAACATATTTGTGTTTGACGAATAACCTGAGCCTCTCTCCTATGGTTAAGGGATAGATACTTACAGACCAGGGTGGAGATAGATAGTCACCAACCAGCCCATATTTTACTGCTCTGTTAGAAAAAGCATAGTAAACAAGCACTGCTCTCCACTGCTCTCTATATAGGCACCATGGAAAAACAATTGATAGCTCTATCCTCCATGAATTTGTCTAATCCCCTATTAACTGGTGGAAAGCAATAGCAGGCATTCTTGTCACCGCAGGTATGCAGCTATATGTCCCTTGCCTCCAGTCTACACAAATATTATACTGGGCCATGCCTGCATCTGTCATATTCTTCACAGGTGCACATCCATGTACTCCATCTCTGCTCATTCTCTTCATTGCACATGCGCAGCCACCTTCTCTCCCACTTTTGCCTCTCTTTTATTCTCTCACTTTCACACACAGGCGCAGCACCTCAATCTCTCGCTCACAGATACCCACGAGCCTCACCCGATTCTCATTCTCTCTCACGCGCAACTCCTTTCATCTCCCTGTGTCGTCCCTGGATCTTATCTCAAAGTAATCTGGCTACACTGGCTACTTAGACTGCCTCTTCCTCCACTGCAGCCTTGGGCTTGGAAGCATGGGCTGATGCCAAGTTGCTCCATTGTGCTGCTGCCGTACAACTGTTGCCACCCCAAGTTGCGCAGTTCCATTGCCTACCTGGAAATCTGGGTTCAGCTGGGCAGGTAGCCTATGAGCATCTTCATTGCCTAACCAGCCTAATGTGAAATGCTGTGAGCAACACACATGGTCCTTCTTTCTTCCAGGTTGTCCTCTCCTTCCAATTCCCAATTTTAAAACTTACAGCAATATTCAATGCCCTTCTTGCTGTTAGGTGTCCTTCCTCCTCTATACTCCAGGCAGGTATGGGTAGATAACTTGGAAGAAAAGACCACCAAATGCCCAGGTGTGCTAGCAGGGGCCCAGAGAAGAAGCCCCAAAGGTTAGGTCTCTGGGCCTTCAAACTCTATCCAACCTGGCTAGTTGGGGGGGGGGATGCCTGCTAAACATAACCTTGCTGTCATCTGCTGGTAGAAATGGGGCTGGATGACTTTCTTTGCTCATCCCATGGGTTACTGTAAAACACAGCTGAAGTTGTCTCTTCCCTCAACCCCCCTCCCAAGCTACCTCTGATAGCTCAGTCCCCAAAGTGCTAATGAAAGCAACTTAGAATTATGCCCCATTTGCTCAGTGACATGCGAAGAATCATGAGTTGTTGTGTTTTGGGTTCGGTGAATTATTAGGGAAGCCAGTCCTGGGAGTACTCCATCCATCATGGGGTCTTCCTCTTATCTGCTATTTAAATAAGATATCCAACATGCTGAGCTCCTGGATGTTCAAGAAATCAGGTGCAGTGCAGTTTTAGAAAGAAAAAGAAAGAACGTTCAGAAAATTGATTTATAAGGCCCAATGCTAATACACGTCATCTTCACAGACACGTCTTCTCAAATCTGCATTACAAAGAGAATTACTTAAGAAGAGGGTTTTCTGGACCATCTCCCCTCCCTACTTTCATAGGGGCCAACACTTTAAAACATTTCCAACAGATGAGCTACATATATATTGAGCATTCATCCTGATTTGTGTGCACACAACTTATGGGGAGGCTAGATTTTTGACAGTGTTTATTGGGCATTTCTTTTGATTTGCTTATAGGGTGGGTGGTTTTGTGACCATGAGCATTCACCCTGATTTACTTGCAGTATGTGCATATGCATTCTTCTTAATCATTAGTTAATTCCTCATTTTCAGTCTCCTTCCTTGTCACTTTCCTAACATGGGATTGAAAGTGAGTTTGTTGTGCTAGGTCAAGAGGCTGTTTTAATCCACTTTAATTGCACAGACCTAAATTTCCTAGTCAGCGCTTGAATGCCAGCAGTTTGGAGGCACCCTTGCTCTCTTATCCGAACACCAATGCCTGCCTTCCATTCCATCTGCCTCCTCCATGCCACATAATCTCTGAATCTCAGCAAGGCCAGCTATCAATTAACCCTTGTTGTTTTCACTAGTTTGCCTTGGCAAGTGCTTCCAGGGGCTTTGGCTGGATCTAGACACAGTTTCAGTTAACCACGTTGCAAAATTTGTTGTATGAGAAATCAGGTTAGCAAAAACAGAACTCCGCAGCGCCATCTGGTGCCACAGTGTTAGAATGCACAAACAACGCATATAAAGCCCTTTTTCTTTACCCATGTAGCTGAGTCTGAAGTCTCCTTCTTGCCTGCACTGCTTCTGATGAAAAAACGATTTAATACCACAGAAGCAAAATGTTGATTGGAAAGAGGATGTACAGTCGTACATGGGAAGTCAAACACCTTGTGACTCGAACGTTTTTGGCTCCCAAATGTCACAAACCTGGAAGTGAGTGTTCTGGTTTGTGAACATTCTTTGGAACCTGAACGTCTGACATGGCTTCCATGGCTTCCGATTGGCTGCAGGAGCTTCCTGCAGCCAATTGGAAGCTGCGCCTTGGTTTCCGAACACTTTGGAAGTCGAACGGACTTCTGGAACAGATTCTGTTCTACTTCTGAGGTACAGCTGTAGTACCCTCTCCACATAGAGGGTAACTGGAAGAGAGGAAACGGCCCTGCCTTCTTCCATCTTAGGCACCTCTGTGTTGAGTGATAGGCCCAGACTTCAGGGGGCTTTCTTCACCCCATCTCCTGCAAGAGGAGTTGGCGGCAAACTGGATTTGGGTTTGGTCACAAGTGTGCTGGTGAATCTCCGTGACTGACAGCATTGCAATGTAGATAATCACAAATATGTTTTTCCATTTTTCATAGGCTGCGACAATTCAAGGCAAGCACGAATCTATAAACCAGCTTTAACGTAACATTGTTATTGTCTTTTTTATATTTACAGCTTACTCTCAGCCTACCTTTTTGATTTGTAGCCTATGAATAATTCACAAGACATTTTCAACATCCATGCTGTGTTACTTCCTCTGGTGGACTAGCATCACCTTGAAATGTGCTGGGATTCCTGAAACTTGTAAATAAGTAAATTTAGGCATGTCTGTAATGGGATTCCCTTCAGTACATTGGATGCTTGTGATGGGACAATGGGAAGTGGCAGCTGACCCATTAAGATGAATGGGGTGCTGCCCTACCAACCTCTGCCTACCACATTGAATCCAGCTGGAGTGATTATAAGGCTAGTGCTTCTGTTCCTTTCACATTGCAGTCCCGGTATACCACCATGTAATGCTCAATTTCATTCATGCCAGTAGGTACTGCAACGTGAAATGAGCATTAGAAATCAGGACAGAAGCAATATCATTATAATTACCCCCTCTGCTCAGCAGTTGTTGAGGGGAGAGGGCAATCCTGCTGGTGGATGGGTGTGCCAAGGCTCCACAAGGCTCAGGGGGGAATCTCAGGTTCTGCAACCAGCTTTCCTATAGGAGCATCACCAGCAGGATGGGTGGGGAAAAGTTGAGGCTGTGCACCTTACAGTGTGTGTGTGTGTGTGTGTGTGTGTGTGTGTGTATAATGAAACAAAGGTTGGCTGAGTCAGGGTGCTTGTTCGCTGTGAGGCTGGCTGCCTTTTCTGTGGACATTTCAAGTTTGACAGCAACAGTGAGCTGGAGAGAATAGCACGTGGAACTGAAGCACAAAACTCCCACGGTTTTCTGTGGAGCTGCAAATGGATTATTTATGGAATCATGAAATACAGAAATGAGTGGCAAATCTGTGCTATATTCCATTCCACACCATTAGTGGTTTTTACATCATGCGGAAGCTACAATACAATGCTCAAAATAACAGGGAAATGTCCTGAAAATGGAATAAGTTGTAGCGCGAATGCAGCCTAGGATTGGTCGGTTCATTCTGTCTGTCGTCAGCTCTGGCGCCACCTGCTGTTGGCCTCCTTACCTTCCACCTAATGTACATCAGCTAGCACTGACAATGGGCTACTCCTCTCTCCTTGGATGCATAGGACTGGGGCATCTGCCTGTACTGCTTGTTTCTCCCATCTTCTGTTTGCTGGGATGAGATGGTGTGGATATGATGTCATGGTGGTGTATTGTTTCGCATTGCAACTGATGCTGTGCATGTGCATGCTATCCCATCAGGTATGATGAGAAGGGGTCAAGTTGCCTGAAAAGGTACATGGGGATGGGGAGCCTTTGGCCTTCCAGATGTTCTTGGTCTTGTAACTTCCACCAGCCTCATTCAGTATGGCCAGTGATCAGGTATGATGGGAGACATACTGTATTTCAGCAAGATTTGGAGGTCCCCACTTCCCACTTCCCTGAGTTAAACACCATCTTGGCTGTGAGTCCTGGAAGATCTGCTCCCTACCCTGGAGGCCTTTCCCCCTGGCCTGCAAAGGCGGGGCCCTGACTGACTCCAACTACAAAAGCTGAGGCTGCTGAACAGATTATTTGGAGTGTTTTTTAGAGGGTTTAGTTGGGGAGGTTGCTGCTGCTGTTGATATTATTTTTTCTGTCATTGTTTTAGACAATATGTTTAATTATGTGTTTTTTTCATATTGTAAGCCACGTTGATCATGAACTATGGAAAAACATGGCACACAAATAAAATTATATATGTATATAAACAAACTTACCTCGGAGTAACCACCGTTGAACTCAGAGGCACTAACATCTAAGTTGGCATGCTTTGGATAGTAAAGCACTTTATTCAGGCTCACTGCAGTTAGGGTTTCATCAGGACAGTTGAAGCTATTCTCTAGCAGATAGCATGCAGCAAACTTGCTTTAGGTGTCTTTATGAAAGTAGTTCATCTGCTCCAAAGCAAGTTATCTAACTTGAAATAAGTTGTACCTTAATAAAACTCCTAAGTGCACCTTTTGAGGCTCCCCCCTTTTTAGTTGTTGACACCTTTCCATGGATGCTTCACCATCCTCACACATTGTGCATTTCCACTTTGTGTATGTGAGGAACAGGCACTCCAACATGGGCTCACCAAGGCTAGGGATGGGAAGGAATTCAGTTCAATTTGCATTTTATTGTGAATCTACCTAACTGGCACTGCCTGGAACATTATGCAGACTGAAACAGAGCTATCCTTGAAGATTCACACTCCTCCAAATAATGTGGACAGAAATGAACCCATTACTGTGCGAAAAATAGCATACAAAAATGTATGTTAGGGAAAACTGCAAAGAAAAAGATCACTATTAGGAGAAGCACACGGTAGAATGCTGATGAATTTTCAGGAGAATTAGAAAGTACAGGTAATGCGGAAAGATAGAGAACTGAATTTAAGATTGGCAAAACGAGAAACTTCAGAAGAACCACAATTGGCAGATGTCCTCCATTGCTTACCAACACACTTGCATGTTAATACATAAGCATAATGTCTTTTGAAAGCATACGTACTTCATTTTATTTCTGTGCCACCTTTCCATGGTTAAAACCATGCTTAAGGTGGCTTACAACATGGGGGAAAACCCCACTTAGTTACAAACATTAACAAAAGTAGTCACAGACAATAAATAAAACACCAGAAAGTACGCAACCAAACTGAACAATTTTCACAGAAGACCTAAAACAACAATACAAAAATTAATATCAATAACAGCAACAACCCCCCTCCCTACAAACACCCCTAAAGAAGAGTTTGTTCAGCAGCCTCAGCTTTTGTAGCTGGAGTCAGTCAGGGCCCCACCTTCTTAGACCAGGTGGAAAATGACCTGCTCACAAAGAGCTACACAAATGCTGCGTAGTTTTGATATCATGGTGGTTCTCGGTAACAGTGTGCCTGCAGTGTGTAGTGACCCCCCTGTTGGTTTCCTTAAGAACAAACAAATGGATCTGAGAGACCTATTGCACCCTTGCTGCCTTGTCTCACTTTTAATGGATTTAATTTACCTTATGAACAGAAAAGGAAGCAGGCTTGGATGTCAGATGCTTTTAATCACTCCTCCTATAAGCAGTTCCATTAGAAGGCTCTCCAGTTACCTGAACTATATTTTTCTGTTATGCATTAGGGAGTGCCCTCACCATGACAAGTGACCTTGATGCCATCCAACTTTCTGAAAGTTGCTGCGTGTCACAAAGTGGAAGGAAGAGCAACCAGTTCATACCCTTCTTTGTTTGGTTGCTAAGTCGATCTGCCAGGTGATGGCACTTTTCTCCCACTTAGCAGGAAGACTGAATGAATTAACGCCCGCTTGCTATGCAATAGCAATAGCAATAGCAATAGCAATAGCAATAGCAATAGCGTGACACTAAACATATTTAATTCTAAGGTTCCAGAGGAGGATGCAGGCGGAAATTCACAGCTTAATTAACTACAAACCCCAAAATCTGGGATCCCCTCAAAACTGGTGCCAAGGTTTTGCAATCATTTGGCAGCGTTTTGCAGCAAAACCCTCACGTTTTGTTGTTGTTATTGTTCAGTCGTTCAGTCGTGTCCGACTCTTCATGACCCCATGGACCAGAGCACGCCAGGCACCCCTATCCTTCACTGCCTCCCGCAGTTGGGCCAAACTCATGCCAGTCGCTCCGAGAACACTGTCCAACCATCTCATCCTCTGTCGTCCCCTTCTCCTTGTGCCCTCCATCTTTCCCAACATCAGGGTCTTTTCCAGGGAGTTTTCTCTTCTCATGAGGTGGCCAAAGTATTGGAGCCTCAACTTCACGTTTTGTAGCACCCCACAAATGGAATAATTGATACATCAAAACAAGGCTTGTAGTTAATGCCCCCAAACCCCAAAAATGCATTCTTTTCTAATGCACTTTTTTTTTTTTGCAAAACAGTCCCCCTGATATATTGCATTTTGTATGTCATTTTTAGTAATGTAAGTGTTTCTGTGCACACTTTACCCAAGTATATTCTTGTTTGCACACATTAATTGGCTGACGAGCAGTATTGCAAAATCTGAAAAAGTTGACTGTATTTCAGTATGCATATTTTCCCTGAAAATTCAAATTCCAGACAGTGCCTTCAAGCAAACTATCTGGTAATCTGAGATGAAAAATCAGCCCCTAAGGAAAAGAGATTTAAGAGTGGCACCTAAATAACAGCAAGGGGTTGAATATACCCAAGATGTGTAAAGTATGCTCCTGTGAAATGTTGCTAGTCTTTACAAACTTCTTTCTTGCTTTCCTCAGGATTACTCAGATGCTTCTCCCGAGTAGGAACTTCCCAATTCACTCACAGGAAGATACTGCAGCTCTAAGCTGGAACGTATGCTTTGCGTACACTAATATCTTAGGTTCAGCCTCTGGCATCTTCAGTTTGAGTGGTCTTTGGTTGTAGGGTAAGGGGGATAGAAATCTCCAACACTCTGGAGAGCTCTTGCTTGTATAAACAGTACTGGACCTGATGGATCAATAGCCTTGCTCAAACTATGACAGCTTTGCATGTTCATATGAAATATAGCCTTAGGCTTTATATCGTGGCAACTCTAGAGTATGCCTCTTGTCTGTGAGCTCTAGCTTAGTTCCTACCTGAGAAGTAGTAGAAGCTATTGTGATACCTGATCTGATTTCAAGGAAATAAGAGTCGGATGTATGCACTTTGAATAGGGTGACCAAAGCCAGTTGCTGTTTACATGTTTTACTAGGCATCAGAAAGTTTAGTGTTGGTCTTATCTAAAACGGAAACTGATTGATTCTGAAAGAGTGATATCATGGCTCTGTTCAGATGACATTTGTGTTGGGTATTAATACATGGATAGGTGTGAGTGGAAATGGGATCATGTCTGCTAACTCTACTTCTCTCTACAATTCTATGATTCGTCCAAGTATTGACTCAAAACCATGAGCAGATAAAATTGGGGCACTCAGCTCATGTGCACACCAGATTTGTTCACTGTTCCAGGTGTTCATGTGGAGAAGGTTGTGGAAATGGTAGTAATCCTGTTCCCCCTCACACCCAATCCATACATTGATGTACCCACACATCACATCTGAATAAGGCTGCCTTGGCTTTTGCACAGAAAGGCAGTTCATTGTTCTTTTTAGAGTACTTCTTAGTTTGTAAATTGCTTCTCAGTTCTTATTACGACTAGCCCATTAGGTGGGTTGGGGGGGGCGGGATATAGTCATTTCCCCAAGAGACCAGCCAGTGAGCTTCTTGGCCGAGCAAGGATTTGGATGCAGAACTCTTAACTCCTGCTGCCTTACATTTCCCAGTATTTGAAACGATTTCCAGGAAGACAGTGAGACCTAGCTCAGGATTTGATCATTTTCTCTTCCTGCAAATTTAATTCTTGGCATTTGGGAGACTTTACTTGCACATAAAGGTCACATCTCAAACCATTTTAAAGTCCTAGTTTTACCAAAGTCCTAGTTTTATTATAAGCCTGGTGTCCTTTCTGAATATGCATAAAAGATTACGCCTATATTTGAGCTTTTAACAGGCCACCTGGATGATCATTTCATGACCATTTCTTGTTCCTTTATGTACCACCCCCTAATATATTCCCTAAATCATCTTATCAGTATGTATACCCACTTGTAGGGATGAGGGAGAAATCCGGCTCAATTTAGTAGGAATATATCTTTACAGCGAAGAACCCAAACTTGGACAGTGTGAAGCATGGTCTATGTTAAGGCATGTATTCCTCAAGGTTCTGGTCCAATTAATCACAAACTAGATGGGCTGAGCTATCAAAACACCTTTGTGGCAGACTGGAGGAAATTAGATTGGGTGGAGGTGTGGCTCTCCCCAGTCCTCTTATCCTTTGACAGCATCAGTCAAAGAGGCTGATCTATTAGGGCATGTGGGCCACTGTCCCATTAACCTTTTCCTGCCCTCAGCCAGTCCTCACCAGTCATTTGCTCTGGCTCCACCTACTATTGGCTTCCCCGCCTTCCACCCTATGAGTCCAGTTAGGCACCAGCCTACACTGTTCCTCAGAGCTATTCTTGCTGTGAAGAAGCCGAACTAAACAAGTGTTAAGAAGCACTGAAGAAGATGTCAGGTCTTTGGAACCTTCCCATCATGCCCTGCTTCTCTCTCCACAAGTGTTTGTGTGCTCAATGTAGAACCCATGCTCATCAGAGTTCCTGAATCAGACTGTCAAGTTCCAAGTTACTCAAAAGTCACATCACCTCAAAGTCCTACTAATGTGTCCAGGAAAGTGACATTCATTTCTTTCGGTGCCAGTAATGTAATAAGAGCTCCATATAAGGACGGAAAGGGATGAATGAAGGACAAAACTCCTACCTGCAACTCCATCAGTGATAATTTGGGGAACCACAAGAAGGACCAGGAAATGAATAAATGATAACATCACTCAGGGCCTCAGGAATATTATCTGACAGGTTACTAAATTAATGCTTACTTTGAGCTGAAAGGAAATTGCCTACTCCTTGATGTGTTTTGCACTTTTTTGAAGGGGTAGGGAAAATATATATATACAATCTTCATCTGTTTTCAGTTGATGAGAGAAAAACAGCAAACAGCCCAATGGTAAAATAACAAAGCGCAACTTTTAACAAGTCCACCAACATATGCTTTTCTATAATTGAAGACCGTTGAGGGTATTTATGAAAGCCATTAATGCAGGTGGATTGTCCTTCAGGATCAGTGCTTCAGGTTATTTCACATTTACATAAAGAAAGGAGGCCAAGGTCTAGGGCAGCATTAAAAATAACTGAGGCACTAAATAATTTCTGGAAATGTCCATCAAGCGAGCAGTCCAGTCATTTTAGAATGTATGTTCTAAATTGAAGTCTTTAGCCTTTCTTTCAGAGGACAGAAATCTTTTCACAAATGGGAACTTTGATTTCTGTCCTCCTTGTTCTTGTGAGCAACATAATGCCTACGTTTTAAGTATAAAACATCATTTCTTTGTACCGTTGCTTAATGCTAAATGCTTATTACCTACTGAGGCGAAACAGAATGTGTTAATAAAAAAGAAAAGAAAATGGATTTCGTATCTGACATGTTTTGAAAAAAGTACGCTAAGTTGCTAAGGCAGAAGTAGGTTTTAAAATAGTCACACCATCCTAAACATTAAGAAGTCTTTTGAGAGTGAATGCCTTCATTAGCCAACAACTGAATTATCAGAAGAAGAAGAAGAAGAAGAAGAAGTAATTTGGATCTCTCACTCATACTTCATGCTTATCTGTCTTCTTTCAAATATCTCTAAATTTTACTGAATTCTTTTTTTTTTTTTTTTTTGCTGCACCCTGAGATACAATATTGCTAGCAACACTCTGACAAAAGCAAAAGAGTTTAAGGCTAGAATGGAATATAAAGGATTAGAATTGCAAATGGAAGGCCTTGAAGTCTGGCACTGCTGTGGTATACGGGGGGGGGGGGGGGTCTCTCCTCAACCTTTGCTTGATTTATTCCCTGACAATCAAATGCAGTTCTTTGGAATGAAATGTAGATTCTAAGAGAGTTGTCTCCACTCCATCCCAGCAACAGAATGCCTGGGACCGAGACAGCAGAATGATTTGTATTATTGTCACCCATTCTTTGACACAGAGTTTGCAGAGTTGAAGTAAAGAGGTTTAACTCCAGCGCACGGGGTGAGGTATTAGATTGGAAATTCAGTTCGAAGAGCTAGGACACGGGAAGGACGTTTCACCGAGGCAATGCTACAGTTTGTGGCATAGTGATAGGCTTTGGAGTCAACCTCCAGTGGAGCTCGGCTGGGGGAGGGGAAGATGCACCTCATAACTGGTTTCTGGGCCAGGGTCCACAGCTCTATACAACTGGCTAGCAAGGCACAGAACAGAAGACGTGGCCCTTTCCTGCTGTTTTAATGTGGAGCTACAGTGCACAGGTGAAAGCATGGGAAATATTTGTAGAAAAGACAAGAACTTTTTCTTAAGAGCCTTTGCACATCAACGTTGGGGACCTCTGTTGCCATCTGCTGCATGGATGGACAGGGAACCAATGCAGGCTGTAGCTCAGGGGCCTCAACACCAACCACCTGTAATCCTCAAAACCGAGAGAGCCTACAGCTGAGCAGTGCAGAACATACTTTGCATGCATAAGGTTCCAGGATCCACTCTCAGTACCCCAAAATGATCACAGGTAATGACAGGGGTGAGCCAGCAGTAAATTACACTGAGCAAGATGGAGTTAACTCTTTACAGCAGAAACAGGATCTGCACAGGAGTGTCAGACCTCATGAGCACAGCAACTCATCTCCGGCAGGTCTTTCCCTCATGAAGTCCCCACCTCTCCATAGCTGCCTAAGTCCTCTCATCTCCAGGGTTTCCCCTAAGCAATCTGAGACTGTGCCTGCATGCAGCCAACCTCTCCTCCACCCTCTTCATGCCCTTTCTGGTTCTGGGAGACACCCGTGCCTCTTCACCAGCCAGACACATCTCTGCATCTTACCCTCCCTCCTCTCCTGCTTCTCCCTCTGATTCTGGACTTCTCTCTGCCACACACTCTCCCAGCTCACTAAGTCCTGTTACCTCTTCAGCTTCCAACACATTGTCCCAGTCTTCTCCCTCTGACCATTCATCATTGTTCCACCACCAATCCCCTGGGTCTCAGCCTTCTTCCCTTGGAAGTTCCCCAGCTGGTTCCTCCCACCATTCTTCTGCATGCAACCAGTCCATGACAGGTAACCTCTCTATGAAGCCTTGGAGAGCTGCTGGTGGTCTGAGCAAACCAGGGATTGAGAACCTGTGGCCCTCTAGATGCTGTTGGACTCCAGCTCCCATGATCCCCATCACAAATCCCAGAGAGCTGCTGCCGGTCAGTGTAGACAGTACAGAGCTAGATGGAGGAATGGTCTGACTCGGTATAAGGCAACTTCCTACTGTATGTTCCTATGAACTGTAGTCCAACAACATCTGGTCCTTTGGAGGAAGACAATAAGTGGAGCAATGTTGTGACACTTTCTAGAAAGGGATTTAATATGTCCACACACTAATTATAATGCATAAAGAAGGGAGGGCCCTGCTTACTAGCATCTTAGAGGCAGCTGACTGGCTACTGGGGGAACAGAATGCTGGAGCGCTCCAGTCCAGAAGTGCTCTGCATCCACCTGAATTGTGCAGATGTGTCAAATCAAATCAAATCAAATCAAATCAAATCAAATCCCTTTATTGGCATCACAGCATAAAACATTTCAGGTCACTGGGATAATTAAAAGGACAAGGGTGAAGCTGTCGAGGGTCATAAGTGAAGTGCAGATGTGTCTTTGTGGTGGTGGAAAGATGCTGACCCTACTAGCTACCATGTCCCCGGCGCTGTACCCTATTGGATCAGATTAAATCTAAGGGAAGTGGAACATTTTGAAAAGTGGAGCTTTTTCACCCTACAAATGTAAGTTTGCAACAAGGGTTAATTTTAGCTGGGCAAGCTCTCCTCTTTACATGCAGCTCAAAGCAAGCAGCAATTGTGTTTTCACAGACCAGCTAGTGTGAAATTGGGGTCTTTTGCAGGTGCCTGAGCAGCGAGAGAAGCCATTCGGCCCTTTTGCCAGCAAACAACTGCAAATTTCATGAAGTGCTCCCAAAATGAGAGAATTCCTCTCAGTCTCACTTTACAGCCCTTGGCAGTTTCTGAACAAAACGGCATATGCCGTCTCGACAATGCTTCATGTTGGTTGCTCCATTTTCTTTCTTGCATGGTAGGCATTCCCTGAGTGATGCGTCTGAGAATATGGGAGTCCTTAAACTTAATTTTGAAAAAGGTTTCTGAAAAAGGTGGTGGAGAAAGAAGCAGCACAATCTCAGCTTGCTTGGAGATGCAGGCGGAGAACATCTTTCGTGTCTCCTCCATTTGTTCAAATTTTGAATATTCTTCAATGGTATGGAATTCTGAGGTGGGGAACCTTAGGCCCTGGGGGCAAATACATCCCTCAGGACTGCTAGGCCTTGTCTCTGCAGGCCTAACGTCTCCCCAGTCTTGCTCTACATCCACCTTGAGGACTTTTTTTTTTGTCTGACTGGAATATATATTAGAATTGTGATGATGGATCATATCCAAGGCTGCTGTTCTGCTAGTGCTGCAGACTTCTGTTTGTGCAATATAATGCCCCCCTCCTTTCCCCCACAACCCCCATGCCTCCAAAATCTGTCCCTGTCAGAATATTACCTCAGATAAAATGCAGTGCCTATGTTGACTTTGCCCTCTCAATGGAAAGTGCCTTCATCAGTCTGGGCTTCCTGCAGGACGTCCAGTGCTGGTGAGAAGCAAGTAGCGTTTACAGTGCAGCTTGACTATTGACTAAGAACCTGCCTTAATCCTTCATCTATATATAAAATAAAGGTAAAGTAAAGGTAAAGGACCCCTAGATGGTTAAGTCCAGTCAAAGGCGACTATGGAGTGCTCAACTCGCTTTTCAGGCCAAGGAAGCCGACATTTGTCTATTTGTT
Source organism: Lacerta agilis (assembly GCF_009819535.1). NCBI lineage: Eukaryota > Metazoa > Chordata > Lepidosauria > Squamata > Lacertidae > Lacerta > Lacerta agilis. Next base: position 22,278,673 of record NC_046316.1, on the reverse strand, counting down.
CTGGGTCATGTGGCCAGCATGACTAAACTGCTTCTGGTGCAACGGAACACTGCGATGAGTGCCAGAGCGCACGTAAACACCGTTTACTTTCCACCACAGCAGCACCTATTTATCTACTTGCACGGGTGTGCTTTTGAACTGCTAGGTTGGCAGAAGCTGAGACAGAGCAATGGGAGCTCACCCCGTCACACGGATTCAAACCGCTGACCTACCGATCAGCAAGCCCAAGAGGCTCAGTGGTTTAGACCACAGCCCCACCTGTGTGATTATATATATATATATATATATATATATATATATATTCAAATATAATCTGCCCATTTACCTATTTTACTTTATAGATCACACTCCATTGTCTGAGTGTGGATCCTTATGCAGTCAAAACAACACTGTCCGTACACAACAGAATGACATTGGCAGGCTTGAGGGAACCCTGAGGTTTGTAGAAAAAGCAAATAATACTTTAGGGGGGGGGAAAGCTTCAAAAATAGGGAACTCAGAAGCAATCCAGCGGGGATGGAACATGTTCAATGGACACAAAATGCTGACTGACCATGGGGGGAGGAGTGTGTGTGTGGAGAATGGAAAACTGTGTTGGGGGGAAGGTGGAATGGAATGGAGTGTAAGGGAAGTGGGTATGTCTGACTAGTTGGAATATTCCATTCCACTTCTCACCTGTATTTTCTATTATTATCATTTCCCAAGGAGAGATGTGCAGAACCTTGCTGAGAAAATTCACTGGTCTTAATTAAAACATTTACTTCCTGCAAATCCCTCAAGTGTGTTTTACCCAAGTCAGAACCTGCCATATTTACCTCAGATTAGATGAAATTCCACGGGACTTCACTGAGCAGTTTTATCCAGGATAATCATGGCATTTGGTGGTGGTTGTTGCCTATGAGAACCTAAATGAGTTAACAATTATATTTCTGTTTAATAAAAGCATAATTTATGGATTAGAAAGATTAAGAAGTGTAACAACCAAAGTTTTGGATTTAACCTGTAACAGATGGCAGGTCTCCCTGATCTCTCCTTTACAGGCATTTTCTCACTGAAAGGAAAACAGATTTCAGCTAAAGTCTTTGGAGGTTCCATACTTTTTTCTTTTCTTTTTACGGTGGCAGCCTGTGACAAACAGCCTGCTGCATGACAAAATGTCTGCTTTGGGAACCTCTTGCATTGTGGTGCTGCTTGCATCACCATATCCGAAAAAGGCTTTTTGAGCTTGTGCTGCAATTTGTGAACATTTATTACCATGCCATTAAAAATACTGCTATTGTAATAAGATACTGAGGTCAGGCAATTAAGTTGGACCTAAATAAAGCCCAATTTGCTCAGCTCAACAGTTGCAGAAGTTTCAACTAATGTGCATTCTGGGGAGAGAGAGAGAGAGAGATTTTGCTGGCAGAGTACAGGGATGTGCCCAGATCAGGCAGCCCAGATGGACCTCCTGAACCCTTATATCTCAGCATGATCACTGAGATCACCTGTAGAAGCACCTGGGGTTGTTCCCCAAGTTGGGGAGGCTCATTTCACATTGACATGAAACTGAGCCTTGAGAGTTATTGGCCCACTTCTCTGGAATGCTCTTCCAACAGAGATCCAGTGGGCATCTTCTATACCAACTTGCATACCTTTCCCGAAAACTTTCTTTGCTGCCTGACTTATGCTGACAAACCCCTTTCCATAATGAGCGTTCCCCACATCAAATGGGGTGTGCCTTTTGCGTGGTTGCGAGTAACCCCTTTGGATCACGGTGCAGCTCCTGGCAGTTGGGGTCTGGCACCACCTTCCCAGGTTGGATACCTGTGAACTCTACCTACTTAGCAGCCGCCCAATCCTGGCTGGGGAGGTGTTGCCAGGGGGATTGGCCAGGTAGAAGGAGGGATTATTCAGTACACACAATAGAGCTTGAGTCATACCTGGGAAGCGGCCGTTGGATAGTTAGCTGTTGAATTGTGTTCATTTTGCGTGTGGTTTTCTTTTATTGAATTATAATTGTTGTAAACCACTTTGCTATTTTTTTTTTAAATGAAATTGCAGTATGCATGTTTTTTTTAAAAAAATAAGTCAATAAATGCAGGGGAGGATTTAAGGCACTGCGTGTGGTGCAGTTGCCCTGGACAAGCAGTTGAGAAGGGCGCCTTCTCCAAGCACAGTAAGTGCTTGTCCGTTAAGCATGCCGAGAATTATCATCATCATCATCATCATCATCATTGATTTATGAATCACCTTCTAAATCACCATCTCAAGGCAGTTGAATCACAAGATAATTGAAAGCAGTTAAAACCAGAAAGAAAAATTAAAATTAAAACAAGACTAAAATCCTAACAGGTGGTAAAGGCCTATTCATCCAGCTGGGAAACCCCGTTGGAACAAAAATATATTTGATTGTTTCTGGAAAGTGCAGATAGTGGATGCCTGTCATATCTTGACAGGTACACTATTCCACCGAACAGAGGCAGCCCTGCTCAAAGTTACGGTGGATTGGGCTTCTGAGATCCTTGCAACTTGCAGGAGAGAATGACCCACAGTCCCCAGCGATCTACTGAGCATATAAGAGAGAGGGTGGTCTCACAGGCAACTGGTCCTGAGCTGTATAGGACCTTATATGTTAGAGCAACACACTGAACTTGGCTTAGTATCAGATTGGCAGCCATGGCAGATCCTACAAGCAAGGTATAGCTTTGTGGTTGTTTCCTCCCACAAGGAACCTGGCCACTACATTCTGCAACAGCTGCAGCCTCTGGGCCATCTCCAAGGGTAACGCTCCATAGAGTGCATGGCAATAATTGAACCTCGAGGGTACCAATGCACGAGCAACTGTGGTCAAGATATGAAAACCCAGGAATGGCTGTAGCTGACTTCCCAACTGAAATTGGCAAAAGGCACTCCTAGCCAAGGAGGATATCTGCACCTCCAGGCACAGAGCTGGAACCAGGAACATCCCTGAGCTACATGCTTGTTCCTTCAGCTCTCAGAGGGGTAAGCAACTATTACGTTTTCAGTGGTCAGGGTTTGGGCTACTGGCATTGGTTCTTAAGCTCTGGGTTACGACTTGAAACTTGGGTGTTTAGACAGCTAATCACGTTGAGAGTGGGAGTGGCCCAGGTCTTCAGAAGTACATATAAGCTTTGTCCCTGTTTGTCTGTTCTGTTAGCCATCGGCTCAATAAGGTCCCTTGCTATTATCACTGCGTCTCACCTCACAGAAACCCACGTACACGTCAACCACAATTTTGGGGGGAAATCATAAGGTATGGTGTGCGTACAGCCTCAGATGTGGAGGCCTGAAAGCAACCGGTTCCTGAGGTCCTCCATCCCAGCTTTGAAGCTTGCTCAGGGGTCATGTGGCTCCAGGACCTCCACAAAATTGAATATTGAAACCCAGGAATGTCTGGATTATCCCTGCCTGCTCAAAGATCCTTGCCGTATAGAGCGAAGTAACAGGCATCTGTGGTGCTCAGTGTGGAGTTCAGTGGCTGCAGTTGCCCTTGCTGGGAAGACAGCATCATTGAGAGGGTTTATTGAATTCCAATAGCGATAAATAATGTTGCCGAGTAATAGCCCTTTTGAATAAACTTAAATATTCAGAAGTGTGATTGCTCGGCAGGCAGCACAGTTTATCACTCTTGGAATCTCTCATGGTATCTGCATCCTTGTGGCTTTTAATAAGTTTTCTCTTCTAGTTTACGTTAGCTGTGAGTGATTTGCTTTGCAAGCCAACATTTTGTGACTCATTCTTCAGGAAAGCGATATAAAAAAAAATTATCGTTACTGTTGGGAATAATTTTGCGTGTGTGCTGAAAAATTAATTTAATTGCCGCTGCTGTAAATTCAGGGAGTCTCCCGTGGGTTTTAGATGCTTTATGGCAAGCTGGTCTATATACGAAAGCTACCTTGCTGGATCAGGCCAAAGGTTCGTTTTAGCACAGCAGTCACTTTCTTATGGAATCTCAGCCAGATGCTTCTGGGAAAATTAAAGGCAGGATATGATAACCACCCATTTGTTGCAGCATCTGCCAGACCTTGAGTCTCTGAATATGAATCTTCTGTATACCGCTTCTTGCATATCCAGTTGTGCAGTAATGTGCTGTGCCAGAAGCATGGGGGGAAACCTTTCTAGGGCTGGCTTATCATAGAATCATAGAATTGTTGAGTTGGAAGGGACCACGTGGGTCATCTAGTCCAACCCCCTGAGATGCAGGAACCTTTTTGCCCAACGTGAGGCTCAAACACAGACTGTGAGTTCCAGAGCCAGGTGGCAGATGCCAGGGGGCAGAGATGGCTGCAAGGTGTGTGCTATGTAGCATGCTTTGTACCCCCTAAGTTAATTGGCTGCCTTTGGGTGTGTGGAGAGCACTGTTCTACTGCCAACAGGCTGTGTACACACCATACATTTGAAGCACATTGACATCAGGCGGCTGATAAAGGGGAGAGCGTGACTTCTCAGCACACAACTGGCCTCATGTCTCTCCTCTTTATTTCATGGTTTCATATTAGGAACCCAAGACTGTATGAAAATCCAATAGGCCAATTTCCCTCTTTGAATGTGTTAGTTATGAACACAATGTCATGGAATTCTACTCAATATTGACCCAGAGTAGATTCCAATGTATAGTTAGCAGAGTAAAAACTTAAACACATTGCAGGATTCCCAAAAAATAGACCAGAGGCAATGAAAAAAAAATCATCCAGCAGAGCTTTACGGCTACTGAAGGCAAATAAGTATAATGGTCACAAATCCAATACATTCAGGATTGGTACTGCCCATAAGAAATCCAGTTGCAGCAGACTCCACTTAAACTTAAAATAACTTATAATATGTCTAAACCTTAACACTAAGCATACTGTGTACAGAACACCACACCAGAAGAAAAAGAGATAGAAAGAGAAAAGTGAAACCCAGGCTCCTTCTGCCCTTACTTTTAGAGTCAGCATGACCTTGACAGAAGAGATAAGAGAACCAGTTCAAGCTAGCTGTACTCAGCTTCTCTGAAGGAATAACCCAAACATCACGAACCTTCTGCTTGTTTCTTTCACACAGAGAAGCCTCCAGAAGCTTTCAGAATCCAGAACCCTCTTGAATTAAGTAGAATAGGAAAGATCTCTACACATCAGATTAATACTTTCTGCACTAAGAAATGCAAACTGGCACACAAAGGCAATCCTTTTGCATTTATATAATGGGATATACCAGATAGCTTGCCCTCTTTTATTGATAGTCATGAGGAGGCATAAGGGGGGGGGGAATGAGAGACCCACAACAAACACAGCGCTTCTTTCGCCATTTCTACAACCTATCTGAAAGAGCTTCTTTGAAGCTTTCTATTAATCTCTCTCCTCTCTCCCCTCCGCCCCACAAATCTGAAATCGTGTCCCTCCTGGGGTGATGGTATTAGTAAAAGCCTCGAAGCCATTCTCTGCTGTTAGTTTCTGATTTTCATGGAAATGACAGCTAAGCTTGTAATGAATGGCTTGGCCCTCCAGCTCTAAACAGTGAGATGTTGTACGTGTCATTTTAGGCGAGTGCTAATGCAATTACAAACTGCAGCGCCTGCATTTTTCCCAGCGCGGAGACCCCTCCCCAAACGGAACTGTATGTGGTATCTGTTACATTCAATTAGTGAATGTATGCGATGCATTATGCAAAGGTGTCTTAGCACCTTTGTTATGGAAAAATCAATAATATTTCACAAACCAAACCATGATGGATGCCAGTGAAATTGTTACATCTGTGAATAAGTTATTTCTGGACAACCCTGTCACATCCTCTTGGACTGGATCTTTTAACGACCTTGGTTTTTGTTCTGTTTGTACCTGCAAGGCAGCCCTCTTTCTTGTTCATGCCCTGCAGTGATAATGTATTTCAGGAGAGGAGGGAGGGAGTGACCAGAGGGTTATTTCTGAGTCCAAGGAAGTTAGTTTTTACATCCAGGGGACTTACAGTAATAGGACTTGAGGGCAAATGTCCAGGGCCCTACTCAGTAGAATAAGCAGGAGGGACTATAGACATATTAGGGCTGCCCCAAATTCCATTGAGCATCTTCTGAAATGGCACATCTATTGTGATGTCACAGTACAGGGGATATCGGGATATCTCCAAGAAACAGTAGCATTTGTTTTCTTCTACTGCAACAGTTGTCTTATCATACCTCCATTTGCTCCAGATTTGTCCTGAACTAATTTCTAGTAACACTTGTGACAAGGAACTGTGCAAAATTACACAGCCACCGGGATTCACACGGCGCTTGGATGCTGGTATCAAAGTCCTTTAGACTGCTGCTATTTTTTACCTTTTCTTTCCCTCACAGGGAGACAGAAGCTCACATCTGGAATCCAGCTGAACCGAACTTCAGCTAATGCACGATTCAAGTCTGTTCCCATAGAAAAGGCACTCAGGTTTACCTGGTAAGAGGGGCATTGCGCGCGCGCGCGCACACACACACACACACACACACACACTGTCATCTTTTAAAATTTGCATTTCCTTCATTCTCACTTAACTCCACCCCCCAATTTCCATGAAATTTAACATCAAGACATGGAGGCAAAATTTCCTGATGGAAGATATTCTTCAGTGATTATATTGATTTCTAAGGTGGAGAGGTTAATGCTGTCAAGATAACAACAGCTTAAGCTGCAGAAAAACACAAAGATTCAGCTATTATTTGATTGCTTAAAACTGAAAGGTGATTGTTTCATGAGTAATATTTGCCTTTCTGTATTAGTTTTCTGAGCTCAGTTGATTGCTGCATTCTTATTTATATATATATATAACCATGGTGAGATTAAATCGTATTTAAATTGTATTACATTGTAATACTGAGTAGTAATAGGAAGACTATCATTTGGCGGTATAGAATAGTTCCACAAATGTCTCTTTCAACTGGTTACTTGCAGAAATTACATGCAAATGTTTACAATCCAGGAAAATTTGGTGCATATCTAAAACCCAGGCTATCATATGAAAGCAAGTGTGAGTTAATCAACAATTTCATCAACAAAAATTACCTACCAGTCATAGTAGTAGGCACGATTGGTTTTATTGCATAGCTCCTTTTTCATTGGCTGTTGCAGTTGTGTTTTGAAAGGACAAGCATTTCTTAATACTCAGTCCTGTTTGTTGCTAGGAAAGGGAATGTGTGAGTGAATTAATTCAGTAGTTCTTATAAAAATTTTGTAGGAACCATTGCGGGGGAAAGATTAAGAAGAATCCCATTCCTTTGCCTGCCCAGCAGTCATCACCACCTTCTTACGTTGGGCCTGGTTAGTCTACACTCCCTCATCCTGGGTTAGCGCTCAATCTTCCCTCTTCTGCTTTCACCACTTACTGAAGAATTCCATCAGAAAACGAATTGGGAATGGAAATTGCCACAATTTACAAGTTTGTCCGAGGTCAGGAACAGAAATCACACAAGTGAATACGAGTGCCTTTTTGCTATTTGTTGTTTTCATTCCACAAACGTCATGCAAATGAACACATTATTTTCTGCATTATGTTTCCCTTTGGTTGAAATCACATAGGGAACCAATTACGTAAGTCTGCCCACCCGCTTTCGGGGTGTGGTGGCTTTGAGGTGTGGTTCCTCCCCTCCACCGACGCTGCAGAGCTGGGATGCCGGGGGCTATTATTGGCTGGAGCGTCAGCTTTGGCTTGCTCTCCCAGCTTGAAACCAATGGCAGGCTGGTGCAGAGGGCAGGACTCACCTCAGGGGGCGGGCCTGATGGAACAATCTGGCTTCCCTCAGGTCCTCTCTCAGGGAATTTAAACAGTCCACACCAGCCCCTGACACCCAGCTCCTACTAATTATGTTAGTTTTGGCCATAGTTGCTGCAGAGATGACTAACCTAGATTTTGATGGAAGGCGATGTGTAGCTGCAGGGAAACAGTGATGATTGTGGTGAACACAAGAGAGGATGGAAATTGCTGCCTCCATAGATCTTTACTTACCAGGTAGTAGCAAAAGCAGTCCCCACAACTTTTCTTTTTTGGGGGTCAGTTTTGTACAGAGGGTGCATGATGCTGTTGGAGCAAATCTCCAAACTGTTGTTCCCAGCCTCTTCAGTTCATAGAGTTCCTTGGGAATCTTCAGTGTAAGCAAGTAGTAACGGTGTGAGCATGCTCAGCAGAAGGTAGCAGTGTACTAATGGCACTAAGAAGGTTGAGAATTTGGAAGGGATGCTTTTTGCTTAGAGCAATGCATGCCAACAAGTGATTCAGTGCTTTTTTTTAAAACCACAGAAGCCTGAACTCGTTCCCTCCAGCTAGGGAGAGAATTCAGACAAGCAAATGGGGGGTAGTATACCTGAAGGAGCGTCTCCACCCCCATCGTTCTGCCTGGATACTGAGGTCCAGCGCCGAGGGCCTTCTGGCAGTTCCCTCACTGTGAGGTTACAGGGAACCAGGCAGGAGGCCTTCTCGGTAGTAGCGCCTGCCCTGTGAAACGCCCTCCCATCAGATGTCAAAGAAATAAACAATTATCAGAATTTTAGAAGACTTCTGAAGGCAGCCCTATTTAGGGAAGATTTTAATATTTGATGAATCCTTGTATATTCTGCTGGAAGCTGCCCCAAGTGGCTGGGGAAACCCAGCCAGATCGGCGGGGTATAAATAATTTATTATTATTACGGTGGTACCTCAGGTTAATAACTTAATTCATTCTGGACGTCTGTTCTTAACCTGAAACTGTTCTTAACCTGAGGTACCACTTTAGCTAATGGAGCCTCCCGCTGCTGGCGCACCGCTGGCGCACCATTTCTGTTCTCATCCTGAAGCAAAGTTCTTAAGCCAAATTACTATTTCTGGGTTAGCGGAGTCTGTAACCTGAAGCGTCTGTAACCTGAAGCGTTTGTAACCCAAGGTACCACTGTATTACTACTACTACTACTACTACTACTACTATTGAAACAGCAGGAATCGGTTCTGACGGGCTCATGGTTAATTTGCCTTTGACAAAACTCCGATGTTGACTTCCTGTTTCTTTTTGAAAAGGGCCTTTGCTTCCTTGCTTCATCCTTAGGTTGTGGCAGAGATCTTAAAGATGGAAGATGCAGTAAAAAGGGGGGGGGGAGGTTGGTGACTTAGGTCTGCTCCATAGTAGGGATGCATCTTATATCAGCTAGGAGGACATGCTGTGGTTTTAGCAAAAAGCCAGTGACGGGAAATCAATTGCTTTCTGAGAGGGGCTGACAGTGAGGTGGCAGCCCTTTCTCACTCCGACTTTTATTTTTCCTTCCTAAGAAGACAGATCTACGTGATCTGGCAATATTTGATTTTTTAAAATTAATAACTAGCAAAGGCGCTTGTCACCACAGCAGGTAGGTATGCATGTGCGAGGGAACTGGTTGTGAGGCTTCTCTAAAGGAAGAGTTTTATTGCACCTTTGTGTCTTTGGCGCACAAACACCTCTGCAGCATCCCTGTATTTGAGAGCCAGGCCACCCAGTGTTCCTGGGAGAAAGGCAGGTTTTCCCTTCAGTGCAATATTGGTCCGAAATGTGCCGCTTTATTTCCTTTCCCCATAAGAGTATTGTCTTGAAAGGGGCAATGATCCACTTAAATGGGAGCAAGCAAAAACCTCCTTTCTTGACTACTGAAGATCTGCAGTGTAAGGGAAGGAAGTCAAGTTAAGTGTGTACAGAAATAAAAGGTAAAGGTAAAGGGACCCCTGACCGTTAAGTCCAGTCACGGATGACTCTGGGGTTGCGGCGCTCATCTCGCTTTACTGGCCGAGGGAGCTGACGTTTGTCCGCAGACAGCTTCTGGGTCATGTGGCCAGCATGACTAAGCCACTTCTGGCAAACCAGAGCAGTGCACGGAAATGCCGTTTACCTTCCCACTGCAGCAGTACCTATTTATCTACTTGCACTTTGACGTGCTTTCAAACTGCTAGGTTGGCAGGAGCAGGGACCAATCAATGGGAGCTCACCCTGTCGCGGGGATTCGAACCGCCGACCTTCTGATCGGCAAGCCCTAGGCTCTGTGGTTTAGACCACAGATGAGCAAATCTGTCAGTTTCTGTTTCTCTCTGTTTCTAATCTTTCAAATCTTATATTTGGTCCTGCACATTTCCACATTGGTTTGCATGATTCCTCTGATTTTTAAAAAGTCCTCTTGGAAATTCATGTACCCATTTTTGCAAGCCATTTCCACTAATACCATGCATTTTTGTATGTTGTTTTCAACAGTGTTTGCATTATATTGCAGTTTCTTTTTCTCAGCCGGAACTTGCCGGAACTCAGTTCCAGCACCTCTTAGCTGGTTGCCATTGCCATTATAAGAAAACAAGGGAAGCGTTCATGGTGAGTTCTGGCACCTCCTTTTCTAGAAAAACAGCACTGCTTTTTAGCCTAGTAAATGCATTATTGCATGTATTATATTATTTGAGAACTGCATTGCAAAACTCATAGAAGTATGAGCTTCAAATGACAGCTGCTTTTCAGTTCACATACCATTTTAGGAAGTGTGAATTAAGTAAATTAACCTTTAACTGTGAACTGAACCGTATCCCCCCTATCCCTAATAGGAACGAAGTATTAATCTCACTCAGTATATCCAATTTTACTAGGACTTTTGCCCCAATCCCTCTGAATTTGAAATGGCTCTCTTCATTTTTCTGTGTTAATTATGGTCCTGCTTTGCCCCCATGTTTACTTTGATTGTCGGGGAAAAGATGAAGTTGCAAAACTGTGTTGGGGTGAGTACAACTGTTAACAGGGTAATATATTCCTGCCTGCTTGGAAGTGAGCAGACTTGAGGAGGGAGTTTTGAACACCCCCCCCCCCACATGCTCCCAGCAGAGACCCTAGAGGGCAGCCCCTGCCATTTCCTCCCTGGAGGTGGGAGGAGACCAGCAGCACCACCTATTCACCGAGAGATCCCTGCAGAGGCAACACTGGTGGTGGTGGTGATGCTATGGAGGGGGCAGAGCTAGCCTCCAGGCAGCATGCCACAGCGGTCACTGCCACTGCGGTAGCAGTGGTGGGCAATGCATTGCTCAGAGGCTGAATCTGCTGTCCCTGTGGATCCCTCTGCCTGAGGCAGTTGCCTCACCTGGCATCTTGAATGAGGAAGGACTGATGAATGCTCGCAGGGCAGGGGTGTAAGCATAACCAGTGGGGAAAGGTGCAGCAGGAAATGACCTTTCGCTCATCATCTTATTTGAATGCATTTTAATGTGTGCAAAATTAAATCGGTGTATTGCCTAGCCAACTGAAGTTGAACCAAAACCAATAATGCAAATACATAAAAAGGAAAGTATATATATATATATCTCAGTCCGGGCTGTTTTGAAATTGGTTAGATGTCACTCTTAATTGCATTGATCAAAAGGTGAGGTGCAACCACCATTTTATTCAGGATTCAATCCATTATGCCATGTTCTTGCTCAGTGCTCATTTCCTTGAGAGGGACTGCATCCATTATGTCCCCTGTATTGCTTTTGGAAGCTCACATCCAGTCCTTTCATGCCACACAGTTGTGGAATTTGTTTGTTTGTTTTTTACAAAACTGCCATTGTGTTTCCCACATGCCTTACCCCTCACCATCTAGCTGTGTTTGTGTGTGTGGCACCTGTAGAGGAAAGCCTGTGTTCTGCAAAGGGATTATTCCCACCATTTTCCTCCATGACGCATAACCCAGTAAATGGTCTAGAACAGGGTTTCCCATACTTGGGCCTCCAGCTGTTTTTGGACTACGACTCCCATTATCCCTAGCTGGCAGAACCAGTAGTCAGGGGTGTTGGGAATTGCAGTCCAAAAACAACTGGAGACCCAAGTTTGGGAAACACTGGTCTAGAACCCTTGAGATTGGCTCAGAGATGGCAGCTAATGCATAATGATGCAACTCCTCTTTTGTCCAGAGCAGCTCTGCATCAGCAGACCACAAAAGTGCTGCAAGCTCTTTACTGGTTTCACTACATTACTGAGCTAAGTTCAAGGCATAACTGTTAGTGTATAAGGACCTAAATGGCTTAGAACCTGAGGTTCTGCATCCCTTCCATAGAGGATCTTGCCAAAGGCCCCCTCAAACCTGGCAATGATAGTAACGGCCCTACCATTTGGCTGAGTGAGAAGACCTCCTCAAGAAGCAGATACTAGGGAGGGAGGGGCCATAGAGAGTAGTGACAAACTTTTGAGGACTGCTGCCCTCAGGTGCTGTCCTGTAACCAGTCTTGGTGTGAGATTCAGCTGTTAGTTGTGCCAACCTCTGCATTTGGAATGTGCCCTGCCACCATCTTGCCCTCCAATGCAGCAGCAGCAGTATCAGAATATCTGGGGCCTGCCTTGCTCGAGTCATCTGACTTACTGACTAGCCCCTGGAATGGCTGGCCATACTGTTGAACACAAAAATATGTTGGGCAAATAAATAGAGCTCGTTAATCTAGTTAAAGCAGTTACTTATGCCCTTAATTGACTGGTTTGTTTTAATGTGATAGTTTTATGATGGTTTTTTAAATTATTTATTTGGAGTCACTTTGGATGGATGGAGAGGAGAAGATAAAATATTTCCTTAATAAATAAGTGAGGGTAGGAACTAAATTAATCATTGTCGGGCTGGGAGGGGGGAGCTTTCTAGTTGTTGTTTTGTTTGCATTCCACGCACAACATTCTCTAGAAGATGGAAACCTTGGTCCACTTATGCCAGGTTAATCATTTGCTTTAGCCGACCGCAGAACAGCAGTTTCATGGGAGTGCACTATCTCTGCTAATTTAATACCCCCCTTTTCAAGGGAGAAATAGATTTCCTGTCAGAGCTGTTATTCTACATTCAGCAAAAAAAGAAGAGAGAACACCCCCCCTACTTTCACTTATGGATGATGACCAAATTCTTCTGCTTAATGCAGTTCCTTTTCCTAACTTGTCACTGTTTTATGATTGGAATGAAGTGCCTTTCAGAAAAAATAAAATAAAACAAAATTATGGATTGTCTCAGCATACGTTTGTAGCACTATTCAAGCATCCACCTGAATGCTTGGAGACTTAAAGTGGGGAGGAGATGGGGGTTCATGTACGCACTGCCCCCAATGTCCCCTGTAATCTCCTCTTCAGACCTTCTGCTGCAGAGAGGGAAGGTCTGAATGAATGGTGTCAGTTCATAGTTGTGGTTTAGGGATTGGACTAGGACTTGGGAGACCAGGAGTCAATGGGCCACAAAGCTTGTTGGGTGACCTTGGGGCAGTCGCAGCATAATTTACCTCACAGAGGTGTTTGGAGGATAAAAATGAAGAGTGGGGAGAAGCATCCATAGCAATGAGAAAAGGTGGGATATAAATGTAAAAACAACTAATTGGAGTATTCACCCCAGATGCTCAAAGAAGGCTTGAGAAGGAAGGAAATGATCCTCAACTAAGACACATGACAAACAATCACGAGAAGGAAGGAAGGAAGGGAGGGAGGGAGGGAGGGAGGAAGGGAGGGAGGGAGGAAGGAAGGAATCTGTCACCCAAAAGTTGGCTGTGCTAGGGACTGCTATAGAGACTATTTTCAAGAGGCTGTCTTGGGCAACAGACTGAGGACAAGCTCTGCAATTCACTACACAAATGCCCTTATGCTGAATTTACATCATGGCTGTGTTACGAATCTCTATTGCAAAGAGCCATCAGGCTTAGTTCTCACAGAAAGGTGAACATGTGCCTAGGCTGGACCACCTCAGACTTCAGGGAAGTCCTGTAGTCCACATACAAGACCACAGAGAAAATGTCAGGCCTGGGAGAAGGGATCTGGCCTTGCCTCCACTGCACCCTGCTCGGCCATGTTGAGTTTTCTATCCTGGCTTAGTCACGTCCACAGAATGGAAGAAGACAGGATCCCCAAGGATGTGCTCTACGGCGAGCTGGCTTCAGGCACTAGACCTGTTAGCAGACTAGCTCTGCACTACAAAGATGTCTGCAGACAAGGGTGCTAACTTGAATAAAATATTGGGGGGCAGGAAGAGAAGTAAGCCCCACCCTACATAATTGATCATATGATTCAGTGCACACACTCCATCTGAATGGCAATGCTCATCAACTTTGGGGGCCCCCTCAAATATTTTATTGGGGGGACCAAAGACCCCTCCGCCCCTAGGAGTTGACTCCTATGTCTGCAGATGTGGCATTAGGGCTGGCAACATCTATGTGGGAATCCCTTGCAGATGGCCACAGTGCCTGGGGACAGTCAAGTCATGTATCCACAGCAGTGACCAGAGGAGGAATGGCTGCTGGGAGGAGCACAGAGAGAAGAAACAGTCTTCGTCTGCCCCATGTGCCTCTCTCATATCGGTCTCTACAACCCTAGCAGGTGCTGTAACCTTCCAACAGTTTGACTTCACCTCAGAGGTGCAGTCCACTGTCTCCCAAGACAGACGGATGCTAACCATTGCTATATATCCATTCAGACTTCTGATCCCTATCTGCAAAGTGAAATGATATGATTCAGACACTAAGGTCTACCTCCTCAGTGAGTGCTCGGTCCCGTTTTACAGCACACCATTGACAAAGTGGTCACCGCTAATGTCTGACCCTAGAAAAGGAGTATCTTGTTCCAACCACCTCTTCTCAGATGATTAATGTGTAGGAAGCCCGTGAAGGACAGGCTGCTTGCCATAGATCTCTCTGCCGCAGATTTGCAGATTTGTTGTTTGCAGATGCCACCAAGAGCTATATTAATAAATGTGACCCACTTCCTGGAAGTTAAGAGGTGGCATCTATAGGAGGAGGGTGAACTCAGTCGATGTCAATTTTACTGGAACCATTTCTGTTTACCAGCCCTGTTTAGGGAAGTTTTTAATGTTTGATGTTTTATCGTGTTTTTAATATTCTGTTGGGGGCTGCCCAGAGTGGCTGGGAAAACCCAGCCAGATGGGTGGGGAATAAATTTATATAATAATAATAATAATAATAATAATAATAATAATAATAATAATAATAATAATAATAATTTCTGCAAAGCTACTGCCAGACAAATATACTCCCAACCCCTAAAAGCAGTGACGACTAGGTACAAATAAAATAAAGAGAACAAACCCATTCATGCTATTTTGTTACTTGGGGCTTTCATTTCATAATGAATGAAAGCTGAACCAAATGGGCCCAATTCAGTCCAATTTCTAAATCATTCATTATGAAACAAATTGACGCCCCATCAGGTAAGCTGCTGTCTCTTACCCTCCTATCTGCAATATATAATTAATAATAATTTGTGTGTACTTAAAGGATTTTATAGGCTTCCAGGCAGCAGACCATCACTGAGCCTTTTAAACTCTACCTTCTGGTTTCAAACCATGTGTGATTATCCCCTCAGGAACACTTTGTCATCTCTGCCTACTCTGAAGTATAAAAACAGAACAAATGCTCTTAAAATACATAGCATTTTTTAAAAAAACAACAACAACGAGATTGCAGTCTTTTGCATGCTTATATGGAAGTAAATTCAACTCAGTGGGGCTTATTTATTTTTACACTTATATCCCACCTGATCTTCAAAGACCTCAAATTGGAGCACACACTTCTTTCCCCCATTTTATTTTATCCTCACAACAACCCTGTGAGGCAGATTAGGCTGAGAGGCAATGCCTGGCTCAAAGTGAGCTCCATGGCTGAGTCGGGATTTGAACCCTGGTCTCCAAGGGCCTAGTCCAGCACTCTAACCACTAGGTAAAGGTAAAGGTAAAGGACCCCTGGATGGTTAAGTCCAGTCAAAGGTGACTATGGGGTTGTGGCGCTCATCTTGCTTTCAGGCCAAGGGAGCCAATATTTGTCCACAGACAGCTTTCCGGGTCATGTGGCCAGCAGGACTAAACCACTTATGGCGCAACGGAACACCATGACAGAAGCCAGAGCGCATGGAAACGCCATTTACCTTCTCGCCACAGCAGTACCTATTTATCTACTTGCACTGGCGTGTTTTTGAACTGCTAGGTTGGCAGGAGCTGAGACAGAGCAATGGGAGCTCACCCCGTCATGGGGATTCGAACCGCCGACGATCTGATCAGCAAGCCCAAGAGGCTCAGTGGTTTGGACCACAGCGCCACCCGAGTCCCTGTGGTCTAACCACTATTCCGCATGTGGGTTGCCATATTTCAAAAAGTAAAAACCAGGACACCCCAAAGTTGTTGAGCTTTTTGCCTAAGATGCACCTTTCAGAAATTTCCTCCAGATGTCAATTCCACCTTTGAAATCCCGGTAATGTCTGGGAAAATCCAGATGTATGGCAGGACTATTCCACACAGGGTCTCTTTGTTTATTTGATGTATGGAGCAACATGTATGGAACTGGGCTGTTAACCTTGGCACAATCTAGAGCAACATATGAATTTATCTGTAAGCTTCCCCCTCCATAAAGAAATATATTATTTGCCCTCATGTTAACAGGTACCTGAAGTGGTTGGAGATTTCCAGTGCTATTTTTTTCTTTAAAAATGTTTAAGGGTACTCTCATTTTGACTCAATAAACTCACCATTTTATATTTCAAATCGGGAAAAATAAATACAGTAAATACAACGAAACTGACCAATCACTGTGCTAGATTCCAACTCCTATTTCACATATTAAACGCTCGCTTCTGTCTGAGACTCAGGAAACATCGTGACAGAAAATGAGGTCGCCATCGAGGGTAGCAACGGAACTGATGATTCACTGTGCTGGAGAAGAAACTATTCTTTTTTTATATAAAAAAAATATTTTTAAAAATAGTTTCTTCTCCTGTTATATTCACAAAATGTTTTGGGGTATGCGTACCCCTGCATCCCCCAGAAAAAAGCACTGGCAATTTCTGTTTATACAGCCAGAAGTTATTTCATGTGAAACTCTGAATCTGAGTGTAAGATCTGCACAGACCAAAGCTTGGGGGGAAAAAACAAACTCGCTTCTCCCAAGTTTGCCATCCCTTCGCTACAGGTTGTCATGAATAATGTACTGTGAGGGGACTGTTTGGGACAAATGTTGCCCACATCTTCCTGATTACATCTGATGGGGCTGTCAGGTGCTTCACTTCCATTACTGCTGTGCTCGCTTGCTCCCTTTTCTTAAAAAAAGAAAAAGAAAAGTAGACTGGAAGAGATCATAATTGGAATATGCAATTATTATTTTAAAACCAGAGACTTTTAACTGACACATTTTAATAAACTGCCATGGCAGCAATGCTCCTGGGGCTTAGCACATCATTTCAAATGATGACAAGAGATCTTGGAAGACAGGTGCAAGAGTCTGGGGACTGTGTTTTTCCCCTCAATGTGTTTCAAATATAGAAATTAAGAATGATCTGTATTTTTAGTGGGGTTTTAAAAAATTAAATATGGAATTACCTCCTCTGTATTTGGATGCAAGGTGGATCAAAATGACCCCAGGGAGTGGGCAGAAATGGGGGTGGGTGGGAGGAGAGAGACTTGTCAGGGTGTGCAGTAGAAATAGTACACTCGGTGGAGTTTAAAGTCAAAAGTATGGAAGAATTTGTATGGTGGGAGGATTCTGAGGACAAGCAGCAGCAAACAGCACTAGGAGCTATGGTCTGTGCAAATCAGCATGCTGTTTCCAGAGGTATGATTTCCTGGGTGATTGTGAGGCAGGGCCCTTTTTGTCGTGGCACCCAGACTTTACAGCTCTTCTCCTGGAGAGGTTTTGTTCGTGCCACACCCTGACAAAGTCTCTCTCCTTCCCCCCTGAACATCTGCTCCAGATAACTGGGAACAGGTGGGGCTTCAGGAAAGGGTGAGACCAGCGACATTTGCTACTCCCCCAAAGTGGCTCTCCAGGTGGGGTGGAATCGCTATGCTAGCTTCCTGGCAGGTGAGTTGCTACTGCTTACCAGGAAGGAGAGTGGGACAGGCAAGGTGGCGAGGAGATTGGCATGGTCTGAATGCACTAATCCAGAACTCTGTCGCACCCAGCTACCCACATCTGAAGTTCCCTTCCAGCAGTGGAATCCTCCAGTGTGTTGTAAGCCTTCCTTTATGGAAGGGAACCCTGGACTCAAGCCATTGGAAAAAAACTAGTAGAGTGGGAGCCAGAGCTGCTGACAGAATATCAGGGCCCAGAACAGATGGGAATTCATGAGTTGAGCCTCTGTTCTCCAGAGCTCATAGAAGAACTAACACTAGATCCCAGGGAAAGGGACCAGTATCTAAATGGCTTCTGTCACTTGTGTATAATTACGGCATGTACTTTTGCTATGCCCTGGCTATAACTGCAAACCAGGCAGCCAGAAACGTAAGGAGCTTAAATGGAGAGTTCTAAAGCAGCTAAAAGGCTTGAGGAAGCAAAAAGCCAATCCACCCTCCATGATTTTAAAAGCATGCATGGGGGACTTGTTTTTAACCCCCAGAGAATTTCTGCTTGGGAAATGGAGGTTGTCCATGGAGACATGAGTCACTGGACTTTTCTTTTCTTTTCTTTTTTTCTTTTTTGCAGAGCCGAATAGGATCTGGTTGAGCAGCAAAATTATGAGCAAAGTGCAAGGCATATGGCAAGGTGGAATGAGATGTGCTGAGCCAGGGGTGAGGAACCTGGGGCCCTCCTGATGTTGTTGGACTACAGCACTCTTGGAGGCTCATGCTGATGGGACTTGGAAGTCCAAGAAAACCTGGAGACTGAGAGGCTCCCCACCCCTGTGCTATGCAAATACAGGCAGGACTACAAATGGGGACAGGGCTACAAATGTGCTTGTCTTATCCTCACCACACCCACCTCTTTAGGCTCAAGATATTTCAGAAGGAAGGAAGATCGAGGTTGAATCCTGACAAGACAGAAGTACTGTTCTTGGGGGACAGGGGGTGGGCGGGTGTGGGGGACTCCCTGGTCCTGAATGGGGCAACTGTACCCCTGAAGGAGCAGGTGATCAGCCTGGGAGTCATTTTGGACTCACAGCAGTCCATGGAGTTGCAGGTCAATTCTGTGTCCAGGGCAGCTGTCTACCATCTCCATCTGGTACGCAGGCTGAGTCCCTACCGGCCCGCACATTGTCTCGCCAGAGTGGTGCATGCTCTGGTTATCTCCCACTTGGACTACTGCAACGCACTCTGTGTGGGGCTACCTTTGAAGGTGACCCGGAAACTACAACTAATCCAGAACGCGGCAGCTAGACTGGTGACTGGGAGCGGCCGCCAGGGTAATATAACACAGAATGGGGCAGGAGAGGGGAGTCATTCTGTTTGGGAAGCCAAAATGATTGTGTTGATGCAGCGATCAGAAGAGCGTCATGTTGCATTTCTCCCTTTGTGTTTAAATCAGTGCTGGACAGGCTTTGACAGGACAAATTAATGGTGTGAAGAGCATTTAGCATTGTGTAATGGTTTGGGTGGAAGGAAGTGTGCTCAGTCGGTGATCCTTGATATGAACAGAAGGTGCTGTTCCAAGTACACAAGAGTTGTCCCTGTTTTAGTATGCGAAATGTTGGTGGGTATGTAAATGTTGCTTTAAAAAAAAATGAATTTACCCACATGCAGAAAGACTAAAAGTAAAATCCCAGTCAGGAATGACAAGTCCAAAGGGAAATACACACTGCTGCCACATGGAAGATGACATTAACTAGACAAATATTCACCGAGCTGCAATGAGCTAGAAACAAACGATGCCATTTCTGATACTTTCCGTTGCAGGCGTTTATTTGGTTCTGTTATCTTTTCATGCCACAGAAATACTCTTATTTCTTGGTGTTGAGCAATTCGCCATGGACATAACAGTAGTTCGTTGAGTAAAAGCTTGTCCAGATCACTAAACAACAGCCATTAGTGTTGAGCGCGGGGGAGGGGGTGCTTCAGAAATTACCTTGCTGGCTTGGGTAGCGGACTGTTTTGGTTCAGAGCCTTGGAAGGATATCATACTTTGAATTGTATCCAAAGCAGAGGCTGCTTCACTTCATTTCCCTAAATCTCAGATATCTTCCTTGTTGACTATAATGGAAACACCAACATACAAAAATCTGTAACTGTTTTATTTTTAGGCAGGATTGGATATTGCAGCCCCTTCTTAGAGGTTGGTGCCTGAAATATTTCAGACAACCCTAACAATAAGAAACACAACTGCAATCTTGCCTTCATTGAATTATTTTGTGAAAGTTTGCCACACTTCAATAAATATTCAGTATTCCAGGTTCCATTGCTGCACCCATTTGGGGGACAAGCACTGGAATTTGGAAAGTGACTGTTATATGGTAATTTTCCTGTATCTTTTTAATTTACTTTTAAAATCAGGATTTGGAAAGCAAAAGCAATTCCAAGTGTTATATGGAAGTTAGCAATCAGCAGGTGGCAAAAGGGAAGAAGGGCGATTCTGGAAACTTAATAGTCTCTGGGCAAATTTGTGAACATGTTCTAAAAATATAACATAGGCTCTCGGGAAGTGGCATTATTTTTTCAGGCACAAAATTCTTTCTCTCTTAATTGGAAAGTGCCAGAGGTGGGGTGCTCACCTTGAAGCTCATTATCTTACACAGTATTTTTCCCCTCCCCGATTTTCTTGCCCTTTCAACTTCTGAGGACTTTTTTTTGTCTAAAGCGAAGTAGTAATTTCAGCTTGGAAGAACTTCTTTTTAAGAAAAAGACCCAGCCCTATGTTGTCAACTGGGGCAAAATTAGTTGTGGCTGTTAATGAGGCAGCTTTACTTTAATTCTACCTCAATGTTCTGCCATGCCCAGCTATATATATAAACTAGATGGACTTTAAAAAAGCAAACAAAAACACACACATCTGCTTATCTCTTTACCTTAAGGGGTAATTGCTGAGATGATGGGAAAGTATTGCAATTTTGTCTTCGTTTGAAATATCAGCGTGGGCTGTTGATGCTCTGTTGGTCTCAGGGAAGAACAGCTCATGCCTTTGAACGTTTACTCAAAAGTAAGTCTCACTGAGTTCAGTGGCAGTTATTTATTTAGATGCAAGTATGCACAGGACAGTACTTTGGCCACCTCATGAGAAGAGAAGACTCCCTAGAAAAGACCCTGATGTTGGGAAAGATGGACGGCACAAGGAGAAGGGGACGACAGAGGATGAGATGGTTGGACAGTGTTCTCGAAGCTACTAACATGAGTCTGGCCAAACTGTGAGAGGCAGTGAAGGATAGGCGTGCCTGGCGTGCTCTGGTCCATGGGGTCACGAAGAGTCGGATATGACTGAACGAATGAACAACAACAACATGCACAGGACACGGGTGGCGCTGTGGGACGTGGGTGGCACTGTGGTCTAAACCACTGAGCCTCTTGGGCTTTCTGAGCAGAAGGTTGGTGATTCGAATCCCCACTACAGTGTGAGCTCCTGTTGCTCTGTCCCAGCTCCTGCCAATCTAGCAGTTTGAAAGCACGCCAAAAAGTGCAAGTAGATAAATAGGTACTGCTCTGGCGGGAAGATAAACAGTGTTTCCATACACTGCTCTGGTTTTATTGTTCCATTGCGCCAGAAGCGGCTTAGTCATGCTGGCCACATGACCCGGAAAAACTGTCTGCAGACAAAAACTGGCTCCCTTGGCCTGTAAAGCGAGATGAGCACCACAACCCCAGAGTCATCTACAACTGGACTTAACTGTCAGGGGTCCTTTACCTTTATGCACGGGACAGCAGGCTCTGATCGCCATGGTAAATACCACCACACCCTTTTTCAGATTAGAGAGCTTCTGATGTTATGAGTTTGCATGTTTTACCCTCTACCAGATGGCGGACTGAAGCCTGCTTCTAGCTTCCAGCCCTGACATACACTACTCTGGCTATTGTCCTTCTCACTACCAGCCAGGTAAGGGAGGCGGTCCACCCATTTGCCCTCTGACACAAAGCAGCTTCCTTTGTTACACTAACAGCCCATTAACTCACCAAGAAACTTGTCTGACTCCTTCAGCAATGGAATCCCCCAAACTCACAACAACATTCTGTAGGGTGTGGCTGGATGGACTTTAAATATATGCAGGGGTGTCTTACCCATGGAGGCTAGGGGCGCCAGGGCGCCAAGTTCTGGAGAGTGCCAGGGAAGAGGCAGAGGCTGGATGCGGCGCCTCCTGGCATCAGCTCACTACCCTCACCCATCTCTGCCATGCCATGCTGAAGCAGCGCCGCACCCAGAGCCTCCATCTGCTGTGGCCACTGTGGCACGAAGCGGCCAGCTGAGCCGGGAGGCGCTGCGTCCAGCCTCTGCCTCTTCCCCTCTGGAGGAGCCGCCCTCCAGCTGCTGCCTGCCTCCTGCAGCCCTGCCGGCAGCACCGTCCTCCCTAAAAAAAGGTGGACAATTCTGGGAAACGGGGGGTGGGGGGTGCCGCCAGAGGGAGCTGTGCACCACGGCACCGGAAATGCTTAAGACGGCCCTGAATATATGATGTGGATCTGCCCAGAGTATTATCTTGCACGCTTCCTGGGTGAAGTACACGCAGAAGCTCAATTTCAAACATATTGTTTTTGGGAAGGATAACACAGTTCCTGGAGAACTGTAGCATTCAGTTACTTCATGTGGGAAGCAATAGGAGAGAAACAGTTATGCTAATCTATTAGCTACTATTAATACTTCAGATCATTGGCTTGTCTGGCCCTATAAATTTCAGCTTCCTAAGCAGCATAGTGTAAGAAGAAGCACCGTTCTTTCTCATTTCCCTAATCCCTTATCCGTACACACCATGTTTCAATTTTGAAGCTTGCCACTTGCAGTAACTTTTGCTAATAATTACATTCCCCTTCATTCCCAGTTCCTTAAATCCCACTTCTCCTCAATGTGTCCTTGCAGATACAGTGGTACCTCGGGTTACATACGCTTCAAGATACATATGCTTCAGGTTACATACTCCACTAACCCAGAAATAATGCTTCAGGTTAAGAACTTTGCTTCAGGATAAGAACAGAAATCGGGCTCTGGCAGCGCAGCAGCAGCAGGAGGTCCCATTAGCTAAAGTGGTGCTTCAGGTTAAGAACAGTTTCAGGTTAAGAACAGACCTCCAGAATGTATTAAGTACGTAACCAGAGGTACCACTGTACTGTCTAAGGATTCCCCCCCCCTCTCTCTCTCTCTCTCTCTCTCTCTCTCTCCAAATACTTATTTGCTCTCTGCTTCTTTCCAAATTTTCATTGCATCTAATCCTTGTCACCATCTACAACCATCTGAACAACAACAAGAAGCAGAAGCAGAATTATTGTAACTGATGGAGAGGACGATTTTCTGACTTGGATGAAAATTATGATGCTTGCCTTACATCTGAGGTGGCCCAGTGCTGTACCGAAAATGTCCTTCTGCTTTCATAGGAACATTAAAAAAAGAGAGGACATTTTCCTGCAGTTTTTGGAGGGAGCTGGAGAATGGCACTATGTTATGTGATGTAGCACTGTGGGATGGGGGGGGGGAGATTAAACAATGGACAGATTTGTCTATTCTTAGTGAGGGGTAGGGTCTAATAATGGCTGGTTGTGGTGGGTGCTTAGCTTGTTCCAGGCAGTTGCGTAGCATGGGAGGGCACAGGGGTGGTTTCCCTGGATGCAAAATTGTTAGGGGCGCCAAGTTTCAACACCCAGTGCTGCCTCAATACAGCTGGGCTCTGTTGAAAATGACTTTTCGGTGCGAACCAGGAAGTGACTTCTCCAGACAGCAGAATGACTCTGCTTTTGTTATCTCTGTGGCTGTGACCTCCTGCATGACATGGACACCATTAGGCAGTTGAATGTGCATGCGTACTCTGTTTCCTCCCCTCCATGTGGCCCTGGGTGCTGGCAACCCATGCTACACCACTGGGTGCAGGGTAGTGCAAATGTCGGCATTTGTGGAGAAAGTGGCTGAAAGCAACTGACTCCTATGACATGTGTGTGACACAGCACCGCCGGACTCATGCTATACATTTTATTTGTCCTGTAAACTTTAAAAATGAATCTAATATAATATGTAAGTGTCTGGTTTTCCTGCCAGCTCTTTCTTCCTATCTTTCCCTAGGCAGCATTTATATGTGGAGGCTCAAAAGAACTGTGGCAGGCGATGCTCAAGAGCTCTGTTAAACAAAATACTTTCTCGAAGGTGCTATTGAAGATCCATTAAACTCTGAATAGGCATTTATGTGATACAAGATTGCAAGGTTCTCCAGAGGCTTGCTGCTAGATTAGAACACTGTAAATGTCAAACTGAATATAAATAGATGCTCTTAAAAACGCTTATTTAAAGAAATGCATTTGGGGAAGGGGGTGTTTCCAGTTTTATTTTATTGGTGTGTCTGGAAATGGTCACTTGCTCAAGAGCCCTCGCAGTGGAAAGAGTGAAGACATCGCCGTAACCCGAAATGTAATTAGCTATAAAGGCCAAGGTATAAAACAGCAGGAGCAAAATTGGAGCGAAGAAACCATTGGTCACAGAAAGCAGCTCCCAACTTTCTGTTGCATTCTTTGAAAAGCCCACCTCATCCCAGAGTGACTGAGAAACAAAAGCTAGGTTGAGGCTCTGCTGATGAAGAGGAGGAGCTATGCAAACGAGTCAGATCTCCACCACCAGCAGCGCTCTGAATGGTTAATGGATTCCAAACTGCAGAGGGTCTGATTCTGAAGAGGCCAAACAGTAACTGAACCTGTGGAATCTCTCCCCTCCCTCCAAAAATGGTGATCCGTGGAGCATAGCAGCAACTACAGTTAGCATAAGAAGTGGGGTGGGAACTAAAGTATAGACTATACAGAAGGGAGAACAGTTGGCATGAATTACAAGTAACACAGACATAAAGATGAACCTTGGAAGCTCACAAGAGGTTTTTGTTACTCTGTTATTTACAACTGCCTTCTCCATTACTAGGAGAGTGATTTTCAGCAAAGGTCATAAAGAGTAATTAAGCTAGTGGTTTGAAAGGCATAGAGTTTGGAAGACACTCAGCGGGTCAGCTAGAAATCAAAGCTAATTCAATCCATTGAGTTGTTGCACAATATCATGCTGTGGCCTTCATTATTTTAATTTCCCACAAAGGAAGATCAAGCAAAACTAAGTCAAACTGTACTGATTAAGGCAAAGTTAACAACTTCATTAAAGCACTCGCTAAGTGATTTTGCAGAGTGAATATTTCCAAGAGCGCAGATATGGGTATGCAGTGGGAAGGAACGATCAACCTTCATTCCTGAATCATGATGGCACACTCATCCCAGACGGTATAAATAAAGAGATGAATTGCGGTACTCAAACAGGGGGGAAGAGGCTAAGCAAACTAATTCCCAGGAACTAAACATAAATTGTGGCGTAGATTGCAAACAAACAGACAAACAAACAAAAAATTGTTGCCCAATCCGATCCATTAGGCCAGGCCAACCTAAAAAGGGGCCACAATGCACCTAAATCTTAACATTTTTGCAGCCAGCAGCGTGAAAGCTCTATTAATCTAGAAAGAGTGAGAAAAAGGGAAGGGTTGAACTGCAACACTGGAAACTGCTGCTAGGCATGAAGATCGATCTTGGAGGGGAAGAAACAGCAGAATTTGGAAGTGCAATAAAAAATAAGATGCAATCATAAACCACAACATAAAAAACATATGTTTAATGCATATTTTATTTTTTATTTTCCACTTAGTGTTGTGATTATGCTAAGGCTAACAGCAAGTCATTTACACAAATCAGAAGCGGGGACAGGCTGAAATACTGTTTCAATTACTCTGCTCACAGCAGCTACAACAACAGCCTTGTTATAAATAAGAACCGGATACTCCATAGCTTTGCAGATTAAGATGGAAGATACAGAGAATATTTGCATTCTGCTTCAGTGTACTTCCCTTCTGGAATTCAACGCTGCATGCCAAACAAAGGGAGAAACGCCTTCAGAGTCAGGCTCCGGGCTTCTGTTTCTGAATTTCCATTAAAGAATGGTATTTTTGGTTGGAGAGAGATGTCATCATGGCCCATGGGGGATGGTGGTAGAATGTTGGAGAGTCACTGTCATCCATAATACACAGGGGGAATAATTTTTTTATTATTGTTCTCCAGATGTCTCTGTCAAGTTTCAGGGGCCCCTGAGCAAGATGCCCTCTGCTGCCTACACCCCACAAGCACACACAAACTCCACTCATGCACATGTAGTCACTGAGCACACGTACCCACACGTGCATACTCAGCAATGCTTTTGCTCCTTAAGCCAGCACTGGGACAAATGGGTAGGTCTCCTCCTGCACTGAGTGCCACAATGCCAAATATGAAAAAAGCTAACAGATATTGCAAGGGCAACTGGACACTTGGCTTCTTTTTCGGTGGCAACCATGAATTTTTCACCACAGAGCCATCTGGGAGGTCTCACATATTCCTATACTGCAGAGGTTTTCAACCTTTCTGGGTCCACAGCTCCCTTGACCAACTACATTATTTCAGTGGTATGCCTATAGGGCTCCGGGCTCCAGTTATGTCACCCCTTGCCTCCAGAGCCAGCAGCCCCTCACTGCTTTTTGACGGCCCTCCCTTGTGGAGTGTTCCCACAGCCTCCTCTCCAATCCCCTCTCCTTGGCACACTGGTTGAAAAACACTGCTATACGAGAACATTATTTTACACACTTAAAGAAAGAGTGCAGACCTGATCTAAGTGTGCACTAGCTCCTTCTCCAGGAGCAACAAATCTCTCTCTTGCCCATGGAAATGACATGAGTTCTATACAAATTTTGCACTTGGCAAGTTCCTTCACTCTGTCTGATTAACAACAAGGTAGTCCAAAGGCTAACAGACTTTGGCTGAGGGAACTGCTGCCTGGCATTGAGAAACTCCAGGAATCCAAGGTCACCCAGGTGTTTTTATTTTTTTTGACTGCTTTGCCCATCTGACCCTTGGCTGCTACCTTTCAGAGAACAGGCTGTTCTACCCTTGCATTGCCTGTAAATCTCTTTGCTTCTGGCAATGCGACGGATACGTTCCCACAGTACCGATATTTCTTCTGCGATCTTTCTGCTGTTACACTTCCTTTAAAGTATTAGTGTCAGATTAAAGATGGATCAGAGGCTTTGCATCCTCGCTTTTCCTGGACATCCATATTACCTCTCAGGAGAGTAGCTCCTCTGAGAACTCATTGAGATACTGCCACCAGGAAAGGGTATCTGAAAGGCAAAACTTCTCAAGGGGACAAGAGGTGTGGAGGAGCTCTCTCAAGGATTGCCTGCTCAGAGGGCTCAGCAGGGGAATGGTGGAGACCGTCTTCCCATCCTGACCCTTCCAGGGAGGAGGAAGTGGAAGACAGTATAGAATTACAACAGGGGTTTGTGTGAGGTCACAGCTCAGAAGCAAATGAGGGGGAAAGTTGGGAAATAATGGGAGGAGGAGGAGGAGGAGGAGGAGGCAGAACTGGAGTGGCAGCTGGCTGACACGGTGTCATTAGAAAGCATCCCAGACCCTCCATCTCCCAGAACCTGGCGAGCCTTGAAAGTAGGAGAGCAAAGAGCTCAAAGACAGAGGGCACATAGCAGCATCCGTAGGAATGATGAATGAGGAAGTGGGAGAGATGAGGGCTGGAGATTCACTCAGGACAATGACATTATCCAAGAGGCTATGTTCTATAGCCTCTCGCTGTAAATATTGAAATAAAAAGGGCAGTAAGAAACCTTTCCTTGTCTTTATACTTTCTTTTGCAACCAGCTGGGAGCTGCTGACAGCATCCTGACAGATACAGAGGAACATGGGAAGCTGCCATACATAGAGTGAGATTGTTGGTCCTTTTACCTCAATATTGTCCGCCCAGACAATATTTCCACAGTTTCAGATAGGGGACATTGTCAGCCCAACCTGAAGAAGTTCACAATCGAACCTGGGATCTTCTGTTTGCAAAACAGATGCTCTACCACCGAGCTCTTGCCCTACCACATATATATGTTTAGGAGGGAGGCATTCATATGAAGTGCAGTGTTACTGCTCTTGTGCAGCAAAGTGTCCTCCCTGCTGAAATGCACCTTTCATCTCCACAATATTGTTCCCCACTGGCAATGCACGCTTGGGAGGGTCACTTGGTATTAAGAGGTAGAGTACATGTACCCCCAAGATTACTCATTGTTTTTAAACCCTTGCTGTCGAGAACTTTATTCTTTACACTTCCTGCCTTGGGTAGGAATCTCGTTCAGCTACCTGAATATTCCGTATGTGCCACTGAGATAAATAGAAACAGGTTCCATTTAATCTACTGGGCATTTCACATAATGCAGGGAATTACTCTAGCTGTGTGTCATTACCTCTCGTACTTTAAAAGCTGCTTTTAAAGTGACGTAGGAGAGGGTATTTTATATGGGTTTTTTGTTATTAAAAAAGAGAAAGACACCTTTTATCTTCCCCCAGGGATAATAGCCAGAAATGTAGCAATCCTTTGTGTATACCCCATGGTAGCTTCATTTGAAAACTATTAGTGCGCCACTCAGTGTATCTTTCCAGCTCTTTCATTCCCTTGAGCATGCTCGCCCGACATACTTCCCTGTTTACTTTCATTCCCAAACATCTGTCATTAGTGATGTGATTTCTGCAATCCTTTGATATTACAAGTGGCCTCCCCACCACAAACATCAGAAGCAGAAGCTTTGGTGTTGTCGTCAGAGAGACATGACTGAAATGGCAATGTGCGCCAGGATATTTGCTCTTGAGATGCATTCCTCACTGGTGCTCCCTTTAAGTGCCTTGATGCGCTGTCTGATTGGGTCCACTTAGTGGGGTTCAAATCAGAAACATTGAAAGAAAATGGACTTGCAATATGTAGGGTCTGCTGCAAAGGACACGGGAGCCGCCACTGGGAAAGGCTGTCCTGTTTTTGTCCTCTTGCTCTCCCTCCCTAGTGTCTAGTTCTGATTGGTGTTTCCCCACCCCCTGAGCAATGTGATTGGCTGCTGTTGGCAGAAGCAGTGGGGACGCAGACACTGTGATGATGTCAGGATAAGGAGGAAGTAGAACTAGACCCACCAGCATTACGCTTTCCATTTTCATGTTCGGAATGGAGTAGTTGCTTTGGAGGTCAACAAAAGAGGTTTAAAGACTGTCTCAAGGCAAATCTAAAAGAAATTTAGATTTTGGGAAACACTTGCTTGCAAGTGCTCCAATTGGAGAACGGCTTTTACCAAAGGTGTAATGGCCTTTGAAGACACTCAAACTCAGGACGTAAGGGAGAAACATGCTAAGAGGAAGGCACGCTTGGCAAATCCACACCGTGATCAACTCCTGCCCAGAAAACAATGTCCCCACTGTGGAAGGACATGTGGATCCAAAATAGCCCTCCACAGTCACTTACGGACTCATTGTTAAAAACATTGTTAAAAACGTTTTTGTGGAAGACAATCTTACTCAGCTACGAGTGATCATTAAAGAAGAAGAACTAGACCCCCTGCCTTGTGGAATATCTTCAGGAGAAGAAAAGAAATCCAAGTGGAGTCCCTAGGATAGTTGGATGGCACCTTGTATGCCTCTTCCCGACAACTCCTACAGCCAAGCTGGTGCCAAAAGTATTGCTCTGCTTTCCTTTGGACCAGCTCAGCAAGGCTGAGAAGGGGGTCTTGTGATCTGGGCAGCCCAGGATCTCTACACATACTGCCCAGGCTTGCCCATCATCCCTGCCCATTGTGGGTTACCTAACCTTCATCTTAAAGTCTCGCAGTGGGTTTGCTTTCTCATCGGGGAATCCTAAACTGGGTAAGAGACTGGCAATTTATTCATTTACCTTATTCCATAGAATTCATATACTACTTGATGGTAGAAATCCTCAAAGTGGTTTACAGAAAAGGATGAAACGGCACTGTAAAAAACAATTAACAGAATCAAAAATAAATACAGTCATACCTCTGGATACGTTAGCTGTGGGTTGCGTTCGTCACGGGATATGAATGTGCTGAACCTGGAAGTACCGGAACGGGTTACTTCCGGGTTCGGCAATTCACGCATGCGCAGAAGCACCGAATCGCACTGCGCACATGCACAGACGCGACGCTTCATGATGCGTTCTGCTCATGTTGTGAACGGGGCTCTGGAATGGATCCTGTTCGCAACCAGAGGTACCACTGTAAATAAAAACCATTGCAATCCTTCACATGCTTACTCAAGATGTAAGTCTTATTATGTTCAACAGAGCTTAATCTCTAGCAATGGTGATTAGAAATGGAGCCCAGGGGTGAATTTAAGGCAGTGAAACTGCTCTCACTACACTGGGTGCTGAGCTTAGGGGCTGCCGCAGGGCATCACAACTATGACATAGTGAATTGAGCTGAACAGAAGGCAAGGGAGGGGAGGGCTTGCCAAATTTTGGCCTCACACAGGGTGCTGCTGAAAGTTGAAAGACCAAACTCCGCTCCTTCTGGAGCCTGAGCTTAAAATCAGGAGGTCCCTGGCTCGGATTGTGTCTCTGCCATGAACTCCGAAGACTCATTCTCTCCCCCCCACATTGCCCTTTTAGCCTCAGCCCCCGCCATGTGATCTTGGGATAATAAAAACTGACCTGTGTTACAGAGTCACTGCAAATATTAGAGCATCAAGATAATGCATGTGAAGTGCTATATAAATGCTCCATATAATGATGATTACTCTTATTCAACCACGTAATGGGTAATTAGGATGGACAAAATAAGCTTTACAATTAGAGGTTATATCAAAGCAGGGCCCTTTCTGGGAGCATACGTCCTCTTGTCAGGTAGAAGACAGGGCACAGGCAGCAGACATGCCTGCTGGGAACCAGCATAAGATTACGCAAGAGTCCATAGGCACCGATTCCTAGGGGCCAAGGCACTTTCTGCCCCCTCAATGGCTTTCTGAAGGGGGGCAGGCCTCCTCAATGTTCAGAGGACATTTGGCTCTGCTCCCTGACTCCTGCGACATCAGGACGTAACATCCTGAGAAGATGGCACCTCAGCAAGAGTCTGTTGTGCTGCCTTTGGCCTGGGCATGGAATGCTTCCTGAGTAAAGCTGCCCAAACCAAAGGGAACAAGACTATGAGAGAATGTAGGTCAAAACAGACGTGACATTAGTTGCCTAGATTGGGCTTCTGTAGCCTTTTCTTAAACAAATGGGCAGAACTGCGGGGTGGGAGAGAGCCAGATTGGGACCATGGTGTGTAAGGAGAGAGGCTTTAGTTCTTTGTCGCTCCCATGGACAGAATCAGCTGCCCCATCCCTGGTGCCTTGAAACAGGAGAGAATTTCACGTCAGTGTCCAATTTACAGGCAAACCCACCTCATTTGCTCTTTCTGAAATGCTACAAGAAGCGAAGCACAGCCATCTTTCAAAATCCACACTTCTCCAAATTTTGGAATGCAGATGTCCGGCCAAGTAAAGTTAGTTAAAATGTATACACTCAGATAAAGTGTGCACAAAACTGCCTATACTTGTGAAGGTAACACACGAAAAGAAGGATCTGGGGGAAATTTCCAAGAAGAAGAAGAAGAAGAAGAAGAAGAAGAAGAAGAAGAAGAAGAAGAAGAAGAAGAAGAGTACATTAGGCAAAACTGCATGCAAACTTATCAGGAGAAACTCACACAAAGATGCTGAGGACTTAACAAAAACCGCAAACTGAAATATGGAGAAATGTGAACATAAGACTGGAAAAATGAGAAACTGGGAAATACTAAAATTGACTGATTCACCCATCCCTACATGTGTGTGCTATTTCCAGTGGAAACAAAACTCCTTATGACCCCTCAGCCATAACTTTGTGGCTTGGAGAAATCATAGCTTGGGCTCCCAGAGCCAAGTTTCCCACTGACTGCCTAGTTTCATCAGCCACAAGAAGAAATACGTCTTTTAAGGCTCTTGACGCCTTTTTCCTGCAACAAATCCCTTCAGAAGCTGGGATCAGGCAACAGTGACCTGTCTCAAATATCTACTGAAAGAGAAATAATGTCTGCCTGACACTGAAAAGTTATAGCATGCCATTAGTCAGTCAATTGCTGTTTTTATGAAGCTGCCCTTGCTCTGGTCAGGGTAACTTGGCAAAGTTGTGTTCATCTCTCCTCTCCGGGGTCCTTCTGTACAAACGAAGGAATGGACTGAGAGGCATGTTTGCTTCTCTGTAGCCCAGAAGAGAATCAGGAGGGCATAAAGGGAAGTGGGAAAATCGATGCTTGCCAATGTGAAGAGGAAAATGAATAAATAAGGGAAGCAACATGACCTTCTAACTTCCAAGGAAACACAATTTTTCGATTGACTTGCCTAAGATCCAGGACAAAGCGTCGCCTTTCGAAAATTCCCACCAGATGTCAATTCCGCCTTTGAAATCCTGGTAACATCCGGGAAAATCCAGATATAGGGCAGCCCTACACATACCACACTTGCTAGCTTGCTTTCCCCATCTGTTAGGCAAAAGGCGACGTACGGCACTTGGGGTTTCCAGGTGCTTCCATAGACTTCCACTTTGCTACAGTGGAGTTTTAAAGGCAGGGCAACATGTTAGCTGTGTGCCATCCTAGGTATAATCAGAAATGCCAGTGAGGCTTTTCTGTGTTTTGAAGGTCTGCTGTATATAACAAGCATTTGACGTGTTGTTGTGTTACATATAGTGGGGGATACTCTCTCTGCGACCCCTCCTTCTCCTCTTCCAAAATAAATCTGTGCAATGAAATTTGCATAATGTGCAACTAAGACATGCTGATTATGCAAATCATGACCACTAACTTAGCATACCTAATTTGTGTCGTTTGCAGCAGGTGTTTCCTCTTTCCATGTACAGTCCAGGGAAAGGAATGTGGGAGGGTTTGTTGACCTGGCCGCTCTCGTTGCATCCAAAGACGTGGTAGAAACATATCCCGGGGTTTGGGGCTGACTTTTCTGTCCCATCTCACAGCAGCACCATTTCAGGTTTGGTTGGCGGTGCAAAAACATTTGAGGGAAGAAGATAATCTTCATATTTTAGAGATGATGATGATGACATATAATGTGGCCAATGCACTTAGTATTGTATTGGATGAGTAAAATGACAAGTCCCTGCCCTCAAACAGATGCAGTTGAAAGCTTGCAAACTCCTTTGGGCAGGAAAAATTCTCTCTTTTTCTCATGCCCAAAGCACCATAAATATCAGAGGTTTTCAACCTTTTTAGTCCACGGGTCCCTTGACCAACTAAATTATTTCTGTGGCACCCCCATGGGGCTCAGGAGCCCAGTTATGACACCCTTTGCCTGCAGCCTCTCACCTTTTTCCAAACACCCACCCTCCTCTCCCATCCCCTCTCCTTGGGAGTCCCCCAGGCAGCTGCTGCCGCTGCCCCTGGTCTATGAGCTGCCTCCCCTTCACCCCAAAGAGAGGTGCCTCCTCACACTCCACAGGGGCCTGAGAAACACCTCCTGGCCAGCCCCAGAGGCTCCATTCACCTGGAAAGCTTGTAGCCAGGGCTGCTGCAACAAACAGCTGTGCAAACCTTTGGGAGGCAGAGATGCAAAAGGGCATCAGAGGAGGGAGGGAAGGACAGAGGGACAGAGGCCAGTATTGCCTGAGGCACCCCTGACCATCATTCAAGGCACCCCTGGGTGCCACGGCACACTTGTTGAAAACCACTGCTGTATACCATTGGCACTGCAGGGCAGCAATGTTCAGAACATCTCAGAACTGCATTGACTATTGATATGATATAAGCCTTCCTGAATCCATTCTATCTGTCAGCTGGCAGGTCCCCCAGCAGAACATAATGAAAAAGAAAGAAACATTTCTCTAGAGGGCATGGTGTTCTCAGTATCTGTTGGAATCACTGGCTACTGTGTGCTTGAAATTTAACTGGATTCCAACTATAGTTGGAAATTTACTACGTGTTATGCCATAAAGGAAAACTTCTTAAAAATGCAGCACCGGTGGTATTTAACTCCATGGAAATTAACCGACATGTAGAAAGGAGCCAAAAGTAATTGTTGGAGATGTGGAGACCAAACAGGCTCACTGTACCGTATATGGTGGCAATGTAGCAAAATAAAGAAATTTTGGAAGGGAATCCACTTTGAACTAGAAAAAAGTTAAGAATCTCATTTCTTAGGAAACCAGAGGCATATCTGTGGGCATTACTGATTCAGATATTCCAAAAATAATAATAATTAAAGATATTTTTTTGTATGCAACAGTGGCAGCGAGAGTTCTTATAGCTACAAGGTGGAAGAGCGACATAATTCCTTCTAGACAAGAGTGGATAAAAAATTGATTGAATATGCTGAATTAGATAGTCTCTCTGAAAAAATAAAAAAATAAACCGAGAATTGAATTTGTATCAAAATGGGAGGCCTTCAGAACATATATTAAACAAAAATATACCATGTTAAAATCTGTAGCAGCTTTTGAGTGATCCCAGCAGTTTTTATTAATTGCTTATATAAATATAAACATTTATAACGTGTGAAAATATTAATACAAAAATAGTATTTTGATACGGCAGTAAATCTATGTAAAAAGAATTAAGGAATAAATGGGAGGTCGGGTATAAAAGATAATGAGATTTTTATTTTTATTGTAACATGAAGTTGCAATCACAAATTTTTGTCATCATTTTTATCTTATTAACAGATTGTGTAAATTTTATTTTCTTTCCTTTTCCCTCCCCTCTTAAGTTGTACCCCCTTTCGGTATTGTTTTTCTTGTATGCAATAAGCATGAAAAAAAAAAGAATTTTAAAAAAAGAAAAAGAAAAGAAATTTAACTGGATTGCAGCATAGTGATTTATTTCTCTACAGTTTGAGGGCTAGCGGCGCATGCATGAAAATGCATGCTCATGTACATATGTTGTTGCTGTGTGTCTGAATGATTAGCCAGGTGGTAGAAAAGATATTGGATTTTGGGATACTCCCAAATAACAAAGGTTGGCTCCAGGCTGAGGAGGCTGGGAAAATTACCCTTTGTTTAACCCAGTGGAGACTTACCCTGTTGAAGTGGGCAGCAGTGGCAGCAAAGCTGAGAGCTGTGCCATCGTTTTTACACTACATCAGAGCCATTGTGGGACATTAAACTGGTGCCTCGACACAGCCACTCAACTAGGGATGTAAGAAGGCAGTGATTCACTTCCAAACTGTGTTTGTCACAATCAGCATTGTTTCCACTCTGCTGCAGTTTGGTTTCTGCCAAATACCACACTATTCGTCTCACTGTCTACTATTGAATGCAAGTTCAGTAATGTACATAACTGTTTACATAGTGTACACAACTACTTATGTAATTGCATAAATTACATTCATACCATTTTCAGGTAGGTGCCTTTGCTCCAGTACCCCTGGGTGAGACCACTGCAGAGGCCGTCCTTAGGCTCCCCTTACCAGCCCAGTACTCTGAGCAGGGCTGGGTTAAAGGATGTTGGAGCAGTGCCAGATTTAGGGCACTTATGGCAACATAATGCACAAAAGTTGAACAGACCCCCAAAGCTTTAGATACACTAAAAATAAAAATAAAAATGCAGAGGTCCATCCAGGTTTTTTTTTTAAAAAAATATTTTATTAAAGATTTTCCAGAGGTTTTAAAAATACGTTTTATTTATTCATTTATTTATTTATTTATTTCAACAGTGAACTCTCATGACATATTACAGTTTTAAAAGCTCTCCCCCTCTGTTTCAAGCTGGTTAGCCATATGACACTGGGTACTGCTGTTTGAGCAACACAAGTTCAATGCCCACATGCAAAACTCATCACACAGTTTTTTGGATCCTGGTTCTTCTTGCATACAGCAGATTATAGAGGAAACAGAGAGTTTAGTGCAGGAATATAGCCATACAGAGATGGGAGCCATGGAGCTGCTTACAGAGGAAAAGCCTTCTGCTATTGATTTCTCCAAATTCTGCTGGGAATTCTCTGTCAAAACGGCACAGCTTCCATCAGAGCAAAAAAAAGACCATCTGTTCCCACCTCCCAGCCTTGCTGAATAGAAGAGTAAAAACACAACAGGATGAGAGGAGAAATCCAGTGCCAAGGCAGGTTCTCATTTGGAACATAGGGAAACTTCTGGAATAACTTTTTTGTGCCTGTAGATTAAAATACACCATGATTAAGCTTTGTGCAAACAAAGTTTGCTTCTACTGTGTTTGTGTCTTCAGAAATTATAATTCCCTTTAAAGTTTTATATTTCTACAAGCTGTGGAGGTTCAGGTCAGCGTCTGGAGCTGGTTTGCAACATATGGGGGAATACCTCACAATTTCTGTAATGTTTGAATTTTTGTCCTGCTGTGTTCCCCTGGGGAAAACCATGCTTTAGTGCTCAGTCTGAGGAAATGGCAATTCAGGTGTCTCTCCCCCCTTGCATTGCCATATGTTCTGATCCATTGATAAAGACCAGGGATTTCCTTTGAAAGGAATGGGGCAAGGGGGAAATTGCTTGGACCCATGCTTTCTAGGCACAGGAAAAGCAGCAGTGTAGATGAGACCCAATAAAGTACAGTTTGTTCCTGGGACTGCTTTGGATTCTATATGGTCATTTATATCCCAATGGTAACACTGAAGCTAAAACTCAGTGGGTGGCTCTGAAGGATGCAGCTGGTAAAACATAAAAACAGCCCTGCTGGGTCAGCCCAGTGGCCCATCAAGTCCAGCATCTTGTTCCTCTCAGTGACCAACCAGTTGCCCATGGGAAGGTTACAAACCAGACCTGAGCACACCAGCTGTCATGAATGAGCCAGCTCCCACTGAAGGCTTTCAGCCAATTGAAGAAAGCAGCCAGGAACAGAGAGGGTTAACTGCCAGGCAGGATGAGCATCAGCTAGGACCAACTCCCCTGCCCCTTGGAATGCTGGTTGATAAGGGAATGGCTGAGAGCGAGCCGGAACCCAGCCAACGCTCTCGAGAAGTTGGAATTTGGATATGCAGGAAATATTAAAAATAAATTTAAGGAACTGCAGAAAGAGGGGAAGGAAGTCAAGTTTTGAAATGTTAAAATGACTATAAAATGATTGAAATGTATAAAATTGAAAATCATAAAAGAAGAAAAAGAAGAAAAGAAATGCATTGTGTCTGAAGTGATCTGCAATGTCCCATTCCCACATGCAAGCCTTGAAGCTGCAGTCAACCAACTGTCATATAAGTGTGTGTGAACCTGACTCAAGTGCTGTGTAATCCAGGGATAAAAGCTATCAAGGGATATGCACTCAATATGTAACCTCAAGGCTTTCTGTCTCTGGTGGGCGATCTTCTTTAGGGGAAGGTTGGGTGGGGTGCTAATATTTTATAGAGCACCATTTTCAGAGGCGTAATCTATCTTCCAGCCCTCTAGCAGTTGGAGACTACAGATGTAAAGAAAGAAGCCGCCAACTCACTTGTCGTTTCTCTCTGATCTAGTTTCTGCCCATTCTAGTTGACTGTGCCTGAATTGGGCCTGATTGATAGGGAGGGCTAGATCTCACCCATATCTGACCAAGTGCAATCTGCACACACAAATAAAAGAACACTTTAATTGCTCTCCTGTCTTGCTGGCTTTGAGAACCTATATCTTATCAGCATGTTATTATCAGATTGAAAAGAGACAGAGCACAAGAGAGAGAGAGAGAGAGAGAGCAATTGTTTTCTGGCTACTGCCTCACACAGCAAGCTTCCTTTAGCTACGTCTAAGTGCACAAGGAGAAGGGGATGACAAAGGATGAGATGGTTGGACAGTGTTCTCGAAGCGACTAGCATGAGTTAGGCCAAACTGCGGGAGGCAGTGAAAGATAGGCGTGCCTGGCGTGCTCTGGTCCATGGGGTCATGAAGAGTTGGACATGACTGAGCAACTGAACAACAACAACAAGTTTCCTGAGATTTTTTGCAAAAGGAACCTCATGAGCTGAAGCTGTAACCTGGCCTGGTGTGGGCTCCGTTGATCTGTGGCACAGAAAGGGACAGGGATATACCACATTGATCCATGATAGTATGAAGCATTTGTATGTGTTGAGCCTGATATAGAAACTTAGTGGTCTGTCCTTCTTCCTGCAATGCTCCAGGCCCTGGCAATTGACTTCAGGGACCATTGGGTGGAAAACAAACCCTTCAGCTCTCGATTCAGATGCATGTGCCCACAGCCTTCGCTTAACAGTGGGATATCTATATTGTTTCCAGAGCTATGGCTCTTTGCCGTGCATTTTATTTGCATTTAAATCTGGTTATAATTGTCTCAGAGGAACATATTTTAGCTAGGGGGAACATTATACCTGAAGGTAAATTTTCGGAATATTTTATTTTAATTAGGACAGCTTTGAATATCTGCCATATCCAGTTTTTGCACTGAAAAAAGCACCCTTCCAGAAATGGAAAACTGCTTAAAGAATGAGAGGACAGCCTCAATGGAAAAGTACTTTTTCCAAACAAAACACCATGGAGGTAGAACATAACAATTGTGGCAAGT
Source organism: Lacerta agilis (assembly GCF_009819535.1). Classification (NCBI taxonomy): domain Eukaryota; kingdom Metazoa; phylum Chordata; class Lepidosauria; order Squamata; family Lacertidae; genus Lacerta; species Lacerta agilis. The sequence continues at coordinate 22,240,521 of NC_046316.1, read as the reverse complement.
AGTCATTGATAGGTTTGTCTTCCATGAATTTGTCTCCATCCAAGTTGATGGCAATCACTACGTCTTGTGATAGTTAACTTCACATTGTGGGAAGAAGTACTTTCTCTTGCTTTTCTGGAATTGTCCATTATTTACCTCCACTGGAGAACCCTGAGTTCTAGCATTATGAGAGAGGGAGAAACACATTTCTCCATCACCACACCTCATCACTGGTGCTATTAGGGTTTTCTTTCCAAGATGACCTGGCCAGACACCCATGGCATTCAAAACGCAGACAATCAGAGCTGAGCATTTTGACCACCAAATAATAATAATTATTTTTAAGAGCTCAATAAACGAATTTAGACGTGGGCGAATACTTTATGCTCTGCTCTAATTTTCTTTCAATTACGTATTAGATTGCTCAGGTTCCCTTTAGTTGTGATCTGTGTATATATAAATAGGGGGGAGGGTTTGAGTTTCCTTCAGGCATGCAGTATGCTTGCTGCCTTTTGAAACGCATTTTCAGGAGGCTTTCCAAATCCTTCTCCCTGATCTATCGTTTGTCATAGTTGGCTCTGCGTTTTAAAGCAAACTTTTGGCAGCTAATAGATGTAACTCCTTCACTATTTACCCTGTGGAGATTGGAATATGTCAGCTCCCCAAAGTCGCCTGAATGTATCCCATTATTCTGGGAGCCTGTCATGTACCCAGGTCAGTCTGAATATACACGAGCCAGAAATAGTCAGGGCAGTGTATCCCAATTATTCTGACACCATCTACCCCAGCGTCTTTATTCAGCATCCTGGGAAGACGCTATTGGTAGCCTACCTAGAGATTCTTTGCTCCTGCATATGCTTCTTCTGATAAAAGATTGGAACTTGATAAAAGAGGCTGTTGTCTTGTTTCGTTTGTGTGTGTGTGTGTTGCATCCAGCCGCTTGCAAGGTCCTGAAAGAAGTAGGCCCAAAATATTCGGGAAGAATCTGCTTTGTCCATAAGCCGCCATCAAGATGACAGGGAGGATGTGTGTGAATATGGGTGGGTGTGTTGTAGGGAGATTTTGAGTTGCACTACATTCTCTGTGTTTGGCATCAGCACACCGGGGGGGGGGGTTGAACTTGACATCATGGAGGAAGAACAGAAAATTCAGCTAGGAGGGGGGAAGCAGCTTCTCTGTGTCCTGTACTTCTGCCCTCACTGGGGAAAGTGAATCTGTCACTTTCAGTTTCTCCCAATTACTCACTTCCCCAGCTTTAAGTTCAGTTCTCTACATTTCCGCATCAGTTTGCATTTTTCTTTTTAAAGTACTCACTAGAATTTTCATGCAAATTTCTTCTTTTTTGCTGATATGCACACTTTTGCAAAGCAATGTCCCCTAATATGATTCATTTTTGTACATCACTTTCATTAAAATATGCATTTTTGCACACATTACCTGGCTGGAGAACTGCAGTGCAAAAAATTTTAAAAAGTGAATTTCCAGGGATGGCTGTGTTTCAGAAAGTTGCCCTTCAGAACTAAATTCTAGAATCATGGAACTGTAGATTTGAAAGGAACCGCGAGAGTCACCTAGTCGAACCCCCTGCAATGCAGGAATCTTTTGCCCAAGGTGGGACTCGAACCCATGACCCTCAGTCTCATGCTCTACCAACTGAGCTAAATCATTCTGAACTGGAATGTTATTTGGGCTCCTATGACACATAAGCCACTGTTAACAGCAGGCTTCTTCATCGGTCTTTTAATTTTTTTACTCTGTGTTTTCCCGTTTAGGCTCTATTTCTTGCTTTTACCCTTAGCTGAATCCCAAGGGGAAACGAAGTCACAACCTTTCTGCTTGTAAGCTGATGAAATCTTCTGGGAAGAATCAATCTTCAGGAGAATTTGATCGAATGTAGTTGCTTTTCATGCAAGGTTTTACAGAGCACCTTCTTTAAGCCCATCGATTTCTGCCCGCCTCCCGTCCTCCGAGGAAGAACAGCTCAAGCTGGATGGTTCTGTGCAAACCCAGGCAAACATACTTGCCGACCTCATAACTAAGGTCTGTAGTTAACCATAATGCAAGAAGACAGCTTCTATTTTGCCTCACCCCCCCCCCCCCGTTTTCAAATTGGGAAATATTGGAAATGGTGCACACTTTTTAGTTGTTGTTTTTTTTGGAGTGTGGGCATCTGTCCAAGGATGCAGTTCATGCCGTAGAGCAGGGATGTTCTGTGTTCTCTAAAACCAGAGCCAAACCGTTCTCCAAATAGAAATTTGAGGACCGCAAGTTTGTTTTGCTATAAAAATTACCTAACCCCGCACCCTGCACACACAGATAAGCCAGCAACATAATAAAGTTGATACCTTTTACCAGTAGAAGCTTCCAGTCATGCACCTAGGCATTATATGCCTATTAATCTAGCATCTATCTAGCATCTATTTATCTGGTTATTATCTATCTATCTATCTATCTATCTATCTATCTATCTATCTATCTATCTATCCTCTGTTATGAAAACTTCCCGCGGGGGCAAGTTGAGAGACTGACCCCAAGACAGACGAAGCTTCCGTGCCCTCTGGCTTCTGGAGTCCAGGGGCACAATGTAATATGCGGTTGTTCCCAGCTTGAAAACAACACACACAAGCCTTTTGGCTAAGAACCTACTTTATTGTAGATTAAGAGCAGAGTATGCCTCTGCGCAGCAGCTCATTATTTCAGAGCTGTCTGTAAAGCGTCTGCATCTCCTGATGCAAAACAGAAAGTAAAAAAAGTACAATAATAAAATACAATGACATCACATGTGAGTGGGCTACTATGGCCAGTGTGTTTCTCACAGAGTGAAATATGACTTTTAGTCAAGTCAAGTGACCTTGCTGCTTCAGCGTCTTCGCAGCTCGGCTTGTACTGATATCACAACATCCTCATGTACATATTGTACAACTTTACATCGCAACGCAGTGTGGAAGTAGGAAAGCTCATGTTCTAATAACCTGGAAATGTTCTTTCTGTCCCTAATGAGTGCAATGGCAGGCATACAATACGTCAAATAAAATTTGTTGGGGGTGTTACCAAATACAATTGCTCCATGGCAGCAGTGGATGTCAGCATGGGGTGGTGGCACTTACCTAAACTCCCGGCAGCAGAATGAGAGTGGAAGCAACAAGGAGATGGGAAGGTTGGTGTTGCACACATGCAGTGGTGAAGCCAATGCAGACCAGGTCCCATCCCACTGTCTGCTATTGCCTCAGGGCTTGGCTCTGGTCCTCAAGCAACCAGATGATGTACTGTGTGGACTTTACATAATTGCATAATGAAGGCCAGTATAGAAACATTGCAAATATTTTTCCCCATATCCCACTTCATGACTCTCCCTTTAAACCGTACCACTCTGTATTCCCCTCCCTTGTATGTTTCTTTCTGAGACCTAGTACGGTGGCCAAGAGTGTGAGCTGTGAGCCAGGAAGCTGCTGGTTAGAATCTCAGCCGCAAATTCATGACGTAGCCTCAGGCAAGGCAGATCTCTTGAAGTCTCAGCTCAGTTAGTTGGTGAGCATACTGATGCTTTTAACAGGGCTTTTGCAAGAATGCCTAAGATCATGGTTGCAAAACATTTCAAACACTCCAATAGTTACTGCCAACCCTTATTATTCTACTGGTTTGCAGCCCAATATTTAAACCTGTTCTTTAAAATCAAAATGGGAGCCTCTGTTTTGCTCACATCGGTCACTCATAGTCTTACGGACTTCTTCTCTGACAAAATGAGAAGTCATTTACATGAACCGGCTTCATTCCTCCAAACAACTCCTTATTTTGACTAGCCCAACCACTTGACATCTCTTACTGAGTATGTGTACTCGGCAGTAAGTCACACAATGTCCACCTAGATCCATGTTTCTTCTTCTTCTTCTTCTTCTTCTTCTTCTTCTTCTTCTTCTTCTTCTCTCCCCCCCCCCCGGACCCTCAAACTCTTCTACCCGCCTTGCTGGTCCTTGGTAGACTCAATCTAGAAAAGTCAGAGAAACTGCTGCTTGACCTGCCCTTCCAATCACACAAGGGCATCTCATCCAGACATTACTGGGAATATCCCATCTCCCAAACCCATTGGCACATTGCAATGGCTGGGATCTGAAACCATCCTGTATGGCAGAACCACATACAAATTCCCCCCTTCAGCCCCATACATACCGGTAACTCAAAAGCTTTCTCAAAAAACTGAGGATCCTCTTGAGCACCACCTCCACCAGCTAATCTCACTGAGAAGGGTGACATGCTGGCTTGTATATCAGAGGGTTTTTTTTTTTTTTAAGGTCAATATATATCTGCATTTGAAAGAAACCAGGAACTTCCTAATAATGCAAAACATGTTCTCAGGTTGTTGGTACTGACATCTAGTTTTGTGCTTGCTTTTTTGGCTAAAAAACCTGCTTGGAAGGAATACAAAGACACCTGCAACTGTGAACAGTTTTATTTATTTATCTGCTTTGCCTTCCTCTTTGTCAGAAGCCTTTTATCTCCCTCGGCTCTGCATTGGGTGATCCCTGCACTTGTCTTCAAATGCTTGATGATGCTATTGAAGTCGGGTATCAGTGACAACAAAGTGCTCTATTTAGTCACTCGTTCATTCTCTTTGGGTTTTTTGTGAGAGAAAGCTGGGGGGAAGGAAATCCATGGGGAGAGAGAGAGAGAGAGAGCGCGCATAGCTTTCTTCTTTGGTTCTAAAGTTGCATGGCGGAGCATGCTCTCATCATATGAGCATTCAGTGTACATAGGGATAGATCACAGTCATAGAATTGTAGAGTTGGAAGGGACCCAGGGAATCATCTAGTCCAAATCCCTGCAGTGAGGAGTATGGGGATCGAACTTAGGACCTTGGTATTATCAGCAACACACTCTAACCAACTGAGCTATCCAGTGGTGTCAGTTTCATTATGTTTCAGGAGGAGTCTAGAGGAGCTGGGAGCTGAGGGCACTGTTATACAGTGGTTCTGCTACTTTCTCCTGGGCCATGTCCAGAAATTGGTGTTGGGGGATGAGTGTTCAGACCCCTGGGCTCTCACTTGTGGGGTGCCTCAGGGTTCCATCCTCTCCTCCATGCTTTTTAATATCTGCATGAAGCCGCTGGGAGAGATAATCAGGGGTTTGGGCTGAGTGTTCATCAGTATGCAGATGATACCCTCTTTTTTAAATCAGAACCAGTGAAGGCGGTGAAGGTCCTGTGTGAGTGCCTGGAGGCGGTTGGAGGATAGATGGTGGCTAACAGATTGAGGTTGAATCCTGACAAGACAGAAGTACTGTTTTGGGGAAACAGGGGGTGAGCGTGTATGGGGGACTCCCTGGTCCTGAATGGGGTAGCTGTGCCCCAGAAGGAGCAGGTGCGCAGCCTGGGAGTCATTTTGGACTCACAGCTGTCCATGGAGGCACAGGTCAATTCTGTGTCCAGGGCAGCTGCCTACCAGCTCCATCTGGTACGCAGGCTGATACCCTACCTGCCCGCAGACTGTCTCACCAGAGTGGTGCATGCTCTAGTTATCTCTCGCTTGGATTACTGCAATGCACTCTATGTGGGTCTACCTTTGAAGGTGACCCGAAAACTGCAACTACAAAACATTGTCAGTACTTTTGTGTGCAATTTCGCCTAACACACAATTTTACAAGCAACTTCCCCTAACACGATTCATTTTCACACACACACACATTTCTCCGAAACCTGCATTTTTGGACACCTCTTCTAGTTGGAGAACTGCATTGCCAAAATGTGGAGAAATGCAGATTTGGAAGTACAGATGCGTTTCAGTTCAAGTACCATTTAGGGAAATGCAAATGAAGGAGGCTGTCATTAAAATATGAACGAAATTGAATTTCTCCTCCATCCCGAACTGTACACACATTAAAACATTTGAAAGGGTCTCAAGCTTGGCACTCGCTCGGGCTTTTTTCATTACACACTTTAAAACACAGCGGTGGCAAAACCATCTTGAAAATTAAACCTGTCTCTTCACCTCTCCAGCTACAGATGGAGTTAGTCCTCATGAATGGCAAGTTATACACATGTGAAGAGAGAATGTACGTACTGTTTATGCTCCAGTAATGCTCCCCTAATCCTTTCAGTGCTATTGACATCTGTGGCATGGTGCTTTCCTTAATGCCTTAATAGTCGGATATTTCCAAATCTGTCATAACACCCCAGGGCATCTAATTTGCTTGTTAGTAGGACATTTCCTTTTTTACAAGCTCTGGCAAAGGCTGGGGAAAATAGTTTCACTTTTTAATTCCTCCTATAGATTGCTCATATCCAGAAGCTCTTTCTATATTGTGTCCACTGAGGCATCTGTTTTCGAATGAATGAGGGCAGCCGATTCAAAATTTAGCCTCCAGTCTTTTCTCCTCAGAATAATTTTTAAATAGCATTTTTTTTGTCCCTGAAGAACATAAAAAAGGGAATGTGAAATATTTCACACTGCAGAGAATTCCTCTCCAAAAATAGAGGGAGTCCAGCGTTAACATGCTTAGGAAGGGCTTTTTACCACTACTCAGTCGATTACAATTTTCTCCATTTTGACCAAAATGAAATCTCCTTTCCCACCTTGCTACCCCCTGGTCCCTTGATATCCTGAGTGAAAATGGCCTCCTAAAATTTTCCACCCCAGTGCAGGCGACAAAATGGGAAGCAGGAAAATGTCACTGAATATTCTTGGGGAAGCGGCTGTCAAATTCTCAAAGATTTCTGAGAATAACAATCTCACAAATTTTCTCCTCTGAGAAACTTTCCCTCCATTTAAGGTGAATAGAATTATTTCATTATTAGTAGGCTAAGGGGAAGAGGACTAGAAGAAATGGGGGTCAATTTCTTCCTTCAGTGGTAAAATATGTTAGGATCCATGGTTGCACTCAAAATTCTTCACCCTATTTGCAGATGGAAACTTGGGAAAGGGATTTCACAGATTTCCCATTCTCTAACACTTTGTGGGGAGGCAGAAAAAAGATATTATCATAGAATGCATCAGAAAATTCATATCTTTCCCTTTTTAATAATGACTTCTTCTTCTTCTTCTTCTTCTTCTTCTTCTTCTTCTTCTTCTTCTTCTTCTTCTTCTTCTTCCTCCAGATTTTTTAAAAATAACGATTTATAAAACAACAACAGATTCCCTTCTGAGAAATTTCAGCTCAGTTTGCAAGATCTCCCCGTTCCCCATCGAAAAGGTTGGCCTTTGTCTTTCTTTCAAGTAACAGAGGTCATATTCATCTTTGCTTTTTATTTTAACAGATTGTGTCCCTGGCAGGAGGTATCCTCTTGTTTTTAAAATAAATTCTTAACAGTTTCAGTGGAGGCCTCCTACGGACCAGATTTCTCAGAGCAAAACTAACAAGCCCTGTTTCAAAGAGGGAGAGTGTAGAGGGAAGGTGAACAGTAAAAGAATCTTATATGTGGAAAAGGATAACCAAGTGCTTAACCAGCTATAGAATGTTGAGATTAAACTGCAGCTATATTCAGGGGACACTTTTGTATTCCTAAAGTTTCCTTACACATTATTTTTTGAGTTTTATATACAGTCGTACCTCGGAAGCCAAACGGAATCTGTTCCGGAAGTCCGTTTGACTTCCAAAATGTTCAGAAACCAAAGTGTGGCTTCTGATTGGCTGCAGGAAGCTCCTGCAGCCAATCAGAAGCCACGGAAGCCCCATCAGACGTTCGGGTTCCAAAGAACATTTGCAAACTGGAGCACTCACTTCCAGGTTTGTGGCATTCAGGAGCCAAAATGTCCAAGTACCATGGCGTTCGGGATCCACAGTATGACTGTACTATCTTTCACACAATGTAAAAGCCATTTCTGGAAATCTAGTAGAAGTCATTTCTATGTTGTTTACCGGGGGGGGGGGTGCATTTGCAACCCCATTAACTCAGAAAATTGCTGGAGTTCTGTGTTGTAATCTTCCCATGTGTTTCATGGTCACACCATTGCTGCTCACACAACAAAATGTGGTGCGGTACAATTCTTTCCTGCTGTTTTAAATGTAGCACAACACGGCAGTATATTGATCAAGAAGCCACAGTTCCATAATGCAACAGTATACAAAGAATATTGGAAATTGGGACAGAGGAGCTGGCATTATAACTAGGAAAACAAACACAATAAACCCCTGGACTGATTGCAGTCTAAGTTGCGTCTTCATTTTGGCATGCATCTAAAAAGCTTCAAATCTAGCATTCAGGTGGAGGCTGACAGGCGTTGGATGAGAAAGAAGAATCCAGGGTATTTGGGGATAAATGTGTAGAACCTCCACATGCAGAAGAAGTATATCCCTAAATCTCAGGTACTGGGAACAAGCTTACATCTTCTTAGCTCAACTCATCCTCCCCGGGAAATCAAGAAATGATCAAACTGCAAACTGTATATATATGTATGTATGTATCCCCACACCAGAGATCCCTAAAGCACTATTAGTTCAGTTTTCCTTAAAAGGCAAAGAAAATGTACATAAAACTGATTTTAAGTATATAGTTTTTGAAAATCCGCTATGTTAAAATCATCCCATCATATACTCATTTTAAGAGGAGGGCGCAGATTTTCAGATCAGAACAGCTTTTGCAAAAAGGAATTTTACACTTGGTACACATTCATACAGGCTCATTGTAAAACCTTTATGACCCAATTATGATGGGGAAAACACATAAGAAACAGCAGGGAGGCAAAATAAAATGTAAGCCGGTCCATCAGAAAAACTCTGAACAAGGATAATGAAAAAAAGTTTTTTTATAAGGATTACCCCATTGCAAAATCAAGGTCTGGCTCTGTGTGTGTGTGTTTAACTGCAATATTTCAATTAATCAAAAATAAGGGGGGAGGGGAGGAAAAGGCTCTATACAAACAAAATGACATTCAAAGAAGGAAAGAGACAAGCTAAGGGAGGGAGGGAATGGAAGACGGGTTATCATATTTCAGGAACATGAAATAAAAGAAGGAACGCTGCACTAGTAGGGTGTGCTATTTTAGGGGGTGAAACTGGTGTTGTTGTTTTGCAAATTTCTTCAGTGAGAGGTCTTAAAAAATATGTTTTTCAGTTTGAGGAATTCAAAACTGCTATTATTTTTGTGACTGGACAACATTTAGCTGGGTAAGTCCATGTTTGATGAAGAAGCACATAATCTGCTTTTGGAAAACCATCACCAAGGTTGTCACCTCAACATCGGAAGCCAGCCTGGCTTATATTTCAACACCTGCTGGATCCAGGGGTTAGAAGGATCTTGCATACAGCCGGCCGACCTCCACTCGAAACTCACAACAATATGCACCAAATAGAATTGGAATATTTATTTACCACAGAGGCTTAGGGGAAGGGACACCCATCCTGTCTAAGTTTGATTTGTTACATAGGTTCAATCACACCACTGCCAGGGTGTTTTTGTTACTTTGATTCACGTCATAGTAAGGGTCTTAGGACACCAGTTCAATTGCCACTTTGAAAAGAGCTCTACTTTCACCACACCAAAATACATGGAGCTGAAGGAAGATTTTTAAACCAGGACTATCCTCCGGTTTTGGGAAACGAGTCTTAGAAAGTGGCTGGGATCAGAAACTCACTAATATGTGTCTAGTTCCATGAGCACCTTAAGTGGGTGTCCTCTTCATGCTGGATGTTGTCTGAAACACTTTTTAAGATGGAAAGACATTTTGAACATTAAAATAAAAATTGCTCAGGATTTTAACTGATTTTATATCTACTGGGTTGTGTGTGTTTTTTATTGTTGCTACGGTAATTGCTTTTGTTCCTGATGTTTTTGATCAGTTTTATATTTGTTTTATGGTTCTCCTTTGCAGGCTATCTTGAAAATCTAGATTAATAAAACTATGCTTTAAAAATAAAGATGGAAAGACAGAGGTTGTTTGAAGAGTTTGACAGATTGATTGCGTCTGTTTCAAAAAGTTCTCAAATTGCAGCGGGGCATGCTGGGAAAAATAAGTCACAATCCTTATCCTCCTCTGCTGGGAGTTTGGGGCCTGCAGGGAAAGTGCAACCTTGTTCTGGTTCATGACAGGTCCAGGGCAAGGCAAATCAGTACCTTGGACCTCTACTAGCTCAGTTTGGGAAGATGTCTCAGGACAGGAGTTGCTGGGAGGAGGAGGAGGAGGAGGAAGAAGAAGAAGAAGAAGAAGAAGAAGAAGAGGAGGAGGAGGAGGAGTTTGGACTTGATATCCTGCCTTTCACTCCCCTTAAGGAGTCTCAAAGCGGCTAACAATCTCTTTCCCCTCCCTCCCCCAGATGTTCGAACGGTTTTGCCCTGCTGGGAAAGCTGTTTGCAATTTTTTTTAAAAAAAAATGTCCCTGCATAATTATGGAGCAGGAGAGACTGCGTGGGAATCATCTCTCAGACCTAGAAAATGGTGGCAATATCAGTGAAGAGGCCTTGATCGGGGCAACTGCTTGATCACCTCAACCAGAGACATCCTCAGACCAACACCTGAGTCCTGAGACTTTGAGGCAAGGGACATGGCAAACCTCCTTACTACTAGGCAAGATAGCACAGACAACCATGCCTTACCGAGCTGTGAGATGAGAAAGTAGAGCAGTTTGGTAATCTATACTTGCTCAATGATTTGCCCATTTAAAATATATATATAACACAGGTTGTATGTATAACCTGCAATTACTTCCACTGTAACAATCCCTCCTATTCTCAAATGATGTCTTCTCATTTATTTTAATATTGTTTTGCATCAGTGAGCCAGCATATTGGTACCTATCTCCGCTGCTCACTAGTCTCAGCAAAGCCTTTGGAGACTTGGTTTCCTGTTGTCTTCATTTTTTATTTTTATTTTTGGACTTCTTGTTTATACGATGAATAAATTCAACAACTCCCCAATAGGGGAGGAGAGAATCTTGAGAAATTATGGCTTAGCATACATGGATGGAATGAATGATTTTCAGAATTGTGTTTGCAAATCATGGTGATAGAACTACCATGCTTGGGGCTGCAGGTCATCAAGGCAGTTCATCTGGTTATGAATTCAGCCTGTTGTACTTAGCTGGCTCACCGTTGGGTGTCACTGTTTATCCTCTCAGAAAGTTTTAGCCTGCAATCTTTAGCATCATAGCATGCAGGAAATCACCTTGACAAACTCACTGCCCTGAGATGTGGATTTTAGACCCTTTGAAAGAGATTGGGCCATATTGCCTAGATTGTGTTATTCTTTGAGCAAATGGGAGGAGAAAACGCCCAAGAAATGCCATTGTTGTCTGTAGGACAAAACCAAACTGAAGTTTAGCCAAGTATATCCAAATATTTCTTTTGTGAGCTAGACATGTTCCTGCTATATAGAGGAATCTGACAGCCCAGCTGATAGCTTGTGAGTCATGAAGTCTATTTAAAGCTCCATTGGCTGAAAGATCAGAATGGTGCCGGCTGCAGGGACAATTATTTTATTTTGGAGAATTTATAAACTGCTTAATCCAAGGATACCTAAATGGTATACATAGTACCAAAAACCCTGCCCCTAAGGATATCACTGAGGACTGATATCACTGCATTTCCTTACTAATGTTTGGAAAACAAGGTCCGACAGAGGTTTTTAGGTAAGTTCATAGAATCTGAAATGCGGTTTGATATCATTTCTACCTGTTGCTGTAGTTTGATATATTGCTTGTTGTTTTCTTTTGTTTCAGTGCTGTATCTGTTTCTGAGTGCGCTCTCTCTCTCTCTCTCTCTCTCTGTGTGTGTGTGTGTGTGTGTGTAAACTGCTTTGAGTTGTGGAACAGATGGCACGAATATTAAAACAGCAGTCTGGAGAATCTTGGATAAAGCCATATCACCTTACCAAGGAAGGTACAATCCTGCCTTATACTGAGTCAAATCATTGCTACTTCACACCCACTACTGTCTTTTCTGACAGGCAGTGGCCCTGCAAGGTGTTAGGAAAATGTCTTTTCCGGGTCTCTGTTGATTAATTTTGAAGGGAGGGAGAGACACCTGCTGGACTTTGCTATTATACATGGAATATGATTTATGTGAGAACGCACAAGAGAACATCAATGATAAAGGCCTTCTTCAGTTCCTAGACACAATCTGAAGCTTGATACGCCTTTAGTTTCATTCATACTTGACCTTTGGGAAAATGTCCCCTTGATCTGATATGCCTCACTTGCCGTGATTTAGCATCTTGTAAATGGTGGCAGGATGTCTTGTATTCTTTTGACCATGTTGTCATGTTAAACTGATCAGTTGGCACAGCCGTTACCGCAGCCTTAGAGCAGCTGTAGAGGTTGGCTGCATCATGTCATTGACTCAGCCATTTAACTGAATGCTCACACATAAAACAGAGAGGGCTTCACATCTGGAGTTTAGCCACTTTAATTAGTTAAGGGATGATGAGCATCTAACTCACTCTGAATATTGACAACTACAGCAACAGATAGCCTTTTATAGTAGCTTGTGTATGATGCATGATTCTAAACAGAATGTTTAGAGTTGCCAACAATTTGCAATTTAACAATATATATATATTTTAAAAATGCTGCATTTGACGGATTCAGGGTTTTCAGATTTGTTTTGGAAGCCCACTTGAAATTACAGGGTGCCAAAAAGAGGGTCTGAAAAATGGATTGTATTGATTGGGTGGACAAATCCTAACTCTAACCTGAATTGATACAAGGCACTTTCCTTTGTTCCTAAATCAGGGATAGGGAGCAATTGGTCCCCCAGATGTTATTGAGCTCCATCTTCCATTGGCATCAGCCAGCATGGACAATGGTCAGGGATGTTGTAGTCTAATCGGATACCATGAATTTATGTTAAAGCTCACTTTCCTTGACCAACTGCTACTGGTCCATGTTCCATTTTCTTGCATGATGCTGCAGCTGCAAGGAAAGTTCTCTGCAAAAGTCTTCTGCAATTTAAGTGAGGGGGAAGCAATAACGTGTGATTTCTATAGTGAGCTACTGAAGGCAGGGAGCTTCATTTTCACCTGGCTTGGAACCAGCTTTTTGATTATAGATGGCTTTATGGCATTATCTATCATTAAGGGCATGGTAAGAACGTCATTCTTATGTCAAGAATGTATCTTATGTATCCATTTGTTTTGGCCTGAGACAAATGGGTACAACGTATTGCAACAAAACATCTGCTGTTTGTGAAGGGCTGAGTATTTCTTAACATCTGCCTAAGTAGGCTATGCGATGAAAAATGCAGCCAGCTTTGTTTACATTTTGAATGCAAACTAGTTACTTCCACAGCAATCCCTGCAGTTTCAAGCTGTCTAATTTACTAATCAGCATACGTTATGTACGGTTGTGTAAACTGAGGGGTTAAATTAGTAGACATGGTATGTGTACTGTAAACATAGTAATCAAAATGTGCAAATTAAGAAGCTTACATATCATATTTAATTAGGACAGCACTGATGATCACTCAGTATGATAGTCTCGAAATCTGTAGCTGTCACACACGAGACAGGTTCAAGGGAGGTTGCTCTTCGAAGGTGATGGTGGCAGAGTATATATTTTCATGAGGGAGTTCAGGCTTGCAATCATCTATGAGGAGCCAAGTGGGTGATCAAGAAAGGCCAATAAACCCATTGTTTGCTTATTTAAAGCACTTTGATCCTCCTCTTTTGCCTGAATGGCTCCTAGAGCAGCTTGCAAGGTCAGTAGTAACCCAGTCTGGGGCCCCACCATCTAAGAGACATGACAAAAATGGGATGGGGAAGGGGGAGGAAGGGGGGAGGGAAGCAAGCTCAGGCGCCGGTTCTTAAAGCGACTGTTCCTGTAACAATTAGCTGGGATGGAAACAGTTCAGGTTGCCTGATGTTAGGTGATGTTTGAGGGAGGGCCAATGACAGCAAGTCTCTCAGCAGAGGGAGTGGAGTACCCCTGCTTCTCTTCTCTCCCTCTGCTACGCAGCTAGTGAAACTAGACAGAGCCAGTAGAGGCTGATTCTGCAAAGTCAGGTGGAACTGGGAGATGGGCATGGTCGGGAGAACTCGAGAGATGACAAATCAGAGTCTGGGATGGGGAACAAGGCTTGGGAAGAAAGAGGTGTGGGTTTAGGAGAACGTTTGGAAGCCCGAGCAGGTAGTTCAGCACTGCACCAATAAAGGATGCAGAAAAGAAGTCAGTAAGATATATTGACTGTGAACTATGGAGCCAAGGTGAGCTGGAGGAAGGTAAAAGTTTTTTTTTTTTGGGGGGGGGGTTATTTGATCCCAGAGATTGGTCCCAGAATTTAGGCACCCTACAACCAGAGGGTCTATCACTGGTGGGCATGTTTGAGATGTTCAAAGAGATGCTGTGATAAATGTGACCCTCCATCCCTCTCTATATACAGACTTCGCCATAGGTCTCCAATGTGGCTGGAATGACGAGCCCATAAAGAGATAATAATAATAATAATAATAATAATAATAATAATAATAATTTATTTATACCCCACCCATCTGGTTGCATGGGGTTGAATATTTTCTTCCTTCGTTGCTAAACTTTCTATGCTTCTAAGTTACACAGCTTCCTGGTGGGCAGAGCTAATGCCTGGAGGGCCACACCAGAAATTCTGAAGCTCGGTGCCAGGTATATTCTAGAGCTGACCTACAGAATGGTCCTGTTTGGCTAGCTTATGACTGACAGTCTTTCTGGGAACAGTCAACCATGTCTGATATCTTTGCTGGTATCTGTAGTGAGTGCTGAAATTCTAGAACAGGGGTCAGCAACCTTTTTCAGCTGTGGGGCGGTCCACTGTCCCTCAGACCATGTGGTGGGCCGGACTATATATATATATATTTAGGAATGAACGAATTCATAATCCCCACAAATAACCCAGAGATGCATTTTAAATAAAAGGACACATTCTACTCATATAAAAACACACTGATTCCCAGACTGTCCGTGGGCTGGATTGAGAAGGCGATTGGGCCACATCCGGTCCACGGGCCTTAGGTTGCCTACCCCTGTTCTAGAAGATGTACCAAGCTTTGGGGGAATGAGTTTCTGTGTGGCAATTAAGGAAATGTGCACCAATCTGACAACTAAACTTTTTTTTCTAGGAAACATTTTGAAGGAAATATATTTCCTCAACTCTTTGGCAGACTTGTCACCAAAACTCATAGAAGTTTGCTCAGTTAGCATCTTCCTCATCATATTGTGACTCTTTACCTCTCCTTAACACAAAACAAATATGTCTATTTTCCACTCGGTTGATACGTTTCAGCTGCAGTCTTTCCCTATGTTTCTGGGAAGGGCTAATATGAGAGTTCTTTGGGGGTGAATTTCAACACTTCGTGGACTCATTTTAACAGAGTTGCCACCTCTATCGATTTTAAGTTTTCACTTCACCCTCCTGCTGCAGAAATGGAGTTAAGCCCCCCCTGTGCCAAATAATTGGTTTCTATCCATGTATTTTTTTCCAGACTAGCTTTAAATGGCTAGGTGGTTGGAGGGGGGTGTCATTAGAAAATCCCCAAACCCAGCAGGAACTTACTTTCCTAAGTTTCTAGGACTGGTTTGGTAATGAAGGCCTCAGATACGACCTCCCTCCAGCTCCTTATTTCAGCAGGGAAGCAAGAACAGTGGTGAGAAAGCAAACTGCAAACGCATCAGGTGAGGGTGTTCAAAAGAGCTCCGTTTTCTGAGCATTTGGCAAGCGTTTGCGTGAGTGGCGGGGGCAAGAATTTGAAGCTTGGCAATGGGAGCACCCCTGCTTGAATGCTTGCAAGCAGAACTAAGATGGCCAAACCTACTGCTGCTTTTTCCTTGATTCGGTTTGCATGCCTGCCACCTCTGCCTCCTCCTGGCGATGCAGGTGGAGGGAAGAGAAACTCACTCAGCTTGCTTTTTAATTCAAACCTATTTAATTTGCACCAGTTGTCTTAGTCTCGTCCTTGTAGAACTCAGCAGGGAGGAGGAGGAAGATAAGGTGTGGCGATCACACAGGGTCCCCGGTCGTTTGACGGACTATTGATCCCTGTGCCACCACGCGCTTCGCTGCCACCAACCAGGATCCCCTCCCTGGTAATAACTTTCACAGTCAGGGTGCAATTTTAAACAAAATAATAAGTGTTTATTTAAAAACTTCAACAACTTAAGATAATGGTTACAACCCTGCCTACGCTCACCACTATACCTCACCACCAACCCTCACAATCAACCACCACCCACCAACCAACTCCCTCGATCAACAGCTCTTCATCAACTGCCCTCCTAACTCTAACTGACTCTCTTCAGCTGCCCCTAGCTCCTCCCCCCTCTGTTTATTGGTTAGCCTAGGGCCAGCCACTTAACCCCTTACTTACTCCTTCTCCTGTGTATCCCTAGAAAGGCAAACGCCACATACCTCCCCCCTTAAATAAGTTTGATTCAGGAGGGATAACTGCACAGAGTTATACTCCTGATCAAACTGCGTGACACCTTAATTCAAACAAACATTTTCTATGTTTACTAACCTTAACTCCTCATCTTATACTGGCTTAATAATTGTTTTTTTTTCACATTATATACAATAGATCATGCAATATTAAACCTTTAGTTACTGCAAGAAAATTTGTAACTGTCCATTTTAATCTTTGCCTTCGGGTCTTCGTGATAAGGCATCTGCCACGATGTCCAGGATCCTTTCACGCTCCTTATTGTCCTTAACCGCCACAAGAAGTGTCTTTCTCTGGGCACCAGTCTTTTCTCTGCCACACGTGATGGGATGCGAGTTGTCTTCCTCCGCCATATGACACAGTCCCACCCCGATCCCTGCAGTCGATGCGTCTGTAACGATTGTGGATTCCAATCTGTGTAGAGTCTTTGTTTCTCAGGGTCAAAAGCTCTCTTGGATCATCCTCTCTCTCCTTCAGGATCTCTGTTAAGTGTTGAAGCTCGATGCCTTGTACAAACGTCTCCAAGTCATCAAAAGCAGCATAAGAACTGGTTATCTGGCTTCTGAATTCATTGGGAACTGCTTTCAGAAGTTTGTGGAAAGCTGCTTTTTTAGTCAGCTTGCTGAAGCTTTTTGGACAAACGGGTTTACTTAATGAAAGTAGACTAAAAAGCTCTGATTGCCTATTGCTGTTAGCAATCTCCCTTGCTGTCAGTTCATCTTTGGTCTGTGTTGAATTATCAGTTCCCACTTCAAGCAATTTGAAGACTACTTTTTTATGTCTTTGACGTGGTGGCCATGTTAATGCTGTGTAACCACGTTCATTTTGGGCATTCATTTGTGTTGCATGAGCAGCAGGGTACCCAACTTCCCACCACACAATCTCTAGTGTAGGAAACACTTTCACTTTCATAGGAAATTGATGGGACACCCTGGCAACTATAACTTTCAGTATGTTTTCCTTTCTATATTTCCAACTGATGAATGGTTTATCATAACTTTGAATAGTTGTTCTAACTGATCTCACAGATAGGTCACTTTTTAAAACAACTCTGACTCCTCTTGAAGGGACATAACCCATAAGCTCTGGGTTGTATTTTCCAACAATCGTCACTATGGTAATATGTGACCAGTCATAAGCTTTCCAGGCCTGCCCCCCAATGTCAAATATAAAGACCTTGCATTCTAAATATGGGGCTTCCTGTTCCTCATCCCACAGGATCCCGGAAATAAAACTGTTTACTAGATCCATGTTTACATTATATGGGCGCTGACATCCTGCCATATCACTGCATGGAGCCCCTTGGAAAGGAACTTTTGCAATTGAACAAACACGGGCCTTAATTGAACCTAGACAGGTATAATCATAGCCGTACCATGGAACACCCATCACAATCTTCTTTGGATTAATGCCCATGTGAATGTATTTTTCATATTCCATTATGGTGTGGTTATATGAAGCATTGGCTCTGGCTTTGCATTGCAACCACACCTGACTCTGTTCATCATACGGCATAATAAATATGAAATCGCAAGACTCTGCAATCCCGGTGTCAATGTGTTGGACTACCCCTTTTGCTAGTCTTGGAGTATTACTGAAAATCGTTTTAAATTTTTGTGGGATGTTTCTTATTTCTTCCTGCTGTGAATGGGTTAAGGTAGGGGCTAGCTTAACTTCTTGTATATTACATTCTTGCTCCCCTCTCCCCTCCCAGCATGGTATTTCTGCTTCCTCTGGGTCATCCCGGATAGCATAGAGAGCCCAGCTTTCGGTTCTCTGGTAAGGCTTAATCATGTTTACGTGAACTACCTTGCGCCCCTCATCCCCCTGCTGGATAAGGTAGTTTACATTGCTTATTTTGGACACGATTTGGGATGGTTCCTCCCAGGCTAGTTGCATTTCATTCCCCTTTTTGGTTGCTCTAGGCACGGGTTGTGCCACGTCGTGTCCTAAACTCTGGGCTGGTGTGGAGATTACAGGTAAAGGACACAGTTTTGCCTTGGTTTTGTCCTGACCTGATCCCTGCCTCTGGCAAATGTCACAGGCTTGGCAATACATTCTAATTTGCTTCCCCATTCCTGGCCAATAGAAATTTTGTGCCACTCTTCGTTTGGTCCGAGTTATCCCCATATGTGCCCCGAAAATACTATCATGGGCTTGTTTTATGATTTCTTCTCTGTACATGTGAGGAACCACTAGTTGTCTGCGGTTTCCTCCTCCCCCTTTATAAGGTGTGCTAAGGGCTTCACGATATAACAGCCCCTCCTCTAAGCAGAACCTCTCTGGGCAATCAGGGGTTAATGGAACAGTAGATTTTGCTGCCTCAAAACAGCTGTTTAGTCCTATGTCATTCTTTTGTTCCTGAGAGAAATTAGTCTTTTGAGTAGTTTTAAAAGGTATTAGGAAGCCTGGCTCACTCAAAGTTTCAACTTGAGGACTTTGAGTCCTGCCCTCATTGGCAACTGTTTCGCTTCCCTCAGTATCAGTTGACAGTTGGCCCCCCTTGGAGCGGGTAATAACAAACGCACTCTGCACATGCTCCAGGAGATCCCAACCGATAAGCACCGCAGTGGGGATTTCCTCTGAAATGGCCACTTGCCACTTTCCACTCCAGTCATGTAACTTAATGTTTACCTCAGCCATTTGGAGTCTAACTGGCTCTTTGGCGATTCCTTTTAATCCTATAGTTTTTCCTGGAATTATACTCTCGGGATTGATTATCTCAGGATGAACAATTGTGATTTGGGATCCGGTATCTTTTAACCCTAGATATTTTTTGTTTTCAATCCAAATATTTTCTCCTGACTTTCTCAAGAGCAAATCATTCTGCTTAATCAAGTAACAGTGTATTACTGAGGCCTCAGGAATCTCCTCTGTCTCAGGCCTAGCTAAAGCTTCGGTTTCCGTGGCAACCTGCTTAGCCTCACCCTGCCCTACTGAGTGGATACAATAAGAGTGTTTTTGAGTGTTTGTGCTCCCAGATTTAACTTGTTCACCAGTCTTACATTCAAAGCTTCTGTGGCCCAGTTTATTGCACGACCAGCACCTCATATCTCTTCCCCCAGTATAATTAGATTTATTTTCTTTTACCTCAGAGGTATGGGTGTTAGTTTGGCCCACGTCACTTGGGCTTTTTGACTGTGGTATGTTTCCCTTTTTCATTGCCGGAGAAGAGCTTCCTTTAGCATATTGAAATTGGTTTCTGGAGTTCCCCCACAATTTCCCGCCAAATTTTGGACTATCAAATCCATGGTCCCTAATTTCATTAATTTGGTCAGCTATGTTTGCTGCCTCCTGGATGGTTTTAGGACTTCTTTCCTTTACAAGATATTTCAGCTCCCCAGTTATGGTGGCATAAAATTGCTCCAACGCAATAACCTCTCTGATTTTTTGAATTGAATCCGCACCCTCCTGCTCTAACCATTTTTTGAGGTAATTTGTAATTTTTGCCCCCAACTGAGCATACGTTTCTTCTCTCAACTTTGTCACACTCCTGAATTTTTTTCTTAGTTGTTCTGAGGTAATTCCAAACCTCGTATAAATTAATTGTTTAAACATCTCAAAGTCTGTTGACTGTTCTTCTGTCATTTGGGCGTATATTTCTGCCAGTACCCCACTAATTCTAGCCCTTAAGATCACCATTTTCTCCTCATCCTTCACTTGGAAATCTTTACAGGCTCTCTCAAATGATATCAGAAAAGCCTCTGGGCTATCTTTCTCCTTGAACTCAGGGAATCGCTTTAAATCTACCCTCCCTGTTGTTTGACTACTGGTGTTATTACTGTTATTTTGATTCTCCATGGCTGCTAATTCTAGTTTCTTCATTTCCAACTGAAATTGCATTCTTTCGCTCTGACTTTCCCTCTCAGCTCGAATTCTTTCGCTCTCACTTTCCCTCTCAGCTCGAATTCTTTCTTTTTCTAATTCTAATTTATATTGTTGTTCTAGTTTCCACTTTTCTAATTCTATAGAAACTTGTGGCTCTCTCGCCTCAGGTACAATATTAGTTTCATCTTCTAAGCTCTGCTCTTCCCTCAGAGGATTCCCATTTTCCTCCCCTTCAGAGCTATCTTGAGCTGGTTCCCTCACAGGGTTCTTTGTCTTTTTAGGTGGCATATTGTGTGATTGAGGATTGACAGTTAAATTAACAAAATAAGAGAAATCTCCTCTCAGCACTGTTCCCCCTGGCTAGGTCTCTCCAGACTCGGGTCTCAAAGTTCTGCTATGGGTCTTCTCTCTACCCGTTAAGCTTACTTCCTCCGACCCCAAGTCAAAACCCTCTGCCAGAACAGATTTGTGAGCTCTCTTTTCTCCTTTTGTTATCTTAGCCTTGCAGCGTCCTTGGGTAACCACAACTACACCCTGGGCTAGGTTATCACTTCACAGATTTACCCTTCCCCTTCCAGGTGTATTGTTTAACCCCCAGCTGCTTCTGCCAATTTTTGTGGTGAACAGGCACAATGATCTCAATATCCCTCCACGGGCTTATTGATGTCTCCTGCTGGCGTATTGATCTCGTCCCGCCGCTGCCACCAGTTTTGTGGCGATCACACAGGGTCCCCGGTCGTTTGACGGACTATTGATCCCTGTGCCACCACGCGCTTCGCTGCCACCAACCAGGATCCCCTCCCTGGTAATAACTTTCACAGTCAGGGTGCAATTTTAAACAAAATAATAAGTGTTTATTTAAAAACTTCAACAACTTAAGATAATGGTTACAACCCTGCCTACGCTCACCACTATACCTCACCACCAACCCTCACAATCAACCACCACCCACCAACCAACTCCCTCGATCAACAGCTCTTCATCAACTGCCCTCCTAACTCTAACTGACTCTCTTCAGCTGCCCCTAGCTCCTCCCCCCTCTGTTTATTGGTTAGCCTAGGGCCAGCCACTTAACCCCTTACTTACTCCTTCTCCTGTGTATCCCTAGAAAGGCAAACGCCACATAAGGAATTGCAAAAAGTGGGCAAATTAGGGCAAATTAATTTTCATGCACTTTCCCACCCACAAACTGATGTGGAAATGGGGTGAACTCTAGCCTAGATTGGAAAAGGAGTCGCAATAAATTTAGTCACCTATTCCTACCTCCAACCTCTTCTCTTTTCCCCAAGCAACCTTGCCAGTTACCTGAAGGAAAGAGAAAGGGAGGCAGTGTCAGATGTGAGTTGTATACATATAGGGTGCCCTGTGTGATTGGGAACCCTGCCTGACTACAGTTCCCAGTGGCATTTGTCCATAAAGCTTAATGTGGAATCATGGGGTGTGGGCAGAGAGAGTTGGGCACCAGCAACAGAAGCATAGCAAGTTGGCATGGTCCCGCTCCCTGCCTTATTCAGTGAACGTGCTGATGTTTGTGTGAACACAACTTAGGGTTCGGTCTAATTTATCCCAGTTGGGTTGTGGTGAAGATAACATTAGAATTGCCACTGAATTTCTGCCCAAAGGGAAATGTGCAGTGCTTGAACACCCCAAATAGCACTCAGTCCTCAAGATGGGGATATTTGGGGGAGTGGGCAGGAGAACCTCAAGGCTTGCAGAAGTACAAAACATGTTTAAGGGGGGGGACCCTACAGGGGTTTGTGAACCAGCTCAGTGAACATGCCCAGTGTTACAGAACACTGACTGACTTTTGAGAAAACTGGAGGAGGGTGGAACAAATGGAGTATCCTGGAAAGGAGGGGTGCCAACTTGAATAAAATATGGGGGAGGGCAGGTAAGTCACGTGGAATGGTTGCACACACACCCTTTGAATGGCAATACCCATCAACTATGGGGGAGCCTGGCCCTGTCAAATATTTTATTGGGGGAGGGCAAGGAACCTTCAGTCAATAGGAGTTGGCTCCTATGCTGGAAAGAGGCATCCTATGCAAACTGTGATCCCGAGCAGGGGTACTCCGCGTTGCAACATGTCGTTTGAGCTACCATTTGTCTAGAAAGGCTTCAGACCTGCTTCTACAAAAGGAAGGCCATCTGTGGTTTCAAATGGCCCGCCCTGAGATTCCTTGTGCACCTCCATTTCCCCTGAAGTTTCCACTGAGCTTGGCGGAGCTGTTAAAACTCTCTGGTCTAGAGAAGACACTGGAAGTGCTTCCACAACGTTGGGTGAGCCATTTGTCTCCTTCAAGCAAATCAGCATTCTGCTATCCAGGTTAGCCAAGTCCCCAGCTTCAGTTTGAGCACTCCTGTTTGCCTCACTTCTTTCTCTCTCGCTCAGTCTCACTCTTTTTTTCCTGCTCAGCTGCTACTGCCTACGGCAACAATAACAACAGCAGGTGTTCTTGGATTGCTCACAGCTGAGCCCTTCGCTTTGCCAAGCAGAGATGCTAAGACAGATTTCATGCTGCTCCTAGTGGCATCCAGAGGAAAGGATCCATTTTGGAGTGTGTGTGTGTGTGTGTGTGTGTGTAGTCTCTCTCTCTCTCTCTCTCTCTCTCTCTCTCTCTCTCTCTCTCTCTCTCACACACACACACACACATGTATGGGCCAAATAACAAGGCAAAGTGGGCTGTCTCAGGAGTATCTTCACCCTCCCGCAATTCAAAGTCTGATGCCAAGATTCCCTGAGTCATATTGCTCCCCAAGCTCTGTATTTTCCTATATAATAGCTCTATGTTTCTCTAAGTCAATGGGCATTAAGTGAAGCTGTCAAAAATGTTGCCTTTTTATTTATTATTTCTGGCAGGCAGAGCTGTTTGACAGTGGAAAGAAGTCCCTCGGGAGGAGGTGGCCTCTCCTTCCTTGGAGGTCTTAAACAGAGGCTGGATGGCCATCGGTCAGGGATGGTCTAGTTGAGATTCTTGCATTGCCCTTGTGGGTTGGCTAGATGACTCTACAATTCTCTGGTGCAGGTTTGTGCAGATTTTTAGGTACAAGTTGGGTGCATAGGATTGCAGCCAATCTTATGCATCGTCAGCGTGGGAATAAGTCCCACTGATCATTATGAGACTCGCAGGCAAGTTCCACATAATATCTGTACTGCATTGCTTAGTGTGGCAGCACCTGCACTTTGGAATTCCCAGCCTATTGCAATAAAGCACGTGCCTTTTCAAGCACCTGCTAAAAGCATTCTTGTTTGGACAAGCATACCCAGATGCTTAGGAAGTTTAAGTAATTTTAATCTATTTTAATATTTTAGCTTTTGTATGTTTTAAAGTAGGATTGTTAATTTTTCTGGATTTTACTGCTGCTTTTTTGGTAAACCACTTTGCAGGTTGTTTTTAAAAATACATTTTATTAAATAAACAAACAAACAATAAATATGAATAAAATGACACAAGCCAAAACACAATCCATCCTGTAGATTTAAGTATCTGTCCACAGTAGCCTACTTTTTATCAGAGGCCCAGAATCCACATTCCTTTGTAAGAGAATATGAAATAAAGTCAAACCATTTTTGCAGGCAAAAATAAAAATAAAAATAAAAAATTCAATAAATTTTCCACACCGGGTACCACCTGACCTTGCTACGCCACTGCACAGAGGACACCTTCTAATAGAGAACTGCACTCAGTAAAGTAGGACACTTGGCCATACTCATGCTTGCTGCTTTATCCCTCCCTCTGCTGCAGCTTAGTGGGATTTTTTTCCTTTTTTTACAAAAAGAAGGTTTTTTTGTGCACCAAGTTTATAATATAGTGGACCCATAACTGTCTTTCGAGAGCATTTGAAAAACTTTTCATTTGGGGCCATAAGTTGTGGGGTTGAGGGTCCCACAAGTTGTCCCTATTTCATTAATCAGTTGACTCTAATTGACAGACAGTGGTATAATGGTTAATAAATCTTCCGGCAGAGGAGAGAAGAAATAATGATTGAGCCACGTGGAATAAATTAGCTGTCACAGGAGCTGCACTTCTATCAGCAGGTTTTAGTAACATTATCACATCCTTATTATCTAGGTTATGCTTCTCACAGCTGCGAACACTACAGGATAGGATTATAAAGACCCTCCAATTATATTCTTGGCTTACAATGCAATGATTCTGTTTTTGGCTCTTTTCTTTTTGTTCCGTGTGTTTATTGGGTAAAACGAATTACAGGACAATGCCTATAATTTTGCAAATGCCAGGGAAGTTATCAGAGAGAGAGATGGCACCAAGTCAGAAGTAGTAGCATCTGGGATGAAAACTGTATCCTCACGGTGTGCATGTTTTAAAAATACTTCTTGCTGTTTTCTCTGATCGTGTCTGAATAACCTCGCAGGGTTATTGTTCCAGAGCTAATGCTAAATTTCAAAGGAACTAGCAGTGAAACCCTGTGCATGTTTAGTGTAGGCAAGTCCCACTGCATTCCCTGGGTTTACTCCTAGGTAAGTAGACATGCTCTAATAAGTGTGAGGAGGATTGTTGCTTGACTTGGACTCTATGGGTATACAGATGAGAAAAATAGTAGTATCCAACTACTGGTAAATAGTTCCATTAGTACAAGAATGCTTTGCTGTACAATGGAATTCCTCACCCACTCCTCTCCTTATGCACCCACTGTGCACCCTGTAAATCTGCGCTGGGGGATTGAAGAAAACCCAGGAAAAAATTAGGGGTCACATTGAGAAAGGATATGGCGGGGCAGATTTCCAATTTCACATATTTGCTTATATAATCTGAACTGGCGGTGACTGACTAGGAAAGAGATTTGGGGGTTATGGTGGATAGCTCCATAAAAACATTGAAGCGGAGTATGGCAGTGTATTCTATGTTAGGGATAATTAGAAAAGGGATTGAAAGTAAAACGGCCAATTTCACGTCACTATACAAAGCTATGGTGCAAACTAACCTGTGTTTGCATTTGGTCACCTCACCTCAAAAACAGTGTTGTAGAGCTGGCAAAGATTCAGAAAATGGCAACTGAAGTGACCAAAGGGCTGGAGCAAATCCCCTATGAGACCAGGTTGCAACTTTGGGGTTGTTGTTGTTTTAGTTCAGAGAAAAGGCTATGGGGCGGGGGGATGATACAGGTGTATAAACTATGCCTAGTGTAGAGAAAGTGGAAATTTATTTTTCTCTCTCTCTTTCATCATACTAGAACTCAGCGTCATTCAATGAAGGTGGATGTCGGAAGACACAGGAGAGGCAAAAGGAAGCACATCACATTGTGCATAGTTAAACTGGGATAGGTGATGGTCACTGATTGAAACATCTTTAAAATGGGATTACACAAATTTATGGAGAATAAGGCAATCAGTGGCTACCAGCAGAAAGTCAAATGCGTAAAGCAGTTGAATGTGTCAGGTCCTGGGATCCAGCAGATACTTCACCTCTCCTGCCATGTGAAGAAAATAGGAGACCATGTGGATGCCTCACTGCTAATACAGGACATGTTAAAAATGGGTTTAAGCTTACCAGATTTCTGTGCTCATGTGTCTTTACTTGGTAAAACAACCATGATAAGAGATTAATGTTTTCATCCTTGAAACACAACTCGCCTTCTGCCTAGTTTTGCCACCCTGGGCTCCTTTGGGAAGGAGGATGGGAAATGATTTAATTAATTAATTAATTAATTAATTGTTTTGAAAATGGTCACCATGAGGTAACATATGGAAATGTATTGAGCTGCTCAAGAAGGGCACCAGTCCTTTATGCAACCCAGTTTTTTCTTAGAAGTTTCTTTTCAAATGGCAGTATGCTACGAAGTCATTCAAAAGGGCTTCTTCTCTCCCATTTCCCATAATCATCACAGCTGCATTAGAAAACAGCCCATTTGCAACAGCAGCCAGTGGGAATGCCCATAGACACCAAACGGTATTAAACTCTGTTGGATTTCGCCACCTATGTCACCACCTTTGGGAGGCAAGGAGAACTTGCTTTGGTAACTCTACCCTTTCTCCTTTGGCTTTATCCACATAGCTCTGCCTCTTCACTATGGGGTTTTTTGAGAAAACACCTTCATAAGTGAATTCTTCTCTGCTGTCTTGACAGCCCCACAGTGGTGCCTGCTGTTACTGAAAGCTTGCATTTTTGACTTGCTGTTTTTCAAAGAAAACTGCTTGGTTTTCAGTTATATGAAGAAAACTGAAGGACATGGTAGCTTTGGGTTTAGTTGCTTTGGGTTTGTTTGTTTGGTTGGTTGGTTGGTTGGTTGGTTTCATAGCAGTGCCTTGATGCCTTAGAGACACAGTAAGTGTCCAGTCTGTTGTATGCTACAGATTGATTTGCTGTCCAACAAAAAGACAGGTTATCTGACTGCAGCCAGGGATGGAAGGATCATTCCTGTTCCATGTCAGTTCCACATACGTCCCCCAAAAAGTCTGTTTCATGCCATTTTCTGTGGATTTTTAAAAAATGCACAAAATTTGCTTTTAAGTCATACTCACTTTTTGTATGTACTTTCCCCTAAAATGCACATTTTACACACACACACACACACACACACACACTTTTTGGCACACATTGTAAGATTCCAAGAAGCATAACATGCAATCATTGCCTTCCTGTGTGAATGGCTACTTTGGAGTCTTTAATTATATAATTAATTTAGTTCTTGCAACAATGCCATTCACACATGAAACAATCTTTTGAATGACTGCCTTAGGAGTGTCAGAGTCAGCTCAGTGATCTGCTTAGCATTAGCCCTCATCTTGCTGAGGACAAACTCGTGCCGCCGCAGGAAATTAAACAGCCTGGAGGATTTCTCTCCCCTCCTACCCATCCCTCCTAGGAACCTCGAAAATGCCACTCATTTTTCTAATAATGCCCAGAGAATGCAATGATGAATGAAGACTCCTGAAAAACAAAGGGTAACTCAAAGCAGCACAGCTCTGCCTACATTTGAAGCAATTTAGAAATGGAGATTAAAGGTCAAGCTTTCTACCAGGAAAATTGGATTCAAAGTGGAATGGTAAGGCCCTGCAGATGAGTGTGAATTAATTAAGCTTTTGATAACTTGTTAGCAAACACTTTTAGAAGAATGGGGGAAGTTGTTGTGGAGCTCTGAAAATGCAAGAGTTTGGGATTCCACCCCCCCCTCCCTACTCAAAGTTTAAACCAGGCATAGACAAACTCGGCCTTCCAGATGTTTTTGGCCTACAACTCCCATGATCCCTAGCTAGCAGGACCAGTGGTCATGGATGATGGGAATTGTAGTCCCAAAACATCTGGAGGGCTGAGTTTGCCTGTGCCTGGTTTAAACAATCTCCTGTGCAACAGTTAATTGGATTTTGTAATAGACAAGAGGCATCTGAAAACTCTTTTTGTTTGTTTGTTCCAGAAACATGACAAAATCATTTGCAGCAGTCCAAATGTCATTGGGTAGAAGTTAGAGAAGGGTAGATGTGACATAGACCTAGTTCACAGATACAGATACAGAACTAAAATTTATCTGTTGGATTATTGTTTACTTGATGACTGGACCTGGATGTGTGGACTCTTTCCAATGAAAAATATTGCTTGTGGGAACCCCAAAGTCTTAGAACCTTGGTGATAGCCCATTCACAAATGTATGCCATCATCATTTCAAGCTGCAGTTATCATGCATGGGTAAATCAGACTGGTATCCCGCTGAGGAAATTGCTGGGAATGTTCAAGTATGGGTATGGCCTTTGAATGTTGCCACCACAATTTGCTTTCTAAATTTCTCCAGTTGATTCACCTTTTTTTTTTCATTCTGTGAAAGCTAAGATTCTGGTGGCCCTGCTTGTGGGAGAGGGGGAGTGAATGTGAAGATGAATTAGAAATCGTTCAAAGTTCCAACTCAAAATGAACTCAATTCATCTTTAGATCATCCAGAAATTATGGGAACTGCTTTCAGATGTGTTGAACTTCATCCAGCTTATATAGTTCTTTCCGAGCACTGGTGCTCTCATATCCAACATATATGTTAGTGGAGAATAGTCAAAGAAGTCCTTCATTTGATTTCAAAAGAATAATCTTCTTAAAAAATGAAGAGACTGATAAGAAGGGGAAAGTCAAGAGGGCAACATCTCTTCAAAATGTCTGGGGGTTATTTAAAACTTTAATAATAGAAGCTCAGCTGGAATGTATACTGTATAAGTTCAAGAATATGTCAATATAGTTACTAAGAAGTCAGAGGCAAGAAGGCTTTCATCAGAAAATGGCAGTCTTGCCGAAATGATGAGAACAACCCCCCACTGTCAAACTTTCGCAAAAGAAATGCAATAAATGGTGAAGAATGGAACAACAACAAGAAGAAACTGAGGAGCATATTGCTCTAAAGAAAGAAAGAAAAAGATTAACTTTTAAATACACAAGAAGTACAAAATTGGCTAGGGGTGGGGGTGGGGTGGCTGGACAGCAAAGGAGTGAAAAGTGAGATTTAAAAAAAAGGATGCAGAGATTGCAAAGAAGCCGAATGAATTATTTGCATCTTTCTTTACTGTGGAAGATACAAAACAGAAGAATTGGGCCTCATTGTCCAATTAAAAATTAACAAATCACCAAGTCCAGATGCCTGTAAAAGGCTAAATCTTGCCAAAAAAATCAGCATGATTTATACATGGAAGTTCTGTTTCGTTAACCTTTTGAAGTTCTTTCAGAATGTCAACAAGTCTGTGGATAGGGGTGATCTTGGAGACTTTTTTTTACACCGACTTTCCAAAAGATTTTGACAGATTTCCAGTGTGTGAGAGCCAGTGTGGTGTAGTGGTTAAGAGCGGTAGACTCGTAATCTGGTGGACTGGGTTCGCGTCTCCGCTCCTCCACATGCAGCTGCTGGGCGACCTTGGGTTAGTCATACTTCTCTGAAGTCTCTCAACCCCACTCACATCACAGAGTGTTTGTTGTGGGGGAGGAAGGGAAAGGAGAATGTTAGCTGCTTTGAGACTCCTTCGGGTAGTGATAAAGCGGGATATCAAATCCAAACTCTTCTTCTACTCTTCTTCTTCTTCCTCACCAATGACTCCTGAGCAAACTCAGTGGTCATGAGATAAGAGATGAATTCCTTTTATGGGTTAACAAATAGTCAGCAGAAGGCAGGAATATTTATCGCACGAGGTATATAAGGATCACTCGCTACCCCCGCAGTAGATGTTTTGACACCTGTGCTTTGTAACTTGTTGATCTATGATCCAGAGCCAGGAATAAGCAAGTTTTCTGATACCGAATTATTCAGGGTAGTAAAAACTAAAGGAGATTGTGAACAACTTCAAAAGGACCCCCCCAAAGTGGGTGAGTGTGTATTAAAATGGCAAATGTGGTTTAATATAAATGTGAAAAATGATACCTATAAGGCAAAATATCCTAATGCTACATACATTGATGAGGTCTGAGCTGACAGTAACTGGTCAGGAAAAGGAACTTTGAAGCTGTGATTAAATTAAAATATCAATCCCATCCTTAGCAGCTGTGAAAAAAAGCAAATTAAATGTTAGGGGATCACTAAGAAAGTAATGGTTATATTATGTCCGACCTCTGAGGCATACTACCTGCTAGGGGATAAACAGCAGGAGAGGGTTATTTTGCTTATGAACCACTTATGAGCTACCCAGAGGTAGCTGGTTGGCCACTGTGAGAAACAGGATGATGGATTTTATAGTCCAGTGGTCTGATTAATCAGGGCTCTTCTCATATTGTCTCCATGAAGTACAGGACAGTTAGCAACACATGCTACAGTAAACATCTACTGAGAATTTCAGACTTTCAAAGCTGCCTATATAAACTAGATGACGTCAACTGAAATACAAATCCACAGTTCCTTATTCACAAGAACTCAGAGTCATGGAAAGTTCACAAATATAACGGTGGCAAATGCAAATAGTTCCCATCTAGATGGGATTCGACAGTTTATATTTATTCAGACTGTCCAAACAGAGAGCTAATCCAGATCTTTCAAGTCTTGGTGGAATGAACAGCTGGCTCTGAAAATTTAACCAAGACTACCAAAGGAATAGGATGAAAATATCTCATAATCATGCAGGTACTGAGTGAGTAGCTTATAACGGAAAGCTGGATAATAGCTTTTTCGAAAATGAAAAATAGCTCCTCTGCTGTGGTTGCAAAAATAGAACAAAAGCCTCTCAGAAAATAATTGTAGACAACCAGACTCTGGTAAAAATGTCCATTTCAACATAATCAAGAGGTAGATGTTCAAAATAGAAGTCAGACGGGAATACTGGATCCAGGCAAGTGCCATGATTTTTATTTTAGGGGTCATATCCAAACTTGTTTTGCAGAAAATTAAATAGGTTTAATTGTCCTCCCAATTTGGAAAGTTCAAGCTTTGTATGTGTGTTTAGCTGATCAATTGTGCAAGGTACGTGAAAATGGGGGCTGTGCAACCACTTGACATGAATCCCAAGGTGAAGTCAAAATGGAACTCCTCTGACACAAGTCCCCCTCAGACGTAGGCCCTTTAGAACTGCTTGGAGCTCTTTGGAGTTTCAAAAACCTTGTGGTCTAAACCAGGCAGCCTGTCTCCAAAATGATAGGGTAAAATATGTATAAATGCCACCATATAAAGAAACACCAGAGTGGGGAAATGGGTAGAGCAGGGGTCAGCAAACTTTTTCAGCAGGGGGCCAGTCCACTGTCCCTCAGACCTTGTGGGGGGCCGGGACTATATTTTGAAAAAAAAAATATGAACAAATTCCTATGCCCCACAAATAACCCAGAGATGCATTTTAAATAAAAGGACACATTCTACTCATGTAAAAACATGCTGATTCCCAGACTATCTGCGGGCTGGGTTAAGAAGGCGATTGGGCCGCATCCGGCCCCCGGGGCTTAGTTTGGGGACCCCTGGGGTAGAGGGATGAGTCAAGCTGTAATTTTTCACTGACAACTCTAGTTTCCAACCTAAGACTAGAATCTCACCCAACACTCTTCAATCACATGGGACGATTCACACCCCGGCCAGCACCTCTTTAATCTTCTACCCTTGGGCAGGAGATATAGAAGTATAATCAGTCGTACCAACAGGCTAAAAAACAGTTTCTATCTGTTAGGCTGCTGAACGGAAAATAATATAGTGCAACTGACTTTCGGGGTTGGTGTGTTTCGCAACAAGCACACAGAGTGCAATGAGATTGAGTGTTTGTGTGTTGGGGAGGGAGGCTTGGTTAATTTCATTGTACACAGGTTGTACATTGACAATGAAGGTATTATTATTGTGGAGAGGGATGTGAAATCTATAGCATGTGAAATGTATAGCATCATTCCCCCAGTGCCCTTTTCCTCACTCTTTGGCTAGTTCTCTGAAAGTTACAAAGAGTTTTGATTTGTCTTGTCTCTTATTTATCATTAACCCAGCCCTGCTACCTGTTTCCTTTTTCTCAATTCTTTTTCATCCTTCCCGATCTCCCTTTGTCCTTTCTTTGCCCTTTGTCTTAGTTACTATTAGTCTTCCATTAGAATGGTTATTTAGGCAGTGTCACTTCTCTCTCCTTCCTACCCCTGAATTTTGACCACAGTGTTTTTACATTTTATTTACAGTGGTACCCTATCCAGTGAGAGCTGGACCATGAAGAAGACTGATCGCCGAAGAATTGTTGCTTTTGAATTATGGTGCTGGAGGAGACTCTTGAGAGTCCCATGGACTGCAAAGAGATCAAACTTATCCATCCTTAAAGAAATCAGCCCTGAGTGCTCACTGGAAGGACAGATCCTGAAGTTGAGGCTCCAGTACTTTGGCCACCTCATGAGAAGAGAAGACTCCCTGGAAAAGACCCTGATGTTGGGAAAGATGGAGGGCACAAGGAGAAGGGGACGACAGAGGATGAGATGGTTGGACAGTGTTCTCAAAGTGACTGGCATGAGTTTGGCCAAACTGCGGGAGGCAGTGGAGAATAGGGGTGCCTGGCGTGCTCTGGTCCATGGGGTCACGAAGAGTCAGACACGACTGAACGACTGAACAACAACACCCTATCTCAATCAATCCTATTCATGTAGCTTTCAGTTCATAAGCGGCCTACCTGTTTGCTTTCCTGTGCTATTCCATCCTTCTCAATCCAACAGTCCCTTCTATATTATTATTATTTTTAAAGTCTGTTGCTGCTAGTCTGTGTCTTAATAGATGTTTATACTTATTAGTTTTCAGTTCTAAGTTACTTAGAACTTAGCTTTAAGTTTGGAAATATTTTGTAAAAAGCAAGCCCCTTGGTCTATTTGACTGGAATCTGGTTGCTTTATCCCATTCTTGGAGGCTACTATATCTGCAGGTTTCATGTGCCTATGTGAAAAAACTGAAAGGATATGGCTGTTTTGGTTTCCTGAAGCAAGTCATTGGGAGGACTGAAGCTTCGTTTTTCTGAATATTGCTTTGGATTCAGTGTCGAAGGCAAGGCGAGACCCCACCACTGACCCAAAAAGTGATCCAAATGGAATAGGGGTCCATTTCAAAGCTCCAGAATGGGTTGTGAAGCAAGCAGGGCTGCTAGCACAGCCCTAGTGAAATTGTTTGAAAACAGATGTCATTATAGGTTCAGGATTGGATCAAAACTGCAGCACCCTACTGTATGTTTTGAAACCATATAACACTACTGTTTCATGTTGTTGATCTCTCACACAGCCATTTAATTTCAAGGCAACGGCAGTCTCTCTCTCTCTCTCTCTCTCTCTCTCTCTCTGTATCTGGAATGAGAGCAGATATAAACATTACAGCAGGAGCATGAAGTTCTCATCTGTGATGTCTACATTATATCCTGAGGCCAAGCCCATAAGATCCACCTATGAATCATGCATTAATTTTCCAGATGTTCCATCTTGCAAAGCTGATGGGGACATTACCTTAAGGCACTTGATGGACTGTTTGTTGAATCAAGGTTTAATTTATTGCCAGAAGCTCCTTTACTATGCTCCAGGATATTTGTGCAGCATTCTTCTGTAGAGGAGATTGAGAGATAAATAACTCCACCTTTTTGGTTTGGTCTCCTGTTTCCTTCTCTTTAAATGAGGGTGCCTTGAAATGGATTTATGGGCCTTTTTTAACTGTCTTGGAAATAGCAGTAAGTTAGATTTCAAACACAATATTTCTTTTATAGGTGATGAGCCAATAGTAGAGACAGGTTTAATCTAAACCAACTGAGTTGGGTTTAGATTCAGGTAGATAACTGTGTTGGTCTGATGCAGTCGAAATATATATCGAAAATAAAATAAAAATTCCAGTAGCAACTTAGAGACCAACTAAGTTTGGTATCTGAAGAAGTGTGCATGCACACAAAAACTTACACCAAGAACAAACTTAGCTGGTCTCTAAGGTGCTACTGGACAATTGAGTTGGGTTTATTATATATAATACAGTAGCAATAGGCATTTTGTAGCAACCCTTTAATCTACCAGCTGCTGGTTGGCTGAAGTCAGTGAACCATCTAGTCCAACACTGTGTTCTCATGGTGGTAAATCAGATGTCCATGGGAAACCCTCCAGCGGGACTTCCCTGAGCACAACAGTATTTCCCCTTTCCGTCATTTTCAGCAACTGGCAATGAAGGTGAACACAGCCATCATGGTTGGCAGCCAATGGCAGCCATATCCTCCATCAATTTTGTCTAATTTTTAAAAGCCACCCAAGCTGGTGGCCACCACTGCCTCTTGTTGATGTGAGTTCCATAGTTTAACTATGTGCTGTGTGAAGGAGTACTTCCTTTTGTCTGTCTTGAATCTTCCAACGTTCCTCCCACCCTTCTTCTGCCCACCAACCTTCACCCAATGTTACACTGGTAATGTTGGACTAGAAGCTACTGTGATGGGGCTTTTTTCTGCATCACCAAAGTAATGCAGGAAGCCCACAAGTAATGTGGGTGCAACCCATGCTGCAGCTCCTCCCATGTGGCCTGGGGCTTCACACATGCCCCAGAGCTTCACACATTGTCCTAGTGATGTGACAGGAGTTCTGCTGCAGAGACTTCCATGCCCTGACCTCCATGTTGACCTTTTGAAGTACAGTATTTGTTCTCAACCATAGCCCGGGAACAATCTTCTTTCACAGATGTTTGGTGATACTTTGTCTTCCCACTTCCTATAAATGTCATTTTGATGATCAGAGTTTTTTTGTTTTATTGGTGAGAAGTCTAAATATAAGCTTAAAGCACATGCTCATTATGCTTGATTTATTTTCTTCGACATAGTTAGCAGAAGGATGCTGCTAAAATCCTGCCACCTCAAGGTTGCTTCATCTACAGAGTCTACTGAGTTAAGTATGCTTGATTTCAAAGATAAATAATGTGTAAGGTAAGACTAGGTCGAATGCCTGAATACTGTAATTAAGTGAAATATGGGAGAAATGCCCCAAAGATAAGTACCCACTTTTAAAAATTGCAACAAATTCATACCTTTCATGAAAATATTATTTTGTTAAGCCCAATAAAAGGAAATTCAAGGTCAGTGCAGACATCCATAGCCTCGTTTACCTTGTTAAATGAGGTTTTCAATTTCAAATGTTAATAAATCATAGGTTCCATCCATCCATAACTATATGAGGTATGCCACCATAATTTTTGCTTTCACTTTTCCTTGCATCTGCCTCCTTGACTACCTTCCCTGTAGTTGTGAAAGTGAAGAGGAAGAGAGTTTTTTAAAAAAATGAAGAAAGCAAAATGGGTAAGACCCTAGATCTATGTACAGCAGGGAAAGGAACCTCTGGCCTGGGTCTGAATGCAGCTCCCAAAGCCTTTTTATCTGAGATGATCCTCAGGCCACACTCCATCTCTTGAAGCCACACCCCTCACCAGTCCTGTTCCACCACCTTCTCAATTGCTTTAGATTGGCTGAGATGTATATTTCAACTGCAATAATGCCTCTCGCTTGCCTGGATGGAATATGGAGAGAGATGTGTGTGCATAGAACCCTCTGATGTGCATATGGCTAAAAATGCTCTGCCCACTTTTTCCTCTGGCCCTGACAACCTTTGGAAGATGGCCCCCAAAAGGTAGACCATGAGGGAATGCAGTTGAACTGTGGGGGGAGATTCCCCACGCTTTGTCTACAACATCCTTAGGATGCCACGACACCCACCTCTGCCTAGGAACAGGCTTGAATAATCTTCATCTGCTTTACTCTTCCAATTTCCCATTCATTCATTATCTCACTGTCTCCATCCTTTCTGCTTCTGTATTGCCTGACATTTGGCAGCGGGGTGGGGGTGGGGATTGTAGGTGAGGAAATTAGGAGCTTAATGACATCATATCCTATGTCTTTTTTCACAGCACATTTCTGCAGGGGAGAGAGGAAAAGGAAACACAGGACTATTCGTTTTGGCAACAGTCACATACGTGTAATGTCTAGATTTTGGATTTTATCCAAACTCCTTTTAAAAATGCAAATTCCCTATTACACCCAACATACACACACACACACACACACACACACAGAGAGAGAGAGAGAGAGAGAGAGAGAGAGAGAGAGAGAGAGAGGATTGTGTGGCCAACCACAGGAACAATACATATTCATTCTTTGACTGTCACAAGGATCTCATTTATTTCCTTTCTCCCTACAAATTTATGGGTTATATCCAACTAAGTTCTACTCAGACTCACTGAAGTTAATGGACATATGATAACCTTCTTGGGGTTACACAGCCTGAAAAGAGCCTTTAAGCCCTCTGTCTTGCTTGCTGGGGCAGGGGGCAAGTCCTGCTCAGTGTCCCAGCTCTGGATGTCTAGGGATGCTAGACATGGGAAGTCAGATTGCCCCATGAGATCTCACAAGAGCATCCTGGAGCCTTTCAGAGCCATCATGTGGGCAATGCCTGGCAAGCAAAGTGGAGAACATAAAAGCTCTTTTTGCACTGGGTAACCCTAAGTGGACCCGGCGCAAAAAGAGCTTCTAAGCTCTCCACCTTGCTTGGGACTTGTGCAATTTCAACCAGCCCGTCTTCAACTGTGTATGATGAAATCACACACAAAGTCACATGTGCTTAAGAGGAGGGATCAATGTATTCTGCTTATCAATATCGATGTGGCCCTCTCCATGTCAGTTGGGAACATCTCCCCCCCCCCGCCTGCCTATGCGATATAATAGTGTATTTCTATCTCCTGATGATTCTGTGAGGAATACTGCAAAGCTGGTTTCCTTCTCATTCTGTTAGATAGCTTCCCTGCCCCTTAGAGTTTTCTAGGAAACAAAAATGAAGGTGCATTTGGAAGGGGAGAGACCAAGGTATGCTTGCATTGCCAGATACCTACATACATGGAGCACTCTTTCGGAATGCCATGCTACTGCTTCATGACTGAGTTTTAACACTGAGAAATATGTGGGGGAGTTTTGTTTTGGATTGCCGTGGTATTTATTTATTTATTTGAATATCACTGCAAATACAGTAATTGCAATTCCTTTCAAGCAGGCAAGAGCTTACTGCTCCCTCCACGTTAGTTAAAAGCATTCTGCGCATATCTCATCCCAAACCGTCACACCTTCCTTGGTTTTAATTTCCCTTCCAATGGAGGGTGATAATCGATATCCCTTAGCTGCATATGGTGTCCTTTTGGAATGTAAATGCTAATGGTGCTATTTGGCAACATTTGCTTCGTTAAGACTGTACGATGTTGCTACAAATTGGAAATGGTTTGAACTTTCAAATTTGCTTGATGCCATTGCACCAACTATTCCACGAGCCATTTGCCTTTCTAATTGAGTGCTGCCCTTATTCTTCCTGTGGCAGGTTTACAAAAACACGAAATCATGAAATATTTCAGACAACACGAAGCTGAGTTCCTGGTTTTCTTTCCCAAGGCTGTAACTGGTCTTGCCAGTATGAACCCTGTAATCATCATGCATTCTCATCTGTCTTGGAGGGTCCCTGCTGGCATCTATGCTGCCGACAGCTCCCCTGATCACCTCTGATGTCTGCTGCATCTTTACCTTTGGACTTTGGAGAGTGGTCCCTTCCTAACTTGCTCTTGGAAGACCCAGTTTGTCTTCTGTTCTGCGTCAGTCCCCCCGCCATCGTGACCAGTAATGATCCCCCTGGCAGCAGAGTGCAATCCCCTCCAGCCATCAGTGTTCTCTAAAGATTTATTCCCTGAACATGGAAAAATAGATTCCAGGCATGAACTCAGCCAAGTATAGTTAACATTGGTATTCATGGATGCAGTGAATTCTCCCAATAAACCCTTAGGCTGAGAGAGACTGGTGGCACCAGGCCACTCAGTGAGTTTCATATGTGAATGGGAACTTGAACTCTGGTCTCCATGGTCACACTCCAACGTTCTAGCCACAACAGCACACAGTAATGAGACTCTTCATGTCAGGGTCATGGGTTCAAGCCCCATGTTGGGGGAAAAGATACCTGTCTTTCAGGGGCTTGGACTAGATGACCCTTGTGGTCCCTTCCAGCTCTACAATTCTATGACCTTGATGGTTACATTTCATAGGCTGCCCAGAGAGAATGTGGGTGAAAAAAACAAGAAGATAAGGCAAGATGGGCCATTGGCCTGATCCACCAGGCTATTCTTTTGTCTTTATGAAAGATAATGACTAGTTCTTGATCATTCATTGAGGTCTGTGTTGGATCAGGAATCTGAACATAGATCTCCTACATTCCTATGAGGGATTCTGAGTTTATTTTGGAGAGGTTCTGTTGAACCAATGGGGCTTCAGATTATTTTTTAATTGAATGGTAGCCCCTTATGCTATGTATATTACTTGTCTTGAAACCCAGAGGGATTTTGAAACTAGTTTGTGATATTGTTTTTGGGAGAGTTGGGTGTGTGTGTGTGTGTGTCAGCTGCTCAAAAACAAAACAAACCCAGAATTTCTACTTGGTTACTACAAGCTCGTTTTGAGAATTTAAGCAATGGTTTGCATCCTGGTCCTTATATTTAACCACCAGTTTCCAGTATACTGTGCCTTCTGCCATGAGATTTTCAGGCAATATAAGTTCATATGATTCAGAACTTAGCATCTACAGAAGCAATGAAAG
Source organism: Lacerta agilis (assembly GCF_009819535.1). NCBI lineage: Eukaryota > Metazoa > Chordata > Lepidosauria > Squamata > Lacertidae > Lacerta > Lacerta agilis. The sequence goes on along the minus strand of NC_046316.1, from coordinate 22,202,408 downwards.
TTTTTAAAAAAGCAAAACAGAAAAAAAACCTTAACTCTGCTTCATTTTTCATTAGGGATGAATATTTAGCACTATTCTTCTGAAGTGCCCAGGTGGCAAATGAGTCTCTCCCAGATGTACTTTTTACACAACAGACTGGAGGATACTGCATGCAACAAAACATGTCTCAAGCTTATTTTCAAGCGCTTCTTTTTTAAATAAGTGATGTTACATTTACAAACATATAAGGACTAAAATCCATTATTCTGGGAGTCGGTTGCTATCACAGATCAAATCTATTCCCCGAATGTGTTCCTGTTGAAAGCTTCTGATTTATTGCAGTGCATTTTAACTTTAGAGAAAATATATATTGGGGAAGCCCTTTCCATCTTGACTTGTCAGCTGAGGAACCACCAGATGGGCATATTCCAGACTGCACACAATGCCTGTACCTAGAATTGCTCTTTGTGGACTGGGTATGCCTGAACTACAGTACACCCAACACTTACCTGTGGCTGTGTGTTGTTGACGAGGATCAATAATGATGGATGCCGGACCTACCCATGATGGGGAGGATAAACTTCTCTCAAACCTGGAAGTCTAGGGTGGTGGTTGACTGGTCTAAAGGCCCATTAACAAGATGCCAAAATGTAGATTAACCTGGAGGACCTTTATGCAAACTTATATCCCTGTATCTATATAGGATGTTGATCTTGTGAGAGTTATTGGAGCTATGTACAGATACAGCAGTTCTTTGACACCCATAGAGTAGTGTTTAGATACTGTATGGGGAAGTTGTGTTTCAGGGTAGGTTGCCCACCTTTATTGATCTTCTCATTGAAGAACCATAAGGTTCCCTACACCACAGTATGAAATTCCTTGATTTATTACATCCTTTCTTGAAGAAATCCAGGGTGACATGCATGGCAACATCCAATTTTAATATCACATCACCCCTCTGAAATTATTTAAACCAGGAAGTGCCAATGCAGGGCCCTCCAGATTGTTTAAATAACTCCCATCTTCCTGGACCATCGACCATGCTGGCTGGGACAAATGGAAGTCCAAGAGCACCTGGAAGGAACCACAATGCCTACCACTGATTTAAACTGGGAAATGGTGGTGCAGTCAAGAACACAGAACTTCATGTCTGAGCAAGGAGTGGAAGACCTATCTCTCTGGTCCAATTTCAAAACTGTCCACTACAGCATGCTGACTCTCAAATCCTGGTGACATCTTTGTTAAAATTGTATCTGATTTGTTCTATCTGCGCATGTTGGTGGGTTGTATCCCCCCCCCCCCAAAAGCCACTTGGTGAGGACTTGAATCAGGATTTGAGCCTGGAATTCCCATGTCCTAGAAACTATATTGAGAACAGAAGTTGGAGAAGAGTCTTCACATAACAGACTTGCAATCAAATTTTAAGGGAAATTGATCGTGAACAGCAGATAAATTATTACTTGACAGTCCTTGATCTTGCCATTCTAGCCATTGTAATGTGCCAGCCAGTTTTGACAAGATTTATTTGCCCACTTTTGCCGAAGCAGGAATTGTTTCTGCGGTTACAATACTCATGCCACCTGGATTCTATTAGCAAGTGTCTTAATCGTTTTGATTAGCTGAGTCAGAAGCTCTGATTAATGTTCTCAGTCTGTTTGATCACAAAACAGGAGAAAAATCTGTTTGATCACATTTGAGTTTTGCGATTTCAAATACAAATAAATGAGAATTGGTTTTGCAAACCAGAGAGAGAGAGAGAGAGAGAGAGGCAGGCTACAGTTAATATGTAAAGTAATGAGATCTAATTCCCTCTCATAATTAAATTGATCCAATAGAATATTTGAGGGCTGTGTACTCAACTTGGCTAATGTTCAAGCTTCCCACTAGTAGGATATTTTGAGAATGGACCTTAAGGGTCATTTCAAAATGGTCAAAAGGGTATCAGAAAGGACCAACTAAAATGATGACAGGTTTAGAGCAGCTTCCCTGTGGTGTCTCCCATCCAAGTACTAACCAGGCCTGACCCTGCTTAGCTTCTGAGATCAGACGAGATCGGGCGTGTTCAGGGTAGTATGGCCGTAGACCCTAGTGTTCCCTGTGGTTTTTTTAAGCTTAGAAAAATACATGGTAGGATATATAATAATTAGGGGTGGGAAACATTTTCAGGCTGAGGGTTGCATTCTGTTCTGGGCAGCTTTTTTGGGGGGGGAGGGCACATGACAGTGGTGGGTGAAGCCAGAAGCATTACATACCCTCCAACATTTCTTCAATAAAATAGGGGTGTCCTATTCCATAATAATAAAACAATAATTTTATTACTTATACCCTGCCCATCTGACTGGGTTGTCTCAGCCACTCTCAGCAGCTTCCAACACATATATTAAAAAAAAACCACAATAAAACATTAAACATTTTTTAAAAAAGCTTCCCTATACAGGGCTGCCTGGGCTATGGTCTTTCCTCAAAGCTAGGAGGGTGGTGGGAGAAAAATAGAGGTTTATAAAATCATGATACATGAAAAGAGTGGCCAAAGGCATTTTTTCCCCTCTCCCTCTTCTCACAACATTTGAATAGGAATAGTCAATGGCGCTGACCAGCAGGAGCGTCAGAAATGACAAAATGTTCTTCAAACAATGCAGTGTTCACTTTGCTACCACAACATGAGGTGAAAGCCATTGTCTTAGCTGGATTTTTTTTATAGAAAGGATCAGACACATATGTAGGACATAGGTCTGTTGACAGATATTAGGCATGGTGGCTCAATGGAACATGCATGTATAGAAGTAGCAAAGTCATCAGACATGCAGGAGTACAATTGCCATCACCCCTGACCACTGGTCATGTTGACTAGGGTGGATGGGATATGGAATCCATCAATACATGGAGGGCTGCATCTTCCCTGCCCTAGGTGCTGGGGGCAGCAACAGTGGGTGCTCTTTTCCTGTGTGTCCCACTTATAAGCTTCCAGAGGCAGCTGGCTGGCTGCTGTTCAAAATGAAACAGATCTTGGTCCAAACCAGCAAAGCTATTATTATGCGCTTCTTAAAGGTTTTTTTCAGTGGAGTGGGTGCTTCTTCTTACAGCTGCACCACACAGTTGCTTCCATTAACGATCAACTTCTGATTACCCAAATGTCATGTTAAATCCATTTTAAGTACCACTTCAATAAATGCCTGGGAAGCGGTGGCACCGATATAAAAGGTCACCTGCATTAACAGCCTGCAGAACGAGATTGTTGAAGGGAATTATTCACAACTGCCAAAACAAAACAACAACAGTGGCACAAAAGAATTAAAGCTAGGAGAGGGGAAAGGAAATGTTCCAAAACAATTGCTTTCCATTGTCGTTGCAACTCTATATGTTAAGACGACTCCTGCTCCGAGGAGATTAATTTGGAGCTGTCTGCCATTCTTACCTTTTAAATGGCAGCAGAATAGCATCCAGAATAATTCCTTTGTTTATTTCTGGAGTGGAATGGATATTTGGTAGAAAGGGTCGGCATGGGGATATTGAGGCAGAGAGTCGATGCGTATGGCAGCTGAAGGGTTTAACTGACACCACCCTTGAGTGTAGAATGAAATATTTGATCACTTCCTGGGTCAGGCCAGAGCTGTAGTATGTGTGTATGGGGTCACAGGGGTGGTTGGATCAGCCGCCCGAGTCTTACTACAGCACTGGCCATGAGATGGAGTCTCCCAGAGAAACTAAGACATGAGTCTGGGTTTAGGGGAGCCAGGTCACATGTCTCTGCCCTCCAGCAGAGGGGAATGGCTGAGAGCCTCAGGAGGAATAGCAAAGGAGGCTGTTGCCAACAGCATATCCCACCTGAAACAGTTGCTTCACTCTTTCTTATAGTAGGACCTTCCTTGCCCACAGCCCTTTCCCTGCTCAAATGGGAAGTTAGAATTGTTGGGGAGTATTACTGTTTTGGGGGCAAGGGGTAAAATATATGAATACCTGTCAGGTATGCTTTAAATGAGATTCCTGTATTGTAGGGCATTGGACTAGATGACCCTTAGGACTGCTTGCAACTCTGCAATTCCACTGGTAACAGGCACAGGCCAGATAGGAAACGTAGGTCTCATTTCAATAATATTTGTCTCTCTGAGGGGGGCTTGGAGTTGCCCCCTCACAATTGTAGTCCCATGGCAATTGAACCCCCCTGCCCCCTTCTGTTCTGGCCTGATTTGTGGTTCATGATAGCTATCTGTGACCTTTCACTTGATCCTGACCAGATTAATAATTCCAAGCAGGCCTGTGCCATGAATACTGAAGGCTTACAAGGATGTTCAGCTGTCTCTCAGCAACAGCATGAATCCAGGTAGCCTTTTGTTGAGGTAACATCTTCATCTGCATATCTTCCTGCATTTTGTGGTGCCAATGGAATCACAGATCAATCATTTCCTCCTTTACCAATGACAGGCCTGGTATAAACCTTTAGCGAGTGACGAATTAGGCACATTAGAAGCCAAGTCTATTATCCTGGCTAATAAATCGCTCATTCTTTTGATTTGCTGAGGAGGGCAGGAACACATAATTTCTCTCTCAAGCAGGAAGAAAGGAGTACGGGTTTATTTTTAACATTTTTTGTACCCTGCGCAATTCAGATCAATAGTTCTGTTCTTTCCAAAGGCCCAGGTGACGCTCCAGCCTTCTGCCTATGCACTTTGAGCAATGAGAGAAACCATCGTCTCTTTCTCTCATCTCTCTTGAGCCCCTCCTCTGCGCACAGACATTACGCTTCTGTGACAGAAGTTCTGTCCTTATCTTTTCCTGTGATTACCAAGATTTGGAGTGAATTCTGAAAAAAGGCAACACACACATTTTGAAATGTGTCATTTGATGGGCTACAATGTCTGTCTGTTCATCATCTCTTGCTAACCAGTACTTGAAGACTGAAATGTCTCTTAAAATATTTAAAGCACATCTGTTACTGTGAATGTCCAAAATGTGGTGGCAGTTGACAATCACAAAGCAATGTTGACAAGTTCACCATTGTGCATCTGGCAAATGTCTGAACATAAGGAGAATGACCAAGGAATATAATCAATCACCTATTGGTCACTGTCAACACCCATAATTGTGCATCAGATTCGTATGAGATTATTCTGTTAATTGTTGACTGTCTCCATGTTTTGGAAATGTCTGTATCAATGTTACAGTGGTACCTCAGGTTACGAACTTAATTCGTTCTGGAGGTCTGTTCTTAACCTGAAACCGTTCTTAACCTGAGGTACCACTTTAGCTAATGGGGCCTCCCACCAGCATGCAATTTCTGTTCTCATCCTGGGGCAAAATTCTTAACCTGAGGTACTACTTCCGGGTTAGCGGAGTCTGTAACCCAAAGTGTTTGTAACCCAAGGTGTTTGTAACCTGAAGTGTTTGTAACCCGAGGTATCACTGTATTATGAAAGGCATATAAAAACAGATGATGAAAAAAGGCCCATGCCATCATATCTCCATCTTGGAGAATGTACAAGATGGGATACAGTTGGTCTTGAATTAGAATATAATTGGGTAATAAGCTTTTGATAATGTTGTCCTCCACACTACCAAAACCCACCTTCCCCCAAAACTTCTCTCTCTCTCTCTCTCTCTCTCTCTCTCTCTCTCTCTCTCTCTCTCTCTCTCTCACACACACACACACACACCCAAAAAACAAACGAACCCCACACTGTCCATTAGAAAGCTCAGCTGTAATAATGATTATAGTAGTAATTTAACTGGAAGAGTATGCAATAATGGCCATTTCTGTAGTAGATACAGTGAACTTCTATAATACTGGTTCTTGAAATTCAAGAGGCAGAGTTTTGAAAATGAGGCCAGAGAAATGAAGTTTGACCTATTGAGTATGGAGAGTTCTTTATGCACGTGGATGTTTCCTTTCTGAATGTATTTGACTTCCTAAAATAACTTTGGATCTCAATCTGTTCTGAAAAGGGGTCCATTTTATAATGCATTCTTCATCTTATGCTGTGTTCTTCCTCCTGAATTCTTCTGCAAGAGCCTTGGGTCACCCAGTGTTTCTGTTTAGTTATTTAGCCTACAATCTTGTATATAGAGTTACCTATCAGTAATCCCAATTGCACTTAACGGGGATTACTTCTGAGTAGATGTGCGAAGGATTGGTTATTTAATGGAATTTTATACTTCCTTTCAAGATAAATAATCCTCCCAAGCCAGTTTACAACAGCCAGTAAACCAATATAATAAGATCACACTCCCACACACATTAAAACAGTAGAGTAACAACAGCAAATAAATAAATCAGGTCTAACCATCCTATAAAACTAACAGCAGATAAACCAGTTATTAAAAACACAGCACCATAAATCACCCCAAAGCCAACCAGAATAAAAAAGTCTTTAAGATCCAATTAAAGACCAGCAAGGCTTTTGTTGCAGGAAGGGGGTGCAATGCTGGAGGTAGGATCTCACATGTGAGTGGATTCTGGAAAGCATGGCAGTGCTGGGTGGGAAAGAGAGGAGATATTCAACCTTCTGTTTCAAAACCACGTTTCCTTTCCATTACAGATCAGAAATAGCCACTGATGGCCGATTGTTGTCTAACGTGTGCAAGCGGGTTCACTCAGGCATGCTTCTCTCTCGAATGCAGCTTAACAGGCATATACTGTAACCAGCTGAGTGCTTCACACTGTGGGATGTAAACACAGAGCAGTCAAAACATACCATTGCTAGTGTTATAACGTGGGGATTGTGATTAAGCAAGTGATTTCAGCTCTGACATAGCAGGCAGGAGACAGCTTCTTCATGTAACCCTCTTTATTCAGACAAACAAGACTCGGGAACTGAGGAGAGGGATGCTACATTTATAGGGACAGAAAGACTGGCTAGAAAGGGTACATTTTGGAGGGAACAATCTCAAGCAATCACAAAGCTGCCTTTTGGTGGAAACCAATAAGACTGAGGATCCAAATGCAGCAACTTGAATGAACCAATAGTGGCTGTTCCTTCTGGAACAGGAAGGCAGTTACTTTCCCCTAATGTGAATACAGACAATAGTAATACAGATATTATAGCCCTTGAATCAATACACAACACCTAGAGTAGACATGAAGGTGTCTCAGTCCTCCAGCCGTAACTTCCTGTTTACTTGGACTGAGGCAACTTCCTTTATGTAACTGGAGATGAGTGTGGTTTCACCTGGGCAGGTTTACACAAAAGCAAAGGGGCCAGTCTCCATTTTTCTCTTTTGGACTCGTCTCTTCAAAGAACAGGATGCTCTCTTGGCTTGCAGCTGAGAGGGGCACAGGTGAAGCCTGTTCCCTTATGGAACCAGCCTCATTACATGTAAATACATTTATCTAAACTAGCCTGCCTTCTGAGACTGTACTGTAACTCAGGATGAAAAGCTGTGAGTAAACTCTTTTTATACTTTTAAAGAGAAGTGTTGTGTCTTTACTTTTAAGAGGGAAGAAGGGGAATATTCTGAGGCTTTAGCAAGCCTGTGCAACCGTTTTCTGCTGTGTTTTAGAAAGGGAATGGAACTCTGCTAAGTTTGGAGCTTGTTAACACAAGCTGGGATGAGATATATAAAATAACATATCATCATCCACACTCCTAAGCATTCCCACACACACCTCACAACTAGTCCCACCCTGCTTTTGCAGTACTAAATTAGAAAGTTTATTGACCCACCCCCCTGATGGGTTGCCATAAATGGACGGTGGGTTTCATTCAGCTTGGTCCAATCTGAAATGAGCTCCCATCAGCGCCTGAATTCATGAGCCAAAATGATGACACTTCTTGGTTACATTCCCAGAGAAAAGCTTTGTTATCAAATTGGTTTGGAAGACAAAAAGCTGCTTTATACTGAGTTAGATCATTGGTCTCTCTATAATCTACACTTAAAGCTCTCCAGGCTTTAAGGCAGGGAATCCAGGATTGAACCTGGGAACATCTGCATGAAAAGCTGATGTTCTACCACAGAGCTATGATCCTTCGGAAGACAAAGTTCGTTCTGCACTTGCGGAAGGTATTTCCGCTGAGGTTACCTGATCTATGAAGTGAACGAGAAAGCCAGCCTGCCAGTCTGTCAATATGCTCTAAAATTCCCTTTAAAAGATGAAAGATTTATACTTCATATTTATATAGATGGTTTTCTGATGTCGATGAAGCAACAACACATGTTTGAAGCTTAGAACCCTCTACAGAGAGAGACAAGTCAATACGACTTTCCATTATAACCTCATCACTCTCTGAATGCAGAACAGATAATAATCTTCAACAGGGGTGAAAGGTTATTTATACGCCTCTCTCTAAGCGGCTGGTCTATGTGTTTCCTGCTCTGTTTCGCTCCCTCGCTCTTTTTTATGAAGCACTTAAGATTCGCATGTAAATCAGAAAGGGACGGCTGTGAGCAATATGACTGGGGCTTTTCACACTTCAAATAATGATGGTGAGAAGCTTGTCATTGTACAGGAAAGCGAAAGGTGAATAGTGAAAGGAAAATAATTTCATTTTACTTTTTGTGCTCTTTTTAATTTAATGAGCACTGCATCCAGTGCAGGTTAGTTTTATGAACAATTGCAGCTTTGGACAGATAGATATTGTTCTATGTCATTGTCGATAGTTAATACAATAGCTCTTTTTAGAGAAATGGAAAGAGGCAAGGAGTGGCAACGGGGATAAGCATGCCAGCTTCACACCCTCCATCACTGTTTCAGTCACCTTCCAACTTCTGGAAGGTGATAGTCTGCAGCAGAAAGATTTTCGTGTTTTGGAAAGCTCCCCACATGCTTCAGACACAATTCCAAAGCTCCCTTGGGTCTGAACTAACTTTGGATCCAGGCCAGAGTTTTTTCTCTGTTCCTTTGCAGGTGGCAGCCATTTCTGGTATGAAAGAGCGCTTGGAGAATATTTAAAGAGGGATGTTGAGGATGAAGCGAGAGGGGAGCAGAATCCAATCTGATTACTTTGGAGGCCACGCAGGGTAAAGGTGACTGCGATGGCACCCTCTGTTTCCCGTGGCCATCAATCCGAGGCCACTTTTGAAATAATGAAACGCCAAAGCTCCCTTTGCTCGAACACTAACTCTCAAGATAAATCAGAATGATTTATAAGAGTTCAGCCTGCACCGCTGGTGGGGTAAGCCACGAGATTGTCGCAACTTCCCCAGCTCTCTTGCTTTGTGAAAAGTTCACAGCACCAAAGGTGGCCCCAAACAGTATAGATTTCCTCTGCCCAGCAGTCGGGGTGCTGCACATGGAAACAACAAATGCCTGTTCCCCTGGAATGAAAAAAGGAAATGAAGAGAGGAATGGAATGGTGGTGGAGGGAATATCTGCTCCTTTTATCTCATTCCTACTGGCAGTGACCTTGCCCGTTCAGACTTTTCCTTGTCGTTATCGGATTATAATCAAAACACTCGGTATCTGACAAAGGCTTGATCAGGCATCAGAGGCTGAGGCTCAGACAATAATGCAAATGTAATCTGTGCATGCTCTCATTATAACAAAACTCCCACTAAGATAGCAAAATGCAGAATCATCAGACGTCTGTTGCCTTTACAGCAGTAGTTGCCAAGGGTTGGCGTAGGAACCAATGTGAATGGGTCACCAAGTGCCATAGAGACGTAAGACTTAGCTTGGAAGCTTCTTAGAACAGGGAGCTGGTTTTTTTTTTTTTTTTTTAGCTTACGTTATGCTGTAAAGCAGGGCCAGGAGAACGTTTTCACTCCAAAGGCCATATTCCCTTGACAGTAACCTTCTGGGAGCCACATGCAAGCAGTGGGTGGGGTCACACACACACCCCTCTCTCACACACACAATCTATAGTGTACAGAATAATGTGAAGGGACCTATATGACTGAGAAATCAGGCAGAAAACAGGAAGAAAGGAATTATTTTGCAGGTGTGGGTTGAGTATTGGAGAGACCCAGATTCAAATTCTTGGGCAAGTCCCTCTCTTTCAGACTAAACTTCCTAAACAGGGTTGTTAGGAAGGTCATATGGGAGGGGTGATGTTTGTCATCCTGACCTCTTGGAGAAAGGGCATGATACAAAATAAAAGAATGCATTATTATTTGTGATAATTGGCTACAGTATATGCATTGATGGTGCTGTGCAAACAATACTAATGTCAATGATAGTAGAACAAACCCTTGGGTATTCAATGATAATAATCAAGAAGAAGGTCTTGGGCAATCTCCCAGGATACCCCTTGAGATTAATTCTAAATCAGCTGTGTACTCCTAAGCATAGAAGTTTGTTGGTGACAGAAGAAGCCTTGAGGCAGACCTGATATGTCACAACTTCTCTGCCTGCCATTGTGTCAGTTCTGATGCTACAGAGGGGCATACATCCCTATGGATTAGCAAATGACTCCTAAGGAGGGATGAGAATCATTCCCAATTCTGAGGTTAAGGAACAAACAACCGTTGCCAAATTAGACACTCCTATGCATTGCATTCAATGCCATGGAATTTCTAATGATAGCCTTTGGTGCCGATTCCATTTTTCAGTTGAAATAGTTTTCAACATACCTTGGGGCTTGAGAAGGAGACTGAAGCAAGTGTTCTCAGTGGAGCTCAGACTCCCCAGTGGGAAACTAATATTTCACACATCATTTCTGTCAAAGAGAAGGTTCTCTGAGGGCCTTCCTCATGGTGAGAATTACATGTGAAGCTCTAGTCTCTGATGGGGCAGGGGAAATGCTTCACTGAAGCTGGTACTGAACAGTGCCTCTTGTCCCCCATGATGAGTTTTTGGGCCTTAGGGAATGGTAACACTCCTGGGATTTATGTAAGCAGGAGCATGCCATGCTGATCTTGCTCACAAAGATGGATCTGCAGATATGGAGTCACTGTGGTATAGTGGTTAGAATGCTGGACTAAGATATGGGAGACTAGGGTTCAAATCCTCACTCAGCCATAAAGTTCACTGGGTGACCTTGGGCAAGTCATAGTCTTGTAAGTTTTGGTGAGAATAAAGTGGGGAGTATGATGATCATGAATTCCATCTTGATCTCCTTGGTGGGATTAAAATTATTGAATGAATAATATTAGTCAGACCTTTTAACAAACTTTCACAGCACCTATATCTCTGGGAAACAATTTCATCCAGCTTTTCCTCATATACAGGCTGGAACATAGATTATGTATTTGTCAACTGAGTGAGAAATGTGGGTAGAAATGTCTTCTGCATTTCCATACTGTTTTGCCAGCATCCCATAGTTTCATCCACAAAGAGATTCTAACAAACCAACCTGAAATGAGTTTATCTGCTCTTGTTTTCTTACTAGGGCATCATAAATTATTTGGACCCTTTAGAACTTAATCCCCTAATATCTCAAATAAAACGTTTGATGTTTTACTGTGCTTAGTGTGTTTAATTTGTTGGAAACTGCCCAGTGTGGTTGGGGCAACCCAGTCAGATGGGTGGCTTCTTCTTCTTCTTCTTCTTCTTCTTCTTCTTCTTCTTCTTCTTCTTCTTCTTCTTAACATGTGAGCTTCAAATGCTGCCTTTGACTTCATAGTACACAGGGAAGGGAGTGGAGCCAGATACTATGAAAGAAAGATCCCTGCAATGAAGTTGTTATCTTTCCATACAACCTTTGCAAGCACATCAGATTATTCTGGGCGACTGCAACAGCAGCTCTCGAGTTTGACAGCTACTACAGGCACTGAGAGAGATCTTCCTTCCTACCCTTGTGATCCTGCCTTCTCTCTCCAGCAGCACCTGGCTTATTCTAACAGCAGAGAAGTGGAACAAGAAAACCAAGATACAGACTGGTGTCGAAACCTACAAAGAACAGCCCTTTCCTAAACACTGTCCTCCTGCGATTGCCAACTTACGTTTGATGTGGAATGTCTGCACTCTGATGGCAAGAGATGGACCTCCACAAGAATAGACTAAAGGATCTCTGCACGCATGTCAGTGGAATTATGCAAAGCTGAACACAAGCAAAGTCATAACCACACAAATGGCAGGATGTGGCAGACATGACTTGGGGAAGAGGGGAAAAAATGTGCATCTCTGATGGTTCTGGTCCGGCCATCAGATGGGCTATTTTTATTTTCTCACTCCATTCCTCCACCGCTGTCCCCCATCAGAAATATAATGTCAGGAGTGATCTTGTAATGCTGACATCGTCACTGCTCTGGGCTTCCAAATTAGGAACCAACACCCCCTCCACCCTCCCCTCTGCCCCCTCTAGCTTTAGCTTGGCTTCTCCATCCCAGAGAGTGGTGACGTTGGGCTGAGTGATTCTTTGAGACATGAAAGCACCGACGCCCCTGATGTCAGTGGGGAACCTCAAGCAAATTGCCCAAGGGGAAAGATATGGTCCTGGGCATTTAAACATGGAAAGGCAGCATCAACTAGACAACCAGCATGCTTAAGGCATTGCAGCTCATCCTGTCTGTTGCATTTTGCCTTGTCTGCAAAACTCAAGAGGAAGATTTGTTCTTGCATTGGTCACTCACTTCTAAAGGTACAGTTATGTTATCAGCAAATTTCAAAATGCCCACACCCACTGGCTCTTTCCTGCCTGTGCACTAATTAAAAAATCTGGATTATTTGTTGGTAGGGTGATGTGGGACCTTCAAAGGCAGATGAAGGCAATACTTTCCAAAGGCTCAATAACCAGAGATGAGCCTAATGGCACATCTAGGGTAGGGTTGAGTGAATTGGTCTATTTCTTTCTCTCTCTATTTAATCCCCCTACCCCAACCTTAAGTTCAGTTCTCTTCATCGGTTTGCAATTTTAAAAAGCCCTCATGAAAATTAATTAGCACTTCAGTGCCAATTTCTCCCAGTGTTTGTATACAACTTTACTCAACATAGACATTTTTGCGAAGCGATTTCCCCTAAAATAAGGTAATTTTGTATGCTATTTTCATATGCACCCCAGTACGTTAAATTTGGACACATTACCAGGCCGGAGAACGCCACTGAAAAATTTGGAGAAGGGTGACATTTGAGGAGTGGTTATGCTTTTGGGTCCAATATAGTTTTGCAAAGATTTGCCTTTAAATGCAAGCTGATTGAATTCTCCCACCCATCCCTAGCCTAGGGACATACTGGGCTGGAAGCTTCTGGCTGTAGAGCATTGACTGGACAGCACAACGCAGGAATTCAGCAACTCACTTGGATAACTATATACAGTATTTATTGAAGCAACTAGTATCCATAAGTTACTATGTACAGACTTTACAAATAAATGAACAAAACATAAAACCTCTCCTCTCTGTCTCTCTCTCTCTCAACCTTCAGTAACCAAACTACAAACACCACACCACTAACAACCACAACCAGCTCTCACACAGAGCTCATTCTTTAGGAACTCATTGACCAATCACAGGTCGTTGCTAAGGGTCTGGAGAGAGAGCAGATCTTGGCTTTCAGCCAACTGGTAATTGCTACAGAGGTGATAAGCTGGCTTTCTGCACGTAGGCACTTTGAAATCTCTAACACTTTCAACTCTGCACCATAGTCTGTCACTTCCCATAGCCCCTCTCCCCACTCCTGTGGTGCTCCAGTAAATGTGATATTTGGTGTGACAGGTGAATGACTCTGATTTTGCATTCAACGCTCACAATGAAAAAAGACAAGTCAGTGAGGTAAGATGTGCAAAATTCTTTCGCCATCTCACAGAGGAATGTTTCCCATTGTAGCTTCCCTTGAAATGTCCACAGATGCTATGCTTTAGGAGGGCTTTTTGAATTTCACTTTAGGCAAAGTTTTGATAGTAGCTCCGGGAGAGAGCCAAATTAAGTAAAGAAACTGTACTAAAATGATTAAACATGATAAAAGGTGCCATTATAATCAGAATCCTGAGGCAAATTACTAATAATGAAGTATAAATCATGTCACGGTAATAAGTCAAATGGCTTGTCTCAAATATGCAATTTAAGAACAAAATCAGCAAGGGAGCTATATGGAATGAGAATTAACAGGAGATATAGAGTGGGCTGGTGTAGATTGCTGCTATCATAAAACGCAGGTAAAACTGACCACCAGCGAACAGCACTGAAACTATTTTTTAAAAAGAAAGATAAATAGAGCAGAAATACAGAGGCTGACTTGTTCTTTTTATATGCTTACGAATAAGTCGTGGAGTTTCCTGTTTCTTTTGAGATGCGTAGCTTTAAAATAACAGCAGTGTCCATAAAAAGATTTTACATAGGATTAGAAAGAATGCATTTGGGCAGAAACGATAAAGAAATGATAAAGAAAAGAAGCCGCTTCATTACAAACTGCTTTAAGAAAATGGAGTTAAGAGGAAGACATTGGGTGCTTCCAGATAGAGGTAGGAGCAATATTCAATTCACTTTGTATTTAAAGACTAACCTATATAATTCACACTTTCTGAAGCAATAAGCAAACTGAAACACAGCCATCCTTTGAACGACGCGCGCCTCTGAATTTTACAACTCAGCTCTCCAGCAAAGTAATGTGTACAACAATGCAAATGCTAGGGGAAACTGAAAATAGCAAAAGAGAGAGAGAGAGAGAGAGAGAGAGAGAGAGAGAGAGAGAGAGAGAGAGAGAGATAAGAATGCATAGTTAGGGGAAATGGCTTTGCAAAAAAAAAGCACATTGGGCAAAAATGCATTCAAAATGGTGTGTATTGAGAGAAATTCATACTAAAGTACTGATGATTTTTCAGTAAGACTGCTTTTTTAAAAAAAAAAAATCACCAATTGGTGTGGAAGTGTAGAGAATTGAATTTAAGAGTGGAAAAATGAGAAACAGAAACCAGCTGAAATTGACAGATTTGCACATCTCTACTTCCAGATGGGTGTTTGTTGTGGTGCTCCTCAAACATGCACATTTTCTTGCAGTGTCCTCACAATTTCATCAGCATCAAAATCCCAACCTGTATTTCTCTGCCCCCCCATTTAATTCAGGTTTATCATTTCCAGAGAAAATGTGATAAGGAAAAACACCAACCCAAAAAAATGTTTTGCCAATAATCTAAAACCCCAGTTAAAATGGATTAGTTATCAAATGAATGGGGGAGTTGGGGAAGAGAAGAATGAGGTGTAATATGATAGCCACCTTCAAATATCTAAAGGACTGTCACAGGGAAGATGGAGCAGGATTGTTTCCTCCCACTCGGGAGGGTAGCATCCAAACCAATGGATTCAAATTACAAGAATTTAAGAAGATTCCACCTAAACATTAGGAAGAACTTTCTGATGGTAAGAGCTGTTTGACGGTGAAAAAGACTCTGTCAGGAAGATGGTGGGGTCTCCTTCCTTGGATGTTTTTTAAGCAGAGGTTGGATGGCCATCTGCCAGGAATTATTTAGATGTGATTCCTGCATTGCAGGGGGCTGGACTGGATGATCCTCGGGGGTCCCTTCCCACTCTACAATTCTGTGATTCTGTGTATGAGCAAACGGAAGGAGTAAATATGTATGTGAGAGAAAGGGCACAGGCAAAGGACAAAGAGAAGGCATTATAAACACAGGGATGTGTCTATAAATATATGCAGCTTCCACATATTAGACTGCTACACCCCCACCCGCATTTATGTCCTCTGCACTATGAGCTGCCGGCCTCCATGTACACAATATATATGTCTCTGTCTAAATATTAAATCTGCATTACAGTGAATATACCCACAAGAGACACAGATTCTAAATTTTAGCTGTGTGGGCTTAATCCAATTTATTCAACTGGCATAGGAAAGGGAGTATTTTTCTCCCTTCCCTCCACTCTGATTGTTTCCAGACATAAAGGTGAGGTGGTCAATAATCTATTCAGCTGACAGTTTTATTCAGTTTATTCCATCTCAAGCGTTTGCTTCTTCTGAACGATTTTATCATTTGTGCAGCTCTGGTGCTCTCAAGTAGGTAATTAGCCGGGGACCAGGGGACCCGTCTTTGCAGACACCCCCACAGCTCAGTACATCATCATGGAACCTGGCAGCGCAGGAGTGATTTCTCTCCTCCCCACTAGATCAAACACTGGTGGACACCTGACTGTCCACAAAATAATATCCACTGACTGGATAATACCAAGTAAACTCCCACAAGGACAAGCCTTTGCTGTGCACAAAACTGCCTGAAATGATAAAATAAAACCGAGGTCGGTTGATAACAAAACATTTTTCCTTTCCTTCACCATGTGCATTTCTCTGTATGTGCTGTGTGCTTTAGGTAGGGATGGAAGTACAGTACCTGTCAGTTGTGGTTCTCCTATTTTTCTAATATTAAATTCAGCTCTCCACATTTCTGCAGCAATCGGCTCCCCCACCACCACCACCTCATGGAAATTCACCAGCATTTCTGTATGCAGTTTGGACTAGAAACTAGAATAGTCCAGTTGTTTACTTGGTACTGATAATGACAAGGTTGCAGCTTTGTTCCCTGTAAAGGACAGCTGCTTATTCTTGCATTGCAGGGGATTGGACTAGGTAATCCTCAAGGCCCCTTCCAACTCCTTCTAATTCTATGATAATGCATATTTGCCCCCATCCTAATATAAGGCATTTCTTGTATGCTATTTTAAGTAAAAACAAAATCGAAAATTCTTTCTAGTAGCACCTTAGAGACCAACTGAGTTTGTTCCTGGTATGAGCTTTCGTGTGCATGCACACTTCTTCAGAAGTGCACACGAAAGCTGCATGCACACGAAAGCTCATACCAGGAACAAACTCAGTTGGTCTCTAAGGTGCTACTAGAAAGAATTTTCGATTTTGTTTTGACTATGGCAGACCAACACGGCTACCCACCTGTAACTGTATTTTAAGTAAGATACTCATTTTTATTTCATAACTCTCTCATTTTTTTATACTGTACACCAGTTGACTGTAACACACACACACACCACAAAAGCCTCAAAGTGGTTTTTGCACACTCCCCCCCCCCATACATGCATTTCTGAAAACATTGTTTGGTTGGGAAACTGCATGCAAAATCTGGATAAGTGTGAACTTCAGAGGATGGCTGTGTTTCAGTTGCGCGTCGAGGTCCTCAAGCCACCCCCCAAGAATTAAACACAGAGACATAATTTTTGTTTGGGTTTTTGGCAAATAATTTAGGGCCACAACTTTATTAAAATACAAATTTGGTGAGTGGTTGCGTAGGCATTGGTTCAGACTATCTGTCCAAACGGGACAGCTGCTGACTTCAGTCAGCGTCGGGAGAATGCAGCTGGGGAGAGTTAAGGAGGCTGGGGACGAAACCTCCCCCTCACCAGCGGTCCCGGGGGCTCTGCCTATGGCCCTAGCCCCAGACCTGGGGTTCGGACAAAGCAAAAGAGCCGCCGGATTCCTTTAACGGAATTCCCTGTACCAACATAAACATGATTGTGGAGGTGGGGCCTCACCATCCGAGCAATCCAAAACATAACCAATGCCTAACCGCCAACCTTACAAGTTGTGACAAGTTGCTACTGCAGTAGGCAAAAACCATAAGGCAACCACTAATCAGCCAGATGGAAAAATTCCTACTGGGCCCCTGCTACAAAGCAGACGACCCCATGACAGGCAGTTGCAAGGTCAAAGCAGAGGCCTAAGAAAACAATGGGGGGGCGGGTGGGTGATCCGAAGCTCGAAGCCAAGAGAGGGATCACCCTGCGTGCAGAGGATTATAAAGGACGCTGACCTGTCCATCACAAATTGCTACATCTCACTTTGCCCAGTAACTCTGCCTGACCAATCCTGACTAAGGCCAGCGTCCAGCCACTCCCTACAGGTCAATTTAGTGTCTTGCCAGGCCCCGACCGCAACACGTGCTCTTACTCAGGGTAGAACCCGATTTGCGCGTCGAGGTCCTCAAGCCACCCCCCAAGAATTAAACACAGAGACATAATTTTTGTTTGGGTTTTTGGCAAATAATTTAGGGCCACAACTTTATTAAAATACAAATTTGGTGAGTGGTTGCGTAGGCATTGGTTCAGACTATCTGTCCAAACGGGACAGCTGCTGACTTCAGTCAGCGTCGGGAGAATGCAGCTGGGGAGAGTTAAGGAGGCTGGGGACGAAACCTCCCCCTCACCAGCGGTCCCGGGGGCTCTGCCTATGGCCCTAGCCCCAGACCTGGGGTTCGGACAAAGCAAAAGAGCCGCCGGATTCCTTTAACGGAATTCCCTGTACCAACATAAACATGATTGTGGAGGTGGGGCCTCACCATCCGAGCAATCCAAAACATAACCAATGCCTAACCGCCACAGAGCCACCGGCTCCCGCCAAAACCACTCACAAACCAAGCCCAACCTTAAGGCCCTCAACTATTGCCGCCAACCACAAATCGTTCCCCTCAGGGGAAAGGTGGACGCCATCCCTCCGAAACAGGGAGGCAGACTGAATGGTGATACCAGGGTGCAGAATGTCCCAACTTCCCAGGGCACGGACCGTTTGGACCGCTAAACCATTGACCCGCTTGCGTGCCCTCTCAACCGCTGCCGGGGATCGAGCTCCCCGCCAGGAAAAACGTTGCAAAAGGTGCGACCACACCAAAATAGTGTCGGGCAGGCAAGCCCCCAGGGTCCACAAGTTGTTGTGGATGAGCCAGCGCAAGGTGCGGCAATCCATCCTGGGCAAATCATTCCCTCCCAATTGCAAGAGCAGAACATCGGGGGGACCCAACCAAAACACCCTATTCTCAACCAGGGGAATGAGCTCATTCCATAGCGTACCCCGCTTGCCCAACCAAGTTACCCGGACCTGGGGAAAGAGTCCAAGATGATGAAAAAGCCCCGACTCCCATGCCCTGGTGCTGGCCCAGTGCACGATGCTGCATCCAACAATCCAGACACGGATGGGAACGGGACCTGGAAACAGAATACAAGCAGTATCAATTCAACATCAGGGCCGAGGTCTCGCATACCCCTTAAAGGCTGCGGACCTCCACCTTCCGATTTCTTTAATTCTGTCTGCCGACAAACCCCAATGAGCTGCCGTGGTCGTTGCACCAATTCGAAACGAATGAGGGGTGTAATTGTTGGCCGGGACGCCGCAGGCAGCAACGGCCTTGCGCATGACCCCAGCGAACTGATGTCTGGTGAGAGGAAGGGAATTGGCATGCACCAAGAATGGGCCATCCCCCAACGGCCAAAACGCCAGGTACTTACACGTCTCACAGACTGGGCAGGGGCCTGGGTGCCCCCATTGCAGGCAAGCGAACGAGGGTCCCCCCTATGCAGCTGGTCAGTCATAGAATATCTGATGGAAATGACTACCTCGGTTGGCGAAAGAGATACGTCAAGCAGTGCCAAACCCCTATGACCAGCTGGTGTGGCTTCCGAGACAACTTCACCTACCCTCAACGCACCAGACGATAGGGCCTGGAACTATAATGGGAATTGCAGTGGACTGAGTCTGGATGATATTAGGGCCTGTCCGAACCGGAGCAGGCGATCCAAGGACTGCAACGCCCGCTCGGAGGATAGGAGCAAGTCCCTCCAACTAGGCAAAACTGCCAGCAAAAGGTTAAGAAGTCACTCTGGACCTGCTCAAAGCCCAAAGTGGCAGAGGGAATGGGAGCTACTTCTCATAATAAATAATTGCCGCTAAATTCCCTCAAGAGTTCCAGAAAATTCTGGCTCCAACTAGGCAACCAGAGCCCGGGACCTGAAGGTCCCCATCTGAAATATGGGAGAGGGCAACATCGACACCTCAGATGAACCCGTGAGAACATGAACAGCAAACACCATTTAAACCTTAAGCAGTGCAGCTGACAATGTGTAAAAAGGTGGGCAAAACTCTACTGGAATGTGAGGGCCATTTGCCAAGGGTCCCCACTGCCTGGTCGCCATACCAAGCCTAGCTACTGGACTCGGGGCCATGGCATTGAACAGCTACCGCCCCTGAATTAAAACCCTAAGCAATTCCGGTAGCGTCAGAATGCGCCTGAGACAATGTGCAGGTTCATGAATCCTGCCATGTTGAACACTCATGCAGTCGCCTGGAGGTTGTAACCTCCGACTAAGCTCCGTCTGCGGCTTACTTGGAAGCGAGACGGGGAAACACCTATGCAACTGCTTTGCCTGCAAAAGTAATTAGATGACCTGTCAACAGGACACACGGCTCCTCAATGAAGGAATAAAGGTGCCCAATAACTAAGCCGTGTTGTCCCATGATCCTGCGAGAATAATAATCATATTAACAGGTTACCCGGGTGCACAAGGTTAACCAGACTCACTCTCCAAGACCAATCAAAGAAGGTACTAAAGGTCTCGAATGCTGCACAGGCTATTTGCGGCCCAAGGCGACTCCTTATCAATAAGATAGGCTCCTTCCGCAAGAGAGCCCAACTACTTCTGTGATGAAAGGGTTATTGGATCTTAAAGTGCTGACGGAAGCGCCCACAATGGCCGGGAGACTCAGCCAGATGGGCAGAGTATAAACAATAATGATTATTATTATTAATTAACAACATTAATATTCCTTAAAAGTTGTGGGCGAACTGGCAATAACCTCAAGGCAGATTTTGACCACAAGGGCCATTTTGCCCGTTTGCTTAATTGGTTGTTGGTAAGCTTTGATAAACTTAACTGCCTGATCCAAGACATGTATTATATGGAATAAGGCAGTGTTTTTCAACCACTGTTCCGATGTTGCCTAGTGTGCCGTGGGAAAAATTGTTTATTTGATTCCTATTCAAGAGAATTACTTTATATTATAGTCAATATAGGCACAGTTTTTTTTTTTTTTTTTTTTTTTAAACATTTTCTAATGGTGGTGTGCCGCGTGATTTCTTTTCATGAAACAAGTGTGCCTTTGCCCAAAAAAGGTTGAAAAACACTGGAATAAGGTACCGACGGGATAGCGTCGTTCACTGGGGGCATGTAGATGCCAGGATATGGATCAGACAGAAATCACATGAGACTTGCTTAAGGACCAAACCCCAATGTGGGTGAATGCAAGTCAGGTACACAAGGAGAATCGGAATGGGACCCGCCGTGCAACTCAGTGCAGTGTCCTAGCTCGCCCCTCCCCCAGGCTACTGCAGGTAGCTCGCTACCAAATTTAAATTGCTGTGTTACTGACCCAAGGCTGAAAGCCCTAGGAATACTAGAAATAGTGGGGAGACCCTTCCCACAAGTACAAAGCAGCTAATTAAACCGTAAAAACTTCTTGCCAGATTTTGATAGAGATAAACTTACAGGAGTAAGTGCAAATGGTAAGGTTTTATTGCTTGTCGAACCCATTCCCACTTGGCAGTGGGCCTGATGAGCTGCTGCTGAGCCCCTTCCCCCCCAACAGGGGGGTGCGACTGTCTGGCAGCAAGTAGCGAAAAGCTGTGCACCCAATAGCGAGAGGTGTCGTGGAATCAAGTAACTGACAAAGTGAGTGTGGCCCTAAGGATCATATTGGCCAACTTCCATGGATCACAACAGGTGAATCCCAACCAATTTAAACTGCGTAAGGGCCTGCTTAGCATTGCAAGCATGCCAGCACCTATGTTGCTGCCCCGCCAAGAGGTGCTTCCATCATGGCGAATCGCCCCTTGGGCCGAGGTACCTGGAAGAGGCCGTTGACAAAAGGAGAGACTCCCCGTCTCCTATATTGCCGGCTTTCTGGAATGTCTTTGTGGCGGCACATCCGCCCGAAGATACTTGTAATGGCACTGGCAGGCTGACCTCAGCAGAGGACTCAGGCGCAGGATCCTGCAGCAAGGTACCTGGGAGAGACTGAGGAAAGGAAACGGGTGAGATACCAACCCCAGAAGAAGACCTCCCAGCCCGGGAGGGGGCCATTAGCAGCCCCCTCCTCCTAGCTGCCCACCGAGCTGATGCTCCCACCACCCGCACCGGGGCCTGCAGAGAGGAAGGAACCGGACTCTGTGAAATTGGGAATCAGAAATTAAAAACCCTGATGCCGGGAGCTCCTCTCCCTCCTCGCTGGATGCCGAGGTGGCAGGAGACGAAACCCCATCAGGGGCAATGGCCCTGCTTGAGCACTGAATTGACAGGTGGAGCATGGAAGAAGACTATCCATTCCGGGTGCAAAGCGGGCCCGACGCTTCTGGATCACTGGCTAAGCAAGCTATGAGGGATTTAATATGGCCCATAGCACAACTAAGATTGGGTGAACATGTGACTGGGACGGCCCCTTAATAGCCCCCTTTGCTGGGATAGGGAGCAAGCTGCATAGAAGCCTACTTTGGAGCAATTCCAACAACGGGTTAAGGAAGAGTTTATTACCCATGGGCCGTGCGGCTGCTGAATGAAATACAGCAACATCACAGCTGATGTTAGAGGTTGGTGGTAATACGGCAGCTCGAAATGTGACAAGTACTGTGAAATTGGGGGGAGCGGGGCTCATTCAATCACACTGTAAACATGTGATATAGTGACAATAAATTATTTCCATTTTTTATTCTACCTGCCCAGCAATAGAGTAATCCCCAAAAAGAATCCTAAAAGATAGACATCTAAAATGGTGACTAACCTAACAGGGCAGAATATACTTGAAGAAAAATAGGCTTATTCAGGAAACAGCAAAGCTAAAGAGCATACACAGAGTGCCCCAGTATTAGAGACCCCAGGAGCAACCGGCTCCACCCTGTCTGCCTCAGAGATGCATCAGCAATAACAGTACAGACATTCAGGCAGTCACACCCACACAGAGCTGCTAAGCCTGCAAGGAGACTGATACAATTGTATAGGGAGAAAGAGTCACATGTCACAGACTCAGCCATTTTCTGTTAACAGTAGGAGGCTTAGGCTTCAATGGTTTGAGCAGGCCGTATAGGCCTCAATGATTCTGCTCTTAGGGATCTTTGTCATGATGAGGCCCACACAAAATGAAAAAAGAAGCAGCCCAAAACAGTGCTCACATCAACAGCTAGGAAAGCACGCTCACAATAGCAACAGCTGCAGAATTAAAAGAACCTCACAATAGTGCTCCTGCCCATGGCTAGATTAAAAAACAGCCAACAGTGCTGCACACCCCCAAATTAAAGGCAGCCTGCAGGAATACTAATGAAAGTGATTCCTCAATCTAGGAATGGCCCTGACTAACCCCACTATTATAAAACGGGAGAAATGGGGGAAAACCTTTTGTGTGAGGAAAGCCCCTAATGGGGGCTCTCCCTATTGGGAAAGGCAAGCCAGGAGGATTATGCATGGGCAGAGCTAATGGGCACAGGGATAATCTTCCCAAGGAGCAGGGGGAAGAGCCCAAACAGGCCTCTGGTGTGGCAAAGCCCCCGCCAGGGGTGGGGTGGGAAATCAAACAGGAAAAAGCAACCCCCTGCTGTTATTATTATTACTGGTATCTGCTATTATTATTATCAAATATTTGAGAAATACACACCAAAGCCCTGGGGCTGCAGAGTGATTTGCCACCCTCTTAGGCTGCGTGGACACAGAATAGCTGGCAATAAAGATGCCCTATGCCAGAAATAAATGTAATTTATCCAACTACTGTACAAAAGGACCCCGACAGGCCACCCAAATGGCGGGAGATGTGTGCGTGGAAAGGCAATCAGGGGGCCTCCTCGTGAGGAAGCGGCATGGGCCTGCAAAATTGGGGCATTATCACAAGGGAATTCTTAAAACGAGGGTGGTGGGTCTTAAAGTTAACCGAGGTAAATTAAGAACAAAAGGTACAAGGCCAAAGGTTCAAGGGATAAATAAGGGATAAATAAGGTTAATACAACCGTGTTCACAGCCTGGTGATCTGATCCGAAGCTCGAAGCCAAGAGAGGGATCACCCTGCGTGCAGAGGATTATAAAGGACGCTGACCTGTCCATCACAAATTGCTACATCTCACTTTGCCCAGTAACTCTGCCTGACCAATCCTGACTAAGGCCAGCGTCCAGCCACTCCCTACAGGTCAATTTAGTGTCTTGCCAGGCCCCGACCGCAACACGTGCTCTTACTCAGGGTAGAACCCGATTTCTCATATTGCTTTGGAAATTGTGTGTTTGATAGATTTGGCTTTAAAAGTGAACTGAATTGAATTTCTCCCCCACCCCCCGGTCTTAGGCCAAGAGGGGCACAACCCACTTCACCTTCCTGTTGTTGCCCTTGTTGCCCCCTGAGATACTTCCCATATAGATACTTCTGGGGAGAAAAGCCCTCCAAGGAATTAGGCTTCCTGTCAGGAGAGGGGCCATAGATGGGTCAGCAATAACTCACAGAGCATCAGTGAAGTTCACTCTTTATTCAAAGAAACAAGGTTGGCCTAGGAGGCCAGGCCTGGTGATCACAGCAACTCTTCCCAATAGATCTTGCCCCAATGAGGCAGTTGTGCGGGCTGAACTTCCCATAGTGTCCTAAGTCTCCTCCCTCAGATACTTCCCAAGCACTCTGAGACCCTGCCTGCCTTTGCTCTGCTCTCTTCATACCATTTTCAGTTCTTTGAGACCAGGGGGAGGGGAGCTGGAAACTCATCACTGTATCTTGGTCCCCCTCCTCGCCAGCCTCTACTTCTGCCTCGGAGTCTGGACTGCTCTCTGCCACAGCCTCTTCCTGCTCACCAAACCCTGTTACCTCTTCAGCTTCTGTCACCTTCTCCTAGTCTGCTCCCTCTTCTCTCGCTGACTGCTCAACATCCTCCCACCACCAATCCCTTGTCCCTGAGCCTTCTTCCCTTGGTGATTTCCTAGCTGGTGCCTCCCATCTCACCTCTGTTTCCAGTCAGTCCATGACACCATCCCCATCCTCTGCCTTAACATACAGGGTGCCCTCTGAAGTTGGAGTGTTGTGTGCCATGTTCCATATTCTTCCACTATTATCATTGCTTAAAATATTTGTAAGAGAAAGTGGTAGACAAAGAAAACAGGGATGCTTCCGTGCCTGCCTTTTGTAGACCGTTCTGCTTTTCAGTTCTGCTTTCTTTCTTTCTTTGTACTTGGCTGGGTCCATAAGATGTATATGTACGTGAAAAGGGAGCTTTGTTTCCCGAGAGATCATTTGCTTCATCTGCGCACCTCGCCTCATCCTGCCAACCATCTCTCTCACCTCATGTCGGGATTCCGGTTGCTGTGGAAATGATTATGCAGTCATAAACCCAGCTCAGGTGGGAAATAAGCTCCAGGAACAGATGAAACAAAAGTTCCTCCTCCCATGCAAACGGTTGTGCAGATAAACAAAGGGGCATTTAATGACTTTTGCCTTGAGTCTGGAGAGATCTAGTTCTAAAGAGTTTCCATTATGTTTCCCCAAACGCCCCTAAATGCATTGTGAACTCATGAAAATGCTCAGGTGATAGTAGTAAATAAAGGTCACACCTACATGATACACTAAATGCACATTTGAAGCTCCTGGCTCCCCCCCCAAGACTCCTGGAAACTGTTGGTTACTCCTCATAGAGCTACGATTCACAGCAACCTGCAGTTCACACGATACTTTTGGGGGGCATTGTGTGTTTAAAATATATGGTCTGGATGAATAAGCTGTTTCCAGCAAGAATGGGGAGGCCAGAGCAATTGTGGTAAATCTTTGGGTGTTTTGCAGTGGATTGCCAAGGGTCTCTGGGTGATAGTCAACTAAGCTTTACTCAGAATAGACCCACTTATTCAATCATGTTCATTAATTTAATTGGGTTGAATACCACCTTCTGACTCCCTGAAGGAGGATCCTGAACCCACCCACCACTGGCCTGATGCCAGATTTTTGAGTGGGGTGGGAAGCTTAAGAGGAGGTGGGCAGGGCTGGATTTAGGTTTGATGAGGCCCTAAGCTACTGAAGGTAATGGGGCCCTTTGTCCTTTGTCACTGTTTTTTGTGTTGAATAGATGCTATACTGTAATTTATGGACCTAATAGGTATCTAAAGCCTTTTGCACATAACAAAATATGTACTTGATCAAAGTGATTGTTGAACTGAAATTCAATTAAGAAGAAGTATATTAATAATGAAATACAATTAAGAAGAAGTATATATATATATTGGGGGGCCAAGAGAGTGGGACCTTAAGCTATAGCTTGTTTAGCTTATAGGCTTGGTTAGCTTATAAGTAAACCCAGCACTGGAGGTGAGAAATGTTGGTTCAATGTGAGTGGTTTTTGGACTAGGGAGGGGTTGAGGCTTTGTTTATCTGCTCATTAGTGGTTGGGAGTATTGCTTTGTTTATTTTTATTTTTATTTTAAAAAAATTGTTTGATTTTACAAGCGTAGAGTTATAACAATACCAAGCAAATATCCACATTTAGAGATTTCTCGGAATCTCCAGACTTCCCACCACCCCCTCTATGGGTCTTATTGTCAACATTTTCAGCTGCATATTATTTCATAATCCATATTTTGTATCTGTCCATGGTGATTGTTACAAGTGTTATTAAAATCCTGCTAATGTTTTCATCTGCTTACAGTGAGCTCCCCATTCTTTCTTAAAGTTTTTGTCTTCTTGGTTCCTGAGCTTTCTGGTCAGTTTGCCATTTTGGCGTAATCCATCAGCTTGGTTTGCTATTCCTCTCTGGTAGGGACTTTGTCTTCTTTCCATCTCTGGGCTAATAGCATCTGTGTGGCTGTTGCATACATAAAGAGTCTTTTCTGCTCCTTTGGGATATGAGTACCTACAATTCCTGATAAGAAAGCTGCTGGGTTTATTTTAATAGAAGTTATTTTAAACATTTTTTTTCAATTCATTATATATCGTTTCCCAGAATGCTTTAATTACTTTGCATGGCCACCACATATGATAAAATATACTTTCTTTTTCATTACATTTCCAGCAGGTATTTGTACTTGTCTTATACATTTTTGCTAACTTACTAGGAGTCAAATACCACCTGTACATCATTTTCATAAAGTTTTCTTTCAGCGTGCAACATGTTGAGAATTTCAAATCAGTTTTCCATCACCTTTCCCAATCTAAAAATTGAATATTGTGCCCCAAATGGGTGTATTGCTTTGCTTCTTGTTTGAATATTGCTAATTTTGTTTCCTACTGTTTATGGTTCCATTTTACACATTGCCTGACATTTTTTAATTCCAAGAGTCTCTGAATATTCCGTTCCTGTGGAGCAGGGTTCCAAAACCCCTTCTGTGCAGCATTCTTGCTGGGGGGGGGGGGCGAACAGACCAGTAGTGGGCAAGTCCAGAAGCAGAAATTGAGTAATTAATATACATGTTACCTCTGTACAGTAGGCTGGTTTCTAAACACACACATTGCTTTTTATTCTCCATCCAGGCAAGCAAGAGTTAATGTCAGTGTCTGAGGACACATTCCTGACAAGCAAAGCAGGATGGGAAGGCAAGGCTGTTGAGGGGTGTGGCCTATGGAAAGAGGGTGTGGCTGGGCAGTGGGTGTGGCCTAGGAAAAATCTCAAGGGTCAGAGGCACCTGGAATGCCATATTTGAGCCTCAGGCCTCAAAGTGATGATCTAAAATGGTCTGATTGCAACTGTTATTACCGTGGTACCTTGGTCCTCAAACTTAATCCATTCCGGAAGTCCATTCCAAAGTGTTCCAAAACCAAGGTGCACTTTCCCATAGAAAGTAATGCAAAATGGATTAATCAGTTCCAGACTTTTAAAAACAACCCCAAAAACAGCAATTTAGCATGAATTTTACTATCCAATGAGACCACTGATCCATAATGAAAATGAAATGAAAGCAATAAACAATGTACCGCAGTCACACAATCAATCAATCAATCAATCAGTAGCTGAACTGGGTTCCACACCCACAAAAACAAAAAAAAGGACCCACAAAAACAAAAAATAGCAAAAACAGACAGACCTCAGTGTAACACGCAAAACGGAAGTGTGGCACTCAAATCATCAGCGCAACACTCAAAACGGAGCACATTTGGCTTCTGGAAAAAGTTCGCAAACAGGAACACTTACTTCCGGATTTGGTTTCCAGGTTGTTTGAGTACCAAGGCATTTGAGAACCAAGGTATTAGCAAAAGAGAGTCAAGTTGTACTTATATTTAGCTTCCCCTAATGAAATGCACAGGAAGGTATCTCCTGGCAGAATAAGTTATCCAGTACATCTGCCTTAATCACAGGTGTAAAATCTTCATAATGAGCTAAAAGCAGTTGTGATTACTTCTCGGATCTCTTGCCAGCATTAATCTTTCCCGCTTGTTCTGCATTTGGAAGTGGTGTGAGGAAGCTCAAGTGGATACAAATTAGGTTTGTTTTCATATCTGAGAACTCTCCTAAATGTGTGATCTTTGCAGGCTCCCCTGGTGCTGCTGATTTAAGAACCTGCAGGTAAAATTATAAATACATCCACAGTAATGAACCACAGGCATGGGAATAGTTTGCCATTCCAAATTCAAAAGCTAGTGGGATTTTGCTATAGTTCTTGAGATAACAGGAGGAAAATATCACTGCCAAAAGTACGCATTTTTCGCTCCATAAGACACACCTGAACATAAGATGCACCTAGTTTTTAGAGGAGGAAAAGGGGAAAGCCCTGTTTTTTGAGGCTCAGCTCAAAGTGGTGCAGCTTTTTTTTTTGCAAAGGGAAAAGCCCTGTTTTTTTGAGGATCAGCTTAAAGTGGTGCAGCTTTTTCCAAAGGGAAAAGCCCTGCTTTTTTGAGGATCAGCTGAAAGTGGTGCAGCTTTTTTTGCAAAGAGGAAAAGCCCCGTTTTTATGGGGTCCAACTCACAGTTCTGCAGCTTCTAGTCCTACAGCCATTTCTACAGTTTCCAGACAGATAATCTAATCAGCCAGTCACATGTTGCTGGGGAAACAAACAGCCTCCCTCTGCATTCAACAATAGAGGCCTGGGCAAGAGGGCAGGGCTGAAAGGGAGCCTTATCTCTCTCCCCATCACTTGCTGAACAGCTGTTCAGCGGCTTCCTTTCAACACCCCCTTCTCTCTTTGTAACAAAAAGAGCATGATCTGCTTTTGGCCCCTAGGCAATTCGGCTCCAGGGACCATGCATTCGCTCCATAAGACGCACAGACATTTCCCCCTACTTTTTAGGAGGAAAAAAGTGTGTCTTATGGAGCGAAAAATACGGTATCTGGTTGGTTTCTCCTCTATTCTGTTTTGAATTTATTTTTGTGTGTGAATGGGTTAAGTCAGTCAGCTTTGCATCTGGAAGTCTTTTCATTGACCAGCAATTGGTTCACTGGCTGAACCGTTGACAAGATTGAGAAAATGGGTGCATATAGCAATAGCTGCTGGAGCAGAGAACTGTGCCGGGTTCCAGTCAGAACTTAGTAAATGGAGACTATATTGGAATTTATGCAGTATAAAGAGGATAGGTTAGAAATGGCAGTGCCAGCTGGATAGAGGCACATTGATAATTGTAATCTAATATTTTCTTGTCATTGTGGTATAAGAAAGAATGCTTTCACGACGGTAATTCCAAAGGCTTGCTCAGAAGCTTTGTTGTAAAAACAGTCTTGGCAGATGGAAATAGCAGTGTTGTCCTTTACCTACAGCTGTAGTGGCAAATTTAGAAGCCCAGGCTCTCTTCATGGTAGTCACAGCCACACACCCTCAAGGCCACCCCCCCCTTCTAAAATTATGCAATCTTCTATGATTATACAATAATCATAATTAGGGATGCATTGCAATGATTAACATAGATCAGCTAGAAATATTATATTCTGTGCACATAATGTGTGTGAATCTGTTTTCGGAGTGACTTAATTTCCCCCCCTCTTTTTCTTTCAAGTGCCATGGTATGTAACAGAACTCTGGAAGCTGAGGTGTTCCCAAATGCTTAGCTTTGGTGTACACAGGGCAACTCCTCCTTGGAGTTCCTTCTGTACCCTCTCCAGAGTCACCCTAGGAGCCAATCCCCAGTGACTGCCTCACCTCCTTTTCCTTTGATTGGCTGCAGTCAGCACAAAGGGTGAGAATACATCTTATCAGGGGCTAAAAGGCTTCCCTTCCATGCTGATGGAGTGACCCTGGATACAGGGGTCCTTGTGCAGAAATAGTAATGAGTCTTTGACCTGCTACGGCCCCAAACTACTATACATCTGATCTTCAGCCCAGTACAGTAAATCACATCCACTCACTGAATACTAGTAACAATGGTGACTCTTTTAAACTAGAATGATTTAATCGGTAAGCCTTTCCTAGTATCATTCTGCTGTATGCAGGCACAGTAAAAAAATAAAGAATGGCCACTAGGATGCAGCCAGAGAGAGAAACTCTGTTGTTTTCACTGCCTATGCTGAAACATTTTTAAACATTTTTAAAGGGGAGGGGGAACCACATTGTTCTTGCAACAATTGAACTTTTTTTAAAAAAAAACCTACCTGAAATCATCCAAATTGCTCCCAAATGTACCATCTGAAAATGGGGCAGAAAATTGGGGGTGGGTTGGTCAGATTTTCAGTTCAACCCCAATTTAAATTTGCGAGGAGTCTATAATTATGAAGCACGGCAAGATATTTTGTTCTTGGAGTTACAGAAGCGTTTTGAGAATCGAGGTGCAAGGGAGGAGAGAGAGAGAAATATACCAATCGTGTTGTGTTGAGCATTTCTCCTTTGTCGCCCATTGAATGCCACACAGCAGCTTTGGTTCTGCTAATGAGGCACACATAAATCCCAGGGCCATCTTGGGAATGCTGTCTCGTTACCCAGTTTGCCAATTACAGATAATGACAAAAAGCTTGATCTGCCGTCAAGGCTACAAAGTGACCCCATGCTTTAATGGCAACTGCTGTCAAACATGAATGGATTTGCATGAAAATGAATGTGTACAGGGTGGGGGATCCAATATATCAGCTAACTCATTGGAATGGCTTCCAGTTTCCATCTTCTGTCCTATTCCCCCCCACCCCACAAGGATTAATTAACAAGTGAGGCTGCAAGGAGATTTCAGCCTTAGTCCTAAAGGCCACTGCATCTCCATAGTGGCCTCATTAAAGTCAGTGAAAAATACCCTGAAAAGTGTGGGGTAGGGATTGTGACTTTTGTACATTTCCAGTAACATTATCCTTTTAACCTTTTTGCTTTCTGCATTTTAATTGCATAAGTGTCAATGCCTTGTCCTAAGGAAGTTGGCTTAAAGTGCTGGAAAATGGCTGGTGGAAAGACTGGGTTGGGATTGGCAGGGAGTGGGTTAAGAGATCCCCACTGGTCAGCAATGTTTCGTTATTTTTTTAAAAAAAAAATAGTAATGAATCCAGGTCTTAATTTAAACCATTTATTAATTATTAAATGCCATACACTGAAGCAGGAATTCAGGTATTGGTACCTCAGTAACATGAAGCCAAAGGACAGAGTCATTTAGTTCTCACTTCATAAATGCTCCAGTTTGCCTTAGGAATCCTGAACATCTGCAAGTGTTAAGCAAAACTCAAGGTTGCTACGGCTATAGTTGAGCCAAGGGCCTGAAGGACGTCAACCCAGGATCTACCCTGGGTGCTACCACCTAATTCATGTTAGTAAATAGGACAAAACTGGATCTTGGCCCATTAGAAGTATGTGGGGATCTTTTCACTTATTGCTGCTATAATATCTGCTGCTGGCCTCCCCCTGCCCCCACATTTCAGGGGGAGCATGTGCACATTCACCATTGTTTTTCAGTTCCAAGTCAAATTCGACATTTTCCTCCCTGTTTTCATTTCTTATGTGCAGCTGCAGACACAGTGTTGGCAGCAAAGGGAATGAACAACAAAAAGAACAACAAAAAGCCCCCCCTCCCCCAACATAGATACACAAAGTTAGATAAAAAGTTCAACTTGAAGAGAATGGTCTGAATTTTAAAACAGAGGATGCTTTCTGGAGGTGCAGATTTCTGTCTGCTGATTGACTAGCTGGTTAACATCTCTGGAGAATCAACAATCCATTGATTACCTGCAGTCTTAGAAAGACCTTTGAAGTGAAAACAAAAGAAAGAATAGAAACCAAGAACTTCCCCACAGGATTTCTCCGCTATTCATGCTGCACTGTGTGAATTCTTTTTTTTTGGGGGGGGGGGCTGAGACATAAACAGAGAACCAAATGTTTGAGACGTAGCGGCAGAGAAGGTAACTTAGCAGCAAAACATGCAGAAAACTTTATTGTCCTGAGTGTTAAGCAGGTTTTTTTTTCCAGCTGGAACGCATCAGAACTCAGTTCCGGCACCTCTCAGGTGAGTGCCATTGTCATTATAAGAGAACAAGGGAGGTGCTCATGGTGAGTTCCAGCATCTCTCTTTCTAGAAAAATAGCACTGTCAGGTATTTGTTGTGGCATACTGATGCTTGTCATTCTGTCACACACACTTGGACGAATCCCAGCAAGCCCCTTGGTAACGAAGCTATTGCTTGGGAAGTTGGATACATAGTCTTTTCTGAAGGCCAGAAAGTTACCACAACAAACCGCCCAGTCAAGTGTGAGGTTGCATTGTGAGGACATTCAAAGGCAGCTTGATGAAAGCGGGACCTATTTCAGAGGACCTGACAAAAACCACTGTGCCTCTCACCATGGATCCTTTTATACACTGATGGATGTTAGATGCACACAATATCAAAGTGGGAATAGAAAAGGCTCCCAGATCCTCCCTCGCTCCCTAGGGCTCAGTGGTAGAGCACATGCTTTGAATGCAGAAGGCCTCAGATTCAACCATGGACATAAGAACACCAGAAGATCCTGCTGGATCAGACCAAAGGCCCATCTAGTCCAACGTCCCATTCTCACAGTGGCCATCTGGGTGGGTTGCTGTTGCCTATGGGAAGGGAGAAGGGCGAAGACATGGGCAAATGCACTAATGGAGCACTCTGGCACTGCTGGAAGGAGCTAGTATCAGCCTTGCCTGGTAATTTTCTTTCTATTGTTCCGAGCAGGAGGGAAAGTGTGTAAAATGGGGGGGGGGAAGTGTAATGGATGAAGAAGTACAAGAGCGCTCCTCTTACTTCACTCTGATGGGCATCAAAACCACCTGTACACACCAGTTTTAGGATTGCATAATTGAAGCATGAAACCTGACATAAAATTCTTCTTCTTCTTCTTCTTCTTCTTCTTCTTCTTCTTCTTCTTCTTCTTCTTCTCCTTCTCCTCCTCCTCCTCCTCCTCCTCCTCCTCCTCCTCCTCCTCCTCCTCCACCGCCTCCCTTTCTTCTTTCTTTCTTCTTTCTTCTTCTTTCTCCTCCTCCATATGACCTGCTTGCCGTTCTGTTGAATGAAATATTCCTGCAGACAGGAAGGTCAGCTCAAATAAATGCCTCATCATTAATATTTGCATTAAGGAAACCCAAAGCCAAATTAAAGTCAACTAAAAGGAAGGAACAGGGAAGATTTCAAGAGCACCTTCTGCTTCTTAGCTTGGCAATAGATGCAGTGAAAAGCAGCTTGGCCTGCACCAGTAAAGAACTGAGAGAGAAGGGAGTTATTATGAGCAGGAATTTGCTTGCTAATGCCATTTTGTAATGGGGTAGAAATGCTCCTTTAACAAGCCTGAACAATAAACAGGTGTTTAGAAGGTGTGCCTTACAAGGCTGACTCAGACAGTGTTAGCTAAGTTGCTTATGTTCTAAATACCAAATAGTTATAACATTTTATTTATTTTATTTTATTTGTTTAAGTATGAAAATGCGGGTTGGGGGAATGCCACAGAATAGCGGCATTTGTTTATCTCCTCTCACAGCTAATTTCCTATCTCATTCAAGGGGGTTGGGAAGAAGAAGAAGAAGAAGAAGAAGAAGAAGAAGAAGAAGAAGAAGAAGAAGAAGAAGAAATTATTTATGCCCCGCTCATCTGGCTGGGTTTCCCCAGCCACTCTGGGAGGCTTCCATCAAAATATTAAAAATACAATAAAACATCAAACATTAAAAAATTCCATAAACAGGGCTGCCTTCAGATGTCTTCTAAAAGTCAGACAGTTGTTTATTTCCTTGACATCTGATGGGAGGGAGTTCCACTGGGTGGGTACCACTACCGACAAGGCCCTCTGCCTGGTAAGGTAACAATAAAGCCTAGGAAGCTGCAGTGTATGAAGTTAGGGAATTTGTCCATCCCACCACATATTGCCCATAGGTTTTCAACCTTCTTGGGAATGTTATTTTTTATAATGCTTTCCTGACATACAGTTCTACATGGAGCAACTTGCACTAACATTCCCATGCATTCATCGGGTCATTTAAAATAACATCTACCATCACCTTTAGGGAACTGTTTGTACATTGATTCATCTGCTGAAGATTCCTTGCAGAATTGTCTCAAGGTCCCAGCAATGTGCAGGAGATTCTGGCACAAATTCTAGAGTGAAGCCTTGGTTCATGTTGGGCAATGGAAGTGCCTGCTGGAACTCCTGCTTGCTTCTCCTGATCTCCCATAGCAGCCTAGAAATATTAGCAATTGTCTCCTGCGACTGCACTTTGCATGGAAGATCAGAATTGGGTGAGTTGTGTTTTAGGAAAGTTTGGCTGCCATTATGGTTCTTTTCGTGGAAGAACAACTGATAAGCTTTCAATTAACTGTATTTGGAGACCTCTTTTAGGAACAAGTAGGCATGTGGGTGGCACTGTGGTCTAAACCACTGAGCCTCTTGGGGTTGCCGATCAGAAGGTCAGCAGTTCGAATCTGCATGACGGAGTGAGCTCCTGTTGCCGGGCTCCAGCTTCTGCCAACCTAGCAGTTCAATAGCATACCAGTGCAAGTAGATAAATAGGTACTGCAACTGTGTAAAGGTAACCAGCATTTTTGTGGGCTCTGGTTTTTGTCACGGTGTTTAATCATGCTGCCCACATGACCTGGAAAGCTGTCTGTGGACAAACGCCTGCTCCCTCGGCCCAAAAAGTGAGATGAGCACTGCACCCCATAGTCAACTTTGACTGGACTTAACCTTTACATTTACGTTAGGAACAAGTTTTGGGGTGTTGAGCAAAGGAAAGCTATGCATTACCACCACTGCCATCCACTTTGTTGTTTATTGATATTCTTATTATTCTTATTATTAATAGTGAATTGACCTCAGACAATGTTCACAGGTGCAAACTAATTTCTGCGTGTACATCAATAAGACAATGTTAGTTTCCATGTGTTGGTGGGCAGCTGTGAGCAGTGTTCTAGTGCCCTGTGGGCAGGCTCTGGTTGCTCATTCTTAAACATTTTAAGAAAACACCAGGAGCATTTGTAGTGAGCAGCATTTGGTGCAACTGCCCCCAGCAATCTTCTGCTGAGAGAGTTAACTTTAAGGCCATCTTTGATGTACCTTTCACGTTCCCTTCCTTTGCAGCCAGATAGCTGTGCCTCTGATTATGCACCTGACATTACTGCACTGCAGCCAAACTATTCCATTAGCATCTCACACAGTCAATGAAAAGAAAGTCAGCTAATTTCCAATTTTAAAGATTCTTCCCTGAAATCTTTCTTTGCTCATGCTGAGCCTGGAAGCTGCTTTTGTCCTAAGTGGGTTCTGTGCCTCACTGTCTCCTTTTCCTGTTGTCGCTACCAGAAGCTATAATTACATTCTTTGATCTCATTTCTGCCTCCTTTGCAAAGACTCGGGAGAACCAGCCTCCATTTAGTTCTGTCTCCCTCTTCTCCCACCCCATGTTCCCATCCAGGTGTTGTTAAGTTTGGCCTCTCTTTAACAGTGGGTGGTAATGTATGCTTTGGCAGGTGGCTTTTAACATCTTCCAAGTATAATGAGAAAACTGTGATCAATGAAGTAGGAGACCTAGTTTAACAATATATATTTAGGGGATTTTAAGGGAATGCAAAATTAAGTGGGAACAAAACCACCACGTTTCCAGCTGATTAATCAGGTAATCAGAACAATTTTGTTGAGAGGAGAGACCAGCTAGAACAAAACACCCTTTTGTCATTCCTTCTCGTTCAAGAGAGTTAATTTCACTGATCCCCAAACAGTTATCATAAGCTCAAATCAACATTCCCTTGGGATAAGAACTAAAACTCAGAATATGTGTAGCCCTCCTCAAAACATTTGGTGGTCTTATCAAGGTGCTTTCAAAATCCTTCAAAATCCCTCAATATTTAAAAACAGAAGGAACCTCCAAATTCAAACTTTTGCTTCATGCAACATAGATGGTGAGCTAGGATCTCAGATCATTTATGGTCTTATAGAGACTCTTTCAACATCCTTTAGAATTTCTCAGATGTTTCAAATGAGGAGGAACCTCAATTTCTCTTCACCTTTTGCTTCATGGAACAGAACACAATGTGAAGAGCCCTCCTGGGATACTTCAAAACTCTTTTGGCTTCAACAATTCTCAAGTGTTCTGCCTGAGAAGGGACACCCAGTTGTCTCTACTGACAAGCATATGTCTGAGGAGATACACAATAGCCCTTGACTGGCATTTGATGTGCATGATGAGGGCTCATTCACACATGCAATACTATTCAGGGCTGCAGTCATCAACTACATGAGAATGAATGTGTGAGCTCAGAGATGCTATTTAGTGAAAAGCATGGTTGATTTCCATCTGCCATGGACTGAGTTGTTTCAGTTTCTAAGAGCATCCTTGTATGGGCATCCTTGCCGTTTTCACTCTGGATCTTAAAAACAGAAACTTTTTTTTTACTTCTTGTTAGAAAGGATTCCACAGGAAAAAGTTATTTTAAAAATTGTTTGAGCTAATGAAGAAGAATGGAGCAAAGATTGAGATAGGTGCTTTCAGTACCAGGAATCCAATTCTTTGGTTTAATACCCGAGAGCCATAGCTCATCATTAATTTATTGGGCTAAACGAAGTTGCTTTCAACATACATCCTGGAATAGATTGTTTTAATATTCTCCCAATGTAAGAGCAAAGAATTGTGCTTTTAACTGAAGGAAGCCTATTGCATCCCACATTAGTAATTGGATCGTAATTCGCAATTTGCAGGTGAAGTACATTAAGTGCACTAGTGGCTTTGCAATAAAGGGGGAGAAATTGAAGCACTATTTGAAAAATGACCTTGAAATATAAATGTCAGCCCACATCCACTTCAGGATGATGCATGCTAAGGCTGACTTCTGGCTAGCTGGATAGCCAAACTCATTTGGCAAACCATTTAGAATATTCGGGAACTCCCCTTTGGTTCAGTGTGGGCAGCTCCATTTGTTTCTCAGGACTCCAGTCTCCAACTTTGATTCTGCTTGAAAACTGTTGATGGAAGTTTGTACCTTAGTACATCTGGACCACCAACACTGGAAAGTGCAAAACAGCAAAGCAGGTTTCCTGCCAGAGGTTCGTCAGGGTGCTTGCTTACACATTGAAGAAGCTGGTGTCAAGACATGGGGAGGTAGACATAGATACAGTCATTACTAACCAGAGGTTTGAGTTCCAGAAGATGGATGTGCTAGACCGTTGCAGAAAAAAAGCAACTAAGAGTCTTGTGGCACCTTGAATAAAATAAATCACATTTATTATGGCCCAAGCTTTCATGGACCAGAGTTCATGTCACCAGACGCATTGGACTCCTGAAAGCTTATGCCACAAACAAATAGTTAGTTTTTAAGGTGTCATTGTTTTTGCTGGTATGGCGCCCATCTAGCTCAGTGGTAGAACATCTGCCTTGCATGCAGAAGGTCATAGGTTCAATCTCTGGCAACTCCAGGTAGAGTTTGGAGTGTTTCCCTACCTGAAATGTTGGAGATCTGCTGCCAGTCAGTGTAGACAATGCTGAGCTAGATGACCAATGGTCTGACTCAGTATAAGACAGCTTCATGTTGTTTCTATGTATATCCCTTGTGCTTGCCCCACTGTGGTATAATACTACATTAGTATTATAATGTATGTAGCATCTTTAGTCCTAACAGTCCCCCCTTCCCTTCCCTTCCCTTCCCTTCCCTTCCCTTCCCTTCCCTTCCCTTCCCTTCCCTTCCCTTCCCCTCCCCTCCCCTCCCCTCTCCTTTGCCCACCACTGTCTCTCATAGATGTGCATAGCCAAGCCAAGCATTAGGCAGTACAGATGACCACTTGGTGTGTCAGAATTCCAGTGAATCCCCTAAAGAATCTTCTGGGGAAGCATAATCCCCATTTGCTGCTGCTTTAGCCTCGCGAGACAACATGCCTGGGACAATTGTCCCCATTTTTCCCAATTAGGGCTGGAGCAGGAATCTGTTTTTAAACAGATTTATACATGGAATTATATAACCTGATCTTGCATCAGAACCACCTCTTATACTGAGCACCAGTGAAACTGCAGTGTATATGTGCATAATATTATGCTAAAATAATGTTTATAATGATACATAGTGAAATGTGTGTGTGTGTGTGTGTGTGTTGTTGCTTCTTGATGGTATTAAGGAGCAAATGGTAATTAAGAGAAATATGTGCAGATACCCCCAATTGCAGCCCCCTTTCCTCTCACTGCACCTGTTTAATTGTCCTTGCTATTCACTCTACCACTTGGATGGACAAGGGAAAGGGCTGTAATTGGGGGAGGACTGAAGGAGGAAGCACTCTCTCCCATTGCACACAACTAAATGTGAGATTTTGTTTTTATTTTATTTTTTAAATCTAGAACAGGGCGAAATTGCCCAAGCTGCCCCTGAGTACATGTGGGCCCCACATCATAGCTATAGAAATTTCACAAACAAGTGCACGTCATAAGGAAATAGATTGACTGGGAAGTGGGCACTAAGTGTATCCGGCCAGTAATGGTTTTTAAGTAGCCCTTGACCATTTTAATGGCTTGTGCTGCTTTGCTTCACTTTCCAGTGATAGCTAATGAATGCTGACTTCAGCTTACATTCCGATCCTTAAATTGTCAGGGAGCCATCCACGGATAATATTTCCCATTCAGGAAATGTCCGTCCCAATGCTCTTTTAATTCTTTTTTTTGTATTGTGACCTTTCCTTTTTTTAAGAGAGTAAAACATTTTACTTCACCCCACCAGCACCACTGCCAGCTTGTTCATATGTACATATATGTGAGTTTTAGGGAGAGAGGCACTTCAAGGAATTGCTAAGTTTGAGAGTACAATTCTACAGCTGGCTGAAAAGCAGCTGAAGAGACACAGGAAAGTGCAAAAAAAAAAAATCTCTGCTGGTGGAGGTGGAAATCCACTGGTGGATGGCACTTAAGCAATTGGAAGCCCCTTTGTATGCATAAGGAAGCACTGGGGATAGAAATACCCTCCTGCTGAGGTTGACAGTTCTGTTAGCGATGGGCACCAAAACAGGGCATTCTGGGACATCGGTGGCCCAAGACGTTTTGGTGCCTGAGGCAAATGCCCAGCTCCCACCCCCGTGATGTGGGATGACGGGATGTGAGGCTCTGCAAAGGCTTCCCCTCAAGGAATAGCCCTCGCAAAAGCCTCGCTGTGGGGACTCTGGAATGCCTCCTTCTCCCCGAGACTCGGCAAGAGGGAGGCATTCCTGCAAGGCTTGCTGCTGATCTCTCTCCACCCCTCTGGGAAGGGAGAGAAGCAGCAATGACGTGCAGCAGAACGTTGGCCGCTCCGCTACCCCCTGTCTTCCTTACCTGGGTTTCTTCTCCACTGTGGCAGAAGCAGTGGGATGAGTGGGGTGCAGAAAAGGGAGCCGCCTCTTGTGCTTATGCCACCTGAGATGCCTGCTTCACTCTGCCCCATGGGTGGACTGGCTCTGTTCTGTGGCAGACAGGAACTGCAAGGACACTAAACCCTCTTTGCCAACATAATTTAAAAAGGCCTGGACTCAATGGAAGGAAGATTTTAACAATTTTCTGTGTCCCTCCTCCCACCCTACACCCTGGCTGCAGATCTGACAGCACTATGGATATGGCAGTTTCTCTGCCCCCCCCCCCCCCACACAGCCAGGGCTATATTTCTATAAAAAAAAGAGGTGCTGGAACTCACGCATGAATGCTTCCCTTGCTTTCTTGTATTGGCAATGCTGCCCACCTGAGAGGTGCCGGAACTGAGTTCCAGTAGTTCCAGCTGAAAAAAAAGCCCCAACTCTGCCCTTGACAACTATTTTCTTTTCTTCTTTTAAAAAGAAGTAAAGATCATGTAAATTTCACCCTGATCTAAAGAGATTATGCACACACACACACACACACACACACACACACACACAAAATTTGGAGGAAGATTGTGTCTCTGAAAATACATTTGAAAGGCTTACGGACAGTAAAGGAGAGCCAGAACCCAAATCTGCATGTAAATCGGCTCGTGATGTGTGACAGCTTGTATCAATTTTCCTTACAGAAAGGTTTAGTGTAGTTTACATTCATCATATCCAGTTTAAATCTTCCAGGCTCATTATAGATTGTTAGTGCTGAACCCCCAGGGGAATGCTGATTAAGCCGAGCTTGGTATGTTTCTTGGAATTTGCCGTGCACTGTTTACCCTCCAGAGATTTAAACGTAAATCAGAAATGCTCCAATACTAATAGCTGGATCTCTGTGTATAGCACATGCCCTTTATTTACCCATTTATACCCACCACTGTCCAAAGAGGAACATCCAGATGCCGAAGTTGCTTCCCATTTAGCTGTTCTTTCTAAGAGATGAATCTATAAACCATCAATTTGCCTAGTTCCCTTTCAAAGGGAATTAGAAAACTGTTGTGGCCACAACCACATCACAGTGCTAGTTTTGAAATTTAGCCCCCAGCATTACAAGACAACAGAGTACTGTGGTGGCATCACATCCTATGGGGCCGTGGCTTCAGTGGTGGAGCATCTTTCCTTGCATGAAGAAGGTCCCAAGTTCAATCATTCGTATGTCCAGCTAGGGATGGGAAGGACTCCTGCCTGAAACTCTGGAGAGCCGCTTTCCGGTCAATGTAAATACTGAGTAAGATGGACCAATCGTCTGACTCGGTCTAAGTCAGATTCCTATTTTCCTAGCAATATCCCCCAAGCCAGGACCCTCCAGATGTTTTGGTCTACCTAGCGGCCAAAATTGTGGAAACCTTTTCAGAAAAGTGTATTTCTGAGGTTGGATGGCTCATAACACCTGAATGGCTCTCTAAACACTCATGCTCATTGGCTACATTCAAATGAAGGAAAAGCTACTGCATATCAACCTAAGCAAGTTGTGCTTCCTTTTTCTGGTTATTTGGCTATAACCTTTGATAGAATACAGATAATTGAACAAACTTTGTTGCATTACATTTTGCATAAAATTATATTCCCATTGATATATAATTTTATGGTATTACTCCAAAAAAGAGTGGTGTTATGAGCCATCAAACCTCAGAAATACACTTTCCCCAAAAGGTTTTCACAATTTGGGTCACTACTGTACAATTACCACCAGCCTCACAGAGTATGACCAATGTTCAGGAATGATGAGAATTGTAGTCACAAACATCTGGAGGTCAGCAGGTCAGGGAAGTCTGCTGTATAGGTTGTGCTGTGAAAAACTCGTATTGAAACCAGGCTAAAACTTGTTGCCATCCGCAAAGACTGAGGGAAACCGCATGATATCTGATTAGACAATCTTCATAACAGGGATCTGGCTTTTATTTGTTTGCTGATAATTTGAAAAGAACTGTATGGTGCATACATAACTCATTTCTATTCATGACCACTAGTTTATTTTCCAAGGCTATTTCTTTCCAGAAACTCCATATCTAACCCAGCAAGAGCAAAAAAGATTGCTGTCTCTGTTATTCTCCACAGGAACTAGTCAACTAGTCTATCGCTGAAACCCCCGGCTGTAAAATGAATGCTGACACTTTTCAAAATGAGATGAATGTGTTCAAGGAAAATGTGCTTTTAAAGGAGGCGATATGAAACACACGTCTTATTTTAAGCATGCTAAGAGACGTAGATCTCATGATGAACTGGTTGCAAGCATTGTTAGATGACTGTACTGCCGTGTCGGAATGCTTGAGGAATAGGGTATATGCAAATTCTAATATATCATATAGACTGACTTGATCTGCACCTTCCAGCACCAATGTCTCTATCTGCCATATCTCTCCTCTGAACTGAGCTTGCAAAATGGCAGCTTGCACTGATCAGAGGGTGGTGTTGCAAAGCAGTTGTCTCCCAAACCATGACTATGAACCCCACCCCGTCCACCCCCTTCTCACAGAAACAAGGACAGCGCTTGTACACCTTCCACACAGATGAACATATTGAGGATCCAGTCTAGATCTTTCACAAAAGTTTTTAAAAAAATCCAGTAGAGAAAAGGCAGGTTTTGAGTACGTTATTTCAGAATACTAACAGAAAAATGGCACAATGTGGCAGCATGCCACATATCAAAAAGCCTAGCAACAATTCGACTAAAAATTGTGAATGCAGAAAGGCCCTAAGAACAACTAGAACCTGAAATGAATAAGGAAAAACACATCTATCTAAACATAGCCTAGACGGTTTCTCAACTCCAGAAAAAGCTAGCAAGATATTATTTTCTTTCAGCTCATCCTAGTTCTTTGGCAGTGAAGTTTCCAGTCTATTTGTTTTCAACTCTGTCTCTGTTGTCTCTGGAATCTGGATCCTCCACAGCATTTTTCATTCTGGCTTTTCATTCTGATTTCCAGCTTTTTCTACCTCTCTGCCTCCCTCACTTATGCACATTACTCCAATGCTCCATCCCAACATACCCTCCAACATTTATCCAATGAAAATAGGGACATCCTAAGGAAAAGTGGGAGATTCCAGGATCAAATCAGAAACCAGGAAGGCTTCTCTAAATCAGGGACATCCCTGGAAAACAGGGACACTTGGAGGGTCTGTCCCAACCTCTTGACCAGTCAGAAGACCAGTAGACACTTGTTTCAAGCTAGGTTTACTCTTCTCTCTTAAGGTTCAGTTTCCTTGGCTAACTTTCTGAACTTCCTGTGATCTTTTTGAACCTCATGAGAACAGCAGTCTCTAAATAAAAAACAACCACTTAGACACTGAAAACTGGGGGGGAAATGGCAGAGCAGTTTTATTCATTCACATAATTTACCTGATACTGACTGCTACTAGAAGCACAGGAGCTCTGCCAGAAAGAAATACATGGAAGGTAGGTCCATCAACAATTGTTGGACATGTTAAGTGGACTCTCCATTCTTAGGAGAAGTGAATTTCTGATGACAAACAAAAGAGAATAGCTATTGATCTCATGTCTTGCATGTAAGCTTTCCAGAATTAACTGGTGGAAAGAGAATGATGGACTAGATGGACCTTTATCTAATCTAGCTGGGCTCTTCTTGTGTGCTCACAAGGGAAGCCCCAGTAGGGGAACATATGCCCATGCTGCCCAGGGTGGGTGGGTCGGGTGCACCCCCATGGGGGGAGAAGGGCACCCTCTTGGGCATCACAGTCCAGGGGAGGAGAGGGATGAGGAAGTTGCTGCCCACCCTCCTCCTGCTCTCCACCACTGGATCAGGTCTGACCTGGGAGCAGAGTTGTGGCCAGGCATGAGCACTGTCGCCAAGGTGCAGCTCCTTCTCACTTGGAACCAAGCAATGAAAGAGCCTGTTGTGGAGGTGCCTATTTGCATCCCCTCGCAAAATTGTGCCCATGGCCATGGACCACCCCCCAATGATATGCGTCTAGGAAGCTCTCGTGTATTCTCAAGAATCTAGTACATTTGGAGGGATTATATATAGTATTATATAGTATATGTCAGAAACGAAAAAATAATAATTTGAAAGAAGTTAGAATAAAATTCTTACGACTTTTAAAAGGACTTTTTCACCCCAGTTTTATTGGCAATGTAGTTTGTGAAATTATGATCCAATGGATCTGCCAAATATCAGTTTATTATGATTAAGCTGGTACTGGAAATCACACTTTGTTCTCTTAGATAAGTGGAGGGATTTAGGCCATATTAGGTGCCAGGACAATAACTTAGTTTTGCCCAAGACCATTTTGGAGTTCACAAAATATAGCCAATATTTCAAAGTGCAAAGGTAGGAAATGAGAAGAATATCCCATTTATAGCTTCAGCTATAAAATTGTTGGAAACTTTCAGTGATGACATCATAACCAAGAACCTCTAGAAACTGGGTCAGCATCTAATTTTGCTTGAGAACCGTTTCAACATGATACCCCACCTCCTAATTACTGCTGCCTCATCTCACTGCCACAGATCCTGCTCACTGCAGCAATACCCAGTTTCTCAGTTTTTGTCCAGCTCCATTTCCCTCCTCCCCTATTTTCAGCTGTGAAAGTGATCAGAATCTGGTTGGACACCCAAGGGTGAGAGAAGCAGAACATTAAAAATAAATTGGTTTTGAAATGTTTCAGGCCTATTTGGCAAATAACAAAAAAAAAAAAAAAAACCAGCAGCAGCTTTGCATCTCAATCTGTTGACCTTCAAGATCTCTTATTACTTCAGCTGGTCATACTGTTCACATCTAATACCACCCAGGGCCTCATGATCACTTCCCCTTTCATTTAATAAAATAGTTAGCATTTATATAGCATATTTCAAGTGTTCAGTGTGCCTCAAATACATTATCTCAGTTACCCTTGTAAAAGAATTATTATTCATACACTGCTGACCTGGGACTAAGGCTTGAAGAAGCCACTAGTTCATGTGAGACCTTCTGGAGAGAGTTCACAGGTACAGTGGCATTTTGAACTAGGGACTTTTTCAGATACTGGGCACGTCTACTCAGAAGCAAGCACAGTGGGACATTCTCATGTAAGGCTGCATAGGAAGGTCTATTCTGAATGGACCCACGTCCTCTTTGCCCTCTTTCATTACTGCCCATTTCCTTGCCTTCTGGACCCAACTT
Source organism: Lacerta agilis (assembly GCF_009819535.1). Taxonomy (NCBI): domain Eukaryota; kingdom Metazoa; phylum Chordata; class Lepidosauria; order Squamata; family Lacertidae; genus Lacerta; species Lacerta agilis. The sequence continues at coordinate 22,158,036 of NC_046316.1, read as the reverse complement.
GCGTAACCACTCAGAGAAAGCATGCAAAGCACATGGAGGATATCAATCCATCTTCTCACTTACGGATAGAAGAAAAAGCAGTGAAAGCAAAGAGGAGAGCCAAGAAGCTTGGTTTGGGGTGAGCATCATCAGAAGATGCTTGGTGAGGACAAGACCTAGGCAGGTGCCCCACAATGGCAACTCTTAATGCCAGCCCTACTACAGTTGAGTGAAATAGCTCGATGCGTCTTTTTTTAAGGAAATGCTGTAACACTGATGAAACTTTAGAACACCCTGGCATGTTGCCGAGCTGAATTCAAGTTCTGACCCACATGTTCCATTAAAAAAAAAAATCGCTTGCAAAGATCCCAAAGTTAGTTTCCAGGAAGTGTGTGAAAGATGTGATTAACAGGGTAGGCATTTCCAGTTTTATTTTAATTGCCGCATGTATAGCACGAGACCTTTCATATTTACATCCCATAGCATTCAGTGCCATGTGCTCCAACCACGCATTTAAGTGCTAGTCTGGTAACGAAAGACAACAAACAATTCCTTGGATGAGTAGTGTAGTGGATGGAGGAGGGATGGAGAACTTTTATCCTTCATCCTCTAACCTTGGCATACAAATGTAAAGCTGCAGGACAGCCTGAGCCCTCCATCCCTGCATCCATGATAAACTATGAAGAAGAACACTATTTTCTTCTTCTTCTTCTTCTTCTTCTTCTTCTTCTTCTTCTTCTTCTTCTTCTTCTTCTTCTCTCTTCTTTTCTTTTCTTCTTCTTCCAAGTCAGTAACTTTTATGGGCTTAACTTCAAGGCTGGTTTACCCCCTGGTAAATTTGTGTGTAGGACTGCTCCTTTAATTTGTCTGCAAGTGGATGTAAAATGCAGTGAGCCACAACAGGAGAAGTCTAAATTAGAAGAGCTTTAAAAATAAATAAATATATAAATGGGAAAATAGAATTAAAACACTAAAAGAGAGAGAGAGAGAGAGAGAGAGAGAGAGAGAGAGAGCGCATTTATTTTAATTGCAGGTGCTGGGGCTGATTGCCTTTCATCTCTGATGAGTTACTATATATAAGAACTTGCAATCCCAACTGTCTTGCTTAGGAAGACGAAAGCATGTTTAACTAAACAGTGTTAAACTTATCTCTGTTTTGTCATTTACACATAAGAGAGAGGGAGTTTGTACTTTAGCATTAATGATCCTGCTTAATGCAGAACTATCTGATGACAGGAATCTCCATTTCTGGGTTAGTTAAAGAACCCACTCACAGTACAACGTGAAACTTTTATTTCATTACAGTGGATTTTAAATCCACTTAAAGGTCTTATTTATTACTGCATACCCGTCACCCATCAGCTTTGAGTGGGAGAAGCTGTAACTAATCTGCTAATAAGGAAATGCATGCCAACAGACTTTAAGTAGTTTGTTGATCAAATCAGAAAAAGTAATTACATATCTGCACTTCAAAAAAAGTTCGCCTTGGAAATTTCCTTTTTATATATATTCCAGTTGTTGTTATGCAGTTGTGCACCCACTTATTGTTTTCCGTTCCAGGAATGCCAACTTTAAATCAAGTTGCCAACGCTTTTAGGATTGGTGGGTACTTTTGAAATTCTGCAGAAATATTATGGACACCAGTCACAAAAAGGCTGCCATGGAGGCATGGAACAACGTAAAATGACTACCATATCTAAAAGGTTGGAAAAAGAGATAGGGCTCCTCAAAAGGGCTCTTTGCTCTTAGCTCCAGACTTACTTCCTCCCAAGAAGAAAATATATTCCTTATCAAAAGTTCAGAAAATAGGATCTATACTTGGCTTTATTCCTGTTCTGATAGTGCAGAACTGAATGATTCTTCTTGTGATTCATAACATGCCAGTACTCCAGTTGTAATCCCTGTTGAAGAGGAGCCAGGAAACATTTTAAATAAGAAAGAGGTTTAAATAACAAGTATCATGTTTGGCTTAAAAACGTTCTTGAGAACAAAATACAGACAAAAGCTCCATTCATTTCATTTCAGTTGAATAGCTTTTATGGCATCAAACTTGCTTTCCAAAATGGGATTGTTTTTTTGTAGCAGATATTCCATTAGATCTCCCATCCATTCATTCCAGTTGTCCAGTTCCTGCCAGCCTGTGAGTCCATAGAAGGGAGGCCTCAATAAAGTATGGGATTATTGAATGGTAGGCATTTATATGTCACCTGTTTTAAAATGTTTGAAGTGGCTTCATCTTGGAAGGGAATAACTTTGAAGAGGACTGATGCAGCAGCCAGGAGCAGATATGGAAAGCAAAGGTCTCAGGTGGCAAAGCAGGACCAGGGAGAGCTCCTAGGCTAGCTAGTTGTTGATCTGACAGTGATCTGAGCTCATCTGAGCATCAAAATAGCAAAGCAGGCCTGCTGAATGCCCAAAGTCCACCTCTCACTGAGAACTTGCACAAGGGCTTGGAGACCAGCACTGTGGCTTCTAGTACACTCTCTGTCTTCTCTTCCAGCAACTTAGAGAGGAGTGAAAGTCCTTGTAGTGGTTGGTAGATGATAGAGCTGTGGATCTGGTTACTTACTTGAGGAATCTGAACCGGCCTTGGAGGTGGAGTCAGGCATCAAGTCACTCTTCTTTCAATGGCCTGCACAATGGGTTCTGAGAGATCTGGACCCTTAGGCCAACCTGATTCTGCAGAGTTCCTGTGAAGTGTTTGCTGTGAAGGCACCTCTCTATCACTTTCCAAGATGTCTATGAGCTAGGCAGGACACAGAACATGAGAAAAGCTTTTGCTGTATCAGGTCAAATATCCATCTAGTCCAGCACTCTGTTCTCAGGTGCCCATGAGAAGCCATAAAGCAGAACCTGACCATAACAACACTTCACCACAATGTGATTCCCGGAAACTGGTAGTCAACGCAGAAGACTCTGAAACGTTGAAGTGGAACATAGCTATCCTGGCCAGCAGACATTGATAGGCTAATTTATGACCCCCTATCCTTGGTAGCACTTTCAGGCCCACTTCCAGAGCCTTTCTTATGTCTCATTTCACTAATAATCTCACTGCTTTGCCTGTGCATGGAATATCCATTTGTGAAAACTTCCTTTAACTGCCTTTAAACATGAATTATACAAGTGATTTGTTTGGCAGCACAACAGCAATTATTATTAATTAAATATTGATATCTCTCCAATGGAGCTCATTGAGCTTCGGTGAGCGTAATGAAAGCTGGTTATACGCTTGGCATGGCCTTATCTCAAAAACTACAGAAACAATGAGCACACAATTACTGCCTTATTAGAGTAATAAAGTTGAAAGGACTGTTTAGATGTTGAATGGGTGTCAAGCAATGCCACTGCAGTGTGTTAACGAGATATCAATTAGTGCAGCATGCCTGACTGACATTTCAGAAGCATGGTAACAGATTGCTGATGTTGCATCGGTTAAATGACACAATATCTCTCAAAGAGGCATTATTATTATTATTATTATAGTAGTAGTAGTATTCAAAATAAGAAACTCTATCTGACTGCTTCAGTTGGTCTGTGAGTACTTAGGGGACTATAGAGAGACAAGAGCACATGAACCTGCCCTTGCTCCACTGAGACCAGTCCTGCAGACAAATGGAGAGGCACAGATTCCCCATTCCTGCATTCATTGTGGAGACAAGGGGTTAAGGCAGATTCTTATGTATTCCAAAGTATGCACTCTACTACTGAGTTATGGTCCCCTCCCCTCACAAATGAACACCTGATATTATCAGGGTAGAAGATGAGACAAGCTGAAAAGTTTGAGAAATTCAGTGCTTTGACAAGGTTGCTGCACTCTCAAATGCCAGATGTATGTCATGGGAGGCAAAGCAATTGTGTGTGTGTGTGTGCGCGCGCGCATGCCTTATTTAAGTTAATTATTTATTATTAGAAGGCTGGAGAGGGAGAGGCGAAACAAGAGCTTTCATTACAGAAAAAAACCACACTTTTCGCTCAGATACACTATAAATGTCAACAAGTGTAGTTAGTTTAATGCAGTGCCAAAATTAACTTAAAATAGCCCCATTAAGTGCAAATGACATGTTTCTGTGGGAAGTGCCCCCCTCCTTTTTCTTTCTTCTTCTTTGTCATTTTCATTTCCTAAACTGCCTTTGATGTGTTACATACATCACTACTTCAAATAGCTCAAATGAGCCCTCTCATAATCTTTGTTGCATTCTTGGGGAAAGGGGAAAACATTGCCAGTATTGCACATACAACCCACACAACTGAGTTATTGTTTGTAGCTACTATCTTGCAGCTAAATTATTGTCACAGGCAGAGAACATGCAATGGCTTAAGCCAGTCTGGCAGAATTAGCTAATTGCCTTTCGTTGGGGCTGGCATTCATGGTGTCTTGGTTAGGGTTGCTTAACCCTGTGCTTTCAGAGGCTGCATGACTAATTGAATTTTGACTGGTGAGACCAATCCCATATTGTATCTTTGGGTAAGGAAAATATGAACCAGCTGAGTTTCTGCTGTCGAAAGCCCAGGAGCCCTACCAGGAAAAAAAAAAGTTGGCAGTTCAACCTTAAATGTGTACAACTGGTGGGCTACCAAGCCAAATGCAGCCCACCCAGCCATCAAGTGTGACCTGCCAGCTGATTGTCAGTCTCCCCATTTTGCAGATGCAAGCAGGCAGCAAAGTTGTTGGTTTATGGAAGTCCCAGTGGACTACCATATACGGAAAGGGGTTGTGTCTAGCTTGGTTGCAAGCTGCCCTTGGTCTATGTCAGGGGTGTGACCTGTGACCTCCAGGCCTCTTTGTGTAGTATTCAGGACTCTTCCTAGAATGTAGGAACATAAACTTCCCAGGTCACACTCCCTTTCCTTAAGCCATATCCCTCACCAACATTTCTCTTTGCCTTATGTGTTTTTGCTTGTCAGGAATGTGTCATTGAACTGTGATAATGCTTCTTGTTTGCCTGGATGGAGAGGCCCCTGACTTCTGTGTGGCTAGAAGGTAGCTTACTGTACAGTCACATCCTTTGCTCCGCCCACTTTTGTCATAGTCCCATTGCCGAGCAACAGTGTGAGGCCAAGCAAACAGAAGATAAAGAATCTCTGAGGTCATCTATGAAGTCAGGGCTGTTCCTAGGGTTGGGCAAACAGCAATCTGCGTAATCCAATAACCACAAAACCAAGGGTCCAGGTAGAAAGCAGGAAGGTAGGGCTGGGAACCACAGGAATTGTTACCAACATCTGACTGCTGCTGGAAGCTCTGCTTAAGAAGGCTGAAGCCAGCTGGTCCTCATCTGTGACTTCTCCTCTCTCTCCCTAAAGGCTGATCAGCTGCAGGCAGAGTCACACTGCCTTCTCCCCCTTCAGGCTGCTGTTCAGCAGGTGAAGCTGACTCCTGACCCATGACAACTATTCCCCTCTGGGCCTTCTACTATCAGCATATGGCTCCTGGCAGGTTAGCCAGAAGGGCAGGCTTCCTCAGCCTCGGCCCTCCAGATGTTTTGACCCACAACTCCCATGATCCCTAGCTAGCAGGGACCAGTGGTCATGGATGATGGGAATTGTAGTCCTGAAAACATCTGGAGGGCCAAGGTTGAGGAAGCCTGCACAAGAGAATATGAAGAGTTTTTCCACTCCTGAGCTAGACAAAGCTGCTGCAAATATCCTTGCTGACCAACAGGTTTTCCTAAAGGATACGTAGTTTCTGCAGCTACTGCAGACAGTTCCAGGGAGTTAATTGTTTCTGACACCTTGCGATGATGTCACACTGCCAGCAACAATGGTTTTGTGGCTCTCCACACCAAAATGCTCTATTTTTGCAAGCCTCTGGCATGGGAGCATCACACCAGCTGCTGAATTAAACAGCTTTCACCTAGAGGAAGTCGCTTGGCCAGTACTATATAATTACTGACAGGGATGGGGTGGGGTAGGGGGGGGAAGATACTTTCTTCCTTTGCCATACATTTCAGCAATGGAGTTCTCAGAGAAGTGTATTCAGCGGGTGTAGCCTGCCTGCTGACATATACCTTTTGTGTTTAGGGGAATATGCCATCTCCCTCTTTGAGAAGAACAAAGTATTGGGAAGTGTACTGCTGAAGAAGCAGCCCATTTGTCACCTCAGCTCTTTTTGCTCCTCTCCTTTTGATACTGATGTAACTGAGCGCACATTACTTTATTTCCTCCTGAAGGCATCACAAAGGGTGCAGAGCCCTGTATCTTTTTTTCGGAAAAGGCCTCTGAAAGTCTGCTCCTTTTTTCCCCCTTTTCTGCCGCCTGTACAGCGAGCAGAGCATTTCCTAACTCAGAAGTCCTCGCATCATGCACAGGAGAATTTCCCACCTTGCCTTGCCTTGCCAAAGATTACTCTGGATTTCAAGGCGGCTGCTTTGGGTGATGACATAATTGTTGGAGCAAATCTATAATGGCCGCAAATGGAGCCCTCTCGTACTACAGCAAATGCCATTTCCAATAGGCATTACCTCTACAAGACGAGACAGACCTAAGGTTCTGGAATTTTCCTAATGGCATTTCCCCCCCTTCCCTTTGACAGTATAAAGAAGGAGTGTGAGGGTTTAAGAGCTTTATGTTTTGTCATGCCTTCCTACCTAATACATCCTCATCCACTGATGGAAAAGGGTCTGTTTCTGTTATGTTAACAAACCATGATGAATGAGATTGGATGCTGGTGGGACTTCATTTCATCTCTGTCTGTTTGCTTGCTGAATTCACCGGAACTCTTGTGAGCTTGTGAATGTAAATTGCAGTGATGGCGGCACCCATTTCTTCCCCACCCATTGAGTTCCTCTTATAATCATGATGTGCACCCATGAATCGTTTTTGTCAAATATACCCCTAAAATGATGTTGGTGAATATGTTGTGTGCCCTAGGTAGTAGGTAAAGGCTACACCAATTAACGGGTAAGGATGGGGCATGAATTTGATTGTCTGCACTGAACCTACCCAATTTATACTACGTGAAACAATAAGCGAACTCGAAATTTGCAAGGCCGTTCTTCAACCAATAATGTGCGCAAAAATGCTAATAAAGTGTGGGTATGGATGCATATATGTCTGAAAATAACTTCTCAGGAAAAATGTTTTGCACAAAATGTGTGTGTGGTTTTTTTTTTTTTTTTAGGCAAAACAGCATGCAAAAATGTATATGGGAGGAGAAATTCGCACTAAAATGCTGGTGAATTTTCATGACTTATAAAAAAAAAAAACAACCACCAAACTATTGTGGAAAAGTGAGAAACCAAAATTGACAGTTTTGCCCATCGTTAACAGGTTACAACTCCAGTCTGACCCAAAAGTATTTGGGGGGTAAAGTTAGGAAAGTGCAGGGCTGAACATAGTAGCAGAGTAAATCTCCACTGTATCCGAAGCCCTGCAGTTTGCACAGCCCACTGTGAAAGGGTGGGTGGTTCTGTCCCATTTTTTGTTGCGTGCACTCCAGGCTAGCACAAAGGAGAGAGGTCCAGATTGGGTCCATCACTAGTAGCTGGGCTGCCTTAGCATCCAGTGGATTGTCTAGCTGCATCCCTCTCCTCACCCCTTGCTCATTCAAGGGTCTCCTCTGGAATTAATTTCCACCACACTTTTGGTGGATGCAACTGTGATCTCCACAGTGGTGGAGGTCCACACAGGTGAAACTTAGCAGGGACAGGTGGAGGGGCACCTCTGCAACATCCAAACTCTGTCTGTTGCAGCAGATCAGAGGTTCAGATTGCTCTGCAAACAAATTTTAGAATCTTGGCCCACTCTTTTGTATCTGACAGAGCTGTTGTGTGAGTGGATTTTCATTTTTTGTTTTGTTTTATTGACGCAGTTCATGCTGAAGTCTACTCTTTATCAGCCTGAAGCCCATAGCATCTTGGTCACACTCTACAATGAAGGACAGAGCTATGAAATTAACAACCTGTGCAGTACCAAAAGACATTCTAGGTGCCCCATGGCTGAGTTATGGTTGCTATAGGGACATGTTTTCCCTAACTTCTCTGCCTCTAAAGCCAACTCATCCGTATCTTTGCGTTAATCTAATGGTCTTGCACATTTTCTTTATCATCTTAAAAAAAGAAGGAGGCAACAGAGAAATAGAATGAAGATAGAGAGTGAGATCTAGGTAATACCACACACGAGCCATTCAAGAACAAAATGTACCTTAGGCAGAAAATTCCATATCAAGATGTCTGTTTCACACACATTTCCTCTGGTAATATCCTGTCATAAACCTTCTCCTCACCTCCTTTAAAATAGAGAAGGTTGAGGAGAGGAGAAGATAATGCCAGTGTTTTTTTAATGGGGGGGGGGTAACGCAGGGGTATGCATACCCCTAAACATTTTGTGAGTCTAAGTTTGGCCTCATTGAGGGGCAGTATTTCAATATGAGTAGGAAAATGAGAGTACCCCTCAACATTTTTTTTTATTAGAAAAAATGCACTATTAAATTTTTTTGTTGTTGGTCTTCTCCAAACAACACTCATTTACTTTTGTTACCATTGCTGAGACTTTGGGGTGGGAAAGGATTAAGTTGTGTCATGATAATAATAATAATAATAATAATAATAATAATAATAATAATAATAATAATAATAATAATAGACCATTGTGTTGAGGCTGATCTACAGCTGTGCTGGCTATTTGAATATCCCGTTGTTGTTGTTGTTGTTGTTGTTGTTGTTGTTGTTGTTGTTGTTGTTGTTGTTGTTGTTATACCATATCTTCCAGATATTTTGGACTACAACTGGATCAATGCAGCTTTCTATGTAGTGCATTTCCATATTTCTTAAATTTGTGCATGAATACCGTTAAATGCAATGGTATAACAGGCCATAATTCAATTAAAATCCCCACGTAAAAGGGCATGTCAAACTCACAACTGAATTATAGCTTTGGATTCAATCTTCAGCCTTGCTTTGGGCTGCCCCCACTTTCTCCAACCTCCCATAGCTATTTACCAATACAATGAAGGCTTGCAGGAACTTTTCCTTGTAAAGTCAGGCTTGACATTAACAGATAGGAATTTGCCACTAACATAGCAAGAAGATTACAGTTCTCCGGTGTCATGGGAAGAAAAGGATTACAGCAATCTTTTTCTTGTTCTACAGAGCCTTATGTAGGAGGAGAGAGATTGCGCCATGCTGCCATAGGAACACGAAAATGATGGGGAAATTATCTGCAACATTTTGAATAATGATTTGGCATACATTATAATATCCTTCCTTGGTTGCTTTCACTGGGGAATAGGGCACAATGCATGCTGGTGGGTAGGAACAATGCTTACAGGACAATGGAAAACTGTTGCTGTAACAGCGAGAGTTCAGTCCATGGGTGCAAGAAAAAAAACAAATGTATTGAATTTTTTTTATCTATTAAAAAAACACCACACCCAGCATGCACACCCTTTGAGCTATGTTTTTCTTTAAAGAAAGCATTTAAACATAAAACAAGCAAAATTAGGAGACATTTCTATAATGCATAGCATCCTGTTTCTTTGAGGGAGTGTTTTGTTTCCTAAGAAAAACAATGCTTGCAAAACATGTTGATGGCAAAAATAGGAACATGCCGTTGTTAGGGTATCTATACGTATTATGTTACAATGAAAATCTTAGTGTGCCAGTGATAATGAAGCAGAAAAATACTGCTGGTTTTTTATTTTTTATTTTTTTACCTCTTCACATCAATTTAGAAATGTTTTGCTTCAGGCTGGAGAGAGAAATACCTTTCTAACACTCAGACCTATAGCTCACCTTGTAATCTAGACTTCTGGGGTAGATAGAAGGAAATCTTGGATTCCAAACTCATGACATGGTGGAGGCTGAATTATCGAAGGGAAACAATCTAGCAAAAAGACAGGGTGGATTTCTTCGGAATAGGTAGCAGGGAGACATTAGCATTAGAAGAAAAAGAAAGGTTGGCATGCAAGCTGAAGCTGTCAGTGGAAAGGGTTGTTGTTGTTGTTTTTAGCTTGGAATAGGGCATTGATCCTATTTATTCTCTATACAGGCATACAGGAATGTAAGCATCCCCTCCTCCATGGAGGTGTGTGTGTTTATGCATGTGGGAGAAGTGACATGGGAGGATGCCGTTTTGTGAGAAACCACCATCAGTAGGGGGGAGAGTGAGGAATATCCTCATCATCAGCTGAGGCATAACCTCCTCACTTCTTATTATAGATGCTTCTCGTTAAAAGAAAAGAAAATCCATGAAACTCTGTGTAACGTGTCTCTTGCATTGAAGGTAGGCTTTAATGATAGGTGGGCGGACTCAAGTCTTTAGGGGTCTACTTTTCTTTCTTCCACCCGAATCCCTGAGAGTTTTAAATGTATAAAGCAAGAGTGCCTAACCCAGATCTCTTAATAGTTGAGTCATAACTAATTTATGTTAAGGGAAGCTCAGTTTGGTCTTTCGCTTAAGAAGTGCCTTACGGGTTGGATGAAATCAAGATCTTGCTAGTCCAGCATCCTTGGAAGAGTTCCAGCAAAAGTTTCCAATAGTTCATCAGATACTTTCTGCCCAGTGGCACCTTCCCCTGCTTTAAAGTGTGCCTGGTGAAATCTCTGAAGCCAGAGGAGAATCACATGTAGGGAGGGGTGCTTAGCTGCTTTGCACAGGTTGTTGCTGTTCTTACTCTTTGTGGCATGTACTTAGGAAATATATGCACCTTTGCTTAATTTAGGCAGGTCACTGAACTCAGCTTTTCTTGGCAGACGATGTTTGTTTGCGCTAATAATAATAATAATAATAATAATAATAATAATAATAATAATAATAATAAATTATTTATACCCCGCCCATCTGGCTGGGTTTCCCCAGCCACTCTGGGCGGCTTCCAACAAAATATTAAAATACAGTAGTCCATCAAACATTAAAAGCTTCCCTTAAACAGGGCTGCCTTCAGATGTCTTCTAAAAGTCTGGTAGTAGTTGTTCTCTTTGATGTCTTGTGGGAGGGCGTTCCACAGTGTGGGTGCCACTACTGAGAAGGCCCTCTGCCTGGTTCCCTGTAACTGGGCTTCTTGCAGTGAGGGAACCGCCAAAAGGCCCTCGGTGCTGGATCTCAGTGTCTGGGTAGAATGATGAGGGTGGAGACGCTCCTTGAGGTATACTGGACCAAGGCCGTTCAGGGCTTTAAAGGTCAGCACAAACACTTTGAATTGTACTCGGAAATGTACTTTGTACCCAACCCCAAAAATTGTCAGATTGTGTCTCTCTTGTGTTTGCAACTCTTTGCTCCCTGTTTGCTTGACTGACTGCTGAGTTATCATATGGCTGAAAAGGGATCAGCACCAGATTTAGGGTGCTGTGGGAGGTTCCACAGAGCCAAAGGGGCTAATCCTCATCATCACTACCATCCAATATTTATATGGGTACCTAATGAGAAGATCCATAAAAAAGCAACTGTATCCAAATGACAGGTAGGTAGCCGTGTTGGTCTGCCATAGTCAAAACAAAATAAAATAAAAAATTCCTTCCAGTAGCACCTTAGAGACCAACTAAGTTTGTTGTATCCAAATGAATTATTGTGAAAATAAGAAATGGCACACACACACACACACACACACACACATACACATACACACACACACTTTTTGTCCTCACCATATTACCAAAGTCCTCACCTGAAAGGGAAAAGGGAAGGGCAATGCTCCAGACCAGAATTCTCATGGTCACAGCCTGGGACCTACTTCATTGAACTACCTGGACCTTAAAGTTGGAAAGTCCTGGGTGGAGTCTTCCTGTGTAGAACTTGACATTTTGCTCACAATTCTGCTGTGAAGAAATGACACAGTGGGACTGGTGTTTACTTCCTGATTCCTTTTGTGGTATTGCTATCTCAGGCATGTTCCATGAAAGCCAAGGATGACCTTCTACTGTTCTTTTCATTGACGGGTCATTCAGAAAGCTTGACATATTTTACTGCCTGAAGCAGAGCCCCAAATGGTGGCCATCTTATGGTAGGGCCCACATGTTACAAAGCCTTGTGCTCTGTTATTCAGATACCAGTCCGTTCTTTTATCTATTCATGTCCCCTATGCTGCTTGAAGCACAATGCTTCACTGTGCTACAGTACATGGTAGGCCTGCTCTGCCACTTGCCTCATACTAGGCTCAACATTAACATGCATCATCATCAAGCAACTGCTGAAGTCCCGGCAGGACCATCTGCTGAGTCTTGCCCTGAGCTGTCCAATCAGTGCTGCCTGCCCAGCCACTATTTTAATTTTCTGCAATCCACCTCACTGTAGGAAATTATCATGGTGGCCCTTTTTATTTCCCACAAGGCCCAAAGTGATGCCACATTTGAGGACACTATTTTAAAATGGTGTTTCGCCTTCTGGTGCAGATCAAAGTTCTGCTGTGCCCAGCACTACCATGTCAGCCTGCTAGGGAGGCCACTGATGTAGAATGAGACCCACCAGAGGACCCTTAGCCATCCTCCCTTCACACCTGCAGCTAGCCCTGCTTCACATTACTCAAAAGCATATGCTCCATTCCTGTAGCACCCATACAGATAGGTGGTGCCAATTTTGTGATGTGGCGGGATTGAACTTGCTTCTAGGTTTATGATAATATAGTCAAAATACAAATGTTGACCAACAGTGTTCTTTAGACATGATGTCGTCCAGTTATGTGGATCATCTTTGTGGCTTTAGAACGTACACATATATACTGTTGACAGTAGCATAACAAGGTGCTTGTCCATTAAGTATATGAATCATTACTTTGCTTAAGATTGCCTAAGCCTCCCTTGTCTGCTTTTCTAATTTATTTTCCTTCAATTACTTTTGCAAGAGAGTACATTCTGCAGGATCTGAAAGCCCCCTGTACTTAGATAACATGTTTTCACAGCACTCATTTATCCGGCTTCTTCTCATTGTGTAGTCAAGAGAGAAATTCAATTATTTTCATTTTGGGAGTGAAACCCTGAAGCTGGGCTACCCAGCAGCTTACAAAATTGATAGTCTATGAGTAGACGTCAACATGCTAACTGTGTTAATAAGTTCATCTAACACATTTGTATGTTAAAAATAAGAGCACAGTGCTTAAAAGGCAAACAGATCAAGCACTTTTTATACCCAATGTTTCCTTTGGAATGCCCAGTGCAACTCCTAAGGGTCAGGATCCTCCTCAGGATAAATCTGTTAAGAATCAGCACAATAGTACCAAACAGTTGCGGACCATTCACTGGGCACCAGTGGGTAAGATACAAAATTCCTCAGCCACTATCAGTTAACAGATATATGGGGGGACCATTGGACCTCCTGGTCTCTGTGCAAGCTCCCTCAGAACAGATACTTGCCATCCTGTGCTCTGTAGTATGCAATGCACACTGGGACATAGGGAGCTGCCTTTGTCAACCCATTGTTCCATCTATCTCAGTATTGTTGACGCTGAGTGGCAAAAGTATGTCTTCTACCACTGAGCTATAGCCTTTCTCCAATTACGAATGAATGAATGAATGAATGCACTTTATTTTCTGCATCAGTGTGGTAGCTTACTGGGTAAGAGTATTACTGCCCTCCTCCTTGCTTTGCTGTGGCACCACTACTAGAGATGGCCAGAGTCATATCACAGCTATCAACTATAGGGTCCTATGAAATTATTGACTCTGTCTTGCAACCTGTTGCTAAAGTACAGGTTTCTGTTGAAGTGCTTGCCTCCTGCTTGCTGTCAGATCACCAGCCCTGACACTTCCTGCTTTCTTTCTTCAGACCTGCCTGCAATTGTGTTCCCAGCTCTTCTGATTCCATGGGGTTTCCCTGATATTCAAAGATGATAGCGTATTATTTAAATTTCAAAAAATAAAATGCTAAATAGAGTTGGCAAATTGTTCACAGGCCAACTATCTGGTGCACGCAAACTAGACACACCTGCCAGCCATAGACTGCTTTACATTCCGCAGAATTTTGAAATGTGTCGCTGAGATTTCACAAACGTAATTAAAACATGGAAGGTGGACGCAGATGAAGCTAATTTCACAGCACCGTGTACTCTTTAGAGGCTCTCTAATCCTCCATGGAGGTATTAAGGCTGCAATTTTATGCATGCTTTCCTGGGAGTAAGCCTCATTGCCATCCTTGCCACGTTGAGCTGGCAGAGATTTGGATGTGGTGAACCAGCCCTACCATTAGACAGAGTAAGGCTGATGCCTTAGGCGGAAAATGTCAAAGGGCAGCAGTTCCCCTACTTTTCTTCATCTATTCCAGGATTCAGTCCTGGCATTGATATAGTGTATTCAAATTTTCTTCCATAAAAACATCACATCAATAAGAACAACAAAGAGCAATGATGTACATATGTTTTCTTATGTTTTAAATTAGCTGTACAGCTAATTTTTCTTCACTATATTCCAAATGTTTTTATTGAGTCTTACATGACTCCTAGCTTGAGTTCTGGTGCCTTTTGGCACATATTAAGCCTTGGTAAGTGGGTGGAGCCTACAGGTGTGTGACACTCCAAATGTTGCTGGATTACAGCATCCTTCATCCTTGACCATAGGCCACGCTGGCTGGAGCTGATGGAATCCAGCATCTGGAGGACCCCAGGTTCCCATGCCCTAAGTCCATCTAATGTCTCCATCTTAAAACAGTTTAAAAGGGCTGGGTTAGAGATCTTACTCTTTAAAGATTCTCCACTTGGGGAATCAGCACTCCCAAGCTGGAGAGCAGCACCCCTCCACACACAGTCACACACAAAGCACAAGGGAAGCACAGCTAGAAATGTCTCATTGAAACAGACCACTTCCATTTGATAACTAGGCATGACTCTGCTGTGCTACTTAATAGAAAGTGCAGCAATACCTGGCAGCCATCCCAGCTTTTCAGCAAAACAAAACAGTGTGAGTTGTGTTTATGTATTCTCACCTAATGCCTGAGTATTATGCAGGTTACTGTCACTCCGAAACACACATGCATCAGTAAAACGGAGCCATTAAAAGGGGCAGAGAGACAGAGAGAGTTTTCCTGGGGGATATCAATTTAATAGTTTACTTGCTGGATCTCGGAATGTGGTTACAGAGTGGAAGAGCCCCATTTAAAAAGTTCTTTAAGCCACATGGGAAGGGTCTGGAGCTGAATTGCAGGACGTATGTTTTGCATGCAAGATGATCTCACACTCAGGCCACTCCAGACTGGTGTTTAATATGTGGGTGTATTCTGTAACATGTCATTGATGAATTGATGGCAGATTTATACTGAACTGTCCACACCGTGTTCTGCTTCCTTAGTTGTTCTGTGATGCTTTTCCAATGTTACTGTGTTTAAATGCCTACAGAGCCTATTTTCTTCATGACATCAGGGATTGGCAGAACGATGGCGAGTGTGCACTGCTGGAAGTGGGCTGACTCGGGAGAGTGGGGCCGTGGTTTGTGGGGGCCTGTACAAGACAGGAGGTGAGAATCAGAGGCAGGGGGAGCTTCAGAACTGGAGGAAGAGGCAGGACATGCAAGTGAAAGGCTGGGTGCTTCCCCACCCTCTCTTGCACCACTGTCTCCCAGAACCAGGAGAGAACTGAAGCAGGAAGAGCAGAGGCAGCTTCCACACAGGCATAATCTCTGGCTGGGTGCATGTAGCCTGTCAGGGGAAGGTTGAAGAAACTGGTGGAGGGGGAGTGACCCCTAGTTGCTGTAACTGCTCCATAGATTGGGGACCTGGGAGTAGCTGCGTAGATTCTAGGTGGGTGGGTGCAGGTATCCAGAACTGTAGAAGTGACAGTGTTATTTTTTGTTGCTGTTTACAATAAAGGGTTGGAAGCACTCTTGACACATAATTAGTTGCTGGTAACGACTAAATCTGAATCTAAGAATAGAGACTACTCCACCCTATATATGCAAATCAGGGTGCTAGAATATTGGTTTTGTTGCTATGATACCAACCCGAGCAACTTTGCACCTATATTCTGCATGGTACACTGACTACACACACACACACACACACACACACACACACACACACACACACCTCCCTAGCTAATTGTTGAGGGGGGGGCATGTTTTACATATGGTAGATGTTTCACATGGACTCCAGCCCCATTCAGATCACTGAGGATTTTGCACTTTTCAGACTGAAGTGAAGAATTCCAGTGTTTTGTTCATGTAATATACTAGTCACAGAGCTCCATAATGAACAGTTTGCTTATGCGGCTTTCTTACTGTCTGACTGTGAGACGCTATTATTTTGCTTAAAAGATGTCATTATCTGATAATAACAAATTGCCTGTGATGAATGTGGGGTGGGCAGGAATTTATTTATTTTCTTTTTTCTTTTTGCAAAATCCCAAACTTTAAAATGAGAAACTTTGTCATATTACCAAAACCCTGTGGTAGTGATGGGCCCTCTGGTGTGTTTCCTCAGTGTTTGATGCAAGTGTGGTGTGGCTCAAGAATGGGCAACCTGTGGTCCTCCAGATGTTGTTGGGATCCAACTCCCATCAGCCTCAGCCAGCATAGTCAATGGTCATGGTTAATGGAAGCTATAGTCTTATAATAACTGGAGACCTACCAATTCCCCATTCCTATGTAGGGCTAAATCTGCTCCCTGCAGCCTGGACTGTGAGGTGGCTAAGTTTTACTCTACTCCTCAGTCTATTGACCACACTGGAACTCTTTTACCTTGTTCCATAGAACTTAAGTGGGACCCATTGAGAACAAAAGCTCATTTCTTCCTGGGTTCTGTTAATTGGACACACCATGCTAGAGTATGACAAGAACTCAGGGACTGGATTTTTATCCCTGATGATTTATGGGGAAGTAGGAAGTACTTCTGATCATGACGCCCACCTCCCAATGTATGCCCTCTTTAACCATTGCAGCTGGATGCCTTTCAAGTTCTAGAGACACCACGGCCAATCTTCATTGCAGAGTCAAGATCTTTAAGTTCATCTGGGGTGTGACATTGGTGGCTTGCTGCATATGACAGTTCCCAAATTGGGATACATTATTCATCCCTCTTTTTGCCCTTCAAAGGCCCAGCTGGAGCCAGAAGGAGGGGGGGGAACCACTGTCCTTAAGACATGAGTGCACATTGCAAACCCGTGCTTATAATTTAAGCCATTAAAAAGGCAGGCCCATTATGCTGTAATTATTTATTGATTTTATATACTATAGCCATTATGCACAGCACTCCCTGAACCAATGTTAATAGTCAGCGAATTTGAAAATCCTCCGGTCTGACCTATTTTTATCAGGAGGTGCCAATTACGCATATAATAACAATGGCATTCTAAATTGTTATAAATGAAGATAAATGAAAAGGAAGGAGGGGACAATAATCAATAACTTCCAGGGATTTTAAAGTGAAAGCAGACCGGGCGGCCTCTGCTGTGAAGAACCAGCCTTAGTCTGTTCTCAAAGACAGTTTTGCCAGATGGGGACATCCTTTTGGGGATCTTCTGCCTTGAGATTAGCCAATGGCAATAAACCTTGGTGATATGAGCATAGAGCCGCAAAATGGCTCAAGGAGAAAATTCTTCTCAGCCCAAACAGAGGACATTTTCAAATGGAGGACTCTTCAAAAGAGTCCTTCAAAACAGAGAAGTGCCCTCTGCAGAGAAGGACATAAAGACCACTCTATTCATAGAACACTGATTCACTGCCTCTTTCTTTCTTTCTTTCTTTCTTTCTTTCTTTCTTTCTTTCTTTCTTCTTTCTTCTCTTTCTTTCTTCCTTTCTTCTCTCTCTCTCTCTCTCTCTCTCTCTCTCTCTCTCTCTCTCTCTCTCCATGAGCTTCTGGATGTGTATGTAGGCAGAGCTAAAGGGCATTACCAGAAATAAGAGGTCCATATATGCCCAGCCTGTCATCTTTCTCTTTTGTTATGGTCTAGACTACAAGCAACTTCCATGACATACGGATAGATGGATGTATAAGGAAACGCGCTTTGCCCACTCATTCCCTGTAATGGCCCCTCATACTACCTCAGAAGGAGAGGGGGAGCAAAGGCCTTCGCCAAGCACAGGCAATATGTCTGCATTTGAAATGAATCCAATCCAATCTTCTTCTTCTTCTTCTTCTTCTTCTTCTTCTTCTTCTTCTTCTTCTTCTTCTTCTTCTTCTTCTTCTTCTTTTAATAATAATAATAATAATAATAATAATAATAATAATAATAATAATATTTTCTTCTAGTCCAAGGATTATTCAATGTAGCAAACATCAATAAAATATGAAAAGAGCTCCAGGTAAATATCAAAAACTAGATCAAACAATAAACTATCATATGATAAAAGAACAGCACTACCCAGCTTTTCTTTTAAAAACAAAAATCAGAAAACAGAGGGCTCAAAAATCAATGAATGCATTTACAAATATTAATTTAAAAACATTTTTTGATCCACATCTACACCTCCCCTGAGAATAAATGCCAAATGATTAAATTGTAGTTGGGGGCGGGGAGAGAAACGCATCAGATTATATGAAAAATCAGAAAATGTCAATCTTGACAAGCTTCATGACTGTGACATGAAGTCAATTGCATTTTTTCAAGCCTCCATTGTTATGTCAAAGAACTTGAATGGGTGTATTAATTTCTTGAAGCACTTTTGAGGAAGTGTACACTTTGTGTACCCTGATGTTGGACTTCAACTCTCATAATTCCCAACCGGATTAGCAAATGTTCAGGGATGATGGAAGCTGTAGTCCAACAACATCCATGGGCCCATAGTTGAATAACACTATGGTAATGGTTGGAGTACTACCTGCCTGTCAACTTTCCCTTTCTCCTTGCCTACACCTGCTCTGACTGCACACTGCTGCTGACTCAAATGATAGGCACAATCAAGTAGGAGAATGAGAGGCTATGCTCACCTGAAATAGAACAAACTGTGTCCACACGCTCCTGCTTCTGCCTGCCCCAGTGAGAAACTTGTCTGCTGATGCCACCTGCCCCATTGACTGCCTGACCATTGTGACCTCATCCTGAGGGAGGGAGACTGACCATTGTGACCTCATCCTGAAGCTGCCTGCTTGAAGGAGAAACTGGCCATTGTGACCTACTTGTGAAGGTAAGGTAAGGTAAGGTAAGGTAAAGGAGCCCTGGATGGCTAAGTCCAGTCAAAGATGACTATGGGGTTGCGGCGCTCATCTCGCTTTCAGGAAACGCCGTTTACTTTCCCACTGCAACAGTACCTATTTATCTACTTGTACTTTTTGGCATGCTTTCAAACTGCTAGGTTGGCAGGAGCTGGGACCGAGCAATGGGAGCTCACCCCATCATGGGAATTTGAGCCACCAACCTTCTGATCGGCAAGCCCAAGAGGCTCAGTGGTTTAGACCACAGTGCCACCCGCGCCATTGTGAGCTACTTGTGAGGTTGCTAGCCAGAAGGCCAGACCATTCTGATGCTTTCCTAAGAGAGAGAGACTGGTAATTGTGACAGGCTGGTGCTGCCCGTCTGAAGGAAACAGACTGGCCATTGTGACCTTATGCTGGTGTCTTCTGCCTAAAGAAGGGAGAGCAGCCATGGTGACCTCATGCTGATGCTGCCTGCCTGAAGGAGAATGGCATTTGTGTCCTCATGTTCATGTTTCATGCATGAAGGAGAGAGACTGGCCTTTATAACCTAATGCTGTTGATGCCGGCAGTCTGAAGGGAAGAGAGGCTGGCCATTGTGACCTCATGCTGATGCTGCTTGCCTGAAGCAGTGAACATTGTAATATAATATAATAGAATACTATTGATATTAGTATTAATGAATTTCTACCTTTCTCCCACTATTCTTCCTCACATCTGTATTTAAATGTCTGCTTCCTTCTCTCTGTTGACAGGCAGTACATAGAGGGCGGTGTTCAACTAAGTCTCATTCCGAATAGACCTGCTGAAACTAAGGAACCTAAATAAGTTACGTTCATAAATATTAGTAGGTCAACTTTGTGTGAAATGTAGTTGAATACCACTCATGCTGTTTGAAGACAAATCTTGTCAAAGCTTTAATCCCTGTTGCAGAACTTAATGAAAGAATGCCTTTCATAACTATTGCTGCAGTGCCCATTTTGTATTTTTATGTTGTTATCTTTGGATGGAGGGTGATATGCAAATTTTAATAATAATGGTAATGATAACGATAATGACAAAGGTGAGTAAGCAAATTTCCAGTAACAGGGCAGTTTGATGGTAGCTGAAGTAATGACTTCAGATGAAAAGTATAAAACCGAGGTTTAGATTTGCTGAGCCATTTCAGTTTTTCACTGAACTTTTGCCAGTTTAAAGCTATGGATTAGCTGAAGGAAATAAGCTTTGTTTGAAAAAAGGATGAGTAGAAAGAGTTCCTAATAAACTGCCAAAGGGCAGGCATTTTTAATACAACCATCTCATGCTGTTGTGGTCTTGTCTTCCCTCTGTATGGGAGAGGGCTGGCCCAATGATGAGGCATAGAGAAGCAGCTGCCTCATGCCACGGAGGCCCCCAAGGTGGTGCCCCCATGGGCTCGCAACTGCTCCACTGCCACTGGAGAAGTGGTGCTGGAATCGGCACTGATTTCTGCCGAGAGCTCATGACATCTCACAGAGAGATCTCGTGAGATTTTGATGAGCTCTCGGGAGGTCGCGCTGGAAAACAGTGCCAAGGCACTGCAGCGAGCAGTGGGGCAGTGGTGCCAGCAGAGGCAGGTGATGCAGTGTCAGTGCCAGAGGTAGGTGGCACAGCGGCAGAGGTGGCATTGTTGGGGGAGATTGTGCAGCAGATCTCTTCCTACTTCCCAAGAGAAGCCCTTGCAAGCCTCGCTACTGTGCAGGAAAGGATAGATTCAGCAAAGACTTCTCCTTAAGGAGAAACCATGACCAAATTCCTCCACCAGCAGGTTGGCAAGGTTTGGCAAGGGATTTTCCTTGAAGGGAATTCCTTGCAGAGCCTCATGTGTCATCGTCCCCCCACTGCGGGGGCAACAGTGGGGCATTTTGCCTCAGGTGCTGAAATGCCTCGGGCCACCCTTGGTATGGGGTCAACTTAAATCAAGCTGTGAGCCCCATAACATGCCAGAGGCAGGAAACTGCAGGTTTGTGAACACTTCCCTGGAAAGAAAACTTCTGCCAAAAAAGAAAAAAAAGGGGGGGGGGGAGAAGAACATAAAAAAACTATATTTTAGAGCAAATGTTAATCTCAGCACATCCCAGTGACAGAGTCATTTTCTATACTCAGGGAGGATTTTTCTAAAAATGAGAAAACATTCAAACATGATTTTCCATCTGCAGCCTGAATTGGTACAATCTGGGAAAAGCTTTACTCCTGGATCCCGTCTATTATATAATTTGGCTGTACAAATAAACAACACAAGGTTAAAAAAAAAAAAAAAGAGCTGCATGGACTCCAGCTGCCCTCCCCACAGGGCATACTCTTCATGCTTGAGTTCTTTTCTTCTAATCTTTGAATAGAGATCAGGTAAACATTTTGTTTCACTTGCTTTATTGCTGTTGCATTCCAGGATTCTTTCGTACTGCTCCCATCTAAGCAGAGAGCTGCAAGAAACCCCGGGCCACCGTCATAGGTAAATGAAGCAATTTTTGTTTCACAGAACAATCTCAGGTCTCTTAGGGAACACAATAAGAGCCCTGCTGGATCAGGCTAATGGTAATCATCATCATCATCATCATCATCATCATCATCATCATCATAATGCAGTATACCCCACCCATCTGGGTTGTTTTCCCCAACCACTCTGGGTAGTTTTCAGCACATATAAAAACATAATAAAAATGTCAAACATTTAAAACTTCCCGATACAGGGCTGCCTTCAGATGTCTTCTAAAAGTTGTGTAGTTCTTTATCTCCTTGACATCTGAAGGGAGGGTGCCACTGCCGAGAAGGCCCTCTGCCTGGTTCCCTGTAATTTCACTTCTCACCGCGAGGAAACTGCCAGAAGGCCCTCAGAGGTGGACGTCAGCGTCCAGACTGAACACTGTACGTTTCCAAGCACAATTCATAGTGTTGGTGCTGACCTTTAAAGCCCTAAATGGCCTCAGCCTGGTATACCTGAAGGAGCGTCTCTACCCCCATCGTTCAGCTCTGAGGGCCTTCTGGCAGTTCCCTCACTGTGAGAAGTGAGGTTACAGGGATCCAGGCAGAGGGACTTCTCGGTAGTGGCCCCTGCCCTGTGGAATGCCCTCCCATCAGATGTCAAGGCAATAAGCAACTATCTTACTTTTAAAAGACATCTGAAGGCAGCCCTGTTGGGAAGTTTTTAATGTTTAATGCTGTATTGTGTTTTAATATTTGATTTGGAGCCGCCCAGATGGAGAAACCCAGCCAGATGGACAGGGTATAAATAAGTTGTTGCTGTTGCTGTTGCTGTTGCTGTTGCTGTTGCTGTTGCTGTTGCTGTTGCTGTTGCTGTTGCTGTTGCTGTTGTTGTTGTTGTTGTTGTTGTTGTTGTTGCTGTACAGCACCAACTCATGCACACATTTCAAATATTGGAGAACACCATAGGTAAGTGGCTTCCATGTGGCTCTCTGTGTTTTTGTGCATGTGCATGCAGAGAAACCATACATCTTAAATCTCATTTTGTCCTATTTATCAAGCCTCGTCTTCTTCACAGAGTCACTTACATTGTTGCCAGGATCTGTACACCTTGGGAAAGTGGAATTCATATTTTTCAAAAGATTGTACAAACCGGGGCCAAAACTCAGGAGCGGAACATATGCTGTACATGTCTAAGGTCCCGGTTAAACCCCTGGAATCTCCAGGGAACATGCTTTCACATTTGCATGAGGAAACACCTTTCCTGAGATGGTAGAGAAACTGCAGGACAGAATAATTGGGCTCAGGGGCTCAGAGGCTGGACTCAGGTCACATTCACACCATACATTTAAAGCACTCTTGTACCATTTTAAACATTCATAGAGATCCAATAGAGATGCAATGGCCAGAGTGGTTTCGCAATCAATCCCTCCCCACAGGAAACTTTCAGAACAGGAGCTCTGCGAGCATATCCTCCAAGTGTCCCAATTTTCAAGTGACAGTCCTGGAATTATGAAATTCTGATTTGATCCCAGAATGTCCCTATTTTCCGTTGCCAGCACCACCAGTACCAATCTCAGGGAGGAGGATGAGTCGGTGCTTTTCTCCGGTGATGGTGGCTGTGAGGGATCATCCTATTGCCTTTCCATGGCCGTCACTGCAGGTCTCCTTCCTTGGGCAGCTCACAGCGGCTGCTGGAGAGCAGATGAGGAAGAGAGGCTGCAGGCGCTGAGGCCCAGCCCCATGGGATGTGTCGGCTCTGAGGTGCAGGCAAAGGAAAAGGCCACCCTGGGCTGGAAGAAAGGGGAATGGAGCAGAGAGCAAGGAGTCTTGTTTTTGTTTTCTTTAATGCTTTGTGTGTCCGAGTCTAATCTTGCCCCTTTCTAAAAGTTATTTATTGGTGTGTTTTTTTCTTTTTGTAAATCCACCAACAAATAAAATAAAATAAATTATAAAAAGGGATTAAGGAGTTTGCATAGGATGGTGAAGGGTGTGTTTGCTATGTTCCATTGGTGTGGTGGTGGCACTCACCAGTGTGGTGTAGTGGTTAAGAGCGGTAGTCTCGTAATCTGGTGAACCGGGTTCGCATCTCTCCTCCTCCACATGCAGCTGCTGGGTGACCTTGGGCTAGTCACACAGCCCCACTCACCTCACAGAGTGTTTGTTGTGGGGGAGGAAGGAAAAGGAGAATGTTAGCTGCTTTGAGACTCCTTCGGGTAGTGATAAAGCGGGATATCAAATCCAAACTCCTCCTCCTCCTCTTCCTCCTCCTCCTCTTCCTCCTCCTCCTACTCCTCCTCCCCTTCTTCTTCTCCTCCTCCTCCTCCCTTTTTCTTATAGGAAATCCTGAGGCGGGGGACCAAAATAGGGGGGGTCAAGGAGGGACAGTTAACAAGGCCCAGAGAAATGCCCCAATTTTCATCTGAGGCATGATGGAACACATGTGCGAGGGGAATAGGGGGTCTCCTAATAACTCTAAGCACTCTTTAAAAACTACAGTCCCCAGAATTCTTCGGGGCAACCCACAACCATTTAAACTGGCACCATAGTGCCTTAAATGTATTTTGTGAATGTGGTTTTAGTAGATGGAAGCTTCGTATCTCCATATATTGAGGCACAACAGCTTCACCCTCTCTCCCCATAAAACATAAAATGTGTCACGCAACCAACCGCCACTGTGTTACAAGTTTCCCCACTTCTGAAAAGGAAGCATCATGGTAGGGATGGGAGTCAAATGTGATTTTGTTTGCATTTTAATGAGAAAACTAGCTGATTCACAATCTGAAACCAACTGGCAAACCAAAGGATAGCTGCCCTTCAAAATTCACACTTCTCCAAATTTTGCAGTGCCAAAGAATGCAAGAAGGCATCTGTTAGGTAAAAGTGCACATATTTGGGGAGAAAAAGAACATGCAACAAACATTATATTAGTGGAAATGGCTTGCCAAAAGCATGGCTAATAAACCAAAGCTACATACAAAAATGTGTTTATTAGGAGAAATGTGTGTGAATAAGCTGATGAATTTTCATGAGGTTTTTTTTTTTTAAAAAAACAACAACAACAGAGTTCTGGAGAACTGAATTTAAGAATGGAAAAATGAGAAAATGAGAAAAACTGAAATTGACAGATTCACCCATCTCTTTGTCAAGGTGAGGAGAGACACAATACCGTGTTCCTGCATGACAGATTTTGCTCTCCATTATATGATCCAGGTCTGCTGATTTTTGTGTAGCAGCCACACTTCTCTGTTAACATCCAAGTTCTGGCCCAATTGTATTCTTAAGAGACTTCTTCTTTTGTTTGTTTTATCCACAATTTTCTTGGGATAGAATAATTATTCTTGGTTGTTGTTTTTTTGTGTTTTTTTTAATGGGACACTCTGCAGAAGCTCCAAGGAGAGCCATAATAAAATATTGCTTCTTTCTGAAAAATAATGAGGCTTATTAAAAAAAGATTAGTGACTTTGGGTCAATTCATATTCTCCTAATGGGGTTGCAATCAAATGATGAATGGTGCAAGGGAGTCCCTACTGCCCAGGAATAGCCCCATCTGCCCTGCTCATGAATAATATAAAAAAAAAATGAAGGGAAGAGGCAATGAGCAACCTCCACTAACCTCCTGCTGCCTTTTAGTTAATTAATGGTGCCTCATTACTGATGGTCAGGTGTTTTCAACACAGGCAAGAAGCTATCCATAAACGTCATAAACAAGCCCACCTCAAGAGCAATTAACACATCGAAAGCAACACACATTCCTCGCTCAGTTTTCATTCCCACTGTGAAATAACTGGCCGCAATTTCAAATTCCCTTGCAATACACTTTCTGACCCATGGTAACCTTTAATTAAAATGCTTTAATTACAAATAATAGTCTGCCAAACGAAATTCAATTGATTTCCCTCAAATTTCCTTGCCAGTAAGGATGCTTTGGCATATAGGCTTGCAACAAATGGTCGGTGCAAGCACAGCATCAGAATATATGCGCTATATGCGTGTGTGTGGCAGTATAATAATTTAATAATCGTAATTTATGTTTTGTACCCCACCCATCTGACTGAGTTCCCCCAGCTACTCTGGGTGGCTTCCAGCATATATAAAAACATAGTAAAATATTAAATCTTAAAAAGCTTCCCTATACAGGGCTGCCTTCAGATGTTTCTTAAATGCTATATAATTACTCATCTCCTTAACATCAGATGGGAGGGCATTCTACAGGGTGGGTGCCACTACCGAGAAGGCCCAGTATGCCACCACTGGTCTATAACGGATAAATTCTGTGAGGTCTATGGATGATTGATTTCTAGAAATATCTTTAAGAAGCATAGGTTTTATAGTTCCTTCCTTCACCGCCCTATCACTGGAAGATGGCAAATATAATATAATGCTAAACAGAATATAAATTAACAGTTAATTAAAAAAAATGGATGAACTGAATAATTTGTGTGAGGATTTTCTTTTAAATTGATTGTTCCAAATAACTTCCCTAAATTGTCAAGCGCATCAAGAAATGGACTTGATTGATTGCATGTTCCAACATCCTGCGATGACGTTCTCTTCCATGCCGAAATTATGGGCCAAACTACATGTTACATTACATGTGGAGCATGCAGCTTTATCAGTGGTTTTCAGTACTATGTGTTGGTTTGTGTGTGGAGGGGAGGCTAATTTTCACCAGGACCACAGAACATGGGGAAGAGAAGTTTAACCCTTCCCTCTCCAGCCATAATTCTCATGGTGAGGCAATAGCTTTAGGAGAAAAGTGGTGTAAACACACACACACACAGGCAAAATAGAGGGAGTTCCTGGGTCTGAAACCCACTTGGCAAACATCACATTGTAATTTCTTACCCAGCAAACAACAGCAGCCAATGAGAAATAGACACATCTTTTGTCTTCCTGCTTTTCAGTTCCAAGAGCCAGCCATAGATGTCTGGAGCACAAGGCCTGCAGCAGGGGACCTAGGTGGGAGGGACACTTCACATTTTACATGCAGAGAACCCAGGTTTGAATCAAGGGTACAGAGTTGTGCTATGAAAGGTAGAGAAGGGACACATCTAAGCCAATTTGGGGACACACTGCATACACTAATTAACCAGCTCCTGTGAGGACTAAGTAGCCCCTTTTGAACATGTACAACAAGTGTACATGTACAATTGTTCACTACTATTTTGCCTGACAGGTCAGCTCTGCATGGTAGCACCCAGGCAGTTGAAAATGTGCCTCCTTTCACAGAGCCAGTATGGTGTAGTGGTTAAGAGCGGTAGACTCGTAATCTGGTGAACCCGGTTCGTGTCTCCGCTCCTCCACATGCAGCTGCTGGGTGACCTTGGACTAGTCACATTTCTTTGAAGTCTCTCAGCCCCACTCACCTCACAGAGTGTTTGTTATGGGGGAGGAAGGGAAAGGAGAATGTTAGCCACTTTGAGACTCCTTCGGGTAGTGAAAAGCGGGATATCAAATCCAAACTTCTTCTTCTTCTTCTTCTTCTTCTTCTTCTTCTTCTTCTTCTTCTTCTCCTCTCCCCTCCCCACAACTGGGGTGGGTTAACCTGTCAATTCCCATTTCTCTCATTTTCCCATTTTTTTCCAGTCTTAAATTCAGATGTCCACATCAGTTTGCATTTTAAAAAAACAAAACCTCATGAAAATTCACCAGCATTTAGTGCAACTTTGTCCTACGATCCATATGCTTGTATGCAATTACACCTAATGTACACATTTTTGCAAGGCAGTTTCCCCTAATATGATGCACTTTTGTGTGTTGGTTTCACTAATGCATATACCTGAATGCACATATTACTCTAATATGTGCATTTTGGAACGTGTTACTTGCCTGCATTGTATAATTCAGAGATGGGTGAATTTCAAAGGATAGCTGTGTTTCCATTTGCATATTGTGAATTAGGTAGGTTCATGAACTGAATTGATTTTGTCCCCCATTTCTACCCGCAACTGACTGCCTTATGCCCCTGGGCAGTAGCAACCATTTCACTGGTGCACCCTGAGAGGCCTGCACCTTCAGGAAACCTGCATGAGCACACTGCCCTTGAGCAATTCAAACTCCCTCCCTGACCCCATCAGACCTCCCATCCTCAGGACCTCTGAAAGCAGATTATATCAGGGCAGGAGAAAAGGACCCATATATACTCAGCAACACCCTACATGGTAAAGTCAAAGTTTTAAAGGAACAGCATCTGGGATGAAGGGAATTCTTAAAAAAAAAAAATAAATAAATGTGTGTAGGGTAGCCAAATGGTCACTGCATTCTTGGGCTCCTGTGCTATCCATAGTTGATTGGCAAAGAGGAAGGGCGCATGTGCCTTGTCCCTCGCTTGCTGTATGATTCTCACTGAGCTTGTAAAGGTACAGGAGCTTGTCTGGAACAAGCAAATTGGCAACTCCATAGAGGAATAGCCAGGATCATATTTTTGTCTTGTTGCTGGTGACAGAAAGACTGAGCCTGTAGTTATGCATTTATTCAAGAGACAGTGGCTGCACTCCTATATCTACTTAACTAGGAGTGAACCTTTTTTTCCTTTTTGTAAATGGGCTTTGCCTCTGAGTTCAATAGTTTAATGGGACTAACTTCTTTGTACATAGGGTTTCAGCCTTCACACAGCATCTGAACCCCCCACCCCATCTCACAGGAAAACAATCTGAACATGTTTTGCAGCATTAAACTGCCCCAGGAGGGGTTGATTCCCAAATTCCCAAATTGGATTTCATTGTCTTTCCCCGCACACAAATGCTTTGATCTGTGAACTTCATTAGCATTCTGTTTATTTCCTGTTTTATTGAAATATTCAATAAGGCCAGAACTAGACGAGAGTCTTTGCAATATTCCCCAAAGTTGCGAGATTGTCATTTGGCATTATGCTTTGCAAATGGTCCTTAAGCTAGCTTTCGCTCTGCGTGACAGTGCTCATATCCAATTAATTTTGAGAGTAAGATTTTATGAGACACTGAATTAAACGACTGCCTGAAATCTCTCCATTAAATCTGCTGACTTCCCTTTTATTTGCTCACATTTGTCACTGTAGCAATAAAGATCGGGGGGAGAGAGAATAACATCTATTTGCCAAGAGCTGTGTTTTTAATGCATTCATTTCCCCCCTGGATGTATTATCCCCCCAAAAACGATACAGTTGGAGTTGAGAGAACAGCTGGCGAAAGTTGAAGCCAATCAGGTGCTATGCAAGGAGACAGTGATCTGATGTGCTGGTAGTCATTGGGCATTCTTCCCAGGAGTCAGTTATGTCAGTAATTCTGATGGGGGCTGACTTCCTTGCTCAGTCACTTATACGGATGCCAGTTAGATGTCTATTTCCAGCAGGGTTGTGTGATGACGTTCTTTCGCTTTGATTTGGGGGTTGAAAGTAATGCTTTTCTGTAGCTCCTGATGATGACTTGAACTGGAGGGGTGCAAATTTCATCAACAGTTTTGCTCCCCTCAGAAAGTTCCCCACCTCCTTTCTGATATGTATTTTTTTCCCACTGTGTACTTAGAAGGTAAAGGAATATTCACCAGATTTCCAGATTTTTTTATTTATTTTTTGTCCTTCTAAATCCAGGTGTTTATGCTCATTCGCACATCACAATGGGGCTTAAAAGATATTTTAATGTGCATCAGTGCACAGCAACAGGGCTTAGAAAGAGCCTCCTAATGCACATTAGCATGTGCATCAGCACGCAGCAAGGAGTTTTAAAAAAGTGAGTAGTTCAATGTGCATTGGGAGGCCAATCAGCTCTTAGCTACACGGCTGGGAAGAATAGAGAGTGGGAAATATTCTTTCAGGTCAAACAAAATGGCACCGAAGCAATGGCAGAATAGGGGGAGCAACCCCCCCCAAAAAAAAAACCTATTTTAAAAAATTTAATTAAAATAGAAGGCAATAGTGGTTTGTTTCTATACTTCAGCCAGGGTGTGGGGTGCAAACTTGAATAAAATATTGGGGGGTGGAGCAAGTAAGCCCCGCTCTGCATAATCGATCACAATATGTGGTGCACACACACCATATGAATGGGAATGCCCTTCAGCTTTGGGGGTCAACCCCCTGAAATATTTTATATACAGTTGTACCTCGGGTTACAGACACTTCAGGTTACAGACGCTTCGGGCTCCGTAAACAGCCTGTATTTTCTGCCTGCTTGAGACTGGGGAAATGGCAGTGTGCAGGGGAGTGGGGGGGGGAGTGTCAAACACAGGGCCAGACATGGTGAATGGCTGCAGCCAGCTCAATGGGGAAGAGGCTGCTGTAGACCATATACAACTGACATACAATCTTACTATTGCTGGCATTGCTTAGAACCAAACACCTGCATCTTAACAATCACTTGCGCAACTTTGTACAAAGACTACAAATCAAGATCCTTTGTAGCTACTTCCATTGTGCTGAGTGAATGCTACATCCCATGCACAATTTTTCCTGGCATAGAAGAAGTAAATAATCAGATACGTTATCATTGGGAGCTGGTTCATATTGAAAGGAAAAATTGGGAAAGGGCGGGGGGTGGTGGAGAATTATTCATGGGCCTTCATAAAATTTTATACCAGCTTGCTCCAGCCAGAAGTTGAATATAACCTCTGACTTGATGAAACCACAGAATTTTGATTTCAGAGAAAGCCATTTATCCTTTTCAAACTGGCATGTAGTTTTTACCTATGTCCATTTATCATGTAAGAATCACATTTCTCACTGTTGGCAAATTACAGGACATGAGCATAACTTAGTTTCGTGTCTCCATAATTAATTTCTCTTTACTTTTTCAATTAAATAGTGTATGTGTTCAGTTTATTAATTGCATTATACATTAACTATAGCAATATCAGCTACTGTGAAAAGAGGCGAAAGAATAAATTCTAATACAACAAGGACAGCAGACCAGGTTTTTTTCTAATTAAAAAAATTAACATCAGTAAAATGTGTTTATGTTTATATATAAATATACATAGTTATATTGAATCAACTGTTTCCTTGTGAATATTTTGATAGTATTGAAATGTACCCCCTTCAGGACAGTTTTTAAAATATGATTTTATATTGTTCATATTTCCAGAACCCTCTATATACCCTCAGTCTAATTTATACTAACTTGCCCTCAGTTGCATCATCACATAGCTGAACGAGATTAAACAAACAGTGTTGTGCACCATCCCATTTACTTTAGATTTCACTTCACTGTGTCCTATGTAAAGCATTTTAGCCTGGTGTAGATGAATGCTATCCGTTGCCATTCCATATCAGCTTTGTATGTATTCAATCAGAAGTGTCTTCTTCTTCTTCTTCTTCTTCTTCTTCTTCTTCTTCTTCTTCTTCTTCTTCTTCTTCTTCTTCAAATGGCTTGAAAAATTCACCGTTGCAAGCACTTTCCCTAAAAAGTGCTTTTATTGCATACCTGCCCCAGAAATATACATTTTGGAATGCTTTTTTTAATGCATTCCCCTCTAAAACAGACATTTTCATATGCGTTTTCCCCAAGAAACACACATTTTTATAGACAATTTTTGAAGCAAAGCTGCATCACAAAATTCAGAGAAGAGGGGAAGACACTGGAGGGAGGTAGTGGGGAGGTTGGCGTTGTGCAGAAGTGCTGGGAGCGTCATATTGGCTTCACCACTGCAACCACTCTGTACCAACCTCCCTGCCACTCCATGCTCCACTCAGTTATCAGCAGTGACCTCTGCACTGGAAAGCCATGTGAGTTGTATTTATTTATTTATTTATTTATTTATTTATTTATTTATTTATTTATTTATACCCCACCCATCTGACTGGGCTTCCCCAGCCACTCTGGGCGGCTCCCAACACAACACCAATAACAATAATAAAAAAGCAACAACATCAAACATTAAAAACTTCCCTAAACAGGGCTGCCTTCAGATGTCTTCTAAAAGTCAGATAGTTGTTTATTTCCTTGACATCTGATGGAAGAGCGTTCCACAGGGTGGCACCACTAC
This sequence comes from Lacerta agilis, assembly GCF_009819535.1. NCBI lineage: Eukaryota > Metazoa > Chordata > Lepidosauria > Squamata > Lacertidae > Lacerta > Lacerta agilis. The sequence continues at coordinate 22,126,680 of NC_046316.1, read as the reverse complement.
CGAGAAGGCCCTCTGCCTGGTTCCCTGCAACCTCACTTCACCAGTGTGATGTAGTGGTTAAGAGCGGTAGACTCGTAATCTGGAGAACTGGGTTTGTGTCTCCGCTCCTGCACATGCAGCTGCTGGGTGACCTTGGGCTAGTCACACTTCTTTGAAGTCTCTCAGCCCTACTCACCGCACAGAGTGTTTGTTGTGGGGGAGGAAGGGAAAGGAGAATGTTAGCCACTTTGAGACTCCTTCGGGTAGTGATAAAGCGGGATATCAAATCCAAAGTCGTCTTCTTCTTCTTCTTCTTCTTCTTCTTCTTCTTCTTCTTCTTCTTCTTCTTCTTCTCATAGGGAGGGAACCACCAGAAGGCCCTCGGCTGAACAATGGGGGTGGAGACGCTCCTTCAGTTATATAGAACTGAGGCCGTTTAGTGCTTTAAAGGTCAGCACCAACACTTTGAATTGTGCTTGGAAACGTACTGGGAGCCAATGTAAGTCTTCCAGGACCGGTGTTATGTGACAATACCTCTCTCCTCCCTGTTGACCACTACCAAGTCCATCATTGTCTACACAGACTCACAGCAGCTTTCCAGATTCAGAGTCTCAGGCAGAGATCTGAGAGCCTTCTAACTGGAGAGGTCAAGTTAGAGAAATTCAATGAAGCTGGATGTTGGAAGATTCAGGACAAATGGAAGTACCTTTTCACATAGCATATAGAGCCTACTCTAATGTCCCATGGTATTCCATAGTGTTTGCTACTAAATAAGTGGCTGTAGGATTGCAGCCTTAGCTGTTTTGACGGTAACTGAGAATGAATTATTGGGAAAAACAAGACTTCATTGGCTGTGAATAAGGAAGCTCTTTATTATTGTTAGAACTGTTTGTTAGTGATAAGAATCTCTTGATTAAATCAGCTGCAGAAAGCTGCCTGCAGAAAAACTATATTACCTATTTATTCTTCGGTTTGGTTTAACTAGATTGTGGTTATTGTGTTTTTCTTTAAAATTGGGGGGGGGATTCTAAAAGGAAGACAAGGAACTAGGGACCTGTGTCTTCTTTTTGCAATGGCGTGATTATCTTACTTACATATGCTTAAACCCAAGGAAAAGCATAGAAACTAAATAAATCTCATGTGATTTGCATTGTGCGACTTATTCCAGTCTAGTAAACCAAATAAGAGCTCAGAATGAAATAAAATTGGAGTGAATAAAGTCGTACGTGAGATACATATTGTTGTATCTTGGATGGATACAACAATCACATCCATAGTTACATTTTGCAGGCACTCAGTGGTGCAAATTGTGTGTTTGTATTCCAGAATTTGATGAGCCACCATCTGTAAAGGTGAAAAACATGAAGGGGAGGGAGAAACCCCCCAAACATCTTTTGTTCAAAATGAAGAAAGCATGAGTTAATATTCAAGCACACACTTTATGAAAAGGCTGTTTTCTCTCACCTGTTATAATTAGGAGAAGTTTGTACCCTTAAGACTTAATAAGCCAAATGAGAATGGGAAGCATTACAAATCCTGTTAATTATCACCGTATCACCTCCAAGTTTCAGGAGAACGTGGTTGTAGCTCAATTTATTGTTAATTATGAGAAGACATGGAGTTGGAATTAAGAGGGAAGCTATTAAGTTCCATAACCAATCTGTGCCGAGATTCTTGTTGGCAAAGAGAGGTGACTGTGGGTAACGTGACCATTTGCCAAAGGGGAATTTTAGGCCACCTCTGTTGACTCAAATATCACCACTTACTAATAGCAGGAGACTCAGTTGCATCATTTATTATGTTTTTGTATATCCTGGAAGCCACCCAGATAACAGCAAGAAGAAAGCAGCAGCAACAACAACAACAACAACAGCAACAACAACCCTAGCAAGTAAACAAGAGAATTTTATTATCACTCCTTTGTATATTCAGGCATGGAAATGTGACACAGATTTAGGCTGGGCTATAATACAGATTTTCACTGAATTATTTCTGAGGATGACTGGATGGATTTAAAATAAAACAAAAAAAGACAAAAAGACAGATTTCACCATTGATTTTAGATTCCTCCATGCTCTGCACATATCCCGACAGGCTTGTTCCCTGCTCTAACCCAGCCAGGTTCTTTTTTCATTCTGCCTTCCCTGTTTCTGATCCCTGGTTCCACTCGCAGAGCCAATATTTTTGAAAGCAAAGGTTGCAAGGGCTGGGGGTGGTAGGAAGACTTCCCTTAATAGTGGTGAAACCACAAGCATGAGGGGGCAAATGTGGCCCTCCAAGGCTCCTTTCTGACCCTCTGAACACTCCACAGGCCACATCCCTTGTTGCCCATGCTTTGCAAAATAATAATAATAATAATAATAATAATAATAATAATAATAATAATAATAATAATAATAATACTTTATTATTTATACCCCGCCTATCTGGCTGGGTTTCCCCAGCCACTTTGATCGGCTCCCAACAGAATATTAAAAGCACCATAAAACATCAAACATTAAAGACTTCCTCAAACAGGGCTGCTTTCAGATGTCTTCTAAAAGTCAGATCGTTGTTTATTTCCTTGACATCTGATGGGAGGGTGTTTCACAGGGTGGATGCCACTACTGAGAAGGCCCTCTACCTGGTTCCCTGCAACCCCACTTCTCGTAATGAGGGAACCGCCAGAAGGCCCTCGGAGCCCCAAATGTTTTTGCCAGGCTGGAATGTGTCACTGAACTCTGATAGTGCATTTTACATGTCTGGATGGAGGGTGGAAAGGTGTGTGTGTGTGTGTGTGTAGAAACTAGCCTACTGTGCAAACACAAAATTCATATTCATTGCTCAACTCACTTTTGCCTCTGGTTCCACTCATCACTGGCATGTGGCCCTCAAAAGATTGCACAGAGGCAAAGGTGGCCCTCAGACCTTCAGCTGTCCACCCCTGCCTTAACTTACATAAGTTACAGCTTCAAAGGAGGGTCACATTTTTTTCTGATTTAATTAATAACCAGGAATTGATAGAAAATCTCCACTACTAAGATCAACACAGCGCTTTATAGCTTTACTCCCAGTGGCCAGGAGAACAACATACAGCACCCCATAGCAACACATCATGTAAAAGTTTGATAAAGGCAAACATAGAAAACAAGTGTTGTTGCAGCATGTACACATACACCTGTATGTGGTGTGTGTGTGTGTGTGTGTGTGTGTGTGTGTAACACACACACAGAGATGCATCAATTTTGTGCCTAAATTAATTTGTGTTATTTATAGTACATGGAATTTTCCTCCAATTTATGGAGATTTTGTAGGTAAACGTACAAGCATTTATAGAAAGAATAATAAAAGTGTGTTCATAAAAAATGCAGTTTAACTCCCCCTAGGCATATTTCCTCCTATTAAATTGCAAAAAAGAGAAATGTTTTCAAGACACAAAATGCAAGACTAATGAGAGAGTAGAACAGGAAAATAGAGGGTAGCGGTGAAGACTGGATGAGGAAGAGTTAATTGCAAGGTTCCAATTATCCCAGTTTCTGATGCTCAATCCATCTTCTCATTGCCAATAAAGACAATTCATCCAACATTTATCAATATTCGATGTGGAATATGAGATCATCAGTGTGAAAGAATCAAAGTTTAACCAGTAAGCCCTGCTGGTTCATACAGTCAGTGGCCGTCACATGATGTCTCCATGAATCAGAGCCTTCACATGAGTGAGGGATATACTTCTAGACTTCATCATTTGAATTATACCTTTTTTGAGCAGCCATCACCTGCTAGGAGGGATTAGAACATTCTCAAATTACAACTACTGCTGCCTTTTAATTACCACAATTTTTGTGTTGCAAGATCAGGTGTCGCAAGATCAGGTGGAGGAATTATTTGAGTCATGTTCAGGTGTTTGCCCTAACACGGGAAGGGTTAAACAGAACAAGGACCGGGGTCCATAGCAAACTCCACCCTCCATGCCCCAATCTTCAGCTGATTAGAACAAACGTGAATAAAATTTTACTATTTGTGCAACAGCGTACAGTTGGAAACCATTTCATTGAGCGGAACCTTAAATGGTTTCATTGATACACATTTTGTAAAATTAAATTTAAAAATGATGTCACCTGACTTCATAATTATTATGCACATTCTAGTGCTTTTTCCTATTGCTTTTCTTATCCTCAAGAAACCCTCCCCCCCCAAAAGCAGGTTAATTGAGCAACCTAAACTTGCTGGTATATAGTAAAATAATACCTGCAAACTCTTGATAATCTGGAAGTAGTCAAGGTTTCTGATCGCACACAGAATGTTGCTATGTGTGTTCAAATGAGTATACTTTTAAAAATAAAGACCTTTCAGATGTTTCCACTAATTGTGTGAATATCTGAAAAGCTGTCAGAATATCCAAGGATGTTGAGGATGAGGTTTGCATATGCTTCCTGTCTGCTCCCCTCCAATTTTACTGTTCACATGTTCTAACAAATGACTCAACACAGCTTTAATGAAGAGGCTACACCTCATAGCAGATCTGTGTGATTAAAATGCACATTACTTTTTAAACAAAGTGGACTGATTTGGAGCAATAGGCCCAGACCATATACAGGTGAAACTTGAAAAATTAGAATATCGTGGAAAAGTCCATTTATGTAAGCAATTGTTTTCATTAGCTACTGGAGTTTAGTATAAGACATAAACTCTTGACATGCAAAGCGAGATATGTCAAGCCTTTGTTTGTTATAATTGTGATGATTATGGCGTACAGCTGATGAAAACCCCAAAGTTGAGATTGTGAATTTGGGGTTCTCATCAGCTGTACGCCATAATCATCACAATTATAACAAATAAAGGCTTGACATATCTCGTTTTGCATGTCATGAGTCTATCTCATATATTAGTTTCACATTTTAAGTTGAACTACTGAAAGAAATGAACCTTTCCGTGCTATTCTAATTTTTTGAGTTTCACCTGTATATGAAGTATACGAATAATCCAAGCAATATTACTTTTTCTATAAAAACAAACTCCAAAAAAATAACTTGCATCCTATGCTTCTCTTAAAGTACAAGTCAGAAAAGTTTCTGCAGAATTATCTCATTTTTATAAGCATCATTTCAACTGGAAAGTGATTTATTTGTCTAAATGTTCCCAAGAGGACTCAATTGCTTGGAAAACCAGATTTCTTGTTGAAAAGATGACAACAAAAGGTCTTTACTGTTTAGAGATTGCTCTAAACACAATTATCTCCTTCCCTTTAGCTCTTATGGAAAAAAAGGGCAATTTGGGAGTGCAGATTCCTATAGGAAACAATGAAACACTTAGCTTGTTTCGTCTTCTAATTTGTCTGTTTTTGTACCAAAGTAAACCCATTAAAAAGCTGAGATGTTGGCTTGGAGAGGGGATATACCTATATCCATAGCTATACTGGGGGGGGGGGGGAGATGAGAAAGAAGGAGACCTGTCCCCTAGGCCAGCAAGGTCATGGAGGCTGGGGCAAGGCCGGATTTAGGTTTGTTGAGGCCCTAAGCTACTGAAAGTTATAGGGCCCTTTATATGTCCAGCTGTCCTTTGTCAACAACAAATTGTTACTGTTTTTTTGTGTTGAATATATGCTATATGGTAATTTATGGACTTAATAGGTATCTATAGCCATTTGCACATAACAAAATATGTATTTTATCAAAATAATTGTTGAACTGAAATACAATTAAGAAGAAGTTTATTAATAGTGAAATAATTATTAAGCTCTAACTGAAAATGATTTTTTTATTCATAAGAAACTTAATAACGCAAACACATTGGCATTTGGCAATAAAAAAATGTTCCTTTAGAAACACAATTTACAAAGACTCATAATCTAGTCTCTAGAAACTTGCTATAACATGAAATAATAATAGGTGATATATGATGCAAACCACTAATAATTATAAATAGCTTTATTAATATGAAATTAAGTGTTATAACCTGTACAATGCAATTGCAATTAATACAAGCAGGCGGGGCCCATTACTTACATCATAGGGGCCAACACAACACAACACAACAACACAACACAACACAACACAACACAACAAACACAACACACTGTTGCTGTATGTAGGTTTTATTTTATTTGTTGTTTTTCTGTCTTATATTTTGGAAATGTACATCTGGGTTTTTTTTCTTTAATTTTGTGGGGCCCCCAAGCAGAGGTGTAGTGAGGGGGTTGGGGGGCGGGCCACCCCATGCAGCGCCCTGGGGTGGGGGTGACACTTGGGGTGGGGGCACCACCCCCCGCCATCGGAGGCACCGAAAGCATCGCTCGGTGTGCTTGCCTTTGCTTTGCTTTTTTTAAAAGGGCTTTCCCCCCCACTGCTGGGGCGGAGCCGCAGTGTTGTTGCGTCGTGATGTCACAACACGATGTCATGATGCCCCACCCCCAGGGGTGCCTCCGGTCGCCTCCCCGGGTACCAAGGAGGCTTCCTCCGCCCCTGCCCCCAAGAGAGTGGGGTCCTAAGCTATAGCTTGTTTAGCTTATACATGAATTTGGCACTGGGCTGGGGGCTGGGGGCTTATTGGAGTCATAACCATAGTATTTGGAGGAAACCAGACTGATGAAGCCTGCCGTACACTACCTCAGGAAACAGGGACTGATGGTGGAAAGTTCCACTGCTGAAGAGAAGGAGCTCATGAATTGTGCTTCCCTGCCCACATGAATGCTATTTTTGTCTGCATGCCTAGATACTGAGAACTGTAGAGATGTTTCCCCAGCTGAGAGTGGGGATGGATGGATGAATCCATCCGTTTCGGTTTCCCCGAGATTATTTTTCTCATCTTAAATCCAGTTCACCATGTTTCTGCATCAAGCTGTATTACTTTGATATTTTAAAAGGGCCTCACAAACATCTGGCAGTGTTTTAGCACACCTTTCTCCTCATGCAACAATGTTTGCAAGAAGTTTGGCAATGCATATCTGCATGTTATTTTCACCAACAGATGCATTTTGATGTGCACTTTCTTCCAATATTTGCTCTTTCTCTATCTTTCGGTTGGAGTATCGCGTCACAATATTTGGAGGATTGCAAATGTGACAGATAGCTGGGTTTCCGCTTGTGCATTACTTCAGGAAGTGTGAATTACATTCTCATCGTTGTGCTCTGTATTTTAAGGAGTGTGTTCTCTCTATCAGGGCTGCCATACATTCTGATTTCCCAAGAATTTGCCTCCGAGAATGGCATCGTGGATTGTTTTCTGGAATTTCCTGGAAAACCGGCAACGGGGGTTAAATCGTGCTGAAAATGTCTTAAAAAGCTCCCAAGCTCAAAAATTATTGTAGTTATTACTAAAGAAAAAAGAAAAAAAGCTCAAGAACTTTGCCCCCCCTAAAAATCAAACCCAAAAACCAAAACCAAAAGGAAAAAAAAACACAAAAAAACAAACAAATCTCAACAACTTCAGGCAAAAAAGAAAAGAAAAATCTCTTTCTTGATTTTTGCTTTTGGGCATATGGCAACCCCATTTCTATGTATTTTATATATTATTTTTTATCTTATTTGATTTTGCAGTAAAGTTTTTTCCTGTGACTCCTACAAATGGTAGTATATTAATAATCTAAATAAATGGATGAATGTCCAGCAGATTCATGAAGGCTAACCTTCTTGGGTGTGCATTTCTGTAGGAAGTTACCAATGACATTTCTGAAATCTGAAAATTCAGATATCTAATTTAATGATAACGAACTCCTCAAATCAGCTATGACAGTGATGCCCTTAGAACAAAACAGAGGACAAGATTCCTACATCTTTAATAGTTGTGTAGAATTTTAGCAGGTGGAGTTTGCGATGCCCAGTTAAACCGTTAAACTGTAAAAACCTAGATGACTCAAGCAAGTCCTACAACCCAACAGGCAGGAGAAGTTGATGGACATTTCGTTTGTTTCAAAATGGATTTACATCACTTTAACAAGCTGCAAAGAAGCATAAGTGATCTTGGGGCTTTTTCTATGCCAATTTCACTTGAGACAAACATATCTTCACTCCGGTGGAAGACCTATATTTCTTTCCTCTGTATAATGCCCTTCTATCATGCCATTATTTTCAGTGCAGCAAATGCAAAATGTAAACAACATATTGTTGTTGTTGTTCAGTCGTTCAGTCGTGTCCGACTCTTCGTGACCCCATGGACCAGAGCACATATACAAACAACATATACATGATATAAATACATAATTTAAACTGTGAGCAGTGTTTTAAACAGACAGCTCATTAAAACAGACTAAAAAAACCCCCAAACAATTAAACCGTGTGTGTGTGTGTGTGTGTGTGCCAGCATAATCACCATTTACATATTGTGTTAAAATATTTGTCAAAAAGAGAAAAGCTTATTAAGGACTTGAAGAGAAGGAAGGATGACATTCACTGCAGGAACAGTGCAAGACAGCCAAATTGTAACTGTGCTGCTGGTGCCTGCTCTCATTAGAAGGCAGCACGGAATAATTATTTGTTGATAAATGAGATTTCTTGTCCACCCTTCAACATAAGGTTCCAAGGTGGCAACATGATCATACAATTAAGAACACATAAAACAAGGAAAATGATTTACACAATTACAAAAACGAGTGAAACCATTTTATGACAAAAGCAGCAAAACATAGGTTAGGCCAAACAGAAGACGCTGGTCCCACAAAAAAATAAAATAAAAATAAAAATAGCTGTTGAAGGCAAAGAGATACATCTTCAGGAGATAACAGAAGAAGAAGAAGAATGGTGGCGCTAGACATGGTGCTCTGTCAGGACAGAGGAATACTGTGGACATATTCAGAGTTTGCAGTTCTATATATATCAGAGACAGTGGACAAAAAAGGACCTTGCCATCTTGGTGTGCCCACAAAAAGGGGCCTCCTGGAGCATTAATTGGTCTCTGTGTCTCTATACACACATGCCCCATAAATAAATAAATGACTCAACTTCACCTCATGACTGTGACAGCCTTTTAACTACCTTGAAGATACCCACCAGCAAATAAAAAAGGGGGGAAAACTTCTGAAGAGCCGGTGTGTTTGTTTGTTTGCTTGAATGTTGCCACGGGGCTTGTGCAAAAGACACATGCTGCATTATTTAAGACCTCCCACCCCTCCTTTGTTTCCAGTTCTGTAGTCTTTTCAATGCAGCCATCTCCCCCAGTGTTGTCTCTCAAAAGAGCTTCCGTTGAACACTGTCCCACAGCGAATCCTTATTTACACGAAACAGCCCAACTTTCCAACTCTGTAACAATACTGGAGGTGGGATTGGGAACATATAACTTTGTTTTAATTTCACTTATCCCTTCAATGTACTTCTAGCTCTATTTTTTTTTAAAGGAGTTTGCAAAAGAAATGTTTTGTCTCTATTGTTTTCCTTCTCCCTTGTCAAGGAATATCAACCTACATTTTGGTCCCTTTTCTTCTCGGCAGAAGAGGAGCCTAACCAGCACTTTGCGAAGTCATAACTGAGGTCCCATCCGCACCAGTCATCTAAAGCAGTATAATAGCACTTTAGACAGCAATGGCTTCCCTCATAGAATCCTGGGAACTGTAGTTTAAGAGGCTGAGAGTTCATAGAATCATAGAGTTGGAAGAGACCACAAGGGCCATCCAGTCCAACCCCCTGCCAAGCAGGAAACACCATCAAATCATTCCTGACAGATGGCTGTCAAGCCTCCGCTTAAAGACCTCCAAAGAAGGAGACTCCACCACACTCCTTGGCAGCGAATTCCACTGCCAAACAGCTCTTACTGTCAGGAAGCTCTTCCTAATGTTTAGGTAGAATCTTCTTTCTTGTAGTTTGAATCCATTGCCCCGTGTCCGCTTCTCTGGAGCTGCAGAAAACAACCTTTCTCCCTCCTCTATATGACATCCTTTTATATATTTGAACATGGCTATCATATCACCCCTTAACCTTCCCTTCTCCAGGCTCCTATTCCCTTCCAGAGAGCTATAATTCATGGTTCCACAGGAAGAAAAATTGATTAACCAAACTGCAAATTGTAGCTCCGTGAGGGGAATAGGAATTTTTGAGCAACTATCAGAACCTTTAACAAACTGCCATTTCCAGGGTTCTTTGGTGGGAGCCATAGCTGTTGAAAGTGTTCTGATACTGCTTTAAGTTTATAGTGTAGATGGGGCCTGTATCTTCATCTGGAGAATGTAGAGTAGTGAGAAACATCAAACAGGTGGCTCCTAAGTGAAGCAGACACTATCTGTTAGCAAGGCAAAAGATGACTAATATCGATTTACCACATATTTATATGCCATGTCTGTATTTAGTATCTAATATTTATATACCCTGCCTAAACAAACTGGAGGCTTCATAGTGCTTACCGCAAACAAAGTTTCTATTACTAATAATTATGAACTCTGGTGGTGAGAGCCAACAAAAGTAGAACCAAAATGGGCCCATTGAGAAAAATTAATGAGGCACCAGCATGTTTGGGGGAACCCCAAGATTTGCAGAAGTATGAAGAAATCTTTTTAAACAACAACAACCCTAAAACGCAAAGGGATATGATCCCCCCAAAAATAGCCTAATGAGGACTGAGCATGCATAGTAGCCGTGGGATGCTGAATATCACTTGGATAAGAAGAATGAAAAACTACTTGTGTGTAGTGGGATGTAATGGAAGAGGGCATGGCTGTTTGGCTGGCTTTTACTTACTGGCAGGGAGAGGTGCAAGGCAAGTGGGGAGTATGGCGCGGTGCAAACACATTCTCAGGAGTGCCAGAATGGTTCTGCTTGTGCATTTGCACCACGCTGACCTCTCTATCTTCATCCCGGTAAACAACAGCAAGCCACTTCTGCACTTATTAGGAGGTGAGAGGAACACACTGCAACATTTGGTGGTAGGTTCTGCTTTCTTATGGCCCTTCTATACTTAAAGGAAATTACAAGGGTTGCAGAGCATTCCAAGCTAAATCCTGGCACTAGACCTCAAGCTTTCAAGTTCATTCTCAGCATGTTTAATTAAGCAGAAATCGGAATAGTTTGCTTCATTGTCGTGTACTTCCTCTCACGGCTTACTGTTTTCTGTCAGTCACAAAAGCCCCCATAGGGCTAGCAGTACGGTCAAGAGCTTATGAGGAACTTAGAAGGGATTTGGACTTTTTATATGAAGGACATGTATATCCACTGATATAATAGTCAAGCGCTAATACTCCCAGAGCCCTTAATCTCAGCCCTGAAGTAACTGAACGTTTATATCAATCTTTAATAAGACCGAAGGAGAAGAAAATCCATGCGGGTATTCAGAACAGATAAAATTGTGTTCTTTTAGAGGCATGAAATTTAGCTAAGGGAAAATGAAGAGGGCTGACAATATCAGACTTAAAAAGAAAAGGTTGCTATGCCTTTACCAACTTTGTGACAGAGAGAAGTTGTGAAGGCTAGCCTTCTCCAACACTTTTGCCTCAACAACACTTCCCCCCCCCCGCAATGCAGTTAATAAGTGTGCACATGGAACTAATTTATTCTTCCAATTTTTCCTCAAAGTTCTCTCATGCTAATTTATTTATCTCCTCCATTATCTCCCTCCCTCCTTTTAGCATTCCCTTCACTTAGCCATTTTATAGTGACCTCGCTTGTACTACTCTGTACATCTCCCACACCCCCAAAAAGCTCGTTACTTGCTCTACTGTTACTGCCTCTAAAGGCTTAGACTTAGGTGTTATTAGGATAGTTTACCTGATAGTTGCATAAGTTCTGAATCAATAGTTCATCACAAAATCTTAATTTGACTTTGTTAATGCCAAAGTCAAGAATTGCCATCAAGTGATTTCTAACTTGGAATCCCTCTCAAAATATTTTTTCTTCATCAAAGTTTGGTCTGAATATTTATCAGGGCCTTGCAAATATTTCATATTTTGTCTCAGTGAACAGATATCTAGATTTCCCAACCCCAAATGGTCCATTGAAATGGCTGTCACCATGACCATTTGCTATAGGCTCTTTCATAGAATCATAGAATTGTAGAGTTGGAAGAGACCGTGTGGGTCATCTATGAAATGCAGGAATCCCCAACTAGAGGCTCAAACCCATGACCCTGAGATTAAGAGACTCAAACTCAACCGACTGAGCTATCTGCAATTTCTTCCACAACAGCAACCAGATTCCTTTCACCACTTCTATTTTTTAATGGCTGATACTCCATTGTTGCCGCTTCCACAAGCTGGGTCATTGCATCAGCCAATCACCATTCTGCAAATGCTAGTAGTGATGATTACAACACAAGCAGTGCTACATGGTGATGCTTTTTTTAGTTATTGGCCATAGAGAATTCATTGTTCCAGATACTGGATGCGGAGGCCATGGGGGCACTGGCTGACAGGATTCAGTTGTATGGTTGAAACAGGGAAAGTCAGAGCTCTATCTCAATTTCCATTCAATGACCAAAGTAATTTGTACCTTGAAACTGATAACTCATAATCCACAGTCGAAACAAAATAAAAAATAAAAAAATTCCTTCCATTAGCACCTTAGAGACCAACTAAGTTTGTTATTGGTATGAGCTTTTATGTGGATGTGGTGTTCATCCATTTATGTGCATGTCAAGAAGCATTTGCCCTCCATTCAGGGCCAAACTAGAGATGACATGATCAGATCTCCCAAGCTCTTTTTGTTTTCTTAAATGAAATTGCCTGGGAGGCAGGGTGTTGGATCGGAGCCATAGCCCTGAGATCACTTTTAAATCCTTTGGCCTGTGATGTTTCCTTGATGGTCACTGCTCTCAAGTTACTATTACACGTGGATGGGAAAATACACAACATGGGGTCTATATACTCCCCACAGACACCTCATGGCTAATAGCCACATTGAGGTCAATGTAAATAAGGGAAGATGACATGGAGTGTGTTAAGTCAACCACTTCCTTTAGTCATAGAATGTTAGAGTTGGAAGAGAACTGGGATGCCATCAATTCCATCCTTCAATAAAGCAATTGCCTTAAGATAGTTAATACAGGTTTAGTTCTGTCTTCTCTAAGTCTTTAAAACTGTTCAGTGACTTTCCCGAGAGAGAGAGACAAAGCCACTTCCTTGTTCACCATCCTGGAACTTAGCCACCACTGCTGCTATTGCCTCCATTGCTGACAAAGATGCTGATATCTCTGGTTTCATCTCCTGCAGTGAAAGATCTGTATCTTGGGTTTCTGGGACGAGTCATCAATTGACCTAAGACTGAAACAGAAACATCCAACTTTTTATGCTGCATTTGTCAGAGTGAAACCTCTTGCCGAATGCAGACTTCTTTACATAAGTTTTCAAGCACAGTGCATATAAGCATTACATTTTACGCTTATTAAACTTATATCATTAACACAGGGCTCTTCCGATTTCTTATACCCCACACCTCCTTTTCCTCTCTCTTTTGGCTGGGGGGGGGGGTAATAGCTCCTAACTTCTCAGATAATAATCACTTCCATCACTTGCCACTTGAGGCTCCCTTGCTGTAGGTAGGCCAGCCACAATTTACAGCAATGAATGAACCATTCCTGCATTCATTTTCAGAGAGAATCATATTCACAAACCGAACTGCACCCTGTAAATAGTAATATTTTTCCATAGCTGCAGATGGCTGCTCTGTAATTATATGACATTTATGTTGATTCAGAGAACGTGACTCTGTTCAAAAAAATGCTGAAAGGAAGGATCATGTTTATGAACCTTAATGAGCACTATGAATAGCCCTATGATTCTCTTAACAGCAAGTTTATACATTCCAAAAGTGCTCGTACATTAGAATGTGAATGCAAGTGATTTTATTTTTTTACCTTGAAGAGGAAATAAAACGAGAGCATTTAGAGTAAAACTCAGCCCTCTATATATGTTTTACCAATGATCTGTGCACCACTTCAAAGTTTGCTTACAATACATTTTAATTACTTAACCCATAAGCTATAAATGACATGGTAGCATTGTGATGTGATGGGAACTTAACTGTGAGCGATATTGGCTTAAACAAACAACCCAACTCGCAAAAGTGCACTGTCTTGTGTTGTAGTATAATCCTGCTGGTGTTTGCCCCCAACAGTGATGCTGCTTTGAAGACCATGCAGTGGGTAAGTGGCTTCCACCCTGTGGTATCTATCCTGTGGGGGACCAGTCCACCCATTGTTAGGGTCACAGTGCTGGTTTTGCATCAACATCCCACCTTTCCTCCAAGGAACTCAAGGTCACCTCCCCATCACTGTATTATTCTTACAACAACCCCATGAGGCAGGTCAGGCTGAGATATGGTCAGCCAGTGAGCTTCAACACTGTAGGGAAATTTGAAATTATGTCTCCCCAGTTTTTGCTGTATGCTCTTAGTCACCCAAGTGCAGTCCTTAAGCACTTTCCCACAGGGGAATGCATGGCAACCATTCACATCTTTTGAGAGAAAACAAGCGAGGAATGTCTGGAGGCACCATGAAACTGGGATTAACTCAGGCCTGCTCTCATGTACACAGCCTCAGGCTGTTTTAGCTGTCTTCATTGCTATGCTCTTTTAATGGGCTTGTTTTATTGTACATTTTAATTATGGATGTTTTGAATGGGTGGTGTCCAACTAATGAATTCCAACCAGGAACTTCCCCACTCCTCTCCATGTGTGTGACCTGCACCCTACCCAAATCTGCTCTGGAAAGGGTTGAGAGAATGAAAGGCAGACTTTGGTCTTTCAAATTTCAGTGGCACCCTGTGCAAGGCCAAAATTTGTTGCCCCCTGCCTCTTGCTTTCCATTCTGCCCAATCACTACATCATAGATGCAGCACCCTGTGGCGCCTCCTAGGCTCAGTGCCCAGTCAGCAGAACTGGTTGTGCTGCCCCCAAATGCACCTCTGAGGGAATCCCCAGAAAAGATTTAGGGGTGTGGAGAGGGCGAGGGGGTGTTCCACCATGCAACCAGAAAGTCTGCTATGCTTTGTTCATATGACAACTGTTGGCCACCATATTGTTGAGGCTGGGTAGGAATTTTTTCCACTTGGCAAATTGGCACCAGCCGTTTAATTTTCGCCTACCTGATAGCAATCGTCACAACTTTGTAAGGTTAGGCATTAGGTAAGCCTTTGTTTGGATGGAGGGGAGGTTGTAGCCTCCTCCTGCCCCTCCTCATAAAGGGATCCGGGGTTGTGGATTCTGTCTGATGCCCGGATGTGGGCTAGGGCCATGCCATGACCTCAGTGGGGACCCCTCAGGGTGCCCCTATTTGACATAAGTCATAGGGCTCCCCCTATTGGTGATTTACCCTTAGATGGGCAGGAGTTGAGATATAGCCTGGCTTCACCCAATGCCTACCGTGTTATCCCGAAAATAAGACACTGTCTTATATATTTTTTCCCCTCAAGGAAACACACTATGGTTTATTTTTTTGGGGGGGGGATGTCTTATTTTAACCACTCCACGTCGGTACGCTGCATAGCCATGCCTATCCGGGCCGTCTTAAGGGAGGCGCCGCATCACTATGTCTTATTTTCGGGGTATGGCTTATACTGCGCAAATGCATAGAAATCCTGCTATCGCTTATTTTATGGGTATGTCTAGTTTTCGGGGAAACACGGTAAGTCAAACTGATTAAACTGTAACCCATAAAGTTGTGGCTTATTTGAACCCCTAAACCAAAATACTTGTGTATGTGTGTTTATTGTCTACTAGGGAACTGCGGGTTGCAGGGCCTTGTCACGCAATCCTTCGTTTGATACCACCCAGTGTTTCGACTGTGTATTTTAATTATGTGTGGATATATTTTTATGTATGGCCATTTTGGCAACTAAGCGGTAGGCCTATATAAAACAACAAGAAGAAATAATGTGTGATGGAATGGCAGAAAATGGCACACACAGAGAGAGAGAGAGAGAGAGGGAGGGAGGGAGGGAGGGAGGGAGGGAGGGAGAGAAATGTGTTCTTGTTCCCTTCCTGATTCCAGGGTACATCAGTGCTAAGCAAATATTGGCCAGCCAGGCTGAAATTTCAAAGCACACAAATCCTTTCACATTAGTGTTAGGCTGTCTGATAGCCTCATGACTGCATCTCTTTGCTGTTTAGGAAAAGTAAGGGATAGGCCTAGTACTGTCAAAGGCAGTGTCCATCACTCTGCTAACAAATCTTAACCTTCGCATGCAGGTGCCACCTGTGAGGGATAAGGCTGTAGTTAATTCAATCCTGGGAATGTCAGCCGGAGTGGAAGTTGGGATGGTGTCACTTGTAATGTGAATGCTTGTCAATTAGGAAACAGACTGACATCCTGCAATGACCTTACAATATCTTATGGGACAGATGTTTGAATGTTAAGCTTTCTATCATTACCCTCTGGGTGGATTCAAATGCCTTTGTTCTTGGGGGAAAGGTTATAAATGCTAATTCTAGGTTGTTGTTGTTTTTGGTTTTTTATTTGAGACCACAGGGTCCTTTACCCCCACACCCTGGCCCATAATTTTTTTGGCTTGTTTGTGAATTGCAGAAAAGCCTGAAAGTCAGCAGAAGGAGAGAACAATAATAATAATGATGCCAATGCCATAAACTGAACTGTTAGAACAGATTGTCTGAAGTGATGCGTGCATGATGTATCTAAAAATCACAACAATTAGTCAAAGAATGAATGTGTTTTAAAGCATTTTGTAGTCTTAAGATGCGTAAAGCAAGAATGCCTCAGCACACATTTTGCAAAGGCCAAACTTTGACTGAATGGAGCAAGTCTCAAATTGTGTTTTGGCAGATTATCAGGGATTCCCAGAGCTGACCAGAAAAGCAACAGTCCAAGCAGTTTGTAACCTTTGAGCCAGTTGCCACTGTGTTTGTGTAAGAACCCAGATCTTGGGCTGATTGCCAGAACATTTTGAATAAAGCTGTAACTTCTTGAGCATAATTCCGGAGCCCTGTATACCTGAAGGAGTGTCTTCACCCCCATCATTCAGCCCGGACACTGAGGTCCAGCTCCGAGGGCCTTCTGGCGGTTCCCTCATTGCGAGAAGTGAGGTTACAGGGAACCAGGCAGAAGTCATTCTCGGTAGTAGTGCCTGCCCTGTGGAATGCCCTCCCACCAGATGTCAAGGAAATAAACAACTAACTGACTTTTAGAAGAAATCTGAAGGCAGCTCTGAAGTGCTCTTTGTTTTTTTCTATAAGACATTTGGTTTTGAAAATTGAAGTTAGCAATTGGGTGTGTGTGTGCAAGCGGTTAGCCTTGCCAAGGGTGCAAAACAGCCTGGCACCAGCACTATTCCCAGTGCAACGTATTCCCTAACAGGGTAGAGTTTTAATCCTATGTACACTCCCTCAGAAATCAGTCTTAGGGTTGTAATTGTATTCACCAGAGCTGCAGTAACCATACTTACAACCACTGCTATTTGTCTAGAAAAAAGAGGTGCCGTAACTCACCATGAATGCCTCCCTTGTTCCAATCCAAATAACTTTATTGTACTAGCCATTGGCCCTGACAAATCCGAATAAAAAATAGGGGTGTTGGGCCACAAATAATAGTCTCTGATTAGATCTCTGAGTCTCCCTTACAGTTCACTGCTGTATTGTCCAGGGTCTGAATTCTGAACTTTTTGGCCACCAAAGCAGAAAGAGTGACTTTATGAGTTACTGAAACGTGCACCTACCTACCTGAGAGGTGCCAGAATTGAGTTCTGGTGAG
Organism: Lacerta agilis; assembly: GCF_009819535.1. NCBI lineage: Eukaryota > Metazoa > Chordata > Lepidosauria > Squamata > Lacertidae > Lacerta > Lacerta agilis. Next base: position 22,109,109 of record NC_046316.1, on the reverse strand, counting down.
TTCCTGCTGAAGAAAGCCCTGCTTGCAACCATGTGCAACATGGGACAGCTACACCCCAATTTGCCCCAAAGACCAGCCTCCGCTTGTTTAGTCTGACATCAAATAAGACTTCTTAGTTTCTCTTTCTTCTTCTTCTTCTTCTTCTTCTTCTTCTTCTTCTTCTTCTTCTTCTTCTTCTTCTTCTTCTTCCTCTTGTTAGATAACCTTTCTTCTCTAATGATGATTCATAGTTGTGTTCCTCAGAAAACAATAAACACATCTATTCTAACAAAAGAAGAATAGACTAAGTCTATGTATTTTCCTCCAGCTACCATAGAGGTCTTAATATACGGTGATAATAGAGAGAAACAGATTATCTGCAGATGAAGTACCATGGCAATTAAAGGGAGTGTTCATTTATTAACAGAAAATTAGTCAAGATTGGCCTTTAGGAGTGTTAGAGGAGATGAATAGTCTACATCAGCTCATTAAAATGGTCATTTTGTCATATGGACAAAATTTAAATGCCTATATATTTACAAATTTACCTGAACAGCTTAGGACACTAAGTGCAGCCAAAAAAGAATTTATTCTGAATATGCTTGACTGAAATGAGTTCATGAGAGGTGGTACCAAAAACTGAGATGATTTGAGTCTTGCCTGTTCCTAGAGTGTGATAGATGAGCAAGAGACTTTCCATACAAATTATACCCATGTTTTAATGAAATGCAAAAAGGATGAGTTTTTAGAGGAAGGAACTGTAGATTTTGAGTTGCCACTGTAATTTCTTGGTGAATCTGGAGTTTCCCCTCAGGTGAAACATCAAAAGAACCTTTGAGCAAGGTGTTATGATGATTTATCAGATTAGTCAAAGTTCTCAAAGAATTCTGCACATGCCTAAGATGCCAGTCATGTGAAATTTCAGAATGAATTGGGGAGAATTGTGCTGCAAAGAAACATTGGAATGGTCTTAAGGGAAGCAAATAAATCAGGTCCTCCATTAAAAGAGGGTGCATGTTGCGGTGCGACCTGCAACCTGACCCAGTGTTGTGGGGGTAATTGGAAATCAAGGCCACAACCCCTGATAGGTCGGTTCCAAGTTGCTGGGGTGAAATCCGGCCAATGGGGCATCGTAAAATGCAGCAATGCGGGACCTATTTAAGCCCATGTGAAGCTGCTGAGCTTCCTCTTTGGGGCCTAATGCATTGGAACACCCACCCACCACTTCCTATATTTAGGGCTTGCGTTGACCTTGCTATGCCATCGTGTGTCGTATGCCATTGGGACAGGGGCACGGTAGGAATTTTTCCCACTTGGCTGATTGGCTGGTGCCATTTGGGTTTCACCTGCCACGTAGCAACTAGTCACAACTTGTAAGTTGTGGATAGGCTCTGGTTAAGGTGATAGACGTGGCACGTGGTGTGGCCATGCCTATGCAAATGGAGGATATTCCGGTACAGGAATCCAGGGACTCATTGGTTTGTTGGTCCCCGAAAGGGGTCCGACCGGTGTCCGAGTCCAGGGGACATCAGAACAGCTGATTGGTGAACCTTCCATCAGCTGTCCCTGGTATTCATCCTTTTCTGTCCTACGAACGTGGCTCTGGGACAGGGCTGCCTGCAAGGGTGCAGGGAGATAGTCGAACCAGAACCTATGCAACCACTCACTTGGTTGTAATCAATAAAGTTGTGGCCTAAATTCTGCCAAAAACCAAACCAAATATCTGAGTCATGTGTGAATTTATTTTGGAAGGTTAAAGGTCTAAACACGCAAAAGGTAAAACTAGTGAGATTTCCCAGAGGGTATTGTTGGGCTGAAATTTTGGCCCAGCTGTTTGCAACAGTTTGTGGGGGCTGGAAAAATTTCTCAGAAATGTTGAGGGTGACGTTCGGTCATTTCTTATCTTAGTGAAGTTTGGATGAGGTGTTGTTCCCCTTCCTCAGCACTTAAAAGAAGAAGAAGTTTTAAGCACAGTGTGGTGGAAGCAGAAGACAAGCCCACCCACAAAGGTGCCTAAAGAAGAGAGAGAATGAGCAAACTCAAACAGACAAGACAAGCTGCTAGCTAAAGAACATAGCAAATTGTACCTTGCACTTTGAAATTGGGCCAAAGTTGAATGTTTTAGACTATGTTAGGGAGATGGATGATTATTGTCAGTAAGCAAAGAAAATGGTTACAATTGGTTCCCTCACCATCTCTCTTTTTCTTTCAGAGAGTGAGAACATCTGTCTATTATTTATCATTGCCAATGTACCTGTGGTGGCAGAAGTGTCTGAAGCTCGAAGCCAGCTGTTTCTTCTCTTCCCCTCCCCAGTTTCACATTTATGGGTACTTGCATACAGATACACATTGATAATTTAAACACTCGTTTTATGAAAGGACCCCATCACTTTCACATTCAACTTTATCAGGGAGAGGGAATTTGTAGCCCTCCAGATGTTGTAGGACTCCAACTCCCATCATCCTCTAGAGACAATGGACAACATCTGGAGGGCCACAAGTTCCCCATCCCTGCACTAAACTGGTGCTTTGTTCAGAAGATGTGCTGTTCCCCATTCTGGTAGGAGTGGATACCATGTGAGACTAATGGGAACAGTAGAGCTATGTGGGGGTTGTGAGTCATTTGAGAAGAATAACCAGCTTTTAAAAGAAATATGTTATAAATGATTATGAGAAAAGTGTTTTTAACTGGAGAATATTGTGGATGCCTGCAAGAAATGGGCAGCTATCTCAACAGTTCTGGCATTTCATGGACAGCCTTGAATGTGACACACAGCTGGGTTCCATCTTAGATCTAAAGGTCATTCCAACTTCCTAGCCTTTCCTGCTGTTACATTTTAAACTTCATGAACGCAAGCGATTCTTTCAAGTACCAAGACGAATGCTTGAACTTCAAGCAAAAAACAGTATAGTCAAGTGCGTCAGCAAAGATAAACTTTACCATCAACAGGGGGCTGTCTTGGCTAGAGAGACACATAAAGCATGCAAGTACATTGTAAGTGGTAACATGATGTATCTGCATGGGGATGGTCATAATATCGGAAGACACTGAGAAGATCATCTGCTTTGGTTTATGTTCTGAAATGGTAATTGTCAGCGAGAATCTAGTGTCCCCTGAAAGTGTCCATATCCCACAAGCTTTCAACAGCTGGTGGTTATGGGCATCAGCTTCCAGTGGTACAGTGTAGGCCTCTTCTTGGGGATATCATTTCATCCACTTGTCCCCGCAATTGATAGGGGAGATTAAATATACCCATTTTTAAACACCACCAAACACCAGGGGAAAGGAGAAAAGGGGAAAGGAGAAACCAAAAGAAACCATAATTTGCCAGCTCAGCATTTCTTCAGCCTGCCAAGTTCCATGAGGGAGCCTGAATTTAAAAATCACCACAACTTCTAGCTTGGCGCTTTGTGAATGTAAGCTGCCCATGGATATTTCCTCACCATTTCAAAAATGTGGTGGGTAGCCATATGTGTGTCAGCCAATCTGTTGTTGGGCAGCATTGGCAGGAGATGCTGGGAGAGGGGAACAACTGAGGAAAGTGTCTGGTAGCTCTGTCATCCCCCCACCCCAAAAAAAAACCTTCTCCAAAGTCAATTATTGGTACTTTGGAGAATTTTCAGCTTTAATAAACATCTAAATTCCAGTGACGTCCTTTTGCTCCCTGTTTCCCACAGTCCATTTCACAAATTACTGTCTGAGGACAGCAGAAATGAAATGAAATAAAGCTTTCTAACATTTGGCCTACTTTAGCTGAGTTGGGAGCCCTTGGCAGCAGCCGGATGGAAGAGCTCGCATGCCCCTCAGCACTCGGCAGCTCTTTCCCATTAGAGCTTGGTTAAAGTGCCGCGTGTGGAAGCTTGGCACTCCTTCCCTTCCCTCCTTCCCAGTTCCTGGCTTGACCTAAAAATACTTAAAATGGGAGAAATGTTTTCAATGCTATCATTCCCCTTTCGCAGGTTTAATGCATCAAAGGTGGTGGTTGGGCATTGGGAGTGGGAAGCACTGTTTTAAGAGCACAAGGACAGGGCCGTCTGTAGCATATGCGCCGCCGGGGTGCAAAGATCTGCCCAGTGCCCCCAAATTAAGTTTGAGTCTGACAGGCGCCGTTCCTGGCGCAGCACGTGCGTCTTTGGTAAATGAGCGCACAAAGTCGAAAGTCCTTTAGTGAAACAGTAGGTATACATTTCCGTAATACCTAGGTATAGATGTATTTTGTTTTTCTAGCTTGATCAAAATTATTTATTCTTTCATAACAGGTAGATAGTTAAGAGCTTAGGTGGCTTCAGCGGGGGGCTCCTGGCGCCCCCCCCGAATTCGGCGCCCGGGTGCCCTGCACCCCTTGCACCCCGTGTAAAGACGGCCCTGCACAACGACTTAAGAAAAGCCTGCTGGATCAGGTCAATGGCCCATCTAGTCCAGGATCCTGTTCTCACAGTGGTCAACCACATATCTGTGGGAAGCCTGATAGCAGGACCAGAACACCAGAGCCCTCTCCTCTCCTGTGGTTCCCAGCAACTGGTCTTCAGAAGCATTGCTTCCATTGTGGAGGCAGAGCACAGCCATCGTGGCTGGTAGCCATCAAAAGCCCTCTTCTCCATGCATTTGCTTAATCCTCTTTTCAAGTCATCTATGTTGGTGGCCATCATTGTGAGTGCCATATTTAAAATGAGGTACGTCAAGTTGTCGTTTACCCTGGCTGGCTTTGGCGTAGGAGCAAGGACAGGCTCAAAGAGGATAGGAGAGGGATTTATGTTTGTAGCTGGTGAATATAAATGCGCAAAAAGTAATACCAGGTACCATTTTCTGCTCCAGTCTCCTCTGGCCCATAAACTCAAAGTGCTTCTAGTATATATGAATGTGCTGTCATTACGACACTGCTGTTCTGATTACTCATTACACCACAGTGTTTCAAGGATGAGAGCCCCCTTGGCAGACAGGCCTTTTTGTCTGAGTCATTAGAAAGCAGCTTTCTCCTTGACATCGAGCACCGCACCTCGCCACGACTCCCGTGCCATATATTATATGCGCCGCTGGGTTTCCCGAATGAGGGATCTGTTCTTAATGACATTACAACGCACCTTCTCCCGATGCAATTATGTACTAATGCTTAGCTTGTTGAAAAATCTCTTCTCCATTCTTGCGGACCAATCCTATTAGTCCCTGCAATGGTTAATCTAAATAAGGGTGAAAGAAGGAGAGCCGTGGCTGCTACACAAACCTGGATGGCTTTAGACCTTGCAGTTTCAGAGTAAAATAAAGGGAAGGTGATAGCAGAATGTTAAAAACAAAACAAAAAACCAAAAAACCCCACAACCAAACAACCAAACAATTAAAAAAACACCACTCTTTCCCTTTGACTGGACAGCATATCCTGTACACTGATTTGGCTGGGTGCGGGTTCTGACATGTTGATTTCAGTCTCCTTGCCTGGGAAGGGTCTGTAGCTCAGGTGTGGTGGAGCCAGTGTGGTGTAGTGGTTAAGAGCGGTGGACTCGTAATCTGGGGAACCGGGTTCGCGTCTCCGCTCCTCCACATGCAGCTGCTGGGTGACCTTGGGCTAGTCACACTTCTCTGAAGTCTCTCCGCCCCACTCACCTCACAGAGTGTTTGTTGTGGGGGAGGAAGGGAAAGGAGAATGTTAGCCGCTTTGAGACTCCTTCGGATAGTGAAAAGCGGGATATCAAATCCAAACTCTTCTTCTTCTTCTCAAGTGCAGAGCACCTGCTATGCATACAGAAGGTTGATTGCATATTTTGCCAACAGCATCAAGATTAACAGTGGCAAAGGAAGCGTGCCCAAGCACAAGGAATGGTGGGAGTTGTAGTCCACAACATCTGGATGGCACCACATTGGTTACCCTTGCCGTCGAACATACTCTTCACTTACATGGTATAGAAGTGAAGGCTTGCAACTTCCCACAATTTCCATGCTTTTCATTGCATGAGTGAGTTTGTAAGAATGCCTCTTCTCTTCAGCCAAAGGGTTTTGGTCATAGAGCTTTATAGGTATCCCTTGGTGCGCCAAATACATAGAGAAACATCTGTAACAACATGAGTAGCCTGAAAGGTGGAGATCTGCAGAGCAGCACAGTTCATGTATGTTTTGGCATGAGGAATGTCAGGTTCACAGTAATAGGCATTTATCAGGGTGCTAGATGGTTATGAATGAAGAGGGGAACAGCTCGGGATAGTTCTTTTCCGGGAGTGTAGCTCTGTGTAGGAACTCTGGAGAAGTTGACCCAAACCAGGAACAGAAAAGCTTGCCTCAAGGAGAAGGAAGGACTGCAAACACCTTTGAACTCTTCTGCTGCTCATATCAAATTCCCCCTACCAATCCTCACTGTCATCACCCGCCACCAGAGGCACTCCCCCACTTTCTCCCCAAACACCACCCCCTTCCATGTGTGGCAGCATGAACAGCAACGGGGGCACTTAGTCTACATGGAGAGGAAGAGCATTCCATCTCATTTCCTCCTTCTCCAACATGCTGATTAGCAGTACAACCTGGAAGATGGCGCACTGGATGTGGGTGGGGAGCTCATGGGAAATGTGACTTTCACATTATCTTCTGCAAAGTCAAATGAGCCATAGCAAGCAGGCCCTAGGGTTTGGAAAGGGCAACTCCCGAATCTGAAATCCTCATGAATTCTTGCGAAAATGGCCACCCAGACAAGAAGACATTGCCCTCCTAAGACCAAGTGAAGCCATTTTGAAACACAGTGGAGAAGACGTTACAGCACTTGTTCAAGATCCCCTCCCCCTGGAGTGTTGTGTCTTCTTAAGAAGGAGAAACAATAGCATGTTCCATCAATAATCAATCCTTAACAGAGAATTACAAATTGGGCATACTCCACGTGAAGAGCAATTACCTGATACACGGATGGTAGCGAATTGCTCGGGAGCAATCTATAGCCCTTTATGACTCTATGAAACATTAGTGTCATAGTTCTGAATAACATGTTCCTAAACATTACCCTTCTATTCAACGGCAATTTGTGAACAGACAAGAAAGTGCTAAATGTGCTGAATAAATTAAACGGTGCTCTCGCAGTTCTACCAGATCGTATCAATTGCAAGCTGCAGAACTTTAACCCTCCTACACTTGTAAAAGGAAGTGCTTTACTCCACTGCTGTTGGGGTCAAATAGACACAAATTAAAGTGTAACATAAGCCAAAATGAAATGTATTTGACAGTGACAACAATTTATTGTAAAAAAAACAAAAAACTAAAACACCACAAGAGACTCCATTAGCATAAAAACTAATAGCAGACATTCACTTTTCTGAATCAGCTTGTGAATTATTATTATTTTTAAGTCCTTTGGAAAATTTGTCAGAAATTTAGTGTTTAAAAAAGATACATAGACTAGTAGGGAGCTCTTTATCCAAGTGACAGTCTTTATGTAGCCAAAATGGCATCACTCCAAGGATCTTTAAGATGTACCAAGCAGAAAACAAATAGCCCAACAAGGAAAAGGCTGGAAATACTGACTGACTATTGGAGCAGGTGGTTACAGAAGACCCAGGAAGAGAAGGAATGAAGTGAAATAGAGCATAGCTGGCTGGTGGAACCATGGAGAGGAGCATTCCAAACTGCAACATTGTGTAGCAGATCCCAATAGTCATTAATCATTCTTAAGTACAAGGATGGTATCTGCATTGACCCACAACTGTACAGTCATACATTGGATCCCAAACGCCTTGGTACTTGTCCGTTTTAGCTCCCAAACGCTGCAAATCCATAAGTGAGTGTTCCAGCTTGTGAACGTTCTTTGGAACCCAAACACCTGACGGGGCTTCTGGGGCTTCCGGTTGACTGCAGGCGCTTCCTGTAGCCAATCGGAAGCCGCGCCTTGGTTTCCAAACATTTTCCAAACATTTTGGAAGTTGAACAGTACCCAGTTCGACTTCCAAGGTACCGCTGTATTTATACATCTAAGTTATAAAACTGCCCTTTGTTTACTAGAAATCTGGGACAATGTACAATTCAAACAAAGCAGAACAATATGGGGAAAGGACCATCTCTCTTCATATGAATCGACCTGGAACCTCTGATCATAATCTGAGTCCCTTCTTTTTGTGTCCTCCCCATGAGAGATTCTGAGGGTGGCAACACAAGAACAGGTCTTTTCCGTCATGGCTCCCCGCTTGTGGAATGCTGTCCCCAGGGGGGCTCGCCTGGCACCCTCTTTACATATCTTTGTGCTCCAGCTGAAAGTGCTCCTTTTCTCCCAGAACATTGGCTAATTGAACAATGGCCTTTTCAACTGTGTACATGAGCGGAGGGTACATTGTTTTGCTTGTTATTCTGCTATGCATTTTGTGTTTTTATGTTGTGAACCGCCCTGTGATCTTTGGATGAAGGGTGGTCTATAAATTTGATACATACTAACAGTGATATAAAACATCCCCGAGACAGTTAAAACAAGATCCTCATAAAACAATTCATTCAACAAATGAGATGGGAACAGGCCTAAAAAACACCCATATCCATAATATTAATTCTCATAATCTGGTGGATTAGTGATACCTCAAAGCACTTTCCCCTTCAATTCAGAATCTGGAAATCTAAAAAAAAAAAAATTCTTACTCTAGATGCTGTATCAGTATAAACTAGACAGTTTGTTGTTATGTTTTCAGCGCACTGGAGTAATAGAGATTGGACATACACCGTTTAAACACTCCTGCTCAATTTGATTAGGGTCTGATTTGTGGTGGTGAATGGTATCGGACTCCAACTCCCATCAGTCCCAGACAGCATGACTAATGGTCAGGGATGATGGGATTTGTAGTCGAACAGCATCTGGAGGGCTGCCCTTGGACTAATCCCAATGCCTTTTCAGTTAAAGTCTGAGAGAGTAAACACACACACACACACACACACACACACACACACACACTTCTTTAAAAATACCACTGAACAATTGACCATTTTAATCTACCAGAAAATGAAGTGGTAAAGGTTAAGAAACAGCTTTTATTATACCCCCAGCGGCAGTTATTCCTTTGAATTTTGTAGGAGGGTTTATGATTGTGATCTTTTTAGCATCCTATCCAGTAAATAGTCAGAAGAACCTTATGCTGACGATCTCAGAAGTTATGCTGTTTTTAATTCTCACTTTTCCTGGGGGGCATCATGTTTAAACATAAGACATTGCAACAACTTTTCTATATTAAAATGCTCAGTTTTAAGTAAACAATCAAATGTTTTTAATTTTATTGTGTTGAAAATGGCATAGGCATGGGTATGGCTGTAGAAAACAAACCAAAACAAAATACTTGAAGTAATTAACATGGAATTGTGAATTTCTGTAGCTCATCTGACACTAATTTCTCATTTGTTCTAGATTAGATATTTATCCTGGCCTTATAGTCTTACACAGAATGGCATGCTCATGTACAAGACCAGCATTTATTCATTCAAATAGATGCATTATTTGCTTAATATCTGCAGTCTTTTACCCTCTGTTTGGTCATAGGCTGCATATACACGATGCATTTAAAACACATTTGAAGCACATCCCTCCAAAAAGAACTGTAGTTCTGTGAGAGGTAAACTACAGTTCCCAGGATTCTTTGAGGGAGGGAAGTAGTTTAAATGTATGGCATATACGCAGCCATAGATGCTTAGTGGACAATACAATCAGCTCTCATGTGATTCCATTCATGTGATATTCCTAAGACCTAGGCCTGATCCTTGCCTGACATAGAACTATGCTGTCAGACTCAGACTGAAGATGTGAACTATCTTTCTATGGCATGGTTGGGTTTGAGTTCTCTGGGCTATACTACATATTACATTAAACACACAATGTCTGTCCATGGCATCTGTAGTTCTTCCCTTACCATCTAGAACCTTCTAGAACCTTCTCAATCTTACTTCACTTCATGACATCACAATGTTCTACACTGGTTTCCACCTGGCTCCACATCATTGGCTGAAAATGGGAGAGGGTGGAGAAACACGGTACGTATGTCACATTGTGTCCTGACATGAATTATTGTCTGAATGTTTTTTTATTATGATTTTATTATTGTTTTGCTGGTCTGCTCAGTAAGCCTCCTAATCGTTCTTATTTTTAAAGGCAGCTGTCTTTCAGAGAAACATGACGACCATTACTCATTGCTGAAGGGCTCTTCTGAGAACCACGAGATTCACCAGAACACAGTTTGAAAGCCACTTGCCTTAGTGCTTTTGGCATTCAACGACTGTAGACATTTCCTCAGAAATTCTGAGAGAATAATGAAACCTATTAGGCCTTGATTTTAGTGAATGATCACACAACTCATCAATAGGAGCCTAAAGCATGCATGCCATATAATCTTAGGAGTCGAGTCATTTCTAATAGGATTTGTGCCTCCCAAAATTCATTTGTTGGTGCTTGCTGTCACTGAAGATATGACTTGTTCTGAGGATTTCTTTTCCTCCTTTCTGATATCTTTGCCACTTCTAAACTCCCCGGTGCCAAGCCGAACATTTCTTGCCAGCTATTCATGCTAGATAAGTGGGCAAATCTTATTATGTGCATTTAACATGTTGTGGTTTAAGATTAAAGCAGGAAGCACTTTCCTCCTTTTTCTGAAACATTCACCATCAAATGAGATTTAAAATGGAATCCGTGTAAAGCAATTTAGGGAGCCTAGGAGATTAACCTAGAGAATCTCATTGGCGGCTGGGAACATTTCACTCCTTTCTTAGCAATGATATTTCGTCTTTAAAGAGAAACATTAAGCAGTTGATGGACAAGAAGGATGAACATCCCAGAAAATAGGCATTACTCCCTGGTGGGTGAGGCCTGAGGCCAAATGTGGGTAGGGCAACAGATGATCTTTTTAAAAAAAGAAATTTTATTTAAATCATTAAAATAGCAAAATCATAGATTCTAACAAATGCAAATACTAACAGCATTACTGTTTGATAGCAGGACAAGACTGAACATCATAAAACGAGGTTTAACGGCTAAACCTTTTAAACAGTGGCAGGTATTGTTTTGTTTGTTATTATGTTATGTATTTTTTTTGTTTTTTTTGTTTTAAACGTAAACCACCGTGTGATCCTTGGATGAAGAACGGTATAGAAATTTAATCATCATCATTATTAATAATAACATAATTGTGTGAACTGAAACAGACATAGCTTTAAAGTGGCGCTGAATGGAGTAAGTGGTGCAGTGTTTGGAAGGAAATAACCCCTCCTCAAAGAAACCGAGAAGGACTTAATTCATAAAGAATTTGTTTACTTGTGTCCGTTTGTATCCAGAAGTGACTCACCGGGTGTGCTGCAACTGCTACACTAGCCGCTTGGCAGGTGATATCCCAGGAAGTCAGTGTGATTGTGAATGGCTCGCTAAACCTCTCTGCTAACCCTGACACTTTCTTTTCCTTCCAAAATTGGTGCATTCTTGGGGAGGGGAAGAAAAATTGTCTGGGGCTACATCTACTAAGAGTTAGCCAACCCTGCCTTAGCTAGTAAATACATTTTTTTATAAAGACCTATATAAAATTATTAGAGATTGAGTGATTTGTGAGAGTCTGGCTCTTTCATTGGAATAATCAACAAAGTTTTCTCTTGAAACATGTTTGCTTCATGTAAGGGAAAGGGAGCCGCAAGTTCATTTGATCCTCATCAGCAGGTGCCATGCTAGGGTTGGATGTGGTAATAAATGGGTGTGGCTCACACACACTAGTACACACACATGCCATGCACACATAAAGGATACATTCAAGGCTCTTTTCAAATTGTTGTTGTTGTTGCTTAGTTGTTCAGTCGTGTCCGACTTTTTGTGAACCCATGGACCAGAGCACGCCAGGCACTCCTGTCTTCCACTGCCTCCCGCAGTTTGGTCAGACTCATGTTGGTAGCTTCAAGAACACTGTCCAAACATCTTGTCCTCTGTCATCCCCTTCTCCTTGTGCCCTCAATCTTTCCCAATATCAGGGTCTTTTTCAGGGAGTCTTCTCTTCGCATGAGGTGGCCAAAGTATTGGAGCCTCAACTTCAGGATCTGTCCTTCCAATGATCACTCAGGGCTGATTTCTTTAAGAATGGATAGGTTTGATCTTCTTGCAGTCCATGGGACTCTCAGGAGTCTCCTCCAGCACCATAATTCAAAAGTATCGATTCTTCGGCAATCAGCCTTCTTTATGGTCCAGCTCTCACTTCCATACATTACTACTGGGAAAACCATAGCTTTAACTATACGGACCTTTGTCAGCAAGGTGATGTCTCTGCTTTTTAAGATGCTGTCTAGGTTTGTCGTTGCTTTTCTCTTCCAATTTCGTGACTGCTGTCACCATCTGCAGTTATCATGGAACCCAAGAAAGTGAAATCTCTCACTGCCTCCATTTTCCCCCCTTCTATTTGCCAGTGATGGGTGGAGGTGATGGGACCAGTGGCCATGATCTTAGTTTTTTTAATGTTGAGCTTCAGACCATATTTTGCGCTCTCCTCTTTCACCCTTATTAAAAGGTTCTTTAATGCCTCCTCACTTTCTGCCATCAAGGTTGTGTCATCAGCATATCTGAGGTTGTTGATATTTCTTCTGGCAATCTTAAATCAGGCTTGGGATTCATCCAGTCCAGCCTTTTGGATGATGAATTCTGCATATAAGTTAAATAAGCAGGGAGACAATATACAGCCTTGTCATACTCCTTTCCCAATTTTGAACCAATCAGTTATTCCATATCCAGTTCTAACTGTAGGTTCTTGTCCCAAATAGAGATTTCTCGGGAGATGGATGAGGTGATCAGGCAAGGCCATGTCTTAAAAAACTTGCCATAGTTTGTTGTGGTCGACACAGTCAAAAGCTTTTGCGTAGTCAATGAAGCAGAAGTAAATGTTTTTCTGAAACTCTCTAGCTTTCTCCATAATCCAGCACATGTTTGCAATTTGGTCTCTGGTTCCTCTGCCCCTTCGAAATCCAGCTTGCACTTCTGGGAGTTCTCGGTCCACATATTGCTAAAGCCTGCCTTGTAGAATTTTAAGCATAACCTTGCTAGTGTGTGAAATGAGCGCAATTGTGCTTTTCAAATATCCCATTGGAAAAGGAAAAGAAGAGAGAGTTGTGTGTTTGATCAGTAACTGATTGAAACAAAGCTGCTTAGTTGCATTTAAAAAAATAAAATCAAAGCTATCTAAAAGGGATCTGGTTATAAGAGTGTTAAAGTAGAAAGCAAATGGGATCAACTGTGGCAAACTTCCAGTCTCTGTGTCCCTAAGGGCACATCAGCTGGGGCTGTGTTTTGAATACACTGGTTCCTGTTCTTGACAAAATCGTAGTTTCATCAGGGCTGGAACCTTAAATCATTGTGACAGTTCTCATGCAGGACAGTTGGCAGGTCTGAATTTTGCATCAGCATGACCTCGAACGAAGCACCAAAAATGGGCAAATGTCTGATGGGACGGAATTAATTGAGACTGAGTTTGCAATCTGTTTTCCTCAGAAGTGTGTGTTGGGAGGTTGGGGGGGGGGAGGGTTTTTGCCACTGTAAACAGTAAAGTAAGATTTTTATACATAACTGATGAACACACATATGGTGTCTTGTAAAACTTTTCCATTACAAGGATCGTTTTAGGTTCCAAAGCAGGTCAGGCATCTTCCATCAAATTCGCTGCAATTGAGGAAAACAGGGTCTTTATACGGGGTCAAGAGGAAGTTTACCACTTGATTGTTAAAAGAAGAAGCAGCAGCAGCAGCAAAGCCCTTGGTGCTTAGGAATATGTCCCCATCAGCACTTTGTAAAGGTTTTCATGATGAATTCTGGAAATAATAATAATAATAAGGCTTTGTGAAAATATTTCAGAAAGTCGGAGTCCTTCTTTACTCAGCCACACCCTTTTCCAATAGTGTTTCCTATCCTGCATGATAATAGTGGCTCTTTCCCCTTCACAGGATGCACAACCATTAGGTGAAAAATTGAGGAGGAGGATTCGATTTAAAAATAGCCGTCACCGGGGAAAGGAATGACATGCCAATCAGAGAGTGAGAGAATCCCTGCATGAATACTGAAATTATACATTTGTATCTATGGCAAATCCCAGTATAAATGTAAGGAATTTTAGGGTGCCCTGTATATCAGAAGTAGCCAATGTGGTGCCCTCTAGATATTTTTTTGAACTACATCTCCAATCCTCCCTAAAAATTAGCCATGCTGGGCTGATGGGAGCAGTGGCCCACAAAATCTGCAGGGCAACATGTTGACTATCCATGTTGCAGATGTTTCAGCAGCGGCTGCTTTGCTGTGGGTATATGGAACTTCGCTGCTGTATTGTTTGACAGCTCAGCACCCTATGGACAGGTCCAAACTCACATGTTCTTAGCATCTGACCATTGTCCCTGCTTTTAGCTGGGTAATTACTGCATGATAAAGACCTACTTGAAGCTACTAACATGAGTTTGGCCAAACTGCGAGAGGCAGTGAAGGATAGGCATGCCTGGCGTGCTCTGGTCCATGGGGTCACGAGGAGTCGGACACGACTGAACGACTGAACAACAACAAAAAAGACCTACTTGACTGGCCACATTCATGTAATGTTGAGCTCTTTAAATCTTACAGCAACTCCAGAATTAGCCTGTGACAAAATAGCTCCCTTGTCACTGTTGCAATATCCAAAACACCTCCAAGCCAGATTTCTCCAGAAACATATCAGAGCAATAAAACACTATCCACACTCACCTGGAAATCCTAATGCAATATTATTTATGTCCACTGTGAAGTTAGCAATATTGAGTTCAATGGGATTTTTCTTCTTCTTTTTGCTCCCAGATAAATGTTTACAGCAAGGACAAGGAACCTGTGTCTCTCCCCATCCCAGATGTTGTTGGACTACAGTCAGACACAACCAGCATGGTGAATAGTCAGAGATTATAGGAGGTGTAACGGGGTGGTGGTGGGGTCACAAGTTGCTTATCCTTGGTTTTTGGGATTGCAACCTAAATCCCACTAAGCACAACAGGATCTGCTTCTGATTAGACAAGCCTAGGGTTGCACTGTTAGATGTTGAAGATCACAACGTGCTTTCACATGGTCCCCATGCTAATAACGTTAATTATGAACCCAAGCTGGTCAAAGTTAAGCTGGTTTGATAATAAATCAGCTGGAAAGAGTTCCGTGTGTGCTTCACATTTTGAAATCGATGGAACTTTTGTGTTTAATTTTAGCTTGGTGCCCTGTAGTCATGCATTCAATATTCCTAAATCCCTTCGGACAAATGAGATTGTATTGCACTCTGTTTGGTCCCCCCTTCCAGGGGTAGGTTTAAGGCAAGTGCACATGCCCTGGGTGCTGAGCCCAGGGGGTGCTGTCTCAAATCCTGGTAAGTGAGGTGCCGGGCTTTATGAAGAAGGTGTGAGACAATGACAGGGTCCTTGAGTCCTCCCTCCCCAAGGCCTATTTAGCACTTTCCCAGCTTTGGGAAGGAGGAAAGAGGGCTCTAGAACCCTGCCACAGCCTCACACCTCCTTCCCAAAGCCAGGAACCTCCTTACCCACCTTTGGGAAGGCAGTGTGAGGACTGGCGGGGCACCAATTTTGGCTCTGCACAGGCCACCGTAGTACCCAAGTCTGCCGCTGCATCCTCTTTTTATTCTGTTTGGTTTTGTCTACTTTTTTTGTCTAAAATGGGAAAAAGAACACATATAACATCCTATTGAACGTCACAGTGCATAGGAAGGCAAGTCGTTGTTTTGTGACATTAGGAAATGTCAGGCAGGGATTGCACAGGTTTCCCCAACACATTTCTGATAATAAACCATTCCCTGACCTACAACCTCCCCTGCTGTTCCACTCTTCACCACCTTTACATGACATATTTCAGATGTCAGCTTGCAGCCCTCCACCGAAGGCATGGCTATTTTTTCTCCAGTAACCAGACCACAAAGACAAGCAAGCATGCTTTCCTCGTACATCCTATCTAAGTCTTTATGATGAGCAAAGTTTGCAGCGTCGAATCTTACAGCCTCCTGGTGCCATTAACGTGTGATATTTTCCCATCTCATCCCTTCAACCCGTTCTCCCGAGATGAATGAAATGAAAGTTAATGAAAGTTACATGTTAAAACATTGTCTTTTCTTGTAATAATTCTTCGGCAAAGTGATATGGTATCACTACTGATGTCATTTAATGAGAGACGTGGTAATGAATTTGGGGGAATGTATGGACCTTGGGCTCAGCTAAATTAAACTAGAATGTTTGCTTTAAAAATTAAATAATTGGCCTATTATTGCAGCAGAGATTTTAATAATCCAAATAAATTGTGCTATAATAATAGCAGCTTTTGAATTAGTCTTGTTTTATTGCCATTAGTACTTGTGGGATTATTGCATTTCGAAGATAAATCTCTATCAATAATAAGACAAAATGGGACTTTGCGATCAACAAAGCATTTCCCCTAGAAGATGTGACTTGAGGGGAGTCATTTCCTCCTTAAGCTGCCATGGCTGTGCACGTGTACAAGGAATCCAAACAGCAATTCAAGTCAATGGAGTGCAGCACGATGTTTACATAAATTACCTATGAAAGAAAGCTGGCAAAATGTTGACAGGAACTGAAAATCTCTATGCAGTGAAGTGGACACAGTAGAGCAAGGGTCAGCAAACCTTTTCAGCAGGGGGCCGGTCCACTGTCCCTCAGACCTTATGGGAGGCTGGGCTATATTTTTTTGGGGGGGGGGGGAATGATGCAAGAACACCACGAGCCCCGGTGGCTGCTTACCTGTGTCTTGCGAGCGGTAGGGGCTGGCGGCGGTGAAGGGACATTGAGCGGTGCACAAAAGGGCTCCAGAGAGGGGATGCTTAAAATGGCAGCTGCTCAAGCGCTGCTGCTGCTGCTGGCACCAACAAAGTCCAGCCTCCTTCCTCCTCTAGGCAGGGCAGGGAGAATCCAGGAGGAGGGAGGGAGGAGGTGCTACCGCTGCTGCCGTGTGAGGGAGAGGGAAAGAACGTGTGCGCTGGCGATCCACGTGGCGATTCCCGAACTGTCTGCGGGCCGGATCCAGAAGGCAATTGGGCCTGATCCGGCCCGTGGGCCTTACTTTGCCTACCCATGCAGTAGAAGCTAATCCATGAAAATGAATGGGGAACTGCCCCACCAGTCTACCAACAGTCAGTCACCACCTGCCTGCCTTCTTACAACCAGTTCACAGGGTGGCACTGGTTGTCAGCTTCATAATTATAAAAATAATATATGCTGCCTATCTGACTGGGTTGACCTAGCTACTCTAGGTAGCTTTCAACAAATTAAAACATCAAGCACAGTAAAACATCAAACATTACAAACTTCCCCAAACAGGGCTGCCTTCCCAAAACAGGGCTGCAATACCAAGGATGTGTGCAGATCCCAAGGATGTGATGGACCGCTGTGCTTTCAGCTCAGAATCCAGATTGTCCATGCATCCTACTTATTTGGCCCGAAAGGAAGCAAATCAATTATGTATCTTAATTTGATGCAGTACTACTTATTAGAGGAGACATATTATCCGTCTGCATTATGGACAGCTGCATTTTAACAGGTCTAGACAAAAGCCTCATAACAATTTGCCCTAGACAGTGACGGCTAAAGGTCACTTCGTACAAAATGAAATGTGAAAATTGCTTGACTCCTAGAAACCATATTTGCACAACTTGTGACCAAACTAGGGTTGCCATATTTCAAAAAGTAGAAACCAGGACACCCCAAAAGTTGTTGAGTTTTTTTAGGAAGACCCCAAAGTTTCAACTGACTTGCCGAAAATCCAAGACAAAGCATCACCTTTCAAAAACAAAACAAAACCCAGGGATCATTTCCACCTTTAAAATCCCGATAATGTCTGGGAAAATCCAGACATATAGCAGCCCTAAAAAGGTAAAGGTAAAGGACCCCTGACAGTTAGGTCCAGTTGCGAATGACCCTGGGGTTGCGGCGCTCATCTCGCTTTACTGGCTGGGGGAGCCAGCATTTGTCCGCAGACAGTTTTTCCAGGTCATGTGGCCAGCATGACTAAGCTGCTTCTGGCGAAACCAGAGCAGTGCACAGAAATGCCGTTTAGCTTCCCGTCAGAGCGGTACCTGTTTATCTACTTGGACTTGGGCGTGCTTTCGAACTGCTATGTTGGCAGGAGCTGGGACCGAGCAACGGGAGATCATCCCGTCATGGGGATTCGAACCGCCGACCTTCCGATCGGCAAGTCCTAGGGTCAGCCAATCAAGGGCATTCCACTACTCATGTATAATGATCTATCATGGACTTGATTAACTTCCTCGTTTAATGTCTGCTTGAGGCTGCAAATAGAGGGTTATCCAGCACCTGTCCGGCCAGAACACATATCCATGCACTAATTTGGCTTGGTGGAACACAAGTTATGTAGTGCTGTCATAAACGTATGCTTGATTGGGAACCCTTGAGGTTGTTTCCCCCATAAACTATGATGGGGTGTCTGAATTTTGTCCCTACCCCCTGTTCTCTATAATTTATATAGAATTAGTTGATGCTGTGGTGTTGCTGGGACATTATCCCACAATGCACCCCGTCTGGGACATATAATAAGGAAGAATGTGCACCTGTGGGATCGTGTGCACATCGCATGAGATAGCCCGAGGCATCTGATTTCCCACTTTGCTTTCATGTCACTGTCAACTTTGTCAGGAGCTGTAAAAACATTTTGAAATGTATCAAGAGGCTTTTAAGAAACAGCACTAAAGAAGCAACTGAGCCCCAGATATTAAAAAGCACTGATTTTTAAAAATAAGTAAAAGTTTTGACATTCCATACATTGTTGGATGAGGTTCATTTTGTGAGAGAACTTCTCCAGATCTACCCAACAGAGTTCTATGGAATATTTTCCCATTACAGTGGTACCTATGGTTACGAACTTAATTCGTTCCAGACGTCCGTTTTTAACCTGAAACCATTCTTAACCTAAAGTACCACTTTAGCTAATGGGGCCTCCTGCTGCCGCCGGGCCACCGGCACGCAATTTCTGTTCTCATCCTGTTATGTACTGAGTTGAATAGGATCCAAAATGCAGCAGTCTGATTGGTCCTAGAACAACAGGATTGAGATTGCAGCAGTCTGACTGGTCCCAGAACAATAGGATTGAGATTGCAGCAGTCTGATTGGTCCCAGAACAATAGGATTGAGATTGCAGCAGTCTGATTGGTCCGCAGGAGCCACCCAATCCAGCTCCAGGTGGAAGTGAATCCGCACTCCGATTGGCATACAGGAGTATCCTGGAATTAGCCAATCACGTGGGGCCCATTGTGTAAATAGTGTATATAAAGCAAACGTTTTGGGGGAACTGCATTCCTCACTACTATGAGCTGAATAAAGAGCATGAAATTCACACTTGACTCTGAGTATATTTCACATCCTGAGGTAAAGTTCTTAACCCAAGGTACTACTTCTGGGTTAGCGGAGTCTGTAACCCGAAGTGTTTGTAACACGAGGTGCTTGTAACTCTAGGTACCACTGTACATTATGAAACAGTGGGTAGTTATTAACAGTGGGTAGGGCTCTCTTCTCAATCAGATTTTTTTTTAAAGCCCAGGATACACCCACTGAGAAAACGTTTTAATCCCATTTATATTTTATTCTTTGGTAGATTTACAAAAATAAAAATGCACACCATTAAATAAATTGTAGGAAGTGGCAAAATTAGACACAGATACACAAATATATCAAGACTGATTGTGCTCTGATTCACTCCCCTTTCCTTCCCAGGGCAGCCCTGCCCTCTGTCTGCCCCTCAGAGCCAGCACATCACACAGGGCAGCCTCTCCTCATCATCACTCACTACTACTGTGGGAATGTTCAGGGTGGCAGGAGAGGATATATTGTTTATTAATATCCTTCCTAACTTGTGCTAGCAAGTTCCTTATGTAGCAGAGTTACATTCCCCTTCTCACGCACAGCAGAAAGCTGGTTGCAGGCTCGTTAGAACCTCTTACTATTATGCAATGCAATCTGCCTCAGATTGATTTGTACGTTCCTGGTAAGTTTCCTTGAATCCCTCTTAAAAGAAGAAAGACACCACAATCCTATTCATAGTCAACAAAAAGTAAGTTTACTCATATTCAGGCAGTACACAGTATGAATCCTGAAGGCAGGCTTAAAGACTTAAAGTTACAAACAGCAACATGTGGATTTACCCCATATGGGGGACAATCCCTGTGCTGCTGTTGGCTGTAAGCCAATAGAACAGTTTTTGCTGGAAGCAGACAAAAGGAGAAAGAGAAAAAAAGGGGGTAGTGCTGCATGACTCGTCTTTTTGTTACCTGGACAGGTAAGGTCATGCCCACCTTTGGTCACATGCAAGAGGAAGGATGTTCCAGGCCAGGAGGAACAGGAAGTTTCGACTGGCTGGACCAAACTTTCCCTTGCATGTCCACTATAGCATTACAAGGAATGTAATCACATCCTATACCTACAAGCTGCTACAAGCTGCCCAAGGGAGGAGATTAGCAGCAGTGGTCATGGAGAGGCCATGGGATGCTCCCTCACTGCTGCTGCTCGGGACAAGTGTTGGCTTGTTCTCCTCCCTGAACTTGGTGACAGCAGCACTGGTGGGGGAAATAGGGACATTCTGGGATCAAATCAGAAGCCAGGGTGGCTTTTGTAATTCTGGGATTGTCTCAGGGACACCTGGAGGGCATGTGGGTTTGGAAAAGTACGTGCAGGATTACAGTATATGGCACACCATTTATGAATAGGTTTGAAATAGTTACAGATACATTTTAATGTAGTACCGTATCAGGATCTAAAATGGGGGGAAATGGGGAAAAATATAATCTGTTTATTAGTGTTCTTTAGATTCTTCTTATGACAGCAGAATTCTTATTTCCTGGGCTCCTTGGTTTAGATAGCATCTAGAAAACACATCATAACAGAGGAGGCAGTAGACAACCTTTAACACAACCTACAGGACGTAACAGCAAGAATGGAGAAGCAGCACATAATGGGATAGAAACAAGGTGGAGTTGGTGGGATGGTCCACCAAGAGACTGTCTATGGGTGGGAGTGACCAAGCACTAGACTATGCTGCCTTCCAGTTCAATGATACCTGCTACCCCTGTGGTATGGTCTCAAGATGGAACAGAATGTCTATATGAGTGAAGCATATTGTGCATCAACTCACCCAGGCAAGGCCTGCAGTTGAGGACATTATGACTGCTCTTACTGCTAGCACAGATCACTATTGCCATGAACAAAGTGGACTGGGATACCTTGAGTAAGAAAAACCTAAGGCTAGACCAGACTTTAATTGCCCGACACCTGCAGATGCTACAAGAAAAAGAAGAGTACAGTAAAAAAGCACATGCATATTTTAAAATGTTATCCTGTTGGACAAAGCACAGTTCATCCCAGAAGACATCTTGTCAGCTTCTATAAAATGGAATTTAAGGGATAATTGTCTCACACAGGCCACGTTGTAGGTCTTCTGTTGGTCCCCACCCCACCCCAAGCTTTTCTCACCAAAGACCTTCTGACTGAATGGACCTAACTGATAGTAGACTTGCACTGGGACTGGAAGTGTTGGCTTCTTGTGACTGTGTAACTCCCGAGCAGCCAAGCAGGGACCCAGCCAGATTGGGACCAGACTTGGATGGAGCTTTAGGGCAGGTCCACCAGAGGGTCATTCTGGAGGAAGAGGCTGGCCTAGCCCCTCAATCCTTCGCCCATTCCACATATACCATGTATGCACACACACAACCACAATAGGCTATATATGAGATTTGTAAGGTATGATTGGTGATATATTTTTTTTCTGCTTGAAGACCACACTCCATCATGAGTAATCTTTCAGGGATCACACCCTTGAAATGGGCAACAGTAAAGCTGGATTCAGAGCCACCTACACATCCCATTCAACAACCCGCCCACCCACACCACATTTACATCCATCCACCCACAGACTTCACTTCCTATTCTGCTACTCCTTCTCTCTCTCTGCCACCCCGTTTTCTATCCCCTTCATTAATCCATTCATTCTCTTTCTATACACCCATTCCCCCCTCTCACACACAGACAAGCACACACCTCATTCTCCTGCTCTCTCTCTGCTCCCCCCCCCCCATCGGCCTTTTACAAAAAGAACACTCAAGGCATTGTCCTTTCAAGAAACCTGGATGCCGCAGGTTGCTCTTATTCCAAACTTCCTTCTGCCTGAGGCACCGAAGACATGTTTGGAGATTCAGCCATTGTTGCTATCCTCCTCCTCTAGCTTGCACATTTGCCCCTGAAATGAGATGACTTGGAGGCATCTCCCATGGCTTAAAGGAACTAGAAGAACGGAACAGGGAACTGCTTTTGTTCCAAGGACCCAGGTTGCTTAGGTGAGGCAGAACTGGGACTGATGAGCCAGATGGAGACCCTCCAGAAGTTATGAGGAAAAATGAAAAATGGTGACAGCAATATGCCTCTGAAGGCCAGTAGCTGGGGAATTTGAGTGGAGAGAGTGCTGTTGTACTCAGGTTCTGCATATGGTCAGCCACTGTGGGAACAGAGTGTTGGACTAGACAGGCTTTTGGTCTGACCTAGCCATTCTTAAAAGGAAAAAGACAACCAGGAACAGAACTACCTAAAATGTATAGAAACTTATTCATGCATGCTACTACAGTGGCAAGAATGTTATTTGCCCCAAAATGGAAAGAAGCAGAAGACCCAGTAAAGGAAGAATGGATACAAAAACTTATGGAATAGGCAAAAATGATGAAACTTAATGGAAGAATAAGAAATCAAGATATCAATTTTTTAAAAAATAAAGGAATGGAAGTGGTTTATTGAATATTTACAGATAAATTATAAACAGATAAAACCATTGGCAGGATTATTGTAACAACCTGCAGTTTTATAAAATGAATAAATGAATAAATCGGGTTAATTTGGATATGCAGAAGACATTAAAATAAAATTTAAAGAGCCACAGAAAGAGGGGGATCGAAGTCAAGTTTTGAAATGTCAAAATGAGTGTAAAATTAGTGAAATGTATAAAAGTAGTGAAATGTATAAACTTGAAAAGTGTGTGTTGGGGGGGGGATATGAATGTTATGCACAGAGGTTGTATCTATGTCCAAATTGAAGCTCTCCTCACACAAACCAACATTAGTTCCTCTCTATTTTGTTACATTGTAGTAATGACATGAATGTCAACTGAATTGAATGACCCCAAATGCACCTTTGGAGAAAAACAACAACTCTTTTCTCTCCACTCCATTTGTTTTGGACTTGTAAAGATTTTATTTGTTGGTTTGTGGGGCAGCTATTTTTAGATTAGTTGGCTTTGTCATTCTTGCTCCGGCTTTTTCACCCAACATTCTCTTATTATTTGCAACATTATGTCATATTGCATTGTGTGCACAGTGGTGTAATGTCATGCAAGATAACGTCATACCCGCTGAAAGACATCAGAATCAAGCTGCGGCCTTAGCACAGCCTCCTTGGCAGACTGTAGAATTTCTGTTCTGATGTAAAGCTAACTCTTCCCTTGAAGTTGACTTTTAAGGTTCACTATCCATCACATTACTCCATTACCTTATAGATTTGGAATGTTTCCTTTATAAAAAGATGATTGTTTCTGTCATTCATTTCGTCAAAGGAGCCATTAATGCAGAATCATAGCAGTGAGAATACATACACAGTAGCTTCCACATAATTGAGCATACACAACCTTGAGGGCTAGGCACATGCATGAACAATTGACAGGATTCTGGACATGAACACACAGGCAGCACAAAGTTGCCTTAGAGAGGTACCAAGCTTTGTGGCTGGCAGGGTGGAGAGGGTTTTCCCACTCAGCACAACTCAACCTTCCTTTGTGCTAGGTGTCTCTCCTTGGCAGTGTCAGCTACGAAGGAACGGGGCAGGCTGTGGCTGAAGATGGTGTTGGGTGGGTTTAAAGAGAATTAGATAAGACTACTAGCCTTTAGTACTAGATTAATGCAATGCAGTATAGGAAATGGAGTTTGAAAACTTCTGCTAGTGCAGAATTCAGCAGCCACATTACTCACCGGGGCAAAATGGTTTGAGCATATTACACAATCCTTGTCTGATTGCATGGGCTACCAATTAGTTTATGGGCACAAAGAAGCAATAAGGAGCTGTCCAAAGTCCTGAAAACAAACAAATAAGGATATGCGTTCCCCCAGCATTTTTCAGATTAATTTTAATTGAGCCTATTCTAAAGCACAAAATGCATGTATGATTTGCCATTTATGAGCAGCGTGTACGCATTTTCAGTTCTGCTAGGGGAGAAAGAAACATGCAGCTGGAGCCTAACCTTTATTGGTATGTTCAAACAAATGAACAGGTGATGAGGTCAGTAGATCAACTGGATGTGCTGACTATTTTTCTTCTCCCCTAAAAGCACATAATTTGAGCAGGGCAGGAAACAATCAGAGGGAGAGAGCACTTTGGCTGGTCTTACCTTTGCCTTCTGGTCTCCTCATCGTAAAATCTCTGCTCATTGCTAATACACACATGCAGAGACCCACACATAGGTGTCACACACAGCAAGTGAAGCTGCCCCAATTCCTGTTTGAAACATGTGCACAGCCCCAAAAGGGGGGAAAACCCACACACACTCTGAGTTACAACACAAACTTCAGCACATTAAGCTGTTCTAAGGCTTCAAAACCCATAAAACATCCCCTGTACTGAAGTGACACTCTGTCATTATCCACTTATCACTGGAGCTGTCTCCAAATGTCTTCACTTTCTGGAAATTCTCTCATTATTCTTGCAGTAATTCTCTTTTATGGTAAAATACATTGTCACATGTTCCCTTCCCCACTTTCAGAGATTTTAAAGCAACAGTCTCTCTCTCTCTCTCTCTCTCTCTCTCTCTCTCTCTCTCTCTCTCCGCGCGCGCACACACACAGTGCTGGATTTACGTATAAGCTAAACAAGCTATAGCCTAGGGCCACACTCCCTTGGGGGCCCCAAAAAAATTTAATGGGAAAAAACTGGGTGTACATTTCCAAAATATAAGATAAAAAACAAATAAAACCTACATACAGCAACAGTGTTTTGTGTCGTGTAGGCTCCTATTTGTTATGTGCAAATGGCTTTAGATACCTATTAGGTCCATAAATGACCATATAGCATATATTCAACACAAAAAAAACAGTGGCAATTGTTGTTGACAAAGGACAGCTGGACGTATAAAGGGCCCCATTACCTTCAGTAGCTTAGGGCCTCATCAAACCTAAACCCGGCCCCGTGTGTGTGTAAATGTGTGTGTGTGTGGAATATTTTATACTGAGGACATAACTTGAATATTCTTTGGTGGTAAATTTGATCTGTGAGTGACAGAGATAGACATGCAATACATCAGAAGTGAACAACATGCAGTAAGTAAATGCAGAGATTTGTAGCACTCCTAAACAGTTTGTATGTTACCAGGCTACAAGCATGGGCAGTATATCAGGCATTGACCGTTCACTTGGATCATTAGCCTAAACCAGGCATAGGCAACCTTCGGCTCTCCAGATGTTTCGGACTACAATTCCCATCATCCCTGACCACTGGTCCTGTTAGCTAGGGATCATGGGAGTTGTAGGCCAAAACATCTGGAGAGCCGAAGGTTGCCTATGCCTGGCCTAAACCATGGTTTGACACCACATGCACAAGTGTCAGGAGCTGGAGTGAGGAGTAGGTCAGCAATAAAAACAACAACACTGATGTCAGTCAAGTTAACTCATTATTCAAAGAAACCAAAACAGTGCAGGCCTAGTGATCACAGCAACTCTTCCCAGTAGGTCTTGCCCCAATGTGGCAGTTGTGAGGACTGAAGGTCCCTCCCTTCCCACTGCTCTCTAAGGACCCTTCCCTGGTTCCTTCCCCAGCAGCCTAAGGCTGCATTGTCTTCCCTTTCACTGTTCTGCCTTCTTCATTTTTCTGTGTGTTCTGTGAGACATGGGTAAGGCCTTCGACCTCCCCTGTTACTGAGTCTGGACCACTCAGCCACAGCCTCTTCCTGCTCATTAAACCCTGTTGCCTCTTCAGCTTCCAACACCTCTTCCTCCCAGTCTTCTCCTTCTCCCTCTGACCACTCATCACCACCACCACCCCACCACTCCCCTGGGTCTGTGCCTCCCACCCAGGACTTTTTTTCAGTGGGAATTCACCAGAATTGAGTTCTGGCACCTCTCAAGTGTGCACCATTGCCATTATAAGAGAACAAGGGAGATGTTCATAGTGAGTTCCGGAACCTATTTTTCTAGAAAATAAAAATAGCACTGCTCCTCTGCATCCAGCCAGTCCAGGACAAAAAGTCGAAATGAGCCCAAATAGCTATGTAGGTAGAGGACTTGGGTGGTATTTAGTTACTCTTTCACAGAGCAAAGTTGATAACAAGCTGTCATCAACTTCAAAATAAACCAGATTCAAATTGTGGGTTATAATGTTGACTTGTTAAGTAGGACAGAGTTTGAAATAAACCACGATTATGGTTCCTACACAGGAAGCCAGGATTCCACAAAAACAAAACAAAATGCTGCTGAAATTGTTATTGATATTAATGTTGTATTTTTTAGTTTTAGATTTTATGATTTATGTGGAAATTGTTTTCCATTTGGTTGTATACCTTTTGATGTGCTTTATTTATTGTTTATGACTTTTGTTATGTTGGTAATTCTGTAAATCTTGTCATGTTGTAAGCCGCCTTGAGCATAGTTGAAACTATGGAAAGGTGGCATACAAATAAAATGATGATGATGATGATGATGATGAAATCCTTCAACCCGCTGTGGTGGGGTGAGTGCAAGAGGCTGAGTCATGCAAGGTGCCAGAAACATTTACGCAGTGCAAACACACCTGCGGGAATGCTGGATTAGCTCCACTGGTGCATTTGCACCACAGCAACCTCCCTGCTGCCTCGCCTCTTTCCCTCCCAGTAAGCAGCAGCTGTTCTTCCACTGAATCACCTGCCCCTCCAAGCTTAAGGGTATTCCATTAAAGGAATCTGGGTGTGTAGATCCTGTCTGAAGCCTGGAGTGGGGCTAGGGCCATGCCACGACCCCGTCGGAAACCCAGGGGGAGCTCGAGTTGGTTCGCATCAACGGGGCTCCCCCTACTGGTGGTTGACCCTTACAGGACTCCCTGTGTGACGGGCAGGAGTCAGATATAGTCGGGTCAATTCCAATGCCTAAGCCAATTCCACTCACATTCTGTAACCAATAAAGTTGTGGCCTAAATTTGCCCAATAACCATTAACCTAATATCCGTGTCCTTGTGTCTTATTCATCAACGAGGGGGTGGCTTCTGGGTCTCAACACGCAACTGCTCTTCCACTGAGCAATGATGTCTTCTGGTGGCTGCAATCCAAGCCTCCTGGAAAAACGGAGCCTGCATGCCACCATTCTTTTTAATATTGGGATAAGGACTGGCTGGGAAGCAGGTATAAATAATAGCACCAGCAACAACCAAAGTAGTTGCTTTCATACCTTTGAAAATGCAGAGCCCTGGAGCCATTATAACTGGACATCTGTTTTTACTTTTTATACGTCAAGTGGGAGGGAGGGAGGTCACCCATGAATGTATGTATGTGTGTGTGTGTGTGTGTGTGTGTGTGTGTATATATATATATATATATATATATATATATATATATATATATAACATAAAACACCATTGTGTCCCCTACATTCTACTTTTTGCCCATTGTAGCAACCAAACTGGTGTTTTTAGTGTTCCCAAGGATTCTAATACAGTTGCACCGAGATCTTCTAACCAACCAATTTTGCTTCAGGTACAGAAAATCTGGCTAAAGGCCAAAGCCTGGCAGGTACAGACATAGCGTATTTCTTCAAAACTCTGCTGAATGCCTTGGATGTAAACTCATGCTCTCCAATCATAATAACAATAAAAAGACGTCCTCTGAGGACCTGGGCCGTGCCGTGGGATATCGATTTCCTTTGCTTTGAAATCCTCTGATCTGCAGATGAAGCTTGAGTTGCACTGTGAGTTATTTTTTTTTTTTTGTCTGCCTTCCCAGTACTATAGTGCTGTTTAACAGATGCTCAATCTTGAGCTTCTTTTTTGTATGCATGAAGGAGCAGAAAAGAAACGATTAGTCCCCAATTGGGACCAGTAAGGCTCTTGGGCAAATTGGTCCTTGCCCCCTAGCTAGTTGGCTCTGTAATTTTATATACCCGGTATTATTAATGTTGTTGTTGTTGTTGTTGTTGTTGTTGTTGTTTTACTAGGTGGAAACTAGGTGGTTAAGGCCCACAAACTGAACTGTACCCAACCAAAACAGCTTCAGTAATACCTTTTTGTTTCTTCTCTGAAGTAGATGGTTTAAAATTATTTTAAGAGCTAGGAAAATGAGGCAGGTGTGTGTATCAGCAGAAGAATAAAATAGAGATTCCATTGTGGTAGTGTAGTGCATTAGCTAATACTGTGAGGTGTTTGACCTCAGCCACAAACTCACTTGCTGGCCTTAGGCCACCAAATATGGGAATGAAGTTGACCTGGCTTACACAGAGTGGCAATGTGTCCCATTTTACAGAGGATGGTCCTCTATTTTGAATTGCTGTCCTCCATTTGAAGGTGTCTTCTGTTTGCTGGCTTCCAAACCCAAGCCTTTAAAGGCAAGGAAACATAAAAGGGAGAGTGGGAACCTTGATGTTGTCTATTATCATAAAATCATAGAGTTGGAAGGGACCATGAGGATCATCTAGCATTCTAGCACAACCTTCTGCAATGCAAGAATCATTCACCCAATGTGGGGCTTGAAACCATGGCCCTGAGATTAAGGTGGACTCTACAAACATATAAAAAACGCTGTGAAAATGCTTTTTTAAATAAAAAAAGTTTTGAAAAATACATGGAATTTGGCATAGCTCACTGTTGCCATCTAGTGTCACATTTAAAATGTTTTATTTGCAGCTGTATAGCTGAGTCCTATGAGTCTCATGTTCTACCAACTGGTCTGTCCCTCAGACACTAGTAGCTGATCAGCTGCCTGTACAGGAACATGTCACTCATTGTTTTCCCCACTATGATGTAATGAATTGTATTTCACTTTAAATTTCAGTAATAATTTCTAAATTCGCACCTGCACATACAAATTACTATAGGCAACATTTATGCAAATTCACTTTTTGTGTGTGTTGCAGATCCTTTTTTATGGCAATACCTAACTTCCCACTCTCATTTTACAGGGTCAGTGTGCAAACATGTATGGCAGGTGATCCCACAGTGCTTTGCCTGGAGATAAGCCTCTGCTTGGTTCCTTTTAGAGAGGAAGCAGAAGTGCTATGGGACTGCAGTGCTAAGTTGGAGATATGTCTGTGCCTGTTGCAGGCACAAAAATGACCCAAGGAGGGTGTTGCAGTTTTGGATACAGCTGAAAAAGGTTCCACGTCCCTGCTTTAGGTAACCTGCTCCCAAATCATTGTTTTGCTTTTTTTGCAAATGCATTTCTGTCAATATTTTCTACAAGGTACACCATAGTAGATAAAGATGATTGACATAAAACACCAGGGAAGATGCCTGCAGATACGGTAGCTATAGACCAGCATTGTCTCTGAAGATCAGAAGTTTTTAATACTTAATGTTTCCATCAGGCATTGCCCCATGCCGACCTCTGTGAAATGGAGAATATACACTGGCAAAAGCACTTGCTGGATTACACCCCTTGACAGGCTAATACCTCAGTACAAAATTGCTAAATTGAGGCAAAATATTTTGCATACCCAGCATTTCTGATAGCCAGGAACATTCATGCTTCAGATTTAATGGAAGCATTTTTTGCTGGGTACGTGAGAGACTGAAGGAGCACTTCAGTCAACAGGTAATCTACTACATACTACATATTTTGGAAAGTGGTTTGTTCACCTGTTTGCTGTGCAACTGGGCACTTTTAAAGACATCATAATCAAAATTCACATGATGGTTCCTAAGATCCAGGAGCAGTTGTCTATGTTTGGATACAGTTGGACGCCATTTTGAATCAAGATGGTGGACTGAACGTTTCAAAACTGCTGATTTTAGCCACTAATTTCAAAAACTGCACTGATTTTTTTTTTTTTAGTTTATTAAAATACCCAACCAGCACCAGGTAAGAGGCTGGTAGCTCTTCATATTTGTGAAACTACACTACTTTTTCTCAAGGATCTTGCTGTAACCATTTCCCCCTAATTCAGCTGTGAACCTAGCTACATTCTCACTACATGACATTCAGCACCTGACCTGGGTGACGGCATTTGGCTGGATCTACAGAACCAACCTGCTTGGTTTCCCCAAGCAGGAATTTCCAGATTCACCTTAGGAGCAATTCAATTTAGCTGCAATTTGGTAGCAATTGTAGACTGAATTGCATGCAAGACATTCTGTTATACCTCTCTGGCTTCTCTGCCAATCTCTTCCAACCCTGGGAAATGCCAGGAGAAAAAAACTGCAGCAGGACAGGAGGGCAGTGCATATTCAGAGATAACTCTTGAAACTCACAGTGATCTCTGGATCTTTATAATGTATGCCTGAGAAGCCCAACTTATGCAAGTTGTTCAGAGCAAAGCTTCCTTTGCAGTATTTTTTCCTCTTTCAACCAAAGGTAGGGGGAGGCTCAGCAATGAGGTCATTGGATTTGCATCCGTTGGGTCAATCAATCTATCCTGTGGGAAGAAGCAACCTCACAAGGTTGCTGTGCGGATGACTGTGGTAAAGATTGCAAAACACTTTGCATGCTTACAGCTGGATTTTGTGGATGTAATAAATTCAATGGCGCTTACTCTCATGAAGACCATCAATGGACTTTTAAACTGTGGGGGATATTTTTTTATTATTTGTTGTTATGCTATGTATTTTTGTGCTTTTACATTGTAAACCACCCTGTGATCTTTGGATATAGAAATTTAATGAACAAATAAATGGAGAGAAATGGAGGGCATTTGCTGGAGGGATGAACATTGATGCTTCCTCACTCGAAAGCTGCAGCATCAAAGGTAACATTCGTATATTCAGCAGCTAGCAGACATCAAGCACAACAGATAGTACTTCTTCAGGTGGCTTCAAATTACATTGTGCAGGACACTTTTCAATGGAGGAGATGCAGCTGAAGGTCATTGAGTGATATAAGCCATCAAGTGACAAGGCTTCAAGTGATGTAGCGGCAGCCCTCAGTCATATGCTAATAGCAGATGGCAGCACTTTACTGCTTATCACTCATACATAAATTCCTGTCTCTGTGACTCTGGGAAACTGTTCTTTGCTCCTGGATCAGAGATCACACGGCGATCATTCATTATACAGCCCAGTGTATTAGCTAACATAGCAGCAGAAATGAGCTCCCCGGGGCATTGTAACAGCAGAAGGAATACGATATCTGAAGTAAGGATTTTCTGTGAAGGGGTGATGTGTGAAAATCAATGACATTCCTTTAAAAATAAGGGACAGCTGGCAATGGACTTCATTTTACTCTTTTCACTCCAAAAACTGTACCGGGCACATGTATTGAGATTTCCTTCCAAATATCTGAGCCTAGATAGGGCAGTGGTTTCCATGCTGCATAGAGGAGGGGGGGTGGAATATCAGGCCTGGGGTCCAGGCCACTCGGTCAGGCCACACACCCTCCATGTGAGCACTTTTGCCTGGATGGAAGATGTCCTTGAACTCTGGTAATGCTTCTTGCTTGCTTGGATGAAGGACAAAGAGGGATGCATGGGCATGTGTAGAAACAGGTCTGTTGTATAAAGGTAAAGTTAACAGTTTTGCTTCTCAGCCTGACCACCACAGGCAGGTGGCCCTTGAAAGGCTACCTAGAAGAGGATGAAGCGCTCAGGCTCCAATTGAAAAAGTTTCCTCACTCCTGCTGTATACTTAGGAATAGGGGACATGGGTGACACTGGTCTAAACCACTGAGCCTCTTGGGCTTGCCGAGCAGAAGGTCGGCGGTTCAAATTCCTGCAATGGGGTGAGCTCCTGTTGCTCTGTCCCAACTCCGGCCAACCCAGCAGTTCAAAAGCATGCCAGTACGAGTAGATAAATAGGTACTGCTGCGGCAGGAAGGTAAACGGCGTTTCCATGCGCTCTGGTTTCCATCCCAGTGTTCCGTTGTGCCAGAAGCGGTTTAGTCATGCTAGTCACATGACCCGGAAAGCTGTTTGTGGACAAATGCCGGCTCCCTCGGCCTGAAAGCAAGATGAGCGCCACAACCTCATAGTCACCTTTGACTGGACTTAACCGTTCAGGGTCCTTTTTATACTTAGGAATGGTGTTCCTCAAAAAATGAATTGTTCCTGAACCTTGCCTAGATTTCAAAGGGGATTTGGATATGGCTGCTCGGGTGAAGCACACAAGGAAATTCAGTGGAAGTACAAAGTATTTCTTAGTAACATATTCTCAGGATGGTTTTGCATATGTTGACTTGGAACTCGTGACAGGTTTAGACCAGGTATTCAGTCACGCTGTGGTGTGTTCATCGCTTGCCTCCACACTAAGATGTGGTCATCACTGACAATGGATGTCCTGATGGGAATCAGAGTTTGGGGAAGAAACAAGCCACCAAGCAAAGTTGATAAGAGTAGAGTGACCGCAAAATGTTCCCTAAAGGGAGGGATTTGCTGGTGAATTTGAATGATTTTTTTCTAGAAGAGAAATGTCTGAAGGATTTCGAAGTAGCAAAAAGAAACCAAAGAAAATAGTCCGGCAAAACTTTGCTCAGATGATTATTAGAGGTTCTTTATTGAGACTAGAGATGAGGAACAGATTGGATTCAGTTACATTGAAAGACAAACCTGCCTAATGCACACTTTCTGAAATTATATGCAACCCAAAACGCAGCCACCTTTCAAAGTTTGCACCTCAGATTTTGCAGTGCAGCTCCACAGCCAAGTAATGTACTGCCTACAAAAATGCTTATTCTAGGAGGAAATGTGCATACAAATTCTTATTTTTGCAGAACTAGCACACAGAAATGCATTGTATAAGGGGAGATTGCTTTCCAAAAGAATGTTTATATTAGGAGAAAGTTGCACTAAAATGCTGAGGAATTTCCCTGAGGATTATTTTAGAAGCCGCAAACTGGCATAGAAAGGTGAATAACCGAACTCAGGACTGCAAGAAAATAGAAACTGAAGTTGAGGCATATGCCCATCTCTAACTGAGAAGTTCAGTAACAGCAGACAGTAGCTCATGTATGCCTTTCATGACAGAGGCAGTGATGCAATTTTGGGAAGGGCAGCTCCAGAACACTGCCTTGCCATGCTGACTACTCCTACCACTTGGGCAGCTTTAAAAGGGGAGTCAACAAATTCATGAAGAAGAAGTCTACCAACGGCTATGTGCTTCCTCCAGCATTGGAGACACAATGCCTCTGAACACCAGATGCTGGGGGCTATGAGAAGGAGAGGACTGTTGTGCTCATATACCATTTCTGGGTTTCCCCTAGGCATCTAGTTAACCACTGTGAGAACAGGATACAGGAAGAGACGTGGCTTTGGTCTGATCCAGCAGGCTCTTTTTACATTCTTATAAATACATTATATACCTTCTTAGGTATGAGCTTGAAGCATGATTCCAATTTTAACTTTGAAAAAAAGAGAGAGCGAGAGGTAGGAATAGTTTGGGAAACTCTAGAATGGGGGCCAGAAGCAACCAATCCCTTGTAATTTATGCCTATAGGCAATTCTCCTTGCTGTGCGGAACTGAGAACAATGACCTCAGACAGAAACTGACTCAAAAGAGTTTAAATGACTCTAATTAATTTTCTTCCTTCTTTAGCATAGCCTAGGAAGCACTAGCATGTGCACAGCTTTTATAATGGCCTCAGTGTGCTTAGTTGCCAACTGCAGTAATTAAGATGGGAAGGGAGGAGACGGGGGGAAATGGCATTACCTGAAGGAACACACATTTGGAACTTGGTGGAAGGGGCAGGAGAGGATTCAAGGTGGAACATAGGAATTTGCCTTATACTGAGTCAGATCACTCATTCCACTAATTCAGTACAACCTGCATTGACTGGGAATGGCTCTCCAGGATTTCAGGCTGGGGGCACTCCCGGCTCTACTTGGACACACCTAATTTCCTACCTGGAGATACCCATCATTTTTATGCCATGCAGTGTGACTTGGAAGAAACATCAGGTGCCCCCAGTAAACATTGTGCATAGTTCTGCTTGAAAGAATAGAACTTCCATTCCAAACATGACGGGCAATTTATCATGCAGATCATGAGACTTCTCTCTCCCCCCCCCCCCAAGCTTGGTTCACAAAACAAATTTAATGAGCCAGGACTGCTGTGGATGACTTGGCTATTCATACCACAGAACGGTATGATTAAAAAACTCTTGGAATTAGAAAGGCATTTATATACCCAAAGTATATTCCTGTTTTCCATTCAGTTCACCCTAAAATACTCAATCAGAAGTCGACTCTAAATAGCCTTGGACCAGGCTATCTCCAAAACCAATTCATTCTATGCTAACATGACCAGGAGTTATATTCCACTATGGAGTTCTCTTTCTCTGCCCATTGACCACTGGAGGTTCGGTAGGTGAGCACAAGCAAAAGGGTTGTTACAGTTGTGACACCCAGATTATAGAACACACCTACCGCCCATCATTGCCTGCCAGTCCATTGTTAAAATCACTTCTTTTTAGTGCTTTGTTATCTTTGTAATTTTGTTGCTTCACTTCAGGGAAGTGCCCTCCAGACATTATTGGACTACGACTCCCATCATCTGTGGCTTTTAGTCGTGCTGGCTGGGTCTCGTTGCAGTTGTTTTCCAACAGCATGTGGAAGCCTCCATGTTGGCTCTTCCTGTTTTGCTTTATTGATTGTGAGCTCCCTTGAGTACACTTGTTGTAGAAATAGATTGTAATGCAAAATAAAGGGTTGCCAGAAGTCCAGAATTTCCCGGACATAGCTGGGATTCGGTCATCGGAAACAGGTTGGGGGGGGGTCATCTGGACATATGGCAACCCATGATTTTGGTGAATTTCATTAAAAATAGCTCAACAACTTACAGCAAAGCTAAAAACAAGCTCAACAATTTTGCCCAAAAAACTCAATTGTGTCTGAATTTTCACTTTTTGAAATATGGCAACCCTAGCATAATAATATCGCAACTGAACTGATTCTGAAAAGATATGGTTGATCTTTGAATCTGCAAAATAAGCTTCACTTAATCATTTTGGAGAGCTGTTAACTGAATGTGGTTGCTTAATGACATGTGATAGCTGTGTTTCTTGAAGCTACTGGGACTTCCTAATCAAATTTCAAAGTAGGCTGAAAGGGAGTAAATTTGGTAGCTGTTGTCTTTTGAGGAACTGAGGCTACTTTAAGTAGGAAGCCTCTCTCTTTGTGTGTATGAGTTCTTGAATTAATGTATACGTTGATAAACATATAAAGACACACACACACCCCAACTTACGAACCTTCTACTCGCACATGACCACTTATATGAGCGATGCTAGGAAACAATTTAATAAATCAATTCGAACCTGGAAATGGCAGGAGAGAGTTGGAGAGCCTCGTGGCTCATGAGGACACCCTCCCTGGAGCCCAAGGAGGATGTCAGGGTAGGTGGAGGAAACCCCGAAAAGACTAGAGGCACAGCTGTGCTTTGTTCATGCTGCTCAGCCTCCCTGCCTAACAGCTGATGTGAGGGTTAGTGCAACAGCAGTATCCACTTTCCCATGTGTCCTCCAGCCTCCTGCCACCCCCCAGAGCTTCAATGTTAGCTGTGGATATTTTTGGATACAGTATTTTCGGTATGGATTGAAGAGAAAATGGCAGAGAGGGCATTTAAAGGGTGTTTAGAGGGTGCTCCCCACTTTACACAATTTCACTTATATGTGTGGGGGCCTGGAACGTAACCCTGAGGAGTTGCCTGCACCTGAATCCAGAATCAGATTGGGGTGATTCTGCTGCTTAGGGGTGATTTGGGCTATGTTTGAGGAAAAGTAGGGCTTGAAGTGCTGAAGTGACTCTCAGTGAATCGAACTGTTCCTGAAGCTTTGGATCTGCTGCAGAGATTGGGAAGCTGCAGAAAGAATCAGTCTGTTAAAAAGGGCAACAAGCTCTCCGCACAAGGAAAACAGCACACAAGGGGGAAGGAGAAATATAAGTGTGAGTGTGAGTGAGTGAGTGAGTGAGAGAGAGAGAGAGAGAGAGAGAGTAGTTTTATGACTCAAAGCTTCCAACCTGAAAATAGGTTTATCAGGTCTTTCTCCTTTTTACTTCCAATCACAGTGCTTTGGGGAGGGTTATGGAAATAAATCAGTTTGTATCAATTTAGCACAAAGTCATAACCTCTAATGGTCTTTCATTCATCAAAACTCCTTAACCCTTGCACCTATCCTTCAAAAAGTATAGGAAGAGTTCTGTTGAATCAGGCCAAAGGCCCACCAGAGTCCTATGGTGACAAACTAGATGCACATCGATACCATACCTAGAGATGCACTCAATATTCCTGCACTTCCAGTCTGGGGCTACCTTTGAAGGTGACCCGGAAACTACAACTAATCCAGAATGCAGTGGCTAGACTGGTGACTGGGAGCGGCTGCCAAGGCCACATAACACCGATCTTGAAAGACCTACATTGGCTGCCAGTACGTTTCCCAGCACAATTCAAAGTGTTGGTGCTGACCTTGAAAGCCCTAAACGGCCTCAGCCCTGTATACCTGAAGGAGCGTCTCTACCCCCATCGTTCAGCCTGGACACTGAGGTCCAGCTCCGAGGGCCTCCCTCACTATGAGAAGTGAGGTTACAGGGAACCAAGCAGAGGGCCTTCTCAGTAGTAGCACCTGCCCTGTGGAACACCCTCCCACCCGATGTCAAAGAGAAAAACAGCTACCAGACTTTTAGAATGCAGCCCTGTTTATAGAAGCTTTTAATGTTTGACGGACTATTGTATTTTAATATTGTGTTGGAAGCTGCCCAGAGTGGCTGGGAAAACCCAGCCAGATGAGCAGGGTATAAATTATTATTATTATTATTATTATTATTATTATTATTATTATTATTATTATCATCATCATCATCTTAGGATACAGAAGTAAAGAAACAAATTCAAGGGGAACCTGGATTGTACTTTGTGGCTACAGCTTTGCTTAGATCATCTTCTTCCAACGCAAAGGAAGCTTAAGTTGAGCTGTTTATGTCTGTGATGCTCTGATAGCTTAAAAGGTTTGTGCTGGCTGACCAGTTATTATTATTTTTTTCTGCAGCTGATGTTTTCTGAGAGCTCAGGAGGAACAACAGTTTGGGTGTGCCATCTGTGCATGCAAGTTTCTTCTAACTTAAAACAAAACAAAACATTCAAGCCACTCTAATCCATTTAAGCGTATCAGAAGGGCAGCTCACCATGAAATAGGACATCAGGGAAACAAATGCACCAGTACATTTGACAATAAATGAGAGAGAAACTGCTACTATTCTTTTCTTTAAATGCTAATTTTAAAAAGAGCCGGGCACCCGCAAAGAGAGGAAATAGCTTGTTGTTTTCATCAGCAACAAGATTGCAGTTCCAGTAGTCCTGCATCTGGGTTCCGGATACCAAAAGCGATGGAGCCATGGCAAGGAAGCACTTAACACCAACTATGGTACTACTCAGCAGTGTGGGTGATAAACAGCTCAATAGCTGCCCTATCAAATACGAGTTGGGATGGATGGATGGAGAGGCATGGGCGTGACTTCCTCTCCCTTAAATCTATCCAGGTGAATGAATGGCTGCCTTCTGTGATAAGGAATAGCAACTGGTACGAAAAAAAGAGAGAGCCATAAACAAACTGGAAGCCTGCTGCCGCTTGAGCAGCAGGCAGCCAACACAAGATGAAGACATATACCTTCCTCCTCACAGCTTCCGTTCCAGTGGATGGTTAGGCATTGCAACCTGCTTATTTCATCAAATAGCAGTTTTGATTACTGGACACCTGGTGGGAAGGCTTCTTTCGGAGTAAAACACAACACGTATTCCTGTGATCCTTGGAAACAACCAAAGAACTCCCTCCCCTAACAAAGAAAGCAGATATGATCTGCCTTATATAGGATCTGGCATCTTTTCTGACTGGCAGCAGCTCTTTCTTATTCCTTTCACTGGAAATGACAGGGTTTGGACCTCATACCTTCTGCATATGAAAAAGAAAAGAAAAAGAGCAGAGTTTGTACCACCAAGACTTGCAATAGATTGTTCCTCCAGGAGCCTGTTATAATATGGTTATAAAATGATGGTGAAATGGCAATCCACTTCACTTGCTTGCATGAAGTTGGTAGCCCTACTAGCATGAACATAGAAACATGCCTTTGACTGAGTCCAACCATTTGCCATCTACATTGACTACCCTCACTCGCTGGATCATCACCTTGTCAAGGTGAGTGGGCTTGCATATTCCTATGATCCTTGAGAGCCGTCAGGAGTCTTGTACTCCCAGTAGGGTCAACCCAAGGCAGTAAGGTCAAGGGGAGGAGCTAGACAATGAATGACCCAAGAAGTCCTCAACAGCAGTTCAGACAGAAGATAACAAGTGGTATGTTACAACGGCTGTGAAGGCAGATCAAGGCTGCAGCAGTTAAGAATCTACTGCTCATGTCATTGGAACAGAGCCTTACTGTGAAGACAGTGCGTTGGTCTGATCTACACACCTAAAAGTGTACACACATAAATTCATGCACAGACATCTTCCAAAAACCCATCCCAAACCAAACTCCAAAAAAGTCCCGTGGTGATCAGCAAATGGTAATGGGGGCAGGACCATGAAATCTGGAACCCCATTGTCATGATGGTGGTGGATACAGATTTAGTCGTTCTGACTCAAGGAATGAGGCAGTTGAGTAGGCTGAGTTTCAAAGAAGAACCAGAGAACTAAAGAACACCTGGTGGATAAAAAAAATGCTCAAGAGATCCAGCACTTAGCTGACACTCATCATGCACATAGTTTCTTTAAAGCCAAAAATACCATCTATGGGCCAATAAATCATGACACATGCCCCCTACACTCAACAGACGGTATCACACTTCTAAAAGATAAAGAAGCTATTGCACCAAGCTGGAAAGAACATTACCAGCATCTCCTTAACCGCAACTCCACCGTAGCTGCTGAGGTGCTCTCACAAATTCTGCAAAAACAAATTAGAGATGAGCTTGCGGTATCTCCAAATCTGGGAGAGTTGTGAACAGCTATTAACCAAATGAAAAGCAACAAAGCCAGCGGACCTGATGGGATACCTGCCAAAGTCTTCAAAGTGGGCGGAATTGAACTTACACAACAACTTCGCAAGCTCATCGAAAAAATCTGGGAGAGAGGGGAGATCCCAGCAGACTTTAGGGATGCCAAAATTATCAACCTTTTTTTAAAAAGAAGGTGACAGAACAGATTGCAGAAACTATCAAGGCATCTCTTTATTAGCTGCGGCCAGCAAAATTCTTGCAAGGATCTTAGCAAACCATCTCCTAACTATATCCAAGGCTAACCCTTCCTGAATCCCAAAATGGTTTCTGACCTTCTAGGGGGACAGTGGACATGGTTTGGACTGCTCAACAGATTCAAGAAAAATGCAGAGCGTGTAGAAGGACATGTGGATCCAAAATTGGCCTCCACAGTCTCCAAGATTTCAGACAGGAGTCTGCTCCAGTCATACCTGGAGATGCTGGGGATTGAACCTGGTATGTTTTGTGAGCACATCCAATGCTGTACCACTGAGCCACTGCCCTTCCTAGAGGTAATTATTCAGAGAGGTGCAGCAAAATGTTTTGAGAACCTTCTGGTTCAATTCCAGCAGGTCTACCTTAAATGAAGTTTTGTTTCTCCTTGCTACATAATTTAAAACCATTTCTTTGCTACCTAAGGAGACTAAAGAAGGCACAGAATAGTTTCAAAAGTGGATAACAATTAAGTGATGAACAGCAAAGAAGTAGCAAATTTCTTTGCTGCTGCCAACTGCCTAATTGTTTTCTAAACAGCCTCCCAATCAGGAAAATAATCCAGAAGTCAAGATCAGTTCTAATTAATAGCAATTATGTTGTCATCTCTTGTTTTAGTCCCTTTTAAATAATTTGCAGAATGGCAATTTTCTCAAAGATGCACTTATAACAAATTTGGAAGAGAACATCTGAAGACAATCTAATCTGCAGAAATGTTTAAATTATCCATCCTCTTCACCTCCCATATGCTCCCTCCCCTCAATAAAAAAAGGTCTTCCCGTTTCTACATTTAGGGAAAGGTTTCAGGGTTGGATGAGAAATTTCCCACCCAGTTAGATTTTCTTGGATTCTGAAGAATTCATAATGTTATCACATCATGGATTGTTAAGAGTGTTAAATGATGTCATAAACAGAGAAAACCAATTGAGATCAATGGACTTAAGTTGCTCTATGACAAGGGTTCCCAAATTCTGTTCCATGGATCACCAGTTGTATGTCAGCTTCATTCAGGTGTTCTATGACATCTCTGTGGATTTTTGGCTGAAGGCAAGAGGCAGCCATCACGTGAAATATTTGTTTTCTGTGGAATTCAAAGTATAATACAATCCATAAAAATCATGCAGCGTCTTGCTACAACAGGCCAAGAAAGCATTATTGTGGCCCATCAAGACCTTCAGCAGTTTTCAAGTGGTCCATGGGGTGTGGGGAGTTCAGGAACCACTGCTGCATGACACCAAACCATCTTCTGTGACATAATAACCAAAATAATGGGACATTTTGTAAAGATAAGATTTCAGCTGCAATCCTATAACTTGTTTCCTGGGAGTAAGCCATGCTGAACTCAATGGGTTATGCATTTGAATAGACATATATAGGAGTACATTGGTAGGAGCATAAACCTTAGACCTGATCATCCGCTTCCTGAATATTGTAGATAATTTTGCCTTTTCGCCATCCCAGTGACAATATTACTCTTGATTTCAACATGAGGCATATTTAGACATAAGGGACAGCTACAGATGTGTCCTCGGTAGCTTATGTTCATCTTCGTAATTTTT
The DNA here is from genome assembly GCF_009819535.1 of Lacerta agilis. Lineage (NCBI taxonomy): Eukaryota > Metazoa > Chordata > Lepidosauria > Squamata > Lacertidae > Lacerta > Lacerta agilis. The sequence continues at coordinate 22,068,234 of NC_046316.1, read as the reverse complement.
GTTCTCTTCTCAGTGCACTCGGTTTTGGTGACCAGAGATAAGTTTAAATTGGATATGGTACTTTAGCAGATGCTTCCTTTAGCCTGCTGGAATTTGATTACATGTACATGGGTGCTTTGCATTGGATGCCAGCCCTGGTCCTAGAGTTGGGCAAACTGCAAGTGCAGACAAATAAAGAGGGGAAGTTTACTAGAGCACAAGGAGATGGAGGGAGGTCAGGTCTGGAATAACTACACAACAGGTTGTAGTCACTCGTTTCTTTCTCCTTGCTCCAGTGAAGTACTTCATGGGATATTAAAGAAGCTGTTAAATGCAAGCAGGTGCCAGAATCTTTCATGGCTGCCTGGCCAGGTTTGACCTAAAGAGAAAGAAATTCAGCAGGAGATCAAGCCTGGATTAGAACTGTGCCAGCTTCTTCAGACACATTGAAACATACAGGGAACATGGAATCAAGACATGAAACTGACTTCAAAAGATGTCCCACAATGCTGCAAAGAATTTCATGAATAATAGGTATGGTTCAGTGCTGAATCATTTACGACCACCGTACTCCTTCCGTCTCCTCTGAAAACTTGCGCTAGGTGTGCACAGCCCAAGCCTATAAAAAGTGCCACTAATATATTTTAGGATACTCTTAATTGTAATCAGTTTTAGTATTTATTTATTTATTTATTTATTTATTTTTATTTTATTTTTATTTTATTTTTATTTTTATTTTATTATTATTATTATTATTATTATTATTATTATTATTATTATTATTATTATTATTATTGGCTAATGTGCTCTGGGATATCATGGTGGAAGGCTGGTAAGAATCCAGATCATAGCAGCCAACTTCCAGGGCCATGGGGGCTTCGCCCACCACATTAAAATATTTGAGGGGGCCAGGCCCCCACAAAGTTGAGGGACATTGCCATTCAAATGGTGTGTGTGCACTGTGTCATGTGATCAATTAAGTGGGGGGCGGGGCGCCACAATATTTTATTCAAGTTGGCACCCCTAATCCAGATCATAATGATCTGAAATGGAAGAATTGCAGCTTTAGAGGCTCCGCTAAGGTAGTTTTGTGCAGCTATAGATATTTGAGTGCACCCATGGTTGAAAATGAATGGAATTTATAAACACCGAGCATCCCCCCCCCCAAAAAAGAAACCCCCATGTACTTGGGAAGAAAAGAGGAAAATGATATTAAGCATAGATAGCACAGCTTGAGTTAGGTTTAAAGCCAAGTTTGGAATGTTGGTAGAGCAGAATAAGCATTCTTGCATTTCTCACACACCTATCTTTGCGTGAGAAGCCCCCCCCCCCCCCGTGAAGATACTATGATTCCCTACTGCTCTTGGCAAGCAGACTTACACACGCTAACCGAGGTTGAATATGTAGCTCATTATGTCTGGAGAGAACCTCCACACACTGGCAGACTAAGATAAGGCCGTAATAAGATCCAGCTTATCGTGGACTTACAATGCAACCAGGCCCCCACCTCATTGAAAGTTTGCAAACAGGTCTTCACCACTTTCCCAAGATCTGCACATACTCTAAAGCTGGCTCAATCTCTCTGCAACAAATATAATGGGGGAGAGTCAGGAATGGAGTATTTCCTACTTCGTACTGCAGCAATATTGGGGGAAGGAAGAGAGGAATGTGCCTTTTCAAAAACAATAGCCTAAAATGGCTGCCTCCGTCTAATTAAAAAACATCAGTCTTCTGTCCGTACAAGCCTACTGCTGAAACAATAATCTTAAGTATTCTCTGGGCTAAAAGTGCATCTGGCTTGCCATTAAATGTCGATAAACATGTTAAACACCCGTTAGCATTTCAAACATTTGTGAACACTCTAAGCAACTTTAAGAAGCCAGATGCAATTTGAACATAAAGTGCTGTAACCAACTACAAGGGTGTGAGAATTACGTTGACAGTAAAAGGTAAAAGGACCCCTGACCATTAGGTCCAGTCGCGGATGACTCTGGGGTTGGGACGCTCATCTCGCTTTATTGGCCGAGGGAGCCGGCGTACAGCTTCCGGGTCATGTGGCCAGCATGACTAAGCCGCTTCTGGCGAACTAGAGCAGCGCACGGAAACGCCATTTACCTTCCCACCAAAGTGGTACCTATTTATCTACTTGCACTATGACGTGCTTTTGAATTGCTAGGTTGGCAGGAGCAGGGACCCAGCAATGGGAGCTCATCCCCTCGCGGGGATTCGAACCGCCGACCTATTGAGCAAACCTGCATGGAGAGCATGTGGGTTGCAGTGGTATTTTCCCTCCCCCCTCAATTTCTGCAGGCTCTCTAGACTGTCCTGTCTGCCTCTTTAGACAGACTCACTAGACATAGGTATGTACAAACACACTATCAACATGTAGACTCATCCATACAATTAAGAACCTGGCTTTTTTCCTGACATACATACAGCATAAAAGTGTTGGAAAATTCCAGTGGGAGCAGAAATTGCTGGTGTTTGCTTATTTGTCCCGTATCTAAAATGGAAATCCGTCCCGCAAATATGATTGGTATTTGCTGTCATTGTTTTCATTCCTCAAACAATGCATAATAGATTACTTCTGCTGCTTGTGTAGCATTTTCTTCGTAGTGAAATGAATGGCCTTTTCGTGGTGTGGAGTAATATAATTAATTACATAATGAGTTGTGTAAAATTCTGTCACAGTGGACGGCAAGATGAATAAGTTTTTGCCAGAAGCCAAACTGCAGCTGAACAGAAACAGCACTGCATGCAGCAAAGGTGGGTCAGGACTGAAATAGAAACCTCCTTGCATCTCTCATGCAGAGCCTATGCTCGTATCATTGGTAGGTGGGCAAACTGGTGTATGCATGCCTCATTGAGACTGACACAACAATATTTGCCCTCCCTTGTATAATCACTTTACATGCTTGGGAAATCTCAAGAGGGCTGCAGTGTACAGTGTCCGTGCTTAGCAAGGCAGCTGCCCAAAGGAAACCCTGAGTACATGTCAATGCGGGAAACTACCTGGTATGTATGAAAGTGATGCTCTGTGCTTCAGGCCATTTCAACCACATGGGTGCCAACTCCTGAAAAAGAGGAGTTGCACAGATGTAGTTGAAATCCCTTCTTTCAACTGTGCAGGGAGCCAGTCACACAACCAGCTTTCCACCCGGAATGTGGCATGTATGTTAACCGTGCCAGAGGGAGATGGCGTGAATTTGTTTGCAACTGGTGTCTCTACTCTGTGTGGTGGACCATTGAACACCAGCTGGCAGCCTTCTCCATGAAGAACATTCTGCAAGTGAACTAACACTGCCCACTCATGCTGGCCATTGGATTGGCCTGTGCAGGAAAGAGTATACACAGCTTCCTGTTTCAGCTGAGCCTTGGTTGAGCAATAAAGATTTCTTGAGTTTCCCATACTTTTGACTCCTGGTTTGACCTTTGGTCTTGACTGGTGATTAGTAGCTTGTCCCAGTTTTGTTATATTTTAATAAATATATCATTTCCTCAGATAGCTGTTCTTGCCCAAGTCTTCTTTCTGGATGTGCTGGCAATTATTTCCCACTTAGCAAAGACTGCATGGCCTCCTCTTCTCCTATGTGTTTCCAGTGCAGCAAAAGCCAATGGTACATTCTTCTGTTTGCTCATTTTCCAGCAGGGCATTGAGGCCAACAGGGACAGTTCTCGTACCCAAGAACAGCTGTGTGCACACAGGCAGCCTTGGGGGGGAATGTGCATATCATCCTGCTGGCCTTTACCGAATGTGAGTCTTTTATGTGAAATCATCAAAAATAGAGAATTAGTGAGAAAAGACTGGAGGAAACAAGGAGATTGTAGCAATAAGATTTGCAATAAAGGGCATTTTATCTACAGTAGCATCTGAAGCTGGAAAAATATCCCAACACCCAATGTGCCAGTCTCATTTTTAGGAATCTTGCATCAGAATTTTAAGCACTGTTGGTTGAGCCAAAGTTCCAGATTCCTATGTATCTAGGTTTTTTTTTTTTAATAGATCCTGTGTTACTAGACAGCTGGCATTTTGCCACCATCACCCCGCCAGGTGTGGTGGCCCACTGGGGTCTTCCTTGGTTATTTATTAATTCATAATCATGTCCAAAGAAATATCAAGGTGGGTCAGAAGGCACTAAGAAAATATCAAAACACAAGAAAAAAGTTTCAGAAGCCAGAAATGCCAGGAGCCAGTATTAATGGCCAAGTGCATTTTTAATTGCCAGCAGAAGCACCCATAGCTGGCATCTGCCTGATCTTGAAGGGAAGACTGGGCCACACGTAGGTGCCACCACAGAGAGAGCTCTTTCCCACTACTACTGTGAGATGCCCATGGTACATCTAACAGGATCTTGTCCATAGATTGAAGTGACTGGGTTGGTCTATATGGGAGAAGCCAAGAAGGTGTTCATTCTGCTTGGGGCAGGCATGTGGAATCTCAGGCCCAGGGTCCAAATGGAGTTTCTCTCTGGCCCTTGAGACTCTGCTAGGCAAGGCCCCTCATTGGCCAAGTTTTGCACCTTCCTCGAGGGTTCTTGCTTGACTGAAATGTGCCACTGAACTCTGAGGAAGCTCTTTGCTCGCCTGGATGCAGAGGGAAATGGCGGTGTGGCTACAGTATGAAAGTAAACTTTACGTTCATTGATCTGGCCCAACCCACTATGTGTCCCTGCCCAGAAGGGAATGTGGTCCTGAGGAAGAAAAAGTTTCTCCACCCCCAATGTAGGGGTTGGGGGAAAACCACAGAGAGTTGCCATCGCCAAGCATTTGGCAGGTCGCATAATTGGTGAGCTACATCTGGCCTAGCACTGGGGTTCTGCAGACCTGCTTTCTTAAGCTGTGAAAGGAAAGAGTTGTTCTAATAAATACCGGGCAGAGGAAGTGAGCAGGCTGGTCCTTCAAAGTTCCTCCACTGCCCTGCTGAGCGTTATTAGCATTGCCCCAGTGGACAGAGCTTAAGCTGAATGGGTTTCAGGCCTTGACACTTATTTCTTGACTGCTGACACGCCAGATCAGGGCTCCTAGTGGAGCAACGCGAGGCACAGCTCGGTGGCAAATGCATCTAGCCTTGCCTCCGGCTTTGGAGAGTCCTAGTTACAGCTGAGCTTCCTGTCAGAATTAGACACCAGGCACGAGGCCAGATTTTAACAAGGCCACAGAACGACCTCATTGCTGTGGGAAGACTTATCCCCTGACTTTGACTCAGCAACGAGGTGACTCAGCCATGCTGGTTTAACGCACTAAGCAACGGCATAAAGATACAAAACGAAGCTCACAGAACGGGCCCTTATTTCATTCTTTTGACAACCATCATCCCTTCACCTGCTCCCTTCTAGCCACTCGCCACCCACTTCTCACATCTTAATTGCAGGCTCGCTGACCAGATAGCACCGGGAGTCGAGAACTCTGTGGCCTATTGGTGGCTTTTGCAGAGGAATTAATAATCATCTCCGCCATTCAAGTATCCTAAAGAGGTGACCTTGTGAGAGGAAGAGACATTTCTATGGAGGGGGGGAGCAGAAATCTGGCCTCTTGTTCATTTCTATTATCCTGGATTTCAAAGAATTAGTGATATCATTCAGGATTCTGAACAGGCATAGTTGGATGCGAGGACAAATGGTTTGTGACTGACCCGATGTGGTCAGCTTGTTATATTTTAAATCTAGGTTTCAAGAAATGCTTTTTAAAAAATCTGAACGGATGCCTTTGAGTACAGCACTGTTCGAATTTGAAGTGCTAGAACTCAAACTGCCCCAGAAATTGCCCCCCTTTAGGCTAAAAGCCAACCTCCCTCATCCTGTCTATGTGATGGCGGCCTTTTGCTTAATGAGTAGTGAAAGAAGGCACTTTGCACATGCTCAAAAACTACCTATAACTGCCTATTGGCAGTGCTATTTTTCTAGGAAAAAAAGTGCCAGAACTCATCATGAACACTTCCCTCATTTTCTTAGAATGTCAATGGCGCCCATCTGAGAGGTGCTGGAACTGAGTTCTGGAAAGTTCCAGCTGAAAAAAGCCCCGCCTATTGGTATTATGGGCATAGGGGGGGAGTCCATGGGCAGATGCACATTGTGTCTGCTTATGGGGCTTCTCTCAATAGACATCAGGTCACATACAGTCATACCTCGGGTTACGATAGCTGTCGGCTGCGTTTCTTCGTGTTGCAAACGCGGCAAACCCGGAAGTGATATCACTGCTCAGGTTACAGACTTTTCGGGATATGAACGCCACCCCCGGAACGGATCAGGTCCGTAACCCGAGGTACCACTGTAATTTCAGGGAAGGCATGTCCCCAAAATGCAAACCTTACACTTTCCCATTGGAGTGACTGGCAGTTATTTACCGGTACTTCTGTGGGGAAAAGGCAAGAGGGATCCTGAGGAGAACTACCTACACTGCAAAAATCAGAGAAGCACACATATCGGTTAGAGAAGTGCACGTTAAGCAGGTTCTCCTTAAAATGCAAGCAAAATGGAATTTCTGTTGCATCCGTGGCCCTGGGACTTGCAAAACAGCATAGCAAGCAAACGCCAGGCAGGGCTTTTAGATGGCACTGAAGTCCCAATCCTGTACTAAAGGAGAGAGAGAATTCCATACACAGCAAGATCACTGTTTCTCTTCCCGCTGAAGCAAAAGCAACAGCTTTCTTGTGGCTGTTCCTGGAAATAAAATGGCCCTCTGGAACTCTGGGGGAGTTGCAGTAGCGCAGGTTTGGGGAACTTTCGGCCCTGCAGATGTTGCTACCATTCCCATCACCTTTCACCATTGGTTATGCTTGCTCGAGCTGATGGGAGTTGTAGTTCAACAACATCTGGAGGGCCAAAGGTTCCCCACACTTTCCGTAGAGCAGACTCCTCAGAAATCTTGCATAACATGTCAGAAACAAACTGCCTCCCCAAATTGAATAGGATCTGAAACACCCTTGGAGTTTTTGCACCTATACGGATCTGAACAGTAATAGCTGGATTTGCCCCCCCCCCCCCAGAAAGAGAAAACCAGCATTAACAAAAGGGAGGGAGAGCAGGGAGGAAATGGGATGTGTATGAATGCCCAGGCACTGGAAATGTGCAGTAAATGGCTTGTGCAGAGTGCCCTAAGATACTTTAAGGAAGTTTATGGAGGACATATGTCCAGTCTCCTTATTTCAGCCACTTTTGCACCACCAAGAAACCAGCCTCTCTAGAGTAATGTGAGAAGTAGAGCAGAGGAGAAATCACCCCAAATAATGCAGAGCTTCGCCTGATTTTGGGGGGGTGATTTGTCCCTTCTACACAGCCATTTCACATCATTCAGAAGAGCTCCCCCCCCAAAAAAAAAGCTTTTTCATCAGGCTTTCTCAAGCTGCAAGGTGGGAAGCAGAGACCAGAAACTTTTGTCCTGTGAACTTCTTTAACTTGCCTTGGGATCCAAGCCAATGAAGTCAAATTCTAAGGCACTGTAACCAACACACGTTTTGAACCAAGGGCTTCTCCACACTTCCTCTTTAGCACTCAATTGGAGCAAACCGCAATTTGGGTGTTCTCTGGACAGATGTTTCTTTTGATTTAGAGCTACAGGAAAGGAGCAGAACAAGGGTGAAACCACCCAGACTCACGCCTAGGAAGTGTGGGTCAAATGGGAAACTGCTCAGACCCACACTGATAACTCAAGAGGCTGTGATGGGATTTATTGGGATTTATCCTGGAACCCTTCAGATAGCCTGAACATTTAAAAATAAAATAAAATAGAAGAAGAAGAAGAAGAAGAAGAAGAAGAAGAAGAAGAAGAAGAAGAAGAAGAAGAAGAAGAAGAAGAAGAATGTAATAGTAACTTGAAAAGTCAAATTTAAAAGAGATCTTGGCTATAGCATAGGGCAAGAAGTGACTGTTGTCAAATTAGGCATGAGTGTTTGTAGATTCCAACTTCATTCTTGCATTTGCCATTGGATGGCGCCACTAATTCAGTTTTAAAAGGTGGATTAGTTGGATTAGTACCCACATGTGGGCATCCCTACCTTCACTAAGTATTTGACCATGATGAAGTGATAGGTGGCCGTTGGCAAGGTACAGCTAGTTGGCACACAGCATCTGATTACTCAGTTTATTGGCAACTTATCCGTAGATCGAGCTTGAATAATTATGCATTCAAGCATTCCTTCTGTTCTCAAAATTAGTGTTCTCCAATTTAGCCAACGGAAAAAACATTCAAGAAGTGATACCACCAGGAAGCCTTTTCCAAAGCTGAGTGTCGGCCAAGGAGAGAGGAAGCCATTTTGACTAGGGCTCTGCAGGATTTGACATCTTTCCGCAGGGACTGCAAGACGGAACTGTTCCGCCTGGCCTTCGGCTTGGACTCACTCTGACCCCTCATATGGGATTTGGTATATAAATTTTCCCTTGGCTAGCCCATGTAGGACCAGCATGGATAGTTGGCTCGGGTGAATATCTGATGTTTCCTCCCTTTATGGCCTTGATTTATGGGCTGCTACTAAAATGAGGCTGCATTTTAAGCTGTATTTTAAGCCGTATTTTAATTAACTGTTTGTTGTTATTTTTTCCTATTATGTTTTATTGTAATTCATATTTGGTGTTAGCCACCCTGAGCCCGGCCCTGGCCAGGGAGGCCGGGGTATAAATATATTATTATTATTATTATTATTATTATTATTATTATTATTATCCAAAACAGAGTAGCGTAATTGGGGGAATATTTAACTTTCTGCAAGTTGATGATGGTGTAGTTGCCTTCTGCAGCCACCAGATGTCCCCGTGCTGCACATTAAGTTTGATAAAGAGCTGTTTTATAGAGACAAGGGTAATGCTAATTCTCCTTTTAAAATGCCTACTGACTTCAAGTATTGGAAACACATACACATCTTCTAAATATAAAACCATCAAATGGAAGCCAAGCACAGTTCAGACAACAGGGGGGAAAAACTACTTTGAAATATTGCCCCCCCCTTTTACACGAGGAAATAATTCTATGCTACACCAGGAAACCATGTATATTTATAGGGCACAGAATTCTTTAAACCCAACCATAAATTGAATGTGCTTAAAGTGTAAGCAGGAAGATCGGATAATTAAGTCCTTGCTTGACAGTAACCTGTAACTTGCACACCAAACCTATCTGAATGTGAAAAGCACCAAAGCAGAAAACAGGATGTATGTTGGCGGTGGAAATTATGGGTTTCATTTGAGAGTAAATCTTCTTAACTGATATGGGGTGGTTGTGGAGGAAATCAGAATAATGCATTACAAAAGGGGCTGTACAGGATTATCTGTAAAGGTGGGTGGCATTCTCATCTTCAAACGCTTCCACAGATCAATAAGGAGGCACAGCTAAATTAGCTATGTTATTTATATCAATCCACTGTAGCACATGACATTTATATAATTGCGTTTTGGAATATACACTGTCAGCCTCAGCCAGTGCAGGGTGTGGAATCTCGGTGCCGTAAAGAAGTGGGTTATGGGAACTTCATTTCATCTGGGCTTAGAGGGCTAGCTCAGCCACGAACCTTGGGGTATGCATGTCACACTGGGAACTAAGAAATGTGAGGGACAGGGTTTCAGAGCCACCCTCCTGACATCACGGTTTAGCTGGATGGGGCTAAGGCAGGGAAGCAAGATTGGGGCTATGTGACTGTCCCAGTAGAAGTGCCAGCTTGGCTCTGCTTGTGAACCCCCAAATTTGTGGGCTCTGGCACAGTGACTCTGCAGACGATGTGGCCAAAGTATGGGAAGATGCAATAATTACAGGACAAGCATCTTGGGAGTAAACAGGCCACAATTTTATTGATTATTTTTCTTGGAAGCCAGCCAGAGTGGCTGAGGCAACCCGATCAGATGGGCAGAATGTAATAATAATAATAATAATAATAATAATAATAATAATAATAATAATAATAATAATAATAATAATAATAATAATAATAATAATAATAATAATAATAATAATTTAGATAAAGAATAATCCCTGATACAGAAATAGAATGCATAACATTTAAAGACATTATAGACATTTATAGATCAAAGCAAATGTATTCGGTATTCATTTTTGCAACAAAACAGCAAAATGCCTCAAGAAGGTATGGATTTAATCTCGGAACAGGTAGCTCTGGGAAGGGCCTTCTCTACTGGAAGACAAGCAGCAGCTGGGAATCTTTAAGTGAAAATTCTGCAAGTGACAGGAGGGAGGAACTGTTCAGTTCCTGTGGCATCAACAGGCAGTTTAGGCTGGAGATCAGGAGGATTGGCGTGCTGGCTGCACAAGAGAATTGGGATGACAGGCGTGACTGACAAGCGGAAGCACTACTGCTAATACGATCATGGGTATAATTTCCCCCGATACACAAGTTCTCATGTGCCATGCTGGGATAAGTGTGTGGATGTGCATGGGAATATTTCTGACTTACCTGCCAGATAGATTGCTGGGCCTTCTCAGTAGTGGCGCCCACCCTGTGGAACACCCTCCCATCACATGTCAAGGAAATAAAAAACTGTCTGACTTTTAGAAGACATCTGAAAGCAGCCCCATTTAGGGAAGTTTTTAATGTTTGATGTTCTATTGTGCTTTTAATTCTGTTGGGAGCCACCCAGAGTGGCTGGGCAGGGTATAAATAAATAAATAAATAAATAAATAAATAAATAAATATTATTATTATTTATTACTGGGTTAAAAGGGGTCCCATCATTTTGAGTAACTTTATGACACAGAATTGGAGTATGCGATTGAACTGGAACGTCAAAACATGGCTTCCTCCATGTTAATTCACATTCTGGTCCCGTTCATTAGCTAAAGCAGGGGTGGGGAAGTTGTGACCCTCCAGGTGTGGTGGGACTCTCAGCAGCTCAAGCAACTGCCATAGCCAATGGTAAGGTGGGGTGATGGGAACCGTAGTACAGCAAAATCTGGAGAACTGCAGGTTCTGCTAAAAGATGAAGGGATGCCCTGACATTGTGCCACCCAGCAAGAGGAAGATAATTGTTCTTTTTCTCCCCCCCCCCCAAATGTAGAATTTTACATATTTATGAAAGATGGAGCGGGAGATTAACTCAGCATGTCGAAATGCACCAAACCATTGACCAGTTTCTGCCTCTGATTGACAATGGCGGCTTACGGACTCTACAGGGCACCTGCGAACCACAGCAAAGGAAATGTTTTCACCTGGAAGACAAAATCCTCGATTTAACACCGTGTTGTTTGCAGAAAACTCTGAATGATGGATCTATTCAGCATAATTATAACTGTGGCACAGAACCGCAATTGAGATTTTAGATGTTCCTTTGGCCTCTTGAAAAGAAGCCGCTGTTAGCTTTCGCCTCTGCTGGAATCCGTTGCTTTCTCATCTATTGCAGCCCATGGTGTATTCCTTTTCAAAGGGAGCTAATGATGCACTCACAAAAGTGACATGATATCTTTGCCCTTACAAAGACCTGTGTCCTTCACTCATTGATTTAAAAGCATTTTGCGAGCAGGGTAATTGGATTCCATCAGTTCATCGGTGAGCTGGGATGTATGTATACATTGTATATAGCAGATTTTATTCATATCTGTGGTGTGGGTTTGTTCGCCCCCCCCCCTACTTAGAACCACAGTATGTCCTCAGTTGCCCACAGGTCAGTTTCCAAAATGAGACAGTTGTTCGGCATCAAGCACTTAAAACTGCTGGTATTTCCCTTGCAGCGGGGATACAGTGAAGTCCTCTCAAATAGTGTGGTGCTTGAAATTTCTCCTGTGGTTCTTTTCACCCTGAACATTCTCCATCAATTTATGAGAAAAGAAAAGAAAAATGTGGTGAAATTCTCTCACATGTGGGGTGCAAGGTTTTTGGCTCCCGATTTGCTGGCCAAGTGGTGTTTGTGCATAGATGGGGGGAAGATAAATTGGATTCAAGTCACTTTTATAGGCCAACCTTCCTAATATACAAACCAACACAGAGACATCCTTTGAAATCTCTGGATTTTGCACTGCTCTCCTCCACCCAAGTAATGTTTACAACAATGCATATACTAAAGGTAACGTATGCAGTAAAATGCATGCATTAGTGAAAACTGCCTACAAAAAGGCATTATATTAGGGGAAACTACTTAGCTAAAATGCGTATATTGTGCAAAGTTGCACACAAATGTCTCGATTAGGAGAAAGTTGCATTAAAACACTGATGAATTTTCTTGAGGATTTTCTAAAATAAAAATAAAAATCTGCAAGTGATACGGAAATGTGGAGAATTGAACTTCAGATAGTGAAACTTGGAGACACTGATCTTGATCGATTCCTCCACAAGTGTTGGTGTTGATGTCACCTGAGATGGGAGGGCATTCCAAGGTTGGGGTGCCACTATTGAGAATGCCTTCCTAACAGTGGCTTCACTTACAGAAGCCAGCTTGCCACAGCATCAAGCGAAGCTCCCATTTGCATGCGCAGTGGAGTTGCATATTGGTATACTCCTTGGGGGGGGGGAACTGTTTCATGTTCTTTCTAAAATTTTGCAACAATCCCTTTCACCAAATTCTGTTCTTGTCTTGTTATCATTACTCAGATCTAAACCATAGCCTTACAGAGATTTAGTATTTATTCTGTTATCAGCAGCCCGATTAACAATGGCAGGAGATTGGAAATAACCTATATTAATCCCCACGGAAATCTGGGTAAATAATACTTGGAATGTGGTTCTGTTCAAAATGCCTTACATGCCGCAGGAGGGTAATTAAAGGGGCTTCAAGGATAGACACTTTTGGTGAGACTTGGCTTTGTTTCTTTTCCTTTATAAAGACTGATGATACTTTTATTTCATGGCAATAATAATAATAATAATAATTTATACCCCACCCATCTGGCTGCATTTCCTCAGCCACTTTGGGTGGCTCACAACAGAATATTTAAAACACAATCAAACATCAAACATTAAAAACTTCCCTAAACACACAAGAATCCCTGTGGAGAGGTTACTAGAGCTGATATTGCATAAATAAACATATTGCTTGTGTACTGCGTACTGCATATGAGAATGCACCTCTGGACAAGTTACTGTAATTATATGCTGTTCTTCTATTTACATGAAAAGCAATAAAAATTATTCTACACACACACACACACACACACAAAGACAGTGAGGGCTGAAGTGAAACAGGTGCCCTAAGTCACAAGTCTGCACTTTTAGCAGCCCTGCTTCACCTGTCTTTCATTGCACACTGCTCAGTTCCCTTGTGCCAGGCTGAACTTAAAAGCAATGGATTAGTAGCCAATCCAAAATCCAGAAGACCCTCTTTCTAGCTGGAGTTAAGAACATTACAAGCAGTGCTTTAAGTTCTCCGTGCCAGAGAGGAGACCAGTCCCTGATCTCCCCAATTAGCACCTTTCAATCTGCTGGCTTCATTTCCTCGCCTGCCAGATGGCTGCCTTCTTGATGCACTCTTGACTGTGTATCGCTTCTGTTCTTTTCATTAGCCTAGATACTCCAGGTCAATTGCTGGATATGGGGCTTAATTACCGCTAGGGTGGTGAGTTACCTCAGGAGTGAAAGTGCGCAGATTGGGGTGGGGTGGGGGGGGGGAGAGGAGAACTTGCTAGAAGACACTTGCTTAATGACCCACTCTCTGCTAATTATTCACTTGTACAAACAAAACACTCCATGTGCTCTAAAGAAGGGTGCACAGCAAAGCCAGAAAGGGCATGGCATGGTGGGTTGAGAAACAGGATAAAATAATTATAGGAAAAGGCAATTCCTTTTGGGGGTTTTCTTTGGCCTCCTGAAGTGGTTTTGATTATCTTCCCCCTCTAAGGAATTCATATTCATGTTAATCAGAGCATCCTGGTATCAAGTAGAAGACTCTCGTTTCCCAAACTTCTGAGTAGAGAGTGAGGCACACTGGGGTTTTATGTTTCTCTTGCATTCAAAATTGGAGGCACGCATCACTTTTATGCCTAGGAAGGTTTACTTTTAGCAGGTGCCAGAATATGAGTTCTCAAATCTTGCAGAAGTGGCAGGCAAATGTTGATCTTTCAGGGTGAGAGGAAAAAGGAAAGATCCCAGGTGAGAGCTGGGAGGGACTGCTACCTTCTGTGTGTGGTAAAGGTTAAGAACCACCTTCATGAGAGGACATTGTATTTTACCTATTTTATTTGTACTTTTTGTAGCTGTTTTTGGTTATTCATTTTCTATTTATGGTAGTTGTCTATATCTTACTGTATATAAAAAAGTTTAATAAAACACACACACACACATACAATCTCCAACGTCTTTATTTTGGGGTGGAATTAGATGAAATTTACAGGCGTGGTCACTCTTTCTGAGGATATGAATCCTGCCCAATTTCAAAATAATAGCTGCAGTGGTTTTTTTTTTCTTGGAAAGGGTAGGCATTACTGTTTTAGGAGGATGAAAAGGGCATCACTTAATCTCCTGTGCTATTTTGTGGGTAATTGGTCTGAAAATTGTTGATGTGAGAATGGTAAGAAACTTCCCAAATCACACTCAAATACATCCAAGTTTTTTTAAAATAAAATAAAATAAAATAAAATAAAATGCCAGGCCTCTTTAAAGTTGGTTTGGGGGGTGGGAAGACCTAATCAGAATTTGATTTCTGGATAAAATCATCTCTTCTTGTGATTACAAGCTTGACTGTTCAGTCAAAACATAGCTCTCGCTTCGCTCCCTCCCCCCCCACCCCATCCTGGCATCTTCCTTAGAGACATAAGTCTTGCTCAGAAAAGCACTGGGACTGAGGAGCACAGTCATGAAATAGCTCCCCTCCTTGATCAAGACATTTCCCTTAAACTAGAGACATATGTTTTGATTTTTCAAAGCTGCTTTCCTCTCCACACCATCACCATTTTCCTTTTGAGGTACACTTGGGGACACAGCTCCACTTTTAGTAGATGCTTCTTGAAGGTTTTAAATATAAATACCTGAATTGCTGAGGTGCCACGAAGCACTTCAGGTGTTCTGCTCTGAGTCATGCAGCCTCCTGCTTCAACTTCAGAGACAACCCATCTTGCCTTGGGATTTAACCCATGGAGCCGTTTCCCTGTGAACCGGAGAATGGCACATCTTTTTCCTGCTATGACTGAAGTAGCTTTGGACTTTGTCCAGAGCCCTGCTGCTTCTCCTGATGAAGCTGCAAGATTCTGAGTTTTCCCTTCCTTCATCCTTCGCAATTTCTCATTATTTCCAAGTGGCGAAAGAACAGCCTCCAAAGGAGAAAGTTACTTGTGCTAACAAGTGCGGTAATTAACAGTTAATGCAATTCAGGTCTTTACGTGGGGTGGTGGGTGAAAGTAAGAGAAAAGACAAAAGTCGGCCTGAATACTAAAAGCAGGAGGTTTTTTCCAGTCCATTTGCTTTCTGCAGTGGAATGCTGCACAGCTCAGAGAAAGAAAGAAACAAAACAGGGAGTGACTGAGGAACAGGCAGCAGCAATAGCAATGCTGCAAAAGGGGTTTGGATTAATCCTGGAAACAGGAGCTGTTGACAATCTATCCATCTGTCTGCATGTGGATGGGCACATGCACAGAGAAGTAGCTATCGCTTTTATTTTCCTTTGTGATGCCACTGCTAGGGGAAATAATTGAGTTTCAATAAGAGGAAGCAGAAGGGGAAATTCCAGCTCTGTTTTTATATTGCAGGACCTCCCTCCCAATTTTCTCACCCCACCACCCTGAGCTACTGTTGCCCCTCAGTGGCTAGACCAGGCCAGTATGGCATGTGACCTGCCAAGAAGAGCATAGCTCACTAGCCACCCTGATCCTTTGCCTGCTTTCGCAGTCCCAAGCAGGCCACAAAGTGGGAGATTTACTGAGCCCCTACCAGGCTGTGTTCCAATCTGCTTGCTACCCCAGCTAATTATTTCATGGCATCAGATCTTGTAGGCCAGAGTCTGTTTCATCATGTGCGAGAAGTGGACCACGTCACTGGCAGTTCAGAACTGCCTTTCAAAATTGGAGAAGCATGCAAACCAGTTCACAGCAATATTCTGATTCTCCAGGCCTTTCTGCAACCTAGCTTATCCCCCACATTTTTGGAAACTTTTGCTTTTTAAGTTTTTATTTTATTTTGCAAATATTAGAATGATATAAAACTCCCTCCCCCCAAGCCTACGTGACTTTCCTGAAATCATACCATATCAGTGCCTGAAGGAGAGAAATGCTAAAGAGGAGCTCTATTCATAAACATGAGTGAGCATTATAAACATTTCAATAGTAAGAGGGACCCATCACATTCTGCTGAAGCAAGTTCCATCTGTTCCTTTCTAATGCAACTTGTCCTATTTAGCTTAACTTCAGAACTGGAATCGGAAGGTAGAAAGAACGTTATAAAGGCTAAAACAATTTCGTGTGTGCTGTGCATCAGAACATTACTTTAGAAGCGAAGGTCTTAGAACTCAAAGTTCCAATTAAGAATATGGGCACTCACAGAAAACATTCACTTTAGAATGTGATAAAAAGGGGCCACAGAAGCTCTGGGAATGAAATACATAGTTGCACATTTAGGAGATAAAGTGCATAGTTCTTATGTTAGGAGAGGAAGTTATGGAAATGCATAAAATAGCTGCAGAAGGTGATTGTAGGGTTGTCCCCTTTTCCTATAAGGTCACGGATTGACATCTTCTTTCTAGCATGACTGGTTTAGAAGACAGCAGACAATGGACATCTAGGGATGTTAGTTCCATAATAATGTGGGCTTCCTATACCTGCAGAGTGATGCAAGTTCTTTGTAAAGAAGTGGGGTGGACGAAAGAAGCAGCAAGGGATACTGAGGAAGAGAAGGGAGACTAAGGAGGGCTGGCCAAAATGGATTTTCTGGGAGGAGGAGATGAGTATGTCATGGAATTCTACTCAATATGACCCAGAGCAGATTCCAATGTATAGTTAGCAGAGTAAAAACTTAAACACATTGCAGGTTTCCCCCCCAAAAAATAGACCAGAGGCAATGAAAAATTCATCTAGCAGAGCTTTACTGCCCCTGAAGGCAAATGAGTATAACGGTCACAAATCCAATACATTGAGAATTGGCACTGTCCATAAGAAATTCAGTTGCAGCAGACTTAACTTAAACTTACAATAACTTTGTTTCTTTAGGTATAATTTATGAGATAATGTATGAGTGCACATTTGATTGTTTGTGTGTATATACAATTTTCGTAATAAAAATATTGGAGGTGCACATATTACCCATTTAGCTAGGGTTGCCATACGTCCGGAATTTCCATCAGAAACAGAGTCTGGGTAGAAATGGCTGAAATGTCCAGGAAAATCTGGACGCATGGCAAGCCCTGTCGGCAGTGTCGTTTTTGATTATTTCCCTTAAAAATAGCTCAAAAACTTTTATTTTCCCCTGAGCAAATCCAGTTATAAGATTTTCGCTAATTGAGGGCTTTCCCAATAATGGTAAGGAAATGGAGATCTGGAAATGGTAGCCACACTTCTCAAAGCCTAATAAATGTAAGACTTGTTTTAGTGGGGTTTTTTTTTGGGGGGGTCCTCAGTAAATTAACAGGGATGAGTCTCTTGGGTTCTGCTATCACTCCCAGAAATTTGATAGAAATGCACATGCTCCTCATATATATATGCAACCCTTTTAAGGCTTCCATAGCAGGGAATAAAGCTTTCCTGTAAATTATGCAGGGTATTTCAATAAATGTACAGGAAGTGATAGCTTTCGGTTAAATTACTCAGCAGTGGGAAGAGAACACAAAGCAGGGATTTCTCATTAATCTAGTGAAATAGGGAGGTGTGCCTCATAGCTCAGCTTTTCACCTTCCACTGTTTGCCTGTCAAATTTTTGAGATGTATGCATCTTCCACATCATTCCAGCACTGCAGCTCATTAGATTTCCTCGTTTGCAGGGACAAACTCCTGCTCTGAGCCACCAGCGTTGCTTTCCTCGCAGCTCAAATGGAATGACGATCTATATCAGGGGAAGGCAACCTGCGGCCCCTTCAGATGGTGTGGGACTCCAACTCCCATCATCCTCCGGCAGCATCCTCCAGCCAAAGGCCAGAAGCAATGGGACTTGTAGTCCAGTAACATCCAGAGAGTTACAGCTTCCCCATCCAGGAAGTAGACTATATAAAAACTTTATTTCACCCTGTTGCTGAAATTGACCAGTCTGCATGTGGCTGTCAAAGGAAAGAAGTTGCAGAAGTTGTTTTCCCTGACCCACAAGATTCCTGGCTCTGTTTTACGTGTTTGAATCGTCTTAATTTTCATTTTGTTCTCTTTTATATGCTTTTGTATCATTGCTTTGTGGGTTTTAGGTTGTGCTTCTGTTTTCATAGAATCATAGAATCATAGAGTTGGAAGAGACCACAAGGGCCATCCAGTCCAACCCCCTGCCAAGCAGGAAACACCATCAAAGCATTCCTGACAGGTGGCTGTCAAGCCTCTGCTTAAAGACCTCCAAAGAAGGAGACTCCACCACACTCCTTGGTAGCAAATGTTTTAATGATGTCCTGTTTGTTTTTCAGACTGTATGGTACTTGGAGATTTTTTTAAAATATTAAGTGATACATAAGTGGTCTTAAATAAACAAACCTATCTATCAGGGAGCAGTAACTGGCTGTAGCTCTAGGTTCAGCACCTGCCCTGTGGGAGGCCCATGTTTACCTTTACATAACATGTCAGATGACCCTCAGCTTCCTAGTGAGCTGAGAGGTCCCAGTTCTTTGGGACAATGTCAATCCTTTATCCATTAGTAAATGCAGGGGATGTCACAGCACCACAGGGGGGCGACGGGGAAAGCAATCTTTATGAATTCCATTCCAGCAGTAATGCACATTAGATCTTCTGGCTCGCTTTCTGCTGCTTAAGTCATTCCTTTGAGTGTTAGCATGCTGTGAGATAATATTTTAAAAAGCCATTACCACCCAATCCATGCTATTGAAATGAGATCAGTCTTCTCAAAAGTGTTAATAACTCATCAACACCCATTAAGGAGGTGGTTGATTTAAGAGATGTTTGACTGGGGAAACAAAGTTGGTTTCTATTGGTCTAATTCATTGATGGTTAAGGTGTGCCAGAAATTGATTGCTAGGCATCAGTTTGCTTACATACTACGCTGCCTGTGGCAAATTGCAAATGATGGTGATGGAATAGGAAGATGGATTTGGAGCACTAATTCCCCCTTGTGTGCAACTTCTGTCTTCTTCCCTTTATATAATTGAATTGCCTTTTCAACGGGTTGTACACTTTGCTGTATGGAAGCCTTGCTGCATTTGTGTACAGGGTTATGCTGGCCTCCTGCTGCCCAGGAATAATAGCAAGTGCACTTTTTTTCTGTGTAAAGGAGCCAAGCTATATTTCAGCAGGCAGATGATGGAAATTCTGCAACAAGAGCAGGAACCAGTCTATATACCCTTAGGTGCCAGAGATGCAGCAAGGACCAAACTAGCATTGGGGAGGAGCTTCAGGGTTCCGTAAATGCAGTTCAGAGACCAGTCTAGGGGGCCAGGATTCCAAAATCAAGAGCTGAAAACCAAGACTGCACAGGAGCATGAAGTCATCACAACAACGAGCCCTGTCTAACCACCATACTTTCAAACAGAGGTGGGGAAATTTCAGTTACAAAGGGCAAGGTTTGGTGAAACGGAAGCCTAAGTCACACATATGAGCATCATGCATGTGAGGAGCAGCTTGAAGGGCATAGGAGCCAACTCCTAGGGGCCAAGATCCCTTTGCCCCCCATAAAATATTTGAAGGGGCCAATCCCCCAAAGTTGATGGGCATTGCCATTCAAATGTTGTTCGTGCAATGCATCATGTGATCAATTATGTGGGGACGGGCTTGCAGACACATGTCTGAAAACCTATGGAAGAGAAATGTTTAAGCTGCCATCCCAGGTACTCTCATTTCTCTGAGTAAGTTCCCTTGAAAGCAGGAGTTACTACCCATGAAGAATAGGGCTTGGGCTGCACCCTTCTGAATATGGCAAACCACAGCAACAACACAAAAGGTGCCCTGCATGCTCATTTCTCTGCTTCTATTTATCTAGCTCTAGCACTCACTAAACATTAACTAATTACACACAGTTAAATGTACTATTCTTTTCAGACTATTGAACATCACATTTGTAGTTCATTAGCATGCAAATGGCTCTAAGCTGATTGTCTCCTTGGCCACACTGCTCCATAGCTCACAGGATAAAAAGTAGCAAAGGTTCAACAATAATGGGTTGCATTGTTACTTAAAAGAGATTGGTGATTAGCAAAGAACTGTATGTATGTATGTATGTATGTATGTATGCATGCATGCATGTATGTATGTATGTAGCTATCAGGAATTAATTTCCCTTTGCTTATTATTGTGGCTGTTTTGATTACAGGGTACTTGATGTTCTTTTGAAAAGTATATACATTCACCCATTGTCTGGTACTAGAGAAGAATACTTGTCTTCAGCTTATTCCTGGTCACCTTTTGACTCAACAGTATATGGGTAGTCTGGGTACTCTGTCTTTGTAGGATTAAAAGAAAACAAAATTGCTGTCACAATATAGCCAAGGGTGCGACTGCACACATAGAGGCTCCTCCACTCATTTGGGAGCCCAATGTATCCAGGGCTCTTCAGCACACACAATTGCCTCTGGAAGTACAGCGTGCTTCCTATTTATACTTTTGTTCAATGAGTGGAAGTAAAGGGTGGAGCCAGGAGGACAGGGGCAGAGCCAGCAGTACAGTCCTGCTACCCTTTAATCCAGAGGTTGTAAACTTTTTTGAACTAGAGGGAAAATTTGGAATTTTGAGAGAATGCTGTTGGTGCCAGTCACAACATGGCTGCCCATTGGGGGCATGTCATAACACAACATGGCTACCATGGTGGTTGGGGCACTGCAGAACATAAAATTAGAGAGAAGACAGTCATTTCTGCTACCTGTCCCCCATCAACCTGATGCTTCCATTGGGAAGTCTGTTGTGTCCCAACTGTGGAGATACAGCTGTTAAAGAATTCTGTTTTCCTCAATGAAAACCTGAAACCAAAGCTTACACTTTCCTGCAACTAAGACCCATTAAACACAAAGAGGCTTAATTTTGAATGGCTTTAGGTCATGCATAGCAGGAGACATGCCAAAGCTTCTTTGCAAGGTTTTCAAAGTTTAACTTTGGCATTTGTGGAGGAGCTATTTAACTTCCACCTGCACTTGTTTTGTCATAGTATTTGCAAAAAATAACTTCTAGGGAGTACTTGATCTAGGATGAATCCTCCACAGGAAAGACACACCTTAGTTACCAGGAAAAAAGGAAGGAGATTACAAGGCCTACTAGAAGATGAGACAGAACCAGTAAAAGTGCACCTATTGAGACATTAGGAAGAGAATGGGGAAAGAGGTGGGTGGGATGGGGAGATGGGTGGGGTGGGGTGACAATGTTTCTATTTTACTTAATATATGTAGGGTTTGGTGTCAGCATTGTTTGTGTAGGTTCTCTGTTGTTCGTTTGTGCTCCTTTGGCGGTGAGAGAGGTCGGGGTGATTTGTAAAAATGTTACATGGAAAAAATACGAGAGAGACATTGCACACACCTTTGTAAATCAAGAAAATCTTTAATAAAATACTTTTTTTAAAAAAAGTGCACCTATTGGGGAAGTAAAATGGTGGCTAGTGATGAGAACTTTAGCACAATACTAGAGAAGTGCAAGAAACTGATAGATGAAGTGAATGTAGAACTTAAAGAATCTAGACAAACCATACAACAGAAAAGCAATGCCTATCATCCCAACCAATCTACAGATAAACTCTGCTACTGGTCCATCTACATTCCTTATCTAGATTCACATGTTTCCACACTGAGCATTCATTTCAGTGATTGAAACCAACTTGCTAAAACTACATCTTTCTCGGATGCACCAAGAAAATGACTTTCAAACACTTGTCAATTCCATTCAGGAGCTTTGCAAACTTTGAAAACTTAGGGGACGAATCTGTTACATGGTATGAATTGTGAGCAAAAAGACATACCAAAGAAATCTAATGGTCGTTGTGTAACATTTGCAACATGAGCCTTATTGAACTATTAGACCCAACTGTTCCCTGCTGTTAGAATGCCCATCCCTATAGCACTTTCTCTCTTAGTTACAACATGTGCAACTGAACAATCCTTTGCACAGGGTGAAGACATGGTTGCATTCAACAATGAGTGAAGATCGATGGTCTGGCTTGTGTTTGCTGAGTATCCACATAGAGAGGTTGAAGATCTATTCCAGGGTAAAACTGATAAAAGAAGTTATTGACCATTTTGACCAAGACCCTCAAAGACTCCAGATTTTGTTGAAAGAATGACCCACTTTTTATTATATTTTCCTTTATGTTTCAGACAAGCATTAACAAAGAAGTCTGACTGGTTTCAGACCTTAAGTCTGGCATTCACCACAGCCAAGGCAGATTTTGTGTAGAAGGTGTGAAAACCTGCCTTTGTGGTTTTTAATTTGGCTTAGATTCCATTTTTGTTCAATGGACAAATGGAAGGTGTTATGTCCTTTGAGTGCCTTATTCTGTTATTCTGAAATAGACAACGTTAGAAGTTAGTTCTGAAATATGTAATCTCTTACGATGGAGTAAATCACCAACAGAAACAGCCCACCCTTGTTTCCCGTTGCTTCACTTCAGTCCATGGGATTCAGTTGTATAAGGACGGCAAAGAGTTGAGTCAACAACCAGGAACTACAAGTCATAGACCTTGCCTCCCACCGCCCCAAATTATTCCTGCAGACACCCATGGTGAGGGACCATAATTCAGTATTGAGTTGAAGGTCCTTAGCTACAATCCCTAGCTCAAAGGGTCAGAGAGCAGGTGGTGGTGAGAACGACCCTCTGCCTATGATTGTAAAGAGCCTAATGCCAGCCAGAGGAGATAACATTGGACAGATGAGCAAATAATCCATCCTGGTAGAAGGCAGCAGCCTATGTTCCCAGATAGCAGACCCAGGAGAAAGGCAGAAGCAGGGCTGGATTTAGGTTTGATGAGGCCCTAAGCTACTGAAGGTAATGGGGCCCTTTATATGTCCAGCTGTCCATTGTCAACAACAATTTGTCGCTGTTTTTTGTGTTGAATATATGCTATATGGCAAGGGTGACCAACTCCCAAGAAGCTGCGATCTGCTCACAGAGTTAAAAACTGGCAGGTCAAAGTTGTTGAGCTTTTTTTAGGGAGGAAGAAAGACCCATTGTTTTTCGGGGAGGCAAAGTTGTTTAGCTTCTTTAGGGGGAGCCAGTGATCTAACAGGAATCTACCACAGACGTCCAGTGATCTACCTGCTGGACATGCCTGTGTGCTATATGGTAATATATGGACCTAATATGTATCTAAAACCATTTGCCACCGTTGCTGTATGTAGGTTTTATGTTATTTTATTTTTATCTCATATTTTGGAAATGTGCATCCAGGTTTTTTTCCTTTAGATTTTTGGGGGGCCCTAAGCTATAGCTTGTTTAGTTTATATGTAAATCCAGCACTGCCGCAGAATCTATGATGAATGGAAAGTAGCGAATGGAGACTCCCTCAAATGATGTCTTTATAGCACCTTTGGTTTGCTGACTAAAGTGCTGACAGCTTCAGCCCTTGGTGCCAGCTTAATCTGTGAAAGGAACACAGCAAGGACATGCCAGCTTAGCATGCAAGGGTAACACACAGCAAGGACTCTCCATCTAGTTTAGTCGCTTTGTGCCTCGTTGCACTCTTGGGGCGTGCTGTCATTTCTCGGTTTGCTGAGTGCATCTTGGCTCTGTCCATACATCCTGCAGCCCAAGGTTACATCTGAATTAACATTTCTCCTGCTCTTTGGAATATGGCATTGGAAAAAAAAATACAGATTGCATAAATCTGCCCACTCCACACAAAACACCTTCAGGAGGCTGGGGCAGGCAAGGGTGAAGAGGACATGCCATTAAACTTTTAAATAAAAGCGCTCTCATTGCTGTAGCCGAGGATGAGCTTGGTGCCGAGATTATTCCTGATCCACTGGCATAGCCATGGTAGCTTTTGCTCATTATACACAGCCCTCTGGGAATAAGGCCCGCAAAGTGGGTATCTCCCAGAGACTTTATGGTGCAGGAAAAGCTGGTTAACTAGACTTTGCACATCAAGGATCCATTGGGGTTTTAAATCCTTGGAAGGGTCACAAATGGAAATTGTAATTTGACAAAACATAGCAGCATTAGTAACATGGAGTGATGCATATTAATTGCCAGGCATAATGGCTTGAGCAGGCAATTATGTTTCTGACTTTGTTAGTCTTTAAAAGTGCTACTACTGTTCTTTTGCTAAAAATGCACTATGATCTACTTTACATAGTTGTGAGAATAATAATAATAAAAGCCTATGAAACACACCAGCAAATTTAAAATGCTGTTACAAAATGTAGTACATTGCATGGCGAGGTTCAGACAAGAACTTGGTGTGCAGTTCATAGGGAGTACAGAAGCAAAGGTGACACCCTGATTGTACACCTTACGCAAGCAAGGCTGTCCCAGCAAACAGCCACACATTGGATTTGATGCCCAGAAGTCCAATGTTTATAAGCCTGAATATCCTTGTTGTGTCCCAAATTTTATTTTATTTTATTTTATTTTATTTTATTTTATTTTATTTTATTTTATTTTATTTTATTTTATTTTATTTTATTTTTTGCTTTGCTTTGCTTTGCTGGGTTTTTCATTATTCCAAACCTGCCCTAAATCAAAATCAGGGCCAGGGGTTTTATTATTATCATTCTGTATTTGCTAGTATTACTTTTATATCCATTCCACTTTTCCTCCAATGAGCGCATGGCAGCATGGGTGGTCTCCTTTCCTCCATGTAATCCTTGCAACAATCTTGTGAAGTAGGTTAGGCTGAGACAGGGATCTGTCCAAGGTCACACAATGGGCTTCATGTCTGAGTGTGGATTTTAACCCTGATACCCTAGGTCTTAGTCCACTTTAAGACTAACTAGATCTGCATGTATGAGCTAGTTGAGATTCCTGTATTGCAAGGGGTTGGCATCCCATTGTCAGGAGTCCGGTCCCCGGCTTGATAACACAAGCAAGCGTAGTTAATTAAAAAGGATGATTTATTGTCAAAACAACAGATAGCTCAGGAGGGCTCTAACACAGCCTCCCAGTATCATCAATCATGATGACCCTTCTGAAGACTGCTTTCGGCGTGACCAGAAGCAATGGAACTTTCACTTCCTATCCTGCAGCCCTCCCATTCACCAAGACCTGGGACTGGGTAGGTCAGCTCCCGTCTCTTCCCCATTCCCAAGAGGCTGTATCTTAACTCTTTCCTGCCGGTTTGTGCTTCCTGCGAGCTTTGACTGCATTCTAGCCTGCTTCCAGTCATTCCCTTATGAACCAGCATTACAAGGGGCCGTGGGGGGGGGCTCTTTTTCCTGACACAAAGCAATGCCATTCGTGCTCTGCCTATATTTGGTACTTTTGGGGGGGTGCAGTGTGGCTGGTGCTAAGCCGCGTGATTGGCATTTTCAAGAAGAAGGAAGACAAATATCTTAAAGGCCTTCCAGCTGCGAATGATTCAAGTTGCAAGCACCTTGGAGAAGACTAGAGAGAGATCTGTCTGACAGCTTGTATTGAAGTCAAAGGAGGGCTTTGAGCAGTTCTGAGGAAATTCTCTTTCGCAGAAGCACTAAGAGAAACGCGCAGGAAAAGGATGTCATACCTTTTGTGTCGGGACTGTCATCTGGCACCCACTTCTTCCATTACCTGCCACACTTTGTGCTCCCACAAGATGAAATGCCACAATTCCTGTTCCAAGGATAAGACAGGTTGGGGGAGGGAGGGTTAGATTAAACATCAATCAATGGTGTTTTGCGAAAGAGAGAGAATTAGAATGGAATGGTATAGAGGCAAGAACCACAGCCGGAAGGCTGAGCTGTCTGCCAAGTTCATTAAAGTAGGAGGTGGATACAGCAGGTCAAAACAATAGACAACAGGGTAACAGGACAGGTTCACAGGGATCAAAAGCATGCCATATGATACCAGCAGCTGCTCATTCTAAACAGGAATGAAATTAGGCCTCAGTTCCTAATCCCACTTGCTGTGTTCTAGCCTCTATTTAGACAATATATTCAAATCAAGCCATTGTTCCTTGTGAATATATGAACCATTTTTAGGCATTCCAGCATTCCAGCAACTGTGCATGCAAGGCAAGCCTAAGAGCAATATACCACGTTTTATTTATGATTCTACCTTTCCTCCAAGAAGTTGAAAGGGGCATACTTCTCCCCCTCTCCATTTCATCCTCACAACAACCTTGTGAGGTCGATTAGGCTAAGAGACAGTGGACTCAGCTGTAGAGCTGCAAATAAAACGTTTTAAGTGTGTTGTAAAGTGTATTATACAAATGTGACACGAGATGAAGATGGTGAGCTATGGCAAATTCAATATATTTTTCAAAACGTTCTTTAAAAAAAAAAAGCATTTCTACAGTGGCATTTTTTTATTTGTGTCTAGATTCCACCAGTGACTGGCTGAAGGTCACACAGAGAACCTCATGGCTCAGTGAGGATTTGAACCCTGGACTCCCAGGTACTAATCCAACATTCTAACACTGTGGCTCCCATTAACCATATTCACCTCCTTCTCATGGAGTTATATCTAGCTGTAGCTGGGTAAATGACTTCTGTGAGAACACTTTCATGGTCGATCAGCTGATACGTAAGACTGGTTCTGAGCTCTGCTAGGTAGGTCATCATGGCTTATCAGTAATATATATATATATATATATATATATATATATAGAGAGAGAGAGAGAGAGAGAGAGAGAGAGAGAGAGAGAGAGAGAGAGAGAGAGAGAGAGAGAGAGTTATCCGAATGGCAAAGAACTGAACCTCTCTATTCAGAGGCAGCACCTCTCTGTTTACCAGATGCTAAACAGCAGGAGACCTCAGCATGTACCCTCCCTGGGTCAGGGAGCAACAGCATGGAGGGAGCCAGGAATCAGACATCCAGGTCCAAATGTAACTGAGATCAAATGGCAAACAAGGAGGCTGGATCAGCAGACAAGCCACAAATCGGGATCCATGAAAGATCAGAAACACAGGCATACATACGTGCCTAAGAAGGGGTCGAAGAAGGCTTCACCAAGACCCAAAAGAAGGGCAACAAGAAACGCAAAAAGAGCAGGAAGGAAAGCCACTCCATCTGTATCTAAAAACTCCTTTGTTGGTGGCATCTTCAAGCGCATCTATGTCTACAAGGTGCTCAAGCAGGTCCACCCAGACAAGGGCATCTCGTCCAAGTCCATGAGCATCATGAACTCCTTCATCAGTGACATCTTCAAGTGCATCGCTGCTGAGTCTTTCCACCTGGCCCATTACAACAAGTGATCCACTATGACTTCCCGGGAGATCCAGACTGTTGTGCGCCTATTGCTGTGCACCAAGGCCGTCACAAAGTACACCAGCTACAAGTAAACTTGCAAAAGAACTACTCCACTTATTTTGTTTTGTTTTGTTTTGTTTTTATGGGATGGCATCCAATTTCATTGTACTTGTACAATGACAATAAAGAAATCTTATGTCTTATATATTATATCTTATACAAAAAAGCTTAAGTAAACCTCATTGCTTCAGCAAAGCTTGAAAAGGAAGACCTTCTGAGGGCTATTTTTCTAGAAAAAGAGGTGCTGGAACTCACCATGTTCTCTTATAATGGCAGTGGAGCCCCCCTGAGATGTGCTGGAACTGAGTTCTGGTGAGTTCCAGCAGAAAAAAGCACTGCACCTTCCTATCCAAAAGGACTCAGTAATCTGTTTAGGAGGGCTAAATCATTCTAGAAGTTTCTCCGCAAAGAAGGCAGCCACCTGCAATTCATTAGTTCACCAGAGAGAGCAGCCACACACAGATTCTAGCAGCTCCACACAAACTTGTGAGCTTTCTATGACCATCTGGCTAATCATTGTTGGAAACAGACTGCTGAGCATTAAATAGACCTGTGGTCTCATCATGCATGGTATGAAGCACATTCCCCTCTGCTCTCTGGCCACAATGGTGGAATAGGCTTCCTAGAGAGGAAGGTTTGAACACCTCTGTTCAGTTTTAGGTGAGCTGCTTCCAATGAATCTCTGGCGTTGGTTTTCGGTTGATAGTGAAAATTTTGCTGTTTTTATTGAGGCATTTGTCTGCATTTCTTGGGTTACTTTAAAGCATTCACTTTCAGAGGGCGAGTTTCCTGTCCGTCTCTAGCTTAAAGGGACTAGGACACTCCCCCAGGCCGACCAGATTGGTCGGCCTGCGGGAGGCGTGGCGATATTTTACCAATCGCGCAGGAGCTGAGCTCAGCCCCTACGCGTGTGGTCGGGTCGTGACACCCGCAAATCCACCTCCGTTCAATGCGGAAGTGGCCTTGCAATTTTATGAAAACCACCTTGTGGAATTTCTGCAATTGTAAACCAATTTACCATGTTTTTATGAAGAAATAAACATGTGTTTGGTCTTCGCTCAGTCAACGGCTTGAGAGAGCTGCAAGGCAACCACTCTCTTAACAATGGGAACAAGGTGGTGGTTGTACTGTCAGCCAAGGAAGGCTGAAAAGGAAAATGCTGAACTCCAGCCTGCATAGCCATTCTTAGGGTGATGGATGACATTTTAACAGTCGCAGCTGTCACAGACCTTTGTCTGTTCCCTTGGCCAGCAGTAAATGCTTCTGCTAAAGTAGTCAACATTTCCTCAAGAGCTGAGTATAAATCTGAGCAAACTACACATTCTAGAATTGTGCAATATATATATATTTGTCAGTTCTTGGGCCATGACATTTGATTGCCAGCTCCCTCCTGCATATGGTCAGGAGTCCACATGAGTCCAGTCTCTTGTCATCTCCCTTGTGGAGCTGACTTCCGTGGCCAGCTTAGTCATTGCAGTGGATCTGCCAGCTGGCATTCAGACAGCCTGAGCAGAATGTGGCATATTAGTAGCAACGACTTAGACGCTGCATCTCTTCTATTCTGTAAATGCAGCACTCTTCTCCACATCTTAAAGCACTTAGTGGCCTGTACAAGGTTGTTACTGAGTTTGCTTCCTGTCATTTTGACTCTTCACAGAAAAACTCTAATAGGCTGTGAAACTTATTGGGTTCAGTATGGGAATCATATCCTCAGAGCAAGTTCCCCATCCTCACAGGCTTCACCAACTTGGCTCTCTGGGTACATCAAACAGTTGTCAGCAGTGCCCACCAATAAAAGTTCCCTGGGCTAGTAGTGGCACAATAATGGTGCTGTAGTCTCCAGGGGTGCCAGCTTGAATAAAATATTGGGAGAGCCCACCCTGCATAATCAATCACATAACACGGTGCACACACACCATTTGAATGGCAATGCCCATCAAATTTGGGAAAGCGGACCCCTCAAATATTTTATTGGGGAGCAAAGACCCCCTCGGCCTCTAGGAGTTGGCTCCTATGGTAGTCTCATTCTATGTAGCAAACATACTGAGGTTGCAGATAAGTACCATAGCTGAAATTTAATGTTCACAGCCTTTGATGATATAAACCAGTGCTTTCAACTCTTCCTACCTGCAGTGTCGAACTTCTCTGAGTTTTGTGAAGGAGTATCAGTTCAAACAAATGCACAGAAAAATGCATACTTTATGGAAAACTGGTGCTCAAATATATATATTAGAGGAAAGGCATTGAAATGAATGAGAAATGGTTACAAAATGTGTACGTTAGGGGAAACTGCACACAATTTATATGCAAAGTGCATTAAAAAAAAACCTGCAAAAAAGCTGTGAAGTGCATGTGAAGTGACACAAAATTGAAGCAGGCTGATGTGTTCACCCTTATGTCTGGCCTTCCTACTCTCTCCCTTCTTTACTAATGCTGTCTGCATATGGATGTAATATGGGTTGCCATGCAGCACATGATACTAGACTGTAGCTGCCTAACACCATCTGTTTAGAAAGATATGCGAGTGTGTAGATTAGAAAGAGTCAACACCATCACAGTGGATCAGCTATGCTTCAACTAATTTGTTTTGTGAAATGTCACCACTATGCCACCTTTTCCTCTCTTGCTTGTTTTTTTTTTAATATCAAGTAACAATATCAACAGATTGCACTAATCAAACCAGCATCTGTAGCTTCTGCTTAGCTTGCATCTCACACAGAGGAATGAAAAATGAGGCAAGCTTGACAGATGTAACTGTCACGGTTTGAACGGAGGACATCTACTCCAATACAAACTTGGAGTGAAAGAAAAAGAATGAATATAAAATGATTTCTTCCATCATTCAGGAAATTTTATATCCTGTTTTTAAAATGGTTTGTTCCCAGCCTGTGAAATCCACTGAGAACTTAGAGAAGCATGATGACCCTATGAGACAATATTCTGCAGCACCATCAAATATAGCTGTTTCCATGCCTTCTTTTCGAACCCCTCTTGTCTCATCACCCCAGGAAGAAAACCTTAGAACAAGAAGCACCACAAGGTTATTATCACCACCATGTATGAGCAGACATGCTAACAGCCACCTGGGAAGAAGGAGAAAGCTAGTCACCACCTGGGAACAGGAAGCAGTGAGAAACTGAACACAGACACATGGTTAGTGGACAAGCTGATTGCCACTGGGGAACAGGAAATGACCACAAAGTGATAATCACTTTGAATGTAAAGGGACCATGCATCAGTACTTCAGAAAGGACACATTCTAATCAGCACCTAAGAATGTATGACTTCCTGGATGAGACTAAGGTATACATAATCCAGCTTTCCTTTTCTATCAGTAACCAGCCACACGCCTTTGAAAGACTCATAAACAGAAATGAAGGTGTCCTCTTGGTGAACAATATGAAGAGTGGGGGGGAAAAACAAGCATGAGAATAGCACACACATTGTGGAGGGGGGTGGAAATCACACAACACACACACACACACACACACACACACACACACACACACTGCTCATCCCACAATTGCCACGATTAAAAACACATTAACAATAAGCAAAATAATATTTGGTACCAAGCATTTTCCTCCAAACAACAGTTCGGAAAACAAACCCTATTAATTAACTGAACTGTAGTTAATATGGAAAGTACAACTGTGAAATAAAAATAACCCTACATTCTGCAAAGCCAAGTGCAGAGAACCTGTGGTTTTCCAGATGTTGCTGTATTACAGCTCATCATCATCCCGGACAGTCAGCCGTGCTGGTTGGAAGTGATGGGAGCTGATGTCCAACAACATCTGGAGGGCTGCAGGTTCCCCACCTTCATTGTGGATTACACAATGAAGGTGGGGAACCTGCAGCCCTCCAGATGTTTTTGGACATCAGCTCCCATCACTTCCAACCAGCATGGCTAACTGTCTGGGATGATGATGATTTTTAGAAGTTGATCAGTAAGCACATTATCTGCCCATGTTTTTAGAAGGGGAAAACATACCATGTTGCAATATGAAGGGTTAAGGGGATTATATTATCTGATTTAGTCACCTGTCAATTCAGTATATATATATTTTCACATTCTCTGATGAAAGCAGAATATAATATCGTTACCTCTTTTTGTTTGGCTTTTTTGTGTGGTGGATAAAGTTTTTGAAAAATAAAAAGTTTTTAGAAATATAGAGAACATATGCAGTGCATACTCCTCCCCCCTTTGCAAGCCACAAAGAACATATAAATTACTTGTCTTGACTAGTAAAATAGGAATGAACATTTAGAGAGTGCCATTTGTTCCAAATAGAGACCATGATCAATGGTGCTGCTAATTGTAAAGGGTTTTTGCTAAAGTGCTACATTAACATTTATGGGCTCTAAATATTTAATTCTAGCTTTATCTACACACCTGTTTATTATTTAAGAGCTAAGACCCTTAAGGTACCTTGCCTCAATGTGAAGGGTTTCAAAAAAAAATATCTTTCCGTCAAGTGAGTTGAGAAATATGAAATGAACTGTTCCTGCTACTTGCATGGGACAGTCATGCATACTGATAGATGATTGCTGTCAGTTCAAAGGTCAACCTCCTCAATATATATATATATATATATATATATATATATATATATATATATATATATTATTTTTAACCTCTCTTGCAAGCCTGAAGCATGAGTTCATTCTGATCCCTTTCCTGTGCTACTACACATATCAAGATAGTAATCAGTTTTCAGCACGCTGCAATTGTATCAAGGGGAAGGTTGAAACTGGAATCTGAAAGGAGTGTGTATCATGGAGGAACCAGTGGTTGAGACTACCCTTAGCATCAGGGCAACTTGGGGAGGTTTCAGGTGAGCAGTTAAGGTTAGAGCATGGCCTCCCATTCCCCATATCTCTGTTAAAAGGACCTCAAAGACTGTACAAGATGCGTCAATGGACGGACTCTGTCTAAGGCAGTTTCAGCATAATAAGTTTGCTCTATAGTCCTGAAAGCTTTTTAAATGGAGGTGAACTGCTGTACCAACCAGGCAGCTAGAAAGATGGTTCTTGCATCATTTTATTCAGGCCATCAGTTTAGCCCACTTGTGGTGCAGGTGTCAACATTATGCCTTGAAAGGCAAGCGGTTGCTTGCTGCCACCTCAGGCACAAAGGAGAGAAAGAGACAGAGAGAGCACAAGCTTCTTATAGTGTACCCAGAAGCGGGTATTACAGCTTGGGAGTCTCTTGCACAGTTAGTACCACCGGTGCACATCAGACTCACAAAGCATTTAATATATATAAATAAAAGGAAGAGGAAGAACTGGGGCAAGCTATCTGTAGCAGAGAGCCACAACAAGGAAGGGCGAGGCAGCTGGAGGTATAATGATTTCCTCAAGGCTGCATTGAAAGTTTTGCAAAATTAAGGGAATGTTAGAAAATACCCTGGGAGCTGAAGACCTGAACAAGTCCTCCTTCAAAGTAGGAGTCCTAGAGCTGTGATCTTTTCCCACATCAGAATCACAGTGCTCCTGTTTTCTCTTCTATGGAACAAAGGCTCAATTAACAGGGTATGACACAGTTTTTTTCCACAGCATTCTTGTCTCACAGTGGCCAACTAGGAGTGCTTCAGCCTTTTTATGAGATGAGATGCAGTTTTGTTCCATGCAAAGCCAAACGGGGGGGGGGGGAGTATGTTAAGTCCAATCAAGACCTTGGACAGCACCAGGTGGCAACCCAGCCCACAAAGATCTCAGATGTTGCTTCATCAACAATTAACCATTCATTGAGTATTTAAATAGTCTACAGCTCTGTTTAGAAGCCAGTGTTTTTTTCACATAGTTTGGGATGGGGGTCCGATCTCAATATCATATTTGCTATATTTGTAGTTTATTTATTATATTTATTTCCCACCATTCCTCCAGGGAGCTAAAAGCAGCATACAGAGGTCTCCTTCTTGCCATTTTACCCCAGAACAACCCTATGAAGTAGGGTGACTGGCCTAAAGTCACCCAGTGAGCTTAATAGCTGAGTGGATATTTGAACCCTGGTCTCCCAAGTCCTATTCCAACACTCTAACCACTACACCAAGGGTAACAAAACACTTGGCTCAGGGTCTCCCTCACCAGCCTCATTTGTCTGATCCTGCCAGTCACAAGCGCCAGCAATGGCAGGGCAGGGCCTGTGAAGACAAAACAAAGAACCAAGAACATAGTGACGGATTTATCCTATTTGGCTGGTTCTTTATCAGAGCTCTCCCTGACCAACTTCAATTGTTAGTGCTCTTGAATAAAGTCGTGCCCTGTTTAACCCAATTTTGGATTGTGTCTGTCTTCCAGCTCCTGCAACTGTAATGTAAGCACATTTTCAGCAGTTGCCTTGAGCGTATTCAATATGAAAGAGAATGTGTTTGACCTGAGGTTTGGGTTGCATACATGAGATTATGCAGCTATTTATGGATAGAATTTGCCCTGCAAATCCCTGGAAATATTTAATTCAGTCTTCCCTCCGCCTTTGCCCTCAACATTTTCTGACTAAAGTTACATGCTTTAGAGCAACTAAACCTTTATCTTGTGTCAGGGCAAGATGTGTTAGGACTGAGATTCCCATTACCACAAACTCTTAGGAAAATAACTTCCGTATTCTTCACTGCTGTTTTGACTAGGATTTTCTTATCAAATGATACTCCCTTCTAAACCCACTGGTTTCACATGCTCACTGTGTTTCATCCTTATCTACCTAGATGTTGCTTTGTTGATTGCCATTTTCACCCCCCCCCCCCAAGATCAGGTTGTTTCTCTTTTTCTTCCCCTACACCTTGTCCTCCCTAATTCTTCCCCTTCCTTGACAGCAGGCATTCCTGAAGGTTAACCTCCCATAGTTGCATCCTGTGCTGCCCTGTGTATGACCTTGTGTATAAGAATCATTGCCCTGGCCCACATCTCCTTCCTGTCTGTTCTCCAGCTTTCTCCTGTCCCAGAACTGGCTGCCTCTCCTGTACCAGCCTCTTTCGTCTTTCTCATATTATATTTTCATGAAAACCAGCTATCATCAAGACCTCCTCTCTTCCTCCTAATATCTCACCCAGAGCTCATGTTGCAAGTTGAAGCTCTTCTGCATCTGAGGATGCCAGAAAATCTCAGTCTCTGTGCCCTGTTGCTGCTCCACTTCCTGCTGCTTTCAGAAAGTTTGTCCTACTGTATTTATATTATGTATGGCGCCAGGTCAGTACCTGAGGTTCTTTTTTCTGCTTGCAGCCTACTGCCAGTTTGCCTTTCAACAGTGTGCAGCTCTGGCAGACACCGAGCTTGGGGTGTACTCACTGTCAGTAGAAGCCCTGTAATAGCTGGGATGCTTGCCTGCCAACTCTCCTCTTCCCCTCTAGGGATGCTGGAGAATTTTGATGAAAACAAAAACATAGTGGATATTGACTTACTTGTACCATATCCAGAATGGAAATCAATCCCGTAAATACAGTATTCACTGTTATGGTTTCTTTCAGCCTGAAAATGATGTGTAGTTGATTAAAAAGGTAAAGGTAATGGACCACTTACAGTTAACTCCAGTCGCAGACAACTCTGGGGTTGCGGCGCTCATCTCGCTTTACAGGCCGAGGGAGCCGGCGTTTGTCCACAGTTTTTCTGGGTAATGTGGCCAGTATGACTAAGCCACTTCTGGTGCAACGGAACACCGAAACCAGAGCAGCGCATGGAAACGTCGTTTACTTTCCCGCCAGAGTGGTACCTATTTATCTACTTGCACTTTTTGGAGTGCTTTCGAACTACTAGGTTGGCAGGAGCTGGGACTGAGCAACGGGAGCTCACCCCGTCACAGGGATTTGAACCACTGACCTTCTGATTGGCAAGCCCAAGAGGCTCAGTGGTTTAGACCACAGCGCCACCCGCGTCTACATCCCCACATTTGCATTGCCTTTCCTTTGCAATGAAGTGAATAGGGTGTAATAATGCCATGACAGGCGTAATAAGAATCCATGGGCAAGTGCCCAGCAACATTCCCACTGCTGCATTCTGGACTGAATGAAGTTTCTGAAGACTCTTCAAAGTTTGTCTCATGTGTGTAGAAGGCATTGCAGTAATCCATTCTGCACAGATACAACGGAGGATGGTTAACAAGCTGAAGGACATCGTCTTCTTTTTATGCTTCTCCCGATGGAAACATGCAGATGGGGATAGATATACCCTTGCTTTATGTCATTTACATACTGTCATCTCATGTATATTATTTACTACAAAGCTCTTTAGTGACGGAACATCAGATTACCGGAACGATGTCCGAGCAGTGAACCACTGGCATATCACAACTGGACTCTTTATTACCGCATTTGCAATTGTTCAAGATAAAACCTATTTAGGGGGGGGGGGAATCTACTTTTGCCATTTTTGTGAACCTTTATTGTTTGTTTACAGATAGTTGCCTTGGTGATATTATCTTGTGTTGATTGCAGTA
Organism: Lacerta agilis; assembly: GCF_009819535.1. NCBI lineage: Eukaryota > Metazoa > Chordata > Lepidosauria > Squamata > Lacertidae > Lacerta > Lacerta agilis. Next base: position 22,032,472 of record NC_046316.1, on the reverse strand, counting down.
GTCATTGTATCCCCAGCCTGTTCATTGTTTTATTCAGATACAACTAAGGCATGTGCTATCATAGTCAGATCGGACTGCCTCAGGAACAGGAATAGCTAGTACACCAGCTTAAGATGAGCAGAGGTACCCTTGATTCACAGCTGCAACATGGGCGCTGAGGTGCAAAGCAGGATCCAGGAGGACATCCTCTCAGGCTGTCAGCCTGTTTCTTCTGAAAGAGGACTATCTGATCCAAAACAGGATGAATCCCTATTCCAAAGTCCATCTCTCCTTCCTGACGAGGAGCACCCCTGTCTTGTTTGGAATAAACACCCATTTATTAGCCTTCATCCATCCATCCCCATCCCCAGGCACCAATTTGGGACATCAACAGCTTTTAAACTGATATTCATTCTGTGTTTCCTTTGACACCCCCCTCCCAATCCATTACAATGAGGCAATCTACAAATATAAATCTATGTGTATTTCCCCCCTGACTGAGAATTGTATACAGACTTGAATTTTTAATCCCCAACCCCCCTCTGGACTTCAGCCACTATCGACTCCTGTCTCCAGGCTGTCTCTTTATATTACACAGAGAGAAGGCAAATGAGCTCAGTGTTCAACCCTTAAGTCTCTTCAAAATGTCTTGGGAACAGATCTCTGTGTACATTAGCAACTGAGTAATTAGGAGCGTTGAACTGATTACTCCTTCTCCTATTTTATTATTATTTCTTCAATGCAAAAAAGAAGAAGCAAACTGAATAAGGATGTGTGGGTAGAGCTACCAAAACCACCCAAGGCCCTTAAATTATGGCAGCGGGGAAGCTTAGCCTGATTAGATTTATGTCCATTGCTGATGGGCAATAGATCTAGGAGATGTGTTTCATGGTGCTTACAGGGACTGACGCAGATTTCAAAAACCACTCTATCACATATGTCCCACGGCAAAGCTGACATTCCAGCTCACTCCATATAAGAAAATGAATGACAAATTGAGATTTGATCTTGCTCACTTACTAGCCCTATTGGGGCATTTCATACACCGCACAATTAACGTCATGTGAAGGAAGATCAGGCCTGTGCACCCTGGCCCTGCCTCTGCCAGCCCCTCCCCTGAGGCCCTGCCCTCATGATGTCCACACACTGAGGACTTGACTAGAAAGGAGAAGCCCATGGGCTGCAGCAGCATCCCAGCTTCCTTGAGGTGAGATCTTGGCCAAGCAGAGGAGGAAGAAGAAGAAGAAGCAGAGGAAGAGAAAGAAGAAGACGAAGAAGAAGAAGAAGAAGAGGAGGAGGAGGAGGAGGAGGAGGAGTTTGGATTTGATATCCTGCTTTATCACTACCCTAAGGAGTCTCAAAGCGGCTAACATTCTCCTTTCCCTTCCTCCCCCACAACAAACACTCTGTGAGGTGAGTGAGGCTGAGAGACTTCAAAGTAGTGTGAGTAGCCTAAGGTCACCCAGCAGCTGCATGTGGAGGAGCAGGGAATCAAACCCGGTTCACCAGATTACGAATCCACCACTCTTAACCACTACACCACACTGGCTCCTTTGCTCGCTCACTAGTGACCGACCTACATTTTGGCGGCCTGAAGCTTGAACTTTTATGTGGGCCCCTTCACAACCAGCAAGCAAGGTCAGGGAAACCACGGTTATCTTCTTCAATGGGGTTGTTGCGCAAGAGATCACCATACCTTTACAGCATCTGTGCCACTGACTCCCAACCTTTGGGGTGGTTGAAATATATACAGGGAACTCCCCATTTATGTGAGGTCATGTCCCAAGGCACCATGTGTGTCAGCAGGATGAGCGCAAGCCTGCCCTTCCACGCCCCCTTCTAGTGTCGAGAATGCCACGTGTGACAGTAGTCACACACATGCTGAACGCACACAAATGGGGAGTTGCCAGTGCAACAAATAATCAATCAATCTGAGTTGTCAAATTGGGTCTACCAGACCCAATATCTTTAAGCAATGTAGACTAAACTCACTTCTGGGGCCCCTCCAGGATTAGGGGCCCTGAAGCATATGCCTAATTAGTTTTATAGTAGATCCATCCCTGTCACTCAACCTTCCCTGTGGATCTTTTCACTGCCACCAGGTGAAAATATTTATTTGATGCCAGCTGCCTTCCACCAAATGGCCTTAACACTTCCCTTATGTCTCCCTGTGAACACTTCAAAATAGTATAAAACTTGGCTGGAACATGGGTTGGCAAATGAAAGGAGCCCCCCAAATTTTTATAAAACAAGTTTAAAAGTTTATAAAACAGCTAAAGTAGGTTACCAGGGGAAAGGTTTAAATGTAAGAAAGGTTTACATGCATGCTCAAGCATCCATCCTAATTGGAGCAAAAAATTACAGCAAAATAAACTAGTTATAAAAACCCGACCCAGCTCTCCCTCGAGCTGTACAATCCTACCAACTTAGGAGGCTTGCAGATCTTCTGACAGCCATCTGCCTGGCATGTGATCCTTGTCTCTGTGATTTGCCTTGAGTCTGAAACTTAAATAAGTCCCTGACTAATTAACCCCCTAGATCTGTATTGTAATACACCTGCATTTCAAAGGCTTCAAGGAAAACAATGGCTTCTATCCTTCATAGGAAGAAATTATCTGCAATGAAATGTTCTAATTAAAATGTGGCGCCTATCAACTGGGATGGGCAAAACAGTGAATCAGCCAACAAATTAACCCCATAATCCTCAAACAAATACACGCAATACTAATAACAACAACAATAAACAGTTTACAGTTACACCCAAGTTAAAATAACAACCAACCCCAACTAAACATTAAACGAACATTGGTTTAATGTTTAGTTGGGGTTGGTTGTTATTTTAATTTGGGTGTAACTGTAAACTGTTTATTGTTATTGTTATTAGTATTGCTTGTATCCCGGCAAAAACGAAACAGAGGAACCAAAATTAGAACCGTTTAAAGGTTAGTTGCGCTGATTTCAATCGGCTTACTCCAAGTGATACTTAGATGAATGACACCCCTGGATATGAAAAAGGAAGTGGGAAAGAGAATCACATTCCCAATTTCCTCCTTCAGCAATATGTAGTTCTCACGGAAGAAAAGGGTAACCACAATCACCATCTCATGACCACGGGGGCAATAAAAAGGGGGTGTGTGCATTTGCAGAATTTGGCTTCACAGGCTCCTAGGGAAGATTTTCTGGGTACCACTACATCCATGGATGCTTCAGTGGCAACTCTTGGTGTGAGCTGTCCTCATTTACAGGTATCCTGATTGCACAGGGTTCTATTTCACAAGGACATTGGGCTGAGTTGCCTTCTACAGACAAGCCTCCAGTGTGTGGGCAGCATAGGGGTGGGATCAGCAGAAGATACAATGGTAGAGTAAAGGTCTGCTTCTATGGCCCCACTCTCCACATAATGTCAGGCTATAATGTCAGGCTTCAGAGACTTGGCTTCCTTCCCCGCCCCCTTTGGCAGTAGATAAGCAGAACAAAGCGAAATGAATTTCTTACCATTTAGAAATTTTAATGAACACAGTGAGAGAACAAAGAATCCATTCCTCAGAATGAAGCTGCTCCCAATTAAGGGTACCACCCACTTCCTCTCTAGTCACCCACGTCACTTCCACGTCTTGCAACCTGATCTCTCAACCACTGTAGTTTCTGTGCTACCACCTTATCTGCTCTCCTTGACATTGGGCTCAGTGGCTGGACACTTTCCAGTGACAATGAGTCTGTTAACTCTCTCTCTCCCAGTTCTTCTAGCTGTTCCCCATCCAGTACTTCCCAGCTTCTGCCTTCTGAACTATGCCCCTCTGCAAACCAGTGTTCCAAATCTATACTACTTTCCAGCTCCTGGGAAGATTCAGGATCCTGATCAGGAGCAGGGGAAGGGGAAGGTTTCCACCATTCCTCCTCAGAGCAGCCCTCCTCAGCACCGTCCATGACACCCAATTTGATTATGTAGACTACTGCATGCCTGCTTATGGCTTTTTTATTTTGAAAGTTTGAAAACAGCAGGCAGCATTGCATCTATATTTGTTCCTCATGTGACCATTATGCCATTGGCGCCTGGGGGGTTCAACACCCAGAAGCATTTAACTCCTGAAAATTAATTTATTTTTTGTCTTATGTTGACTACGCATTTTGAAAATGATTTGTAATTTATTCCAGGTATGTTGCCGGTGGTTCAGGACAGAAAGAAAGGCAGAAGCAATTAACAGCTATACCTGAGGCAGCTTTTGACGCTATTTATAAGTACATCGGTGAAACGACAATCCCACACACCTACTTCTGTCCCTTACAATAATTACTATACTAACTTAAAACATACTGATGTGAAACCTTCAGTTTGTAACATTATCATTATTAATTACTATTATAATATCTGATCTTTTCCAATCATTCCTTTTTTAGTTTTGCAGGCAGGTTGCGGATGAGGTGATTTCAATCTGGTCTAGAAATGTGAAGGCTGTGGGCAGGGTGAGGGAGAAAACAGAGAAGAGTAAGGGGGACAGTTTCCCCCTATTCCACACACTCCTGGGTCACATATTTAGGCAAGCCTCTGTTCTGGAAACCATGTCCTGTCTGGTTGTACCTAGTTCTATGTCTTTCCAGTGTTCTTGGTTCTCAGTGTTCTGTTTTACTGATTGTCATATTACATTTCTATCCCATTTTTCTTCTAAGGAGCTCAAGGTGGTGTACATGTTATCCCCCTTTCTCCATTTTATGCTCTCAACAACCGTGTGAGGTAGTTTAGACTGAGGGACAGTGACCGACCCAAGGTCACCCAGTGAGCTTCATGGCTGAGAACATGGCCTCTCAGGTCTGAGCCCAACCCTCTAACCACCATTGCTTCAAAAAACAACAACAACATGTGTCCTTGTTGCATTTTAATCTAAAATGATATGCATGTTTGGACATTCTTTTGAGCTGAGAACTGTCAAATTTGGGAAAGTGAAATGCCAAAGAGTTACTGTGTTTTGATCTGTGTATTAGTTAAGGAAGCGTGACTTCGGTTGGTTTGCTTTCAAATGTAGACCAAACAAATGACTCAAGAATTCCAGTGTTCCAGCTCTCATATTAGTAGCAAGCATGCTCTGAGTCTAGAGAAACTGGCTTTCAAATGCTTGGCTAAAACTGTGCCTATGATTTGGCCCATTCACTGTCTTGAGTCTGAGTGTGTGGGTGGGGAGGGGACTTCTGGCGACTGCAACAACTATAGTATAATTCACAGAAGTGGAGCAAAGAATCTTCTGTTATGAGAGACTCTTTCAAGAATCGTTGAGGCATTTTATGTAGGAAAAACCCAAGACAGTCTAATGGAGGGTTCACCATCTAATAGTGACACAAGGATTGGGAATTGGAGCAATGTGAAGATGAAGAAAAAGGGGATCAGTGCAGAAGTGTTTGAATTCAGAGATGAATCTCAAATGAGGCACTTGGATGAGAAATATTTAGCTAGATGGTTCGGGCAAGAAATCCCAGCAGTAAGGGGTCACAAGGGACATATAGGAAGATGCCTTATACCAAGTCAGATCTTACACAGTTTTATCTAGACTTGCTTTCCAGGGATTCAGAAAGGGGTCTTCCCTAACCAGTGCCAGATTTATATATAAGGTAAACAACCTATAGCTTAGGGCCCCACTCTCTTGGCCCCCCCATTTTTTTAAAAGAAAAACAATTGGATGTACATTTCCAAAATATAAGATAAAAAAACAAATAAAATAAAACCTACATGCAGCAACAGTGTTTTGTGTTGTGTAGGCTCCTATGATGTAAATAATGGGCCCCGCCTGCTAGCCTGCTCCCGAAAGCTCATACCAAGAACAAACTTAGTTGGTCTCTAAGGTGCTACTGGAAGGATTTTTTTTATTTTTTATTTTGGTTTGCTCATCTCTATATATAGGGTGCCTACATTCTGCATGGTCTGGTTGCAAGGCAACATGTAGCATGCAGCTGCAGACTGCAGTGCAGCACAGTTGAATGTAGGTCAAACTGTTGTACCTGTTATCTAATATTAAAGAGTGCTTGTAGACTGATAGTCAGGCATCATAGACTAAGGGTATGAGTCTTATGCCTACTGATTGATTTCATGTAATACATAATTTATTTATTTTGATCCCATTGTGGCTTTAGATACCTATTAGGTCCATAAATTACCATGTAGCATATATTCAATACAAAAACCAGCGACAATTTGTTGTTGACAAAGGGCAGCTGGACATATAAAGGGCCCCATTACCTTCAGTAGCTTAGGGCTTCATCAAACCTAAATCCGGCCCTGTCCCTAACGCTACCTGGAGATGCTGGAGACTGAAGCTTTTGCATGTGACACTCGTGCACTGCTATGGTCCTTCCCCATATATATTCCTCTGGTAAGGGACCACAAGGGGAAAAAGAGGGGAATTGGCAACAGATTATGGGGGTAATAAGAAGCAACAGAGAGACAAGGTAGGGAGCACACACAGAGAAAGAAAGGGCACTAAGCAAAAAGAAAGAGTAACTGGTGATCCTGCATAAAAGTACCAGGAGTTGGAGAGGTTATTATAGAGAAAGGGAAGCCAATGAAAGGAGCAATAGAGGTGAAAGATGATCATAGTGTTGAGCAGTAAAATTAGATGCCTTCGTGAATTCAGGACTAGAATAAGAGGCTGGAGAGGATAAGTAGCTCAGCCAAGGAAAAGGAACTGCAGTTGTTCTGGAAAATTGTATGGTTTTATCTTCATGGCTCCATTTTTAATGCAGAAATCATGGGGTAGATTTGTGCTTTCTGACAACAAAGGTATGTGCAAATGGCAGGTGTACACCCTTAAACACTCGTGTGAATCTGGGTGCTTGATAAAACCCTGACATATATACGTTTATATCTTCTTCTTTGGTGATCATTTGTAGCCGAGTAAGATTGTCTTCCATAAACATGGTTTTAAAAATGAGTCTGTAAGTGACCGTGGATTCTGGATTCTACATTTATATAGAAAGGCATTGTCCACATCTGTGTTGGGGCCAGCTGGTTGGAGAGGAGATGGAAAAGGAAATGCATTGGGTTAGTCTGCCTCACCTATCCAGGGCAAATTGGGAGGGGGGTATCTTAGGTTGCATTCACATAGCGGTTTATTCCATTTCCCCTCAACATTTCCCTAACTGTTAATTTCCACATTATGTTTGAGCTTTCACACAACATAAGAGCCTGTTCCAGAAATGTAGCAGAATATATCACAAATTTAGTACTCATTTCCATGTTGTTTGCAAATGGATTACTTCTGGAAGTAAATAACATGGACAGGAGCACTAAACTTGCATTATATTCTGCTATATTTCTGGAAGTGAGTTTTACATCATGTGAAAGCCCAGAAATTAACAGTTAGGAAAAAAATGTTAGGAAAACAGAATACCCTGCTGTGTGGATGTAGACAAAGATTGACACCCTCAGCACATGATATGGATGTATGGACTGTAAGGACTCAGAATCTCTACTGCAAATGGTTCTAGGCTTCAAAACCAGCACAGGGCCAACCAGACACATGGATGAGGGATGCGGTGTGACTGGCCACCCCCAAATAATCCTAGGATGAAAGTTGTTCACACTGGAGGATTGACTTTAGTTATAAACAGAACGTGGAAATATTCATTTGCAAATCCTAGCAGTTATTTTCAGTTCAGAACTTGTGCCTCAACATTTCATTTCTGGATTCAATCACAACATCTAAAGCAACTTTCATTCAGAAGTTCTCAAGGGAGTAGGTGTCCAATCATTTATTCAAGTTTTTTCCCCTTAAACTCAACAACAACAGAGGAAATATTCACTGGAAACTTTAAAAAAGAGGGTAGTTTACCCATTCAGAATTCAGCTTTACCAAATGAATTCTAAACTATTTTTCACTGGGAAGGCTTAAAACCAAAGCTCTTCATTCCTTATTGCTGATTTCCATCATTTCAGTGAAGGACAATGAGCTAAAATGTGGACATTTTAAAAGATGTGGGATTCCTACAGGCACTTGGCTTTCTAACAGGGAATGTTAACAAAGGGATGGAATCCATCTTCCCTGAGTTTCTGTCTTTTACTGATGCTTGGCTGCAAAAAGACACACAGTACAAAGATTATTGCAATCTTTGGAAGAGATTATTGCATTTTCAGTCTGCCATGGGCAATTGATGTATGGTGTAAATTTAATTGGAACTGTCTTTTTATGCCTCATAATCAACACTAAATTAAAGAGAAGAACAGCAAAATAAACTAGAGCGCTATAGCCTGACTTTATGTGTATATATATATATATATATATATATATATATATATATATATATATTACAGAACTTATCGGAATCACTCTGTACGGAAATCTATAAAATCTAAGACCAACTGTGTTTAAGTAGTATGAACAGATTTTTCTCATTACTTAGCTTTTTTCCATTTCTTTAGAAAAAAATGGTCTTAGTTCACATCATTTGAGCTACAAGGATGTTGGAAGAATTCAATATCTTTGGTAATATATGGGAGCTTATGAAAAGCCTATATATATATATATATATATATATATATATATATATATATAGCTCATACATTGCTGGTTTTGCTAAAGGGTCATTTTGGGCAGTTTGTGTTGTGATCAAATAGTGGCATGTCCACCTCTTTGGTCACAGGTAAGTAACCCACAGCCTACATGTAGTTCCCAACTGCTGTCTACATGGCCCACTAATCCCACCCCCATGTGGGGAGCACACACTTTTCCACACTCCCCATCCATAACAGCTGTGTATTGGGGAAAGGATCACTTGTTAGCCTTGAACCAAGGGAGAGGCTCTTTCTGGGATACAAGCAAATGCCCTGCTTTCCATCCTGAAAAAGTCCTTCAGCCTTGTGAACGCATATAGCTAAGAAGACCTATGCTAAGCCTTTTGACCGATGTTTGCGACTGCTTTCTAACTCTTCAAATGAGCCTGCGAAAATGCCACATGGAGGATTACGCCACTCAAGCATTCCAGCGCACGAAGGCCGTGGAAAGTGCCACTTCTGTGTGAAGCTCGCCCCAGTGACTTGTTGAGGGGCAAAAGTGTGGGGAGCACAACAGCAGCATAATAGCATGCCAACATCTGCTAAATATGTTTCATTTGCCTTCTGTGTTATTTAGCAGTGATGCAAACATCAACAGCAACATTCCATTCTGTGCTTTGCTTGTAAGGAAGAATGCAGCGAGCTGAAACAAATTGTTGCAAATTACTCGTGAGAATGGAGCAGCAACTTTGTAAGGCTTTCCCCAATTAAAAAAAACAACAAAAACATACCAAGCAAAACTGAAAGTGGACACATTTCTTGTGGAATGAAGTACAGCTGTAGGCTCTTGAAACCACAATCTGCAGCTTCCTATCATGCGTCCCTATTCATCCGAGGGATTTCCCTTGCCAACTATGTGCACTTCTTTTCACTTCTCAATTTCACCAGAAGCAAAAATTTGACACAAGTCTGGATGCCCCTGCTATGACCAATCATCTCTAGCAGGCCTGTGGTGACGCGCATCAAACAAAAGCCAGTCTTCTCATTATATATGGCAACTCACTTTGATAAAATGCCTGTTTGTCCCCATGCTAGGCTAAGTTTTCATGAGATTTAGTTCAAATCAAGAATGCAATCTTATAAAGCAGGGGACACTAACCTGGTAGGGCCTGGCCACACCACTGCATGCTGGAAAAATTGTCACGGGTGCCATATGCTCACTGCAGACATGCACATGCTGTGCTACTACAACAAAAGGGCTCATATCCAATGTAGCTCTCAGTAACCATCCCATCAGCAAAATGATTTAGGCTTTTGCTAGAGGACTCTTTCCCTCTCTCATCCCACAATGCTTCACCTGAAACGGTTCTGGAGATGCCCCCAATGCCCTGTAGCAGATTTGGGGAGGGTGTGGGGCATATGTAGGGGAGAAGAGGGGGGGTGGAGGCCCATTGCACAAGCAGAAATGCACCCAAACTTCCTTACAAAACTAACTTCATTGGGGGTGGGATGGTGAATGGGACCCAGGGAAAGCTTCTGCAGCAAATGTGCACCCACAAACATCACATGGGCAACCAATGCCATAAAGAGATGGCAAAAACACCTTCGCTCTTTCACACATTTCTTTCTGTGCTATTTCACTGCTGTTTTTCTCTGCAGGTGCTGCTGATTTGGCACCATATTGCTTTTATATGAAAAGGCGGGAGTTGTTCTGTTCAAAATATAATCACGTGTCGATGTCATAGACTCTTGTGGCCAATCAGCTGTGCTTTCCAGCCCATCACTAGGTCCCAAGATATAAAAAGTCTTTAAAAAACCCCAGATATCCTCTAGCAGCATTTTCTCAAGTTTCACCAACAAAGATGATGAAATTTCTTGAGGCACAAAACAGTTCATGCAACATACATGCCCCCAATTTGAATCAGTATTTGTTTTCACTTCTTGCCCAGGACTAGAAAAAAACAGGAAGGTTATTAAGAAACTGGAAGATCACAGTCATGACTATTAGGCTTCATTCAGCTTGATGGATCACCACAAGCAAGTTTGTACTGGATTATTTGATTTGATTTGATTTGATAAAATCATCCATGTTTCCCTGGGAGGTTTCCTATATTTATAAGTTGCTACCAAACTTTGTCTGAGGGGGAAATTGACCCAAATTTAGAAGTTCATGCTCAGGTGAGACAATGGTAGGATTTTTGTGTGGGGAGGAAGGAAGAGTCTTGATCAGGGTAGCCAAGGTGATGTCATCCAGGTATTGTTTGACTAAAACTCCCATCATCCCTGAACAATGGCCATGCTCGCTGGGGATGATGGGAGCTGGAGTCCACATGATCTGGATGTCACCATGTAGGCTACCCAGATTTTGATCATTTTCTGAGCAGAAGTTGCCTAAAGCTACATACAATATATAGTGAATTTGGAAGGTTCTGTTCAGGCAGTACATCTGTAGGAGTTTCGGGAGAAGCAGGAAGTTTGGTAAGATTAGTAAAACATTTCTAATGGGGGGTTGGGGAGCGTTTTACACACATCCCTAGCATCTCTCTCTCTCTCTCTCTCTCTCTCTCTCTCTCTCTCACACACACACACACACACACACACACACACACACACACAACACACACTTTACCAGTACCTGGTTGTTATTTTTTTCCCTTTGGGATGCCTTCTTATATTTAATTCCCCATTCTCCTCCCTGTGTTTTATTGCAAAATGTGAAAGTTGAAAGAAGTGGGAGATTTTCAACTGAACTTTTCAGAAACGGTCTCTAATTGGCACCCTGGCTAGGAGCCCCAGCATGGGGACAAGCAACTGAATCATCATGTTGTGTGAATTGCCATCTTATTGCTTGTGTTGTCCTCATTTCTACCTCAGGATTAAAGCACGTGGGCAGAATGGTGTGTGCAAGCCGTGAGCCGAAACTTCTCTCTCTCTCTCTCTCTCTGTTCAGTGTGTTCCAAACAGTACTGTCTTGGGGAACAGGAACATCCTTTGTTCAACCAATAAATTCCCTTAGCTAAGGATAAAGTGGAAGATCAAACAGAGTTTCCTCTGATAACACTACTGAACCTCACAGATCTGCCACCCTGATCTGAGGAATCATATGTTTTTAAGTACTGTACTGAACCCAGTGTTCAAAAATGCTCCGAGAAATGATATTAAGTCACATCTAAATGACCTGTTACAGGTAGGTAGCCATGTTGGTCTGCCATAGTCAAAACAAAATAAAAAATAAAAAAATTCATTCCAGTAGCACCTTAGAGACCAACTAAGTTTGTTCTTGGTATGAGCTTTCGTGTGCATGCACACTTCTTCAGATAACATGCACACGAAAGCTCATACCAAGAACAAACTTAGTTGGTCTCTAAGGTGCTACTGGAAGGATTATTATTATTATTATTATTATTATTATTATTATTATTATCTAAATGACCTGTTTACTAAACATTCATTCAGATTTGTTTGTGGACAGGTCATTTTTATTATTTATTTACTTGCTTTTTTATTACCTGTTCTTCAACGTAATATCCCCAGGAGGGTTACAAACCCACAATCATATTGGTTAAACAATCTTTATTCTTGCAAATGTTATGCCACACTTTGCAGCGCATTTCCCCATCTCTTTTCACATTGCAAAACATCAATGGGGGGGGGTGTTTGTTTGTGCAAGAACTCCATAGCAACTTTAAGTGCAGAACTTTAAGTGGATTTGTCAGTATGTGATAGAATCACACCCGAAAACAGTGCCAGTCTGGAACAGCTATTAGCCTCATCAGAGCTTTTCTCCTCCAAAGCTGCAGGGATGTGTGGGCCATTACCACCTGTCTCCTTTTGCTCAAGAAACTTTATAATTTCACCAGACTTTCTTGCCGTGACTTCCATCCCTGCTCCCCACACACACCACCCTAGTGCTGCATCTGAGGTGTTTCAGGGAGGAGAAAATTGGTTGCTGGACAACTGAGAGGCAAGTTCTCTTATTGCAGAGTGAAAGAAGTTGGCCCCACCACTGCTCAGCATGAGCCCCTTTCCCCCCGCAGAGGTGGCAAACTTCCTGTTTGCAAGGCTGGTCTTGCTTTTCGCAATGTCAAAAAATATCCAGCATTTTAATTTTCTCCCAGGCTGAGTTTTAGCTTTATAAAATTTAGCTTTGCTTTACATTTAGCAATGGCTTTCCATAACTGCAAATTTTTCTTCACTTGACTCTCTGCCTCTGCTTCTTTCTCATTTCAAAATGGTGGCTCCTAGCTCTTCAACGGTCCCTGTTAATGGACTGAGGGAGCAGGTCAGTTTAGCACAAGGAGAGACTGCTACTGTCTGACAGCTAGAGGGTAGTCATCCCACATCTTGAAAAAACTCAGCTAGATGGCAGTGCCTCTCTGGCAGTCTGAATGTGGAAGGATGGAATAATAAGGAAAAGGAACCCTTCCTGTAGTATTTCAGATGCAAAGGTTCTCATGAAAGAGGTTGTCAAAGGGTGGACACAGGGGCCAGTGACTCTCTCCTTCTGGTGGACAGAACTTGATCCAGTCAGTCTTCAAGCAGGCAACTTCAGCCTGAGGTCACAACAGGCAACAGTTCTCCTTCAGCTGGGCAGCATCATCATGAGGTCACAATCGCCAGCCTGCTCCTTGAAGTAGGCAACATCAGCATGAGGTAATAATGGCCAATTGTCTCACCTTCTGGCAGGTGGCAGGAGATTGCAAGTCTCTCATCTTCAGGCTGGCAACATCAGTGTTCAATCTTTGGGCCAGGCCACAGGAGCACAAAGTTATGGTGGCCGGTCTCTCTCCTTTAGGTAGGCATAGAAAAAGATAGGAAACTTTGGACATGCAAATTGACCCATAATCTTGGGCTTCTTTAAAGCAGGTGGTGCTAATGTAACAAGTTTCTGTTCAGTTTGTTAGCATCTTTTAGCACATCTTTGAAGCCTGTATGCGAATTGGGATGGGGACATTCTTGAACAGGAAAAAGAAAGAAAAGAAGATCCCCAATCATGCAGGTTTGAAAAGTAGTAGTAGTTTCTCCTCCTCCTATCTCATCCGGAGTTTTGAACTGTGGCTGAAAATCTGGGGAATGGAGCAATGGAGAACTTCTGAAACAACAGTGGGATATTAGCTCCTCCCAAGGCATGATGGATAATTGTCACACACAGGAGGAAAAAGGATATAGTTTGAATGCTTCACCTATAGCTTTAGAATTTAATGTGTCAAGATGAATGGATGCCATTAATATTGCAGTTGTTGTATAAGGGAATGTTACTGAGATGAATAAAATTTTGGAACGCAGAAACAAAGTATGTAAATCATGAAACCATCAATTCTAGCATGTGGGAGGCCACCTAAATTTTATAATTTGGCATTTGAATGATTGGGATTAGAAATTGTATTATAATTTGGCATTGTTATAATGAGGCTACCATTGGATTATTGTAATTGGAAACTAATAAAAATTATTGTTAAAAAAGAAAAGAAATTCCGGGGAATCTGGGAATCCCAATAACCTATCCATTTCAAATCCATTAACAAGCTTACTTTCTTCTAGGATGCATCTCATAAAACTTGGTGTGTCAAGGCTATTCCCATTACTGCTGCCCTGCCCCTTTTATTATATGGAAAAGACACATTAGATCAGAAAATCTGTTTGTTTCCTTTCCAGAATTATTCCTGCCCGGAGTCTTCAGTGCTGATACCCTTTTAAGTGGTTGATTTTAAATGCCTCATATGATTGAAGCTTTTCATTTTCCTTTATGGAAAATCATTGCTATAATGATCACAGGGCTGGGTTGTACTATTATCCCAAATATTTCCAAGTTGTTGCCCTGCTCTTTCCCAATATAATTTGGCCATCTGTCTTTTTTTCCAGTTGCTTTCATTTCCAGGATTGTTTCCCACGAAATGTCCTGCTGTGATGCAGGGCCAAATTGCTTCCTTGTGGGTTCCTCTCCTGTTTCTTCATTGCAATCATTTCTCTTTTGCAGAGCAGTTATGTAGCCTGGTCCTCCTGTGCATATTTGCTCGGATGTTAAGGGCAACTGAGCTCAGCTGAACTAACTCACATGAAATAAAAAATAAAAAAAATTCCTTCCAGTAGCACCTTAGAGACCAACTAAGTTTGTTCTTGGTATTGGTCTCTAAGGCAGTGTTTTTCAACCTTTTTTGGGCAAAGGCACACTTGTTTCATGAAAAAAATCACGAGGCACACCACCATTAGAAAATGTTAAAAAAATTAACTCTGTGCCTATATTGACTATATATAAAGTAATTTTTCAATTTTTCCCACAGCACACCAGGCAACATCTCGCGGCACACTAGTGTGCCGCGGAACAGTGGTTGAAAAACACTGCTCTAAGGTGCTACTGGAAGGATTTATTTTTTATTTTTTATTTTGTTTTGACTATGGCAGACCAACACGGCTACCTACCTGTAACTCACATGAAAGTGTGCATACGATTGGAGCCAGAGGCATCCCAAGATCAGTGCTTTCACATTTATCTATAAATGTAGCTGTCAGGAAACTCCCCTCCCCGCGGGTGGCAGAATCGTGGGAGCGTTTGCGATATAGAGAACCCCCTCCTCTGTTTACCAGTTTGCCCTCCCCATCCAAGTTCCGGAAGCGACCATTCCTCCAGTGGGGAGGGGGAGTTAGAGGCAGGAAGGCGGTGCAGGGGCTCTGAAAGGATCTCAGAGCCTGAACGCCAAGGGGATAGTGGGGAACGGGGTCAGGTTCCCACGCTCTGAGGGCGCAGGCAGGAAGGACGTGGAAGGGGGAGGCGTGGGTTTAAAATCCCGCACCTCTTTTGCTGGACAAAGAACTGGAAGGGTTCATTCCTGGACTCTGCAGAGGGATGAGATGGACGTTTGAACTTTTGCTCCACTGTACATAACTTGCACAATAAAGAACTTAGCTTAGAAGTTCTGTGTTTGGCTTTTTACTCATAAGCAACCACTGAACGTCCTTACAGTAGCCTTGCTGCCTTCCTCTACAGCATGTGGCTTGGCTCACTTCCTTGAGTAATAAGAATAATTGATAATAATAATTTATTATTTATACCCCGCCCATCTAGCTAGGTTTCCCACAAATGGAGCTTTTTTTTGTCTAATGTTACTTTACTTGCCCATGGAAGTTCATGACACAGCAAACCCGTTAGTCTTTGTGATATCATAATTCAGCCTGATATCCAACTAAGCCAAACTCAGAAGTGACCCTCTGAAGTCAATAGAGCATTGAATTTCACCTAATGCATTTGCAATCAGCTTTACCTTAGTTAAATCAACTATGAGAGATTTCCCGGGGGTGTGTGTATCATTTATATTTCCCAGCTGGACAACAGCCGTAGGAAATTAAAACCACAGCTTGCTTAAATGTATCTGAGGCATTTTGCTTTATTCCTAATAGCTAGTCACTTTGCACAGAATTTTATCAGAGACTGCCCTGTTGGACTGTTGTGACAAGCTCCTAATAGCTGCTTCAGTTGTCTTGATCATAGCAAAGAGCCTGCGATTAAAAACAAGAGGCGTTTGTTAGCAAAATGGGTCACACAAAGCACTGGAGCACGCTTCTGGCAGAATATGAGGAACTGAGACGGGAGGAAGATCGATATAGCTCTCACCAAGCTAATTATGCTTCATCTTTGCTCTAAAAGGGAAAAAAAGAAAACCCACTGGCCCTGCTTCCGAGATTGGCAGGGTTAAGGGCCGGAAGATGTCAGTGTCGCACTGAACATGGAGAAAGGGCAGGTGGCGCTGCAGTCGTCCCCTGAGTTACTGGGTCAGTAACATAGCATTAGCTCTGAATTTGATGCAATACACTGACTTAAAAAATAGCAACGATACTATCCATGTGATTTTTCAAAAGCTCTGGCCATGGAATATTTGAGAGCACAAGGGAACAAAAGTTCAGCCAGGCTGTACAATCTGAATAACCAGGGGAGGGGTTGTAGGATCAAAAGTGGCAGGAACTCTGCTTGGAAAGCTGCCAGCAGACAGCAGAGAATACATATTCCTGGGATAGGTGACCAGCAGCCTGTTTCAGAGCCATTTCACGTATCACACAGAACGAGGTGGTGGGTTATCATCCATCATAAACAGGTGAGCAAGTTTTGCTATGTTCCCCCTGATTTGAAAAGCTCCCTGCATGTAAGTAAACTCACACAACCGGAAGAAGGCTAGAGGTGCCTACAGAGTTGCTGTTTTATGAGTGGCGTTTCAAACACATTCCAGAAATTTTGTTTTCATGATGATGAGTAAAGTGCTCTGCCACTCTTGGGTCCACCAGATGTTGCTGAACTACGACTCCTGTCATCCCTGGCCCATGAGCATGCTTGCCGGGGCTGATGGGAGTTGTAGTTCATCAAAATCTGGAGCGCCAAAGGTTCCCCACACTTGCCCTAGCACAGCAAATTCACTTGGAATAAAAAGGTTTTGTGATTATGAATGTGACAGGGAAATGCATTGGGATAAAGCAATGTTTCCCAAACTTGGGTCTGCAGCTGGTTTTGGACTACAACTCCCATCATCCCTGACCACTGGTCCTGCTAGCTAGGGATGATGGGAGTTGTGGTCCAAAAGCAGCTGGAGACCCAAGTTTGGGAAACACCAGGATAAATGAATGAATAATGGGGATGTGTAAACACCCTGCAAGTGAATCAGGGTGAATGTTCATTGTCATATAACCGCCCTGTAAACAAATCTGAATGAATGTTCAATGAAGAGATAATCTAAGCACCACATTAGCTTTCTGAAAGCAAATTTCGATGGATGCCTGTGCTAACCCATTCCCACTGTCTTTCTACTTTTACTACATGTGGGAGAATTGTGAGCACCTGCCAATTGTAGCTCCTCCACTGCATTCTGAGCCAGCACATCCCAGAAGTCTTGCACCCTGGTTTACTACCTGATTCTGCATGATCCTGATCCTGATTCTCATAATAAGGCAGCCCCCTGTATCTTAGCAAACAATGGGCTGCCTGTCAGACACATGCCACAGATCGCTATCATGCCCTTGCGCTTCCTGTTGATGTGCCACCCAAGAACACATCAGAGAGGGTGCACAAATGAGAAATGGATTTGGAAAACAAAGGGAAATGGAGAAAACAATAAAGGAAGCTTACTGAGCGAAATGCAATTTCCTGCCATCACCCACGTCAGAGTCTGCCTGCTCCTGAAATATGAGTCAACCGCTTTAAAATAAGAACAATACAAGAGCACATTGAAAAGCCAATAATTAATATCGCTAACTACATGCAAGGATGCATGAAAAATTCATTGGAGGAGCAAAACCGAGCTCCAATGTCAATTTCCCTATGAATTACTCAAAACCAGAGTCTAGGCTAGCTGGCGGAGCCCACCAGGGGCCTGCCAAACCTACACTGTCATGCCAAAAAAATATTATAACAAGACTCCCAACCTGGGTCTCAGACAAGCTCTGCACAGGGCTGGTCACCCTCATCTCCAGTGCCTCCTTTCATCTGCCAGATATTGAAGGTTTTCAAGACTTTCTCCACACTGCTACTCTTTGCTTCATCCCTAGGTTCAGAGAGTCAGCAACCCTAGTGAGAATCAAACTGAAACCTATTCAACTCCCCCCCAAACAACAACAACAACAACAACAACAACAACAACAACAACAACAGCAACACAAGGCTCATCCACAGTTTTGCTTCACCTGCTTTTTGATCATATTGTGCCCTGATTGATTCCTCCAGGTCTGAGAGCTTTCCTTGTTGTTCCATGGCTGTGCCTTGTAAAAATCCTATGATTTTAAGCTCAGTTAAGCAAAATCTCTCTCCAGCTTTTCCACGCACCTGATAAAATCTGATTCAGCAGTAAGATCAAGTTTTTACAAGCCCAGCCACGGAGCGAGAAAAGCTCTCAGACCCAAGGGTATTAATCAGTGCTCAATACGTTCAAAATACAGGTCAAGCAAAAGTGTGGATAAGCCCCTAACATCTGTTCCATCTTTCTTTTAGAAACTGCTTCCACCTATAGAGGGGCAGAAAGAGTTTAGCATTTATTTTTAAATCCATGCATACATTAAGACATGAAAACTTGACTTGAGATGAAACATTTCTCCAAATCAATGCATTCCTTCATTACACAGCGCACTTAAAAGGCAAGTGTGAGTTCTTTTTTTCTAATGCGGTCCTTTTTTAAGATGTTGGACCAAGCTGAAAAGTCAGATGGAAACTCACCCACATACCAATCCGCAAGGGCGTGAAATGCAGCTGTGAAGAGGCAGAGGCAGCGGGTGTCTGCTGCGACGTCGCTTTGCAACTGGCTCGGCCAGAAGTAAACACAGCCGGGACATGGTTTTGGTGGCTGGCCATTTGGAGCATTTCAGGCTCCCCCACACCTGCATA
Organism: Lacerta agilis; assembly: GCF_009819535.1. Lineage (NCBI taxonomy): Eukaryota > Metazoa > Chordata > Lepidosauria > Squamata > Lacertidae > Lacerta > Lacerta agilis. Next base: position 22,013,660 of record NC_046316.1, on the reverse strand, counting down.
AATACCAGATGCAGTTGATGGGGAAGGAACAGAAGCCAACAGAAGCATTGGGACTTGGCAGCCACTCCCACAACAAGGAACAAAATGGGGAAAGGTTCAGCAAAGCAAAGGGAAACCTTGTCTGTCCGGCATCTGGGACTATAGGAACATAGAACTAGCTGTCTTATCCTGAGCAGGAACATGGGTCCTTCTAATTCAGCATTGCCTACAGTAACTGGTAGCACCTCTCCAGAATTTCAGACAGCCGTCTCTCCTCTCTCTACCTGGAGATACCAAGGAATGAACCTGAGATGTTTTGTATGCATGGTATATATTCTACCACTGAACCGCAGACCTTTCAGTTACCCAGTGGTGAGTCAAAAAAGGTGGGAGGAACTTATTGGAGGAGTCCTGGTTAAAAGGAGGGGGTAATTTCAGAAGGAGAAGTGCAAGGAAATCACAATCCAATGGATGGACATCTGTGATGAGCAAAGCTGCCAAACCTATTCCAGAGTGTGTCACCCTTCTGAAGATGTATGTGTTGGTCTATGGAGTTCCAATTCCATTAGGTAAAGGGTAAAGGGACCCCTGACCGTTAGGTCCAGTCACGAACGACTCTGGGGTTGCGGTGCTCATCTCATTTTAGTGGCTGAAGGAGCCAACGTACAGCTTCTGGGTCATGTGGCTAGCATGACCAAGCCACTTCTGGCAAACCAGAGCAGCGCATGGAAATGCTGTTTTACTTTCCCACCGGAGCAGTACCTATTTATCTACTTGCACTTTGACGTGCTTTCGAACTGCTAGGTTGGCAGGAGCAGGGACTGAACAAGGGGAGCTCACCCCATCACAGGGATTTGAACCGCCGACCTTCTGATCAGCAAGCCCTGGGCTCTGCAGTTTAGACAATTCTGTCAGAAACACCCTATTTACCTGCATGGCTATATAACAGCATCGTTTGATTTGTTCTGTCTTCATGGCTGCGATGGCGACAATAGCTTGGCGCATTTTAACACCTGATGTGGCAAATCATAACTCTGCAACCGAAATTAAAGGCTATTTTGAAACAGCAGCAATACGATGATGCAGGATGAGAGTCCGATGTGTATGCAGGACAATTCTAAATAATAATAATGCTAGAAAAATAGAAAATTAGTCAGCTTTAGCTTTAAAGAACAGGAATTGCCTTCAGCTTCGTTGTTAACAAGATGTCAAAGGAATGTAAACCATGATGTGAAATGCACAGAATGGAAACGTTCCTATTTTATCCTCTGTCTCAGAAAGTTGCCCTAAAGGGAAATGAAATAAATCAGTTAATCTCAAGCAATGGTCTATGGACCAGTGGATGGTTTGCAGTGCATTTCCAGGTGGCCTATAAAACCACGTGTAACAGAAAAATTCCATGTGTGTGGAAAAGCTTGCCTCCTCCATCCAACAGAGTCGCTCCCAATTTTATCAGTGCCAACTCTAAGACAGCAGTACAGAGCAGTACAGCTTTTCAAACAGCCACCTACTTGGATTTCATAGTACAAGGCAATTTTCAAGAGAACAAGGAACCCACATTTTTTTTTGGACAATATAAGAAAACTTTGGAAAGCACAACCTTGTTTCCCCTTAACGAAGGTGGGAGGGGTATAAATGTATAACCTAAGGATATTTCTTTTCTGGGGATATATACAAAACTACAGTGAAATAAGCACCCGCTACCTTGTCATTATGACTGAAGTATAAAATCCCCACAAGAAAAAGCACAGACACACTAATGCACCCATGAGGAAACATCCAAATTACATAAAGCTAACCTTTCCAGAGCATTTACTTGACAGTGAGATGAATGGGATTCTGTATCTCTTCCTTCTTTATTAATACACTTTGGTTCATTTCAGCCCATCCAACCATATTTTAGCAAGAATGGAGGTAATTACTCCATTGCTCTTCTAATTACCATCACATCTCGTTATTATTCAAGGGCATGGGATCACTAAGGGCTTCGGTTTTGGCAACAGCTATTAAAAACCCATTCTTACTCATTTGAGGCCTGCAGTGAAAGATAACTGGCGGGAGGCACAGACGTCTACTGCCATGTGCGCGGAGTTCCTGTAGCACCTATTGCCATCCACTGAGTCTTCCTCGGGCAATTTCTTTCTTCCTATGTACAATTTTGTAATTAGAAAAAGGGTGTCACTCTGCAGTTTGCATGGCTGCCAGCAGATGGGACTGCAGCATGCCTTCATTTTCTTCTCTTCTTTGGCGATCACTCATAGACAAGTAAGATTGTCTTCCATAAACACGGTTTTAACAATGAGTCTGTAGGTGACTGTGGAGGCCAACTCTGGATCCACACGTCCTTCCACAGTGGGGACATTGGTTTCCGGGTGGGAGTTGATCACGGTGTGGATTTGCCAAACGTGCCTTCCTCTTAGCACATTTCTTTCTTTCGTCCTGAGTTCGAGCGTCTTTAAAGTCCACAACACCTTTGGTAAAGGCTGTCCTCCAATTGGAGCGCTTGCAGGCAAGTGTTTCCAAATTGTTAGTGTTTATACTACATTTTTTTTAAGATTTGCCTTGAGACAATCTTTAAACCTCTTTTGTTGACCACCAGCTTTACACTTTCCATTTTTAAGTTCGGAATAGAGTAATTGCTTTGAAAGACGATAATCAGGCATCCACACAACATGTCCAGTCCAACGAAGTTGATGTTGAAGAATCATTGCTTCAGCACTGGTGATCTTTGCTTCTTCCAGTACACTGGTATTAGTTCGCCTTTCTTCCCAAGTGATGTGTAAAAAATTTCGGAGACGCCATTGGTAGAATCTTCCATGGAGTTGGAGATGGTGTTTATAAGTGGTCCATGTTTCACAAGCATACAGTAAGGTTGGTAGTGCAATAGCTTTGTAAACAAGCATTTTGGTTTCCCTGCACATGTCCCAGTCCTCAAACACTCTGCATTTCAATCGGAAGAAAGCTGCAAACACAGAACTCAGGCGACAAAGCAAGTGAAGCAGGACAGCCCACCAGGCATGGAGGAAGCTTTTTTGGCCGCCCGGGGCGGCAGCGCGGAGGCACTCCCCTGGGGGCGGGGCGTCATGATGTGACGATGCACATTGGATGCACTGCGCATGCCCAGAATTTCCAGGCATGTGCAGTGCATCCGGCCCGGCCCTGATGCTCCCACGGCAACCGGGCGAGCCGCCGAGCGAGCGGCGGCTTGTGGGGCTGCCCCATCCGCCTGTAAAGCAGCACAGACGGGGTGCCGGGTGGCAGGGCTGGTTGGGGGAGGGGCCGCTGAGTGTCACCCCCCTCCCCTGGAGCCCGGGGCGCCCCGCCACCTACACCCCTCCCTTCCTACGCCACTGAAGCCCACAGCACAAGTGAGCAGACCATTGGAGCAAGCAACCGAGGAGAGTCTTTCAACGTTAACGTGTCATCGGTGCTGTCACCTGCCTGCTTGCCTGCTTTCATGCACACATAACAGGGAGAGGGAAGCCTGGGGTGAGCAAGCAGTTGGCAGACCAAGTGAACAGCCAGCCAGTATGGGAGGCTGAAGGAGTTGTGAGGGGATGAAGGGATTTGAAAGATGACCACAGAGAGAAAAAACCTAAATGGCTACTGAGAAAGCACAAGAAGGCTGGAGGAACCACGTGAGCCTGGAAAAGGAGAGGACTGGTCCTTGTAGGGTTGTTGTTGATGTTTTGGTTTGGGGGGGGGACTTATTTGGATGAGTTTCGGCTGGCTCTTGAGGAAAGCTGATTGTGTGAGACAGACCCACTTTCCTGTAAGGAGGGACGAAGAGAGTTTGTCTGGGGTTTGAGGCCTGGAATAGATCACCTCTCTGGGGACCAGATAAAAGAATAGATAGAGCCAAGGATAGAGTGGGAGCAGAGAGCAACACATCCTTTCATACAGTGAGGCATACAAGTGATTCTGCATAGTTCTTGAAGTAACTGAATGCAGACAGCCCTCCCGTTTATGCACATTCAATATGTGCACAACCATGTATACATGTGTCACACTGAACCCAGAAAGTGACCCAGAAACGTCATAAAGATGTCACTGAAATGCCGCTAAAAGGATGGGTGGGGGCAGAGTGAGGCGTTTGCAGGTTTTTTCAATATGTTTCAATTATATGTGTTTTTACCGCTGTGCGGTGCCTTGGAACACAACCCTCGCGTTAAAGGGGGGCTGCCTGTAGTTCTTGAGCTACCTGAATGGAGGGCTGAGCAGGTTTCCTTAAAAACAACAACACAAAAAACACCAGTGTGTATTCTCAAAAGCATTCATGTGTACATGAATGAGGGATCTCCAATTTTCCCTTTCCCATTTAAGCTCTGTGTGTTGTAGCAGAAGCTGCTCCCATGCTTACCCTGTTCTTCCTGGAGTGGCTTCTGGGGGAAGTTTGAGTAGTTGGAATGGGCAGGAGCTTTTGAGGTGTTCTTGAGTCCAGGTGAAAACTCCACTTGTGGCACCTGACCTGAGTCTGATGTAAAATGATTATTTTATAGCTCGGCATAAGAAAGCAGCTCTTTACTGTGAAGCATTCCCTCAACCCTCCCCTGTAGACTAGTGCCCTCAGGTTGCTTCACAAACTGAAAGTACATGGAAATGTGTGGGAGCTTTGCTAGCAAAAACAGTGTGTGTGTGTGTGTGTGTGTGTGTGAGAGAGAGAGAGAGAGAGAGAGAGAGAGAGAGAGAGAGAGAGAGGGAGAGGGAGAGAGAGAGAGAGAGAATCTCTAAAAATGGGAAGTTCCTTTTTTTAAAAAAATATTCATTTACCAAACTTGTGGAATCTTGTAATTTGGATGTGGAATTACCAATCAGGTATAATGAAAGAGAAACATAAACCAGCTCTTGTTTTCTGATCAAATGGTGCCTTATATATAAAAAAGACACATAACTATTCAAGTCTGTTGAAAGAAAATGAAACACAGCAGGAAGAGATTTAGAAAATCCCCAAATTATCAATTTCAGTCTGTGGCATGTGTGTCCATCTTTATTCAAATAAATCTGGGTGTGATTTATGGATATTGCTAACAAGCTGTGCCAGATGCTAATAATTACTTTATAATAATACTACTACATGCTGTAGTAAAACATTACTATGCTGTCAGTGCCTAATTTCCAATAGGAAAAATATGTGTATATTTAATACCAGTAAATCCATTTTTTTTAGCAGATCCCTCTCCATTCCTTTCTTCATACTTATCCAGACATGAAGCCATGTTTGCATAGAGAACTATTTGGCCCAAATGCCAAATGTTAGATGTATTTATTTTGTATTTATACTTTCCTAACAATGTATTTGTATTTTGCTGAAAGTCCTTTTCAGGATGAGATTCCCAGGAAGAGGAGGAGGGAGGAGGAAGAGGGGAATATATTAATATTTCATACTTTGGTGTTGTTTTTTAAGCTACACATATACCTCTCAGACTGCGTCAAAAGTATCTAGGCCTGATAGCTCCAAGGTTAAGCCCTCAAACCCTCCTCTCAGAGCTTTGTAACGGGAGACGGGAGAGCTACATATATTGCCTCAGAACATAAGGTGATGAAAGATGAGAAGAAACATGTTTGGTCTTTCGAAAGCCAGGTTGTGACATGGCATCCATGTCCCACAGGTGTTCAAAGTTTGTCTGTTGAAAAACAAAACCCCACAAGCCACTAAGACAAGATTCTGAATCCCTAGAAAAAGCCAGGAGCGGCATTTATGTCTAGAAATCAGACAAAAAAAGAAGTAACAGTTTTGTAGCATCAGAACAGGGCCTAAGTTCAATCATAGAGCTCAAGGGTATGCAGTGGTACCATTAAGGTAGGACTTTGGGGCAGAAGTCCAGGGCCTCACTACGAAGAATGAGAGGAAAGATCCCCAAAAGCAGCAGAATTGGCTTACCAAATCTGGGAGCAAGTGAAGTAATGCACATTGCCATCTAAAGAGGGAGGGGGGGCACACAAGGCCTTTAAGTCCAGACAGATTCAAAAAGTATCTATGTGTGCCAGTGCCTCTGAGAAAAGTCAGTTGCTCTTTTTCTCACAGGCAACAACGAAGGTGGCATCTTCCAAGAGTCCAGGACTGTCAACCATGGTGACAAGAAGCAGCCAATTCTGCAGCAGATGGGGCACCACTGAAATGTTTCCGTATCAGCCTGCAGGTTCTCCATCTACAATGTTGCCATCATTAAGCCATGTCTAAAATGGACAGTCAAATATGGTGGTGGTGAAAGAGTGGTCTGTCTGGGGTTTGGTGCTTTTTTCAAGGTGGGTTTCCAGAAAAGGGGGCAAAGCCACTTCCCAACCCCAGCCATTATTTTAATTTTACACTTCTGTATAGATAACGTTCTGTGATTTGCTACATTCCCAGGCCCACCAAAAACCTGATGCTCTCTATCGCTGGATGGGCCAAATATCAATGGGACTCACCTCCAGATTTTCACAATTAATTGGCTTTGCATTTTTTGAGGGGGTGGGCCTTTCCCCTCTGACCATATATGTAAAAGAAATATACGGACTCACAAAGGACTTACCAGCCCTCCTCTCCCTTCACCTCCTGCTTTGTCTTCATGCACCCATCTGCTACATAGTAATTTAAGCTTTTGATCTGGCAAGCTACTCACCTGGAAGGAACCGTTATTCCACTCTGTCGAACAGGTGAATGGTTTGCTATCAGAATGGATGAACATTCATTTTGCCTTTTTTCAAATCCTTGTGAAAACTGGATCGAGGAAGACACTGAAGGCCTTCTTTGGTCCCAAACATCAGTGGCAACAGACTTCCTGATTTGTCCAAGTCCTTGTTAAGGAAGTTGCAGTTTACTAGGGGGAGAGAGAGAGAGAGAGGGAGGGAGATTACACTGAAGTATTGTCTTACTGATAAAGCCTCAGGCACCAAATTGCTTGAGCAGTGCTGATGTCACAGAGGCTGAGCAACAGCGACATCACAGACTGAGCTGTGTGGGGAGCAGTGATGACATCACAGGCAGTGAGCAGTAAGGGAAGCTTTGTGACAGGGAGTCCACACAGTCAGCATTGCTGAAAGAAAGGCACAGTAAAAGGTAAAAAGGTAAAGGCCCCTTGGACGGTTAAGTCCAGTCAAAGGCAACTATGGGGTGCAGTACTCATCTCGCTTCAGGTCGAGGGAGTCGGCGTTTGTCCACAGACAGCTTTCTGGGTCATGTGGTCAGCAAGACTAAACCGCTACTGGCACAATGGAACACCCTGATGAGTGCCAGAGTGCATGGAAATGCCATTTACTTTCCCGCCACAATGGTACCTATTTATCTACTTGTGCTGGCATGCATTCGAACTGTGAGGTTGGCAAAAACTGGGACAGAGCAATGGGAGCTCACCCCGTCACAGGGATTCGAACCACTGACCTTCTGATTGGCAAGCCCAAGAGGCTCAGTGGTTTATACCACAGTGCGACCCGTATCCCTCTCACAGAACAGGCTGTGGACAGGGGGAAAGAGACCTGAGAAATGGGACCTGAGAGGAGGGTTGAGAAAGCCTGAAGCAAAAGGCCCATGTAGAAACATTTTGCTGAATAAAAACATTGCTCCATCCAGCTCAGTATTCTCTACAATGAATGGCAGTGGCTCTCCCAAGATTTCAGATAAAGGTCTCACCCAGCTGGAGACACTAGGAATTGAACCTGATACCTTCTGCATGCAAAGCAGATGTCCTCCCACTGAGCTATGGCTGTTCCCCTTTAGGGATGGGGGAAATCAAGGAGGAATTGGGAAAGAAAACAGGATTCTAGGGAAGAGGACAGGAGGCATGGAGCAGAAGAAGGCCTGAAGGAGAAATGTGTGTCTAAATGTGCATGACTGTGATAAGCTGAAATTGCAGCCTCAGGCTTCTAGTCCATATGAAAGAAAACTGGCATAACACATGACACCAGCACTGAAGAAACCTGAAAGAAAGAAGAGGGAGCCTGCTGATATTCAAAAGCAACATTTTCTCAAAGCAAATATATGCTTAACAAGAACAAAATGGTTTACCACATCTGGTCAGCAGTCTTGAAGCATCCGGGCTTCTGCTTCAGTGCTGCGTCAAAGCTGATCTCAGGGCTGGGGTGAAAAAGCTTGAAGCTTTAATGCCCAACTGAGCATCAGCACAGCAGGAAAGCAGAAACCCTAATGCTCGCGACGGCCAGCTGCATGAGTTACATAAACATCTTCTGCTACCCCTGTTTGCCAATGAAACTACATGGAACTGATTTCCCAAGTGCTTATAGAGAGTTCTGTTTGGGCAGCTGGTCCACGCATCAAATTGAGCATCGGAAGCATAACACATTATTTAAAATAGGCAGAAAGAAGGGGCACTTACATCCAAACACTCCAATGTGGGTTGTGCCTGTGCCCATGACTGGATAGCTGGAACCTTGCCCTCTCTCAGGATATTCCATCTCCTCCCTGCTGGTTTTGCTATTCTCCTCCTCCAAAGATCATCTGATATACTGTTGGGAATGAGTAAGTTCAGTCCTCATTGGGCTGCTTTTAGAGGGTTTATTCCTCCCTGAGGGTTTCTTTCCTCACTTTTATTTTTGTAATTCTGCAAACCTGATGCCTCCTTCTTGAGCCTGGATGTTGCCCACACAACTGAAGAACTGAGATCACTACTAGAAGAGACACAAAAAAATTGGCCGGGAGAGATGGTGGGATGGTGGCAGCACTCAAACATCTCAGAGAAAGCCAGCACATGGCTTGCTAGCATATCCTCCAGCTCGGCCAGTGTTTTAGAGCACATTATTCCTAACAGACACATCTTTCTATGCAATTTCCCTGAACAGACCCGTTTTTACAATCGCATTTCTCTAACAGAATGCATCTCTTGTGCTGCTTTCACCAATGCATGCATTCTAGGCACAATTTCCCCTCACGGTCTCGGCCCAGTATCCCTGAAGGAGCGTCTCCACCCCTATCGTTCAGCCCACACATTGAGGTCCAGCTCCGAGGGCCTTCTGGCGGTTCCCTCACTGTGAGAAGTGGGGTTACAGGGAACCAGGCAGAGGGCCTTCTCAGTAGTCGCTTTCACCCTGTGGAACACCCTCCCCTCAGATGTCAAGGAAATAAACAACTATCTGATGTTTAGAAGACATCTGAAGGCAGCCCTGTTTAGGGAAGTTTTTAATGACTAATGTTTCAATGTATTTTTAATCTTTTGTGGGAAGCTGTCCAGAGTGGCTGGGGAAACCCAGCCAGATGGGCAGGGTACAAATAAGTTGTTGTTGTTGTTGTTGTTACTACTACTACTACTACTACTTGATGTTATTTAGTTGGAGAAGTGCACACCGCAGAATCTGGATATCCATACTTTGACTCTCAGATCTCATTGTTTTGGGAAGTGCAAATGACATGGATTTGTGATAAAATGCAACCAAATTTATACCCATATCTAGCTCTCAGAGCATCCTTCGTGAGCATGCAGTGCTGCAACCCCAGCGGCTAATTCTGTCCCATTGTTCACAAATCAATCTCCCCCTGGAAGTGCTGCTGTGTCAATGTCTAACATGCACCTACATGAATATGCAAGACAGCAGCACTCAGACTGGGAGGAGGGAGCGAAAGGAGCTTGTCAATACTGGTTTGTGTGTGAGTGGATTGTGTGTGTGTGTGTGTGTGTGTGTGTGTGTGTGTAAATACTAATGGTATTTTTATTTAATTTGTCTTTGGAATGGAAAGTGTGTAATCATGTGGAAAATGAATTAGGACGACTCACTTGTAGGTATTAAGGAAGGTGGGGGGGACTGCACACCTCGTTTTCCTGAAGGATATGGCTGTTGAGATATGATAAAGCACATTTTCACCTACCACCCTTCTCAACAGCTTTTTGAAGTTTGTTAGGAAAACAAATACCTTTAAAAAAAAAAAAAAAAAAAAGTAAGAGAAAACTCTGTTCTGCTTCATTCTCCAAAGAAGTAATTTTGTCGCAAAGTCACACAGATGAGGAGAAATTTCCTTTTCATATACCTGTCCCCTCCCTTCCTCTCTCCTGTAAAATGTGCTTGAGCCACAGTCCGTGTGTACTGGAGGATGTGAAAGGTGAAATCCTGAGTTATTAGGTTATTATTTTTTCTATGACTGCTTTATGAAAACAGTCTTTCTGCCCTTTTACCAATTTGGGTTGGCAACCGGAAGCCCCAGGGCTCAATCCACCCTCCCCTCAGGTTGCATCATTTGGCCCTCCAGTGCCAGAGACACTGGTACTGATGACAGAGCATGGGATCTGGCTGCAGGCTACTCCAGGATGCTTACCCTAGCTTATCACTACCCATAGTCCTCTGCTAAAACTAGTTAGTTTTATTCGGACAGTTAACTCTTGACATTATTATGACTGCTATCCAAAACAATAGATTAATTTCAGCAACTTTAATGCAGGGACCAGTTGTGGGCCCTTTTTCAGCTGTGGGCCAGTCCACCGTCCCTCAGACCATGTGGTGGGCCGGACTATATTTTTTTTTTGGGGGGGATTAATGAATTCCTATGTCCCACAAATAACCCAGAGGTGCATTTTAAATAAAAGGACACATTCTACTCATGTAAAAACACACTGATTCCCAGACCGTCCGCGGGCCAGATTGAGAAGGTGATTGGGCCACATGCAGCCCCCAGGCCTTAGGTTGCCTACTCCTGCTTTAATGCATCTGCCTAATGCTGTTGTAGATTCTGGCCAATCAATGTATGCTCCTCTTCTTCATTGCCAAGTGTTGTCATTTTAGAAGGAAGGTGTTTATCCTTTTCCCTCATTTTCTTTCTTTCTTCCTTTTTTTTGTTTATTTGGTTTTTCAGATTAAATTTTTACAGTCGTATATCAAACATCATAAGAACAAGAATCTCCTGGACTTCCATCCTCCCCTTTGTGGGTCCTATTATTAATCATTTCCTCCTACATCTTTTATGATGATCCAAATCTTTTACATCTACATTATGTCCAATATTCACCATTAAACTACAAGTGATATTCCAATCCTACTTACAATTTTAACTGTTTACAATGGTCTTTAAGTTAACTTATAAATTTTCCCCATTCCTTATTAAAATTTTGGTCTTCCTGATTTCTGATTCTTCTGGTCATTTTAGCCATTTCAGCATAGTCCATTACCTTCATCTGTCATTCTTCTCTGGTGGGAACTTTATCTTCTTTCCTTTTTTTTATATAAGAATTTATGGTTTTACAACAAACAACAAACAAATACAACACCCACATTAACCCAACACCAACTGAAAGTAAACAAATACACAAACACCAATAATTCTTCTTCTTATGCTGTAAAAAAAAAATTTCTTGGTCGAATCTTGGTACAGACTTCCCCTGCCTTTTCGCCTTCGGTTCCAATCCCAATTATTACTTTAATAACATCTTATGCCATCATAATCTTAAAAAATCAAAAATCTAAAAGTTAAAATCTAAAGCTTCTTTCTAACAAATCTTGTTTCATAATAAACAATATTTTCCCATTCTTAACTTAACATAAATCAAATCATGTTATAGCTTCATGTTAATTCCACACAAGATTCTAGTTCTTATCCACTTATTTTCAACATAAATCGTAACAAGTATCTTCATTAACTATAACTGCTGTTAATGACAAAAATTTAAAATACCTCTTTTCTTTCTCTAAAACTTAAAGTCTTGACACACCAGTTTCAGGTTACCATAATACATCCCTTTTCCTTTATACCTTAATACTGTTCACCCTGTCCCCCTTCTGTCCATTTTCTTTGGTCGTCCTGCTCCAGGACTGCTCCTCGAAGTGTCCTTTTTCTTTGCATGTCCACAGATCCAGACTAAATCCACAGTAATCCTTGCATAGAACGTCAGGGTGCGTACCTTTTCTCCCAGCCTCTCCGGTTCATCATCACATTCTTCTTTTATTTCTAAACATAAACGTAAAGTTCTCACCTTCACTCCCAAGCTCTCACCTCGGGAGTTAGATATAACAATTTTCTCCGTCCTGGGTCTGCCACCCCCAAGGGACGATCCATTACTCCGGAGTCGCCATATCTTTTCATCCTGTTGTTCAATCAGTCCCTTCAGTTCAGTGCCAAGGTTCTCCTCCAATACAGCCATTTCCTGTACAGTCTCCTCTGTGGGGTATAACTTTTCTGACATATGACAGTTCAATATTTCCAATTTTCGGTTGAGCAGTTCCAGTCTCAGTAGAATAATCCTTTCTTCATGGGTCATTTCGCAGTTCGTAACCAAGTCAAAAACAAAGCCAAGCATGGCAGAAGCGGGCATAGGTGTCAAATTGCAGTTTCGGTTCTCAGACTTCTCCATCTTAATACCAGTAACTTTCCATTCAGTCAAAGTCCTTCACGGCCATTTTCCCTGAATCCAGGGCGCAAGAACCAAAAATTTTAAAAAGAGATACTATCCACCAGTTTATTCCCCGAAGGGAAATCCAAAAGTCTCACTTATCAAATTTTAAATACTTTGTAGCCATCGCTGTAACAGCAGTCTCTTAAGCTAGTTATTTTCTATCCCCCGAGGGGAAAGAGGCAGGCTCCCTTTCCAAGTGTCTCCCAGGTCGTCATCAAAGCGCAAAAACAAATCAAATCCAATACTCACGACACCGGGATTCTTTAGCTCGAACTTTGACAGGTAGAACATTAACGCTCATCGCGGGGGCAACCGCCGCTCCACGTCCCGGTTGGGGCATGTCCCCTGAAGCCCGGCTCCGTTTCCCCTTCACCCCCACCCCCCCTTTACAGGGGGAGCGAGGGAAGGGTACGGAGCCACAGTGGGCATAGCCGGGGAGCCCAGGGTGCGGGACGCTCTTCCCGCCCCCCATCGGAGCCCCGCTTTGCGGTAGCGGGGCTCCAACCCCCGGGACGGACTGGGTCGCCTCGCAGCCGAGGCAACCCACGACCGCTCCGCAATGGCGTCGCCGCCGGAAGTCGGAACTTTATCTTCTTTCCATCACCGGGCCAGTAACATCCGTGCAGTCGTGGTTGCATACATAAACAATCTTTTCGGCTCCTTTGGGATTTTGGCACCTAGAATTCCTAAAAGGAAGGCTTTTTTGTTTTGTTTTTAAGCAAAGGTTATTTTAAACATTGCTCCCCCCAACTCATTATATATCATTTCCCAAAATCCTTTTACTACCCTACATTTCCACCACATATGATAAAAGGTGCCTTCTTTTCCCTTGCATTTCCAGCATATATTTGAGCCTGTTTTAACCAGACTCGTTTCCTGACCGGATCTTTCACAACTCTTCCCTTTAGAATTCAACACTTAAGAATCCTAGGCACTGTTACCACAGAAGCCATGGTAATAATTGATATTTAACCCTGTGGTTAACTGGCTACAACCTACATCAGGCGGTGTCAACACAGATCACCAGTGTTGAAGCAATGACTCTTCAACATCAACTTCGTTGGACTGGTCATGTTGTGTGGATGCCTGATTATCGTCTTCCAAAGCAACTACTCTATTCCAAACTTGAAAACGGAATGTGTAATGCTGGTGGTCAACAAAAGAGGTTTAAAGACTCTCCCAAGGCAAATCTAAATAAAAATAAAAATAGTATAAACACCAACAATTGGGAAACACTTGCCCAAGAGCACACCAATTGGAGAACAGCCTTTACCAAAGGTGTCATGGGCTTTGAAGACACTCAAACTCAGGACGTAAGGGAGAAACACGCTAAGAAGAAGGCATGCTTGGCAAATCCACACTGTGATCAACTCCCACCCAGAAACCAATGTCCCCACTGTGGAAGGACATGTGGATCTAGAATTGGTCTGCACAGTCACTTATGGACTCATTGTTAAAACCGTGATTATGGAAGACAATGTTACTCAGCTATGAGTGATCACCAAAGAAGAAGAACACCACCCAGTCTCACTTCTTCCAGTTTGAAGCATCAGGGTGAAGTCAAAATGGTCAGCCTCTCCCCTTCAGGCAGACAGCATCAGCATGAGATCACAACTATGGCCAACTTTTCAATAGCATGAAGACACAATGGGGGTCTCACTCCTTTAGTTAGACAGCATCATCATGAGGTCACAATGGCCAGTCTTACTTCCTTGGGTGTCAGGGACTGGTGGAATGGTGGAGACCGCCTCCCCATCCTGACCCTTCCAGGAAGGAGGAAGAGGAAGACAGTATAGATTTACAACTAGGGTTTGAGGGAGGTCACAGCTCAGAGGCAGCTGAGGGGGGAAGTTGGGAAATCATGGGAAAGGAAGAGCAGGCAGAGCCGGAGCAGCAGCTGGCTGACACAGTGTCATTAGAAAGCATTCCAGACCCACCATCTCCCAGAACCCAGCAAGCCTTGAAAGTAGGAGAGCAAAGAGCTCAAAGAAGAGGGCACTTAGTGGCACCCGGGAGGCGATGATGATGACGAATGAGGAAGTGGGGGAGACCAGGGGGTGGAGATTCACTTGGGACAATGCCACTATCCAAGAGGCTGGGTTCTATGGCCTCTCTCTGTAAATATTGAAATAAAAAAGGACAGTAAGAAACTTGTCCTTGTCTTTATACTTTCCCAGGCAACCAGTCGGGAGCCGCTGACAGCATCCTGACATTGGGTGAGAATATTGCATAGTCTCTTCCTTGCTCTAGGCACAATGTCCTATCCAATAGAGGCAGCAGGCAGGAGATGAAGTGTGCACAGTCTATTTCTCATGGAGATGGGCAGCAGTAGAACTGGATCCCAGTGGCCACCAGGATCTCTCTCACTGAAAAGAGAAGCGGCACATGAGTGGAGAAGCAACAGTGAAAGGGAGTGAGAGAGCCAGCTGTCAGGCTGGCATCCTAGCTATTCATAGGTGACTTTCTTCACTTACTATTTATAAGTGGTATAGTTGCTGGATTTTGGGATTTGCCAAACAACAACATTCTTGACCAGCTAGTATCCCAGAATAATGTACTCAAAAGAACACCGTGTGTGAGCGACCTGGCAGATCTCTGCTCTGCTCTCTAGCACCAGCACATAATTTGGGAATTGATGTGCTACACAACAGCCACTTCAAAAGTTTGAGAAAGTATTGGCAGCAGGTGTATCTACCTCACTCTGCACTTCTGCACTGGGTGGCTTTCTTTTGGGGTGGGGGGGAAGGTTGGTGGCAGCCCCTGAGACCCCCCAGAATCTGTGGACCTGGGCATTAACCCCCAAAAACTGAATGACGCCACTGGGCCTTTGTTTGTTTCATACGCAATCATAACATATTCTGCCTAATTTCAGCCATGTTTTGACTTACAACAATACAAGTTTATGTGTGTATGCTCATAAGTAAGTCCTATCTGTTCAATGGCACTGCTTCCTGGTAAATGTGCTTAGGATTGGGTCTTTAGAAAGTTATTTCTGACAGCTATTATTTTTCAGACAAATGTGTGCTTACTCGCAAGTACCTCGGAAAATATGCTGAAAGCCAGTGGGGGTGTGAAACAGATAACAATTGTCTTCAAGAAGGTTTTGGGAAGTATTTTGTTTTCATCATTTTCTGTTTGGCAGGTTTTGAAGCGGATATATTTGTATTCACCGCGTTTCCCATTTTCCCGTACACTGGTTCACATTTTCATAACTTTTACTACTCTTTTCTCCTTTAATAGTGAGAAAGAACTTGGCAGCCTAAGAGATCTCACTGAAGCTTAGCCCTTAAAATCACTGCTGCAGTTATGCGCTGACCTGTAAGACGACTTCCAAGACTTTTCACACATGAGAGGAAATAGACAATAAAACTACTCCTTAACATTCTGTACCAGCCATTCTGTACATATAACGTCAGCTCTTGCTAAAAGGAAAGAAAAAAGCATAATAAGAAAACAGTGAAGATTATAGCCTCTTCTGATTTTAACTGCATAGTGAATATTTATTGGATGTAGAGAGTATTTCTCCCATCATTGAAAAAGCTTTTCATGATAAAACTTCATTTGGCTTGTTTTGAAATCTTGGACCCTCGGGAGAAAATAATTTTTTCATTGACTCTTGATGTAATTCCCTAAAATGGCAACCTGCATTTTTAGCACCCTCGCACACATACAAATAGGCATCATTATGGCACTTGGAGACTTATTATGGACTTTGCACTCTTAAAAAAAACACCCATGCTTTTATTTTTTTTAAAGTGTCTGCAACAGATGCTTAGCCAATAGATAAAAATTAAATCAGAAAAGCTTTGGAGAGGGATTAAGAAAAGTTAATGAGATGGGAAGTTAAAAAAACAAAGTACACTGACAGAAGATGCATATGGGACAAAATGCACGAGAATTGAGCAATATAGAAGCCAAACTGTAATTCATCAAGGCCTGAGTTGGCAGTGAGGAAGATGAGCAATGAAGAAACATGTAAGAAAGGCAGGCAGGCAGAAAACCAACACGAAATCACTTCTAGAAATCAGCAAATTTGTCAGTTTCCGTACAACCTTACCCTCAGTTTGCCATATTTCTGTGTCAATTTGTAATCTTTCCCCTAAAAATAATTTAATCCCCATGCAAATATGTCATCATTTTAGCATGTATTTTTTTCCTAATATACACTTTTTAAAATAAAATAAAATAAGAATGTCCCCTTAGTATTATTTTTGCTACTATTTCCATTTCTGTGCACTTTTGTTGTTGTTGAACTGCATCACAACATTTGGAGAGCTGCAGGATTCAAGGGAGTGCTGCATTGTGCAAAGCACAAGTTAGGTAGGGTCACATTAAAATCCTCAATAAGCAGAATTTCCCCCCATCTTTGACCGCCACTAGGGGTGTTTTCCAAACTCCCATCATCCAAATTAATCCTAGGATATTATTATCTTTTGTAGTACTGAATTGCCTAGCCCTGTCACTGGCTGGAACTGCTGTGTTAGGAATCCACGTTGCCCCCATTTAAAGCAAACTCACCAAACAACCCACAGTGCACATCTCTAGTCTTCCATGGCTCTGAGTCCCTTCTGCGTCTCTGCATCCACATCCCCTCTGGGATTACAGAGGCACATGTTGGAGAATACCTAGAGACAATTCTGTAGAGCGACCTGCTTTTCGTAGGGGTGAGGTGGAGGGTGTGAAAAAATAATAATCAGAAATGTTCTCAGGAAAAAAAATATATTCTGAGAAATCCCTGCTCAGCTCTCTAGCACCAGCACATAATTTGGGAATTAATGTGCTACACGGCAGCCACTTCAAAACTTTGAGAAAGTTGTGCTTAAACTAATAATTCAATTAAGCCAGCCTTGCAGCATCTCACCCCTCCCCTTTACCTCCAAAAGAGAAAAACAAAACAACCCGAGTTTATTTGCTCTTCTGTGGATAACTTGGGAAAACAGCAAGACTTGTGTATTCAGCAGTAACGACGAATCTTTGCTTTTCGGGTGCATGCTTAAAAATTCCACTGCTGTTCTCGTGCTAACATTCTTCATCTCTACCTGATTTCTGCCAAGGGTGTAAAAAAAAAAAAGCCCCTCTTTTCTTTCTCTCTCATACTTCATGGGACTTATTTACCTTTTCCAATGCAAGACTCTCTCAGTAGCTGGAATTTGAAGTTGTGCTAGAAGGGAACAATGTGTGATGAATTTTAAACCAGATTTGTTTTTATATATATAAAGGACGTATTGAATTGGCTGCAGGTAAATGGGTGTGTATTTCTGTAGCTTGTTAGATCATTCCGGCAAACAGAACAACATCTAATTTGTTTAGTGTTCTTCCACCCCATTCTTCTTCTGCAGAGGTCATGGCTGCTTACATGAAGGGCTCCCAGTGGCCTACCATCTAGATAGCTATCAGGTCTACCAGCTTCTTATCTTATCACTATATTTATAGGAAACGGTTCAAATGTTCTCCATTAAGAGAACCCAGAGAACCCTTTTAACATCTTGTTTTCCACTGGGGAATCCCTTGGGAAGTTGTTTGATGGTGGTGGCCATGTTATACTTTGTAAAAGCTTTCAGCTTTCGTTAGGTGCCACCTAGAGTCTTTTGCATTAGCTAGCTGACAAACTGAATGGACGAATGAAATCCTTTTTTGCTGTTGTTATTGTCGTTCACTAACTTATATGCCACCGAATTACAAAATAGGCTTCCAGGTAGAAAAACCAATGGCACAAATGTTAAAATAGTAGCATCCATAATTGAAATGCGTAATTGAAATAGATAATAAAACAATCTCGTTAAAATAAAATAAAAATATTAACATCCATACATAATTGAAGTATGCCAACAGGATCCATTAAAACAAGACAGAAGTTGAAACAGGAAATTCAGGTCAAGAGATCATGGGAATTCCTGTGTAAGCAGATTCTTCTTCAAAAGGTTGTGGAATGCCAATACAGATTCCATATTGAGAGTGGCAGCATTGGGAAGAGCATCCACATGCATAGGGCTTTATGTATCCTTGCCCTGGGGGGCTTACAATCTGGCTATCAAGGCAAATGAGCCAGAGCAAGGGGGATGTTAGCAGGGGTAAAGGGGGAGGAATTGGTTATTATTGCAAATCAGTTCCACTTACCTGGGCTTAATTTCAGCAGAGTGTGGAGGATTTGGAGTTTGTGACAAAGGCTTCACAGAGAAAGTGGATTTTGAAGAAAATATGTAGAGTTACAATGGCATACTGGAAGCAATGGTGGAGGAAGAGGAGCGCGGGGGAACGCACCGCCCACGGCAGCGTGATCCCGGTAGGGTGCCATTGGGGCTGCTCCCCTGTCCATGCTGGGTGCCACACCCCCAGGACGCTTGCCATCCCCGCCCCCCGCCTGCTCTTCACCGCCCTGTGCCGAAGCATGAAGCTCCACCACTGACTGGAAGGTGGTTCAGGCTGTTGGAGCCTCCAAGGGGAAAGTGGCAGAGATGAGGCAAGGAATTTTCTTGCGACTCTGTGAAGTGTCATGTACACTGAAAGGAGGAGGAGAGGGGAGGGGGAGGGGGAGGGCCTCATCTATCTATCCAAAAATTGATCAAACTGAAGATTCCATGGCTTGGTAGAGTTAATACTCTTAAAATGAATGCGTTATTAGGGTGAAAAGAATCTGTTTGACAACATTAAGACACTAACAAACTAAAAAGTTTTTAGCCATCTCACCCCTTGCTTTTTTCCTGCAAGGCCAATTGCAGTCGTTAACAGTCGTCAACAGGTTTACCTCACCTATCAGCCAATGACCCATTCCCACCACCCTTCTGAGCAATACCCCTCCCCACCCTCTCACTGTATATAAGGGTCTGATGACTTCTGTTCCAGTGTATCTGAAGAAGTGTGCATGCACATGAAAGCTCATACCAAGAACAAAATTAGTTGGTCTCTAAGGTGCTACTGGAAGGATTTTATTTTTTTAAAAAAAAATTGTTTAAACTAAAAAGAAACATCTTATAGTAGCATCATCCACTTAGAAAAAAACAACCCAAAGGGAAAGGTTGATTTGCATGTCCAAAGTTTCCTTTGTATTTTTTATGCTAGTGTTACCTTCTGCTGATGCTGCCTTCCTGGAGGAAAGAGACTGGCTCTGTGACATTTTAGTTATGCTGCTTGGCCAAAAGACAGAGCTTGCCCATTGCAACATCCTGGTGTTGCCAGCCCAAATATAAGAGACTGGCTATTGGGATGTTACATTTATGCCACCTACCTGAAGGAGGGAGATTGGCCACTGTGAATTTGAGATCATGTGGCCTGGCCGAAAGGGAGCTTGGTCACTGTAACATCTTGATGTTGCCAGCTTGAAAGAGTGAGACTAGTCCTTGTGGCTTTATTGCAGATAATTAATCCGACTCCTCTTGAAAAAAAAAATGTCCAGACCAAAATATGGTTCCAAAACTTTACCAAACAGAACTTTCTTCAGACAGACAAAAACCAATAAATGATACCTCCAGATAGTTGCATAAATCATATGCTTCTTCAAGCATAGGTTCAGCTTCTTACAAATATCAAATAACTTCAAACAGACCTAAAATCAAAGGTCTTTCTCTCCACACAGACTCCATTGCAGCCTGGAGCTGTTTTCCCTTCTGTAGAGACCTCATTAGTTCACCTTTGTCTTCGGTGGCTTTTAGAAAACAAAGGAACAAAGACCAGCTCCCCAAGATGGTGATTTGCAACTAAATAACTCTCTCATGTGATCTAAAGTTAAACACCCCGTGAGAGAGCAGAGAGTCACATCAACAGATAATTATCAACATGTTTAGGTACCCAGAGAACTATTCTCAGCTTCAATGGAATTTCCCAAGTTAGCAATACACTTATACTCATATGAAGAGTTATTTTTCATTTCAGTGTACAACTAAGCATACTGATGCTACCTGCCTGAAGACGATGAAAGATAGTCCAGACCACTTCATCATGGATAATAATAATAATAATAATAATAATAATAATAATAATAATAATAATAATAATTTATTATTTATACTCCACCCATCTGGCTGGGTTTCCCCAGCCACAAAAGATTAAAAATACATTAAAACATCAGTCATTAAAAACTTCCCTAAACGGGGCTGCCTTCAGATGTCTTCTAAACATCTGATAGATGTTTATTTCCTTGGCATCTGATGGTAGGGCGATCAGATGCCAAGGGCAGGTGCCACAATGGAGAATGCCCTCTGGCTGGTTCCCTGTAACCTTACTGCTCACAGTGAGGGAACCGCCAGAAGGCCCTTGGCGCTGGACCTCAGTGTCCGGGTTGAACGAAGGGAGTGGAAACAAAATAGCACCCTGGAGACCAACTAAGTTTGTTATTGGTATGAGCTTTCGTGCGCAGGCACACTTCTTCAGATACACTGAAACAGAAGTCATCAGACCCTTATATATAGTGAGAGGGTGGGGGGGTATTACTCAGGCTGGTGGGAATGGGTGATTGGCTGATGGGTGTGGTAAACAAGTTGACGACTGTTAATGACTACAATTGGTCTTACAGGAAAAAGCAAGGGATGAGATGGCCAAAAATAGCTTTATGGGAGTGGAGACACTCCTTCAGGTATACTGGACCGAGGGCGTTTAGGGCTTTAAAGGTCAGCAGCAACACTTTGAATTGTGCTCAGAAATGTACTGGGAACCAATGAAGATCTTTCAGGACCGGTGCTATATAGTCTCAGCTGCTGCTCCCAGTCACCAGTCTAGCTGCCGCATTCTACATTAATTGCACTTTCTGAGTCACCTTCAAAGGTAGCCCCATATAGAGTGCATTGCAATAGTTCAAGCAGGAGATAACCAGAGCATGCACCACTCTGGCGAGACAGTCTGCAGGCAGCTAGAGTCTCAGCCTGCATACCAGATGGAGCTGGTAAACAGCTGCCCTGGACACGGAATTGACCTGCACCTCCAGGGACAGCTGTAAGTCCAAAAGAGTGCAGATTCCAAGGCAACTGCACATCCAGTCTGCACATTAGACTGGATCAGGTGAGTCTGATTTGAAATTCAAACTTCATGCATTCTTCCCACATCTCTAGTTTCAATATTTTCTAGTTGATGGGAGAAACCATCAACTCTTATTTGTAGAAACATTATTACACATATATAACTGTGCTGTTTTTGTTGTAATTGCCACACAAATAGTTTTAATTCCATTAATGCCTGATTGTTTTTAATGGTTATTTTTACCTATGTTCTTATTTTATCTGTAAGTCGCCTTGAGTCCCTGTCAGAGAAAAAGGTGGGGTATGTATGTATGTATGTATGTATGTATATATATATATATAAATAAATAAATGGCAACAACAACAAAGTGCAAACTTTTTGTCTATTTCCGGCCAGACAATAGATGTAGCAGAGCAAATAAAGCTATAAGACTACAATCTAGTGGTAAGAAATAGGTATGACAGAATCTACATATACAATCCCAATATTGCTTTTCTGGAAATGGAAAACAGGCATTGGGATTAGCATAAATTTAGTGCGGCAGTTCTGGATATGAATTAATGTGAGAAAGAAATGGAGCAATGTTTCGGTGAAAGATTTAAAACTAAAATAAAATTCAATCTTTTTGTATTTAATGTCATGCAGATTAAATCAAATACATAATTTGGCTAATGATAGCTGCTGCAGTATTTGACGTCTGAAGTAGAACTCATTCTAAATTTCTGGTCATGTACATTGATTAAGTAGTTCTGGAAAGTTATTGGTGCAATCAATGAAAGAATATGTTATTTGCTGTGTTTCTGAAACTTTCCTTTCGGGTTCTTAAATGGATTATGTTGCTAAAGTGGTTCTTAAGACGACCGTACATACGCGTCGTGAATGCAGTTCTCTGAGTACCATGTTATCTGGACAAAAAGGCACAATCCGTATATCAGCAGACTTAGGAGAAGCCTAAGGCATTCAGAAGTACAAAATATCTTTAGAGCAAAAGGGGGGTGGAGACAGCCCAATAAAGACTGTGAGAATTATGGGTACAGAATTCTGGCTGACCGTCAGAAGCAAAATGGAAAGCCAGGAGGGAGGGTTGATGGAACAGGTTATCTGAGCAGGGTCATTCCATATTACAACACAAAATGGTGCAGTATTTTGTTCTCTGTGGATTTTCTGAGGGGATGTTTACCAAATCTTTTTGCAGGTGCCATGAGAGCTAGTTGGATGTATTGGCAGCTGCAGGCACCGTTTTGGAGACCCATGCCTTAAATAGTGGTGGTTAAAGTGGGAACAATAACAGAGGTCTACCTGGTTGCCTACTCAGAGTGAATTAGTTCTATAGGAGAACAGCTTATTACATGACAACACTGTTCCAGGACTGCAGTATCTCAGACAGTGTCAGATTTCAGGGAATCCGATCCCCCCCCCCTCACACTGGCAGCCAGAAATGGGAATACAAGACACTCTTACCATGGTATTTTATTCAGTATTCACAGAGACAGACGGATGATGCCACCTCTTAGATAATGGCGTTGCTCCGAGTAATGTCCCACCTTCTCCATCTCTCCTATTCTATGTCATCCCTGCGTCGGCTAATCTGAGCTTTCTGCCTCTGAGCTTTCTGTTCTACTACTCTCAATGCACGCCGGGTCCTGGGAGAGCGGGGGTCAGGAATGCTTTCCAAAGGCACTGAGCCTGTCAGCTATCTCTCCCCTGGTGCTTCTAATTCCTGCTCTTCCTCTCCCAATATCCCCCAGCTTCTCCCCTCTGCAGCCTCTGAACTATGGCCTTCTGCAAACCACTGTTTTAAATCTATACTTGCCCTCCTGTTTTCAGGAAGGTTCAGGAGGAAGGGGGAGTGGTCCCCACCATTCCTCCTCAGTCCAGCCCCTGACAGACAGCGAGCAAAGAATGGTATATATCAAATGTCCTCCCATATATCTATATATAATAGCTCCCTCAGCATCCAATCATTCCAGCCTTCCACCTGCATAGCGAACCTGTGTAGGGCAACAGTTGTTCTTAGCTAGAGCCGAAGCATCTACTGACCAGCTGTGTGTTTGCTCTGGACAAGCTAGATTTATTTAAGGAGTTTGCCAAAACCCAAAGGGGAGGGGGAAAACAATCAATAATGCAGATTTCCATCAAAGACAGAAACACAAATATTTCCCATCTCTGCCATTATTTCCGCTTTAAAAACAAATTTGCCCTTCTTTGCTGGGCTTGTCCAAGAAAAACGCAATCTGCTGACTTCACCCTTAGGCTCTTGCTAACAGAAATGCTCATCTATCATGTCTGTAAGGAAAGGCACTCACGTGTGTCGAAGACAACTTTTCTCTTTAAAAAAAAAAATATTTACAGAATTGGCAAAGTGGGAAAGAATTGGGCTCCACTTTCTACTCTATTCAATAATAAAGCTGTGCTTGAAATGCAGGTGTGTCCTTCATAACAGACATAGTGCTTCTTTCATATTTGGGAGCCAAAGCAACAGCAGATTGAAGTCTGTTATACAGTAAATATTATATACAAAGTTAAGGGCTCAGTCTCATTGTCTTCAACAAGATACACATATTGTTCTCAGTCCCATTCTCCCTAAATGCTTGACTGTGGTTGCATTGCAATTTGCTCCTACTCTGTTTCCAAAACATTTTTTCTTTAAGTTGCTGCTGTTGTGATAAAAGGTTACAAATGATAAAAAGGTTACAAAAACAAGCATCACACTAGCTTTTCTCAGATATAGCATAAACTATTTTGTTCATTTTACCACCTTTCGGTATCCCCTTATACACTGTATCCTTAGCACCATTGTTTTCTTGTGAAACGAAAAACACGTGAGTCCTTTAATTCCTGGTGTTCATGCAAAATTTTCTGAAAGCTTGGCCTTTATATAGCCCATTAGGCCATGTTGAATTTTTCAAATTTCAGATTCCAAATTAAGGGGTGCTAAAAAGTTGTAACATTGCTTGGAAATTCAAAAGATATTTTTGTTCAATTAATATAATTTAGTTTTTCTTGATAAGTCAAATGTGTGTCAAATTGCATAGAAATCATTTTAAAAAATGATTGCCAAGTACTTGCAGTTATATGATATATTATTATTATTATTATTATTATTATTATTATTATTATTATTATTATTTTGTATTGTTATTTAGCATTACCTTTTTCAGGAGGAAAAATTAAAATTCTTTGGTTTTCCGAAAAGCAGTTTATGTGCTTCTTCATCAAACATAGACTTCCCGGCTATTTTTTTTTCCAACCACAAAAATAATAGCAGATTTGAATTCCTCACATCCATAAAAACATACAGTGGTACCTCTGGTTACGTACTTAATTCATTCTTAACCTCAAACTGTTCTTAACCTGAAGAACAACTTTAGCTAATGGGACCTCCCGCTGCCGCTGCGCTGCCAGAGCATGATTTCTGTTCTTATCCTGAAGCAAAGTTCTTAACCTGAAGCATTATTTCTGGGTTAGCGGAGTATGTAACCTGAAGTGTATGTAATCAGTGTTTCACTGATGTGCCCCATGCATTGATAAAACATCACAAAAGGAATCACATACAATTTGCAAGGGGAGACATGTTAAGAAGATATTTGAACTTGAAATCCAAAATTCTGCCCTTAATGTGTGTACCAGGATTCAATGCTTGCAATCAAACCGAATGCCAAAGAATGAAAGCAAAAAGCTGAACTTCGCTCAGCCAGTAAGGTGAGATTTAAAGAGAAAGAGCCTGAAGCTACAAAATAGATCTTGATTGCTGGAGCAATAAATGTCTCATGAATATGATAACTAACCAAATGGGAGACAATTACTTTTATTACTCTTACATTGCATAATCTATACAACTTTTAATTTACATGTATCCCCCCCTCGCACTTTCTCTGCCATCATTACCATAATTTTAATGGCATCGCATAAACATTAAGATTTCAATTGCTTGACAAAATGGTCAGCTGTGCAAACAAAGTCCCTCTTCAGTGACTGATTTATATATATATGTGTGTGTGTGTGTGTGTGTTGTTTTTTTTTAAAAAAAGAAATGAAAGAGCAGTACAACTGGTATTCATAGCTTTTGATGTTCAGTTTCATACAAACAAACACCCCCTTTGCACTTTATAACCACTAAAATCCAATGGAAGCCATCCATACTTCATGGGCATACCAGCAGGGTTGCATCAATTAAGAGGCGGAGAGAGAAAGAGAGGAAGAGAGAGAAAAGAGATCAAAGCATGGCTATTGAACGAACTCTTGGCTCTGGCTTCTATTTGTTGGCACAGCATCTGGGCACGAAGGCATCCCCACTCTCCCCCATAATTCCGTTTCTCTTTGCTCTCAGCTGTTTTCCCAGCACCGTCCGTCTGGCTGGAAATGTGAGCGGTAGGAGATGTGGGATATTGCAGAACGAGCTAATCACCGTCGGTGCGGTGATCGGTGCCCGTAAAGGACAATCTGAACGGCATGCAGCTATTTAAATGTTTCCTCGCTTCCCACCTCCTGAAGAATATGGCACACAGGCTGCATTTGGAAAACATGTGGCTGCCCTATTGCTGGGGGAGGAAAACTGGAAATGTTCTTTGTTGATGTTTCTGTGTGACTGTTGATTGATTTAGTTAGCATGATCATGCCCTTTGTTCCGCTCTAATAATAGTGGCTTGTAAAGAAGGTATCATTATGTGACTGTAACAGCAGCACAATGATTTTGACTTGCAATGTGATTCCGCTGCCCCTCTTCCCCTGCTCTGTTCTGGATTTCCACCCAACCCTCCAGACCAGATGTGGGGAGACCACGTGGTAGAGGGGGAGAGGTGAGAAAGTCCTGTTGTGGAAGCCAAAAGCCTTGTGTTGATCACATGGTTACTTAGCGCTCCAGCAAATACAAGCCTATCTATCTATCTATCTATCTATCTATCTATCTATCTATCTATCTATCTAAGATAGATAGAAAATTATTGCTAGACAGAAAGGAAATGATCCCTCACTTAAACACAGCACTATATATTCATTTAGCTATAAAATATACACACAGATGGTGGTAATGGTGATGATAATGATGATTATGACAGAAAGACGTCAGAAAAAAACCACCATGGTAGCTTTATCAGTAACCTGCAGCAACTCTTTCTGAAATATCCCCAAAGACCTCCAGAAGAGCTAGGTTTTCACCTGGTGGCGGAAAGCAACAGTGATGCCATCAAGTGAGCCTCCCTTCGGAGGGCCTAGGTGCCACTACTGAAAAGATCCTGTCTTGTATCTTCACCTGCTGAAGTTTAAGAGAAGGGAGGACATCATACAAGATCTATGATGTTGATGAAGCACTAGACTAGGTAAGTTTGTATCCATTTATTTGCTGCATTTATATACTACCTGACTGCCAAGGCACCCAAGGCAGTTAATAGACTAAAAGTATGGAAGAAGGCAGTTCTTAAGATAACTCAGGACCAAACCAATTGACAATTTATAGGCGAAAAGTCACCATTTTGGACTAGCAACCAATGAAGGTGCTATAACACCAGAGTGACATGCTCCATAGAGGAGCTCCAGTTTAGATGCTGGGAGTTGCTCATTGAACCAGCTTTATTTTCTGAACACTCTTTAGAAACAGTCTTGTGTGGAATACAGTGCAATAGTACAAGGTGGACAATGCTAAAGAATGGGTGGCAGTGGCCAGGAAATAACATAGATAGAATTCCAGCCTAAATTGATGGACAGTTATCCTGGCCTACCACTGCCTCCTTGCCACCGAGAAGCAGCATCAGATCCAGAAACACTTCCAAGCTCAGCCTGCCCAGGATATTTTGCTACCAGAGGCCCGGGGCTGCATTTCCACCTAAACATGCTGCCTGCACTAGCATGTAAATCTTTCTTCAATACTCGTGAAGGGACATGGTCTTCCACCATACTCAAGTGCAACAAGCTAGCATCGAGGAGGCAGGGCACACAGTTCTTTCTGTGCTCTGCTCCTCAGCATGTGCTGCCTACTTAAGGGGGACAACACCCCAGCAAAAGAAGCTGCACCCTTATCCCCAGATTAGTGGCCACACACCCTGCAAAAGGCAGTACCTCCATTTGATCTCGATTAGGTATCTTTGGGATTGCTTATGATCGGGGAACAACCTGTTTGTCTTCCTAAAATATATATATTGTGGCAGGGCAAGCAAAGATGGTGCCTTGCAGATGATAACAACTCCTTTTGTCCCCAACCATTGACCATGTTGGCAGGGGCTGATGGGAGTTGTAGTTCAACACTATCTGAAGGTTGGCTACCCTTGGGTTACAGCATCTCATGTGAAGAGATGGAAGTGCTCTGGATAGCAAGGCGTCAGAGATTTCCCCCCCCCCCAAAAGGGAAAGTTGCCAGAGCCAGTCTCAGGCCAAATCTAGGGTCCAGTTTCTGGAGTTGAGGGCTTGAGCTGGACATCCCTAGTCTAGGTCTCAGCCTCAGACCTTGAGATCCCTAGTTCAAGCCAATTCTCTAGCATCCATGGCATGGCAGGGCAACACTGAACTTGAAAGGCGTAGTTTTTTTAGTCTGGTTTGAACTACTGAATCATTTCAAAGTACAAAATTCTTCCTGGAGACCCCACAGAGAGAGAGAGAGTCCTTATTGGAATCGAACTCTGGACTGAGTGCAAGAGATCTGGGGAGAGTCAGCCCCATGATCAGAAGCTAGAAGTAGGTCAGCACCCACCTGGGGAGGACCACCTCCTGAGTGTTAGTAACATGTAGGCCAGTAATTATCACTGAAGATTCAGTACGTTCAAAGCGAAGGGAGCTAGAATAAAAATAAGAAAGGAGGCACCAACAAGAGAAGTTTATGAAGCTAAGAGTCTCTCTTGAACTGCCGCCCCAAGCATAATTTCTTTGAAATTCAAGGCATTGAAATCAATGGCATTTACCTCTAAGTAAACACAGATGGGATCACACTAATGCTATCCTATTCTTATCTATCCTGGTATGCAGATTCAAAACAGAAATGTCTTCAATAGGGAAATCTGGTGGAAGAAATAAGGATAGGGTTTCTGCAAAATGCCCTTCTTAAACATGTCACTCAATTCCTGGGTAATGGATCTCAGGGAGGGTATTTTACTGGTTTGTGAATGTTGCCATGAGCAGTGGCAGTAGCACACAACTCCCCCTCTCCCTCTTCACTATTTTTTTTCCACCACTGTGAAGGAAGCAACAGCTGCACTTCTCTATTGGTGTTCCGCCCATCGTTCTGTTTTCCGCACAGTGATGTGATGTCATTCCAGAGCCCTCCGAGGACCATGGCATCCAGCACAACAAATCAATTACCCTCCTCAGTGACAAACCTATATGTACCTTGGCCATTTTGGAGTAATAGTAATGGATACGTTTCTAAAATAGAACACACAACTTGTCCTTCAATACTTCACTGACGCTCCTCACGCTCCCAGCAATGACCACCTGAAGTGACTGCCTCACTTTGACTAACAGTGGCGCTGGCACTGCATCAGAGTGAGTTTTTTGGGGGAGCGTGTGGCAGATCTTTTCTGGTTTCTTTAAGTGTGTGGGGGGGGGAGGGGTCTCTTGAGAAAAGCCCCTGGCAAATGATGCGCGTGGCCCACCTTCCAACAGCAGCCCGCCAAATGCATGTTGAGAATGAAGTGGAAGCATTTGTGCAACCCTGATGAGCGTTGTCATCAGAGATTCTAGTTATCACTTTTGTTGTCTAGGGAGAGAAGGAAAAACAGCAATATCTACACCTGGCGCTCATGGCAAGAAGCCATAAAAAAAACCCAGTAGCATTTCTACAACAGTGAAATGGATGTCACAGCTAGAATATGGCTTCAGGTGTCAGCAGATAAGTCATCAGAGCAAGTGACATCATTTCCATGTCTCATTGATAAGGCGGAATGGGAGAGGGAGGAAATAGGCAACAATGACTCTAAACATTCTGTGATGGTGCTGACCGGCTCTGGAGAGATTCCAAATCTCCTTTGACGTGGGAAGCCATTTGCATTTTTAAACATTTTTAAACAGCCTCCTTGAATATGTTCATCAGTCACACCTTTCATGTCTGCAAACAGATACATTCCCCAATTAAACAAGAATGTGTTTTGGGGGTGGCGGGCATTTCTCAAGTCACATCTGGTTAACCGGCAGCAGCTGTGTTGGAGCTAAGAGGCAGGCTTTCTTCCGATGCAAACAGAATCAGCCTTCCTTGAAAGCGGAGGATGGCTAAATTTGCCAGATTAATTGTTGTGCACATCCCTGGCTTGAAATGAGAACAACATGAATTGTTTTTACAGGCATGAAGAGCTTTGTGGCTTCAACGCTCAGCAGAACAAGCTCTTCAGATTCTAAAGGGAAACTCCTCTTTGATAGCAGAGTGGCGAGACTATCTAAAAAGAAAACAGAGATGGAAGAATGAAAGTAGGGCAGATGAGTGAAAGAAGATTGGAAGAGGTTGTGGTTTTGTGAAGCTATGCATCGTATGAAAGTATTAAGTTATGTGTTGCGCATGGTGCCTCCCATATTAGTAGTAGAGGTGGGTGAATCCGACAATTTCAGTTTCTCTCCGTATCTCATTGTTGCAATCAGTTCTCCACACTTCTGCATGATGAAAATTTGTCAGCATATTTGTGAGAGTTTCTCTTACTGTACACATTTTACGTGCAATTTTGCCTACTGTTGCACAGAGCAAGCCAGTTAGTAAACCATGCAGTGTGAAGCTGGAGTTAACTATTTATTAGTGAAACAACATCAGACTCGGCTGAGTTTTGGACCTAATGTGCACAGCAGCTCATCCCCTGGAGGTCCTACTCCATGAAATCAGTTGTCAAGACTACAAGTCCCTGCCTCCTCATAGCTGTTGAAGTTCCTTCCTCTCCCCAAACAATCAGAGACTGCGCCTGCATACAGTCTGACTTTGCTCCTCCCATTTCATACCTCTCCTGGTTCTGGGAGTCAGCAGGGAGGGGAACTTATTGCAGTAGGGGCATGGGAG